>NC_080673.1:139509743-142009743 GCF_030445035.2 Dasypus novemcinctus
CACTGGAATAGGTCTTTGCAAAGTACGTAAAATCATAAAAGAGTAAATATTCAGAACTCTATTACCTACCTCTATACATAGCTGTGCCAATTAATCTCTATTGATAAATATCATTAAGACCTTTAGATTAAGATCCTTTTCACTAATTATTTTATAATTAAATTTTATGTATGATTTGAATAGCGATGATAAAGAAATTTGAAACAAATTTCAGAGGTTTTTGTATTTTTATCTTAACAAATATATAAAATTCACTTTTTAGGTTTCAACCTCTACAATTTTTGAAATCTTTAAAAATATTATTTGAAGAACATTATTTGAAGAACTTAAAAATGTTCTTGTTTATGAATGTTTATCTCATATTTGTGAAAATAAATATATGTATAACTTTCAAATTTTTATTATGACAGATATAGCAAAGCAATGAAATTAAGCAAACATTCCCTAAATTGAACCCTTTATTTCATGGTTCTAGCTAATTCTACTCCTCTTCACTGTCACTTGGTGGGTATACCTCACAGTGGCTGTATCAGAAGGGTTGCCTCCTTGTGTCTGGGCTTTTATATGAAATTTAGAGAATGTTCAGTCACTTGGCCACATATCAAGGTTTGCATTGTAAGGTCTACTTCAACAGTGGTATTGCTAATAAGATAAAGTTTTTACTGTTTTGTTTTTGGTTCTCCTCCTGCTCAGTTTAGGCTCTGCAGAATGCCATAGTCTTCATAGCAGACTGACTTCTCTCTCTGCCACTCAGTTTTTGACACTTACTTGGCTTTCAATGACTTGTGCTATGGTTGTTGACTGGCTTTTCTATTTTTATCTTTTTGAACTGGAGAAGGGGTTGACAAAGAGTGCTCAGTTTAAGGCATACCTGAAAAAGATCACCTTTTTCACATAAGTAATGAAGTCAAAGAAACATCCACCTCAGTTGAGTAAGCTCTTCGTTGAGCTCTTCTTACTAGTTGGACTTCATAAATTTCAGCTTCAGCTCCCAAGCCAACATGCTCTGACTGAAGTTAGCACTATTAATTTGCTTCCTTCAGAGTTATTCTGTCATATGATCATTCCCCAAAAATTTTCAAAGTTTATTCTTTGGGATATCAATTAGTTATTCTAGAAAAAGTATGTTATGTGAATTACAGGGTTCCATATAATCCTAATTATATAATGTAAATAAGATGGAGATATTTAATCATTTAATTTTAATATTGTGCCATAATATTGTAAGTATAGTAGATTGTTTTGTAATAAAGGCAATTCTTCGGGGTACATCATACAATGACCATTTTAGACAATAAAGCTATTAGAGCTAATAAATTAGTTTAGCAAGGTGGCAAGATACAAAATCAGCACAAAAAAATCAGTAGCATTTCTACACATTAGCAATGAGCCAGCTAGAGAGGAAATCAAGAAAAAATTCCATTTTCAATAGCAACTAAAAGAATCAAATATCTAGGAACCAATCTAACCAAGGTCTTACAAACAGTAAACTACAAAATATTGTTAAGAAATCAATCACTATTCTGGCTTCAGTATTGATGTGTATGATCTTTCTAACAGCCTTTCTTTTTTTTAAACTTGAATAAAATGAGTTTTATTAGAAATTGAAGGGCTCAACAAATCAAAAGAGGGAAAATAACTGAAGTAATCAATGATGGAATATTTATTCAGTGATAGAGATAAATGGTGACTACTCAAATAAATAAATCCGCACTAGGAAGAGACTTCACTTGGGCTCTTTCCCAGAAGTATACAATATTCTTAAGACTATGTCAGTAATTAATTCTCATATTTTTATAAAACGATTAGTATAGTGCTGTAAATATAAACTAAGAATGCACTGTAATAGATGCATAACAAGAATGGACATGGTGCTAGTTAGCAGAATAAATTTTTTAGAAAATCTTACTGACCTATTTCACTTGTAGCAACTTAGTATAATACTATTTAATAAGAGATGTATACCTCTGACAGGCAATAACCAAATGTGGAAAAACGCACAAACATGCCATGTAACTTTTCAAAACAAAACCAGTTTTATATGTGCTCACTGAAAATTGTATGAAAATGGGGATTTATATATCATGTTTTGGTAATTATTTAGAGAAGGCCTCAAATATATGTGCCATATAAAAATATATAAATATATGCCATATGAAAGTACTCTGTATCCTAAGAGAACTATCATGCTATATCCAATCATTACATACGCCAAATAAGAGTAAATAGATGTGATTGGAATAGATTATCATTAATGGTATCAACTTCCTTGGAATGAGATGTCAATTTTCATATTCTTTTCTCATTGTATCAGAGCCTGCAAAGTACCTAGCACCTTACAGCCACATTTAATAAATATGTTTGAAAGAATGAATACATACATTCTAATCAAATTTTGATGCATTAAGGAGATTTTAGAAGAATTAGTGTTCATAATTCCGAGTTAAAGGTAACATGCAGTGGCATAGTGAAAGTGTCTCTCCAGAGTGGTTTATCATTTGTTTCTACAAATTGCTCAAGACCAATTTTATGTTAATTTCTGAATTTTGGGATTCTATCATCATAAGGGTATTTCATATTAGAGACTCCAACCTACTTGAAGTTGCTTGAAGTTTGAGTATCTCATGAAATTTTCTTGACCCCTAGAGCACTGAGTGGAGTTAAGATTCCTCACTGGCTGGTGAGGAGAAATTTCTTAGCCCCACTCAACTGTGTTCTGCATTTATTCTCTAGCCTATCCAGGCAGCATTTTTTCAGCAATCTGCTTCAAACACACACAAAATCTCATCTCTTGACTCTGTGAAAAGGAGTATTATAATCCAAGCATTTTGATCATCTTAATATGCAGAAAAAGCACTTGACAAAATTCATTATAAAGATTCTCAGGAAATTAAAAAGAGAAGTTAATTTCCTCAACCTGATAAAACCTACAGTTAACATGATACTAAATGGTGAAAGACTAGATGCTTTCCCCTTAAAACAGAGAAGACTCAAGGATGTCTGATCTCACCATTTCTATTCAAACTTGTACTGGATGTGGGTGACAGACTTGGCCTGGTGGTTAGGCCGTCGGTCTACCACATGGGAGGTCCGCGGTTCAACCCCTGGGCCTCCTTGACCCGTGTGGAGCTGGCCCATATGCAGTGCTGATGTGCGCAAAGAGCGCCTTGCCACGAAGGGGTGTCCCCTGAGAAGGGGAGCCCAATGCGCAAGGAGTGCACCCCATAAGGAGAGCTGCCCAGTATGAAAGAAAGTGCAGCCTGCCCAGGAATGGTGCCGCACACATGGAGAGCTGATACAACAAGATGACGCAGCAAAAAGATTCCCGTGCTGCTGACAACAACAGAAGCAGACAAAGAAGACACAGCAAATAGACACAGAAAACAGACAAGGGGGCGGGGGGGGGGGGGCAGGGGAAAGAAGGAGGAGGGGAGATAAATAAATAAATAAATAAATAATCTTTTTTAAAAAGTTTTCAAAGTTTTCTTTAAAAAAAATTGTACTAGATGTTCTAGTCATTTCAAGGAGAGAAAAAAGATAAAATACATGTGGTTTTGGAAAGGAAGAAACAAAGCTGTTTTTATTCTCAGAAGTCATGATTATTTAGAAAATCACAAAGAATCTACAAATAGCTAAATTAACTAACACATTAGTTAATTTATAAAAACTAATTATATCTTTATGAATGAGAAAAGATACTTGGAATTTGATATTTAAAATGATATTTATATTATATCAAAAACATAAGTATAGGTCTAAGAAAATACATGCAACCTTTGTAGCTGAAAACTAAAAATTGTTGATGAGAAAATTATTGTAGACTTAACACAATAGAAAAATACAGTATTTTATAAATTGAAACATTAAGCATTGCTCAGAAGTTAATTTTCCCCATATTTATCTATAAAATCAATGCAGTCCACATCAAAATTCCAGAAGATTTTTAAAAAAATAAATTGATAACATGATTCTAAAATTTATATGGAATTAAGAAAAATCAACTTTCAAAAAGAACAAAGTATGAGACTCATACAACCTAATTTCAATATGCACTACAAAGCTACAGTAATTGATATAATGTGGTATTAATGTAAGAAGAGATATAAATCAGTGAAATAGAACAGAATCCAAAAATAGACCCACAAATAATAGTCAATTCATTTCCAACAGTAATTGATTTTCAATAGTGAAAAGAATTGTCTTTTCACAAATTGTTGCCAGAATAATTGGATACCCAAATTTAAAAAAAAGAAACTTGATTTTTATCTCTTACCATATACAAATATTATGTAGGAAGGTACCATAGACTTAAATGTGATATCTAAAACTCTAGAACTTCTAGAAAATAAAATTAGGAGAAAATCTTTATGAAATTGGGTTAGACAATGACTTTTTCAATAAGACAAAATATATATATTATAAAACAAAAAAAAGGAAAATGAATGTCATAAATATTTTAAAAGTGTGCTCTTTAAAGGCTTACTAAAGGCATTGAAAAGAAAACCACAGAACAGTAAAATATCTGTAAATAATATATCTGATAAAAGAATTATAGCCAGAATAAATAAAAATCCTTACCACTCAATATTAAGAAGACAAAATTCAGTATAAAAAAAAAGGAGGTATAGGATTTGAACACTCTTCATTGCCCCCCCAAATGACAGGGATGACATATGTAAAGATGCTCAACATCATTATTCATTAGAGGGATGCAAATTAAAAAATGAGATATCACTACATATCTATTAGAACACTGAAACTGAAAAACAAAGTAACAAAATCAATATCTGGCAAAAATGAAAACAACTGGAATGCTTATACATTCGTGGTGGGGATGTAAATTATTATAGCCACTTTGGAAAAGAGATTTGCAGTTTGTCTTATAAATTTATACGTACATTACCATATAACACGGCAATCCCATTCCTAGGTTTTTAGTTTCATAAACTCTAAAACAAATATCATGAAATGGGTTATCTTAACAACAGGAATTTATTGGCTCAGTTTCAGAGGCCACAGGCCTTCTTCCCTCACCCCCACATGGGGTAAATATCTTCTGGCTGACCTGAAATCTTTGAGGTTCCTTGTTTTTTCCATCACATGGCAAGTCACATGGCAGCATCTTCTCTTTCTCTTCTGGGTTCCAGTTTTTACTTCTCCCCTTTTCTAAAAGCCTTTCTTCTGAATTCCTTGACTAGGTCCTCTTCTACAAAGACCTTGTCTCTCATCTTTTCTCAGCTGCTCACAAAAGGAGAAGGATATGTTTATTGCACCCACTTCAATGTAAGCTTTACAAAGGTTGAAATATTGTCTTACTTACAGTTGATTCTTTATAATTTCTAGGCATAACCTGTAAATAGGAGCTACTCAATAGGCATTTACTGAATGAAAAATGGTTTAGAAGACATCTCCAAACATTTACTGAATGACTCAATGCTTTCAATCTTAACCCTGATTCCCATCTGTCTGAACCAGTTTTTCAGAATCTACAACCTATCAACTTTAACTTAAGTGGGAGAAGTCTTTGAATAAGAGTTTAGAGTGGCACCAAATATACCATATAATGTGGAGGTGGTGAGGTGGGAATACCTGGATCATACTCCCTTCTCAGAAAAGGTTAAGAAAATTTCTTGAAAAAGTTAAACTTGATAATAATAGCACTGATACTGAGGCTGAATTCTTTCTGGAGCTTTCTTCTTTCTTTTCTTTCTTTTAGTATTAATTACTTTTAATTTAGATTTATTTTTGAACATTTTTTTTCCTGTCGGGAAAGAAATGTGGGCTTTGTTATACAACTATGGTCTTTGGTCAAAGGCAACCCTTCAATTAAACAGGCACCCTCAAATTAAATATTTTCATTTACAGTCTCTTTTTTTTTGGCTAGGCACTGTGAATTTTCCAGTATTCATCCAAATCTTTGGGCCTTGTAGAAAAGTTGAGATTGCAACTGTACCTTTACACCCTAAAATTCTCACATCCAGTAGAAAGATTTATCTCATCCCAAATTTCTCTCAGGTAGAGATTCATTCCTCACAGTTTCTGAACTGTCCTAAAGTTACTTTGTGCTTTGATGCTTTCAAAGACTGGTGTCCAAGGAAGAGCATACCCCTTAGTATGAAAACCCTTCAACTCTTACCTTTCCAGAAATCTGACTGTTTCAACCCTGAGAAACTTGTGCTACCTCAGTCACAGCTGACATATTTCTTTCTGCCATGTTTTGCTTCAGTAGGGTGTGCCATTTACCTCTATTGTTTCCTTTCTCCTTTCAGGAAAGTTTTTAAATAAATCTTTAAAAAAAAACTTATTAGTTCCTTTCCTGTTTCCACAGGTTTTGGGCTACCATTATTTGCCATTTCAGAGAGGTAGTATTCTTTCCTTTTGCTATTAGAACTAGACATTTTATTTCTGATATTGGCTTAAAATTCTGTTTTATAAGGTTGCTTACATAGTGTGACACAAAGACAATACCTCTGGGTCCCCATCACCTCCTGGGTTGGATACAGCTACCTACCATGTAACCTTTGATTAGTCCAATGTTTACCTCTGCTTGGACTTCACCTATATATTGTTTTCCTGCCTTGTGCTATTTAGTGTGTCTCATGTTCCTTGAATATTTCTTGGTGATATTTTCATAAGATTATATGGAATGGCCCTTTACTTCATGTACTATAACCTATAGCTCCAATAAAATCTACTGCCATACTGAAAGTCTTCTGCTAATGCTTGAATCCAAAGTACATTGCTTTATTCAGTCTTCCTATGCCATCATTTTGAAACTGAACCATATGTTGAAATATAGCTATTGTAGTCTTTAAGGGATGCTTCAACATATTTTTTATTATTGAGTGTCTACCTACAATTTCAAGAGGAGAACTTCGACTTGTTTCTTTTATTCATGGAAAGATTTTGCTTTGTTTGTGAGAACTCTGGTTTCTTCTTCTAATTAGATTTCTTCTGGCTCTTGTTTTCTCCCTGACTGAGAAACAACTAAAACCTTTTCCTATTATTTGGACCCATTTAAAGAGTGTTTGGTCAGGTTATGTCTTCATTTTTCTCTCACATCTACATGACCTCACAGTTCTTAAACTAAGAAAATCCTTTTAACACTCTAGCATCATCAGCACACATTCCTCTGTTCTTTTTTCCTTTCCCCTTCCTGTTTTCAGATTATAACCTCACATTTTTTTCTTGATTGCTTTGATATCCTGAGAATGATAAGAAGAACTCTTAATTAACTTATTGACTAAACAGCTATAATTGGTACAGTGTCCTTAGGACAGATTTGTGGGAGGCTTGTCACATCACTTTAAGAGTACACAAGCAGCTGGGACACAGTGATTCTTCATAAAGATAAAAGCAGAATATCATTACAGAAGGCCATAATAACATCACTAAAAACATGAATTGCCTGGCTTGTCTTCTCAGGAACACAGTTATATGCCAAGTTCTAAGCTCTCAGGAATTTTATTTTTAAGCAGATGCTCTCCTGAACCATGGTTGTGCCAAGTTTTGCATAATGTCTTATGTTCTTTATCAGTACAACAATATGAAATATTTAATAGGAAGTTATCACTGTGGCCAATATGAAAGATTAAATAGGCCTGTCAGTCAGGTCTCTTTTCTCAAGAAGAAAAAAACATTGTATTCAAAGGGAATAAAAAAGAGAAGTATCAGATATCCAGATCTGTATTCAGTTAAAATATATTATTTGTCTTCTATATCAGGAGGTTTTTTTCCCATAATCCTTAAGCAGAATGAAACCATAAAAAACTCAGTGAAATTTTAGGATGATTAAATATTTTTCTTCTTTTAAAAATGTAAAACTAAATCAGAAAACTTACAAAAAAAGTAAACTATAATGAAAATAAAAAATATTTTTTATCAATTCCTGACAGCACAGTGGTAGTCATTCAACCCTAGTACAGTCTAGTTTGATATACAAGCCAAGACACAGTAGATAGTCTGAATTACACTAACAATTATTTTGTTTTAATTAATGTCACCAAAACTTAACTAGCCACTTCCTAGTTTCTGTCTCCTTATTTAACCAGCACATTAATTACCATCACCAAAATCAGCACAAAATTGATCATCATGTCTTGATGGTTCTGCTATATTTCTTTTGCTATATATCTCTATTCCATTCCTGTAGCACTACTACGACTGAGAATTGGTTGGCTTTGACTCATTTTAAAACTCCTAATGACTCTTACTCCCTTTGTGAGAATAGACTAAAACCTTTATGCATGCCTTCAAATGTCTGTATATGGTTATCCTCATCTTGAAATATATTTCAGGAAAAAAAAGTGAATCCTTGTTGATGCACGAATCTTGCGTTTTCCCTCACTAAAAATGAGAAAACTGGAGAGATATTTGTTTGAAATAACCATGATATGTGTTGGATAGATCAAGGAGTATCTTCAAGGCTGGAGGAGAATTAAGTGAAAAGAATATAAAACTGTATTAAGAAGTCAGCTCAGAGGATTTTATGAAGGAATTATAAAGACTAGGGTTAGGGAAAAGACGAATAACACTTTTTAGGGAGTCTTCAAGTGTTTGAAGAGACTTTATCTGTTCTTTTTTGTTATGGATGACCTAATAAGGAGAAACAGTGTGAAATATTCTTAGAAGAACCCCCCAAAAAGAAAATACACTTTGCCATCTCTTATATCTTGATATAGACATAATTGGATTTATTTATTTATTTAAGAACTAAGAAGATGATATACTGCAGAAGGAATGACTGTGTTAGACTGGACACAGTCTTTCATTCTATGTTGCCATCTATACTTCACTCAGCTTCTGATACAAGAGTGTCAATTCTTTAGGGACAAGGTCACATCTGTCTTATGTTCAAAACTATTTCTAGGCTTCGATTACAAATAACTCTTTAAAGAGGTAGATAGATTATGAACTATTAGCTTTTTGCTGCCCACAGTGAATATTGCAGTGTTCTGAATAAATTAAAGACTCTAAATATTTTATGGACTAATTGGCACACAAAATTTTGAAACTCATACTCTTAAAAGCACAGCCAATAGGATCTCACAGCATACTTGACATTGTCTCAGCAGATGTTTGGTCTTGATGTGATGTGATCTGTCTAATCTGGCACCTTGGCACAGAAAGGAATTTTCTACTCCAGGTGGCAATGTCTTGAAGTAATCACAAATGACTGTTTCCCAGCAACCAAATGGAAAGCTTCCTGCTGCACAGCAATTTCCTAAATTCTTCTGAACAACAATAAAAAAATAACAATCAAGGGAAATTAAACCTAGTTGTTGAGCTTATCATTTCCACTCCATGCCCTCTCTAATAGTACATCATCAATTAAAAATCTATGGAAGGAAATATATTTCAATAAGGACATTGTCAAACAAATATACGTCCCAAACAAACATGCATGAATACATATGACAGTAAGTATGAATAATAACAGAATCCTACTTCAAACTAATTGATGTAAAAAAAGAGAGATATATTTTAAAATTGAAGTATCCTAAAAAATTTATAGTATGCACATTTCTTTCTACCATGAAAGTTTTTGATTTTTAGTACTGGCAAATAAATAATTTGATTTTCTAAAGAAACCCTTCACAAATATTTCAGTTTGTAAAATTTCAACCTGTACTTACCTATATAAATTTAGAGATACAGCACACTCCTACTCTAAGAATTCTTTGCTCCATGCAGTTAAGTTTCATAATTCCCATCTGTAAGTCAGTGAAACTGTTTAGCACATGTATTCAAAATGGAGGCAACTATGCCCAACCATGTAGCTCAATTAAAGCATGATAGGGAGATAAAGAACTACTAAGCAGGGAGCTGTGGTGAGAGCCATACTAACCCGGTTTGCATGTCAGGTGGTACCACTTACTGCATGTGTGACTTTGGGCAAATTACTTAACAATTCTGTAGCTCCATTTCCTATCTGTAAATTATGGTGTTAGCATTGATGATAGCATCTACATCATACGGCTTCTGTTAACAAATTAATACGTATAAATTTCTTCAATTGGGGCTTTGTATAAAATAAATTTTAGGTTATCTTTTATATTACAATTTACATACACAATTTATAATTTATATAGTTATTGATAAATGAATAGTTGTTTCAACCAAAAATTAGTTAAAAGAAACCTGAAAAATCTCTGGTATTAGATTTGTAGATGCAACTACCATCTTCTTCCCAATGTCCCACTTAATATTTAATAAATAACTGATACTGAAAAAAATAGGGTTATTGTTTTTACAATGAAATAATTACATTACATAATCATAATAATTATATTACATAAAGGTAATGTAAATGTACATTACATTACATAATTGTAAATATAGTAATAATAATATTTATCAGCTACACTAGGAAAAGTTTACTATAATTGTACAAAAATGTGGTTCAATTCCAATACAGTGTATTAAGTTAAAGTTTTCTTGCATCTTTAAAGACAAATAGCTCTGTAGAGAGGGTAATGGAAACAAAGGCTTCATAACTTCAAAACTATAAAGGCAGGCAGATATTCTGCTTTTAATTTGAGCAACTAATGTTGAATCAATGAAGGTGAAAATAAAAAAAAAGATTTTATTAACCAAAGGAATAATTGTCCTCTGCATTTGTATGAAAAGATGCCTACTGCTAAAGTCCATTCAGCCTACTCAAAAACCCTTCCATGCTTCACATCACAGAACCCTGGGATTAGGTGCCATGACTGTAGAAAACTAATGAGTTCTTTCTTCTTGTTACTGTGGCAAATCTACTGAAAACTTCTGAAATTAATGCCCTGTACTTGACAATGCTTGGCCTTTTCCCCCTGCTGAGAAAGATCATACTGGGCAAACTGCAAAGCATTATGAAAGTTGTGCATAGGCTCCATATAGTTCCTTCCTAGAGAAAATTTTAATATATGGAGGAGATTTTATAAAGAATTTAGCTGAAACTCTTGCATTGTTTAACAATCTTTGTTATTTATTCTATGCAGTTTCATAAACTGTTGATGTAAGTACTGTAGCAGTCATAGGTAAAGAGTTGCCAAGAGTGCAAGTGGGGATCATTTAGAAGCCAATTAGGAAATAAACTAGTTAAACTCTAGCTCTCTCAGTTTTATTATTTTTGTAAATTTTATATATCAGAGATAGTTATTAACTGTAATGGAATATACCATGTATCTCCGTAAACTGGAAGATAAAGAGTGAATATGCTACTTCTCAAATTGAGTTACAATGGAGGAAAATAAAGGGAAGGAGGAATCATAGTGCCTTCAAGTAAAGAGATCTATGTATGTATTCTATTTTCTAATGATTGAGGACTCAGAATTGTGGTTTATGAAAATGTTGTGTTTTTTTCCCTAAAATCTTAGAATATGTGGAATATATACTGCTTTGTGTAAACAGTATCATCCTGGATTTCATATTTCATACAGCATAACATTTTCTTTAACTGGAGTATTTACATTATTTCCATTTATCATTACTACATCTGTTTTCAGATTAATTTCTAAAAGCTTTTTTGGTTATTTTTGTTTGTCCTGACCTTTTCCCTTCCCTTTCTTTGTTTTCTTTTGAATATGTAATGGTTTTTCATTTCATTTTTCCCCACAACTAATTTTTTCTCATTTTTACTGCTTTCATTATTTCCTTTTATATCACATAACTTGCATCTGTGATACCTATCCTTCTACTTAAAATATGTCATTAAGAATTTACCTGGAGGGGATTTATTAGGTGCAAATTCTATTTTGTGTGACTAAAAATTTCTTTATATTACTCCAGTTCTTCAAAAATATCCCCAGTTTTTATAATTTATAGTATATTGTGTTAGTCAGGGTTCTCCAGGGAAAAAGAACCAAGAGAAGATATCTGTAAATAGTATAAGATTTTATAAAATTCTCTCACATGATTATGGGGATGCACAAGTCCAGGTTCCATAGGCAGGCTGCAAACCAGGGGCTCTGATGAAAGTCCTTTATGAGTTCCAGGGAGACATTGGCTGTCCAAAGACAAGCTGGGAAATTCTGAATGCTGAAATCACTTCTTCTTTTAAGGCATTCAATTGAATGGATAAAATATCACTCATTGCTGATAGCAATCTCCCTGGTTGATCATAGATATAATCAGCCATCTATACAGGAGGCTTGATGACTGAAGTTCAAAAATGTCCTTGTATTACAATTAACCCAGTGTTTACTTGACCAAACAACTAGGCACAATTACGGGGCCAAGTTGACACATTAACCTAACCATCACAGATACATTATATTTTTTTCAGGATTTTGTGGATGTTTTCCCACTCTCTTCAGGTTTCTTTTGTTGCTATTGAAGAGTTAATTGTTAGAGAATGGTTGGAGTTTTGTAAATGATCTACCTTTTCTTTCTAATTTCAAAATTACCCTGTTATCTTTGATATATGTAGTATCACTCTCTAAGTCTTAAGGTTTAGATTTACCTTATTTTTATGCAACAAAACTACAGTCTAAAAGAAATGTAACTAGGTTGAGAACACATCAATTCTATATTAAACCACTCACTTTTAACACATTGCTGATACTCTTTGATGGTTGATTCAATCTTCATTCCAACACCCCTTTCCCTTGCCCGCCATATGTGCCACTATTCTTTTAAAATAACATTTTAAAATAATAGAGAATATGTTTCTTCCTAATAAAAATAAAAAGACTTTTTTTTGGGGGGGGTACCGGGACTGGGGATTGAACCTGGAACCTCGTATGTGGGAAGCCAACACTCAACTACTGAGCTATAATCTGCTATTCTGAGATGGTTTTTTCATTTGTTTGCTTACTGTTTGTTTTTTGTTTGTTTCTTTTTAGGTGGCACCAGGAACCAAACCCAAGGCCTCCCATGTGGGAAGCAAGCACTCAACCACTTGAGCCACATCTGCTTCCTTAAAGACATTTTTAAAAAGGCTTCTCACCTTTCTGCCTTTTGCTCTTCCTATTATTATTTTTTTCCTTCTTTTTTCCTAGAAATGATTTATATGTTGACAAACATAAGGATGAAGGCAAATAAACCTGCATCATTTAAAACCACTCTGGTATAAGTTTTATAATTTTAAGTTAAAAACTTATGAATATTCATAATTTTTAATCTTTCATATGAGTTATTAAGATAGATGTAGGAGAATGTCTTCATTTGGATTTCAAGAATTTTGTACTCCAAATTTTATATAGGGAGTTTTATATAGTTATTTAATATATGTACTTAAATTTTTCCCTAGGAAATTCATAATGGAGGCAGTTTTTATTCACATTTTGGGAAATTATAATTACATTTTACGATTGAATTTTCTTTATTATTTTCTTTAAAAACATTGCAGAAGCTCTGATACACTACATTGACTTCATAGAGAACTTTCTGTGAGCAATGCTTCTATTCTCTATCAAAAGTCCCAAATAGAATTAAAGTTAAAAGGCAGTGGTTGAGGGAGAAGTTTCATGAGAGTGGAAGAAGACTTCCATAATAGACTGCTGATATTTTCCCTGAGGACAGTAGGATGATGGTCACATTTTACATTTACTCAGGGTATTAATCTCAAGGTGGGCAAGGGGCATATTATGGAAAAAAACATATTCTTCCTCCTCAAATATTTGGTTTGAATGAGAAGGAATTTACCCTAGAAAAACAAACAAGCAAATAAAACTTTTGGTTGTGTCTTCTTTTCCTGATTTCTTTCTGTGGAGATGGAGTGAGTTACCTGATCCTGGATTTGAGATGGAAAAGCATTTCCTTTCTCTCTCTGTCCCTCCTTCCCTCCTTTCCTTCTCCCTCCCTCTCCCTCTCTCTCTCTCCCCACCCCCCACCCCCACCCCCACTCTTATTTTGTTGTTTTTGTTTTTTCATTTTAGGGAGCCAGTTGTTCTCAAGCAGCGTGTATTTTTTTCTGTTCCTCTTTATGCAAGAAGTTTTACAGAGACATGTGTGGAGTTATGTAGTGTTCCACACTACCCATTACGAGGTTAATTAATCTGTCTAATTAAGCAGGGCAGTATTAAGAAACACATTTACTAGTATACATAAGCCAAATGTCTCTTAATTTTATTCTGTCGGAAGTTGAATCAACTCAGCTGGCTGTGAATTCAAATAAAGATATTATTTTTGGGCCCCCTCAATCACCAAGAAATATTGGGAAAAATGAAGAAGAATAAGGGAAGAGATTATGATTTGGGAATGAGCAGTACAGTTATTTTAGATGGGATAATCAGAGAATGCCTGCTGTTTTGACTCTATTAGTCAGTTGTTATGCTTTCTTGGTTTTCTGTATACCTATCTCTAATTTCCTAATTCTTCCTCAGATTCCTCCAAAAGATCTGTAAAGTGTCTTTTAGTGTGATCGTTCACTACCTAGGGAGAAAGCATTATCTTAGCAGTTCCTACCAATTGTCATTCTAGAATGTCCCTTCAGCAATGGTCTATAAATTTCTTTTTTTTTTTTAGTAGAATTACGTCATCCTGGTATCTGATGTCTTTTGTTGTCTTAGTTTTCTCCTCTGTCGCTGGAGCATATTATACAAAAGATTTCTAAGAAACAATGTATGGTAGGTAATATTTTGTGACATTGTACATCTGAAACTGGACTAATACTTTGTCTAGGGTATCAATTGTAATATTTTTAAATGATGTCTTTTATGGCCCTCCTTAACGTGATTTACTCTAAGTTCTTTTTACTTGATTGTATATTTGTTTTGTTATTTGCAATTTAAGTTGGATACTTTCCTCAAATATAAGAGAAGACTGGGGGTTCTTAAAGCTGAAAAAAAAAATAAAAAACTTAATTGAAAGGTCTATTTTAGAGCTGCCCTGGTGTTTCAGCTATTTAGGTGAGGGACAAAAAGAAAGCCCACATTTGACTTTCTTTTCTCTTGCAAATATCTTATTTCTTCTACTTGGTGGGTAAAAATCTAGTTGTCAGTTCTTTGAACTGAGTTGGAGGAGAGGACAGTGGTTTAACCCATCAATATACCGACTTTTACTTATCTCCCCTGTATCATTTCCTTTACACTGCACTCCCTAAACTCCTCCTTGTGTTCAGAAGTCAAAAACCTCTCTGGAGTAATTCTCTAGAGGAATTGATATTGTAGGGTGGACTTTATTGTTCAGGGTAAGGAAGGAAATTTGAGGATAAAAATTCTTTTTACACAGACTTACAATAAATACTTTAGCTTTTAACCCTCACACTCATTCTCCCCTCTACCATTACATATATTAGTGCCTCCAATTTCAGTTATAAATAAGATAGCTAATGTCCCCCTTTTTCCGTCTCCTGATGGAATTTATGTTTCAGGTTGTTTGTGTGTGTGCATGAGTATTTGTGTGGATACACTAAGTTACAATTTTCTGCTAGCTTATAAAACATTTTCATGTGTCTCATTTAGTCTAATCTCCCCCCATTTGTCCTTAGGGATACATTACAAATTATCTTCTTTATTTTCATGTTACTAGGGCACCTAGAAGGAACAAAGAAAAATGCTGGATTTAACCAGAAACTTCTGGTCTTTTTTCTAACATGTGCATTATTTTCATTGCTGAGATCATATTGAATATGCAAATTTATATCCTGCTTTCTTATTCAACATTATGTTATACTGAATAAAGATTTTTTATCATATTTTGAAAATTATTCTCATGTCTTATGACTTGATGCAATTCCATTCCATCATAGAATGTAAAGAAATTAATTTACCTTCTTCCATGATTGGCATTCCATTTTTATGAATCTTAATAGAAGAGTAGGTAAATGATCTACAACCTAATCAAGAATTAGTAAGATAGAAAGGGGCAGAAGCTAGTGATCTGTAATGTAACAGAAGAACTAAATATGCCTGTTTTCAAATCATGATGCTTGCATTCAGATTTCAGCTCTTCTAATGAAAAGCCAAGAGCTTTCTAAAACTACCAAAACTGTATAAGCTTCTTTTTCTTTAGCTATAAAGTAGAAATTCTATTGCTATAAACTTCATCTTCATGATAATTTATTTATTAAGTGCCTTGTTGTACCTACCATTCCTTTAAAAACTTGAGATACTTCAGGGAACAAATTCCCTACTCTTATGGAATTTATACTGTGAAGGTGTAGATAACCAATAAATAACATTATGATTAAATAAATTATATAGCATGTTAGAAGTAGACAGGTGCTTTGGGAGAAAAAGAAAAATACACATCATAGTAAGAGGAATCAAGATTGCTCGGGAGGAACAATTTTAAACAGGATGATCAGAGTAAGCCTCATTGAGGAGACATTGAACAAAACTTTGACAGAAATAGGAGAGAGTAATGTTACTGTCTGGGGGAAGAACAACCATAGTATAAGAAATGAAAGCTAATTTAGTGCTCACATAACAGAAGAAAATATTAATTAATGTAAACTGGCAGCCTGCTGCCTCAGTTTCCCACTCCTGAGTTAAGCAGGAACAAAGGAAACCAGCTTAAGCCAGACCTATAACCAGTAAAAAGGATGCACAAGAAAGAGCTAAGTCAATACTGCTTCAGCAATAAAGCCATTCCTTATTTGGCAAAAAGAGCAGGTAAAAGCTAAAATGGTTGGAATGTGATGGGGAAAGCAGTTAATCAAAAACTTTTGTGTGGGAAAGTTAGATTTCTCCGATAGGCTGTAATGTAACCTCTGAAGTATCCAAACTATGGAGAAACAGAGGAAGGGCTTGTGTGCTAGGCTTAGGGGTATAAATTGAGTCATTTTTCTTTGTTCAGGGTGCTGGCCATGTTTTCTGGTTGCGTGCCCCTTCTTGCAAGATTGAAAATAAATTCTTTTCTTTTCTACAATCAGGTGAGCCTTATTTTCTTCCAAAAGAAGATTTCTTTCTTACACATAGAATGGGCCCTGAATAGAGAGGTGACTTGGAGAGTTTGAGGAACAGTAAGGGAGTTTATATGGTGAGACTGGTGGTAGAGTGAGTGAGCAGCAAGGCAGCTGTTAAGGAATCTCCTAGAGCTAAGAAGGAGCAAGCATAGAGTGAGTTGCTGTATGGTGTATCATGGATACATGTGCTCAGACACAACGGTAACTTTCACCAAATGCCCATTTTATTACACAGTCAGCGCAAAGGGACTATAAAAAGAAGGGAAAGAGATTGAATGGAGGCTGCTCTGGGGAGGCCAACTGCTCAGGTGAGGGTTAGTGAATGGCACTCAGCATACCCCATTTTGCATCTGAGAGAAGAGACAAGTCTGTCCTGTCTGACAGAATTTGTACAACCCAAGGGGAGTGAGTGTCACTGAGGGTTCCCACCCAGATAAGCAGCAGGTACTGCTTACTCCAGATTTCCAGTTTAAGGTATGCTCATACTCTTCCACCTAATATCTTCCTGGGATGCAGAATAAAAACATATTGAAACATCTGCATACAATAGAAAAGGAGTCAGGGGTAGGTGAAGGCTGGAAAATGGCCCCTAGGTGTGTCCCTGACTTCCCCAGCAGCAGGGTGGAGGCAAAAGGGATTCTGTAGGAGTTTTTTTGATCATAAAAAGACATTGGCTTTGCTCTGCAAGAACGTAAGAGTCTTTGGTAGGTTTGTGCAGTGGGATAACACTCTTGACTTCTGTCTGTTTTAACAGCAGCACTCTGCTCTGTTGTGTTGAGACTAGAAATTAGGTGCAAGAGTAGAATCTGAGAGAACTCTAAGGAGGCCATTGCAGTAAGTTAGATGAAAGATGATGGTGAATTAGTCCAGTGACAGGAGATGGTGAAATGCAGTTGGATTCTAAAATACATATTTTGCAGATTGTAGCCAAGTTTAAATGTTATGCCACATGAGGAGTTTAGGGCAGAGCTCGTCATTTAGGAAGGCTCAGTATGAAGAATATGGCTCCCAAATTATTTGGATGTTGGGGACAAGACTTGTCTATAAGAATTTTATGAATTAAAAAAAAATACCATGTACAAATATTGTTTGAGTAGATTCATTGGGTTGGTTAAGTGGTACTCATAGAGATATAAATGTCTGGTGGATGGCTACATTTCAGATGCCAAAGAAATGGAAAACCAAATACATGGCATCTCACAATGACCTCATTCAGAAGGTAAGGAAACTGGTCAACTGAGACATATGATCCCTATCTGAAAATAAATAGCATATGATCCCTATCCGAGAATAAATAGCATACAGTATCCACTCTTAAAATAATGATGATAACCAAACTCCCTGGCATATTTTTAACATAACACTTTTTACTAAATATTAAATAGTTTACTCTACAATTCCCTCTTTCTGGTCACTATTAAAAAAATGCTTTTGTTTGCTACAATGATCATTCAAATTTTAAAAACATTTTGAAATCACATACGTGGATACAGAAACATTTTTACTTGAGAGAGAAAAGAGAAAGTCTGAGCAAACTGGGACAATAAAAATAAAGTTTTATGTACACCCTGAATTGTTTACCTCAAACAATAGACTTTTTTATTTGTATTTCTATATAAAGCTATTGTGAGGTGATAGCCTCCATTGATCTGATTTAATAATGTAAATTCCAAAATGTAATGACAAACTTTATGAGACCTAAGCAAAGGCTATCAGTTTATCAAATGTTATGAAGGCCTGTCATCATTAATAACATTGCAATATCCACTATAGCAAAATATCCAGAAGAAAGCAAATTATTTTTGGTTATATGACTCATCCTTCCTCTATTATTGACTCCTTCGATAAGATATTTGTAGATTAAAGACAATAAAAACAAGATAAAAAATGCTGGAAAGGCAAAATAATTTCTGAGGTTTTATATAGTAGTAAAATGATACTGGATTACAAAGAATTTAGTTACTCTGTACTATGCAACTAACAATAACTTGCATGCCTAATAAAATCAAGTTACCTCTTTTTGAATACTTACTGTGTACTATAGGATCATTGCATTTATTATTCCATTTAATTAAAAAAAATACATTAGTGCCCCTTTCTGAACTTCATTATCTCCTAAAAATATGGAAAGAAAAATTATCAAAGGATTTTTTATGAATATTAATATCATATCATAGATAGTAATTTTTAAAGCCAAGATTTAAACTGCTTTTCTTGTTTCTAAAGCATATATTCTTAACAAGAGTTTCTTCTACCTGTCTGATATGTAAAATCTTGGTGATTTTGATGAGCGATTATTCCAATTTAGGATAATTCATAAGTTTTAGTCTCTCTCTGGTGTTAACTATAGATTTCATAGATCATTAGAAACTTAATCTGAGATTTAGAGAGAAAACTGTAACATAATTGTATTAGTCAACCAAAGGTGTGCTGGTGCAAGTTACAAGAAATCTGTTGGCTTTTATAAAGGGTACTTATTTGGGGTAAAACCTTACAGTTATAAGACCCTAAAGAGTCCAACTCAAGGCTTCTTCCTTAGCAAACTCTGTTGCCACGTGTTGAAGCAAGATGGCAGGTGACATCTCCAAGAGTTCAGCCTTCCTCTTTCCTCTTCAGGCTGCATGGGTCCAGCTTCTTCTGATCTCAGCTATAGGCTGGCATAAGTCTCATCTCTTCTTCCTGGGGCTCATTTCTCTCTGGGCACAGCTGCTCTATTCTCTTCACATGGTCAGCAATAAACTATCAGGAGAAAGGCTTATCACTCTTCCCCGTGTCTCTGTCATATCTATGAAGCTAACTCTTTTCCTCTGTGTACCTTATGCTTCTCTGTGTATCTACCTCTGTTTCTCTGTGTATCTCTGCTTAATCAGCCCACTAAGGGGACAGAACTCTGAAACCCTAATGATGTGGTTGAATCAAAGCCCTAATCTTGATTTAATCAGGTAAATATAAATCCTTTGAATTTAAATCAGTCAAAGGGTACCATGCCCAGAGAAAAAGACCAGTTTACAACACAATCAATATCTCTTTTTGGAATTTATAAATAATATCAAACTGCCACAATAAGAAAAAAGATATATTTTAGTTTTGAAGAAGACTTGGTATGACTGAATGTGAAAAATAATTGCTTACCTAAAATCTCTAGGTTTTAGTTAATGGTTTATTTGAATTGTTGAGATATATGTAGAGTACAATTTTCTATCTTGTTCCTTTTTTCCATAACCTCAGAAAAATATTGAATGGTTGGGTTAGACTTTGCCCACATTTGTCAATTATTTGACTACCTGTGAATGCCTTACATAAAAGTAAATAACAAAATTTTTCCCTTATCATTTTAATTTTTAATTCACCTTATTTCAGTCATAAATACTTAAAAAATTCCTTTCAATCTTGTTTTTGACATTTTTGAATGAATTATGTGATTATGTTTTTACTTCTTAACATTAAATGTACCATTCTAAGAACAATTTGAATTTTTAGGACAACTATATAGAGACGATTTCTTTCTTCTCATATGGTCTAAATTCTGTAGCATGTGATACTTGCAACGTCAGTGTCTAGCTTATAAACATTCATATCACATTCTGTGCTTAACATAAGCAAATATAATAAACACTCTCTTTCTACTTTGGTGATTAAGAGCTTTAAATTTATGATTCTCCCAGAATAAAAATGATTATGAATTCATTTTACTTTACTTTCTATGCATGGAATAAATTAAATGTGCTTATGTTTTGACTAATACATTATTTTTGTGACAAATAGAAACAGGCAAACAATTTGACAAATAAGTTTCTATTATGCTTTGAGAACTACTGCCCCGGATTATTTCCAAAATCTCAATTTACTTCACTCATTTTTGTTCTCATGTAAAAGAGCCTCCTAATTACAAACATGCAGAGAAAATTTAAAATTCAATTTCTATTGTTATTGTTAGATCTATCATTATGATGATAGCATTTCTCAAAGTTGGACCGCATCTTAGACAACATTACATTTCAATAACCACCAAATTTCATTTCTTTTCTAAAATTACTTGTAATCCATTTTTCACAATAGTGAATATTATTATTGTATTGAGAATATTAATGGCAATGCAGCTCTCTTCACAGTATGGTATACAATTAGAGATACCCTTACAAAGATAGAACTAATATAATTTGGCATCTGTTTGCATGCTATAATTATATCAAATCATTGATTCAATATATACACACTTATTTAGATTAATTAGTCATTTGACCTTTCCTTTTGTAATAATAGCTAATATTTTAAAATAACTCTCTGGAAAGTTATTTTGTCAAGGTTTCATCTGACCTGGTATAAAATATCAGTCCCTATATGAATTAGCTTTAAATTCATCAGGGGAGAAGAGAAAATGGAAAAAAGTACATCCTTTAAGGGAACAAGTAAACAGAGAAAGAGGGAAAGTTGAAGCTTTGGGGAATAAGAGAACAAAAAGGAAACAAAAAGGAAACGAAAAAAATGACAGAAGAATGAAGTGATTTAAAGCAGTACATTGTCTTTAGTTAATCAATGGAAGAGAAATATTTTCAATCAAAAGTGTGAATAAGGAAACATTAATATGTATTTTGATACCAGATTAAATAGTATTACAATGAAGTAAATTTAACGTGTTGAAAGATACTTGATATATTAGTGTTATATAAAAGGCAATATTTATCATTTCTAATTAAATTCAGTATAAAGGATTTTATTAGAACTACCATTTTTTTTTCTTTGGTATCCAGTCTTATTTGCCATTATTTATTGAAGCATCTTCAGTAATAGAAAAGCTATCTTATCGTTCTAAGGACATTTTCAAATGAAAGAATCAACACAACAAAAATGAGTGAAATGCAAAGTACTTAGCAATTGCTTCTGCAATGAAAATGCCACTCATTCAAGGTCATAACAAAAGGTTGTAGGAAAGTTCTCATATTCAGGTGAACATATGATAATTATCATAATTACTGATGGAAAAAAGTGTTTTAGATAAAATAAAGCTTGCATTTAAAGTTATCCTGTGTTTACTAACATTTTGTTTTTTAAGATGATTAGATTAACTACAGAATATTTATACTTCATGTAAAATGTTCATATAAATACAATTATGGCTTTGAAAAAGAAAATAATTTTATTAACCTTACTAAATAAAATAAATTTAAGTTAAACCTTTTCTAATGACCTCTTCAGTCAAATTGATTTAGTGACCATTACTTTGGCCATTAGGGTTAAAATAACATAATTATATTTTATATAATCTAGTGTTTTTCATAAGGCACAGTGCTTAGAAAGGATCCTTCTACTAGCTCTCCAATCATCTTATAATAGGGAACTCTTTTGGTATCAGTAGTTTTCCTTGTGGATACCTCTGTTAACTGTCTCTGATAAATCTATTTATAAGTGGAGAAACACTTTAAATCTCAAACTTCTTAAAGAGTTTGAGATACAGTCATTTATCATTATCAACTAAGAGATGTATTAAAATTTATCACTCTTCTAGAGCTCTTCTTTCAATTTGGACCCCTTCCAAGGCAGACCCTTTTCACATAAAATGGAATAAAACAGACATGTACATAGACTCATTTCAATTCTGTCTGTCTCACCACAAAGACTTGAAAAATGCATTCAATAAATTGTATTCACAGATTTATGACCACCAGATCTTTTCATTTTTGTCCAGAACAATGAAAACAAGATATTTTCCCAAGTCAGTCTTTTCTGAAGCTTTTAGTGTAATATCCAAGGCAGTATTTGAGGGATGTGTTCACCAAAAAAAACAATAAGAATAAAAAATAAAAAAAGAATACCAAGGATGCTTGATGTCCCCCTTCATACTTTTTTTTTTTCAAAATGTCTTGACTGCCAACCACATTATAAATAGCATCAGGAAATGTGACTAAAAAGGTGACCTGTACTAAAAACTCAGCTTAAAACAGATAAACATAATTTATTTCAGTATGTGTAGTCTAGATGCTGTTTTTTTTTAACTTTGTAGTGATGTATTGATGTGTTTGATTCCCTGTGACCACTGGATCCAGCTTTTCCTTTGCTCAGTTTCTCTGGAACAAGAGGAAACATTTTCTTATTTCTATGCAAAAGGAGTTTATAGCTTGTGTCACTATATTTGTTTCCCTTTACTCAAAGCAAACTACAGATAAAGTTTTCCTTGTTCTTTCTTTGCACTTTCTTTGCAGGGTCACAATGAACTCAGGCCCTCTATTTGAGAGCTACAATCATGTCATTGAAATCTTTTACCTCCTATATGAAAAGTGACAATTTTATTTAATACCTAGGAAAATTACTTTATTAATAACGAAAGTTTAGCTTTTTGGTACTATTTGTTATACTTATACCACTGTGGGCGAATTGGAAAACAATGCATTATAGGATTTTTTTTTTTTAATTCATGGCATAAGGTTCAACATTACATAAGGAAAAAGAGACATCAGTCAGCACTGGTAATAAAGCCTTATGAATGTATTGTCATAGAAAATTTTGTAAAAACAAACACTTTGTGATGATTGATTAGCATGGATACCACATAGGATTTTGTTCAATCTGAGTAAATATGTTTTTAATTTATTAATTTATTTTTGTAATTGAAGCTGGAAGTTGAAGCTTGTTTAACTATTCAGGTAATTGATGACATCTTTTTGTCATGAGGGCTGTCAAGTATGCTGGCAGTGGGAAATTAGCTTCATTTGACTTGATTTCCATATCAGTTAGAATATTTCTTTCTATAATTGAATGGAATTTGCCCTGAAAAAGATTTTTAAAAAGTGTTTGGAAACTCAGCAACTACTATTTCCATTTCCATTTATTTCATATGACAAGATTTTAATTAAATATTAGTGTCAGTTTTCTCTAGTTATATGTATTTGCTTTCTTTCCTTTCTTTTCTTTGTCCTTTAGAACTTGTAGTAAACCAACACTCTTGATAAAGTGGCCATAGAGGTGCTTACTGAGAAAGTGAATTTTTACATGTTGGGCACTTTCCTACTTTAATTTTTCCTTTTTTTTGAGGGCCTATATCAGAAATCCAAATCTTATCTAGTCCTCTCTGGATGCTAATTTGCTATGCATTGACTGGAGCAACTCTAGAGGCTACGGTATTTATTCTACTACAATATTGAAGTTCAGGAATATTGTATTTAGTTGGTTCTTTCGAAACAAGTTTAAATTATCCTGAGTCTCCCATCTTAAACTGTGAATGGGAATTTAAATAGCAATATTTAATAAGCTACCTTTTGTTTTGTCAAAACGGAGGAGTCAGAGTGCCTCCACTGCTTCTGTGCTTCTATTTCAAGGTGAGAAGCAGCTGTTTTCCAGGAGATGCGTTTCCTTTTTATATGCACCCTTTGATTAGTATTGTCACCAACCTGGACATTTACTAGACTAAAGCGTTATTTCTCACTATACTAGGAACCTGCAGACATTACCCCTTCCTTTGGTTCTAGAAGATTTCTCAACCCTTTTGACTCTAGTTTCAGAATATCAACCATTCCTATTGAGCTCGATGGTCCTTTTTTAGAAAACAATTGATTTTTCTGTCTTCGGTGCAGTAAGAATCCTAAATTTCTTGTACCCAAATCCCTGCTTGAATCAAGGCTTGAATCAAACTTCCACTTTCACAGGAGTGGAGAGTGAATAGAAAAGGGAATTACCTCATATTCTGTGATTATTCTATTGTAAAAATACAAAAAGTCATAAATAAAAGCACAATTAATTAGTTAATTAGCTTGTCTCACCAGCATGTATCTGTAGGAAGTCAGTAAAATTCTTCCAGGTTTTCCATCTTCATCTTTTGTATAATCTGATTCACAACTTTTGCTCTTGATGTGTTTTCTACTACTCATAAAATGTTTTCCATTGGTTATAAGGTGTTGTCTTATTATTAGTCATTAATCTCAGGTAATGACATGTAAAAGGATCAAACTGAACCATTAAAATGTGTTTTCTGTTTGACCATCCCAAGAATCAAAACCTTCAAGTTAATCTTCCCCATCTGCCTGAGTAACTACTTTGTGTTTTGAAAATAGACTGCAGTGTGAGAAAATAGAAGTGTGGGAACTAAGAAGCTAAATTATTACCCCAGGAAAGGGATGATGGTAACTCATACTAAGACCATAGCTTTAGATTTGGTGAGAAAAGGTTAGATATACCCAGAATTAGCCAAACCATGAGATGGAGTTCCCAGTACTCAGACATCCAAGTCTGCCTAAAACTTCTGAGACTGAATGCAAATTTTGTGGTTTCCTAAAACCATCCTCAATTTGGATAATTCTGTAGAAAGATTCATAAAACTCACTGAAACATATTATTCTTGGATATAATTTATTACAGGAAAAGAATACAAATCAGAATCAACTGAAGGAAGAAGCTCATAAGATAAGAGTCTGGAAAGAGGACTTAGGTTGTTCTTCTCATGGAATCATGAACAGCATTTCTTCTTCTCAGTCTGTATGTGTGACAATACATATTGAGTATTTCCAACATGTGTCTTGTACAGGGTTTTTATTGGGGGTCTATTATGTAAAAATGATTGATGGATTAATTACATATGTGGTTGTGGTTGAATTCAATCTCTAACTCTCCATATTAGGCTCATATCGCATGGTCCAAAGTCTTCACCCTAAATCGTTGGTCTTATCCTAAATAATCTCTTTAACATAAACTATAAAATGTGGTGTGAGAGGTCTACCATGAATAACAAAAGTACCATTTTGGTTTAAGAAGCTATCACCCAGAAGCCTGACTTAGGCCAATGCTCTCTTTGGGTATGTCTAAATTCCTTACTACACAGATCCTATTTTGAAATTAGATCCAACGGGATTTACTGATGAAGTAGATATAGCATGTGAGACAATATCAGGAATAAAGCATGATTGCAAGTTTTTAGACTGAACACTTGGAAGCATGTAGTTGCCATTAACTGAGATGGGGTAAACTCTGTGAGGGACAGACTTGGGAGCAATACCAATAATTCAGCTTTGGACATATGGAATTTATAATGCCAATTTAATGTCTCTTAAATGAACATATGAAAGTGGGCTTTTGGGAGAGAAGTCCATAGTGGAGAAATAAAATGGGGATCATCACCATATTAATGGTATTTTAACATGTGTTACTGAATGAGATCACAAAGTAAGTGAATGTAGAAGGATAAACAAAGTCCATCATGTTCTGAGTCATGAGGTGTTTCAACGCTAAGAGGTCCAGGAGACAAGGAGGAAATAGGAGATGAGACTGATTATGGTCAGTTAATGACCACATATCAATCAATTATATATATATATATGGAAAACCATTTATCAATCAATTATATATATATATATGGAAAACAACACAAAAAAGTTTTGTCTTGGAAGAACATATGTCTGGGAGAAAGATCAACAGTGTTAAAACTGCCAAAAGATCAGTTAGGATGAAAATTAAGAACTAAATTAAATTCATTATCAATATTCCAGCTGTATTAGTTTCCTAGGCTGATCATGAAATATCAAATGGAGTGGGTTAAACAATGTGAATTTATTTGCTTAAAGTTTTGAGGCTAAAAGGAAGTCTAAATCAAGGTGATGCTTTCTCTCTGAAGACTGGTGGTATTCTGGGGCTGGCTGCTGGTGATTCTTGATTCTTATCTTGCCACATAGCAATGTACATGGCAGCCTCTCCTGGCCTACCCATTTTTTTTTCTGTGTTTTCTTGATTTCAGCTTCTTATTTCTGGTAGCTTCTCTCTCTCTGTCTGTCTGAATTTCACTTCTGTTGTAAAGTGACTCCAGTAATAGGATTAAGACCTATCTTGATTGGGTTGGGTTACCTTTCACGGAATTAACCTCATCAAAAGGTCCTAATGCACACCCACAGGAATGGATTAAATTTTAGAACATGTTTTTCTAGGGTACAAACAGCTTCAAACCACCACACTAGCCAATTATCCAAGATGTGTTCAACACATATTTTCTTGTTTTTATTTTAAATTAATGCTTTCTTTTCTTCAAACACCTGCTTAAGTAAGTCTTTCTATAAAAAGCTGCATAAATGTCAATAACCTTTATTTCTGACTCTGTCAATCAAAACTAAAATACAAATCAACAAATAAATCCTAAACAAAGACATTTTTATACAAGACTTCTTGTTTTTGTTTTGTTTATTTCTTCCTGCTTGAGTGCCTGTTTTCAATTCTACTGGGTATATACCTAGAAGTAGAATTGCTGGGCTACGTGATAATTCTGTTACTCTTCTTGTTATCCTGGATATATTTCCATGTCAATTTGTTATATTATGGATATATTCCAATGCCAAAAACCTTTCTATTTGTGTTTTTTGATATGGACTTTATACAATTGATATGTCTTTTTATAAGTACAGCCTTCTCTTCCCCTTCAACTTTCTCTCAACTTATGCCTCATGTAGGAATAAAATAATTTGATAAAAATATTTTCATTATCTTTATCACTCATTTACCTGGAAATGACAGGCTTTCCCTCCTCCTTCTCAGTATAATCTTGGCAGGAAACATTTTCTTTGGGCTGCCAGTGTCACATTCCTTTGAAGGTGGCAAATCTTGTTTTGTGAGTATGGAATTAACTTTAGAGAACTGATAAAAATGTATTTAACTCTGTACTGATGAATACACTGGTTAATTCAGCTGAACAACAAAATTTTGAATTAAATAAGGTTAGATTGAAGAGTTAGCTTGAAATGTTTGCTTTCCAAGGATTGTAACTTTATGATTTTATACAACAGTACTCTTAATAAATGCCAGATTTTCCTATATAGCTTGTTCCTGACTGAATGTAATAAGCATGTGTTAAATACCTACACTATACAAGGCACTTTTCTGGGTGCTAATTATGAACTCAAATTAAAAGGAGAGGTTCCTCAAATATTTGGCAGAAAAAAGTAACAGTGGCAATTTTGAAAGATAATATTTTCAAGATATAAATACTGATATAATTATTAGATATCATATATTTTATTGGAATTTTTTATAGTTAACCTTTTACAATGTTTTTCTTTTTAGAAATTTAGGCCATATATTATGTCTTTTTCCTAAGCTACTTCTAGTGTCTTCTTAAAAATTCCTATTTTCATTATTTTACTTTTCTCTTTAGAGGCTCATTTAAATACTTCTTAATCACATGAATTCTATAAATTAATACCTTTATAAAAATTTAAATAGGGATCAGCAAACCTATGTTTGAGTATAGTCCCTGCCATTTACTAGCTCATTAACCTTAAATCATTCAATTTCTAAGTGTCAGTTCCCTCATCTGTCATATGGGATGGAAATGTCTGTAAAACTCTAACTGATGATGTAATGAGGTAATCAGTTTGTAAGCAATGCTACAAATGCAAATATCCAGAGAATGTGGCCTATTTAGGTATCAGAAAATTGAAGACTAATTCTACCTTTGCCACATATTTTGGGCTACATTAAGAGAGCTACTTGATGCCCCATGTTGTTCAACCTTTGCTTGGCCTATGTAGAATTGTGAAGTGGAGAACTTACAGCAGAGGAATACAGATTCCAGTATGTAAACTTATTTATTTATTGTCATTCCTTCAATTAAATATCATGCTCATTATTGTTATTTTTTAATATGTAAACTAAACTTTCAAGATAAAAATGGTCATGTGTATTACAAAATGCAACTGAGAAAAATTAACTTATTGTCATGTCTAAAAAACTCATAGGTACAGCCAATTCAAACAAAAAGTGATTTTTTTATTATTCAGGTATTTGGCCTGAGCATTAAAGCTTCAGAATAATTGACTGAATATTTCACTTCGCATCCAGATGTCTACTTTGAACTGACAGAACCACTGTCATAATTATTTACAACCTCCCAAGATAGCCACAGAATTAGCTACTTCTAGACCTTTAATGCTTTCAACATATTATTAGCATTATCAATCACTTTTTTAATTACTCCTGCAGATTCTAAATTTATTAAACTCTTCAATTAAGCCCATTAAGATGCATAATAACCATGTGTATTTCAAGCAAGTGTTTTGGTGGTCCCAAGTGATATTTAAAGAGCACTTTTCATATCATAAACAACTCTTCTTAAGGGATAATTTCTCCCAGTCAGCACTACTGTATATAAAAATTCCAGTAAACTATACACATACAGGAACTAGACATGATCTTGCCCTTTCCAAATAATAGCCCATTTATATCATTCTTCTCTTAAATTCATTTTTGATTTAGCCATTACCTGTGAGCATATAAGTATAATCCTCAAACACAGGATATGCGTCTTTTAGTAGAATAACTGAATCATATTGAATACTCATGCTCCTAAACCAGTAGGTCAATAATCTGACCTTACACTAGTTATATTGTTAACCCCAAAGTAGAATCTTTTTAATATTGAAATTGGATTTTGATAGAAAATTTGATGCTGCTCTAATCTTAATTTTCTTTGTTTAGGAAAAGGGTTGGTGGCCCAGATCTCACCCATTGCCTTTTTTTATATAGTACACGAGCTAAGGATAGTTATTACATTTTCAATTGTTTAAAAAAAAGATACTTCATGACAAAAGAAAATTGTATGAAATTAAAAATTTAGTGTTCATAAATCAAGTTTTAATTGAACACATTCATGCTCGTTTATTTATGTATTGTTCATGGCTACTTCTGCTGCTACAATAGCAATGTTGGGTAGTTGTGATAGAAACCATATAGCCCGCACAACCTACCATATTTACTAGCTCACCCTTTAAAGAAAAAAGTTTATCAATCACTGTTCTAATGGGTGAGGTCTAACATAAGAGACTTCCGTCCCATTCTTAAGGCAATATTCACCTTAGTATTTAAAATACAATAACCCAATCTTCCAACTCTGTATCAAGTCATCTTTATGTGTAGTCTGACTTCTTATCATGTGCTTCAGGTATAGTAAGTTGCAGAATAAGATTCCTCTAAGGATTTGCTTATATGTCTCCCTACTCTTTTTTACTTACTCCAACCACATATGATTTCCAATATGGAAAGGAAACTGTAAGCTAAAATAATAATAAGGATAATAAGGATAATAATAATGACAATAATAGCAAAAAGAGGAGACAACTTACCAAATATACATTTGTTCCACTATACTTCTGAGGCTACCTTACCTTAAGTTGGAGCAATTTGACTGTTTTTATCAATAAACTCTGAAAAAAAGTGATATTTGGACCAAGGTGTTTAAGAGTCGTTGTTTCTCTGTTATCTCTCTTCTATCCTGTGGTGGTGACTTTAGAGACCACATCATTTACATGAGGTAGTACTAAGTGGGAGAAAGGTTGTTTAAAGCATTAAGCCACTAAAATTTATAGGCTTGTCTATAGATACTGTTAGAATTAACTCTTCTTTTACAGTCAGTCAGTCATTTTATAAAGGAACTTTGTGCTAGTTATTTTCACATGTTCACTTTTCCAGGTTATGGTATCCAGGGTTTCCATCCACAAGCACTGGCCTGACTGGTGCTGTGAGGATACTGAGAGGATTTAAATCTTTGCTCAGTTGATTACATCTACCACTGATTGCATCTACATCAACAAAGGGGACTGCCTTCAGCAATGAGATAAGTCTCTTCAGCTAATCAGGTAAAGTCTTCAAAAAGAGAAACAGATGACTTCAGCAGCCAGAAAAAATAATTTCTATTTTTTTTTCTCTAGACTGCCAACTTCTCCTAGAGAATTTGTCACCTTCATCATAGTTATCGCCTTGAGGCTTCTCCTGGAGAATTCAATATCACTGTTGTAGGGGACAGTGCTAGCATGGCCTGCTGACTTTCTGTGACCCAGAAATATATCCTGTGCTTAGGACTGGGTGTGTCAGGCTGGTGGGATAAAACACAAGCTTCTGATAGATAAGGGAACTACAGGCACATTCCTTCCCTTATTGTGGTAGCATATCTACTAGAGACTTAACTCTGCTGGGCATGTTTTATGACATCCAGCTCACATCTTGGTGTTATATCTGTCCCTGCTGGTGAGGAGAAGGGTTTCTCCATTACAGCAGCACACAAACACAAGAGAGGGGTGCTGTGTCTAGAACATCTCCCTGCATCTGACATATATTGAGACCTGTTGGCTATGGGGAACCGAGGTCTACTAGTGAAGCTCACCTTGCTCTGTCTCTTTTCTATGTGAGTAAAACAACTTTTCTTCAGAGCCAGTGTGACTTGTGCTTTTGCTGGGAATCTCGACACCTGAACTGGATGAACTCTTAGGTGTCTCTCCTTTTGAATGACAGTTCAGCATAGTTGGCAGGATGGCCAAAGAAGCATGACAGGGCATGGTGGAGACATTAGGGATCATCAGCTCAGTTATCTCAGGGTTCTGCCGGCCTCCCAAGGGGTGATGGCCTGACTGAAGTGCTGGCCTTCCTCTGGCCATTTGGGGAGAAGTGAGATTACGCAGGCTTTCTGTTAGCAGATATGAATTGGTGTGGTAGATAAGGATGGAAAAGAGGGATGTGGATTTCAGTAAGGGGAAGAAAATTATACCTAAAACCATGGTAACCTGTGTGCTCCCACACCAATCAACAACCCCTACAGTGTCTCAAGGGTCACAAACACCTCCAGAGGAGAGTCTGCTTTACCCAGGTTAGGACGTCTGTGGGTTCCAGGTTAGAACTGTTTTCACTCAATGTAGAACCAACTTGCTGAGAGCCAAACTGTTGAAATGAGGTCTTTTTCTGACAGTGAAATACAAAAGTTAAAAGGTAGATATGAGCAGAAGCCAGGGGAGGGCTATGTTCAATGCAGGGGCATTGCAAGCTCAGATGTCTAAGGCCCAGTGAAGCAGTCTGGGAAAGGTAACTATTGACCTTCTGGTAAAAAGCGTTTTTGCCTATATCAAACAAAGCAACTGACAGGATAGAGATACAGACCAGCCCATGTTGCTTTAAATCTTGGATTACTGGGAATATGAGAATGTTTTTCCCAACTGCAGAACACCACATAAAACTGCTCATGAGGCTATAAGCTTCCTAAGGAAAAAGACTGTAGACATGGTTGTATGATTTGACCCTGAGGGAGGATTGGATGAGACAGTATGGTTTCTGACAGCATCAAATATGTTCATGAAACAGGGGTCTCCTCAATGGAAGACCTTCAAGTCCCTTTTGTCATCTCTTGGGATGACAGCTGGGGAAGCAGTATTAAAACTCAACCATAATGTTGCTTTGGGATGGAAATAGAAGGGAGGTATCAGGCATCGTCACTGAGGCAGGTCCAGTGAAGACGGGAGCAGAGCAAAGGGAAGCTACCCCACTGAAGGGCTATAGGGGGAATACAAAGAGTGACCATGGAAAGACACAGGAGGTTGTTGGGCACACTCACGTGGCAATGTGGCTTTGGTTTCTAAAGTAGGAGATAGAAAAAACAGAAAGTGATGGGATTCCTACCCAAGAACACCAACACTATCGGGCAAAAACTGTTAGTCAGCCAAAGGGTTGCTGATGCAAAGTACCAGAGATATACTGGCTTTTATAAAAAAGTATTTATTTGGGTAGAAGCTTATAGTCACAAGGCCATAAACAAGTAAGTTACTTCCTTCACCAAAGTCTGTGGCCACATGTTGGAGCAAGATGGCTGCTGGTCACTGCAAGGGTCTAGCCTTCCTCTTCCTCTTAAGGCTATGTGGTCTAAGCTCCTTCAGTTCTCAGCTATAGGCTGGCATAAGACTTGTCTCACTTCTAGGGACTCAGCTGGTCCAGGGCTTCAGCATCAAAACTCAGCTCTCTCCTCTGTTATGTTGTTTTTTGTGTGAGTGTCTGCCCACCAAGGAGGCAGGGACTCAACATCCTACTGACATGACTGAATCAAGCCTTAATCTTAATTTAATCAAGTAAAAGTGAAACCTCTGCATTTAACACATTCAAAGAATATTACACCCAGAGGAACAGACCAGTTTACAAACATAATCAATATCTCCTTTTTTTGGAATTCATAAATATCAAACTGTCACAGAGGTTATGGCTCCAGTAGGAGACATAAGGGAAGAGAAAGAAAAATGATCCCAGGACAGGAAAGATTCCAAATCTGGCATCACAGTCCTCCAAGACCCTGAATGCAGCCAGGGGAAAGAGGGAAGAAACAGTTGGTAAGGCTTCCCTGAGCCCAAGCCAGGACAGTGGGGAAGAGAATTGTTGTTATTATCCCAATAAGTTGATAGGGCAGATGACTCTTCACAACTGTACCCCAATCTTACTGCTTTTAAGAAGAATGGTGGGGCAAATATCCCTGGATCCCTGCCAGGGATCAGTGGCTCTATTCTTCTGTTTGGGTGGAAGGGGGAAAGAGGGGATCCAGACCATCAAGGTGCTCTTAGGTACAGGTGCCCAAGAGATAATAATTCCTTCCTGGACTGGATGATCACATCTGAAAAGACTGGGTTAAAAAACAGTGGCAATGGTTCCTCACAGAAGCTGTGCCCTTGGGGCTTGGATAACAGCCTGGGTATCTGTACATGGGCAATCCTTACCTCAAGTTGTGGGACAATAGCATCTTCATGCCTGGAAGGTAAAGGTGGGGGTATGGGCCTCATCACCTTCAGCTCTGGGCTGCTCTGTCTGTGGCTTTTTTCTCTCCTGGGTTCATCAACTTCTGGAGGCTTCTCTCTTGTCTCTGGCTTTTTTATTTGTATGCAGCTTTTAATCCTCCGTTTATAAAATACTCCAATTAAAGGATTAAGATCTACTCTTGGTCATGCCCTACTGAAATGCTCTAATATAAAGGAAGATCCCTTAAATAAATGCAATTAAAAGGTCCCATTTAATAAGTTTCCATGCATAGGAATGAATTATCTTTAAGAACAAGATTTTCTGGGATCCACCCAGCTTCAAACTGTCACAGCGGCCTACACAGGCCTACTGGATTTATGACCTAGTGTCCTGTGGAAAACACTTTTTAGACAAGTACAGTCAATTCCACTGGTTTTGGGAGACAACTTGCAATGCCCGATGGCTCCCTATAGAGAGTTCCCCTATCTTGGAGGGGAACGTCTTCCTCTGTATTGAAAACATGAATGACACCAGGCCTTACCTGAGTGAGGTTTCTAATTATTGTACCAAATAGTGTGGTTTGATTCTGAGGATGATGCTCTTGAACCTGAATTTAATATTATTATTGACTACAACATTATTGCAGTATATGACAAGGTAGTCCAGTGTACAAAGACTGATACCTACAGCTGGCAAACTGGGAAATCTAGTATGTGCAGTGCTTCTGGGGTATGAACCACAAGTGCTCCCCTAGGACTTGAACATCACATGGTTTCTTTGGTCAAACTTAAGTATGGGCTCACCTTGCCTGGCAATCACAGCACCTTATTTCACTGCAATACCAAGAGGAAGGGCCTTCTCTACCACTTACATCAGAATGTATATTGTTCATACAGGTAACCAGATGGGATTTTGCTTAGTATCATGTAGATTGGCAATGCCCTAAGCCCAATTAATCTAAAAGAAATGTAGAGATACCTGTTTACCACCTAATTGGCAGGTCAAGGTGACTACATTAACCTTGGCATTAAGGGAAGCTAGACTCTTTATTGTACGTGGAGACTATATGTATCAGGCCTTTACCCCACACTTATGGCAGAGATGTGACTTCAGATATGTGGTTCTCTATATAACTTAGGAAAGAAGCATAACATCCACTAAAATACCCAGCCTGGGCTCTTTTGTACTGAGAACCAGCACACAAAAGATGCCCCCTGCTGTGACACAACAGTACCTTTCATTAGGCAGTACATATCCTGATCCCTGGAATCAGGGTAGATGAACTAGAAGGCTTTATATACCATGTCCAGTATTATAGAAAGGGGATTTAAATCTATGCTGATTTGTTGGGAGGACTTCAACATGAAGTAGACAGTGCAGCGGCCATTGCCCTCCAAAACCACAGAGTACTATAATTTCTAATGATGCAAGCTGGGGCTGCATGTGTTATGTTAGGAGAGAAATGCTACCTTAATATCAGCGAAACTGGGTATGACTTAAGTATCATAAAAGACATAAAAAATGCAATTGAAGTCCTTCAAGAGATTGGAGAAATACATCCCTTTGACCTGCTATTCAGCTTGTTTGGGCCAGGCAATGGGTAGGATAGTTGACTATGACCCCTTCTCCAAGCAGGCCTGACCACCCTGCTGGAGGTAATATTAATAATCACCCTCCTCAAATGTTGCCAAGAGGTTTCAGAAAAATAATGCACACAAAATAAGTGACATCCATCAGAGCTTTTTACCATGCCCCAGATATGCAGCTTACTGCCTGAAGTGGATGATGCACTTATCTTGTTTAGTCTATTGGAGTCCCATGAAAAATTGGGGCATGGATTGCCACCTATCCCTGGGACTTACAAATACATAGGTGTGTAAGCCTTATGGGATAAAACGCAAAGCCCTAGTAGACAAGGGAACTGTCAATTTGTTCCTTTCCCTATTGTCCAGAGCATATGTAAATATTCACAGGGTTCAGTGATTTTCATGGGCATCTTTAATGACATCCAGCTCACACCCTGGTGGTATAGCTGTCCCTGGTGGGAAAGGAGTGGGGCTCCTCCACTGCATCAGCATATGAACACAAGAGAGGAATGCTGTGCCAAGAACATCTCCTGTTTCTGCCGTGGATTTAGATCTGCTGGATATGGAGAACTGACACCTGCTAGTGAAGCTGTCTGTATTAGTTAGCTAAAGGGGTGCTGATGCAAAATACCAGAAATTGGTTGGTTTTTATAAAGGGTATTTATTTGGGGTAGGAGCTTACAGATACCAGACCATAAGTGTAAATTACTTCCCTCACCAAAATCTATTTTCATGTGTTAGAGCAAGATGGCTGCCAACGTCTGTGAGGGTTCTGGCTTCCTGAGTCCCTCTGGGCACAGGATTAGCTGTAGACTATGAGGCGCTCTAGGCTTTGCCTCTCTCCACAAGGTCAGCAGTAGACTATCAGGTGAATGGCTCTGTCTCTCTCTGTCTCTCTCCCTGGGACTCCAGCTTCAGCACCAAGCTCCAACATCAAAACTCAAACATTAAAACCCTCAACTCTGTCCTTTGCCATGCCTTTTATCTGTGAGTTCCCACACACCAAGGAATGGGGACTCAATACCCTAATGACATGACCCAATCAATGCCCCAATCATAACCCAATCATGCCCAGGTACAGACCAGCTTACAAACATAATCCAATATCTATTTTTGGAATTCATAACCTTATCAAACTGCTACACTATCTTTTCTCTTATGTGAAGAAACATTCCACTAGAACCTGTGAGCCATGACTTTGTTGGTGAAATTGACACCTGTATTGGACTGGGTTAACATCTTTTTAATGCCTCTTCTTCTGACAGGCAGTCACCCTTGTTGAGTTTCCAGCATGGACACTGGCCTACAGAATTTATATTTGCCAGTCCCCATAAGCACATGAGCTAAATGCTACACACACACACACACACACCTCCTGTTTATCTTGTTAGCTCTGTTTCAGAGTCCTGACTAGTATAAAATTGGAAAAGGGGAGAGGGTAAATGTCATGTTACACTCTGGCACATTGTAGGAGGAAACATGTAACCAATTTTGATATTCCAAAATTAGTTGCTATTTCACTATACTATCTTGTTGGAAGTCGTTATTTTTCTCATCTTTCTGAACCTATTTGAAGAATAACTCTGTCTTATTAATTTGTATATAAAATATTCTATAATGAAAAAAGAATTTAAGAAAATAGTTGGAAGGAAATAGACTTGCTATAATCTCAGATTTGCTAAGACCTAGAACAAATCACTTAACTTCCTTGGTCTTTGGTGGAATCATAAAGAAATACTGGCCAGACTGGATATCTATAAAGTGACTTCTAATCCATCACTATAAGATGAAAATATAGAGAAAATATGATTGTGCTTGGACATGGTCAGGTATTACAAATAGTTTAAAAATACTATTTTAATCTGTTTTAGTTTATATTTTGTTTATTTGCAAAATATCATTCATATTTATCAAGACTACCAAATTCATCAATAAGAATAAAGAAGGTACTAGTGCTCCTGAGGGCTATGGAGATACACAATTCTACGGTCGTGACAGATGGCTCTGGAGTTCAGTGCCTTGCCAGTAGGCCCTACTTTGGAATTTGTGCTCCTGAATGTGATTGAGTTGGACTCAGATGTGACCTCTCTACACATGCCTCTTCTGTCACTTTTACTGAACCTACGGTTGGCACTGGGGTTGGTGTATACTCAGGAGACTTGAATCTCAGGACTGTCCATGTGCCAACTGGGCCCTGAGCCTCAGCAGAGTTGCAAAACCTACTCTCTGATTTGTTGTACTTACCCAAGTCAGCTGACCGGGAGGTGAGATGGTCAACCATCACACCAGGGAACTGAGAGTGTCTGCAGCTGCAAGCAGGAGAACTGCATCCATCAGCCATGTGGGATCTAAGTCCCTTCTTGATTTAGAGGTGGAGTAGACATCACCATCCCAGGGTCCTTAGGATGGAGGAATATAATATGTTTGGAGTAGACTTGCTATGCAATGGAAGTAATTGTATCATTGATGTGGAGGCAGTGGCCACAAAAGTTGCTGAAGGCAGGGAGAGGGAGGAAGAGGTGTGATATGGGGCATTTTCGGATCTTGGAGGTGTCCTGAATGATATTGCAGTGACAGATGCAGGACATTGACTATCCTACCATAACCCACTAAATGAACTGGGAGAGAGTGTGAACTACAATGTAAACTATGGTGTATGAGGTAAGGTAGTGCTCCAGGTTGTAATCACCAAATGCAATGAATATGCCTTATTGAGAAAGGAGATGTTGATGTAGGAGGAGGGGGGCAGAGAGGAATGGAGTATATGGGAACCTCTTATGTTTCTTAATGTAACGTTTTGTGTGATCTATTTATCTTTTTTAAAAGACAATAATAAAAATTAATTAATTAAAAAAAGAACAAAGACATTGGATTATTTCCCTAATTTTTGAAACTTTACATTTATTTTCATAGAGTCTTAAAAAACAACCTCTAAATTAATAAAAGTTTCTTTAAACATGTCTAAGTCCCAATTTTGAATCTACAAATTGGGAATAAAATGCCTATCTCTTAAGGCATTACTTAATCAGAGTTGAATTAGAAGTTGTTCTTGAAAAGTAATGGATATGCTAAACACTTAATAAGATTGTTATTCTATACATAACAATATAGAATATTAAATAGAATGTTAATTTATATTTAAAACAAGGTCTATACTATACACAGATGCTTTCCTCAAGCAATTAAAGAGTAGGATAAGAGGTTAAATCTCCGAAAAAATATAACAAACATAGATCTATTTTTAAATGATCAATGGAGGCCAACACTGTCAGGGAATTTGTGCATCCTAGAGTATCTACCTAGAAGAATCTTTAGAAAATGCCTTGAAAACCGAGTAGAAATTCTATCCTTATTTGTATAGCCTATATTATATTGGTTGGCTTTATGGGCTACAAGTAAAAACTAATAGTTAAGCTTTAAAAGAAACTTTATTGAAGTATATTTCATATATAATAAATACACTCATTTAAATATTCAGTTTGATGAGTTTTACCAAATCTATACACCAATAACCACAACAACAATAAAGATATAGTGAGTACTTGCATCACCCCAGAATGTTCCTTCATGCCCACATCAACCCCATGCCCACCTGAGGAGCTGTTATGGTTTATATTCCTAAAGTCCTTGTACCCATAGAACTCATGGTGGTGTGCATGAGTTCAACAACAGAGAGAGAGAGAGAGAGAGAGAGAGAACTTACTGCCTCAAGTTTCTCACCTCTTGTAAGAGTTCATTTAATTATGTCAGGTCCACCGAGGATAATCTCCCTTTTGATTAACTCAGAGTCAAACTGATTAGAAATTTTAAATAAAGTCAAACTTTTGCTATATGTTGGAACATAAACATTCGAGTGATATCCCATCATATTCACAGACCCTGCCCACACTCAAGAGAAGAGGTTCTTATGTATTTGTTTTTGTATTTATTTTGTATTTGTATTTGTTAATTGTTCAGTCATTACATAGTCAGACTTTGTACTTTCCAGGAACCAATTCTCCAAATTCAGATACAGGTACCATTACCTTATATTCTTTTTAGAACCAACCCTATATTGTATAATTAGGTTCTGTTGTAGTATTTTCTCCTTATGCACTGGAAAGAAAAATAAAATCTATTAAAACCATACATAAACACAAAGATAGCATATTTGTTGTTTTAAAGACTCTTTAATCCTTCTTCTGTGTTGACTGCATTCTTTAACGAAACACCTTGATATTTCTTTTGTAAGTGAAGGTATTGGCGTAATGCAGATGGTAGAAGATTGAAAACAAATAAACAGAAAAAAAAAAAACAAGAAAAGGAAAGAGCTAAGTATCTGCATAATAAACCAACAGGAATTTGGAAAGTTGTTCTTGCCATTAAAAAATATTTGAAACCATAGAAAAAGAAATCAAGTTCAATTTCTAAGGAGAAATATTAAGGTCTAGCAGCTAGCAGATAATGCTAAGTAGGACATAACTGTTCATATATAACCCTAGAGGTGGGTGGCTTTTGAATTTCTGGCAAAAGTGATTTTCTATAGTAAATTTGAAGCTGCTTTTTAGTCTTCATAAATGCATCATTAAAATTATCAGTATATATGCAAATTTTGGATGGTTAGAGGATGATTGCATCTTGTTTATGCTTTGGAGTAAATTTGGGGAGAGAAAAGAGGCAACAATAAGAAGCAAGACTGATGAAAATGAGAGGAAAGTATGATGGAGAGGTTAACAAGAATATGTAAAATTCTCATCATCCTTTGCAGCATTAGAGTCATCAAAAAAATTGGACAGATGTTGGGCAGTAATATACTTAACATAGACAAGTGGCTCCCTCCCTAGGACTCCCCAAGTTTGAAATGCCTATAGTAAATTGTATTATATATCCCAGGAAAAAAACTGTTCTTAACCTTAATCCACATTCCATGGATGTGAACTCTTTATAAACAATCTCTTGGGAGTGTTATTTTTAGTAAAGGTGTGGCTCAACTGAAAGAGGGTAGTTCTTTTTGAGGGTAGGTCTTAATAAAGATTACTGGAGGACCTTCTGAAAAAGAACTAGAAGTAACAGAAGCAATAAAGGGAAGGCATCTCTATATGATGGAGAAGACAAGAAATCCCCAAGGAGTACGAGCACCAGAACACAGCAGCCTTTGGAGAAAATGTAAGCCTTGTTAAGATCTTGATTTTGGACTTCTACACTCAAAATTGTGAGCCAATAAATGCCCATTGTTTAAGGCAACTCATTGTGCAGTATTTGTCACACCAGATAAAGCAAACTAAAACTTTCTCCAAATTTTTAAAATTCTTCCCTAATTTCTGAAACACTGTACCTTGTGCATAGATGAGAGGAGTGGGGTGGGGAAGGATTTTAACCAGACCAGAACTTGCCAGGTAGTTGCAGTCATAGGAGACAGCCTGGCAAGTTGGTCATTCTGCTTGACCAGTGCAGTATTTTTTTCACTGGACCTCTTGAAACTGGTCCCAGCATGGGTTGATATGCTGATTTAAGGTGACTCTTATTCACTGTGGACACAATATTAATTCAGGGCTATGGACTACCAATAATCCACCACTGACTCTTGAGCTTGTGTGGGTCCATAGATGTGCTCTCCCTGGTGACAGGCATCACTAATACCATGCATCTCCACCACCACCATCTAGGACAGTCACCCCATGCCTTCTACAGTCACCACACCATTAGTGATGGGAGTGCAGCTTATCGCCTCCTAGGTCTTTTGAGTCCAGTGCACCACAAAGCCAGTGGTTCCTCCAATTATGTTCTGTTCTAGCCTGACTCCAAATAATGTGCCTTCCCAAGTAGGTTTTCAATTGTAGTGGATAAAGGATGGATGCAATGTACATGAATAGGACCACTCTTTTCTCTCTCCTCATGGGCCCCTTGCCTTTCCTCCCCAAGGTGGAGGTATTTGCACGAAAGGTGTAGTCAATATTGCAAAAGATTAGGCTGGGAAAATAGTGATTGTTGTAGAAAGACTTCAAGCAGAATTTGATTGGAAGATTCATTGCTCTATATCTATGCTATGAAACATCAAACAGTAAATTTAACAAAAGTGAAAACACACTTTTCATATTTTTCTGCATACTCTTGGGGAAGACTTTCATTTGTGGTAAACATCAATGAAGCCCAGGAACAAGCTTTGAAAGAGTCCCTGGAAGTTACTATTGACAGGAGGCATGACGGATAATGCTGTGTCAGGAGTAATGATGTAACCAGCATGAAATAAATGAAACTAGAGAACTACAGATGCAAGATGATCTATATTGTTTCACTACAAACAGATTCCAAAGAGCCATGGCATTATGAATAATAACAGCACTGTTACCTTTTTCTAATAGCAGAGATGTGCAATTTTTCAGGAACAAATTCTTGGTCAGTAAAGAATGGGAGGCATCACTAAAAGCTTTTGTCAAGGGACCCATATAATCTAGGAGTAGCCCTAGTGTTGGGCTTCCCACAAGACTTGAGAAGGAAACTTAAGTTATGGTTTTCAGGTATGAAGAGAATGAACGACCCTGATAATTTAGAAGTCTTGGGTACATCTAGTTTGCATTAGTAACCCATTCTCATTCTTTTACCTAAGCTTATATGCATGGGTTACTATTACTTACAACCAAATAATATATAACAAGTGTGCATACTACAGTCCCAAAGCTAGTTAAGTGAAAAAGGCAGTTCTCAAAACCCAGGTATTTTGATTCCTAGTTCTGGGCTCTTTATACTAAAATGAGTGCAGTTTTGTTGGGAAGTTTAGGTTTGTTAACAGCAACAAATAACCTGACAAATTTTGCTTATTTTTCTTTATCCGGAGCATAGATCATGTGGCTGCAAGGTTATCTGACTTGTGCAATTCAGCAAGATAAAGAGATACCCTTAAAAGGGTGGCAAAGATAAACTGTGCACCCTGAGCTCACGCACACTGTGCTTTCCATGCTGTTTATAGGATTATTAGCTACTCGATTTTGACAGACCTCAGCGAGATTCATAGATCCTTTACCTAACATGCCGCTTTAAAATTTAATAGTAGCTCTTCCTACATAAGCCCTGCATTAAATAAGGACACAGGACTGGATAGCAGCTTTACTGGCTTCAACATAATCACTGACATACCAGACCCAGAAGAATGAGGCTAGATGTTCAGAATTTTTGAGTGTTAATTGCAAATCTTCTATTTTTAGAGGTAACCTGAGTTAACGCCTTTGAAGCAAATATCATTGACAAATTAATAAATGCATACAAAGTGCATGATGAATTTGTTGTATGCTATGAAAGGTCCCAAGAGTTTTTACTTTAGGAAATAAAATCAAAATCATGGAATTATCTGTAGAAACATGGATAGTGTGAAAGATAATTTGAAGAAAATAAGAGACAATTTATCTTGGTAATCACTGATAATAGCTAAATCTGCAAATATGATATATTTTATTCCTCTAAAAGATCTGAAAAAGTAGATTTAACTAAGAGTAATGAGGGTAAAAACCATATCGAATCTTTTTGAACTTCTTTACAGCTGCATTTTGAGGTAAGGTTTTCTTGACATACAGATAGAAGGTTCTTTAAAAAGAATACAATTTTCAGTTTTAATGTTTCATTATTTTGAGTATAGCTTTAAAAAAACCTTTATAAAATGATTCTATAATATAGAAAAAGGAGAATGAATTAGAGTTATATTTAAAAAACACAAATATGAGTAAATGTTGAAAAGAAAAATCAGCAGGCTTGGGAATGATTAGCAGGTTAAGAATGTGACATCATAGAGTAGGTGTTAATTAAATGACTGACTGGCAAAAAGAATACATAAGTAATTCAGGTGAACAACATGGACATGGACATAAAAAAATAAAATGAGGATCTGGAGTTTTTAATTCAAATTATATAGCAAGTAATAGCAAAGGTAACCCTACCTAAAATTGTCTTTTCTCCTTGGATGCCCTCTACTATCTAATCTGTCAGGGTTTGATTTTTTTTTTTTTTTGTAGTTTGTTTTTTAATCCTTTTATTGACAAAGTCTACCTCCACATTTGAGCCTAGTTCCCATACATTTCAATAAATCTCTGTTCCTTTTACCCTCATGCTGTCCTTGTCGATCAATCAGCTTTGTATAAAAGAACAAAAGCTTTCCTCAAATCCAGATAGATGATCTCTAGTGTATTGTCCATTTTACTACTTCATTAATGTGGGAAAAACTCATAATAAATACATTCAACTGAGTTATCCTTGATTATATTTCAGTAGTCAATTACGAAATTATTGTTAACCATGGAGAGAACATGCTTTTTTTAATTTAATGAATTTTAGGGAACTGATGACCCATTGAATATAGGAAAGTTTTTATTGTCTATTACAAGGGCACAATTTCCCAGGAGATCTCAGGATGACTTTGTGAAGTGAACACATTATTCCATTATTTACCCTTTTCAATTTCTTCATGGTACATAAGAAAGATGGTATTGTTTGGGGAGATGTAAAACATGAGAAAGTACTTTAAAAAGGTTTTTGTTCTAGGATAACGGCCTTATTAACTTTGTTAAGCCTGTGTTCTTATTCGGGCAATTAAGAAATGGCACCTATTAGAGTCTTTGTTAATATCATGCTGGATTTTATAAAACATTACATTTTAATCTGTTGTCATGTACCACCTAAATAGTTGGAAAAACAAAGCAGTTCCCTTTTTTCATATGTTGCATTTCTCACATTTATATCAGGATCAAATTTGGGGGCCATGTGAGAATAGAAATAAACTAAAAACTGAATTCCTTTGCCATTGTCAAACTGAAAACAATGATAAAATAAAACAAAATACTTATCTACAAAGTACAGTATGGGAATTATGTATTGTTTATGCCTTGAATGAAACATCATTTCATCTCCAAGTTAAAATAAACTATTTACATATTCAGTCACAATATGAGTGGGTCTCCTATGAATGCAATTGTTTTTGATACCCACTAATATTTGCAGGTAGGTATTATTACAATTCCAAACATTTTATTTCAAATGATTTGGATGAGATGTGCTTCAGAATTGCATATTTTTTGCAAGATAGGTTGTCAAATATAGTTATTATGCAATATCTCCAGCAGGATTTGGGGTAGCACCTAGTAATCATTCCTATTTATGCAGTGGTAGACATGAGTTTTCATAATAAGTAGGACTATATATAGCCTTATTTCATTTCAGGTCAGTGTGTCCACAAAGAGGTTGTTGTAAACATATAAGAAACTTTCAGTTTTCAACTTCTGAGAAGATGGAAAATTAGAAAGATGTAGGATTCACTCCTCTCTCAGAAAAGTAGCTAGAAGACTGGCAGAAACTGTCCAGGAAACAGTTCTAGAGCCTAGGATACTAGGGGAAGACTGTATACAAACCAGAAGAGAGAGGGGCAAAGAAAAGAAAGTTTGATGTAAAAGGTCATTGAGTAAAAGCTGCAGCTGCAGGTTCTGGTGACCATCCTGGTACCTCTGGAACACTCAGCATTTAGTGCTCTGACGCCTGGCTGGTGGAGATGGACAGATGCGGCTGCAGGGGTCTACCTTCCCAGGAAAGGGGAGAGAGAAGCACACAGACTACCACTGATTCAGCTTTTGGACAAAAAATTTGATCTGCTTTATCCCCAAGTGACAGTCTTCCAGGCTGGGTGGGGCTCCACCATTGTTTGTCCTGGTTGCTGGCAGGGGACTAAAGAGATACTATATTCTCAAAATCCTCACTACTGACCTAGACCACTTGCTGATGGCACAGTATTTATTTCCTCCCTGGAAAAGGGAGGTGGTGACCAAGCAAGGAGGGGAAGCTGCTTATGAAGAAGTTTGATTTAGTGAGGATTGGCTCTGAGGGAAAATTCTCCATCACACTGTTTCTAAACTGACAGCCTGATCAGAGTTACAGAGCGTGCATTCTCTGACCAGGGTTTCAACAGAGAGGGCTGTTGAAGTGCACCATCTGCTGTCATACAAGAAAAGTGCATGCAAGGGCTTATGAAAGTAAATAAATAAAGGCTTTTGGGGGTTCTTTACAGGCTCTCTCCTTAAGGCCCTTGGAGATTGGTCTGCAACCCACTACTGGGTAAAAAGACCCTAATTTGAGCAACTAAACAGGGACAATCCTAAAGACCTAGAACAAGTTGAGCAAGAATCAAAGAACAACAGTGTCATATAGCCACCCACAACTAAATCCCTACACAAGAGAGAGAAACTGAGCATCAGATTAAACTCACTAACGTAATCAGATGCCTAGATATCAGTGACAAATTACAAGCCACACTAAGAAAAAAGAGGATATGGTTCAGGCAAAGGAACAAATCCAAGCCACAGGATTTGAGAAAACTAATCAAAGATGTTCATACAAATCTCCTAAATCAATTCAAGGAGTTGAAAGACAATATGGCTAAAGAGATAAAGGCCATCAAGAAGACACTGGAATTTGAAAAACTGAATAGAAACGTAACAGAGCCTATGTGAATGAAAGACACAATAGGTGAGAGCTAAACCACATTAGAAGGATATAACAGTAGACTCAAAGTCATAGAAAAAAGAGACAATGATGTAGAAGACAGAACAGCTAAGATTGAAGAGAGAGAAAAAAATGGAAAAATTGAGTAGGGAGTTAGGTAGTTGATTAATAGCATGAAGCACAACAACATATATGTCATGGGAGTTCCAGAAGGAAAAGAGAATGAAAAATGGGAAGAAAAAATATTTGAAGAAATAATGGCTGAAAATTTCCCAACTCTCATGAAAAACATGAATTTACATGTCCAATCAGAATAAATCCAAATAGACCTTCTCCAAGGCACATAATACTCAGAATGTCAAATTCCAAAGATAAAGATAAAATTCTGAAAGTAACATGGGAGAAGCAAGGCATCACATATAGGGGATGCCCAGTAAGATTTAGTGTGGATTTCTCATCAGAAACAATGGAGGTGAGAAGATAGGGGTATGGTATAGTTAAGATAGTATAAGATAAAGATTGACATCTGAGAATTCTTTACTTGGAAAAATGGCCTTAAATATGAAGGTGAGCTTAAAATATTTGAAGAAACAGAAACTAAGAGAGTTCATAAACAGGAACCTGGCTCTGCAGGAAGCACAGAATGTAGTTCTGTAATCCAGAAGGAAGAAACAGGAGAGAGAGGCTTGGAGGAGAGTGTAGAAGTGAATACTATCAGAAAGGATAACCAAAAAAGGTAAAAGGACAGATGAAAATAAGATATAACATATGAAAGCTAAAGAATAAAATGGTGGAAGTAAATAATGCATTTATAGTAATAATATTGAATGTGAATGGATTGAACTCTTTAACATAAGATATAGGCTGAAGGAATGGATAAAACAAAACAAAAACAAAAAAATCCACGAGTCATCCATATACTGTCTCAGATTCAGAGATACAAACTGGCTGAAAATAAGGGGTTGGAAAAAGATATTTTATGGGAACAGTGACCAGAAAAGAGTATGGATAGCTATAATAAAATCAGACATCACAGATTTTAAATGCAAACAATGTGATATGAGAGATATAGAAGGCCATTATGTATTAATAAAAGAGACAATCCCTAAATATCATTAAGATGTCAATTCCACTCAGATTGATATATAGATTCAGTGTAATCCTGATAAAAATTCCACCAACATTTAAAACAAATTGAAAACATGATTATCAAATTATTTGGAAGGGTAAAGTGTCCTAAATAGCCAGAAACATCTTAAAAAGGAAAAGCAAACTCTCATCTCCAGACTTTAAATCATATTACTGAGTTACAGTGGCAAAAACAGCAGTGTACTGGCATAAACACAAACACATAGACCAATGGAACCAAACTGATGGTTCAGAAAGACCCTCACATGTATGGTCAAATGATTTTTGACTAGCCTCTCAAACCAACACAGCTCAGGCAGAACAGTCCATTCCACAAATTGTGCTGAAAGAACTGAATATTAATTGTTAAAAGGAGGAAAGAGGATCCCTATCTCACACCTTATCCAAAAAATTAACTCAAAGTGGATCAAAAATCTAAAAATAAAAGCAAGAATCATAAAGTTTCTAGAAAAATTTTTAGGAAAATATCTTTGGGACCTGGTGGTAGGTGGTAGATTCTTAAAGGAGATAAGAGGAAGACTGAGATGGACTACTGATGTTTAATGTATGTAAAAGTTTTAATTAGCTTTACTGAGAAAGTGTGGAAATGTATAGAGTGAATGGTAACACATAGTGAGTAACAACTAGTTTATAAATGGGGATGTGGCTGAAAATTGTAGCCTAGGTATGTAAATGCCAATTATCAGAATGCTAGAGAATAATCTAGGAACTGAATAGCACTGTAAACCCAGACGTGGGTGAGAATTGTGCTTGATGGTATGGATACAAGAGTGTCCTTTGTTAGCTAGAGCAAATGTACATCATTATTGTAGGGTGGTGGGAATGTGAAGAAGCATGGGAAAAATATAACTGTAGTGACCTATGGACTGTGGTTACCAATAATGTAATATTCTTGCATTCTTACCAAAGATCTACTGTGTTGATAAAGGGGCAGTATGGAAAATGTGTACCAAAAGTACACTATGGACATGGTTACAATTGGATATTATCTTATAATCTGTAACACATATTCCACCACAGTGTCTTGTGTTGATAGAGTTTGGGAATTCTGCACATGTGCATGATTGTTTTATAAGTTTACTTCTGTCATAAAAGTATGTTTAAAAAATAATAATATGGTGGGTTGGGGAAAACATACCAAATGTAAGATAAGGACTATAATTAGTAATAAGATTTTGACAATATTCTTTCATAATTTGTAACAAACATCTCATGACAATGCAAGGTGTTGGTGGAGGGTTGATGTATGGAACCCCTGTATGATGTATGATGTTATGCATGTTTGCTTTGTAAGTTCACAACTTTTACTATATACTTATTGTTTGTGTATGTTCATATATAAATGATACAAAGATAATAACAATAATAGGGTGGGTTGGGGGAAAATACTTTGGTTAGTAGTAATATTTTGACAATGCTTTTTAATAATTAGTTAAATGTTTAACAACCATGCAAGGTACTGGTGGTAGGGTGAGGTATGAGAGTCCTGTATGACGTTATATATGTTTTTTTGTAAGTTCACAACTATTATTATATACTTATTGATTATGTATGTTTATGTATGAGTGATATACTTCAATAAATTTTTTAATAATGGAAGAAAAAAAAAAAAGGGACAGTCCACCAGAAAGGAGTAACAGTCAAATATCTATGCACCTAACCAGGGAACCCCAAAATACATTAGGCAAACTCTGGCAAAACTGAAAAGAGATAAAGACATCTCTACAATAACAGTTGGAGAGTTGAACACACCACTGACATCAAAACATATAACAACTAGACAGAATATGAACAAGGAAAGAGAGAACTTAAACAGCATAATTAACAAGTTAGACCTAACAGACATACAGAACACTGCACCCCAAATCAGCAAGTTACACATTCTTCCAAAGATCCCATGGATCTTTCTCCAAGATACACCACATGTTGCGTCACAATGCAGATTTCAATAAATGTAAGAGATATTTAAGCACATTCTCAGATCATAATGGAATGAAGTTGGAAATCGATGCCTGGCCAAAAAGGGGAAAATTTGCAAATGTGTAGTGGCTAAACCATACACTCCTATAAAACGAGTGGGGAAAAGAGGGAATTGTAAGAGAAATTAATAAAAATCTTGAAATGAATGAAAACCAGAACATAACTTACCAAAACCTATGGTATACTACAGAGGCAGTGATGAGGGAAATTTAAAGCCCTAAATGCTTGTTTCAGAAATGAATTAAGAGCTAAAATAAAAGACCTAACTGAACATCTAGAGGAAATAGGAAAAGATCATCAAACCAATCCCAAAAGAAGCAGAAGGAAAGAAATAATAAATATTAGAGCAGAAATAAATGAAATTGAAAACAAAGAAACAATAGATCTTGGGGTGATGAAAGAGACAAGCAAAATTTTAAAAACTATATAGTTAACTCATTTTTTTAGTTTCTTTTACTTTCTTTTATTATTTTTTTGGCTTTGTTTTTGGGGAGGGGTTTGGATTGCAGAAGAATCACAATCAGGGCAGAGGAGGATTACTGGTAGAGGGAATGTGTGGGGAGTGGTGCAGGTGGGGCATACCTTTATGAAATATGTATGTGTTCATGGGTCATGGGGTGTTGCCTTGATGGGTGAAGACCCATACAATTACCAATGGAATATTTAATTTTCATCTTAGGAAGTTCTGCTACATTCTCTAATAGGGTGACAAGAATTTCTAGAGTAAATGGACAGTGCCTAGCGAAGGAGGACAGACCAATAAGCTAGACCCTTGGTATAGATACCTGTACTTATGAACCTTATTCTTGTGAAATTGAAATTTAGCTTAGTGTTTTATATATATATATATATATATATATATATATATATGCACAAGTGTTACCCCTGAAAGCCACCCTGTTGCTCAAATGTGGCCTTTCTCCAAGCCAAACTAGCATATAAACACATTACCTTCCCCCTGGCATGGCACATGACTCTCAGGATGAGTGTCCCTCTTCACTGAGGGATTACTACCAAGCACCAACTAGCAATGCATTTGGAAAAAGATCAGACCAAAAGGGGGAAAAATTAAATACAAATGAGTTTTTATGGTTAAAAGATATCAAAGTGAGTCAAGAGGTCATTCCAGAGGTTATGCTTATGACACATCTCAGGATGATCACACTTACTGACACAGTAAATAGTGCCTCAAGCAGGGGTACTCACAAGGGCTCATCTAGAAAATATAGGCAAGGCAGACAAACCCAAGAAATTGGCATTATATCAGTCGATCTTACCTTGAACTATATGATAACTTATTTCCCCAATATATCAGTGTTAGATTCATTTATAGCTTTCCTACACATAGTTTTTATACTCCTTTTATTTGAACTGTAATTGGCACAATACCCACCAAATATATGTCCTACACATGTAAATCTTGAATCTGTTCATATGACAGTTGAGCCCTGAATCTCCACAAACTTGCAAACAGCATCAACTCTCCAGTTCATTGGACTCACCTAGGACAACCAACAAAGAAATGTTAATGGACAACACCCATCCAAAAAACAGAGTATCTACAACTGCAAGCAAGAAAGTTTCATCCATCTGTTTCAGAGGATATAAGACCCCTTTTGACTGGAAACAGTGTGGACACCACCATCCCCAAATCCTCAAGATTAAAGAATGAACAAACATAAGGGAGGAAGGCAACTATGGATGAAATTAGACTTATTATTATTTTAATAATGGAAGAACTAGCAACACTGATATAAAGACAGTGGTCACCAGAGGTTCTCAGGGGAGGGAGAGGGAAGAGTAGGTGTAACATGTGGCATTTTAGGGACATTGAATTTGTTCTGCATGATATTGCAATGACATATACAGGCCATTATACATTTTGTCAAAACCTATAAAATTGTGCAGTGGGAAGTGTAAGCCATATTGTCAACTATGGACCATGGTTAGTAACAATGCTTCAATATTTGTTCATCAGTTTTAACAAAAGCACCACACTAATGAAAGATGTTGTAACTGGGGGAAAGTGTGGAAGAGGAAAGGGGTGGAGTATTTGGGAATTCCCTATATTTTTGATGTAACATTTATGTAATCTAAGCTTCTTTAAATATAATTACTTTTACATAAATATAAAATAAAGAAAATCAACAAAACTGAAAGTTCTTTCTTTGAGAAGGTCAATCAAATTGATAAACTCTTAGATAGACTAACAAGGGCAAAAAAGAGAGAAGATGAAAATAAAAGCAGAAATGAAATGGGGACATTATACCTGACCCCACACAAATAAAATGGATCATATGAGAAACTGTATGCCAATAAATTATACAATCTTGATGAAAGGACAAATTCCAAGAAAAAAATGCACAAACAATCTACAGTGATCCCACAAGAAATACAAGAATGCACAAAACATTCACATTTAAAGAGATTGTATTAGTCATCAAAAATCTCCCCACAACAAGAGTTTAGGACAGATGGCCTCACAGGTGAATTCTAAATACCATTTTGAGAAGAAATAACACCAATCCTGTTGACAATCTTCCAAAAAAATTGAAGAAGAGGGAAAATCACCCAACACATTTTATGAAGCCAACATTACCCTTATACAAAAGCCAGATGAAGATACTACAAGAAAATTACAGACCAATCTATCTCATGAGCATAGAAGCACAAATTCTCAACATGTTAATTGCAAATAGAATCCAACAGCATATTAAAAGAATTATACATCATGATCAAGTGAGTTTTATTCTTGGCTTTCAAGGGTGGTTCAACACAAGAAAATCAATATACTGTATTATATCACATTAACAAATTGAAGGAAAAAAACACATGATCTTCTTGACTGATTTAGAAAAGGCATTTTACACAATCCAGTATCCTTTCTTGATTAAAAAAAAAACCCTTTAAAAGATAGGAATAGAAGGAAAGTTACTCAATATGATAAAGGGCACATACGAAAAAACCACACCCAACATCACATTGAGTGGGGAAAGGTTAAAAGCTTTCCCTCTCAGATGGGGAACAAGAAAATGATATCCACTGCTACCAATGTTTTCAACATAGTGCCAGAAGTTCTCACTAGAGCAGTTAGAAAAGAAAAAGAAATGAAAGAAATCCAAATTGCAAAAGAAGAATTAAAATTCCCACTATTTTCAGATGACAAGATCCTATATTTAGAAAATTCTGAAATATCTATGACAAAGATATTAGAACTAATAAAGGAGTTCAGTAAAGTGGCAGGGTAAAAGATCAACATGAAAAAATCAGTTGTGTTTTTTTTACACTACTAATGAGCAAGGTGAGGAGGAAATCAAGAAAACAATTCCATTTACAATAACAACAAAAAGATTCAAATATCTATGAATTAATTTAAGAGCTATAAAGTACCTATACACACTAAACTACAAAACACTGCTAAGAGAAATCAAAGAAGACCTAAAGAAATTGAAATATATTCCATGTTCATGGATTAAAGGAATAAATATTATGACGATGTCAATCCTACCTGAATTGATTTATAGATTCAATGTAATTCCAATAAAATTCCAGTAGCCTACTTTACAGAAATAGAAAAATCAAATATCAAATTTATTTGGAAGGGAAAGGGGACCCAGAAAACTACAAACATCCTAAGAATAAGAGAGAAGAAGGAGGAATCACACTCCCTGACCTTTAACAAATGTTGCTAAGAGTCCCTTCATCAATTGATGATAGGAGAACTGGATATCCATAACCAAAAGAATGAAAGAGGACCCCTATCTCATTTCCAATATGAGAATCAAGTCAAAAGGGATCAAAGACCTAAACATAAAAGCCAGGACCATAAACTCCTAGAAGATAATATAGGGAAACTTCATAAAATCTTGTTGTATGGGAGTTTCTTAAATCTTATATTAAAAGCAGGAGCAACAAAGTGAAAAATAGATAAACCGCCTCAAAATTCAACACTTTTGCATTTCAAAGGACTTTGTGTGTGAAAAGGCAGCCAAGTTAATGAGAGAAAATTCTTAGAAATCACATATCCAATAAAGGTCTCATACCCATGATGTAAAAAGAGATCCTACAACTGAACAATGAAAAAGCAAATGACCTGATTAAAAAATGGGCAAAAGACTTGAGTAAGCATTTATACAAAGAAATACAAATGGCAAAAAAAGTGCTAGAAAAATGTTCACTCTCACAGGTATTAGAAAATGCAAATTAAAGCTGCAATGAGATATCATTTCACACCTATTAGAATGACCACAATTAAAAAAACAGCAAACTACAAGTGTTGGAGAGGATGTGGAGAGATAGGAAAGCTTATTCACTGTTGGTAAGAATGCAGAATTGTACAGCCACTACAGAAGACTGTTTAGTGGATCCTAAGGAAGTTGAATATAGACTTGCCATACCAGGCTATACCATTACTATGAATATACCAAGAAAAACTAAGAGCAATGACACAAAAAAACTTCTGCACACCAACATTCATAGTGGTATTATTTGCAATTGCCAAAAGACAGCCACAGCCCAGGTGTCCATCAGCCAAAGAATGGATAAACAAATTGTGCTCTATACATGCAAATAGAATATTATTCAGCTATTAGAAGAACACCAGTGAACCTGGAGAACATTATGTTGAGTGAGCAAGCCAGATAAAAAGGAAAAAAAATTATATGATTTTGGTATTATGAACTAAACATAATGAGGAAACTCATAGAGTTAATAACTAGAATAGAGGTCATTGTAAAATAGAATGAGGTTAGAGAATGGAAAGGTGAGATTTAGTATGGGCAGAATTGATGAAAAGATTGTTTATAAATTTTTGAAAATGAATAGAAATGGTGAAAGCATACCATAGTATTGGTAATTAGTAGCACTAATATATGATTATGATAGTCATTGAAAGGGAAAGTCTAAGGTCATGTCTATCAGTAGATGAAACCTAAAAAATGAACACAGAACTGTTTAGAACAGTGAATCCTTATGCAAAACATAAATATGGTTAATAGTGCATATATAAGAATGTTTTTATCTGAAATGGAATAAATGTATGTTAAAGTTACAAGATGTTAATATTAGGGTGCTATTTGGACAAAAATACAACCAAAGCAAACTATGGACATTAGTGTATAGTAGTATATTAATAATATTCTATCATTTGTGGACAAAAAGGAAATATGCTAAGTGAAAGAAACTAGACCAAAGGTACTACATATTGTTTGCCTCCATCTATATAAAGTATAAATACAAATAAATTAGAGAGATATTTTTATATGGCAAGGGAGGGATAGAGAAATTGAGAGGTGACTGCTAAGGGGTAGAGTTTTGTTTTTTTTGTTTTGTTTTTTTATTATTATTATTTTTGGAGTAAAGAAAATGCTATCATATTGAAATGATAATGCACAACTCTGTGATTTTATTCCAAACACCATTGATTGTACACTTTGGAAGGATTGTATGCTTTATGAATATATATAAATAAAATTGATATTTTTAAAAACATAATGAGATACAATTTTCACTAGAATGGATATTATTTCTTAAAAAAAGAAAATTATAAGTGCTGGAGAGGATGTGGAGAAATGAGAACACCTTATTCATTGCTAGTAAGAAGGTAAAATGGTGTAGCCACTGTGGAAAACAGTTTGGCAGCTACTTAGAATGCTAAGTATAGAATCATATATGACCTAGCAATCCTACAGCTAAATACATACCCTCATATCTAGAAGAAGACAGGCAAATTTCAGATGATAGTCTTTACTCTGAAAACCATTACAGTGACTAGCAACTCTTAATAAATTTTAAGAGGAAATAAATAGGTAATTTGCAAAGAATTTTTTTTTTTACTTCATTTTAACCTCCTAGCATTTAAATAGAATTCCAATGTGTACTAAAGTTTCTTCAGGGGTTTTATTTAATCCTTTCATTAATTTTCTTTTTCCATTTAAATACATTGTTTCAGCTAGGGAGTTAATTTCTTTGCCTGCAAAATATAGAACATGTACGTATAGAGTATCTGTCTTGGTCAGTATCAAAGAATAAGAAATGGGGGAATTAAAAAAAAAGCATTCATTCAGAATAATAGTAATAGGAACTAAAATCGGAAACTTTGGACAAAATTTGGTTGTTATGCTCTTATTTGCTGTCACAGATTTTAGATTAATGACTCCATTTCGAGGTAGGTATCTTGTTCCCACTCTCATTGACAATTAAGCAAATTTACTTTAAAGGGATATTGGAATATAAATAACCTCTTCTCTAGGCTTTTGTTTGGCACTTATGGTGGTGCTGTTGCAGAGAAGTCAGTTGTACATGGTATCGAAGGCCAGGACACAAGAATTTTGAGAAGGAAGTTGATTTATTTTGATCAGCCAGACTCGGCGGATTCCTGTCCTAATAAAAACCAAGCCCCAAATAGAATTTTGGGTTCCTTCTTATACAGAAAAGATATAAGGGTTGGAAATTAAATGGTGCTCTTTTGAAAGAAAATGACTTTCCTTGTTAGTTAAGTGTTTGTCCGAGTACTAGATAGGTTTTCAATTAAAGTACCCCCCACATTTCAGGTGAGCTTGAATTAGCATATCCTCCACATTTCAGGTGAGCTTGAATTAAAATCCCCCCCACATTCTGTCTGGATGCAACCTTGAATACAAATTCAGTCTTACATCCTTTCTGAACATTCAAAGACTATAGGGCCTATATTACTCATTTGGATTTCTAGAGACTAGGTACACTTGAAAACAATTTTGAATTTATGCACAGGCTATATTATATTCCCCCCTTTGAGGCCAAGCTTAAGTTATTAAGCTTCGGTATCACTATTGTCAGAGTCCCTTTGTACTGATTGGTATGTATATAGAGCCATGAGAGGGGCGGCTGTCTGTCTTTTTACTATACCATTTATTAGGGTATGCATTCTGTTTATGATGAAAGGGAGGAGGCAAGGAAGGATGGTGCATGCTCTTATGAGGAAGGCAATTATTCCCAGTAGAAGCTTGAAATTGTTTACTATTGACTGCCAGCTTCCAAAGGGATTATTTAAATTCCAACTATCCCAGGTTTGCACTGGGACATGAGCAATTTTTACCATGTTGCTTGTAATTTCATCAATAACATTTCCAGTGTTGTTAATTTAAGACAGCAGTTAGAGAGATTGAATTTTCCAAAAACTCCCCCTTTAGCTGCCAAGAGATAATCTAGGGCAAGACGGTTTTTTTTTTTTTTTTTTTTTACTTTTATTTTATTTTATTTATTTTATTTTTTATTTATTTATTTATTTTTATTGACTTTGTAATAATATTACATCAAAAATATATATGTGAGGTCCCATTCAACCCCGCTCCCCCACCCCCCCCCACTCCCCCCCCAACAACACTCGTTCCCATCATCATGACACATCCATTGGATTTGGTAAGTACATCTTTGGGCACCTCTGCACCTCATAGTCAATGGTCCACATCATGGCCCATACTCTCCTCCATTCCATCCAGTGGGCCCTGTGAGGATTTACAATGTCCGGTGATTGACTCTGAAGCACCATCCAGGGCAGCTCCATGTCCCAAAGACACCTCCACCTCTCATCTCTTCCTGCCTTTCCCCATACCCATCGTCTACCATGTCCACTTTTCTCAATCCAATACCACCTCTTCTATGTGGACATTGGATTGGTTGTGTCCATTGTACCTCTATGTCAAGAGGAGGCTCAAATTCCACATGGATGCTGGATGCAATCCTCCCATTTTCAGTTGTAATCACTCTAGGCTCCATGGTGTGGTGATTGTCCTTCTTCAACTCCATCTTAGCTGAGTGTGGTAAGTCCAATAAATCAGATTGTAGGTGCTGGAGTCTGTTGAGGCTCAGGATCTGGCTATCACATTGTCAGTCCAGAGATTCAAATCCCCTAAATATATCTTAAATCCCAACGTTAACTGCACCTCCAGCACATTAGCATGAAAGTCTTATGAAGGGAGATCCCATCTGAGTCCAGATTCATCACACATAAACACCATTTCCAAAGAGGGGCCATCTGCCCTGGTAGTTAACCCCATCGGCCATGGCCATAACTCTCATGGGTCTCTTTAGCCTTCAAAGGAACCAATATCTGGGGGTTGTATCTGCTTTATCTGTCTCTCTGACTCTGCTCAGTTGTGCATGAGGGCATTCCTTCTGCCAGCCTCCAGACTCTTTTTTAGAAACTCGTAGCCACATAAACTCATTTCTCCTTTCCATTTCCCCCTTACTTTAGGTCAAACAGCATTTTAAAGTCATGTTATTTTATGTAGACATGGATATTCTGCTGATCCGCATTGAACCTTCCGTATAAGGTCCTTTTCCAGTTGCATCATCAGTTGGTATTTGATAGTGGTCCCTCGTTGCCAGGGAGGCTCGTCCCCGGGTGTCATGTCCCACGCTGGAGGGAAGGCATTGCATTTACATGCTGAGTTTGGCTTCGAGACTGGCCACATTTGAGTAACATGAAGGCTGACAGGAGGAAATTCCCAGGCACAATGTTGCTCTAGGCCTTGTTCTTATTTTAGGTTTATCAGCTCACAAGCATAGTCATTAGCATCAGGGGCTCACTGTTGAACCCTCACTCCCTCCAGGTCCCCGCCGCTGTACCTGGGAGACTGTCGCTGCTCCCCTAGGGACCGCGGCAGAGCACCACTGGCCAGGAACCCAGTACCCCCCCCTGCTGTGGTTTTTAATTGTTGCCACTATGAGTATATCCAATCATTACCATGCCCCCTGGACATATGTTCTGTACAGCTCCCTGTCAGCCATATATCACCTGTCATTGGTATCCCATACCAGTATCCCTCCATTGCCATTGTTGAAACACTCTGTGGTCCAGAACTCCCCAAAATTTGAAGCCCAATATAATGTCATGGTCCCTTACTAGGGAATGGTATATAGCGATGGGTTTAAAGGATGGATAAAGAACTTGGATAAAGTTAGATAAAGAACTTAGATAAAGAATGTTGACTTGAAAAAGTTCCACATCCTATCCTTTCCCCCCCCCCCTAATTATTCAGCATTTCTTCACAGGAGTCCTAGTCCACAGCAATGCATATATATAATATACAGCACTCCCATACATCCACCACAAAACCTTTTTCCTTCCACAGCGATACTCTTACACCCAAGGCAAGACGGTTTTGACAGATAGTATTTCTGAATTTAGTTTGCTGTTGGGCTAGTAAGTTTAGTACATGGGCAGTTTTATTAGTTATTATTTCTATCACAGCTTGTAAGCAGATGATTTGGTTTAGCACATGGACAGGGGTTTGATAACCCCACATTGCCATCCTCTGCCCAAGTTGCTAGCCCATAGTTTTGGATTATATGCTCAGGGGGCCATTCTTCACCTCCCCAGGTAATGACATCCCTTTTTTCTCTTATGTTTTGATACACTGGCTGGCTTAATTCTTTCCCTTCTGTTAAGGGAATGAGGAAGAAGGAGGGTTTTATTGTACTGAGCATACAAGTACTACACCAGTTTTGTGGAAGTTCTCAGAATGCAACCTTCCCAAAAATCCAGTACAAACCATTTGGGGCAGTAAAGGGGCCCTTTGAGGTGGAGTTCCACACTGTGATTAATTTGGGGGAAGTACGATTTATGAGAATGAGGTCCGATTCATTCCATGTTCTCCAAGGCTTTGTTGTATTTGTGGTATAGTTTTGGAATTTCCCCCTCATACATGTTAGGTTTCCGACAGCAATAGAGGAGCTTAGGCAGGCCCTTGAAGCACAATCTTTTCCTATGACAGAAGTTTGCAAGGGCCACATACTATCTCGGGGGACAGCTGGGAGGTTAGTTGCATTATATGATTGCCTGTAATTGTATTCCCTGGTTTCCCAGGGCCATTGGTCTCCCATATTAGTACCTCTGCATACGTAGCATGAGGAGACATTTAAGGCTGCCCCTACCACTTCAGCCAGGCTTATAAAGAGGTTTCTTGCTGCTTGTGGGATGGAAAAGGGCTTTTCCATTTCTTCATAGAAGGAATGGAACACAGAATGGGCTTTACTTGTGAGTGGGTATTCCCAATACCCAACCCAGATGTAGGCTCCTGGGTCTATTCCTTTACCATCAATGCAGAGGCTCATTTGGACTCCCTGAGTCTGCCAGGACTCAGGTTTAAGGATGGTGATGTTTAAGGGGTTACATTGGCCACGTGGACAGTTAGCCAGGGCCATACCTTGGTGAGGATGGCTGTTTGTTTAGCTGTGTCTGTGTTCCAGGTGGCCCAGGTGACACAGGACCAGTAGGGGCAGTAGTATGCACCTATATATTTGCACCCAAAGCCCTCCCCTTGGGCTGCACTTTTCATTTCTGGAGTGCACATATACTCATTGTTATGAGTATACGTCTGCTCCCAGCTGAGCCCTCTACAGTCTGTGTTCCATGGTATCCCAGAGTCTATAATTTGACATGAGTCAAATAGGAGGGACACTCATTGGTTCTGACTAGTGACTGGGGTGGAGGAAAGTAGCTTCCCATTTTGATTAAGCACTCTTATTTCCCATTTACAGGAGACTGTTGGGGGTTTAAGGTCATAGCAGGTTATTTGGCCAGACGCATTACAGACACTATAGAAGATTCCCTGAAACTGACAGGTGGTTACCTGGCCCTTGCAGGCGTAATGACTATGATATATTAATGTGGAATTGACATGGGCCTCTGTACGCACCTTTTGAATACATGGCTCACACTCTGTGGTGTCAACCTGGGACCAGGGCAGGGTCAGGGCTGGAAGTAGGAAAAATAGCCAAAGGGGCATTGTAATGGATTAAACCAGATTCCTATTCTTCGGCTGTGCATAGACCAATCAGCGTCCAGGGTGTGACTGGAGCAGAGTTCGGTATTCCATCCTCAATCTTCAGCCATGTGTGGACCAGTCAGCTTCCAGGTGTGGCTGGAGCAGGGCTTGGTGTTCCCTTTTTTTGCAAGATGAGTTTGGTTGAGCTGTGGGTATCTGGAACACAGGTCCAGGACTCTGGGGCAGCTTGCTTGACTTGGCTATGGTGTATCCATGGGTGATTTCAGCTACTTTAACTGCAGTGAGGATGGATAAAGTGACAAGATAGGGTCCTCACCATCAAGGGGTAAGTGGAGCTGACTTCCAGTCCTTGACCTAAACTGCATCTCCTGGCTCGTACAGGTGAACAGAGCTGCTTAAGCTAATGGGGGCCCTTTCTTGGACCCAGTGATGCAGGTTATGTAGGGTTTTTCCTAAGGTGACCATCTGTTGATCTATTGATAAGTTTCCTCTTTCTCTGAGATCCCCTTCTATATTTCTGATAAGGGAGGGGGCCTCCCAAAGAGGATTTCATAAGGGGTTAGGCTTAGTTTTTGGCTTGGCTTGCTCAAACTTGTAGGAGAGCACTTGGAAGTTCTTGCACCCATGTTAGTCCAGTTTCTTGGCAAATCTTGGCAATATAAGTCTTTATTGTATGGTTCATTCACTCTACCTTTTCTGAGCTCTGAGGATGGTAAGCAGTGTGCTGTTTCCATTGGATGCACAGTGCCACTACAATCTTTTGAGTGATTTTGGAGACGAAGGCAGGTCTATTATCACAGCCAATTGAGAGCGGTAGCTCATAGCGAGGAATGATTTCCCTGAGAACCTTAGCTACTTCTTCAGCTTTCTCTTTTCAAGTGGCAAAGGCTTCCACCCAGCCAGAAAATGTGCAAGCAAGGACTAGGAGGTATTTATAGCTTCCAGATAATGGCATTTCAGTGAAATCAACTACTAGATCTTTAAGAGGCATACTGCCAATTCTCTGGACTCCTGGGGCTCCTGTGGGCCCCTGGTGAGGGTTATTCTTTGCACATGTCACACATGGCTGGCACACAGCATGGGTGATAGCGACTAGTCTTGGGATGTAGAAGAATCTTTCTAACACTTCCTTAAAATGGATTTTTCTCAAGTGTGTGTTCTCATGGTAGTCTTGAGCTACAATTGCTGCTAATATTTGTGGCACAACTATTCTGTGATCAGGCAGTGTCCACCATATTCTCCTGTGTCCTGCCCACAGAGAGTATCCACTCTCTCTCGGCTTGAGTATATTGCGGCTCTTGGTGACCCAGAGGCTGCGGGACTACAGCAGGCAGTGTATACTGGAGGTTCTGACAATTAAGAAGTTGGGAAATGAGAGCAGTGGCCAGGTTTTCAGATAGGGATCCTTCCCATGCCACTCTTTTTGCTTCATCGTCTGCCCTCTGGCAAACAGTCCCTGGGCAATGGGGCTGTGGCTTGTCTGGTGTCCCTTACAGTGCATTACAGTCACTTTGACAGGCTCCTAAACTGCTAGTAGCTCCAGAATCTGTGTGCCATATTTAATGCTCTTCCCTCCTGAGTTAATGAATCCCTTTTGTTTGTATAAGTCTCCATGTGCATGCAGCATAGGGAAGGCGTATTTGGAGTCTGTGTAGATGTTAACTTTGGCTCCAGCTGCAAGTTGCAAGGCTTGGGTGAGGGCAATGAGTTCAGTTTTCTGTGTTGATGTGTTATCTGGGAGGTGCTGTGCCTATACTGTGGTCTCAGATGTTACTACAATGTATCCAGCTCGCCAATTGCTGCCCTGCATAAAGCTACTTCCATCTGTGAAGAACTCCATGTCAGGATTTGCCACTGGCTGGTCTTGGAGGTCTGGCCAGCTGGAATATACATCTTGTAATATTTCTAGGCAGTTATGGGCTGGAAATCCTGGCTCCACAGGTAGCAGGGTGGTTGGAGTTAGGGTTTTTACAAGTTCCAGCTGGATGGATGGATCTTTACATAAAAGTGTTTGATATTTAACCAGGTGGCTGTTAGTAAGTCAATGTGTTCCTTTGGCTTCTAAGATTGTGATTACTGCATGTGGAACCTGGGCAATTATAGGCTGCCCAAGAGTTAATTTTACAGCTTCCACTGTAAGTCTGGCTGCAGCTGCTATGGCTTACAAACATGAGGGCCATTCCTGGGCTACAATGTCCAGTTGTTTGGATAGATAAGCTACAGGTCTTTGCCAGGAACCAGGTATTGAGTGAGTACTCCTACTGCGATGATTTGGCAGTTGTGAATATAGAGGTAGAATGGTTTACTGAGGTCTGGAAGTCCAAGGCTTGGTGCTTCCATTAGAGCTTGTTTGAGAGCAGTTAAAGTGTTTTTCTGTGGACTTTCCCAGAGCAGGGGATCATGATCTCCCCTCTTTGTGGCTTCATATAAAGGGTGCTCCGAACCGGGGGGGGGGGGGGGGGGCGAGTTCTAGGACCTGTGGGAAGGAGTGGGGGTAGGGGATGAGAAGAATGGAGGCAAGAAAAGATTCTGATCAAGCCTCATTTATTGGGGGTAGGGCAGTACAATTTATACTGAGGGAAGGGAACATGTCCACAAGTGATAGGTTGGTCTTGCGTGTGGCAGACGTCCAGGAAGGGAATTGGTTGAAAGTTCATGCCGGGTCTGCAGAGTTTCACGCCTTGCGCATGAGTATCGCTGTGGTCACCAGAGTTTGTGGTGGGAAGGGGAGAACAAAGAAGCAAAGAGGAAGAAGAAGGAGGAAATGGCGGGGCAGGGTTGTCAAATCCACCATGTTGTTGGAGCCTGTAAATAGGTTTTACAGCAGGTGGCTCCCCACAGGTCCCCCTTCTCTGTTTAATGTGTTATGAACTGAAGAAAAGAACAGCTGGCGATGGCTCAGTTAGGGCAGGGCTTATACTCAGTGGTGATGTGCGGCTGCAAGGTGCTCCCATACTGGGGGGGGGGGGGCTGTGCCTGTCTTAGGTCGGGGCTGCACCCGTTAAGTGATCAGTCTTACCCATCATTGGGAATCGTGGCAGCGAAAGGCCACGTCCCTGTCTTAGGTTGACTGATGGGTCAGCCCAGTTGCCGGTCATTGGCTAACCAGACCAGCGCCTCAGTGACAAATGACTTGCAAATATAGCAAGCTATAACAGGGAGCTCTATACCGCGCATGACATGCATGACATACTGAGATTAGTGGGTGAGACCACACCTGCCCTGGTCTGTTTAAGCCAGGGTGCCTGCTGCCCTTAGGAGCTGCTAAATCCCTTACTGAAGCCGTTCAGCGATATCAATTAAACAGAGAAGGCTAAGCCATGATAGGGGCCATGGTGTCTTGCCTCCATTCTTCTCGTCCCCTATCCCCGCTCCTTCCCACAAGTCCTAGAACTCACCCCCGCTGGTTCGGAGCAAGTGGTGCCCCACGTGGCTGGGACCTGGGACAGGAGCAAGTCGACACTGCAGAAAAAGCCAGCACTGGTGATCTGAGACTACACTGAAGATCTGGGAATTCTTGGGCTGAAGACCTGAGCAACCACCTAGGGCAGAGGCCCTGCGCGACTGACTTCGGCAGAAGACCTGAGCAACTGACTTGAGCAGAAGACCTGAGCTTCAGCTTGGGCATGTGTGATAGAGACCCTTGGGAGACCGCCTATCTTCTGAGGCCTCGGTAAGTGTCGACTTTACCATGGGGCAGGGCTCCTCTAGTGAGCACTCCCTTTTCCTTCAAGGCCTTAAGACCGCGCTTAAGATGAGAGGAGTAAAGATTAATTTTAAAGAACTCTCTAAATTCTTTGCCTTCCTAAAAAAAAGTTTATCCCTGGTTTCCACAGGAAGGGAGCATTTACAACTCATAAAAGAGCTACAGCAGCTAAAAGGATTACAACACCATAAATGCAGAAAGGCAGTTAACCACAATCCTTTTATCAACTTCCCACCCACCTGCACCTGCTTACAAAGGCCACCCAGGCGTGCATCCCCTGCGGTGATAACCCCCCCCCCTTTTTTGCATAACTGGTCACCAAGAGGCAAACCGAGAGGCAAAACAATGAGGCAGATAATGAGGCAGATGGTGAGGTGAAGGTACTTCGTGTGCATTCCACTTTCCCCTTTAAATCTTTAAAAGAGCTTAAAACTGCCGCCTCCACCTATGGGCCCACTACTCCATAACAGGCTCGGGAGATTATGAAGGCACTGTACAGCATATGAATTATAACCCTGGCCTATTCGCCCAAATTCAAACTGCAGCCCTTAGGGCCTGCAAAAGGTTCCCCACAAAAGAACGCCCTGCCTCCTCCCTCACTAATATTAAGCAGGGGCCAGAGTAACCCTTTTCAAATTTTGTAGGCAGATTGTGCACAGCTGCAGAAAGACTGGCGATACCAACACAGAAACAGACTATGTAAAGCAAATTGCCTTTGATAATGCAAATGCGGCTTGTCAGGCCGTGGTTAGACCTTATAGAATGAAGGAGTACTTCTCTGGTTACATCAGGCTTTGTCCTGAAATTAGCCCCATGTTGGGCGCCACTTGCTCAGAACCAGCGGGGACGAGTTCTAGGACCTGTGGGAAGGAGCGAGCGGGGGTAGGGGATGAGAAGAATGGAGGCAAGACAGGATTCTGATCAAGCCTCGTTTATTGGGGGTAGGGCAGTACAATTTATACTGAGGGAAGGGAACATGTCCACAGGTGATAGGTTGGTCTTGCATGTGGCAGACATCCAGGAAGGGAATTGGCTGAAAGTTCACGCCGGGTCTGCAGAGTTTTGTGCCTTGCGCATGCGTATTGCTGTGGTCACCAGAGTTTGTGGCGGGAAGGGGAGAACAAAGAAACAAAGAGGAAGAAGAAGGAGGAAATGGCGGGGCAGGGTTGTGAAATCTGCCATGTTGTTGGAGGTTGTAAATAGGTTTTACAGCGGGTGGCTCCCCACAAAACGGCGCATGAGGACCCCAAAATTGGGGATCTAATTGTGGCAGAATCCAGCTGCCCTGAGGAACTTTTGCAGCTTCCGGCGGGTATTGGGCTCAGGGAGACTACAGATTGCTTTTTTTCTTTCAAGTCCCAATTCACGGTGCTTCTGCATTATTTTATAACCTAGATATTTGACCTGAGGTAGGCAGATTTGGGCTTTTCTCTTAGACACCAATAGCCTTTTTGCTGTAGATGCTTTAAAAGAGCATGGGTTCTGCCGGCGCAGTCTTGGTAGGTGGGACTTCTGAGAATGAGGTCATCTACATATTGGAGGAGAAAACAGTTATGGCTTCCTGCTTTAAAGGATTTGAGATTACTGGCCAAGGCTTGTCCAAAAATAGTGGGTGCGTTTTTAAATCCCTGAGGCAATCGCAAACATGTTAGCTGCTGCTTTTCACCTGAATTCAGATTTTCCCACATAAAGGCAAAAATTGGCTGGCTCTGGAGTGCTACCCAAATGCAGAAGAAGGCATCTTTAAGATCTAAGCATGAGAAGTAGATTGCCGGTAAGGGTATTAAGCTGAGTAAAGTATATGGATTAGAAACTGCAGAATGAAGGGTTATTACTGCTGAGTTAACTGCTCGTAAGTCCTGGACTAGGTGGTAATCCCCATCAGCCTTTTTAACTGGGAAGAGTGGGGTGTTCCATGGAGACTGGCATGGCCTGAATATGCCTTCATTCAGTAATCTCTGAATATGTAGTTGGATCTTTTCTTGTGCTTCGTGTGGAACTGGATATTGCCTTATGCTCCTGGACTGCCTGTGGGCTTTATTTCAATAATAATTGGAGGAATGTCATGTGCCATTCCCATTGGGTTACCTTCTGCCTATACTTCAGGCACATTTTCAAAGGGGAGCTGCATGGCCATGGATTGGCCAGTCTCACTGAGGCAAAAGTCTCCATTCCTCCTGCAGAGAAAGGGTTAGCACTATTTTCAGAGGGTCCTGTGGCCCCAGTGTCAGTGTGGATTGCCTTGTGGCATCAAAGATAATTTGAGCCTACAGTTTAGACAGCAGGTCTTGACCCAGGAGGGGTACTGGACACTCTGGAAGATAAAGGAATTCATGAGTGACCTCTTTACCCCCAATGTTTCAGGTCCTGGCTTGAAGGAAGGGCCGTTGGGCACTTTTGCCAGTTGCCCCTAAGATACTAGCGTGTTTTTTTGATAGAGGTCCAACTGGCTTGGTCATTACAGAATGTTGAGCTCCAGTGTCAACCGTCATATATATGGTGCAGCCCCCAATTTGGACTCCAACCATATGCTCCGTAGGGCCAAGAGAATAGGAGCCCAGTCTGTCTTAATAATCTCTATCAGAGTCCTCCATTCCTGCCAGCCTAATGATCTGATTTGCAGAGTTTTTTCTGAACCTTTATGGACCCAGCTTTGGGTTATGATGCCCCATTAGCTTTTCAGGCTAATGTTTTGGCTGCAGAGGCAGGGTCAAGTGGCCAGTTGGGACACTCTTGCTTCCAATGCCCATCCTCTTTGCAGTATGCACACTGATTTCACCCTAGATGTGGGTCTTTCCCTCTCCTTCGGGCTGGGGCTTGCCAGGTTACTCTCTTTGACACAGGAATGGATTTTCCACAATTGCTGCTGCCAGAAGATCTGCCTTTTTTCCTCATCTTCTGATTTTATTTCCTTCTTATTTTTACATCATGGCTGACATAGACCTTAATAGCTACTTCAATGAGCTGAGAGATATTCATTCCAGCAAACCCATCCAACTTCTGCAGCTTTTTTCAGATGTCAGTCTGTGATTGGGCAACGAGTGATGCATTGACCATTGTTTGGCTCTCTGGAGCATCTGGGTTAAAGGGCATGTTTACACAAAATGCTTCACACAGTTTCTCATAGAAATGAGCAGGATTCTGATCCAGAGCCTATAGAATTTGACTGGTCTTTGCCATATTCACTGCCTTGTGGCTCCCTGCCCTGAATCCTTCAACTAAGGCCTTATGGAATGTTTCTAGTCAGTTGAGCCCGGCAGCACTATTAGGATCCCACAGGGGGTCCTCCTCTGGGAACTGCAAGTGGGCATATTGATCACTGTCCAAAGTTCCCTCAGGTGGGTGCTCTCTAGGCCAGGTTAGAGCTCCCTGTGTGACACACATTCTCTCTGCAAAGTTCAATAAAGTCATAAGTTGTTTACAATCAGCCCAGGTGGGTTTGTGTGTCTGCATGATGGACTGGAAAAGGTCTGTCATGGCCCGAAGCTTCTCCAAGAATGGTGGGGTGTGGCTTTTCCAGTTAAAGAGGTCTGTTTTGGTAAAGGGCTGATAGATGAATGTCCAGTTTCCGCCCTGAACCTGGCCATCTGCATCATAAAAAATTGGGATCCGGGCTTCACGGAGAGGTAGCTGGAAGGCAGCCTTTCTCTCTGCTCCTTCTGCCCCCAGGGCTCCCCATGGTTTGAGTTGCCGCTTCTCAGTGTCTCCTTCCTGACTGACTGGCCGGGCTGCAGCGGCGTTGCCAGGGGCAACCAGCTGTAAAAGCAGCTGGTCTGCATTTTCCGTTGTGGAAGGTGCCAAAGACCGCTGTGGAGATGGTAAAAGCTGCTGTGGGGATGGCATAGGGCCCTCAGGTGCAGATGGTGATAAAGGCAACTGCGGGGATGGTATAGGTACCCCCTCTGAAGGCAATAAAAGCAGCGGCAGGGATGGTGTGGGCCTCACACTTCCCCGTGTGGATGACAACAACAGGGCACTGCTTAGGGAGACTAGCTCATTTTCATTCCTTAGTATTGCTGGGGTGGGAGTCATCGCATAAGGTGGTGGAAATTCTTGTTCATATGGCCCTTCTAAAATGGGCAGATTGGCACTGGACTTGGGGTGCACATTCTCTGGGCCCTTTGCACGGTGATTGTTTTGTCTGGTTCCTGGGACAGCACTCCTTGGTTTCTGTATTAAGCAAGTTCTAGCTTCCTTAGTCATTCACTTCTCTAACCAAGGTGGGTTTTGGCTCACAGCATTTTCCCGATGTAGGGGAATTGGTCTGGATGTCCTGGATTTCCAGTTCCTGCATCGTGGACTTTACAGATGATCCAGGGATCTAAAGTGCCCTCCTGGGGTGAGCCCACACCGGAAGTTGGCCATTTTAATTCACAAAACATCCTAAGCTTTCCTGGCTGAAACCTTATGCTGTACACATCTTCACGGAATGCACGGGGGAAGGTTTTCAGCATACAACCTAATGGAGTTCTACTGTATGTGTTTCCCATTTCCACCTTGTGCTGACGGTGCACAACAGTCACTCAAGCCTTACACTTCATTCATCTCCGGTCACGTTCCTCATGGGAGCTTTTGGCACCTCTTAACCTTGGTGGATTGGTATAAGTCCCCAAATTGGAAGAGGGTCCCTTTGCAGGGACCCCCCAGACCGCCCTTGATTGTATGAGGTTGCCAGGGAACCGCATATCAGGACTCTGCACTTGCCCCGCAGAAGTGATTTTCTGTGTCTCACTCAGTCGCCACAAGCACACACACACAACTGCCCCCCTTTCCTTTTCTCGGACCTGGAGAGGAGATGGCTTCCTCCTGTATACTCAGGAGTACTAGGGCCTCCCCTTTTAGAGAGTTGATCAGGCTCCCTCCTAATTTTAGAATTAGGCTCTTCCTGCACTATGCCCCCCGGGGGTTTACCAGTCTGACATGTGGAGCTCCTTGCTTGGTGCTCAGGGTCTCTCAAACCCTCTGGTGCCTCCAGTTTGTCTGGGAGGGCTCCAGTGAAGACCACAACCTCTTTCTGGACTCAAATGGGGTGTCCAGGGGTGCCCAGGGCTGGGTTTTGTCCAGGCCCTCCCCACCTCCTCAGAGACTTATGAGAGGGGCAAACAACTGTTGCGGCCTCTAGCCTTCTCAGAGCAATCCTGGATGAGCCCCCAGAAATGTTGTAGAGAAGTTGGGTGTATGTGGTATCGAAGGCCAGGACACAAGAACTCTGAGAAGGAAGTTAATTTATTTTGACCAGCCAGACTCGGCAGACTCTTGTCCTAATAAAAAGCAAGCCCCAAATAGAATTTTGGGTTCCCTTTTATACAGAAAAAATATAAGGGTTGGGAGTTAAATGGTGCCCTTTTGAAAGAAAATGACTCTCCTTGTTAGTTGTTTTTCTGAGTACTAGATAGGTTTTCAATTGAAGTACCCCCCACATTTCAGGTGAGCTTGAATTAGCATATCCCCCACATTTCAGGTGAACTTGAATTAAAATCCCCCCCCATTCTGTCTGGATGCAACCTTGAATACACATTCAGTCTTACATCCTTTCTGAACATTCAAAGACTGTAGGGCCTGTATTACTTATTTCTAGAGACTAGGTACACTTGAAAACAATTTTGAATTTATGCACAGGCTGTATTAGTGCAGTAGCCTTTTGTGATGCTGAGTTGTCAATTCATGGGACTGTGCTCTCAAAGGCATTACACAAATCGAAGACAGGTATTTATTTTTCATTAAGTGAGATATTATATCTACTTTAGTCTAAAACCAATACCAAGGTATAAAACAAGAAAGTAATTTGTTCCAAAGCATAAATGAAATCACTGTGAAACAACAATGGATGAAAAAATATTATTTAAGAGGTATGTCAAAGTATTTGGTTGGAAAGTAATGATTCAATTTATCAAACAATTTTGGAGATGGCTTTTTTTACAGTTATTAAAATTTCTTGCTGATTTTATCACCAACCACCAAAAGTGTTGATATTTTGTTTTAATAGTTAATTGTCTCTTTGTCTTAAATAGTTATATGTCTCTGTCATATACTCATATATATGCATATATAGTTTCTGCTCCATAGATACCCCAGATGAAAGTGACTTAGTAATAGCAAAATATATATATAGTCTGCATATTAAGTTTTATATTTTTATATTTGCTTAATAAAATCTTACTGCTTTATAGCCATGTAAATAGTAGATTACGTATTCTTCAGAATTATATTTCATGTCAAATTTGTGTGCATGTCTGCGTGAGTATGGAGGCCAAAAAAGTCAATATCAAGTAAATTGCATTGACATCTTTTGATCAAATTCAGATTTATAGGACCTGCACTTTCAAATCTTCCTCTGTGTGCTCTACAATTGTGTTCAAAAGTCCTTTAATCACATTTTATAGACATTTTATTTATATTCTTAAATCAATATTAAAAGCACTTCAGAGAACCAGATTTAAATTCCACAGTGAGCACAAACCTGAAATACTAAAACTGGTATGAATTCAGATTTGAAGTAATTAATTTAGTAATTGTCAAGGACAAATATGTAGAACATGAGAAAGGATATTCATTATGTATATAAAGGAAGGCTCTGGTTTCCCAATTAACATTAAAGCAGCATCAGCATAAAATGAGCATTAATATTCCACAGGATAATTGGCAACCTTTGACGTGCAATTTGTGTTTGTTTGTTTTTTCCCCCACTTGAGCTCTCTTCAAGAAGGAACCATTATTCCTGGCTGACTGAAAGGGTTTTCAGTTTATCCTTCGTCCTATTCTTATTCTTAGTGATAACCACAGATATTTATTATATATTCATACAAACCATGCTGAATACCTTTTGAGTTATCTTGTTTAATTCTCATCTCAACCCTAAGAGATAAATGGTATTTTTATGTTTATTTTGCAGATGTGATATAGGACATTATACATCTTTCCTAAGGCCCCCAGAAAGGGGGCTACATGCTCTTTCTACGTTATAAATTTCCTTGTAAGTCACACTTTTTATTTGCTTCCCATTTTACTGTTTTCCAAACACCTTTATGCATACTGTCTCCATACCTGGAAGCCAACCTTATGTAATATTTATTAACAGAATTTCAGGGTTAATAACAGATTCAGAAACTGAGGGAACTGAGACTCAGAAAAATTAAGTCAAGATGACCAAATTAAGAAGAAGTAGTTGACTTTCTAACCGAACAAATCTCTCTTTCCAATACTTAATGCCTCAATTATTAGCCAGGTTTTTAAAAAGGAAGTCATGAAGTAAAGCAAATTTTGGGTAACCTAGGGGTTGTCTGTGGTCACTGATGATTCAGCTTTCAGTTATGCTTTGCTTAAACCACTTGGTATTTTCTCCCTTTGAATTAATTATATGCAGATAAAATGGAAACTTAAAACAAACAACCATATTTGATTTTACTTTGCAAAATTAAGCAATCTGAAAATGTAGCAGCAACTAGATGGAACTGAGTAGAGCTCAGGAACAGCATAAACTATCTAGTCCACAGTGTTTACTACTCCATCTGTTTTATACCTGGGCCACTTCACTCATGAACTTGCCTCTCTTTGAGTTTACAATCCTTATATTGGGTCAAAATGAGCTTCCTCTGTACTTGATTGCACATTATTTCTCTTATCTGGAGTATCAATCTTTTTACCTTTCCATTTATGAAAGTCCTACTAATCTTCCAACATACAACTCATTTTCCTCATTAGGATGTCTTCCCACATAATTTTAGCACATTGTTATGTCTGCTAACTCCAAATCTCCTTGTAACTATTTGGGATTAAAAAACTGCCAGCTATCAGTCAATGTGTGGTTCCCCTTTTCCGTTGCTAATAGAATCCAAAGTTTGAATGCTGGATCATTGTTGACCAGGTAAATACAACATATCTTAGCCTCTTTTGTCACTCATATACCATTTGACTATTTGATTAAATTCTGGCCAGTTATATCCACGAAGTATATTATCTCTGAAGAGAAAAGAGTTTACATTTTGCCTTGACTTTCACAGGCCTATTGGATGGAATGTGGATAGGATATTAGGAACTGGAACAGAAATCTTAGATTATGGAATGGATGCTGCGTATAAGAAGTAAGACGATAGACAGACCCTGATTCTGTTAAAAGGCACTTGTTTTTTAAAAAAAAAGGTAAAATCATGATTCTCATACAGATATAAAAATGAACATGTATTGTTGTAGCAAAGTCATGAGTTCTGAACAGCAGAGAAACCCAAAAGGCACTTGGAGAGGCGGAGGAATATATTACATGCAGGCCCAATCTCCAAATTCTGAGCTCATTTCTCAGTTTTCATAGGTTTATATAGGATTATATGTGGGATCAGCATGACTTTTGCTCGTTGGCTACCGTGTTGTCAGGCAAAATTTGTAAGCAGTGTTATAGAAGCAGAAGGCAGGTGCAAGGTTATGCTTCTGCAGGCTGATTTACAGAAGTGGGGTAGGAGTGGCCTCGTTAGATATTTTTTACAAGATTATGCTTTTTATTTCTCAACAGTATGATTTTATTTAAGTCATTAATGAGGAAATTGGCAAGTTATTACAACCTGTTCAAAGGAGAGAACAGACCGATTTACGGTTCAAGAATATTGAAATAGATGTACAAATTGTGGCAAAAGGGGAAGGAGTCCTGAAAGGTGTCTCTCAACAAAAAATTTGCCTGTTTATAGGGAGGAATTGTTTTATGATTCTATCAGTCATTTACATTTAAAAGAATTGTAAAATAGCTTCCCCAAGATTAAAAATCAGATAAATCATAGAGAATGCATACCTTTCCAATAAGCATCATTTTTTTCTTACAGTCCCCAACTCTTTGTAGCTGCCACATCACTCTTGGGATGCTGCAAGAAAGCAATCTTCTTCTGGAAGAAAATAAAACTCACCCAATTGTGGAGAAGAAAAGAATTTATTTCAAACTTGCAAGAAGGGACACACAACCTGAAAATGTGGCAGGGGCCCCAGACAAAGAAAAATGACACAATTTATACCCCTAAGCCTAGCACACAAGCTCTTCCTCTGTTTCTCCATAGACTGGATACTTCAGAGGATACAGCCTATCCGAGAAGTCTAATTTTCCCCAAAAAAGTTTTTGATTAACTGCTTCCCCCATCACATTCCAACCATTTTAGCTTTCATCTGCTCCTTTTGCCAAATAAGGAATGGAATTTAGTGCTGAATTGGTATTGACTTAGCTCTTTCTTGTGCATTCTTTTTACTGGCTATAGGACTGGCTTACGCTAGTTTTCTTTGTTCCTGCTTAACCTGAGAGTGGGAGACTGAGGCAGTAGGCTGCTAGGTTACATTAATTAATATTTCCTCCCTTTATGTGAAAACTAAACTAATCTGTGTTTCTTACAGATGTTCATAGACAAACTTGTAAAAGAAAAGTAAACATATCTTCTCAGGCAGCTATTTTGTTGTCCTTCTTGTTGTTGTTTGTTTTAATTTTTGTCCTTTGTTTCAACAGTCAAACTTCAATCTAAATATTTCTCAATGTTTATTAAATATAAACTGAATATCATATGATGTCTTATCTGTTTTAAAAATCATGTGACTCCTTTTCACTCCAATTAACCTGACTTTTCTATGGGGGTATTCTGCAAATATCTGAAGATTGATTGTTTAGATTTATCCTAATTTGACATTTTTCTAGAAAAACTGACCAAGGAATTTGAGATAATTAATTCTATGAAACAGATTTCCTTATAAAGAGAATCTAGACTCTTGAACTAGTTTACAATGGAAGACTTTGGCATAATTGCTCCCCATCCAATGCTAACATGAGCCTTTGCAAATTTCCTTGAAAGAAAGAGACTTCAGGCCTCTTTTCAGATCAAAGCCATTTGGGACAGAATTGGAAGATGACCTGGACAATAACCTACAATGGTTTACTCCGAGTTTTATATTACCTGTAAAACTGAAGGCTTCTTCTAAAACAAAATCGTTACCAAACAAAAGCAGATTTCTTCTGATGCACCTTAAAGATTGATTTCTGAGGTACAGGGGTTTCAAGTAAAGGTGGTCAGTGGCCTACTGGCCCCCAAAACTGACTCCCAGATTTGCAGAAATTCTAATATTTTATAAAATCAGGATGCTAAGGAGTACTTGTGGTATAGCTGGCATAGGTTACTTCATTAATAAGCATTAGGGGGCTGAGCAGGATGGGATGTGGATACTGAAGCAGGGTGAATCACAAAGTTACAATTATTATCAGAGATCAAGACATCTGGAAAAGGGGAATATGGGGAGGGGGGAAGGTTTGTTACAAGATTTTGCATATGGATTTTAAACAGAGTAGGGTGGAGGGTTTACCCTTTTAATAAAAATGTTCATATTCAAAGGTAATATTCTTCTAGAATAATCATAATAGCAGGTTGAAATGGCCATATCATTTACAAGGGTAAGATCCATCTGGAATAATTATCACAATGCAGGTTTTTAGTTGGAAAATGCCACATATAAAGGGTGAGGTTGATTTAGCCAATTTTCAGTAATTTCAGATATCAACCTTTTGCTATTTTATAATTTACTCTAAGTAAAAAGGCATCTATATAATGATGTAGTATCATAATTTTTTGTTAATTCTTAACCCTCAGTTATAAAGTATATATAAATTATGAGTTATAAAAGTTAATTAAATCCAATACATATACTATACTTAGTCCAAAAGTATTATTTACCATTAAATTCAACCTACTACTTCAAATGATTTAATAGAGATTTTAATAAGAAGTCAATTAGTTGATTTGAATTTTCCCTCAATCTATCCATCTCAACTAATACTGTGATTAGAGTATATACATGAGAAGAGCTTTGGTTAAAGGTATATTGTTCATTTCCCAAAGTAAATCTAAAATCCTCACCATAAACATTTATAATTTCATTCCTGTATTCAAAAATATTTCTTCAGAGCCTGCATACTCAGCTATTGCTCTAATTAGTAGGAAATCCAAATGAACCAATCTGAGAGTTCCTGAGCTAATTGCTATGGGTTGAATTGTGTTCCACAAAAGGATATGTTTATGTACTAATCCCCAGTATCTGCGAATATGAACTTTTTTAAAAATAGGATCTTTGAAGATGTGCTTAGTTAAGATGAGAACAAACTCGGTTAGGGAGGACTGTACTCACATATGACCAGTGTCCTCATAAGACGGGGAAAATTTGGACATAGACACAGGCAGCAGGCCATGTGAAGACAGAAGAACATCAAGGATTCCAGTAAATACCAGAAGCTAGAAGAAGCAAGGCAGGATTTTCCTCTTCAAGTTTCAGATGAAGCATGGTCTGACTGATAGGCAATAAATTTATGTTCTTTTTAGCTGAACTGCGATGTGGTGCTTTTGTTACGGCAGGCATAAGAAAGCAAGAAACTAATAGAATCATGTTGGCCTCGTGGGCATGTGACCTGTGCAATTGCATAGGGTCTCATGCTCACAAGAACTTCCCTCTTGTTAACACACTCTACTCTTGCCATCTTGAAATTCTTAATTTGATCTTTGATGACTGATGTGACAATGGAGCATAAAGTATTCACAGATGGCATTCCCAATGCCCCATGAGCCCAAAATTGCAGTGGACAAGCAAATCAAATTATGTACTATATAAACAAGTTATTATAACTGTCTGCCAGTTAGGTAAAAAACAGAATATTGTCTTATATCCAAAAAATCATAGGAAATAATTTATTTTAAGTGAAGCAAATACTTGTCATTTTAAGAATGACATAGCATCATATTTTCTTGGAAGCATCAACCAAGTTCTTTTTAGTCTTTCTACTCCAAGTGTGTTACTGTGATCAGCTAAGAGCTTGTTAGAAATATAGAATTTCCCTACACAGGGGTCCAAGCCATAGGACAATTTTTTGACACAGATCTTTCCTGTATACCTGTATTTCCATTTCTGACTTGCACTGAAATGGATGACAGGTAACATGTTTGGTTAAATCCTTGCATGGAATACTATTTGTAACTGAGAATTAAGAATTAGCAAATGATTATGATTACTGAATCATTGTGCCTTTTAAAGTTTTGGTATATTACAGACTAGTCAAAAGTAAATACCTGAAATTACTGAAACTTTGCTGAACTAGAATCCAGATGCTCTGATCTCTGATAATGATTGCAAATCTATGTACCTTTATTGTAAAAACCTTATGACTGACCTTGCCTCTAAACCCCTATCCTGTTTTATGACTTTAAAGCCTTATAATCACCATACCCTTAATGTTTATTAATAAAGGAACCTGAGCCAGTCCTACACCAATTACTCATTAGCATAAACCTACTAAAATTGGGTACTATAAAATTATTAGGACTACTGCAGTTCAGGGAGACAGAGTTTAGATCTTTAGGTCACATCTGTTTTCCCTGCTATGTGTTGGCAATAGAACTCTTCTCTTTTTGATACCACACTGTCTCAGGAATTAGTCTTTTTTTTTTTTTAAGATTTATTTCTCTCCCCTTCCCCCCACCTCAGTGGTCTGTTCTCTGGGTCTATTTGCTGCATCTTCTTTGTCCACTTCTGTTGTTATCAGCGGCGTGGGAATCTGTGTTTTCTTTTTTGCTGTGTCATCTTATTGTGTCAGCTCTCCATGTGTGTGGCACCATTCTGGGCAGGCTGCACTTTCTTTCGCGCTGGGTGGCTCTCCTTACGGGGCACACTCCTTGTGCGTTGGGGTCCCCTATGCAGGGGACACCACTGCGTGGCAAGGCACTCCTCGCACACATCAGCACTTGCACATGAGCCAGCTCCACACACGTCAAGGAGGCCCAGGGTTTGAACTGCGGACCACCCATGTGGTGGACGTATGCCCTAACCACTCGGTCAAGTCAAAAGCCCATAACCAGTTTTTGCTTGGTATCACTATTCTCTGGGGATTTGATTTCTAGAAGCTCAGAATTTTCCAGTCCATCAATTTCTGGTTTCTTTGTGCCCTGGAGTTCAGTTCTTAGCTGATCCCTTTCCTCCAGTATTATACTATAAGCTGCAAGGAGAAGCCAGACTGCAGTTTCTACATTTAGTTTGGAAATCTTCTCAGTTAAATATCCAGGCTCATCATTTTCAAATTCTGCCTTCCATCTGACATCAGAACTCAATTTTGCCACGTTCTCGACACTTTTAAAGAAGGCTCACCTTTCTTCCACTTGGCAATAACACATTCATCATTTCTGTCTAAGGCCTTGTTGTAAGTACCTTGCATCCATATTTCTACCAACAGTCTCTCCAAAGCAATCTAGGTCTTTTATCAAGTACCACACAATTCTTCCGTAATCTATACTTTACTCATTTATAAGCCATTCCCACATTTTTGGGATTTGCAATAGTAGGCACCTGACTTTCCGGGTACTAAAATCTCTTTAGTTTGCTAAAAGCTACCAAAAGCAATATACCAGAAATGGGTTGGTTTTTACAATGGGGATTTATGAGCTTACAAATTCACGGTTTTGAGGCTGAATAAAATTTCTAAATTAAGGCATCATCAGGCAATGTTTTCTTCTTGAAACCAGCTGCTGGTGATCCTGGACTCCTTTGTCATATGGCAAGGCACATGAAGGCATCTGCTGGTCTTTCCCTTTTCTCCTGGGTTTCATTGCTTACAGCTCCTGACTTCCCCAGATTTCTCTTTGTTTCTGTGGCTTTCTCTCTCCCTCTCTCCATATTTATCCCAATTATAAGGACTCCAGTGAGAGAATTAAGACCAATGCTGGGCCACACTCTATAAGTAACATAATCAAAATTCCTACTTAAAATAGGTGTACACCACAGGAATGGATTAACTTTAAGAACATAATTTCCTTGTCCATTTAAAGCCGGCTAGTAAGACAGGGAATAAACAGATCCATCTATTGATGGACCTGGCAAGAAGTCCACATGGACATCAATAACACCAAGATGGCTCCTGGAAGACCGCGCCCCCTCCCCCCCCCCCCCCCCCACACACAAGATTCTCCCATTCAGAACAAGATTTTGCTCTGGAGCCAGGAAGTCCCAGATATTCCCTAAGAACTTTATCATTGTGCCCCCATGGGGAATTGATGGGTGGGGTAACCAATCGAAACAGCAAACAGCTGGAATTCTTCCCCTGCCATTAGCAAAGAGGTGGAATAATTAATGATTCAAAGAGCAGGCACAAGGTCTGAACACGTTCCCCACTTTGGATCCTGATTCTGACTGTCTTTCCCCTCCCACATGGATCAATGCACAAGTAAAATCTGGGCATTTAAAATCTATAATGGAGAATTATAGTCTGTAAATCAGGCTTCTTTGTCACTTTTCAGCCCCTTGCTCTCCACCTGGGACCCATAATCTTTTATTTTCTCCCATTTCTCTTCCCTCCCTACCTTAATAAATTACTGGTTTAACTCATCCTACATGCTCCTGAAATTCATTTCTGCAGCATAGTCAAGAACCTAGACAAGATCCAGTAACATATTCAGCTTCAGATCTTCACTGTTGCTTTTTTCTTTCTCTGTGTATAGTAATGGATCATATAATACTAGTACTGTATCATATAATACTAGTATATATGATTCCAGGAATAGAGTATTGTCTCTAAATTTTAGATGAGGAAAGTGACACAGAAAAACATATTAGATGAATACACTTTATCCATACTAAAAATTATGAAGTCATATAATAATTAAAGAGAGAAAGAGTGACCACTACTCTCCAAATATTTTTTTTGGGTAGTTTTATAAAGGAAAAATGAAAGATCTCACACTTCTGCACAGTGGACAAGAGAGATCCTTTCTTAGATTGGTTCCTTTTTAGGAAATTGTGTCAACCAAGTAAATGATTCAATAGCCTTTTCTTACAGAAATGTGCATACCATTTAGACAGAATATTCAGATGTAGAATTCTTTGCAGGACACAGAACAGAAAATTACAGCAGAGCTGTGATAGGACACAAATCAGAAGAAAAATAACTTATTGTATTACTGAAGAGAAACAAAGTTCATAGTATTCAAATGATAATTACTTGGCACATTAAGTGAATTTTATATGTGGACATATGCTAAAGCCAAAATGGATCCTCAAATACTGAGTCTATAAGAGGTTAACTCCATCAGAACATCAGTAACACAAGGTTTCCACCATGTTCCCATATCTACCTTAAAAACAGGTATATCTGCATGGGGAAATTTGGGAAGCTATTACAGATGTGTTAAGAGTGAATGAATGTTTACTGTATCACAGGACCTTTAGTTTGCAGTACATAATCATATAAAATGAACCTCAGAAGATATACAAGGATTCATTTACTTATTGTTTATACTTCATCATTACTCAGACTTGCTATAAATCTTTACCTGTAATGTTACCAGATTTTGCCTAGGTTCTTGGTTATCCTGCAGAAATGAATTTCAAGATCATGCTGGGTGAGTTAGGCCAGTAATTTATTCAGGTAGAGAGGGAAGAGAAATGGGAGAAAATAACAGAGCAGGGGTCCAACGTAGCGACGAAGAGGTTGAAAAGTGATAAAGAGGGCTGATTTACAGGCTACAATTCCCCATTATAGGTTAGAAATGCCCAAGTTTTACTTGCATGGCCACATGGCAGAGGAAAAATGGTGAAAGCGACACATAGAGGGCAGGAACGGTTTCAGAGGCAACAAAGTGGAATACACACAGGCCTTGCGGTCTGCTTTATGAACTATTAATTATTCTACCCCTTGCAAATGGCAGGGGTGGGGTTCCAGCTGTTTGCTGTTTTGATTGATCACCACACCTATCAATCCCCCAGTGAGGCTTTCCTTGCTTCCAGAAGAAGTCTTTGTTATGAATGGGAGAATCTTGGTGGTGGGGTCTTCTAGCAGCCATCTTGGAGGTTACTGATGTCCATGTGGACTCACTTCCAGGTTCCAGATCTGTCTATTGATTCCCTATTTTAGTAGCCTGCTTCAGTAAGACTAAGAATCTTTCTGGATTAATCTTCCTCCAGTTTCTGAGGATTTTGGTGATAGAATCCTTTTATATTCTGTTTAGCTGTGGACACAAGTTTGCTAACTGAAGCAGGCTAGGGCTTTTATGAGTTGATGCGGCAATAGCTCACTTGTTCTTAAATCCAGGATTTAATTTTATTATATTTTTTGGAGTATTTTCTTCAGGTTGTAATATATATTGGGAAGTAAAAAGAGAATAATGTTCAAATTGAAAAATAGTTTTGCAAAACTTCTTTATTTGCATAAACTTTTTAGGTGTATATAAATAGCCTAATCCAGATTTGCTAGTCTGAGTCTTCTGGTGACAAGAAGTAAATTCCTGTGTGCATTAGTTCACATAGTAGATAAATAAGAGCTTTGGAAAACTCACAACTGGGTAACAGGTTGATAATTATTCAGACAGGTTGAATGGTCTTATAAAAAAATAAAAAAATAAATTACATAATTTAGCCATAAACATGGTGCAAAATTTATCCTCTTCTTTAAAAATATTTTGAAACAGTGAATCCTTTGGAAATTAAAGTTTATTTTTGTTTTAAAACAATTTTTGTTTCTGTGAGAGAGTGGATGCAAAGAGAATTTTAAATGCTTGAAGATGATTAATTCTTTTGAACACCAGAGAATTCTTAAAAACTACATAGATAAAGTATAAGTTAAATATAGGCATGTTTCTTTCCCAAATTGCATTCATTCTAAGATACAGTTAAGGAAATAAATGACCTGAGCAAAACACTTTAAGGATTGTCAAAAGTGTAAATATTTAAGAAAGTATTTTAATGTATTTGGTGGACAAAGACATTAAATGAGTGTAAAATCTGCAACAGACACTTTGCCTGCATTATCTCATTCAATACCCCTTAACATTTTGCATTTGGAGAAATGGAAACCCAGAAAAGAACTAACATCTTTGGCCTTACATAGCCAGTAAATAATGGAATGAGTTTTGAACTAATTGCTACCAGATGACAAAACTTTCACATATAGATGAATAATCTTATGCAAGATAGGCTGATTATAGGAGTTAAATGGTGAAGGTATGTCAGACATTCTAGAGAATGTGCATACCTTTTTATTTTAACAATGATTTACCAAGTTATTCATTAGTTATTTAAATTAAATAAGAACAATGGCTATTCTTATGTGAGAAAAGTATAAGATAGGAGAGGAAAAAGGGAAATCTGTATAAGGATTTAAATAGGAGAGTACTTATAGATTTGCTTCACATTTTGGCCTCTTGTTCAGTGTAATGGTAAAGTGCCTCTTTCAATTTTCTTATGTATCAATGTTCATTGATATTTTATATTTTTGATTGCTACACAAGTGTGATGTGTGAAGCAGTGGTATCAGTATCGCCTGGGAGTTTGTTAGGAATGCAGACTCTCAAACCCCAGACTAACCTGAATTAGAATCTGCATATCTTTAAGATCCTGAAATAATCCATATGTACATAAATGTTTAAGCAAAGCTGCTCTACAGCATGCTACTAGTCAATGTATGCACATGGGAATCTCAAACCACAGCTGAAATAGGAGCTCCCTTACTACCCTATTCCTATAGTCAAGGGGTCCTTGAAGCAATGTTTGAATGGGGCAATTACTCACATTGTTCCCTGGGGATTGGTCAGTCTACATCCTATGTTTAGTGGTCACTGGATAGCCATTAAAAGCAAAGATTCCACCTTTCTCCAGATGAAAATCTCCTTCCAGGTTTGTTTTCTGAAGACCATTTTGAGTAAACCATTTAGAGCACTGCTGTGCAGCCCCAACCAATGACTATTGATCCTGGTTGTAGTGAAATGAATGAAATCAATGACAAATGTCTCAAAACCAGAGTAGATAATTTACCCCTCAGAATACTCATATTCCCTCTGAATAACAGTGATTTTAACATAATGATCTTATTTTCCAGTTAGATACTTCTACTCTATATAAAGAAGTTCTGAAACTAAATTATATGAAAATTTTAAAAATACATTTAAGTATGTTAAACTGCATAAATGTATAAAAAGTAGTTCTTGAGGTGAATGTATAATTCTGCCAGAACAATTCTAAACATTTAAATTGACTCTGTTTATTCACCCTATGCATGATGAGATTTTTATAGACTTTTATTTGCATTGGAAGTAGAAAAAAGCTGGGATGTATTTCCTCAGTATGCCTCAATCATTAATATTATGATGTCTTTCCTTTCAGTGGAAAATATGATAAATCATTCTATCATGGATCAAAAAGCAAAAAAACTAGATATTTTGAAGACAGAACATAAAGGAAAATCAGCAAATGTGAAAAAAATATAATTATAATAGTAATTTATTGTAAACATTTAAACTTTACTCTGACAAGTTGAAATATTGAGATAATGACTCCTATACTAACTGCAGGTACCATAATAATAAAATGTTAAATATAAAGCTAATTGATTACACAAAATGTTATCTGATTAGCATTTTAAATGGAATGAGAATAACTTTAAGATTAGTTGTCAAATTTGAATAAAGGAAGAGGTAGGAAAATTAACAAATGAGGCACTATACTAGATTATTTAAACATGCCTCAATTAATCTCACTAACTCCTTGCAGTAGATATTATTACACTACTTACAAGAAAAGGAAACAGATGACCAGGGGGAGGAATCCTTTGGAAAGAAACCTAACTGGCAGAGGAGTTTCAAGTTTCAAATGGAAATGAGATTTTAAAATGTACATTTTGACCTAGAAGAGGTTACAAACATCAATCAATACAAATAAATGTCATTTTGTAGATGTGTGAAGTTGGAAAAGACTTTCTGATAATAATGACATCAAGAGGTAAGAAGTAATACACTAAACTACAATTTATACCTGCTTATGCTTCTATTGTTTATTTTCTGACATTGTCTTTGTCAAGCATTGTCACCACACTCTAGGCTCCACCCTCGTCAAACTTTAGGGTAGCAACCAAGCTCTTTGCAATTCCTCATGCATCTGAGAAAACTGGGGTGGTAACACTCTTCCTGAACAACTTGGCGGAAGACCTGCCCTCTTTAAGTACCTGGGCACACTCACCCTTTTTACACACATGGATGGGATTGCTGTCTTGACCTGAGAAAATGTCTTTGGCCCAGACCTCAGCTTCCCTGGTTCTGCATTTGAAGTAATTTTTCCTTCAGATGGCAGTGGTTCTGTTCATACAGATCTCACAAAGAACTTGTCCATTTTGCACATAGTACACAAGGGTCCAAAACATCAGACAGAAGTTTTTTCCACAAATTCTTTTAGATAAGTCCAATCGTGACTTGCATTGAATTGGTTATCTTGTTTCCTGTTCAGTTAAACACTCACATTGCACATTCTTCTCTGAGTACCCATTTTCCAGAAGCTCAGAATTTTCCAAACCATCTATTTCTGGTTTCTTTGTGTCCTGGAGTTCAATTCTGAATGTATCTCTTTCCACTTGCATAGTACCATTGATGTGGGCTATGGGTGGAAGGCTCTTTGTCTCTTCAGAGATAACGAAGTTGTTTGACTTGTGGGTGTGAAACGGTAAGAGGCTGCAGTCCTGCTCTTAGGGACCAGCAGGCTCCAGTCCCAGGAAATGTTTAACAAAGCAAGGGCTATAAACTTTAAGTATTTAGGGGAAATGCAAAAACCAAGGCTTATCTAAAATGTCTGGAGTCCTTGCTAAAAGCTTACCTAAGATGTGGAAGAGATATATGCTAATTGAAGCCTATTGAGAACTGAAACAAAGGGACGATTTGGCCTTTCCTCTCTGTATAAAAGACGTTTGAAAATCTTGTTCCGGGCTCGGGATTCAAACAGAAAGCTCCTGAGTCCGGCCGGCCGTCAATAAACCAATTTTTCCTTCTCAAAATCATTCCTGAGTCCTGGCCTCTCTATTCTCAAATAATTGAACTTCTCTTAATTTCCACAACACCATAAGCTGTGAGAAGAGGCCAGGCCACACTTCCCACATTTAATTTGAAAGGCTCCTAAGCTAAATATCCAAGCTCATCACTTTCAAATTCTGCTTTCTATCTGATATCAGGACTCAATTTTGTCAAGTTCTCTGCACCTTTAAAACAAAGATCGCTTTTCCTTCAGTTTGCAACAATACATTCACAATTTCTGACTAGGGTTCATCAAAATTACCCTATGTGTCCATTTTTCTACCAACAGTCTCTTCAAAGCAATCTTGGCTTTTTCTATCAAGCACCTGACATTCTTCCCCCTTCAACTCATTACCCAATTTCCAAACTTTTTAACGTCTTTGGTATTTGCAATATCAGCAACCCATTCTCCATACTAAAATGTGTTCTAGTTTGTTAGGTTGCCAAAAGTAGATACCATGAAATATTTTAGCCTTTAACAATGAGAAATTATTAGCTTACAAAATTAGAGTTACAAGACTGAGAAAAATAGAGAAAATAGACTTTAAATCAAATGCTATTATAAGGGACAAAGAAGGACACTATATATTGAAAGATGTCTATTAAACAAGAAGACATAAAAATTATAAATATATGTGCACCTAACAGAAGGACCTCAGGATGTATGAAGTAAATATTGAAAGATTTTAAAGGAGAAATAGATGGTTTGACTTAAACAGTAGGACAACTCAATATAGAATATTCAATAATGGTTAGAGCATCTAGGCAGAAAATCAATATAGATGATTGAACAATACTATAAACCAACTAGACCTAATGGACATATGTAGAACATTTCACCCAACAGCAGTAGATTACACATTCTTCTCTAGTACAAAAGGGTCATGGTCCAGGTGAAACTATATGCTGTGTGACAAGACAATCTTTAATACATTTAAAGATATTGAAATCATACAATGTTTCTTCTCCAACTACTATGGAGTAAAGCTAAAATCAATTTCATGAGGGAGAATTAGGCAATTTGAAAATATGTGGAAATTAAACACCACAATCCTAAATAATTATTGTATCAAAGAAGAAATCACAATGGAATTTGGGAGGTATTTTGAGGCAAATGAAAACAAAATACCGTATAAAACTAAAGGGATATAGCAAAGGCAGTACTAAGGGATGTATAGCTTGAAATGCTTACATTAAAAAGAGGGTCTCAATTCAGATATCTAAACTCACACCAGAAGAAATAGAAAAGAAGAGCAAACTAAATCCAAAATGAATAGAAGGATAGAGAAACAAAGATTACAGTGGAGATAAATGAAATAGAAAATTTATAAAATAGAGTGAATCTTTTAAAAGATCGATAAAATCGATAAAACCTTAGCTAGACTCACAAAGAAAACAAAGGAAAACAAAATAACTTCAATCAGAAATAAAGGGGGGCCATTACAAAAATCTCAGTGAAAAGAAAATATATTATAAGAAAATACTTTGAATAACTGTAGGCCAAGAAATAGATAACCTACATGAAATAAAACAATTCATAGAAGCACACAAATTATCTACACTGAGGAAAGAAGAAATAGAAGATCTCTATACAGCAAGGACAGGTAAACAGATCAAATCAGTAATCAAAAACTTGCCAACAAAGAAAGATCCAGGACCAGATGCCTGGTGAATTTTACCAAACTTTCCAAGAATAATTAACACCAACCCTTCTCAGACTTTTCTCATATTATTAAAGTGATAGGGAACTTCTTAACTTTATCTCAAAGGCCAGCATCATCCTAAAACTAAAGCCAGATAAAGATACCACAAGAAAAGAAACTTACAGCCCAATATCTCTGTTGAATACAGATATGAAAATCCACAACAAAATACAAGCAAACTGAGTATCACAGCATTTTAAAGGATTACACACCATAATCAAGTGGAACTTATCACTGATGCTAGGTAGTTCAATATAAGAAAATCAATTACCATAACACACAACATTAATAAAACAAAGGAAAAAAGAACAAATGTTTACCATAATTGATGCTGAAAGGGATTTGACAAAATCAGCATACCTGTTCTTGATAAAAACACTCAAAGTAGGAATAGAAGGAAATTTATTCAACATAATAAATATCATATATGAAAAACCCATAGCTAACATCATAATCAGTGCTGAAAGACTGAAATGTCTCCTAAGATGAAGAAAAACCAAGGATGCCCACTGATATCACTGTTATTTAACATTGTATTGGCAGTTTTAGCCAGAGCAATTAGGCCTGAAAAAGAAATAAAAGGCAGTGAAAATGGAAAGGAAGAAGTAAAACTTTCCCTGTTTTCAATGACATGATCTTATAAACACAAAATCCTGAGAAATCTATGACATAGTTTCTAGAGTTAGAATCCTATCAAGCAAAGTAGCAGGCTGCAAGAATACCATGCAAAAATCAGTAGTGCTTATATACACTTGTGTAGCAGTTTGATATTATTGATGAATTACAAATAGAAATATTGGATTATGTTTGTAAACTGATCTTTTCTCTGAGCATATTAGATTATATTGGATTCATAGGTTTACTTGATTAAGTAATTATGTAAAACTTTTGTGCTGGTAGGGTATGGCATGGCAAAGGACAGAGTTGGGGGATTTTTGAGGTTGGAGTTTTGATATTGGAGTTTGATTCTGAAGCCTTAACCTGGATCCCCAGGAAGTAAGCACACAGAGGAAAGAGAAGCAAGACCCTGTAAGGGAGGACACAGGAAGCCTGAACCCTTGCAGAAGTCAGCAACTATCTGCTGCAATATGTGAAAATAGACTTTGGTGAGGGAATTAACTTATGCTTTATGGTCTGGTATCTGTAAGCTCCTACCCCAAATAATTATCTTTTATAAAAATCAACTGATTTCTGGTATTTTGCATCAGCACCCTTTGGCTGACTAATACAATCAGTAATGAACAATCTGAAGTGGAGATAATAAAGGAAAGAATCCATTTAATAAAGCAACTAAAAGAATCAAATACCTAGGAAAAAATAAGCAAGATTATATAAGACTTATACATAAAAAACTATGAAACATTGTTGATTGAAATCAAAGAAGACTTAATTAAATGGAAGTTCAGGGACTGGAAGGCTAAATCCTGAGATGTCAGTTCTAGCCAAATCGATTTACAGATTCAATGAAATTCCAACTCACATTCTAATAGCCTCCTTCTCTGCAGGTAAGGAAAAGCCAATCATCAAATTTATATGGAAAGGTAAGTGGCCACAAGAGCCAAAGCCATCTTAAAAACGAAGAATGAATTTTGAGGGCTTCCATATCTGACTTTAAAATTGATTACAAAGTGACAGTAATTTTAAAAGTATGGTTCTGACACCAGGACCAACCTATAGACAAAGAGAGTAAAATTTTGAGTTCAGAAATAAAGCCTCACATCTTTGACCAAATGATTTTTAACAAGGGTTCCAGGCCTATCTATAGGGAAAGAATAGTCTATTCAACACATATTGCTGGATATTCATATGCAGAAGAATGAATGTGTATCCCTAACTCACACCGTACACAAAAATTAAATTAAAATGGATCAAAGATCTAAATACAATAACCAAAATTATAAAGCTCCTAGAAGAAAACATAGGGACCCATCTTCAGAACCTACTTTTAGGCAATGTTTTCTTAGTTTTTTCACCAAACAACCAAAGAAAAATAGATAAATGGAACTTCCTCAAGATTAAGACTTTTGTGCATCAATTAACTTTATATGAAAATTAAAAGACAATCTATGGAATAGGAGAACGTATTTAGAAACCACATAAAAAATAAAGATTTAATATCAGTATATTTTTGAAAAATCTTGTAACTCACCAACAAAAGGACAAATAACTCAATTAAAAATGGTCAAAACACCATTTAATAGACATTTCTCCAAATAAGATATACAAATTGCCAATAAGCACAAGAAAAAATGCTCAGTATCATTAGCTATTAAGGAGTTGCATTATGAAACCACAATAAGATACCATTTCACCGACAAGAATTCCTGCTTTTAAAACAAGAAAGAAACTGAAAACAGCGAATGTTGGTGAGGATGTGTAGAAATAGGAAAACTCACTCATTGTTGGTGGGAATGTAATGTGGGATAGCCCTTGTGGAAAACAGTTTAGCATTTCCTAATAATGTTAAGGATAAAATCACCATATGATCCAGCAATGCCCAAAAGAAATTAAAGCAGGAACTCAGACAGATATTTTTACACTCATGTTCATAGTAACATTATTGACAAGTGCCCAAAGATGGAAGCAACCCAAGTGTTCATCAACAGACAAATGGATAGAAAATGTGGTACATCCATATACTGGAATATTATTTAGCCATAAAAGAAATGGCATTCTAATACATGGTATAATTTGGATGAACTTTGAAGATCTCATAATGAATGAAATAAACCAGAAACAAAAGGACAAATATCGTATGATCTCACTAATATCAAATATTTAGGATAGGCAAATTAGTGACTTAAGAAATTTAGATACAGGTTACAGGGGCTGGAAGAATGGGGAGTTAATGCATAATTGGTATACGTTTTCTTTTGTGGCTACTGGAAAAGTTTTGGTAGTGGATGGTGGTGATGGTAGTACAACCTTGTGAATGTAATTAACAATGTGTTGTATATTTAAAAGTCATTAAAATGGGAAATTTCAGGTTGTGTATATGTTTTCAAAATAAATATTTTAAAAATCATGAAACTGTACAATACACAATGACCCCAGTGCAAATTACAGACCATAGTTAATAGGATAATTATAATAACATTCCTTCATCAATTATAACAAATGTACCATTTAACACAAAATTTAATAGTAGGAAAAATGTATAAAATGGTGAGAGATATGGGAACTCTATTTTCTGTAAAACTACAACTTTATTAAAAAAAATTAAAAATCCACGTTTACTAGACCAAGTCTCCATATAATTTATTAATTATATTGGAATACTTTAGAGTGTTATAGGAGGCTATAATAATATACAGAATGAGTCTGTAACACCAGAATGTTCTGAGCAAACAGTATATGAGGCCACTCTAAGCGTCTCAGAGACTTATCCAGTGCTTCATACTAGAAAGCCAGTTCAGATTGATCAACAGGAGAGCTATTAACTTTCTCCAACTAGGAAAGAAGGGAATTAGGAGACAGTACAGAATTATTTAGTTTGAGGAAAGCAGACTTGGCCCAGTGGTTAGGGCATCCGTCCACAACATGGGAGGTCTGCGGTTCAAACCCCGGGCCTCCTTGACCCATGTGGAGCTGGCCCATGTGCAGTGCTGATGCCCACAATGAGTGCCGCCACACCCAGGGGTGTCCCCCACATGGGGGAGCCCCACGCGCAAGGAGTGCACCCCGTAAGGAGAGCCATCCAGCGCGAAGGAAAGTGCACCCTGCCTAGGAATGGCACCGCCCACACTTGCTGTGCCGCTGATGGCAAAGAAACATGACGCAGCAAATAGACACAGAAAACAGACAACCAGAGAGGGGAGGGGGATTAAATAAATAAATAAATAAATCTTTAAAAAAAAAAAAAGAATGATTTAGTTTGAGAACATAAATGTGATCTGTAATTATGAACAAGAGTTTAGCAACTCTGTCTCTGTATACACATGCTCATTAACATTGAGTGTGCCCATTGTCTCTGTTGAAACTACCTTGCCACTTTAACTGAACCTTGCAATGTTGCTGCTGAAAGCCCCCAAACTCCAAAATTTACTCGTCAGTGGAGAACAGTCCAAAGTAGCAGGTAAAAAGCTTCCACTCTTCTGAGAATAGGTATATATGATAGAACCTAATTTGCATCTGGAACTTAATTGCAAGAGTATCTGGAAAATGTAGCTTTTAGCTTTGCAGTATCAGTTGAATCAGGTTTTCTTGCAGTGAGATGAAATAAACACTGGTTAATAAGCCCATCCATCCTGCCGACCACAATTTTTAGTTCTCTCTTCCTCTCCTCAGTCTGTCACACTCACCAAGCAAAGCCCCATTATTTTGGCTGTACTGATGTCATTGAAAAATTTAGACTTCTCTAATTTTAAAATCCTGCCTACGAACCTCAAGTGGAAATGTAATGCTGTACCAATTCTACCATATTTTGGTCTTCCATCCACTCCCCCTTTCTCCTAGATGAATAATACCAAACTTCTTCCTGATCTCATTCCTCTCCCCTTCTTCCTCTTTCACTCTCATTTAATGACATTGTTTTTTATTTTCTTGAGAAACATAAACATCAAAGAAGTTCCATAAAAAATACCAGTGCCTAACCCACTAACATTCAAACATATCCGCATACTCTGCCTGCCTCCTGTGACTGTGGGTGAACTCTTTATGCTCCCAAGGCTAACCTTCCTTTTCTTTGTTAATCTCATCACTTCTAGCATACTTAGTATATTGTGGCAGCAACTGTGCCATCTCCTACATAAAGTTTTTTTTTTCCCTACTGAATCACTCCCGTAAGCATATGAACATTCAGAATTTCCCATTACAGAAAAAATCCTCATGATACCTACTTTTTCTGTTCCTTTGCAGAGCAAATTGCTATCTCCAATTGGTCTTTTCCTATTTTTTTTAATCCATTCACTTTAGATTTTGGCCCAATCACTTCACTGTAACTGCTTTTGTCAATATCACTACCTATCTTCACATTGCTAAACACAAAGGACAACTCTCAGCCCTCCTCCATTTTAACTCATCATTGGCATTGGACAAGGTTATTTCTTCCTCCTTCCTGAAATGCTTTCTCCATTTTTTTTTCAAGGATACAATTTCCTTCTGCCTTACAGGCTGCTCTTCCTCAGTCTCCTTTGCTGGTACTTCTCTTCTCCTAAATTCTAAACCAGTAATATTATTTTATTAAGGTTACTTCCTTACCACTTTATTTTAAATTGTATCCTCTCTTCATTTTCTTTCTCCATTTTCTGCTCTTATTTTTCCCCATAACACTTGTTACTTGCTATTTCTTCTACAATGTTTATCATCATTTGATACTTGTTTTTTGGTTTTCTTATTTTTTTAAATTATTTCCTGTCTCTCATTCCAATCAAATGTAAATTGAAAAGCAGAGATTTTTTTTCTTTTTGTTGTTCAAAATTATCTCTCTGTTGCATATAATAGTGTTTTGCACATATGTGCTTAAAGTATTTTTATTAAATGACTGAATGCAGAAGTTATATGCATCTTTAAGTAGTCTCATGGTATAAGGTGGCTTTTATATGGAGAGACCATGTGGAGATGTTCTGGCAACGCAGAGGTCTCAGCTAAAAGCCATCATCCACCACCAGACCTGTGAGTGAAAAATTTTCTAGATAATAATAGTTCCAACTACTGAGTCTTCCTTGCTGTGATTTCAGACCTCAATGAGCAGAGAAAAAGTCTTGTATGAATTAATGGCCCATATAATCTTTATGCCATTAAGTTTTGAGATGGTTTGTTATGAAGCGATAGGTAATTGGAATATGTATATTAGATCACTAATTTGGTTTCCAAATCAAATTCATTTTCTTCAAATAAAATCAAGTTTTTAAAATTAATTGATCAATAAATCATTTGAGCAGTTCCATCACAATTTTCTTTATCTTATTTTATTTTCTAAAACATGATGTAATTTTAATCTTTCATACCTCACTTGACCCTGTCCTTAATACTTCCACTACTCTCGACCTCCATAAATTTATCATGCAATGATTTTTGTTTAGAATACATTTAGTGATTTTATTACACTGGCTCTATAAAGTTGATTAATATCTGAATGCCATATTAATTAAATCTACTTTTTATACATTTACCTGCTCCCCTCCCCCAGAACTAGCAATTGTGTTTTTGTTGGCTTACTTTTTATGAAGCAAGGAGAAATTCACCCTAAAACTCTCAAAAAGAACTAGAAAATCCTCTTTTCATTATGATCAAACATGTCAGGTCACATAGTATAATATATATTTTTTGTTCATGGAAAAGTCCCTCCTAATGTTGACTGTCTGTCCTGCTACAAGCTGGGATGCTTTGCCAACTGCCTAGGTGTCATCTGGGAATCTCCCTTCACCATCATTCTGCATATTCCTTTCTCTTTTTAAAGAGTTTTAAAATTTTACTGGAGCACAGACTCTTCCAGCTTCCTTATAAAAGTGAATAGCAAAATTATTAAGACAGTCTATATTAGAATTGTCATTTTGCTACATTTTTTTGGCTGGATCTAAAAATTTTTGTAGAAAATGGTGTCTTTGCCATGTTCAATTTGCTCTGCTCTATCATGGGTAGTCATGGAAAAGTCCAGTGCATACAGAGTCTCACTATTTTAATGAAACCTATAATTTTCCTCCTATGGATGCTTTTTGATTCTTATCTTTACATTCTCAATGCTACAAAAGCTCATCATATTTTCTCTTGGCATCTACTCATTACTTTCCAGACACTGTTAACCTTAAAAACATGTTTTTTCAGTTCTGTGGAATAAAGTCTGATAATATCTTTCCCACCATTTTATTTTTCTCTTTTAGGAATTCCTGGAATTAAGATGTTGGATCATGCAGATTTATACTCAATTTTACATCATTTTTTTCTTTTACATCAATTGTTTGAAATATGTCCTCGATTTTAATTGTTTAATTTTTTTAACAATTGTGTTCCCCATAATTTTATTCCTTTACTTAAAAGTGCATGCTTTCTTTCATTCTTTTTATTATTCTCTCCTTTTGCATGTGTCTTAATTTTGGCTGTTTATAAGCAAATATAAAATAATTAAAATAAAATCAACTATACTGTGTATTTGAATTTTCTAGAGCATATTTCTATTTTCCTGGAGATTCAGTTTCAGTTTTTATGTACTCAATAAAGCAAGAAGCTTAAGCCTTCCTTATGATATCTCTAAATTCTTTTACCACCTTAATTATAAAATATTTTAAAAAATATATCCTATGAGGATTGTAGGAATATGGTGTTGGATAAGACAGGCAAGGCTCAACTTTCCACAAAAGTTATAGAGAAAGAGCCAAAATTTGCCTGAGGGACCTGCTTTGGAGGTCAGTAGATCAGAACATTGCTTCATGACTCCCAGGAGGGTGAGAGATGTAGAGAGGAAGAACCCAAAACAACAAGTTGTGTATTACTAAACATCATTAGTGAGTCTCTGGCACAATTTTGATATCTTAAGCTGGGCAATTTTAAAGACTTAGAATAAGCTGAACTAAATATCAAAGAAGAGCTGTGAAAAAATAATAGTAATAGGCAAAAGAGAGAAATTGGCCATCAGAGTAAATTCACTAATATATTTAGATACCTAGACATCAGCAAAGACTTACAAGCCATACTGGGAAACAGGAAGATATGGCTTAGTCAAAGGAACAAACCAAATATCCTGAAGATATATAAGATTTAAGAAAATTAATCAATGATAATCATGGAAATCTCCTGAATTAATTTAAAGAACTGAAAGAAAATATAACTAAAGAGATAAAGGATATTAAGAAGACACTGGGTAAGCATTAAAAAAAAGTAATTTGAAAGCCTGCAAAGAAAAGTAACAGACTTTATGGGAATGAAAGGCATGATGGATGAGGTTAAAAATACCTAAGAGGAACATAAGTATAGATTTAAATGGTTTGAAGACAGAATTAGCGATAGCAAAGATAGAATATCTAAACTGGAAAAGGCAGGAGAGCAGAAAGAGAAGAGAATGGAAAAAAATGGAACAGGGAATTGAATGACAATGCAAAATGCAAAAACATATGCAATATCAGTGTACAGAAAGGAGAAGGAAATGGAGAAGAGGCAGAAAGAATATTTGAAGAAATAATGACTGAAAACTTCCCAACCCATATGAAACACATAAATATCAATATCCAAGGGAGACAACACATCCAAATGGAATAAATACCAATAGACTTCCCCCAAATCACCTAGTATTCAGAAGGTAAATAGAGAAAAAGAGGATTCTGAAAGCAGCAAGTGAAAAGCAAAGCATCACATAAAAGGGAAAGTTGATAAGATTAAGTTCTGATCTCTCATCAGAAACCATGGAGCTAAGAAGAAAGTGGTATGATGTATTTAAAGTACTGAAAGAGAAAAATTGCCAGCCAAGAATTCTGTACCAGTAAAGCTGTCCTTCAAAAATGAAGGGCAGTTCAAATTCTTCACAGACAATCAAAAACTGATAGAATATGGTACCAGACATTGTATGTCCTCCCATGGCCCATTGGGTGGACTGTGGGAGAGCGTGGGCTATGATGTGGACCATTGACCATGAGGTGCAGTGGTGCTCAGAGATGTATTCACCAAATGCAATGAATGTCTCATGATGATGGAGGAGGTTGTTGTTATGGGGGGAGGAGTGGGGTTATGGGGTGAGGAGGGTGGGAGGTATATGGGGACCTCATATTTTTTGAATGTAATGTTAAAAAAATAGAGACAAAAAAACCCACTTCTATGTACATTAAAAAAAAAGTGAAAGGTTAGAAAAAGTTATTCTGTGCAATTAGTAACCAAAAAAGAAATGGAGTAGTGACACTGATATCAGATGAAGTAGATTTTAAATTCAAAACTGTTATATGGGATAAAGAAGGTCATTTTATATTAATAAAAGGAGCAATTTCTGCAAGAAGAAATAACTATACTAAATATTTATGTATCTAACCTCAAAGCCTCAAAATACATGAGGAACATACTGGCAAAGCTGAAGGGAGAAATAGATGTCTCTACAATAATAGTTAGAGGCATCAATACACCACTCTCAGTACTGGATAGAACATGTGGACAGAGGATAAATAAACAAAGAGCTTAAATGATATGATAAATGAATTAGACCTAACAGACATCTATAAAGCACTGCACCCCAAAACAGTAGGACATACATTCAAGTGTTAATGGATCCTTTTCCAAGATAGATTATATGTTGGATCATAAGACAAGTCTAATTAAACTTAAAAAGATCGGAATTACTAAAAAACACATCCTCTGATCATAACAGAATGGAGCTGGAAATCAATAATGGATGGGAAAAAGAGGTATAAATATATGTAGATTAAGCAATGCACACTTAAATAATGAGTGGGTCAAAGAAGAAATTGCAAGAGAATTCAGCAAATACCTTCACATGAAGGAAAATGAGAACACAACATATCAATAATTATGGGACACAGCAAAGGCAGTCCTGAGAGGGAAATTTATAGCCCTCAATACTTACATTAAAAAAGAAGAGTTACATCAACAACTTCCCTCATTAATGTGGTCCATTTGTTACAATTGATGAACACACATTGAAACATTGCTACTAACCATAGATTACAGTTTTCACTACAGTTTACACTGTGCCCTACACAATTTTGTAGGTTATGACAAAAATATACAATGGCCTGTATCTGACACTACATCATGAAGGACAATTCAAATGTCCCAAAAATGTCCCCACAATACACCTGTTGTTCCCTGTCCCATTCCTCAGAACCTCTGATGGCTATCACCTTTACATCAATTATAAGAGTTCTTTCATTGCTAAAATAACAATAAGTCTAAAGTAGAATAAGTTGTTGATGTGGGAAACTATGGGGAGGGGAGGAAGTGGGGCATATAGGAAACCTTATATTTTTTATGTAACATTATATAATCTAAAGCTACTTTAAAAATTTTGAAAATTAATAAAATAAGAAGAGTTAAAATTGAAGACTTAACTGCACACCTGCAGGAATTAGAAAAGGAAAAACAAACTAATCCCAAGCCAATCCAAAGGAAGGAAATACTAAATACTAAAAGAAATAAATGAAATTGAGAACAACAAAAAGAGAATCAACAAACCAAAAGTTTTTTTCTTTGAGAAGATTGGCAAAATCAACGAGCCCTTAGCTAGACTGACAAAAGAAGGGGAGTGGGAATATGAAAATAAAAAACAAAATAGATATGAGAGGGGGGACATTACCACTGATCCCACAGAAATAAGAGAGATCATAAGAGAATACTATGAACAACTATATGCCAAAAAACTAAAAATTGTACACAAGATGGACAAATTCCTAGAAATACACAAACCACCTATACTGACCCTAGAAGAAATAGAAGACCTCAACAATCCCATCACAAGTGAAGAGATTCAAACAGTCATCCAAAACTTCCCAAAGATGAAAAGCCTGGGACAAGATGACGACATCACAGGAGAATTTTACCCATCATTCAAAGAAAACCTAATACCGATTTTGCTCAACTGAACAGGAAAGAATGCTACCAAACTCATTCAATGAAGACAACATCACCCAAATACCAAGACCAGAAAAAGATACTCCAAAAAGAGAATTACAGTGCAATATCTCTAATGAATATACATGCAAAAATTCTCAACGAAATGCTTGCAAACAGAATCAAAAAGCATGTTAAAAGAATTATACACCATGATCAAGTGAGCTTTAGTCCAATATGCAAGGGTGGTTCAACACAAGAAAATCAATTAGTGTGATATACCACATTAATAAACTGAAGAAGAAAAATGATATGATCCTCTCTACTGATGTAGAAAAGGCATTTGACAAAATACAGCACTATTTCTTGATAAAAACACTCTGGAGGGTAAGAATAGAAGGAAGCTTTTTCAGTATTGTACAAAGCATTGTACTCAGTGGTGAAAGACATAAAGTTTTCTCACAGACATTAGGAAAAAGACAAGGATGCCCACTGTCACAGTTCTTATTCAGTATTGTGCTAAAAACTCTAGCTGGAGCAATTAGGCTAGACAAAGAAATAAAAGTCATCCACATAGGAAAAGAAAAAGTAAAACTTTCACTCTTCACTTATGACATGATCCTATATCTAGAAAATCCTGAAAAATCTGCAACAAAGATACTAGAATTAATAGATAAGTTCAGCAAAGTGGACAGATACAAGATTAATATGAAAATATCAATAGCATTTCTATACACTATTGATGTTTAATCAGAAGAGCAAGTCAGAAAAACAATTCCATTTATAATAGTGATTAAAACAATAAAACATTTAGGAATAAACTTAACCAAGGACATAAAAGACCTGCATTCAGAAAACTACAAAACATTGCTAAAAGTAAATGAAGAAGACTTAAATAAATGGAAGGACATTTGTGTCCATGGATAGGAAAACTAAATATCATTAAGATATCGATTCTATCCAAATTGATTTACACATTCACCAACACAATCCCAGGAAAAATCACAACTACCTGTTTTACAGAAATCAAAAGCCAATAATCAAATTTATTTGGAAGGGTAAGTGGCCCAAAATAGCCAAATGTGTCTTAAAAAGAATGAAGTTGGAAGACTCTCACTTCCTGAGAGTCTTAATTACAGTGGAAAAAACAACATGGTACTGACATAAGGAGAGACAGATTGACCAATGGAACTGAACTGAGAACTCAGAATTCTATCTTCACACCTACAGTTAAGCGTTTTTTGACAAGGCTGTTAAGCCCACCCAGCTGGGCCAGAACAGTTTATTTAACACATGGTGCTGGAAGTACTGGATAGCATATTCAAAAGAAAGAAGGATGGCCCCTATCTCACACCTCATACAAAAATTAACTAAAAATACATCTAGGGACTAAATATAAAAACAACAAACATAAAGCCCTTAGAAGAAAATGTAGGACAACATCTTCAAGACCTTGTGGTATGTGGTAGTTTCCTAAACCTCACACTCAAAGCACAAGGAACATCAATAAAATAAAATTAAAAAAATAGGTTCCCCTCAAAATTCAAAACTTTTGCATCAGAAAAGATCTGTCAAAAGGGTGAAAAGGCAGCCAGCTCAATAGGAGAAAATATTTGGCAATCACATATCTGATAAGCATTTAGTATCCATGATAAATAAAGAGGTCATACAACTCAGCAATGAAAGGACAAACTATCTGATTTTAAAAAAAGGGCAAAAGGCTTGAAAAGACAACTGTCCAAAGAAGAAACACAAATCACACACACACAAAGTAAACCATGAAAAACCATTCAACATCACTAGCATTTAGGGAAATGCAAATCAAAACTACAGTAAGATATCATTTTTTACCTATTAGTTGAATGTAGATTTGCCATGGAAGCCTGCAGTACCATTCACTAGGCATATACTCAGGAGAACTGAGGGCAGTGATATGAATAGACAAATGTTATTAGCAGAGTTATTCACAATAGCCAAAATTTGGACATAACTCAGGAGTCCAATTGATGAATGGATAAACAAATTTTGGAATTTACACACAGTGGAATATTATGCAGCAGTAAGAAGTAATGAAGTTATGAAACATTACAACATGGATGAATCTGGAGGACATTGTGTTGAGAGAAGCAAGGCAGATACAAAATGACAAATACTGTATGACCACACTATTTTGAATTAAATACATTATGTGAAATATAACCACATTATGTGAAATATGGATATGGGGGAAATTGCATATTTAAGACAGTTGTTTTTTTAAGCTGAACAAATGTAAGTTAATACAACAAAATGTCAATATCAGACCAAAAAAAAAAAAAACTATACTAAATGGAGTAGATGAGACACAGAATACTACATATTGTATGATTCCTTTTATATAAAATGTAAATCACATCAATTTATAAAGATGAAATGAGATTAGTGATTATGTAGAGCTGGGGAAGGAATGCTAAAGAGTATGAAGTCTTTCTTTTTGGAGTAATGAAATTGTTCTAAAACTTTTAGATGATGAATATACAACATTGTGGTTATACATAAAGCCATTGATTACACTTTGGATAGACCAGATGGTATGTGAATAGATCTCAAAAAAACTGCTTAATGAACAAATAAATAATTGTGCAAGAATAGCCAGAATTAACAGTTCTTTTATAACAGGGGAAACATAAAGAGATTGAGAGGTAAGGAATGTTCTTGTTTGTCTGATTTTTATTATTGGTGAAATAGTGGAAATGCTCTAATAATGACTAATGTAACAAATTCACAACTGTGAGTTTATACCAGATACCATATACTGTAATTTGTACACTTTTGATGAATTGTTTGCTTAATTAATATGCATCAAAACAAACAACAAGCAGTTGGTGAATAGACATTGAGCAAAAATGAGTGGACAATGAGCAAAAAAACCAAAAACAATGAGTAGACGATGAGAAAAAACAAGCAGACAATAAGCAAAAACAATAAACAAGACAACATGCAAACAACAAGCAGACAAGCTTGCAAACAGCAAGCAAAACCAATGAGTAGGGAGGGGGTGTGGCTCAAGCAGTTGGGCACCCACCTCCCACATGGGAAGTCCTGGGTTTGGTTCCTGATGCCTCTTAAAGAAGAAACAAACAATGAGCAGACAACGAACAGACAATGAACAATAACAAAAATAAACCGATGAGCGGACAATGAGCAAAAACAATGAGCAAACAGATGAGGGAGGTATCTAACAGGGAAAATTTTTAAAAAATGAATTTGTTTAAAAAATATATGTCTCTGAATTATTTCAACTTTTTCATTAGAAAAAGATCACAGTTAACAGTTACTGAGATGTACGGGTTAAGATGGGAGACTGAGGAGCACAAATGGAAATGTTCACTTTCTAACTTTCCCTAAAACATTCACATTAGTTTCTGTTTCACTTCCCTTTTCAACTTTACAAACTTGCAGATTTTGAAATAGAATTCTAAAATTCCTCTCAGGAAAATGGCTCCTGCTCTTACTAATGCCTTTTCCTCTGAGCATTCTTTGCCCTTTATTTCTTTCAGATTATCCATCGACACTGTCACATCCATTTTCTTTTTTCCCAAATTTTTCAAAGTATATTACCCTCTAACATCCTTACTTCTTTACATCCTCAAACTTTTTGTAGATTACATCAGTAGGGTTCACAGAGGAAGGGCTGCAAAGTTTCAGTCCTCCCAGGAAAGCCAGAAGCTCCTGTAGTTGCTATGTATGTTTGTTTATTCTGATCTCAGCAGAGGGGCAGAGTTCCATAATAAAGAATTGCAGACTATGGACAGAAAAATAGGTACTTATTCCAGCAGTTTCTTTAAATGGTTTGACACAGAAGATAATTTTTATTAGATTGTAATTTTTCCATGTGAGAGGCCATGAACATATTTATTGAGATACATCAAATTGTTCTGCTTTACCTTAATTTGAACGATGAACCATAATTAGGTTGACCAGTAAAAGTGGTTTAAGTATCAAAAATGGCAACCACTCTAAGACATATTTGCAGACAAAATGTTGTGGGAGATTAGTACACAAAGGGATGAGGTCCATCTGAGGAAAATATAAAAAGGCACTAATGTGAAGGTGGCATTTGTGAAGATGAAGCAAGGTTTGGAATGTGCAAGAGTAAAGAAAATGGAGACACTTTCCAGGAAAAAAAAGGAAGGAAGAAATAAAGAAGGAAAGAAAACCATGAACAAGTCTGCCAAATTAGGAAGTAAAAGTATTCAAAAGGATCAGTAAATGGTGACAGACACCATGGTGGTGATGGTAGCAGAACATTGTGAATGGAATTAGCACTTCTGAATTGTATGTTTGAAAGTGGTTAAAGTGGGAAATTTTAGGTTGTACATATTTTACCAGAATAAAAATTTTTTAAAGTCAGAATTAGGCAACACAGTGGTTAACCATGGACTATGGTTAATAGTATAATTATATTGTTTCAACAGTTGTAACCAAGGTACCACAATAATGAAAAATGTCAATAATAGGGAAAACTGCCTGTGTGAGGTAGGTTTATGGGACTCATACTGTCTGTATGATTTTCCCATAAATGTATAACTTCTCTAATAAAGCGAAAAGGCTTATGAAAGGCAATAGCAAAAATATATATATATATCATTGGCTCTGACCCTAGCACAGATGATCATAGAATCAAAGTATACGCTTTATTTTGTATTCTCTAGACAAGGAAATGATAAGAGAAAATTTGTGGTTTTGGAAGATTAGTTTAGGAACTCTGAAAAAATTGGAGAGGAAGCTTTATATGAAATATCTATAAAGCATGCGTAGCCAAAGTTTTTAGAAAGAATATTCCAAGAAAGTACAGAGACAAGAGGTAGGAACCAAAACTTAAAGAGGAACAGGGCCTTTGATCTTACATTTATTTTGGGAGTTGGAGAATATAAAACATCAAGGAAAACAAGCAGCAGTTTCCCTGAGAGGAGAAGGACCAGGAGGAAATAGTGTCCCAAAAGTCAAGGAAGGAGAAAATTTCAAGAATCAAGGTGAGAAGTGATATGATTAATACTACAGGAGAAATAAAGAGAAATAAAGAGAAGGGCATGGAATTTGATTACCAACAGTTCATTGATGTACAACACAATACTCCAGCATTGGATGATAAGGGAAGGTTAGACAGAATTGCTGTCTTTGACTATTTGAATATCAGTTCTGTATATTGTAAATTCCATGTGCTTCTTGACCTCTTTGAACCTCACAGAGCCCCAGAGTTCTACATGTGAATTCCCCTACTCTCACTAAATAATCTCCTGACCCAGAGGGAAAGGCTCTCCTCTGGGCTAGTTTTCCTACCAGCCAGACCAGCTATACCACACTGGGCCCTCAACCTGTTGGTTTTAAAACAAGCCAATCACATCCTTCCTTGGGAACCAGGGCATCCCATATTCTTACCCCTGCAAAGTCTGCCTCTCACAGTCCCAGCTGTTTCACTCTTTTCCCAAATGGAACCCCCATAGCCTTCCATGGTGTGGTATCTGATTGAGTACACGTGACTAATAAACTTCTGCCAAACTCATCCATCCAGTTTGGGGTGCCTTATGTTTGGCAATCTCTTATTATTTAAGAGAAATGATTCCTCCATCACCAGTAGGGTACATAGGAAATAGTAAGAACATCCTATAAAACAGGGATTGCATTGTATATTTTGAGCCTCAAAGTTATTGAGAAGTCATTTTTTAAAACTTCTTTTACACATTTACAGATTGAGAAAACAAAAATAATGCCTTGGGGAGGTGTCGAATCTCAAGAAATGCAGCCATTTATTTACATGGTGATTCCAGCATGCACTGATACTCTAATCAGATAAATTATTTGACTTTTAAAATGTTGTGCCTGTAGTTGAGCACTGAAGTAGTGTTACAGTTGTAATGAAGGTCAGTGGAAAGCCTGGTCCAGGGTACCCTGACTTTTGTACCTTGGTCCCCCATCATTAGACAATCTCTCTTCATGTCAGAGAGTTTACGACTTCTGACATCACTCTCTCCACTTATTTTGTGCTATTTATACAGCTGTTGACCATTTGTCCATTAAAATCATTGTTGTCCTAATCAGACTCTGTTTTGTTCATTACTTCTAATACCTTGCGAAGATGTAAAGTCTGGGACCAACTGGCTTCACAGATGAATTGTAACAATCATTCAAAGACTAAGAAATGCCTATCTTGCTCAAACATTTCCAAAGGACTGAACAGGAAAGAACACTACCAAACACATTCTATGAAGTCAGCCTCATCCCATTATCAAAACCAGAGAAAGATACCATGAAAAAAGAAAATTACAAGCCAATATTTCTAATATAGATGCAAAAGTACTCAACAAAATACTTGCAAACGGAATTCAAAAGCACATTATAAGAATTACACACCATGATCAAGTGGGTTTTATTTCAGATATGAAAGTGGTTCAACACAAGAAAATCAATTAGTGTAATAAACCACATGGATAAATTAAAGAAAAAAAATCACTTGATACTCTTGAGTAATGCAGAAAAAGCATTTGAAAAACATAGCACCCTTTCTTGATAAAAACACTCCAAAAAGATAGCAATAGAAGTAGGCTTTCTCAATATGGTAAATTGCATAAATGAAAAACCTAAAGCTAGCATTATACTTAATGATGAAAGACTGAAAGCTTTCCCACTGAGATCAGGAAAAAGATAAGGATACCCACTGTCATCACTGTTATTCAATATTTTCCTTGATGTTCTTGCTAAAAAAATTAGGCTAGATAAATAAATAAAAGGCACCCAAATAGGAAAGGAAGAAGTAAAACTTTTACTATTAGCTGCTGATTTGATCCTATATTTAGAAAATCCTGAAAAATCCACAAAAAACTTACTAGAATAGATAAGTTCAGTAAAGTGGCATGATACAAGATTAATATGCAAAAATCAATAACATTTCTGTACGCTACTGATGTGCAATCTGAGGGGGAAATCAGAAAAAAAATTCCATTTATTACAGTGACTATAATAATAAAATATTTAAAAATAAACTTAACCAAGGATATAAAGGACTTGTATTCAGAAAACTACAAAACGTTGCTAAAACAAACTAAAGAAGACTTAAATAAATGGAAGGACATTCCATGCTCATGGATTAGAAAACTAAATATCATTAACATGTCAATTCTACCCAAAGTGATTTACAGATTCAATGAAATCCTAGTAAAAATCTGAAAAGTCTTTCTTGCAGAAACGAAAAAGCTGTATATCAAATTTATTTGGAAGGGTAAGGGGCCCTGAATAGCCAAAATGTCTTTAAAAAAAGAAGAACAAAGTTGGAGGACTCTCACTTCCTGACTTTAAATCATATTTCTTAGCTAAAGTGGTTTAAAAAAATAAAAGCACTGTACTGGAGTAAAGAAAGACAAGTTGATCAATGGAACAGAATCTATAACTCAGTAATAGACCCTCAAATCTATAGTCAAGTGATTTTTGACATGACTATCAAGCCTTCTTGCCTGGACCAGAGTAGTCTATTTAACAAATGGTGTTGGGAGAACTGGATATCATATACAAAAGATAAAAAGAGGACACCAATCTTATACAAAAATTAACTCAAAATGCATCAAGGAACTAAATATTAAAACAACAACTATAAAACTCATAGAAGAAAATGTAGGAAAACATCTTCAAGATCTTGTGGTAGGCAGTAATTTCTAAAACCCTGCACCCAAAGCGTGAGAAACAAAAGAAAAAATAGATAAAAGGGACCTTCTCAAAAATCAACACTTTTGCACCTCAAAGAACTTGTCAAATGGTTGGAAAGGCAGCTGACTCAAAGGGAGAAAATATTTGTCAATCACATATCCAATAAGGGCTTAATATCCATGGTATATAATGAGATAATACAACTCAACAATAAAAAGGCAAGCAACCTGATTAAAAAACGGACAAAAGACTTGAAAAGACAATTGTCTCAAGAAGAAAAACAAATGGCAAAACATGAAAGACTGTTCAATATCACTAGCAATTATGGAAATGCAAATCTAAACTACAATGAGATATCATTTCATACCTATTAGATTGGCCACTATTAAAAATTCAGAAAACTACAGGTGTTGGAGGGATGTGAAGAAATCGGAATGCTTATTCACTGTTGGTGGGAATGCAGTATGGTTTAGCTATTGTTGGGGACTGTTTGGCAGTTCCTAAGGAAGTTGAGTATGGACTTGCCATGTGATCCAGCAATACCATTGCTAGGTATACCCAGAAGAATTGAGAGCAGTGACATGAACAGATATCTCTGCACCCTTAGGTGCTCTCAGCATTATTCACAAATGCCAAAAGCACATACAACCCAGGTGTCCATCAGCTAATGAATGGCATGGCTAAACTAACTGTGTTAAATACACATGTAGCAGTTTGATATTATTGATAAATTCCAAAAAGAAATATTGGATTTATGTTTGTCAACTGATCTTTACCTCTGAGTATATTAGATTATATTGGATTCAGAGGTTTGCTTGATTAAGTAATCATGTAAACCTCTTGTGCCAGTAGGGCATTGAGTCCCATCCTTTGGTGAGTGGGGACTCACAGATAGAAGGCATGGCAAAGGACAAAGTTGGGGGCTTTTACTGTTGGAGTTTTGATATTGGAGTTTGATGCTGAAGCAGGAGCGCCAGTGAGAGAGACAGAGCCATTTGCCTAATAGTCTACAGCTGACCTTGTGGAGCGAGGCAAAGCCTAGAGAACCTCATAGTCTACAGCTGACCTTGTGGAGAAAACAGAGGAGCTGAGTCCAGAGGAACCCAGGAAGCCTGAACCCTCACAGACATCAGCAGCCGTCTTGTTTCAATATGTGGAAATAGACTTTGGTGAGGGAAGTAACTTATTCTTTATGACCTGGTAACTGTAAACTCCTACCCCAAATAAATACCCTTTATTAGAAATGAACCAATTTCTGGTGTTTAGCATCAACACCCCGTTGGCTAATACACATAGAATATAACATAGTGAAACCTCATGTAAAAATAGGAATATGGATGATATTGCATATATAAGACTTTTTTTAAAAATAAAAATTCAAATAAACTAGAAAGAGAAACAGAACAGCAACTATGTAAAGAAGGGCAAGCATAGAGAGATTTAGAGGTGATGAGTTTTTTTGTTTGTTTTATACTATTATTTTTGGAATAATGCAAATGCTCTAAAAATGACAGAAAGTTTGAATGCACAGCTATGTGATTATACCAAATACCATTGATTTGTACACTTTGGATGCATATGCTTTATTAATATGTATAAGTAAAATTGATGTGTCAAAATATAACCCCCCACACACACACAAAAAAAAAAGAGGAAACACCTTGATCAGGGAAAAATAATTCAGGAATAGATTCATGCTATTATGGAGATGATATTTTATATGACACTACAAATAAAAGTCATATTATTGGTGTAATCAACTTCCCATGTACAAAGAATAATAATTAGTGATGAGAACACTACCGCATAGACTCAATTCTTGATAGCATAAACCCTAAAAGGGAAATTTTGAGGAGAAAATCTAGGATTTTTTAATGCAATACTGTTCATTTAACTTCAAAAGCATTGCAGCATTCTAAACACACAAAAAAATATAGCAGAACATTGCAAATTGTATGTAAGTACAGAAAGTCTTGAACTTTGCAGTAGCTGTTCACTTTCCTAACAATACAGATTTCTACAGTTTGTTTAAAATAAGTTTTTGAAATTCCCGCACTTAATTTAAAAATCCCCTTTTCCACAGCTATGAATGGCAGCAGAAATCTAAGTCATTATATAAAAAACCCAGGACAACATGAAGCTAAGTGGATGCCCACTGCAATGTCAACAGGACCAGCTCCCCAGTGCATCTCTGCCACCACCTCATCCCTGAACATGGACCATCCAGGTATTTCCTTTGTTTTGCTATTTTTTTTACAAACTATAGACATGTACAGTTGATAACAGGATATCTAGCTAAAAACTAAAAACTAAAAACTATAGTTAACACCACCTTACAAACTAAAATCAAACCAAACAAAAGCCAGGAATATCTTTAAATGCCTTGCCACAGTAACGGCAAAGTGCAGAGGGAGGAGAAACAAGAGTTCCCAAACTTTTAAAAAATGTTTGGAAATATCTACAACTTTGAGACAGTTTCATGTTGCTCCCGCCACACCTGGCCATTTCAGGCAACTACCAGCAATTTCTAGAGCACTTTGTGAGACTACAATATTGATGATGATAAAATTGTGTAATTTAACTGAATGTGGGCAACGGGCACTTCTCAAATAAGAGATGTTATTAGGGTACTCCCCTTCTCTAAGCTATTCACAAGGAGATAGTTTTTTGTTCTCCCACTCCCCTTTTCCCTCCCCTTCCCCTCCACTTCCCCTTCTCCCTCCACTTCCCCTCCCCTTCCCCTCTACTTCCCTTTCTCCCTCCCTGCCTCCCTCTCTCTCTCCTCTTCTCTTACCACCCACTCTGCCTTTTTCAGGCAACTTTAGCAGGTCCCTTAGGGCCATCAAATTTCCTTTTAGACTTACAGTCAGAGACATCCTTTTTCATACTCCTCCTTCAACTTCCCTGCCTTCTTGTAAGACTGCTTTTTGCTGTGACTCACAATGGTTCCACATCTCAATCTGCTTTTTGGCCACGTCTCCAAAGAGAAGCCAAGGCTTATGGATTTGATGTTGGGGTGAAAATTGGAAAAGAACAGGAAGAATCCAAATGCTGGCCATTTGAGACCTTTAGTATTCTTCTTTCCTCCCTTCACTGGCCCATAATCCTTCATTTCCAGAACATGGAGTACTTTGTCTGTCTTTGCATTTCATCAAATTTAGATTTCTCCTTCCCAACATTGCCTTCCACGTCTCAGAGCATTTCATGGAAAATTTTTCAAAATTAACAGGGAGATTGGGTTTTTCTTCTTATATTCTAACCTGCACATCTGCACAAAGAAGGCATAAGCATACAATTTGCCCTTTGATTGTGGGAAAAAGAGTTTAGTTTTTATTTGAACTTTGTATGACCTGTTCCTTATTGTTATGTTGCAGTTGTTCCTTATTGTAGATGTAGCAGTTGTTCCCTATTATTGTAGATGATGTTGCAGTTCTGATAGCAAACAGTTGCTCAGTAGTTTCCAATAAATATGATGTGAAAACTAGGGTCAAGTCTCTCAGTTCCAGAAGCTGTGAGTCCCCTGGTTCCATCTTTATCTCCTCTCTTGTGTCTTTCTCTCTGTCCTTATTTCTGTAAGTTCTGCATCGCCTTCCATTCAAGCCAACCTATCATTGAGCTGATCTCAGCATTTGATTTCTTGGGGTTACATTTAGTTGCCTTGACTGTGTTGTTTACCAGTGGGAAAATCTAGGATATTAATCTTTATAATGTCAGAGTTGAAATGGGTAGGGTTTTCTTCAAGAGAATGCAAAAGAAAAAAATTACTATATAGTAAAATTTTCTGACTTGGACTTTCTGAAAATAAAAATAAACTTTGTACAAAGAGATGCTACAAATAAAGTTGGAAGACACTAAAAACTGGAAGACGATACTCATTATTTAAAACCAAGGATTTTTCTGAGTTTAAAGAGAATATACAAATCAAAAAGAAAAACTGAAAGTTCAATAGACAAATAAACCACAAGTGTTGTGCACGCAATATACAGAAAAAGCTAATCCAGATAACCAAATCACAAAAAAAAGGTCAGAAATTTCAATTAGCACTATCTTCAAAATGTATACAAAGTCAAACATGTTTTACCTCTTCTACAACTATGCCTTAGACCAAATCACCACGATCTTTTCTATTAGCATCTTAACTCCTCCATGATTCTTCTTTTCCTTCCTTTTTCATCCTATTATAAACACAGTAGCTAGATGTGGAATTCTTCCTCATTTTTTTCCCATGGAACTGTTTGGTAGTCTAGTGTTGTCTGTGGACCCCTTTCCAGAAAAATTTTTATTTACAGTTACATAATATATGTAGGATTTCAAAGTAAATTATTTACTTTAAAATGCAGTTAAAAGATTTTAAAATTGTGATATAGTAACATTAACTGGATATTTAAAATATATTTAAATTTCATTATTCCAGAAATATCAGCATGAAGGCTGTCACTGCTATTTTTGACTAGGACCAGCTAGGTGTCTCTCAATAAACACCTGTATTTTCCAAAGTTTTTGATTTAAACTCCAATCGTATTGATATTTTTATATTGTGGAAGTTATAGGCTTACAGAAAAATCATGCCATTAAGTACATAAATTACAGAGTGCCCATAGCTACTAGTACAATTATAAAAATGTTCTTTCATGAAATGTAACAAATATACCAAACTAATACAAAGTGTCAGTAATAGGGTGATATATGGAAATCCTGGTTTGCTTTTTGTCTAAAAGTTTGATGAGTATCTTTGGTGAATTCAACACTTCTAATATAGCTGTTTGCTTTCAAATGAGAAATAAAAGAACTGAGAATGTAAGATTCAGTTGTTGCCATCAAGAAAGATAACTGTGAAAGAATTATGAAGTACTTCCAAGTGTTTAAACATATTTCTTTTAAAAAGTGCTGAGGTTTTTTCATCTTAGTTTCATCTTGGTAAAGTATTTCTTTCAGTTTTGAAAAGTTTGCAAGAATAACTGCTTCTGCCCTCATTTCAATATCAGCAATTTAGTCAAGAAAGCTTATAATTGTTCAGTAGCATCTGTAATGGTGACTCCAAGACCTCAACTGCAAAGATATATCTCATTTGTATGATTATTTTAAAGTCTTCCAGGTATACCAACTCATGAATAACAACCTTTTTTTCATAATTTCCCCAAAGTGGGTTTCTTTTCATTTCACATAAAAAGTAAAATTTTGGTTGCTCTTAGTTGAAACAAATGTTCCCAGGCACGTCTTCTTGAAAACCAACAATTTACTGTATGGTATAGAAGAATGCCTATTTTACTGTCATATCTTGAAATTGTTTATACTATGATTCAGAAATCTTCTTATAATGATGACTTTTATAGCTATTGACAAAATTTCTTTCATGTAAAAAGGCATAGAGTGATGGCTAATTGAAGCTGACACAGATATGTTACCCAGCATCAAGTAACAAACTATTTATGTGAAGAGAAGATTACAAAATTTTCTTTCAAAGAATACTTTTATTTTTTTTGGGGGGGGGATTAAACTTCTCTGTTTCCTAATTTTATCATATAAATATATTACATATATATTAATGTCCAAAAGCAGTGATTCATAATCATAACACTATGATTTTTTTTTTCGATAGCCACTTTAAGAGGAAAGGTAGGAATTGCTTCCTTCTTTAGCTCAAGTCAAACAAGAAGAGATTTAAAGTAACAACTAGAAGGAATTAAATATTGTCTCCCAAAGTTATGGAAGCTCAACGGACTGGTATGGCATTCCTCTCTGAAAAAATCTACAGGACAAACAGTGCGAGAAAAGTAAGGATCATTTGCTACTGGGAAGAATCACCCAGCATGCTCAGTGTTTGTAGAGAAAAGAACAAAGGAAGATTTTTCCATAGACAAATTATGGGCCTCATATATAGAGGGCACATTGATGGGGACCTTAAAAAAGGAGAGAGAACTTTGGAAATGGGTCCCAAAACCAGGGGCTAAGGGACAAGTCTTAAGAAGTCAAGAGGCAAAGTACATTTATCGCAAGTTGTGGTTGTCGTAGAATTTGGAGGTCTTCCTCAAGATACGGAGTCAGATTTCATCAACTTCCAAGTCCAGAGATTGCTCCTGCCAGCATAAACCAAGCAAGAACTCCTATGTCCCTTTGGTTGCCTCCTTTTCCTTTGACCACCGGTCCTGGAAAAGTAAACATCAAAGGCAAATGGGATTACGGAAGAGAAACATAGTAGACCCAAACAATTCACACACACACAAGAGCTAACCGAATAATCAATTTGACTGAATTTTATGATACTAAAGAGAATGTGAAACAATTGGTTGTAATAGATTGATTTTCAATTTCTACTGAAAGAAAACACTCATTTGTATACAAAGATGGTCATTTTCTACAAGGAAAAAAAGTGTTCCTAAGTTAAATCATGAAATTTGAATGTTGCTGAAAAATAGTCTTCTTTCAGTAGCCATTCTTTCAGTTTTTCACACTCATGACAAGTAATCACTTAAAAATCACTATTTTTTCTTAATGTGCATATTGTTCCCTATGTCACAACCACTTTCCACTAGTATCCAATAATAAACACACCACTGCTTGTATTTGTGTCTAGCCATTTTTTAATCAGGTAAGAAAATAATAATTATACCACCAGAGGTTATGGACTAAATTTGAAAACTGATGTATTAGAAATTCCTATAAAACTCATACTCATGTCATTGAAGATAAGCAGTTTGTTCATTTCTAAGTAAATTTATTTCACAGTCTATATTCTAATAGAGTTGTTGCAGTTATTTCACAAATAAGTTCAGAGAAAAGAATGATTGAGTGCTCTTTGTTCATATATGATCTCAAGGACATATTTTATTTCTACAAATAGCTATCTGAAATTATAACACAACACCTGTTAACTGTCACAAGCCCAGAGGCTCAGGCTCTTAAACTGAGTCATTGCTCAATCCTAAACTTTTTTTGTAGGATGTAAAAAAATTTTAAAAAGACAAGTGAAGATCTCAAAATATGGTTACCTGTTGGGGTAATTTTTTTCTTTGCCATAGTCTTATATAGTTCAGTTATTGTTTGGCATTTAAGAAGTTGCAGCTACATTCCATTATCAAAGACATATTTGTTAAAACGTGCATATAAAAGGATTTGTAATTGAAGCACAGCTTTGCTATATTTAATAGGATGTAAAACTGCCAGCTTATTTTAATAGGCAATGTTTTATGTGCATTAGCAGTAATATAATAATGCCTCTTCCTTGTGCTCTTACCATTAACAGTTTTTCCATCCCTTTCTTTTAGTTAATCTTAAAACTTTAATGAAATCCAAACACATTAAAATCTTTTTCTACCCTCAGTGTTCTTGGACAGGAGGAAGCTTTGAAATGAACTCTCCTTAATAGAAGGGTAATTACCACACAACTTGATCATAAGTACTTTTCCTCCAATTCTCCCTGCCTGAAGATTCATATACACTCTTTCTAGCCTTCGAAATGCTTGTGGTCACTAAAATTGTTGAACTGGAGCAAAGAAGGCCATCGAAATGAGCTACAGTGCAGGAATATGAGGGGGGTGTGAATTTCATGCATTTAAGAGAAACTGCATTTTCTTATGTGCTTTTAGGCCAAGCCATGTTTGCTGGAATCACATTAAAATGAAAAAGCTATAGATGCAGCATTGTATGACCATAATGGCAAAGGTATTGGCATTATTACAAAAAGTCATTAGCATAGTCTCATGGTTTTGTTTTTTGGTTTCTGTTTTTATTTCATTTTCTCTGAATGACTCACAAGTTTCAGACTGAGTTGTTTTTATTTATGACATTATAGTGTGCCTTTACACATTGTCCTTGAAGAGTGTGTTGTATAGAGATGTGTCAAGTTCATCACACTAATGGAAATTGCCTGATTAAATTTCCCAAATGCAGTCTTATCTGAACCTCAGTTGAACATGTACACAAACACAGTTCCATAACAGCAGTACAAAGGGAAACTTACCTTCCAAGAGCAAGGCATCTCTATGCTTTCATGGTCTTGGACTTTGAGTTTTAAAAAACTGCATTTGAAATGTAATATTTTCTTATGCTTTCAGATGTCATTTTTGGCAGTTGTTTGTTTTCATGATGCTAAACTACTATACTTAAATCAAAGACAAATGTGTAGGTTCTTTTCAACTCCATCAAACTTATGTGGTTTGTGGACTTCTGGGAGCAGATAGGTAATTCTAAAATTCTTTCAGAAGTTATACCAAATTCTAGACCTCTGTAATAACTCAGTATTGAGGCTGGTCTAAAGAGACTCATTTTGAAATAACACAGGACTTTAATGACTTTGCTACCTGAGAAGTTTCCCGGATCTGGAGCTTATTTGCTAAAGCTTGAAGGGTACATATCAATAAGGCTGTGTACCTCCTGAATTTTCTATGTAGAACCTAAATTGTAGTTGTTTCTATGAAAAATAAACAAATAAACAAAAAATGAAGTTGTTAATCAGTATTAACCAAAATATTTTCTTGGTATAAAGTTGAGAGTTGAAAGCTACTTCATCTAGAATTTATCTTACATGAATTTTAAATAATGGATATCTTACGTCATTCATTATTCATTCATTAAATAAATATTGAATGTCCAGTACATAGAATGCTTATATTTCTCACAGCCTTATTTCAGAGAAATAGGTATAGAAAAAATGAAAACAGTTTTATTAAAGAGGATAATGCCGGTTTTTTTTCTTTTAAAGTACACCTGACACACACTTTCACATGACTAAACCTGGCTATTAATCAAGGTATCTCTCCAATGCATTGACCATTTCCAGGCTTTAACACTTAAAATAGCTGTTCACATGTTTCAACATCTTGATAAAAAATGATGTATAAGGTATTTCCCATTCTATAGTCCCTAATTCAATAATATGTGGATGCCCTTTTTATATTTGTTAATGTTTGGGGGACACAGGATTATATGGAAAGGCAAATATATGTGAGTGCTCATGCTAATTCTGTTAATTTTAGAATAAATACTATTTTTAACTAGATAAATAGATGGGTAAATAGAGGTATAAATGTAGGTACGGAAATTTGGGAGGATTTCTAAATGAAATTTTGGCAAATGAGTGTAAGACATTATATAAAATCCCTGGCTCTATACACAGAAAAAAAAAATATTTTTTAATGAAAAAAAACTTGGTTCAGAGGGTAGGCATATCCTCTGCTGTATCTACTATATTTTTGGCCCTTGAATCTTATCTCTCATAAAATCTAGTATCACACCCAAGTAAAATAAAAATATTTTCTGAAATTCTGACTTCTGAAATTTTGAATTTCGTAAGTAAATAAATTAAGAAACATAGAATGCTAGGAGACAATATGCAGATGAAAAATTAGGAATAACTAATTTGAAAAGGCAATCATTTATATTAAATAGACAACTTTATGAAACACTGACCATCTTGTCATTTTTTAGTCACTTTTCAAGGACCAGTGAACACAATTGTGACCAAATCAAATCAGTTAAATATATAAAGAAGATAATATGTCATGACCAAGTGGGATTCGTTTTAGCAATGCAGGTTTGGTTTAAAATTCAATAATTATCTGGGTAATTCACCATATTGAAAGACTAAAAAATAAAAAAATTAAAGAAGACCTGATGATTATCTATATACATACAAAAAAAAAGGAATATTTGATAAAATTCAATATGCATTCCTTATACTACATCTCACCAAACTAGGTACAGAAGTGAAGTTCCTTAGTCTGATGAAGGGAAGATTTTTAAATCCTACAGCTAACACTATATATTATTGTGAAAAAATAAATGCTTTCTCCCTAAGATTTAGAATAAAATATGGATGTCTGCTCTAAATATTGTTATTCAATATTGTACTGAAGATCTAAGCTAGTGCAAGAAGTCAAGCAAAATAATAAATAGACTATAGATTGAAAAGCAAGAAAAAACTAACTTTATCTGTAAACCACCTGATCATCCATGGAGAGAACCTTGAAGAACTCACAAAAATAGATGTTGGAACTAAAAACAAGTAGTGCAAGGTCATAGCATACATAAAAGAGCTGATTTTATTTCTTTAAACTAGTTATTAACAACTAGAAATTAAGAAGTTTAAAAACCATTTTTAAAATGATATTAAAAAGGAAATAACTAATGGTAAAATAGCAAAATATGTACAAAATATCTATGCTTCAAAACAACATGAAGCAGAGTTAAGGAAGACCTAACTAATATGCCACAGTATTTCAATGGGGAATGAATAATCAATTCAACAGATGACAAAAGACAGACACAAGACTATGTATTTTATGATTTTTAAAATATTATCTTCTGAACAATGCAGAAGTAGTGACAGAAAGCAAATCAATAGTTCTTAGAGGCCAGTGTATAGTGGGAGGAGATTGCAAAGGGTTACAAAGGAACATTTTGGGTGATGGAAATATTCAAGGTCATGATAGTGGTGGTGGATACACTACTGTATTAATTGTAAAAACTCATCTAGTTGTGGACTTCAAATGAGTAAATTTCACTTTAATTAAATTATACCACAAGAAAAAAAGCAAACACTAGTGCTAGAAAACAGTATGCCCACAAAACCAAAAATAAATATAGATAAATAAAGTGGAAAGTACATAATCTCCAAATAAACTTTTCTCTCTTTTAAATAAAATTAGCTTTAGCAAACACTCACTCCTAGTATTTAAAAAATTTTTTCTCATCCTTAAAAGGAGCAAAGGGCCAATGAAAACTTAAACATCAGCAGTACATATGTCGGTAAACTGCTCTGAACTATTTTTATCACTAATGCTTCTATACTTTGATCAGTAACCATTCTCCCACTCTCACCCCAAATGCGACTTAAGCTCGGACCTTGGCTCTTTGACCACTCTTGGGCAGCACCCTGGGATCAGAAGTCAATCTTTTTTGCTTCGTCTTATTAACGCTGGTCTCTTCAAGTAAGGTTTTCTCAGTATTCCATATTCATGAATCAGATTCACATGAAGAAATTGATAACTCTTAGTTATCAATTATGTTTCCCCAAGGGCTACATACTTTCACAAAGTTTATACCTTAAGCTGCATTTATTTACTACTTCAAGGTTTACAAAGTACTTTCAATAAGAATTATGTCATTTGATCCTTATAACACTGTAAATAAATGACAGGCAATATCAGTAGCTTCATTTCACAAATGATACAACAGATATTCATAAAGGCCTGGAAGAGTCTTTTTTTGCTATGGTAACATTGAAGTTTACCTACACAGATAATAGTTCAGTAATAATCTGGTGCCCTGGTTTAAGAAGTGGTGTTTAGGGGCAATATGTCAGCTGCCTTTCAATCTCATTTGGTAGGTATATTAGTTAGCCAAAGAGTTGCTGATACAAAATACCATAAGTCAGTTGGTTTTCATAAAGGGTATTTATTTAGGATAGAAGCTTACAGTTACCAGGTCATAAAGACTAAGTTACTTCCCTTACCAAAGTCTATTGCCATGTGTTGGAGCAAATGGCTGCCAACATCTGCCAAGGGTTCAGGCTTCCTGGGTTCCTCTCTTCCTGGGTCTGAATTCTCTCCAGGTTCAGCTACTGTGTTCTCTCCACAAGGCCAGCTCTAGACTATCAGGCAAATGGCTCTGTCTCTCTTCCTGGGGGCTTCTGCCATGTCTAAGGAGTGGGTCTCTATTCCATGGGTTCTTCTCCTGTGTGTTTACTTCCTGGGCTCCAATATCAAAACTCCAATATCAAAACTCTAAGTCCTCTGCTGTGTCATGCTGTTTTTTCTGTGAGTCCCCACCCCTAGTCCAATATTAGAATTGCTACTTCAGTCTTTTTGGCTTACTATTTCCATGGAATACCTTTTTCTAAGTTTTCATTTTTAACCTGGTTGTGTCCTTACATTTGGCATGAGTCTCTTGTAGACAACATTTAAGTTGCTCACATTTTTTATCCATTCTATTAGTCTGTTTTTTTGATTGGGGGGTTTAAACCATTAACATTCAGTGTTATTACTGTGAAAGCATTCTTACTCCATTTTGTGTTTTGACTTTCTGTTGTCATATCTTGTTGTCATACGGTTTATCTTTTTACCCTTTAATTTGCCCTTCTTAATAATCTTCATTTTTACATTCTTCTCCAAGTGTCTCACAAAAATTTTCTTCCTTTCTCTTGTAATTCTATTCTTTTGGTAATGTATTCTATTTGTTTTGTTTTTGATTTTTGTTTTTTGTCTGTGAAGACTTTGAACTCATATTAATTTTTGAAAGACAGTTTTTCCAGATACAGAATTCTTGGCAGGCAGTACCTTATATACATCATATCTATCTTCTTGCCTCTGTGATTTCTGTTGAGAGGTAGTACCTTATTGAGGTTCTCTAGTATATGATCCTTTGCTTTTCTCTTGCTGTTCTTTCAGAATCCTCTCTTTAACTCTGGTATTTGCTATTCTGAATAGTAGGTGTCTCAGGGTAGGTCTATCCAGATTTGTTCTGTTTGAGGTACACTGTCCTTCTTGGATATTGACATTTATATCTTTCATAACGTTGGGAAGTTTTCATTTATTCTTTTCTCACATATTCTTTCTGTCTCTTTTCCTTTTCTTTCTCCTTCTGGGACACCAAAAATGCATGTGTTTGTGCATTTTGTGTTGTCATTCAATTCCCTGAGATTCTTCCATTTTTTTCATTCTCTTCTCTTTCTGTTCTCCTGTCTTTTCCCATTCAGGTGTTCTGTTCTTGAAATCACTAATTCTGTCTTTAGGCAATTCAGATCTGCTCTTACGTGCCTCTAATGTATTTTTTTACTCTCTCTTTTTTAAAATGTTATATACAAAAAATATAAGAGGTCCCCATATACCCCCCACCCTCCTCACCCCACTCCTCCCACATCAACAACCTCTTTCATTATTGTGGCACATTCTTTGCATTTGGTGAATACATTTTGGAGCACTGATGCACCACATGGATAATGGTTTACATTGTAGTTTACACTCTTCCCCAGTCCACCCAGTGAGCCATGGAAGGACATACAATGTCCAGCATCTGTCCCTGCATTACCACCCAAAACACCTCCAAGTCCTGAAAATGCCCCCACATCATATCTCTTCTTCCCTCTCCCTACTCTCAGCAGCTACCATGGACACTTTCTCCACATCAATGCTACAATTTCTTCCATTGCTAATCACAATAGTTCCATAGTAGAATATTACTAAATCCACTCTAATCCATATTCTATTCCTCCATCCTGTGGACCCTGGGATGATTATGTCCATTCCACCTCTATATCGAGAGGGGCCTTAGATTCCACAGGAATGATGGATGCAATTCTCCTGCTTGCAGTTGTAGGAACTCTTGGGTCTCTGGTGTGGTGACTGACATTCTTCACCTCCCTTTAGCTGGCCAGGGTAAGGCCAATAAACCAGAGGATAGGAGTTGCAAGTCTGCTGAGGCTCAGGGCCTGACTGTCAAATGGACAGTCCAGAGATTCAGGTCTCCTGAGTATACACCAACCCCAGCGACAACCACAGGTCCAATAAATGTGACAAAAGAGGCATGTGTAGAAAGGTCACTTCTGAGTCCAACTCCATCAAACTCAGGAACACAAACTCCTAAATAGGGCCAACTGACCTGGCACTGAACTCCAGAGACATCTGCCATGACCATAGAAGTTGTGGGTCTCTGTAGCCCTCAGGAGAACCATACCTGGGGCTGTATCTACTTTGGTTTCTCTGGGACCCTGCTGAGGCATGCATAAGTGCGATCCCTCTGATGACCTCCAACTATTTTTTGGAGACTCATAGCCATATAAACTCATTTGTCCTTTCCATTTTCCCCTTTTATTCAAGGTCAAAAAGCAGTTTTTAACACCTGATATTACATGTAGGGTGAGATATTCTGCTGGTCTGAGTTGATCCTTTTATTCAAGGTCTTTTTCTAGTTACATTATCAGCTGGTGCTTGGTAGTAATCCCTTGGTGCCAGGGAGGCATATCCCCGGGAGTCATGTCCCATGCTGGGGGGAAGATAATGCATTTATGTGGTGAATTTGGTTTAGAGAGTGGCCACATTTGAGCAACATGGAGGCTCTCAGGAGGTAACTCTTAGATACCTTGCAGCTCTAGGCCTAGTTCATATTCCAGGAGCACAGGTTCAAAAGCATGCAAGTATCTGTGAATATGGTCCTTCAAGTAATAAAGATTGATTGTCACTATGGGCCCTGAGGGGAGGAGGAGAGAGGAATTGAATAGAGGGAATCAGTGTAACTGTGGAGCAATGGAAGTATTCCACAAGATCATGCAATGATGGATATAGGACATGTTAAATTATACCAAAAATGTATAAAAGTCTATAGGCTAAAATGTAAACCATAATGTAAAACATAAGATAACTAAATTTTAGAAAAATGTATAGTCTAAAATATAAACCATAATGTAACCCAAATGGAACTATGTTTGAAAGCTATGTTTCAATATCTGTACATAAGCTGCAGCAAATATAATATGAATATGTAAAGAGATCATTGCTGGGGAAGGGACAAAGGGCTTGATGTTGGTTATGTGGGAGTACCCTATATTGTATATGTGAATTACTGTGATCTAAAACTTCTGTGAAGACAAAGTTAATGAGAAAAGAAAAAGAAAAAAAGAAAGGATGTAGACTCTGAGGAAGAAATGAAAGAAATTGCCTTGACACTCTACATACAGGACAATACCTATTGCAGTGATGAAAGGCAAAATGTCAAAAAGAAAGCTTTTTCATTTTTTCATTTTTTGATACCCCAATTTATTTTTTCTTTATTTAATTTTTCTAAATTAGTACATATTCTATATCTAACCTTTAAATCCATCAATATATTCCATTCTACTATTAATGGAACTTGGCAATATATTAGGCTTCTATTTTGAAAAGTTTTGGACCATAGAGAGTTTCAACTATGGCAGGGGGGGAACACTGGTGTGGGATGTTATTGATGGGTGGCACATGGTTGGGAGGGAATTCTTCAGGACATGTATACAGGGTACACAAAAATGTTTGGATATTTTCATAGTAGTTACAGTTAAAAGTGACAACTGAGGGAGTGCTGAGTTCCTAGACAGGGGAGCTCTATCACGTTCCCCAATGGAACAGCAACAATCCCCCAAGTGCAATGGCAAAGATCAATAAAAATGGATGGTCCAACAATGAGCCCTTTAATGTATTTTTAATCTCATCCATCATGTCTTTCCTTCCCAAAAGGTCTGTTACTTTTCTTTGAAAGCTTTCAAATTGTTCTTTAAGCCTACCCAGTGTATTTTAACATCCTTTATGTCTTTAGTCATTTTTTTTCAGTTCTTTGAATTGACTTAGGTGTTTTCCATGATTATCATTGATTAATTTTCTTAAATCCTGTATCTCTTCAGGATATTTGGTTTGTTCCTTTGGCTAGACCATCTCTTCCTGTTTCCTAGCATGGCTTGTAATTTCTTGCTGATGTTTAGGCATCTGAATATGTAGGTGAAATTACTCTGATGTCCAATTTCTTGCTCTTGCCTATTTTTTTTTCACAGCTCTTCTTTGATATTTGCTTCAACTTATTATAAGCCTTTAAAATTGCTCAGCTTAAATTACCATAATTGGGCCAGGGACTCACTAATGTAATGTTTGAGATAAGAGAGACCTAAAAGCAGTTTTCCTCCATGAAGTTTGCAGACTGACCAGCAAAAGACACTCATTGGGAAGTGTTTTTTTCATTCAGGCTTTCTTGTGTTTTGCTTGGCCAGAGCCAAGATTCAAAGTGTGCTCTGCTGGCTGAATTTGCTGACAAGAAGCTCCCCATCTCCCCTCCCTTTTCCCTTATACCAGCTGACAGGAAGGAAGACATTTATTCCCATCTCAGTTGCTGCAGTGTGTCAGGGGTTTTATCTCAGCTTAATAACTTGGAGGTGGGGGCTGGAAGCCCTTACCAGCTGTCATAGGGATTGGTAACTCATGTTTGTCCTTTCATGTTCTCAGTCTCTCTGTCCCGTCCCTCTTTGGAGTTGTGTAGCACTGTCCTCTTCTACTGATCTCTAAAACAGTTCCCTGGAACAGCTTTTGGCCGTTTTCTGTTGTTTTTGTTCAGAGACCTTGAGTAATACCTAATAGTCATATACAGAAACTTACACCCCCAATACAGCAGGATATACATTCTTCTCAAGTTCATATGGATCATTCTCCAGGATAGAACACATGCTAGATCATAGAAGAAGTCTCAATGAATTTAGAAAGATTGAAATTAAACAATTTATTTTCTCTGAACACAACATAATGAAGCTGGAAATTAATAAGGGAAAGGGAACATGAACAGGCACAAAGAAGTGAACTTAAATAATACACAATTAAACAATCAGAGGGTCAAGAAGGAAATTGCAAATGAATTCATCAACTGTTGTTTTTGTGAGAGAGTTGAGCTCTGCTGGCATATTCCAAAGCCATATTCCTGGGACTTTCAAAGGATTTCTTCTTATGTCATAATTTTATGGTTTTAAAATAAGCAGTGTCATCCATGGGTGCAGTCCCCCACCTTGGTTACTTTTTCAAAATTGTATTGTCTTTTGTAAAATTTTGTAAAAATCGTAAAGTCTTCTTGTGACTTTATTCATCCATGTGAAATTTAAAATCAGAGTTGTGTCAAATTATGAGGAAATTTTTGTTAAGATTTTCATTGACATATAACAGAATTTGTAGATTTCTTTGGAAGAATTGATGTCTTTATAATACTTCTTTTCCCATTTGTGATCCTGATAAGTTTCTACTTTTTTTTCAGTTCATTTATGTTTTTCAATAACATTTTACACTTTGAGTATAGAAATTGCCTCATTTCCATGTAAAACAAAAAATACCAAATTGTGCAGATGTATCATCAAGTGTTTTTCTGATCCCTTATAGGTCAGAGCTTGGATGGTTCTATCTTTACATATAAGTATTGTAACTATAAATAATTACCTAATGACATAATTAACTATATAAGATATCAAGTTATATTTGGTATAGATTATTAGAAGTAGGGTTATAGATTAAAATAATAAGTGTGTAATTTTGCTGAAGTTTGTCAATTTCCCTTTCATAGGAATTACACCATTTTGCATACTAATACAAATTTTAAAGCCCATGTATTCCTCAGAGCCTTACCAAAAATGTGCTATTAAAACAATGGAATTTTATAAATCTAATAATGAGGAAAGGTATTTTAATCTACTTTTAATTTGAATGACTCTTATTATCAAATATTTAAGCATCAATATAGTGATAACAATTTGAACTTTCTTTTCTGTCGAATTGATTGTTCAGAAGTTTTGCCCATTTTTATTTCATATTGTTGGTATATTCATTTTAGTTTTCACAGATTTTTATATTAGTGATAATATCTTATTTTCTGTAATATGTTTTTGCAAATAACTTTTCTTCCTATCAAAAACTTATTAGATTGTACTATACCATATTTTCTCCAAAGATTTGTAATGTCAGCTCTATTAACTATTAAGTTTCTATAAAACTTGGGCATCTTTTTGGATTTTCTATTGTTTCATTAGGTTTTCCATCTATCTATGAAAACTACCATACCATCTTAGTAGCAGAGGTTTTATAAAATGTTTTAATATATGATAAAGCTATTCCTCCTTATTGTTCTTTCTTCAGTTTTGTCTAATTTATCATCACTGTTTATCTTTCCATAAAATCACATAATCATATTTTGATCTATAGAAAAATGTGATTATCTTTAATGCGATGATGAATTTATAACTGAAGACAATATGACATCTTTATGATGATATGACATCTTTATGATAATACAATATTTCTTTCATTTGCTTACTCTTCTTTTGTGGATTTCTGTCTATTGATTGATCATCATCTAACTATCCTCACACATACAGTCAAGTCACATTTTATCATGTGTTTTTATAATGAAGTGGAGTCATATTTTTCTTTCTGAGTTTTCCTTTTAATAATTTGTAGTACTTTTATGGAAATGTTAATGTAGTAATCCATCTTGAATTCAATTTTATGAACTCTACTTAGTAAATCCATAACTTGATTTAATTTCCAATACAACCCCTAATATAATATCTGTCTAAAACCACAATTATCTCTATCATTTCCACATGTAACATATAATTTAAGTATTTCACATATAACTGAATTATTTTATTCCTTTTCCACTATCACTCTGTTCTGAAGTAAATAGCTTTACATTATATTTGATCATATGAGGGGAAAGTTCGTTCTTTGTTTTTTTATCATTGTTCTTCTTATTATTTTGAACATTGCCTTGGCCTTTCTTGTCTCATGTATATTGTCTGATGTATATTTTCAAGTCAGTTTGACAAGTCTCCTAAACACTTTTGGAATTTTTAAATTACTGTTTTATTTCATTTATTGATTAATATAGGTAGAATAGATACTTCAAATATTTAAGTGTTCTCCTCAAGACCAATCTTTCCATTTAGTCAGAATTCTTTTTGTAAGCATCCATAAATTTGGTTATATTTATTCTGAAATATTTTCAAACTAACAAAACTGTTACAAAATAAGGCAAATATTACATAGAAAACTCCAGCATACCTCTGTCTTCTCAGATACACAGAATCACCAATTTTCATATTTTGCACATTTGCTCTTCCTTCCTTCCTTCCTTTCCTCCTGCCTTCCTACCTTCCTACGTTCCTTCCTTCCTTCCACTTCTTTCTTCTTTCTTTCTTTCTTTCTTTCTTTCTTTCTTTCTTTCTTTCTTTCTTTCTTTCTTTCTTTCTTTCTTTCTTTCTTTCTTTCTTTCTTTCTTTTCTCTAGCTATCTTCTATCTATTATCTATATGCTTGTCTATCAATCCCTTTTCTCAACAATAGTGTAGATTGTATACAACATTGGAGGGTAGGTTTGTACATAATGATCCTTAATATTAGTACTGCCTTGTACATCTAAGAACAAGGATATTCACATATTTAAACATTTTAATTGCCCTTACCACATTTAAGCAATTTAACAATATTAAGCTTATAGTCCATATTCTAGTTTTCTCTAGCTCCTTTTGAGTCTTTTCTCTTTTCTAGTTAAATACCTTTCAGAATTATGTATTGCATTTAATTGCATTTAACTATCATTATATCTTTAGTTGTTCTTTAATTCTTTTTTTTTCTTTTAATTGTGGGAGCATAAATACAATATATGCTTTCTTTTGCAATCATTCCCAAGCATACAATTAAATGGGAATAAATCACACTCACAGTATTGCAGTACCCTCACCTTCCACTACTAAAACTTTCCCATCTCCCCAAACAGAAACCCTCAGCCATTATGCATTAATTCCCCTATCTCCCTGTATCCTGCTTCTGGGAACCTATACTCTAATTTCTGTTTCTATGATCTTGCATATTGTCCAATAGTTTTGTGGTTACCATGGGGCTTACATTTAACATCTTAAATATGTAACTATCTCCTTTACTTTGACACCAACTCAATTTCCATAATACACACAAACTGTGTATCTCTTATCACAAATTACATGCTTATGCATTACGTGACCAAAAAACAGTGATTTATCATTACATTTTATGCATTTGCCTATTAGATCCTATAAGAAGTGGAGTTACAAGACAAAAATAATTGCCACTACCCATCATTACCTTCACTGGAGATCTTTATTTCTTTATCTGGCTTCAATCTATTATGTATTGTCCTTTCCTTCCAACCTGCAGAATTTTCTTTAATATCTCATCACAGCAGTCTAGTAGTCACATACTCCCTCAGCTTTTGTTTACCTGGAATGTCTTAATCTCTTCCTCATTTTTGAAAGACTATTTTGCTGGATATAGAATTCTTGGTTGGCAATTTTTACTTTCAACACTTTAAATATTTCATCCCACTGTTTTCTTGCCTCTATGGTTTCCAATGAGATCAGAACTTAACCTTATTGAGACTCTCTTATATGTAACATGTTGCTTCATTTTTTTTAGTTTTCAGAGTTTTTTCTTTATCTTTGGCATTTAACAAATTTGATTATAATATACTGTGGCATTGGTCTGCTTAGATTTATCCTATTTGGAAATCTTCTAGTCTCTTAGGTGTATATATTCATGTCTTTCTTTAAATTGGGAAGTTTTCAGCCATTATTTCTTTGACTATTCTCTCGGTCCCTTTCTCTCATTTTTCTTCCTCTAAGTTTCCTACAATATGTATATTTATATGCTGGATAGTTTCCCATAGGTTCCTCAGGCTCTATTCATCATTTTTCTTTTTTCTTCTCCTCAGACTGAATGGATTCAATTTTCTCATCTCCTTGTTCTCTGATTATTTTTTCTGCCAGTTCCAATCTGCTTTTATACCCATCTATGGAATTTTTAATTTATGTTATTCTTAACTTCAGATGTTGTTTCCTTTGTGTGATTTCTGTCTCTCTATTGATAGTCTCTTTGTGTTCATCTATTATTTTCCTGATTATATTAGTTCTTTTTCCATGTTTTCCTTTAGCTCTGTGAGGATGTTTAGGACCTATTTTTTTTTTTAAAATTCAGGTGTGGGTCCCTACATTGTAACTAAGTTTGAGGAAGACACATCTCACACAAACACATAAATACTCACTGAGCATACTTATGAACCACAGAAGGATAGAATACCATTTACAGTGTCTAATGTTTTAATCTTCTCTTTTGCCTGGGTCATCACTTGTTCCTTTTTATGTTATGTGACCTTTTGTTGAAACCTGGATATTTTGATATTTTATTATATTATCCCTGGAATTTAGACTCCTTCCCAGACTTTGAAGATTTACCTGTGTCAAGTCTTATCTATGTCCAAACTGTAGGGCCCTCTGATTCTTTATACACATGCATCTTGTCTTGGGCATTCACCCATGGCCCTAGGAATTTCCTTGTTTACATGTTCCAAGTGTCCTCTCTTCTTTAGGAAACAGTCTCCTTAGGGTACTGGGTACTGAACTATATATTCTATAGCCAGAAATCCCCTTGTCTCAGGCAGCATGACTTGAGTGTTGTACTCCAGCGTTCTGTAGAAGAGCTCCATGAGTTGCCGAAGATATGCAGGACAAGTTTGATGTTGAGTTCCTGAAGCCACTATTTGACAGATTGAGCCAAACATACATGATCCTGGTATGTACACAAAGATTACTCTGCTCCCTCTGGAACCAGGGCCAGGATTTGCACTAGGAGTGTGAGCTGACTCTAGACTGAGTCAGTGAGGGATACGGAAGGAGCCAGAAAAAGTGTCAGGAGAAGCATTAACTTTTGTAGCCTTTTCTTTATTCAGAAATTGCTCTATTACTGTAGTCCTTTAGCTGTTTTCTAGTGCTTTAAGAATTATATTTCTGCCAGTTCTTGCTGGCTGTTCAAAGCTATCATGGGGAGAGGGAACAACACAGCATCTCATTCTAGCATATTGAATGGTGCAAGATTCAAGAAAGACTTCCATAAATTTTTAATATATTCTGAAAAAAAAATCCACCATAATTTGGCCCTGCCTACATTTCCAATCTCATTTCGATTTTTCTCTTCCTTGCTATCTACCTTCAATCCACAATAACCTCTCTCTTCTTGAACAGAAAGTCTGTTCTCATCATAAGGTATTTCAACTCAATCCTTCTGCCTGCAAACTATTTCCCCTAATCATCACATATCTGGCTCCTAATTGTCATTGAAATCTCAGATTACATATTGCCATATTAATAATGCTTCCCTTATACCACTCTCTAACATAGTCTCCTTGTCAGTATACAGCATCTGCTTTATTGTCTGAAAGCACTTATATCTATCAGATACTTTTCTTATGATGATAATTAATATCTCTATTTATTATCTGATTCCATCTAATCAAAAATACTGAGAGTAGACAGAGTATCAATGCTATTGTTCTATCACCAAAAAATAAGTCTTGACAAAGGGGTAGGCACTACATTTTAAAAAAATGATAATCTATAAGGAAACTGCATTTTATTCCCAATAAAATATCTGTATACACTTGTCATAGGGGCTTGAAAAATTCTATATATGATTTCACCATAAAATGTCTTTCTTATCTCTTTTTTCATCTCCTACACTATGCATACCTATTCCCAACACTTCCAGCATTTTGCTCTAAGTTTTCCAGTAGAAACACTATATGCACCTTTATCTTTAAAATATACTTCATATCTTCTGACAGTCTACAGGAAAGAAAAAGAAAAGTGGGGAAATGGCATTACTAAAATATCTTTTGGAAACCCCTCAATTAAAAAGAAGTCATTAATCAAAGTGTAGATATTAAGACTTTAAATGATATATACAGCTAAGTATGAAAGAGACACATATGAAGGAAAACATAGTATGTGATGGGTTAATTGTGGTGATATGGCATGGAAGCTTATGAGCAAATTTTAATAATTTTATACCATTATTTTCATCTTAGTTCCCTAGAAAGCATATTATTTTAATGGTCATAATCATTTGTGTTGATTATTTTCCTTTCCAGCTGTCACTTTGGCTTAGTGATAAATACTTTTCAAGGCAGCATGATGTTTATCAGAAAATATTATTTTCCATAAGTAGATACAGCATTTAAAAAAATTTTTTTAAAGAAGCTTTAGATGACATAAACGTTAAGTATAGTTCAGTTCCCAATCTCCCCAGCACCGGAGATTTCAGTGTTCCATTCCAGATCAGTTGCTAATTTAGGTTATTGTAGATCATTTAAAGACTGCAAACCCAGACCATTCATGCTTCTATGATTCTTCAAAAGAAGTGGTATGCAAGAAAATAACAATATGTATATAGTAGGGTATATATGTACATATATGCATAGTATAATAAAAATATTCTGCAGCAAATTCCTCTGAGAGTTGGCATATTTTCTTCTGTAGTACTTTACAAACAATTATAATCTACAACATGGACAGTCTCATTCTTATTCAAAAGCCTGATCTCCATCAGTTAGACTTTATTTTAAAAAATAGAAAAAATGTAGGAGTAAAGCTCTTTGTGAAACTACTTTGTCTTAGAAACACAGTAGAGGGAATCTCCTGTAAGCTGTATGAAAGAGAGCACAGAAAGTGAGAAGAATGATGTCATTTATCCTGTTTCTCTGCCTCCCTCCCTCTAGTACTAGATGTACTAAATATTTCACAAATAAAGAGCTTTCCACCTACACATTTAGTTCAAAGTTATGAGATAAGGGTTATAAATCTAATGCAAAGAATCCAAGTGCCACTCCATAATGGAGAGCAGATTTTCTTTAAAAAAAAAAAGGTTGGAGAAGGTATTGCCAATTTATGGTACAAAATATGACACAAATCAAAATGTTAATCAGAGTTAGACAGAGACTAAGTGGTGGAAGAAAGTGGACCTTTTTGTATTGTACATATTCTAGATTCTTATCTCTGTCCTAGACACTTGGTTTAATGAATGTATTTTTTTTCCTTTTTTCTTTTGCTAAATAAAGTTTTTTTAATCTTGTTCATTTTATGCTGATATGTTGATTTCCACTGGTATTGCTGCATAAGTGATGTCCATTTTATTAAAATAACTTCCTTTTAACATTAGCTGCATGAATTTATCATAGATATGAACAATGAGTATGTACATGCATAGACAGGGACCTAATATCTGAACTAGGCTAGTTATACTGTTTAAAATATCCCAAACACCAAGAATCTACTTTCTTTCCTTTAAAATGACTTGATTTTTAAAAATTGATTTTAATTTCTAAATAAAAAGTTAATTTAATATGCTTGAAGGGCCTTGTTCCATCACTTCCCACATCACTCTTCTAAATAGTAAGTTGTGTCAAATAGGGAAGGATGGTCTAATAATGAGTCCTTGATAATGATGATTATGCTTATGAGACTTTGCTCCTTAAATTACAACTTAGCCTAGTGCTGTACAAATTACCTCCCGAGAGCTCCTTGTTGCTCAAATGTGGCCTCTCTTTAAGCCAAACTCATCATAGAAATGCATTACATTCCCCCTAGCATGGGACATAACTTCTGGTGATGAACCTCCCTGGCACTGAGGGATTACTACCAAACACCAACAAACAATGCAACTGGAAAAAAGACCCTGAATAAAATGGGGAAAAGGTAAAGACAAATAAGTTAGTATGGCTAAAAGACTTCCAAGTAAGTCGGGAGATCATCCCAGAGGTAGCACTTATGCATGTCTCAGCAGAATCTCATAAACTACCAAAGTAGATCCTTCTCCAAATAGTGGGGATCCTGAGGACTCTGGAGATGCCCATCCTATGGTCATGGCAGATAGCTCTGGAGCCTGGTGCCTTGACATTGGGCCCTACTTTGGAGTTTGTGTTCCCTAGTGTGACAGAGTTGGACTCAGTTGTGACTTCTCTACATCTGCCTCTCCTGTCCTGTCTATTTGAAACTATAGTTAGTTGGTGCTGGACTTCGTAGGTGTGTAGCAGTTTGATATTATTGATGAATTCCAAAAAGAAATATCGGATTATGTTTGTAAATGGATCTTTTCTTCTGGGCATATTAGATTATATTGGATTCAGAGGTTTACTCGATTAAGTAATCAGGTAAGCCTCTTGTGCCAGTAGGACGCTGAGCCCCTAACCCTTGGTGGGTGGGTACTCACAGATAAAAGGCATGGCAAAGGATAGAGTTGAGGGTTTTTGATGTTGGAGTTTTAATGTTGGAGTTTGATGCTGAAGCCTTAAGCTGGGGCCCTGGGAATTAAGCTCACAGAGGAAACAGAAGCAAACCCTGGGAAAAGAGAAGACCTGAGCCCAGGAAAAAGAAGCCTGAGGAAGGGAGGAGCCCAGGAAGCCTAAGCCTTCACAGATGTTGGCCACCATCTTGCTTCAACATGTGAAAATAGACTTTGGTGAGGAAATTAACTTATGCTTTAAGGCCTGGTATCTGTAAGCTCCTACCCCAAATAAATACCCTTTATAAAAGCCAACTGATTTCTGGTGTTTTGCATCAGAACCTTTTCGCTGAGTAATACGGTCAAGAGACTTGAATCTTTGGGCTGTCCATGTGCCAGCTGGGCCCTGAGCCTCAGCAAAATTGCAAAACTTATACTCCAGATCATTGGACTTACCCAGGACAATTAACAAGGAGATGATGATGGGCAACAACCATCCCAAAGAATCAAAAAAGTCCACAACCATAAGCAGAAAAGTCCCATCTATCTGCCCTACAGGAATGAATCCCCCTCTCAATCAGAGATGGAATGGACATCACCATCTCAGAGACCTCAGGACTGGGGAATAAAATATGAACTAGGGTAGATTTACTGGTATTCTCCTATAGACGTATTGTGATTCTAGCAATGGAAGAAATTATATCATTGATGTGGAAGCAGAGGCCACTGGAGATGCTGAAGGCAGGGAGAGGGAAAAAGAGGTATAATAAGGGGCATTTTCAAGACTTAGAATTGTCCTGAATGTCATTGCAATGACAGATATAAGCCATTATATATCGTGCCTTAACCTACAGAATTGAGTGGAAGAGAATCTAAACTACAATGTAAGCTATAATCCATGTTTCGTGGCAATGCTCCAAATGTGTTCATCAATTGCAATGAATATACCACACAAAAGAAAGAAATTGTTAATGTGGGCAAGGGTGGGAGATATGGGGAATCCCTTATATTTTGGGATTATATTATGGGAATCCCTTGTATTTTTGTGTAACATTATGTGTAATCTAAGTAACTTTTAAAAAAATGAAAAATATATTTAAAAAAAGGAAACCAGAAAATTAATTCAGCATAAACATCCTGGAATATATGTAATTCAATTTTTTGTGTCTGTGTATTTTCAGAATTCTTAGCTAAAAGAATGTTCAAAGAAAGAATTTTCAACTGCAAATAACATCTTGTCAATCATGGAAAACAAAGGATATATTTATAGCATTTTCTTTTGAGTTTATGATATATTTTGCCCTCCGTGCAAAGGAGTTAGATGATACATATTTTATAACAGTTCTTAGGATCCAAAAATGAGTTTTCCCCTTTTCAGTGATTAGATTCTTCATGAGCTTCACAACTGATTCCAGAGGATATTGTTAGGTCTTTTACAGACTTTCCCATTTTCATTGAATGTGATCATTATCATTCCAAGGGTTTTTGTATTTACTGTGAATCCAAGGAGAAGTCATCAATTCCAAGAGGGTCCATCAAAAAATCACTAAGATGCAATACAGTTTGATAAGTTTTAAATTACAAGAGTGTTTTTCATCAGATTTAGAGTGTGTAATAATTTTAAGGGACGTAAGGATATCCAAAAATTAAGTTGCAAGAACATCCAATTAAATCTAACAAAAGATGGGATGATGATCTCTTCCATAGAAAATATATGCTAGTAGTGTTAAGTTGATTGCATAAAATCAATATTTTTAAAGAAATTGTATCACTTTAGAGGCCTATACATTTGTGTATGTATGTATGCATGTATTTATGTATTTACTTAAATTTTTCTGTTTACCAGAAACAGATAACTCCTATGGTTGTTTATGATTAGGTTCATTTAGTAGATATTTTTCATATTTCCAGGATATATTAGGCCTAAATTATATTCATTAAACTAGACATAAGAATGAATAAAAATAGCTAGAAATTAGAGGCAATTTACCTGTGCCAATTGAACTTGATGACATAAACCCTACAGGTCCCCAAGCTAGTTTTACATCACAGTCTTTCAGGTGTGGGGTTTTTGTTTGTCACCATTTTTTCCAATAAATAAATAGTTTTAAAATAGAAAAAGGTAGAGAGTGCAAGACTTTATGGGAAATGCAAATTTAAAGGTTAATATATGGTGTCAATGAAAAATCATTGAGTAGTAAACCAAAGTTTAACATATTCTTCATTTTTTTATACCTCATAAATTCTTTGGATTGTGAGTACGTATATAATATTAAGGTATTTTTTTTACCAAACTAGAATATGGATAAATTTACCCTTTCAGAGCTCACACACTGTCATCAATGTATGGTTTCAATTACATATCATGTAAATAACTCTAGTACATTTTTTAAATATTAGAACAACTTTAAATCAGCAAGACTTCATTTTGATTTATTTTTAAGTTGCTTCAGCATCTAATCTGGTTAATTTAAATTTGATTTTGTGTGGGGACTTGCATTTTTCTCTCTGTGTAGTTTACATAAAACAAAACCACACACTGAGAATAATCAGTATAAAGGCAGGCCAAAAGATCAACAGTAAAGCAGGCAAATTTGAGGGACCATGCCAGAGAAAAGGGAAAGGCTTTGAGATGGGTCCCACATTATCTGCTAGGTTACAGATTGTTGATTTGTAATCAGTACAACTCTAACACACCAAACAAGAAATGGCAACCTGAGGTTTTAAAACAGAAAATGTTAAAAAGAGACAGAGAAGAAAGAGATACTACCTTCAAAGGAGGAAATTTAAAAGACAAAAGAAAAGCCTCTAGGTAAACCTGGGCTCAGTCAAGAAAACATTGACTTTCTTCACTTAACATAAGCCAGGCACTGAGGGACAAATATTACATGCCCTCACTGATATGAATTAAGCAAATTGAGCAGACTCAGGGAGTTAGAGTCTATAACATAGGTTTACAGGAGACAGAGAGAGAATAGAGGGTTGCGAGTAATGCCTATAAGGGAAAAATCTATGATAAGGTGGAAGGGTGTGGTTGAGCAGTCGATGGGTGTGACCGTGGTACAGTGACATGATTGGGTTCTGCAATGCTGGTCTGTGAGGGGGAGTAGTGTATGTGCGGTGGAGTTGGGTTGGATATTCCATGGGACTGGGGAGAGGATTGGAGAATGGAACAGACAAAACTCTGGGGATTTGCAGGTCTGTGGTAAAAACTATAAAGTTGGAAATGTTCTTTTGGGTTACTGGTGTAAGGTGTCAGTTGTGTATGGGTATACAGGATAGGTTGTACCTGGGGTAAGCCTCTATGGAATATCTACGTGTTCATCTTCTCATAGTGTGTTATTATCAGTGAGTGGAGATGCACACAGTTAGCAAGAAAATATTAAATTCCCATCCTGGGGAGTTCTGTTATGTTCTCAACTAGAGGGACAAGAATCCCTCAAGAACATAGGTAGTGCCTAATAAAAGAAAACAGACCGATATGCCAAGTCCTCAATATTATTGCAAGTAACTCTGAATCTTATTCTTCAGAAATGAATCTGAATGATTACTATAGGTTTCTAGGAGAGGGGAAGGGAAGAATAGACTAGATGGAATATAGGGTATTTTTAAGGCATTAGAATTGTTCAGTGTGATCTTGCAATAATGGATTCAGACCACTTCAAATTTTGTCAAAATCTATAAAAATGTATGAACCAAAGTGTAAACCATAATGTAAACCATTGACCATGGTTCATAGCAATACTTTGATATTTGTACATCAGCTATAACAAATTTACTATCCACATGTAAAATGTTATTAATAAGGGAGAGGAGAAAAGGGGGAGGGCATTGGGTATATGTGAATCACCTGTATTCTCTATGTGACTTTTCTGTATCCCAAAGCTTCTTTGAAAATAAAATGAAAAAAAAAAATACGGCACTGGGGGAATATATGAAAGAAAATGGCACTGTACATACAAGACAACAGATCTTACAGAAATGAAGAATACAATTACAATTTCTAGAACTTTTAAAAATTATTTAAAATTGTTTTAATTTTAAAAAATGTTATTAGCTAATTTTTAACTTATTTCATTTTCTTATTAATTTTATTCAGTTATTTTGTTGGCTTCATTTTTGGAGAGGTTTTGGATCACAGAAGAGTCATTGCAGTGGCAGGGAGGATGACTGGTATAAGGTATCAATGATGTGAGGACGCATGGGAAGGGGTTCCCCTGGGGCATCCACTAAGACATATGAATAGTTTCAAGTGTTCATGGGACATTTTCACAGTGTGTGGAAATGTGTACAACAACTGAAAGAATATTGAATTCCCATCTTGGGGATTTCTGCTACATTCTCTGATAGGACAGCAAGAATCCACTGAGTGTAAGATCAATGTCTAGTGAAAGAAGACAGACCATTATGTTCTTTATATTGATGATTGTACTTATGAACCTTCTCTTGTGAAATTGAAACTTAGCCTGTTATTATATACTGCCTAAGATTATCTCCTGAAAACCTCCTTGTTGCTCAAATGTGGCCTCACTTTAACCCAAACTCAGCATATAAACGTACTACCTTCCTCCTGGTATGGGGCATGACTTCTGGGAATAAGTCTCCCTGGCACTGAGGGATAATTATCGAGCACCAACTAGGGATGTATCTGAGATTTATGGCTGGGAGACTTCAAAGTGAGTCAGGAGGTCATTCCAGAGGTTACACTTATGCAAGTCTCAGGAGTATCTCATGAACTGCCACAGTAAATAGTGTCTCAAATAGTGGGACTCCTGAGGGATCTAGAGATATCCAGAAACTATAATCAGGGCGGATACCTCAGGAATTCAGCACCTTGTCCATGGGCCTTACTTTGGAATTTATGCTCCTCAGTATAACAGAGTTAGATTCATTTATATGTTTTCCACCCATGGCTCCTTTCCCTCTTTTATTTGCACTATACTTGATAAATATATGTCCCAGAGACTTAAGTATTTGTTCAGTCCATGTGCCAGTTGAGCCCTGAATTTCAGCAGAGTTGCAATACCTACTCTCCAGTTCATTGGACTCACCCAGGACAACTAACAAGGAGATAATATGGACAATGCCCATCCCAAGGAACAGAGAGTGTCTGCAACTGCAAGCAAGATAGTTCTACCCATCGGCCCCATGGGATCTAAATCCCTCTCAATTAGAAAAACAGTGGTCATCATCATCCTAAAATTCTCAAGAATGGCGAATGAACAATGGACTAAAGTAGATTTATTTTTATGCTAGCAATGGAAGAAATCTTATCATTGATGTAAAGGCAGTGACAACCAGAGGTTCTGAGGGACGGAAGAAGGAAAGAATATGTGTCATCTGGGGACTTTTTTGGGACCTTGGATTTCTCCTGTATGACATCCTGTATGGATACAGGCCATTTGATATGTTGTCATAACTTACAAAATTGTGCAGGTCAAAGTGTAAACTATAATGTAAACTGTAGTCCATTGTTAGTAGCAATGCTTCATTATGGGTTCATCAATTGTAACAAATGTACCACACTAATGAAGGATGTTGTCAATGTGGGAAAGTGTGAGAAGGGGAGGAAGTGAGGTATATAATAATCCCTTATATATTTTTATGTAACATTTATGTAATTTAAAACTTTTTCAAAATAAAAAGAAAGGAAAACATTGGCACTCTAAATATTCCAGGAAAGAAAAGAGTTTAATATAGGAAGTAGGGGAAAACCGAGGAGCAAAACTCAGCAGAATCACTTTCATAAGGCAAGGCAAGGTACAGATGGAATATCAAGGAAGTAGTCACTGAAGTGTGCAGTCAGAAGAACCTCAATGTATACTTCTCAAACTTTCATGAGCAACTTCTACAATTCTCAAGAATCTTTGAGAAAGCACCTTATGGAGAGAGGGTATTTCTCAACCTCTCCCTGAGAGTCTCTATTGATCTTAAAATTCTCCATCTCTTACATGTGGAAAATAATGTTCTTGCCTCAGAATCTTGCACAAGTTTCTTTCTTTGGGAAACTACAACCCAGAGTCATAGAAGGAAGTGGATTTTGAGAAATGTTTTGGTCAGACCTAGATCTTTGAAGGATGAGAATACTGAATAATCAAGTGTAAGCAGCAATTTGGCACAGTTTACATTCTTGTCACTTCAGCATCTACATCTTAAAATAAAAACAATTCTCATGTCACAGTTTTTCTTAAAATGATGAAAACTACCCTCTTATAATTAAAAATACACACAAACCTCTCTCCAAAAGAGAGGTGAAAAGTCCTATCTGTCATTACATGTATCTTTTGTTGATGGTCATTCCTATTTTCCTAAGTTATCATTCTTTTTGGTACCCCATAGGTTAAATAGTAAAATACACCACTGACCACTTTACATTAAATAGTAAGAAAATGACCAAAGAGAAAGGAAAAAAAAAAAAAGAATTTTAAAATATATACACGGTATAGATAGCAAATCATAGGGGAAAATATGTACAACTATCATATGCCCTTTTTGTGTTCAAGGCCCAAGAAGGAGGAATCATAGTGTGAACCAGTTGCTCAGTTTGCATCTTTGAAGGACTATGCCAAATGAATAAGAACAGATGTAAATAAATCAACTCTCAGAAATCTTAAAAGCCAGCTTTAGAATATCTTAATCTCTGATTGGATCAAGGTTTGGTTCTCACACAATTTGTACATGCTCATGACTTTTTACTTCAAGCCATGACCTCAAACTTTATTCCTGATAGGTCTGTGCCATAAATGGTCTTTTATTTCCTGTAACTTTCCATTAAATTCTGCTAATGGACAAAAGAGTACTAATAGGCAACTCAGAACATCATTTGCAGTGCAGGCATAATCACGTATAACAGCTCTGATTTCCCCTTGGCAGTTAGGATAAATTGATAAAGGTTTTATGATATAGCTATATATAATCATCTCTATACCATTCCCCAACTTTTTCTCAGTCAACTTATAATAAATTCCTCAAGTAACTTTATATTTGGGTTAAATGGGAACTGGCTAATACAGAAGGAATAGAAGCTTATGAGTTTCTTTTTCTTTTTCTTTTGCTCATGCTAGTTGTGCCTTCAAAACTGCTCAAACTTGATATTAAATTCCATATTGAATTTCACTCAGTGAAGTGCTGCACCACATGCCAAGATTGTTAGCTTGGTTGATCATATAACACCCTGCTCATATCACATATATTAGTGGATCATGTTCAAGTGCTCAGTCTCTATTAGAGCCCATTAGCAAATGAGAAGCTCTTTGTAAATGGAGCAGAGCTGCCTGCAATAGATAGCATGATTTTGGTCCAAAATTCTAAGGGTCTGTCCTCTCATTCTCCCTTAGAGGTTTGTAAAAGTTTCCATTTAGCATTCATATCTGCCACAAATACTTCAAACAACATTGGATTTGTCAGTCACAATGGTCCAAATGTCAGACCAACTTGCACAGCAGCCTGAATCTATTGCAGAGCTCATGAAAAAAGCCTCAAAATCCTTGAACAAAACATCAGGAAACTGAATCCAGCAATATATAAAAAATATGATGTGTAATACAATCAAAAAGGCCTTCTCCCAGGATTGCAAGGTTGGTGTAACTTTTGAAAGTTAATTAATGTAATAGAACATATTAATAGAACAGAGAAGAAGTGCCAAAGAACTATCTCAAATGGTGCTAAAATATTGACAGATTTAAACAGCATTCATAACGTAAAAAATTCTCAGAAGAGTAGGAATAAGAGAGAATTTTGTCAATCAGAAAAGTATTAACACCTATGGTTAGCATCATGTTTACTGAAATATTTTATATTTTCTTCCTGGGATCAGGGAAGAAGGGAATAAAACAATAAAGTTCTACCTTACCATTTTTATTCAATATTTCAAGAGAGGTTTTAGTTACTGTATTTTTATTCAACATTTTAAGAGAGGTTTTAGTTACTGTAATGAGGAAAGAAAAGCAATAAAAGATATATAATTAGGAAAGGAAGAGTTAAAACTATCAGTATTGTAAATTACTTGATTTGTCTGTATAAAATTATAACAAAACTTTTAAAAAATTACAAAAATTAATAAGTGAATTCAGTAAATGTTCAATATTCAGGTCTAAGCATTTAACATTAGTTTGATTTATATGTATAATATTAGAAATAAAAATTGAAAATTGAAATTTAAACACAGTGTGCCAAAAAATAAAAATATAAAATAATTAGGAATAAGTTCAATAAAAATGTTCAAGTGTATAAATATATACATTAAAAATTACAAAATACTGCAGAAAAATTTAAGTAATACAAATAAATGGAGAGATATACCATGTTTATCAATTGGTATTATTCCTAAAATGTCATTTGTGCAAACATTTATCTCTTCATTCAATAGAATCCAATCAAAATTTCAGCAGACATTTTGTAGATATTCCAAACTGATTCTAAATTTATGTAGAATTCAAATTACCTATAGGATTCAGTCAATCTTGAAAATGAATGATTTAGACTTATATACATTATATATATATTATATATATTACATTATATATATTTTATATATATATATACACATTATATATATTAGCATCCTAGAATTTATCCATACATTTAAGTTGTTGAATTTATTGGCTTAAAGTTGTTTCTAGTATTCCTTATTACCCTTTTCAATACTATAATTCCCATACTTCCACCCATTAAAACCACATTCATAATAAAATATTTCTAATTAAAAGTGTATCTATATGTTGTCCTTATTTCCTAAATGTAATATCTGGGTCATCAATTTTCATGCTTCTACTGATTTATTTGCCCTTGATTATTTCATTTTTCTGGTTATTTTTATGACTGCTAATCTTATTTTATTTCAAATATTTTAAATATATATACATATATGCACATATTTATATACCTATATATATATATAAATATACATGTACATATATACATAGACATAGACATACATATCCAAATATATATACATATTCATATATGTGCATTGGAAAGTAAACTATATTTTGTTTTTGTTTTTTGTTGTTTTTTTTTCTTCCAAGGCAATGCACACCCTTCTTTTGGTATAGAAGTTTGGCATGTGGGGCTTATGTATTTAATGTGATTGAGGTCCCTTTTGGATAGTTTAGCTCCCATTTTCTTACTATCATCACAAAAAAAAGCTGATGTTCTTATCAAGTTTATATTTGAGAAAGGAGGAAGTTGAGTTACAGATATTGCATTTTATTCTGTCAGGCTCAGAATCCAATCACAGCAAGAATGTGCAAAATTTCATGAATTTTCTACATTTAACACACCATTGTAGCTTACTTAGAATTTTACTAATTCTAATATGCAGAAGGATTGTAAATTTTCGAGGCAAGTTGTTTATTTTGCTTTTCAGTCTATCCTGCTCACCTACACTGTCATCAAAGGATTTTCTAATTTCTCCCAGTCTATGTCAGGCCTACTCTATGTATGGATGCTACTGGGGATCAAATTTAAAGTGTTCTCTGTGTGGCTTTGGTTCATCAATATTTTCCTTGCAGGTATTGCTCTTCAAACTTTGACTTTACTACTTTTTGAACAATTCATATCCGAGCCAGTTATCAACTACATTGTTTTCTCTACATTCTGTATACTCCAACTCTGTACATATTATATCATCTCCATTGCCCTAGACAAGCAGCTATCATATTTCTGTGGACAATACTATGGATTCTTAATACTGTCCTGACATACAATTAGTTCCTCTCATGTTTTCTATAGGATCGCATCGTTCTTTTCTCAAAACTCCCTGGTAGCTGCCATCACATTCAGAATAAAATCTAAAAAATTCAGTCTTACCATGGTGTACTTGAAAGATCTGTCTCCTAGTTACTTTTCCAAATTGATAGTATCTCTACTACCTCTACTCTTTATCATAAAAGAGGGAGGGTTTTATTTTCCCTGCTCAGGGAATTTACATTTGCTCTTCCCTGGGTTTGTAGTGTCTTTCCCCCAAATACTCACATGAATTATCCCTTATTTCATTTATGTAATTTCATAAAAATGGCTTCTTCTCATCACTCTGTATCAAATAGCAGGCCATACTCTCCCACTACATCATTAGCTAACAGTTGGTTCACTTTTCTTTATCTTCCTTCAAGGTGTATTTTATTATCTACCTGACACTTTATTTTCTGTTTATTCATTTTGCTTGTACTATGACATAATCCATACTGTCTCGTAGTAATCATGTTTTACTTTTCCTTGAATAGAGAGTAAACTCCTTGCATGCTTGGGCAAGGTCTAATTTATTTTTTAATTACCATAGTATAATGACCTCCATGTTGCCAATATTCCTTCTAGGGAAAATTTTTGTTTATCTCATTTTCTTCTTACTTTCTAGCAACTGAAAAGTACTTAATTAGTTACTTAATTCTTTTTACCCCACAGATTCTAATTAATTCATATTTACTGAATCTAGCTACACTTTATTTTCTCAATATTGGTCACACCATCAAGAACTTTTTATCATACTAACTGATGGTTTTAGGAAGTAGTTTGATTATTTCTTGGCAATTTCTATTGTTTTGAAGTTAATGTTCAAAATATTACTGTGGGACATTCATTCTTAGTTCATTGGTGTAGCAGATATCATTCCTAGTTGTTGGCCTAAGAAAAAGACTCAGATAAATTAAGCAATTATGCAATATCTAATGCAGTAGCTACTCAACACCTGTGGCTATTGAGCTCTTAAAATGAAGCTAGTCCTAACTGAGATGTACAGTAAGAGTAAAATGCATCCTTGATTTTGAAGACTTAGTAAGAACAAAATAAAGTAAAATATTTCACTGGTAATTTTACAATGATTATTTATCTAAAGAATATATTCAATAAGCTGGGTTCAATAAAATATACAATATTTTGTTTCTTTTTATTTTTTAATGTGACTACTAGAAAGTTTAAAATTACATATGAGGCTCCCATTTGTGACTTTCATTATATTTATTTTTGATATCACTGGATTAGATAAAGATGAAACAGTCCAAAGCAAAGGATCAGTTATCTTTTACATAGGGAAATTTGTTTGCTTGCATGTAATTTTTTTCTCATACACTACTAATATTTTCTTAAAAATAAAATGGAAGCAGCAAAAATTCTTGCTTCACTGTATATTTCACATTAAAAGCAAGACAGAAAACATTTTTGAGGGGTGCTTAGATCAGTTATAGTAAAGGAAAAATAACAAACCTGCTTTTTTCCCTGATGGTTCAATACCCATTAATCTGAAGTCTCAAATGTGGGGAGCAGAATAAAAGAGAAAGGATACAAATATACAGTATTCTGTATTGAATTTGTTCTCCTGAATTAGTACTTATAAATTTGACATTATTTGTAAATATAGTCTTTACAGATGTATTTAATTAAAATGAGGTGAGCTCTAATCCAACATGACCGGTGATATTAGAAGAAGAGAGAAGGCTGGATACAGAGACCCAGACAGGGAGAAAATTGCTATGTGAAGACTGAGTTATGCTGCCACAAAAAAAATCTGAAGTCATCCTTCCACAAGGCAAGTAATGCCTGAAGCTTTCAGAAGCTAAAAGTGGCAAGGAAGGATACTCTTCTGGAGATTTCTGGGGAAGCATGGCCGTGCCAACACATTGGTTTCAGACTTCTAACCTCTAGAACTGTGGAAGTATAAATTTATGTTGTTGCTGAAAGACACTAGTTTGAAGTAATTTTTTATGGGAGACCTAGGAAATTAGGAAATTAGCACATAGAGTAAAAAAGAAACACTTTTAAGTTGTCTGGGTGCAGTCAGAAACCATATTTATGAATTTTACAACCACGATTTACCTAGTATTTTTATAGTTTGTGGTTCATATCTTTACCATTTACGATGGAACTTTACATTTGTCTAATTGCTGACATATAATTGCTTATATGATAAGGAATCATATAAGTGAGCCCTTAACCGTAGTTATGGTGAGCTCAGCATTTTTGGCATGGAAGTGAGGCATGGAGTTCCCCATGGCTTCCATTGTATTTTCTTATCTTTTTTTCACCTTTAATTATTATGTCTACTCATCAGAAGAGTAATGTAAGTCTAATACTTCAGGAATTTCTGAGGCCATATTTCTCTGTCTTCATAGCATTTCAAACTCATATAAAACTATCTAGCAGGTTTATATACTATTGACTTTTATTTTCTACTTTCTTGCATATTATTGGCCAGCTGGAGTAATTTTACTTCAAGAAGAAATGGAATTCTATCAAGAAGTTTGGTAAGAAACTATATATACAGAATTACAGACTTCTAAATCAGTCTTTAAAAATGATCCAACAATAAACAGAATTAAATCTGGATTATTAAGTGCCGCTGCAAATAAAACACTAGCTAGTGGCATGATTGCTGAGTAAACTAAGAGTCTCTTTTCCTAATCAGAGTTATAGGGTAGTGAAATGGAAGACATTGAGACAGTGGATATGTGTCTGCAAGATTCATGTTTGGTTAGATGACTAGACAAATGAAAGATATGAATACAAAACATTTTGCCTATCGCAGTTTTTGACTACATTGTGTTTAGGTCTGATTCTCTTTGAATTTATTTGGATTGGGTTTCTTTGGGCTTCTTGAATGTTTGTATTCATGCCTTGCATTAAATTTTGGAAGTTTTCTGCCATTACTTTTTTTAATATTCCTTTTGCTATTTTATCTTTTTCTTCTACTTATGGGGCATCCATAATGTATTTATTGGTATGCTTGCTGATGTCCCACAGTCACTTAGGCTTTATTCACTTTCGTTTCTATATGACTTATCTATATCCATCCTTGTTGACCTATAGCATTGAGGACAAGGATACTATTGAAATTTTGTGATTCAGTTCTTTTGAAGATGGGGAATTGTTTGATTTTTTTTTAAGGTGAGGAAATTCTTTTGGGTTTTGGTTTGTCTATTCATTGCAGCTCGGCAGAAGTAAAGTGTAAAGTTTTATAAGTCAAATCACTTTTTCCAGTTATAACCAAGGACAAATAGAGATGTGAATGCTCTCTCACTTGTGCATCTGGATTGACATGCATACATTATATAAAGCCTTCATGCAGTCCATGTTTGAAACTGTTTCATAAATGAATTCTTAATCTTTTATCATGTTCTTTCTTTATACTTTTGAATTTTTGTCCAATATCCCATTAAGGGAGAGAGGTTTAAACAGGGCTTTCTACTAGCTTGTGACCATTAATTACAAGAACATTTTGAATAGGTGTCTTAAGCTATTTACAACTTTCAGTTGGATCCCAGGTAATATGCTTTCTGCATTTGTTGTCTCTGAGGGGCTGACCAGCATCCGGCTCAATGACCAGAAGTCTGGTAAATCCAGGCCATTGTCCTCTTATACAATTTTAAACTCTCGTCTAAATATCTTTCAATTTTCTTTATATTTTCAAAAAGTCCTTAAATATAGCTCAGCAATAAATTGGAACTTAGATATTACTGCAAGTTAAGAAGATGTATCTCCAGGAATTTGTGAAACCTTTACAGTGAATTAAGACCTCTAAATTATAATAATGAGGAAATGATATTTTACTGAGTAAATTCTTCTTGATACAATTTGTGGATAAGGTATACGATGGGGATTTAGTTTGGAAAGGAGAGAAAGGAGTAGTGGATAAGAGGGGAAGAACCTTGTGGGATTCATTTAAAGATAAATTCTCTTTTGCTTTAGCAAAGGTATCTATTAACAAGGCCAGTTTTGTTCAGAATTTTTTGAAGGCTATAGAGTACCAATCAATGTACTGATCTTTGAATACAAGAAATTCTTCCTCCCTTTTTAAAGGCCTCCTTTAAATGTAGTAATTTAATCAAATCCTAAATTCCCTAGCAGACAATTTGTCTATAAGGTTATGTGTTGTGAAGTTATTTCAATTTAAATGCTAAGCACAAGAATTGTGGTTACAGCGAGAAAATGTAGAAGAGACAGAGGTGATCATAGGAGAAATATGAAGCTTAGAAGTAGACAATCCTAAGCAAAAATTGCTTTTAGATTGTCCATTTTGGCTCTCTTTTATCAGCAAGCAAATTTGCACTGCAAATATTCTGATAACTGTTGGTGTTGGCATGGGCATGAGAGAGACACAATTCCTGTAACAAGAAATAAAGGTGTTTCTTGGGACAAACAAATGTATATAAATACAAAAATCATAAAGGAAATGAGGACACACTTAATGAGATTTATTATTCAGGAACTTGGACACAACTGTTCAATTGCTTTAATCGAGGATTGTAGTGAGAATCTTTTTACATAGAGCAGGAGAAAGGACTTCTAGTCCATGGAAATAACTTGGAAAGTGTTTCATGGAGTTTAGTTAAAGTCCATTCCCTTTGACCAATGCAGTAGACAATAGGACAGCCATAGTCAAGAGACAAATGGCAGGTAAAGGGAATATTAAAGAACAGTTGCCTGGTTTAAACAGGGACTGATCTTTAAATGTAATTAGAGTTGTCCTCTGCAACTTAATGTAAGCTAAAGAGAAGACAGGGACTGTTTCTTTTTTCCTATCAGAAACTATAAAAGACAAGGGTACACAGAACAAAGGACATACAAAGATCCTAAAGACAGCTTTTTATTGGCCAAAAAAATATTATATGGTATTTTTTAAGACTGATAATTTTGCCAGTGTGTGACCATTGCATAGACTTATATTTGAATAAAATCTGGAAGGAATTGCACAAGTTTTTTAAAACTATTTTCTCTCTCTTTCTCTCTCTCATCTTCTACCTATTTATTTATTTTGCCTTTTAGCAGGATTACAGACCTGGTGAGAACATTCATATTCTCAAATTCTAATGGCGTATTTCTACAATTGGTATTGATATTCAGTAGCTGTTTTATACCTACTATATATAGATTATTTTGATACAATATTTGTGAAGAGTTTTCATGATCTTCAAAATCATGCTTCTGTGTTGTCAGGTGTATATGAAAGACATCATATAATAAGTACTTTAACAATTATCTCTATTTCTAACTTGATGATAACTCCAAAATTCCCTCATATATTTCCAAAACTCCCTTTGAAATTTGAGAGATTGGTTCAAATGGAAACACATTCACTTGGATCCATTGATCTCAAGTAGAGTTTCACATACATTTCAAATGGCTCCCAGGGTCAGTTAGGAGGCCTTTGGCATTGAATGAGAGCAGTAGTTGTGCCGTTGGAGTATTTCTGGTTCACCTATTACATCTCCACTTGAAGTTAGAATCCCACATAAAGTGTTGCAGCTGTGTTGGCACTTAGGCAAAATTTATATTTCTGTTTAGCAGCATCATTTTGTAGCTTTGTAAATAGGAACAGTCATCCCTTATAAAACTTCTGCAGATGCTCATCTCCCTGGGCTTTGTGAGTCTATTTCCAACTCAGTGCTAGAGAACAGGGCTCATTATTGCTTGCTATGTTATTGACATAAGAAATCAATCTCCCATACAAACTGCCAGAATGTTTATTCTGTCTATTATATGCAAGTAAGGTACAAGTAAAATTATTTGGGTAAGAGGGATGAAACTATCCCTTAAAGTAAACTAACTTTTATTTACTAAGAAGCTTATAATGAAAGTGATATCCAACTGAAATATTATAAAGCAGATTGGTTTTGTCAGTTTGGAGGAAGTAGAGATAATATTTGCAACAAACTTTGAATTAAACAAATTCCTGACACTCCATTGCATTGATATTCTGTATTTTCCCCCTAAATCAGTAAAAAGCTTTTAAAAGATCTTGCAAAAATATGTGGACATGTATGACAATGGAATACTGAGATCAAAATGGTGATGAAAACGAAAAATATGGTCATATTCTGAGTGGGCACAAGCACTCTTTTTTGGTTCTTTGCCTTATACTAAGTCAACATTTATGAAAAATTTGCAATATCCATAAACCACTAAATATGCCGACCTTTAGAATTACTTATAAACTCTGCATGATCATTATACAAGGGAGCATATATCAGCAATTCTATATCCATTCCATGTAGTTACTTCAAATCTAAATAAATATGAAAAAGACAAATGGTCACAGGTGTCTTCTGCTACCCAGTGACAAATGTAATCTCCCACTGCTTTCCCTCCACAGTGTCCCAGAGAACAAAAATGATGCTTCATGAAAGGTGATGACGGCAAAAATAAAACAAGTCAATATCACTATCATCTTCCCATGCCTGTTCCATGGGAAACTAAAAGCCATGTTTGCAAAATAGTACATGTTACTGTCCATGGACTAGGAACAGAACTCATAATATTAGTGCTGTCCATTTCAACATCATTTCTCTCTTTACATACTTAAATTGCCATAATTTAATTTATAGTCAGAAACAACTTTGTTTTTCTGAGTATTTCCCCTCTCCCATTAGTGATATCATACTTACTTTTGTATGCCACGCTTGCCTGTTTGTTTCTAATCATGTCCAATAAGTCTATTTACTTTCATTTTATTCTAAATGTATCTCCAATCAAATGCCCACTAATGTCATTTGAGGTTATCCATGCCTCTTCCTTGAAACAATATTCTTAGCAAAGGAAAAGAAAAACCCAACAAAAGAACACAATAATAATAAAGAAAAGAAACTCAGAAGAAAATAGTCCAGGCATAAAATCCACAATGCTGTAGATATTGTTTTGGTGTCTCACTTGAATATAAGTATCTGAAGGAATTGGTCTTTGTTAGTGTGATCCTTATCACACTATTCCCACACTACTTTTTGAATGCTAAGTGTTTTGTGCGTTAAATAAACATGAGATGGCAACATGCCTGTAAAATTTAAATTCTGCTCAGTTTCAATGCAAAGCTACTGTCACTCTTAGCTTCATTCCAGGCTTTAATCCAGCAAGCTGATAAATGCAAAGATCACCAGCAGTTACTGCTCACAATATGGACCCCAATAAGGGTGAAAGAAGAGGCACAAGGATGGTAACTGACCTTTCTATGGACTCCTCAGAGTATAAAATACCCATTAGCACATTGACCAAACTTTACACAGTTTAAACTAGTGATGAAAATAAATCTGGGGGACCCTTGAGGTAAGAAATGAAAGAGGCTCAATTTTTCAGAGTTCCCTGAACACATTTATTATTGTCTTAACAGAAAACCCACTTTGGGAACACAGATACCCAGTGACAGAGAGGCATTCTCAGGTCAGAGTTGTTTCCTTATTACAGTAATAGTTATTTTTTGAAGACTTTCTCTACCCAGGTCTCATACTTTACCCACTTGGCCCCAAGGTCAAGAGAGCCTAAAGAGTTTAGTTTACTTTCAACCAGCTTCTGCAGCTTTGCCTGAAAATATCCCAATATGACCATTTCAGTTTATTTTTTCAAGCCCAGACCATCGAAAAATTTCTCCTTTTTATTTGATGTGGATCAGTTTTTAACCTGTTGAATATCTCTGAGTACCATCTCTGTCTTGTGATTTTCAACTATTTAGTTTTATTTAAATCACTTAGAAATTTTCATAGTTTAAAAAGAAAAGAAAAGAAATATTATTCCAAGTTCTGCTTAATGAGGCAGGCATTGCTTTGTAACCACATTGAAGTTTTCCAGAAGCAAGGGTTAAATGCACATCTAATGCATAGTAATTTAAGGATGAATGGCCTATCTTGGGCTAGTGAAGACTAGGTCATCTTTCTGGAGGAAAGAGGAGTGAGATTAAAATTGGAGCCAAGAACTGAGATAGTTTGTAGGATGTTCAGTGTCCATGCTTATAATTTAAAAAAAAATAAACTTTATTGATACATATTAATAAATCATATAATTCATCCGAAGTGTACAGCCAATAGTATTTGTTGTAATCACATAATTATGCATTCATCACTTCAAACATTGTTAGATCATTTTCATTATTTCAATAATAATAATAAACAAAAAAACAGATAAACAGGAAAATCCCTCATCTCTCAATCTCTCCATTTCCTCTGTTGTACATAGCTGCTATTTTTGGCTATTCTTACACAACTATTTATTTGTTTATTAAGCAGTTTTTCTGTTATATATTCAGATACCATAAGATCAATCCAAAGTGTATACTCAATGGTTTTTAGGATAATCACAGTATTGTATAGTCATCATCTAAAAATTTTAGAACAATTTCCTTATTCCAAAAAGTAAGACTCCACATCATTAGCATTTGTTCCTCAGCCCTCCATAACCACTAGTCTAACTTCATCTTTATAAATTGATTTATATTTTCATTTTATGTAAATGGAATCATACAATATATAGTACTCTGTGTCTGGGCTCCTTCACTTAGCACAATGTTGTAGGGTTTTTTGGTCTGATATTAACTTTTTGTAGTTTTAATTTACATTTGTTTAGCACCCAAGAAAAATGGACCTATATATGTCATTTGAGGTTATCCATATTCATATTTCACATAATGTATTTATATTTCCCATAATATATATAGTTCACACTAGTACAATCATACAGTATTTATCCTTTTTTGTCTGACTTGCTTAACTCAACATATTGTCTTCCAGGTTCATCCATGTTGTCATATGTTTCATGACTTCAACTCTTACTGCTGCATAATATTCCATTGTGTGTGTACTTAAAATTTGTTTATCCATTCATCAGTTGATATCCAAATGTTTACTCGTGTCACTACTCTGAGTTCTTCTAGATATATACTTAGCAATGGTATTGCCAGATCCCATGGCAAGTTTACATTCAACTTTCTTAGGAACTGCCTAACAGTCCAGCACAGTGACTGTACCATTCTACATTCCCACCAACAGTGAATAAGCATTTCTATCTCTCCACATCTTTTCAAACATTTACAGTTTTCCAACTTTTAATAGTGGTCTAAGAGGTGTGAAATAATATGTGATTGTAGTTTTGAGTTGCATTTCCCTAATCACTAGTGATGCTGAACATTTTTTCATGCATTTCTTCACCATTTGATTTCTTCTTTGGTCCATTGTTCTTTCAAGTATTTTGTCATGTTTTAAATTTGATAGTTTGTCTTTTTATTTTTGAATTCTACATTTTCCTTATATATCATGGATATTAAACCTGTATCAAATATGTGATTGTCAAAATACTTTCTCCCATTGAGTAGCCTGTCTTTTCACCCTTTTGACAAAGTCCTTTGAGGTACAAAAGTGCTGAATTTTGAGAAAGTCCCATTTATTTATTTTTTCCTTTTGTTGCCCATGCTTTGACTGTAAAGTTTGAGAAACTACCACCTACCACAGGATCTTGAAGACATTTTCCCACATTTTCTTCTAGGAGTTTTATGGTTGTTTTACATTTAAATCCTTGATCCATTTTGAGTAATTTTTGTATCAGGTATGAGATTGGGGTCTTCTTTCTTTTGGATACGGTTATCCACTTCTCCTAGCACCATTTTTTAAATAGACTGTTCTGACCCAGTTGAGTGGCTTAACAATCTTGTCAAAAATTGCTTGATAGTAGATGTGGGGGTCAATTTCTGAGTTCTTGATTTGGTTCCATTGATCAATCTGTCTGTCCTTATGCCAGTACCATACTGTTTACACCACTGTAGCTAAGTAATATGCTTTAAAGTCAGGAATGAGGGTGCTCCAACTTCATTCTTCTTTTTTAAGACATATTTGGCTATTCAGGGCCCCTTATCCTTCCAAATAAATTTGATTATTGGCTTTTACATTTCTGCAACAGGTTGTAGTGGTTTTATTGGGACTGTGTTGAATCTGTAAATCCGTTTGGGTAGAATTGACATCTTACTGATATTTAATCTTCCAATTCATGAAAATGAACTGTCCATCCATTTATTTAAGTCTTTGGTTTCTTTTAGCAATGTTTCGTAGTTTTCTGAATATAGGTCCTTTATGTCCTTGGTTAAGTTTACTTCTAAATATTTGATTGTTTTAGTCACTATTGTAAATGAAATTTTTTTCTGATGTCCTCCTCAGATTACACAGCAGTAGTGTATAGGAATGCTATTGGTTTTTGCATGTTAATCTTGTATCCCACCACTTTGCAGAATTCATCTATTAATCCTAGTAGCTTTGTTGTGGATTTTTTAGGATTTTCTAAATTTAGGATTATGCCATCAGGGGTACTTCTTCCTTTGTATTTGGGTCCCTTTTTTTGGCATTTAAAAAAAAAAGATTTATTTATTTATTTATTTACTCCCCCTCTTGCGGCTTGTTCCTTTTCTTTTGCTGTCTCTTCTCTGTGTCCATTCACTGCACTTTTTTTCTGTATCTGCTTGTCTCCCTTTCATTGTGTCGTCTTGCTGTGCCAGCTCTCTGCGGTGCATGGGCTGTCAGCTCTCCTTAATTGCATTAGCTGGAACTTCTAGCACAACATTGAATAGTAATGGTGACAATGGGCATCCTTGTTTTTTTCCCATCTCAGCAGGGAAAACTTTCTGTCTTTCACTGTTGCATACAATACTAGCTGTAGGTTTTTCAGATATGCACTTTACCATATTGAGAACGCTTCCTTCTATTCCTATTATTTGGAATGTTTTTATCAAGAAAGAGTATTTTGTCAAGTGCCTTTTCTGTGTTGATAGATGATCATATGATTTTTCTTCTTCAATTTAACAATGTGCTTTATTATACTAATTGATTTTCTTGTGTTCAACCGCCCTTGAATACATGGAATAAAACCCCCTTGGTATTGGTGTATAATTCTCTTAATGTCATGCTTGCAATTTTTAAACCCTTTTCTATCATCAGCTATTCAGCAGCTATAGAGGGAGCTATGGAGCCAGGAGAGACTTGAAATGCTGATGGATAATTTTGGAGATGGCTCACATAAGGTCAATCAGAACCAAAAGGCACTGGGAAATGTGATCTGAGCAGACAGAGAAGAGATTACAGGACCTGTGTAAAGAAGTGGTGATAAGCATAGACTTAGCTGTCTTTAATTTTTAACTTAGTCATGTACATTCTGAGCCTCAACTTTCTCCTTATTCAACATGATGCCCATCCCTTGAGAAGATTAATGCTATAATAAGTAGAGTTCTTTGTCAGAGTTAAAGGGACAGAAGAAGTTAATTGACTGATATTCTTATCAATCACTCAGAATCACTCAGAAGTTGGGGCTCTTCAGTAATGTATTACCAATTTTGAATACTTAATCTGTGTCAATCATAGAACTAGACATTTTGCATTCATTATCTTAAATGTTCACAGATCAACCTGGAAGGCAATTATCTTATATCCTCATTTTTTTACACAAGGAAACTGAAACTCAAAGCATGATAAGTGACTGCTAAATCTCACATAGTTTGTGGCATGGATGTGATTCACTTTCAGGTTTATAGAAGTCTGAAGCCTGTGACCTCACCACCCTCATGCTGAAGTCTTTCTCTGGAGTCTTTCTTTACAACAGAGTTGATGGCGCCAATATGCAAGCCAGATGTGAGACATTTGTTACAAGGAAGGTGCCCTGATACCTGATATTTTGTCTATAATTTTTGTGTCATATATCAATCCCAGATTAACAGTTCAATTTGAACAAATATTTGGGAAAAGTGTATGTATAGATTTAATTAGCAGCTTCCAGTACTCAGCACATATCATTTTGTACTAGCCATCAAAAGCCTTGGTTTTGGAGATAGGAGTCCAATCTCCTCCTCTTAATAATTATCTTATCTTGGATAATTTCTTTCATTTGTTAAGGGCAATTAAAGCTCTAAAATGACAGTAATAATATTACTTACCTTATAGTATGGCTGTGAACATTTGAATAATAAAATATATATAACAAGCTTACTTACCATAATGACTAATGCATTATAGTGAAATATTAAAGAATGTTTGATCATAGTTGCCATAGTATTGTAATTGCTATTAATTTCCATAAACTCCAAGTCACTTTCATTGTTTGGAGGTAAGAAGGGAATAAAGGAGATTTCCTTCCTGCATCAATTGGTGGGAGAACTTGCATTGAATCTGGCTAATCTCCCCTTGACAATTTTAAGGGTTGGGGAACTGTCCCTTTCAAATCATTAAGACCTGTTTGGGTATCCTAACCCTATCATTCATTCAGGAACTTTGAGCGCCTTGACCCTTTGAAATTGAGGTTAGTAAGGAGTTCAATAGAGTCTCAAGTTAAGTGGTATGCTCTGCTGATCTTATTTCTATTTTGGGGTCCTTCTGCTTTCATTGGGGGAGGGGGAAGGAAGATGAAGAATTGGATTATTATTTTTCCAAATGCAAGAACTCTTGCCCCAGGTCTGAGCCTTTTGGCATTTTAGAGAATCACTTATAAAGAAGATAGAGAGAGAGATCAAGAATTTTTATTTAAGTCATGTTTTAAAAGTTGCTTAGGAATCAATAAAAATTACTTATTGTAGTTGCGTACTGAGAAGAGGGAGAAAGTGACATAGAGAATGATGAGAGGAAAGGAAGTACTTTTTTTGTTCTCAATTCTCCAAATGGGCATGGGTGGGAAAATTATCTGGAGTGAGGCTAAAATGTGGTAGACATTTTCATAAACAGAAGAATCAACATTCAGGATTAGATTATGCTACTTATTTTATATAGTCACTTGCACTTGAAATCTTTAGCACATTCTACATACTTACAATAATTCACTGAAAACCTTTTATCCCCTTTTTGTTTCCATATTGTTTCTTCCTAAAGTGGAGTTAATAATTAAGTCAATAACATGGTATAAATAAACATTTTGATCCAGTAAAATCAATGTCAGTATTAAAAGGAAAACTTAAATTATAAATTTTAATATTTGGAATCTTCACTACTTAATCCCAATATAATATTTTTTTATAATCACATCTGAATTTTGGGAATGATCAGTTGTTTTAGAAATAATAAAATTCTTTTTATATCCGCCATTTAGTCTGAAACATGGAAAAGTACAGAATATAGCTTCTGACAAAAGCTATCTTGCTGCATCATTTTTCTCCAAAGATTACTGAGAATGTGTGTGACTCTCACACACACACACATATGCATACATATTCAGAGATAATAAGCACATAAAACACCCCAAATCAAAAGAAGCAAAATGAAGTGACATTTAGGCAGTGACGTCTTAATTTAGGCACCACAATGATTAGAGTGCTTTAATATCATAATAACTGATAAACAGACTATGTGTCAGACATTTCATTCCTTTTTAATCAAAACTCCTAGTCTGCTAAATTAATCACCCCCTTGGGGTACGTAGCAGATTTCCAATTTAGCCACAGAATATTAATAATGAAAATTTCTGGGGGCATATTTCCTTTATTTATGTTCTTTTTCCTTTTATTTATTTTTGTTTTTAATCATCAAGAAGGTTTAAAGAGACAAAGCAGGAAGGGGGATGTTACCTCGACAGTTACAAGTAATACAGATGAATTTACAGCTTCAAACTGGAAACACTGGAAGGACTGAAGAAGCATCTTAACTCCTCTTCCAAATTAGAAACCCCTTCGGTAATGCCTCTGTTTTATGCACATCCACAGTGCCTGGACACTACCAATTTAATTCTGCCAGTATTTACTGTGCGATCTCCTACACATCAGGTACTGTAAGAAGGAATGAAACGGCACAACTAAATGAAAGACCCAGACATTTTACAAATTTCAAAGATCATTTAGAAGTGGTAGACTGTGGAGGCATTTATCACTTACATTATGGTAAATGAGAAAAGACAGAAATATTTTTAAAAGGACTAAATAAGCAAAAATATCAAAAGCAAGAAGACAGAAAATATGGGAAGCTCAGATAGAGGAAGTAGGTGATAAAGAGTTGAAGCAGGGCACACAGCCCAAGACCTGTGTGGAGAGGACCTGTTCTTCGCGTCTGGGAGCAATGGAAAAAAGATCAGGGAAATGACCTGTGGCAAATATAAAGGTGGTAAATTGGATGTCCCACACTGCTTCATCCCCTTGAAGGACATTAAGTAGGTTAGAGCAGTGATTGAGAAAGCTTGATTAAGATCAATGGCAAGCAGTTCCTTCCGTGAACATCACAGACATTTCTTAAGTTGCCATTGCCCAGAAATCACCTAGTCCCACCTCCTTCTCAGCAGTAGTCATAAACACAACTCAGAAGCCATCCTCTGGCTTTCACTACCCACCTCCTTTTCTATTGTGTGCCATTCCACAACTTGGGGAGATGTTAAGTCTAATGGAAAGGCCGTGCCAGACCTTAACCTGGAAAACAAGAACAAGTGGCCCCAATGTTTATCAGAACAGGAATTCTCAGTGGCAGGACCTTTACCCCCCAAGGTGGGTAAAAACCACACACACAGAGTCTAGATAGGTCTTTCTTCTCTAGTGCGAAGCAAGCCTATGGAGCTGCCGTGTTTCGACCCATTTTCAGCCACCCTGGGAGATGATGGGACTTCTGCAGTTCTTTTGGAATCTGTGCTGTGTAAGTGACAAAGAGGTTTGCCCATCTGGACTCTTCATTCTGTACAATAAAGGGGTAATTTGCTGAAAGTTCTTGTTGTGCCCTGAACCTATGTTCCCATGATGCACTGCTGTAATAACTCGCTTCAGGGCCTGGGGAAGCTGCAGACAAGGGAACAGGAGAGCCTCATACACTGCCCAGAGTGTGTCCTTCCCTCCTGTTACCATTCCAGACCTAAAAAGCCCCCACAATTAGGCAAATAAGAAATGTACGTACAATTTCTCAAACACAAACCCATAAATCACCAAATATTTAGGGTCACAAATTACAATGCATAGGCATCAAGGGACTTACCCTGTTAAAATCTAACATTGTGAGGAATAGAGACAATGGAATTAGAAAAAATAATTTAAAACAACCATATCAATTGCCTTGGAAGGATAATAGAGAATACTGGGTCCATGAATCAGAAACAGACTGCTATCAGAAAGAAAAAAAGAGGGAATTTTGGTTTTAGGAAAAGAAATAAAGAATTAAAACAAAACAAAAGAATTAAACAAACAACTATTTTTAATTGCAGAATGATAAGAGTCAAAGAGTGAATTATTTTTTTTAGTTAGAATTCTGATTCTTCCTGGATAAAAAAAACAAAAACATTAATAAAATATAACATATAAGAGAAATAGATGTATTAAAAGAATTACAGAAAATACATTCAAATACTTTTAATGTAAGGATTTGCCCTTATACAGTTTGGAAACTGTGTAAACTATGTAAGTCTGCTCTTTCTGCCTCTGTTGCAGGACTTGCAGCCAGCAGGGCAAGAACTAAGGAAAGAAAGATAGATGTTAATTGGTAGAAGATAGATGTTATTTGGAACCTGAGAGAACTTGCTGTAACCTGCAAGGATGGGCTGGAACCCAGGTTGATCTTTCACCACTCCAAGTGTCTAACTTCTGCAACACAAGTTAACTTGCAGAAGATGATGCCACCCTTCATCAGAGAGCTCAACAGGAGGCTAGCCCAGAATTTGGGGGAGCTTGGAGAGATCTGGCAGAAGCACATGAACTGTATCAGCTCCTGCTGGCCTGCATTGACCTTTTAAGCTTCCGAAGAATATGGTTACTGCATTAATTCCACCTTTCAAATCTCAAGAAATTGTCTCATCTGGTCCACACTATTCTGTGACCACACAGGGAAGGAAATAGGCCTACAGATTTGACAAAAAAGAGGGTACAATTACCTTGTCAATATAATCTTAGTGGGATAGAGAGGAGAAAAAATTTATGATGTTGACACACTTTAATATTATACTCATTTGAAATCACTTTGCCTCTTTTACATAATCTGTATTAAATCAGCGTCACCAATCCTAACATTTTATGTGAGTTAAATTGTATCCAAATTATATAAATTATTATTATTGATATTGTTGTTTGTTGTTGTTTAATACCACAATTCTACTCTAGCTATTTTTCCCCAAATGTTGATTCTCTAATTCAACATAAACTTTTATTAAACACTTTTAACTATTTGCCTCAGTTTATTCAACAGATTATTTCTTATAGAATTCTATGATAGATTTATGTCTTGAAACTATTATAACCAAAGGCAGGTGGTGTGAAATAATTCTTCCATCTGATCCTTTAATCAGAATCTTTGATAATTAAATTATGTATGTGTACAGTATAGTCCAGTTTCCTTTACCTATATACCATGATAATGTTTGCCATATGAAATACTGCACACATTTATTCTTCTAATTTAACAGCATAGCTCTAAACTACTTATTCTTATTCAACCCATGCTAGCCTTGAAGGTCATCTGTTTCTTATCTTAAATGAATGCAATCTCATATGAAATTCTTAGAAAAAATTATCATTGTTCAACATATCATCTACTCATTTACATTTTCTTAAATTCGCGTTTGCCCTATTTTTGAGATATTGCTTCTCTCCCGCCCTCCCTCCCTATGTCCCTTCCTTCCTTCCTTCCTTCCTTCCCTCCTTCCTTTTTTCCTTCCTCCCTCCCTCCCTTCCTTTTTTCCTTCCTTCCTTCCTTCATCTAAAGACAATCTCCCATATTTTGACCTGACTCCTGTTTTTTTGTGTGTGTTTTTTTCCTGCTCTTCTCCTGCTTGTAATTCTTTTAGGCATAGAGACAAAATCAGTTAGAAGTATAAATGTCATCTGTCTGCTTCATGCAAAGAAAAACAAAATTTAGCCATAACAAGCTTAATTTATTATTGAATAGCAAAAATCAAGTCTAAAAGTCATTGAGAATTAGCAGAGTTCTGAAAATTTTAAGTATGCTTATTTAATAGACCAGCTCAAAGATACTATAAAAAAAAAGACATTCTTCAATTTGAAAATTCTGCAATACATAGAAGGCATTTTGTGTGAATTACTCAGTTATTGGAAAACAAGATAATATAATCTCAATTATGTGTAGAAAGTACAGACTTTCATATTGTGATAACAGGTTCCTGGCCTTAATTCCAGTATTTGTAAGATGCAGGACCTTGGGCAATTTACATGATCTCTCTCATCCTTGATTTTTTGCATCTGTAAAATAATAACCATGTCTAGATTTGAAGTGTTTTTAGTATTAAATTAGATAACTCCTTCAACACTGGGAACCTCAGTTTGGGCACATTCATGGTCTTGGTCCACGTTCTGGTGGGTGGGACCCATTGTAAAAAAAGATCTTTTCAAGGTGTTATTTCAGTTAAGGTGTGATTCCACTGAATCAGGTGGGGCTTTCATTGGGATTACTGAAGTTCTTTATAGGTAGAGTGAAAATCAGACAGAAAAAAACAGGAGACTGCCATGTGCATTGTCAAGTGACAGAAAATCCAAGGATCAAGGAGCTCTGGCAGTCAGCCTCAGAACGCCACAGTTTTTGGACAGAAAGCACACATTGCCTTATTGATTCCTTGATTTTGGACTTCCCTTAGCTTCAAAATCATGAACGAATAAATTCCCATTGTTTATGCTAACTTATTGTATGGTATTTACTTTAGCAGACAGGATGAAACAGACAAAATATCCAATATCTTTCTTTTTTCTTTGTCTGTTTTCATTTCCCACAATAGTATCACAGTCAATTAAAAATCCAAGCTACTATTCTTCTACAGTTTTGCTTAGATTTGACCTTCATTTTTTTGGTAACCATATCACATTTTCCAAAAACTGTGCATGGGTGAATTTTGTGGCAAATGCCATGTATTATTTCCAGAGCAATTATTTAAAGATAGACTATAATATAATCTGTCAACTTGTGGCCATTGAATTACACCCGTCACTCCAGGCACAAAAAATCAAATGATATATTCATTGAGTGTCTCTAAAAATGAAGAAACCTTTTTTTTTTAGTAAGAAAAGATGCAGCAGTTACCTGACACCCCAGTTTCCTACATTTTCTTTTCCCAGTGCCAGGGAAGTATATACTTAGTCTTAATAATCTCTGATTTAGGATGGATGCAGGTGAAGGGGGTTGTCTTAGTGGTGCCCTCTTTTGATGGTAAATTCATTGATTTGAGTTTCTGCCACATTTACTTAAAAGTCTATAGCAGGTATATTGCTTTCAACCTCAAATAGCAGAATATTTGGCTATTGAAATATCACTTAGAATCTGGAGGTATTTACACAGTAGTTCAAAAGTGTGTCTGGGTGCTCAGTATTTCCATGATTTTCTTTTCTTTCCCTTTCAGGACCCTGGATGACTGCAGCTACTTTTAACAGGATCGTCTCACAAGACAAAGGAATCCCAAGCAGTGAAGAAATGTGTCATGGAGTTAAAGGAGCTTTCTTTTCATATGTTTTTTGTGAGGGAGAAAAGTCTTTCTCAGAAACCCTGATATGTTTGCCACAGGACATTTCAAATCATGGGTTATCGTAAAAAGAAAGGATGTGCCAACCCCGGCAGTTGTTTTACCCAAGTCTTAGCCCATGGATGATGCTCCTTTTATCTCTTCCTATGTATCAGAACAAAACGTTGCCCTCTAGGCCATCTCTTCCGTGGTATTTCAACAGAAGCATCACTTATATAATCATTGAGTAATTTAGTCTTATGATCCAGTCAAAAAAAACAAAAGAATTATTTGTTCAATTGCTTAATTTTGTGTAAGATAAGGATTTATAATGTTTGTTAGTGAAAAGTTTGCACAAATAGTGCTGAAAAACTTTAAAAACTTACCTCAGATTTATGCTTGTTCTGTAACAAAATATATTGATCATAAAAACTAGAATATACAATATAACATTACTTTTCTTCTAAGGAGAAGAAATCAGGAAAAAATTCTGCAAAAATTTCACTTCCTTCCAATTCTTGACTACTTACATCTCTCATTTTTTAAAGATCTAAGTATTTGTGAATAAGTTATCACAATAGATATTAGACAATAAAGATTACAAGAAAATGGGTTTTTCCTATTCCCTCTTCCCCCAGCGGTAGATTATATGGGTGTTTTGCAAATATGTTAGGAAGAGAAGAAAAATGGAATAGAAATTTTATTTTAATATGTTCTGATACCATGAACATATACCTATAAAATAATACTTACTTAATAGTCAGCTAATAGAACTAATAAGAAATTTTGGTTGAATAGCTATATAAAAGCAAAATATTTAAATGTTAAACCTCAGCTTTTGATGAAGAAAAAAAATCCCTTTACAAAAACATCAACAAGTAAAAACTGCTAGAAAATCACTTTATAACCTATGAACAAGGTCTCTTTTTAGAAAATTGTAAGAGTACTGAGTGACCAATGAGAGATTTAAAAAAATATTGGCAGTAAATAACCCGCTCCTACTCTGGAAAATTATATATTGCAAAAATGTTATTCTTCCTCAAAGAATGAATAAATTCCAATAAGGTTTATATAACTTCTTATTTTTATTTGATTTCAAACTTTAAAAAAGAGGTAAGAATAGTACATAGAACTTCTATAAACCCTTTTCACACTTTCAAAAAATGTTTACATTTCCATTTTTTATTCTCTCTCTCCCTTTGTATTTTCATTAACCATTAACTATTTTTAAGTTGCTGACATTACACCTTTTATCCTAAATATTTCAGTATGTATTTCCTGAGAAAATTGACATGATTTGACACAAGCACAATATAATGGTCAAAATCAGGTAATATAATAACACATTTTATGAATACTTTCTTGGTCTTTCTTTGTTTTTTATAGTCTTGACCATCAAGAATACAGGGCAGTTACTTTATAAAACGTCCCTCAATGTTTCCTCATTTAGTTTTGTATTATGGCACAAATTCCACAGAAATGATGCTAACTTACCATGCATAACATCAGGAGGCATGTAATGTCAATTTGAACCATTAATAGAGGTGTTGATTTTGATCACTGGTTTAAGATGATAGCTGTCAGATTTTTCCAACTCTAAAGCTACTATTTTCCCTTTTGCAACAAACACACATTTAGTAGGGAGATAACTTTGATACTGTAAACTTCCTGTTCATTATCAAATTGAATTTTACCACCCACTGATGATTCCTGATTGAATCTCTTGTAACTCTGATGGTTGTTCAGGTGTGATTAATTAACTACCTCATGTCTTTTATATCTATTAGTTGGCAGTCTACTAAAAATATATATTTTTTATTTTCCCTAATTAATTTATTTTATATTTACATTATTTTGCCCTCAGAGTCTTCTTTTATTTCTATGACTTATAATGCATTACTATCATTATTCATTCTTTTTTTATTTTTATTTTTTAAAGATTTATTATTATTTTTAAAATTTCTCTCCCCTTTCACCGCCCCCGCCTCCGAGTTGTCTGTTCTCTGTGTCCATTCCCTATGTGTTCTTCTTTGCTTGTATTCTTGTCAGCAGCAGTGGGAATCTGTGTCACTTTTTTTGTTGCGTCATCTTGCTGCATCTGCTCTCTCTGTGTGCGGTGCCACTCCTGTGCAGGCTGCACTTTTTTTGCACAAGGTGGTTCTCCTAACAGGGCGCATTCCTTACACGTGGGGCTCCCCTACGCTGGGGACACCCATGCATGGTACAGCACCTCCTTGCATGCATCAGCACTGCGCAGGACCAGCTCACCACATGGGTCAGGAGGTTTGAACCCTGGACCTCCCATATGGTAGGTGATGCTCTATCCATTGAGCCAAATCCACTTCCAAATATTCAAATTGACCTGGCCAGTGCAAGCACCTTCAATTTAGTACCTGTATCCTCTTAAAGAGTTTCCCCCAGTCCTTGAACACTTCCTTTTTATTCACAATCATTCACAACTCCAAAGAGCTCTTATTTTTTTTTTAGTGGAGAGTAGTATTGATTTGGGCAATATGGTGCTCTTTGTTTCTACATTCTCTCAGAGGAAAAACAAACTTATGAAGAAATATGTATGTCTGTGTATTTAGGTAGGTAGAGAGACAGAAAGATTTTAAGTTTATGTTGATAAATCCAATTCCTAACCAATACCACAAGGCATATTCTGGCCCCTACCTCCCCCATTTTTAATACCCTTTTCAAAAAAAAAAAAGAGAGCAGTCTGGCTCCTATTATATTATTTTCAATATGTTCAATTATGAGCTAATTCCTACAATACACAGAAAATGAACTTGAAATTCCTAATTGAAGCTTTGCAAAAACAAACCTGCTAAACCTAGTACCTAGAATTTCGTATTTGTTTAAAGTTCTTTTTGTTATTAGTTTGAGGGTATGTTGGAAAATTTCTGTATTTTAAAGTTACCTGAATTAGTCCTTTTCCCCCTTCTGATTCTGTGTGGTTATGTTACTCATTTAAAGTAGCTTTAGGTTTATTTTTTCCTATTTGTACTCCATTTAAAAATTTCTAAGCTCTTGATTTCAACCAGTACCATCCTGGCACAAGCTATCATTTCCTCTCTCCTAGATTAGTGCAATAATTTCTAAACTGCCTGAATGGTCTTCATCCTTCCATAAACTGGTATATCCCTGACTATGCTACTCCCTGAAATACTCCACCATTAGCAACTCCACCACTCAGAATAAAGCCAAGGGCTCACAATTGCCTATAAGGCTCTACATGAGCTGCCTCCTACCATTAAGTACTCTTCTAACCTCCCCTTCACACGATTTTCCTACCCATACAGATTTCATTAGTATTCCTCAAATACTTCAGACACTCTTTTTGCCCATATCCCCTGTATTCCCTGTGTTCAAAATGCACATTCCCTGAAGAGTAGAATGGTTTGATCACTCACTTCCTTCAGGTTTTTCTTAAAGAGTTTCTCACTAAGACCTTCCTAGGTCAACTTTTTACAATAAAAATCCTTCACTTCATTCTTTCGATTCTTTTCCTCCATTTCATTCTTTTCCATAGCACTTACTGAAAATGTTTCCTTATTTATTTTACTTGTCTGAATTGGAATGTATATTTCAGTAGAGCAGAGGCATTTGCTGTTTGCTTGCTTTTTAATAGTTTTTTAATTATATATTTTTAAAAAGATAGATCACATAAAATGTTACATTAAAAAGTCTAATAATATGTGGATAAAATGGAAATCTGCCAGGTCAGTTAATTGTCTGGGAAGGTAATTCCAAACAACATGCAAGGCAAATTCAATGCCATAGATCCAAAAAAGTGTAGTTTTATAATTTATATATAACCCATTATTTAGTTAATTTTGTATGTGAGACCCTGCTGGGAATAATTTTCCTACTTGGAAAATCAGTAAAAATACAGATTTTTATTTGAAAATATATATATAAGAGGTTCTCATATACTCCACTCCCCATACCCCCCCACTCTTCCCACATCTACAACTTCTTTCATTAGTGTGGTACATTCACTGATTTGATGAGTACATTTTGGAGTACTGCTACACAGCATAGATTGCAGTTTACATTATAGTTTGCACTCTCTCCCAGTCCATTCAGTGGGTTATGGCAGGATATATAATGTCCTGCATCTGTCCCTGCAATATCATTCAGAACAACTCCAAGTCCCAAAAATGCACCCATATCACACCTCTTCTTCCCTCTCCTTGCCCTCAGCAACTCCTGTGGCCACTGTCTGCACCTCAATGATACAATTTCTTCCATTGCCAGAGTCACAATAATTCTATAGTAGAAAACCAGTAAGTCCACTCTAATTCATATTTTATTCCTCCATTCTGAGGACCATGGGATAGTGATGTCCACTCCACCTCTAAATTGAGAGGGGGCTTAGATCCCACATGGCAGGGATGGGACACTCTTGCTTGCAGTTGTAGATTCTCTCAGTTCCCTGGTGTGGTGGTTGACCATCCTCATCTCCCTGTTATCTGACCTGGGTAAGTTCAATGACTGGAAATTAGGTGTTGCAATTCTGAGGCTCAGGGCCCAACTGGTACATGGATAGTTCAGAGATTCAAGCCTCCTGTGCATACACCAACCCCAGTGCCAACCACAAGTTCAGTAAAAGTGACAGAAGAGGCATGTGTAGAGGTCACATCTGAGGTCCAACTCCATCTCCATAACACTCAGGAGCACAAATTCAAAGTAGGGCCCACTGGCAAGGCACTGAACTCCAGAGCCATCTGCCATGATTGTAGGAACTGGATGTCTCTGTAGCCCTCAGGAGCACACTACCTGCGATTGTATCTACTTCAGCTGTCTCTAAGATCCTGCTGAGATGTGCATAAGTGTGACCCCTCTGATGACCTCCTGACTGATTTTGAAGTCTCTTAGTCATATAGACTCATTTGTTTTACCATTTCCCTCTTTAATTCAAGGTCTTTTTCTAGTTGCATCACCAGCTGGTGCTTGGTAGTAATCCCTCGGCCCCAGGGAGGGTTATCCCCAGGAGTCATGTCCTATGCTAGGGGGAAGGTAATACATTTACATGCTGAGTTTGACTTAGTGAGTGGCCACATTTGAACAACATGGAGGTTCTCAGGAGGTAACTCTTAGGCATCTGCAGCTCTAGGCCTAGTTGGAATTTTAAGAACACAGACTGATAAGCACAGTCATCAGTATCAAGGGTCCATCATTGGACCATCCTTCTTCACTGGTCCTTGCCCTTGCATTTGGGGGATTGTTGCTGTTCTATTGGGGAATGTGACAGAGCTCCCCAGGATGGGAACTCAGCACTCCCTCAGTTATCGTGTGTAATTCTACTTACTATGTCAATAACCAACAAACATCTGAACATATCTATATACCCTCTATGCATGCCCTGGAGAACTCCCTCCCACCCATGTGTCCCCCACCAATGACACCCCATGTCAGTGCTCCTCCCCTGCCATAGTTGAACCCCTGTGTGATACAAAACTTCTTAAAAAATGAAGCCTAATATATTGCCAAATTCAATTTGTAGGAAAATGAAATAGTAATGATAAGTTTAGAGATAGAAATAGAATACATTATAATTTAGAAAAACTAAAATAAAGTAAAAAATAAATTGGGTTATTAAAAAATGAAAAATATCATAAAAATTTTTTTGACATTTTGCCTTTCATCACTGTAATAGTTGTCACCATATATGTACAGTGGCAAGGCAATCTCTTCCATTTCTTCCTTAGTATCTACATCCTTTTTTTTTTAATGTCTTTAAAAAGATTTGATCACTGTAAAGTCGTAAGTAGAATATGTGGGACTCCCATGTACCAAACATTAAACTCTTTTCCCCTTCCCCAGCAATCATCTTTTTACATGTGAATGTAACATTTGCTACAACTGATGTACAGATATTGAAACAGAGCTACTAACCATGCTTCTATTATGGTTAACATTAAGGTTTACATTTTAAACTGTACACTTTTACAATTCTTGGTTACATTACAGTTTACATTATTGTACTAGTCAGCCAAAGAGGTGCTGATGCAAAATATCAGAAATTGGTTGGTTTTTATAAAGGGTATTTATTTGGAATAGGAATTTATAGATACCAGGCCATAAGCATAAGTTACTTCCCTCACCAAAGTCTATTTTCACTTGTTGGAAAAAGATGGTTGCAGATGGCTGTGAAGGTTCTGGCTTCCTGGATTCCTCCCTTCCAGGGCCTTGCTTATCTCTGGGTTCAAGGTTCCTTTCTTCCTGGGACTGGCTTCTCTTTCCTCTGTGAGCTTACTTCCCCAGGTTCCAGCTTAAGTCTTCAGCACCAAACTCCAATATCAAAACTCTAACATCAGAAACCCTCAGCTCTGTTCTTTGCCAGGTCTTTCATCTGTGAGTCCCCACCCACTAAGGGTGGGGATGCAGACACCCTAATCATAACTCAATGATACCCAGTACAGGGCAGATTAAAAACATAATCCAATATTTAATTTTGGAATTCATAACCATATCAAACAGCTACAATTATGGTTTACATTTCAGACTACACACTTTTATAAATTTTTGTGAAATTTATCATGACCTGTATCCATCATTGCATGATCTTGCAGAACACTTTCATTGCCCCCTCTTACCCCTCTTCCATCTATTCTATTCCTCTCTCCCCCTCCCCTTGGGGCCCACAGTGACCACCAATCTTCAGTGTTTAAAGCACAAAATTCATAGATACGTGGTACAATGCTGAGGGCTTGACACAGTAGTCTATCCTCCCCCATTGGGAGCTACCCATTGTTTCACTTACTTTTTATCCCAAAGCTGAGTACTGTGTATAACACACAGTAGGTTTTTAAGTAAGTATTTAATTATGAGTTAATGAATGACTGAGTCCTCTTATCCTCAGGTTCTCTAAAGTATTAGGAAGGAAATAATTTAAAAATAGCCAAAAGCTATTTTAAGGAACATAGGAAATGGAACTGAGATTTTAACATACATTTTTAAAAGTATTTTTCCTGATAGTTGTTTTCTATGGGATGTGTGTGTGTGTGTTTATGTGTTATATAAAGGATATTAGAGCTTATTTGTATAAGTGGTGTATATTTCTGGATACAAAAATCTTGCTTTCAATAGGAGGATTTTTAATGTAATATAGGGAAAAAACAACCATATCCTAGCTTTTCATTTGCCAAAATCCCTCACAGAATCTTATCTCTCAGTTTATCTGATAACTGCAAGTTTGGCTTTGCCCTGGATGTTCCATTCTCTGTAGTTGAATAATATTTTAGAGGAAATAGCACAACACTGATTGCAAAACAGGGTTTGTGGTCTCTTTGCACTGGGTGGGCAGGGATTTTTCATTTTATACATCATTACAACTTTCTCCAGTGATTGGGCACCAATTTCACCTCACTCCATCACAACAAGCTACCTGCTTACATACTCAGTATCCACACCAAGCGAGAAACAATCTCTATAACACACTATCTGTACAACCTTGTAATTTCAATTGCTCCTGATAAAAATGTTATGATATGCATCTCAGCACAATCTCATCATGCTAGCATGCCGCAATAAGCTAATGGACTGTAACAAAACTCAGTTTCAAAAATGCTAAACACAATGATAATAGGGAAAAATAACAAAAAATCCATTTAGGACTCCAGTTGGATTTATATATTCTTCACATTGAGATTTACATAAATTTTCACAAACTTTACTAGTTTATTCCAAATGATCTTCCTATTTGAGTTTTATTAAACTAACCTATCTAAATCAACACTGTAGACCAGCACAAAAGGCTCTGACACAACTGGATCTCCATTTCCACATTTGCCAATCTTAATTTGTCACACTTTCCCTTTATTATCAGTTGCTATGTTTGGGGGGAATACAAGGAAACTACTCTTTATTTGTCAGTTTAAAAAGTATGCCTATTGTATACAAGATGCAAGGGACACAATGGTGACCATAGAAAAAATGATGCTCATCCTTTTTTTTTTCTTTTTGATGCTCATTCTCATGAAGCATAGAACCTAGTTGTAACAGACAGAAATTGAACAATCCCTTATATATGTCCTTAAGCTTACATAAGTGTTATGAAAAAAATATTTAGTGATCTGTGTAATATATGAATGTTCAAGGGACTAGAGAAAGCTCTGGTCTAGAGATCAAGAAGTCACAAGCATATTCTAGGAGTGGATTTGGTTAGTTCAAAGCCTCAGAGCAAGTGGGGAAAAGAACTGTGGACTTAACTGAAAGAGGGGCAGTATGGCCATGACATCTTAAAAAATGGGAAATGATAACACATGAGTCTGGACATGTTGCCTTGGTTGGATTTGGGATTATATGAACCTTAGGACTCCATTGATAATCTTTAAAAATAGGAATATTTAATCAAATAATCATTTTATTATGATCTCTGACTAAAAGTAAAGGGAATGGATTTGAAAAGGCAAAGGCAGAGGTTGAGAATAGTAGGCAAGATGATGGTATCCTGATGCCAGTGGAAATGGGGAGGAGTGTGGTGATTAAAGGCAGATTTAGGCAGAACAATAAAAAAAAAAATGTAACAATTGATTGGATATAAGCAGGGTACAATGTGCCAAGGAGCATAGCTAGGTTTCTTACTTGGTTACCTGCCTACGTGCTTAATAAATATTTGGCAAGTGTTTATTAAGTAAAACATTATTGAAGGTCTAGAGCTAAAGCTGTGAACGAAACAGAAGGAAATTTCTGTCTTCATGGAATCAGCACTTCATGGAACTTACATTCAGTTTGAGGAAGACAGACAATAAACTAGTGTGCAAATATCTAGTTTGTGAGATAGTCATAATATAGAGAAAAATAACTCATGGAAAGGGATGTGGAGGGTGTGGTTAAATGTGGCTTTGGAGAATTGCAATTTTAAATACCAGTGTCGAGAAAAAAATGTGTTGAGAGGGTGAAATTTGAGCAAATATTGAAAGAAGTAGAATATGAAAATAATTTGAGAAAAGGTCATTTGTGCAAACATCTGAAGAGGATGAAGGAGGCCTTCTTACAGATAGCTGGACCAACAGTATCATTTTATGCCAGTATTCTTTATAGAAGTCTGCCCTTCTTAAAATCTCTCTTAAATATTGTCTGCAATAATCTAATCTCCCCATTCACCTTAGCTTCTATTTGTACTCCCTGTTCCCCTTCTCTGTTTTCCTTTTTTCTCAGTAAATATAAACTATGTCATGTATTACTCTAAACCAGGAGGTAAGGTCATGATGGTAGAGATATTTGTCTATTTTGTGTAGAGCATTTCCTGGGACACAGAAGACATTCTACTCATATTTGTTGAATGAATTAATGGTAGCAAACCATTAGAAGTATCACTTTAAATACCAAAATATTGTGTTCAATTCTTTGGTAATTGTTATGTGTTAAAGAGTTCTGTATGCTAAATAAATTTTCTACCCCTTGTTTCTTTCTCCATTCAATCAGTTGATGGTTACAGCAATCTTATATCCTGGATTGACTACTGGATACCCTTGCTGCTTACTGTATGAATATATGCATCGATTATGTATTTAGGTCCTGGGAACTTTTTCTCCTAATTTTCTCTGTGCAATTCAAGTTTTAATTAAAGTCCATATCTCATTTGCCATACAGAAAATATGAGTAGATAGTTTTATAATAATAATGTTGCTTCATTTCTCAGTATTTCAACAAAGTAGGAAAGAAAAAAGATGTTGCTTTTGAGCCAAAATGTGCTAGGTAAACAAATTAACTAAAAATGCCAAAGGACTGAAATACACACTTAGTCTTCCTTGCTAAAGGGGAAAATAACAAATACCTATGTATTTTACTTCTGTATTTTTGTAGTACTTTCTATAAAACAAATAATGCCTTATGGATACAGTCATTGCTGAAATGGCTTTGGAGTAGTGCTATTTTGCCAATTTTTCTTCATAGATAAAATGCATCAAATGGTTTTAAGATATTACTTACTGAATAAAAAGTTCCTTTTGCACTTGAATATATGTCTTTGCCACATCATTTGTGTTTAGATATTAAAAATCACAGGAATAAGACTCTCAATAATATAGCAGACATATATAACTATTAGTGTACTTATAATATATGGCTGCTCTTCTTTGAATTTGGTTTTGTTATAGACTTCATATCCACTAAACTGACTGTGCTTGCTATATCATGAGGAAAATAACAACAGTTCTTATTAAAATGTATGACTTTAATTCTCTTAGAAACTCTATGATATTAATAGGCAACACTAGACATGGTCTAGAGTGGAATTACCAGTATTCTACTATAGACTTATTGTGATTATAGCAATGGAAGAAATATCATTGATGTGGAGACAGTGGTCACTGGAGGTGCTGAAGGCAGGGAGAGGGATAAAGAGGTGTAATACAGGGGCAATTTTAGGACTTGGAATTGTCCTGAGAGACATTGCAATGACAGAAAAGGGTCATTATATATACGGTTGTAACGTACAGAATTGAGTGCGAAAGAGTGTAAACTACAATGTAAACTATAATCCACGACTAGTGGCTATGTTCCAAAATGTGTCCATCAATTGCAATGAAAGTACCACACGAATGAAAGAAGTTGTTAATGTGGGGAAGAGTGGGAGGTGTGGGAAGTGAGGCATATAGGAATCCCTTATATTTTTTTAATGTAACATTTTATGTAATCTAAGATTCTTTAAAAAAAAAAAAACGCATTTTAAAAAAATAGACAACAGTAGGACCTAGAACCATTTTAACAAATCTCAGCACCTAGAGCAAAATCTACGTACAAGATTTTTCTTCCAACCAATGTTTCATCATCTGTGTCTGTGCACGTGTGTGTGTGTGTACACATGAGAAATAGAGCAGAAAAGAGGGCATGAGTGTTTCAACTGAATGTTGAAAATGTCATTTGCTGAGAGAAAAAAAATTGACAGTTTTTTGTTAAAGTAGGACTTTCAGATATCTTTGTATGCCCTTTCCTTCCTACTGTCTACCTTGCTGATTAGGTCAATTATTTTAATATTCTCAGAAATATAAAATGAAAAAGAACTTAAAAAATACCAGAACTACCATCTATTTTCTCTAAAATGTATAACTTAACAAAATTCTACCTTAAATAGTGAAAAATTCAATATTCTAAATATACAGTTTATAACAAGATTTATTAAATAAAAACACTCAAGTACAAAATCAAACTTTAAACCACATTATATATGTATATATAACTTTAATAGGTACCATTATAGTCCAAAGTGAAATCTCATTTAATTGGTGTTATAATTCCTGATATATAAACTATTCTGATCATAACTTTAAAAAGTCTCTATATTGTTTAGCATAATTTTTAATGTATGAAATTCATGAATATGTTAAATGGTTGAAAAATAAAGATAATATGAATAATAAAAATTAACAGTTGTTATGAACTTTTGATTCAAGCCTCTTGCCCTTCAACTCTGCAATTTTCATTTTTATTTATTTCCTATCGATGTCACTCTTTTTTTTTTTTTTACATATGCATGCATGTCTAATGGCACTTTTCATTTTAGAATTAGTGTTCAAAATGTTGGCAAAAAAAGTAAACTACTTATCCATGATGAAAAATGGGAATCTTTAACCTAGAGTGCTAACCATTACACTCAGGCTTTAGCTAATTACTTGCAAATTATTCATACTCTTCTTTATGGGTTCACTCATAATTTTAGGTATTATAGTAAATGTCTCCACTGACAGGTATTCTTTTTTATAAGGAGTGGTAACACTAACCTGTGATGGTCACAGAATTAAAATCCTAGATTTCTCTACATTCCATTCCTCCTTTTTGTAGGTTCTGAAATTGAGTTTGGAATCCTTGCAAGGATCCACCTGGTAGAAATCTCCACATTCCATTTTGGCTTTACGTTGTCCCTGTTTTGTCTTTATCTTCCTCTATCTTAATTCATGATTAACTTGTACTCCATTTCCTTTCTGTAGTCCAAAATTTAGTCAAAATTTCCAATGACTGTAATTCTTGCTTTAGGACAAGTTTATTTATGTTTATAGAATTTGGAAAGGCAGGTAAGGTAGTTAAAAGTACTCAAAGAAGTTTTTGCCTCAGATACAATATACCTTCCATTTCTTAATGTTTTTTTTTCCTAAAATAACTACTTTTCAAGTAAGGCCTTCTATTTAAATAAAATTTTACTGAAGTATATCATTCATACGTGAACATACATAAATAGTAAGTGTATGGTAAAAGATGTGAAATTACAAAACAAACATGCATATCATCATACAGGGCTCCCATATATATCACTCTACTACCAAAACCTTGCATTTTTGCAAAACATTTCTTATCAACCTAATTATTACCAATTATTAACACCCTGTATGAGTATTATATATTTGTTATAGTTCATGAGAGAATATTCCTATATTTGTTCTGTTAACCATAGTCCATCTTCCACCACTGGATTACTTGTGTTATACAGTTCCATGCCTTGTACAGTTCATCCAAAGTGTACACTCAGTGATTCTCATTTTCATCACAGAGTTGTGCTGTTATCACCTCAATTCTAGAATGTTTTCATTACTCCAAAAGGGAAAATTCTATTTCCCTTATTTGTCCCTTGGAATTGATATAATATCTTTTTGCTTCCAAAATATTGTAATATTACTGTTAACTATCATCCGTAGGTGTGACAATTTGATATTATTTATGAATCTCTCCAAAAAGAGAAAAATAATGCTTATAAACTGGTCTGGGCATGATATCCTTTGGTTGTATTAAACTCAAAGTTTTTATATTTACTTGATAGAAAACTAGGGTTTTCATTGGACCACGTCAGTAGGGCATGACTCAAAGTTGATCCTTGCCCCCTTGGTGGGCTGATATCAATGGACACTCACTCAAGAAGACACAGTGGAAGAGAAAGAGCTCCATAGACATGGAAGAGGAGAGAACTTTGATATGTGGGAAGAGAGATGAGCCATTCTCCTCATAGTTTGTGGCTGAGCAGCTGAGAAAATCTGGAAAGAAACCAACCCTATGCCAGAAGCTGCATATAGGAAACCATGAGATCAAGTCCTATGCAGGTTTGCAGTTGAGGTCAGGAAGAACCTAGGCCCACAAAGCCCCAAGAGGAAGAGGAAGTCCTGGAAGGAGAGACGAGGCAGAGATGGCCCACCATCTTGCTTCAACACGTGGCAACATACTTTGTTGAGAAAGCAACCTTGAGTTGGATTCTTTATGTCCTGGTAACTGTAAGCTTTTATCCCAAATAAATACCCTTTATAAAAGCCAACAGATTTCTGGTACTTTGCATCAGCACCCCTTTGGCTGACTAATACAATAGATTACATTAGTTGTAACTTTCCCGTGTTATTGCCATATTTTTAACCCTTTGTAAGAAAAAGAGCATTATTAAATTTATACTACTAATCACAATTTTCATCTACCACCAAAATCACTATGTTACATAGCACCTATATTATTCTCTAGCTTCCTTTCAATTGACATTTATGTCCTTATACGACCCTTTTCAGCCACAATAATATTTATAAATCAGAAGTATTAGTTATACCCACTACACTTTATCATCAACGCTATTCATTTCTACACTTTCGCAACTAACCTTATTAAAAAATCTACATACATTAAACATCAATTCCCCTCCTCAGCCCACATTCTATTTCCTAGTAACCTATACTCCGGAGTTTACCTCTGAGCTCATTCATCATATTTAGTTCACATTAGTAAGTCCACACAATTTTGGACTTTTGTGTTTGGTTAATTCACTCAACATATTATTCTCAAGGTTCAACCATGCTATCATATACATCTTGATTTCATTTCTTCTTACGGCTGACTAGTACTCCATTATATATTATATATATGTGTGTGTGTATATATATATTATATATATATATTATTATATATATACACACACACACACATACCACATTTTGTTTATCCATTAGTCAGTTAATGAACACAAGCTGGTTCCATATTTTAGCAACTGTGGATAAAATCGCTATGAACATCAGCTCGCACATGTGAGTTTGCATCCTTGCTTTCAGTTCTTCTGAATATATTCCTGGTAATGCGTTTGTTGGATAATAGGGCAGTTCTATATTTAGCTTCTTGAGGTATGGCCAAACTCTTCCACAGAGGCTTCCCCATTCTACATTCCCACCAGCAGTGCAGGAGTGTTCCTGTTTCTTCACATCCTTTTCAGCACTTGTAGTTTTTTGTTTGTTTGTTTTGTTTTTTTAATAATGGCCATTCTATAAAGTATGAAATCATATTTCACTGTAGTTTTGATCTGCATTTCCATAATAGCTAGTGAGGTTGAACATTTTTTTTTCTTGTGATTTTTTGGTCATTTGTATTTCCTTTTTAAAAAAGTGTTTTTTTTGACCATTTGAAAAAATTGGGCAGCTTGTTATTGTTAAGTTGTATAAGCTCTAATGTAGCATATATATCAAACCCTTACTGAATATGTGACTTCAAAAATATTTTCTCCCATTGAGTAGATAAGCTATATAAGCACTTATATAACATGAATATCAAACCTTTATTGACTATGTGGTTTCAAAAAATATTTTCTCCCATTGAGTAGGTTATCTTATTATTATTTTGACAAAGTCTTTTGAAGAAATTGTATTCGTCTTTTCTCAAAGTAAGCAAATGCTGTTTTCCCAAAGTTAGTAATTTCTTTACTAAGATTATTTATACTAATCTCATTAAAATAAATTTTCATGATGAAAATATACTCTTCATCATGGGAGTATATTTCAGTGTAAGAATGTAGGTGATGGTGTATAACTGGCTAAATTCCTATTGGTGCCCTACCTCTTACTGTGTTACCTGAAGCAATTTAGTTAACTTTGTTTGTGCATCAGTTACCTAATTATACAATAGACATAAAATTGGACCTTCCTTATTAGATTACTGAGAAATTTCAATGAAGTGATACATGTAAAATACTTAGAGCAGTTCCAGGCACCAAATAAGCAAGCAGAAATGTTAGCTACTATTATTAATTTTTGCCCTTCAAGTTATATCTCCCTTTTATCAATCTAAATAGTAATTTCATTTTCACATCATAAATCTTATTGCTCTTTTAATCCTATTAAGCATTTAATTCTATTCAGACCTGAATAATAGTATACATAAAAATTAGTGGAAGACTGGATAAATAGGTTGAATAACAAATAAACTTCCATATTATTTATTTAAGTCCTTCTGCCCTATATTTTATATAAAAGTTATTTTTCATAGAATAGGTAAATGCTGTCCTTTAGTAAATGTAGTATATTTCCACTCATTTCATATACATTAGAGATTATAATTATTCTAGGGGAGTTCAAACATTTTGAGATACTTGAGCTCTTTTAGCAAAATTTTACAGAGAAGTGCCTTTCAATTATATAATATTTATGGAAGAGAGAAACCTCTTTAAGGAATATGGTTGTTTAAAAAACAATAAAAGGTGGTGGACTTGGCCCAGTGGTTAGGGCGTCCGTCTACCACATGGGAGGTCCGTGGTTCAAACCCCGGGACTCCTTGACCCGTGTGGAGCTGGCCCATGCACAGTGCTGATGTGCGCAAGGAGTGCCCTGCCACACAGGTGTGTCCCCCGTGTAGGGGAGCTCCACGTGCAAGGAGTGTGCCCCATAAGGAGAGCTGCCCAGCGCGAAAGAAAGTGCAGCCTGCCCAGGAATGGTGCTGCCCACATGGAGACCTGACACAACAAGATGATGCACCAAAAAGAAACACAGATTCCAGTGCTGCTGACAACAACAGAAGCAGACGAAGAAGAAGCAGCAAATAGACACAGAGAACAGACAACCAGGGTAGGGGGGGGTAGGGAAGAGAAATAAATAAATAAATAAAGCTTTAAAAAATGAAAATAAATAATAAAAAACAATAAAAAGGGAAGCGGACTTGGCTCAGTGGATAGGGCACCCGTCTACCACATGGGAGGCCCGGGGTTCAAACCCTGGGCCTCCTTGACCTGTGTGGAGCTGGCCCACACGCAGTGCTGATGCCGGCATGGAGTGCCCTGCCACGGAGGGGTGTCCCCATGTAGGGAAGCCCCATGTGCAAGGAGTGTGCCCATAAGGAGAGCCGCCCAGTGCGAAAAAAAGTTCAGCCTGCCTAGGAAGGGTGCCGCACACACGAAGAGCTGACACAACAAGATGATGCAACAAAAAGAAACACAGATTCCTGTGCCACTGATAACAACAAAAGCAGACAAAGAACATGCAGCAAATGGACACAGAGAACCGGGGGGGGGGGAAATAAAAACATTTTAAAAAGCAATAAAAAGATTGGTTTTCAGATTAAACAGGGAGAATGAAGGCAGTGTGAAATGAAAATGATCCCCATTCATTTGCTTGGCCTTAATTTTCATTTCTATTTGACACAATGTGTCTTGAACTGTTGAAAGAAAAATTTATTTTTGATACTTTTTTGTGACCTAGGCATAACAAAGATAAGGATTAACATATACTGAGTGTGCAGGTATTTTTCTTAATTGTGTGTTTCCAAGGGAATATGTGTTTTAAAAGAGATTCATTTTAAAGACTGAGTCTCCCCTGAAAAAGAGCAGAGAGCAAACCAGCGGTGCACCAGGATTTTACAGACTATTAATACGGATAATCAGATTTGACATTGTGCTTTCTGGAAGAAACTCATATTTCTAAATATGTACACATGTACACACACATATGTATATGTGCATGTGGGTGTTTTAAAGAAAAGAAGGAAGAGGAAGAGAGAGGGAGGGAGAGGAAGAGAAATATTTTAACCAGTTATTCAGGAGAGCAAAAATGCTTCTTAGAACTAAATTATAATATACAGTTCAGCTGTACATCCTTAAATAGGTGTTTGTCATAAGGGAAATATCTTCCAGACAGTAAATGAATAGATCGTCTTCATTTGTCCTTTTATTCTGTATCAAATTCTTGTCAAAATGATTGTGGCTTTCAAAATTCTTAGCTCAGCGCCATAGAATATTGAGAAATTCCTGCTGATTTTTATTATACTATATTGTAGAAGAAGCAGGAAGATACAACACCACTCATATATCTTCTTTGGAAATAGAGTAACATGGCAATTAAATATTTCTTAAACATGTACAGAGTGAAGATACTCTAAGACAAAGTTAAAGGAAGACAAAACTTTAAATTCTGGAAAGTAAACATATCCTGAAAAGGGACTTGGAAATTAAAGAGAAAAATAGTCACACTGATATCAAGATCATAATATAGTAGAAACAATACTGTACAAGGTCTAAAGTATTTTATTACATTTAATTGCATACATGATGAAGGATACTTTCTTATCATAGAATAGTCAATAATAGGAAATGATAACATTTGTGATAATATAGACATGGTCTCCCCTGAATTTCCTTATAATATAGCTCTAATTGTTAAATAGCTAATTTTAACAAATAATATTGTTTTGAAAGTATTTATCTGTGAAATTGGAGTCCATTTAAACAAATAGCCTTGGAGTTGAGATTTGAAGATTACTGGTATAATTGTGACAAAAGATAATGACATCCTAAACCCACAGAAAAGGCCCCATCTTTTTGGAAATTATAGACAGTAAATGAACTTCAGGGAGTGATGTGAAGGAGATTTTCATTGTGATTGTGTACTGAGTAGACAAGGTAATACAAAGCAAGCCATCCATCTCAGACATTCTAACAAATGAAGATGATGCTTTGTCAAGATTTATTTGGGTAGGGTGGAGGGGATGATAATGTGGCTATACTGATTTCTGGTTTTCCTTTTGGTTTGGTCATCTGTAAAAGATACTTCTAAAAATTACTTTTGGAAGATAAATCTCAACAGTCATTGTCTTGTAAAGTCATTGTGACATTTAAGTTTTGCATATCAACTAATTTACAAAAGTACTTACCCATTTATACATATCAGGATGGTTCACTTATGTCCTAAAATATATCAATTTGTGTCCTGTATCTTTGAGAGTACTGAGAGCAGATTGAACAAAAACAATAACAAAATTGAATCTGGCAAAGACTTTTTTTGGATGAATTTGCCAACAGTGTTTGCATATGTTGTGTTCATTTTCATTCCACATAAGTAAAAGTCCAGATATTGCAAGAAAAACATGACCACAGTAAGTAGTTATTTACTGCCAGATTCATTTTATGTAGAGATTTTCCATTGTTTTTGTTCCCTAGATAAGAAATGGGATCCTATCTGGTTCTTGAATAAATATTTATATTAAAAGGTTTAATGATGACTTACAATAAAATCTTCCAATTTATTTATTCCATAGTTTGCATCTAAAGATAAGCAAAACCACCAGCTAATTAAATTACAAACAGCAATATAACCTTTCATCACTAGCTTTTACTCAAATTATTGTGGTTTTTCACCTAACTTTCTATTATAGTTCATTATTTGTCATTAGGCATGTCTACTTCAGTATGCCTTATACTTTGCTACAATTAAATTGAATGAAATTACGTTCATTATTACATTGTATTATATTAACTTATTTCAATAAAAAAGCAAGGTTCAGTACTACTTTTAACAATTATTTTTGTTCTTTTATATACTTGTTTATTTAATTAAAAATTTTTTATGTCAGTTTCCATTTCTTTGGAACAGTTATAAAAGCAAGCAAATTAAACATATAAAAATGTAATACAATCTTCTCACTTCACAAACAGTTTCAATGTATCATATCAATGTACCACTGTGGTATATAAGTCACTTATTGTGCTAGTAGATTCACCCCTACTTTTAGCCTAGGAAGAAAAACTGCTTGTTCTTCACTGAATTTTGCTCATGGAAGTTACTTTTGTTAAGAGCAAAATAGTAGTTTCACTCTCAAGTAGAAATTTTAGGTATTTACTTTTGAAAATATCTGGGTTTTTATCACAGCTTTCATAATTTCTTAAAAGGAGTGGTTCTGAAGTTTAAGGATTTTTTTCCCTACATTCATTGCCTCTTCCCCTCACTTCCCTTAGTTCCAGATAATTGTTCCCTTCTGCACATCCTTCAGTTTGTTATATATGTTGTTTCTCACTTCCAGACTGCAATTTCTTCAAGGACAGAATTTGAATATTAGTTGTTATTTATACACTACATAGCTTTCTTTTAGTCTTGTCTGCATATAGAGCAACAATCTAAATATTTTTCTTTAATTAAATTACATAAAATTTGATTTTAATTTGTAACTCACTTGAAATAAAGTAGAATTATTACCATAATTTTATTCTGATGGCTGAATTCTTAGCAATGGTATACTGAATAATGTTTTTGATTATTGTTTTCTACTTATGGGACTGTTTTGTGATTGTGTGCTTGTTGTTTAAGTCTAAGGTAAATCAAACAGAAAATCTTAATAAATTATGGCTTGATTTTATCATAATATGTTTAATTTTAGTCTTTTCAAAAATGCATATAAAATTTTAAAATCCTGATTAATTGACCATTTGGCTAGTTTTAATAAACAAAATAATTTCATGAAAAATCTGATTGTACTTACATGCATTTCTGCAAACTTTTAACCGTTTTTATTAAACTAGTTGTAGTTTACAGAAAAATCATGCACAAAATAGAATTCCCCATATTCCCTCTGTTCTACTATTAACACTTTGCATTAGTGTGGTATCTTTATAACAACTGATGAAAGAATATTATAATTGTACTAACTATAGACCATAATAGCATTAAAATTAATGGTTTATGTTATGCAGCTCTATGTTTTTTGACCAGAAATTTTTTTCTAGATTAAAATTTTCCATTTTAATCATTTTCAAAAATATGATCCACTGGTGTTAAATACATTGACAATTTGTGCTTACATCATCACCATCCACTACCAAAAATTTTCCATCACTACCTCCAGAATCAGTACCAATTAAAACTTAGTTACCCATTTCCTATACCCAATCCAGCTGCTAGTAACTTGAATTCTAGTTGCTGGATCTATGAATTTGCATATTCTAATTATCTCATATCAGTGAGATCATACAATATTTGTCCTTTTGTTTCTGGCATATTTCCCTCAAGATGATGTCTTTAAGGTTCATCTACACTTCATTCCTTTTTACAGATGAATAATATTCCATTGCATTTAAATAGCACAATTTGGTTATTTATTGATCTGTTAATGAACACCGAGGGTGCTTCCTTTTTTTGGTTATTGCGCATAATGCCACTATGAATTCAGTGTCCAAATATCTGATCAAGTCCCTACTTTCAATTCTATGGCGTAGATGTGTAGAAGTGGTAATGTCAAGTAAAATGATAATTTTGTAATTAACTTTTAGAGGACTGCCACACTGTATTCCATAGCAGCTGTACAATTTTACTTTCCCAGCATACATGAATGAGTCTTTCTATTTCTCCACCATTTTGAACACTTGTTAAATGCGGTTTTTTGTTTGTTTGTTTTTTATTATCTTTTTTTAAAGATGCATAGATCACACAAAATGTTATATTAAAAAATATAAGAAGTTCCCATATACTCCCACTCCCCACCCCACCCACACTCCTCCCACAGCAACATCCTCTTTCATCAGTGTGGCACAGTTGAATTTGATGAATACATTTGGAGCACTGCTACACAGCATAGATTATAGTTTACATTGTAGTTTACACTCTCTCCCAGTCCATTCAGTAGAGTAGGATATATAATGTCCTGCATCTGTCCCTGCAATATCATTGAGGACAATTCCAAGTCCCAAAAATGCCCCCATATCACACCTCTTCTTCCCTCTTCCTGCCTTCAGCAACTCCGATGGCCACTGTCTCCACATCAATGATACAGTGTCTTCCATTGCTAGAGTCACAATAATTCTATAGTAGAATACCAGTACATCCACTCTAATCCATATTTTATTTTTCCATCCTGAGGACCCTGGAATGGAGAGGCCCATTTCACCTCTAAATTGAGAGGGGGTTGGTTTAAATCCCACATAGCTGATGGATGGGACTCTCCTGCTTGCAGTTGTAGCCTCTCTCGGTTCCCTGGTGTGGTGGTTGACCATCCTCACCTCCCTGTTAGCTGATCTGGGTAAGTCCAATGAACCAGAGAGTAGGTGTTGCAACTCTGCTGAGGCTCAGCGCTCAGCTGCCACATGGGCAGTCCAGAGATTCAAATCTCTTGAATATACACCAACCCCAGCACCAACCACAGATTCAGTAAAAGTGACAGAAGAGGCATGTGTAGAGAGGTCACATCTGAGTCCAAATCCATCCTGCTCAGGAGCACAAATTCCAAAGTGGGGCCCCTGGCCAGGTACTTAACTCCAGAGCTATCTGTCATGAGTGTAGGACCTGGGTGTCTCTGTAGCCATCAGGAGAACCAGTACCCCAGTGCCTGGGGTTGTATATACTTTGGTTGTCTCTAAGATCCTGCTGAGACATGTGTAAGTGCGACCCCTCTGATGAACTTCTGACAATTTTGAAGTCGCTTAGCCATATAAACTCATTTTTCTTTACCATTATTCAAGGTCTTTTTCTAATTGCATCACTAGATGGTGCTTGGTATTAATTCCTTGGTGCCAGGGAGGCTCATCCCCAGGAGTCATGTCTCACAGTGGGGGAAGGTAATACATTTACATGCTGGGTCTGGATTAGAGAGTGTCCATATTTATGCATCATGGAGGCTCTCAGAAGATAACTCTTAGGCACCTTGCAGCTCTAAGCCTAGTTGAAATTTCAAGCACACACGCTCATAAGCATAATCATCAGTATCAAGGACCCATCATTGGACCATTAGTTTTGTTTTTAGTATAGTAGCCATTTTAGTGGGAATGAAATGAGATTGCATCCTGGATTTGATGTGCATTTCCTTAATGTCTGATAGGTGAATATATTTTCATGTATCTTTTGGCCATTTCTATATCTTCTAAGGAGAATTGTCTATTCAAGACATCTATTTATCATGGGGCTGATTTTTTTTGTTTGTTTTTGAGTTGTAAGATTGCTTTATGTATTCTGGATATTACACCCTTACTGAATATAATGTTTCCAAAAATTTTCTCCCAGTCTGTAAATTGTAATTTATCTTTCATAATATATTACTTTGATGCACAAAACTTTTATTTAGATGAAGTCTCGTTGATTTATTTTTAATTTTATTCTTCATGCTTTGGGTGTAAAATCTCAGAAACCATTGACTTAACACAAGTTCCCTAAGATGCTTCCTTATGTTATCTTCAAGGTTTCATAGTTTTGGCTCTGATAATCCATTTTGATTTAATTTTGTATAAGATTTGAGGTAGAGGTTTCCCTTCATTCTTGGGCAGATGCCTATGTGTTTCCCAGAACCATATGTTGAAGATGCTATTTCCCAACTGAGTGAACTTCCTGCTCTTGGCAAAAATCAACTGAGGTGTAAAAGTGTTGAATTTTGAGGAGGTTCCATTTTTCTTTTCTATTTATTGCTCATACTTTGGGCATAAGGTTTAAGAAATTATCACCTACCACAACATCTTGAAGATGTTTTCCTATATTTTATTCTAGGAGTTATATGGCTATTATTTTTGTACTTAAGTGCATGATCCATTTTGAGAAAATTTTTGTATAAGGTGTCAGATAGGGGTCTTCTTTCTTTCTTTTGGATATGGTTATCCAGTTCTGCTAGCACCATTTGTTGAATAACTTTTCTGGCCCAGCTGGGTGGGCTTAAAACCACTTGACTGTAGATGTGAGCATTGATTTCTGAGTTCTTGATTAGGTTCCATTGGTCAATCTGTCTGTCCTTATGCCAGTACAATGCTATGTTGTTGTTGTTGTTTTTACCACCATTGCTAAGTAATATGCTTTAAAAAGTCAGGAAATGAGAGTCCTCCAACTTTGTTCTTTTTTAAGGAATTTTTGGCCATATGGGGACCCTTCCCTTACAATTTGATTATTGGCTTTTCAATTTCTGCAAAAAGACTGTTGTGATTTTTACTGGGATTGCATTGAATCTGTAAATTAGTTTGGGTAGAATTGACATCTCAACAATATTTAGTCTTCCAATCCATGAGAATAGAATATTGTTCTGTAACACGGGACTATATAGCATAGCAAAACCTCATGTGAAATACAAGTATGGGTAATATTGTATATACACCTGTTTTTCTTTGAAACAGAACAAATGTGTGTCGATGATACAAGACGTTAATATCAGGGAAAAATACTACCGAAGCTAACCTTGAACAGCAGTATATAGTAATATATTAACAATCTTTCATTAAGGGAGAAAAACAAAACATACTAAGTGAAAGAAACTAGACAAAAGGTACTATATATGTTTTGACTTCATTTGTGCAAAATATAATTACAAATAAATTAGAGGAATGGAAATAGAATAGCAACCATTCACAACAGGGAAAAGATAGAGAGATTAAGATGTGATTATCAAGGAGCAGATATTTTTGTTAGTCTGTTTTTTGTTTATTATTATTGTCATTATTATTATTATTGGAGTAATGAAAGTGTTCAAATGTTGATTGAAGTGATGAATACACAACTTTGTGATTATACCAAATATCACTGATTGTTCTCTTCAGATGGATTATATGCTTTATGAATATGTATCAATAAAATTGATTTAGAAAAATCACAATGAGATATCATTTCCCACCAGTAGAATGGCTACTACTTTTTAAAAAAATCAGAAAATTAAAAGTGTTGGAGAGGATGTGGAGAAATAAAAACACTCATTTATTGCTGATAGGAACATAAAATGATGCAGCCACTGTGGAAGAAATTTTGGCAGTGCTTAGAGTGCCTGTTATAGAATTACCACATGACCTGGCAATCCCACTACTAGGTATATGCCCTAAATAATTGAAAGCAGAGAAATTAAACAGATATTTGTACACCAATGGAAGAAACCCAAATGCCCATCAATTGATGAATAGTTCAAGAATATGTGATATATACATATAAGAGAATATTATTCAACTGTAAAAAGGAATAAAGTTTGGTTCATGCAACAACATGAATGAAATTTGAAAGACACTATATCATCTCACTGAAATGAAATAATTAGAACAATTAAAAGGGCTAGAATCTAGAATACAGGTTGCCAGGGGCTAGGTTGGATATATGGAATTGGGAATTAATGCTTAATTTGTGCAGAATTTCTATTTAAGTTGATTGCTAAGTTTTGCAAATGGATGGTGCTGATGGCAGCACAATGTTGTGCGTGCAATTAACAACACTGAAATATATACATGTGAATGTGTTTAAAAGGGTAAATTTTAGATTGCATATATATTATGATGTGATAAAGATAATAACACAATTATAAAAATGTTCTTTCGTGAATTGTAGTAAATATACCACACTAAAATAATGATAATAACAGGATGGTATATTAGCAAAAATATGTAAACTATGGAATACAACTAATAGCAAAATTATAATATTCTTTCATAAATTGTAACATAGATAATACACTAATGCAAAATGTTAATAATAGGGGAACGTAGAAATAGGGTATTTTTACATGTTTTTTCTGTTAACATATAACTTCTCTAAAAAAGACAAAACACAAACAAACAAATAAAAAAACTTTTCCATCCTCCCAAATAGAAACTTCTTACCAAATTTACCATTAATTCCCCTTTCACCACCCCTACCTGGTCCCCAGAAACCTGTATTCTAGTTTCTGATTTTGTGGATTTGTATATGACTTCTTCATTCCCCACTAGTTCCCTGTTAAGATAAAATTCCAAGGATCAGTGTTTACTCCTTGGAAGACTATTGCACAATTTCTATAGTTGGAACTTATCAGGAAGAAATATATCAACAAGTTTGACAAAATGTTTACAATGCATGTAGAACAATAATATCAAAATTGGATATGTGTTCTACTATCAAACACATAGGGGAAAATCATTCAGGGCCACTCAATTTTATATATTTAACTTTCTCAAAGCCAGTGTTTAGGCCCATAACACTCATAATGACAAAATGGAAGAGAAGGTTAAAACTATAATCCTATCCACTATTTATGTAGTAGAACTAATATTCTGGACATCTGTCTATCAAATACTCCCATCATCTTGGTAGAGACTTTATGGTATGTGGGATCAAGTTCTCCACTATGTACTACTTGTTATAAAGTACTTTCCCCAATGTAATATATTTGACATCATGATCACAGTAGGTTAGCAAAATAGGTTTGAGCCTAAAGTTCAAGCAAAATTTTGAAAACTGAAGTTGAGTCCCAATAGGAATCTAATTCTTTGAAAACATTTGTTCTAATCAGTTCAAATTAAAAAAATTATAACTTAGAAATTATTCTTATTAACAAAAGATGAGAGACCCCTTTCCTCTTTAGAAATGAGTCATCTTGGCAAATTAGTGCTGAATACATTCTAAAATAATTATCTCTTACTACATAAAATTTGGAATATTGCTTGAAAAGGGTCCTATAGGAGATTTTAATAGTGTTTTGTCTATGGATAGTACAAGCTCATTTTCAAACTTAAATAAGAACATGGGGGTATTCGTTATTAGTAAAAAGACACTGATATATTCATAAATTTATATATATAAATGAAATTCAATGCACATTTAGTTAATTAAGTTCAATGTCTGTTTTCACCCCCCAAAAATGCAATTTTTCAGGAGGTAATGTCAGTAAAATAAAATTCTCTAAAAAAATCAGTTTATGTCCTAAAATCAATAAAGTCTGCATATGTTCATTAAAGGATAGAATACTTATATGTTCTTTATACATAATCTCTTACTGTGACAGTTGCATTCCAACTAAATTTTCAGTCCTTGAAGTCCATGGGAGTTCTGTTCCAATAAATATGACCACAAATTGTCTTACTATAAAAATGTTGATTTTATATTATTGTTGACATTTCCCTCATGGGCACAAGGAGATGGCCTGAGAGTTTGTGGCTGAAAGAATAAGTATTTACTAAGCATAATACATTGGTTTCAAAAGATTTGTCTTTCTAATTTATAATCTCATGATGAATATATCATGAAGATACTATGATAACTCATTATCTTTCTGAAGTTCCCAGTCTGAAAACCATTAAGACTATATATAATTTAAATTTATCTTAACACTGACTCAATGGTGTCTGATGGAAAATATTTGTCTACGCTAATGAGATTTCTATTACAAACCACATTTTATCTCAAGAAGAGAGTTAAGAGATTTTTAATATATAGGTCCATGAGATTAAGTGTACTTAAGCAATTGTTTTGCAAAATTTTCATAGCTTGTTTTTATAACCAATTAGGGGAGCATAGAAAGGCATTCACCTAACAAATAAAGCCTCACTGTTTCTAGAATTGAATACATTAGACTATGTTCCCCTTGTAAGGTATCATTATCAACAGAAATACCACTTGATTAATTAAAATTTCAGAAGTTACTGAAATTGATTATTAGAAGCTTCCAGTTTATCCAGAGGGTGGCAAATGACATTCCTCATGCCATTTACCCACAGGATCTTTGAACCACTAGGGAAAACTGAAAGAGTCATTTCCTCAAAACTCCAGACACAATTAAAGGGTTGAGGTAACTGAATAAGTGTCAGATCAAGAAAGTACATCTTTAAAAGTGGTAGAAACATGTAGCAAATTTGCTGGCTAATTCCCTACAAACTCCCTGCTGAAGAATAGAGCCAGCCTGTGCTTCCATGTTGGGTTCCTAGCCCTGTTTAGTGGGAGCAAAAAACCAAACTATTCACATACTGTGGTGCCTTTATATAGGTACCAGTCAACCAGAAAGCAGCATAAAGGAATGAACTGGGAAAGTCCTCTCTGCCCTCACAGAAATTGACCTGCAGATTGAAGTAGCTTGCAGACAGCTGAAGTAGTATAAGAAGCAATTTATTCAAATAAGCCTTTGGCAAAGGAATACTAGCTTGAATTCACATAATAGAGCAAAAAAATAGAGGACGTCTGTTTCATAGGGGGTAGATGGAGCATTCAAATTCCTGTAAAAGAGGAATTTCCTAAGGCCATGAGCTAACCCATGCCCAGAAAAAGACATAGGGTCAAAAAAGACAGACAGGACTCTCAACTTTGCATTAAGCTTGAACTGCTTTTTTGATAGGTGTGCTGAAAGAAAATAATTGCCAAAGAGTAACTTTATATATGTTAAGACAGTCTTTCAAAACTGAAGGAGAGTTTAAGATATTCCTAGATAAGCAAAATCCAAGTGAGTTCATCAAAAATAGGCTGCCCACATGCAATGCAAAAGTCCTTCAGACTAAAAGGGAAGGATACTAAACAGAAGATGGTTAGCCATACAGATAATTATAAATGCGGTACATTTGTATTCTTTGATATGTAAACTTTATATTTCTTCCAGCTTCTAAAATGCAAGTGCAAAAAGCATAATGAGTAATATAAGATTTGGGACATACAATGTATATAGATCTAATTTGTATAATATACAACAAACAATGTAGGTATATACTATTTATGTATACAACAAACAGTGTAGGTATATACTATTCATGTTAACTTGCTATCAAATCATACATGATTGCTATAGAATTAGGATGTTAAATTTTAGCTCCATGGTAATCAAAAATCATATGAAAAATACATACAGAATAAAATTAGAAGTGACTCAATATGATACAACACAAGAAATTACATAATATATGGAAGTAGGCATTTAATGGAAGAATTGAAGGACAAAAATGGTATACGACTTAGAGACTAAATATCAAAATGATAGAAGAAAGTCCTGTGGTATCACTATTACTGCAAATATAAATGGATTATTCTCTCTAGTCAAAGATTAGACTACCTAGGCAGAGATTGGCAGAGTTGATCAAAAAGCGTGACCAAACTATATGTTGTATACAAGAGACTAACCATAAATTCAAAGAATTTTAGTAGGCAGAAAATGAAAGGATGGAAAAATGTATATCATTCAACTAGCAAGCAAAAGAGATCTGGAGTCACTATGCTAATAAGATAACATTAACTTTAAGTAAAACTAGTTACAGGGGACCAGAAGGTCCATGTATATAATATAACCTGTATATAACCATATACTGATAAATGGGTCAGTTCAATAAGAAGAACAAAACTTACAAATATATATGCATGTAATGGCAGAGCCAAAAAATACATGAGGAAATGGACTTGGCCCAATGGATAGGGCATTCGCCTACCACATGGGAGGTCCACAGTTCAAACCCTAGGCCTCCTTGACCCCTGTGGAGCTGGCCCATGCCCAGAGCTGATGCATGCAAGGAGTTCCATGCCATGCAGGGGTGTCCCCCGCATAGGGGAGCCCCATGTGCAAGGAATGTGCCCCATAAGGAGAGCTGCTTAGTGTGAAAGAAAGTGCAGCCTGCCCAAGAATGGTGCCACACACATGGAGAGCTGACACAACAAGATGATGCAACAAAAAGAAACACAGATTCCTGGTGCCACTGATAAGGATAGAAGCAGTCACAGAAGAACACACAGCTGAATGGACACAGAGAGCAGACAAGTGGGGGGGGGCGGTGTGGGAGTGACGGACCCGAAGGGTATCGGGAATGAAAGACAAAGAGAGATTGGGATCAGGGGATCTGAGCATTGATTTCTCAAGCTCATCAGACAAGTTTATTAATCTCAGGGGCTTCTTTATATACCCCAAGCAATTGTGAGAACCAGCAACTATTCTAGCTAACTATTCCCATTACCTCATTCTAAATAACACAGTGCACAGTGGATAAGATAGTTACCAAAGCTCATAATGTTCTATTATATTATTGAAACAAATATACTCATTAATCTTTTTGCCTAGGTTATGGTTACTTGAAATATCAAGTCTGGGTTCTGCTGGAATGTTATGTTTCCCAGAGATATTAGCCACCTGCACGTATATCTTTAGGGACAGCATGACCCAGTGGTCAGAAAGTAACTTGCTTCCGTGGAAACAACATGCCTTTGTTTCCCACAGTGGGGAGGGGAGAGAAATGAATAAAAAGTAAATCTTAAAAAAAATACATGGGGGCATGGGGCTGCAAGCCATGGCGCAGTCGTTACTTGGGCAGTACTAGGACATCCTCCATGGCACCGACTGCCTCCGCAAGGCCTACGCCGCCACCGGTGTGGGCGGCGGTGCAGGTCTGGTGGTCTCAGCCTACAGCGTCATCCTCAGGCCCCCCGACACCTTCGCGGAAGGGGTGGCCAGGGCAGGGCGCGATACACGTTCACCGCAGCTGCCATTGGGGCGGTGTTCAGCCTCACCTCCTGCATCAGCGCCCAGGTCCGCGGGAAGCCGGACCACCCCTTGAACCACTTCATCGGAGGCTGTGCCTGGGGGCCTGACACTGGGCGCAGCAGGCACAGCTACGGGACCGCCACCGCCGCCTGCGCGTCCATGGGCACCGTCGCCACCCTGATCAAGATGGGCCACCTGGCGGGCTGGAGGCTGTTCTCAGAACCCAAGGTGTGAACCGGCCCACGGGCAAATAAACCTCCTGGCTCCGCGGGAAAAAAAAAAAAACACATGAAGCAAATATTGACAGATTTGAAGGGAGAAAGAGGTGATTTTACGTTAATGGTAGAAGACTTCAAAGCAACACTTTCAATATCTAGAGAGAAGATAATAAGGAAATAGAAGAAATATATGATAGCATAAACCAACTAGACCTAACAGACATATATAGAACACTTTACTCAACAGCAGCAGAATACACATTCTTTTCTAATACATGTGTATGATTCTCCAGGATAGACATATTTTAGGCCAGAAAATAATTCTCAATAAATTGAAAATATTGAAATTATTCAATGTATTTTCTCCAAACATAAGGGAACAAAGCTAGAAATCAATAACAGAAGGGAAACTGGAAAATTACATATATTTGGAAATTTAACAATGAACTCTTAAACAAACAATGGGACAAGGAAGAAATCAAAAAAGAAATTAGGAAATGTTTTGAGGCACATGAAAGTGAAAGCAAAACAAAATACCAAAGCTTATGGAACACAGTAAAGTCAATGCTGAGAGGGAAATTTATAGCTTCAAATGCTTACAGTAAAAAAGAAGATCTCAAATCTCATCTCACATATTGAAGAATTAGAATGAAGAATAAACTAAACTTAAAGTGAGCTGAAGGAAATAAATAGCAACAATTAGAACAGAGATAAATGAAATAGAGGACTTTAAAAAAAGAGAATCAATAAATCCAAATGTTGATTCTTGGAAAAGATCATTAAAATTGATAAATCTTTAGCTAGACTAACAAAGAAAAAAGAGAGGATGCAAATCAGTAAACTTACATATGAAACAGGATCCATTATTTCTAAATCCACAGAAATAAAATGGATTATAAGAGGATACAATGAACAACGGTACTCCAACCAATTATATAACCTAGATGAAACAAAAATTCCTAGAAACATACACACTAACTATACTGACTTAAGAAGAAATATATGGCCTCAATAGACCAATACAAAGTAGAGATTAAATAAGTAATAAACCACTTCCCAACAAAGACTTCACTGGTAAATTTTATCAAACATTCCAAGAAGAATTAAAACAAATCTCCCTCAAACTCTTCCGAAAAAAATGAAGAGGAGGGAACACTGCCTAACTTATTCAATCATGTTAACATCACTTTAATACCAGAACCAGATAAAAATGCTACAAGAAAATTCCAGAAAAATATTCCTTATGAACATATATGCAAAAATTCTCAACCAAAACCATCAGAATATTAAACAATTATAAACCATGATCATGTCAGATATAACACAGGTATATAAGGGTATTCCAACATAAGACAAGTAATGCAATACACCACATTAATAGAATAAGGAAAAACAAACTACATTATTGGCTCAATTAACAGGAAAAGGCATTTAACAAAATCTACCACCTCTTCTTCATGAAAACACTTAAAAATGGGAATGGAAGAAACATACTCTACATGATAAAGGAAGTGTATGAAAAACCCACTGATAACGTCATATTCAATAATAAAAGATTGATAACTTTCCATCTAAGGTCAGGAACAAGTCAAGAATGCACACAGTCACTATTGTTTTTCAGTATTATAGTGCAACTTCTAGCTAAAAGATTAGGCAAGAAAATGAAATAAAAGGCATCCAATGTGGAAAGGAAGAAGTGAAAAGTTCCCTATTTGCAGATGACCCGCTCCTAAATAAGGAATCCTCAAGTATCCATAACAAACCTACCTGAAAAATAGACAAATTCAGTAAAGTAGTAGGTTACAGGATAAATACACAAAAATCAGTAGTGATTCTATACACTAGTAATGAGCAATGTAAAGAGGAAATTAAGAAATAAATTCCATCTACAGTAACAACTAAAAGATTGAAATATGTAAGAATAAATTTAACAAGCATGCAAAGGATGTATACATAGAATACTATACAACAATTACTGAAAGAAATAAACAAATTCTAAATACATGGAAGAAATTTCATGTATGTGAATTGGAAGACTTAATATTGTGAAGATGCCAATTCTACCAAAAGTGATTTACAGGTCAAATACAACCGTAACCAAAATTTTAGCAATCTTCTTTACAGAAATGGGAAAGCCAATCTTCAAATTTATTGGAAGGGTAAAGACCCCCAAATAGCCAAAAATATCTTGAAAAAAATGTATGAAGTTGAACAACTCACACACCCAGTTTAAAAAGTACTGCAAAGCTACAGTAATCAAAACGGCATGGCACTGTTACAAGGACAAAATATATACCAATGTAATCAACTTAGAGTTCAGAAAGAAATCCTAACATCTAAGCCCAATTAATATTTTAAAAACAAATCAATTTGATTGATACATATTAATAAAGCATACAATTCATCCAAACTGCAATCAACAATATTTGATATATTTATATACTTGTGCACTCATTACTTCAATCATTATTAGAGCATATTCATTATTTCAGTAATAATAATAAACAGACTAACAAGAAAATACTTCACATCTCAATCTCTCTATGCTTCCCTCACTGTACATAGCTGCTGTTTCTGGCTATTCTATCCAAAGTGTATAATCAATGACTTTTAGTAAAATCACAATATTTTACATTCATCTCAAAAAATTTAGAAAAATTTCATTATTCCGAAAAGAAAGACTCTATGTGCCTTAGCATTCCTTCCTCAGACCTACATAACCACTAATCTCCTTTCATCTTTATAAATTGCCCTAATCACTAATGATGTTAAACAATTTTTTCATGTGTTTCTTCACCATTTACATTTTTCCTTTGGACAACTGTCTTTTCAAATAGTTTGCTCATATTTTAAGTGGATACTTTGTTTTTATTGTTAAGCTGTGTGATCTCCTTATATATCATGGATATTAAACCCTTATCAGATGGATATGTGATTGCCAAATATTTTCTCCCATTGAATTGGCTGTCTTTTCACCCTTTTGACAAACCTACAGCAAGCATTGTACTTATTGGAAAAAGAGTGAAAACTTTCCTACAAAGATCAGGAATAAGACATGAATGACTATTGTCACCATTATTATTCAATATTGTGGTAGAATTTCTAGCTAGAGCATTTAAGCTAGACAAAGAAATAAAAGACACCCAAATAAGAAAGGAAGAAGTAAAACTTCCACAATTTGCTGATGACATGATCCTATATCTAGAACATCCTGAAAAATCCACAAGAAAGCTACTAGAAATAATAGATGAGTCCAGTAAAGTGAAGGGATACAAGGTTATTATGTGAAAACAAATAGCATTTCTATACACTATTGATGTGCAATCTGAGGAGGAAATCAGAAAAAAATTCATTTATAATAGTGACTAAAACAATAAAATATTTAGGAATAAACTTTCAGGATATGAAGGACCTGTATTTAGAAAACTACAACAAACATTGCTAAAGGAAACTGAGGATTACTCAAATACTGCAACCAGTAATGGGTTGCAAATCAATTTACAAGGGCCTTGGGGAGGGAGGCTGTAAAGGTCTGAAAAGCCTCTTTTATTTATTTACTTTCATTTACCTTGTATGCACTTCCTTGTTGTGCCAACAGATGGTGCCTTTGGCGGACCTTTCAGCTCAAACCTTGGTTGGAATGTGTTCACTGTAACACTGACTGGAATAATGTGACATATTTTCCTGTACTACAGGCTATACAGAACCTCTTAAATCAAACTTTCTCAGAAACTGTTCTCCCTTTACCAGCAGCTCCTCTCTTTTCCTAGGTAGGAAATAATTCCACTCCCCTTGTGTCCTCAACAAGCAGTTCTTGTCTGTAGGGACGATGTTTGAGATGTTTGCATCTCTTTTGTCCCTTGCTAGCTCCCAGGGCAAGCAATGGTGCCACCTAGACTGGAAGTGTTCATGGGACACAGCAGACCAAATTTGTTGGCCAAGCACTGAGTTAGTCTTAGACTGCATCCCTCTCTTTCTTTTTTCCAGGGAAAGTGGGCCCCTGAGGCCCCTGCTGTCCATAGTCAGCCAGAAGCTGGAGGGCTCAAAGATGGGTGCTGAAAACTGTAGCTGCAGCTTTTACTCAGAGTGTTTTCCCAACAAGTTTCTTCTTTTTCTTTTTTTTTTTCTTTTGTCCCTCTCTCTTCTTGGTGGTGCTCAGGTTTTCCCTCATGTCCTAAGTCTTAGAACACTTTTTCCAGGCTGTTTCTGCCTGTCCTGTAGCTACTTTAACAGAAGAGAAGTAAGTCCTGTGTCTCTCTAATCCTCCATCTTCCCAGAAGTCTGTTGTTGTAATTTTGATTTGCATTTCACAAGCAGATAATGATTTTGGGCATCTTTTCATGATTTTTATCCTTTTGTTTATCCTCTTTGGAGAAAGACCTATGAAAAGAAAGGTCTTTTGCCCCTTTGAAATTAGGTTGTTGCTCATTTTATTGTTGAGTTGTTGCATTTGGTTATATACTATGTCTAGAAACCCTTACCAGATATGTGGCTTCCAAATATTTTCTGCCAATGAATGGGCCAACTTTTCACTTTCATGATAAAGTCCTTTGATACACAAAAGTTTTTTTTTTTTATTTTGATGTTTTCTTTTGTTTCTTATGCTTTAGGTATGAAATCTAGGAAAGGATTGCCTAATCAAAGTTCCTAGAGATGTTTCCCTGTATTTTCTTCCAGAAGTTTTATATTCTCTTTCTTATATCTATGTCTTTGAACCATTTTGAGTTATTTTTTATATGACATGAGATAGGGGTTCTCCTTCAATCTTTTGCATTATGGATATCTGCTTCTGCCAGCATTACTTGTTTAAGAGGCTGTTCTTTCCAGTTGTGTGGACTTGGCAACCTTGTCAAATATCAATTGACCATAGATTTGAGGATCTATTTCTGAGCTCTCAATTCAATTTTATTTGTCAGTATATCTAACCTCCTGCCAGTACCTTGCTGTTTTTACCACTGTAGGTTTTGTAATAAACTTTAAAGTCAATAAATATGAGTGTTCCAATTTTGTATTTCTTTTTCAAGATGGTTTTGTATATTTGGGACCACCTATCCTTCCAAATAATTTGATAATTGGCTTTTCCAGTTCTTCAAAGTAGGCTGTTGCAATTTTGATTGGGTTTGCACTGAATCTCTAAATCACTTTGGGTAGAATTTTCATCTTAACAATATTTAGTCCATTAATACATGAGCATGCAATGTCCTTCCATTTATTTAGATCTTCACTGATTTCTCTTATCAAAGTTTAATTCATTTCCTGTTTAATAGTCCTTTAAATCCTTGGTTAAATTTATCCCTAGATATTTGATTTTTTAGTTGCTACTGTAAATGGGATGTTTTCTTAATTTCTTCTTGAATTTCTCATTACTAGTGTATAGAAACACTATTGACTTTGTGCACTTATTTTGTACCACGACACTTTCCTGAATTCATTCATAAGCTCTAGTAGGTTTGTTATAGATTTTTTAGGACTTTCTATATAGGATCAGGTTTTTTACAAATAATGAAAACTTTACTTCTTCCTTTCCAAGTTGAATGCATTTATTTCTTTTTCTTGGCTAACTATTCTGTTTAAAACTTCCAGAAAAATGTTGAATAACATGGTGATGTCTTGATCCAAACCTTAGAGTGAAAGCTCCCAGTCTTTCATCATTGAATATTACATTAACAGAAGGATTTTCATACATGCTCTTTATCGTGTTGAGGAAGTTACTTCTACTCTTTTTCCCAAAAGCTTAATAATTTTTCTGTGTAGAGATAATCAAGTGATTTTTACCATTCATTTTGTTAATGTATTATATGACATTAGTTGATTTTCTTATGTTGAACCATTTTTACATACTTGGAATAAAACTCACTTGATAAAGGTGTATAATTCTTTTAATGTGCTGTAGGATTCAATTTGTTGAGGATTTTTGCATCTATATTCATAAGAGATATTAGTCTGTAGTTTTGTTTTCTTATAGTACCTTTATTGAGCTCTGGTATTAGGTCGATGTTGGCCTTATAGAATTAGTTATGTAGTTTCCCTCCTGTTCAGTTTCTTGGAAGAATTTGACCAGGATAAGTATTCTCCTTGGACTATTCAGTGGGATTTATCAGTGAAGCCATCTGGTCCTGGGCTTTTCTTCTTTTGGGAAGTTTTTGATAACTGACTCCATCTCTTTACTTGTAATTGGTCCATTGAGGTTTTCTTTTTTCCTCTAGGGTCAGCATTGGTCAATTTTGTATTTCTAGGAATTCGTCCATTTCATCTAGATTGTCTAATTTTTAGCATACACTTGTTCATAGTGTCCTCTAATGATTACTTTTATTTTTGTGAAGTCAGTAGTTATGCCCCCTCTCATTTCTGATTTTATTTATTTGCATCTTCTTGTTTCCTTCATCAGTTTAGATTATGGTTTGTCAATTTTATTCATCTTTTCAAAGAACCAGCATTTGGTTCTGTTAATAATTTCTCTAGTTTTTCTTTTCTCTATTTCATCTTTCTTCCTGCTCTAATCTTTATTATTTCTTTCCTTCTGTTTGCTTTGGGTTTAGTTTGCTGCTCTTTTTCTAGTTCCTAAATCATATGCAATTTAGGTGTTTGATTTTTGTTTTTCCTTCTTTTCTAACATAAGCATTTAAGGCTATAAAATTTCCTCTCAGCACTGCCTTTGCAGCACCCCATACATTTTGATATGTTGTGTTCTCATTTCATTCTTCTTAAGACATTTAACTCATTTCCTTTGTAATGTCTTCTTTAACCCACTGATTATTTAAAATTGTGTTATTTAACTTCTACATATTTGTGGATTTTCCAGATTTTTCCAATGATTGATTTCAAGCTTAATTCCATTATGGTCAAAGAAGATTCTTTGCATAATTTCAATCTTTCAATATTTACTTGTTGGAGATTTGGACCCGAAGGGTATTGGGAATGAAAGAAATAGAAAAGGGAGAAGGAAACAAGGAGAAAGAACGAGAGAGCTGGGATCAGGGGGTCTGCGAGTAATGACTCCTCAGACAACTTTATTGTTTACAAGGGGGTCTTTTATACCCCAGTGTACATGCCTATACACAGGTCCACAGTAGCCTACGTGCCATTAAGCATAAACATTAGCATTAACATAGCTTACAAGTGACATTAAAGAGCAAGTAGTATTAATTATCAGCATTACTTAACTTATAGTCTAAGGAATTTTAGAAAAAAATCTTATCTCAAGGTACAAGGTCTAAGTGTTCTATTCATTACAAAGGTATGAGCTCATCTTTTCTTTCAGCCTTTAACAGCTTCAGCCCATTTGCCGGGAACTCCCAATCACTGCATTCCTTAGGTTGCAAGCATAGTCATGGAGACAGCACTAGCATGGAGACAGCACGTCTCTCCTTGAGAGGCCACTGTGCCTCAGTTTCCAACATTTACTGAGAGTTCTTTTGTGACCCAACATGTGATTTATCCTGGAGAAGGTGCCATAAGTAGTTGAGAAGAGTGCGTACCCAGCTCTTTTGGGGTGCAGCATTCTGTACACATTTGTTAGGTCTATTTTACTTCTCATATTATTCAATTTTCTGTTTCATCATTAATTTTCTGTTTAGATGTTCTATCTATTAATGAATAGTGTACTGTATTGTAGAGGTGTCTGTTTCTACCTTCAGTTTTTCCAGTGCTTGCATCATGTATTTTGGGGCACCATGTTTAGGTATATAAATATTTATGATTGATTTTTCTTCTTGGTGAATTGACACTTTTGTTAATATACAATATACTTCTTTGTCTCTTTTAACAGCTTTTGACTTAAAGTCTATTTTATCTCATACTAGTATAGCTACCCAGATGTTTTTTCATTACTATTTGCATAGAATATCTTTTGCCAACCTTTCATTTTCAACCTATTTGTGTGTTTGGGTCTAAGGTGAGTCTGTTGTATTCAATATTTGTTTAATCATGTTTTTTAATTCACTATACCAACCTGTGTCTTTTGATTGGGGAGTTTATTCCATTAAAATTCAGTGTTATTAATGTAAAGGTACTACTTACTTCAAACATTTTGTTCTTTGGTTCTTATATGTCGTATCTATTTTTTTGCTTCCCTTATTATTACCTCCTTTTTTGTATTGTTCACCTCTTGTAATGTATCTGACTGATCCCTTCCTCATTTATGTTTCTGTATATATTTAAAATACTTCATGATTTTCCTGGATGATAACATCTAATTATGGATGATCCATTCAATTATGGAGGACAACATCTACAATCAACTGAAGGGATTGCCTTCTGAAATAAGGCATATCTTATCCAATCAGTTGAAATCTTAAAAAGAGAAATGATTATTTAAGCAGTCAGAAGAGAGAATTTCCATCTCTACTTCAGCCAGCCAGCTTCTCCTAGAGAATTAATAAAAATTTTTTATCAGAGTTCCCAGCTTGCATCCTTCCCTATGGAATTTGGTCAGGTGCATCCCAACAGTCAAGTGAGAGAATCTGATAAAAAGCTCATAATATTTATGGATATCTCTGGTCTGCTCTTTTTCTCTAGAGAACCCTAAATAACACATACAAATTGAAGACTAGAGTTGCATATTGAAGATACAGTACTTTTGGGTTTTTCCTTTTACCCTTTTAGTTACACTTACTGGAGATCTTCATTTCTTCACTCTACTCCAAGCCACTCTCTCCCATCTTTTCCTGTCAACCTGCAGAACTCTTTTTAGTAATTCTTATGTGTAATGTCTTTTGTTAACAAACTCAGTTTATGTTTATTTGTGGGGCTTTAAATTCTACTGCATTTGGAAGGACAGCTTTGCTGGATAAAGACTTTTTTGGCCGGCAGTTTTTCATTCAGTACCTTAAATATATCATACCAACATCTATTCACCTACATGGTTTTTGATGTGAAATTGGCACTTAGTCTTATTGAAGATCCCTTCTATGTAATGAATTGCTTTACTTTTGCTGGTTTCAGAATTCTTTCTTTATCTTTGGCACTTGACATGGCATTTAGTATTGTCTTAGAGGGGATTTATTATGATTTATTTTGTTTGGAGTATGTTGTGCTTCTTGGACATGTAAATTTATGTCTGTTATAGAATTTGGGACATTTTCAGCCATTATTTCCTCAAAAATTCTTCCTGCACATTTTCCCTTTGCATCTCTTTCTGGGACATCTATGATGCATAAGTTTTTGCATCTTATTCTGTCACTCAAATCCCTGGTACACGTCCTTGTTTTTTTCTATTCTTTTCCCTGTCCTTTAAATTTTATTTTATTTTTTTAAAGATTTATTTATTTATTTCTCTCCCCTTCTCCCCCCTGTCCCAGTCGTCTATTCTCTGTGTCTATTTGCTGTGTGTTTTTGTCTGCTTCTGTTGTTGTCAGCAGCATGGGACTCTATGTTTCTTTTTGTTGCATCATCTTGTTGTGTCAGCTCTCCATGTGTGTGGTGCGATTCCTGGGCAGGCTGCACTTTCTTTCACACTGGGCAGCCTTTCTTACAGGGTGCACTCCTTGTGTGTGGGGCTCCCCTACACAGGGGACACCCCTGCTTGGCGCAGCACTCCTTGCACACATCAGCACTGCACGTGGGCCAGCTGTACACGGGTCAAGGAGGTCCGGGGTTTGAACTGCGGACCTCCCATGTGGTAGACGGATGCCCTAACCACTGGCCAAGTCTGCTTCCCTCTTTAAATTTTAAATGTCCTATCTTCTAACCTGCTGATTCTTTCTTCTGCCTGTTCAAATCTGCTAGTATGCCTCTACTGTATTTTTAAACTCCATTATTGTGCCTTTCTTTCCCATAATTTGTTATATTTCTTTTTAAAACTTCAAATTCTTCTTTATGCTCATATATTCTTAATATTATTCAGTTCTATATCCATATTTTCATTCATCTCATTGAATTGATTTAGGAGATTTGTTTGAACTGCTTTGATTACTTGTTCTAAATTCTGTGTCTCCTCCTAAGTTTTATTTTTTTCCCTCCACTAAGACATATCTTTCAATTTCTTAGTATGGCTTTTTGCTTGTAATTTTTTTGTTGATTGTTGGGCATCTGATAGTCTTGATGAGTAATATCTGAAGGTCAGTTTTTTCCTTTTGTCTAGTATTCTATTTTTGATTGACTTTGTGCTTAGGCTCTTCTTTGATGCTTGGTCCAACTCACTCTGTATTTTTAGAGTAGCCTGTGTTTAAATGTTCATATTTTCTCAGCTCTTCTTCATCTGATTCTTGCCCTACATGTGTTGTACAGTTTTTAAAATTGCACTTTTTGTTTAGTTGTTTCACATTCAGGACAAAGCTTCCTTTACTCATTTTCTTCCACAGGAATTATGATCTCTTCTGTATGTTTTTGTGTAGAATTTTTCCCCCAGTTCCTATGATTTGTTTAAAATCTCTCCCTCATTTTATTTCCCCTTTTCCTTATACTTTTTCAGTTCTGGGATCAACCCTGTTTCATAGCAGTTTAGACCCCCCACATCTTTTTTTTTTCTCTTTCTTTCTTCTTTTCTGTGAGGCTTTTCTGCTTCCTGTTTCTTACCACCGGAGAATCTGCCCTGGGAACCCAGATGGGGTCAATCCATAAAGGTGGGCCAAGCCAGAAAAGTCCATTTTGTATTTACATAGCCCAGAGACTGGATTGTGTGCATGCACCTCTTGCCAACAGTTCTGCCACAGTCTCTTTCTATCTCTTTTGTCCCCTGAGGATCCATTTGTATGTGGCACTTCTCAGTGGCTTGGGTCTGCAGATTTGGGTTCTCAGTGCCTGAATATGTATGGGATTCTAACTTTTCTGCGGTGAGTACCACTATAGCCTGCAACCACGGCTGGAGGGTCATGGATGATGCTGTCTTTGGATGACTCCCAAGATTAATGGGACCAAGTGAGGGAGTGAGGTTTGGACTGGTGGTTCTGAGAAGAAAATCCCTTACCTGATTTTGGAGATTGTTTTTCTTTTCCTTCCACTCAGTATTTATCCTTCTTCAGTGTCTGTCATCCTCCAGAGTTAATTTGTACTTTTATTAGTTAATTCTGAGGGGAGACTTTCCCAAGGGATGTCTTGCATCACCATGTTGATGATGTCACTTGATGGAAAAGTTTTGATATTGGATGGTGATGATGGTGGCACAACATTGTGGATGTAATCAACAACCCTGAATTGCATAAATGATAGTGAATACAGTGGGAAATTTTCACCTCCATAATTTCTGTTATGTTTCTTTTAAAAGTTTCAAATTCTTCTTCATGTTCAGACATAGTCTTCTTAATATCCTTTAGCTCTACATCTATAGTTTCCTTCATCTCCTAGAAATGATTTAGTGGATACAGTGGGATATCCTTGCCTGCCATATATATATGTTATCAAAATTAATATTAAAAAAAACCTTGGAGCTGAACAATACAAAACAAAAGCAAATCTTAATGTAAACAATGTACTATAGTTAATAGTATAATTATAATAATATTGTTTCTTCAAGGTTAACAAAGGTACTGCACTAATGCAAAATGTTAATAATAGGGAAAACTACATGTGTGAGGGGGGATATAAGAACTAAGTACTACCTGAATGATATTTCTATAAAACTATATCTGCTCAAACAGAAAAAAATACTGAACTCTCATTTTATATGGAAATATGTTATTATTTCTGTCTCACGGCACAAAGTTTAAAAAGAATTCTGCATCAAATACCATCATGAAATTAAACACTGCATCTAATGTTAAAACAATGAAATAGATTCCACTTCTATTGCAGTCAGCCTACTTAGGAAGTTAATTTTAAAATTGAAAATTTAATGTTCTTTTTTTAACCAGAAGAATGGCTTTATGTATAGTTAACACATAAATGATAGTCCATTGCTAAATTGTTTTGCAAATTACTATATGATGCAAGTGATAAAATACACAAGTTCATACGCAAGATTTCTACATATGTATCTGCAAGACCAAGCTCATATTTACACCTTTCTCAGATGTGTAGCCCTTTTCTTAGGTAAATGTTTAGTACTCATAAGTTCATGCTGTGGAGAGTTAAGTGGTGGCAAAGTGTGGAGGAGCAGAAGACTTGCTACTTGCTATCTCTGACCACAATTGGCTCTTTCCTTGCAAATTATTTTAATACCTATGGATAGTTTGTCATGAATTGAAAAGTTTTGCATGAATACACACAATTAAATTTATATGCAAACCTTGGTGTTCTTCTGGAATACTAAGAACTATACTTTGAGATAAGAGCAAGGGAGAAATGGGGAATGAAACTCCTCAAATTGTAGTTCTCATCTAACTGGTAGGTTGGTTATATTTTTGCTTGGCTTATTCTGTTTTTAGCATGAAGATATATTAATTAGTATTCATTACAAACAAAACTGATATGATTGATATTAAGTGGCAAAAAAAACACGCAGGAAAACTAGAAAAATGCATTATAGTGGATGCATCCAGAAGTTGGTTAAAGTTTGAAGTGAGTTCTAAATAGTGAATCATACTGCTTTCTGGCAAGTGAACACACACACAGACACACACAAGCACAAATAATTTTTCCTTATTTGCTTAACCAAGGTGACTCTGTCTTTATGCTCTGTTTCTTTCAGAATGCTCTCCTCCATCACTGAAGAAAAAGCTTAAGAGGATTTTTGTAAACACATGAAGCCTTCATCCTCAGGGAGTCCATCATTTTTTGAAGTGGATATGTTTGAAAATACAGATAATAATAAATCCCTAGAGCCTCCTCATCTACCCTCACTCTGGTGAACTTATACTTCTTGGTCACAAAAAATGTCTAAGACTGTGACAGGATTTTAGAAAGGCAATATTTTCTGCAAGACTAGACAAACGTAATCCTCTGTAGTACCTTTGAAGGGGTGTTCAATGTATTGAGAGAAAAAAGAAAGAGGGGGGGATCTACATTTCTTTGAAGCTTTTGTGCTCTGTGTTATGAGGGGTGATTATGAACACCTAAGAAGAGGACTTCAAGGGCATTTGGACTTTTCTTTTATCTATTTATTAAATAAGGTTCATGTTTCTGTATTGCTGTAAATGTCTTTTTGTGATAACAAGCATGTAGGCCCTCACATACATGTTGATGCTGGAATTTATAAACAATTTACATATATAAAAATGCTGGAATTTATAAACAAATTTTTAAGGGGAAAAAGTATGTCTAGTACATGACAATTCTTTGGAAGAAAAGAGAAAGGAAAAGAAATATTCGCCACATTATGCTCTGTCTTAGGGAAGCAAAGATAAATTAACCACACATACAAATCAGGAGAATATCCATGAAAAATACTGTTTAATTTTCTATAAATGACTAACTGGAGGATATGAAATGAAATTAATTCCCTATTTTAGATATTTTCTCATAGGAATAATAGATGTCTGATCATCTGAGATTATGTCTGCATCATTCATGCAAACTATATGAGTCAGTGCTAGGGGGAGTGTCCACAGCATCATCAGCCACATTCAAAACAGACCAGGCAGGGGCAGAAAAGGGGACTGAAAATTCAGTTGTGAACCTACGTTTCTGATTGTATAAGATACCTGCATGATCACCTTTAAGGACAAAAACTTGCTATAGAAATAGGAAAAGGAAAACTGATAATGTGAAAAACTACACCTTTAAATATTAAATTTTATATGGATAAGTCAAATGTTTGAAATTTCGTATACGTCACTTGTACCATATTTCATTTCTGATGCTTGTATTTTCAGTTCCTTTTAATTCATTGTCTCCTTTTCTACATGGGACTCTTGAATTTATCTGATGCAAGTCATTCTAAAATTGATCATGTAGAAATATTTTTCTAGTTTTTCTTTGAGAATTAATGACCTGTGATTACAGAACATTTGTTTTTTACTGCGCAGTTTTAAAGATCCATGAAATTAATTGTTTTTTAATTTAGTGAACATTTCTTAGGACCCTAACATTCAAGGAAGTTTCTTTATGTACTAAGAAAACACAATGAAGGATTAGTGAAGTATTATGCCCTAAAGTATTCCCAGTTCAGTACAGAAGACATAGATTCAATAAGCCATATTAAAAATGTAGGAATCTAATATAAGAGCCTCATGATTCAGAGATATATCATTATTATTAATGGCTTTTCTGATTGATTCTTTTTTTATTGAAATATATAATTTATTGAAATATATCTTTTATACATGATCATACATAAACAATATGTGTATAATAAAAGTTGTGAACTTACAAAACCAACATGCATATCATTATACAGGGCTCCCATACATCACTCCACCACCAGCACCTTGCATTGTTGTGAAACATTTGTTAAAAACAACGAAAAGCATTGTGAAAATATTGCTACTAACTATAGCCCGTGTTTTACAATTTGTGTTTTTCCCCCAACACACCTGACTACTAACATCCTGTATTAATATTATATACTTGTTATAGTTCATGAGAAAATGTTCTCATATACATTCTGTTAAGCACATCCAAGTTCCATCACAGGATTAGCTGTGTCATACAGTCACATGCCTTGTACAAACCTTTCAGAGTGTATGGTCAGTGGCTTTCATTTTCATCACAGAGCTGTGCTTTCATCACCTCAGTCAATTTTTGAGTGTTTTCATTACTGCAAAAGGAAAAACCCTATATTCCCTTCACTCTCTTATTGTTGTTCTTTAGAATTGGATATAATATCTTCTTTGCTTTTGCTATAAAATATTACATTATTACTCTTAACCAGAATACATATTACATTAGTTGTAATTTTCTTGAGTGTTGTCTTATTCTTAACATTTCTTAAAAGAAAACATTCTTGTATTTATACTATTTTATACTATTAACCACAATCTTTATCCACAGCTAAAATCAGTTATAAAGTTCCTTTATTATCCTCCAGCTTCCTTTCAATTGACATTTACATCCCTATACTCCCCATTTCAGCCACAATCACATTTATTAATCAGCAGTGTTAGTTATAGTCACTGTACGATATATTACTATCACCTCTATTTATTTCCACACTTTTACAATACCTTACTAAAAATTCTACATACATTAAACATTATCTCACATTCTCAACCCACATTCTACCTCCTAGTAATCTATACTCTAGAATTTACCTCCACAAGTTTTACTCATTATATTTAGTACTTACTAATGAGACTGTAAAATATTTGTCCTTTAGTGTCTGGCTTATTTCAGTCAGCATAATGTCCTCAAGTTTCATCCTTGTTGTCAAATGCATCTCAATTTCCCTTCTTAAGAGGTGAATAGTATTCCCCTGTACACATATACTTACATATTGTTTATTCATTATTGGTTGATGGAACTTGGGGTGTTACCATATTTCATTAATTGTGAATAATGCTGTTATTAACATTGTTGTGCAAAAATCAGTTTATATCCTTGCTTTCAGTTCTTCTGAATATACTCCTAGTAATGGGATTGCTGGATCAAAAGGCAGTTCTATATTCAGCTTCTTGAAATAATGACAAATTTTTCTTCTGCAGGGGTTACACCCTTCTATAGTCCCTCCAACATTGCAGGAGCTTTCTTATTTCTCCACATCCTATCCAGCACTAGTAGTTTTCTGTTTGTTTTAAATATATTTTTATTACAGAAGCTATGAACTTACAAATCAAACATGGACATGAGTGGAATTCCCATACAACACCCCTTCACCAACACATCACACCATTGTGGAACATTTGTTAGAGATTATGAGATAATATCATCAGACTATTACCACTAACTATGGTACATAGTGTACACTTGCCATATTTTTTCCATAAACCCTATTATTAACACAGTACACTTTGGGCATTGATACAAGAATATTACAGTATTGCTCTTAACTATAGTCCATTGGGTACATTAATTTTATTTTTCCCATACTGCTCCACATTCCCACTGCTCTGCAATAGTGACTTATATCTTTCTAGTTTATGGAAGGATATTCTTGCATATGTTCTTTTAAACAAGATTCTCATTCATCTTTGGGTTCACTGTGTTATTCAGGTCCTAGATTATTATCTAGCTTTCTTTCAATTGACATTTAAATCTCTAGACTACCCTTTTACCCCACAATTCCATTTATAAAGCAGCTGCTATTCTCTATAATATGTTACCCACCACTCTATCCACTTCCACACTTTTACAGTCATGTAAATTAAAACTTCTACATGCATTAAATATTAGTACTCCTTTGCAACCCTCCTCTTTCCTCCTAATAACCTATACTCTAGCTTTTAGCTCCATGAGTTTATTATTTGTATTTAGTTCATATTAATGAGACCATGCAATATTTGTCCTTTAGTGTCTGGCTTATTTCACTTAGTATAATGTCTTCAAGATTCATCCGTGTTATCATATGTGTTCCAATTTCTTTCTCCTTACTAAAGCATAATATTCCATCATATGATCTCTTTATAGAGAGTGGAAATCAAACCCTTATCAGACATGTGGTCTCCAAATATTTTCTCCCATTGAGTGGGCTGCCTTTTTACTTTCTTGATGAAATTCATTGAATAACAAAGTGTTAAGATTGAGTGGGTCCCATTTACCCATGTTTTCTTTCATTGCTTATGCTTTCAGTCAATTAAGAATGCAGCACCTACCACCAGGTCTTGAAGATTATTTTTCCTCCATTTTATTTTAGGAGCTTTATGGCTCTAGCTTTATATTTAGGTCTTTGATTCATTTTGAGTTAAATTTTGTATAAAATGTGATATAGGGGTCCTCTTTCTTTTGGATGTGGATATCCAATTCTCCCAGCACTATTTTTTGAATAGACTATTCTGCCCCATCTGGGTGGGTTTGATAGCCTTGTTAAAAGTCACTTGACGTAGATGTGAGGATCTTTTTCTGAAGCATGAGTTTGGTTCCATTTGTTTGTGTGTCCATCTTTGTGTCAGTACCATGCTGTTTTTACCACTGTAGCTAGGTAATATGAATTATTTAGTCTGGAAATGAGTGTCGTGCAATTTCACTTTTCCTTTTTAAGATGTTTCTGGATATTCAGGGTTTCTTACCCTTCCAAATTTAATAATTGTATTTTTCATTTGTGTAAAAAATACTAGTGGAACTTTTTTGCAATTGCATTAAATCTATATATCAATTTGGGGAAAATTGACATCTTAATGATATTTAGTCTTCCACGTGAACATGGAATATTCTTCCAATTAGTTAGGTCTTTATTTAATTTCTTTTAGCCAAGCATTGTAGTTTTCTTAATACAATGTTTTACATCCATGGTTAGGTTTATTCCTAAATTTTTTTTTGACTTGCAAAATAGACACTTTTAAAAATTCACTTTTAAAAACTTGTTTTCATTTTAAAAACTTCTTTAGATTACATAATATTACATAAAAATATAGAAGATTCCCATATGCTCTACTCCCACACTTTTACGCATTAACAACATCCCTCATTAATTTGGTACGTTTGTTACAATTGATGAACTCATATTGGAGCATTGCCATTAAGTGTGGATTATAGTTTCCATTATTGTTTACACTCTGTCCTGAACAATTTTGTAAGTTATCACAAAATATATAATGACTTTTACCCATCATTGCAACATTATTCAGGATAATTCCAATGTCCCCCAAATGCCTCCATATTGCACTTGTTTTTCTCTCTCTCCTCAGAACCTTCAGTGTCCACTTCCTCTATATCAATGATAAATTTCTTCCATTGTTAGAATAACAATGTCTATAGTAGAATAACTGTAAGTCTACTCTAGTTCATCATTCATTCCCATATCCCACATGTGGGGTGCCAAACTTCGGAGTTGTTTACACTGTCTATAGTGTTTGGATGTCTCTAGAGCCCTCAGGAACCCTGCTATCTGAAGTAATATATACTGTGGCAGTCAATGAGACCTTGCTGAGATGTGCATAAGCATAACCTCTGGAAGAGTTCCTGACTCACTTTGAAGTCTCTTAGCCATTAAATCTCATTTGTATTTACCGTTTCCTCATTTTGGTCAAGGTGTTTTTCCTGTTCCATTCCTAGTTGGTACTTGGTAATAATTCCTCAGTGCCAGGAATCATGCTCCATACCAGGGAAGGTTATATGTTTATATGCTGAGTTTGGCTTAGAGAGAGGCCACATTTGAGCAACAAGAAGACTCTCAGGAGGTGACTCTTAAGTAACATATAATACTAAGTTTCAATTTCAAAAGAAAAGGTTTATAAATACAGTCATCAATATCAAGGGCCTATCTTAATGACCATTCTCCTTCACTAGGCACTGCCCTTGTACTCAGGGGATTCATTCTTGCTGTCCCACTAGAGAATGTGACAGTGTTCCCCAGGAAGCAAATTTGGTATTTTTTAAGTTAGTGTGTGTATTTCCACACACTGTGACAATGTTCCATGAATAATTGAACACATTCATATGCCTTAGTGATATGGCCCAGATGAACCTCCTCTCCTGCATCCCCCATCACTGACAACACACACCAAGGATCCTCTCCTGCACCAGGTGTGACCTTACTGTGATCCAAAACGTCAAATATGAAACCAACAAAGTAACCAAATAAAATTAATAAGGTGAAATAATGTTGTAGTTTAAAAATAACAAATAAAATACCAACAAATTTGAAAATTTTTAAAATAATTAAAGAATAGTTTTTGACATTGTGACTTTCTGTAAGATCTGTTGTCTTGTACGTACAGTGATATTTTCTTTCATATATTCCCTCAGTGTCTTATTTATTTTTCATTTTTATCTTCAAAGAAACTTTAGGTTACAGAAATGTCACCTACAGAATATAGGGGATTCCCGTATACCCAACATCCTATCCTTTTTTCCCTCTCCCCTATTATTAACGTTTACATGGGATGGTACATTGGTTGCAATTGATGTACAAATATTGACATTTTGCTACTAATCGTTGTCAATGATTTACATTATGGTTTATTTTTTGGACTGTACGCTTCTGCACATTTTAAAATGACCTATATCTATTATTGCTAGATCATGCAGAACAATCCTAATGCCCTAAAAATGCCCTGTGTTCCATTTATTCTATTTTTCCCCTTCTGGACCTATGGCAACCACTAGATTTTACTTTTTGAAGAATAAGATTCATAGTTACTTGCAATAATATTGAGAGCTAGACATATTAGCTGTTTTCATTTATTAGGCATTGCCTATATTCTCGAGAGGCTCTTTGTTCCTCTATCTGAGAACATAGTAGGGCTTCCCAGAATGGGAGTTTAATATTTTTTTGTTTATTATTGGGTCTCCACCCACTGATATAACACACTGTGACAAGATGAACACTTACATATTCCATTGAAACTGGCTCCAGGTGTGCCCTATCCTGTATGAACTCCTTGCATATCCAATACCCTACAGCAATAACCCTCCCCTGCCATATTTGTCAAAAGAACATTCCCAACATTGTAGTTTAACCATGGACCTGAAAATCCCCAGAGTTCACCTGCTCCTTCACCGCAATACTCCACCCAGTTCCATAGATAGTCACCCTACCACCTTCCCAATCCAGCAATGCTGAACTCAATAATATCACTGCACCAAGTCATGCTTTCCACTGCACAAATACACCCTTCCACTTTATCATAGATTTTGTCCATATGGGCTTTGGCTCATAGCCCTCTACTCCCTTTCTGTCTCCTGTAAACCTACTTCCAGACTCTAGCTCTGTGAGTCTATTCAATTTGCTTAATTCATGTCAGTGAGTCATGTAATATTTGTCCTTCATTCAGTGCCTGGATTGCTTCACTCAACATAAAGTCTTCAAGATTCATCCATGTTATTCCATGTGTTAATACTGCATTTCTTTTATATGGTATAAACTTAGTGTCTGATAACCAAATGGATCACTCTCTGGATCAAGATTATAAGGAGACCCAGGAATCGAACAAAGGACCTTATATATGCAATTCAGGAATCCCTCCACTGAGCTAAACGGACTCCATAGCTTAATAGGCTTCAGAAAGCTTATCTGGCTCTATCATCACCTTTACCTCAGGTGTGTTAGGCTTGTTAGTTTGCCAGGGCTCTGCTGATTAGGTATTTGTCTCATCCGGCTCTCTAATCTAGTTCCTTTCTTTCCTGGGAGGCTGGGTGTGACAGCCTGCTGGAGAATATCCTGCTTCTCCTCTCTCCTCTGGGTGGGGGCATTCTGAGATTCAAAGTGGGCTCAGCAGGCCAAACTCAACACAAAGAAACCACTCTCCACCCTTCATCAGATGCCTCTTCCTCTCAGGGAATGCTGCATTGACAGTAGGGAACCAGGGATGACTATAAGTAATTTGCCCTGAGTGCAAGCTATACATGCCGTTTCCAGCCACATGGGCAAACCGCTCATGGTTTTCCTTTGACTTCTTTATCTTTCCAGTACCCTCCTGGATAACTCAGAGCATCTTTCCATTCTCTCTCTATATATCCAAAGTAGCTCCATTGGATAGGTCCTTGACTTTACTCTGCTCTTTTGTTGTGAGAGAGTCAGACTCTGCTTACCTACTTTGATACCATTGTCCTGGAAGTCTATTCCCAAATGTTTTATTTTTTGTGGTTACTATTGTAAATGGAATATGTTTCCTGATTTCCTCCTCCGATTGAACAATACCAGTGCATAGAAACACCACTGATTTTTGTGCATTGATCTTGTATCCTGATGCTTTGTTGTAAATTTTTTAGGACTTTTAAGTTATAGGATCATATCATCTCTGAATAGTGAAAGTTTTAATTCTTCATTCCTGATTTGGAAACTTTTTATTTCTTTCCTTGCCTGATTGCTCTACCTAAAATCTTTAACACTATATTGAACAACAGTGGTGACAGTGGGCATCCTTTTCTTGTTCCTGATCTCAATAGGAAAGCTTTGTCTTTTACCATTGAATACAATGTTACCTGTGGATTTTTCATATATGGCCTTTATTATATTGAGAAAATTTTCTTAAATTCCTATCTTTAGGGTAGTTTTTTATATCAAGAAAGAATGCTCTATTTTGTCAAATACCTCTTCTGTATCAATTGCTAGGATCATGTGATTTTCCTTCTTTGACTTATTATTGTGATGTGGTATGCTGATTGATTTTCTTGTGTTGAACCATCCTTGCTTGCATGGTATAAAACCTACTTGATCATGATGAATAATTATTTTCATGTGTTGTTGGATTTAATTAACAAATATTTTGTTTAGGAGTTTTGCAACCATATTCATTAGGGAAATGGGTCTGTAATTTTCTTTTTTCATAATATCTTTATCTGGCTTTGGTATTTCAGTGATATTGGTTTCATAGAATGAGTTTGGGAGCATTCATTCTTGTTCAATTTTTTGGAAGAGCTTGAATAAGACAGATACTCATTCTTCTTTGAATGCTTTGTAGAACTCACCTGTGGAAACATTTGGTCATGGGCTTTTCATTTTGGGAGTTGTTTGATGACTGTATCAATCTCTTTTTCTGTGATTGGTTTATTGAGTTCCTGTATTTCTTCTTGGACCAGTGTAGGTTGTGTGTACATTCCTAGGAACTTTTCCATTTTGTCTACATTGTCTAGTTTGTCAGTGTACAGTTGTCCATAGTATCCCCTGGTGATCTTTTATTTCTGGGGGTCAGTTGTAATTTCCCCATTTTCAGTTATTTATTTGTTTATATGAATCTTCTTTGTTTTTTTCGTTGTCAGTATAGCCAAAGTTTTGTTGATTTTGTTAATCTTCTCAAGAACCAAATTTTGGTTTTGTTAATTCTCTCTATTGTTTTTTTGCTCTCAATTTTTCATTTATTTTTGCTCTGATCTTTATTATTTCATTCTTTCTACTTACCTTGGGAATAGTTTGCTTTTCTTTTCCTAGTTCTTCCAGCTTTGATCTTGTTGAATTTATTGAGATATGCTTTGTGACCCAGGATATGGTCTATTCTGGAGAAAGATCCATGAGCACATGAGAAGAATGTATACCTTGCTATTTGGGTGTAATGTTCTGTATATGTCTATTAAGTTTAGTCCATTATCATATTATTCAAGCTCTCTGTTTCTATATTGATCCTCTTCTCAGATGGTCTAGCCAATGCTAAGAGTGGTATATTAAAGTTTTCAACTATTATTGTAGAGATATCTATTTCTCCTTTCAGTTTTTCCAGTGTTTGCCTCATGTAATTTGAGGCAGCCTAGTTAGATACATATCCATTTATGATTGTTTTTCTTCCTGGTGAATTGCCCCTTTTATCAGTGTATAATGTCCTTCTTTGTCTTTAATAACAGTTTTGCTTTTAAAGTCTATTTTATCTGATATAAGTATAGCTGCTCTTCCTTTTTTCTTTTGGGTTACTGCAAGCATGGAATATCTTTTTCCAGACTTTCATTTTCAAGCTATTGGTATCCTTGGGTCTAAGGTGAGTCTCTTGTAGGTAGCACATAGATGGCTTGTATTTTCTTATCCATTTTGCCAGTCTGTATCTTTTGATTGGGGCATTTAATCCATTAACATTCAATATTACTGTAAAGGCAGTTCTTAGTTCACCCATTTTGACCTTTGGGTTTTTATCTCTCATATTTTATTTTCATACTTTTAGTTACTTTTACTAATATAAACTTCATTTCTAGATTCTCTTCCAAACTGCTCTTCCTGTCTTTTCTTTTCAGGCTGTAGCACTCCCTTTAGTATTTCCCAAAAAGCCAGTTTCTTGATTACCCACTCTCTCAATTTCTGTTTATCTGTGAATATTCTAAACTCACACTCATTTTTAAAAGACAATCTTGCAAGATATAAGTTTCTTGGCTGGAAGGTTTTCTCTTTTAGTATCTTAAATATATCATACCACTGCCCTTTTGCCTCAATGGTGACTGATGAGAAAAAAAGGCACTTATTCTTATTGGGTATCCCTTGTATGTTATGCATTGCTTTACTCTCACTTTTCTCAGAATTTTCTGTTTTTGAGGTTTGACATTCTAATTAGTATGTGTCCCAGACTTGGTCTATCTGGATTTATTCTGCTGGGAATATGTTGTTCTTGGGCACAGATATCCATGTCCTTCAATAGTGTTATGGAATTTTCTACTATTATTTCTTCAAATATTCCCTCTGCCCCTTTTCCCTTCTCTTCCCCTTCTGGGACACCCATGACACATATGTCTGCATTTCTCTTACCATCATTTATTTCCCTGTGACTGTGTTTACCATTCCTTCCTTCATCTGTTCATTTGTAGGTTTATTTTAGAAGCCATGTCCTCAAGCTCACTGATCCTTTCTTCTGCCTCTTCAAAGTTACTGTTATATGCCTCCAATGTATTTTTAATTTTATTTCTTGTACTTTTCATTCCCATAAGATCTTCTATTTTTTAATGTATGCTTTCAAGTTCTTCTTTGTGTTCTCCCAGTGTCTTCTTGATATCCTTAATCCCTTTAACCATCTCTTTGAATTTATTGAAGAGATTTGTTTAAACAGTATTGATTAGTTGCCTGAACTCCTTTATGTCATCTGGAGACATATCTTGTTCCTTTGAACAGGCCATATCATCCTATTTCATGGCATGGATTGTAAATTTTGTTGGTGTCTTGGCATCTGACTTACTAGATGTATTTATTATGGGTGCAATTTCTCTCTTTAGTTTAGGGTTTTCTTGCCTTTTTCCCTTTGTTGGTTGTGCAATAGCAGATTAGGAAGTAGTTGGCACTGTAAACTGTAGAGGCTGAAGCTGCCCATGTTGTCCCAAGAAATCACATAATTTTTCCCACTTTACTCCTCTGCCAGGTATAGGGACTGGCCATGGCCATATAATAATCTAAATTATGCAGGCCAAAACCATCTGTAGTTGCTCAGAGAGACTGATGAAACTTCATGCCCCTATCACCCCTACTTGAGGTGCAGATGGAGCTACAGTTTTAGGCAGAAATCGATGCCAAACAGGTCCAATATGACCACATTTCTCCAGGTAGACTGATGTAGCACCAGCCATCCTTGTCCCCTTCCAGGGGTGGATATGAACCCTCTAGAATGTCCAACAATCTCATCTGTTTGGGTCAAATTCACATGCAGTATCTCTTGAGAGACTGAAGGAGTATTGTCCCTTCTGTTCTTTAAGGGGTGGAGATGGAACCAAAAGTGCCCATCAGTTCAGTCTTTTTTTTTTTTTTGTCTTTATTTATTTTTTTAATATTACATTCAAAATTATGAGGTCCCCATATACCCCCCACCCCCCTCACCCCACTCCTCCCCGCATAACAACAGTCTCCTCCATCATCATGAGACATTCATTGCATTTGGTGAATACATTTCTGAGCACCACTGCACCTCATGGTGAATGGTACACATCATAGCTCACACTCTCCCACAGTCCACCCAGTGGGCCATGGGAGGACATACAATGTCTGGTAACTGTTCCTGCAGCACCACCCAGGACAACTCTAAGTTCTGAAAATGCCCCCACATCTCATCTCTTTGTCCCACTCCCTTCCCCCAGTAGCCACCATGGCCACTTTCTTCACACCACTGCCACATTTTCTCTGATTACTAATCACAATAGTTCATGAATAGACTATCAGTAAGGCCACTCTAATCCACACTCTATTGCTCCATCTTGTGGACCTTCGAATGGTTGTGTCCACTCCACATCTACATCAAGAGGGGGCTTAGATTCCACATGGATGCTGGATGCAATTCTCCTGCTTTCAGCTGGAGGCACTCTTGCTCCCTGGTGTGGTGGTTTACCTTCTTCACCTCCATGTTAGCTGAGTGGGATAAGTCCAATAAACCAGAGTGTAGGAGTTGCAAGTCTCTTGAGGCTCAGGGCCTATCACATGGCCAGTCCAGAGATTCAGGTTCCCTGGGTATGCATTAAACCCCAGCATCAACTACAGTTTTGATAAAAGTAACAGGAGAGGCTTGTGAACAAAGATCACATCTGAGTTCAGCTCCATCACACAGAAACACAAACTCCAAAGTAGGGCCAACTGACATGGCACCGAACTCCATCTGCCATGACCATAGAACCTGTGGGTCTCTGTAGCCCTCAGAAGAACCAATACCTGGGGTTGTATCTACTTTACCTGTCTCTGGGACTCTGCTGAGGTGTGCATAAGGGCAACCCCTCTGATACACTCTCAGCTCTTTTTGGAGACTCATAGCCATATAAACTCATTTGTCCTTTCCATTTCCCCCTTTTATTCAGGTCAAAAAGCATTTTTAACTCCGGCTATTATATGCAGATTGAGATATTCTGCTGGTCCGAGTTGACTCTTTTATTCAAGGTCATTTTCTAGTTACATTATCAGCTGGTACTTGGTAGTAATCCCTCGGTGCCAGGGAGGCTCATCCCCGGGAGTCATGTCCCATGCTGGGGGGAAGGCAATGCATTTACATGCTGAGATTGGCTTTGAGGCTGGCCAAATTTGAGCAACATGGGGGTTCTCAGGAGGTAACTCTTAGGCACCCTGCAGCTCAGTTCATTTTTTGTAGGCAGAAAGTGCCTGCTATGGCCTAGAGAGGTTGATGGAAGGGTGGAGGTGGAATTGAAGGTGCTCAGAAAGGCAGAGGAAATACAGCTACTCTCCTTCCACTGGGGTGTGGTAATGGAGCCCCAGGTGTCTGACTACCCAGTTTGTACAGTCTGAAAGTGCCTGCAGTTGCCCAGAAAGGTTGATGCAGGTCCCCCCAGCTTCTTCCTGGCTGGAGGTGTGGCTGGAGCCTGTGCTAGGGTTGCAATAAGATCTGTGTAGAAAGAAGTCAGTTCCTACCATTACTGTAATTTTCAATCAGCCCTGCTTCCCCTCATGTCAGCAGCAAAGTTAAAATGACTGCTACCAACCTCTTTCTGACTTGGACAAGTTCAAACTTTAGTTCTTTTTAAGATTATACTTCAGCCAGCCAAAATTACTAATCTGTAGCTGAAATTGGTAGCCAACCATCTCTTCCCCCCACCCCCCACTTTTTTTGAGAAATGGGACTTTCAACTCCTGCCACAAAGTAGCTCCCAAGGCAGCTTGTGTTTCCAGTGAAGGATGGGCACTGGTTTCTGCAAAGTGAAATGTTCTGCTCAGGAATCTTCATCACAGATGGGCAGTCTACTTCCATTCTCTCAAGAATGTTGAAAGATGCCCTCTGGTCTCCTGGACTCCCCCAAACAGGTGCTTTAGATAGCTCTGTTTAGATTACTAACTACCCTGTAGGATGTGCTGACTCTTGAAACACCTTACTCAGCTGCCATTTTGTGCCTATCCCCCTGTATCTCATAGGTTTTGAACACAACATAGGTTGTGTTCTCATTTTTATTTGTCTTGAGATACTGATTTCAATTACAATTCTTTCTTTGATACATTGATTATTTAAGTATCTTTTATTTAATATCTATGTACTTTTTAATTTTGCCTTTTTCTATCCATTATAGATTTCCAGCTTTATTCCATTATAATGATAGAAAGTGATTTATATAATTTTGATCTTTTATAAATTTATTGATATCTGTCTTACGACCCAACATATGGTCTATCCTGGAGAAGGATCCATGAGTACTTGAAAATAATGCATTACCTGATGTTCTGGGGTGTAATACTCTAAAAGTGTTTGTTAGATCCAGCTCATTTATCATTTTATTAAAGCTCTCTGTTTCCTTATATATCTTCTGTCCAGATGTTTTATCTAATGCTGAGTGTGCTTTACTGAAGTCTCCACCTATTGTTATAAATACATCTGTTTCTCCCTTCAGTTGTACCAGTGTGTGCCTCCTGTATCTTGGGGCACTCAGATTAGGTGCATAAATATTTATTATAGTTATTTACTCTCAGTGAATTTCCCCTTTGATTAATACACAATAACATTCTTCATCTCTTCTGACAGTTTGCACTTAAAATCTCTTTTGTCAACATTAACATCACTACTCTAGATATATATTGTGTCCCTACAACTGAGGTGAGTCTCTTGTAGATGGAATATAGATGGCTCTTTTTTTAAAAATTCATTCTGTCTATGTCTTTTGATAGGGGAGTTCACTCCATTAACATCCATTGTTATTACTTTAAAGGGTTTTTCTCGCTTCATTATTTTATACTTAGGCTTTCCATTGTCATATCTTACTATTGTAGGTCTTTTTTATCTTTTAAGTTATCTTTACTAATAATCATAATGTATACACTCTTCTCTAAGACTCTTACCCTTGTCTTTTCCTTTCAGGCTGAAGTACTCCCATTAGTATCTCTTATAAACCCATTTAAAAATATATATATACTCTTAGTTTTTCTTTGTCTGTGAAGACTTTAAACTCACCTTCATTTTTGAAGGACAGTTTTTCTGGATACAGAATTCTTGGCAGTCCGTTTTTCTTTTTCACTGCCTTCTTGCCTCCATGGATTCTGATGTGAGATTGGACCCTAGTCTTATCTAGCTTCCCTTGTATGTACTGTTTTGATTAATCTTCCTGCTTTTAGAACCCTCTTTTTTCCTCTGTCATTTGTCATACTGAATAGTAGATGTTTTGGAATAGGTTTATTTGGACTTATTCTGTTTGGTGTGCATTGTTTATCTTGGATATTCTTATTTAGGTCTTTTATAAAGGTTTGGAAATTTGGGGTCATTATTTCCTCAAATATTCTTTCTGCCCCTTTTCCATTTTTCTATCTTTTTCTGGGACAATTATAACACATATGTTTGTGTGTTTCATGTTGTCCTTCAATTCTCTGAGACCCTGTTCCATTTTTGCCATTCTTTTTTCTGTCCTCCTGTCTTTGCACATTCAAATGTTTAGTCCTAAATTTCACTTATTCATCCTCCATCATTTCAAATATGCTGTTATAAGCCTCCTGTGTGTTTTTAATCTCATCCATTGCATTTTTCATTCTCAAAGGCTCTATTACTTTTTGCAGGCTTTTGAATTGTTCTTTGTGCTCACCCATTGCCTTCTTAATATCCATTATCTCTTTAGTCATCTTTTCTTTCAACTTCTTGAATAAATTTAGGAGATTTGTGTGATTATCATTGATTAGTTCTCTTAAATCCTGTGTCTAATCAGGATTTTTGGTTTGTTCCTTTGTCTGAGCCGTTGCTTTCTGTGTCTTATATAGCTTGTAGTTTTTTGCTGATATCTAGGCATCTGTTTATGCTGGTGAATTTATTCTCTTGCTTAGTAGTTTTTTTTCACAGCTCTCTTTTGATTTTTGGTTCAACTTATTCTAAGTCTTTAAAATTGACCAGCATAAATTATCAAAATAGGGACTTGCATCCAATGACGGGACTCAGATCTGATCCAAGTGGGTTGGGAAAAGAGACTCCAAAAAGCATTTTTTCTTTCTTAAGTTTCCTGACTTGTCAGAAGATGGTGCTTTTTAGCATACCTTTCTATGGAGGACTTTCATATTTCATTGGTTAAAGCAAATCACCAGTCAGGTCTCATGTTGATAGAGCAGAAAGACTAATCCTCCACTTATGAACCAGGAGAAAGGAGCCAGTCAGAATGAGTGATAGAAAGGGGCTGAAAATATTTTGAGCAAGAAATACATGCCTACACAAACCTACCTCCAACCATCAGCAAAAATCAAAATTGAAAATATATGGTACATGTTTTACTTTCATTAAACAATTTTATATGACTTTAATGAATAGACTAATTTTAAAAACTATATATTTACCCACACATAAAGCATCACTGACCAGAAATATTTATTGGTGCAATAATCAATTTTTATGTGGTAATAGTTGAAAAGTCTTGCATAAAAATAAATTGATGTTTTCATTTGTACTCCAGTCTGAAAATAAATACTTTAAAGTTGCAGTCAAACAGAATAGAACCAGCTTCAGCAACCTGATGAATCAGTACAAATTTTGAATACAATTCCAGCTTTACTATGAAGTTGGTAACAATAATACTTTTTAAATATATTTCATTTGTAAATTAACATCTATGTGAATTTATAAATCCTATTCCCCCTGTTCATTCATATTTTAAAAACATCATATCATTTTACATTTGCTAATTCACTCTGAATAGAGGGTATGAAATTATCTTCTTAAATGAAGGGGATTTTCTACTTTCTCAACTACTTACCACCTTTGAAATAATTTTATCTGATTTGTGGAGCTTTTATCCCATTTAATAAGGTTGATTACCATATCTCTTAATAGCAAAAATAAGGATGTTTTGTTCTCATGTAAAGCCAGAGCAGGTATATTATCTTTACTTGAAAAACATAAAAAGGAAAAAATTTTGGATATTATAAATGCATGCATATTCTTCATTTAGCCTCAATATGTTTAATACATCTTTTTCACTTATTTTCAGGTATCTTTTATCCATCCTCCATCTTTAATGGATAATATAAACAATTAGACTAAAAATAAAACAATTTTTTAGCTAATTTCACAGAAACTTACAATATTCCACTTATGTATGTGATTTCAGGGCATTTTTCACAATTCAGGATTTCAGAACAAAGACACTGTCTAGGCGTTCTTGCCTATTGTATATAATATATATTAAAAATGTGATAACTACAGTGACAGACAGTGATGTGGGAACAATGGCAGTATATACCAAAGGTGCTTAATCAAGTGAAGAGGAGAAGTGAATGTCATATGTATAAGAAGAGAAGATACCAGAATTGAAGAAGAAGGCATTGGATGTTAGTTGGATAGAAAATGAGGTTTTTAGCAAAGGGACTGCCTGTGTAAAAGTGTAGCAACAAGCAGGCACTTTTGCAATAATGAAAATGGTCCAAAGGAGACTGAGAAGATGAGGACCAGATTCAGAGGGATCAAGGAATTGAGATTTATTTTGAGGACAAGGGCAAGTTGTTGAATTGTTTCCTGTATAGGCTACTTTTTTGGAATTATTACTCTATTAGAAACATGGAAATTGCATTGAAAAGGCTATACCAAGAAAAGGGAGACTGATTAGGAGCTACCTGAAGTAATCTGGGCACAAGAACCTTTTAGTCAGACCTAAGATATTGTCAGTGAGATAGGACAAGACCTAGCAATAAACGCCATGTGTTGCTAAAATAGTCACTGATTAGCCCACATTTATATCAGAGAAAAACATCACGCCCTGGAACAAAGACTGCATAAAAATATGCCTATAATTATATGAACAATTTTATAATGGAAGCATAAAATGAGTAGATTTTCTGGTGAAAGCCATTTCAAATGACCTTATAAGGGAAATGTAATCCAAATATCCACCTGGGATATTGAAAGCAAAACAGGCCATGTAAAAGTAAATTAATGTGTATGCATTCTCTGTTGGCAAAGGATTTTATCAATATTTTTCAATCATCAAAATTCTTTACATATTTATGTCAGTGATGTCCCAAATTTTCAGATTATATACTTTATTACTGATAACATTTTAAATTTAGCACCCCAATATATGTTTATTAACTTCAATAAATTATTTATACACACCACCAAACCAAAGGAATATGTGTGTTTATATGTGTATATATATGATAAAAATATTAAACATGGAAATTTAAAAGATATATGATTAATATGATATAAAATATTTATAAAATAATTAATTATGTTTTTGTTTTTAGTAGTTTCACTAAAATGAACATTAAGTTTTCTGTTGAGAGGAATTAATGGATTGCTTCATGATTTTTGAAAATCTGGGTTTACCAATTTGTGATACTAATTGAATGATTTTTTCCAAAGTTCGCTTTATTTTAAAACTTGTTCCTAATGGTTATCATAGGTTAAAAAAGGAAAATGCTTTACAAAATTTCATATAGAAAAAATAAAGAAAGCATCAGTGGCCTCACTTACTAAACCATGATATTTTTTAAAATGTCATTTTCTAATTATATACAGATACAGAATTTCCATTTTCCTTGATCCTGAACATCAAATTAAGAGGCTCCATTTTTGTATTTTTAAATAATTTTAAAATTCAGTGAAAATTTTAAGTAGAAGCTGCTTAGCTTCTAAATTTTGTTTCAGCATTTTGAAACTGTAGGTATAGAGGACACATAATATTTTGGGGGGAAAAATCAAAGAATGATGGGAATATTTCCAAGCATCGCTTTAAACTGCTCTCCCCATAGGAAAATTTTCTGTCAGAAAGCAGTTACTTTCTCCTTTACCATTAAAATGCCACCTTCATACTGAAATGACAACTTAATTGTATTGATACTTTTTTAATATATCTGCTTGGTAGCAAACTATAGACTATCACAGAAATGGTCAGCAAATTTGAGACATTTAATTTTATCTTTGAAGAAGATGAATGAGTGACTCCTCTTTAAACTCAATACTTTCACATTGCAAATTATTACATAATCTATTATTAAAAGATAGTTGTTTTAGTTTCCTGGACTGCCCAAGCCAATAACATGCAATGGGTTTCTTTAAACGATCAGATTTCTTAGTTCATGGTTTTTAGACTGTGAAAAATATCAAATCAAGGAATCATCAAGACAGCATTTTCCTCACAAAGACTGGCGTTTTGGGCCTGGTTCCAGTGATCTTCAGTCTGAGCTCCTCTGTCTCATGGCAAAGCACAGAGCAGTTTCTCCTGGCCTCGTCTGTCTCTTCCAGATTATGTTGACCTTCAGATTCTTGCTTTCAGTTACTTTCTGTTTTAATTTCATTCCCTTTATAATGGACACCAGTAATAGGATTAAGACCCATGCTGACTGATATTGGCCACTCGTTGACTGAAGTAACCTCATCACAAAATGCTACTGTTAAATAGGTTCAAACCTACAGGAATGGATTAAGTTTAAAACTTGTTTTTCTGGGGTAAATATAGCTCTAAGCCATTACAGTAGTGTTTCTAAAAAATATTTAACTATACGAGGAACATCTTATAACCAAAAAACCCACAATATGTTATAGTATTCTGACAGTGAAAGAATGATGAGTCTATCATTATCAGCTCTTTAGAATTATTCAATGTTCCTTCAGGAATCCTTCAACATTATGACAAGTGACTCAGCTATACGGACCAGCTGAGTGTGCCACTGATACTCCATCCATTAAATATTAGTAGAGTTTAACTTATTTTTTGCTTTTGGTAAAGTAAATATAAAGAGGCATTATAGTGGTTGTTCTTCTTATTTGATCATATTCGCACAAGGAGATGTCAAACCAAGGGGTAAAAGCAATCAATTCACTAACCAAAAATAGCACCTTGTTTTATTTAGTATAGAGCTCACAGTTCTGCTCTGCTCATGCATGGGTCATATAGTTATATATCTCTACCTCTACCTCCACCTCCACCTCCATCTCCATCTCCACCTCCACCTCCACCTCCATCTCGATCTCTATCATCTATCTTACTCCATCAGAAACTACAGTCACATATAGGGTTTGATTTTTTTTTTTTTTTGCACATCTTTGATCCCTTTGTTAGTCTGGTGAAGAGTACATACCCCTTCTTCAAATAATGTTCTGAAATGAAAAAAATAAAAGCCATGTTGTTATTAAGCAAATCAATTACATTGAAATTTAGTTATCCAAGTATTTAAAACCAAAATTGACATACAATAAGATATGTGCTTCTATATAAATATTTTAAATAACAAGATCTATTAGTGTTTCCTATAACTACTGAAGTTTCAAAAAAATATATGTGTAAACATATTTTAAGGCTCTTCATCAACTGCAATATTATATGAATATATCTGTGCAGTGCTGATGCGTGCAAGGAGTGCCATGCCACGCAGGGGTGTCCCCCGAGTAGGGGAGCCCCACATGCAAGGAGTGTGCCCCATAAGGAGAGCCGCCCAGTGTGAAAGAAAGTGCAGCCTGCCCAGGAATGGAGTTGCACACACAGAGAGCTGATACAGCAAGATGATGCAACAAAAAGAAACAGATTCCCATGCCGCTGACAACAACAGAAGTAGACAAAAGAAGATGCAGCAAATAGACAGAGAACAGACAACCGGAGTGAGGGGTGGGGAAGGAGAGAAAAATAAATAAATAAATAAATAAATCTTTTAAAAAAAGTAAATTAAATGCTACAATAAATTAGATTAAATACTTTTTTTTTGAGGTACTGGAAGCCTGATACTGAACCCAGGACCTCATATGTGGGAAGCCTCACTCAACCACTGAAGCACATTGACTTTCCTGAAGTTGGTTTTACCATTTGCTTTGCTTGTTGTTGGTTTTTTTTTTTCAGGACGCACTGGGAGGAGAACCCAGGACCTCCCATTTGGAAGGTGTGCAATCAACTACTTGAATCACATCTGCTCCCAAACATGTTTTTATTAAATAATTTAATGTTACCACTAATTTCTTTGGAAAATGATAAGGTCCCAGAAAAGGAATAACTCTGCAGATGACTCAAGACACACAGAACTTTAGAAAGTCTAGGGGATTCAGATTCACAAGCCCTAAGATGGCATGAAAGTAACTCTTATGTGTAGCACAGAAATTTCTAGGATATTTAGTAGACAAGGAAGATCTGCCCAAGGCATGCCAGTGGTTACTGAGTGGATGAATGGTACCATGGTTGTCTCAGTGGATAGCCAAGGAACAGTTGGTTCCACATTCTTCTGTTCAAACACCTTAGTGTCATATAAAGCATTAGAATTCACATACAAGTGTTGGAAGAAAGGACAGAATCCAAATAAACAAGACTTGGATTTCTGCAACTATAGCAATCTGGGGGATTCTAAATTTAAATGATGTTAAAAATAGATTATTTTGTCACTTGAGTTTATAAGCCTAGTTTTATAGACAGAGGTGGGGAGGAAGAAAACTTGAATTGCTTCTTACCCTAGTACATGTAAGGAATAAAGTCTAGAATTTATATTGAGCTCTATACTCTTTAAGAATCTATGAATGAATACACTGCCTTTGCTTGTGTATAGTTTTGCAGAACAGCAGGTTTGGACTTCTGAGTCTTAAACAGTTTTCTTAGACTATAAGCATCTGTTAAATTAAAAAAAAAAGTACTTGGAAAGTTAAAAAAAGTCAGACAAGAATGCATAATACATCTTTATTTGAAGTCTTTTTTATTGTTATGGATTTGGTAAAAAATAGTAATTGGAATGGATAGGGAGAAGCAGCTAAAATCTTATTTGGGAAAAAAATCAGGAAGAAAAGAATACCAAATACTCTTTAACAGAAGTGTAAAATATGTTTTAATTTTTCCTATTCATGTGTATCTTTTTTTTTTTTTCCCTTAGGGGCTTTATCCTTGTTGAAAATATGTTGCACTACTCTGAATTCCTAAACCAGTGTTGAAGTCAGATGACAACACATTTGCAGTCCGTGGAACCACAATGCCCTGCTGTCAGGATTGTAAATGATGCCACTTTTCAACAAAGCAGTGATCCAATTTTAGGGTTAAAGACATGAATTTTAACAGAAAAAAATATGAATTTAAAGTTAACCTCATGCTTTTTCTGTGACTTTGTTCTCAGAACACTGTTGCTAGCAAGATTAGAGGTGAAGTTGCTTCTTCTGTTTTCCATGGTAAGTGGAAATCCCCACATACTTCATCAGCTTAGTTTGAGGAGCTAATTGAATAGAAAAGTGAGAATGAATTTGGCCCCCTCCATTGGCTTTCACCCTATGAAGAATGTATGAACGATTGGAAGGTGTGAGTGGGTGGGTGAGAGAACTACTACTATGACTAAATAATAGAAGGTAGTCTTTACATCATCTAAATTTAAACTGCTGTGGCATCCCATTACTCATTACATCACATTATATGCTGAGTTTAAGCATAAAGTTAATATATGATTGTAAACAGCAAGCTCTATACCTATTGTATTTTATACCTGGCAGCTGTTTCTTTATGTTTTTAAGGAAATTAAAGTGTCTATATATTTTTTCTTAACATATTGCTTATATTTTTTGTTGTTGTGATTAATTAACACCTCTTGGAAAGTCTGTACTCCAGGGAGAAATGTCTTTTACTGCCAAAGGCTGCATTGGTTCTTTCACTCTGGGAATAATGCAAGCCAAGAAGACAAGTGAAAGAGAAGACACAGGCTTTATATCGGTCTGAGAAATGATGCTTTCTGGGCCTTCCGTATAACTTGGAGATGATCAAGGAAGAATCAAGTGTGAGTCAGAAATGGGAAGTTGTTTCAGGGTTCCAGCTTTATTGGGCTCCTTTTTAGTTAAAGAAACTAATTCTTTAGGTATACATTATATATTATTTTTTTAATTCATGCATTCATTTAGTGCTTATTCAATCTCTTGCTGACTCTGTGATTCCTTTTGTAGCTATTGGAATATCAAAATGTGAGTGTTCAATTTAAAAGGCAATACTTATTAACTAATTTGGTACACTAAGAAGTAGGTGTTTAATAATTAATTACTTTTGTATCATTTTAATGATGTGATTTATATCATGCAGCTAAGAACAGAGACCTATATATGTCTATGTGAACTTTTAATTGCCATAAAAACTTAACAAATAACTAAATTGTCAGGTATAAGTACCTCTCAGGACTACCTATTATGTATGTCCAAAGAAGTTCTACTCATTTTTAAGGATCTCAGTTCAAATTTGGCTTCAATGAAACATTTCTTGTCCCCTAGAACTGGATTAGATTTTTCCCTTACCATCTCTCAATATTTTACATTTATTTATGTAAGTAATTGGCTAATTTGGTCCCCATCTCTATTCTAGTGAATGAGAAATTCAGTTCTTTTAGCTCCTACCATCAAATCACTGTCTTATGGTAGACTACATGACACATGTGAAGGGTTCAGTAAATATAGGAACTTAATAAAATGAATGACTTCTTTAACATAAAGAATATCTTTTAAGGAGTTTATAACATAATGGAGGAGGAATATAAACGCTATTGTAATTTAAAAGTAATCACCTCTTTAATAAAAATAAGCACATGTGCTACGAAAGAAAAATGGTAAAGTTTCTAATGCTAGTTTTATGGGCAAGTAGGTTCCCAGGAAAGGCTATGGAGAAAACTGTGTTTTGATTTTATTCCATCCTCTTCAGCTACCTCATATATTCTTGCTATTAATTATATTTCTCTGTTTGGTACATAAATATAGTCAATTTTTTCCTTCTTAAAACAACTGTTCTTTTTCAGAACTGATTCCCATTGCAGAAACTAACTTTGGATGAAAATTGACATCTCTTCCACTGTATTAGTTTGCCAAAGGGGTGTCCATGCAAAGTACCAGAGATGTGTTGACTTTTATAAAGGGGGTTTATTTGTGGTAAAAGCTTAAAGTTCCTTGGTCATGAAAAGTCCAGTTCAAGCCACCATGAGAGGTGCTTTCTCACCAAAGTCAGCTGCAACATGTTGAAGCAAGATGGCCACTGTTCTCTGCCCAGGTGTTAGCCTTTCCTTTTGAGCTCCGTGGATCCAGTTTCTTGGTGCTTCATGGTTAAGTATCCTGTAATCTTAGGGCTTGTTTCTTTCTGTTCTTTCTATCATGTATCTACTGTTCTGATCTTTTTACAATTTCATCTGTCAGGCAAAAACTTTATCTCTACTCAGAGCCTCAACTGTTTGAGCCATCTCCTTTCTGTTACATGGTGTGATAAAAAATAACAGAGCTCTCTCTCTTCCTGTGTCTATCTGTCCATGTGAGTCCATTTTTATCAGACCCAGCAAGGAGTTGGGACTCAAACTGAGTCAAGCCTTACTGGAGTAGTTGAATCAAAAGCCCTAAAGCAGTCATATAGGGAATCTAATCAAAGGTCCCTTGACTGAATTTGATGCAATCAAAGGATAGGACAACCAAAGGAATAGAGTAGTTTACCAACATAATCTTACTCTTTTTATAGATTCATAAAACAATCTCAAACTGCCACTTCCACTGAGATGAGGGAAAGAAGAAATGGATTATCTTGAATGAAAGTAGAGGAGCGAGCTGAAGCAGTTCTTAAATCATTACCTCTGCCTTTGATAGACTAGATAGAAGTTTATTATTAAAGGTGATGGCAGAGCAAAGTTAAGGAGAACAAGAAATATATGCAGTATCCACCGAGCAGAATGTGAACAGACTGGGTTATGTAGAAAGATTTCCAAGGTGAACTGAAGATCAAGCTGCATATGTGTATAATGTGCTTTTTACAAGCAATAATCCAAAGGTCTAAGTGATTTTCGTTTAGAAGTGCTATTCAATATTTTTTCTTTTCTTGTCCTATTGTATTGGCTAGAATCTCCAAAACAGTTTGAACAGCTGAAGAAATGTGTGCTGTTTTAACTGCACTGAGAATTGTGTGTAGCTCTTTAATATGGTGTTTGCTATTTGTGTATGAATTATACCTTTAATTTCATTATAGGAATTCCATTCCAGGCATCATTTAAAAGTGATTTTTTTTCAAGCAGAAAGGACTATAATATATAATGTGTATTACTTATACATCATGGTCTTTATTGATATTATATTTTAGCATACTATATAAATGGGTTAGACTATGTAAATGGGTTAGACTACATAAATATGTTATTGAATCATCCCTTTATTCCTATATTGAAATTTAATTGCCATGATCTGTTTCATCACCTTTAGATTTGGTGATGAATTATCTTCTGTGGGATTCCTCCATTTATGTATGTGACATTGTTATATATATTTTTCTTTTATTGAATTGTCTTCATCAATTTGGTTATGAGTACTAGTTTAAGAATAACCCTAACCTTATAAATTTTATGCTCATCTCACTAATTGAGTGTGGAATTATTACGTGTTATTTTATTCTATAAAATACTTAAACACCTTCCTTCATATTTCTAAAATTTGTCTGTAAGACCAATGAACTTTTTGGTGTATTTCTTTTAATTTCTTCAGAAAAATTCAATCTGTGTTTCTACGTCTTGCTGAGTAAATTTTAACATTGTAAATGTCACATTTTTCAAGAAAAAAAATTTTATTACTATTATCCAAAGCATTTATACATAGTTAGAATAATCTGCTTTATATGTTTTATTTCCTTGAAGGGGTAGTTTTATTAATTTTGTAATGCCATTTATGTATGTTTTGTCATGTATTTTATCTGCCTAACCAGAATCTGGTACCTGAGCATTCTCCTGTTATTTTTCTAACTCCGTATATTTTCCTGCTAAAATTATTACATCTTTCTTCTTATTGTTTATTTGTTTAACTTACTTGTTTCACTATAACTTAAGCTATGAAAGTTCAGAATACTGTTCAATCTGCATTACTTACATTTTTTACTAAGTAGAGTCTATAAATAGCCTATAATTCTTTGTTCCATTTCTTACTGGATCTAAAGTTCATTTTGCTCTTTAGAAGAATCGTACTTTTTATTTTACTATTATTTTGCTAATAGTAAGTATTATCACATTGATGTCAGATGAACTCAATAAACTATGTTTGAACTTAAAGATGTGTGTGTCCAATTATGCAATCATTTTTGATAATACTTTATATGTATTTGAGAGAAACATACAGCTTTATAGAGTGAATATATGTATTTATATCCATATTGTCTTTTTTGTTTATATGCAGATAAAGCTAGACATTTTATTTCCATATATTTATTACACTAGACATTATAATAATGAACAGTATTTCTATTTCATATAGAAATATAAAGGTTTCAGAAATAAATGTGCTTACATCTATTTCCATTAAAATTCATTTATCTGATTTTAACTTCTCTGCTGCCATACTAAAATTTTAGTTCTGATATTATTGTGCCACTTCTACTTTAAGGCTTATTTGAGAATTGCATTGTACATTACAAATCACATCATCAAATTTTAAAGGGATATAATACTAGTCACAAAAACTATAGCATTTTATTCTAGTGTATTTATTAAACTTTTGCTTATTTAGAATACACTGTCTCATTTTACCCTCATAATATCTTGAAAGATAAACACTATATTAACCTCTTTCTTTAGATAAAAGGAAATAAAGAAAAGAGAAATACAGTAAATTGCCAATGTAACTGGAATTCCAGTGTAAGGAATTCTTCTCTACATCTATGTTGCTAACTACCCTGCTATAGCACAGTAGAGTACAATATTTTACTACAGATTATAAAGGTCTTTTTAGTCACTAATTTCCCTCACATATTAAATCTCTATATAAAGATGAACATGGTTGACCATGGGTTCTAAGAAGGTGTAAATTAAAACTGCTTATTCTGAAAAAAGGAAAAGGTACAAATTATAGACAGATTTCTAAGTGATAACAAATTAAGATCCAAAATGTAGATGTTGGGCCTGTGTGACAGGGTCTGCTGAATGGCAGCATTATTTAAATTCTTTTACTGCCAGTAAAGTTTTATCTGTATACTAAATGAGAGATAAAAAGTAGAAAGTCTGGGTTCAATGGTTTATCTCTGACATTTCCCTCCATGATGTAGCCAACATTACTCTTGCACATATGTAAACTTGAGAGAAAAATTAATGAGGCAGTGCAGAGCTACATTTACTCACTTGCAGCCTATCTGTTTATATATAATATTTTGTATTGACTATTAGCTACTTTAGAAGTAAGCCAAAGTAAAAAGTGAAGGCAACATGTTCAAACATAATTTTTTTTTATTGTTATCCTCAAAATGAGTTATTTATAACAGTTTTCCTTCAGTCACTCATAAGAATGTCTAGCATACAGTAAACAGGAAATACAAATTTGTTGAATTAAATAGAAAAGCTACTTTTGCCAATATTTAGTGTTTCTAAATAGAGAAATCATTATTATTTTTACATACTCAGGGACATACTGACTCAATTGGGGAAAACAAACATCTTTCAGAAAAAAATATATAATTGCACACTATTCTACCAACATTTATCCATGGCATAGAACAGTTATGGAATTGTACAAATGTAAAAGATTAGTCATGGAAATAATTTATAAAGATTTTGAGAAAAAAATCAGGAATCAGAAAATGTGGTTTTTATACACTTGATTATAAATGAAAAACTATGGATTATTGTACAACATAAAAATTTATTTGTCACTTTGTCAATATAATTCAATTTTTTATTAAAGAGGAGAAAGAGAATAATGAAAGGAGCACCTAAAGATTAAAATTCAGTGACTTACCTATTCAGAGTATGAGTTCAATTAGATAATTTTAAAACTCTAATACATCACTACTATTAAATACTTACTCAGAGAGTGAACTTATATGTATATGATTGAGCCAAACAATGATAGTCTTTTTTTTTTTTTTCTGCTCCTTGTTAGCATGTGCTAGTAAGAGTTAGGACCAAAACAATCTGTATCTTGCACTAATTGGAAACATGAAATCTGGCATTCCAACAAACCAATATATTTCTGCAATAGAAAAATGACTCATTGAAAGTGATATAGAAATATTTGAAACCATATTACTTCTTTCAGGATACCATGATATAGTTCAGAGTTTTCAAAGTGAATTATCTAGTATAGCAATATTGTCTATTTCATAAAATACTCTTTTTTGTTAGAAATTCCTTGGTGTAAACACTTGCAACTACACAGTATTGGTTGTTCTAAATACAGCTACTTTTAAAAAATTATTTGTTTAAAGATCAGACAGCCTCTTCTCTGAAACAGGCAGGCAAAGTAGCTTTAGATCTTGAAACAACAGAAGGGGCATGGTTTGTGAAGTCAAATTTACAATTTTGAAGTCAAAATTACAATGGCACCAGTGACCACTTGTATGAAATTGCACAAATGACTTAATATTCTAAACTTCAATAAGACCACTAGTTAAATTTGGACACTGGCACTTCCCTTGCAGACTTACTGTGAGGATTAAAAATAGCTCATGGTGCCTAGTCCAGGGCAGAGATTTCATAAATGGCAATTATGTGAGGAAAATTTTATATGTACTTTAAAATTCTTGTTTTTAAAAATTTGTTCTTGGTCTGATTTTGAGCAGTTTAAAAATAATTTGGTATTGATTCATTGATTGCACAGCAATGAAGAAATGTACTAAAATGCAGAGGCAACTGATTAGTTCTTGCTTACTGATGAACTACATTAAAGGCAACTAAAATATAAAATTTGCACAAATGGAAATAAAATGTAATGGAAATGGTATTCTGAAATCTAATGATTCATTGTACATCAAAAGGAGAAATTGAGTTTACCATAAAGATCAGAAAACACTAAGCTTCAAGGTCCTCCAGGGCAGTTAATGAGGGTGATTTAGTGCCATGTGCTGTGCTGAAAGTTCAATATGTGGTTCAAGAAAACTGATGATGAGCTAATTTCTCTGTTTGAATCTCGACATTAATAGACATCATGAGGGAAGTGGACTTGGCCCAATGGATAGGGCATCCATCTACCACATAGGAGGTCCGTGGTTCAGACCCTGGGCCTCCTTGACCCATGTGGAGCTGGCCCATGCACAGTGCTGATGCATGCAAGGAGTGCTGTGCCATGCAGGGGTACCCCCTGTATAGGGGAGCCCCATGCGCAAGGAGTACACCCCATAAGGAGAGCTGCCCAGTGTGAAAGAATGTTCAGCCTGCCCAGGAATGGCGCCGTACACACGGAGAGCTGACGCAGCAAGATGACGCAGCAAAAAGAGACACAGATTCCCGTGCCGCTGACAACAACAGAAGTGGACAAAGAAGAACATGCAGCAAATGGACACAGAGAACAGACAACTGGGGGGGGTGGGGAGGTGGGAAGGGGAGAGAAATAAATAAAATAAAACAAAACAAAATGGACATCATGATTGCTGAGTGCACTTTTTAGACAGATTATATAAAAGATGAATTATAAATTCTCAGTGGAGTTAGATATCATCGCTGAAAATCATCCTAAATTCAATAAAGACAATGCAGTCCAGAAGAATTTTACTCTTTTTCCTATTGCACAGTGCCCAGACTGGAAGATGGAAAAGCTATATAATTAAACTTGTGGATTTCAGCATGCCTGTTTTATAAATCTTTCATGGCAGTCTTATGGACAAAGAAAGCACAAGAGCAGACTATTTCTAATACTATTAAAATCTGTAATTTTATGAATAGCTTTTCTTAGAGAATGTTCATTTGCAGTTCAGTATCAATCAGAAAAAAAGATTACGGTCATGTCTCAGGCCAATAATATTGAACATTGCAACAATCACTTTAATGAAAATATACTAGGCATATTTATTGAATTATTGGCTCACTCAGATCTGTTAAGGAGTATAGACTTTATTGAATAAAAGAGTTATGATTCAACATTATTTTGATAGGTTGGGAAATGATTCAAATCTAACAAAATAATTCAATTGATGTCAACACAAGACTCTGAAGAGAAGAAAGAACAGAAGAAGCATGTGTTTTGGTTGAGCGAAAGCTGAAAGTGAAATAGCATTGCAATAATCTATCAAAAATCTAATGTACAATTGTGTTCTATTAGTGGTAGTGTATTGTCTAGAAAAAGATTAACAGGTATTGCATTTCTTCTCGCTATTATTCGGATAACATTCTGCAGCATACAGTGTTAAATTACTGAGATTGGAAACAAAGATACATAAACTGGAAAGCATTTCAAATGTAGTAACCAAGAGAATAATGGTTTTCAAAATCATGGCCAATTCGTAGATTAGAAAGGCACTTACTAGGAAGGTATACAGATTTCCACATCGGGTAGGGAATTAGATGCAGATGAACCTTACAAATCAGATAGTCTCATCATAAAACTATTCTGAGCTCCTTCCTCTACCCTTTTCTCTCCTTCGAACTACCATGGCCTGACTATGATCTATAGGTCTAGCCTGCCAAGGGCCCTGAAACAATTAGTTGAGAAGAAAATAATGTAAGGATATCCAGGTTAGTCGTTAGATGCAAAAAACAAATAGGAATTATATATTACTATTTTGGTCTTGATTTCAGGTTTTACTTATACCAAGGAGTTTTTCTTTATTCCTAAGAACAATATTATACTTTAATTCCCTCAGTGCTTTCCTTTTCTTGCTCTCATGCCCCATCTCTAAACCGTTTCCTTAAGTCTTTGCCCAATATTCTAAAAAGTGTATTCCACTTTTCTCTTGTCCAGTTTTCTCATGGACTGAGTATCCATCCTTTATTACTCATAACTCTTTTATTAGTTTGAACAACTAACTTGAGAAAAGAGATGGCAGACCCAAAAGGAGAAGTACAAGTGTAATGAAAGAACTGTTTATAAAGGTCTGGGCAAAGTTGAGGGAAATGAATAAGGGATGGTGATGTACCCTAGCAGTGAACACTGCAGGAAGCTGCTTCTACTCTTAAGCTTGAAAGAGCACAGGGACTGAGCTGTTCCTGAAATCAGGTGAGAGGTTTATCTGTGGGAATAAATACACAATGGGATTCATGCGTTTCAACAGAAGAGCAAAACTACTGTCAAAAGATTAGCTACCCAGTGATGCATCCATAGTAATTAAACACACTGAGCTCTCTCTTCTTTTGTACTGTGATCTTCAAATATTGCTTCCTTCTAACCAAGCTAGAACACAAGGAAGCCTCCCTGAGGCAGTCTGTAGGCAATGTAGTCAGATGCAGCTGGGAGAAAAAAGTGAAGAGAGGATCTGGAAAGTCACAGAAGATGCAGCTCTTCACCTCATTAGATTTCCTTACTGTCAATTGATGGTCTTCCTTCTTCGATTACATATATTGTCAGGTCTGTGATCCTCTAGCAGGGTTGGTTTTTTTTGTTATTGTTTTTTTCTAAGTAGGTTTCCTCCTCACTCCTAAAATGTTTACATTAACTTAATTTCTCATGATTTTACAAACAAAATCTGGAAAGCTTCATAAGTTCCTTCAGCTGCATGAAGTTACCCTTTTGGTCTCACAGTGGAAAACTCTTCTTCAAAAATTCTTCAGTGATCACCAAACCAAGTTTTACCTTATTGCTATATGTTATCACAGTATATTGTATAACTCTTTGTAAAGTGTAATTAAAATTATTTAATTATTCCTAATTATTTTTAATATCTCTTTTGTCTACTGAAGTTCTCCTTGAGGACAAGGATTACTTTATTTTTGTTCAAATCTCAATCTGTCTGCCTAGAACAATAACTGACACATGGTGGGTAATAAATGTTTGTTAGTTAACTAACTTACTAAAATCTGGGATATAAACCCTTTACGTAATATTATGCCAACTCTTGACAATAATCACCTCTCTGTTTTACAGGTAATAATCAGACTTGTGACATTGAAAATACAATAATTCAGATTTTGTTTTCTTGCATTGATCATGTATAGGTCTGCCCTGAAGTCCAAGATACAATACAGTAGGAATCTATGATTTTCACATTTTAGTGCTTTCTTTCCTGTTTCACCACACTTACTGACAGAAATACCATGTAGAAACTAATCTCATAGAGCATACAAATGAAAATAAAATCTATTAACTAGCTGCATTTTGTAATCATTGGAGATATATTTGAGTCCAAAGATAATCTGAAGACATATTAGTGAAATAAAGAAGTGTTTTATTTTCCGTATTTATTTAAGGAAATGTCCCTAACTAAACATGTTTAACAAATTTCTGGTACTCCAGTAAGTTAGTGTTTAACCATTATTCTTGACCATATTAGAGATGGTAAATTCTTTATATGTCTAGCTCATTTCACTTAATGCCTTATTTCTCTACCACGACTTATTTTCTGTTTTCTGTGCCATGTTTATTTTATTTCTTATACATTTATATATATTTTAGTAAGTTGTGCCCCTAATCAAGCTGCAAGGACAGTTGTATGTATTTATTTAATTATTTTTAAAAAGATTATTTATTTCTCTCCTCTTTTGCCCCACCCCGGTTGTCTGTTCTCTGTGTCTATTTGCTGTGTCTTCTTTGTCCGCTTCTGTTGCTGTCAGCGGCACAGAAATCTGTGTCTCTTTTTGTTGTGTTATCTTGTTGTGTCAGTGCTCCGTGTGTGCGGCACCGTTTTTAGGCAGGCTGCACTTTCTTTCGTGCTGGGTGGTTCTCCTTACGGGGCGCACTCCCTGCGTGTGGGGCTCCTCTATGCGGGGGACATCCCTGTGTGGCAGGGCACTCCTTGAGCACATCAGCACTGCACATGGGCCAGTTTTGCAAGGGTCAAGGAGGCCCGGGGCTTGAACTGTGGACCTCCGATATGGTAGACAGTCGCCCTAACCACTGGGCCAAGTCTGCCGCCAACAGTTTTATTTAAATGTTTTCAAAATGCTTACTCAATGTCAATAATCCAAAATAGATGAAACAACAGGAAAGTAGCCTGATGCAAAAGTGAAAATGATATACTTTAATAAGAGGAATGAATATTCAATGTCTTTGGAGAGTCATTTGTATATTCTAGACAGCCATACACACACAAAAAGCAACTTGATTTTACCATTGCTTTACTAAAAGCCAAGCCCCTAGTAGAATGTTTATTTGTGAAATAAATGCAAGAGGAGCTCTTAAAGTTGTTTTTTTCATTTTTAATCAAGTATTGTTTGTTAGAGATAGCCTTCATTGAAATGACCACAACATAAGAATACTTAGTAATAAAGGCATAGACATGAAAGTAAAATTTTAAATCTATACAGGGCAATTTAATTTCTATGCTATAAAATTAAAATTTAAAACATAGGTTTTTTTGTTTGTTTATCTCTTTGATTTGGAAACAGAAATAAAAAGTAAAATATACCTGCAACAGCTGAATTAAATAGTTTCACCGTTGAGAAGTAGTATATGTGGTTAAAACACAGATTCTGTTGATAGTCTGGGTATAAATTTTACTTTGCCACTTTCTAGTTGGGGGGACATGTGCCACTGGGGGCATGTCATTGGACATTTTACTAAGTCTTTCTATATCAGTTTCCTCTTAGGTAAAAAGAGAATAATAGTAGTTTTTAATTCCTTAGGTTTGTGAAAATTAAATTACTTAATGCATGCAAAGAACAGAATCTTGCATATAGTAGGAATCACAAAATTGTTCAGTGCTATTAATTTGACTTCTTAAAAACTTACTCCTATGATAAGAATGTGAATTTATAAGATAGCACTGAAAAAAGATTTATAAAATTACCTAATTTTACTTTCTGTACTAAATATGAAAGTGTAATAAAAATCTGACTCCGTTTTTTTGTATTCAATTATAGACATTGTTTAAACCTCAGCAGTTCCTCTTCTCCTTCAGCCCCACATCTGGCAAGCTGATAAAGATGCCAGCGTACTCTTTTGCCACTTGTGGCAGATTTAACTCATTCAAGCCGCTCAGTAAAAGCAATGACCCTATTCTCCCTGCCCTTACCCCGCCAAGTGTGATTTAAAAAAACAAAGCCAGTCTCCCTGCCATCATTTCTCAAGCCATTTTTAGACCAGTTTGGGTCCTCCTTTCCCCAGTAAAGTCTCATTATGTAAGTACTAAGCTCTTTCATACCCTCTTAGTTTTTGTGTGGTGCCATTGATCTCAATACATGAAACAAATTGTTTATTCTGAAGAGAACAATGTCATTTTTCAATAATTTTTGGAGTAGAAAATCAGTCTGACTTTCGATGCATGCCTATTTTTCCATTTCTGTAATGATTAATAATATTATTCTAATGACCACAAATCGCTCAAGAATTATTTTCTCTACATCACTTCAGTTCATGTTTCTTTTTCTGCTATTCTTTTAAAAAAATCTTCTAACCTTTCCAGCAACATTCATTATGATTTCTTTTTCTTGAATTCTTCCTGTACACATCCTATGTTGTAGCCTTGAAACTCGAACTCAATTGTTTTTTACATCCTTTAAACAAGTTGTAGATATAACTCTCCACAAAGGCTTGAGTCTTAAACATTTATTCTTGCTTTCTACGTACACACTTGCAGTAACATATTTCTATGCAAATTATAATTTTAAATAATAAATCTTTTACTTATCAATCTTTTTCAGTTTATGATATAATTATTTCTGATGAAAATATTAGGTTCTAATGAGGCTTTCATGCATTTTTAATACATTTATACATTTTTCTTTAGCACTTATTTACATAGTTTTGCACCATTACATTTCACTTAGTGATTTGATTCTGTCTGACATGCGGTGGATGAGAAAACTGAATGCTTAAGTAATTGCCAATAAGAAAGATGTTAACATGAATTTTGATGTAGTTTAAGCAGGTATGGTTTAGCAGGAGATGGTTCTACATAATTATGATATAAATTTATATAATAAAATATTCATTTATGATTTACTAGGGGGAAAATACAGGAACTGATTTTGCTATTGGCTATTGCACATAGTGCCACATAAATTTTGACCTATGGCACTTCTCTGGCACTTACGTATGTGCAGAAAAATTATATTAAAATTCCTCTTGTGCCTCTCTGTCAAATACTGAGATTTGAAGTATTATTTTGTCTAGATCATTTTTATAATTCTTAGCATATGTCCAATCCAATTCTTAACATAAAATGATATAATAACCCTAGAATAAAGTTGCTAGGATGAGAGTTTTTTGACAGAACAAACTGAAATTATACACACACATATATACTCACACACATATACATGAACGCAAAATATGGTCAGAGTCCAAACATTGGACATAAATTATTTTACATCAAGTAGAATATATTAAGAAAATTTTATTGTATATGTGTTATCATAAACCAAATTGTTGTCAACATCAGTCCATTTGTGTTGACACAGGGATCCACAACCAATGGCTTACTACTTCAATGAGAAATATTCAAACCAATTAACATTTTTGATGCATGACATTTTTTCTTAACTTCAAAAACCTGAGTTCTATGGGAGCAAAGAACTTGTATGATTTATTCATTGTTGTTTCCATTAATGTTTGCATCATTGCATATTATGTCTTAGAAAGCAAAAGTAAGTAGGTTAAATTTGAAGAAAATAATAGACTAGAGCAAACTTAACATAAGCCTATAAAATTATGTAAGCATTGGATTGTGGATTTATGAAAGCAGGCAGTGCAAAAAGGAAATTGCTGAAAAAAAGAAGAAATAGACAGGAGATTGGGCAGTCAGGCCAGACTTAAAAGAGCCAACATAGATTATATAGGTATCAATTGTTGATGAAAGTCTGGTGAAGCTGGAAGCACTGATCAGAAATTTAGGCAAGAATATTGGACAGGATAGACTCAGAAAATCTTTTAGTCAGGGAAAAAACTAGGGGTACATCTTAAACCAGGTGTCTGCAAACTACCGACCGCAGGCCAAATGTGAACCTGCTTGTTTCTGTGTGGCCTGCAAGTTAAAGAATGTTATTTGTATTTTAAATTGTTGAAAAAATTAAAAAAGAAGAAGAATATTTTGTGAAACAAAAATTGTATAGAATTCACTTTTCAGTGTCCATAAATAATATTTTATTGGGAAATAGTCATGCTCATTCACTTACACATATTGTCTCCAGCTGCTTTAACACTATAACAGCTCTGTTGAGAACAACAGAGAACATATGACTCAAAAAGCCTAAAATGTTTATTCTCTGGACCTTTAAAAAATAGTCTGTCTGTCATCCATCTTAAGCAAATAATGGCAGAGTATTTAGTTCTACCAATAAAAGGTGTTACCCTTAGAAAGATGGCTGCCTTAGTCACAATGCGATTTCTGGCTAAAGTCAGAGAGCAGAGAGCAAAACAATTTCACATATATGAATTCTATTGTTCATATAACATTAAAATTCGTTGTCATATTTTCTTAGGAGTTTATTTCTCATTTTAGGAAAAATATTATATTCTATTTGGTAAAATAATCGTCGTAACATGGAGAACCAATGAATTTATTGAGATAATAAGATAAAATATTAATTTCCTCATCTACCAAGATGTACATTAAAAATAGTACAGCTCATGTATATTCCTAAAAGAGTCAAAGAAAACTTACCTCAGAAACTCTCCTCTTTCATGAATGTAATTGCTGTAAGAGTGAATGATGGTATTAAGTTTCCCTCTCTAAGATATATGAGACATCCAGGTTCTAAAAATGGTTACTTTTTAAAAGTCCTTTAAATCTCATAGAACAATATTGGAAAAAAAGTAATAGAAGTTCCCAAAAGTTTTTTTGTTTAGCGGGTTTCCATTGCAGTTTAGCTTTGCGTGATTTCCCCACAGCCTTTGCAGAAATGCTATTAACTTTAGAAAATTGTTTCTCCTCCTGCATGTAGAGAGAAAAAAGCAATTTGAAATGTTTATTTTATGTTTGAAGTTTTTATTCATAAAACAAGAGGCAAAAATATTATTGTTGACTTCAATTTATAGTAAATCACTAAAAGTACATAATGATGTAATGGTTTACTATAATATGTCTCTGATAAATAAAAGTAATCTCACATTGTCTTCATTCATTAATACAAAATGATGTAAAAGGTACTTTGCATCTCCAAGAAGAGAATGGAGTCATTGCCATTGCCATTGCCATTGCCATTTTCCCCAGTGCTGGATAAAATACCTTGTTTCTCAGTGGAGGTCAAGAGAGCTATTACACCATAATAGAATGTAGTAGAGAGGAGGTCTTGCTCATTCACGTTAAATGAGCCGAGAACCATTGCTAATTACTAAATTTTTTCTCCTGATACATAAGTAAAGGAACTCTGCAGTAAAGAAGAGAATACACTATCCTGTAAAGATTCTTTTATGTACAACTCAATGGATGTCAGGCTTGAATGGGTAACCACATGAAGAGCAATGGCTTAATATGTGCTTTAGTATGGTATATTGGCTAATCAAGGTACACACAACTTAAAATAGTTGTTGGCTATCTTGCATTTTGGTAAACTTCATAAACAAACACTCTCAATAAACTAATAACCCTTTAGGGCACATTTCTACATAAGATTTCTATTGCCTCAAGAACTATACTTCCTGAAATGGCTCACACTCTACTGATCTGACTAAACTTCTAATTATACTGTAGTGAATGTTTCTCTGTAATGCTCACACACAAATATAATCACACCCTTCTATAAAGGCAGTTATTAGGATGGAAAAAATAATTGAGAAACTCACTTTTTCAGAATTCATATCTTGTTTTACTCATATTGGTGGACACAACTGAATATTGTATAATATATCTTTTCTCTTTCAGTCAGAATTTTTTCTTTGGTTCTATTCCTTCCTTCTTAGTTATTTTGACAGTACCCTTCATGTATAGCAACAAATGCCAAACATTTGATTGAAATTTTTAAAAATCCATTTAAAATCTGATGTCTAATGTTAGCAGGATAATTCTTACCACATTATTAAAGTGTTGATATTTTTACTTCTGTATTCAATAGTATATATCCAGATAATATTATTCAAACATGCACACACAGAACACCAAAGATTCAGTCCTGCCCTCAGGGTTTACCTTATAATTAGGAGGTGTGGATATAGGTATAACTAAAAACGTTTTCTTTAATTCATGTATAAATAAGTCAAAATATTGAGAAATTAATTGACAATGTTTAACTCTTTATAAAATTTCAAGTCTCCCTAATTCTATATAGATGGATAACTGTATAACAATATATAAATATGTATTTAAGAAGATATATATATTCCTACATGAAAGGGTATAAGTTGTACATATATAATTATATGATTAAAGACTTATAGTATTTTAACAGCATAAATTTTGTAGTAGACCTCATTATCATTCCCTTCATATTATAGACTATATAGTCCATTTCTAGTCCATTTAATTTTGGAGGCCAGCCACCAATTAGGATAGAGTGATAGTAAATTTGAAATACCTGGATTTAAACCCCAGCAATTACAAAGAATTTCATCTGATTTTACAGATTAGCAATTAATTTCCTCCAATCATTTACACTGAAAATAAAGTCATTATAAATTTAACAAGTCAAAATTAATTATTGCCAAATATACCAGAGTTATGTTCATCCTTTCTAATGTTTGCTCATTGTGATGGTTAGGCTATTGTTTCACCTTGGCCAGGTAACTGTACACAGTTGTTTGGTCAAGCAAGCACTGAGTTCATTGTAATACAAAGATATTTATGTATTTTAGTCACCAGTGAATTTACTGCATAGATAGCCGATTACATCGACATCAATCAGGGAGATTGCCTGTTAGCAAGGAGTGACAATTTATCTAATCAGTTGAATGCCTTAAAAGGGAAAGTGATTTCAGCATTCAGAGAGAATTTCCCAGCTTGTCTTTGGACAGCCATTGTCTCCTGGAAAATCATCAAGGACCTTCACTGGATTTTCATCAGAGCTCCTGGTTTGCAGCCTGCCTATGGAACCTGGACTTGTGCATCCTCATGGTCACATAAATGACTCAATAAAAATGCACACTACTGACAGATATCTTCTCTTGATTCTGTTCCCTAGAGAACCCTGGCTTGGGGTTCTGGGAGTGGTCTTGAGGAAGAGAGTCTTAAACATGGAATGTCTGAGAAGGGTTCTGGGAGTTTTGCAATTGGCACTCTACTCTAATTAGACTCAAGGGTACTAATTATTCCCTTTCCAATAATGAAGAGGCTTCTAACAGTCCACAGCATGAGTTGGCAATAGAGATACGCAAGATATCATTACTGATTCTCCTACTTCCACACTTCTAAGAAACAAGGATCTGGGTGGGAGTGTCTTCAAGACCTTGACAGAGTTTTGTGGAGTCAAGAGTGTAATGATGTTGGCTGGCTCCTCCTAGACACTGTGAATAAAGTTACAAAAGAAAGAGATGAGTTAAATGTTTCAAATTTGAAACTTAAACACTGCATGAATGATGTGAAAGTTTCTATGTGTGCTCTGAAAGAAAATCTTGTCTCCTGTAGCCACAGGCTTGAACTATCTGAGAACCAAACTCAGACTCTCATTGTACAAGTAGCAGAGTTATGAAGGAAATGAAAATCTTAACCCCACAGGGTTTCTGCAGTTAAAGTGAAGGTATTGATTGGAAAGGATTGGAACTCAGAGTATTGGGATGGAGACATATGGAATGTTGATAATATTGGTGGGGACATTGGAACCCTAAATTCTTCTGAGACTTTACCAGATAAGCCTGTGATGGCCTGCCCTGTGGAGACCACACCTTGTCAACCTTGTACCATTCAGCCTCTGGCTTACCTCAAGGAGTCTGGACCTCCTTCCACCCCTGAGGTAGGTACCAGCCAAACTCCATCATGCACTGCCCAGCCTCCAGCCTCTCCCAGGGAGTCTAGACTTTCTCCCACTCCTGAGGGTAGTACCAGTCAAACTCCAGCTTTCACTGTCCAGACTCCACTCTACCCTGAGGAATCTGCCTTCCAATCCTTGCCTGAAGAGATTTAGCCTGTCTCACCAGAAGAAGACACAAAGGAATGCCCTGAAGTCAATAGCTTGCAAGGTATTTCTAATCCTTCTCCTTACCCACCCCCACCACCACTCTTGTCTTGGAGACCTATTACTAGACTAAAATCACAAAGGTAAATACAAAGTGTGACCCATGAGGGAGTACACTATACTCTAAAAGAACTGCATGAGTTTTCCAACTTATATAGACAAAAATCAGGGGAATATGTATGGGAATGGACACAAAGGGTATGTGTGTGATAATGGGGGAAGGAATTCATCGATGTGGGCCCTTTAATAAAAAATTCTGGATTCAATGCTGTAGCTCAAGGGGTTAGAAAGGATTCTAACAGTTTGTTTGGGTGGCTCTAAGAAATTTGGAACAAAAGATGGCCTAGCATGTATAGGGTTGGGATGCCCAAATTGCCCTGGTATACAGTAGAAGAGAGAATTCAAAGGTTTAGAGAGATCAAATGCTAGAATGGATTTACCATTTGAAAGCTGCCCACCCACGCCAGGAATGTCCAGAGAACATACCTTTAACCAGGACTGTGAGGAATAGATTTGTGAGACAATTCCATCTTCCCTGAAGAGCATTGTGGTTGCTCTTCTCTGTATTTCAGATATTATTGTAGGGAGAACTGTAATGGAATTAGAATCCTTGAATATCATGAGGGGGTGTTTGGAGTTTGGTCAAGTATAGGCAGTTAATTGCCAAAGACAAGGTGGGCGTGGCTACTTCAATGAAGGCAGATTCAAAGCAAAAGCAACATTCAAAGTAGTCTGAGTTCCATAGAGTTATGGCATTGACTGATACATCTTGGGGTACCTAGAAGTGAAATAGATGGGCAGTCTACTAAATTTCTTCAGGATCTATATGAACAGAAGAATTCTAGGTCAAATGAACAAAACTCTTACTTTAATTACAGACACAGAGAATCGCAGCCCCTTAATCAATTCCCAGACTTGAGACAGTTTACAGACCCAAAGCCCCTTGAGTCATTCAAGGGGCTTTGGGATAAGGCCAGATGCCCTTGGGGAAGCATCCTGTTAAACTGCCAAAAATTTATACTGTTAATCTTCCTCCCACCTTTACCAGAGTAATAGTGCACTGAGGAAAAGGAGATGATCAGAAATTTCAGGGATTATTAGACACTCAGAATGTCTAGATGACTCAGAAGTGACATTAATTCTAGGAGACCCAAAACATCACTGTGGTCCACCAGTCAGGGTAGGGGCTTATGGAGGTCAGGTGATTGATGGAGTTTTAACTCAGGTCCATCTCACAGTTGGTCCAGAGGAACTCTAGATTTATTCTGTGGTTATTTCCCCAGTTCCAGAATGCATAATTTGAATAGACATACTCAGTAACTGGCAGAATCTCCACATTGGGTCCCTGATTTTGTGGAGTGAGAGGCTATTATGGTTAGAAAGGCCAAGTGGAAGTCACTAGAACTGCATCTAACTAGCAAAATAGTAAATCAAAAGCAGTAACAGGGAAGCAGACATGGCTCAACTGAAAGAGCATCCGTCTACCATATGGAGGGTCTAGGGTTCGATCCCCAGGGCCTCCTGATCCATGTGGTAAGCTGGTCCATGCACAGTGCTGCTGCATGCAAGGAGTGCCATGCCATGCATAGGCACCCCATGTAGAAGTGCCCCATGCACAAGGAGTGTGCCCCACAAGGAAAGTTGCCCACATGAAGAAAAGCACAGCCCACCCAGGAGTGGCACCGCACACATGGACAGCTGACACAGGAAGATGATGCAAGAAAAAAAGAGATGCCACAGTTTCCCAGTGCTGCTGGATAATGCAAGAGGATACCAAAGAACACACAACAAATGGACACAGAGAACAGACAATGCGGGGAGGGGTATGGGATAGAAATAATAAAAAATTTTTTTAAAAAGCAATAAGATTCCTGGAGGGATTGTGAGATTAGTGCCACCATCAGGAATTTGAAGGATGCAGGGGTGGTGATTCCCACCACATCCCCATTCAACTCTTCTATTTGGCCTGTACAGAAAACAGATAGATCTTGGAGGATGACAGTAGATTATCATAAACTTAACCAGGATGTGACTCCAATTGCAGCTGCCATCCTAGATGTGGCATCATTGCTTGAACAAATCAACACATCCCCTGTTATCTGGTATACAACTGTTGATCTGTCAAATGCTTTTTTCTCAATTGTCATTAGTAGGAACCATCATAAACAGTTTGTTTTCAGCTGGCAAGACCAGTAGTATTCCTTCATTGTCCCTCCTCAGGGGGATATCAACTCTCCAGGCCTATGTCATTGTAGCAGTTTGATATGGTTTATGAATTCCAAAAATAGATATCGGATTATGTTTGTAAATTGGTCTGTCCCTCTAAGCATATTGGAATATATTGGATTCAGAGGTTTCACTTTTACTTGATTATATAATGACTAAGGGCAACATCAGTATGACATTGAGTCCTGCTTGATGTGTGGGGACTCACAGAGAAGGGAGTTTGGAGTCTTGAGCTGGAGCTCCAGGAAGTAAGCACACAGAGGAACTTGATCATGAAGGAAGAGAGAAGGCCACAGGAAGAGAAACAAGCTGTTCACCTAATAGTCTACAGTTGGCTTTGTGGAGAAAACTGAGCAGCTGAGTCTGGAGAGAGGCTAGCCCTGGGAAGAGAGCAACCCAGGAAGCCTGAACCCTTACAGATGTCAGCAGCTATCTTGCTCCAACATGTGGCAATAAAGTTTGGTGAGGGAACTAACTTATGCTTTATGGCCTGGTAACTGTAAACTTCTACCCCAAATAAATATCCTTTATAAAAATCAACAGATTTCTGGTATTTTGTACCAGCATCCTTTTGGCTGACTAATACAGAATTTAGTACTGGAGATTTGGGAAGTGCTTTTGCAATTACCAAACTGCTGGAATGGTTTTACAAATACATAAGGGGCATTTTTTGGAAGAATTGGGAGATGCTTGGTAGAAAAGACCTACAGTGCTTTGAAGAGACTGTTGATAGTAATATGGACTCTGAAGAGATTTTTTATTAGGACTTAGACGTAAATGATGGAACTATTATTAGAAACTGGAGGAAAGGCAATCTGTGTTTTAAAACCTCAGAGAACTTAGCAAAATTAACTCTTGATGCTTTATGGAAGGCAGAATTTGAAAATGGTGAGTCTGAGCATTTAACTGAAGAACTTTCCAAAGTAAACTTGGAGAATGTGGCTTGGCTTCTTCTTGCTGCTTACAGCAAAATGCTAGATGAGAGAGATAAGCTGAGAATTGAACTCTTGGGCACAGAGAAAACAGAAACTAATTGTGCAAATTCCAAGCTTCTGGAGATCAAGCTCCCAGTTGATACTGCCCCATTTGAAGACTTAATTAAACTTGGAAATTGTAAATCAGGATTGAAAATGCAGTTATCTCAGAAAGACTTGTGGGAAGTTTTACTGTCTGATGGCTTGGACCGTTGCTTCTTGCATGCTAAACAAGCTTTTTGAGAGAGCTGTATGAACAAAACCACTGTCAGCTTGGACTAAAAGGGGAATGGAAAGGATAGATAGAAGGAGAAACAGCTTTAAGAAGAAAACCATGGAAGCTGAAATCTGGAATTAAGACACTGCCTTGGGCCAAAAGAGGAACCCCACCCATGTGTAAAGAGAGGGGAGCTTGCCTCAGCAGTTGTAGAGAGTGGGTGTTTCCACCTAAAGTTCAGGGAGAGTTTTGCCACCCCAGGGTATGGAGAAGGTGGAGCATATTCCTCAAGGATTACGGCAGTAAAAGTGAGCACCTCACATGTCTGAGATGGGTTTACCTGTCTGCCCTGGATTAGGAAAAGCCAGGTAGTCAACTCATTGCTCTGAGAGGGTTGAGCCTGTATGCCAAAGGTTAGGGAGGATGTTGCCTTCACCTCATTTTACTAGGGGAGTTAAGTCTCTAACCCAAAGATTGGGTAAGATGTGGCAATCACCCCAATGCTCTTTGAGGGTGAGGTCTGGAGCTTGGTCACCAACCAGATGGTTAATGAGGGTGGAACCAAGGAAATGGCCACTGGGCAAGCCTGTGGAAGGTGTGGATTTCCATACGGGCCTAGGAAGAAGAAACCATCATTTTAAGAATGACTCTCAGAATTTAACATCTAATGAAGAATGCCCTGAAGGTTTACTGAACTGTAGACGACATTTCCCTCCCAATTTCTCCTTATTGTAATGAAAATGTTTATCCTTTTTTCATTTGTGTATTGGAAGAAGGTAAATGGTTTTGTCAGTTTCAGAAGTCTACAGGAGATAGGATTTTTTTCCCAAGATAAACTGTATTTCTTTAAACTGCTTGCACTTTGATATAACATTGCTACTGATTTAAAGTTTAAAAACAAATTGTAATGTCTTTTTGAAATTCAGAGGGTGGAGTGTAGCAGTTTGATATGGTTTCTGAAATTCACAAAAGAATCTGGATTATGTTTGCAAACTCTTCTGTCCCTCTGGTCATATTAGAATATATTGGATTCAAAGGTTTCAATTTTACTTGGTTAAATAATGATTAAGGCTTGATTAGGCAAAAACAGTAGGACATTTAGTCTGGCTTGGTGGATGGGAACTCACAGAGAAACTGCACCACAGAGAGGGGAGTTTGGGGATTTAAACTGGTGCCCTGGGCAGTAAGCACACAGAGGAGCTTGGCCATGAGGGAAGAAAGAAAGCCCTAGGAAGAGAAACAAGCTGTTCACCTAATAGTCTACAGCTGGCCTTGTAGAGATGAAAGAACAGCTGAGCCTAGAGAGAGGCTAGCCCTAGGAAGAGAAGAACCCAGGAAGTCTCTCCCCTTACAGATGTCAGCAGTTATCTTGCTCCAAGATGTGGCAATAAACATTGGTGAGGGAAGTTATGCTTTTTTTTATGGCCTGGTAACTGTAGGCTTATATTCCAAATAAATACCCTTTTTAAAAGCCAACAGATTTCTGGAATTTTGCACATGACCCCTTTGACTGACTAATACAATCATAATATTGTCTGCAAAGACCTTGGTCATCTCTCCCTCCCAAAAAGACATCACAGTGGTCCAGTATATTGATGATATCATGTTGATAGTGAGCAAGAAGTAACAAAGACTCTAGACTTATTGGTAAGGAATTTGTATGAGAGAGGATGGGAGATAAATCCAACAAAAATATGGGGTCTTTCCACCTCAGTGAAATTTCTCCATGTCCAGTGGTGTGTGGCATATTGAGATATCAGTTCTAAAGTGAATGATAAGCGGTCGCATCTGGCCCTTCACATGACCAGAAAAGAGGCACAATGCTTAGTTGGTCTCTTCAGATTTTAGAGACAACACATTCCTCATTTGGGTTTGATACTCCAACCCATTTACCGAGTAATCAGAAGAGCTGCTAGTTTTGATTGAGGACCAGAATAAGAAGAGGCTCTGCGACAGGTCCAGGCTGCTGTGCAAGCTGCACTAACACTTGGGCCATATGATCCAGCAGATCCAATGGTGCTGGAAGTGTCAGTGGCAAATAGAGATGCTGTCTGGAACCTTTGGCAGGCCCCTATAGAAGAATTACAGTGCAGACCCTTAGGATTTTGGAGCAAAACCCTGCCATCTTCTGCAGATAACTATTCTCCTTTTGAGAAACAACTTTTGGCCTCCTACTGGGCCTTAATAGAGACTGAATGCTTAACCATGGACCTTGAAGTTTCCATGAGACCTGAATTGCTATCATGAGTGGGGTATTGTCTGACCAACGAAATCATAAAGTTGGGCATGCACTGCTGCACTCCATAATAAAGTGGAAGTGGTGTATATGAGATAGGGTTCGAGTGAGTCCTGAAGGCACAAGTAAGTTACATGAGGAAGTAGCCCAAGGTCCCATGATCACCACCCCTGCCATGTTACCTTCTCTTTCCCAGCCCACAGCTTTGGCCTCTTGGGGAGTCCCTTACAATCAGTTGACTGAGGAAGAGAAAACTTGGGCTTGGTTTACATATGGTTCTGTATGATATGTAGGTACCACCCAAAAATGGACAGCTGAAGCACTGCAGCCCTTTTCTGGGATATCCCTGATGGAGAGTGGTGAGGGAAAATCCTGCCAGTGGGTGGAACTTTGAGCCATGCACCTGATTTTTCATTTTGCTTGGAAGAAGAAATAGCCAGAGGTGCATTTGTACACTGATTCATGATCTCTTGCCAATGGTTTCGCTGGATGGTCAGGGACCTAGAAGGAAAATGAATGAAAAAATGGTAACAAAGAGGTCTGGGGAAGAGGTATGTGGATAGATCTTTCTGAGTGGGCAAAAAACATGAAAATATTTGTATCCCAAGTGAATGCTGACCAGAGGGTGACTTCAGCAGAGGAAGATTTTAATAATCAAATGGATAAGATGACCTGCTCTGTGGCTAATTCTCAGCCATTTTCCTCAGCCACTCTTGTCATTGCCCAATGAACTCATGAACAAAGTAGCCATGGAGGTAGAGATGGAGATTATGCATAGGTTCAGCAACATGGACTTCCCCCACCAAAGCTGACTTGGCTTCAGACACTGCTAAGTGCCCAATCTGCCAGCAGCAGAGACCCACACTCAGACCCTGATATGGCACCATTCCTCAAGGTGAGCAGTCTGCTACCTGGTGGCAGGTTAACTACATTGGACCACTTCCACCATAGAAGGGGCAACAATTTGTTTTAACTGGAATAGACACATACTTTGGATATGGGTTTGCATTTCCTGTACTCAAGGCTTCTTCCAAAACTACCATCTGTGGACTGACCAACTGACTTATCTACCACCATGGCATTTCACACAGCATTGCTTCTGATCAAGGAACCCATTTTATAGCAAATGATGTGTGGGAATGGACACACGCCCATGGAATTTAGGAGGTCTTGCCATGTTGCCCATCACTCTGAAGCAGCTGCCTTAATAACAGTGGAATGGCCTTTTGAAGACTCAGTTATAGTGCCAACTAGGTGGCAATACCATGAGGGGGCTGGGGGGTGGCAATGTTCTCTAGAAGGCTATGTATGCTCTAAAACAGCATCCCTCTATGGTGCTGTTTCTCTCATAACCAGAATTCATGGGTCGAGGAATCAAGGGGTGAAAATGGGATTTGCATGAGAGAGGACGGGAGATAAATCACTCACTATTACCCCTAGTGCCCCATTAGGGAAATTTTTGCTTCCTGTCAGTGCAACATCAAACTCTGCTGATCCACAGGTTTTAATTCCAAAAGGAGGAGTGCTGTCACCAGGGAACACACAATGATTCCCTTGTACTAGAAGTTAAGACTGCCACCTAGCCACTTTGGGCTCCTTTTGTGTCTGAATCAACAGTCAAAGAAGGGAATTACTGTACTGGCTGGGGTGATTGAACCTGACTATCAAGGGGAAATAGGACTACATCTACATCATGGGGGTAAATAAGAGTTTGCCTGGAATACAGGAGATTCTCTAAGGCATCTCCTAATATTACCATGTCCTGTGATTAAAGTCAGTGGAAAATTGCAACAATCCAATCTAAGCAAGATTAATAAAGATTCCAGAATCTTTAGGAATGAAAGTTTGGGTCACCCCACCAGGCAATGAACGATAGCCAGCTGAAGTGCTTGCTGAGGGTAATAGGAACATGGATGGGTAGTGGAAGAAGGTAGTGATAAATATGAAGTTTGACCACACGACCAGTTACAGAAATGAAGACTGTAATAGTCATGAATCTGTCTTCCTTGTTTTGTTATGAGTATGATTTTATATGCACACAAAATGAATCACTTAGCTTTCTTCCCCAACCTTTTCCCTTGTCATAAGACAAGTTGAATTAGTTTCATGTCATAATATCTAAGGATGTCAAGTTTAAGAGTAAATATTACCCTGGGACTTGCACCCTATTCTGTAGGAAATTAATGTGTTTCCAGTTATATGTAGGAGAGTTGAACATTGTTAGGTGGAAATTTATATATATGCATGTCTTATTGTTTTTACTTAGAGACTAAGTATGGTTTAAGGTAATATGTATGGTTGCTGAGTTGACAAGTTGTGAACTGTGATGTTTAGGCTGATGTGTCAACTCAGGTAAGTAATTGTGCCCAGTTGTTTGGTCAAGCAAGTACTGGACTAATAGTAATACAAGAACATTTATGGACTGTAGTCACCAGTAACTTTACTGCATAGACAGCTGATTATATCTACATCAATCAGGAAATTGCCATCAGCAATGGGTGACACTTTATCCAATCAGTTGAATGCCATAAAAGGGGAAGTGATTTCAGTATTCAGAGAGAATTTCCCAGCTTGTCTTTGGACAGCCATTGTCTCTTGGCAACTCATCAAGGACCTACACTGAACTTTCTTCAGAACTCCTGGTTTGCAGCCTGCCTGCGGAACCTGGACTTGTATATCCCCACGGTCATGAAAGACGCTTATAAAATTATGTACTATTGACAGATATCTCCTGTTGATTCTGTTCCCTAGAGAGCCCTGACTAATACACTCATTTTTAAGTTATTTTGAGATTTTTTCTTACTTCTGTTTTTGCCCTTGGGATTTCTAGAGCTGTTTTATATTACTTGCTAGTATTTTGATGAAAAATATGTCCTGTGACAAATCTGTTTTTATGTTGCTTCTTTCCTATGGTCACAGTTATGAACATGAAAAAGTGCTGTTTCAGTAACACGTTACAATTTATAATTTCATTATTACAAGTTAATTTTTAGATCAGCAATCATGCTATGCCATTAATTCTAAACTGTTTTCTCATTTTGAAATTTAAAAATGTCATTAAGAGCTGTTAAAATATATACCCAAATAAATGATCTTAGCTAAATTAGTATTTATACTTTTCAAGCTTTCTGTTGCTTTTTTTCTGGTCAGCTAAGTTATTTAGGTTAAGAACAGAGCATTGAGATAATGCATAATATGTCTAGCATCAGGAACCAAATGACTCATTCCAGTAACAACCACAGATAATATCTTGGAGATTTCCTAACAGTATTATTTTTCATTATTTTTTCCTGATGTACATTATCTTTTCCAAAATAATCTCAACAATAACTTCTAGATAGCCATTGAGATTGCAAAATGAGGAACTACATAAAATAGAATAAAGCAACTATTTTAAATTCTGAACCCAGGCATCCCAAATCAAAAGTAGGTATAAAGCAAGAACAAATATAAAAATGCTAAAATATTACCCATGAAAACAACTGCAAACATTTAAACACTTAGTGTTGAGAAGGTCGGTTTATTCACTTAAGGACACCACAGATAAACACAAACATAATGGCTATGATCAATCTTTCATCTAATCTCTGCGCTCTTTGATTCATCGAAACATGACTAGAGCATGATATCAGTCTCAGTCTGTTCATATCAGGTTAATTCACTCTAGAATTAGTGGTGATTTAATTTTCCACATGAAGCGCTTTTGGAAAACAGCCCGAGTTCTCAGTTCTCAGAAATACCTTTCCCTTATTCTGGTCTAAGTGAAGTTATTCAGATGATTCCTATTACTAAGAAAGAACCTGTCTGTTCTTTCCATTCTGAAAAAGCACTCCCAAATATTTTAGGGAATGGGCTATAAGAATGTGATCCAGACTACAGCATCTTTGAAACAATTTTCAGACTTGGGAGAATTATAGTATGAATTCTACCTATAAAAAGTAGCCAAGATGCAAACCAAACCACAATTACTAGATAAAAGCAGAGCTACTTTGGTGCATATAATTCACACTAACTCTTCTTCTGGGATTAGAAGGGTAAAACCCAGACACAAAAAACAAACATCTAAAAACCCCATCTTGACCACAAGTTTACAAGGTTAGCATTATCATTTGTTGCAGTTTGGCATGGTTTACTACTGTTTGCTTCCATTCTCTAACCTATTAGTATATCCTTGCTTCTTAAATGAGATTATTCATTTAATAAATCTTTCTGAATACTGTGAATTTGACTCTGTGATGATAATATTTAATTTCACTGAGTTATTTCCTCCTTATACACTGAAATATTGGCAATCAGTTGGTCAGTTGATTAAAACAGATGGCAAGGGTAAGATGATCAGTAAGATGGAATGTTAAGCCCCATTTCTGACTACACCATTTGTGTGGCTACTGAAGACCATTGTGACTTATTTAGACTTCCGGATACTGGAGACCCCTCATTTTTTTTAACATTCCTGAATATGTGTGTGTGTGAGGGAGTCTGTGTGAAAAATGTATCTATATTCATACTCTTATTAAGATGTTTTCAACTCTTTCTGATAGTTGATAGTAATAACAATCTTAATATCCTTGTTTAAGGTAGTATAAGCCAAATTCCCAATTTTGCCTTAAGGATCTTTTATAACAATTGTTTTAGTGCAGTTATTAAAATCATCTCATTTCACTCTTGATAGCAACTCCATGTGGAAAATCAATGATATTTTATCTAGACAATTACTGATTTGCCAAGTTTATAGGGAAGTCCCTCATCTGTTATGAAATCAAGGTAACTGTGGAATCACAAGTTTGTAAGAGATGCTAAGACATATCTAGGTTAGCGGACTTGGCCCAGTGGACAGGGTATCTCTACCACATGGGAGGTCCGCGGTTCAAACCCCAGGCCTCCTTGACCCATGTAGAGCTGGCCTATGTGCAGTGCTGATGCATGCAAGGAGTGCTGTGCCACACAGGGGTGCCACCCCCCCCTGTAGGGGAGCCCCCTGTGCAAGGAGTGAGCCCCTTATGGAGAGCCACCCAGCGTGAGAGAAAGTGCAGCCTGCCCAGGAATGGCGCTGCACACACAGAGAGCTGACACAGCAAGATGACGCAACAAAAAGAGACACAGATTCCCGTGCTGCTGACAACAGCAGAAGAGGACAAAAAAGAAAAACATGCAGCAAATGGACACAGAGAACAGACAACTGGGGGAGGGGGGGAAGGGGAGAGAAATAAATAAAATAAGTCTTTAAAAAAAAGACATACCTGATCTAAACATGCCTCTATTCAAAATTATTCATCTTGATAACACTCTGTTTTATAAAAGAAATAAAGAGGAGTCATAACATCCATACTATTGGTTTATGCCAATAGTTAAATAGATATTTCTTGAAAACTGGATAAAATGCTGAAGTAAAATCCTTTAATTATTATATAATTGCAATATAGCTTCAACATATAACAAAGCTGGAGAATTTTCTTTCTTTTTTTCAATATGAGTGCTGTTGAGCTTGTTGGTTCCATGCAATACTTGAACAATAACATTATATGAAAAATACTGATAATGTACCTCATAAAACAACTGAGTTTTAAATTTGAGTTCCAAATTTGTTTCAGGTATTGATCCTGTTGCTGGTGATAGAAGGCAAACAAAACACAGGTGTTGCCACTCAAGGAAATCGCATGGCATGGGGGAAGGTGCATAAAAATAGCAAGTACACAAACGAGATGTGAAGCTTTCTTCAAACTTTGTAGTTTTAGTCTAAGAAGTGTTTACAAGGCTTAAATGTTTGTATATATAAATATATGTGTATGTATTTATATATGTCAGAAAAGTGGGGGAAAGTATCCAAAAAATAAATGTGGTAAGGAGAAAGGGAGAGGAAAAGAAAAATGGTTATGTTAACATACTAGTTGCACTTGTAATTCTTGGTGTATCATGTAAATCAACAAAAGAAACTTCTGTGTCTTACAAATTAGGTATTCTCAAGATGCTGCAATCACAGAAGCTGTCAATTTAGGCTTTAAAAGTACCATTTGTTACTACTCTGGGATTTTTGAAATTTGTTTTTTGGAAGAAATCTTTTAAAAGGAAGCTTCATAGAAAAATAAATCATGGCAATGATGGCCACATATAACATTCTTTTTCTCAAATCTTTTTTTTTTTCCTTTTTAAAATGTATTTATACTAAAACCCTTTCTTAGAGAAGTATATTCTAAGCTAGCTGCTGCCAGGGAAAGTGCTTCCATCCACTTGGCTAGAGTCATCCCAGGGACTTAACATACAACCCCATATTGGGGTCAATATATTTCACAGCTTCTATTGTCTTGTATATTTGACAGAAAATGAAAATGTTTACTGCATGACTTAATGTTTATGTTTTGGAAATTTGTTTGCCAAGTTGCTGTATTATTCCAAGCCCTAATTAGGAAGTCCCTTTATACTCTGAAGCCCCCTTTCTTCATCCTCAAATCCAGGAGGGCTAAGTCCCAGGTCTTCTCTACAACTTTACTGGATATTTCCCTTATAGTTATTTCACTATTGTCCTGGAGGAGGAAGTGGTGGTTTTTTGTGCTTAAATAGGATCTATAGCTAATCCAATGTCTTTTGGGATATGTTATATTTGGATTTAATTGTGTTACTCCTTCAGGCTACTGGATAATTAGTTAAAATTTAGTTAAACGTGGACTCCTCTGCTCTGCTAAATTATAACCTCTGTTGGCTCCTCAGCAAGTTGCCAAAGGATGATGGGTATTTGTTAATCATGCAGTATGACACTTTTTTTTTATTTACCTGTGGACCACTTTCTATAAAATCTTAAAATTCAGATAAACAAATGTAACTCTACTGAAAAAACTAAAAGGAAAATTTTTCCTAAACTCAACTAGATATTACCATTTTGGTGTTCAATAATGGACATTCTTCCATACTTCCAGGTTTTTAAGGGTAGAAACTGACTTTAATGTGTCTTCTGTTTTCAAGCTCCCCTTAGTTCTTGGCACTCTCATGAACATGTTTACTGAACCTCTGTCTGGACAGAATGGTCCAAGAATCAAACTTTAAGTGAGAAAAATATATCTTTGGGGTGAACAGGGAGAGGCAGGTAGTAGCCGGAAAATGGAGAAGAGAGTTGAATATCTAAGCAAAACAATCACATTGCACTGTGAGACAATACAAAAAAAAGGTCATGTATCATCTATAACATTCTAAATGCACTTTGGGCATTAAAATATTCTAGAATGTAGTAAGGAGAAAGGTTTTATATTGATGAATATTTTATGAATGTATAGGACCATACTTTACTTTGTAGGTTGTGATCATGTGGCTGATTATCCATCCCTTCAAGTAAAGTGATTCCTAAAAGTGAAGTGTCCTTCAGACCCATGAATGAAGAACATGCTTTTGTTTTGATTAAAGTATGAATCATTTGTCATTGCACATTTCAGAATTCCAGAATTCCAAGCTGCCTGAGCAACACTGAAAAACAATGACCTTTGCCTTCTTTTCTCAGAAACAGATCAATTTGATAAAATTACCTCCAATCCCATTAATCATTTTATCCAAAAATTGTTCTTGTGAGTGCAATGCAGTTCTCAAAAGTGAGAAATATAAAAATGAGAAGCTTGAAAACACTGGCGATCAAAGAAAAGGAAACAATGGGATATACAAATATCTTTACATATATATGTATATATATATTTTGCATTTGTATAATATATGTATATTTTTTATTTTATGGGATTGGCTTACATAATTACAGGGGCTGGCAAATTCAAAATCTTTAGGACAAGTTGGCAGACTGAAAACTAAGGCAAACATTGATGATGCAGTCTTGAGGCAAAATTATTTCTTCCCCAGGAAATCTTAGTTTTTTCTCCTAAGGCCTTCAACTGATTGGATTAGGTCCAACCACATTGTTCATGGTATTCTCATTTACTTAAAGGCAACTGATTTTAGATGTTAACCACATCTGTGAAATACCAAAATATAAGAATGAAATCTACCAACACCTAGATTATTGCTTTTTAAATTAACTAGTTACTAACCTAGGCAAGTTGACACATAAAATTAACCATCACAGAAGTTCATGAGGAAAGCTTACAGTTTTACTCAAGTAAAATCTTCACAATCACTGATGGTGGAATTTTTCATATGTACTTTTCTGTCTGTCCAATATTCCTCATTATTCATATTTACAAATTAATTGGCTAGTTGTTGATATTTTACCAGATTACATTATTTGTTATGAGTGAACATTTAGCATGCATATATTTTATTTTAAACATACTTAACAAATACACTGGAGGAATGGAATTTGCATAACATATGTTAAATACAAATTAGCTTCAAGAGAGTAATGCCCAACTTTAATTTGCATTCCTATTAATGATAAAGTGACTCCAGAATTTTCTCACATGTAACACAGCAAGATACTTCAGGATCAAAATTTCTTTTCTTTTTAAGAGTTGTCTATTTACCTTTCAAATGTTTAATTTATTCACATTAGAGCATACTACACATAAGCACCTTTTTCTTAGTAAAAGTGCAATTAACAAGAAAATGAATCATTCTAAAATTTAAATGAAATGAGTTTTCTTTAAAAGATACAGCATTCAAAGTTGGATGTTTATTAAATGATAGAATTAGGCTCATTATCAATCTGTGCATTTATGGATCTTATAAGTTAAAAGAGAATAATGAATGTGGGGTCTTCTTCAAAAAGTAGATCAAATACCCATTTGTACTTTAATTCCACACAATCATTTTGAAAGGAGTGCAAAGATATATAAAGATGTGCGTGCTTGTGTGTGTAATGAAAATTTACAAAAGCACGTTACCAGTTAAAGTGTTTGGGCATAATTTCCAGAAAGTAGAAGGTGATATATCAGAAGAATAGATAAATCAAAAAGAAGAAATCTGCAACCAAGAACAATTTAGCTCTTCTCTTAGGAGGAATCAAAGACTTCGAAACAGAACCCAGAGAAAGAAATAGGAATCAATAATTACAGAACTCACAAAATTGCTTTGGGGAGAACTTACTGAATGGTGGAATGAGGATCTCCATAAAGCCAACCTTCCACAAAAGCTCTCAGATACTGGAAAAAATTATTGAAATAAATTTTTAATATCCCTGGAAATTACAAAAGTCTCACAAGAAAATAGCCAAATCTGGATGGAAGCAGTGAATTTTGTGGTATTTTAACTTGACCTGTTCCATTTCCCCTCTCTCTAGTCCCATGGTAGCCTTGAAAACCACCATCCACCAAACAGTGGTAACTGTAAAAACTGGCCGCTTATAGTTAAGCGGTTTGGAGGTCCTCAAGTAACCCCAGTCTCAGAGAACCGTCTGTATTTGGCCTTTCTGTTATATATTTAAAAAAGCCACATTTGTCGGGCTTATCATTATTTGACCTAACTTGGACCTTACTCTGTGAGGAAAGCTCTATTCCACGGGAATGTATAAAAACAGTCAAGAACAATTTTTTTTAGAAGCTTAACTCAACAGAAATTTATTTATCAATCACTGGATTGATAGTCCATGTAGGAATTCAAGGACCCACGTTTCTTCTATCTTGTGGCTCTCTCACCAGCCTGAAATGGGGGATGAAAAGACACACCTGACTTTTCTTTTAATAGAAGTTATGGGTTTACAGAACTATCATGTATAAAATACAGTATTCCCATACACCACCCCATCACCATCTTGCATGGGTGTGGAATATTTGTTACAAATGATGATAGCATATTTTTATAATTGTACTATTTTTTAAAAGATTTATTTATTTATTTTTATTTCTCTCCCCTCCCCCCACAGTTGTCTGCTCTTTGTGTCTATTCATTGTATGTTCCTCTGTGACCGCTTCTATCCTTATCAGTGGCACTGGGAATCTGTGTTTCTTTTTGTTGTTGTTGTTGCGTCATCTTGTTGTTGTGAAAACTCTCCGTGTCTGCGGTGCCATTCTTGGGCAGGCCGCACTTCCTTTCGTGCTGGGTGGCTCTCCTTATGGGGTGCACTCATTGCATGTGGGGCTCCCCTATGCCGGGGATAACCCTGCGTGGCAGGGCACTCCTTGCGCGCATCAGCACTGCACATGGGCCAGTTCCGCACGGGTCAAGGAGGCCCGGGATTTGAACCTTGGACTTCCCATGTGGTAGGCAGATGCCCTATCAATTATGAAAGTCCATGATTTAACTTAAGGTTTACAGTTTGTGTAGTGTAGTTTCATGGATTTTTAAAAAATATATTCTATTATCATATATACAATCTAACATTTCCCCCTTTCATCATATAGAGCTGGATATTTCTGCACTGTTCACTGCATTCACAATGTTGAGAACACATACACTTTTTTTTTTTTACAAGAATAACCTCTGTTTTATTTGTATTTTACAGAGTAATGATTTAAATTGAATACATTTGAGCAGAGTAGATATTTGATATGAAAAGTAGCTGTATCAAAATCGGCATCAGAAAAATAGCCATTCCTCCTTCACATAATAACTAGAAATTATTCTTCCATCTGAATACTTAAAGTGTTACAAATCCTGAGAATGTTATACACTGAACCAAGTAGATGCTACCTTATAATTAAGTTTTGCTTGGAAATAATTTTTTTTAAATGTTTTAAGGTACAAATCACCTAGTTATTAAACATGAGTCTTTTGCATTTTACAAGAGCAATTATTTTATATCACAGATGCCTGAAGTGGCTATAACAGTTGGGTCAAAGAAGAGGTTGGTCAAAAATTTACAAGGGAAATCTCTGAAATGAAATGTCCATAAGGGGTTTTGAAAATTTCTAATATATCACAGTGACTTGAAGATAATGACCATGAGAAAGTCTATGCAAATGCCCACAAATTACCTGCGGAGGATACAATCTCTTGTCTCTGGTTTATCTTGAGGTCTGTGCATGTAGGAAGCGAAGTCTGAAATAGTTGTAAAGTTCTTGTTGGGTCATTGAACATTTAACTCAACCCACATGGAGTGACAGTCAGCAAAGTCTGGGAGGCTAACTGGTTCATGGCATTTAAGGAAACCTCTGTACAAACATTATATGACCATTAATATAACTGGGCATAGAACTGTGACCATCCTTGACAGAGATTCCAGAATTCACAAAATTAGTAAGGAGAATAACTAAGTAAACATACTTCAACAACAAAAATAACAGCAATAAGGAAACCCTAGGAAGGAAAAATCTGTTTTCCAGAGTTACCATATTATATTATTTAACGTGAAGAGTATTCAACAAAATATTATGAGCCTTACCAAGAAACAAGAAATTTATGCCCATACATAAGACAAAAAACATTCAAATGAAATTGTACCTGAGTAAGCCCAGATGTTGAACTTACTGGTCAAGAGCTTAAAGCAACATTATAACTATGTTTAAAGAAATACAATAAACTATGTATGAAGAAATAAAGGAAAATATTGAACAGTCATCTCACCAAATAGACTAATTATGAAGAGATAGGAATTATAAAAATGAATCAAATAAATCTTAGAACTTAGAAGTGCAATACTGTAATAAAAAATTGATTAGAGGGTTTAGCAGCATATTTGAGCTGGCAGGAAAAAAAATCAGCTAATTATTTGACGATAGGTCAATTGAGATTATCCAGTCTGAGGAACAGGAAGAAAAAAGGATAAAGAAATAGGATCAGAGTCTCAGTCTTATGGAACACTCTATGGTTTTTTAGAGCTTCCATAACAAATTACCACAAATTTGGCACTTTAAAACAATAGATAATCATTCTTTTGCCAATTTGGAGGTCATAAGTTAAAACATAAAAGTGTCAGCACTTTTATTTTTAAGTAGGCAAAGAACTTTATTAATCTTTGTTTTCCAAATTTACACCCAGGCTTATTCAGCTTAAGTAGGCACAAAGAATGAAATTGTGTATGAGCAACAACTGAAAAGAGCTGCAGTATCCAAGGGTCTTGAGTTAAAAAGATATTAGAGCTCTAGATTTTATTAGATCCATAAATGAAACAATTTTAAAAAGTAGTCACAACATAAAATAGCAGCTCCAGTAATTTCAAATTCTTCTTTAGAAGTTGACTCAATTCAATTTGCCTCATTGCCTCACACTCCCTCTGCAGGTCCTAGAGATAATTTATTTTTTGTCTCTTCCAGCTTTTGGTGCCTCTTAGCATTCCTTTGTGACTGTATCACTAAATTCTCTGTGTCCAAGATCACATTGCCTTTTCTTCTTCTGTCTGTTCTCCTCTGTATATCTCTTATAAGGATAGATATCATTGGATGTAGAATCCACTTGCATAATCCCAGATGGTATCATCTCAAGATCCCTTACTTAATTACATCTGCAAAGACCCTTTTTCTAAATAAAATAATATTTGAAAGGTTCCAGACATTTAATATGGATATATATTGGCAGACCACTTGTTTCCCTACCACAGACATTATCAAGCATACCAACATACATATCCTGGGAGTACCAGAAGTAGAGGAGATAGAGAAAAGAGTAGATATAATATTTGAGAAAATAATGCCAAAAACTTCCCAAATTTGAATAAAAAATACTCTTTACATTAAAGATCTTCAATAAGTTCCAAATAAGATAAATTCAAGGAAATCTATACCAGGACAAATTATAGTCAAATTGTCAGTAGCTACTGTCAATGAGAAGAATAATATTGAAATCAGCCAGAGAAAAATGATTCATCATGTACAAGAGATCCTTTATAAAATTGACAGCTGACTTCTCATCAGAAATTGAGAATGGAAGAAGGTACTGAGATGATATATCCATGTGCCAAAAGATAAACAAATCAATAAATTATACCTAAAAAAATGAAGTAAAAATTAAGATACTTTCTGATTTAAAAACAAAGCAAAACTGAATTTATTGCTAGTGGACTTACTCTAAAAGAAGTAAAAACAGATTCTTCAGTTTGAAATGAAAGCACACTAGATAACAACTTGAATTCATGTGAACAGTTAAGAACATAAGTAAAATTAAGTATATAAATGTATATATACTTAAGTATATAATCATAAAAATGATTATAAATGTGTTTTATAGCTTATTTCTTTTTCTTCCTAATTTAAAAGAAAACTGTATAAAAGAATAATTATAAAACTGTGTTGTTGGGCTTACCATGCATAAAGATTAAATTTATGACCATAATAGGACAATGGAAGGGATATAGAACAGAGGTATATTGTAGCAAAGTTTCTACATATTATTAAAATTTGTAGTGTAAATTCAAATGTGACTGATGTTAAAAAGTTTTAACATGTAAACAGTAACAAAAGAAAGAAACAAAAGTTATTTTATATCAGATGAAAGAGATATTAAGAAAAAATTGCCATTGAAATAAAAACAGATATTTTAATGATAAAATGATCAATGCATCAGAAAATATTACAATTATGGACTTATATGTGCCTAACAACAAAGCCCCAAAAAATACATAAAACAAAATCTGACAAAATGAAAGGGAGAAATAGACAATTTGAAAGTACTAGTTGAAGACTACTAACCAACTTTCAATAATAGATTAAACAATGAGGTAGACTATTAACAAAGAAATAGAAAACTTGAATAATACTGTAAACCTAATAACTTTAACTGATAAGGATATAAAAATCTAAATAATAACAGAATAACATGCATTTTCTAAAGTGTACCTGGAGCATTATCTAGCATCAACTTTATGCTATGGCATAAAATAGGAATAAGAATGATTTAAGATTGAAATAATGCAAAATATGGTGTCTAAATAAAAGTGAATTAAATCAGGAAAGTATCATAGGAAAAATTTGGGAAACGCACAATATGAGGAAATTAAATAACATATCTATAATTGATCAATAAGTTAAGGTAGAAATCACAAGGGGAATAAGAAAATGCTTTGAGATGTATGAAACAATTGTAGCATATCAAAACTCACAAGATGCTGCTAAAACAATGATCAGAGCAAAATGTATACATATAAATATTATGGAAAGACAGTTTCAAATTATAGTCTATGGCCATAGAACTCTGAACATGTCCAATCTCATCAAATACTAAATAAATCAAAAGACATCCCATGTACATGGATTATTAGGCTTGATATTGTTAAGATTGCAATTCTACCCAAATGATATAAAGAATCAATGGAATCCGTATTAACATCCCAGCTGGCTCTTTTGCAGATTTAATAAAATTCTCTAAAATTCCTGTGGAAATATTAAGAACCCATAATAGCCAAAATAGTCCTTTCAGGACTCTTTTGAAAGAATAAAGAAAGAATAAAGTGGAGGACTCATGCTTCCCAATTTCAAAACTTACAACAAATTTGGACTAATTAGTAGAGTGTGACATTTGCATCATGAAAGAAAATAGGCCAATAGAATATAATTTAGGAATCTAGAAATAAACCCTTGTATGTAGGAACCAAAGATTTTTGAACAGAGTGACAAGACAAATTAGTAGAGAAATAATACTCTTTTCAACAAATGGAGTTGAGACACATGAATATCCACATACAAGGGTGAATTTGGACCCTGACTTCACACACACATAAAGGTTAGCTCAAATTTTATCAAAGACCTAAATTTGAGAGCTAAAAGTATTTAATATAAAACTCACAGAAAAACATGACAAACCAAATTAAAACAAAACAGGGGTAAAACTCCATGACTTTGAATTTAACTGTGATTTACTAAATTTAATACCAAAAATAGAAAAATAGGACTTCATAAAAATTATAATCTTTTGTGCTATAAAGAACCCAGTCAGGAAAGAGAAAAGGCAACCTAGGGACTGGGAGAAAATATTCTACAACATATATCTGATAAGGATCTAGTATTCAGAATACATAAAGAACTCTTACAAATGAACAATAACAAGACAAATAGTCCAATTTTAAAAATGGGCAAAGGATTTTAATAGACATTTTTTCAAAGAATATACACAGGTAGTCAATAAATACATGAATAGATACTCAATGGCATTAGTCATCAGGAAAATACAAACCAAAACAATATTGAGATTCCCCTGGCTATTTTCAAAAAGACAGATAATAACAAAAGTTCTGAAGATATGGAGGGATTTTAACCCTCTTACATTGTTAGTGGGGTGTAAAACTGGGCAGCTACTTTGGAAAACAGTTTAGCAGTTTCTCAAACTGTTAAAAACAAAGTTACTATTATGACCCTACAATTCCATTTCTAAGTATATGCCCCAAAATGGAAACATGAATTCATGCAAGGATCAATTCATAGTTACCCAAAAGTGGCAACAACCTGAATGTCCATGAACTGCTGAGTGGATAAAAAGTTTTATATATATGCAATGGAACATTGTTAGCAATTAAACAATAAAATACTGGAAATATGCTGCAAGGTGGCTTAAACTAGAAACATTATGCTAAGTAAAGGTAGCCAGTCACGAAAAAAGCATGTATTTATGATCACTTTTGTATGAAATACCTGAAATAGGAAAATCCATACAGATGGAAAATATATTGGTTGTGGTCTGGGATTAGGGAAGTTGGGATTGGGGGATAATGAGGAGTGTCTGTTTATCTGTCTTGGTGTTTTTTTAGATTAAAGGAAATGTTCTCAAATTAGATTGTCATGATGGCTGCCCAATTCTGCACATAGTTTTACAACAGAATTATTTTTTCAAAAATCATCCAAGAGTTTTATATTTTTGTGTATGTAAATTTCATTTACAATCCCTGTAAACTGTAATAATAATGAAGAAAGATGTGAATTATGTAAGTATAAATGAAATAAGATAGACATAAATGTTAAATATGGTTATATTTCAGTAGTTCTGACATGGAATAAATAATACATTACCTCCCTCAAAAAAAGTGGGGGGATTGGGAACTGTCATTAGGATAATTAGGTAAAGGATGACTTGTTCAATAGTTAGGCAGATTTCCCATGTGAATACACAGACGAGGTACTTAAATATTCATCTTCAGAGCAATAAAGCCCCAAGAATTGCAAAGTGTAACAGCTGCCTAGGGAGCTCCTAGACTGGGTGTTGGGACCAAGCACTGAAGCAAAATCCAATCAAGATAATTCAAAGCACTCAGTGGACAGAAAGAATACGTGAAATGAAAAAAGGCATCTCTTTTCAGTAGAGAAAAACACAACACCACTTCACTACCAGAGCAAAGTCTTTCATATTGTGGATGTGGTTGGACATTCCCATCTGTTTACCTGATTTCTACCTGATAACACTCCAGGACATCTGGCTAATTGACATTCCATGTTAACAATTAGATTGAAAAAATATAATTCTAGAAAAATTTAGGGAATTGGTTAAGAACATTGATTCTTAAGTCAGATGCCTTGATTCCTATCTATGCTTTGTTGCTTAACAGTCATAAATCTTTGCTCATTTATTCATCTTTTGGAAATCTGTAGAAAACTGTTGAGTTTATTATTAGATAAATGTGATTGGACAGAATTTTTAAAAATAATTCTTCCCTTCCATAATTGTTAAGCTGCCTTTTTTCTGGTATTACATTTTCTGAAGTTTTTGAAAAAAGGAAAAGAGAAAATGGCAGCTATGGGTAAGAGAATCAGAGAATATGAAAAATTATATAGGTAAAATATGATTTCCAAGATTTTGCATCAATAAATTAATGTAAAATATTGTATAATAAAATACATAAAGATTGAATATATGATATGAAATATAAAGTTGAGGAAGTAACCTAGAATATAAAGCACAAAGCATAAAGAGAAGGAAAACACTATAGAAAATTTACATTAAATTGAAGAGAGAGTCAGCAAATCCAACACTGGTCTAATAGGAATTTCATTAAGATGAGAACACTTCCAGATGTTATGAAATCAATCAAAAATGACAAAAAGTTTATAAATTTCACATGTAACAGAAAATGCACAAGGATGTTCAAGTATATTTTGAAAAATAAGTACTTAGAGAATATAAACATTCCCTATCCATATGTCATAAAATTGTAGAGCTAAAGTAATTAAAATTGTGTGCTGTTGGTGTAAGGACAGAAAAAGACATTAGTGGAACACCTTATTAGGTCTAGATACAAAATCATGTATTTATAGTAAAGTAGTATGTATGATAAAGACTGCAATAAATTAGTGATTGTGAGAAAAAGTTTAGAGGTTGACTTCACAGAATCATATGTCCAACTACAAGCACAAAAATTTATGGCAGATTTAATATGTATACATTTTAAAAATTTGTTCATTGTTAGAACAAAATAGATTTTAAAACTAATTTTATGGTTCTAACCTTACTAAGCAAGTTCTAACCCAGATGTAATAGCAACAAATATGACTATTTTATTAAACAATTGCTTAAAATACTTGCATATGAAAAGACACCAGAAAAAAAAAAATTAACAGAGGACATGGCAGTTGCACAGCGAACCTAAAGGAGACCAGCAGAAGAACCACCCAGTCAACGAAGAGAAACTCGAAAAAAATAAATTGTTCTTGTCTCAAGCAACTAAATTTTAGGAAATTTGTTATGTAGCAACAGTAACTGAGACCCTGTTATCTGCCCTTTACTTACTAGCTGGGTAATGTTGGGCAACTCTCTTAAACGCTGATATTTTTCCTCATTAGTGAAGTCAGAATAATATTAATGACCAACAATTGCATAGAGTTTGTTATCTAATCCTCGCCCCAGTTATTACTCATGACAACACTACATGGGCAGTACTGTTATTGTGTTCATATTTTGGAAGAAGGAAATGAAAAAGAGGTAAAGAAGAAGGCAAAATCATACAGCTACTAAGAAATGGCTTTATAATCTGTGCTTTCAGCCATTATTCAATACAGCCTAGTTTGTGCCTGCCTTTAAACAATAAAAGAAGTTATTCCCTGCCTCCCATTCCCCAACCATCCTGCTTGTCAGATTTGATATATACCAATTTGATTTTAAATGTGACCAGTACTTTTTTCTGGTCAGTTGTGGGATTTGTTTCTCTAACCGCCCATAATTCTGTGGTTTGCTAGAGGAAACTTTCTCCCTTGTAAAATTCTGCATTGTTCTATTGTACTCTGGAGGGAGGTCCATCTGCTTCTGCTGGTTTACTAAATAACAATGTCTGCTTAGGAACTTTTAAAGGGCATAAATCTAGTGCTACAAGACTTGTGCTTGTCAGTGCCATATAATACAACTCATGTTCAGTAATTATGTATGATAAACATCCTGATTATAATACATCTCATCCACTAAGGTGGTCTGTGAACACACACATAATACTGGTTTACTGTCATAACTAGGCTATACACAGCTTTTTAATGGGCTATTTCCTGAACAGAGAGACTCCTTTTTATCTCTTTCAAGATTGTTCAAAGGATGGTGCCTTGCATACAGAATGCACCATTTACATTCACTTAAAATGGGAGTCCTTAGTCTCTCCAAATAAATTTGCTTCCCTCTCAGTGGTCTGTCAACAGTCAATATATTTAAGGATCTGCGAATTATTGAAACATTATAAAAATTGTACTTCTAAATTTTATTTCTAGATTTTCAGTAAACATTCTTTCCCAAGTGTTTTAGTGAGCAATATTTGTTCATCAGTATATGTTAAATTGAACACAGCTATGATAAATTTTTACAGTTGTGAACAAAATGATATCACATCCAATACCATTAAATTTAATGTTATTTATTTGCATAATAGCAACAAAACTTGGAAAAATCAAGCCAAGTTACAATACTCTGGATATTTAACAATGAGAACTAATTTCTTTAAGTATGTCAAACAAGTTATATCATAATTGATCATAGCTGTATGAACTGTATGTAAGAGGGACACATCCTCCTCCTTGTAGTAATTTTTAAGAATGAGTTAAATCCAAGACAGTGATCATCATGTATATTTTTAAGAGTTTTTGGAATCCCAGAAGTATATAGCCTTTAAGATGCTGTGCAGAGACTGGATATGACAGTTAACATACTTTTTTTTTTTTTTAAATTGCCAGGGAATCTTGATATTTTAAGCAATATATTTGAATTTAATGTAAATGGATAATAGCTTCTTCTGGGAAAACCGGAAACTCAAAATCTCTGTAATGAGATTTTAGCAAATATTACATACAAGACCTTGTCCTCCTTCTTCATGGTCTCTTTTACTTTCTGGGACACAATTCTATTTGCATGAAGAAGAAACCTGACTTGTTCTCTTAGAAGATGTCTGGAAAATTTGCATACCAATTTGTTTTTCCTTTGCCAAGAAAGACTTACTGCATCTAATTGTGGTCTACATGAATTTCCTAACATCAGAGGAAAAGAAAGAAGATATGCATTAGGAAAATAAACATAGGCTTTAGTAATAATATTTATATGACCCATGTTATCTCTTCACATTTAAATTTCCTTACATATATTCATTGTCACTATACTTATTTAAGATGTTTCTCTTTATCTATCTTCCTACCTACCTAACTTTCAATATCTACAAACTAATATTCTCCAAATAATGTCATTTTCTTTTTCGTTTTCCACATGCTTGAACAATACCAAAGAGTCATTCTTTTAGGCCAAAGTGAAGTGGGAGCTGCTGGATTCCTCTAGGTTCTTGGCTATGTTAGATAAAAGAATTTAAGGATGTGCCGGTTTAGTTAGACGAGTAAAAATTATACACCCAAGATGTAGATGTGGGCTCCTCTAGGCAAGAGAGAGCATTTGGGGTTGGGGGCCTACCTTTATTAAACTATTATTCACTCCTCCTATTTGCTAATATTGGGGAAGGAACCCCAGCTGTTTGCTGTTCTGACTGGTTACCCGACCTGTTAGTTCTCAAGGGGCCAATGAAGAGACCTGCCTGGAATTATCAGGGCCTCCCCTTAACCCCTTAAAGAATTCCAGGTGGGACCCCGGGGTCTTTCCAGCTTTATTCTTGAAAGAAGCCTTTCACTCACAAGGCTTCTGAGTGAGGTTTAATGGCCATGCTTTTTGCTGGACTCAAATCTTCTCTTTCCCCATACTAACCTGCCTCATTATTATCAGAATATTATAAAAAAGCACACTCCTAGGTATGCTTGTTTATTTTCTTTCAGAGCAACTTGTTTACCAATAAGTGATTCTTATCTACATATTTTGGCATGCAATATTTGTTCAATATTGTATACTAAGAAAAATTTAATAAATTAATTTAATAAATGAATACATGTAGAAATATATAAATAGATGCATATCCCCTTTAATCTGCTTTTGTTTCAGAGTCTCTTATGAAACTCACAAAAGAAAAAAATAGTATACTGTTTGCTAATGTTCAAGGGAAAAAAAGGAAATAAAGATTTCCAGATACCTTTTATAATTTTTCAATTAGTTTCCATCTCTAATGTAGAATTGGCAGATATGTTTACATATATTTATTTTCCATTGATAATCTCAAATTTTTCCCATTCTTTAGTGGGCTTAACTAGCTTATGCCAGCTTATCTTCTGTAGTTCCTACCTCAAGAAATTCTTTACCCTGCATTATTTCTTATCCATTTGTTTATTCGCTCATCTTTTTGAAAGACTTTGAATATATACCATACATAAGTGGACTTCTGTCCACTTGTTCTATATAGAAATATATAGTTTATCACTGTCAAAACCGGCTTACTTCTCCTCCCAGGAGATTCTAGGTTGAATGAAATTCATTTTTGGCCGAGATTAAGAGTGTGACAGTGAGATTATTGCAGGAAATCTCTAGGTATTTCCAGGTGAAGAATGGAAGTTAAACAATTTCTGAATCCCTGCCATCTTTTACCTAGCCTCTCATCACAAATCTATAAATGCACTTTCATCTATATCCATAAACATTTATATCTATTATACAACCAGGGGAAAATGATAGTGCAATATTTAATTTGATTATTAATGTATCATAGTTTATGTTTCCAGTATTGTACTCTCTGCATACAGTTAATGTTAAGACTAGTATTACTGAAATATTAACTACTTAAAATAATGATTTGTAACATAATGTATTTCTCAAAAATGTCAAAATATATTTGGCCAAACAAAACATTAACTTACTTTTTAATTATACATGGAGGTGTTAAAAGATAGTGCAAAAGATATTAGACAGGCTTTAGAAGCTGTGGGTTTTACTATTATTCTGTATTCTTCCCTTAGCAAGTAGAGTGCAGTCTCCTCATAAGAAATGAGATGGTTAAAATAAATGAGCACTAATAATCTGTGCTTCTATGACAATCATTGCTACCTTTTGTCTAATTTAATTTTTAATCATTATACAATCATAGGATCACTATAATTTATCACTTAAACCAAGACGGTTATGTGAAGGAAAAAGAGTGTTATTAAAAATCCCAATTTGAAAAAAAAAGTCCCACTTTGAGATAACAGACATATAAGAAGATTCTCCTGGGTAATCAGGGAGATATGCCCCTCTTATCCATTTAGTCTCTCCATTGAAGTATTATAGCTTCATTGTGTTCTACCTATTTTTATTTTACCTCTCTCTGTTTCTCAGTTTAATCAATTATTATTATTCTTCCTCTTAGAAACTCCAAAGACTTTGATATTTCCTTAACCTTCTGCTCTAATTGAATCACAACCACCATCACCTTACTGACATCTGAATTCATTTTCATTTTTATATACATAGCATTTTATGAGATATTGTATCAATATACCTATTGCTTGAATTCTAGCATCTTTCATTTCTATTTACCTTATTTATTCCTAATTTTAATAATAATATTAATAACAATTTTCCTTTAAGCCTTTGTCTCTTTTCTAGTATTGGTTGGGGCTAAAAAGAAATGTTACTATAGCCATAAGGTTTAGTATAATTCATGTTATTTAGATGTAGTTGTGTTCTATCTGGTAATCGCTAGTTGACTACTGCGCTCTTTCAAATTTATTCAAATTTCTTTCTCTGTCTAATCCATCCTCACCCTGTCTGAGAGCCTATTATAGCTTTGTGCACTATTTTGAAAAAAATTCAAGTACTCAAATTCTCTTACCTCTACCTCAACAAATCTCTATCATTTATTTGACAGCCATTTTCTCTGCTTTATAATAGTCTGTAAATGAACTCTATATATGGGAAGATAATGTATTTTAGCTTACTGTAAGAAAGAATAAGACATTTTTTCTCACTTTTCCCAAGAATCCTCCATAGTATGAAATTGGGGTTCCTGTTGTTTTGGGATTATTGATAAATTTTATGTTGTGATGTTAAACTCAAGGCTGAGAGGCCCCAAAAGTTGGCACTGACCCAAGGATGTTTTTGATTTGAAATAGCCCTTTTGAGAGTGATGAATATTGAGGATGGGTAAAAGAAAGTTAATGTCATATGGAGGTTGAAAGTTATCTTTACAGAAACTGAGAATGGTGAAATATGACTGAAACAGTGTCCAGGACATATGGCTCTATCCTGACAGTGCCTTGAAAGATGACAGATGATATTGGGCATGAATGTCTAAAAGACTGAACAGTGAGAGCTGTGGCCTTGGCAGTTCTATTTAAATGAATCATATAGGATTGAATAACGAGCATCTCAAGAGGGCAATGTTGTACAGGCCTCTGATTCTTAGACTACCCTCTTGAGAGTGGGTGCTCTAAAATATGGCTGATATGGAATATAATCTTTGCTCTGTATGATATAGGCAAGTTACATTTGCCTAACATATCAAGAGTAAAGAATGAAATTTGTATGTTTAAATAAAAATGTTTGATTTTACTATTCAGTAAAGAAAGACTCTCAAAGAACTGGCACTATAATTCTACCTACGATAAACTTATTAGAGTGCTTTGAATCCACATTTTTCCTCATATTCCTTTCACTCACTTCTTCAAGATTAGACACAAAACTGTATTAAAGATCAGATGTTTGTTTGTTCTTGCTTCCATTTCCTTTAATTCTCCCAGCATATCATTGCAAATATATGTGCATGTCCCTTTTCTGCATTAAAAAGGAAATGCTCTTAAAAGTCCCAAATACTGTATTACATAGGTCTTCTTTTCCTTTCTCTTACTGCCAAATGCACTTGAGGAAAAAATAAAATTATTGTAATCACTCAAACTACCATTCTAATATAAGCCAAGGAAGATTTGCTGCTTTAACTGGTCTAAAATTATTCATAATAAATTATAGTGTATACCAAAACAACAAAGAAAGCCTAGTATAAATTCTGTCTCCACAATCCATGACACAACTATTCTAGTTGTCTTAGGATCAAGGAGCAATAATTTCATTGGTAAATAGACAACAAACCTGTCTTTTCTTAAGTAAGAACATGGAACTAAGTAAGAACTCAAGAACTAAAAACATGTATTTTCAAAAGGTGAATCCCCATACTTTTAAAATGTATTGGTATATATAGGTTGTCTTCTTACTGCTTTGGATTTCCTCATGCCAACCTTAGATTCCCTACTTCAATATTAAAGATTAATTCAATGTTCAGTACAGATAATTTCAAGTATATGTTTGTTGATAATAATGGTTCTTGTGAAGCATAATTTTTTATTGCTAAATTATAGCTTTCTCATGTAACTTCTAAGCCCTGACTTTATTTTATTTTTCACTATTCTATGATCAAAATCTAATTCTTCGGAAAACCTATTTGATTAATGTTAGAGGTTTGCAATGATTACCAGGTCATAGGCCTGTGGCTTCATTTCAATTGTTTGAACAAGCTGCCCACGTGTGGAAGATAGTGTATCACTCCCCAAGAATGAGCCATATCACAGTGGGAATGCATTCCAAGAAAACCCTACCTCCTAGCCCACCACCCCCAAGCCATACACAAGAAGAATTCACTTTTACAGCACTTTATTGATCCAAGACTGTACTCTAGACCCTAAACCCCTCACAATGAACTAACATTTCCCCACCTATTGATGTACTGTGTAAATTCACATCTGCACCTTCCGTGAGTGGACTGAAGTTTGTTCTTCAGACCTGCTCCGTTGGGAGAACTTCTCAATAAAATTTCTGCCTGTGGTCATGTCAGTTTCTGTGTCCCAGAGAGTGCTATTTTTCTCCAATAATTAATTTCAGCTGTTTCAGAAAATCTGGAGATTTTCTCACCCATTCTTCATTTTTGGCTTTTTGTTGCAGTGTAATAGTTTCCTACAGCTAGTGTAACAAATTACCAAAAACTTTCCTCACCATTCTGAAGTCCAGAAATCCAAAATTAAGGTATTATCAGGGCCATGCTCCCTTTGAAGGCTCAAGAGAAGACTCCTGCTTTGCCTCTTCATAGCTTCTGGTGACCCCACACATTCATAGTTTGTAGCTGCATCACTCCAATTCTCTTCTGTCATCACATGATCTTTTCCTTGTGCATCTCTTCAGTGTCTTTTTCTCTATAAATATGCCCCTCCTTAGAAGAACACCAATCCCTGGATTTAGGACACACCCTAATTCAGTATGATATCATCTCAATCAATTGCATTGGAAAAAAACCCTGTTTACAATAAGATCACATTCATAGGTTCCAGGGTTTAGGATATGAACATATATTTTAGGGACACATTTCAACCCACTATATTCAGATGGCATTTCCCAGGTAAAGACTCTGAGATACATATAGGAATATTAATGGGGTGATTTTGGGGTCAACTATGGTGAGAAGTAAAAGAAGCAGAATTAGGCAAAAGGAGATTTTGAATTGTGATGCAGGTACAACACTGGCCTCAAGCAATTAGGGAACTCTGGAAAAAGAATGGCCTTTTGACTCTTACACTCTTCTACTCCTTATAATATTCCCTCACCTCAGAGAGCACCTCAGCTATTTTGTTTTGTTTTGTTTTTAATTATCTTTTTTTAAAAAGATACATAAATCACAAAAAATGTTGCATTAAAAAATATAAGAGGTTCCCACATACCCCACTCCTCATACCCCCATCTCTCCCACATCAACAACTTCTTTCATTAGTGTGGTACATTCATTACATTTGATGAATACATTTTGGGGCACTCCTATACAGCATGGATTATAGTTTATATTATAGTTTACATTCTCTCCCAGTTCATTCAGTGTGTTATGGCAGGATATATAATGACCTGCATCTGTCCCTGCAATGTCATTCAGGACAACTACAAGCCCCCCAAATTCCCCCATATCACAGCTCTTTTTTAACCCTCCTGCATTCAGCAACTCCCATTATCTTTTTTTTTAATAATTATTTTTATTTTTTAATTTATTGAAATATATCACTCATACATAAACATAAACAATAAATGTATGATAGTTATGAACTTACAAAAAATATATAAAATCTAACACACATATATAACATCTCACCCTAACACCAATAACTTGCATTGTTTTTAAACCTTTTTAACTAATAATTAAAGAGCATTGCCAAAATATTACTGCTAAATAAGGTAGTTTGCCCCTAACCAATCTGATTGTTATTATCTTTATATCATTTATATATGAACATACATAAACAATTAAGTGTAGAGTAAAAGTTGTGAACTTAATAAGCAAACATGCCTTGCATCTGACAGGGGTCCCATACATAAACCCTCCACCAATACCTTGCATTGTCATGAGATGTTTGTTACAAACTATGAAAGAACACTGTCAAAATCTTACCACTAATCATGGTCCTTATATCACATTTGGTGTGTTTTTCCCCCAACCCATCCTATTATTATTTTTTAAATATATTTTTTATGACAGAAGTTGTAAACTTATGAAACAATCATGCACATGTGCAGAATTCCCAAACAACACTCCTCCATCAACACACCACAATGTGGTGTGTCATTTGCTACAGATAAAATAATATCATCTGATTGTTATCATGTCCATAGTGTACATTTGACTCACATTTCCCATACTGCCTCAATATCAGTACAGTACATCTTTTGCATAGATGCAAGAATATTATATTATTACTAACCACAGTCCATAGGTCACTCCAGCTGTATTTTTCCCATGCTTCTCCACATTCCCATCACCCTGCAGTAGTGATATATATTCGTTTTAGCTAATAAAGGACACTCTTGCTTCTGTACCATCAACCACAATTCTCACCCACATCTTGGTTCACTGTGCTATCCAGTTCCTAGATTATTCTCAAGCATTCAGTCAGTTAGCATTTACACATAACTAGATCAGTCACATCCCCATTTATAAACCAGCTGTTATTCACTGTGTGTTACCATCCACTCTACACATTTCCAAAATTTTATAGTAAAGCTAATTAAAACTTCTACATACATTAAACTTCAGGAGTCCACTCAGTCCTTCTGTTATCTCCTTTAAGAAACTACCACCTACCACCAGGTCTTAAAGATATTTTCCAATAATTTCTTCTGGAAGTTTTATGATTCTTCTTTTAATTTTAGTTTTTTTTATCCATTTTGAGTTAACTTTGGATAAGGTGTAAGATAGGGATCCTTTTTCCTTCTTTCAGCTATGGATGTCCAATTTTTTCAACACCCTTTTTTGAATAGATTGTTCTGCCTGAGATATGTGAGTTTGACAGGCTAGTCAAAAATCACTTGACCATACCTGTGAGGGTCTGTTTCTGAACCGTAAATTTGGTTCCATTGGTCTGTTGTGTCTGTTTTAGGCCAGTACCATGCTGATTTTACCACTATAGGTAGATATTATGATTTAAAGTCTGGAGATGGAGGTTCACTTATCTTTTTTATGTTGTTTCTGGCTATTCAGGACTCCTTACTTTTCCAAATAAATTTAATGACCGTGTGTTCAATTTTTTCTTTAATGCTGGTGGAATTTTGATTGGGATTGCATTAAATCTGTATATCAGTTTGAGTAGAACTGACATCTTAATGATATTTAGTCTTCCAATCCATGAGCATGGAATGTTCTTCCAGTTATTTAGGGCTTTTTTGATTTGTTTTAACATTGAGTTGCAGTTTTCTGAATACAAGTGCTTTACATCATTGGTTAAGTTTATTCTTGAGCTTTATCTGTCATATTTTATTTTTACCACTCTTCTGACAATTTTAGTTACTTTTATTGATATAATCTTCATTTCTAGACTCTCTTCCAGATCCTTCTTTCCTGTATTTTCTGTTCAGTTTCTAGCATACCCTTTACTATTTCCTGAAATTCTGGTCTTTGCTTAGAAATTGTCTCAGTTTCTGTTTATATGTGAATATTCTAATTTTGCCCTCTTTGTTGAAAGACAGTCTCGCTGGATATAAGATTCTTGGCTGGAAGTTTTTCTCTTGTAGTATCTTAAATATATCAGACCACTTTCTTTTGCCTCCATGCTTTCTGGTGAGAAATCAGCATGTAATCTTATTGGATATCCCTTATATGTTATGCATTGCTTTTGTTTTGCTGTTCTCAGAATCCTTTCTTTGTCTTTGGTCTTTGACATTCTGATGAGTATGTGTCTTGGAGTTGGTCTATTTGGATTTTTTCAGATGGGAGTATGTTGTGCTTCTTGGACTTGGATATCTATGTCCTTCAATAGGGTTGGGAAATTTTCTACCATTATTTCTTTAAATATTCCTTCTGTCCCTTTGCCCTTCTTTTCTCCTTCTGGAACACCCATGCCATGACACATATGTTTGCATGCCTTTTGCTGTCATTTAGTTCCCTGAGACCTTGTTCAGTTTTTTCCATTCTTTTGTTCATCTATTCTTTTGTATGTTCACTTTCAGAGGTCATTTCTTCAAGCTCACCAATCATTTCTTCTGCCTCCTCAAAACTGTTTTTACATGATTCCAATGTTTTTTTTTAAAATTTCATTGATTGCACCTTTCATTCCCATAAGATCTGCTATTTTTCTATGTATGCTTTCTAATTCTTTTTTGTGCTCATCCAATGTCTTCTTAATATTCTTAATCTCTTAGCCATCTCATTGAATTTATTAAGGAGATTTGTTTGAACATCTATAATTAGTTCTCTACTCCTTTACATCACCTGGAGGCTTATCTTGTTCCTTTAACTGGGCCATGTCTTCCCTGTTTCTTGGTGTGGATTGTAATTTTTTGTTGGTGTCTTCACATCTGGTTTACTAGAGCGTTTATTCTGGGTGCAGTTTTTCTCTTTAGTTTATGGTTTCCTATCATTTCTCCCTTGCTGGTTGTGCAGTAGGAGCCAAGCATGAAGCTGCCCTCATTGCACAGGGACCAAAGAGGCTTCTTCCAACTTTCTCCTTTGCCAGGGATAGGGATAGCATCACAGCCATGTGGAATAATCCTTGTGCAGTCCTAGACTGTAGTTGCCCAGAGAGACAGATGAAGCTTCACATCCCTTTCTCCCTTGACTGGGACAGGAATGGAGCTGCAGGTGTGGGCAGCAATCTATGCAGTGTGGGTCTGAGATGACTGCAGTTGCCCTGGTAGACTTCTGATTTTCAGTCTATGCCAGCCAAAGTTACCTGAAGTTAGCTGTATAGGCTGTTGCAGGGCTCCTCAGACTCCTCCCCACCAGAGGTGGGGCTGAAGCCTAAGTGGGCTGCAGGCTGAACTGCATGAAAGAAACTGGTTCCTGCTGACACTGAGAGTTTTAGTCAGCCCAGCTTCTCCTCAGGCTAAGAACAGAGTCAAAATGGTGGCTACTGGCCTCTTTCTGACTTGGGCTGGTTCTCACCATAGCTGTTCCTAGGGTGATCTCTTAGTCAGCCAAGTATCCCAATCAGTAGCTGAAATCGCCAGCCAACCATCTCTTCCTTTCCTGTTTCTGGGAAATGGAACTTCCAATTCCCATCACAGAACAGTTCCTGGGGTCCTCACGCCACCAAAGTAGGATGATCACTGGCCTCTGTAGCTTGGCCAGCAATTTCCCGGAAAGGCTGGTGCAGGTCCCTGCAGACTCCCCCCTGCTGGAGGTGGCACTGGGGCCCCAGCCAGACCTGCAATATGATCTGGATGGGAAGAAACCAGTCTCTGCCAGCACTGGGATTTTCAGTCTGCACCACTTCCCCTTGTGCAGGGTACGGAGTTGAGATGGTGGTTCCTGGCTTCTTTCTGACTTGGACAGGCTCAAGCTTTAGCTGTTCTCAGGATTATACTGTAGCCCACTGAATTTCCTCATCATAGCTAAAATTGGTGCCCAACTGTCCTTCCTCTCCCATTTTGGGGAAGTGGAGCTTTTGATTCCAGCCATGAAACAGCTCCTGAGGCAGTTTGTGCATCTAGTGGAGGATGGGCACTGGCCTTCAGGGCATAGAGCACTCTATTTATGAGTCTTCTCAGCAGATGGGCAGTCTCCTCCTTCCACTCCTTCAAAGTGTTGCAGGATGCTCTTCTGGTCTACTGGAGCCCCAAACAGGTGCTTCACCTAGTTCCAGCAAGCTCTGAGTGTTTGCTAACTGCCCTGTAGCAGGAGCTGACTCAAGGAGATCCTTACTCCGCTGTCATCTTGCTGGGTATCCCAACTCCCATTATCTTTTGGGATAATGTTAAAACACTTTTAAGATGTTTGAACCCTTAGTCACCATATTCTTGAGACTTTTCCATTCACAATAGGGAAGGAGTACCAAGAGATATTCATGTTAATCACTTAGGTGTCAAATAAAATTTTCCTTGTGCCATTGTTTAAAAGCAGCTCTATTTTTTCTAATGAATGGTTAATAACCCTTGCCCAAACAGTGACTCCTCTCTGCTGGTCACTTTGACAATAAGCCCACATGCCTGATAAATATCCAAATTTAAAGATGAATGGGATTCTTTCCATTTATATTAGGGGACACATTCCCACTTTGGGAACATCGGAAGCACAATTTTTCAAAGTGAGTCTCTGAGAGTGACAATAAGTGGAGACACACCTATATCCACACCTTATTCCCAGATCTGGCACACATAATAGTCACTGGTTTGGGGGGTGTATTAGTTTCTAGGGAGTCAGGAGATATCTGTAAATAGTGTAAGATTTTGTAAAATTGTCTCACATGACCGTAGGGATGCACAAGTCCAAATTCTGCAGGGCAAAATGCAAACAAGGGACTCTGATGAAGGTTCTTGATGAGCTCCCAAGAGACGCTGACTGTCTGAAGTAGAGATGGGAATTCTCTCTCTGAATTCTGAAATCACTCCCCTTTTACAGTCTTCAACTGATTGGAGGAGATGTCACTCATTGCTGATGGCAATCTCCTAGTTGATTATAGATGTAACCAACCGTAGATGTAATCAACTTATTGATGATTAAAGTACATGAAATGCCCTTGTACTTCAATTATCCCAGTGCTTGGTTGACTGGACAAATGGGCACTATTACCTGGTCAAGTTAACACATTAGCCTAACAATCACAGGGGGTGTGCAGTGAATACTCAAAGAAGGTACCTACCCCTTCCTTATAAGCTAATATCTCCAAACAAGTACCTCACATACCTTTGAAAACCATTTCTGTAATTTCATCAGGCTGGTAGTTTTCTAGACAGTGTGTTTTTTGACAAAATTAGTAGATCCAATTTTCATTTGCTAATTGCCACATTAATTTTGCTCTTAAAAGAGACCGTGGCTCTGATGTGATATTCTGTGAAATTGGCCAAAACTCTAAGCCCTTAGTGTTGACCAAAATCTGTGGGAAGAAAATGAAAATCCAAGCCCAGAATATGTGTTAATTACAATTAAGATGAAGTGCTGCCCCTCCAGGATTAAAGGGACCTGATTTAATGTAGTGGAGTAACTTGACCACCCTATACTCCTCCTGTCAGCTCATGCTTACAAATGATGCCAAGTACTCAGTTTCTCACTGATGCCAGTGACCCTCTCATCAAGAAATTCCTTATGGCTTTGCTCAGAGGGTTGCTCCTGAAGCCTTCTTGCAGAATATATTCATCAGGCTTTACATCTTTATGTAATACAACCACTTTAAGACGTCTACTTTGAGAGTTTAACCACTTTTTCCAACATCAGACAGGGTAATTCTAATATTTATACCTAATTTGGCGAGGCCATTTCCTTTAAATTTCCAAGAACCATCTTAACACCAGCATCCAACTTCCTTACCAGAAATCCATTCCCATATCAATTCAATCTCCCTTTATCTCATCCATGGTGTAGTATGAAATGCCATCCTAACTTAAAATAATTCAATCTTATTCCCAGACATCTTGAACCAGAACACTAAGGGTTAAGTTCCATACATATTATCATGATTCTAGTTGGTAAATGTTGGCTAGGTGTCACAGCTATCTTAGTAACCCAGCACTTTCCTGCCTCAGTGATGCTGTGGCTTGACCTTAGTATTTTAAATGTCAGAAGAGAAGAAAGATCTTAAAGATCAGAGTGTGATATCTTTCAAAGAAGATGCATGAAATGTCTTTTAAAAAGTGGGAAGCATTAGCCTTTTTCCGGGAGGTGTGGATCATTTCTGAATGAGGGGTGAGGGTTCAAAATTATTTTAGGCATTGGTCCAGATATTGTCATCCCATATTTTAAGGCCTGACTTTCACCAAATACTTACCTTGACATTGAGAGAGCAGACCTTCAGGATTTAGAATTCCATCTCCAGAGCACTGTTTCCCTGGGAAGCATATTCTGAGATGGTTTTGCAACTATAAGAAATTTGCTAGGGAGTGCTTTTTTCTCAAGATCAGATATATAACTATAGTCAAGGGAAATATTTGAGGTAAAGCAGTCAATACCAACTCCTGGTAGTTTCCACAAGGAGTTCTGGACCTGGGATAGCCTTGAAGAGTTGCTTGCATTGAAGCAAGAGGGTAGGACTTGAACATGCCTAATTAGCCAACTGTTTTATGTGAAATATCTCTGGGAAGAGAGGGTGACCTGAATGAGATAACTTTCTCCCATTCAAGGGAAATTTCTCCAGAGGAACACATGTGAACACATCCAGCTACCAACTTATCAGCAATTGAGAAAAGCAATGCTTCCTTCCTGAGGGGAATGGAGACAGAATCTGAGCAGCTTACTATATTATCTACTACAGCTTTTATTAGTTTCATTAATTTGTTTCAGGGGATAAAGCCTATAATTAAGTTTTTCCATACAGCATAAATTGGGAACACAAGACTACAAAAGTTTTACATGTTCAATAAAACTGATTCACTATCTGCTATAAAACACAATATTGGAAAATTTGCTGATTTTTTTTATCTGATAGATGAGCACATGAAGCTAACATCAAAAGTTACATAGAACAAAATTATTCAGTCTTTCTCAAGAGGAAAGAGAAGGAAAAAACTTCACGAAGAAAAGAAATATTTGGCTCCAATAATTATAATAACTTTCTAAATTCAAACATTTCTATCCCAGTAAACAATATTTTTCAACTAGTGATTGCTTTCTCATGGTCTGTCTTTAAAGATTTACAGTGGCATATATGAAATGCCAACTGAACTTGAAATCGTTCTAGGTAGTCTCAAGGTACTTAAGCATTTATTTTCTTTTGGACATTTTTCTTTGTTCTTATTAGTATACACTACGGTATTTAATTGTTGGCAGGAACACAACTTGTAGATAAAGCCATCTGTTGACTATTTTCCTGAGGCTCTCCTCATTCTTGATAGAAAAAAAGTTAGAGAAAGAAGTCACAGTTATTCATTTCAGTCCAATTGACAACTGTATCAGGATCTGTCTTTTACTGTCATAGTTCTAATTTCCTCTTTTCCAAGGATGCCTACAATGCTCACTGCCACTACTGTTGTTCAACACTGTAGTGGAAGATCTGGTCATAGAATAGGGAAGAAAAGAAATTAAAAAACAAACAAACACTGAATTGGAAATAAAGAGGTAAAACTTTCCCTGTTTGTAAAGGACCTAATTCTATATACAGAAAATACTAGATAATTTACAAAATAGATCCTAGCACCAATAGATGAATTCAGCAAAGTGGCAGGGTAGAAAATAAACACCCCAAAATTGATGGTGTTTGCATACAATAGCAATGAACAAATCTAACGATGATATAAAAAACAAAATCTATTCATAATTGCATCTAAAAGAATCAAATATAAAGGAATTAAATCTAGCCGATGATGTAAAGGACTTGCATACAGAAAACTATAAAATGTTGCTAAAAGAAATCAAAGAAGACATAAACAAATGGAAGAAAATACTGTGTTCACAGTTCAAAGACTAAATATCAGTAAGATGCCAATTCTCCCCAATAAATATATAGATTAGACAAAATCCCAATAAAATTTTTAACAACCTTCTTTTCAGAAATGAAAACTCCAATCATCAAATTTATTTGGAAGGGGAAGGGACCATAAATATCCAAAACCATCCTGAAAAAGAATGAAGTTGAAAAACTCACACTTCTTGATGTTGATACTTATCACAATACCACAGTAATCAAAACATTATGGTACTGGCATAAGGACAACCATATAAGTGGAATCAAGTTGAGAGCCCAGAAATAAGACCTCACCTTTATAAGCAACTGATTTTTTTTTTGAGGATGCAAAGATCACTTGACTGGGAAAAAAAGAGTCTCTTCAACAAATGGTTCTGGGAAAATTGGATCTCTATTTGGGAAAAAAAAAGATGCAGGACCACTTCTCACACACAACTTAACCAAAAATAAACTCAAAATGGATCAAAGATATAAATATGTTTCAGAACTATCAAACTCCTAGAAGATAATGCTGGGAAACAACTTCAGGACCTGATGTTAGGCAATGTTTCTTTGCTTTTAGACCCAAACCACAAGCACAGAAGAAATATATACATAAATGTGACTGCATTAAAATTAAAAACTCGTACCCCAAAGGACTTTTTTATGAATGTAAAATGACAACCTATGCAATGAGAGAAAATATTAGGAAACCACATATCAGATAAAGGTTTAGTATCAAGTATACATAAAAAAATCAACTTAACAACAACAAAATAAAACTACTCAAATAATAAAAAGACAAAAGACTTGAGCAGACATCTCTCCAAAGAAGATATACAAATGGCGAGGAAACACATGAAAAGATCCTTAACAAGATTAGACATCAAGGAAGCACAATTCAAAACCACAATGTGTTACCATTTCACATCCATTAGAATGGTTGCTATTAAAAAAAGAAAAGAAAAGAAAATAACAAGTGTTGGAGAGTATTCAGAGAAATAGGAACACTCATTCATTTATGCTGGCAGTATAAAATGGTGCAGCCACTGTGGAAGACAGGGTGGCAGTTTCTCAGAAATCTAGGTATAGAACTACCCTATATCCCAGCAATCCCACAACAAGGTACATAAACAAGTCTACTGAAAGTGGGGACTTGAGCAGAAATTTGCCCACCTGTTGTGGGAAATTGGTTTACCTAATTTGTTGCTTCCTGTTATTGTAAGTTACCATATTGTAAATGTTGCAAGTTGCTTCTTGTTATTATAGAAAATGTTGCAAATTGCTTCCTACTATTGTAAATTACCTTATTGTAGATGTTGCAAGTTGCTTCCTACTATTGTAGAAGATGTTGCAAGTTGCTTCCTATAGCAAACAACTGCTTGTTAACTTTCAAATAAATAAGATAGGGAAACTATTTGAGGGTTGACGCTCTCAGTTTCAGAAGCTGTTGAGTCCCCTGGTTCCATTTTTACCTCCTCTTTAGTGTCTCTCTCTGTGTCTTTTGTTTTGTAAAGTTGTGTCACCTTCCCTTCAAGGCAACTGATAGCTGACTTAACGCAGCACCCACCAAATTCATAGCAGTATTATTCACAATTGCTACAAGATGCAAGCAAACCAAGTTCCATCAACCAATGAATGGATAAATAAAATGTAGTATATTCATACAATTGAATATTATTTTAACTTAGAAGAAATAAATCATGCTGAGTGGAATAAGCCAGACAGAAAAGGACAAATATTTTATAACTGCACTGATTTAAAACAATTACAATAAGCAGATTCATAGAGTCAGAATACAGAATATATTAATAGTTTACCAGGAGATGGGGTGTGCATAAGGAATTGGAACTTTACAGGGGTCCTCTCTGGAATGATAAAAATGTTTTGGTAATGGATGGTGATAATGATAGTGCAACATTGTGAATGTAATTAACAGCACTGAAATATATATGTGAATATCATTAAAAGGAGAAATGTTAGATTATATACATGTAAACAGAATAAAAGTTTAAATAAAATCCACAGAGCTACATGCATACAGTGAATCCTAAATTAAACCATGGATTATAATTAATAGTACAATTACATGCTATCATCAATTGTAACAAATGTTTCACACCAATGAAAGGTTTTAATAATAGGATGGTATATGGGAATCCTATATTTTATGCATGGTTTTTCCGTAAAATGACAACTTCTTTAATAAAGGGAAAGACCTCACAATGAATAGCACCAAAAACCAACCATAATAATTAAAATGGAAAAGAAAATATCAAGTGTTTGTGCATATAAGGTAAATCTGGGGTGCACATGTTCTGTTGGTGGGAGTGAAAACTGATAAAATCATTGAAGGTACATGAAAAAATTTTGTCTTTGCTTACTAAAGTTGAACACATACATAGTTTTGTCCTGGCAATTTACTACAAAGTCTTGGCAATTTTAATCCAAGAATTGTACAATTATGAATATATATATATATATATATATATATATATACACGAACATATAGAGAATTGTTTATATATATAGATACACAAATATATCACAGAAATACAAAGATGCATGTATTTATATGACATATATACACAGTTACTTATATGTGTGTGTATATATATAAGCACATTTACAAGGTAGTTTATTGCAGCATCATTTGTAATGACCTCAAAGTGACTTCAGTCTAAATATTAATTGTAAAATGAATATATATTTTGCAGTATATTTAATATTTTGCATTATGCAGTTTTGAATGTACTACAAATAATTACACACATTATATGAAACTCAGAAATGTAATGTTGAAGAGTCACAAAAAAACTACCCTCTATTTATTTATTTATTATTTATTATTTATTTTCCTTTATTTTAAAAGAAGCTTTAGATTACATAAATGTTACATTAAAATATAGGGGATTCTCATATCCCCCATCACCTGCACCTCCCTCAATTAGCCCCATTAGCAACATCTTTTACTTTGCACCACACAATTTTATAGCTTTTGACAAAATGTATAATAGCCTGTAGCCATCATTGCAATGTCATGCAGGACAATTCCAATGTCCCAAAAATGCCCTATGCTATACCTATTCTTCTTCCCCTCAGAACCTCCGGTGACCACTGTCTTTATATCAATGTTACAAGTTCTTCCATTAGTAGAATAATAGTGTCCACTTGAGTCCACAGTTGCATTCCCCCTCCCCCTTATGTTTGTTCATTCCTCAGTCTTGAGGATTTTGGTATGGTCATGTCCACTCTGCATCAATTGAGAGGAGGAGGCTTAAATACCATGGGGCAGATGGATGAAACTGTCTTGCCTGCAGTTGTAGATACTCTCTGTGTTATGAGATGGTTGTTTTATAACATCATCCTTTTGTTAGGTATCCTGGGTGAGTCCATAGTACTGGAGAGTAGGTTTCAGCTGCAACTCAGCTGAGATTCAGGACTCATCTGGCATATGAGCAGCTGAAAGATTTAATTCCCTGGGATACGTATTTAACAGTTCTAGTGCTAATTATAGGTTTAAATAAAATGGTCAGAAAAACCATGTGTGGAAAATTATGAATGAATCTAACTCTGATACATTGGCCTACCCTCTTTTTAAATTTCTATAATTGTGAAACTCAGGATTATGGGTCCTCGTTTACATTGTATAGTGATTGAGTGACTGAAAAGAGTGACTTCTTGAATGCTAGTAATGTTTTGTTTCTTGATCTTTGTTGCTGATTTCAGGTGAGGTTCTCCTTTGTGAGAAGGTACACTCATGATCTGTTCTTTCTAATCTCAATATCATACTGAAAGTAAAAGTATATTAAATAAAGAACCAAATACCCTTGCAAACTGTACTCACAAAGATAATTGCTTTCAGACATTTTGCCATATATCCTTTTATGTCCTGTTTAAAGTGCTTTTTCTAAAAACAAAAATGACATCATACTGTACATAATGTACCATGGAAACTGATGTCATTAAGCAAAATATTGTGAAAACTTCTCCAAATCATTAAATACTATCTTCATCACCTTAATATTTGCATATAATACTATTTTAGGAATGTCAGATTTCTGGTTTTCATATTTTTAAATAATTATAGTAGGCTGAAAATTCTTACAGCCAAATGCTTGCATATATTCTTGCTTCCTAAAAATTCATTATTTTTAGCATAAATTTCTAAAAGTGGAATTGCTGAGTACACATATCGGTATCAGGAAATTCTCCAACAGCTGGTACCAATTTTCCTACGATCAGCGGTGCATGAAAATGGCCAGTTCCTCATAACAGTGAACCCTGCCTGTTGCCTTTAACAGCTTTGCTAATATGAAATGTAAAAATAGCATAACAATTTTATTGAATTCTCACACCTTGTTGTAGAAAAACACTTTTATCATTATTCACGGTAATTTTTACATACAGAAATTTTTAATATGTATATAGACACATTTATGATTGTTCTGTTTTATGGGTTGTGCCAATTGTGTCCTGTTTAGAGAGGTCTCTCTGCCTAAATAGCACATATATATTCATCAATAGGCATACCCTTTGCTAGAAATTCGTCATAGCTATTCTTGCTTACATATACACAAATAAATTTCAGATTTATTTTATCTTGTCTTCCCAAGAATAAGAATAAAAAATATGTACATAACCTTGATTTGATTACAAATATATTAAATATATAAAATAATTTTGGAAGAGTTTATTTATTTTAAATTCTCTACCTTTCCATTAGAGACATGGAAAATCACTTCATTTATTTCAAGATTTTAAAAAATTATTTGGCTAAGTTTTATAGTTTTTGTAACATGAAATGTTACAGTTTTAGTAATAAAGGCATGAAACTGCCCATGCTTATATTAGATCTTTTATATATTTTTTCAAAAATAATCTAGTATATATTTGTTTCATTTCTTAAGTTACAAGTATTGTGTGTATATATATAATTAATTGTTAATTATGTATATTATAATTGAGAGGTGGTAGTGTAGAATCTTACCATTCCTATAAGTGTTTTTAGTTATTTATTTTGAGGTTTATGTGGTTTAAAAATTAAATTTTCTGATGTATATCTTAGTTCTAAAAATTCTGAGTGATTATTCTTAAAGTTGGAAGAAAATGAAATAAGACCTTTGTTATCCAGGAGCCATATTATATAGGAACTGAAGTGTATTTTGGTGAATAATGATAATTCATTTATATTTAATCAAATTGTTTAATTATTTTCATTATAGTTGGAATCTTTGGGTTGGATTGAAAAAATATTTTCTCACCCCAAGTTTATATGTAACACACATATATAAATATTTTTATTATTATTTTTTCTGTCATATTCTATGGAATTTTTTAAGTGAACACACACATATATGTATACTCACCACACACACATGCACCCATAATGTATATGTTACATAAAATGGAGATGGAATTTAGATCATAATTTGTAGGGACCAGGGCCAGAGATTGAATTCCAGACCTTATATGTGGGAATTCAATGCTCAACCACTGAGCCTCATGGGCTCGCCTGAGTTGGTTTATTTGTTTGTTTGCTTGTTGTTTGATTTCTTTGTTTTTAGGACCACCAGGGACTGATCCCAGAACCACCTATGTGGGAAGCAGGCAATAAACCACTCAGCTACATCCCATGCATCCCTGTTGTATTTCTAATACATCTTTCTTGTATGTGTGTTTGTGTTTATTTCTCTGCATATAAATTATTCTTGATTTTTAGTAACTTCCACTTATTGTTTTCACTAATTTTGTACCAGTACAAAAGAGTTTTAATTTCTGTAGCTGTTCATATTGTTTTAACATTTGATGATGTTTATTTCCCTCCATTTTTTAAATGGAATTTCTTTGGGACTGGTGATATCAAAGTGTTAATTGGCTTTTGAAGATAAAATCCTGAATAACAAGGATGACTAGCCTAAAATACATGGTCACTTAAGATAAAAGGGGCAGTCATATTGTGCAACAAATTAAGATAAATGATTGAACCAAATTAATGTTAGCATGGAAGCTAAGAGGCACAAAAATTTGAAATTGAAGTTTGTGAGATATGTTCAGGATTCACCGCCTATTTTGAGCACATGAAAGGCATTACTATTCCTTAAAATAGGATTATAGTCTTAAGTAATTTTCAGTGATTGATAAAAGGTAACATTTAAATATTTTATTTCTGAGACAGGACTTATTAAATTGCTTAGACTTACCAGTAAATAAATAATAATTTCAAAAAGAATGGATGCTACTATAACTGACTAAAATGAGGTTAAACTAAGAAATATCATTTAAATTGAAATTAATCTTATATTTGCAATGAAAGGGTTTAGAAAATAAAAGAACCGTCTATTGTATCATCTATCTATCTATATCTTTATTTCTCTATCTTTCTATCAAGTGGCAAAATAAGAATGGAAAGGAGACATAACTTTATATTTACTTTGAAGGTCTATATAAATTAATAGGAAGGAAAACAAGCTTTTTAGAGATAGAAAAGACAGAGAAAATAAGTATTGCAAAGATATATCTAGAAAATGTAAAAGATTAAAAAACATTAGAGTTGTTAATAAAATTTGGTAACATAATTGGATAAACCAAAAACTTTGAAAAAAAGTTGTTTTTATCTCTATAAGTAACATCCAGTAAAATAAGTGGCAATATATATGATTCTTTAAAAAAAAATCTGGGAAATACTTTGAAATTAATATTACAAGACTATTTATGAATGAATGTATATTAAGTACACATACATGTGTGTACATGCGTATATCAATAAAATAAGAATTTTATAAAATTATAATAAATATAATTTGTTCTGTGTCTGGAAGAGAACTTAATATAAAAATATAAAGTCTGTCAATTTGGATACAATATTATATAATTTCTGAAGTATCTAGAATTTTCTGTGTTATTGGATTAAAATATCTTAACTTTAATATGGGAAAAATAAATACCCATGACTAGTCAAAATTTTTTTTAAAGATTAATGGATAATATCAGAAAGCATGAGATAGGATGACTGGTAAGCACAGATTTGATAAAATATGCAATTAATTTGATTAAATGTTGAATGTAAACTGATATATTTTAACTATGTTGAAAATACATACCAAAAATTATTAAATTTGACAGTTGTGTAATAAGCTTTCTAAAAACATGACCTAATAGAAAAAAGTAGCTAAATTTTGTTAGAAACAGATGTAGTCTAATATTATCTTTAAAAATTGAATATATTATACAATAATAGAAGTTAAATAAATGCCTCTCAAAACAACATGAAAAAAAAAAAGATTTCATTGTGGCCAGATAAAATGATTTGTACAACAGCAACTTTTTACAAATTTGTTGAAAAGGCCTTTATATCCTAGAATGTGGTCAATTTAAAAAATTTGTCGTCGTTTCTGTTTTTTGGCTGTTTTATATTGCTTGGAATATAATAAACTTCTTAAAAGTGTCATTTTAAGCATGTCAGCATTCCTAGAAAATTCTTAGTCATTAACTTCTCATAAAGTTGCCTCTATTTCATCCTATTCTTGTCTTATGAAATTCTAACTTGAAGTATATTATATTATTTAATTCTATAGTCTCTTTTTCTTGTTAAATTTTTCAAATTTCTCATTTTCATTTCTCTCTTGGTGTACATACATTCTTTCAGATGTATGTTCTAATACACTTTCTTCTAACTGTAATTCTTTAAACACATGCTGCATCATATCCTAACATCTGCTTTTTTGGACAAAATTTCTAAATTTTCAAATGAAAAAATTTCCAGTACTTGTTGATGAAGATGATGAACAGAATACCATAAAAACTTCATCTGTTACCTGGTTTAGTGATCAATGCTATAAAGAAATCAGTTCTAACTATTTGTGACTAACTTCCCAATTACTTTACTCCATGAGGTGTTTAATCAACTATGGAGCATTGTTCATTTTTATGGAATAATTTCCTTTCTTTGAAATTTTTTTGCATTTTTTTCTGTACATTTTTGTCCCTACTCAAATTTCAGTTTAATTTCTCTTGATTTGGTTAAAAATTCATTCCTTTTGATGCAAGGTGGCTAAATCAGAAACAAAATGTAAAACTGAAAAACATTAGGTTATCAGATCATCTTTTCATTAAAAAATGAAGCCAATTTTAAGAGCAGACTGATACAAGTATCTTGTTATTCATTTATGGTATATTCTTGTCAGTCTGAAAACAACCTTACTCTGCATATTAGTGTTGTTTTATCTATCAAGCATTTGTGATTTCTTAGAAACATTACAGCAAAGCAACAAAAAAAATTCAAGCACTTAAGTCTCATTTCTCAGTAGTCTTATAAATAGCTTCGTACTTTCATTTGAGTAATTCTTTTAAACATATTTGGAATTCAAAGAGCATCAATTGAAATTTTATATTTAAGGCATTAACAGACCAAGATTTTTTATCAACTGCTTTCTTATTTGAAAGTCATCATTCTTTACTCTGGAAATAAAATTCTACCTTACCTTTCCTGATGTGATGATGTCCAAATGTTTCACAAATTCCGGAAACTTCAGAACATTCATCCTCATAAAGTTTTAATTAATTTATGTATTTGATAAATCCAACTGCTAAGTAAAGTTTTTATACAGCCTTTGTAACAAAAACTGGGGATGGTGGCAAAAAATATTATCTTATCTTAAAAGAACCATGAGACACAGTATGAAAGAACTTGGAAGTACAACAGTGGAACTCAGTGTCAGCCATCTCAGCTCATCAACATTGCCATGAATGCAATATTTCAGTCTGTTTTATGAGCCACCTGGAGCCAGATACTATAAAATTGCTGTGAGGGTTTATGTGTTAGGGACCCACGTAAACCATGCCAGGAACAAAACAGAGGTCTTTTCATAGTAATATCCATGTAATAAAAGTTTGGAAATGTAGGTAATGCTAATTTTATTTTATGTTCTAAGGAAGCATTTCTTCCGAACACTAATATTCATTCCACCACACCAACCTCTAGAAATCTCATTCAGGATTGCCACCTCACATGTTTGCAGTAATAGTTTTGCTGGCCGATGTTCTCTACATCACTAGCACAAAAATCTCTACTGGTAGTAAACATCCAAGTTAATGGATGCTTGAATCCAGGAAGTTTATTATACTTGCAAATAGGAAGAACAGACAAGGATCATGGTTCTCAACTTCTCTCACCTCATTTGGCAACATTTATTTCATTCTAACAGTTTCATGTACAGAGAGTAAAGCAATGCTATAGCGGATTTTTAAATGAAGATACTGTGCACACTGCCACTTCCTTTAGGCAACCACATTCCATATTTTATTGTGTTCCCCTCCCCCCCTTCCCCATCATTTTCTTCATAGCTGAAGCAGAACTTCCTAGTTGATAGGAGTTTGCCATTCATGGAATCAAGTACTAAACATCACGTAGACAGATATTTTTTTGTTAAAAAGCTTTGGGAGACTGTTTATCAGTCTATTGTTCCACATATATTTCAAGAATCAGGACTGATATAATTAAATCAAATATCAAATACATGCCTATGAGCTTGGTTTAGTTCCAGATGTCACCTGAAGTACTTGTGGTGAACATGTATGATTGCTGTGCTCATGCTACACTGAAAAGAAACAAAAAGAACCTTCTCTTTATGTTTTTATGATTTCTACTTGGATGTATCTGGCGATAATTTGATGGTGATTTGAAATAGAAAGCCACTTTGTACATTTAAAAGGCATTTTGATTCTGAGTAGTTTTAACTAAAATAGAATAAACAACATTTGAACTGATATTTTTCCCTTTGATTATTAGTCTCCTAAAAACACCCTGTAACAATGCAAGCTGACTTCAAACTCCACTTCTCAGCTCATGTTTTAAAATGAACATTAATAAACCCTAAACAAGAGAATTATAAGAAATTAGAGGTTTTACTAAAAGGGATATATAGATAAGAAAATTATAGCTTCATATTAGCACATCTGCACCTTGACAATCAAATGCATGAATGTATTATAATTTCAATGAATTATGCAAAATGCTAATTAAAAAGTCAAATTTACTAATCATCTCTCAGGGTCATAACTGAAATTGAATTTGAGTAAGGACAAACAATTCCATGTAATGCATTTTCATTGTTTAGTTTTTAATGCTGTTTAGAATTGTGTACCAGTAAAACAATTTTTGATTTTATATAGATAATAATTGATTTAGTTGTTTTCAATCTATCAGAAATTATTGATTATCCCCTTATAAATTTTGGTTATATACTGTAGCTATGTATGTCAGGAAATGGTGCATTTATAAATATATAAAATGATAATAAATGGTTTTGTGTTTTACATTAAAAACTGATTAAACAGTGGAAACTTCTCATATAATTTTATATATCTAACATTAACTTTCAATTCTAAAACATGTATGAAATGTTTTTGTATATTTCTAATTTATTACATTTTCAATCCTTAGTTTAAAAAATTAGTCATTATTTTAACAATTAATCATTATTTTATCTCTAATCATTGTTTGGAACATCTAGGTATTTTAGAATGTAGTATTATATTTTCTGAGATAGCACCATTCATGATAGATAAGTAGATGGATGGATGGATATATAGACAGAAGAACAATAATTTTGCACAATTGCATTCTGAAATGATGTTTGTTTTCTATCTCTTCCAAACTTTAATATTTAGTTCAAAGTTCTGCTTCTAGCTGTTACTCAAAAATAACAATTTGTTTGTGAGATAAAAACTATAAAAAGATAGTGAAGATAGGATGATTTTACCCCCCTCTTTTTTTTTCTGATTATACAAACCCTTTCCCACTCTTCCAAGCCCAGTTTAGATCTTACATCTTTATAAATAGAATAGTTAGGAATTGAGATGTTGGGCAAAAACACTTCCACTTAAAAAAATAGTGTTTTACATTGGACGAAGTGACTAAAATAAAATAAAAATAAAATTGCAAGGGTGTCAAATAGCTCACTCTTAAACACTGAGCCAATGTGTCTCATTTGATAAAATATGAATATATAATCTGAATTGTGGAAGGTTGAATTATGTACCCCAACATAGACTCTTGAAGATGTTATTTTTAGCTAAAGTGAGGCCCAACTATGTGAGGTTGGTCTTAATTCATATTCCTGGAGGCCTTAAAAAGAGAAGAAACCACAACCCAAGGGATGGAGAAAGCTACATAGAAAGAAGTTAGAAGTCAGGGGAAACCAGAAAAGCAGAAAGGGGAGGGCATCATCAGGTGACTGGAAGAAGACATACAAGTGAATGGACCCTAAAGGTTACCAACAGTCAATTCAGAATGCCACAAAGTTTTGGGAGAAAGCAAGCCTTATGATTATCTTGATTTTGTACTTCTTCAAACCTCAAAACCGTGAGCCAATAAATTCTTGTTTAATGCAACCCACTGTGTGGTTTTTGTTTGCTGTTTGGCAAACTAAGACAATTAAATTCAGGTCACCTCATTTATTTTGTCCAAGTTTGTTGTAAGACCTTGATACTTCTCATTAAGCATCTGAAATTCACTGTTAATTTTAGATGCCTTTGGTAGTCAGTGTAAAAATAGGTCCAGTGAAATTAGACATTCAGAATTAATTTGGCAATGCTGCTTTTGATTATTAAATTTAAGTCATTACCTGCAATTCTCTAAAATGCTAATGTTCCAAGACAGGTATTTGTACAGATTCAAAACCTTTGTGTTGCAAGGCCATTGTAGATTCTGCCAGAAATTTTAATGCCACTGCTGGTCACTCAGCCTATAATTGGTTCTAATTAGCTCCCTTTTCCAGCTGTAACATTCTTTACCTGCAGCTGAGAGGTACTCAGGAGAGTAGAAAAACCTCTCCCATTGAGTGGAGAACATCAGCTAAATCCCTGCCAATATGATCATTATAAATGAGCTGAAAACCCATTAGCTCTGATAGGAAATAGGCTGTGGGAAGTGAGATTTGATCCAAACTAGTCCCTCAATAATAGTAATCAATGTCCAATGAAAACACATTCCACTATTTGATTAAGGCCCATGACTAAAGACTGAATTTAAAACAGAAGACTGGACAGGCTTGGTCAGTGTCAACTTTCTGTTTATTTAGTTTTCTCTCCACATAATAGACTTAGAGTTTTTGAGGTTCATGAATAAACTGCTTTTTCAGTCATAAAATATAGGGCAATGATAACCAAATGATCTCACTACTGTATGATTTTTTTCCCATGGATAAAATAATGCCATATATTTATTTATCCAAAACCCTATGGAAAAGTCTGAGAAAATGTTTCCTTCAAACTTTTCTTGGATTTGTACATATTTACATGATTACTAAGATGGTAACAAATAGTAAAAGAGTATAATATATATCCTGAGGTAAGCAAAGAAGAATGAAACTCTAATTCTTAAAATTTTACTTCTAGGTATGTGTAAAAGAAGGAATATATAGAAAATTATCATTCTGAGGATGCAATTAAAATTAGGTTGTAGAAGTAAAAGGAGTTGCAAATACAGAGTTTACTTGTACTAACATCTGTATTGTTTAATTTGTAGTGGTTTTCCCCTATCTGAAAGATCTTTTCTCATCAATGATAGAATCCCCATGGGCTTCGTCTCTTTTATGTCACTATACATGAACCCTAAAATTATGAAAGGCATTATCCAAAAGAAGAAACTTCAATTTAAAACAAAGAAAAACAACCCAATTTGCCCATCTCTTGATCAAAATTTAATCTCCGATAGCAAAATTTCTTTACTAGTGTATATAGAGAAGTTTAAAAAAAAAGGACTCCTATTTGAGTGCACAGATGCCATGTATATACACAAGGTAGTATATTCTGAAGGGCATATAATGGAGATGAGTAAGCAATAGCTATAGGTTTTGTAAGACAATTGACGAGTGTCCATGGAAAATGCGCAATTATGACTGAATAGTGAGATTTAAACCTGTATAAGGGAAAGGTGAGAGTTATTTCAAATAATATTTTTATGGTAGATATTGATTAATGAATAATTCAGTTCTGACTACCACAAAGGATTGGTGGAGAGTTGATAGAAAACATAAGATCATCATCAATTATATTTTTCCACAAATCTTTGGGTGAGTCTATGAAATAATTTATCTGGTATGAATGGGATTCTAAAGACAGTATTAACATATATTTTTAACCCAAAATTCTTCATAACAGGTTAATCATGATTAGGTATGTGTTCTTTTATGTTTACTGTAACAAAAGAGACATAATACTTATCTGCTTATATTTCTAGTCATAGTTTCTTATTAATTGTGACCATATATTTTATTATTTTCCAGTCATTGAAAATTAGCTCTTAGTTTATAAATCAAACAAGTCTTAATGATCCAAAGGATTGTCAAAGTGTATTCTTTCAGAAATTTTATTAAACATGTTTTGTTTTGGTAGTAGTGCTTTCAGTTCAATGTTAGAAACTATTTAGCTTAAAGAGGAGTATTTTATATTAGAAGAATCTGGAAAAATTGATAGTATAGAAGTCAAGTGAACTATATTCCCCCAAATTTTGTATTTTTAATGAAGCTAATCAGATAATTTATAGAACTATGAGTGTCCCATATGGGTAAATTTAAAGACCTAAAAATGTTAAAATGTGCAGTTTTAAGTATCTTGCTATTATGTTGTCATGATACTTTGTTTTCCTATAAGAAGAGAAACTAAGAACTTCTAGAGGCATTTATCTAAAATATTACCATGATGTTAATATTTTTATAAACAAATGAAACACTGTTTTCTTTAGCATTAAACATTATGCTTGTAAATGACAAAAACCCATGAACACTGACCTGTCTCTGAATGACATATTTTTGTGGTCTATACATTTATTTAAAGAAGAAATTTCAGACGCTGGGGGAACTAAATCTCCATGTTTTTAAAAATTCTCAATATTTGCTGTTGAGTTTTTTTTATTTCTCCCCCGTCCCCCCACCCTATTTTTTGCTCTCTGTGTCCATTCACTGTGTGTTCTTCTGTGTCTGTTGTATTCACATTAGGTGACTCTGGGAACCTATCCTGGGATCTTCCAGAGTGGGAGAGAGGCAACCATTCTCTTGCTCCACCTCAGCTCCCTAGTTTGCTGCATCTTATATTGTCTCTTCTCTGTGCCTCTTTCTTTGCATTATCTTGCTGTGTCAGATCTCCATGTGGGCTGCACCACTCCTGGGTGGTCCTGCCTGGGGCTGCACTCCTTTGTGTGGGGGTCACTCCTTGTGTGGGGGGCACCACTGTGCAAAGCGACACTCCTTCTGCACAGCAGCACTCCATGTGGGCCAGCTCACCACAGGGCCAGGAGGCCCTGGGTATCAAACCCTGGACTTCTATATGGTAGATGGAAGCTGTATCCAATGAACCATATCCACTTCTCTGTTGTTGAGTTTTAACAAGAAATTTTTTTAAGTCTATCAATATCTTCACCTCCTTTCTAAAGGACCTCTGAAGTCTTTATTTATGTATTATTTTTGTTTAGGACGCCTGGGGATTGACTCTGGGACCTTGTACATGGGAAGCAGGTACTCAACCATTGAGTTACACTGGCTCCCCAACCTGAATTTTTAACCTCTACAATTTACTGCTTCTTTGTGATTTTTTCAGCACTATATTCTGGATGGCTGATCCAAGATATTCCTACTTTCTGATTTTTAAGCCTTCCATAGGATTGCTATGTCCTGCTGACTATGCAGGATCATGTTCCTTTCCTGCACTTATACATGAATACTATGGTGATGACTGGTTATAATTACTTAATGACACAGCTCTTGTCAATCTATATCCATGCACACATTTCGCCTATATAAATGCATGGAGATTTGCGATTTTATCTCCAACATGTAGAGAACTGGGAAGCCCTCACTCCTATCCTTACAATCAAGAAAAAGCTGTACACCATGAAAACCAAAAACTTTTCTTGGGCCCTTCATAAAACTGAGGTTACAGGGCAAACTTTGCTCTAAAATTTGGGGAAATTGAGGGATCCAGAGTTATACAGTATCTAAGGATACCTTATCAAGAGCAGAAGCCATCAGAAACCATAAATAGGTAGGAACACTTGAATTCTAATATCAACAAACTCCTGCAGGTTGAGTTCCAAATAAGAGTAAGAACTTCCCAGGGGCCTGTAAACTTTCTCTTTAGAAACCATGTACTCATGAAGTGGGTCTGAAAAACATACACTCTTGGCTCCTCTTGGTCTGGACAATATTGTTCTTGAAAGCCTCCCAGACTCCCCTCCCTAATAAAAGCTTAGTTTCTAGACAGAAATAGTTTGCTAGGGGATGATTCCAAAATCTCATCTCTTCTGGAAAAGGAAATTCTTCCCAGCCCATCCTACTGAACTCACTGTCTCACCTAATTGGGGATGGGGGAGGGGGGTAGCAAGGTTAAGGGGGACAGAGCTTCAGGGAAATAGATTGAGAACACTTTGGCCAGGAAAAGGACTAAGAAACAGGAGAAAAACTAAGCTGGAGTAGAGACAGAAATACTTGAAAAACCAAGTCTATTGAACACAAGACCACTAAAAGACTGAGACTTAATCAAAGGTTATAGACAACTCCCTCACCATCATCCCATACCACTACATGAATTTACCTTGAGTTTTATAACAGGGAATTATAGCCAAAGAAGTTCAAGAACAAACTTTCAAAAGAACAATTGAAAGGGAAGACCCAAAGCCAAGAGAAGAGAGAGAAATAAGGACACTAGAAGAATTTGAAACCTCTCTCATCTATCAGTACAACAAATGTTAAGCACATCCCAACTCATAGCCGTGAAGGACTACTTATCTCAATACTTATTTCCTAATACTTTATTTCTGGCTTTTCAGAAAAAAAGTTGCAAGGTATGCAAAAAGGTAAGAATAAAACATAATTTATAGATATAAAACTTGCATCAGAGCAGATATGACATAGCTGTTGCAATTATTAGATAAGGAATTAAAAATAATTATGACCAACATTTTATGGGATCTAATGGGAAAAGTAGACAACATGTAAGCCCATGTGGATAATGTTAGCTGGGAGGTGAAAATTTAAAAATAAAGAATAAATAAGAAATGCAAAAAACAAAAATCACAGCACAAGAATGAATAAAGCATTTGGTAGGCTTATCTGTTAATCTAATATAGCCAAGGAAAGAATCAATGAATTTGAAGATTGGTTAATAGAAACTTCCTGAACTGAAGTTGGAAGAGGAAAAAAAAAAAATTTGAAAAATAATAATGGCTTAGGAGGGAAAAGCAAAGAAAATAACAAAATTACAAAATAGTTATAAAATTTATAGAATTTAGACTAAATATATCAATAATCATTTCAAATGTGAACCATGAATACATATTGATATCCATAAATGATTGAATGAATTGATAAATGGGCAAAAATGGATAAATCTAGCATGCAGAATAATTCCAAATCATTTATGAGATATTAACTCCTTGATGAGTTGCAACACTACCTCCCAATCCTTAAGTTTGGACTGCAAATAGCTTGCTTCCTAATAAGTACAGTATGGAAAAGGGGAAAAAGAGAAACTTTATAGTAGGAAACCTGACACACATTACCTCAGCCAGATGGTCAAGGCTAACATTGTCAGTGTTGTCATGTTAATAATGATCCTTGATATGATGTCTTGAGATGCTACTTTACTTTTCTGTTCCTTCTCCTGAAAACACAATAGTCTAATCATGAGGAAAACATCATACAAATCCAAACTGAAGAACATTCTACAAAATATCTCACCAATACTCCTCATAAATCTCTAGGTCATCAAAAATAAGCAAAGTCTGAGAAACTGTCACAAGGTAGAGAAGACTAAGGAGACATTACGATTAAACATAATGTAGCATCCCGAAAGGTATCCTTAACCAGAAAAGTAAAAATCTAAGGAAATCCATATAAATTATTGATTTACTCAATAACAGTATATCAATATTGGATCATTAACTTTTTAAATGTTCTGATCTTTCAAATGTTTCTTTCTTTATTATAAAAGTTATGGGTTTAAGAACAACCAGGCATAAAAATACAGGATTCCCATATACTGCACTGTTATTAAGACCTGGCACTGGTGTGGAATATTTCTTACAATTGAGGACAGCACAATTTTATAATTGTACTATTAACTATAGTTCATGGTTTAACTTAAGGCTTATGAGAATATAATACAATTTATTTTTTTTACCATGTATACAATCTAACATTTCATCTTAAATCATATTCAAATATATATTTCAGTGCTGTTAACTATGTTCACAATGTTGTGATACCATCACTACCATCCATTACTAAAACATTTCCATTATTCCACAGAGGAACCCTGTACAGTCTAAGCCTTAACCTGCCATTCCCTAATGCAACCCTATCCTCTCTCATAGCCTATATTCTAGATTCTGACTGTAAGTTTCCTTATTCTAATTATTTCAAATCAGTGAGATGACACACTAATTGTCCTTTTGTGTCTGGCTTATTTTACTCAACTCAGTATCTTCAAGACTCATCCATTTTGTTTCATGTATCAGGAATTCAGTCCTTTTTATAGCTGAGTAAGATTCCATTGTATATACATATACCGTATTTTATTTATCCATTCATCAATTGATAGAAACTTGGGTTGCTTCTATATTTTGGCACTTGTGAAAAATGTCGCTATGAACATTGGTGTGTAAATATATCTGTTCAAGTGCTTGCTTTCAATTCTTTTGGGTATATACCTAGTAGTGTGATTTCTGGGGCATTTGGATCATTAATTTTGATAAGTATATTATAGTAGGATGTTAATAATAGAGGAAACTAAGTATGGAGTACTCAGGATATCTGTAATTCTAAAATTATTTTAAATTTAAAAAATTAACAGAAAAATTTTAAAAGTATGTGCATCATTCCCAGTTAATATTTCAGTATTAATTATAGATAAATCATGTGTTGTACTGAAACAAGCTCTCTTCTCTAAATATTGAGACCCTGACAATGAGTCTGGTTTTTATACTATTCGGTGATTACCACTAGTCCCTCTATATTGTTTTATATCTCTGATCCTTAAATGGACTTAGAGTCACAGTCTCAAAAGTTTTCCTTCAGAGACTCATTTATTGTTTTATATCTCTGATCCTTAAATGGACTTTGAGTCACAGTCTCAGAAGTTTTCCTTCAGAGGCTCATTTATGCTCTTTATAAATTTTTGAATACAAATAAATATATGTGTTAAAGTACACTAGTAATTCTTCCAGGCCACATGCAATTCATTTCTGGAAAAGGATTATCTATCATGATCCTCTCACAAACTCAAATGCAAACTCTATCCTGCTAAAAAAATCACAAAAACTCTTGACTAATGAAATGTGTTATATATTTTATTTAGTTGTAACGAACATGTACACAGTTCATTAAGAGATGAACCTCATTTTTTCTGTTTCCTTTTTTAATATGCCACCTGGTAATGGAAAGGGTGAATGAAGGCAGAGAGCATACCAAGTTTAAATCTAACATGTACGTATGTAGAGCCAACGAAGTCAGAGAGATATCAGGGAACATTTTAGAATATTATGGGTTATTTTAATGACTTTATCTCTTACTCTTAGTGAGATGAAGATATATGAGGGTTTTAAGTGATGACTTGTGATGAACAGGTTTATGTTTTAAAGAAGTAATATAGCTCTTACATTTGGGATAAACAAAGGGAGGAAAGGGAGAAATTTGGAAGGTTAGGTAAGCAACAATGGGGACTTAGATAAGAATTTCAGAGGGTATTAACAGTGGTGGTAAAGTATAGACATACTATAAAGTATGGTTAACAGGGTTTGATGATAGATTGGATGTTGGGTATAAGAGTGAAAGAGGAGCAAAATATAATTTCAAGATATTTGACCTGAGTATAAAGAACAATAGAACTGCTATTTTCTGACATGGGGAAAACAATGATAAGAGCAAATCTGGGATTTTTTCAGGAGCTCAATATTGAACATGATGTGTTTGAAATGGTTATTATAATGGACGGGCCAATAGGCAAGAAGATATCAGGTAAATCTTGATTGGACTGGAATCCAATGGAACACCAAAGTGAGCTACATATTTGGAAGTTTTTCATACACTTATATTTGAAATCAAGTGATTTGATAAGATCATCAAGCAATTAAATATAGAAGGAAGAGAGAATACATCAGGACTAATGACAAGCTTAGAAGTCTAGGGGATGAGAAGGAACCACCACCAACAACAAAAAGGAGCAGTCAAAATAGTAGAAGAAACTCTGGTTAGTCACCTAGATTCTACTCATAGCTCTAGCCAGAGTCTTCTAATAAGAAGACTATTGTTCTAAACAATGGGGCTCCCTCACTAGGGCCATAATTGTGTGGACCAGCACTAGATATCTGATTCAAAGGTAAGCAATCCATAAAATATGATGTGTGGCCTGGTTCAAAAATATGAACTGAGACAACAAAGTTATTCCCATCAGTATTGGACTAAGATGTGTAGATATACAAGAAGGATCTGAGGAATCATGAAAGCAAAGCTTGAAGTAAAGTGCCAAGGGATTGCCAAAAATAAACATTCACTCATTTAATTCTTCATTCATTTGGAAAATATTTACTCAGTGCCTACTGTGTGCCAGACACTGCCAGGTTCTTGGAATATATGATGCCAAAAATGCAAGCCTGGCATGTGTCAGGGAATGAAAAACAAATATAGCTCAATTTTAGCTAGCAGTGCATACAACAGAATCAGAGGAACTTGAAAAATATTATCAAATTATGACAAACCTTATAGAATATGTCTTAGTATCTTAGGGTTGCCATAGCAAAGTATCACAAACCATGTGGTTTAAAATAAGAGAAAATTATTGTCTCATAGTTCTGGAGACCAGACGTCTGAAATCAAAGTGTCAGCAGGCCAAGCTTCCTCTGAAGTCTATAGGGAAAAAATCTGTTCCATGTCTCTCTCCTTGTTCCTGGCAGTGACTTGTCAGCAATCCATGGAATTCTCTGGCTCAGTTGTCACATGGCATTTGCCCCATGATTGGAAAGTTTGTGTTTAAGATTCCTCTTCTTATAAGCACACTAGTTATAACAGATTAAAGGCCTACTCTATTGCAGTATGATATCATGTTATCTCTTCAAATTCCATCTGTATACCAATCCTATTTGCAAATAAGGTCAATTTTAAGGTACTGAGGATTAGAACTTCAACTTATCTCTTTTGGAGACAAAATTCAATCATAACAGACTAGTAAAGATTATGATCATTACCCAAAGAAAATTCATTGCTTCTGAATTTGCTTAGTTAGTTGCCATGATACCATTTGCATTAAGAGACATTGTCCTCTGAAAGCTTTACTGAGAACAAATTCAAGAAGGGTAAACATGACATGGTACGTCATGGGAATACAGGCAAAACAGAAACTTACAGCAAACAAATGCCTTATTATTTACACAGCACAATGGGCCCAAAGAACAGAGGAAGAGGTCCAATCATGAATGGTTTCCTGGGGTGGCCATAACTGCTCAGGGTGGGGTTGGTAGATGGTAGTGTCTCATGCCCCACTTTTCCTTGGCAAACAAAGACAAATTTATGCTGTTTGAGTGTGGTATTTATCCAACCATGGGAAAGAGGACCCTACCAATGAGAATTCCTGTTCCGAGAAGCAATTGAGACTGCCTGTTTTGGTTTCCAGTTTAAGGTCTGACAGGGTCTTTTCTTTAGCCTTAAAATCTCTCCTAGGTTGTGGAATATAAATAGACTGAAGCATTGTCACACAATAGAAGAGGTAGCAGGGATAGGCAAGGGCCAGGAGACAGCCTCTGAGCATTTTTACTTGCTGACTTTGTCAGCAAGTACAAGGGTGAAAGTTAAGAATCTAGTATAGTAACGTAGGGTCATAGCAATGGTTTATTTGCTATTCCAACAGTGGAGGTATTAAGACATAGAAGGAACCTAAATACACGTAGTAGAAGAAATGGGTAGGGCTAGGCAATCATCTAGTTGTAGAGGATGAGGAAGAGGAAATCAAATAAATCACATCAAAAAGCAAATAGCACCAGAGCTGAAAATAAAAGTTGAGTTTATTCTTGATGAGTTCCGTCACTAAAAAAAATGAGTTCAATGGTCTCTGCAAACAACAGAAATTTAAAGGGAACTATGAAAAACAATAAGAAGAAAGTAAAACAAACAAACAAAATCTGAGTTTAAGAGCCTGGTTGGTTCTGTTTTTTGTTTTAAAAACAACTTATTGAAGTATATCATTCAAACATGAACATACATAAACAATAAGTGGATAGTAAAATTTAAGAACCTATAAAAAAAAATACATAACAACATACAGGGCTCCCAATCATCACCCCTCCACAAATCCCTTCCATTGTTGTGAAACATTTGTAAGAGCATTGTCACACTATTGCTACCAACTATAGTCTGTATATTGCAATCAGTTATTTTCTCCCAACCCACTTTATTATTTTTTAATTCATAAACCATATAATTTATCTACAGTGTATAATCAATGGCCTTTGGTATAAACACTGAGTTGCATATTTATCTCTTCAATCAATATTTTCATAACTCCAAAAAATACACAATATACAAACCACTATCATACCCATATGTTAATGCTACTAATTATAAATTCTGTGATATGCTTTCATCAATCTATTCATTTCCAAATATTTAAAAACTACTTTATGCCAATGCTGTACAGATTAATCCTCAGCTTTCCATTCTTTAACCACATTTTTATCTCTGGAAACTTATATTCTAGTTATTAACTCCATGTGTTTGTTATTTTATTAGTTTATAATAGTGAAGTCATACGATATTTGTCCTTTCGTGCCTTGCTGCTTCAGTCAACTTAATGTTCTCCAGGTCATCCATGTTGTCATATACTTCACAATTTCATTTCTTCTTACAGCTGAATAATATTCCATCGTATGTATATACCACAATTTGTTTATCCATTTGTCATTTGATGCATGCCTGGATTGTTTCCGTCTTTTAACAATTGGGAATAATGTCATGAACATCAGTATTCAAATGTCTGTTCGAGTCACTCTTCTCAATTCTTCTGGGTATAGACCAATTAGCAGTATTGGTGGGTCACATAGTGGATCTATATCTAAATTTCTTAGGAATCATCAAACAGACTTCCACCTTGGCTGTACCATTCTATATTCCCACCAGCAGTGAATAAGTTTTCTTATCTCCACATTCTCTCCAAAACTTATAGTTTTCTGTTTTGTTAATAGTGGCCTTTCTAGAAGATGTGAAATAATATCTCCTTGTAGCTTTCATTTGCATTTCCTAAAAGCCAGTGATGCTTTTATTCATGTGTTTTTTGCCAAATATATTTCTTCTTTAGGAAAATGTTTATTCAGGTCTTGTCATTTTTTAATCAGGTCATTTGTCTTTTTATTACTGACTTGTAGGATCTCTTTTTAATATCATGGATAGTAGAATGTTGTTGGATGTGTGTTTTCCAAATATTTTCTCCCATTGAATAGGTTTTCTTTTTACCATCTTCTCAAAGTCCTTTGAGGTGCAGAAGTGTTAAAGTTTGAGGTGGTTCCATTTATCTATTTTTTCTTTTGTTGCTTATGCTTTGTGTGTAAGGTTTAAGAGACTCTCACCTACTATAAGATCTTGTAAATGTTTTTCTATTTTATTTTCTAGGAGTTTTATGGTTTTGGATTTTATGTTTAGGTCTTTGATCCATTTTGAATTGATTCTTGTATAGAGAGTGAGATTGGGGTTCTGTTGCATTCTCTCGATTATGGATATCCAGTTCTCCCAGCACCTTTTACTGAAGAGACTGTCCTGTCCCAGAAAAAATGGACTTGATAGTTTTATAAAACATCAGTTGACCATAGAGGTGGCAGTCTATTTTTTAACTTTCAACTTAACTCCATTTATCAATGTGTCTATCTTTACACTGATGCTTTGCTCTTTTGACTGTACTTTTATAATACACATCGAAATTCTTGTTGGTCTTGATGCATGGTTCTTAGAGAAGTCTAGCATGAATTGTATTGTTGCAGAAGTTGAGAGAAGTTCAATTATTTTCATATAGAAAGGCCAGGGCTTGAGAATAATTTTGGAATGGAGAAAGGAGTTATTTATGACCCGCCTGGCACGGAGTTTCTCATTCAAAATCTGAGCCCTGAACAAGATTTTTGAGTTATTTTTATACAGAGAAAGGGCCAAATGAGTCTTTGTTTCAGCGCTCAATAAGCTTGAATTAGCATATATCTTCCACATCCTCGGTAAGCTTTTAGCATGGACTTCATACATTCTAGATAAGCTTTCAGCACATTTGGTTTGCATTTTCCCTGAATATTTAAGTTTATAGAGTTTGGATTGCTAAACTGTTTCTCTGGGACTGGAGTTGTTGTCATGGTTACCAAGGGCAGGGCTGCAGTTCTCACTGTTCCAAACGCACAGCTCAGGACACAAACAGATTAGGTTATCTACAAAGAGATGAACAGCCACCCCTCCCATAGCCTATATCAGTATAAGTCTCCAGAAGGTTCAGGGTCATATGAAAGACAAATTCTATGTTCATTTGTAAACTTTACAGCCTTTAATTCACATTCATACATATATGAATAAACAGAATTCTCTTTTGATACTACTCAATCCTATGAAATTTTACTAAAAATAGCATATTTGCATGTATAGTAAGAATTTGGAAATGTGAGTGATATTTGGCACCATTTACCAGAACAAATACCATGGATTTCCTCATTTTTGGACAAGTTTATTTTGGACAAGGACTCTATAGCTGGTTTTCTGTAAAGCTATTTGTTAATCTCCCTATTTTTTTAAAGAAAAAAAATTATTATACACAACAGTGTATACAAATCCATTGTTGCAAAAGTCTTCATGATTTTAAATAAAAACACCAAAATGAGTTTAAATTCCTTTCACATCAAGTTCTGTAATCAATTAGAAAAAAAAATGGTTTTATTGTATGCACACCTGGCTATCACTATGAGAGGCTAGACTGGGGAGAGAGGCCCACAAGGTCACTGCAAACCTTAAATTCTTCAGCAACAATGAAATTGTGCATTGAGAACAACTTTCATAAAATATTTTGCCTCTTTATTTTCTTAGTGTGATGAATAGGAAGATTGTAAATCTTGTACCAAAACAGAATTGAGCACTTTCATTTTTTACTGATTTGTAGGACAATGACCTTGAAAGTTTGCTCTCCTTCACAAATAAATGCTGACTTAACTAGAAATGGTACTAGATGTTTTTCTATATTGTTATTTATTTGTGACTTGATTTGATAGAAATAATGACATTACAATCAAGGAGAAAAAATATCAATAAGGTAAATTGATTTGCTATTAATTTTAATGTGAGTGGCTCAGAAAGTATACTTCTTTAGGACATTACAAATTCATGTCTGGAATATTTTCCATATCCTACCTGCCCAACTCCACCTAAAATAAAATTACTTGACTTACTTATCTTAGTGAATATCACTTTTAACAGAGACAGGCTAACTTCTTTTTATGTCTGTCACTCCAAATCTAGTATGACACCTCCAAGGGCACAGATTGTACACTATTTAAATTTTAACAAGCAGTCCTTCTTTTGCGATGAATGACTCTATCTTGATAGTCATCAATCTTGCTGATTTTTGCTTTGCTTTGCTTTTTAAAATGGTTTAAATCTTTCTCCTCAATACTACTGCATACCTGATTTTGCTGCAAAAATTTCCACACAGTCTTCCAAGTCTCTTTTTCTTTTACCTCAAGAAATAAAGCTACAATGAATTTACTCCCATGGTTTACTTATCATGGCTTTAACTTTCTGCTTAGTTTCTACAATATAGTCCATCCAACATATTTAATCTTACTTATTATTCCTTCCAACTTTATGTTTCCTATTCCAATCATGTTTTTTTTCAGTCTAAGAAGCCATGCTTTCCACTCACTATGCCCTATCTATTCCTTTCTCCTACCTTGTGGCATTTATCTGTTTCAAGTTCTGACTAGAACACAATATTCTCTTTCTCTCTTATTGTATGTTCATTTATTATTTTTGTTAGCTGTATGTATAGAAATAGATCACAATTCCTTGTTAAATTGTAAAATATTTTAATTGTATTTTTCTCTTTATCTCACACAAGGCAACATTTGTTACTCCCCACTTTTTCACCTCCAGGAGATTGCATTGGATGTCCAAATTTTTCTTAGAGCCTGTCTCCATTCTCTTTGCCATATAACTTTAGCATCTTTCCCCTCTTACTGAGGGCAAGGCACCATACTCTGCCCCTTGGCAATTCCATGTGAAGTGCTTGACCAACGGGATATTAGTAGATATAACCAAGCTGCCTTAAAAAGTGCTTGCACAATTGGGCTTATTCACTCTTGTGCCTCTTCTAATAATATCAGATGAATGTCTTACCTAAGCTAGCCTCAATTTTGGTAGAAAGATGTGAGACATATAGAGCAAACTTTTCCAATAAAAGCTCAGACAAGAATTGAGTTTCTTTCTGACCCTAGGTGCATAAAGTAACTAAATCAAGAGCAAGTGAACCAAATCTCAATTAGATGAGTCATGGTCATAGCCACTAAATTTGGGATGGCATTTCATGTAAAATAGCTACTGATGAAGTCTCACAGTTAAGTCTGAGTTAATAATATATTGTTTATTTCTGTATATAAAATGATACATGAGAAGCTAAATTAACTCTATGCTATAGTAAGGCTACTGATAATTTTATTTGATCTACATATATGAGTCTCATATTTGAAAGAAAAAATCTTCTGTTCATAGATTTCTATCAGCATCCACACCTTGTCAAAGAAACTTTTGAGATATTAGTAAGCAGATATATTTTATTTTCTCAAGAGTTCAGCTGTCATTTTCATTATGCCCTATCTGAGAAGAATAAGATTGCTAATTGTGTTTATAATCAAGCACGGGAATAAATAAATAAAGCATAAGTACTGATAATTATTAATACCTATAATGGTAAATGATATAATATTAAATCTCCAAGTGGTAATGATTCAGATTAGAGCAAAAAGTGTCTAAAGAGGGGAGTGACCAATACAATTTTTTCTTAATCTCAAAAACATTGCATGGTGATATTGAGAAAAATTAAGTGGCTATCACTATCCATTAAATTGTAAAATACTCACCAAATTAAGAGAGAATCTGAAAAATCAGAATAAGAGAAAAATACACAGTGTTAGCTGCAATGACATGCCTCTGTCATATCAATAATTCAGAAGATTTCTTGCATATTATGCTTGATGTTCTACAGAAAGTCACCCTCATGAGATTGACTGTTTGGATAGCAAACAGATGCAAATGCACATGAAGAATGGTTTATTTCCAAATTTCAGGTAATTATGTTATAATATAAAAATATCACAATGGGTGAATTTGCTAAGGATAATTTACCCAGATGAATTTAGCTAAAATTGTTATTATCATTCAGTGATTTTAGGAATCACTAAAAATGAAGTATTTTTAAAATGCAATTTATATTTCTCTGAATTCTCTGCAAAGTGAGTCCCTATAGTTGGAAGAGTGAGTTGTTACAAAGTATGAAAGTCACTTGGGTTTCACAAATTATTTCTTTCCATTTTGAAACCACTTATCTGATTATGATCAATGTATTCACATTCTAAGATATTGGAAAAAAATTTGGCAAATAAAAAAGGAAAATTACAGTTCTATATCATACCATCAACCAAAGATATACAAATTTGATGGTTTTGAATACTTTATACTATGTCATGTGTATGTGTGCAGGCTCATGTGTTTGTGTGTGGTCAGTGTTTTTATGACTTTGGAACAAGATATTCTTTGCTTAGTGTTACACAAATATAAATATTTTCCAATTTTATGAAACACTTTACAAACATTGTACTAGCTACATATTATTCCATCTTATATAAAAGTCTTATTCCATCTCAATGTACTACCTACTTACTATTCCATCTCATATGTAACTGGAAAAACCTAATTTACCAGTTTAGAATACAAATAGAGTTATAGTATTCTACTTAATCACATTGACTTCCTTCTGACCTTGTTAGACGGTAATCCATTATGTTCCCCTTGAGAATACCCTTGCCTGGAATCATCAAAAACTGCAGGCATGGCTTATTGATTCCAAAATATTTTAATGATGTTTTCTAATATCAGGCAGAGTGGTAAAAATCAAAGTCAATCTCTGTATTGCTTTGGCCACTGTCACAGGAGTTGTTAATGGGCACTGATTATACACCATCCACTGGATGTTTGTCCAGTGTAGCAGGTATTTTCTGTCAGGCTAAGGACCTGGGAAAATATTGCTCCACCCTTCATCTGAAAGATTAAAGCTAGTTTTCCTTCATGAGCTCATACTTAGGCATTTTTTCAAAGAAAGAGTCCATGCTAGAGTAACTGGGTGGAAAGAGGATTCCAGTCTCAATCACAAGCTTTATTAAGAAACATTACCTCATGTGCTTTTAGGTTCAGCTCTTGCACCTGGGTCAACAAGTCAAACTCCTCTCTCCCACATAGTATAATTTTTCACAAATTGTGTTATTCTTCTTAAGGGAACTTTTTTTAGTTTAAAAGGCACTTGGGAAAATTTTTCTAACTTAAAATTTCAGAAGAATATTTCTTTCTACTAAATTTCTGGGGTTTTCCATATTAATTGGTTTTTTCCTTACAGTCATTACCTGATTCAACAATTATTTATTGAGTGCCTACTATGTGCCAAGAACTTTTGTTCTCTTTGGAGATATAGCATTGTACAAAAGACAACAAATTCATCTGCTCTTGTAGAGCTTACATTCTAATGATAGAAGCCAATTATTAAACAAATAGATGAAAAATAAACCAAGAAATAATAGGAAGTAAAAATGATCTTTGGAATACATGGCATTTATATAATTACTCAGAGTAAAGAAGAAATGAACCTTGAAATGAGCTGGACTAAGCGTGTTTCTGACAAAGAGTTTTTGTTCATGTAAAAATCCTAAATGTGGACCAGGTTTTGTATGTTCTAGGAATAGAAAGAAGGTCAGTGTTGTAGAGTTTGTGAATCTCACTGTAAAATGGATAGTGCTGCTGGGAAGGAGACATGGCTCAAATGATAGAGCATCCACCTACCATATAGGAGGTCCAGGGTTCAAACTCAGGGCCTCCTGACCTGTGTGGTGAGCTGGCCCACACGCAGTGCTGCCCTGTGCAAGGAGTGCCATGCAGGAGAGTCCCTTGCATAGGGGAGCCTTATGTGCAAGGAGTGCACCCCGCAAGGAGCCTGCCCAGGAGTGGTGCCACACACACAGAGAGTGGATACAGTAAGATGATGCAACAAAAAGAGACACAGATTCTCAGTGCCACTGAGAATACAAGTGGAAACAGAAGAACACACAGCAAATGGACACAGAGTAAACAACGGGGGCAGGAGAAAAGTGGAAAAAAATAAATAAAATTAAATCTTTAAAAAAAAAAAGGATAGTGCTGTAGATGATGTGGATATAAAGCTAATATTATGATAGATATGCAGAGCCTTGTAGGCCAAAGATTTTTTGTTTTGTTAAATGTAATGGAATGCCATTGAAGGATTTTAAGAAAGAGAGCAAGTATTATAGTTGTTGCCATTGTTGTTGTTTTTTTAAAGAACATCCTCACTTCTTTGTGGAGAATGAACTGTGAGCATGTAAAAACAGAATCAGAAAGATTAATTAGGACACTATTATGGCAATCCAAGCAAGAGATAATGGATTTTGGGCACAATGAAAAGAGAGAAAATTGAAGAGTTATGATAACTATCAGCAAAAGATTTTAAAGCAGCAGTTATAGTAGCTTAATTAAGTAAAATAAAATATAGGAACAATGAATAAATAGATGGGAATCCCAATAGAAAAATAGAAATCATAAAAATACATATGAAATTTAAGAATGAGAAATACAATATCTGAAATTAAAGTAAATTACTGCATTAGAATAACTGTAGAATGGAGGAAGAAAGAAACTTATAAAAATAGGAACTCAGGGATCTGTTTAATAATATGATTGTTCTAACATAAAGGTAATCAGAATATCAGAATGAGTGGAGGAAAAGAATGAGATAAAAAAATGTATTTTAAAAAATAATAGTTGATCACGTCTCAAATTCAATGAAAGTAAGAAATTTACAGATATAAAATTCTCAATGAATGCCAAAAATAATAAATATAAAGAAAACTATATGGACACATCATAGTCAAACTACTAAAAATTGAAGATAAAGAGACTATAGAAATCATTGAGAGAAAAACAACACATTGTATAGAGAAGAACAATTCAAATGACTTCAGAATACCCAAAGAAAGTGGAACATCTCTGAAGTGCTGAATAAAAATAAGTATGAATGCATAATTCCATACCGCATATAAATATTCTTCATTAATGAAGGAAAAAATTTTCAGATTAAGAAACCTGACAATCACCAACTGACCTAGACACCAAGAAATTATAAAGCAAGTTCTTCAAGCTGATTGGAAATAAGACAAGTTGCAAACTCAGATCTGCAGAAAGAAATGGAAAGCATTGGAAATGGTAAATATCTGGGTAAATGAAAAATAATCCTTTCATTTGACTTTTTTCCCTCTTTATTGCTTTAAAAATCATATAAATGCTTAAAACAAAATTATAAGACAGTTTTGTGGGTTTTTTAATGTTTGTAGATGCAATTTATACAGAACCTATAACTTAAGAGATGAAGGCATTGCAATAGTTCTGCATTCTATGTGAGATGGTACAATATTATATAAAGTGGATTATGAAAAGTTAGGGCTGTTCAATTCTTAAGGCATGAGGACCATTTTATGGTGATGGATGGAATCTTCTTACTTTCTCTTATTTCTTGATTGTGGTTGTGGTCACCTGAATTTATGTAGCTACCAAAATTCTTTAACCACCTACTTAAAATTGATAAATATTATTACATAAAAATTTTATCTCAGTGGGTCCAAAATAATATAAAGAATGTGAATAATTTACTTTTTTTCCTAGAAACATTTGTCAACTTTTCTTTTTTCAAGTAGTATATGGCAAGATCTTATTTCACCATTAAGAATACTTAGCAGTATAATTTTTAAAAATTGCTAATACTATTTTTGTTACATTAATTTGTATTTCTGTGATTATAACCAGTTTAATTTTTGTTTTTAAAGACCTTTATAAACACTAAAACCCCAATTGATAAAGAGAGCATGAGCATGAAGGCAAAATCTCCAATAACTAGCAAGATTATAAATATCAAATGTTTGATATATAAAATCACATTTTAATATGATCAAAGAAATTACTTAAATTCCTTAGACCTGAAGTGTTTAGAAAATCTTCACGATGAAGGTCAAATTTGGACAAAGCATTTGGGTCATGAGTAGAAAGGAGAATGTTAGTTGGAAGAAGCTGGAATATATGTAATCAGGTGGGAAAGTAAATGACACGTTCATTTATACAGGGAGGAAAGAAATCAGAATGAAAATCAATTGAGTTCAAATTGAGAGAAATCTCGAACCTGAAGACAACAAGAATCCATAAATGCATATGAGCATGAAAATTGAAAACAACAATTAGCCAGAAAAAAAAAATTAGTTACCTTTGCTTTGTTTTTCTTTCTTTTGCCTAATATACAATAAAATATACAATGCATTAGGAAGTGGAAAATGCTTGGAAATTGTAATTATACTATTTGCAAGTCTGGCTTGTATAATTCTACAAATAATGTGGGCCAATTTAAAGACTCCAATCTTAAATTCCTTTACTTTATCTCTTAAATAAGTACCTAATACTGGAATTAATTGATTTATGCATCATATTTATGGCCAACTGCTTTTTCAAAAGGGTGCAAAGACAAGAACACTGGTTCCAACCCAACTCCTGAAGGACATGGTTCAGGGCAGTCACAAGACCAAGAACACACCAGGCAAAGGATTTGACATGAGCTTTATTGGGACTTATGAACAGAAGAGACTTCCAGTGGTGGCTGGTTGGAGGAAGAAGATACCACGCCACACAGAGGTGGGAAAAGATGGGACAAAAAAAACGATTCAAAATAAAACCTCAGGGTATGAGAACAGAAGTTCTGCAAGATTTAGATGAAGTGTACAAATAGGATATGGTGATGTTATCACAGGAAGGGAGTATACAGCCTTGAGAAGATTAGAGTTTGCAGTACCATAAGTACATTCTTTCCTCCAAGAAGGCTTATTACTTTTTAACTAGTGAGTGTCTAGATTATGCAGGAGGCTACCTGCTTTGGGCTGTGTTTCATTTAAGGACAGTGGTCAGTCCAGATCCTGGGAAAAAAGAGTTTCTTCACCAAAAGGCACTGGGAAAACTGCACCTCCATTTGAAAAATCAGAAAGAAGAACCCCGCCTCACACTATATTGAAAAACCAACTTAAAATGGATCAAAGACCAATGTATAAGAGCCAGAATTATCAAAATTCTAGAAGAAAAATTAGACATTTACAGGAACTTGTGTTACACAGTGGTTTCTTATACTTTATCCTCAAAGCACAAGTAAATAAAGGAAAAATAGATAAATGGGACTCATTAAAATTAAAAACTTTTGTGCCTAATTGACTTCATCATGAAAGTAAAATAATAATTTGCACAATAGGAGAAAATATTTAGAATCTACATGTTTTAGTTTGCTAAGACTACTGATTCAAAATTACCAAAAATGAGCTGGTTTTTAAAAAGGGAATTTATTTGGGTAAAATCTTACAGCCATGAAATATCCAAATCAAGATGCCATCAGAGATGTTTTCTCAAGAATGGTCATCTTTTGGCAGATCCTCAAGTCCCACCACAAGGCAGGGCAAGATGGCAGCCACTCACTCCTGTTCCTGAACTCTTCTCTCTCACCTGGCAGGGTCAAAAATGGTGTTAGCTCTCTTTTTCTCTTTGTTTCTGCTTCCAGTTCTCAGTTTATATAAGACTCCAGAAAAGCGCAGAGACACAACCTGGGCTGTGTCTCACTGACCAAGTCCAATCAAAGTCTCTAAAGCAATCTAATCAAGTGATCTAATCAAAGGTTCCTTAATTTAATCAAAAAGGTCACAGATATGGACTAGCTTAAGAATATGTCCACAAAAAACAAACCAGGACACCACATATCTGATGAAGGTTTAATATCAAGAATGTATAAAGAAATTTTTCAATTTAACATGAAAAAGATAATGCAATGAAAAAAGTGGACAAAAGACTTGAATAGACATCTCCACAAAGAAGATGCACAAATGACCAGAAAGCAAATGAAAAGATGCTCAACATTATTAGTCATCAGAAAATGCAAATCAAAATAAAAAAGAGATATTATTTCACACCCATTAGCATGGCTGCTATTAAAAATCTGGAAAATAATCATTGTTAGGATGTGGAGAAATTGAAACACTCAGTCATTGATGTTGCCAATATAAAATGGTACAACTGCTGTGGATGTCAGTTTGGCAGTTTCTCAGAAAGGTAAGTATAGAATTACTATAAGATCTGGCAACCCCACTATAAGGTATATATCCCAAAGAACTGAAAGCAGGTACACAAACAGATATTTGCACAGCAATGTATATAGCAGCATTATTCACAATTGCTACAAAACGAAGAAGTGAAAGGGTACATCATTCAAAGAATGATAACTAAATTTGATGTATTCTTACAATGTAATATTATTCAGTTGTAAAATGGACTGAAGTCCTGATACATGCATCACCATGGATGAACTTCAAAAACATCATGTTAAGTGAAATAGCTGGACACAAAAGCACAAATATTGTATGATCTCACTCATTAGAAACAATTAGAAGAAACAAACTAATAAAGTCAGAATCCAGAATTCAGGTTAGCAGGAGATGGGGTTGTGATAAGAAATGGGAAGTTAAGACTTAAAATACACAGGGTTCCTATTTGAAATAGTGGAAATATTTTGGTAATGGAAAGTGGTGGTGGTTGCACAACATTGTGAAAATAATTAACAGCAGTGAAATACACACACACACACACACACACACATATCTGAATGTGTTTTTAAAGGGGAAATATTAGATTGTATATATTGTAAGAGAATTTTTTAATTAAAAAAATTTTTTTAAAACATGGATCTACACTATATAGTGAACCCTACATTAAGATGTTAACCCTATTGTTAATAGCACAATTATAAAAATGTGCTATCACTTGTAACAAATGTTTCACACTAATGCAAAGTGTTAATAATAGGGCTATATATGGGAATCCTTTATTTTATGCATTATTGTTCTGTTAACCCAGAACTTCTCTTTTACAGAAAACAACAACAGAAATCCATCATGTTCACTATCTTGAAGACACCTAAGAATTTCCACCTATCACAATGTAAAATGACAACTACTCGTAATCTCAAAATGACTTTCATTGCTGTTTTCAGTTACATACATTACAATTAAATACAATATGAAAAGTTGTTCTTTAAAACCCTAATATTTACTTTTTTCCATTTTACTGAAAAAGTTTGTTAGATCCAATTCCAGTTTATCATTCTTATTTTTCCCACCAGGTAATGGGCTACCTGTTCTGAAATTTGCCAATTTATATGCAAATTGCACAAATAAGTATCTAATTATAGATAATAGGTCCCAGGATTTTCACAGTTTGTGTAAGAAAGTATAAATAAGAAAGGGGAGAGTCAGAGCCTAGAAAGACCTCTGTGGTACTAAATTAGAGTCAGAGCACTAGTATAGACTCAATTTTATTTTAATATTGATAAATAGATACATAGATATGGGTAGATATAGGATAGATAGACACAAATAGAAAAAAAAAAACTAAGTAAGTTCATACATTAGTATACACACATATATTTGCTTGCACTGTTACCAGAATGGATCTACAAGCACTGCCATACCAGAAACAACAAACACACCAAACACTCAAACCTTGTTTTCCACATACCATTCTGTATTAAAAGGAACTAAAGATCAGGACAGGGAAAATATATGATAAGACTGTAAGATTTTTTAGGGCCAGAAAATAAGGAAGTGCTATAAAAAAATAACTAAATGTGTATGTCAAATGGACACAGGAGCCAGAATGGAAGACTTCCCACTGATCAAAGCTGGAACAAATTCAGCAGCAAAATAACTATGGTATAGAATAATAATCCAAAGAATAAAGTAAAAATACAGGAGTCTTTTTGACATAAAAGCTATTTAATAAATAAGTATATGGGGGAAAAGAGACAACTCATCCTTACAGGATAATTTAAAATATATGCTGATGGTCCCCCCCACACACCATGGATGGTATTTACCCCCTGCCCATATGTGGGATAGAAAGAATTGAGTATGGAAAGGAGAAAAATAATGACTTAGTGGTGGAAAGTCCTGGCAAAACGACCTTAACCAACTGATTGAGTTTAATATCACCAATAATAAGTCATGTTGATATCTTTTTTTTTTTTTTTTAAGATTTATTTATTTATTTAATTCCCCCCCTCCCTTGGTTGTCTGTTCTTGGTGTCTATTTGCTGCGTCTTGTTTCTTTGTCCGCTTCTGTTGTCGTCAGCGGCACGGGAAGTGTGGGCGGCGCCATTCCTGGGCAGGCTGCTCTTTCTTTTCACGCTGGGCGGCTCTCCTCACGGGCGCACTCCTTGCGCGTGGGGCTCCCCCACGCGGGGGACACCCTTGCGTGGCACGGCACTCCTTGCGAGCATCAGCACTGCGCATGGCCAGCTCCACACGGGTCAAGGAGGCCCGGGGTTTGAACCGCGGACCTCCCATATGGTAGACGGACGCCCTAACCACTGGGCCAAGTCCGTTTCCCATGTTGATATCTTGTACTCCCTCACATCCTCATATGATGTAATGCAAATGGCCCTTCATCACTATGGTCATCTTCCTGAAACTCATATCCCTGTCTAATCATGAGAAAACATCAGACAAACCCTATTTCAGGATTTTCTACAAAGTACCTAACAATCTTCCAAACTACGGAGGTCATAAAAAACAAAGGAACGTTTAAGAAACTGGCACCGATAGGAGAGACTAAGGAGGAATGATGCCTAAACACGATGTTGAATCCTGGATTGGATTCTGCAACAACAAAAAAATATATTAATGGGAAAACTGGTAAAAGTTCAAACAAAGTTTGTAGTTTATTAGTTTTGTAACAATGTTTCTTAGTCTTGATATATGTACTCTGGTTGTGTAAGATTTTAATGGGAAAATTTTTTATTTTTCCATAAATCTAAACTTATTTCAAAATAAAATGATTACTAATTAGTTAAAATAATTTAGCACATGAGAACTATTTTTCCAATCACCATTTTTATTTCATTTTTCATAATTTGGTGTCTTCACCCACGTCTTCTAATGTAACATGTAATTCTGAACATGAATTTGACTTCAAAATGAACTAACTTCCTTTTGTTTCATTCTAAAGGCAGTGGCATTCTGAATTGATATCGTGAAAAACGTGGAATCAAAAGATTTTGTTTATTAAAGAGTTAAATAACTTTGCTTTATGAAATGACCACATACATACTCTGTACAGTAACTAATGCTTGTGAGTATTCCTTATTGACAAAATCTCTTAACACACTGGAATATAGGTATAGTCCATCAAATCTCCTGACTTTCATTTCCTTGATTGATGGATTTTTAGAAAAAATAAAATAAATGTTTTGCTAATACCAGAAAGACTGTCACATTTGACATTGGTTCCCTAAGAAGGTATTTCCACATTCCAGATTGTGACAAATGAAATGTGTTTTGTACCAAAACTATGTTAGAAAACTTGAAAGGTTCAGAAGCTCATTTCAGATAAATTCCTCAACCTTATACAGACGCAACATGCTGCAGCTACAAAACTGGGCAGAAAATTTCCAGCGAACATGCTTTTTTTATGAGATTACGAGAACCATGTCTTTTTCCTCCTAGCAGGGCTTGTAAACAAAGCAATGTTATATCTAGAAGTCGATATTTCTGGTAGCAGTATTCAGGGTAGCTATTTCAGGTGGAGAATTCATTAACCTCTTTGCCTTTATTAGCTTCGTTATCCATAGCCCTGATTAAAGTTAGAGGCTAGGACAAAGCATCGACCACTGTTAAAGAATTCTATTCTTTCTTAGTTTCCATTTTTCTCAATTCCTCATCAATAAGTCATAAACAAGGTAAGACTATGTTAGAAGTGAAATGAATTTGACTCATTATAAAAAATTGAAAACTTTTACTTCTCCTAGAGATCTGCTGCTACTTTGTAATATTTTTTATTCTATTTCTTCAGACTTGCAGACCTGATGATTACATCAAATTTTACACACACACAACTGTTCTGAAGAGAGTAAAAATTCAGACCAAGGTCATAAACCATCAATTTAGAATGAAACAGTTATGGTTTGATTATGGGTCTGGTATTGCCATGTAATATCATGCCTCCTCTACTTTTGAAGTCATTTTCTTTTCTTTCCTTTGTTTTTAAAGGTTTTTTAAAAATTTTATTTATTTACTTTATTTAATTTGTCTCCCCCTCCCCCAGATGGTTCATTCATCTGTCTGCTAATTATTAGCTTGTCTTCTCCTGGAGGCACTGGAACTGAACCTGAGACTTCCCACATGGGAGGTGACTGCCCATAGTCTGAGCCACATCTGCACCCCTGAAGTCATTTTCTCACTTTCATTTCACCTATGTTTCCCTGCCTGCTCTCTGAATTCCTCTAAGGAAATATATTCAAATTCCTTTTCTGACTGTAATTCTACCTGAGAAGATCCCATTTACCTATTCCCTAGGCTTGGAACTCTTTCTGTACCGTCATAACTTGATTTTTTCCTTACTTCTGATTTACTGTCATCATCTAAGCAGCTTCTAAGAGACATATTTCCACAATTAATAACTGGGCAATATTTTACTTTTTATGCTTATTATGACACCTTCTTTCTGCACTAACTTGGACTATTGTTCCCTCTTTTATATATTGGAAATGATTTCTGTTTGAAGAAATGTTATAAGTTAACATTGAAACATCAAATTTTAAATGTTTGTAGTTTCATTTTAAGACTTATAACTGTTCTTCTGAAAACTTAGAACAACACCCAAATGGCATTTATTTCCCTATTCTTTCAATTCTATCTTTATCTTCTATACTAGAACTTGAAATTGCTTATTTACCTCAGAATTTTCAAAGAAAATGTATAAAAAGCTTTATACAATTCTGATTGCAAGATATGTTACAATTTTAAGGATTAAGGAGCCAGCTCTTAAGAAATTTGTTAGAAGAGTTTTTTATTCTTTACATTCCCCCACCCAGCATGATAAATGAACTTCCTAATATCATTTAAAGTGTCCTAGACAGACTGAAATTTAGCCAATTTAATGACAGAGGAAAGAAAGCTTATGGGCAATATAAAAATGAAAACAAAAAGCACTTTCAAATAAAGATTTAAAAATATTGCTTGCGGAAATCAAACAAGAAGAATTTTAAGCAGTTTGTGTGTGCATGGTGGGGAGGAACAAACTCTGTTTAAGGACCATTATAAACCAGTAATAACCAGATTGAACTCATTTTGGCATTAAGTCTGTGTTTTTAAAAAAATCACTGTCATTTGTGTGAAAATAGTTTCACTTAAAAAATAAAATGAAGTTGGACTACATTAAGCATATGTTATTTCAAAAAGTTATTTAAATTTAAACTTAAAAATTAGGAAAAATCCTCTGTGAGGGCTAGACTCGACCAGGGAAAAGGGAATGCTGAGGTCAGTAGCTTACAAGGCAGTTCTAATCCTTCTTACCCACCCCCACCACCTCTCATGTCTTTGAGACCTATTACTAGACTAAAATCACAACAAGTCCTCAAAGGTGAAATGCAAAGTGTGACCCATGTGGAAGTAAGGTATACTCAGAAAGAACTGCATGAGTTTTCCAACTTATACAGACAGAAATCAAGGGGATATGTGTGGGAATGGATACTAAGGGTATGGGATAATGGTGGAAGGACTATTATGGTTGGGGTGGTGATTCTCACCACATCCCCATTCAACTCTCCTATTTGGCCTGTACAGAAAACAGATGAATTTTGGAGGATAACAGTAGATTATTGTAAACTTAACCAGGTGGTCACCACTCCAATTGCAGCTGCTATCCCAGATGTGATATCGTTGCTTGAACAAATCAGCACATCCCCTGGTACCTGGTATGCAGCTGTTGATTTGGAAATGCTTTTTACTTAATTTCTGTTAGTAAGGACCACCAGAAACAGTTTTCTTTCAGCTGGCAAGGCCAGCAGTACACCTTCACTGTCCTGCCTCAGGACTCTCTCCTATGTCAACTCTCCAGCCCTATGTCATAATATTGTCTACAGGGATATTGATTTTTCCTCCCACAAGACATCATGCTGGTCCATCTTATTGATATCATGTTGATAGGACCTAGTGAGCAGGAAGTAGCAAAGACTCTAGACTTATTGGTAAGGCATTTGTGTGAGAGAGGATGGGAGATAAATTCAACTAAAATATAAGGTCCTTCACCTCAGTGAAATATCTAAGTGTCCAGTGGCGTGGGGCATTTTGAGATATCCCTTTTAAAATTAAGGATAAGCTGTTGTATCTGGTCCCTCCTACAACCTAAAAAGAGGCACAATGCTTAGTTGGTCTCTTTGGATTTTGGAGACAACACTTTCTTCATTTGGATCTGCTACACTGGCCCATTCTGTCCACTGGGTGGACAGAAAAGCTGCTAGTTTTGATTGGGGACCAGAATAAGAAGAGGCTCTGTGTCAGGTTCAGGCTGCTGTACAAGCTTCACTACCTCCTGAGCCATATGATCCATCATATCCAATGGTGTTGAAATTTTCAGTGGCAAATAGAGAGCTGTCTGGGGCCTTTGGCAGGCCCCTATAGGAGAATTACAAGGCATACCCTTAGGATTTTAGAGCAAAGCCCTGCCATCTTCTAGAGATAACTACTCCCCTTTTGAGAAACAGCTTTTGGTTTGCTTCTGGGACTTAGTGTGGACTAAACATTTAACCATGGACCATCAAGTTACCATGATACCTGAGTTGTCTATCATGAGCTGGGTGTTGTCTGAGCCACCAAACCATAAAATTAGGCATATGCAACAGAACTCCATAATAAAGTGGAAGTGATATATACAAGATAGACCTTGAGCAGGTCCTGAAGGCACAAGTAATTTACATGAGGAGGCAGCCAAAATGCCCATGGTCACCACCCCTGCCGTGTTACCTTCTCTTTCCCAGCCCACAGCTTTGGCCTCTTGGGGAGTCCTTTACAATCAGTCCCTTTCTGGGACATCCCTTAAGGACAGTGGTGAAAGTAAATCCTCTGAGTGGGTAGAACTTTGACCAGTGCACCTAGTTGTTCATTTTGCTTGGAAGAGGAAATGGCCAGAGGTGTGTTTGTACATTGATTCATGGGCTGTTGTCAATGGTTTGGTTGAATGGTCAGAGAATTGGAAGGAACATGATTGGAAAACTGGTGACAAAGAGGTTTGGAGAAGAGGTATGTGGACCTTTTTGAGTGGGCAAAAGACATGAAAATATTTGTGTCCCATGTGATTGCTCACCAGAGGGAGACTTCAACAGAGGGAGATTTCAATAATCAAGTACCTAAGATGACTTAGTCTGTAGCTAGTGCTCAGCCTCTTTCCTCAGCCACTCATGTCATTGCCCAATGGGCCCATGAACAAAGTGACCATGGAGATAGGGATGGAGGTTATGCATGGGCTCTGCAACATGGAATTCTCCTCACCAAGGCTAACATCACTACAGTCACTGCTGAATGTCCAATCTGCCAGCAGCAGAGACTCACGCTTAGACCCCGATATAGCACCATTCCTCAAGATGACCAATCTGCTTCCCAGTGGCATGTTGACTACATTGGACTACTCCCACCATGGAAGGGGCAGCAGTTTGTTTTAACTGGAAGAGACACATACTCTGGATATGGGTTTGCATTTCCTGCACAGAATGCTTATTCCAAAACTACCATCTGTGGACTTATCAAATGTCTTATCTACCACCATGGCATTACACACTGCATTGATTCCTATCAAGGAACCCATTTCGCAGCAAATGATGTGCAGGAATGGGCACATGAATATAGAATTCACTGGTCTTACCATGTTCCCCATTGCCCTGAAGCAGCTGGATTGATAAAACGGTGGAATGACTTTCTGAAGGCTAAATTATGGCACCAACTCATTGCAACCCCTTGCAGGGTGGGGGCAGTATTCTCCAGGAGGCTGTGTATGCCCTAAATCAGCATCCACTCTAAGGTGCAGGTTCTCCCCAACTAGGATCCATGGGTCCAGGAATTAAGGGGTGGATATGGGATTAGTATCACTCACTATTACCCCTAGTGACCCACTAGGAAAATTTTTGCTTCCTGACCCTGCAACTTCAAACTCTGCTGGTCTACAGGTTTTAGCCCCCAAAGGAGGTGTGCTGTCACCAGGGGACAGTGATTCCATTAAACTGGAAGTTACAACTGCCACCTGTCCACTTTGGGCTCCTCTTACCTCTAAATCAACAGTCAAAGAAGGGCATTACTGTACTGGCTGGAGAGATTTATCCTATCAAGGGGAAATAGGATTGCATCTACATAATGGGGGTAAAGAAGAATTTGCATGGAATACAGGATATCCTCTAGGGCATCTCCTAGTACCTCCATGTCCTTTGATTAAAGTCAATGGAAAATTGCAACAACCCAATCCAAGCAGGACTAACAATGGCCCAGAGTCTTCAGGAATGAAAGTTTGGGTCACTCCACCAGGCAAAGAACCACAGCCAGCTGAAGTATTTACTGATGGTAATGGAAACATGGAATGGGTAGTTGAAGAAGGCAGTGATAAATATGAACTTCAACCACATGACCAGTTAACAAATGAGGACTATAATAGCCATGAATCTTTCTTCCTTATTTCATGATGATGATGATTGTATATGTACACAAAACAAATTTCTTTGTCTTCTTCCCCAGACTTTTCCCTTATCATGTAACAAATTGTATCAGTCTCATGTCATAATATTTGAGGATGTCAAGTTTGAGAGTGAATATTATCTAAGAACTTGCACCCTATTCTGTATGTAACTAATGCATTTCCAGTTGTACAGGAGAGTCAAACATTGTTAGGTGGAAATATATATATTCATGTCTGTTATTGTTTTTACTTAGAGACTATGTATGGTTTAATGTAATGTGTGGGGTTGCCCAGTTGACAAGGGGTGGACTGTGATAGTTAGACTATTGTGTCAACTCAGCCAGGTAATTATGCCCAATAGTTTGGTCAAGCAAGCACTGGACTAACTGTAACACAAGGGCATTTATGGACTTTAGTCACCATTGACTTTACTGCAGTGGTAAATCATAGATAGCTGATTACATTTACATCAACCAGGGAGATTGCCATCAGCAATGAGTGACACTTAACCCAATCAGTTGAATGCCTTAAAAGGGGAAGTGATTCCTGCATTGAGAGAAAATTTCCCTGCTTGTCTTTGGACAGCCAGTGTATCCCAGAATTCACCAAGAACCTTCATTAGACTATCATTGGAGCTGCTGGTTACAGCCTGCCTGAGGTACCTGAACTTATGCATGCCCATGACTGTGTGAGAGATTCATAAAAACACATAACATTGAAAGATATCCCTTGTTGATTCTGTTTCCCTAGAGAACCCTGATACATCCTCTAATCCTGGAATTGTATAATTATCAAGAAAAAGTTCGTTATATCATTTTCTGGTATGATTCCCTCTCTACAAAATTGTCCCAAGGTGCCACTGCTGTTTAGTCTTTTTTTTTTTTTTAATGATACCAGGGCTGGGGAATGAACCCAGAAACTTTTATGTAAAAAGCCAGTACTAAACAATTGAGCCATATTGCCTTCACATAGGAAACTGGCACTTAAATGTTTGAGCCACTTCCACTCCCCTGCTGTTTAATTCTGAATATTGGACTGTGGTTTAGAGTGATTCTATAGGAGTGTGGAGAAGCAAGCTGGAGTAGCTGTGTCAGACCTAAATCTGACCAACTGCTCCCAGCACATTATTAATAAAGAGGTCCCCAAGTTTTTACATGCCCTCAAGTGTTTATTATTCAGTATGATAAAGAATGGAAAAGAATGTTAGTTTATCCATTTAATTTTCAGAGTTGTACGTACAACTGACATTTAGCCTAAGAATAGTCAAAAAGCAAAATCATGTAGGAATGATGGAATACTTTGTAGTAAAATAATAACCTTGCCACGAATAACTATGAAAACCTGAAGAAAAAAAAAAGCCTCTTTGATGGAACTATAAAACTGCCAAGTCAAGCAAGATCGGAGGGACTAACATCCCAGAAAGCAGGGATTTACAGAGAGATGATGTGATTATCTGTAGCTACTTTTAAACCAGGGCATCTGACATTATTGGTGCATGGGAAGGCTAAACATCTGGAAAGTGTGTCCAGGAGGCAGTTTTTGCTAAGAGGTAGAAAAAACAACAGAACTTTTGGCAATTTCATAAGGGCAGAAAGACATAGATTTAAGTTGGTGCTGTTTTTAAAAAATATTTTTTAATATAATAAACTTTATTTTTAAAGAGGTTTAACAGTAAAGAAAAGTTACATAAAAATATGAGGGATTCCCATGTACCCCCTTCCCTCTTCCTCATCATCCCCTATTTTTTTTAAATGTAGCAATGCAAGTTATTATGATGTATCTGTTAAATCCACACATTTAAAAAAATGCACATTGAAAAAAATGACTCACTTGTGGTAAGGACTAATCTACATACAGTAGTAATCTAAAAAATAAAACCATCATTGTGACATTTATCAGTACTTCAGACATCTAACAAATACTGAAAGCAGCAACTACCATGGTTATAATTTCTTTAAAGCCAAAAACTTAAGCACAAATCAGAATTAAATGCATTTTTGGCTGAACTCTCAAAGATTCCACATATAACAAAACCACAACTTTAAATCAAAATACATATTAAAACATTTAAGCCTTGTGACAAACTTACTCTACAGAAGAAAGGAAAATAGTGAATAGCAACAGCAGTATATTTCTAGAAGAGAAAATAATCCGTTATTTCCTTTATCATGAAACAAAAGTCAATGAGTCAACATTTAATAACACTGATCAAGTTATTTACTATTCAAGAATTTGCTTTTCAATTAATGTCTTTAAAATGTATCCATCCATCAGATTTACACAATAACTGAAGGAATATCAATTCCCATCCTGGAGAGCACTGTCAAATTCTCTAATGGAACACCAAGAATCCCTTGAGTAGAGGGCAATGACAAGTGAAGGAGGATGGTCCATTTAAAGGCCTTTGAGAATGATGACTATGCTTATGAACCTTTGCTCTTGAAATAGAAACTTTAGCCTAGTATTATAGGTTGCCTAAGAGTTTCCTTCTGGGAACCTCTTCAGTGCTCAAATGTGGCCTCTCTCTAAGCCTAACTCAGCATATGAATACATTACCTTCCCCCCAGCTTGGGGCATGAACACCAGTGTTGAGCCTCCCTGGTACCAAGGGATTGCTACCAAGCACCAACTAGCAATGCAACTGGAAGAAGAGCTTGACTAAAGGAGTAAAAGGTAAACACAAATGAGCTTATACAACTAAGAGACTTCAAAGTGAGTCAGGAAGTCATTTCAGAAGTTATGCTTATGCATGTGTCAGCAGGATCTCATTGAATGCCAAAGTAGATACTACACCAAATAGCAGGGCTTCTGGGGGCTCTGGAAATATCCAGATACTATAGTCAGCACAAATAGCTCAGAAGTTTGGTGCCTTACCAATGGCCCTACTCTGCTCCCCAGGGTGACAGAGTTGAACTCGGTTGTGGTCTCCCTACACATGGATCTTCTGTTTTTCTATTTGAACCTATAATTAGTACTAGATTTGGTAGGTGTATGTACAAGATACTTAAATCTCTGAGCTGCCCATGTGCCAGCTGGGCTCCAAATCTCAATGGAGTTACTACTCCTGCACTCCAGTTCATTGGTCTCACTCAGGACAACTAACAAGGAGGTGATGATGGACAACTACCATACCAAGTAACCAAGAACATCTACGACTGTAAGGAAGAAAGTCCCATCCATCAGCCCTAAAGGATCACAGCCACCTCTCAGTTAGAGGCAGAGTAGTTATCGCCATCCCAGAATCATCAGGATTGGGGAATGAATTATTGACTAAAGTAGACTTACTGGTATTCTACTATAGACTTATTGTGATTCTAGCAATGGAAGAAATTATATCACTGATGTGGAGGCAGTGGCCACTGGAGGTTCCAAGGTCAGAGAGAGGAAAAAATAGGTGCAATACAGGGACATTTTTGGGACTTGGGAATTTTCCTGAATGACATTGCAATGACAGATACAGGCTATTATAAATTTTGCCATAACTTATAAAATTGGGTGGGAGAGAGCATAAACAACAATGGAAACATTAATCCATGATTTGTGGCAATGCTCCAAAATGTGTTCATCAATTGAAATGAATGTACCACACTAATGAAGGATGTTGTTAATATGGAAATGTGGGAGGTATGGGGAGCAGGACATAGAGGAATTCCCTATGTTTTTTTGTGTGTGACATATATGTAACCTAAGTATACTTAAAAAAAAAATAGGTGTAATATGGTGGCATTTTTGGGGCATTGGAATTGCCCTGAATGATGTTGCAGTGATAGACAAAAGCCATTATATATCTTGCCATAACTTATAAAAATGTGTGGGAGAGAGTTTAAATTATAATGTAAATTATAATCCACACTTAGTGGCAATGCTCCAATATGTATTCATCAATTATAGCAAATGTACCACACTAATGAAGGATGCTGTTAATATGGGAAAGAGAGGGAGGGGTAAGGGGTAGAGCATATGGGAATTCCCAACATTTTTAATGTAATATTTATGTAATCTAATTATCCTTAAAAATTAAATAGTAAAATAAAATAGAATGTATCCATCCATTTAATTGAAATATATTAAATTTATACATTATTCTCAAAATTCTAATCTTAAGTATAAACCATAATTTATCAAAGTATAGTCCAAACACTATACAATAATGTTACCATTTCAATTTATATGCTTCACCTGAAAAACTTTTCTTACAGTTTTGCCCTGTTTCTCCAGAATACATGTCCCTATGTTTAAAACTTTCAATGATAATCAAAAAAGACAGATTCAAATAATTCTTGTTATACATTTTCCTTCTTTAGGCTTTGATAAAAACAGAACCATCTGGTATTAGAGTACCATTTTCCTTCTCATTTATAGTCTCCATAATTCCAGGAGCACAGTAACCATTATTTTATTTTTTGATGCTATCTTCTGTTTCTCAGCAACAGCTACACAAAGAGCAACAATCTCATCACTTTCAAAGTCATAGTCAGAAGATGACTTTAGTGAGAAATCTGTTACTTTTACTGACGATTTACTTTTTTTAACCCCCTGTGCCAGTATCTGCTATTTCTGGAGTCTTCTTGCCCAAGAAAGGTTTTCTTTCCATATTTCAGGGTTCATTGGATAGATGTGAAGGTTTGCTTGAAAGCTTTGAATTGCTTCATCCATTCTGTCCTTTGGCTCACAGCTGTCATATTGTTCTATTGTCTTCTTATTCTTTAGTTTACCCTTCCAAATAATCTTTATTTATAAATTCTTGTCCAAATCTCTCACCCTTGATTTTTCCTTTTGGCTGCAGCACTCCCTTTAGTATCTCTTGCAAATCTGGTCTTTTGGTAACTTACTTGATCAGTTTTTGTTTGTCTTTGAAGTCTTTGAACTCACCCACAATTTTGAAGGACAGCTTTGCTGGATACAGAATTTTTGTTTGGCAATTTTTTTCTTTCAGTATCTTAAATACCTCATACCACTTTCTTCTTCCCTCTATGGTTCCTGATGAGAGTCTGCACTAAATTTTATCGAGTTTCCCTTGTCTGTGACAATATGTTTTCCTTTTGCAGTTTTCAGAGTCATCCTTATATCTCCAATATTTGTCATTCTGAATATCAAGAGTCCCAGGGTATGTTTATTTGTATTTTTTTCTTTCTTTCTTTTTTTAACATTACATTAAAAAAATATGAGGTCCCCATATACCCACCACCCCCCTCGCCCCAATTCTCCCCCCATAACAACAATCTCCTCCATCATCATGAGACATTCATTGCATTTGGTGAATACATCTCTGAGCACTGCTGCACCTCATGGTCAATGGTCTACATCATAGCCCACATTCCACCCAGTGGTCCATGGGAGGACATACAATGTCTGGTAACTGCCCTGCAGCATCACCCAGGACAACTCCAAGTCTGAAAATGCCCCCACATCTCATCTCTTCCTCTCACTCCCTACCCCCAGCAGTCACCATGGCCACTTTCTCCACACCAATGCCACATTTTCTTCGATTACTAATCACAACAGTTCATGAATAAAATATCAGTAAGTCCACGCTAATCCATACTCTATTCCTCCATCCTGTGGGCCTTAGAATGATTGTGTCCACTCCACATCTATGTCAAGAGGGGGCTTAGATTCCACATGGATGCTGGATGCAATTCTCCTGCCTTCAGTTGCAGGAAGTCTTGGCTCCCTGGTGTGGTGGTTGACCTTCTTCACCTCCATGTTAGATGAGTGGGGTAAGTCCAATAAACCAGAATGTAGGAGTTGCAAGTCTGTTGAGGCTCAGGGCCTGGCTATCACATGGTCAGTCCAGAGATTCAGGTTCTCTGGGTATACATTAAACCCCAGCACCAACTAAAGTTCCAGTAAAAATAAAAGGAGAGACTTGTGGACAAAGATCACATCTAAGTCCAGCTCCATCACACAGGATCACAAACTTCAAAGTAGGGCCAACTGAGATGGCACTGAACTCCATCTGCCATGACCATAGAACCTGTGGGTCTCTGTAGCTCTCAGGAGAACCAATACCTGGGGTTGTATCTACTTTATCTGTCTCTGGGACTCTGCTCAGGTGTGCATAAGGGCAACCCCTCTGATAACCTCCCAGCTCTTTTTGGAGACTCATAGCCATATAAACTCATTTGTCCTTTCCATTTCCCCCTTTTCTTCAGGTCAAAAACCATTTATAAATCCTGGTATTATATGTAGACTGAGATATTCTGCTGGTCTGAATTCACCCTTTCTTTCAAGGTCATTTTCTAGTTACATCATCAGCTGGTACTTGTAGTAATGTATTTATTCTGTTTGGGGTGCATTGTCTTTCTTGCATATTAATATTTATATTCTTCTTAAGGATTGGGAAGTACTGAGTTATTATTTCCTCAAATATTCTTTCTTCCCCTTTTCCATTTTCTTCTGCTTTGGGGACACCGATAACATCAATGTTTGTGCATTTTGCACTGTCTTTCAATTCCCTGAGACTCTGTTTCAATTTTTTTATTCTCTTCTCTTTCTGTTCTCCTATCTCTTCCAGTTCAGATGTTCTGTCTTCAAAATCACTAATTTTGTCTTTGAGTAATTCAAATCTGCACCAGAAATTAGGAGATTGACAATCACCTTCTTTGAAGAGAAGCACAGTAAAGTAATATTGATATTGTCAATTTTCCTACTGGAGCATTGTGAAATTTTTGAGGCATATAAATGAAAAATAGACAAAAAGCCACTGATAGAGTTTTCAATAGAATCATCATACTGAGAAGAAAAAGAAATTTCCAAAGGGATTTCCAAAGAGAAAAGGCCCTAGAAAATAACCCAGATCTTGGTATGAAGTCAGGTAAGCTATACCATTATGAATATACCCACATATCTTATAAGACTGTAATCCAGCTTCTGGTGAACTCAGTCCCTCTTGACAATACCCTTTCCATCAAATAATTAATAAAAACCTCTCTAGAGAAAGAAGATATTACGCAGAGTCTCTACATTATAAAATGTCTGTCATCCTATAAAAAATAACCAAGTATGTCAAGAATAAGAACGAAAGGTACAACTAATAATATTAACAGACTCACAGATGATCCACTTTGAGGAAGGGTCATAAGTGGTGTTTAAATGATCTATGGTTAATACTGTCAAAAATAAAAAAGATAGCAAGATAAAAAAGCATTTCCCGAAAATAGAAAATAATTAAGAAATCAAATAGAAATGTAAAATTTTAAAATCTAGTACCATAAGTTTAGAACTAAATAGATGAATACAACATGTTGGTCACATTAGAAGAGTGAGTGAACTAACAGCTAGAGAACTAAAATATACAAAATATGGAAGTGTGTATAATAGACTTGTCTGACTTTGTTGAATAATATACATTAAATAAGAGCCCCAAAGAGGGTAGCACAAGAGCATAAGGAACAAACAATATTGGAAAGAATAATATCTGTTTTCCAAATCTGTTTTTAGATCTCAAACCAAAGATTCAAGAAGCTGTACAATGTTAAGCAAGATAAATATAAAGAAAACCACACCAAGCCTATTATATTAAAACTGATGAAAATCAAAGGACAAAAAGAAAAATTTGGAAAACAGCTAAGGAAAAAAAGACTCATCACCTTCAACTTAGCCACAGTAATACTAAGATATAACCTAATGGAATGGTGTCTTTAGAGTACTGAGGAAATGACTGTCTACCTAGAATATTATGCCTAACAAAAGTTCTCCTAAAAATGAAAACAAACCAAGGAAAGATTTTTCCCAGAAAAAAAATTCTATGCACTGATCTACTCTGAAAGATGTTTTCAGGCAGAAACAAAATGATCCTAGGCAGAAACACGCAAAGGCAAAAATGAAAAAAAGAAAAACTAACTGTAGAGAATCTAAAAGGGATTTGATTGCACAAAATATGACAATTTTAAAAAATTTAACATAGATACAAAAGAAATGCTTGACAGAGACACCACAAAAGTAAGGAGGTAGGGAATTAAAATGCACTAAGGACCTGGCATAACCAGGAAAGTGATAAATGCATTAAATTATTAGGTTATAATAAGTCAAACTTGCATTTCGTATGTATTGAAGCAATTGCTTAATAATAAGAAGAAATATAAACAAGTTCATGGCTGATAAAATAAAGTATTAAAATATTTAATATGAATATCCAAAAAATAATGATAAGGGAAATAAAAAGATAGGGGATGTGGAAAGCATATATTGAAAGCATACATAATAAACATATATAATTAACATTATGTATAAATAAATATTCTATTTAAATCAACACAGTGTCAAACTGTATATTTATATATGGAACGCAAATAAAAGGACTCTGAAAACATTGAAAATAAAGATTGTAAGGCATTATAAACTCAAACACTAACCAAAAGATAGCTGATGTACCTATAAATTAACATAATAACTAACAATTTGAAGCATGAGCAATTAATAGAGAAAAGATATATTTCACTAGCTGTGTATGTTCTCCAACTCTATTCTTTATTTTGGTTTAGTGATTCAAGGCCCTTGACATTTCCATATACATTTTTCAATAAGATTATGTTAACCATAAAGCAATAACCATAAGCTCTATCTTTAATAGATTTGATCAATTTGGCCATTTATGATTATTAAAAATTCTGCTAATTGAAAAATAAATAATAAAAATTTAACTGTCAGAAGTGGAGAAGATATTTGCAATGCATATAATAGAAAAAGGACAAATATAAAATATAAAATAACTTTAAGAAACCAATAAAAAGGACGGAAAACCAAGATATTTAAAGTCACTTCATCAAAGAGGACTCCCCAAATGGCCAAAAATATTTGAAAATATGCTCAATCTCCTTAGTCATTAGGAGAATCCAAATTAAAACCACTGTAAGTATGGTTTGTAGAATACCAAGTGTTGATGAGGGTGTGGGGCAACTTTAAGTTTTAGTGAATGTTATGGGAGTTTTCATTGATATAACCACTTTGGAAAACTTTTTGACAATATTAAACGAGACTGGGCATATGTACACCTTCCACCTAAGAAATTCTGCCTAAGAAATTCCACTATGTCATGTGAAATACATACTTATATCCACCAAAACACATGTGTAAGAATATTCAAAGTAGGAGCATTTTTAATTCCCCCCAACAGTAAATAGTAGAAATGACCTTCCACACTGGAATTGATTAATTTCACTGTATGTATGTATATATGCGATATGATCTGTACTAATCTCCACATGTGATTGGTGCTAATTTCAGGAAACAATCTTGACTTCTTTAAAAAAATGTGAAGAGGTACCATTTAAATGATTATGATGCCATAGAAATTTTATAAAATTACAAATAGTGAAAATTGTATGGTATTAAAACATTTGTACTTCATTCCTTTCTTAAACTAACAATTATTATTTAAGCAATCATCTAATTTTTTGTTCCTTCATCATGTTTGAGAACAACTCTCTCCTGCCCTCTTACCTAGAAATGTTATATTATAGGATGGTTTCTTGCTGTGTGTTGGAGTTTGCTGTCATAATGCCACTGTTATTTTTGAAAGTCAACAAAACTTGTAGGAAACTAGAGAAACAAAATTAAGCCAGAGTTTTACGGCTTAATTTTTCGCACTCTAAAATGATAAATTTCAAAACCTGCTTATATTCAAAATAACAAAATTCTTTTCCTTTTCTTCCTTCTCCTCCTCCTCCCTCTTTGGTTTGGAATACTTTTAGACAAAAATACACTATAATTCAATAAAGGGAAGCAGACTTGGCCCAATGGATGGGGCATATGCCTACCATATGGGAGGTCTGCAGTTCAAATCCGGGCTTCCTTGACCCGTGTGGAGCTGGCCCATGTGCATTGCTGATGTGTGTAAGGAGTGCTGTGCCACGCAGGGGTATCCCATGCACAAGGAGTGCAGCCTGTAAGGAGAGCTGCCCAGTGCAAAAGAAAGTGCAGCCTGCCCAAAAATGGCGCCGCACACACAGAGAGCTGACAAAATATGAAGGGGAGAGAAATAAATAAAAAATAAACCTTTAAAAAAAATTTCAATAAAACATGAGGAACAAGAAATGAGTTTGTCCAATGTTCTCAACAGTCAGTTCTTAATACATCTCCTAGTGGCATAATATTTTCAAGTGCTTTTGCTCACAAAAAATAAATAAAACTCAGTTATTTTTCATACTTTTCTATCCTTGCCATTACTTGATTGTAGCTCCAATAAAATACTAGGAATTTACTAACAATTTTTTTTCAACTTGGTATCAGAACTCTTGAAAGAGTTGTTCAACTAAGGGGAATCTAATTTACTGAACAAAAATGGACACATTTTAGTAAATTATTTTAATAATGCCATTAAACGTATGTTCAGTGTATTTGTCAGTAATTCCCAAAGCCAGATCTTCTGATTTCATTGTAGGTGCTATTAATAATATGAACAAAACTCATACTCATCAAGTTATTTAAAATGCATTAGAACAACAGAATAATGGCCTCCCCAAACTGTCCATATTGCATTCCCTAGACTCTGTGAACACATTACTTTAAATGGCCAAAGGGATTTTGTTTTATGATTAAGTTAAGGACATTGATGAGGAGATTGTCTTGGATTATCACAATGGGCCCAAGGTTTTCACAAGGGTCCCTTTAAGAGGGAATAAGGAAGGTCAAAGGGAGCTTAGAAAATGCTATGCCTGTTGGCTTTGATTTTGGAGGAAGGAACCATGAACCAAGGAATGCAGGTGTGTCTAGAAACTGAAAAAAGAGAGGGTTCAATTCTTCCCTATACCCTCCAGAAGGAATAATCCTATCAACACTTTGATTTAGCTCAGGAAAATCCATTTTGTACTTCTGACCTCCAGAACTGTAAAACTACAAATTTGTGTTGTTTCAAAGCCATAGATTGTGCTGCATTGTTATACTAGTGATAGAGAATGCATACATTAGACTGTAACATCAGCATGACTTTCTTTTAATGTACATGCTCATGAGGATATTTTTCATTTGTCACACTTTTTAAATCTCATGGGCCTTCTCTAATGAACACTATAGTGGTTACTTACAGCCAACCATAAATCCTTTATTCTTCAGTGTGCTGAACTGACCTGCACAGACAGGCAGTTTTGCACTCACTAATAAATAAAGAGGTGTGTCTCACCTTGTAGCACGCCTGCACCCATGTCTGGGGTTGTGTATATTTTTCTTTTTTCTCATTTCTCAATAAATTATTTTCTCTATTGCCTTTGGCATGTCCTTAAATTCCTATTTTGCAGCATAGCCAAGAACACAGAAGCCCAGAACCCAGAGCATTCTGCTAACATATTTGGTGAGACAGGACAGGAGACAAAAGAGGCTAAATCTCACAAAACTGTCCTTCATCTTCAGTCACATGCTGGCAAAAATCAAAGCAAACTTTCCAAATAGTCAATTCCAGGGAGATAATTTTCATATTACAAAAGCAGATATTGCTGAATTCTGGGGAAAATTTTTGGAGAAAAACTATTGTACCATGGAAAGAATTCAGACAGTGCCTTCATGAAGTATATCAGATTAGCTCTGGTTTAGAAGCAATGGTTCTAAAGTCAACAATTGATTTAACTTGCAATGATTACATTTCAGGTTTTGAATCTGATATTTTTACCAGGCTGTTTCAGCCTTGGGGCTCCATTTTATGGAACTGAAATTTCTTAGTTGTAACACATCCAGGTTACATGGTGTTTCTTACACTTGATGAAGTTAAAGCACGATTACAGAAATACAGCACCAAACCTGGAATCTACATTTGCTGGTTATGCTGCACTCGATTGGGACACTGGGCCATTGGTTATGTGACAGGGGATGGCAACAGTTTACATACCACACCTCATAATAAGCCATTATTTCAAGCCCTGTTTGGTGATAGCAGGGAAGGGTTCTATCCTATTTCTGAGGGAAAGTGTTATGATACTGGTGTAACTAGATTATGTGATCGTACACCCCATGATCATATAAAAGTTACACAGGAACAATATGAAATATATTGTGAAACAGGGTCCACTTTTTAGCTCTGTAAAATTTGTGCAAGAGACAAAGACGTCAAGATTGTGGACACTTGATGTGCACCACTTACCTTACAGCATGGAAGGAGTCAGACAACAAGAGTTGCCCCTTCTGCTGCTGTGAAATAAAAGGAACAGAGCTCACCATGGTGAATCCCTTCAACTTGAGAGATGAAGGCTCCAGGTGCTGCAGCATCTTTAACCCCTTTGGTATGCCGATGGTGGAATTGGATGATGATAATGACTGAGAGGAAATCTTGATGATGAATCAGTTGGCAAATTTTCACAAGTGCACTGACAGGCAGAATACACTAGTCACATCACCAGGATCTTCCCCCCCATCACAGAGAAGAAAACTGCATCAAGATCTTCAGTTCTCACATCTGTGCCTGCCACCAGTGCCTCCCCACTTAGATTTAATTCAGAAAGGGATAGTTTGGTCTCCCGGTGGCAGTCCAATTAGTTCACCAAAGTTTTCTCCTGGCATGGTGAGAAAACAAGACAAACCATTCCCAGCACCACCTCCACCCTTAAGAGAGCCTCCTCCACCTCCACCTGAAAGGCCGTTCCCAAGCCCACCAGACAACAGACTGCGTAGGCACTACCATCATGTGGAAAGCGTGCCTTCCAGGGACCAACAAATGCATCTTGAAGCCTTGTGCCCAGGGGATGTGTTTGGGACTAATCAATTGATGAGACATTGATTGCAAGCAAATTACAGCAAATTCAAATGTAAATGAAGGCACAGTAGATGGGTGCTGACCCAGTTCTTATGCAAAAACCCCGATGCCATGATTTGCCTTTAGAAAGAGCCACAGTCTTTTCCAATAGTCACCTAGGAATATATATGAAGAATATAGCGCTCCTCCAGGCTTTCTCCTTCTCCTCCAGCTACCAATCTTCTCGCCAGAATAAAGTATACTGGTCCTTTAGCAAATACCCTTTCAGAGAAAGCAAGAGATGCAGTAGAGGAAGATGATGATGAATAAAGATTCCTTCATCCCATCCTGTGTCCCTGAATTCACAACTATCTCATTGTCATAATAGAAAAACTCCTGTTAAGCCTTGTGATAGTGGTCATTGTACACTGAATGGAGCACACAGTACCTCCTCAGAGATGAAAAAATCAAACTAAAAGCTTATCTAGAATGTATAAAGTCCATGCTAAAAGCTTACCTAGGATGTGGAAGATAAATATGCTAATTCAAGCCTATTGAGCACTGGAACAAAAGAACGATTTAGCCCTTCCTCTCTGTATAAAAAAAAACAAAAACTAAAAATTCTTGTTCAGAACTCAGGTTTGAAACAGAAAGCTCCCAAGTCTGGCCAGCCATCAATAAATCATTTTTTTTTTCCTTCTCAAAATCATTCCTGAGTACTGGCCTTTCTATAAGCAAACAATTGAACCTCTCTCGTCTTCTACAACAAGAGATGGAGAAAATCGGAATATATGAAGCATTTGTTGTGGTTTCCCTTTTCAGTGTGTTTGTGGCCTTTAATCTTCCATAGTCACATCTTTGTCATCCGAAGAGTATCATGACTCTGTAAATACCTAAAATATTAGAATGCAACTACTGCAGATGTGCGAGAAATATACATGCATATAGGAAATGCTTTAATGAAGTTCTATAGTAAGATCACCTGCTATTATGCCTTCAATTCTTTGGGGCTTACTGAATAAGAGGGCCTTTTCCCTGAGATATATTGTTGATCTTCAAGTATGGTCAATGGTCATACTTCCCACCCTCCAAAAAAAAAAAAGACCCAGAGTGTTGCATATCTTCCTTAGTTTTTTTTTTTTACAACTGTCCAATTTTCAAATTAGTGTACTTTAAAATTTGTCATGGTTTGTTTTTGTTTTGTTTGTTGCATTGTGTTTTAACAAAGCAAGATGATATTCTCTTACAGGGTAGAGAATTTTGACATTTTCACACCATAACCGATTTATGTGTTTGGTGAATTTGGGAGAAGTAAATAAGCATGGTTAGGCCCTTACCTTGACCTCTCCGGATACTCTTATCTGCAAAATGATTTCATTCTGCACTTTCTCTACTGTACAGTAAGAGGTTTCTTCCTGACAGAGGAGGTCTGAGGTTGTCCAGTGCTGCTTGTGACTACCAAATTCTAACCTAATTCTGGCACTCAGAAGTCCTTTTTGTCATAAATCTAAGGCTACATTTTCCAACTGGCTTACAGTAAGAATAATGTTATTTTGATTTCTATTTCTCAGACACAGACTCTTTTGTCTGTCTCTCAATTTGTTACAAATTTGTGCATGAAAAAAAGTATAATTTACTAACCCCAAAAGCCTAACAGAAATTACAGGTATTTTTAAAGATAAGATGTAATAACTCAACTGTAAACAGGAGCATTAGTCATGGTTGTCATATGACTCTAGCATTTTATTTGAAAATGGATATTTTTCAGGGGGCAGCACACACTCAATATAAAGTGAATATTTTGTATTGAATCAATTCAAAGGAAGCATTCTCATAGCAAGGTTTTTATTATTATGCAAGATGTGTATCCTACTGGCTAATGCAGTAAGAATCAATTCCAAAAGAATTGGTAAAAGGTCTTACCACCTTGCCTTTTTCGGTTTTCTCCTGAGTCCACAAGGAAACTCTGCTCAAGTTCATAAGCTCACACCACTCTTACTTTGTGTAATGCTGCAATCACTACACATGTCTAAATGATCATTAAACACTTGAAAATTCACATTGCTATGCAGCTTTCTGAGATGTATCCGATGTACATATTGCTAATTAACTTGCTACCACACCTGGTCTACCATCCATGGCCATAAGCACATTTTCAAGAGAAAAAATTGAAAGGCATTTCATTAACTTGGTGTCCTCAAAAATCACAAACAGCAAAAACATACAAAGGAGAAGCAGGTTTAATGACTAATTCAGCCTAGAACTAGGATATCTGCCAGAGAGCTAAACTGGGTTTGTCTTGGTTTTTATTTTGAAATGTAATAATAGTAATAACTCCAATCTCTTTAATTTTAAGGGATTTGGGGAGAAGAGAATAAGAGCTGAATGTCAGAGTCCCTGGAATATAGGTTGGCTTTCAAGTTTGGTGCCTAAAAAGGTAGAGTTAAAACAAACAAAAAGACGAAAAAACAGCATCATCAACAACAAAAGCATTAGAATTCAAATTATAAAACCACTGATATTCAAATGCTAGATCAATCGCTCATCCTAATTGCTGGTTCTTAGACGGTTAATTAACCACTTTCAATATCCATTTTCTCATCTACAAATGGGGTATAATAATATTTACCTCACAGATTTTTCAGAGGATTTCAATGATCAAATGTCAGCAAAGTACTTTAGCCCTATGCCTGATTATAACTGGCAATCATTATCTATTTTTTTAATCTGAATCTAAAGAAAGTTAGCAATGCACACCCACAACTTTTAACTTACAGAGCTTGATCTTGCATACTGCTTGGATAAGTAAAATTTCACATTTAACTGCCAGTCATAATTTCTGCATTTATCAGTTCTAAAAGCATAATAAACAGTTTCAGATACGCACTCCTCAGGATACTAGGAAATTCATTGTAAAAGTTTTCTCCAGTCCCACCAAACCCTTATTAAATAAGCATTTCCTCTAAGTGAAAAAGTGTTCCCAGTGCAGAGACAGCTTCAAGATAGGACCTTAGCCGCCCTTCAACAATACTGCCTCCTCCAATTTCCTCCATTACCAAAATTCTGGAGGCACATTTGCCAAGGAATGTGTATGATACTCGATCAGTGTAATTTTTACCAGATGTTACTTAACACAGCAAAATGAATAGAATTGTTTGTATTGGGCTGGTAAAATTCAGCTATACCATGACTTATATTTAAAAGGAAGTGTTGCTCTTTAACTAATTTACTTTTATTTACTTTTTTTATTACTTCCTTTTAAGAATCACTCATGGTATAGTACAAAAAAGAGTTGAAGAAAATTAACTTTGTGTAATAATATAATTAGTCTACTTAAGTGATGCTCAATCTCATTTGAATAAAATTATTTAGTGTTACAGTATGTGTTTATGAGGTAAAAATTAGGGCTTATGACATGGGTGGAGGTGGGGCTGGATGGTAACAGAAATAGGACAAAGATGATCAGTCATAGTGAAAAAATTTCATCCTTGGATTTGGGCATTGTACTTGGCATCCTCTAGATAGCTCTTTGCTCATCTTCAATTATGGAAGCTGTTTGATGCAATTACTGAAGAAATCTCACTCTTGTGTTGGACAGAACCCATTGGTACTTTCAAGCTGACTGAAATTTCTTTTGACTGTAAGCAGCTACCAATCTCCAGGTTTCAGACTTGCCCTTGATCGAGGCAAACTACAGGCCAGGCAGCACTCCATCATTGTCTGCTGGCTGTGGAGATGATGTGGGCTATGGGTGGGAGGCTCTTTGTCTCTTCAGAGATAATCTAAACTCTCTGTGACTTGTGGGTGTGGGATGATAAAAGTCTGCAGTCCCATGGCAAGGACTCCAGTCCCAGGAAACAGTTTAACAATGCAAGGTCTATAAACTTTAAGTATTCAGGGGAAATGCAAAAAAAATATGCTAAAAGCTTACCTAGAATACCTAAGGTCCATGCTAAAAGCTTACCTAAGATGTAGAAAATATATATGCTAATTCAAGCCTATTGAGAACTGAAACAAAAGGACCATTTGACCTTTCCTCTCTGTATAAAAGGGACTCAAAAATCTTGTTCTGGGCTCGAGATTGAAACAGAAAGCTCCCGAGTCCGGCCAGCCATCAATAAACCATTTTTCCTTCTCAAAATCATTCCTGAGTCCTGGCCTCTCTATACGCAAATAATTGAACCTCTCTCAAATTCTACAACAGAGACAGGGGTCTTTTCTATCACTGTAGATTGCACTGCAAACCCACTATCACTCAACTCAGTGTCTATGCTAACCACTACATGAAAACTAAGGGTCTTAAATGAGAGATATACCTCTCACCTTCCCTCTGCCAAATATGCTCATAACCAGGGTAATGTGGTATAGCCCCATCGACTTTTAAGAGTATGTTTCCAAGAGAAACAATATTGAAATTGTGCTCCTCTTTTCTAGCATATTTACACCCAATATAGTGACTAACCATGAGGACTATAACATTTAGACATTTCAGAATGAGGTGACTGGCACTAATGTGCCATGCAAATATAATTCCTATTGCTTCTCTCTCTCTATATATATATATATACACACACACACACACACACACAAATTTTAATACTCTTGGTGTAAAGAAGGACTTGTCCAGCTTCGAAAATCTTTAACTGTATCCCATTGTTTATAGTATTTGGTCCAAAGTCTTATTATAACATGTGAAAGCATAGTTTTGATATGAATCTTGCCTATTTTTTCACACTGAATCTCTTCATCCACCATTTTTATTTTCTCTTTTGCTGCTACAATGGGTCACTACCACATACTAACTGTTTATAATTTCATGAAGGCTGAGACCAGGGCCCTCTTCTCTTCTACTCTATCCCTACCATTGAGCATGATTTCTACATTAATCCTTAGTAAGTAAATGTTGAATAATTTTTTCAAGAGATTACTTTAAGATCCTAGAATTTGGAAGGATATGTATTAGTTACTGTATGTGGGAGGCTGCTTTTGGCGCCAGTATCAGTCGCAGCCATCTCGTGAAATAACGTCTAACCTAGTTAAGTTTCTATTTCCCCATCCTCATTGAAGTAATTAAATTTCTATCCTTGCGCCACTCCCCCGGGCTCCAATTGGGCACTCCCTAAAGAGCGCGAAAGTCTTTCCTGCCTTGCGCATCTGCAGAGGATGTTTTGAAACGTCCGCGAAAAAGACTTCCTGACGTGGACCAATCAGATCTGTGGTGTGAAACCTCATTCATTCCTGGCTATAAATACCCCTGATTGACCCTCAATAAACGAGACTTGATCAGAATCCTGTCTTGTCTCCATTCTTTGTGTCTCTTGTCTCTTTCATTCCCGATCCCTCCCTCAGGTCTTGGTTCGACTGATCCGCTGGTCGGGTCAACTGTATGAAAAAATTTGAAAACAATCAAGTTCATGACCTTGTAGAGCTTGCCTTCTTGAAGATTTGCAGTATTAACATGAATAATTAACTGCATTTAATAGCTTTAACTGGGAACTGGCAACCATGTACCACACTATCTGCACAATCTCTGTGACATGTTGGGATGTCTGTTTTCCTTGTGGACACTAACAGAATAGAGATGGTATCTGAAGCTATGGGAACAGATGGACATGACCAAGAAGAGAGTATGATAAATATCTGTGACCAGAATACCTGGAAAGGAAAATACAGTGTATGTGAAGAACTATTTCTACTGCTTACTTTTTCTTCAATTTCTATGTTCTGCCTTTCAACTCCATTAAATGATTTTGCAATTGAAAATACCTACTTATGCTTTTTAAATCCTAGAGCTTTGCTTCCTTTTGGTGAGAGATGTTTTTTATATTCTATTTTAAGGTATACTCATACTTTGCCACCTTGAAATAAAAATAAAAATAGGTTCCTTTCTTTATTCTCTATATCTCCCATGTAATACATTTCTCTTCTCAAAGGAATTAGATAACTTCCACATCACTTTTAAAAATAATCTAACTTTTGCAAGGTAATTTTTAGTTATCCAATCAGCAAAGCCAGTTTCTTTACCCCTATATTTAACAAACTTTATTTCTTCTTGCTCATAGTTTCTGTCAGTTTTATTGAATTACTTGCCTTTGTCCCAAATATATTCTTGATCAGATCTCTACTTATTTTTCAGAATCCCATTCAGAGCTTCCTATGAGAGGACGCAGGAGAGAGTCTTTTTTCATTGCAGAATTATCAAGTGTATAAACTGTTCTTGTGTAAGGCAGTAGTAAAACATGTGCCCTAATGAATGAAATAATAATTTTAAATTATATTTGAAAACAAGAATCAATTAAGAATTGATACTTTGGATATTACATTTATTTACAGTTTTAAACATTTTCTTTTAAAATTACATAACGCAAAAATCCATGATCTTGTAAGTATTTAGGGATGTTAAAAATGTCTAACCTGTTCTTCTAAGATTTTGAACCCATCAACTGCAGTTTTGTAGATTTCCAATTCAATCTACCACATACACCTTAGGGACAGCCATTTTATTTGTACTATACAAAACACTCCGACAGCTTCTGATTTATGAAGAATTCTACATCACATTCCATGCTTTAAAACATTTTTCTCTTTACAGCAGCCTGATTTATTTTACAAATTTTTCAGTTTCACTTTTCCCAAATTGCCAGGTTGTCATTTCAGTCAACTTCAAAAATAGGCCAGTTTTATAATAGAGTTTTCCCAGGTTAGGATTGTTTTATTTACTACATGCCTTATCTCTAGACATGAAATTAAATTTGAATTTCAGATAAACAACATTTTTTAGTACAAGTATTTCCAAAATATTACATTGTCCCAATATGTCACAAATATACTCATTACTTGCTGAAATTCAAGTTTAACTGTGTGTCCTGTGTTGTATATGACAATCCCACTTCTTTTCATCTGCAAATATAACTTCTCCTCCCATGTGCTATATTAAGTATCATTCATTTCTATTAATTCAGCTAATTGTCCATTGTTCCTTCCATTAAAATATCTTTTCAAGAGATAGGGACAGGGCAGTATAATAGAAAGAGGTGAACAAGAGAACAGAAGGAAGAAGAGATAAGGCACTAGTTACTTATAAGAATCATGAGTCAAGTACACAAGGATAGGAAGCAATGTGAAAGAATCATGCTGGTATTGTAATCTGAATTTTAAAAAAAAGTCCAAAGAGAAGGAAAGAATGTACAATTAAATAAGAAGTGAGGTTTTGTAGAATGCAGTCAAATTCCTAAGGGACTTTTGGACTCTAAGGAGCCCAGGACCACAGTGGCCTTGAGGTAGGTGAATCTAAATTCAAACTTAGTTCAGATTTCAGAGTGGTTTTTTTTATGTAACATTTATGTAATCTAAAACTTCTTTTTGAATAAAATAAAATAATTTTTTAAAATTCTGAATGAAAAATCTTAATCACTTTGATGTTTAAAAAGACTCCATTTTTCTATGATCTATGTCCTGGCATAGAAAAGGCCATTGTACCTCTCCCAATGTGCTACCTTTTCTACTTTTCCTTTTGGAGTATATTTCTTAAGGTAACTTAGTGTATTTTGTATTAATTTGTATGAACATACAGAACATTTAATTTAGCAATGTTTTATTCTTTTATTTGCAACATCCTCCCCCTGCAGTTTGCTATTTGGTTGCCTTTGATGAAGATGAATTTTTAAAACTTACAGATATTTTGTAGGTTTTCTTTATGTTTTTTTTTACTTTTTTATGATTCCTAAACACCTTCCACTTGAAAGAAATTCACTCTTATTTTACTGTTTTTGTTTTTATTTATTTTTCTTTTAGCTGTTCAATCTATCAGGAATTTATCTTAGTCTTTGGAGTTTTGTAAGGAACAGAGTTTTCACTGTCTCTGATAAGTTATCATGACTTTTCTCTGTCCATTTATATAAAGACTTATTTCCATTAACTATGCACACTAACCACAGTTCTGTATCCTACTTACAGCCACTTCTCCTATGTGTAACATTTCCTGGGACTGGTAACATCCCACAGTTCTTTTTATTTCACTGCTTTAACTATCAGAGCTACAAAGATCCTCTAGACAGCATGGTCTGTTTTTCCTCTGCCATGGTCCCTAATTCTCTCAATTTGGATCTTTCCCATAAAACATATAATCTCTAAGATTTAAACACTGTGCTGTAAATATTATGTCCATGGGCACATCCTTATTGATGAACTTTGTAGCATATTGGTTAATATGCCAGGACTAGAGTCAAACGGCTTGCGTTTGAATCCAAGCTCTCTTATTTACTACCTGTGTTACCTTGTTTAAGCTATTAAAACATTTGTGCCCCAATGTCTTCACACATGCACAAAACAGAGATAATAATAGTTGCTTTCCATAAGGTCATTGTGAGAATTAAATTCCTAGTAAGTTTCTGTATAGCATAGCTCTTAAGGCTTTATACTTAGAGTCATGTGGGTTTGAGGCTTGGCTCTCTCACTTATGTTGGTATGACTCTAGAGAAGTTTCCTTATTCAAATTTTATCCAACTCACAATATAGTAACTGTAGAGTATGAGAGAGTAGTTCAGAGTATATAAGTACTTGGTAAAGTAGTTAAGTAGTGGGAAAAAGTAGTTAAGTATAGTTAAGAGTCTGCGATTTGCGACTAGAAAATTTGTGTTCACATCCTAGATAAAGCATAAAATGTGTGACTCTGGAAATCTTCCTGAGGGTCCTCCTCTAAAATGTAGATATACTAATGACACTTAACTTTTATGGTTGTTAGGAGACTATAAATGAGTTAACACATAACTGTCACCTAAAACAACAGTTAACAGGTGAGAAGTGCTCAGCACAATTTTGCTATTTGTAAGTTCTCTCTTGAAAGGATCTTCATATTAAAATTCTCCTCATTTCAGTGTCATATTTCTTATCTTTGTTTCTTTATTGAGCTTGTCAAGCCTTTTGCACATGTTTATTTTCTCTTTTCCGCCTTGTACTTTTCTTTATGATTATTTTCTGATCTTATTCTATTCCAATTCTTTTCACCGTTATTTCCAATTCCCATTCTTTCACATATCTCTTTACATATTGCCTTTTCAATATGCATCGAGAAAGCCTTCTTAGGCATAAAACCTATTTAATTTCAGATGAAATAGGGTTACAGAAATGAGTGGCACATCATGTATCACAAATCTACTTCACAAATGAACCATTTAAGAATCACCTTATTAAAATGTTCACATTAAACAGAATATAGTTAAAAACTTCTCACAACATCATCATCTAAATAGGTTTATTTAATTCAATAATTACAATTATGTTTGTTATAGTCTAAAATATTATTTTTCAAACTGTAGATCATGAGTTATTCATAGGTTAATGATTAATAGTTAATCTACTAATGAGTTAATCCACTAATGAGTTAATCTACTCATTAGTAGAATCAGCCCAGCATTAAAATAATAGGATAGAATAAAATAGAATAGAATACTTTAGAATGGCAAAATAATTAAATAAATGGAAGGGAAGGGAATAGGGTAGAAGAGGGGAGGGGAGGGAATAGGAGATTAGATAGAATTGAAATTGGATAGAACAGGATAGACAATAGGGCAGGATAGAACAGATGACCACTATTGTAAGGGAATGTAATATTTTTTGAAACATTTTTTATTCTATAATTGTGTGAGAAAGGGGGTGGGGAAAGACAGAGAGAGAGAGAGACAGAAAATTAAGCATATTACTTACTGTGAGGCATGGTCCAAAATTTGTGGATGACACTGGCATACCAAATGCCTCTAGCATTATAAAAACTTAAGGGAACAGTGTCTTAGATTGTTAGAACTGTAGTATCAAAATATCACCAAGCGAGTGCTTTAAAACAATAGAAATTTATTGTCTCAACTATAGAGACCAGAATTCTAAAATCAACATGTTCAGAGAACAATACTTCAATTGAAGTCTGTAGAAAAGAATCCGTTCTGGTGATTTCCCAGCAATTCATGGTATTGTTTTGTCTGTGTATCTATCTCTCTTTCTCTTTTTGCCAAATTTCTTCTTCTAATAAGTATACACTTTACACTGAATTAAGGGCCTACACCACTCTAGTATGAAATTATTTTAACTTTTCTAATTCCATGTATAATGACCCTATTTCCAAGTAAGTTCTCATGGTAAGGCACTAGGCATTAGGGCCTCAAAATACCATTTTGGGAAACATAATCCAATTCAGAGCAATCAGAAACACAATATTTATGGTTTAAATAAATTAGTGAAAATGAAGAACTGCTTTTGGTATTAAAACTGATCACAGGGAAGCGACTGTGGCTCAATCAGTTGGGCTACCATTTTCCATATGAGAGGCCCTGAGTTTGCATCCTGAGGCCTCCTTGTGAAGGCAAGCTAACCCACAGGCGCGGTGGAGAATCCCCGGCCCTGAGGCGCCACAAAGTGCTGCCCACTGACTCAGCAAGGTGACACAACAACAACAAAAAAGGGAGACAAGTGAGAAAAAAAAACACAGAAGAGTACACAGCAAATGGACACAGAGAGCAAAACAACAAGCAAGCTGCAGGAGGGGTAAAAAATAAAAATAAATATAGACACACAGAAGAACACACAGCAAATAGACACAGAGAGCAGACAGCAAGCAAACCACAAGTGGGCGAAATAATAAAAATCAATCAATAAATAAATTTTATTTAAAAAACCTGATCACAGACATTTCTGCTTTAGGACTCTGTAACTACTCCAAAAACAGTTAACTATTATATCTCTGTGTACCTCTAACAAACTGGTTAATTCCCAACTGGCTTCTGGTTACCACTTACCAGGACAAAATTCATTCTTAATCTCTCTTATTCATTGTGTCCTCAGAGAATGCCAATTCATTTGATTCTTTTTTTTGTACCTTTAACCTAATTTACATAATAGGAAATGAATGAATTTGTTCCACTTAAAACACATATGCCCAATGAATAAAAATTTTAAGTAGAAATATGCAATTTTGAGATTATCATCTCTTTGGATTACCTGTTTCTGCTCGTGTTAGTATGGTAATGAAAAGCAAGGTATATTGACTAAGTCTCTCTCATTCTGTCTGTTGGTTAACACATTTATGTTGATTGATAAATATGAACGAGATGAACAAAATATTCAGAAAAGGGAAACGGACTTTGGCCCAGTGGTTAGGGCGTCCGTCTACCATATGGGAGGTCCGCGGTTCAAACCCCTGGCCTCCTCAACCCGTGTGGAGCTGGCCATGCGCAGTGCTGATGCGCGCAAGGAGTGCCGTGCCACGCAAGGGTGTCCCCCGCGTGGGGGAGCCCCCACGAGCAAGGAGTGCGCCCGTGAGGAAAGCCGCCCAGCGTGAAAAGAAAGTGCAGCCTGCCCAGGAATGGCGCCGCCCACACTTCCTGTGCCGCTGACAACAACAGAAGCGGACAAAGAAACAAAAGCAGACAAAGAAACAAGACGCAACAAATAGACACCAAGAACACACAACCAGGGGAGGCGGAGAAATTAAAATTAAAAAAAAAAAAATTCAGAAAAATTTTTGTGCTTCATATTTTGACAAGAAAGGTTGTACTTTTCATCCATAAATACTCCATATGAATTTTGACTCAACATGATTAACTAGACATAAAATTTGAATGCCACTGTGGTTGGAATTACAAATACTTCGCACAAAAGTGTATAATATACAGAAATGTTATTCCCTGTGAAGCTAGAACCAAAATATCTAGCTTTATTGATGCATTTCTAAATAGAATTATATGCCTCTCAATCAGAATTATTGGTGCTAATATTGCAGATAGTACTATGTGCTGCATATTTTATATTGATTTTTGTAATATTTAGGACAACACCTTTGAGTGTCCCTGTGGAGTGAGTTGCTAACTTCGGGACCTAGGCCCAGGCAAAACACAGACTTTCACTGAATGACCACTTTCCTATTTATATATCACTAAGTCTCCAAAAGAACAGAGGAAGAGATCCCATTGTGACTTATACCCTGGGTAGACCAACTGCTTGGATCAGGGTCAGAGGATGGTGGCTCCTTATGCCCCACTTAGCTTCAAAGATGAGAGACATCCATGCTGCCTAAGGGAGGCATATTTATATAAACCAGGATTAGGGGGTCCTGCCACTGATGTATCAATCAAACTTTCTATAGTGTTCCTGCCCTGGAGAGTAGGTAGGATTGCTTGCTCCTGGTTTAGTGTTCAAGGTACTATCAGGACATTCATTAGACATAAAGTCTCCCCCAGGCTGCAGAATGGAAATGTATGGAAATATCTTTACACAAAGAAGAGGAAGAATTTAGGCAAGGACTGGGAGATAACCATTGAGCATGTCTGTGACTTTCCCAGAAGTCCCAATCGTAGAAAGTATATTAGGTATTTTATTTCATATGCTGTATTATTTAAAATCATGTATGAGAAATAATCTCAATCAGCTTAATAAAATATTTGTACCTTTGCTATATTCAAAAGCAATCTCTTTAATATTTATGAAGAAAGGATATGCAGATTTTCTTGTTGAATTATTTTCTGATGATCAAAGAATTTAACTAAAGGTCCTTGAATGAGAATCTTTGATTCCATATTCCAGTAATTCTTTTATGTTGATTATATGAGTATGTATATGAAGTCCTCTTACTACCACTCAACTCAAATTAGGATATTTATGAGTTTTTGGCATCTATTAGGTGCCAGGCCAAATATTAGGTACAGATAGCACTGTTGACAAATATTATAGTATTCAGATTAGAAATTAATTAGATTTATAAAGGGAGGGATAATGACGGGGCTTGAATAACAGTTACCAGAGGTGATATTAGAGCTAGGTCTTGAAGACAAGGTAGTATTTTTAAGATAAACAATGGAATGACAGATTCTCTATGAAATGGCAGCAATATCTGTAACAACACGAAAATTGACAGGTTTGAAGTCTTAAATTTTGTTTTAGTTTGCTAAAGGCTGCAAAGATAATATACTAAATATGGGTGGTCTTTTACAATAGGGATTTTATTGGTTTAAAAGCTTACCATTTTGAGACTGAGAAAAATGTCCAAATTAAAGTATTATCAGGAGATGCTTTCTGCTCATTCTGCAGCTGTGGGCGATCAGGCACACGGTGGCCTCCATTTGTCTTTCCTCTCTCCTCCATGCCTCATTGCTGAACAGTGATGCTGAAACAGCTTCTGGCTTTAGTGGTCTCCTATTAGCGTCTGTGTTCTGTTGATTTCAGCTTCTGCTCCCAGGGCCTTCTCTTTTAGTTTCTAGTGGTTTGTCACTAGACAAATACATGTTTCTCCCATTATAAAGGACTCCAGTAAGAGGGTTAAGATGCACCCTGGATCATGCAATCTAATAAAATGCACTTAGCTAAAGAATTTAATCAAAGTTTCAACCTACAATAGGTTTACAGGAACAGGAATAGATTAACTTTAAGGACACTACCTTCTGGGACCCACCAAGCTTCAAACTGTTGCAGATATACTGAGTCAATTTGGATGGGAAAAAAAATAAATGGTGTATGAGATCTGGTGATGACATTATGTAGAGAGTAGCTAGGCTTTGAGGTTCAAACTAATTTATACTTTTTTATTCTATTTCAAAATCTCCCATGTGTTTAGACCCAACATACACAACCAAAATATTTGTTTTGTGTAAAAATTGTAAATATTTTCAAGGTTGTACAATTACCTTTATTAGACGAAATATTTTTCTACTATTGATGTGGGCTATGGGTGGAAGGCTCTTTGTCTCTTCAGAGATAACTAAGTTGTTTGACTTGTGGGTGTGGAACGGTGGGGGGCTGCAGTCCTGCCCTTGGGGACTAGCAGCAGCTCCAGTCCCAGGAAATGTTTAACAATGCGGGGGCTATAAACTTTAAGTATTTAGGGGAAATGCAAAAACCAAATATGCTAAAGGCTTATCTAGAATGTCTGGAGTCCATGCTAAAAGCTTACCTAAGATGTGGAAGATATATGCTAATTGAAGCCTATTGAGAACTGAAACAAAGGGACCATTTGGCCTTTCCTCTCTGTATAAAAGACGTTTGAAAATCTTGTTCGGGGCTCGGGATTCAAACTGAAAGCTCCCGAGTCCGGCCGGCCGTCAATAAACCATTTTTCCTTCTCAAAATCATTCCTGAGTCCTGGCCTCTCTATACTCAAATAATTGAACTTCTTTTAAATTCCACAACACTATAATATTAAGAATATTGTACAAGAGATTTGATTTCAAATCAATACATTTTTAAATAGATGGGCTTTCAGGTAAAGATGGAAGATTGATCTCCTACATTTATTTGTATTCCTTCCTGAAATTCCAATGAAACAAAAATAATCATATTTCTTTTAAAATGTGCAAAACAACTAAGAGCTAAACAACAACAATAAAATATGGGACACTAAAAGCAGAGGGATTTCTTATCATTGACTGTGCAGGGTCACAAAATTTTAATCCTACCCTAATAACATGACTATTTTCTATTTAAGTTGCTATTATTTCTTTCTCATTAACTTCCTTGTACCTATTTTATATGCAATCTGCTATTCTTTTACCTTTAAATTCATAGATATTAAAACTCAATTCTTTTCTAAAATAATCATTTAGAGTTACTGATTTCCACCTAAGTATAGCTTGAACTGCATCCCATAAACTTGATATACTGTCTATTACCATTACCAAATTATATTCTAATTTACACTTGTAATGTCTTCTTTGACTTATAGGTTGTTTAGCTATGTGGTGTTTCATTTCCAACTATTTGTGTTTTTTTAAAGATATATATTATTTATTTTCAGTTAATTTTGTAATTTGTCTCATATTCTATAATGTATCTTACTTTTAAAATTTATTTATGACTTTGCATATAGTCTACTTTTGGTGAACTTTACACTTGACAAGAACATGTATTCAGCAGTGTTGAGTGTATTGCTCTGTAAAATTCAGTTACATCATTACCTAATATTGTTCCTTGGATCTTCTATATCATTATTGATTTTTTTGTTGGTCTATCATTTACTGACTGATGTATAAAAATTTCCAAGTGATATCAGATTTGTCTATTTCCCTTTTTAGTTCTGTTAACTTTTCTTTATGAATTTTGAATTCTGTTATCAGGTACAGACACATTTCTGATTGTTATGCCTTCTTGTTGCATTGAATCCATTATAATTATAAAATTCCCTTTCATATCTGATAATGCTCCTTCTCTTGATGTCTAATTTATCTGATATAAATATGGCCAAATAAGCTATTTTATGGTTACTATTGGCATGATGCATCTTTTCCCACAGTTTTAACTTCATCAAATGAGTTTCTTTATATTTAAAATCCATTTCCTTTAGACAATGTATTTTAGTTTTCTATAAAAACTATATCTGATAATCTAAGTCTTTTAATTGAAATGGTGTCTATTACAATTAATGCAACTATTTTTATATTGTATTTGAGTCTAAACACTTGTTATTTGTTGACCGTCTTTCTTTGTTTCCTTTTTTTCCCTATTTTTCTGATTTTTTGGGGATTAAATCTATTATTTAAAAAATTTTTCTCTATACTTGATGTTAGGCCAAATATATTCTGATTGTATTTTAGAGGTTACTCAAGGGATTATGATATGTATCTTCAATTTAACACTGTCTACTTAGAATAATTGCCATATCACATCACACTCCACGTTTTAAAATATATGAACAATTTAGAAATATATTGTTTTATCTCCTCAACATTGGCAAGTATTGCTATACATTATAGCTCTACAAATGATATAAATTCCAATTATAATTATATTCATTTTCTTTTAAAGTCATTTATTTTATAATATTTAAGAGAAAATCGTCTTTATATTCACCCAAGTATTTTCCATTTTTGTGCTCTTCATACTTCTTTTAAATCTAACTTTTCATTTGATATCATTTATTTTCAGCCTGATTAACTTTCTTATTTATTTGTTCTGGCACATTTTTAAAAATGAGTTCTCTCATCTTGCATTTTTTTCTGAAAAGGTCTCATTTTAGCTGGTATTTCTGAAGGACATTTTCGCTCGATACAGGATTTTGTGGTGAGGCAATATTTTTTAAAAATCTTTTTAAAGACATCATTTCCTTTCTTTTCTGGCCTCTGCAATTTTGGAAGAGAGATAGTCATTTGTATTATTGTTTCTTTGTATGTGATATATCTTTTTCTTTTTCTCTTCTTGATTGACTTCAAGGTATCTTTGACTATAAAATGTTGACTATGTTTTTCCTTGACATTTTTTTCTTTGTTTTTAACCTTCTGGAAGTTCACCAAACTTCTTGGACTTTTAAGTTAATGTTTAACACCAAATTTGGGAAATGTTTGACCACAATGCCTTCAGATACTCTTCCTGACTTACTCTCTGTTTCTTTTCACTTCTGGCACTACAAAGAGATATTTTTGAGATCTTCTTATAATGTTTCACACACCACTGAGGCTTTCTTTATTATTATTAACAAATCTTTTCTTCCCCCACTTCCTCAGACTGGATAATTCTTAATGATCAGACTCCAAATTCCTGATTCTTTCTTCTGCTCTATCCAATCTGCTTTAAGCCTATCCAATGATGTCTTCTTTTTTCTGGCATATAACACACAAAAGGCCATGTGTATAATTATGATGTAATGATATCACAATAAAATATCATCAAATATTAAACTATTACAGGGATATTGGCATTTTTGGCTAGATAATTAAGAAGGCTGTCCTGTGCATTATAGGATATTCAGCAGCTTACTTAGCCTCTACCAACTAAATGCCAGTAGCACTCCCTCCCTCATTTGTAACAATAAAAATGGAAACTGCCAAATGTCCCCTTTTAAGCAAAATCATCCTTAGTTAGAACCACTGCAAAATAACATATACCTGTTTCCATTTTCTATTACTTAAAATAAATACCACAAGATGGTTTGACTTCTTGCAAAAGGATTTATTAGCTTACAACCTTGCAGTTTTGAGGCCATGAAAAGGGCTAAATCAAGGCATCATCAAAGCGAAGCTTTCTTGACCAAGACTGGCTGACTGCAATCCTGAACTCCTCTGTCACATGGCATGGTACTTGAATAGTACCTGCTGGTCTCTCCCTTCTCTTCTGTCTTTTTTTTTTTTTTTTTTTTTTTGCTTTCAGTTTCTTGCTTCATCTCTCTCTCTGTATTCATCCTATTAATAAAGGACTCCAGTAGGAGGATTAAGTCCCAAACAAGGCCACACGTTAAGTGAAGTAACCCAATTAAAAAACCCTACTTACACCCACAAAAATGGATTAGCTTTAAAAAAAGGATTTCTTGGGGTACATACAGTTTCAAATCACCATATTCTATCCTCTAGACTCCAAAAAGACTTGTTCTTCCCATATGAGGAATACATTCATTCCATCGCAAAATCCCAAAAGCCTTAAATAATTTCAGTAACAAGTGCAAAGTCTCCTCAAAATTAGTTTTGGTTGTGGTTTGTCCTGGGGCACAATTACCTCTCTGGCTGTGGATCTGTGAAACCTAGAGAAGAATTTATGTGCTTCTAGTATACAATGCAGGGAGAGGCATAGGAAAATATTCCCATTTCCATTGGGAGAACTTGGAAAGAAAACAGGGGTCATGAGTCCCACATGATTCCAAAAATCTGCAGGATGTACTCCATTAGATTTCAATTCAGAGAATCAAATATGGATTATGGTTTGTCCTCCAGGCTTGATGGAGCAGCAGCTCCACCCTTTCCAAGGGCTTGCACAGTGACCGTGCTTTCCCCAAACACTGGGATGAAGGGATGAGGTTTCAACATTTTCAAGCATTGTAGTTATGACAGACTCTAGGCTCTACCCATGTCAAATATCAGGTTGGCTCCAATCTTGTCAAGCACTGGGGTGGCCAGGATCTCCACAATTCCCCAGACATCTGAGAAAACTTGGGTGGAAACACTCTTTCTGAACAATGGGAAAGAAAGTCAGACCTCTTCAAGGGCTGAGATATACACGCTTTTTCCACACACAGGGTGGGCTTGCTCTCTTGACTGGAGAAGATATCTTTGGTCTTTACATCAGCTTCCTTGGTTCTTCATTTGAAGTCATTTTTATTTCAATCTGTCCCTTTTCTGTCACTTTTAGTCCAGACTGGTGGTGATTTTGGTCATACAGACCTCATAAAAACTTGTCAGTATTGCATATAGCACACAGGGGTCCAACCCATTAGACATTAGGACTTTTCATAAATATTTTCTAGATAACTACATTTCCAAGTCTGACTTGTACTGAAATGACTGACTGGTTCCATGCTCAATTAAATACTCACATGGAACACTATTCTCTGGAGACTTGTTTTCCAGAAGCTCACAATTTTCCAAAACATCAATTTCTGGCTTCTTTGTGTATAGGAATTCTATTCTCAGTTAATCCCTTTTCTCTCACATTTTATTATAATCAGCAAGGAAAAGCCAGGCTATTCTTTCCTTACTTAGTTTGGAAATCAGTTAAATATCCAAACTCATCACTTTCAAATTCTGCCGTCCATCTGATACCAGAGCTTGATTTTGCCAAGTTGCCTGCCACTTTAAAATAAGGGTTACCTTTTTCTAATTTGCAATGACGTATTTATCATTTTTGTGTAAGACCTCACTGTAAGTATCTATAGCATCCATATTTCTACCAACAGTCTCTTCAAAGCAATCTAAGACTTCGTTATCAAATACCACGCAATTCTTCCTGTCTCTACTAGTTACTCAATTTTAAAGTATTTTTTCCTTACAACACTGTTGGTATTTCCAATAGCAGCACCCCACTCTTCTGGTACTGAAATCTGTTTTTAGTTTGCTGGCTGCTGACAGAAGATATCATAAAATGTGTTAGCTTTTTTTTTTTTTAGATTTAAAAAAAAAAAATTTCTCTCCTCTCCTTTCATTGTCTGCTCTCTATGTCTATTCACTGTGTGTTCTTCTGTGCCTGCTTGAATTCTCATTGGGCAGCCCTGGGAACCGATCCTGGGAACTTCTGGAGTGGGAGAGAGGTGATCATTCTCTTGCACCACCTCAGCTCCCAGATCTACTGTGTCTCTTATGTCTCCTCTGTGTCTCTTTTTGTTGCATCATCTTGGTGCACGAGCTCTTCACATGGGTCAGCACTCCTGTGTGGGGCAGCACTTCTGCAAGGGGCAACACTCCTTCATGGGGCAGTACTCCACTCAGGCCAGCACTCTGCATGGGCCAGCTCACCACACAAGCCAGTTTGTTTTCACCAGGAAGTCCTGGACATCAAACCTTGGACTTCCTACATGGTAGAAGGGAGCCCAATTGCTTGAGCCATGTCTGCTTCCCATGTGTTGGCTTTTAACAGCAGGGATTTATTAGCTTACAAGCTTACAGTTTTGAGGCTAAGAAAAATGTCCAAATCAAGGCATCATCAGGTGATGCTCTCTCCCCAAAGACCAGCAGCCATAATCCTAGACTCATCTGCACATGGTAAGACACATAGAGGCATCTGCTGGTTTTTCCCTTCTCTCCTAAATTTCTTTGCCTCCATCCTCCTCCTTCAGTGGTTCTCTCTCTCTTTACTTATAAAGGACTTCAGTAAGAGGATTAAAACCCATACTTGGCCATGCTTTAACTAAAGTAAACTAAGCAATTACCCTACGTCCAATAGGTTTACACTCACAGAAATGGATTAGCTTTAAAAATATGATTTTCTGGGGCACATACAGTCTCGAATAGCTTCTATCTATCTATCTATCTATCTATCTATCTATCTATCTATCTATCTATCTACCTACCTACCTACCTACCTATCTACCTACCTACTTACCTACCTATCATCTATCTAGCTGCAATTTCTTAGATTTTCAAAAACAGTGGAAGTTAATTTTCATTATGGAATTAATCACAATGCTTGGTCAAAACACAGTTTTGCATTACACATTTAAGAACCTAATCTGCTTGTCTTGTAAAGCAATTACTCTAAAACTGACTTCCCGTGATGTGTTTAGTATGGGGTTAGAAAGCACATAACTGCATCTTTACATTTTGAATGTGCAATCAATTTTTAATATGTCAAATGAAAAAATATTGCTAATTATTTTCATGCATTGAATTCCTAGATCCATTCATCAAAATCTGCCTTTGAAAATTTAGTGTAATTGGAAGGCCTGAAAGTCCAAACTTAGTATATGACTTTCTTAAGCTGCAGTGCAATCTGCCAAGTTGTGCAAATGTGGATATGCCCAGATGGCTTTATTACAGCTACTTATATTGGGTAACCTATAATAAGAAGGCATCACATGTTTAACCTCATTTCTGGATTACTTAACATATAAAGTTGGTTAAAAATTCTAGCAATTTGTCATATTGTCTGAATGTGTCTGTTGAATGTGTGTGTGTGTGTGCCTCTGTGTGTATCTGTGGGTGGGGAATACATACTACATGTCCAATCTCCCTGTTTTGTCTGTCTTGTCCATTTAGATTTTAATTTAACTTTGTTAGTAGGAGAGGACATTATCTGATTTTTTATATTAAATGCATATTGGTTAACTAGAATTGTGTATCAAGCAAACTTGATATGTTTGCAGATGTAATGACAACAATAATGAGAAAGAAAAAGAATAAGCTTGAAATGACATAAATTATGTACTTCTGTATAAGGCTAAGAAAGAGACATTATGAACAAAAACAGTATTGATTTGCTTTATGGTTGTACTATTAGTACCAAATTAACATTATATTCAAGGAAAAAGGAAAAATTAGCTTAAAATTATAACTTATGTGGATTATGATGTATTTTTTTAATGAAATATACTCAGGAATAGATGGAAGTTGTGGTGGTTTAAAGCTCTATGTGCCCAGAAAAAAAGAGTTGTCAAATCTAATCCATTCCTTTGGGAAAATTCAGAGCTTCTGAAAAGCAAATCTCTAGAGAAAAGTTATCTCCATGTGAGAGTTTAACTGATCAAGGAAACAGTCAGGCATTTCGATGGAAGTCAGGAATGGAACCATGGAAGCTGAGGTCTGGACTGAAGACATAACCTTGGGCGAAGGGAGTGGGCACACCTATGTGTGTGGAAAAGGCCTTTGCCCTGATGTTCAGGGAGAATGCTGTCACCCCAATGCTTAGTAAGGGTGAGAACTATGCCTCAGTGTCCTGGAGAGTCTGGCCATCACCTCAGTGATCAGAAATAGTGGGACCATTTACTAGGGTTCATGGAAATCCTGACTGCAATCCCAATTCTTGGATGGAGCCGTAACCCCAGCATTTGAGGAAAGCATGGAAGCTGGAGAGGCACTTGGAAAGATGGTGCTACTGCCTCATCTGGTCGAGAAAATAAATCATAATTCCATAGATGACTCTCAGACCTTGAAATCCAGTGGAGTATTCCCAGCTGGGTTTCAGAATTGTTTGGGACCCCTGAACCCCATCTTCCTCCCAATTTCTTCCATTTGGAATGGAAATATTTATACTATGCTCATCCCTCTATTTTATATTGGGAGTAGACAACTTGTTCTCAAGGTTTCAAAGGTCCAAGGAGAGAAACTGTGCCTAGGAGAGACCACATCTATAATTGATTTTGATGAGACTTTGTATTTATTGTTTCTGAAATAAGACTTTTGGGATCTTGTGATAGAATGAATGTATTTTGTCTGTAAAAAGAACATGTTTGTTGGGGGTCAAGAGGGTTGAGTGTGGTTGATTTAAGCTATATGTACCCCAGAAGAAAATCTTAAATCTAATCCATTCTTGTGGGGGTGAACCCATTGTAAGTATGACATTTTGATGATGTTACTTCAGTTAAGATATGGACCAGACCAATCAGGATGGGTCATAATCTTATTACTGAGCTCCTTTATAAGAAGAGTGAAATTCAGACATAGAGCAAAAACCACAGTGAGAGCAACCAGAAGTTGAACATTAATGGAACCCAAAATGAAGAGAGAGACCAGAAGGTGTCACTACATACTTTGCTATGTAACATGCTAAGGACCAAGGATCACCAGCAGCCAACTTCAGAAAGCCCATCTTCAAGAAAAACCATTTCCTTGATTACACCTTTCTTTGGACTTTTTTTTTAGCCTCACAATCATTAACAAATAAATTCATGGTATATGTTTGAGAAACCCAGGAAACTAAACCAGAAATATGTGTGTATGTGTATATATATTTTTTCCTACAATTTATTGACAGTCTAATTGTTTTTTATCAGAAAAGAACCAGAAAAAAGATATTTATTACTAAGAATCATTTTGGTAATAACTTCTTTCAAAATTAATGTGGTAAAATGTAAGTAAAATGTATCTTTTAAGTGAGGAGATAATGTCTGATAGGTTCTTTAAACCTTTCTATAAATATTATTAATCCATATTAAAATAGAGAACATGATTAAAAGGAAACAAGGCTATAGCAGTCTAAATGTATTTTTTTAGCCTTAAACTGTGACCTATGTCTTATATATGAATTGGCATAAGGAAAGATAAACCAGTTGTCATTTTTCAACAAATCTGAAGCAAATTGGAGGTTACACAGGAACAGAGTTGGTCAAAGACTCCTGAATCAAAATTTTTATTAAGTAAAAATTTCTATCAATTAATATAGTCTGCCATTTGCTATTTAATTATAATTGCTAGCAGTAAACAAAATATATGACATTATTTAAAAATATTTTCTGAATAAATTACAGAAAGTTTCACCAGATATAATATTCATGGCTAGCAGTTGTTTTATTTCAACACTTACCTTAATCTACTATTACTTTTCTTTTGTACCTTTCGGAACTTTTGCTTTATCTTTTGCATTTCATAGAGTGATCAATAAATGATGGATTGCATTTTTCTTCATATTATTCCCATGTGATGTTCTCTGGGCTTCTTGGATTTGCATATTCATGTCTTTTGCTAAGTTCAAGCTGTCTCTATTTCTTTGAATATTCCTTCTTCACTTTTTATGCTTCCTTCTCCTTTTGGGACTACATAATGTGTAAATTGGTGTGCTTGATGGTGCACTAGAGGTGTCAGATTATTTTTGCCCTTGAAATTCTTTTTTATTTCTGTTCCTCAACCTGACTCATTTCAAGTATCTTATCTTGATTTCACTGATTCTTTTTTCTGCAAGTTCCAAAATGGTCTTGAAACACTCCTGTAAATTTTTCATTTCAGTAGTTTGTCAACTCCAGTAGTTTATGTTTTGTTCATTTTTAAAATATCTATCTCTTTACTAATACTCTCATATTGCTCATTCATTGTTGTCCTGATATCCCTTAGCTTTTTCTCAGTATTTGCCTTCATTTCCTGGAGAATTTTTAAAATCATTTTATTATTTTTTTTATTCTGTCCACATTTCATTCTTTATTAGTGTTTTCTGGATTTTGATTTTGTTCTTTTAACGGGTCACAATTTCTTGCTTCTTTATTTTCCTTGTACTCTTGTTACACATTGTACATTTCAGTATTTTAAATATCAACACTGGGATCTATTTCCTGAAATATCTGTTTCTTGATTTTGTAACCAGTTCTTCCTAAGACAGTAATTTTCTTGAACTTCATCCATCCTATCAGAAAGGTCTGTCCAATGTCAATTCAGTATGCAGGTTTTCCTGTCTTACTGGGGCTCTTTCATGTCCGGGGCTTTTATTTTTTAGTTGTTGCAGATTTTCCTTGTTTAAAGGGGTTTGGTTGTACCCTCTTTTTCCCAGGAGACAGACTTCTGTCTCCCATGTGTTTGAAGCCATAGGGTCTTTGCCCCAGACTGACCTCTTCTAGAGATTCTTAGACTCCTTTCATTGTCTGTAGCAGTTTTTGCCTGAAGGTCAAATTCTTGGAGGAAAACACAATGGAGAAGACATCCCTAAGTCATTCTTTTCCAGTGACAACAGCACCAGGGACCCTTCAATTTGTCACAGACTGACTCCAAAGTGTCCTGGGCATTGGATCAGAAAAGGCTCCAAAAGCTTTTCTGATGGCTTCCCAAACCTGTGTTTTCCTGGCCTACCCATAAAATATAGCCCTTCAACTAATTTTGCCCCACAGTCCTGAGAAAACACTATCTTTAAATCTCCACCACTCTTATCCATGTCCAGTGTGGTTTTACACAATGGCTGCTGCCCCTTTTGTCTAGGTGGGTTGAAACAACAGCTACTGCTGTCTATTTCCAGTATGGGTTGAAATAAGGGTTGTCCTCAGAGCTGGGCATCCAGTGGAGCATCCAGTTATTTGAATTTGCTAATCATAAGCTGTGATCAGGGTGTACATACCTGTCCTTGCAGAAGAGGATTTTTTTTTGTTTAGTTCTGTCACCAGCAAGCTAGCCAGGTGTTGGACTCTACAGAAGTCTGCTGCAAGAGAGGGGAATGAATCTGCAAGTAGTCATCATATACAGAGAGCAATTTATTATATATTACCCTAATTTATCAGCCTCTTCCTTCCACTATTCTCTGGATGCTATATAATGATTTTCTGGCCTCTGGAGTTTTAAATTATTGTTTCAGACAGTTGTTATCTGTGTAATAGATACCTGTGTAACTGAGATCTGGAGCTCCATACCATGCCATCTCCCCACATTTCTCCCTGTAGTAGAATTTGATAAGTGAAGAGGTACATGGTAATCCCAAGAGCAAAACCTAAAGAAATAGCTTGAAATCTGTAGTGAAAAATCATTAAAGAATTTAAAATGTTACATTAGAAGGCATTCATTTTATGCACAAAAAAGCAGTAAAGAAAAATACAGGAATAGAAAATATATAAGACATTGAACACAAAAAGTAAAATGGCAGACATCAATCCAACTATATCGTACTAATAATAAATAATGCAATAAACAATCCAATAAAAAAGCAGTGATTTTCAGATTTTATTAAAAAAAAGATCCAACTATATGTTCTCTATAGGAGATACACTTTAGATTCAAACATAAAAATAGATTGAAATTATAAGGATGGAAAAATATAGAACATGGGAACAGCAGTTATAAGAAAGCTGAAGAATTTATACTAATGTGACAGTTAAAGCTTGGCAGATCCCAGAAAATATGTCCTTAGAGCTAATCCATTTCTTTGTATTTAAACCTATTGTGAACATTTAATTAGATTAGATTTGCAAGCCCATTTGTTTAGATTGCTCTAGTAGGGCATATCTTAGGGTGGGTCTTAATCATTTTGCTGGAGTCCTTTAAAAATAATTTTTTTTAAAAGCCATAGGCATAGGAAAAAGAGCTGTAAGACAGAGAAAAGACTCTATAAGGTGAAATTCATGAACTCAGAAGAGAGAAAAGCCACAAATGGAGCAACCAGAAGATGAAGCAAAGAGGCATGGGAGAGGAGAGATAAATGGACACTATCATGTGCTTGATTGCCCTCAGCTGAGCTTGAGAACGTGAGCCTGGAGGAGAAGGCAGAGACTGGCAGAGTCACCATTGTGCCTTGCCACATGGCAGGAATCCAGGATCACCAGTAGCTGACATTTGGAGACAGTTTTGCCCAATGCCTTAATTTGGACATTTTTCCCAAACTCAGAACTGTAAACTTTTAATAAATTCCCATTTTAAAAGCCAATCTATTTCTGGTATATTGCTTACAGCAGCTTTTAGCAAACTGAACAGAACTTGTGACCAGGAGAGTGGTGTGTGTATTGTTATGCAAATACCAAATATGTTGGAATAGTTTTATGCTTGGATAAGAAGATTCTAGCAGAAACATGAGATGCTTGATAGAAAAGGCCTAGATTTCCTTGACAAGACTGTTGGCAAAAAAAAGGGAAGCTAAAGATACTGCTGATGAAACGTTTTACAGAAATGGCGACTGTCATTGCAAACTGAAATAAAGGCAACCCATATTTTAAAGTGTCAAAGAACTTGGCAAAATTTGTGTTCTGATGTTGGACAGAAGGCAGAATTTGAAAGTAATAAGCTTGGATATTTAGTTGAGTAAATTTCCAAACTAAATGTGGAAAGCATGGTCTGACTTTTCCTTGCTGCTAACAGTAAAATGTGAGAGAAAAGGGATTAGCTGAGAATGGAACTCCTGGGCACAAACAAACCAGAAATTGATGGTTTGGGAAATTTCAAGCTTCTCAAAAGTTAGTCCCCAGGGATAGGTACCCCATGTGAGGACTTAATTGAACTTGGAATAAATCAGTCATTTCAGTGTAAATCAGGATTGAAAATGCAGTTATCTAGAAAGGATTTGTGGAAAAGTCTATTGTTTGATGGTTGGAACTCCTGTGAACAGCATTCAAAACAAAGACTTTTTGTGAGAGTTTTATGAATTCATCTAATGCCAGCCTGGACTAAAAGGGACTGAAAAGGGAGAAACTGAAGGAAAAATTACTTCAAGGGCAGAACTGTGGAAGCTAAGGTATGGTTTGAGACATCCCTGTGTGCCAAGAGAAAGACACCACCCATGTGCATAAAAAGTGTAAGCATGCTTCTATCCTTGGAGAGGGCAGATATTCTGCCTGATCATTCAAGAAGAGTGCTCCTGCCCCAGGCTTCAGAAATGGTGGGGCACACTCCCTAGACACTGGGGAGAATCTGGCTCTCATCCTTCTGCGCTAAGGGGATTGAGTTTATGACCTAGAGATTGAGGAAAGTGTGGCCATAACTCCTGTGTTCTTAGAGGGTGGGTGGCCAAGGAGATGTTAGATAAGGTAGAGCCTAAAACGTGGTCATTGTGAAAGTCCCTCAGGGTATGGCCTGAGGTAAAAAACCACCATTCTACAGATGACTCTCAGACTTTGAAATCTAATCTAGGTGTGTCCTCCAGGTTTTTTGGAACAGTTTGGAACCACTGACCACAGTTTTCCTTCCAGTTTCTCCCAATGGCAACTGGTATATTTATTTTATGACTGTCCCTCCATGGTATATAGGAAGCATATAAGTGGCTTGTAAGTTTCACAAGTCCACACTCTGGTGATAAGGGTTTAATATTCATGATATATAAAGAGACCATAAAACTCAACAATAAAAAGATAAACTACACTATTAAAAATGGGCAAAATACTTGAGAAGACAATAGTCTAAAGAAATACAAATGGTGAAAAAACACATGAAAAAATGTTCAGCATCACTAGTGATAAGGAAATGCAAATTAAAACTACAGTGAAATATCATTTAGATCGTTTAGGATGACCACTACTAAAAAATCAGAAAACTGTAAGTGTTGGAGAGGATGAGGAGGGACAGATATGTTTATTCACTGTTCGTGGAAATGCAGAAAGGTACAGCCACTGTGGAAGACTGTTTGGAAGTTCCTAAGGAAGTTGAATATAGCCTTGCCATGGTATACAGTAATATCATTGCTAGGTATATACCTAGAAGAACTATTATCAGTGACATGAACAGACATCAGTACATGATTTTCATAGAGCCTTATTTATAATTGCCAAAAGTTGGAAACAATGCAGTTGTTCATCAACTGATGAATGGATAAACAAATTGTGTATACACGTGATGGAATATTATGCAGCAATAAGAAGAAATAAAGTCATGAAGCATATGACAACATGGATGAACCTGGAATATAGTATGTTGAGTGAGGTAAGCCAGACTCAAAAGGACAAATACTGTACAACTGCGCTGTTATGAACTAAATATATTGTATAAATTTATGGACTTAATAATTAGACTATAGGTGACCAGAAAACAAAATGAGTGTAGAGAATAGAAAGCTGAGGGTTAATTTATGCAGAATTGGTAAAAAGTTTGTTGTAAGTGTATGGAATAAATAGAAATGATGGAAGCACATCACTGTGTTTGTAACTAACAGAGCTATTAGATGGGTATGACAGTGATGAAAAAGCATAAGCATAAGGACAGGTTTATCAATAGAAGGAAAGCTAAAAAAGTACCATGGCATTGTATGACATAGTGAAACCTCATGTAAAATACAAATATGGGTGATATTGCATATATAAGACTGTTTTTACAAAATATAAATACAAATAAACTAGAGAGAAGGAAACAATAGGAGCCATGTGTGGTGGGGAGGCACAGATAGATTGAGAGGTGATGAGTTTTTGGTTTTTGTTTATTATTATTATTGGAATAATGAAAATACTCTAAAAATGATTGAAGTGATGAATGCACTTTTATGTTATTATACCAAATATCATTGATTGAACACTTTGAAATGATTTATGACTTATTAAAATGTATCAATAAAATTGATTTGTTCAATAAGTCATATTTATTTCTATATAATTTTAATGAACAATCTAAAAATGAAATTAAGTAAGCAATTTCATTAACAATAGCATCAAAAACACAAGATATGTAGAGACAAATTTGACAAAAGATTAACTTGTGCTCTTAAAACCACAAAACAGTGTTGAAAAATTAAATAATATCTAAATAAATGGAAAGGTATCTCATATTCATTGATTGGAAGATTTAATATTGTTAAAATTGCAATGTTCCCCAAATTTACCTATAGATTCAATAGAATATCTATAAAAATCTCAACTGTATTCATTTTAGAAACAAACTGATCCTATTATTTACGTGGAAACTCAAAGGTCTCAGACTATTCAAAACAATCTTGAAATAGAACAAAATTAGAGGACTCCCATTTCAATTTTCAAACTTACTACAATACAATAGTAATCAAGACAGTATGGTACTGGAATAAAGATAAGTATATGAATCAACGGAATTGAATTCAGAGGTCAGAAACATAGATATCTAAGGTCAACTGATTTTCCACAAGATTGCTAAGGTCATTCAATGGGGACAAGTAGTCTCTTCAACAAATAGTACTAGGGAAATTGGATGGATATCCATAAGCAAATAATGAAGATGTGCCACTTCCTCATCCCATATACAAATGTTAATCCATATTGTATCAAAAATTCACATGTAAGAGATCAAACTATAAAACTCAAAAGAAAACCTGGGGTTAAATTTTTGTGCCCCATCAAAAGCACAAGCTGAAAAGTGAAAAAAAGAAAAATTTAACTTCTTCCAAAATCAAAAACTTTTATGCTACAAAGGACATGATCAAGAAAGTAAAAGGACAATCCACAGTTTGGGAGAAAATATTTACAAAATCATATATCTTATAAGGTTCATGTATGTCAAGTATATGAAGAACATTTAAACTCAATAATAAAATGTCAAAAATGCTAATTTAAAAATGGGCAAAGTATCTGAATAAATATTGTTCCAAAGAACATAATCAAATGGCCAATAAGCACATGAAAAGATGCTCATTATCATTTTTCATTATCAAAGTACACACCAAAACCACAATGAGATAACACTTCACATCTAGCAGGATGCTATATTAAAAAGTCAGATAAAACTATGTCTTAGTTTCCAAGCTGCTATGACAAATAACACACAATAGGTTGGTTTACAAACATGAATTTATAGACTCATGCTTTCTGTGTCTAGAAGGATCGCTTCCTGCCAGGGTCAGTAGCATTCTTGTTGACTGGCAATCCTCAGATTCCTTGGCTTTCCTGATAGACAGTGCTGTCCTGGTCTTTCTATTATGGATCCCCTTGACTTCCAGCCTCCAGCTTCTCCTCATGGCTCTCTCTCTATAAGGCCATCAGTAATAGGATTAAGACACCCTGTTTGAGGTGTCCACAAACCAACTGAAAATAACATCTTCAAAATGTCCTTTATAAAATGGGTTCACACCCAAAGGAATGGGGTTAAGGTTAAGAACATGTCTGTTCTGGGTTATATAACTCAATGTACCACAGTATGTACAGAGATTGAAAGCTTCATAGACAGCTAGTAGGAATGTAAAATGGTGCAGCCATATTGGAAAACAGCCTGGCAGTTTCTCAAAGGGTTAAGCATAGAGTTACCATTTGACCCAGCAATTCCATTCATAGGTTTATACCCAAGAGAATCAAAAACATTTTCCTTCCAAAAATGCTTTACTAATGCTCATAGCAGCATTTTTCACACTATTTAAAATGTGTAAACAACAAAAATAGCCATCAATTGATGAATATGTAAAATGCGGTATATGCATACAATGGGATATTAATCAACCATTAAAGAGAATGAAGCACTGATATATGCTATAAAATGAATGAGCCTTGAAAATATTATGCTAAGAGAAAGAAAGTAGTCACAAAAGGCCATATTTTATATGAGTCCATTTATACGAAATGTCCAGAATAGGCAAATCTACAGAGACAGAAAGTAAATTAGCACTTAGAGGGATAGGGATTTCAGGGGTGTAGGTAGAGTATGGGCTTTCTTTTATAGATAATAAAAATGTTTTAAAATTGATTGTGGTGATGGTTGCACAGATCTGTGAATATACTAAAAAACATTGATTTGTACACTTGAATGGGTGAATTGTATGGTATGTGAATTATATCTCAATAAAGCTGTTGTGAAAATATTAAAGAGTCATGCATCCAAAATTCTGAGGAAATCCTAACCATAAAATGGAATGTAGTGTTTTCTTTATCCAGCTGGGCAATCTAAGTACCAAGAGGATGCCTTTGCTTTGCATTTGCTGGCTTTCAAATGCACATGACCTAGTTTTAAATTATCTTCAGTGAGTTTATTTTACAGAGAATCTGTTTATCTTGCATTAGAACATGGCAAAAGAGGAGTATAATAAGAATGCATAAATTGCAGATGCATAGTGCATCGTTGAATATTTGAACATGTCTCAAACCTGTGGGGCAAATTGATCCTTATAATCCGGTTTACTTTTTTTTTTTCCTAAGAGAAAAGGGCATGCTTATCTAGGATTTATTTCATCTTCAATTTTCACATGACAAAATTTACTTTTAAGTTTAAAATGATGTTGTTTCATTCCCTAGTGTCTGCATATGATGAGACTTGGAAAAGCAGTCAGAACTGCAAATGTCTAATCTTGGCATGGCATTTGCTTTCCATTTTCTTTAGTGTGCACTAGTGGGATATTACTGAATGTTAAAACCTTGGCAAAGTCACTAACATGTAGAGTCTGTTTCTTTTGTGGGGATAGAAGGGAATTTGAAGTCCAGTGGAGTTTATCCATTTTTTAAAATTTTGCTGGTTAATATTTAAAATTTCCTTTTATCATTAATTTTTCTCCTTGGAAAAGGGATTAAAGAACACTGAATTTTTAACCCTCTAAACAGGTATTTGTAGGAAGATACTGTTTCGCCTAAGTGGAGGATATGAATCTCTGCCTTTGTCCTTTCTTAATATATAACATTCTTGTCAATAGATAAGAGAGGCCTTAAGGCATGCATTTCTTGTGTCACGGCTCTCCCTCTCATTTCCTATCTTCATAAGCTCCTTTACTTTAAAGACTTAAAAAGGCTTTGCTCCTGGTTCTTGCATGATCCATCTCTCACTAATTCTTTTTCCATTTGAACTGGATTTTGCGCTTCTGCTTTTTAAAACCTGGGTCTACGAAATACATAACAATAATACTTGCAATATGAAAAAATATGATTCTGCTCCTCTTTCAATTTCTCCCAGTGGTCTGATTCTAGAATTAGAAGCCTATCTAAAAAAAAAAAAAAAAAAAAAGTCTATTTTACTTCACTGCTTCTTTGACCCCTCCAGTTAGATTTATCATTGTTGACCAGACTTCTTTTCTTAAAAAAAACTCCAATTCACCCCTTTGAATTATTTCTAGTAAGCTTCTCTGGGTTTCCAATGACAATATAAGATCCCTGAAAAAAAGAATCATGTCATATAAATCCTACTTATTTCCACATGTATTTATTAAGAGCCAGACATTCTTCTAAGTGCTCAGAATATATTAGTGAACAAAGCAAAGATCCCTGACTTTGTGGAGTTTATATTGTGGCAGGGACAGACAGCAAATAAATAACAAACAAAATAAGGTAATAAATTAAAGTATGGTTAAAAGTTCACATGATAGGAATTAAGGAAAATGTAGAATAGGGAGGAGATTGAAATTGTAGGGGATGTCATGTGCTTTAGTGTAAACAATAAAAATCTCTCTGTTGTTCCCAGTATTGATAATGTACAAAAGCATTTTCCTTCCTGCCAATGCACTTTACAGCCGATTCCTGGGGCTCTGGGGTTTCAAAGAGAAAGAGAATTTATGTTAGTGTAAACTAAGGAGATCAGTAGCCTACTGACCCCAGAAACTACCTCCTTGAACTGAAGAAATTCTAATATTTATAATATCAGGATGCTAATGAGTAGTTGGGGTAGAGCTGGCACAGGTTCCTTTATTAATAAATATTGAAGGGTGGAACATGATGGGGGTTTACCAAACCAGGGTGAATCGCAAGGTTCTGGGATGGGGAATACAGAATAAATTTCAGTTACAAGGTTTTGCATATTGGTACTCAACAAATGAGGGTGGAATATTTACCATGATAATAGTAAGTATATACAGGGGAGAGCCTAGTTTTGGAATAACCATAAGCAAGTGTAAGATCAGTCTAGAAGGTCAGTTTTCACTCCATAAACAGGAGTGAAAACACTCTAGCTAGCTTCAATAATTTCAGATATTAAATCTTTGGCTATTTTATAGTATAAATGCATCTATATAATGATATAGTAATCATGATTATTTGTCATTTCTTAATCCTCAGTTACAGTATCTGATGAAACACTTTTCATATATCATAAAATATCTGAAAGTAGAATCAATCAGTACATTTCTTTTCTTAAATGTTTCTCCCTAAGTTAATTCTCCTTTCACTACTCACTTTGCACATAGCTTGTATCACAGTAATAATATAGCTAGATGTAGATTTTGGTATAGAGTACAGATAGAGATGCAGTTTCAATTGTTTGAGTGTCCTAACAGTACCGAGTGATATACTGGTGGGTCCTATGTTTTTTGATGGATGAAGTTTTTTTCATCCTCTTGAAGGCTTCACTTAATGTGAGGACAGAAGAAAGTTATAAGTGAAGGAAGAATCTTAAGCATCCCATTCAATATGGGATAAAATGTTATTTTCTATTGAAATTTATCATGTTATGCATTTACCTTAATAACATGCATTTAACAATACTTCCCAGAATCATTTCAATACCCCTTTTAGAACCAAGTACCTGGGCCTCCTGACCTGAGCCCTGGGTTTTAGAGAGCCCTTCAATGGCTCTATATTTGGCTTTATCACAGGAAGCATAAGGCTACAAAGAGAAAAATTCTTCTAGATCCTGTACCATCCTCTCTAGGCTGTGATCCTAGTACCTGGGCTTTTGGAATTCTTTGCCTAAACATCCCCTAGATTATATCCAGGGGTTTGTATTATCTTCCTTCCCCAATATAAAGGGTACTTTTTGTGGTTTTTTTTTTTTTTTTGAGGAGATTCATTTAGTGTTTATTGCTAGCCTTCTCCAAAGAAAATAGTCTCTTTTTTTTTTTTTTTGGACTAACTAATATATTCCAACAGAATTAGAAGAGATTTATATGAGCACCTGGATCAATTAATTTAGTTTTAAGTCTAAGATATTCCCTAGCTTAGGCCATGACTTTCTGTTTTAATCCTTAAATAAATTATAAGTAATTCTTCTGATAACATAGCTTCTCTTATTTATACTTCAGCAATGTCATTGGCATCTCCTGGGTTCCATGGATAATAGCTATGATATCATTCCTCTCTTTTTATTTTCTCCAGGAGTTTCTCATGCCAGGCTACATTTCTGCTATCTACATTCTATATAAATATATTGCAATTTTTATATTAAGGCCTAAGAGAGAAAAAATGCCTTTCTGTGGGGGCCATTCTTTCTTCTTTCTGACACACTACACATAAATATGTGTCCTTAAAAAAAGAAGAAGGAGATGAGAAATCAGCTTTAACCTTTTCAGAGTCAGGTGTAGCACTGACATGGACCTTGTGGAGTGATGTTACCAAAGAACATGTGGCTTATTCTCCTGCCCGATCACTCTGTTTTGCACACCTATGGACACTAGACCAAAAATCTGCACTGCTCTTGCAAACTGTTTGCAAATACTTCTGGGAATGTGGTTGCTGTTGCTACTGCCAAACAGAATCTGTGAAACGAGCACCTGCAGACCCAAGACAACAAACTCCATTTCTGTCACACAAAAGCTGTCTGCTCTTCACATAAGGAGTAAGACTCCCCCTGAGAAAGGCAGGGGGGTGGGGAGAGACTTTCTTCAGTTTTGCAGGATGAATCTAGTAAGTTCCCAGCACTATTTTTTCTCTCAGAGTCTTCCATACATAAGTGGACATATTGTTGTTTTTCACTTCTCACAGGTCTAAAGTCTCTCTAAATGGGATGTCTGGAAGAAAGCCAACTCAAGGGCATGTATGTGTTCTATTGACTGCTTTCTTGTTATCCCAAGAAAGTCTTCAGGATGGGGTATTCACTGAGCTGGCTTTTGTACTATGAGGTTTCTAAACTTTTATAAACAAAAGTCAGTCTCAATAATTCTAAAAAAATAAAAAAAATAAATGAATTGAGCAAAGCACCTCTTTATTTTTTGCCTCTGTGGTCTGAAAGATTTATTTTGGTTGTTGCTGTTAGTTTGGAAATGTGGTGTTAATTGTCTAGCAAGGAGCAAGAAGACATCAATTATAAATCAAGCCTTCAGTGTATGCATGAAATTGCATGATTTTAGAACATATTGAAATAAATGTTGGGATTCAAATGGAGAAAACTATAATATGTATCTTAATATTCCAATGACCTTTGTAAGTAAGATAAATCATGAACAATTACATTTGTAACTTAAGCCTGGCATTTCTTTTATTTAGGTGGCATGTGTAAGAAAGTGATCAAATGATGCAATGGTAATATAACGATCTTTTCTGAGTATATTGTTATATTGTTAGGACTTTGGCACATCTCTATTAAAAAGAAATCAGTGTACAAAAAATACATTTAAAATTGTTCTGTAAATAAGAGCGATAATTATTTCATATTAGAAAGTTTTCTTTTACTTTCTGCTTTTATCTCAGGAAATATTTCATGTTATGTTTTGCTGTTTTTAATTTTGTGAATAACTTATTGAATATGGCTTCCCATTATAAAAAAGCCAATTACTAGCTATATAATCTTCATCAAATCATTTTTGTTTAAACTCTGTCCTCAGTTTGCCCCCCTGTAAAATAGGGATAGTAACAATGCCTTTATTATGGAGTTATAAATAGGCTTAAATAATTTATTATATGTAAAGCACATAGAACAGTGAGGATCATGATGGTGCTGCTGATGGTGATGAGGCTAGACAAGACATGTTTAGAGTCATAACTCTATCACTGAAGTCATGGAAAAGGTCCCTGAGAAGATGTCTAAGAATTCATTGCTAAGGTGATTTGGCCTATATTTTAGAGGACCTACCTTGTAAACTAAATATATATATATATATATTTTTAAGTTAACAGGTTTGGATAATCATTGAATATAATTGGATATGAGAATACTAATCATTTCAAATGTGCCTTGAGATCATATAACTTTTAATGTATGATTCAGACATTCATGAAATGGCAGGACAAAATCAAGTAAAAACAATCTATTGTATTTAAACGACATTCTCACTTTGAAATTCATAGATTTACAGCATGACAGTGCTGTACATGACAGTGGTAAAATTTAAGAGGACAAAACTTGTTTAAAATAAAAGTGAATAAAATATGTTGTAAATTGATTTCATAACTAATAGATGTTGAGCTCTAATTTTTTTGTAATTTCTACAAGAATTTTTTAAAAATTAAAAATAAAAATTTCAGTTTGTCCTGAAATAGTATAAAGCGCTTAAAAAATATCATGCACATCAGAGAGAATTCAAGATTTTTTGACTACATAAAATTTTTTATATTAAGGCCTAAGAGAGAGAAATATGCCTTCTGTAAGGGCCACTCTTGCTTCCTTCCAAGATACCCAATTTAAATATGCATACTGAAAGAAGTAGAAAGATGAGAAACAGGCATTTCCCTTTACAGAGTCTGGTCTAGGCTTGACATAGACCTTTTGGAGTGATGTTATCAAAGAACATGTGGCTCATCCTCCTGCACAATTATTCTGTTTTGCACACCATGCTATAGCCACCCAGGCCAGGAGAAAGAACACTGGCAGTGCCCTGTCAGACTTCTCCATGCCGTTCCAAACACCATTCTCTGCCTTCTGGATATTTAATGCTAAATGATTTTCTGCCTGTTGTTTTTTGTTTTGTTTTGTTTTGTTTTGTTTTTTAAACTCTTTTAACTGAAATTATACAAATCATTTTGTGTCTAGCCATTTTTTTCAAAATCGAGGCTTCAACATACCTCATGTTGATTTAATAGCTATAGTTTTTTATTTAACATTTTTGCATCATATTCTATGCTATATATGTTGTTAGTACTTTCTCAAAACATAAAGATAATATAAAGGTAGCCCGATCGGAATTAGCAATAATGAAGGGGAAATGAAATAAGTAAAAGATATTTTCAATAAAATTTGGATAATCTGTCCATTTAAATAGTTTTAGATTTTACCACCTTTTATCACCTTACGCTGGTCCGTAAAATTTTTCCTGTCTTCTTCAGGGTAAGAGTGACAAAATTAGCAAATAAAAATACAAGTACCCGGTTAAATTTGGAGATCTGATAATGAATTATTTTTTTATTTAGTGTGAGAATATACAAAATACTACATGGGACATACTTATATCAGAAAAAAAGTTCAGTTTGTCTGGAATTCAAATTTAACAAGAAGCTTACATTTTTTTCTGTCAACCCTTTTAAAGATGATAAGATACACTAATGTGAATGCATTGTTCCTTTGAAATAGAAATTAATTTTATGGATATTTCCTGTGTGCTATGAACTCACAATTAAGGATCTGTTTTCCTGGTTTAAAATAAAAGTATTAATGAGTTTAATAAGTAACCCTTTTAAAATAGTGTATATCAATATTCATTAACAAAAATCAGGAAAGAAATGTGAAATTTATAAACTGTCAAAAGAAGGTTGGAGAAAGTAATTAAAAAAAAACTATATCAACACCTTAAAAAATAGACAAGCAAAATTGAAGAAAGGAAGGAAGGAAGAAAACATGAAGGGAAGAAGAATTTCTAGAAACAAACAAATAAACAGAGTGCCCAGCTCAGTGTCATGAATTTTAAAAAATGATGACAAAGGGAATAAGCTCAAGATAAGAATATTATAGTGTGGTAAAATGGCTAAACCTCATCTCACAACTTGATATTACCACTAAATATAGAGAACACCAAACTGATGTTTCCTTATTTTCTCCTTTTATGTCTGGAAGTAGAATTATTACAAGAGGAGAAATTGATTTAAAAAGACAAGAAACAAATAGGCTTACTCTCTACAAAGGATGAAAATTTCAGTGAAGTGAATCTCAAAATTAACTGCACATTGGAATTTCCTACAAGATTTAAAAATTACTGATACATGTCCTGCTTCAGACGAAGTAAGTTAGTATCTCTAAGGGTCTGGTCTGGGCATTATTATTTTTAAAAATGCTTTTCTGGTGAGAGTAATATACAGCTCTGTTGAAACCACAGCTGTAGCAGGCAGATTGTGAGTGAGAATGGATAAACTATTTTACATTGTGATCTATCCCAAAATTAAATTATGTAAACTTTAATGTAATATATTGACCAGAGGCCAGCTATTCTCTCAATAATCATGTATCGAAACCACTAAACATATCTTCTCAGTACTCCTCTGTCTCAAAAATATCTCCCACATTTTCTTACTGATATAAGACCAAATATGGCATTCACAGAAGTACAGGCAAGATGAAAAGGAATGGAAAGCAACCTTAAAACTATTCATTGGGAGGAGCAAGATAAAAAAAATAATAAAAAAGAACCAGATAAAAATTGAACTTAATTGAAACTATAACCTAAAGATATAAAGGAATTTCTTGACAAGTGCTTTAAGCTAAATACAATGATAAAATAATAAGAAATGGATTTCATAGAATAAGAGATTTAAAAAATGGCATTAAAAAGCAGCAAAATGAGATAAAAAGGGAAATAAATTGTGGATTAAAATAATGCCATAATAGATCTAAAAAATGTATTAGAACCAGTAATTCATGCATTTGAAACCAAATCTGACATAAAGGAAAGATTGAAGATAATCACAGTGAACTCAGAGGAAAAAGAATAAAACTATTAAATATATTAGAAAGAAGCTAATATATATGTAGGACAAAACAATAAAACAGAAGGATAAGTGATCCTAAAGGAAAGTTCAGCAAATATTTATAGATTTTCTTGAAGTAAAGGAAAATCTCAAATTGCTGTTTGAAAAAGCGTAAAAAAATTATAGGAACTCAATGCAGAACACTCAATAGTGTGGCCCATCAGCTAACATCCTGATTCTAAAGAATAAAGAAAGAAAGCCAGGCACTTAGGAAGAAAAAGAAAAGGACAAAAATCACACTGGCATCAGATTTCTTCATGGAAACACCCAGTTTGAGAGAACACTGGAACAGTATCTATAGAGTACTGAAGAAAATGTGACCCAAGATTATTAAATATAAGCGAGATGTAATGTAAATATAAAGATAAACATTTAATAAAGGAAAAAAATCAGCAAATACGTATGAGCATTTCTTGGGAAAAGGAAGGAAGGGAGGAAGGAGGGAGGGAGGGAGGGAAGGAAGTTAGTTCAAGGAATTCAGCCATTTAAGGTATTAATTAAAATAAAGGATTTCAAACTGCATAAATCATGGTTAAAAGATCAGTATAAGCAGTTCTTCCATTTAAGTGTTGAACAATTTCTAGACAATTGTTCAAATTATTTTTAGGAAGACAAAATATTTTAAAAGTAGAGAGTGAAAATTTTTACTACAACAAACACAAATTGGAACAGAAAAGAGTGAGAAAATTTGAGAATGCTAAGGTCCTGGTCACAGCAAAGAGGCAAAAGAACTTACGTAAAAGAAAGATACATAGTTGAAAGAATATGATTCCAACCTCAAAATTTTTCTTGTAATCTATCTTTTACTTATAGTTAAAGGAAACATTAAGAAATATCCCCTGTCGATAATATCTGAATTTTAGATAATCCTTAATTTTCAATTCAACATAATTTTTTCCACTAATTTAAATTGATGTTAACAATCTCTATTCAAATTACCATATGTAGTATAGTGCGATCATATTTTTATAAAAGTATTTTTATTTATTTGATGATTCCAATCTTTCTATAGCAAACAAAAATTTAATAATGATGACTATTTTCTGGTAGTAGGAGGAAGATTTTTCAATTTCTTTTTTCTTACATTCAATTTGCTCAAATAAGCATGTAATATTTTTTAAAAATAATTTTTAAAACTTGATTTTCTGATGATAATAATAAAACACCAAGGAATGGGCTTGTTTTGAGGACAGTGAGATAGAGGAAAATTGGTAAGAGGAAATTAAAGAAAGAAGGCATTTCATTATCTCTAAAAATATCCCAAAGCTAAATCTATAATTTGAATTGTTGTAAAATAACCAGAGCAATAACAGCAACAACTAATTTTTTTTATAAGGTCCCCTGCTTGATTTCCTCAATTTTTTAATTTTTTAAAGAGCCATCAAATACTAGTTTTATTTTCTCCTCAAAGAGTGTTAACATATGATTAAATATTCTTTATGCATCATATAGTATAAACCTCTTTATGAAGAATCAGGGCTACCTCATAAAGAATTAAAACAGCATGTTCTGTGTATGGGCCATGGAAGATGGAACATAGGACTCTTTAATTAAGCATTCTAGAGGGGGGAAAAAAGGAATACTGAATAGTAGCATTGATTTTCTGGTTCCAAAGTTTAGGAATTATTTTATATTTCATTTCTTCATCAGATCTGGTAAATATATTATAACAAATGTCATTTTTATCAACAGTTTTAAAAAATCTATTCTGGGCTAAAGGTTAGAGCTGAAAAGTCAACTCATTATTTGGACCTATCTGAATCTTCCATCTTTCTTTGGGATCAACCCCCTCAAAATTCGCATAAATGAAAAAGGGTGATTATGTATTTCAATGTGGAGATTTTTGCCCACCAATTCAAGTGTTGATTAAAACATGTTTGTGATTTTATTTTTGTATTAGCATCTGCTCATGGACATAGCAAGTTGGCATGGGAGTAGGGGACTGATACATATTCCCAGTTGAGTTAATGGGTGCTATATTATCTCCTATTAAAAAGAAAGTTGTCTTTAAAAATTCAGTGCTAATATCTATGTCACAGATTTTCCCAAGAGGGACTTTATTGTGGTTTCCTGTGGGATATAATAAATGCAAATAATGTTTTAAACTGTCCTAAATTAACAGATGGCTCAGCAGAGGGTTTTACTCTAGAGATTTCTACTTGATTCTTCATTGTGCAGAGTGGGCTGAGATAACCATGGAAGCTGCAAATCCCCTTATTCACAGGGATTTGATAGGGGAGGTATGGTCACAATCAAGATTTGAAGACATTGACCTACAGCAGCTGCATGTGGCACCTACTAAATGACATTTAGGAAGATTAAAATGATGGACTAAACAGAAAATAAAATTTAATTACTGAGGTTCACCACGGCAGTAAAAAAATTATTGCAAACACCAATACAATAATTAGGTCTAAAGAGAAAATTTCAAGTATTAAATACAGCAATTTTAAGAATTGCATTGCATGACAAAAGTGAGTGCTTGGAAATTATTTTATTCACGTCATTCATTTACTGGAAATACTGGAAAGAAATTTTCAGCAAGCATTTTTGAATTCCAATTCTTTCCAAGCCATTGTCTGAAATTTCCAGTTTCTTTCCTCCCTAAAACAAATGTTCATAAAATTAAACCAAAATTAGCAATGTAGCAAAGAATTACTGCATGCCTTTTCAAGGTTTTCCAATAGTATCGCCCAACAATCCTGTCCAAAGTCAGTTGAAGCCAAGTGGTTTTCTGTTTTGTGGGGAGCCGCCCAGAGCTACGTGCATTTGCGGTCTCCAGCAACATGGCGGTTTTCTTAAGTACGCCTACTCCACCCCTTAAGTACGCCTACTCCGCCTTCTTCTTCCCCTTTCCCCAGTTTCCCGGGCAAAAAGTGTCGCGCCTGCACAACAAGATGTTGAAGCCATGACCAGCATTGAAGACTCCCAACCTATAGCAAGTGGTGTAACAGCATTTTATTGCCTTATATGGAAGAGCCACTTCATCAGCCTATCGCCCCCTGCTAATACCCTTCCCTTAGTGTATATTCTGATGCTCTACTCTCAATAAACGGAGACTTGATCAGAATCCTGTCTTGTCTCCGTTTCTCTCGCCTCTTGTCCCCCAATTCCCACTCTCTCTTTCAGGTGCCGGTTCGTTTGACCTGCGAGCCAGGTCACTGTTTGACTTTTGTTTGCTGTTTATTATGACCCAGAGTCTAATATATTAGATGTTACTTTTAAGAACAGAGATGATTTGCAAATGAATTTAGTCTGATATAAATACAAATAATTTTTATTTGATAGACAAATCAACATATAATGTTATATAACCAATTTGTATCTACATTTGCAATCATATTTTATCATTCATTTGTTTGTTAAAAATTTCTTATTTGGTCTTTCATTCTGTCTTTTAAAACAGCTTTGCCATCCTGCTGGTTGTTTCTGTAGTGAAGTAAACAAATCTCTGAAATGGGTTCACCATAGTTTTGTATGAAAGACAAGTTTTTAATTTCTTGAAAAGTCTACTCTGACCCCCAGCCTGTTAATTTTAGAGCATAAACTCTGTTTTTAGTTCCTTGTCCTTAAAAACTAACTTCCAGCCAGCATGGCACATGCTAGACTACCAGTAAGTGCTTATTTAAAAAATGAGTCTATAGTAATAAATGTGTAAACAATATGAAATAATTATAAATCTATATGAGTGTATAATGCATTTTTGAAATACGTGTGTTTATAAGTTTCTATCAGGTAAAGTAAAATCAAATACAAACTACATGTGCAGATTCAGACTATTTAACATGTGAATGAAAGGAATGATGAGTGAAACCGAAGCCATTGCTTTTGGTTACCTCAGGAAAAGGTTTTTTGGCAAAGGGAAGAAGTTATCCTAGTAATCACATACAAGTTCTTTCTTTTGACCATGTCTGACAAAATGCTTCTAGAATGTGTCCTTTAGAATTTTCTTTTTACTTTTTTTAAAGACATATATTTTTTAATTTATTCCTCTCCCCTTCCCTGCCTCCGCCCCCCCCCCGCCCCCTCCAGGTTGTCTGTTCTCTGTGTCCATCTGCTGTGTGTTCTTCTGTGTCCACTTGTATTCTTATCAGTGGCACCAGGAATTGTGTCTTTTTGTTGTGTCATCTTGCTGCGTCAGCTCTACGTGTATGCAGCGCCACTACTGGGCAGGCTGGACTTTTTACACACTGGGCAGTTCTATGGGGTGCACTCCTTGCTTGTAGGCCCCCCTATGTGGGGGATACCCCTGTGTGGCATGGCACTCCTTGCACACATTGGCATTGCCCGTTGGCCAGCCATCACATGGGTCAGGAGGCCCTGGGTTTGAACCCCGGACCTCCCATGTGATAGGCGGATGCTCTATCCATTGAGCCAAATCTGCTTCTGCATCTTTAGAATTTGAATGCAAACCTTTTGCAAGTTTCAAATCACTGGTTTGAACCTGTTAAGAGAAATGACTATCATGATATTATACATTCTGTTGATTCAGTTTGATACATTTAGTGCAACATTGGTATAATGTGGTCTAATCCTGACTAATGTTGTCAAAAAAGAGGGGAGGGGAAAACAATGAGAGGATTCTCTTCAGGGAGAGAGAAGGAAGAAGTATATGCTGACTGAAGTTTAGTGAAAAGGAGACATTAATTTAGATGGAAATAAATGGATCTATCCCCAAAAAACAAAACAAAATGAACTATGGAACCCTTATTTTCAATCACCTATAAAATCCTCACATTACCAAAACCAAGGAAATGAGTCTTGTCTATCAATGCCTGCCCTTTTTGTTCTAGTTGGTTTCTATCACTTTATTTTTGTCACCATTAGGTTAAAAATGGTGATAACTAACAAATGTTGCTAAGGTGACAAGTGACAATAAGTTTGTCATATACTATGCTGTGGACTTTTAAAGAAATAGTTTATTTAATATTCAAAACAAGTCTAAGGGGGAATTAAAGATATTTAGGCACAGATAGTTCAGTAATTTGCCTAGTTATCACAAAACTAAAGTGGATTTTTTTCTGATGCATTATTATTAAACTGAGCATACAAAGTTATTTCACTTTAAAATTTTATATCTCCTAGTTTTGGTCATGACCTTCAAATTCTCCCATTGCCCAAAGATATTCTGACCCAGAATCAGTCAAGCAAACTTGTACATTAGAGGCCTAGTGTTCTTTCTGAGAAGAAAGTATTTTAATTTAGGATGATGATTTAGCTTCCTGTAGCATCTGAAAAGTTATTGACTTGAAGTGAAAATATTCCTGTCCTGATTTTAAGAAGGCTCTTAGTAGAGAAAGCAAAATATGTTTAATGGTCAGAGAACAATGAGAATTATACACTAAACTGTGCATATTTAAAACTTTCTTTTTGATGATTATGCCAAACTGAAATAATTAAGTAATTGTAGAGAAGGAAGAAAGAATAGAACCTGAATCAAAAACATATTCAGACCACTGGAAAATGGCATTGAAGTAGGCAGGCAGGGTTCAACTTTCTCACAAAAAACAATGGAGAAAGGAACAAAAATTGTCTGAGGGACCCGCTTTGGTGGTGAGTTACCAAACCCCCATAGAGGACTGGAAGAGCGCCCCTCCCCCACCCCCAAGATATTAAGCCTGGGTAAAACCCCTGGCTCCACTACAGCTAACTGCGAGGGGAAGGATGTCTTCCTCTCTGTCAGCTGTTACAAGGGAAAAGGGATGGGGAGTCAGGGGACTTCTCTTCAGCCATTTCAGTCAGCAGAGCATGCTTTGAATCTCAACTCTGACCAGACCAAAACATGGGAAAATAGACATAGATAGAAACACCTCCATGGAAAAGTGCTCTGATGAGTGCTATCTGCCAGCTGGTCTGGAAATTGCATGGAGAAAAACTGCTTTTAGACCTCTCTCTCTCTCTCTTTTTAAAATTTAATTTAATCTTTGAAGATGCTTTAGGTTACATAATTATTATACCAAAAATATAGGGGAGGGAAGCAGCTGTGCCTCAATCAGTTGGGCTCATGTCTACCATATGGAAGGCCCTAAGTTTGTGTCTCACGGCCTCCTTGTGAAGGCAGGCTTGCCCTCATGCTGCAGAGAGTTGCTGGCCCGGGAGCCATGGAGTGTTGCCCGGCCAGCAAGCGCCATAGAGAGCCAATTCAGCAAGGTGACACAACAAAAAGGGAGAAAAGCAAAAACACAGAAGAGTGTGCAGCAAATGGACACAGAGACAGCAAACAAGTTGCGGGGCAGGGGGATAAATAAAAATTAAATACAGACACAGAAGAACACAGAGAATGGACACAGGAAGCAGACAGCATGCAAAAAAGCTGCAGGGCAGGGATTAAAAAAAAAATACATATATATATATAAGGAATTCCCATATACTCCACCACCTTTCTCTCCCATACTTTTCCTCATGAACAACATCTTTCGTTAATGTGTTACCTTTGTTACAATTGATGAAGACACATTGAAACTTTGCTACTAACCATGGTCTACAGTTTAAATTATATTTAATTCTTTGCACCACACAATTTTATAGGTTTTGACAAAATGTATAATGACCTGTATCTGTCAGTGTAATGTCATACAGGACAGTTCCAAAGTCCCCAAAATGCCCCATGTTACCCTTATTCTTCCCTCTTCCTCCTTTCCAAACTTCTGATGACCTTGCCCTTTATATCAATGTTTCAAGTTCTTCCATTGCTAGAATAATAATGAGTCTACTTTAGTCCATAGTTGCATTCCCCCCTTATGTTTGTTCATTCCTCAATCTTGAGGATTTGGGTATGGTGATACCTCCTTTGTTTCTGATTGAGAGGAGGCTTAGATACCATGGGACAAATGGATGGAACTGTCTCACTTGCAGTTGTAGATAGTCTTAGTTTTCTGGGATGGATGTTGTCCATCATCATCCTTTAGTTAGTTGTCCTGGATGAGTCCAGTGAACTGAAGAATAGGTGTTGGCTGCAATTCTGCTGAGATTCAGGGCTCAACTGCATACAAAGATTTAAGTCTCTGAGAAATATGGGTATAGTGCTGATTATAAGTTCAAATAAAATGAGTCATGTAGTGAAATTATAAATGAATCTAACTTTGTTACGTTGGGGAACATATATTCCAAGGTAAGCAATGGAGCACTGATTCCCCGGTGTTATCAGCCATGCCTATTCTGTCCAGATGTCTCTAAGGCCCTCAGGAACCCCCTGCTTCAGGTACTTTTTGCTGTGGCAGTCAATGAGATTCCTCTGAGATGTGCATAAGCATAACCTCTGGAATGAAACTCCCAACACACCTTGAAATCTCTTAGCCATAAAAACATGTTTGTATTTTACATTTCCCCCTTTTGGTCTAGTTCTTTTTCCAAATGCATCACTTGTTGGTTCTTGGTAATAATCCCTTGGTTCGAGGGAGACTCATTCCTGGAAGTCATTTCCCATGCTAGGGGTAAGGTAGTAAGTTTATATGCTGAGTTCGGTTCAGAGAGAGGCCACATTTATGCAACAAGGAGGCTTTCAGAAGGTAACTCTTAGGTAATTTATGGTACTAGACTAAGTTTCAATTTCACAGGAACAAGGTTGATAAGTACAAGCATTAATATGAAGGGCCTGGTGTATTGGTGTGTTGTCCTTCATTATGTACTGCTGTGTAATCGGGGAATTCTTCTTTCTATTAGAGAATGTAGCAGGTCTTCCCAGGAAGTGAACTCAATATTCTTTTGGTTATTGTATGATTCTCCACCCACTGAGACAACACCCCATAACCAATTAAATGTATTCATATTCCATAGAGACATGCCCCAGGTGCACCTCTCCCCACACATCCCCGCATCACTAACACCCCACACCAGTTGCCACAGTTGTGACATTTCTGCAATCCAAAACCTCCCCAAACATAAAGCCAAGAAAAAAAAAACATAAAAGAATAATAATAATTAAAATATAACAAATAAAATATAAAAATTGAAAATAAAAACAACTTTCATTGTTTCCATCACCATAAAGTATGTTATCTTTCATATACAGTGACAATTTATTCTCTATTACCCCAGTATCATTTTTTTTTCACTTTATTTTTACAGAAGATTTAGTTTGCAGAAAAGTCACATAGACGATATTGGGGAATTCTGATACATCCCATACCCTCTTCCTCCCACATTTTCCCCCTTTAACAACATCTTTCATTGATGTGGTACATTTACTACAGCTGATGAACAGATATTGAAGCATTGCTACTAATCATGGTCAAAGGTTTACATTTTGCGATGTATACTTTTATAGATTTTAACAATTTATAATGGCCTGAATCCATCATTGCAAAATCATGCAGAACAATTCCAATGTTCTAAAAATGCTCTAGGTTCCATCTATTCTAACCCAAACTCCTGGGGAAAAAACATGTACCCTATTAGTGAGTACCTAGTCTGATTATGAGAAGCATAATTAAGCAGGGAAATTATAAAAGCTTAGAAGAAATTGAACCAAATTCAAAGAAAAGCTGTGGAAAAAATTAACACAATAAGCAAGAGAGAGAAATTGGCCATCAGAGTAAAATCACCGCCATATTCAGATATCTTGACAGCAAAAAGTTACAGGCCATAATAGGAAACAAGAAGAGATGACCCAGACAAAGGAAAAACCAAATATCCTGAAGAGATATAGTATTTAAGAATTACTCAATGATAATCACGAAACTCTCCTGACTCAGTTCAAAAAATTTGAAGTATGACTATAGAGAAGAGGAATATTAAGAAGACACTGGGTGAGCATAAAGAACAATTTGAAAGCCTGCAAGAAAAGTAATGGACCTTATGAGAATGAAGGACATGATGAATGAGATTAAAAATGCATTAAAGGTACTTAAGAGGAGAGTTGATTTGCTTGAAGAAAGAATAAGTGAATTCTAAGATAGAACATCTGAACTGGAAAAGACAAAAGAAGATAATCTAAAAAGGGAACAGGAGCTCAAGGAATTGAATAACCATGTGAAATTCACAAACATATTCATTATTGGTGTTCCAGAGAGAGAAGAGAATGGAAAAGGGAGAGTAAGGATATTTGAGGAAATAATGGCCCAAAACTTCTCAATCCTTATGAAAGACATACATATCAATCTCAAAAGGACATACGCCATGAACAGAATAAACTCAAAAAGACCTACCCCAAGACATCTACTACTCAGAAGGACCAATATCAGAGATAAAGAGAGGATTCTGAAAACAACAACCAAAAAGCAAAACATCACATAAAAGGGGCCCTCAATAAGATTAAGTGCTGAACCTCACATTAGAAACCGAGGAGGTGAGAAAAAAGTGGTATTATGTATTCAAGGTATTGAAAGAAGATAACTAGCAGCCAAAAATTCTGTATCTGTCAAAACTGTCCTTCAAAAATGAGGGTGAGTTCAAATTCTTCACAAACAACTGATAGAACACATTACCAAAAGATCAGGATTTCTTAAGATAATAAAAAGAGTGCTGATACCTGAAAGTAAAAAACAAAGGTGAGAAACTTGGAAAAGAGTGAAAAGATGAAGATTATTAAGAAAGGTAAATTAAAGGATAAAAAGACAGACAATAGTAAGATAAGACAAAATGGATGAAGTATGTAATGTCTTTAAAATAATAATATTGCCTATTCATGACTGGAACTACCCAATCAAATGATACAGAGTGATAGAACGGTAAAAACATGAGCCATCTACATGCTCTCTCCAAGAGACTCAAGTCAGCTGTAAGAACATAACTGGTTAAAAGTGAAAGGTTGCAAAAAAGGTATTCCACAAAAATAATAACCAAAAAAAAAGAGAGCTGGAATAGCAATACTAATATTGGTCAAAATAGATTATAAATACAAAACTGTTACAAGGGTTGAAGAAGATCATTCGATAAAACAAAAGAGGTAATTCACAAAGAAGAAATAATTACATTACATATATATGCATCTAACCTGAGGACTCCCAGATACATGAAGCACATGCTGGCAAAACTAGATGGAAAATAGATGTTTTTACAATAATAGTTGGAGACTTCAATACACCACTTTTAGTATCAGATAGAACATCTGGACAGAAGATAAAGAAATAGAAAGCTTGAATAACATGATGAATGAGCTAGCCTAACAGATATCTATAGAGTATTTCACCCCCAAACAGCAGGATATACATTCTTTTCAAATACTCATGGATCCTTCTCCAGGATAGACCATATGTTAAGTCATGAGATAAGACAATAAATTTAAAAAGTTTAAAATTATACAAAAAAACTTTCTCTGGTCATAAGAGAATGGGTCTGGAAATCAATAATGGATGGAAAAAGGGAAAATTTATGAATATATGGAGGTTAAACAACACACTCTTTAATCAAAATCAGTGCATCAAAGAAAAAATTGCAAGGCAATTCAGCAAATATCTTAAAACATGGAAATGAGAACACAATATATCAAAACTTCTGAGACACTGCAAAGGCAGGGCTGAGAGGGAAATGCTTACATTAAAAAAAAAGAGAGAGCTAAAATTGAAGATCTAATTGAACACCTGGAGGCATGAGAAAAAGAATAGCAAACTAATCCCAAACCAAGCCAAAGGAAAGCAATAGCAAAGATCAGAGCAGAAAGAACTGAAACAGAAAAACAGCAACAACAAAATCTCATGGAATTAATATTAGAATATAGGTCATGAAATTAATAATCAAAATATACAGACAAAGATGGTAGAGAATGGAAAACTGAGCTTAATCTGTGCAAAATTTGTAAAAAAAAAGATTGTGTTAAGTATTTGGAAATGAATATAAATGGTGAAAGCACATCATAGTGTTTGTAACTAGCAAAATATTATTAATATATGGGATGACAGTGGTGGAAAGTGTAAGTCTAAGGTCATGTGTTTCACTAGAAGGTAAGCTAAAAATGTAGCAAGGGACTCTATAACATAGTCAAACTTCATGTAAAATACAAATATCAGTGATACTGAATATGTAATACTGTTTTCACAAAATATAAATACAAATAAACTAGAGAGGTGGAAACAGAATAGCTGCTATGTATAGCATGGGAAGCACAGGGAAATGGGGAGGTGATGAGTTTTGTTTATTTTTATGTTTGTTTATCATTATTATTTTTGGAATAATGAAAATGTCTAAAAATGAAGTGGTGAAAGAACAACTATGTGATTATATGGAAAACATTAATTGTACAGTTTGGATGAATTTATGCTTCATTATATACATCAATAAAATTGCATTGTTAATAAAATAAAAATTAAAAAATTAGAAAAATAGAAAAAAAAGTATTCATTTTCCTATCCGAATTCCTTGATTATGCTCTAAAGCTAGAATTGTTAGAATCAGAAGAAACAGATTACTCATGGTGTAAAAATTCTCCTGAGAGGATAGTTTTCAATCAGAATTATTACAAATTGGAGATGTGGAGTTATGTTCAGTTGGGCAATGTACTACTTATATATTACTTAAAGATTTCTTTCCTATTGTATATCTTCAAATCATTTCCCTAAACTCAATTTCTTCAACTTATTTCTCTTGTTTAGTTCTATACCAAGTCTGTCATTTACCTCTAACTCAGCTAATACCTTATCATAGTCACCCTGAATTCTGTGGGAACTATGTGGTACCTATCTACATTTTCTGGAATCTCTACTCAAAGTCTACTTTTTGTCATCTGCATACATACATTCAGAAGGTTGGATTATCTTTAAAGCAACTAACTTGGTGAAGAAGTGAAGTTTGCAGACATGATAAAATTTGTTCAAGACTGCACAGCTGGTGTTAGTAGAATCAGACTTCAAGAAAGGTCTAACGCTACTTATCTGACACCTAATGTCTACTCTATACTCCTTTCTCTACCTCCTTGCCTTTCTGCATCTAGTCCTTTCATATCCCAAGTGAAGTGGAAAAAATTAGTCAAAAATTTTTGTCATACAGGAAGTGCCTTTTATTTGTTTGTTTATATTGAATCAAATTGAAGTACACTCTGCTCCTTGAATATAGATTCTCCAACATATATATGGCACTCCTCCAAACATAATTTTCACCAATGCTTATCAAAATCCAAACTTCTTAAGATTCTAGTATATTCTCAACTTCTGCTTTGAATAGACTATTCTTCCCAATAAGTGTGATGGAAAACCCAGATATTATACACATACACATACACACACACACACATATATATGTGTGTATATACAAATACATACATATATATACATATATATACATACATATATAAATGTATATGTATGTAATATATATATATGTAATGGACTCTGGAATTTGGAGAGGGAAAAGAAGAACAGCTAGGGATCTTGAGACCAAGAGATAATATGGGAATGAGTTCTCTAGGTTTCAATTTTTGTCTTATATCACCCAGAATTTGAGGTGAAAAATACCAACACCTGGAATCATGCATAGGTAAGTCAAAGTATGTCCCAACAAAAGGCTGCTTTCTCTAGAGAAAGGAACTGGAAAGGAGCACCCTAGGCAGACAGAAAACTTTTACACATCAATGTAGTGTTCCAGAAACCACACATACACGCACAAAAACTTTGATTTTACCATCACGCATGTCAGCAAAGGTTGAGTGGGGATCCGGGATGTCTGTCCTTAGCCAGCACTGATGAAACATCTTCCTGCCCCAACCAACAGGGTGGTGTTAGAAAAGACTGATAAAGAGCCAGGAATTTTATCCCTGAAAGCAGGTAACAAAGCCTACTTCCCTCACTTGTGTCAGTGGAGACCATTTAAGGAGCCTAGACGTCTACCACAAAAGTAACCAGCCACCCCTTCCCACTGAGATGATATGAAAGGACAGATAGTGGAGACATAGAATTTTAGCCATCATTTAGCGGTAATGAGATCGTGCCTGTACTGTCACAGTAGACTATGTAGAAGTAGTAACAAGGTCCTCCTACTTGTATCAGCCAGAGCAATATCAGCAGAGGCCTAATGGGGATCTGGATGCCCACCTGAGAAGACATTGGCTTTCAAAAGGGTCAAACAAGAAACATGTATTCCTACCTCTATCTGGGAATAGGAAAATGGTGCCTCTCCTTTATTAGCTGGAAGAGTGTTACAAGAATACATCTAAAACAAAAGATTTAAATAAAATCCAGAGTACAATAAAATACTACACAAAATATACAGGTTTTAAGTGAAAATCACTCATCGTACAACAGAACCAGGAAAATTTCAACTTAAAAAGTGAATCAAAAGACACCAAGACACTAACACCAATGTGGCAGAGGTGTTAAAGTAATCTGACAGAAATATTTAATAACTCATTATAAATGTATTTATTAAGAAAACATGTATTTTGCTACATGTGAAGCAAATGACAAAATAGTCTCAAAGAAATAAAACATCTCAGCAAAGAAATAGAAGACATGAAAAAGAACTATATGGGCATTTTAGAACTGAAAATACAAAGACATAAACAAAAATTCTAATGGATAGACTCAATAGCATAATGGAGTGGACAGAACAGAGAATCAGGGAACTTGAAAAGAGAACAATATAAATACCCAATCTGAAAAATAGAGAAAAATTATACCGAACAAATACGATAAAAAGAGCCCCAGGGATCTTTCAGACCTAATATTTGTGCCCTTTGAGTCTCAGAAGGAAAAGAGAAAAAAATAGCGCTGAAAAAGCACACAAACAAATAATGAGGGAAACCTTTACTACAGAGTCGAAAATGTGAGAGAACCCCAAATTTGATATGCAATTCATTCCCACTAAGACAAATCATAATCAAACTTCTCATAAATAAAGACAAAGAATGAGGCTTAAAAATAAAAAAAGAAAAATGACATTTTATCAATAAGGGAAAACAAATTCAAATGACAGTAGATTTCCCATCAGAATTCATGGAGGCCAGAAGGAAGCGGCACGTCTTTATTCAAAGGCTGAAAGAAAAAGACATCCAGCAAAGATATCCTCAAGAACAAAGGGCAAATCAAGACATTCTCTTATTAAGGAAACAGAGATAATTTGCCACCAGAAGTCATGTCCTAAAAGGATGGATAAATAACATTCTTTAATCAGAAAGGAAGTGATAAAGGAATGAATTTGGGGACATCAGGAAGGAAGGAAGTACAATGGAAAGAGTAAAAGTATGGATAAATGCGAAGCATTTTCTTTCTGCTATTGAGTTTTTAAAATTGCATTTGGTAGTTGAAATAGCAATTATAATGCTGTATCATGCAGTTCTAAATGTATGGGGAGAAAATATTTAAAAGTTTTATCAGTATGGGGGAGTGAAAAGGGAAGAAAGAGTATATGAGGTAGCTACACTTAATTTAAGCCTGCAAAATGTTGACACCAGTAAAATATGATGTTAGGTGCATTTATTGCAATACCAATGCAGCCACTAAAACTGCAATACAAAAAGATACACACAAAGTGGTATTATTCATGATTGCCAAAAGGTGGAAGCAACCCAAGGGTCCATAAATATATGAATAGATAAATAAAATGTGCTCTATAAAATAGAATATTATTCACTTGTAAGAAGGAATGAAATACTGACACATGCAGTAACATGGATGGACCTGGAGGACATTAGGTAGAGTGAAATAAACCAGAACCAAACTGACAATTTTTGTATGATCTCACTAATATGATCTAATTACAATAAAGAAATCATAGAGGTATAATCTAAAAGATAGATTATCAGGAGATAGAATGGGGATAGAGAATAGGGAGTATTGGATGCTTAATCTATGCAGAGTTTATATTTAGGTTGATTGTGATTGTTTGGAAATGGACAGAGGTGATGGTAGCACAATATTATGAGTATAATTAACAGCACTAAGTTATGTGTGAACATAGTTGAAAGGTAAGGTTCAGATCATGTATATTATTAGAAGGAAAGCTAACGGATAAAACATGGGATTATACCACACAGAGAACACTGTTGTGGGTGAGGACTGTGGTTAATAGTAAAAATATAAGAATGTTTTTTAAGGATCTATAACAAATTTACATCACTAAGACAAGGTGTTACTATTAAGATGGTATAAGGGGAAAATACACCTAAAGTAAAACATGTACTATAGTGAGCAGTTTTTTTTTTAATTTAATTCATTTTTTAAAAAAATATTACATTAAAAAACATGAGGTCCCATTCAACCCCACCGCCCCCACCCCCCACTCCCCCCACAGCAACACTCTCTCCCGTCATCATGACACATCCATTGCACCTGGTAAGTACATCTCTGGGCATCGCTGCACCCCATAGTCAATGGTCCACATCATAGCCCACACTCTCCCACCTTCCATCCAGTGGGCCCTGGAGGGATCTACAATGTCAGTTTTATTTTAACTTTCTTTTAACAATTGTAACCGAAGTACCACACCGATGTTAAGTGGCAATAGGAGGAATAAAGGAATGTACTTTTTATTCTTAGAAAAACGTTTCATGTCACAGAAATAACCATATTTCCATGTCAATTACACTGTTTTACTTTGAGGCGTCTATGAAAGTGCATGCTGCCAGCTGCAGTTCAAAGTTTCATCTTCAGAAAGAAAACATAATAATAAGAAGAACTTTACACAATAAGTAAGACAAGTATATAAATTATGTTCTGTCAAGTAACATAAGCCTTTTAAGAAGGTAAAGATGGGACAAGACCAGGTGTCTACATGGACAATCGTTTGGACATCTTGAAAGTCATATAGCTACATACTTCTATGGAATATAAATGTGTCTGAATTGACATAGGCAAAATCTCTGGATAGAAAAAGGCTTTTCCTTGTCACAAGGTTACTGCCCTAACAGTAATAGCTTATATATATAACATATTATATATTATATACTTCATATTACATTTTAAATTATATGTGTGTGTGTGTGTGTCTTTGTTATGTATAACTTCACCACCTGGGGAAGTCCTGCTACTTTCTTAAGTACAATGGCAAAAGCTCTGGAATTTATAAGCCTTGCCTAATAAAAGGAAATAGGCTAATAAGCCAACCTGAGATCCCAAAGCTTGCACCTATGAATCTTGTCCCTATAATAACAAAACCAAGCCTAATTATAATTAATGCCTAAGAATTACCTCCTGAAAACCTCCTTGTTGCTCAAATGTGCCTCTCTAAGCAAAATTCTGCAAATAAACTTACTACATTTCCTTCAACATGGGAGAAGATTCCCAGGGATAAGCTCCCCTGGCACCAAGGGATTATTGCCAACTGTAAATTAATGAAGCAGTCATAGAAAGACCTTGATCAAAATGGAGAGATGTTAAATAAAATAAAGTTTTTATGGTTAAGAGATAGAGAAGAGAGTTGGGAATTCATTTTGGAGGGTATGAATAGGTAAATAAAATGTTCTCTGTATAATAAAATATTATACAGCTGTAACAAATAGCTTCTGTCTCTCAAGGAAATCTCTGTCCTATTAATAGCTGGATGTAAACTTAAGGAACAGGCAATTCAGGGACTAAACCCCAGAGATAACATAAAAAAAATATTAAAATGTACAGAGTGTAGCAAAAGACTACAAGAAAATAAAGAAACAGTAATTGTTGGCCTACCCAAAGGCACAGAGTAAGACTTTAGAAACCATCAATGAAGAAGACTAGACTTTGGACATACCAGGCAAAGACTGAAAAAAATAGATCTTCAATATGCACAAAGAGATCAAATAAAACACCTAGAAAGAACTGAAGATAATGAAAAACAGAGAAAATGATGAATGAACAATAGAGAATCTCAGTAAATAGGCAGATATTTTTAAAAGGAATCAAACAGAAATAGTGGAGTTGAAGACCACAATAACTGAAATAAAATATTCCCTAATGGGTGTGAGTAGCATATTAGAGCTAACAGAAGAAATGATCAGTAAACTCAAAGATTAGAAAATTGGGGGAAAAAAGAAAATTGGAAAGTTGAAATGATTCAGGCTGAATAGCAGAAAGTAAAAGGAATAATGAAAAATAACAAAGAGATCTATGTGACACCATCAAGCATATCAATATAACATTACGGGAATCTCAGAAGAAGAAGAAAGAAGCAGAAGGAATATTCAAAGAAATAATAGCCAAAAACTTCCCAAATTTAATGCAATTTATGAAAATACACATTAAAGAAACATAATGAACCCCAAACTGGATAAACTCAGAAGCAAAAGACTAAAATATTTAAAACAATTTTCAAAAAGTTGGCAAAATCAGAATATTTAATTTCATGACTTAAATAGCTAGACTGTGCAGGACTGGTGGAGATATAGACATACTGATCAGTGGAACAGGATAAATAACCTAGAATAGACCCAAACAATTATGCCCAACTGACTTTTGAGAAAAATGAAAAGGCAGTTAAATGGAATAAGGACAGACCTTCAACAAATGACACTGGAGAAATTAAATACCCATAAATGGAGAAATTATCCTCAACTCAACTTCACACCTTATACAAATACTAACCCAAAATGGGAAACCAATTTAAAGTTGTGAAAGTAAAAAACTTCAGGAAATAAATAGAACAGTTCTTTAAAATCTAGGGTTAGTCATAATATTCTTAGACTTTACCTTAAAATCATGATGCATAAAAGAAAAACTTGACAAATTGGACTTAATCAAATTAAAAATTTTCTTCTACAAAAGACCCCATTAAGAGATTTTTTTAAAAAACCAAACTGAAAATAGATATAGGGAAAAAATATTTGCAATCCACAAACCAACAAAAGACTAATATTTACATTATATAAAGAACTTACAAAACTAAACAATAAAAACAAATATATAGTTCGAAAATTGGAAAAATATATGAAGAAACATTTCAGGGAATAAGATATACAGAGAGTAAATAAGCACATTAAAAGATGAACAATATGATTAGCTACTAGGGAAATAAAAATTAAACCATGAAGAGCTAGCTCTCCACATCTAGATAGCTAAAATAATTTTTTTTAAAATAGTGAAAATGGTAAATGATTTTGAGAATGCAGAGAACCTGGATCACTCATATTGCTGGGGGGGATGTAAAATGGGACAGCCATTTAGAAAACTCTTTGGTGATTTCTTTAAAAAAAAACTAAATAAATAACTAACAGAGGCCTAGCAATTGCAATCTTAGGTATTTATCTCAGATAAATGAAGATGTAAAAAAACTCTTACACAGATATTTATAGCAGCTTAATTTGTAATAGCCCCAACCTGGAAACAACCCAGATTACCTTCTAAAAATGAATTGTAAAAGAAACTGTGGGGCGGCAGACTTAGCCCAGTGGTTAGGGCATCCGTCTACCACATGGGAGGTCTGCGGTTCAAACCCCGGGCCTCCTTGACCTGTGTGGAGCTGGCCCATGCACAGTGCTGATGCACTCAAGGAGTGCCCTGCCACACAAGGAGTGCCCTGCCACACAGGGGTGTCCCTGCATAGGGGAGCCCCACACACAAGGAGTGTGCTCTGTAAGGAGAGCTGCCAGGCGTGAAAGAAAGTGCAGCCTGCCCAAGAATGGTGCTGCACACATGGAGACCTGACACAACAAGATGACACAACGAAAAGAAACACAGATTCCCCTGCCGCTGACAACAACAGAAACAGAAAAAGAAGATGTAGTAAACAGACACAGAGAACAGACAACTGGGGTGGGGGGGAGGGGGAGAGAAATAAATAAATAAATCTTTAAAAAAAAAAAGAAACTGTGGTCCATTCATATCATGGAATTCTAGTCATAAAAATAGGATGAACATTTCATGTATGCATCTACTTGGATGAATCTTCATCAGAGAATTATTTTGAGTGGCAAAACCAATCACTTTTATGGCTTCATTTCTATAACATCCTTGAAATGAGAAACTATAGAAATGAAGAATAAATTATTTAATGACTGCCAGGAGTTAAGGATGGAAGATTGAGGAGGAAAGTGAGTGTGGTTATTAAGGGGAAACATGAGGGATCTTTATGGTGAAATGTTTTATATGTTGACCGCATAAATGTTAATTTCCTAGTTGAGACATTGTACTATATTTTGGCAAGATGTTGCCATTAGGAGAAGCTGGGTGAAGGGTGCCTGGGATCCTCCATGTTAGGTCTCACCATGCCACATGGGTCTTAATTATCTTAAAATAAAAAGATTTTACTGAATTTAAAATTACTTTTAAAAAGGTGACTATTACTTACTCACTTCACCTGGATTACAAAATGTATGGCATTTTCCCCATGTACCAGATTATATTTTTAATTTTTGTTATGTGTATACATGGGTTATCTCCTTTTTAAAAACTACAAGCTCCTTGACATCCTAAATTGCTAAATCTCCCCCCTCCCACATGGTTTCATAACATCATTTAATATAAAATAGGTCACAGCATGTCAGAGTATTAGGGGAAGATCTGATGCTGCCAATTGCTAGCTGTGTGGGCTTAGAGAAATCAGTTAACATTTCTGAACTTGAATTTCAATAAATGAGGGTAGTAACTTTATCCTATTTCCATTAAAATGTTATTAAAAGTATCAAATTAGGTAAAATGTTATTAGAATTTTGTATCCAATATATATGTTGTGATAGTTTGAAGCTGTTATGTACCCTAGAAAAATCATGTTCTTAAAGCTAATCCTTTCCTGTAGGTATAAGAATATTTTAAGTAGGGTCTTTGATTAGGGTACTTTAATTAAGAGCATTCTGATTAAGTTACTTCCGTTAAGATGTGGTCCAGTGTGTGTGTCCTAATCTTCTTACTGGAATTTCTTATAAGAGAATGAAAGTCAGAGAGAGAGAAAAAGCCATGGAAGTAAGAAATTGAAAGCCACAAAACCTGGAAGAAAAGGGAGAGCCCTGCAACATTGCCATATGCCTTGCCATGTGATAGAGGAATCCAGGATTTTTGGGAACTGACCCTCTGGAAGAAGATATCATGCTTTGATTTGGACTAGTTCACATCCTTAGACTTATAACCTTGTAAACTAATAAATCTTCATTGTAAAAGCCAACCTATTTCTGATATATTGCTTTTGGCAGCCTAGCAGGCTAAAATACATGTAATTTCTTCTTATTTCTATTGTCAGAAAATAATTAAATATAGTGTGTGTTTAATCAATTAACATTGAATAAATGCTATATATGAGTGGTTAAACCAACTTAACACATATCCATTATGGATATAAAAATGTTATTATTATTCACAATTTATGAACATATAATGGACATTCAGTACAGAAGGAGTCATTGAACAAAAGGTCCTATGGTAATATAATTAATGTCATTTTAATTGCATAATGTATTTCTTTGTTTTATTTTTTTCTCCAGGCAAGTGATCATTCAATAGAAAACTTATAGATAAAGTCCTTTCCAACTAAGTGATGTTGTTTTCTAGAAATGAATTCCTTTTTTCAATTATTTATTAATAATTGCTGATAACAACCTTTCCTCAAAAGGTGCTTGTGAGAATAAAAGAATAAAAGAAACTTTTTAAAATAAATGAGCTCAGTGTGATTTATCCTCAGACACTCAAAAACTACTCAAAATGTACTTGTTAAAATTCAAAAGATGTTTGGAATTGAGCTGTATTATTTTAGGTTCTGAAGGCATCTTGTTTTCTGATATGTACTTCATAGTGCTTAACACAATATGTGTATTCAATGACTAGTTCCTGATCAAGTGGGCTTATAAATTCTTCATTATTCCTATTATCAGCTAACACAAGGTTTTGGAAAAGACATTTATGAAATGTTGTTTAAAAATGTTGAGATGGGAGCATTATATGAATGCCTCAGTTTTAATTCTTGATAGTGTTTCTAAAGCACTTTTTCACACTAGTTCAAATCTTAGAGCTTAAATTTTATCTTGGAAGACTGTAGGAAAATGATGAAATAGTAAACTCTGGAATCAGTCCCTCAATCAGAAAAACTTTTAAAGAATCAGGAATTCTCTGAATAAACTATTTCGAACCTCCAAAGCCCAGTAGAACAGTATACAGCATCCAGGGAAAAGTGGGAGTAATTACCAGTTACAGTAAATACCATTATATTTCTCCCCTTGTGCAGAAGTTACAGTCACCCATTCCCACTCTAATTGCAGACAGGATTGGGGTTCTGGCTCTTGTCATAACTTCTTGGTACCAGAGACTTAAAAATTCACTTCCCCAAGTCACAGGGTGGGCATACACTGAGTGCTGACCACAGTTTTTGCTTGGCTTCTTCAGATCATTGGGGACCCAGTTTTGATGGTGGTCATCATTCCCACCCACCAAGGACAATAGTAGAATTAAAGATAGATGCATCTTCAGAGCTGGGAATTGTTGAAAGGTTGCTTTGGCTGAGCACTTCAAGAAAGCACATCTTTGGGAAGCTTGAAGAATGTCCTGACCCATTCCTGGTCCCTCCCTGGTTCCTCCCTCATCCCCTCTCCAGGGCAGTATGGAGTCTGCAGGCACTCCCTTTGTAGGTCCCTGGCCTTGTTCTATCTGGGAAAGACTAACTTGGAAACTACTTGCCAGCATGCTTTCCACCCCCTAAGATTTGTCCTCCAGGCAAAAAAGCAACTTCATACAAAAAAAGATTTACATGCCTTTAGTTCAAAAAGTGGAAACAAAGGAGAAGGAAGAGGTGTGTCTTCTGGAAATTAGAGGGGATATTGAAAGTCCTGTAAACAGGAACTCTTAAGAGCTCTAGCAAGCACAAGCCCACAAGCTCAGAAAATATAGAGAGGATCCTTCCCTTTGCATTTGCCTTGGACAGACCTTCCTCTTAGGAGGGATAACAATCAAGGAAATCTCTGTTCCATCATCAGCTAGTTAGAAACTTAAGAAATGGACATCTCAGGGAATAAATCCCAGAGTTAAGATCTTAAAATATTAAAATGTATAAGGTACAACAAAAGATTGCAAGACAAATAAGGAAACAGGAAATAATGGCCCACCCAAAGGAAGGTGACAAAAGTCCATAAAACATCAGTGAAGAAGGCCAGATTGTGTATATACCAGAAAAAGTCTTTAATATACTCAGGGATGAAAGGAAAATACAGAGAATGTACTAAAGGATATCAGGAAAAGAGTGAATGAAAAATATGAGAATCACAAAAAAGAGAAATTTTTAAAGGAAACAAAACAAACTATTAGAGATAAAGAGCACGATAACTAAAATGAAAAATTCCTAAGAGGGTTTCAAGAGCAGAGTTGAGTTGGTAGAAGAAAGAATCAGTGAACTCAAAAACAATACACTTGAATTAGGGAGGCTGAGGAGCAGAAAATAAAAAAATTATGAAAATCAAAAATAGCCCATGAGACCTATGGGACACCATCAGGCATACAATATACTCATTGTGGGGGTTTCCAGAAGGAGAAGAAAGAGAGTAAAGGGCATAAAAATTATTCAAAAAAATAATGACAGAAAACTTTGCAAACATAGCAAGAAGCCTAAATATGCACATATAAGAAGACCAGAAAATGCTGAACACAATAAACTGAAGAAAACAATGCCCCATCAAATAAGTATTGAACTGTCAAATGCAAAGTTCAAAGGTAGACTTTTGAAAGCTGCAAGAGAAAAGTAATGTGTTATGTACTAGGAAATCCACATTAGATTAATGTCAATTTCTCATCAAAAATCTTGGAGGCAAGAAGCCAAGGGATTGAAATACTTAAAATGTTGAAAGAAAGCAATTGCCTGCCAAGAATTTTATACCCTGTGCGACTTTCTTTCAAAAATGAGGGAGAGATTAAGACATTCTGAGATTAAAAAAAAAAGCTGAGGGAGTTCATCACCACAAGAGCTGCCCTACAAGCAATGCTAAAGGGAATCCTTCAGATTGAAAGAAAAGGACACTAGACAGTGGTTCAAAGTGGCATAATGAAATAAAAATTTGCAAAACAGGTAACCGTTTGTGTAATTAAAAATGTCAGGATTATTGCAGTGGATTGTTTGGTATGTAACTCCACTTAACCAATTTGACCTAACAAACAAATATAGAACACTTCAACCAACCAAATTCTCAAGTGCACATGGGTTATTATCCAGGATAAACCTTGTGTTAGATCACAAAACAAGCCTCAAGAAATTCAAAATCTTGAAATAATACAATTTATATTCTCTGACCACAAGGGAATGAACCTTGAGATTAATAACAGAGTGAGAAATGGAAAATTTAGAAATATGTGGAAATGAATAACATACTCAGTTAAACAACCAATGGGTTAAAGAGAAATTCAGAAGCAAAATTAAGAAATATCTTTTGGAAAATGAAAATAAAAAAGTAGTATACTAAAATTTATGGGGTGCAGAAAAGGCCGTTTTGAGAAGCACAATTATAGCTCTAAATGCTTACATAAGGAAGGAAGGATGACTTCAAATCAGAGACCTAACCTCAAAACTGAAGCAGAAAAGAAGAGCGAACTAAACAGAAAGCTGAACATTTATGGCTAACTGATTTTTGACAAGGGGCAAAGTCCACACAATTGGAAATGCATATTCTCTTCAACAAATGGTTCTGGGTAAACAGGACCTCCATTTGCAAAAAAAAACAGGAAGACCCCTACTTCACACCTTCAACAAAAATCAACTCAGACTGGACCAAAGACTTAAATATAGAGCAACAACTATCAAACTCCCAAGTAGAAAATGTAGGGAATCATCTTTGGATCTTATATAAGGCAATGGTTTATTAGACTATACACCCAAAGCACAAACAACAAAAGTAAAATAAGATAAATGTGACCTCATCAAAATTAGAAACTTTTGCTACTCAAAACACTTTATCAAGAAAGTGAAAGGAAAATCTACACAATGGGAGAAAATATTTGGAACCCACACTTCTGATAAAGGTGTGCTATCCAGAATACATATGGTAAACCTTAAACTTAACCACAAAAGGCAAAGAACCCAATTTAAAAATGGGTAGTAAACTTGTATATACATCTCTCCAAAGAAGACATGCAAATGGTCAGAGAATGCATAATAAGATGCTCAGCATCATTAGCCGTCAGGAAAATACAAATTAAAACCACAATGAGAAACCATTTCATACTCATTAGAATGGCTTCTATTAAAAAATTGGAAAATAACAAGTTTTGGAGAGGACTGGAGAAATATGAGCACTCATTCATTCCTGGTGGCAATGTAAAATGATGAAGCTGCTGTGGACAGTTTGATGGTTCCTCAGAATGCTAATGATAGAACTTCCATATGCCAATCCCAGTGCTCATCATATACCAAAAAGAACTGAAAGCATGGACTTGAACAGATATTTGCATGCTAATTATTCATAATTGCCAAAAGCTGTCCATAGACCAATAAATATATAAATAAAATGTGGTGTAAACATTCAGTGGAAAACTGCTCAACTGAAAACAGGAATGAAGATTGATACATGGGACAACATACATAAACCTTAAAGAATCAGGTTGAATGAAATAAGTGAGGCACAAAAGGAGAAATTTTGTATGATCTCATTGATTAGAAACAATTAGAATAAATAAACTCAGAGTCAACATCTAGAATATAGGTTACCAGGGGAAGGGATGGGAATAAGGAGTGAGAAGTTAAGCTTTAAAATACATGGAGCCCAGGTTGGAATGATGAAAATGTTTTGTTAATGGATGGTCATGAGTGTAGCAAAACATTGTGAATGTAATTAATAGCAGATATTTACATCTGAATATAATTAAAGGGAAAATGTTAGATTGTATATATAGTAACTGAATAAAAATTTTTAAAATCCCCTTAGAACTACACAGCATGACATTGAATCCTAAGATAAACCATGGACTATAGTTAATAGTACAATTATAAAAATGTGCTATCTTCTATTTTAACAAATGATCCAAACCAGTGCAAGGTGTGATTAATAGGATGATATATGTGAATCCTGTGTTTTATTCATTATTGGTCTATAAATCCAAAAGTACTCTAGTAAAGAAAAAATGAAGATTGTGTATTCTGGAACTTCACTATCCAATGTGGTAGCTGCTTGCTATATCTGGATATTTAAATTTTACTTAATTAAAAGTAAATTTAATTAAATTTAGTTTCTCAGTCCCACTAAACACATTTAACATGCTTGGACAGAGCAATTCTAGATTATATATATTGGACATTTTCACCTTTGCAGAAAGTTCTATTGTAAAGCCCCACTCTAAAACTTCTAAAGTATGACTCCCATTAAAAAATTTATATATATAAAAAATTTATATATATATAAATACATATATTAGATATATATACATACACACACAAAATATTTGTGGGAACACATCTATGTATAAAATAATCCATTACTAGGAAGTGTTTAAATCATAGGTATATGGATATTTTTTATTTCACCATTATATCTACCCAGAGGCATAGATTTTATTTACTTTTTGGATTATTATTAAATGTTCTTATCATCTGACATTCTCTAGCTATTCTATCCTATTCCAGTGGACATGGACATTAGAACTCACACAACAAAGAAACATTTTTTTTTTCTATTTAAAAATGCATCTATTGTCACTGTTTCCGGCAACATGCATTACGATTTGAAAATGACTACTCCAGGTCTGAAGCAGAATCTCAGGCAAAAGTATCCATGCTAATTCCAGAAAGTCCCAAGGCACCCCAGAGAAGAGTGAGAGGAAATAAGAACGAACTTGACACTTCTAGGCAGGTGTAACCAGAGAAACAAAACAAGTAGGAGACATTTATTAAGGGGTTTATTGCACGGAATTGGCTTACACAATTGTGGGAGCTGGCTAAGCCAGTCAGAAATCCTTAGAAAAGGCCATCAGGAAGGGCAGGCTGGAACTCTCATATATACACTAAAGGTGCTGTCCATAGGAAAAGTTTCTTTCAAATCAGGAGCCTCATCTCTTATTAAAGAGCTCCCAAAAGCCTTGAGTCAGGCCCATACACACTATCTAGGATAATCTCCTTTATTTAAAGCCAATTGATTATGGACTTTAATTACATCTACAAAATACCATCATGACAACACCTACATTAGTATTTGATTGAATAACTGGTGACTGTAACCTAGCCAGGTTGTCACATAACAGTGGGGATAATAACTGCTGCTGATTTCTAATGTTTTATAATTTCAACAAATATTCTAGGCCCCTCATGAACTTTAACCTATAAGTTGATACAAAAGAGGATGTTCATATGGTATATTTCTAGAATGGCTTGAAGTGGAACACTATAGATTAGTATTCATTCATTTTCTTGCATAATTGTTCTCCAATCTTTTACCATCTCTTTAATCACAATTTCACACTTTAAAGGAGTTCTACTATTTTACTTCCTCTGACTTAGTTATATCATAAACAAGATAGACTTACAGAATAAATAGGCAGAGCCCTTTGTTTTATATCTCATTTCAAATTTCCCTTCTTTCTATAAAGGTTGTTTTTTTTTTATTTAAATACTGATGCTGTGTATTTCTAAATGTTTTTACAGAATTTTAAAAAAAACAACTTAGCACTCTTGTTAATCCTCATAATAGTTTTGTCATATATTTCTTACAGTTTGGCTATAGAATAGTCAAAATAAGCCTAAAGTTGCAAATCAAGAACCTGAAAAATCTGGGAACACAACCCAGATCATTATTCTACCAATATATTTTGTTTCATTATATAATGAAATTGCATTTCAGAGAGATGGATGTTCTGATTATTCTTTTTTCCATTTGACTCTCATATTTAACCAATGTTCTTATTTCATTGTCCCAGTTCGACCCTTTTTACCTTCAAAAGAAATTCAAAGAAAATGAAAAGAGAGTAAAGTTCAATGCCAATTTTCTTAAACTATCACCATATCCAAATAAATAGTGCATTTGTTTTAAGGTACTTAAAGTTCTTTACAAAATTTATCAATGGTGCTTATCAACAACCATGTTTTAAATATGTATACGAACAAGTATCTGCAAAGAGAAACAAAAAGAGGAATAGATACAAGAGGCAAATAGATGTTTTTGAATTGCTAACAGAAGCAAAGGTTTGATATTTAGTCCAGGAAGTTTAGACTTTTATACACTGTCCATTCAGGAAACTATCAAAAAAAGTTGCCACTTTTCTTGTAGTCTAGGTTCTCATTTACAAGATAAGATTATTTTCTTTAAAGACAAGAGTGTCTTATATTTAAACCAAAATACTGTGAATCTTCCCATTGTGCCCAAGTATATATTATCTTCTCATAAATTAATTCTAAAACATAGTGTTTGAACAATCTCCTTGTTCTATGCTTGTTTAATTTCTTTGCTAAGTGGGATAAATGGGCAATTACACATTCCCTAATGTCCAAAAGACAGAACAGTCATATTCACTTACAATAATGTGATAGGGAAAATAATATGCATTATGAAAGTGAATAAAATATTCTCATAGTTTTACATGTTAGAGGGGCCAAATTTGGTGATAAAGACTTCCATGGGGAAGATCGTTGAAGTTGAGTCTTAAATCGAAGGAAAGATGTAAAGTATTAAGTGATGCAGAAGCATATTAGGATAGAGTGAGTCTAAGAGGAGAGAGAGTTTCTGGCATAGGGAAAAGCATGTATAAAGGTCCAGGTTCAAGAAAGAGAAAAGGGTTTATAGAAAATGGAGAATATTTCAGTGATTGCAATACAGAATCTGGGAAATTAAGGACTGCTGTGTCTTTGTTAGAAATGAGACCATAAAGGTTATGAATTATTTCTGTGTCTTGGATGGCAAAAAACTTATAGTTTTATGGTAAATATATTTTCTTTGAATTTGCAATTCCTAAGATATCCATCCACATCCATATGCCTCTCATATCTGGTAACTCCTCACCTCTAAAGATCTTTTCATCCACCTCATCTCAGCAACCTATTCCTAGGGTCAAAACCTAGACCTTGCCGCCCCCCTCTGAATTATCTCTGAAATTCAATTTCAAGCTTTTTGCTCTCTATGAATAAAGCACTTTTCAGGTCACTTACTCTATTAACCCAATTAAATAAATTATTTCATCTTTATTTGGATATCCAATCCATTGATCCTGCTTTTACTCCCCTTCTATTTTTAACTTTCTCCTTAAGCAGCTCAGATTCACTTGTGCAATGTTATCATTGCACTCTGGTAAACAGTCTTAGTTCATTTGATTACTTCTCAAAGAACTAATCTACTATTCAACTATTTAAGTTATAATGTAGTAATGAATAACAATCAAATCATAAAGACTTAAAACTACACAAATTTAGTCCTTGCAACAAATTTTCTATATTTCTACCATAGTTCCCTTTGGGGCTCTAATTCTTAACTCTTCAGGACTCAAACTGACAAAATCTCTTCATCTGCAGTATATCTAGTTTCTATAGCAGAAGGGATGGGAAATTGTGATGTATCTTTTACAACTTCTCCAAGAAGTAACATATATCGCTTCTTAAATGTTTGGACAAAATAAGGCCCATGATTACACTTATTTTCAAGAGGTGGGGAAGTACAATCTTATTAGGAAACTGAGAGGGGAAAATTGAGGCATTTATTTATAGTCCTAATGACTAACATGCCTGACCAAATTCCAGCTCTGCTTAAATCAAACTCACTTCAATGTTCCCTATTCTTTGTCTTCACCTTAACAGATGAACATTGCCAGGAACATAAGTAAAAAGTAAATAAGTAAACAAATTTTTCTAACTCTACATTCATGGCAACAAATACCAAACAAGCATTAAAAATTGTCCAGCAATCCTGCTAAACTTTTCTAAAATGTATAATTAATTTCTCATTCTGCAAAGTAAATAGTTTGCATTCTATCACTCCTCAAATCTCAATCTCCCTTACCTAACTTTAATGATATTGTTCTATACTAACAGAGCTCTATACTAACTAAATGATTAAAAGTAATCATTCAGGAACTCTTTAATAATCTTCCATCTCTATCTAGTAATTTACAGTTTATATCCTCCCCTTCCTGGTATGATGAACGACTCACCTATACAAACACCATATCCTAAACCCTCCAACTATGCTCTGGATCGTGCATCTCAAGTTTTATGAAAAACTACTTTCCTCCATTTTCTTCTCTATTTCATGCTCATCAGTTTGTTTCACTCCACTTGACCTCCCAACACATATATAAACATCTCGCTAGGTCCCATGTTCAAAATAATAACAATAAATGAAACAAAACCAAAATCATCTATAAAAGTCTCTTGACTCCATGGCCATCTCTACCACCAACTGCATTTTTAGCTTCCCTTCACAGCAAAACGTTTAAAAGAGTTGTCTCTAGTGACTGTCTCCTCTTGCTTGCTTTCCACATTCTTTATTCTCCACCTCAGAACATTTTCTTGTCAAAATTTCCATTTGTTTCCTTTTCAAATCCCATCTTGTGGACTACTGCAGCATTATTAGACAGAGTTGACACAACTTGAAACACTTGCTTTCCAGATTGCTTCCTAGCTTATTGTCTTTTCTAGCTGCTCTCCTTGACTCATATCCTAAAAGTTGAAGTGCTACAATAATTACACTTAAGCCCCATTTTGTTTCCTTTACACAGTTTTAGGTATTAATACTTAAAACAGCATGTCTTGCATGCTTAATACCTTATGTTAAGTATCAGATTATCTATCTCCAGTTCTGGATTTCACACTTGTTCATCCAGCTATTGACTTAACATAGCCATTTGAATAGCTATAGTGAAATACCTTATTGAGACCAAGTAAACTATTAACCCTGGAATTGTGTATTGTGGAGAACAAAAGGGCTGCAATTTATCTGAAACTTAATACATCAATAAAAGACCTCGATGTCTAGTATACAATAATCAATTTTCTGGCCAGAACTCCCATCTCAATAAATGACAATGCCATTTACATAATAGCCAAACTTGACACTTGCAGTCTTCATTTTTTTTTCTATTCTTGCACCCCCTATATCAATTCATCGATAGGCCTTGACTACTCTATACCCAAACTATATCCAGAATCTGAGCACTTTATTCCCTGTCCAATGCAGTACTCCTGCCTAGGTCACCACCATAATTTAACTGAATTCTTGCAATGATTATTTTATTTCCCACCTCTACTCTTTGTTCACTGCCATAGGACCAGATAAAACATTTAAAAATATATGTATCAGGAAATTTTTTCCTATCTTAAAATATGACAATATTTTTGCATCCTACTTTCAATAAAGTCCTAATTTTGCCTTTCTTATAACATTCTTCTTTTTGTTTAAGAGACTGTAAATCAGGGGTCAGAAAATGTATTCTGTAAAATGCCAGAGAGTAAATATTTTAAGTTTTTCAGCTGTTTGGTCTCTGCTGTAGCTACTCAGCTGTGTCAATGTAGCATGAAAACAACCAGTCAATCCATAAATAAATGAGTATGGTTGTGTTCCAATAAAACTTTATTTACAAAAACAAGTGGAGGGGTTTATTGACTTGCATGCCATAGTTTGCTGACATCTGCTCTACACCAAAGGGCTTTGTCCATGCTATTTTTCCCTACTGTAATCTTCTCCCATGATATTCACATAACTGAATCTTTCTCAGAATATTATCTCCTTAGAAAGGCTTTCTTCACCACCTGATCAAAATAGCACTCTGCCTTGCAGAAATGCTACAGCAGGCTTCATGATTTAATTTTCATAGCTCTTATCAACACTTAACTCTATTTTTAATTTATTTCTTACTGTACTTCCTCTCTCTCCACAAGAATTTAAGCAGCATTAAATCAACAAACATCTATTTTGTTTTTTATTATTTATTCAATACCTATAACTCTATTACATTGATTCAATAAACAGCTGTGAATAAAATGAAAGTGATTTCTAACACTGAGAAAAGTGATCTATACTAAAAATCAACACCCTGAAAAGTATTTGCAAGTAGGCAAATCTCTAGTTTTTAGCCATGAATTTGTAAAATCACAGCTTTTCAGAATTTTTTTTATTTTTTATTCACTTTTAATTTTTTTTTAAAAGATACTTAGACCACATAAATGCTAAATAAAAAAGAGGGGAGTCCCATATGTCCACTCTGTACCCCTCCCACATTTTCCCACATTAGCAGCATCCTTCATTAGTATGGTATATTTGGTACAATTGATGAACACATCTTGGAGCATTGCCACTAAGCATATATTGTGGTTTACATTGTAGTGTACACGCTCTCCTGCAAATTTTGAAAGTTATTGCAAGATATATAATGGCCTGTATCTGTCATTGCAGTGTCATTCATGACATATCCCAAGTCCTGAAAATGTTCCCATATTACACCTATTTTTCACACTCCATCTCCTCAGAACCTCCAGTGGCCACTGCCTCCACATCAGTGATAAAATTTCTTCCATTACTAGAATCACAATAAGTCTATAGTAGAATAACAGTAAGTCTACTCTAGTCCATCACTCATTTCCCAATCCTGAGGATTCTGGGATGGTGCTGTCCACTCTGTCTCTAATTGAGAGGAGGCTTAGATCACATGGGACAGGTGGATGATACTATCTTGCTTGTAGTCAGCTGCAATTTTCATCACTGTCCTTAAGATATTTTAGAGCTATGCACCCCATTAAAACATGTTCTTATACTTAATCCATTCCTGTAGGTGTGAACCCATGGTAAGTAGAACCATTTCATGAGTTTACTTCAGTTAATGTGTGGCCCAATTCAGTCAAGATGGGTCTTAATATTATTCCTGGACTCCTTTATATGCAGAATGAAATTCGGACTCAGAGGGAGAAACCACAGGAAATAAAAAGCTGAAGGGCAATAAAGCTGGAAGGAGAGGCCACCATGTGCATTGCCATGTGACAGAAGAGCTCTGGACCAAGGATCACAGGCAGCCAGCCCCAGAATGCCAGTATTTAGAATAAAAGCATTGCCTTGATGAAGGCCTGATTTGGATTCCTGTTAGCCTCAAAAACATTAGATAATAAATTCCAGATGGTTAAACCTTTTCATTACATTGTATTTGCTTGAACTACTGAGGAAACTAATAAAAGTCTCATTTTGCTTACATTTCTCTAGTCTCATTTGAGCTTAGGAAACAAAATACCTACATTAACTCTTTAACCAAATTATCTATCTATCTATCTATCTATCTATCTATCTATCTATCTATCTATCTATCTATCACCTTTCTATGTATAGCTGGATTTTTGTCTAGGTTCTTGACTATGCTGCAGAAATGAATTTCAAGAGCACATCAGATTAGTTAGGCCAGTAATCTATTAAGGAATGGTGAGAAAAGAAATGGAAGAAAATAACAGATCATGGGTTGCCAGTACAGTGGAAGGGGCTAAAGATGGATACAATGAGTTGATTTACAGACTACAGTTCCTCACTGTAGATTATAAATGCTCAGGTTTTGCCTGTGTGGTAATCATGGCAGGGAAAAAACAGTGGGAGCAGGGTGCAGAAGGCAAGAACTGGCATATGGACAGGGCAGGCACCAGGACAGGGAAAAGGCAAGAGAGCAAGGGAGCAAGAAGTCTTCATGTGTACTTTTTAAACCATTAAATATTCTGCCCCTTTGCTAATGGCAGGGGAGGAGTTCCTGCTGTTTTCTGTTTTGATTGATTACCCCACCCATCAGTCCCCAGGAGGGCCCAATTATAAAGTCCTTGGGGAGTATCCAGGACTTCTCCTGGCTTCCAGAGGAAATCTTGTTCTGAATTGGATTTCTAATAAGAGTCTTCCAGCAGCCATCTTGAGGTTACTGATGTCTGCATGGACTTATTGCCAGGTTCCAGATCCATCTATTGATTCCCTATCTAACTAGCCAGCATCACATGTATCTATCAAGTATAGTTTCTATAGTTCTGGTTTCTACTTTTACATCTGAAATCACTGTTAAAATATAAATATACATATGTTTTTAAATTTATTGAAGTATATCACTCATACATAAACATACATAAATGACAAGTGCATGGTAATAGTTGTGAACTTATAAAACAAACATATATAATATCATACAGAACTCTTGAATTTCACCCTATCACCAATACCTTGCATTGTTAAATATTTTTAACTAATTATTAAAAAGCATTATCAAAATATTACTACTAACCAAAGGATTTCCCCCCAAACAGTCCTATTATTTTTTTAATATATGTTCTTGTGACAGAAGTTGTAAACTTATAAAACAATCCTGCACATGTGCAGAATTCCCGAACAATGACCCTCTATCAACACACCACACTGTGTTAGAACATTTGTTACAAGTAATATGATATCATCTTATTAATAACACATCCATAGTGTACATTTGGCACACATTTTCTATACTGCCTCATTATCAACAGAGTACATCTTTAGCATAGATGAGAGAATATTTTATTATTATTGCTAACCACAGTCCCTGGGTCACTCCAGTTGTATCTTTCCCATACTTCTCAACATACCCACCATCCTGCAATAGTGATGTAAATTTGTTCTAGCTAACAAGACACTTGCATCTGTAGCATCAGCCACAATTCTCATCCACCTCTTGGTTTACTGCGCTATTCAGTTCCTAGATTATTCTCTAGCATTCTGTCAATTGGCATTGACATCCCTAGACTACCACTTTCAGCCACATCCCCATTTATAAACTAGCTGTTACTATGTGTTACCATCCACTCTATACATTTCCACACTTTACAATAAAGCTTATAAAAACTTCTACATACATTAAACATTAGTAGTCCATCTCAGTCCTCCTCTTATCTCCTTTAAGAATCTGCCACCTACTATCAAGTCTTGAAACTATTTTCTTACAATTTCTTCTAGACGTTTACAATTTCTTGCTGTTATTTTTAGATTTTTTATTCATTTTGAATTAATTTTTGGATAAGGTATGTGATAAGGGTCTTATTTCCTTCTTTTGTCTATGGATATCCAGTTCTTTCAGCACAATTTGTTGAATGAACTCTTCTGCCTGAGCTGTGTGGGTTTGACAGGCTAGTCAAAAATCACTTGACCATACTTGTGAGGGTCTGTTTCTGAGCCATAAATTTGGTTCCATTTGTCTATTTGTCTGTCTTTAAGCCAGTACCATGCTGTTTTTACCACTATACCTAGGTAATATAATTTAAAGTTTAGAGATGAGAATTCATTTTCATTTTTAAGATATTTCTGGCTGTTCAGGGGTCCTTACCCATCCAGACAAATTTGATAATCATTTTTTTTCAATTAAAAATAATGCAGATGAAATTTTTATCAGGATTGCATTGAACCTGTATATCAATTTGATTAGCACTGACATCTTAATTCAGTCTTCCAATGCATGAGAATGGGATGTTCTTCCAGTTACTTAGGCCTTTTTAAATTTCTTTTAACATTGAGTTGTAGTTTTCTGGATACAAGTGCTTTATAGCACTGCTTAATTTTATTCCTGACTATTTAAGTTTTATCTGTCTTACTTCATTTTCACCAGTTACTTTCATTGATATAATCTTTATTTCTAAACTCTCATCTAGGCCTCTTTCGCCTATCTTTTCTTTTCAGGCTCTAGCACACCCTTTAGAATTTCCTGAAAATCTTGTCTCTGGGTTAGAAATTCTCCCAGTTTCTGTTCATCTGTGAATATTCTAAACTTGCCCTCATTTTGGAAGATAGTCTTGCTGGATATAAGATTCTTGGCTGGAATTTTTTCTCTTGTAGTATCTTAAATTTATCATCACTGTCTTCTTGCATTCATGGTTTCAGTTGAGAAATCAACACTTAATCTTATTAAGTATCCTTTATATGCTATACATTACTTTTCTCTTACTGTTCTCAGAATTCTCTCTTTGTCTTTGGCATTTGAAATCATGATTAGTATATGTCTTGGAGTTGGTTTATTTGGATTTTCTCAGATGGGAGCACATTGTGCTTCTTGGACATGGATATCTATGTCCTTCAACAGGATTGGGAAATTTTCTACCATTATTTCTTCAAATATTCCTTCTCACCCTTTTCCCTTTGCTTCTTCTTCTGGGAAACCCATAACACGTATGTTTGCAAGTCTTTTGCTGTTGTTTATTTCCCTGAGACCTTGTTCAATTTTTTCCATTTTTCCTTCATCTGTTCTTTTGTATGTGCACTTTCAGAGGCCATTCTTCAAGCTCACTGTATTAGTCAGCCAAAAATGTGCTGATGCAGAATACCAGAAGCCTGTTGGCCTTTATAAAGGGTATTTATCTGGGATAGGAGCTTACAGTTACCAGACCGTAAAGCATAATTTATTTCCCTCACCAAAGTCTCTTGCCATGTGTTGAAGAAAGATGGCTTCTGATGTCTGCCAGGGCTCAGGTTTCCTGGGTTCCTCTCTTCCCAAAGTTCACTTCTTTCCAGGATCAGCTCTTATTTTCTTCACAAGGTCAGATGTAGACCATTAGGTGAACAGCTCTGTCTCTCTCCCCAGGTCTTCTACCATGTCTAAGGAGCTGTCTATATTCCTCTGTGTTCTCCTGTGTGTTCACTTCCTGGTCTCCATCTCAAAAGCTTCTACAGCAAAATTCCAACAGCTAAACTCTCAGCTCTGTCCTTTGCCATGTCTTTTATCTGTGAGTTCCCACGCACTAAGGGGTGGGGACTCAACACACTACTGATGTGACCCAATCAAAGCCCTAATCATAATTTAATTATTTCCAGGTACAGACCAGTTTACAAACATAATTTTTAGAATTCATGACTACATCAAACTGCTACACTCACCAATCCTTTCTTTTGCCTCCTCAAATCTGGTATTATATGAGTCCAATTTTTTTTTTTTAATTCCATTTATTGGACCTTTCATTCTCATAAGATCTGCTATTTGTCTAAGTATGCTTTTAAATTCTTCTTTATGCTCATCCAATATCTTCTTAACATCCTTTATCTCTTTAGCCATCTCTTTGAATTTATTAAGGAAATTTGTTTGAACATCTTTGATTAGTTGTCTCAACTCCTTGATGTCATCTGGAGGCTTGTAATGTTTCATTCACTGGGCCATATTTCCCTGTTTCTTGGTATGGACTGTAATTTTTTGTTGGTTTCTTGGCATCTGGCTTACTAGAGTATTTATTCTGGGTGCAATTTTCTCTTTAGTTTAGGGCTCCCTGCCCTTTCTCCCTTGCTGCTTGTACAGTAGAAACCAAGGGTGTACTTGGTACTATAAGCTGTGGGGGCTCAAGGTGCCCTCATTACTGCAGGGACTGATGAAGCTTCTCCCAACTTTCTCCTTTGCCAGGGGTAAAGATAGAGTCACAGCTGTGTGGAATAATCCAAGTGTTGCAGGCCTAGACTGTAATTGCCCAGAGAAATTGATGAAATTTCAAGCACCTTTCTCTTCTGCTTGTGGTGGGGATAGAGTTGCATATATGGGCAGCAATTTATGCAGTGTTGGTCCAAGATGACCACAGTTGCCCTAGTATACTTCTGATTATTCAGTCTTTGCCAGGCAAATGTACCTGCAGTTACCTGGATAGGCTGGTACAGACCCACCAGCCTCATCCCTGCCAAAGGTGGGTCTGTAGTCTAGGCTAGGTGTGCAGGCCAATCTGGGTGAAAGAAACTGCTTCCTACCACCACTGTGATTTTTGGTCAGCCCAGCTTCTTCCCTTCATGTTGGGGGTGGAGTCAAAATGGTGGCTACTGGCCTCTTTCTGACCTGGACATTTTCATACATTAGTTGTTCTTAGGGTTATACTTTAGCCAGCCAAATTTACTAATCAGTAGCTGAAATTGGTGGCCAATCATCTCCTCCGCCCCTGTTTTTGGGAAATGGAGCTTCCAATTTCAGCAACAGAATAGCTCCTGAGGCAGCTTGCCCTGCCAGTGTAGGATAAACACTAGGTCTCTTTGCCTTGGCTTATAATTTCCCAGAGATGCTGGCTCATGTCTCCCTAGCTTCCTCCCTGCTGGAAGTGGGGCTGGGGCCTAGACTAAACCTGCAATCTGATCTGGATGGAAAGAAGCCAGTCGCTACCAGCACTGTGATTTTCAGTCTGCCCCATTTACCCTTGTGCCAGGTGTGGAGTTAAGATGGTGGCTCCCAGTCTCTTTCTGACTTGGACATGTTCAAACTTTAGCTGTTTTTAGGATTATACTTTAGCTCGCTGAATTTACTCATCAGTAGCTGATGTTGGTGCCCAACTTTATCTTCCTCCCCTGTTTTTGGGAAGTGGAGCTTTCAATTCTAGCCACAGAACAGCTCCCGAGGCTGCTCCCTCCAGTGGAAGATGGGCACCAGCCTCCATGGCATGGAGCACTCTACTTATGAATCTTCTTTGCAAATGGGCAGTCTCCTCCTTCCTTTCCTTCAAGGGTGTTGCAGGATGCTCTTCTGGTCTCCTGGAGCCCCCAAACAGGTGTTTCAGCTAGCTCCAGATAGCTCTGAGGGTTTACTAATCTGCCCTGTAGCAGGAACTGACTTTTGGAATTCCTTACTCTGCCACCATCTTGCTGGTTGTCCTTAAAAATATATTTTTAATGTAATAAATAGTCCAACATTTCTCCCACTAATAAAAATGGAGAGAGAGAAAAGCAAGGAAGAAGGACAATAACATTGAAAATAGCAATGATGAGTATGGAAAGTATCAAGAAAAAACTAATAGCATTGAACATATGATTTGGTACAGTCAAAGCTGTCTCATCATTTTCATCTTTTTCTCTTTTATGTTTCAGAGGAAACATTAATAATCAAACCAAGTATTGTCTTAATTGGGTAGATCTAGCATGCCTCTAAGTAGAAATGGCAGAAAGTATATCAGCTGAATGGCTCTTTGTAATAAAGCTGTCAGGGCTGACATCCCATGGTCCAAGTCTCCTCCTTCCTCTTTCTTGACAGAATGAGGGGATTATGTAGATGAGTCACAATACTGGCTAGGAAACCTTGTCCTGTGTGCTTGGACTACTCTGAATACATCTCATTGTCACTGAATGTCCACAGTTCTAAACTATGTGTAGGGGACAAACACCTTAACAAAGCTGTTTAACAGTTCAACTAAATGGTTCTGGCGGGCAGGAAGAAACTTTTGAGTGGATGCTTTTGAGAAAGCATCCTCTTACACTCCTTGCCTCTATACATCCCCCCTTCAACCTCTCTTTCTCTCTCCATTCAACCTCTCTCTCTCTCTGTCTCTCTCCCCTCTCTTTCATTAGGTTTTTCTCTGTGTCTCACTCCCTCTCTCTATTCCAAGCTCTTGAAGTTTTTTCCTATTATATATAAATGTTCAAATAATTTATTAATTTCTGATCTTATAGTGCAAAAGCAGCTTTTCTAGCTGTATAGTAGAGAGCAGAGGAGAAAGTTATTGGAAATGGAGAGTGAGTCCCCTAATAGTCATTAGTCAGTCTCAGATCACAAAAGGGCCTTTTAGATGGTGGTGCAAATTTCAGATTTTATTCTAAGTGGGATAGGAAACATTTGGAAGATTTTGAGCAGAAAATACAGTGTGCTTTATATTTTCATATACCACACTATGACTTTAAGTATGTGGAGAATAGACTATAGTAAGTAGCAGAATGATTGGAAGCAGAAAGATAACAGAGAATGATAATGTAGGATTCCAGCATAGATAAGGTGGTGGCTTGAAATAAGGTGTATCATTTTTGGTAATCTGTCTTGTCTTTCCATGGTTTCAAATAGCTAAATGCCTTATTGACAATCTTTTTCCTTCCCTTCCTTCCATCCTCCATCCCTCCCTCCCTCCCTTCCTTCTTTCTTTTTTTAAGAAGAGAATCCACATAAGTGAGTGTTAAACTGACATTTTTCTTCTTTCTCATTTGGTTTCACTGTGAACACTGAGTTTCAGGAGTTTTTCATAGGTTTATCTAGGTGAGAACTTTATGGAACTTCCTCAGAATCTCTTAGAGATTGTAAAGAGTCTTGCAAACTATATTTTTCCCTGAAGACAATAACTTAACCAGTTTAAAGAAGGCTTTCAACATTTCCCCAAAGAAAAATCAGACATTAGATTCACCTTCCCACAGTCTAAATTTTCATTTAATCCTTATTTTGTATTAGAATTTGCCACTCTAAACTTTCTTAATAGCAACAGCTTATAGACAAGGAAGTAAGACTTTTAGAAAATTGTTATTGTTTTCCCAGATGAGTCATTCGGTGGCATTCTGTCAATTTCTTTTATTCTAACTGAGAAATTAATGTCTATAAAAGCATTATTCTATTTGCATATTCTCTAGCATATTATTTTTAACAATCTTTGAAATAGTAGCATGCCAAACATTCTTATAAAATTGTAATTTTGCTTCAAGCCTTTCAGTACAAAACAGCTAAATTTAATAGGTAAAGAAATTTTGAGCTAAAAACAAATAAAATATTAAATTACCAGTAATCATGACATTTAAACAATCTGTTGTTTCAAATATAGGGGCTACAAAAAAAAACTTTTAGATATTAAGACATGGACCAAAATTAACTAATCATGCATAATCTCCATTGAGGCTCATTAAATTAAACTTTGATCTTAAAGTAAACATTAAGTTGAACAGATAAAATTGCCATTTTTCTAGGTTAAAAATACTTTGATATTGTCAATTTTATTTGGTTCAAACTATATTTATATAGAAAGATATTTCAATTCATGCAAATACATTTATAGAAAACCATTTTAATAGAACCATTTTAAGATTTTATGGTAGCTGATAAAAATATACAATAAAAGATGCTTCATAGCTCTAGATATGGAGAGTTTATCAATTATAATCAACACATGTTTCCTTATACTTCAGAATAATATTCATTAATCAGAATATATCTTGAATCTTAAGATTCCATCTCCTGTTTTTATTTTGGTTTTGTTTTCCTCTCACATATATTCAACTACTACCCAGACAATTATGTACTTATTACTTGTTCCATCCTCCTTCAAGTTCCAAACAATGCATTTAATTATGAAATATATTCTTCTAGAGTTTCCAAAAGTATTTAAATTTAACATAAGAGTAATATTTCCCTCCCACCACATTTTTGGACATTTCTCTTTCAAGTTTTTTATGGTGACATCACAGTGCACACAGTTTAAAGATAAGAAATCTTGATATCAACATTAGGTCCTCCTTCTCTTGATTTTACTTTCAGTAAATCAAGAAAATAATCTGATTCTACCTCAGAAATGCCCCTAAGTTGCTGTCTGTCTCCTCTACCCTAGTGATATTAAATCAAAATTATTTTCAGCTCAAAAAGAAAACAGAATTGTCAATATGTTTACAACTGAGAATCAATGTTAGGTAAGTTGAGGTAAGATGAGGTCTGTTAGAAAGTATGATTTCTTTTGAAGATAATCACTTAAATATTATTTAATCAAAATGATTTCTAGTTTATGCTTTTATGTTTAAGAATGTTATAATAGAAATTATTTGTTTTAATGCAGAAGGAGTGAAATATCCATCTCATTAGAAAATAAAATCTGATGATAAGACATGCTCAATTAAATGTTATTTGTTCAGAACAAACAAAAATAGTCTATTATTACAAATAAAGAAAGAAGTACCTGCATATTGTTGTTGTTTTTTAATTCATTTTGCTTGATATTTGTTCCGTGTAAGGAATAACATCAATTACAGTGAACCTGTAGTATATCAGTAAAACAATATGATATAGTGACATTTTAAACTAAAAATATGTTATAAATAGTATTCTCCAAACATTGGTTTTCTCTTCATTATAGTCATGGTACTTTAAGGATGAAAAAGAGTTGCATGTAAAAAAACAAAAGCTATATTATTCAAGCTCAAGCTTCTAATGAAGTGGGAATGTATAACTCATGTTTGAAAGTGAGAAAAATTTTGAAATAATATTCTTCATTCCAAGAGTTTTAAAGTTTAAAAAAAATGATAAAATTCAAGATGTAAATATCTTTGTATTAGTACTTCAGAAGAAATCGGTGTTTATCTCTAGTTTTTCCACTAGATATGTAGATATGTTTCCTCAGAGATGGTTAATTAGTTGGAATGTATTCGATATTCTATGCTTCATCATTCTTGATCATGCCTAGACAAATTTTTTCTCCTGGTATTTTTCAGTAGTTATTATATTAGAGTTTCCTCGTGGCCAATGATATTTTAGATCCAGTTTACAGAAAATAACAAATAACAGAGGGAGAAAACACATCCATTCAGGGAATGTGACACAGTGAGAACTTTCTTCAAAGTTAATCTAACAATTTAAGTTTTTATGATTGTTTTCCAGTTATGATTTCTCAGGTTGCTAGGGTCCAAGTTTAGGCTAATAATGATCTCAATCAAGTCAGTTATGCTAAAACCTCACCAGGCAGTAATCAGTATGGATATTGCCTTCAGCTGTTCTGATGAGTGAGGGACAGCTAATAACTGTTTTCCTGAGAGTTATAGTTGTCTGCATGATCAAATTTCTCTTTTAGCAAGGCAATTCCAAATAGAATCTTTCCTTTCTTTTTTCTGAGTCATTTAGCAGTATCAGAAAGTTCGACCTGATTCTACTGACTTTATATTATTTAATTCTTTGAAATTGTTATAATATAACAAGGACCAGAGCTTCTTGTTCAGAGTGCATATGGTCTTGATTTTAAGAATTAAAAGGCTTCCTTGGTCATGAGGATGAAGTATTAATGTAATTCAGAATAGGATGGATTGGAGGTGAAGTTTCTATTGAGAGAATGTATATCAGCTCTTTTTATATTTTTTCCTCTACTCAAGGCTAAAAATTGGCTTAATCAAATATTTATTTTACAAATAGTACCCCAGGAAAAATTTTATTGAACCTAAATTATTTGTGTAAAATGAAGTATCTGGCAAACCAAATATACTTTCCTCCACAGGATAAATATTAATTCAAAATCTGCTCTTGGCAAGTAATTTTCTGGCCTTTTAATTGTACCTTTGAATTCCTTTCTTCACATACTAATAAGTTCAAAAAAGCAAATCATGGAAATTAGATGATTTTAGTCTCATATAGGCAGAATACACTCTACATTACTCTCTTCTGCCTAGTTAAGAGAAGTCTATTTGTACTTATATTTATTGTGTTCATCGTCATGATTTGGTATTCAGGAATTCTGGAAAAATTTTTAGTGCACAATATTCAATTTTAATTCAACCCTGGCAAATCCCAGTGTCAGACTCTCACATTAATCTAAAGCTAAAAAGCAAACACATTTTATACCTCCATAGACCCACACTTTGTTGAAGTTCTAGCTTCTCACTCCACCTCAACTTTTATATACATTCAAAATGTTGATTATGATTACTTTTGCTGCAAGGCCCAATGACCTGAATTTCAACATGTTAATTCACTCAAAGTGGTTGATAGTCTTCAATCCATACTGTTACGTTTCTTCTCTGGTAGTCAGTCATTACAAAGTGCGTACTCTAATTTTACTTGCCTATAATGCAGTATTGTAGGTTCCCATTTCATCCTAATTCCTCCGTCTCACTGTTCAGATTAGTAAGCAAATATCCTGTTTACCAGTAGATATAGTTTTCCCTCCACATTATAAATATGAAGACCTGCTATAATTTGAGGACTGAGATCCTGTCCCACCAAATGGAGCTTGAAGTGGCAGACTTTCTTCAGGCAGAAAAGAGGGTAAATAGAAAAGGAGAGGTGGCAATGCAAATCTGATGGTAAAGGGAGAAAAAAATCAAAAGATATGAACTTAAAATTCTGCAAAAGGAGAGAACCAAAAATTGTACAACACTTATCCTGCTGCCGAAAAAGAAAAAAATGCCATCATTAATCTATATTTTGCTACACTGAAATAAAATGGTGTTCTTTATTTAAAGATTGTGTAATATACTACAAATAGGCAACCCTCACTATGAAAGATATAAATAAAAGCAGACGGTGTGTGTGGTGTGTAGTAATGTTATTATAAGACTATTAAAAAACAAAGTGAAAATAAAAGGAACAATCCATTTCAACAGACAACATCCCAAAATAGAAAAGAAATAACAAAAAAAAAAAATTTAAAATGAAAGAAAATGAAGAAGCACAACACTTCAAACTGAATTAAGTATCTTCGAGTAAGCATTTAAGGATATATATATACAAAAAAAAAACCAGTTTCAAACATAAGCTTAAAAATTAAAATGAGCAAGAACCAAGAAAAAGAAGATGAAGGCAAAGATGAAAATGAAGTTGAAGAAGTAAAGAATGAGGAAGAGGAAGAAAAGAAGGAAATAGATAAGATTCTATTGAACTCAGGAAAAATGGAAGAAAAGATAATAAGCACAGAAATTAATACTAAATTACAAAGTCCACATGGAAAAGTAGATTCAAATGACAAATTTAAAGGAGGCATGAAGATAGGAAAACAAGTAAGAAAATAAAAATGAGATAAAGAAAAATTTTAAAAAGTCAGACTGAAAGAAGTTGAAAGAGGCAAAGACTGTTCACCATTTTTATAATTGAAGTCTATGAGGAAGAAAAACAAAGCAATAGGCAGAATCAAAAGGAAAAACAAACAAATGAAATGTAGAACATGCACATATACAAAACTCAGTTATGAACAAGTAATAAATAAACATGTATTATTGTACATAATAAAAAAAGCCCACAGAATATCTGGAAAAATCAGCCCAAATGGTCAATTCCAAGATACATTCTAGTAAAACTATTAAACTTTAATTAATTAGAAAATATTTCAGTGCCTCCAGAGAAATATGCTGAATATCTTGCTAAGACCAAAGGATTAGACAGATGAGCATACATTTCAAAATCAATATACTAAGCAAGGTAGAATTTTTCAATATATTCAAGAAAAGAAAAGAAAAACTCAGTATTCTATACAGACAACTGGCTTTACAATAAAAGGCTACAGAGTAAAACAGTTTTTAAACATGCAAAAACTAGTAACAATCAAGTATTATATTTCCTAAGGATTGTAAGCCTAAAAAAATGTTTAAAACAAGCAAACAATGGTGGGAAAATAACATCCTAATGTTATAGGTTTTGACAAATTAGAAATAATGGAACTGAAGTACATTGGATGAGAAGGAGAAAGGAAAGAAGACATGAGCATAAGCTTCTTTAGTCAAAGCACATTTAAAATCAGAAAATTCAGGACACACAAGAGAAAAATACTGTTTATAAGAAAACGTAATAGAGATCTCAGTATAAGACAGCTCAAGGAGACTTGAAAGAGTTTCATAAAATGAAAATATTAAAAACTCTGTAATCACAATAAAGCATAACTAGAATTTAATAAAGGAAATAAAAACAAAATACCTTTCTAACTCTGTTGCAACTGGAAATAGAAATCAAAGTGACAGAATCTCTAAAAATGTTGGAATATGTAGGCTACATTTATATAGTGATCAGATCAGAATTTATACACTTAAATTTTAAATTCTAAGAAAAAGTAAATTAGAATCTAAATTCAAAATACTTGAAAAAGAGCAAGCTAAATTTTAAAAAGCACAAGGGATTAAATAATAAAAATAAAATAAGAAATTGATGTGGTATCAATTTGTAAAAAAGTAGATCTAAAATGATATATAATTCTGGTTCTTTGAACAAAATTAACAAAATTGCCAAAACAAAATAGCTAACTTAAACCAGTTAGTGAGGTAAGAATCAGATATATCACATAAGAAATAACATGGAATAAATAACCATTAGAAAAGAAGAAACAAAAAAAAATACCCTTTGAAATGTAAATATATTATAGAATGTATGCAAATATATATGGAAACCTAAATGAAAATGTAATTTTACTTGAAAAATGCAGTTTTCTTGAATTGACAATAGAAACGTAAAACAGCCAGATTAATTTTATTAGAAGAAATAAAGAAAGTTATCAAGGAATTTCCTCCCTATAGCAGGTCCAGGTATTAGTTTCATAGGAGAGTTGAACCAAACTTTCTAAACCAAATAGTCTCAATGATAGATAAATTGCTTAATATAAAAAGGATGACTTTTAAATTTCTTCTGTAAAGTGGGTAGGCCCCATTATCATCAGCATCTGTGTTCCTCACAGAGAAAATGAAAGCTATGGAAGAAAATTTCTTTTATCTTCCTTTCATACCCATTCTTCATTTTTACTGCTTACTGTTACTACTAGGTTATACTTATTGCCCGGGCACTGGATCTCATTTCTACCTACCTTCACAGAATCTATTTAATGATTTTCCTAACCTTCTTCATGAAATATGTTTTCATCTGTAGCAACCAGGCACAAAAACAAATATAGAATGTAATATCCTCATTATAACTTTCAAATTTTCTAAAATTCACCAAACCTTGGAAATGACCTCACAGAAGAAACAATAGCTAGTTGGGTGTTTTTTGTTGTTGTTGTTGTTCGTTTGTTTTAATTTTTCTCCAGTGAGATACCTTCCATGGCTGGTAAAAGGGAGAGTTTCAAGAACCCAATTCTCTATTGTGTGTGTTGAATTAAAAAAATTTCCTCTAAATTTCCTTCCAACATGAATATTTAATGACTAATATATGAAAAAATTATGGAAAAGCTTCTAAAATGAATTCATTTTAGTTGAAATGTTATTTTCCTTAAATAGACTGTATTTTGAGAGATGGAAAAATACATTAAATACATGCAACAATTATGTAATTTTTTATGAGTCATTTTAAAAGAAAATGTATGCATATTAAAGTACTTACTTAAGAGATTTTTATAACCAAATCTGTTGGAATAAAAGCTGTTGATTATTGTTTAGATTGTTCTCAGGCTATGTTCAAGTGAGACTTTCTTTAGAATTCTAGGATGTTTTAGGTTTGATAAGCATTCTTTGACTCATCATCTGAAATATAACATTAAATCAAATATATTTTCCCTTGATTTTAATTCTTGGTCCCTGTTACATTTGTTCTTCCCCAAATAAATTATTTTAATTTATTACAAACATCCAGAAAGGTTATGAATGATATTTCATACACACACAAAATGGCCAGTAATCTCTGATCCCACTCATAGTAGAAGAAATATAAATGAAAGCCATTTTTCATTTTTGAGTATTGCAAAATTATCTTAAAGTTTAAAATTTCGGTACTATTAGTAGCATGGGGAAATAACTTTCATGCAAAATGTGATATATAATATCTATCCAATTTTTAAATGTACATGACTCTTTTCAAAGTAATACTAGTTTAAGAATTTGAGTGTTTAATGTATATAATAAAAAGTATTAATTTTTTGGAAGAAAATCTGAATTTAACATATATTTAATAATCAGGCCAATTCACATCTTTAAAGCTTGATTTATCATTTTTTATAATGGCATGTAAGGTATAATTTATCTCTAGGTTATAAAATAAGTTTTCCATTAATAAGATTTTTCAAATAAATAATAGTTTAGGAGTAGTACATTAATATTTTTACAGTGAAAAATTTGAACATTTTTTGAATTGGCATAAAGACATTGTCTTAAAAATAATCCTTCTCTGGTTACAAAAGATATACATATATTTAATTTGAGTAAATAAATAACACCTTTATTTTTTGCCTGAGTAACATTTTTTGTCCCTAAGATAGAAGGACATCTTTAAGCCTAATGAGAGTTTCAATAGCTCTAATGTGAATTAAAAATATAAAATACAATATACTATATTCTAAAAATAAGAAGGTTTGCATTGTTCATGCTTTTTTGTTTCATTTTTAATTTTAAGTATTTTTAAAAAGAGCAAAATTAAATATTTTAAAGTCCCTTTTACTATCACTGCTTGAAATTTAAATCCCACATATAAGCTACTCTTTCATAAGGCCTGCATGCAAATGTCTACATAGTTCTTAAATATTCCAGTGTTGGAGGTTTAAGATAATTTGACAAAAACCATGCTTATCTGTAGAGCTCTAAATAATACTACACTTTGATTTTTAATGAGGAATATCAAAGTATGTAATCAGTTATAGATTTTTTCCTTTACAAATAGATATTAATGTTCACTCTACAAGTCTGGGACATAAAATTTTTGTACATATTCAAAGCATTTACTTTTGCTGTTTAATGTAATATTTATTTTTATATCTATCCTGATATTTACTTGCAATTTGAGTCTAAGAGACAGTTAAAGTGTCTTCTGCTTTTGTGAGCTGACTTGGTTGCTGTGATGCCCGCATAGCAAAAGATTTGGGCAGTGAGGGAAGTTGTGAGCAAGGGAAGTATTGCAAGTAAGGAAGGAGACTAATCAAGCAGAAATACACACCAGTCTAGGTATAGGTCTCTTAACAGCAAACATACAACTTAATCTATTACTGACCCAGTAAACTGAAAATTAACAAACATAAAATCCATGGAAAAAATCTAGAAATAGCATTACTAACAGGATGTTTAAGGGTGACACTTGTCACCTGAAAGAAAATACATGTATGCTCACAAATATTCATTGGTATATGATTTTTTTAAAGATTTATTTTTTAAATTTATTTCTCTCCCCTCCCGCCCCAGCTGTCTGCTCTCTGTGTCCATTTTCTGTATGTTCTTCTGCATCCACTTGCATTCTTGCCAGTGACACCAGGAATCTGTGTCTTGTTTTGTTGCATCATCTTGGGATCATAGTGAATTGGTGCTCAAAATTTGCCCTCAAAATTTTCTTATGTAAGTTACAAAGATTTTGGTCATCAGCACATTGGATTCAGTTTAGAGCTCCTAACCTCTCCCTAGTAATAATTTTAGCAAGATTCAAAATTCTTCATAGTTTGCTATAATTTACATTCTGCTAGGTAGCTATAGCAGAATGGATAATATTTGCCAAAGAGTGTATATGTTTCACAATTGGTTCAGTTTGTTAAAGGATACTAATGCAAAAATAGCATAAATGAATTAGCTTTTATAATGGGGATCTATTAGGGGAAATCTTACCATTCTGAGGCTGTGACATGTCCAAATCAAAGCATCATGGGAGATGCTTTGTCTCATCAATGGTTGGCTGCTCTGCCACACATGGCAAGTCAAAATGGTGGCCATTGAGTGCTTTCTCCCTCAGACTTGCTTTCTTTTCCAAGCTCAGCTGTGGGCAATTGGGCATATGTCTCATGTCTCCCAGGAGCCTCATCTCTTTAGCTTGGGCAGCTTGGCTGATTTCAGATTTAGCCTCTCTCAGCCTCATATGGTTTCTCTTTCTGTGACTGTATGCTATCCTGAAGTCCTCTATCACATGGCAGGGTAACATGGAAGCTCTCTTTCTCTGTGTGTCTCTTCCTATTTTCCCTTTTTATATAGGACTCCAGCAAGAGGGCGAAGATGCACCCTGAGTCATGCCTCACTGAAGTACTTCAATCAAAAGCCCCTAACCGAATTCAATACAATCAAAGAGTCCCATACCCACAAGAATGGATTATCTCCAAGAACATGATCTTTTCTGGGATTGACAAAAGCTTCAAACTGTCACACAAATAAAACAAAAATTAAAAAAAAAAACAAACACTTCAGTATCCATTTTATTAGTGTAACTATGCTCCTCTAATCCAATTTGGTCAAGTCCCTAAATTAACAATCTGCCTTATCCCTATAAATTTCTAACAAAATGTTCAATAGGCATGAGGAAAATGTGCCATGCCATGTTTCATGAGTTGTTATCACATTTGTAAATTAAAATGATGTTGCATTCAGAGATGGATATTTTCCATGTGTTAGCTTTCATGTAACTATGTGTGCTTTTAGAAAACTTTCTCCCTTGATGGCACATATTTATATGATGAAGGCTCAATTTTTGGCATCAAAATGTCATCACTGAAATTTAAAACCGTTATACTGTGGCAGTTAGTTTGCAATTGTTATCTGCATGTTATTTTACCTTACATGGATCTGCTTTAGGTTTTTGGTTGAGTTTGGGTCTGCTCCAAGCATCTCATTCTGGTAGAGGTCTGGAGGAAAAAGTATTGACCTGTGCCTTGCATTTCTTATGATAAATATTAAAAATCTCAGAAAGGTGAGCAAAAATATACATTGTCTTTAAGACCTAGGCTGAGAATTAGCACTTTAATTCCACCCACTTTTGGACAAAGCCAATCATATAGTCAACACCAGTATCGATGAAGGGTAAAGATGGAGTGTTAGATAAATCAGAGTGAAATATATATTGAATATAAACTCATCTAATGTAGCAGTCATCAGGGTAGAGACCAAAGTAACTCAATGAATTGCTTTGCAGATTCCTTATAGAGAAAGAGAGCTAATAATTTAATTGAATTCAACATTAGGAGTTCATGGCCTTTAATATCCAAGGAGATTGACTACTTTTCCTTTTCTGTCTATCCTCCTCTACTACTTCATGATATTGTGAAGTGGGATCCAGCTTGATCCTCAGACTATGTCCATCATAAGAATCCAAATCTGTATGGCTGGTGTGAAGAGTGAAAGGTCAAGGATTTTATTTACATGAAGCGTTGAAGAACAACCTAGGAAAGCATTAATCTTCAGAAAATGGAATTGACAGGTATTTCTGCTCTTAAGCAAGACTAGCTCTAAGACAAAACTTCCAATATCAGAAACAAAGAGATATTTTGAGTATTTCATGCTGAGACTCACATTTGCCCTCAACTTAGATCCTCATAAACTTATAACTGGGTCTTACAGAGGGGATAGAGAGAAGAAAGCAGGTAAAAATAGAAAGATCTGATTTGGCAAACACTTCGATATGGAATGGGGTAAGTTAATATTTACCTGCTATGGACAGAGAGAGTATGCATTGCCCCCTACCTAGTCCAAGGATCATGTAAAGCTATGGTTCCTGACCTTAGTAATGGTGGTGGCCATGGAGGATCTCTGATCAGATCTCCATCAAGGCATTCTGCTGCTGAGAAAATAACTGTTTAACCTCCACCAGCTACTTGTCCTCTGTATCCACTAGTATAGTAACATTGAGGGCACACTTTCCCTGGTGGTATTATAGCTGGCTCATTCAGGCCAGACACAGGACTACTAAAATAGGCAAATGTTGCTCAGGGAAGCACCCTCCTCCCCATCAGCCTGTCCCAGACTTTCTCAGAAGTGCACTGCAGTCCAAGACTCATCCTACCCAATATTTTTTTTACATCTCTCCTTTTACAAACTCCAGCATGCAATGTGTGATGAAGGTTACCTCTGCTTATGCATGTATCATCTCACTTTATCCTTCACAGCATTTCTCAAAATAATACTTTCACATCTCTAATCTCATATTGCTATCTGCTTTTCAGAGAACACCAGATGACACAATAATCAAAAGAGTAAGTAGTGTTAGTGGTAAGATGTGGCTGCAGTGCCCAGCATTGATGTAAGCAGATGTATACTGTAGAAGGCACATTGTTGTACAGAAGAAGGGATGTCCTTCAACACCTCATGGAAATAAACTATTTGACCCTTTATCTTGCACTTTAACCATGCAGGTTTAAATTCATGGGCATGCAGAGAGTTTGGAGATCAACCTAACTTAAATAAAAAGCAGTGGTATAATCCAGTGAAGGAGACAGACCAATTGGACAGAAGGCTCACTGCTCAGTAGAGGTAATGTTATGAGCAGAAGTGGAGTGATGGTTGAGGAAATCACCTCTACTCAAATTGCTGACTGCAGGGTCACCGGAGAGCAAAGTGGAGTAAAAGTTCAGGTAGGAGTGACTTTTTATGGGCCAAAAGGCATCCATCAAGTCATTGTTACATAATTTAGCAGATATTGGGAGTCGTTAATTGAAGACAGAGACCAAATAATTTGGGAAAGAAAGAGAGAAATGGAAGGGGGGAGGAATGGCAGATGCAAGGAAAGCATAATTCACGAGCACTTGCTAAGATACTTTCTTAAAATGATCCCTGAAAAAAATAGTATCATGGTTCATGACTTGTAATAGTAGGTTGGCACAAGAACAACTGAAATATGCATTTTATTTTATTTTTTAAAAGATTTATTTATATATTCCCCCTCCCCTCATTGTTTACACTCACCTTCTATTCTCTGTGTCCTTTCACTGTGTGTTCTTCTGTATCTTCTAGTCTTCTCTTTTAGGTGGCACCTGGAAACAATCCTGAGACCTTCCAGAGTATGAGAGAGGAGCTCAATCTCTTGAAATACCTCAGCTGCCTCATCTGTTGCATCTCTTATTGTCTCTTCTCTGTGTTTCTTTTTATTCTGTCATCTTGCTGTGCCAACTTTCCATGCGGGGCAGCACTCCTACAAGGGCCAGCACCCCTCTGTGAACCATGTGGACCAGCACTCCACATAGGTCAACTTTCTACTCAGGCCAGCTCACCCTGCAGGCCAGCTTGCCTTCACCAGGAAGCCCCGGAAATCGAACCCTGGACCTCCTATATAGTAGATGAGAGCCCAATCACTTGAGGTCACATCTACTTCTCACTGAAATGTGCATTTTAAAGTGACTTTATTTAGACCTCTTGTTAGTTTATCTTAAAGAAACACAGTTGCTATTATGTTGTTAAAATTCCTAAACGTATACCAGCTTCATGTCTGATTGATTTTATTTTAAGAGAACAAAGTTGACTCAGCATATAAACCAAATCACCATAACAAAGAGATCCTATACTGTGATGTCACTTAGATTGCCACTTCTAACTCTGCCAAGATTCCAAATCTATCTTGCCATTTCCATGGTCTAGTAAGTTTTCACCTGTAGACATGGAAACCATAAAAACTCTGTTAATTTTTTAAATAAAAAAGTTTAAAAGTTTGTTAATTTTCTTGCATTGGTTGTATTGTTATTGTTGTTATTGATGCTAATATTTTGAGTTTTTGACAGATAAATCATCATGACTCTTTTCAAAAAATAGTGATAGCAGGGTATAGGCTAAATGAGAGGAGGAAAAGAATGCTTGCAAGTTCCAGCGCACTTTGCATGACATTACTTAAGAGAAAAAAATCTAGTTGCTAAATTGGAATCCAAGATGAGGACTGGTTTTAGAGAAGACCCAATGTCTTCTAGGAGGAGATAACTCCAAGTCACAAGTCAAGAGTGATCTGAATCCTCTTCTTATAAATGATTATTTATTTGTACTTTTTTGTTATTTATATTCTGTAATTTTTCAATAATTAACATTTGATTCCTTAAGGATCAAATATCTAAATTTGTTACTAAGTAAATATTTAAATGGGAACATGGCAGGTGATAATGTTCAGAAAGTTGAGCATAGAAGTTAAAAAAAATGAATGAAAATATATATAATTGGAGAGTTAAAAAAATTGCATGTGTAGCAAGTAGCTTTTGAGGGAACAGGCATTAGTCAAAGCATATTCTATTACTGGATTTACTGTTGCAATTTCCTTTTCATGAATGGTGCTTCCTACCTTACTGTCAAGTGTTTAAAGTCACTGAGTTACTTCCAACAAATTTGAGGTAAGGAGACTAGATATTACAGTATTATAATACTCACTTGATGGAAGGGAACTGAGCTAAGATGATATTGATGAGAAAATGGAAATAACAGGAAAGTCATTGCAAAAAGAGAATAAATCTGTTTGGAACTGAGAACTATCCATTCATTTCAAAATCTGGTTCACAGAATCCAAAAGCAAATTTCTACGACATGAAAGAATTTTTGCTGGATATTTTGGCAAAGATTCTAGAATATGAAAAACCTATACAAATATTGATAAACACATTTGTATTTGTAATGCTGATATATAGACTCACTAAACTGGTTTAACACTTAAAATTTTTAGAATTAAGGAATTTAAATTTTAAACAACTAGATTGTTGAAGTCTTACATAGAAGGAAATTTGTGGAATATCCCATACAGTTTTTGACAAAGGCATTTTTTACTGTTTCCTTTCCAGACTGCTAGATTTTCTGCATGCGTAAAGTTATAGAGATTTCTACCAGATATTCCTCAAAAGTTCCAACAAGAAGCTTAAACTTTCATAGAGTCTATTTAGTTGAAAATTGTCTGTGTGGCTAAGAGGGTTTAAAATAAGATAGCCACATTAAGTGCTTAAAAGAGAAGTGTACTAGGATTTTCAATTCCTCATTAATATCCAACTTTTCCAGAGTATTTGGGTAATAGCCTCAGAAAACTTTTATTTAGACACTTAAATTCCATTTATGCAATTGCTTAACAAAGCTGTATGTTTGCATAAATTCCAGAGCTCTCTTCCTCAAGTTTCCTTCAGGAAGAGAATATAAATATACTTTTAAAAGTCTTTGATATATTCCTGTGCCAGTTGAGCCCTGAATCTCAGAAGAGTTGCAACACCTACTCTTCAGTGCCTTGGATTCACCCAGTAAAACTAACAAGGAGGTGATGGACCATGCCTATCCCAAGGAAAACAGATTGTCTGCAATTGCAAAAAAGACAGTTCTATCTATCTGCCCCCATGGGATCTAAGTCCCTCTCAGTTAGAAAGTGAGTGGGTATCACCATCCCCAAATCCTCATAATTGGGGAATGAACAATGGAACAAAGTGGACTATTTTAATATTATAAACTTTTTATTCTAGCAATGGAAGAATTTGAATCATTGATATAAAAGCAGTGGCCACCAGAGGTTCTGAATGGTGATAGAGGGAAGAATAGGTGTAACATGGAGGCATTTTCAGGACATGGTAACTGTCCTTCATGACATTGCAATGACATACACAGGCCATTACATATTTTGTTAAACCTATAAAATCATGTGAGGCAGAGTGTAAACTATAATGTAAAGTATATCCCATAGTTAGTAACAATACTTAAATATGTTTTCATAACTGTAACAAATGTACCACACTAATAAAGATATTGCTAATGTGAGAAAGTGTGGGAAAAGTAGATGTGGGACATATGGGAATCCCCTATATTTTTATATAACATTTATGTAATCTAAACCTTCTTTAAAAATAAAAAATTCCAATCATTTAAGGAAAAAAAGTCAATACAGTCAGATTTCTGGGAAGATGGCATCAGAGTAGGCAGGCAGGGCGCAACTCTCTCACAAAAACAACGGACAAAGGGCCAAAAGTTGCACAAGTGAATTGCTTTGGGGCTCAGCAGACCAAGACAGTGCTATACAACTCCCAGTGGGGTGAGGGACAGAGAGATGAAGAACCTGAAACAACAAATATGAGTTACCAAGCCACCATGGTATAAGGGAAGGGATCCCATCTGCCAGCCACAAGATATAAAGCTGGGATAAAATCCATGGCACACTGCAGTCAAATGAGGGGAACAGACATCTTTCTCCCTGTCAGCAGTTATCAGAGAAAAAGGAAGGGAAATCAGGGGATTTTTCTTCCATGATTTCAGCCAGCAGAGATTGCTTTGAATCTCAGATCTAACCAGACCAAAACAAAGGAAAGCAGAGATTGAAAGAAAAGCCTCTCTAGAGAGGTGTGCTCACAAGGGCCATCTGCTGGCCAGTAAGGAAACCACATGGAGAAATGTATTAAGTCCACTCAGCCCAACCTCCTGGGAGAAAATCTGGGCCCATTAGTGAATCCCTGGCTGAATGTGATAACTTAAGTTGGAAAATTTTAAAGAATTAGAATGAGTTGAACCAAATATCAAAGAACAGCTATGAAAAAAGAACGGTAGACAAGAGAGAGAAACTGGTGATCAGTAAATTCACTACCAAATTTGGAAGCCTAGATATAAGCAAAAAATTACAATACTAAGAAACAGGAAAATATGGTCCAGCCAAAGGAACAAACCAAATATCACAAAAAGATAAAGGATTTTAGACAATTAATCAATGATAATCACATAATTCTCCTGAATCAGTTTATAGAGCTGAAAGAAAATAGGTCTAAAGAGATAAAGGATATTAAGAAGATACTGGGTGAGCATAAAGAAAAATTTGAAAGCCTGCAAAGAAAAATAGCAAAGTTTATGGGAATGACATGATGGATGAGATTAAAAATAAATTAGAAGCACATAAGAACAGATTTGAATTGCTTGAAGACAGAATTAGTGATTTTGAAGACAGAACATCTGAACTGTAAAAGCCAGGAGAACAGAAAGAGAAGAGAATGGGAAAAATAAAGCAGGGTCTCAGGGAATTGAAAAACAATGCAAAATGCATAAACAGATGTATTACTGGTATTCCAGAAAGAGAATGGGAAAGGGACAGAAAGAATGTTTCAGGATATAATGACAGAAAATTTCACAACCCTTATGAAAGACATAAATATCAATATTCAAGAAGGACAACCCACACCAAACAGAAAGAATAAATCAGAATAGACCGAACCCCAAGACATCTACTATTCAGAATGACAAATAGACTTCAAGAGAGGATTCTGAGAGCATCAAAAGAAAAGTAAAGCATCAAATACAAGAGAACTGTAATAAAATTGAGTGCTGACATCTCACTGGAAACCATGGAGGCAAGAATAGGCATGTTGTATTTAAGATACCACATCGATCAATCGAAAAAGAAAAAAATCACATGACCCTGTCAATTGATGTAGAAAAGGCATTTGACAAAATACAGCACCTTTTCTTGATAAAAAAAAAAAAAAACTCCAAAAGAGAGGAATATAAGGAAGCTTTCTCAATATGGTATGTGCATATAAGAAAAATCTACAGCTAGGATTGTACTCAATGGTGAAAACTGAAAGCTTTCCCTCTGAGACAAGCAACAAGACAAGGAGATTCTCACTGTCACAACTGTTACTCAATATTGTGCTCCAAGTTCTAGCTAGAGAAATTAGGCTAGATAAAGAAGTAAAATGCACACAAATAGGAAAGGAAGAAGTAAAACTTTCACTAACTACTGAAATTTATTTCCTATATTTAGAAAATCCTGAAAAATCCACAACAAAACTACTAAAACTAATAGACAAATTCAGCAAAGTGGCAGGATAAAAGATTAGTATGTAAAAATCAATAGCAGTTCTATACACTATTGATGTTCAATATGAAGAGGAAATCAGAAAAAAATATATTTATAATAGCAACTAAAACAATCAAATATTTAGGAATAAATTTAACCAAGGCCATAAAAGATCTTTAACCCAAAAACTAAAAAACATTGCTAAAAGAAATCAAAGAAGACTTAAATAAATGGAAGAACATTCAGTTTTCATGGAATGGAAGAATAAATATTGTTAAGGTGTCAATTCTACCCAAAGTGATTTGCAGTGCCAACACAATCCAATATAGATCCCAACATCCATTTTTGTGGAAATGGAAAAGCCAATAATCAAGTTTATTTGAAAGTGTAAAGGGACTGAATAGCTAACACATCTTTAAAAAGAAGAGCAAAGTTGGAGGACTTTCACTTCCTAACTTTAAAGCAAATTACTTAGCTATAGTGGTGAGAATAGCATGGCAATTGCATAAAGACAGACTGATTGACAAATGGAACTGAACTGAGAGCTCAAAAATAGAGCCTCACATCTATAGTCAAGTGATTTTTGACAAGGCTGTTAAGCCTTCCCAGCTGGGCCTGAACAGTCTATCCAAGAAATGGTGCTGGTAGAACTGGACAGCCAAATCCAAAAGAAAGAAAGAGGACCTTTATCACACACTCTTACAAAAATTAACTCAAAATGGATCAAGGGCTTAAATATAAAAGTGACAACCATAAAACAACTAGTAGAAAATACAGGAAAACAGCCTCAAGATCTTGTGGAAGGTGGGTGGTTTCTTAAACCTTACACCCAAAGTACCAGCAATAAAAGAAGAAATAAATAGATGGAGTCTCTTAAAAATGAAACACTTTTGCACTTCAAGGAACTTTTTCAAAAGCATGAAAAGACAGCTGACCTTTATATTTGGAAATCACATATCTGATAAGGGTTTAATATACATGATATGTAAAAAGATCATATAGCTCAACAATAAAAAGACAAACTACCCAATTAAAAAAGGGGCAAAAGACTTTAAAAGGCAATTGTCTAAAGAAGAAATATAAATGGCAAAGAAATATATGAGAAAATATTCAACATCACTAGCGATTAGGGAAATGCAAATCAAAATTTCAATGAGATATCATTTCACACCTATTAGAGTGGGCACTCTAATTAAAAAGCCTGAAAACTCTAAGTGTTGGAAAGGATGTGGAGAGATAGGAATGTTTATTCACAGTTGGTGGGGATGTAGAATGGTATAGCCAGTCGAGAACTATTCTGCAGTTCTTATGGAAGTTGAATATAGACTTGCCATGAGACCCGGAAATACCATTGCCAGGTATGTATCCCCAGAAGAACTGAGGGCAGTGACACGAACAGACATCTGCACCCCTGTTCATAGTGTCATTATTCATGATTATCAAAAGCTGGAAACAGCCCAGGTGCCCATCAACTGATAAACAGATAAATAAATTGTAGTGTATACACATGATTAAATACTGTGCAGTAATAAGAAGAAATGAACTTGTGAAGCATATTACATGAATGAACCTGGATTACATTATGCTGAATGAAGCAAGCAAGACACAAAGGGACAAAATCTGTAAGAGTGTGCTATTATGACCTAAATATATTGGGTAAATTCATGAAGTTAATAACTAGAATACAGTTGACCAGAAAATTGAATGAGATTAGAGAATGGAAAGCTGAGGGTTGATCTGTGCAGAACTGGTAAAAAGATTGTTTGTAAATATTTGGAAATGAATAGAAATGGTGAAAGCACATCATAGTGTTTATAACTAACAGAGCTATTATAAGGGCATAACAGTGATTGAAAGAGTAAATCTTGTATAACAATGAAACCTAATGCAAAATACAAATATAGGTGATATTGCATCTATAATACTGTTTTTACAAAATATAAATACAAATGAACTAGGGAGATGGAAACAGAATAGCAGTTATGTACGACAGTGGAAGCATAGAAGGATTGAGAAGTGATGAGTTTTTGTTTATTTATTTTTTTATTTTATTATATTGGAATTATGAAAATGCTCTAAAAATGATGAATGCACAACTATGTGATTATATTAAATACCATTGATCATATACTTTGGATGAATTTATGCCTTATTAATATTTATCAATAAAATTGATTTGTTAAAAAAGTCAATACCCTACCCTGGACTACAGTAAACTGTTATTATTGTGTCCCTTTTTTATTCTCTCAAATACATTGTGAAAGTAGGATGATCAGAACTCCCAAATTGGCCATAATAGTCATGAAGAGGAAAATTATTCCAGAATGTACCAAAAATCCATTTGTTAAAAATCAATTTGTTAGTACTACAAGATTCTTTTTTCTCTTTCTCATTCTGTTTTGTTAATAAGTTTTGTATATGCATGTTTACATTTTTTCTTTCATCCTAAGAATGAGAACAACCCTGGGAGCCAACAGTTAAGCTCTGAAAATCATCATATTACTGTGAACATATTCCATTTTCCACCATGCATTCATCACTATTTTATAAAAGAAACTTTAATTACCCTCTGAAAAATAGAGCCAAAGATAATGCAATGGATTTTGACATAAAACCTAACATTTGAACATATACAAGTTTGCTAACCAAAGCAATAACTCGCAGGAAGTTTGGCCACAATTGAATTAGTCTCCTTGTTTTATATTTAAGATTTATGTCTCTGCTATTCAACAGTAACTTCCCTTTCTCTTGTGTTCCCTTTGAATAATTATTGTGCTTAAAAACTTACTAAAATACTTGAGCCATATCTTTTAGTTCTCTACTTTAAATAGTCCATTAATCTTAATGTGGAAGGAATTGCAAAGTATATAATATTCTACTCAATATAGGTTAACTGCTTCCTCTGATGGGTATTTCTTCCTCAAATATTATTATTTGGTTTTCCTCTAGTAAATTTTTGTAGCAAATGTAATTTTTCTTTTCTTAAATAGTTCTAATTTGGAATGTTTGAGAGAGTAAAATAATATTTTAATGAATTACACATACACTGTGTGTCTACTAAATGGCAAGCGTCATGCTCAGCAATGAGCATAAAGAATTACGGTAAGTCTCTGTCCTTCATAAGTGCTCCCCATGAGTCTTGCTGTGGAGATAAAACATTAAAAAATTCAGTGTAGTGCTATGGTGATTTTGAAGGAGGCAAACCAAGAACATTACCAGAGAATATAGAGATAATTGACAAGACTGGAGGTTGGCAAAGAGTCAAGAAGTTTTACTGGAAGAAGTAACGATAGGGTAAGTTAAGAAGAATGAAGAACATTTCAGAGACAGAAAAGATCAAATGATATTTCCAAGGATGCATCAGACTATTTCTTTCTCCACTTCCTACTCTGTATGCACGAAATTATTTTAGTCATAGCCCCAAGGCCTTCTACTTTCTTCCAGCCCACAGCCTACATACATTGCTATCAATGGCTACAACAAAGTACATATTTTCAAAACCAAGTTTTAAAATAGACTAGATAAATGGGTAAATGAATAAAAAAATAAAGAGTAGCAGGGACCATTAAGACAGAGGAAGAAAACTAAAGAATAATGTATGTCAGGAGGAAGAAGGACCTACTGTTCAGAATATGAGGGAACTATGTGGAAACTGACTCAAAATTGGCCATTGTCTCTGTTGCTGTTTTAGGATATCTTTCAAAAACTACAGGTCAACCTGAGTCCCCTTGGTAGTCTAGATTTCAGAGACATTGATTGCCCTTAGAGATCCTGGGTGACCTTAGACAAATATAACACATGCAGATTGTCTGCTATGAATTAATTCTTTGAAAGTATAAGTCACAGAGAATCAAGTCACAAACACAGAAAGCACTTTGCCAGCAAGACCTAGTAGGGAATATTTTGGCAGAAAAAAAAATGTACAAATTCAGACACAATGGAAAATACTTTATGATATTTGGGTTATTGAAAATATGTTATGAAATGAGGTCCTTCAGAGAGAGACTGGGCATTCTGTGTAGTCTACTTTTGGGGGGGGGGCATAAATATTTTGTGTTTTTTAAGGGATGTTATGTAGCCCATTTGAATTTTATCTGGCATGCTATAATTTCAAACATCTCCACTAAAGTACCCTTTAAATCTGATCATATAAAACACAATGGCTTTGGGGAAATCACCCAATACTCAGAACAATTTAATGCAATAATAGCATTTCTTTTTACACCCATGCTTTATCCTTTTAATTTTTGCATATTTTACCATTTACTCACACTCACACAGAGTGTGAAAGAGAGGTTATAGGATGACCTGTGACTTTAAATATATACTGACAAACTACCTCTTAATCTTAGCCTATCTAGAGAAGCATAGCAGATCTCTAAGATTGGGAATATACTGAAGGGATTTAAGAAAATAAATCACATGTTTGCATTTGGAACTTAAACAATGCTCAACGTTAGTCAATTTTCAACCTATTGCATTATTTCTAAAATGAATATGAATGTCTCAACACAAAGACATCAGGTACATCCAATTGTGTCAATTCAAAGTATTTAGGTAGCTTATGCTGAAAGAGTTAGGAGTGCAAGAGGGTTATTGGGGGTAAAACTTATATATAATTAAGGAGGATTAATGAGGATTCATCAAGACCTCAGACTGTGGTGCTGATATGGTACCTCTGAAAGGAAAGAGGGCGATTTGGGCAAAGAGATCCCCAGACTTTGATGCAGATGTAAGAAAATTTCTACATTCAAACACAGAGCATTAGAGCAAAGTTATAGGAGTCCTATGTCAGGCAGAAAGGTTCAAGCCTTGCTGTTATTGCTGTGATAAGCATTGTCTGGGGGGTCCCCTGTTAGAAACATGGTCTAGATGTAAATCTGCAATAGATCGTGAACTGGTGCAGCTGGAGGTAAGCCCTTTTAAGAAGGGATATTTAAGTGGTGCATTTCCGGGCTGCCACAGGCTAACTATATGCCACATGGACTCACTTCTCCATATACATTTGAAGGAAAATACCACTGGGCTTCCAGTGGGCCTCATTACTAAGGGGAGTCATATTAGGCAGAGATGAAGGAGGTGAATTTCAGTCCTCAGATAAGGCTTTAATTGGTACCGATGGTCTTTTTGTTTCACTATTCACTTGGTTGGGCTTCCACTTATCTGTAGGAGTTCTCCTGAATCTGCTTGGTTTCTGTAGTGGCTAAACAGGTTTATTAAATGAAGAATTTAGAGGACCATACACATTATTCTTAAGACCCTTAGGAGTGGCTCTAATTTGTATAAACTATCCCCTCTCCAAACACAGATCAGGAGGTTACACTATTTTTTATGTACTAACTCAGTCAGAGATCAGCCATTGCATTATCTTCCACCAGAATCTTTCTTTCCACAGGCTTGTAACATGAAGATTACTCCAAATTCCAAGAATGTTAATCCCAATCATACATTCACAGTCTTGGGAACTAACTACCTAGTGTGTCCATGGGCCCAGTCGACTCACTATAGGGTGGACTTTAGCCAGGCCTTCATGTTTTGCATGGCTCCTATAGGTTATCATTGAAGTCTCTGGGTATCAATATCAACTCAGACTTTGTTTCCTTAATGTCCAAATGTCTGCTATTCCCCTTTTCTCAGTATACAGTACCTTTAGTCAGATGATTCTAGGTTCTATTGAATAAAGACTGGGGAATAATTATATATATACTTGTTTGTGATTGCAAAGTCCTTCCTTCTGTGAACCAGTCACAACCTCATTGAAGAGTTCAAGGTCTGGAAACAGTCAAGGCCAGAATTTGGGTAAGGTACCATGGTTTTTTATTGCGGTAACCATTCTTAGCATCCTGCTCACATGTTCCTCTTTCTCCTGATCATTTATATCATGCAGTATTCTCATGAACTGCCCATTTATTTTGCCTTTAGGGATGGCATATTCTAGTATAGAATATACTTTCCATAGTTCTGTGTGGTCCCAACTATTTTGGATGCCACTCTGTGTACTGGGGAAGCCATGGACACATTCTGCAACCCTCAACCAGCCCTACCTTAACCCCCTACTTTTCCCTTCTTGCTTATTTGCCTATAGGTGTTCTGCGTGTTTCCATTTCACAAGATAAGGACACAATTAGCAGCCATTTCCCAGCCCTCATCTTTCCTCTTCCTTTTAGTTTCTGGCTTGCTTATGTGCAGATTTTCATGTTCTCATTTTACAAACGTGGAGGAGACATTAGTTATAATGACTACCGTAAACCCAGCCCCAGCTGCATGCTAGTGTAAGAATTCTGAACAAAGTTTGTTCAATACATGCTTTTTGTTCAATGACAAGGTCCTCTCCCTCCGATATGTAAACACCATGTACTCAGGCAGCAATTGTCCCTCATTTCAGATGTATGGTGGGACATATGGAGCCACCCCTGACCATGACCAGAGAGTTGGCTTCCTCAAAGTACCAGCCATGATCAGATCTCTTCCCCTGCACTTTGGACCATTTGTGCTGTGTAAGTAATGAAGTGGTCAATTGTTGAGAATCTCTGTTGTGCCTGAGCCTGTGATCACAAGACACACCATAAAACCTGCTCAGCAGATCTTGGCCCAATGAGCAAAGTGTGGGGGACATATGGAATGTGTTGATTTTTGGCATTTCTTTTCATTGCTATTGCATTCCTTTTGTACAAAAGCATCTTAGGAAACACAGGGCTCATAACTCTGTGGGTTAAACCGAAGGATCAGGCTAGTTAGAGGTACTGAACCACAGCTGGGGGACCTATGATGTGTTGTCTGCCTCCTTTGTGGTCAGAATGATGATAAATTGGATTTTGACAATCTTTCATAGATGACAGAGAGTTGACTAGCAGTTCCATGCTGAAATCAATGAGGTTGAGTCTTCCACCATGCAGTGTACACTTCCCTGGCTCATGGCCTCTTACATATGTTCTCATTCTGGAACCAGGCAAGCCCATATTCAGGCTTCCTAGACTGATCTTGAGGTTAGTTTAAGACTGATTATTATACAGCAGAGTATTAGAACTGAAAATGAGGATGTAGAAATGAAAATGAAATTATGAACCTTAAGGAGAAGGAGATGAGAGATATGAAAGATAGGTATGGATAGAAGTCTGGAGAGGATCTTCCCTTGTGTCTTGTGTCCAGACTTTATGATGAAAGCACCAATACCCACCTTGATCAACTGATCAATAGGTTGAATGGTGGAGTCATGGCTACTTTATCTCCAACCCTATTTTATATGAAATTCTTAGTCAGTTGGAGTTAAGAGAAGAGTTGACAGGGGCAGGGGAAGGTGTAGTTGATAGGAGTTACTCCCTTTCTATAGACAGAATTTCTGTTTGACTGGATCCTTCAGGAAGTTAGGTGATCAGATCCCACACTTGGTGACCTCCCCTCACTTTCAACTAAGCTTTGGAGTAATGAGTCAGCAGCAGTGGTCATGCTGTGATTCATCAGGTTTATTATACATCCTTTCTTGGGGAAAGAGCTCCCATATTAGGAGTGGGGCCAGACTGGGTGGTAGGTGCCACCTGTTAACCCGGCAAATCCTGAGAACAAGATGGGTAAACAACCACCCATCCTGCCATGAAGCCCACTCACCATACTTATTTTTGTGATTAATAGAATAAGAAGTCCCAAAGGACAACATAGAAAGTATCCATAATATAGAGCTGTTGGAATAAAATAAACTAGAAGAAGGGCCATGGTTTTGACAGGGACAATCTCTCCCTGCCTAACCACATCCATCAATCTCCAGATATAGTCAGTAGAAGAGGAGCAGGATCCTGAAGCTCCCTCATCTCTTCCTTAGTCCACAATTGAGAAGATTGCCCTAGAAAGAACCTCTTTACCAGACGTGACTAATTTGAAAAAGACCACATCCCAGAACTGAAGCTCATATGCATCAGTGAATTTGCAATTTGAAGGCACTGAAAAAACCTTCATGGCACTTTTGGATGCACAATTCAGAGTTCTGAGGAGGGTAAGGGAAATAAATAGCATCTGGAGATTTTGGGCATTCCATGTGTGTATGGGGATGAGATCCTTTCGTCCCTCGAATGCCCTGGGGTCATGTTTCCCACCAGGAAATATGTTACAGACACTGACATCTGGCACCACTGCTCATCTCTTTGATAATTGTGAAGATATTCTCCTCCATCCTGGTAAATTAAACCCCCATAGTTGGGTGAGTGATGAACTATGCACATCCAGTGTTCCATCTCCTTGGTGCATTGTCCACCAACTAGAATGCCATCTCCCTAGAGAGAAAAAGCACATTACTGAATTCATAAAGGACCTTCTAACTATGGGTGTCCTCTGCCTTAATGTCCCTGCCTATAGAAGCCTGGTTATGGACATTAAAATAGTTGAGTTGACCGTGGCAGCTACTATAGTCTATCAGCACTTGAATACTGAACAGCCCCCTGTGGTACGTTTGGTACCAGACATTGTGACTGTCACAGAAGCCGTTATGTCTGCCACCAACATTTGGTATGTAGTCATTAACCTGGAAAACACCTTTTATCCATCCTACTTTTGGAGGACCAGTATCAATTTGCCTCCCTATGGCAATGCCTACAGTATACCTTTATTTTACTGTTGCAGGGGTATTTAAACTTTCCCCACTATATGCCAAAGGGGTGAGACAGGATTTTAATAAGCTGCCCCTGTCCTAGGTCCTCCAAGTGGACTTATATTGATGTCCTCTAGCTAAATGGGCTTCTAGCATACAGCTGGGCCATAAATGCTGACAAGTTGCAAGTCCAGCCTACCAGGTCACCTTAGGGAGCATTGGGCTGAAGCCCAGCACGAGATCCTTTACCAGGAATGGGAAAAATCGCTGTCCCTAAAGTTACTTATGTTCAAAAAGGAGGTGTGGCAGTTGATTGGGTTATTTGCATATTGACACCAACATATTCTTCATCTCAGTAAACTCCTGGCACCCAAGAGTGGAAAGCGGGTAAAAGCCACAATTGGGGGGAGTGGCACTTCCATCTTTTTGCAATTATAAATAATGCTGCTATGAATATTTTGTGCATATATTTGTTTGTGCCAATGCTTTCGATTCTTCCAGTTATATTCCTAGTATCAGAATTGCCAGATAGTGTGGCAATTCTATACTTAGTATCTTGAAGAATGACAAAACTGTCCTCCATGGTGGTGCAACATTCTACATTCCCATCAGCTGTGAATGAGTGTTCCAAAATCTCCACATCCTCTTCACTTGTAGTTTTCTGTTTTTCTTTAATAGTCAGTTTAACAAGTGTGAAATGATATCTCATAGTTTTGATTTTCATTTCCCTAATAGCTAATGATATTGAGCATCTTTCCAGTGCTTTTTAGTCATTTCAATTTCCTATTTGGAAAAATATCTGTTCAGTCTTTTGGTCATTTTTTAATTGGTTTGTTTGTCTTTTTATTGTTGTGTTGTAGGATTTCTTTATATAAGCCAGATACTAAACATTTATCATATATGTGGTTTCCAAATATTTTCTTCCATTGAGTAGGCAGCCTTTTCATTTTCTTGCCAAACTCCTTTGAAGTTCAAAAGTTTTAAATTTTGAGGCAGTTCCATTTATCTATTTCTTTCTTCTTTGCTCATTCTTTGAGAATAATGTTATAAAACAATTGACTACCACAAAATCTAGTAAATGCTTCCCTACAGTATCTTTTAGGAGTTTTATGTTACTGGCTCTTATGATTGGTCTTTGATCACTCTGTGTACAAATCCTTTACATCCTAGTTGAATTTATTTCTAGACATCATATTCTTTTTGTTGCTATTGTAAATGAAATTTTTTTGACATCTTCATATTGCTCAACCTAGTAAATAGCAACACTACTGATTTTTGTGCATAGATTTTATTTCTAACCACATTGATGAACTATTAGATCTAGTAGTTTTGTTGTAGTTTTTCAGGACTTTCTATATATATGATCATGCCATCTGCAAATAGTGAAAGTTTTAATTATTTCTTTCCAATTTCGATGCTTTAGTGTTTTTTGTTCATTTGTTTGTTTGTTTTGCCTAACTGCTGTAGCAAGAACATATGACATGATGTTGAATAAGAGTGATGGCAGTGGATATCCTTGTCTTGTTATGGAATTTAGAGAGAAAACTTTCAATCTTTCACCATTGAGTATGATTTTAGTAGTGGGTTTTTCATAAATGCCTGTGATGGTTAGCTAATGTGTCAACTCAGCCAGGTAATTGTGCTCGGTTGTTTGGTCAAGCAAGCACTGGGCTAAATGTAATACAAGGGCATTTATGGACTTTAGTCACCATTGACTTTACTGTAGTGGTAAATCATAGATAGCTGATTACAATTACATCAATCAGGGAGATTGACATCAGCAATGAGTGAGGCTTTAATCAGTTGAATGCCTTAAAAGGGGAAATGATTCCAGTCAGCTTTGAGTGAGAATTTCCAAGCTCATCTATGGGCAGCCACATCTCCCAGAACTCATCAAGGACTTCACTGGACTTTCATTGGAGAACCTAGTTGCAGCCTGCCTGTGTAACCTGGACTTGTGCATCCACATGGTCTTGAGGCCCTCTGATAAAATCTCTTACTGTTGACAGATATCTCTTCTTGATTCTGTTTCCCTGGAGAACCCTAATACAATGTCCTTTATCGTTTTGAGAATGTTTCCTTCTATTCCTATCTTTCAAAGTGTTTTTACCAAGAAAGGAAGCTGAAATTTGTTGAATGCCTGTTCTGTATTGATAGAGAAGTATCATGTAATTTTTCTACATTGATCTGTTCATGTGAGGTGTTACATTAATTGATTTTTCTTATGTTGAACCATCCTATTTGATCTTGGTTTATAATTGATTAATGTGTTGTCAAATTTGAATTCCCATCTATGTTCATTAAAGCAATTGGTCTGTAATTTTATTTTTTTGTAGCAACTTTTTCTGCTTTGCTATTAGGGTGATGCTGGCATCATAGAATGAATTAGATAATGCTCCCTTCTCTGCAATTTCTTGAAAGAGTTTGAGTATAATTTATATTAGTTCTTTTGGGAAGATTGTTAGATCACCTGTAAAGTTGTCTGGCCCTGGGCTTTTCTTTCTTGGGAGGTTTGTAATGACTGATTCAATCTCATTACCTGTGCTTGGTCCACCGAGATCTTCTATTTCTTCCTTCATCATTGTAGGTTGTTTGTATGTTTTTAGAAATTCATCCATTTCTTCTAAGTTATCCAATTTGTTGGAATACAGTTTTTTATAGAATCATCTATGATCCTTCTTATTTCTGTGGGGCCAGTGATGGTGTCCCCTCTCTCATTTATGATTGTATTTATTTGCATCTTCTCTTTTATTTTCCTTGTTAGTACACCTAAGGGTTTGTCAATTTCATTAACCTTCTTAAAAAAAAAACAGTTTTGGTTTTGTTATTTCTTTCTACTGTTTTTTATTCTAATTTCATTTAGTTCTGCTCTAATCTTTATTTCCTTCCTTCTGTTTATTTTAAGGAGAAGTCATTAGAAGGAAAATTTTGCTGGATACAGAATTCTTGGCTGGCAGTTTTTCTTTTTCAGTACCTTAAATATATAATCGTACTGGAGATTATATATTAAGTCAGAGAAATCAGCACTTAATCTTATTGAGCATCCCTTGTATATGATGAATATCTTTTCTCTTGTTGCTTACCGAATTCTCTTTTGATCTTTGACATTTGGCAATCTGATTGGTCTCAGAGTAGATCTGTTAGAAGTTACTCTATTCAGAGCATACTGCATCTGGATATTTACATTTTGTACCACATGAGAGTTGGGAAAGTTTCAGCCATCATTTCCTCCAATATCCATTCTGCCCTTTTCCTTTCTCTTCTCTCTCTGGGATACCCATTATGTATATGTGTGTGTGTTTCATGCTGTCATTCAATTCACTGTATCTATGCTGAATTTTTTCCATTTTTTCCCTCTGTTCTTCTACCTGTGTGATTTCAGATAATCTATCTTCTCATTCACTAATTCTTTCCTGTGACTGTTCAAATCTGAGTTCTGTGATTCTATGTATTTTTTTTTCTTCTTTGTGCCTTTCAGTACCTAATATCTGTTATTTTTTATGTATTTACAATTTCTTCTATATGATCACACAGTTTCTTTTTAATATTTATTAGTTCTTCATCTTCTAGAATTGACTCAGGAAACTTGGCTCTAAATTCTGCATATAATTTGACTTTTTGTTTTTTCCTTTGAGTGGTCCAAATCTTCTTGTTTTTTAGTATGGCTTGTAATTTTTTGCTGATATCTAGGCATCTGATTATCATCATGGATAATCTGTTGCTCAGAGTCTCCTTCTTGCCTAGGAGTTTTATTTTGTTTGGCTTTGAATTTTAAGGCTCATCTTTGACACTTGGCTCCACGTACCTTAAATCTTTAGAATTGTCTACATTTAACTGAAAAAAGAAAAAAGGTATGTAAAAAGAGAAAAAGGAAAAAAGAAGAAACAAAGGAAGAGGAGAAAAAAGAAAGAAAAGTAGAAAAAAAGTAGAGGTTTAAGAAAAAAAACTGGTTCTCCATCTCAGACCACCGGCATCCAAATAAAAAACATAAGGAAAGGAAAAGAAAGAAAGGAAAAGAAAGAAAGGAAGGAAAAGAAAGAAAGGAAGAGAAAGAAAGAAAGGAAGGAAGGAAGGAAGGAAGGAAGGAAGGAAGGAAGGAAGGAAGGAAGGAAGGAAGGAAGGAAGGAAGGAAGGAAGAAAAGAAAGAAAGAAAGGAAGAAAGAAAGAAAGAAAGAAAGAGAAAGAAAGAAAGAAAGAAAGAAAGAAAGAAAGAAAGAAAGAAAGAAAGAAAGAAAGAAAGAAAGAAAGAAAGAAAGAAAGAAAGAAAGAAAGAAAGAAAGAAAGAAAGAAAGAAAGAAAGAAAGAAAGAGAAAGAAAAATGGATCTTCCCTCATGCCACTGGCACCTGGCTAGGTCTGCCTTAGCTGGGTGCCAGTGCCACCTGCCCCATAGCTCTGCTACTTCTGTGCCTGCAATCCTGCCTGTCTGTCCACCACTTCTGGAGGACTAGTGCAGCCTACTACTCCTACCCAACCATCTTGCTATTTATAGTGCATTCCACATGACTTAGAAATTAATATCTATTTGGGTGTGGGAGTATTAACATCATCTGAATATTCACCACATTATTTTTTGTGATATAAAAAAAACCTAGAAGAATTCTATATGAATGAAAGAGCTTTGAATTGTGAAGCAATTGGTGATATTCCAATACTAAATAGAGATCAAATGTAAACTCAGATTTAACGTTTCTGTGGTTAAATTGCTGAAATCAAATACCCTTTAATTTGTAGATGGCCCAATCTTAGTGTAAAAGAGCTGCAGACTATTCATTTAATATGTTTGATCAGAATTCAGATTGAACTTGATCTTTGATTTGGAAATATACCCTCATACTCAACACATATGCATACTTCTAGACAGAACAACAAGCAGAATATTTGTTCATATTTTAAGCTGGCTTTCTCATCTGTTTTGCTCATTGTTTTTGCTTGTTGTCTGCTTGTTGTTTTTACTCATTGTCTGCTCATTGTTTATTTGTCTTCTTTAGGAGACATCAGGAACCAAACCTGGGATCTCTCATGTAGGAGGCAGGTGCTCGACTGCTTGAACCACATCTGCTCCCCACCTTCAAATGTTCATTCCTATGATTACTACCTTCATTCAGCTATCTATACTCAGGATGATTATCTGGAATTTATAGTCTTTTGGAACTATTCTACCTTGTGTCTTAAAATTTGAGAATCTTAATTTTGGCACAACCGCATATGTTCCTTGATCTTAATCCACCTTTTATTTGAACTTGTCTATATGGCATGCTTTCTTTTTTATTACAAAATATCAGTCTCCTAATTGTATCCCTATTTTTCTTACACAACTTTGACCTAAGTTGCATTTCCTTCAATCAATCTTCAAACAGATATATCAAAGTTCACTTTCACTTTTGTCCTTCTTCATGAGTACCCTATAAAAATATACACTTCTAATAACTGCTGGATTATGTTTTTTCAGCTCTTCTACACTATTAAATCATGAGGGCAGGGAGACTTTTACTACAATTTGTCTAAATACTAACATTTCAATATTTTTGAAGGAATAAATTTGGGAAATATTAATAGAGTTGAAGTATTCATAATAATTTATTATTGAGAAATTAAAAGCAATAGGTGCTGTGACAGTTTGGGATTATTTATGAATCCCCAAAAGAGAGATTACATTTGTAGACTAATCTATTCCTCTGGATGTAATACCCTTTGAATGCATTAGATTAAGCTGATATGTCTTGATTAAATTACCTTTTAAGATTAGGGCTTTGGTTTGACCAGATTAGTAGAGCATGACTCAGAGTTGTTTCCTTGCCCCCTTTGTGGGCTATATAAATGGACACTCACTCAAGAAGACACACAAGAAGAAGAGAGAGCTAAACAGACATAGGAGAACACATACAAAAGGAGAGAGCTCCATAGATGCCAGAGGAGAGAAAACTCAATGAGCTAAAGCCTGGAGAGAGATAAACCATTCACCTGATAGTTTGCAGCTGAAGAGTACAGAGCAGCTGAGCAGCTGATAAGGCCTGGAAAGAAAAGAGCCCTATGCCAGATTGATATAGGAAACCCTAAAAGATGAGCCCTATGCCAACCTACAGCTGAGATCAGAAGAAGCTGGGCCCATGAAGCCTTAAGAAGAAGGAAGTAGAGACCAGGCAGAGATCACCTGTTGAACCTGTAAGAAAGCACCCTTGAGTTGGACTCCTTAGGGCCTTGTAACTGTAAGCTTTTATCCCAAATAAATGCCTTTTATAAAAAGTCAACAGATTTCTGGTACTTTGTATCAGGACAACTTTGGCTGATTTAATACCGGTGCTTATCCTGAATGAAGAACTTTGGGCAGAGATAAACTTACTGATTCACAATGTAAATTTGAAGAAGATAGCCCATTTTAGTTAGCTAGAAAAAAAATCTCTGCCAAAATGTCAATATTCCTACATTTAGTTCTGAAATTCAGGTACTGGCTAGATGTTCATTGTGAATATCTCTTCTATTATCTGGCCAATATTTGATCACTTCCTTTAGAATCAATACTGAACATGTCCTTAAGCATTAATAATGAAATCAGTAATAGCATCTGTTGTTACTTGCGTTACTCCTTGGATTGATTGAAAAGCAGAAAAAAAGATATTTCAGTTTTAAGTTTAAAAGTGTTTAGAATTCATAAGTGGTTAGAGGTTATAAATTAAGATAAGAAATAGCATTAATTTTATGTGTCCAGAATTCAAAAGTATTTATAATGCATAAAATAAGATAAAACAGTAAAGCTAAGTGTTTAATATATTTCAAATATACAATTACATGAATATGTGCTAAAATCAAAAGAAATAAAATATTAAATATAATATAGGTAATTAATATTCTAATAATGTAAATAAAGTAATAAACTGCTGTTCAAAGTAAAAAGTAAATATATTAAAATTAATGCTTATAATTATTAAATATTCCAATTATATAGCAATTATATTTAATTTTAAAATTTAATCTTTCAAAACAAAGAACATCCATTCTGTTGGAACTAACTTTTCATACTTGTTTTCTGTGTATGCACAATTCTCCAGCTGTTAAGGAAATTATTTCTGACTGTAGTAGGGGAAGGACTGAGAATATGGTTACTTGTTAGCTAATTTTATGTACATTCCTAAAATTTCATCATCTTCAATTTTTTTTTGGGGGGGTTAACTTGGAATAACTTCTTTTTAATACAAGAACAGAAAGATTTTTATTGATAATTACATAAAAGTACTGTCCCCAGTTTGTTCCTAGACAACATCATGTGCTCTATTTTAGATTAAGAGTCCAATTCAGGATTAACAGTTTCATTGATGTCATGATCATATTCTACTTGCTTAGAAAGTCTTATATTAGAAAAAAGACTTCGCTTATCTGACAGTTCCCTCTTTTTCTCTTCAATTTTACTTTTTCCTTTCTTTTTCTTTCTCTTCTTCTTCCTCCTCTTCTTCCCTTGTCTTCTTCAACTTAATATTTTAGGAATTAGCAATTTTCCCTCCACTTAAGATATATTAAAGGCTTTAAGAATGTTTTCTAAGTGCAAATTTATTCAATTTGAAATTTAAGAAATATTCAATTTTTTGAAGCTGCTTAGAAATGAATAAATGACTTATATTTTGTATTAAAATAATTTTTCTCAAAAATATGATTTCAGGAATTTAAATATTCTTATATAACAGAATAGTTAGATTTCACCAACTAATATAATAATTAACATTTATTTATCTTTACTAATAAGGGAAGTGCAAATCTAACATTTTGTAGCCTTAATTTAATGAACATTTGATGGATTAGACATCTATGGAAATAAAACACTTTTCTTTTGCAATGGTGTAAAATACTTTAAAGTACATATGATGACATGAAATGATTATCAGATATAATTTAATATACTGATTCTATTTAGATAAAAGTATTTGTAAGTTATTCACATTCAAGGTCCATCTGAAATGAAATGATTCAGAGTTGTATTAATATCCTTCAGAGATTCAGACCTAAGATAAGAAACACATATATAATATCTTACTATAGAAACTGGCTCATGCAACCATAGGGAGTGCTAAGTCTGAATTCCGTGGGACAAGGAGCAAGCTGACGTCAAAAAGGTGATTCTGAAATCTTTCATGTCCACATTCTGTAGGGCAGGCCACAAGCTGAAAATTAAAATGAAGATGAAATTGTATTCTCCAGGAAAAGCAAAGAGGCAGAGGTACTTTCTGATTTCTGATATACTCAGTTCTCACTTTAAGACCTCCTGCTGATTGGATGAGAAGATGCCCCTCAATGCGGAGAGTAAACTGCTTTTTTGGTTGTAGGTGCAATCAGCAGTAGATGCAATTAACTGACTAAAGATATAAATCCATCCACAAAATGCCCTAATAGTAACCTTCAGGCTAATGTTCGCTTGCCCAAACAATTGGACACCATAACCTAATGAAGTGACACATGAACATCACCATCATCAGTGAAAGGAACTTATTTGCTTTTGTTGTAATAAAATAGAGTTTAGAAGTATTTAACTGTATAATGCCATGCATTTGCAATTTTAAGATACATATTTATCTACTAAACTTGACAGTTCTCCAGTTACTTGGAGATTATTCTTTACTCCTAAGTAATTGTTTTGTTACTTTGAATTCTTAATTTAAACTTCCATAGTATATATAGATATTCATTATATAGTTCCTACTCACCTCATTATTTTGTCTTCTCAATTCATATAAAATATACTTTTTTTCTTTTGGAAAATATTACCATTTTACATTGTCAAATATTAAGAAACAATTTGATGTAGTTCTCGTGGACTGAGTTGTTGAATGGTGTATCATAAGGTCCAAAAGAGCAGGGGAAGACATCTCATCATGATCAGATCCCCAGTGAGACCAACTACTCAGGTCAGGGTGGTAGATGGTAGCTCGGTCTTCCCCACTTTGAGTAAGAGATTAGGGATCCTTTACTGCCCGCGTTGTGGGTTTTTATATACTCCAGGGGAAGAGGAACCTGCCATTAGCGAAAAGCATGTACTAGGCAAACTTTCAGCAGAGTTTCCACCCTAGGAAGCAACTGGGGCTGCTTTTTCCTGATATCAGGTTTGAGGGATAGTCAGGCCATTTCATTACACTTAACATCTTCGTGTTGTGAAAAGGAAACATATCAAATAGCTTGCATGCAAACAAGCAAGAGATGAAATGGAGGCTCAGAGATGGCCACTGAATAGCATGTCCATGATTTCCATAGTGGTCCAGCCCTTTATCTCTAGACCAGATCTAGCCTACACTGTGTTAGATTTTATAACATAAGCCCAACTCCCATCTCAGACACAAAGATGGGGATGGGTCAGGTCTATCAGCCCTCAGATCTCAATAATATTGACAATAAAAATTGGGGAATACTTGTGGTCTCACACATTAGTAGGACTTTGATGATTTCTACATGTGCCCTTACTCTACATAGGGTTATCAATTCTGACTGGAGGCATGATTGCATCCATATCCTTCAAACACCCCAAAGTCAGCCAAAGAGATCCCACATTTTGCAGTCACTGGGCTTGCTGTTGGATTTTAGTCACATCCTGTTCCACATCCACTGATATAGTAACCCTCATACATCATAATCATGGACCCCTGCAGGCAAACTGCATTTTGAATGGCATAATAAATTGAGAAGAGCAGTTCAGATCGGTTATGAATTTATAGAGGGTCAGTCAGAAACCTGAGGGTGCATTGTCCCATCACTGTCCAATGATTTACGTAAGTAGTAGTCCAACTGGTGGAAGTTTTGTTTCCACAAAGGAAAATAAACCCTAGAGGGGCATAGTCCATTCCTAGAGAGTCACTGGTCATCTTAGGGATGAAAGCAGAAAGATAAGTGAGCCATTTGTCAGTTTCATAATATTGATAGTTGTTGCATCTGACAGGTTGTTCAGGATTCTGGAGAAGAGTGAACAGCCAACAGTTCTGCCATTATTTTACTCACTGGGCATAAATGAAGGACTTTCTGCTGTTAGTATTTAGGAAAGAGGGGAGAGGGAGCCAGGGGTCAGAATGCAGATCTAGCAGTCGGTTAAGTTCCCTGCCACAGAGATGGCCTGGGTCATTTGGACAAAGGTGTTTTCCTTCCAGGTTGCTGCAGAGTCAAATCTGTAGGAAACAGGAGGAGGAACAGAAACTAGTCCTGACAGTGTGGTCATGCAATAGCCTCCCATGGAATACACTTATCTCAGCCTATTTGAAATAACTTATATTTTCCCTCTTAAGTCACCCAGTCTATCCATCCCTTGACTTGAGCTATAAACTCGCCTCATTCCCATTGCCTTGAGAAATGGAAGTTGATCTGGTCCATTTCCACTCCATTCTGATAGATAAGAGTTGTCAGGCTCCTTGAACATATCCCATGACCATTCCCAAGGGGACTGGTGGCCCAACCAAGGGTAGATCTTGCCCATTAATATCAAGTATGAGTGTGTCAGGCCTGGGTTCCTCCTACAACCTCATCCCTTTCCTGTGTTAGGAAGCAGGATAAGGCTATGGTTCCCATCTGGGGAACTGTTGAGTTCAACTTCCAGAATCATTGAGGAAGGAGAGCAGCCCATCTAGTTCTCCACAAGGTTAGCTGTCTTGGGTAGTGGGCAAAATTGAAGGCCCATCTCATTCTGTAAGTCTGGTTCCATCAGTAGACTATAAAATAAAGTGAGGTCCTTGGTCAGAGGAGATGTCATTTGAGTAACCAAAGGGGTGGTAAAGCTTCTTTTCCACAGTATTCCATGTATGTACTGCATATGCATGATGAACTGAAAAGGAATGCCACAGCCTGAATAGGTGTCTCCAGTAACCAAGGTGTAATATACTTGCCATTTGCGACCCAATGACCCTTCTAAATGCCTTTTTAGGTCTATGGCTTGTAGTTGATCTCTCTCACATTGGAAAGTAGAAGGTTAAATCTCTTTTAATGAGAATGGCACCCCATGCTTCTGGATGCAGGATTTCATGGAATTTTCACAACCAGTCTGGTGGTAGAAGCAGTCATAGGAAATTCAGCAATTTCACATATCTTTTCAAGAATAAGTTCATTGTCCTCATCCTCAGGGCAGGGCATACCCACTGTCTCTCTTCCAGGAGGATCTCCAGCCTTACTGGGGGGTGAAAAGCAACTCAGTGCATCAACATATATATATCATGGATGGTGTCTTTCCATGCTGCCAATTTTCTAAAAATCCTTTCTCTGTACCAGGGAAACTGATTCTACAATCACATTCCTTCCTTGAACCTGACCATACAGCTAATCTATTGGCAATTTTGTATGAATCAATAAATAGGTACATGGAACTGCCCTGGGTCTGAGTGTTTCAGTCTAAGAGGACCACTTATAATTTGGCCCATTGGGCATGCTTTTTAGTGCTGAAAGCAGTCACAGGAGTGAACCCATGTGCAACTGGCAGAGGAAACAACCAATTAACAGAAATGGAGAAATATTTAATTGTCATTGTCTTAATCCATTATATGTAGGGTGGTTTGTGGTACAGCAAACATTAACTAAATAAAATAAAATGCCAATTAATATTCTGGACTGTTTTTGTTTTGTTTTTCCTTTTTTTCCTCTTTTTTATTAGAGAAGTTTGTAAAGTTACAGAAAAAGTCATGCAGTATATGAAGACTTCCCATATATTGCCCTCTTCCCCCCAGGTTTCCTATTACTAACATTTTGCATTAGTGTGGTAGTTTTGTTACAATTGATGAAACAATATTATAATAATGGTACTATTAACTATGGTTCATAGTTTACATTAGGGTTCATTCTGTGTTGTACAGTCCCATGTTCTTTTTTATTTTTATTCTTTAACATATTGTGATATTTTTATATATATTTTTTGCTTATATACCATTAGTGGTTTATATGATGTTTTAAAGCAGACTGTTGAATTTATTTCCATTATGATTTATTTTAAAATAATTAAAGGACAAAAATTAAGATATTTCTTATTAATGATCTAGGAAAATCTTATCTCACTGCCAATTGTGTACTTCCGAAGAAACACGCTATCATTCTAACTTCTATTCCCCTGTTCTCTCTCTGACAAGGTTATAGTTAATGGGCTTCTCACTGTGCATCTGAAATATGATGACAATTAAAAAGAAATCCCTGTTCAAGCATATGCAGTGTGATAAAAATTACTTCCAAATAACAATCTGACAATAAGCACATAACCATGTGTCTGGGAAGTTCTAAGTTATTTTTTTTTCTCAAGAGTATGGATTGATAAATCTGTTAAAAGTTAGTCAAAATATAAATAGAGAAGTCATGTTTAAATTGATAATTTTAGTTTTATGAATAAAAAATATCATCTTTTAATTTTTTTAAACCTCATTTTATGATACCTAATAAGTATGGGGCTAAAGAATGCCATACCTCAAATACTATTTTTAGGAGCACACAAAAACATCTTCTCTACAATTTAATATATAGCCTCTTAAAATGGTTTTCACATTTTATACCTTTACATAATTTTGCTAAATTGTACCCAAAATAAATTTTAATTCCTACCATGTGCCAGAAAACATTCTTGGCAGAAGGGACAGAGAAGTAAACAAAATGAAAAATGGTTGGACAATGATTTCTCAGAGAAAACCCTATGTTTACAGAGAAAATAAAAAAGTTTTGAAAAAATGGGTATATATATCATATTCACAGACAGGACATCTCAATATTGTAAAGACAGCGATTTTCCCAAGATTATTTGATTAAATTAATTCTTAATAAAAAATATCCATAAGTTATCAATTATTGGTATACTAGTAGGAGCTGATTCTATGATACATCTAGAAATACAAAGGAGAAATAATATTCAACACACTCATTAATAAAAGATCAACATGGGAGATTTACTCTGAAGAATAATGAAACCATATTAAAGTAATAGAAATTAAGGCGATGTTGTACTGGTTCAACTATAGAAAATTGTCTATGGAAAAGAGATTGAAAACAAATGGAAAAATATATAATAAAATGTATTATCAAACTTGCCTGAAAGAACAATGGAAAAAGAACAGCCTTTTAAATAAATGATTAGGTATCTATATGAAATATAAGGAAATCACTTCCTTTCCTCACACCATATTAAAAATCAATTCCAAATAAATAAGAGAAAGCTACAATTAAAAATCTTTAAAACCAAATTCAGTGTAATATTTTCAAGAAACTGCTGCAAGGCAAGGGTTATCAAACAGGAAACAAAGGATTGACCATAAAGGGAAAAGACTAATAAGTTAAAATACATTAAAACTAAATATAGCATTCATAAAAAAATCCCATACTAATAATACAAATACAAAAGCAAAATCACAACATAGGAGACAATAAATATTGGATCTAAAAAATGTTAACAAAGAACTAGTGTCCAAAATTTAAAAACAGTACTTTTAACAATTTAGAATAATATATCAACCCAATTGCAAGAAAACTTCCAAAAACTTATAAAAGGCATTTTCTAAAGTGGAAAATGAGGTAAAAAAGAAACATATTAGAAGATAATGAAATCTGTAATCAGAGAAAAGTAGTAAAACCCCAGAGAGATATGCATATTGAAAACACAATTGCTAGAAAGAATGTGAAAATCAGGAATTACTATGTTTCTTAGAACATTTATTTTTGCTTTATTTGTTAAATTATAAAGATTTGCATCCACTCTGACAAAGCAATTATACCTAACTTTACATAGCCTCCAGAGAATTTGTCAAGTGTTCCAAAAGATATACATGGGAGCATTCCTAATAGTGTAGTTTCAGATAGACAAGTAATGGAAATAACTCAAATAGTCATGTACAGTACAATGGATTAAATATGAGAATGGTACACAATCCTGTATTATAAGGCAATAAAATAAATAAGTTAAAGCTATTTGCAACATTTTGAATGGATTTTACCAATATAATTTAGAATGAAAAGAAAAGAATAAAGGAGAAATATATGTTCTAAAAATTCAATCTTATAGAGCTAAACAAAGTATGAAAACTAAAAAGTATTATTTCAGGATGATTACATAAATCCAAATAAAGAAAAACACAATGTTTAATGGTTATCACAGAACTCAAGATTGTGGCTAGTTCTGGGGGAAAAAATCAAGGTCATATAGAGAAAGGCAAAATTGGTGGACTCTGAAGTGTGGTAATGGTCAATATTTTCCATATAGAACAATAAGATTATTTCCTTTATTACTTTTGTTTGTACTCTAAATGTATGTGCTATTTGTTTTTCTTTATGTAATTTACATAACAAAAATTATATAAAATAATTTTTGTGAAACTCCAAAAATTTAAGCATTTTTTTCCAAGTAGCTTAAAAAGTACAGAAAAATACTTGTATATGAATACCACATTCCTGAGAACACAAGGTCTTTAAGAAATCATTCTTTATGATATAATTTCATAACATAAATTTATATATCATATTGGATATAAATTATAAAAAGCATAAAGTATAATATAATAGATGTTATTTTTAACATGGCAAACTATCCCAGAAATGGTAGCAGAGGAAGAAAGGAAAATCTACTCTACAGAAAAGAAGGGCACAGCTTAAAAAATCACTATGAACAATCAGTTTATGACATTGGCAGATGATCAAAGACAGTTTACTAATTTGAGAATTTGAGAAAAGTTTACTAATAAAACAAATGCTACTGTATTATATAATATCAGTTATTTCATAGCCTTCTTACCTGGGGACTCTTTCATTCCCCCAACAAATGTAGCAAAGTTCACAACTTTACCTATCAGTAATGGTAAATGTAGATAGGGACAAGTGGCACAGCACCTAGAAACTTACTATAGAGATTTGGGAAGTCAGAGAACTGTAACACTGTTATATTAATCTTCTACACAACCCTGCATCTTTGCTAAACTGCTCACTTATATTGGAAACCCTAAAGATTCCAATAAAATCGCAGCCAGAAAAGAGTTGCTAATTTGCTGCACCTCTGAATGCATTCTCAACTGACAAGTGACTCAAGCAACAGTGGATAAACATCTTCCTACCTCTAGATATTTTAGGATATTCTCTACCCAAAGCATTGCCTCGCTGCTAACATAGACAGCTCAAGGATGCAGGAACCTAAGTTGGATATGTACAAAGAAACTCATATATAGGTACATAATATTAAAAGTTCTGAAACCCAAAATACAGACTATTTTGAAAATGAGAAAAATGACACATCATACACAGTAATGCAATTATAATGATATAATTAAGGGCTATCTTATCAAGAAAATTATTGGCTGTGAAAAGACAGAATGATTATATATATATATAATTCTATATTCACCAAATTTTCTTTCAAAATCAAAGCAAAATATACACGTTCAGATAAAAGCAGTGTGAATCCACAGTTAGTAGACTTGTGCTAGAAAATATGCAATAGGAAGTACTTCAGACTGAGAGAAAATGACACCGGATAGTAATACAGACCCACAGAAAGTAATGTAGAAAACCTTAAATGGTAAAAATGTGAGTAAATATTTAAAAATTACAAATTTCCATATGCTCAATTAGATATGTTATATATGCATATATTATTCTATTAATATCTGTAGAAGACATATGAGTGCTCAGAATAACAATAAAGATACCATCTTCTTGAGTTTGTAACATATACATATAACACATATGATAGCAATTGTACAAACAAGGGAAGAAATGGAGCTATATAGTTCACTAGAAAAAATATTAACTCAAAGTAAATTGTAAGTAAAAGGTGCATACTGAAATTCTTAGAGCAATTACTAAAAATAGCACAAAATATGATAAAAAGTGCAATAGAGACATTCAAATAATATAGCAAAATATCCATTTCAAAAAATGAAGTCTATAAAGTAAGAATGAGGACAAAAAAATAGAAAATTAGTAACTGAATGTTAGACTTTCATCCAAACATAGCAATAGTCATATTAAATTCGAATGAACTGGAGAGAATTGAGGGAAGATGACAAAGTAAGGAGCTCCAGAATTCAATTCTTCCACCAAATCAACATTAAACAGGTCTAAATTCTGCCAGAAAAACACTGTACAGCATCCACAGAGGAACAGGTGGAAGAAGCTGATAAATTATGGTAAAGAATAATAAATTAATCTCGAGGCTGCTACTAATGCCCATCTCCTCACTTTCACAAAGTCCACTATATAGCCCAGTTCCTGGCTAGCTGCTGGTGATAGAAAGGGACATAGAATTCCTCTTTCCCAAGAACATGGGTGGCAGTATGAGTCTGTGTTTATATTACAAAAATAAGTATTATATTTCCATAATATTCTATATGTTCAGAGCATGTTTGTTTCTTTAGTAAACTTGTGAGGAGGTAAATGTTTATTTTAACTCCAAATGCTATTACATTTGTACTTAATTGGAGAAGAAGAGAAGCCCCTACTGCTTTAAGCATCAGGTGGTGGCATGGGGATTTCCTGCCTTTCTCTGTGCATGCCAGTACTTGGTGTCTTTCTGCTCCTTGAATAAAGATAATGAATACTTAAAATTTTTTTAAAAGAACATGGGTGGGCACAGCTGATTATTGATCAAGTGCTGATTAACGTATTTGGATTGCTGGTGGTCTGACCTATTATTTCAACCTGACCTGGACAAAGGCAGCAGCAGCCATTGTTTCAGCCCACACTGGACCGGGACAGGGGCAGTGGCAGTGGCAACTAAAAGACTCTGCACTTCCTTAAGGCTGTAGGGGACAGTTAGCTGCAGTGTTACATTTGCTGGGCAGACCAGGAAACCTCACTTTTGGTGAGCCATTAAAAATGCTCTTGGTGCCATTCCGGATCCCACATCAGTGCACTTGGAGCTGGACTGCACCCCTTTCATGGATCTCTAGTCTCTGGCCGGGAAAGACTAACTTTAGAAAGTCACCTCCATTGTGCCTTCCTCCCAAAATATGCCCTAAAGGAAAAGGCAGCTAGACAACAAGAGAAGTGTAAACAAGGAGGTGGACAGTCTGAGACAAAGACCTACCAGCTTCAAACATGCAGAAGAGAAAGGTGTATCTCCTGGGGGGCCAGAGGGTACAACCAAACTCCTACAAACAGGGGAACTCCAAACCAAATAAAAAGCAAAAGCCCAGGACAAAACAGAGGCTCCAAAAAGCAGGGGAAGCATGACACACTGCATTTGCCATGGGCAGACCTCACTGGCAGGAGAGCTGAAACTCAAGAAAACCTCTGCCTTATCACCATCTGTTTATAAAATCAAGAAATAGACATCCCAGGGAATAAATACCTGAGTTAATAGTTTAAAATATTAAAATGTACAGTGTATAAAAAAGTGAGTACAAGACAATGAAACAGGAAATGATTGCCATCCAAAGGAAGAGAAAAAAAATCCAGAAAAAACAATGAAAAAAAGTGAGAATGTGGCCATACCAAACAAAGCCTTTAAAAAATGATTTTAAAAATGCTCAAGGAAATAAAGGAAAATACAGAGAAAGAACTAAAGGCTATCAGGAAAACAATGAATGAGCAGTATAAGAGTCTTACTAAAGAGATAGAAATTTTAAAAATGAGCAAAACAAATCTACTGGAGTTGAAGACCACAATAACCAAAAAAAAAAAAAAAAAAAAAAAATGCCTAGGAGTGTACCAAGATCAGATTGGAGCAGGCAGAAGAAAGAATCAGTGAACTCAAAGATAAGGCACTTGAAATGAGTCAGGCTGAGGATCAGAAAGTAAAAAGTAGTATTAAAAGTGAAAATAGCCTAAGACATCTCTGGGAAACCATCAAGCACACAAATATACACATTAGGGGAGTTTCAGAAGGAGAAGAAAGAGAGAAAGAGGCAGAAATAATTTTCAAAGAACTCATGACAGATTACTTCTTAAACATAGCAAAAGATGTGAACAGGCACATGCAAGAAGCCTAGAGAATACAAACAGCATAAACATGAAGAAAAATACTACTGGTCACATAGTGATCACATTATCATATGAAATGACAGAAAAGAGTTCTGAAAGTTGCAAGAGAAATAGCAATGTGTTATGTACAAGTGACTCCCAATTAAATTGATGCCAATTTCTCATCAAAGACCACCGAGGCAAGAATGCAGTGGGATGAAATACAGTGGTGAAAGACAACATTTTCTAGTCAAGAATTTTACTTTCAGTTAGACTTTCATTCAACAATGAAGGGAAAATTAAGACATTCTCATGTGAAAGGGAATTCTTCAGGCTGAAAGGAGAGGACACTAGACAGCAGTTCAAAGCAGCATAAAGAAATAAAGACCAACAGTAAAGGTAACCATTTGGGTAATTATAAATGCCAGTATTATTGTAGTGTATTAAGTGGTATGTAACTCCACTTCTTACTTCATACATATGCTAAAATGCAAATGCATAAAAAGTAATGATATGTTTTTGGACATACATTTTATGAAGATGTAAGTGGTGAAAAGTACAAAAAATAGTTGGGGGATAGAGAGGCATAGGAAAAATATATATGCATGCTATTGACATTAAGTTGGTATCAAATCAAATATAATTGTTACATATTTAAGATGTTAAATTTTAACCCCATGGTAACCACAATAAAATAGATGGAAAGAATATCCAGATAGAAATGAAAGTACAATATACAATACAGTATACAGTACAATAGAAAAAAAAATCAAATAAACAAAAGTAGGTATTAACAGAAGTGAGGGACAAACAACACTTTCAAAGGTTAAATATCAAAATAGCAGAAGAAAGGCCTATGTTATTGACAGTGATTTAAATGAAAATGGATTAAACTGTCCAATCAAAAGGCAGAGATAGGACTGGGAGGGCAGGCATGGCAGAAACTTTGTTTGTTTTGTCCTTTAAGGCTTGGTCTTTGGAACTCATGTATGAATTTGAACTACAAAGGGCCTGAGTTTAATTGGATATAAAGACATTTGCTCCAAATTAACTCTGAACTTAGAACAGAGAATTCAGTGGATCTGTTACTCAACGAGTGGCTCTCACAATGTCTCATGCAGAGAAGCCAGTCATTTCTCCTATTGGTTCTTACCTGGATCTACCCCTTATGAGGCAGTGGCTGCCAAGTTCTGATGCAGTGAGATACTCTCCCTACATATGGCTGCCTTCTATGTTCCAAACACTTACATGGGATAGATGTTGGGTGAAACTGGAGTTCTCCAGAGACTCTGAAGAATAGATTAGGGGGTTAAAAAGTTTCGAATTATGGAGCTCACACTTAGACTGCAGGGAAATATGCTGATCAAAAAGATGTGTTTTCTGTATCCAAAGTCCTGCTTGGTATCTGCACTTGCCAGCTCCTCTGATGATTATGTTTGTGATCTCTGAGTGACTTTGCACTCCTCAAGTAAAGAACACTCTGGCCATAGGAAATAGTATCTCATGACTGTTCTCAAATGGTGAAAGCCTTAAGTTGCCAGAGAGCATCCAGTCCTCAACTGGCTTCTCCAAACCCCAAAGCCTGTGACAGCCGTGGCACATGCTTTATAAATGTAGACTTCCTTCTTTATTCATGCTAATTAATCACTGTGTTTAAAACTGTGTTCATTCAACATAAGGATTGCTTGATGGGTTTGCTTTAATGTAGGGCTTCATGCAAGATGGACCAGCAGTTAAGAAATTACTAGAAGCTGGGAGCTGGGAGCATATAAAATAAGCATTTCGGTAAATGGACTTCGTCTGGAACTAATGAGCAGGATTTTGTTCTCTTCCTTTTAAATAAGATACCATTTCTCACTTAGTAATTTAATGGTATATAAAGTCATTTGTATTTACATGCCTCATATGTGCATTCGTATGAGGTATGAGGATAATGTTGTGTATCTAATTTCTTTTCTGAAGACCCAGAAGAGCTTAGTATTTCATTTTCATTCCACCTTCCTTATAAGGTATTCACTTGAGGGACTATAAACTGACTACTGCAGTGCTGCCCAAGTAGAAACATTTGGTAAACTCTACTAGAATGTCCTTTGGGACTTTGCATCCTCCTTTGATTACCATTAGAGCTGAGAAGTCTTCATTCTTTGAGGGTGGTTTTAAGTTTTGGGAATAATCCTAAGTCTTTCATACCTCAGTTGCATGACTAAAGGTTTGCTATTAAGATCAATCACACGATTCTAGATTTGGGGGAAAAAAATCCCCTTAGATGTTTTTTGCAATGAGTCTTTGGACTCAAGAACCTGTCAAAGTGACCACTTCAAAAGAGGAGAGTACTCATTAGTATATGTAACTTTCAGTGGATTCATTTTGTAAAATCTGTTTTCTTGCCATGCCTTGTATGTGTTCATATCTCTGCATCCATTACAGATGTGAGTGTATATTCATAATATTAGCACACAGTAGGTATTTTGTAAAACTGTATTATAATTAAGTGCATATTTTGTTATGCTATGGCTGAGGTATTTATTTGTCCTGAACATTGTTTCTTAAAATTAAAATATTGGTCTTTATATAATGAAACACTTATTTTTCTTGCATCAGCTACCAAAGTGTTGATGCCCTGTGTTGTATTTACATGTGATTTTGCTGAGAACTCTGTTCCTATATAGACACCTGTAAGTATTTATTACAAAAACAGAATGTAAGCAGATTTATTCTGTTTTATTTGAGTCAAGTTGTTTTTCCCTTTGCAGAAGGCAGTGAAGCCTCCTCAATGAGGCCCTTATAGACTCTGAAAAATTGTGTGTATTGAAGGCAAGCATGTGCATGTCCCAATATCAGACAAGAGGTATGACAGACTTAGTGCCCAGGTCTCTACCTGCTCTGTGAGTGTTTCACCTACTTAGGGATAGCCTTCTTTGCTCTTTCCAAAGGATTCTGGAATCTGCTTTAACATTTTGACATCATTGCTGGTATGTATTCAAGGGGATCTTACAAGATGTACAGCTAGATTGGTCTGTGCACAAGAGTGGGGGAGTGGGGGGTCCAGGCATGGAATGTCTATCACAGCAAATATTGATTCTTTTAGTCAGTCAAATGATATGTGTCTTAATGCTGTACATAATAAATAGAAAAAATGGTAAAAAAAAAAAAAAGGGGGGAGAGGTTGGCAGTTAGATTTTAAAAACATGAAAAAACTAAATGCTGTCTGGAAGAGACTCACCTGAAATTCATAAACAAGTAAGTTCAGGTTGAAGGGATGAAAAAATATACCCTGCAAGTAGTAGCCAAAAGAGCTGGGTGGCTATCCTAATATCAGATAAAATAGATCTTAAGTAAAAAACAATTATGAGGGACAAATATGGTCATTATATCCTGATAAAGGAGACAATGCAACAAGAAAATGTAACAATTATAATTATAAATGTATCTAAGAGCAGAGCCCCAAAATATATGAAGCAAATACTGACAGATCTGAAGGGAGAAATTGACAATTCTACATTCGTAGCAGAATATATTAATACACTGCTTTCAATAATAGAACATCTAGTCAGACGATCAATAGGATTTACAACACTTGAATGATACTCTAAACCAACAAGACCTCACAGACGTATATAGAACACTTCACCCAATAACAATAGATGCACATTCTTTTCAAGAGCACAAGGATCATTCTCCAGGATAGATGTTATGACACAGAGAAGTCTCAATAAATTAAATATATTTATGTCACAAAATTTTTCCTCTGTAATCACAATGGCTAGAAATAAATATCTGAGGTAAAAGTCACTCTTATATGTGGAAATTAAACAACATACTCTTAAACAATCAATGGGTTAAAGCAGAACTCAGAAGCAAAATTAGGAAGTATCTTGAGGTGCTTGAAAGTGAAAGTACAAAGTACCAAAACATATGGATTGCAGCAAAGGCAGTGCTGAGAGTAAAATGTATAAGGTTAAAATGCTTACATTTAAAAAGATGAAAAACTTCATATCAGAGATCTAACCTCAAAATGAGAAGAATTAGAAAAAAAAAGAACAAACTAAACCCAAAATGAGCAGAAGGAAGAGAATAACAAATATTAAAGGGAGACAAATGAAATAAAAAAGCAAAACAAGAGAGAACTCAAAATTCAAAAATTGTTTCTATGATAAGATCAATAAAACTGATAAAGTTTAGTTAGACTGTTGTAGAATTTGAGAGAGGTTCAATTATTTGTGTATAGAGAGGCCAGGACTCAGGAATGATTTTGAGAAGGAAAAATGGTTCATTGATGGCCGGCAGGGACTCGGGAGCTTTCCGTTTCAATCCCGAGCCCCGACCAAGATTTTCAAATTTCTTTTATACAGAGAAGAAAGGCCAAATGGTCCCTTTGTTTCTGTCATAATAGGCTTGAATTAGCATATATATCTTCCACATTTTAGGTAAGCTTTTAGCATGGACTCCAGGCATTCTAGATAAGCTTTTAACATATTTGGTTTGCATTTTCCCTAAATACTTAAAGTTTATAGCCCTTGCATTGTTAAACTGTTTCCTGGGACTGGGATCTTTGCCATTGTCATTAAGGGCAGGACTGCAGCCTCTTACCGTTCTACACCCACAAGTCAAACAGCTTAGGTTATCTCTGAAGAGACAAAGAGCCTCCCACCCATAGCCCACATCAAGACTACAAAGAAAAAAAGAGAGAGGATACACATATTAAAAATCAGAAATGAAAATTGGGGCATTACTACCATCAACACTGAAATAAAATGGACAACATATTTAAAGGATTATTTGCCATGATAAGGTGGGATTTATTCCTGATATGCAAGTTTGCATCAACATAAGAACACTAATTAATGTAATGCACCACAATAACACAATGAAAGAAAAAATATATATTATCACCTCAATTGATGCAGAAAGGTGTCTTTCAAAATCCAATACCCTTTCTTTGTAAGAATTCTTGGAATGCTAAAAAGAGAAGGAAGCTTCCTCAACATGCTAAAGGGTATCCCTGAAAAGCTCATAGCTAACACCCCACTTAATAGTGAAAAGCTGAAACCTATTTTAACATTGTACTGGAAGTTCCTGCTGGAGCAATTAGGCAAGAAAAAGAAACAAAAGTCATCCAGATGGAAAGTAAAAGGTAAAACTTTCCTTATTTGTGGATGATATGAGCCTATATATAGAAAAACCCACAAGAAAGCTCCTATAGCTAAGAAATGAATCAAGAAAGTGGCACATTACAAGATCAACACCAAAAAATCTGTAGTTTCTGTATACAAGCAATGAAAACCAGAAGAATACCATTCACAATATCAGCTAAAATAATCAGATATATAAGAAGAAATCTAATAAAGTATATAAATGACTTTTACACAGGCAACTGTAAAGCATTGCTAAAGGAAATAAAAGACCTAAATCAATGCAAGGTCATTCCATGCTAATTGATTGAAAGGGTAAATAGCATTAAGATTGTCAATATTCCTTAAAGCAATTTATAGATTCAATGCAATCCCAGTCATAATTCCAACAACCTTCTTTGCCGAAATATAAATAAGGTAGGAAAGGTAGGGGTCCCCCAATAGCTAAAGCCTTCTTGAAAAAGAAGAATAAAGTTGGAGGAGTCACACTTCCCATTCTGAAAATGCATTAAAATCACAATAATCAAAATAGCATGATACTGGCAGAAGGGCAGAAATGTAGACCAAATGGAATTGAATTAAGAGCTCAGAAATCAATTTTCACATTTTTGGCTGAGTTTTGACAAGGTGGCAAAAAACACTTAATTGGTAAAGAGTAGTCTTTCCAACAAATAGTGCCTGGACATCTGGAAACTTGGAACTCCATTTGCAGATAATCGATAGATAGATAGACAGAGAGATAGATAGATAAATGAACAAGAATAACTTTTTCACACCATATATAAAAAATCAACTCAAAATGGATCAAAGACCTAAATATAAGAGCCAAAATTATCTAGAACTATCTAGAAACAATCATAGAGAAGCATCTTCAGGATCTTGTGTTATGCAATGGCTTCTTAGATATTACACTCAAAACATAACCAAAGAAAAACTATGTAAAAGGGACTCACCAAAATTAAAAACATTTTTCCCTCAAAGGATTTTACCACAAAAGTAAAATGACAGTGTACACAATAGGATAAAATACTTAGAAGTCACATACCTAATAAAGGTTTATTATCTAGAATTTATAAAGAAATCCTTTAAATTAACAACAGAAAAAACAAACACAATTTTTTTTAAATGGACAAAAGGCTTGAATAGATCTCTCTCCAAAGAAGATATACAAATGGCTACAGAGCACATGAAAAGACGCTCAACATTATGAGCCATAAGGGAAATACAAATCAAAAGCACAATGAGATACCATTTCATACACATTAGAATGGTTGCTATTTAAAAAGAATGGAAAATAGAAAGTACTGGAAAGGATGCAGAGAAATACAAACATACATTCATTGCTGCTAGCAATGTAAAATGGTATAGCCACTGTGGAAGCCAGTTTGATGGTTCCTCAGAAAGCTTTGGATAGAACTACCATATGATCTGGCAATTCTATATTCAGAATATACCCAAAAGAATTGAAAGCAGAAACTTGAGCATAAATCTGCATACTGGTATTCATAATAGCATGATTCACAATTTCCTTAAGATGGAAGCTGAAGGAAGTAATGACTTGTTGGCTGAAGAAAATAATATGTGATGTAACCTAGGAAACAGAACAAGAAATGAATGTTCTTTGTTGAATCTCCCTTGGTCAACAGGCCTGTTTAGTAGAAAGAAAAAAGTCACTTTGAATAGTTAAAAGACAAACGGCCAATCCCTGTTTCTCACTATAAGATAATAAAAATAAATCTGTATGTGTTTGTTAGCACACGGACTTGCTCTATAAATAGGTAGCTGAATAGAAATAAATTTGTCTGTAGGCATTGACTTGCAGATCCCCTGATCCCTTCTCTCATGCCTTTCATTCCCGATACCCTTTGGGTTGGTTGCAACATCTGCCACCCAACATGGGGACAGAAGAATTCTTCTTCTCTGAAGTATTGAGGAACAAGCAGAAAGGACTCCCATGAGGGTCACAAGGATCGTCCACTAAGTTTTTCAACTTGAGTCTTATGGTAAGTAACATTTCTGTGGATCATCAGGGTAATGGGTAATCAAACAGGATGACTAGAAGAATATTCTCAGATTTTAAAAACCTTATTGAAAACCACTGGGGTGTCTGTTAAAACTGTAGAGTTGCTTTAGCTTTTTGCCTTAGTTCAAAAACATTGTTATTGGATTCAACTGCAGGGACAAAATGTCTTAAATTTGGAACTAAGTTATGAAGGCACTTCGCCAAACTTATCAGAAAGGTGAGACTGTTCCCTTGTCTGTTTGGGCTTTATGTCATCAGATTGCTGCCACACTAGATCCTTTACAACTGGAAGACAGAGATGATGATTATGTTGAATTCATAGCTTGTTTATCTGATATTATGCAAAAAACTATTGAAATTCCTAAAGCATGAGATTTGATCCTCTTAACATTGGCCTTTGATAATGCAAATAATGAATGCAAAAAAGCTATTAGACTACTTAAGGCAGCAGGAGCATCAGTGTAAGATTATATCAAAGCTTGTCAGGATATAGGTTCCACTACACACCAGATGGTGGTATTAGCTGTGGCAATAAGCAATCAGAGACTACAAGCTAAAAAAGGAAATTGTTTTAAATGTGGGAAATCTGGTCATCTTCAAAAGGATTGCAGAGTGTATTTTGCTCAACCACAAAAGGGTGGTGGGAGAAAAACCCCCTCCAAAGTATGTCCAATGTGTCAGAAAGATTTTCATTGGGCTAATGAATGTAAATCTAAATTTCATAAAAATGGCTGTCGTGTTTTGTTATCGGGAAACCACTTTGCGGGCCTACCTCAAGTCCTCAGACAAACAATATGAACCTATGGGAAAAATACACAATCAGCAATGGCCGCATTGCTGCATCCCAGTTTCCAAACTAAGAGCAGCTCCTCAAAAGAGCACTGCCCTTGATTTACTTTCTACAGAAACTAAATTTATTACTCCTGCTATGGGTATGTAAACTTTACTTACAGGTGTAAAAGGCCCAGTACCTCCTGAAACTGTTGGCTTAATTGCAGATAGGAGTAGTTTAACCAAGAAAGGATTGCTGGTACAAATTGGCATTATAGATAGTGGTTATAAGGAAGAAATTAAGGTTATGGTGCAAGCTGTTAGTCAAGTACGAGTTACTTTGGGGCAACGCATAGCTCAATCACTACTCCTGCCCTATCACAAACCATTAACTCTTCCCCTTTGATAGAAATGGGGGATTTAGGTCTATGGAGAATGAAATTTATTGACAGACTCTTGTAGGTGATTTATAGGCCTGAAGTTACTATTACTATTAATGGAAAAGTGTTTTTGGAACTAATAGACACAGGAGTTGATGTGCCCATCATTGCTAAATGATATTGGCCTCAATCATGGACATTACAAAAGGTCCCAACAGTCTTTACTGGCATTGGGTCTATGACAGATATTTATGAGTACCTCTGTTTTTGATGTATTGGGACCTGATAGGCAAAAATCTACGCTACAACCTTATGTGGCTGATGTAGGACTTAATCTGTGTGGCTGGGATTTGCTTAGTCAATGGGGAGCATTTTTACATATTCCTATGCTTTCAGAGCAAGCTAAAACTATTTACATGGATGTGAAGTATAACAATATCAGAAAGAAAAAAATGAACATCAAGGATTAGGTTTCCAAACCCCTTTCGAATCCATAAGGACACTTTTAACATAGGGGCGTTTGTAACAAAGGGCATTACTATCCCCATAACTTGACTTATGAATATTCCAGTTTGGGTTGATCAATGGCCCCTTCCTTTGGAAAAACTTAATGCCCTTCACACCCTTGTTCAAGAGCAATTATTCCAAGGGCATATTGAACCATCACAAAGCCCATGGAATTCACCAGTATTTATAATAAAAAAGAAATCCGGCAAATGGTGGATGCTCATGGATCTTAGAGGTGTTAATAAAGTTACGAGCCCTATGGGGGCACTACAACCAGGGGTTCCAGAGCCCTCTCTGATTCCTAAGAATTGGTTTTTGATTATTATAGATTTGAAAGATTGTTTCTTTACTATTCCTTTGCATTCTTCTGATAAAGAGAAATTCACTTTTTTCTGTTTCTGCTATAAATAATCAATCCCCTATGCATAGATATCAGTGGTGTGTGTTGCCTCAAGGCATAATGAACAGTCCTATTATGTGTCAATTATTCATTCATCAACCTCTACAAGTGCTCAGAGAAAAGTTTCCAAAAGCCATGATTAGCCATTATATGGATGATATATTATTTGCACATTCTTCAGATGACAAGTTACAGCAATTGTTTCAATAGGCTGAAAAGGTGCTTCTTGGGTATGGGTTACAGATTTCCCCTGAGAAAGTTCAGCAGAACTCCCCTTATTGTTATCTAGGTATGCAATTGGGAAATGGACGTATACACCCACAAAAGATACAACTAAGAAGAGATAAATTAAATACTTTAAATGATTTTCAAAAACTTTTAGGGGACATTAACTGGATTTGATCTACTCTGGGAATCCCTAACTATATGTTGCAGCATTTATTTCAGACTTTGGAAGGGGACTTTGACTCTTGAGTCCAAAGAAATTGTCCTTAGAGGTGGAGGAAGAATGAGCTCTCATTGAAGAGCGAGTTTCTCAAGGACAATTAACTCAAATAGATCCTGATAAAATTATAGATTTGATTATCTTTTCCACCCTACAATCTCCAACTGCCTTATTTTGGCAAGATGGCATATTAGAATGGATATTTATTCCTAATAATAAATTAAAAAGATTGCAAATATATTTACAGAAACTTATTTCTATCATTGCTAAAGGTCGATTATGGTTCATGGAACTTAAAGGGACTGATCCTGATTGGATAATATGCAGACTCTCTACTGACTAAATTAAACATCTTTATGCTACAAATACACAAAGACAAATCACTATTAGTGATTTTCAGGGAGTTATTGATAACCATTATCCCATTTCTAAGCTCTTAACATTTTTTAAGAAGAACAACTTGGATTTTACCAAAAATAGTTAAATCCTTTCCAATAGAAAACGTATTCACAGATGGTAGTAGCAGTGGTAAAGTGGCTTATGTCACTCCCCTTACAAAAAACGTTTGGCAAACACCACATACTTCTGCTCAATGTACAAAATTATCAGCTGTTCTTATGGTCCTGCAAACTTTTAAAGAGACCCAATATTATTTCTGATTCTAAATATGTTTGTTTAACCATCACTCAAATTGAAATTGCTAATATCTCTGTAACCGATGAACTTTTTCAAATGTTCCTGCAACTGCAGGCACTCATTCATCAATGAGTAAATTCTCTGTATATTACCCATATTCAATCACATTCTGCTTTACTCAGACCCTTGTCTGCACATAATGCACAGGCTGATATTCTGGTAGGGTCTGTACAGGATGCCGCCAAATATCATGCTCTTACTCATCTCAACACTAAGGGATTATGACATAAATTTCCACCTTTAACAAAACTGCAGGCACAAGATATTGTAAGGGATTGTTCTACCTGTGGCCCTCTCATGTCAGCACTGTTTGATAAAGGCACTAATCCCTGAGGGCTGGCTCCAAATCAGATCTGGCAGATGGATGTTACCCATGTCCAATCTTTTGGTAAATTGCAATATGTTCATGTTTGTACTCACACTTATTCTCATTTCCTCTGGGCAACAGCGCATAGTGGGGAAAGATTTTGTCATGTTTGTTCACATTTGTGGTCTGCTTTTGCAGTCATGGGATGCCCTGTTCAAATTAAAACTGATAATGGTCCAGCTTATTCTGGTAAACAATTTGCAAAATTTTTTTCTCAATATTTCATTGTTCATATCACAGGAATTCCTTATAATCCTACAGGCCAAGCCATAATTGAACAGTCACATCATGCCCTTAAACAAATGCTGTTAAAACAAAAAGAAGGACATGATGGTATCATAGTACTAAAGGACCAACTGACAAAGGCTTTGTTTACTTTAAATTTTCTTAATGTATATGATTCCATCACACCAGCTGAATGGCCTTATGCTTTAAATAAAGAAAAAGTTTTATCTGGCCAAGCTGAATATCAGCCAGTGTACTTGAAAAATGTTTTGATTAACAGTTGGCATGAAGGGAAAGTTAAAGTATAGGTATGAGGATGTGCTCTTGTAATTACAGGAGACAAAGAACAAATTTGGTTACAGCACGGCAGATTAAACCACAGACAGAGAATGAGACATCCTTCCTTGGTGATGCTTCACCTCTTCGTGACAATACCAATGATTCCGGGTAATGTAGCTGAAAATCATACTTATTTGGCATATATACCCAATCCACCATTATTGAAAGCTTTAACATGGGCAGATTCCCCATTTCCAGTATTTTTAAATAAAACTTACGTGTTCCCAGAACCTATAGATCATCGATTACCTTTGAAACCTGAGGAAGAAGAAAGAATTATAGTAAATTTAACCTTTCCTTTTGATAATTGTCCTTTATGTATAGGAAAAAAGCTTCCTTGTATGAGAATACAAAATTGCACTATGGTCATTACTAAAGCCAAAGGTACCAAATTGTTTATTACTGTATTTCCATCCTTTAATAGTTCTGTAGCCATGTTACAAAATTATAGTTGTCCACCACAAGAACAAGGTGATAAAGAAAGATGACAAAATTGCCATAAGGGAAGAGGAGTTGTCTCTTTTAATGATTCCTATGGAATAGTATGGGACAGGGCCCCTATGGCGTATCCCGCTAATAATAGCAGCAACTTCACATGGTATGGAATGAACAATAGTCAGATTACTGCTAATGGACAACATCCTTTTCCATGGTCCATGAATGAAAAAACTATATTTACTAATAGATCAGTTATTTGGAAAAACAAAGGTAGGTGGTTACCTTCCCCATGGACTAATAGTATACAAATTGTTCAGAGAAATTTATGGAAAGCATTTCTTGGACTTGCCCTCACTTATTAGTGGCTCAGGAAGAAGAACAGCACCAGACAATACATTTATTTTAATCAAACATATCATTTTAAGACACGTATATGAGATCCCTACTTTTTCGTGACAGGAAAATTAGAAATCAAACCCTGTTTTGTAAAAATTGTACACTATATACTTGTATTTCTGAGGATATTTTACAGAAAGATGAAACTATCATGGCTGCTCAGAGAAGAAAAGGAGTGTGGATTCCAGTGTGGATGATCTGGATATGGCAGTCATCACCTGAAAGTTGATTGCTGTTGCATCTTTCACAAGCATATATAAAATGAACAAAGCAACTAATAGGACTAATTATTGCTGGAATATTGGGACTAATTGGAATAATAACAGCCACTGCCATGGCTGCCATTGCATTGCATGAAACAGTTCAGACCCAGAAATACGTGTATGATTGGCATAAAAACACCAGTGACTTATGGCATAGTCAAGAGCATATTGATGAGCAGCTCAATAATAGAGTTAATGATTTAGAATCTGCTGTATTGCATATTGGAGATCAATTGCATAATCTAAATTTGTTGAGAGGATTTAAGAGTGATTGGAATGAAAGTAACTTCTATATTATATCACTTGTATATAATTCCTCAGAGATATTATTGGGCCAGAAAATGAATATTTCATTAAAAATTGTTGAATTGCAAAAGAAAATATTAGAATTGTCTCAAAATCAAATACATGTAGCCACTGATAAAGATGTTTTTTTCTTATTTAACTTCTCATGTTACAAAGCTTAATCCTATAAATTGGTGGAAATTCCAGCATTTTGTATCATCTTTAGGAACTGGGATGGCTGTTTTAGTAGTACTGCTTATTACAATGGACTGTTTTAAATGGTATATTACACAGCGATTACAGAACACTGACCAGCTAGGATGAGCCAACAATCTTGTTCTTGTATAAGCATTGCAAAACACCCTTTAAATATTGTGCCAGAAGAGCTTGACTGATAGTCAATGGTGAGTACGACCCTTAAATTGTGATAAGGGCAACCTAAGACAGGCAGTCACCCTGGCACTGAAACAAAAAGGGGAAGATAAAGGAAGTAATGACTTGTTGGCTGAGGAAAATAAGATATGATGTAACCTAGGAAACAGAACAAGAAATGAACGTTCTTTGTTGAGACTCCCTTGGTCAACAGGCCAGTTTAGTAGAAAGAAAAACGTCACTTTGAATAGTCAAAAGATAAACGGCCTATCCCTGTTTCTAATGATAAGATAACAATAAATCTGTACATGCTTGTTAGAATGCAGACTTGTTCTATAAATAGGTAGCTGAATAGAAATAAATTTGTCTGTAGGCATTGACTTGCAGATCCCCTGATCCCTTCTCTCTTGCCTTTCATTCTTGATACCCTTTGGGTTGGTTACAACAGGAAGTAATCCCAGTGTTTATCAACTGATAAATAGATAAATAAATTGTAGTTTATACATTCAAAGAAATGTTATTCAGCCATAAAAAGGAATGCAAAAAGGTGACTCGCCTCAGTTGCTGCTGTAATAAAAGTCTACTTAAAGCAAAAAAAAAAAAAAAGTTCCGAGAATCACCCCACCCCTGCCCTGGCCTCCCTCCCCAGGGGTGGGGTGATGCTTGGAACTTTTTTTTTTTTAATGAAATTCTGATACATGTGACAACATGGGTGAAACTTGAAGACATCATGTTGAATGAAATAAGCCAGACACAAAAGGACAAATATTGTATGATCTCACTGATTTGAAACAATTGGAGAAGGCAAACTCTTAGAGTCAGCATCTAGAATCATCATGGGATGGACCAGCGATATGAAATGGAATGTTAATTCTTAAATTGTACAGGGTTCCTCTGTACAATTACAGAGGTAATTGGTAATGGATGGTTATGGTGGTGCAACATTGTGAATGCAATCAACAGCACTGAAATATATATCTGAATATAATTAAAAGAGAAAATGTTAGGTTGTTTATTTTGTAACATAGAATAAAAGTTTTCAAAAAATCAGTGGAACTACACTAAACAGGCACTGATCCCTAATTTAAATCATGGACTTTCCTTGATAGTACAATTATAAAAACATGTATCTGTATGATTGTTTTGCAAGTTCACAATATCTATAACAAAAATATCTGTAAAAAAAATAGTATGCCCTAGGGGAAAAAATACACCAAATGTAAGATAAGGACTATAGATGGTAGTAATATTTTGATAATGCTCTTGCATAGTTTGCAACAAATGTTTCACATCAATGCAAAGAGTTGGTGGAGGGGTGATGTATGATATCCTTGTGTGATGTTATGTATGTTTATTTTGTAAGTTTGCAATCTTTACTATACACTTATTGTTTATGTGTGTTCACATATGTACAAATTTTTCACACCAATTCAAAGTGTTGGTTGTGATATGGTGTATGGGAATCCTGGATTTAAGCATGATTTTTTTTGAATACTCACAACTTCTCCAATAATAAAATAATAAAAATGAAATGTAGAAAGCTGAGTACTCTGATCAAAAAGAAGACTCTATGTGACAATACAAGCTAAAATATCAACAGAAAATATACATTATATTAAAAAGTGCAAGTGGATTGAAGTAAGCAAATGGGAAAAGATATAGCCAAAAGGAAGCTTAAGAGAGCTACAATGATTTTACTAATACCAGACAGAAAAGACTTTAAGAATGATATATTATTAAGGACAAAGATGGGAAATTGATAATGATAATATGGTTAGGACAGCAAGAAAGTATAAAAATTTTAATTGTAGAAGAACTTAAAAAATCTCTACAATATATGAAACAAACAAAAAACTGATAAAAGTGAAAGGAGAAATAGACAAAAATACAATTATATTTGGAAAACTCAATACTCTTCCGTAGGTAATTAACAATGCAATAATGGGAAGTGGATTTGGTCCAACAGATAGGCTGTCTGCCTATAACATGGGAGGTCCAAGGTTCAAACCCAGGGCCTCCTGACTCTTGTGATGAGCTGGCCCATGCACAGTGCTGATGCATACAAGGAGTGCCGTGCCATGCAGGGGTGTCCCTCCCATAGGGGAGCCCCACAGGCAAGGAGTGCACCCCATAAGGAGAACCGCCCAGTGCAAAAAAAGTGCAGCCTGCCCAGGAATGGTGCTGCACATGCGGAGAGCTGATGCAACAAGATGACGCAACAAAATGAGACACAGATTGCAGGTGCCACTGACAAGAATACAAAGGGACACAGAAGAACACAGCAAATGGACAGAGAAAGCAGACAATTGGGGGGAAGGGGAGAGAAATAATTTTTTTAAAATGCAATAAGATAGAAAATCAGTAAGCATATAGAGAAATTGAAAATTATTATCAACCAACTTGAACTAATCAATATCTATAGAACACTCACACAACAATCACAGAATACATATTCTTTTAGAGAACACTTGTAAAGTTAACCAGAACAAGATATGCTGGAACATAATGTAATTATTAGTAATTTAAAAGGATTGGAATTATACAATAGTTGTCCTCTAACCACACCAGAATTAAATTACATATCAAAATCAGAAAGAAATAAAGGAAAAACCAAATGTACAAATATTAAACCACAGACTTCTGAATAATTTGTGGATTGAAGAAGAAACCATTTGGAGAATATCAGAACACTGAAAGTTAAAACACATGAATAAAAATTTGTTAGATTCAAGAAAAGAAATGTTTGGAGTGAAATATTAATGTTAATGTTAAAAAGAATAAAGGTCTCAAAATAATTAGCTATGCTTCCACTTTAAGAACTAGAAAGAGAAGATCAAATTAACCCCAGAATAAGAAGAAGAAAGGAAAAATGAGATACAGATAGAAATTAATAAAATAATAAAGAAAATCTATAGAAATGTATAGAAACAAAGATTGGGTCTTTGGAAAGGTCAGTATAATGGGGGAAAGAAAAGCAATACAAATCAAGGAGGGCAAAAAGAGAGAAGGCATGAATTATCAATATCCAAACTGAAAAGGGGGACATTACTAGAAATCCTGCTAAACTTCAAAGAAAATAAAAGAATGTTGGGACAACTTTATTCCAATAACTTTGACAATTTAGAAGAAATGAACAGTTTCCTTCAAAGATGCAAATTACTTGGAATGACTGAAAATGAAACAGGAAAGTTTCAAAGCACATATCAACTATGGAAGTTGTAAAACTGAAGCCATCAGAAAATTAGAAAAAAGGAAACAATTTCTAACTCAATATATGGGTCCAGTATTACTTTCATACCAAAACCGAACAAAAGGATCACAGGAAAGTAAACTGAAAACATAACACTTATGAACTCAGCCATTAAAAAAAATTAAACTAGATAATTAAATCTAGTAGTATATATAAAGGATAGTGTACCATGATGAAGTGGTGTTAATCACAGTTATATATGTTTGGTTTAATATCCAAATATAAATTAATGCTTTATACTATATTACTAATAACAAAATAAAGAAGATTAATCATGTGATCGTCTCAATAGATGCAGAAAAAATTATTCATGATAAATATTTTCAGCAAAATAGAAAGAGATAGTAATACATGTAATGTGATGATGGTATAAAACAGGTATAAAAATCTATAGCTAATATCTTAATGATGAAAAACAGTGCTTTCTTGATTAAGACATGGAAGTTTTTTCTCACTTTTCTATCCAAATTATATTGAAGACTCGTGTCGGTCCAATCAGGAAGAAAATAATACAATGCATACAGTTTAGAAAGAAACAGTTAAAGCAGTCTTCATTTACTGAAGACACAATTTATACAGAGAAAATACTGAGGAAATTATATGGAGCTAGATGGAAGTAATAAACAAGGCTAGCAAAGTTTCAGAACTCAAGATCAATCTAAAAAATTCATTATCTAATATATATATACATAAATACAAACAAACATATATAAATATACCAGCAGTATAAATTTCAAAACAATAATTCAAATTTCCATTTAAAGTAACACAAGTATAGAATAAATTTAAGAATGATTGCCAAGGCCTATATTCAGGAAGGCCTGGATAAATGGAATGTAGAGATACACTATGTTTATGAATTGGAAGGTACAATGAAGAGTTTGCTATTCTTCAGAATTTCATAAAAACTAGTTATGTGAAGAAACAGGAAGTTATGACCCAATGTCTAGGGAAAAAGTGGATCCTAAAACAATTACCTTGAGAGACTCAGATGAGGCAAATAGTATGGAAGAATTTTATTTAACATAGTATACATAGGTTCCATGACTTAAAATAATACCCTGTAGCTGTTAATTCCCCCCACTCCTCTGTAGTACTTGGGGTGTGTCCTTCTCATGGGCTAAGTAAAGATCAGTCAAGGATTTGACTGGATTTGATAGATTTGTGTATGTGTGTGTGTATGTGTATGCATGAGTTTCTACTATCTGGGCTTCCTATTTTCTGATACTACCCCCATTAATTTCTTGCCATTTTAATAGACCAAAATGTTTTCTTACATCACAACCAATGAGATTATGGCTTTCTGTTAGAGTTTTAGTTGTCCCATGTCATACAGATTGGAGAGTGCTTTCAGTGAAAAAAGTGTCAATATGGTTGACTTCTTCAAAGGTAAATCATGCATTCTTTGCCTGCTTTTGGTCATTCTCCAATGAATTAATAGTTTTTAAAAATTATTTGGTGTAGTTCATAATTGCTATTTTCAGGAGGATTAGCCTGATACAAGTTGTTATACCATTACTGGGCATATTAACCTATTTTAAAAACACATACATGCAGACACCCACTGAAACATACGTCTATATACATATTCTAAGGCAATCAAGTCAATATCTTTCCATGTCATTCATGGAGTCCTAATTCAAACAACTTAAAAGGTGTGCATAGTCCATTGGTTTATCATAACTGTTTGAATAAAATGATGCATTGCAGCCATTGCCTGTGAATCTTTGGACAATATCCATTTATTTCTTTTGCATCAAATTTTTGAAATTGGAATATTAAACTAAAGGGAATGCATAATTTTTTAAAAAATTGGATATTGCCATAGATTGACAGAATCATTTTCTATTCCCTCCAACATGTGGAATTCTTGCTAATTGTGGCAATATTTTTCCAAAAACTTTGACATTTATAGAAATATTTTTTTTAATTTTGAAAGTGTTATAGAGAAAAATCTTTGTTTTTATTATCCCACTGGCTTTTCTTAACATCATAGAAGTATAAAATATTAGAGTGTTTAACTAACATGTTCTTGAGAAATTCTTAAATAGAGGATGTTTACACATAAAAGAGTAGTTAAATAATTTTCACTTGAGGAATGGTATAATTTTGGTACAGAGAACAATTCATTCACTAACCAGGAAATTTTTTAATGTGTCTTCTCTCCTTCATACTGTCTACCTAGGTGAATAATACTAAGAACTGTCACTTATTGCCAACTTGCTCTAGTTGGTGATCTGTACTAAAGCACCAGTATTCATTACTAATTGTTTTGGAAAAAAGTTGTCATGAACTTTATTTTAAAGTGTTCACAAACTCTGGATCAGAGAACTTTCTTTTTTTGTACTTGGCGTTTTTCTCTTTATTTTCAAAAGAACTTTAGATTACATAAATGTTACATTAAAAATATAGGGGCTTCCCATATACCCCATCCTCTCCCCCTCCCACAATTTACCCCATTAACAACATCTTTCATTAGTGTGGTACATTTGTTACAATTAATGAACACATATTGAAGCATTGCTACTATGCATAGTCTGTAGTTTACATTATTGTTTACCCTTTGCACCGCACAATTTTATAGATTGAGACAAAATTTAGAATGGCTTTTATCAGTCATTGCAATATCATGCAATCAATTCCAATGTCCCAAAAATGCTCTATGATACATCAACTCTTCCCTTTCCCTGTCCTCAGAACCTCTAGTGACCACAGACTTTACAATAAATTATAAATCTTTCATTACTAAGAATAATATTCTCATGTTATTCCATAGCTGCATTCCCCTTTATGTTTTCTCATTTCTCATTTTTGAGGATTTCGGAAAGATAATGCCGAATTTGATCAGAGAACTTATGTGACCAAGGTTAGAGAGTTAGTGAAAACCGGAATTAATTTGTTTGATTACAAAGTCAAAGACTTTTACTAATATGATTTTATGATACTTAATTATAGTCAGGGATCAAAATAGTTCATTATTTTCTTACAGTGAGACCAGGGGTTAGATGGAAAAAATAGAGCAAAAAATGAAAATTTTGAATAAGTGTATCTGACTCTGGCTTTATTTCAGAGAAATATTCCTGATGGAAATAGTATTTAAGCTAAGACTTCAGCGATAAAGACCAGTTATTTCAGTAAAGAGAATGGGAAATATGTTTCAGTGGATGAGTAGCATGTGCAAAGACTCAGAGCCAAAGATGTCCATATTTCAAACAAAAACTCAAATGTGTGGTTGAGCTTTATTGGAATGTCCTGCAAAAATAAAAATGAGCATTCTATATTATAGATACCACATTTTAAGTGTTTTACATATTTTTAAATTGTTTAATAGTCATTTTATAAGTTGATTTTATTATCACACCAATTTTAAAGATGAGGTAAATAAGGTATAAGAACGTTAAATTTTTTCCAAGATTACAAAGGAATAAATCTGAGGAACCAGGATTTGACAAGCATGCTTATTTCATAGCTTGGGGCTGTAACCTAGGCTTCCACATGATAAATCATGTTAAAGGGTTTAGACTTACTTTGAAGATACATAAAATTCATTGAAAAGTTTTAAACAAACAGCAACATGACCAAATTTGCATTCATGAAAAGTACTTCTAGCTACATTATAGAGTAATAATTGGATAGAGTTGGTGGAAAAATTTATCCCAAAAAATAAAAAAATTGACCATGGCACAAAATTTTCGTATAAAATGTACCTCTGAACAAAAAGTTAACAATATATGATAATTTTCTTTGCATTATATAAGTAATACATGTTCACATTTCATTCATTTACTCTTAATTATTGAATTATTTTATTTTTAAAATATTATTTTAATGAATTTTGTAGCATATATGCTTTAGTTTGCTAAATGCTGCAAAGCAATATACCAGAAATGTGTTGACTTTTATAATGGGAATTTATTAAGTTACAAGTTTACAGGTCTGAGACTGGGAAAAATGTCCAAATGATGGCACTAGGTGAAGTTCTCTCCCTGAAGGGAAGTTCTGCCAGTCTCTGCCTTCTCCAGGTTCACTTTCTCCCTGACTTCAGCTATGAGTGATTAGTCACATGGCAGTGTCTGTTCATCTCTCCTCTCCTCTGACCTCATCTCTTTCAGCTTCTGGCTAAAGTGTCTTCCTCTCAGCCTCTGTGTTCCAGGGCCTTCTCTTCCAGCTTCTGGGTCCTTCTCTGTCTCTGCAGCTTTTTCCTGTGTCTGAGGCTCTTTATTCCTCTGTTTAGTAAGGGTTCTAGTAAGAGTATTAAGACCTTCCTTGGGTCATGCCCTACTGATGTGATCTAATCAAAAGAAAAATCCTTTAACTGAATCTAATCAAAAGGCCGCATCTATAATAGGTTTACATGCATAGGAATGGATTAGCTTTAAGAACAGGATCTTCTGGGATCCACCCAGCTTCAAACTGTCAACATATGTAACAGTTTCAAAGGGATCAAATTATCATCATTTCCCAGTAGATTTGTCTATAAGCAAAATGTGATAGTGGCTATTTTATTTCAAATAACACTGAATTTGTATTAAGAGAGACCTGGATTTGGATTTCAAATATGTTGTCTATTCATTACATGATAAATTGAACAAACTGGAGCTGCTATAAGAATTAACTAAAATAGTTTGTATATATGAATAGTACCACATATAGTGCTAGAAGCATAACATTTTCTCAGGGATGATGGTTATATTTACCATGATGATAGTTCTGACTACCATTGAGTAATTTTAAGATGTTTTTCTAAATATTTTCTATATTCTCATTCTTTCTATAATGATGTAATATGAATCTGAAATAGAGTGAATTGAAAATACACAGATAAATACTCATTAGTAATTTGTTTAAAAATTTTTCAGACCCCTTTCTACATATAGCAGTGTACATGTACCAAGACATTAATTTTTTCTGATTGTTTTAACATAAACTAAATTATGATATGCATATTCTGTGAAACAATTTTTGTTTTGTTTTTAACTTATATTATGTTTTAGAAATTTTTTTGTTTCACTATATCTTCATCTGAATGGCTATATCATTTTCCAAAGGATATATTTTTTGAAATTTATTAAACCCTTGTTTTATTGGTACAGTCTAACATTTTTTCCAGTTGATTGTAATTATAAACAATATAGCAATGAACATACTTGCATATGATTTTTTAAAATAAATGTATAAAGTTTAATTTCTATGGGGTAGGTTTCTTAAGTAGAATTTATGCATCAGTAGAAATACACATTTTAGGTTTGGCAAAGAATGTACAAATACCCTGTGCCAATTTTCACTGTACCAGGAGTATATGAAAATATTGTTATCATCATACTCTGGCCAATAATGCACACCATCAATTTTTTAAAATTTTCTACTCTTTTGGGTCAAAATAGTATGCCATTATATTATTTTTCATTTCTTTGATTACTAGAGAGGAAGAAAATGTTTTTGTTTTTTTGTTGTTGTTGTTACACAAAGCATTTTAATATTTGTATAAAGGGTTATTCATTCATAGTTTTACTTTTGAAAAATGGAGGATTTGTCCATTTTTAATGTTAGAGTTTTTCACATAATATAGCCAAAAATCTTATATTCTGTATAAACAAGTATGTTATTTATGCTTTCACTTGTCCTTAACTTTGTTTATACAATATTTTCCTATACAGAAATTTTACATTTTAAGTTGACTAAATTTTACAATTTTTTATTTCAGTATTTTGTGACTAATGTTGGAAATCCTGAAATCCAAGATTATTTTTTAAACTGTTTTAAAATTATTTTCATATCTTTATAGTTTGGTGATTTATGTTTGGCTTCTTCAGTCACTCTGGAGCATATTTTCATATATGTATCAATGTGTGATATGCATATTTAATTAAATAACTTAAAATTGATAATCAATTTATTTTTACAAATTATAAAAGGATATATTTGTTATAAAAAATGATGCATTATAATTTCTAAAAGATCATCTTATTTCACCATCAATTTTAACTTGCTACATTTGATTTTACTTTTTTTACTTTCTTTTGCTCAGTATGTAATGAGTTATCAGAAATGTTTTTCTTCATGTAATAACTTATTTAAGTAACTATCTCAATGACTGGCAGACCAGAATTTTTTCTTACCTATTCAAAATAACAGAACATATTCAGTACTATTTTTGTTTTACATGTTAAAAACACATCTATCTTTTTTTTGGAGTCTCCATTATAGCCCCTCTTTACTTGTCTAATAATAACCCAAGTTCTTTCAATGTTCAGAGTCTTGCCAGACAGGCATTCTCTCATAATTAATGAAGACCAATAGATAGGGGGGTTCTTCCTTGATATCTGTATTGCCCATATGCCATACTTTACATGAATTACATAAATGTTGACCTAATGTCAGCTGCATATCTCTGATAAACATTTTGTATTTGCAATTTGATTAATGCAGAATCCCCCCTCTCACTATCTTACACACACACACATCTATCAACACAGGGTTTGCATCTCTATTGATTCTCTCTTTCAGTTGTATTGTGGATAGAGAATCTTCATGAATCTTGCTGAGTAGTTGATGATGTTAAAGTGATGCGTCATCTGATATAAATACAGTAAAATAAAAAACCACTGCTTAATACTAATGCAAACAGCATAGCACATTCAATTATGCACTAAACAGCTTTTCCTTCTACTTCTATACCCATGTCTAGAGGATTATTGGAGCTGTGTTTCAAACAGTTACTCAAATTTTGCACAGCCTTCCAACAACATGTTATGGTTACCAAAGACAAGAGGCAATAATAGATTAATTCAGTAAGGGCTGAATATGTCATTAATGGCCATGCAATAGGCTTATCTGGGCCGACAAAGTGGTCCTCTTTCATGTCTGTTTAATTAGAGATAATAGTTGAAGGCATTAATCACACATATTTTCAACAAAACTTTTCTCAGTTAAAGAAACCCTGCAAATGATGTGGTCCAATGCACATCCGCCTATTAGGGTTGCTATGACTATGGTGAGTCTGATTTGAAAGGCAGGATATAATCAGGCCTGAGACAATAAGTGGATTTTCATATTTAATGACCTGGGTTTTCAGCTTGGCACAGCAAACTGAATAGCAGTGACCCAAAGATGACCTTCCATTTTTATTCTCTGATTTGTCCCCAGGAATGGATAAGGCATTGGGAACCTGGGAGTAATGAGAAGACAAGCATGATCCCTTGTATAACTAAGAACGCCAGGGAAAATTCTACCCCAGAAAAGATTTGTTTGGTTACTGATATGGAAATATCTTCTTGTTATCAAATTATTCTTGATTTAAAGGTCTTTCTAAGAATACAATGGGAGGCACCAAGGAGGAATCAGGGGACCCAGCAATAATTCTACTACTAAATATCCTTAGTCATATGCCTTTACGTCACAGGTTTTCCAGGATGCTCATCTAAAGAAGAATTTGATGAAGATTATACCTCCAATAAATATATATGTGACTAAGCAGTTTTTATTTTGTAAACTGAATATGGAATAAAAATAGGAATTAATGAGCCACATGATCCTTTTTTTCTGAAGCAGAAATGAGATTGTACAAGAAAGTGATTAACCAAAGACCTGGCAAACAATAAGTGGTGAAGACATACTACAGTGCATGATATTCCTTTCATTGTCAAAAATGCTGGTATACTTCTTTTCTTCTTCATCACACAGAAAACTTTTTCTCAGGAGGAAGTGTATGAATGTGTAATTTTAACACACAAAAAAAGAGCCATATTTATACTGTAACTCCATAAAATGGTTCACTAATGGTATAGGGGTTGCCCAAAAGTTGAATATTACCAAGGGAGTTAAGTTCAGAGATAGTGTAAAATAAGTAATCAGAGGAAAGACAGGAAATTAGGAACTTATCTTTTAATCCAGATAAAATATTTTTATTTTACCTGTTTAACTTCAGTAAACCCATTCTTATCCAATTGAATTATGTACTCTAATTTAAATTAGACATGTTCTTCATCTTAATCTACATCTCTTTGGGTATGGACCCATTGTAAACAATGCCTCTTAAAGTTGTTACTTTTAATTAAGTTGTGACCCAATTGAATGAGGGTGGGCCTAATTCTTGATAACTGGAGGCTTTACAAGAAAAAGTCATCGGAAGGAGTCAACAGCAAGAAGTCAATGGGCATGTGAAAAAGAGAGGGGAGGACATTGCCATGTGACAGGAAAGATCGCTGGCAAGCCAGCAATACAGTGCTATAGATCTTAGGGAGAGAGCATGGCCTAACTGGCATTGATTTTGGACTTCTAGCTACTAAACTCATGAGTCAATAAATTCCTGTTGTTTAAGCCTATCCATTATGTAATATTTGTGACAGCAGCCAAGTAAAGCTAATGCACCAGACATATAGCATTCTCTGGTCACCCAGTGTGAAATAGTTTCCCTTCTTGGTTTTCCCACTCTCCTTAAACACCAGTGAAGGCAACTGCATTATTTAGTGTTCTATTGTGTTTGTTTGTGATACAGGTTTGCCAGTACTTGAAGGTACATTCTAATTTTTTATTGCCTGTGCATTACTAAGATGATTTGCTGACTTTATGAAGCTCAAATAGTTGATTTTTGTATTTATTAATTACCTGGTAAATGAGGGAATACAACTCCACATGGTTATTGGGAACTGATAATGGATGGAATGATGCAGTCTTTAATGAAATTTGTGTTGCTTGAAAAAATACAAGCTGGACAGAGAAGAGGGAAAGGCTATTGGTAGAATATATTGTAGAAAATAGTCATTTTCATTTTCAAGAGACTGTTCATCATTATAGGCAGGTGAAATACATCAAAATAGGAACTAACTGCTTTTCTAGAAAAGAAAATAGAGACATGGCTCTCGTAGGCAACACATTCTAAACAATACTGTTGTGGAAGTCCAGGAGTATTAAAATAGACTACAGGTAAATAATCTATAAGCTGTACAATTTATCCCTAAGCTTTTTAAAAAAATTTTTTTAAATTATTTCTTTTTTTTTAAGATACATAGATCACAAAAAAATGTTACATTAAAAAATATAAATGATTCACATATACACCACACTCCATCTCCCCACTCCTCCTACATCAACAACCTTTTTCATCATTGTGGCACATTCATTGCATTTAGTAAATACATTTTGGAGCACTGCTACACCACATGGATTATATTATACATTGTATTTTACACTCCCCCCCAGTCCATTCAGTTGGTTATGGCAGGATATATATGTTCTGCATCTATCCCTGCAATATCGTTCAGGACAACCAAGTCCCAAAAATGCCCCTACATCAGACCTCTCCTTCCCTCTCCCTGCCCTCAGCAACTACCGTGGGCGCTATCTCCACATCAATGATAGAATTTCTTCCATTGCTAGTCACAATAGTTCTATAGGAAAATATCAGTAAGTCCACTCTAATCCATATTTTAGTCCTCCATCCTGTGGACCCTGGATGGTGATGTCCCCTCCACCTCTAAATGGAGAGGGGGCTTAGATCTCACATGGCTTATCGATATGATTCTCCTGCTTGGAGTTATAGACACTCTTGTTTCCGTGGTGTGGAACCAACCTGTTAGCTGACCTGGGTAAGTCCAATGAACCAGAATGTAAGTATGGCAACTCTGCTGATGCTCAGGGCCCAGCTGACACATGGCCAGCCTAGAAATTCAAATCTCCTGATTATACACCAATTGCAATGCCAACTACAGGTTCAGTAAAAGTGGCAGAAGAGGCATGTGTAGAAAGGTCACATCTGACTCCAACTCCATCACACTCAGAGGCACAAATTCCAAAGTAAGGCCCACTGGCAAGGCACTGAACTCCAGAGCCATCTGCCATGACTGTAGAACCTGTGTGTCTGTGTAGCCCTCAGGAGCACCAGTACCTGAGATTGTATCTATTTTTGCTGTCTCTGGGATCCTGCTGAGACATGCATAAGCACAACACCTCTGAGGACTTCCTGACACATTTTGAAGTCTCTTAGCCATATAAACTCATTTGTCTTTACCATTTCCCCCTTTTATTCAAGGTTTTTTTCTAGTTGCATCACCAGTTGGTGATTGGTAGTAATCCCTCGGCACCTGGGAGGTTCATCCCTGGGAGTTATGTCTCACATTGGGTAGGTAATGCATTTACATGCTGAGTTTGGCTTAGAGAGTGGCCATATTTAAGCAATATGGACATTCTCAGAAGGTAACTCTTAGGCACCCTGAAGCCCTAGGCTTAGTTGGAATTTCAATAAGAGACTCATAAGCATAGTCATCATTAGTAAGGGCCCATCATTGGACCACCTTCTTCACGATCTTTGCCCTTGCACTTGGGTGATTGTTGCTGTTTCATTGGGGAATGTGACAGAGTTCCCCTGACTAGGAACTCATCATTCCCTCAGTTATCGTGTGTAACTCTACCTACATAACAATACCCAACAAATATCTGAACCTTTTTACATACACTATAGACATGCCCTGGGAAACTCCCTCTTACCCACATAATCCCCATCAATGACATCCCACACTAGTGCTCCTCCCCTTCCATAGTTGAACCCCTCTGTGATCCAAACGTCTTAAAAAATGAGGCCTAATATATTGCCAAACTCAATTAGTACAAAAATGAAATAGTAATGATAAGTTTAAAGGTTAAAAATAGAATACATACTAATTTAGAAAAACTAAAATAAAGTAAAAACTAAATTGGGGTGTTAAAAAATGAAAAATATCATAAAACTTTGTTTTTGGTGTTTTGCCTTTCATCACTGTAGTATGTGTTGCCCTGATTGTACAAGTGGCAAGGCAGTCTCTTCTATTTCTTAATCAGTGTCTACATCTTTTGTTTAACTTTTAATTTTGTCTTCAAAAAGTTTTAGACCACAGTAAAGTCACATACACAATATAGGGGACTCCCATATAACCAACACCAAACCCTTTTCCCCAGCAATGATCTTTTTACAAGTGGATGTAATATTTGATACAGCTGATGTACAGATATTGAAACATAGCTACAAAACATGGTTCCATTTGGGTTTTCATTATGGTTTATATTTTAGGCTGTACACTTTTCTAAATTTTTAGTTACATTATGGTTTACATTTTAGACTGCAAAATTTTATAAATTTTTGGTGAAATTAACATGGCCTATATCCATCATTGCACAATCTTATGGAACACTTCCATTCCCCCTAGTTACCCTTCTTCCATCTAGTCAATTCCTCTCTTCCCTTCCTCTCAGGGCCCACAATGACAGTCAAGCTTCAATGCTTGAAGGAACAGAATCATAGATAGTTACAGCAATGCTGATGACTTGACACACTAGACTGTCCTCCCCAATATGGAACCACCAGTGTTCTTGAAAGACACCCTTTCCCCTGTTTGAGAAATATCAGGCCTCCCCAGGATGGGGGTACAACACCTTCCTGCTCATTGCTTGGGTCTCCCCCCAATGATATAACACACTATGACTAGGTGAGCACTTACACATTCCATAGAAGTCTGTCCCAGGTGCACACTGTGCCAGATGCACCCCATCAAACACCTTAAACAAGTAACCCTTCCTTATTGTATTTTCTGAAGAGTTTTCTCAACATTATAGTTTCAACCACATACCTGACAATCTCCCATTTTCCCCTCTTCCCCCAAAACCTCCCCCCAATTCCATGGATCATCTGACCCATCCTCCCAACCCTAGTTCCCCTCAAGCCTGCAAAGCCCCACCCAATAGTATGCCTATGCCCCTTTCTTATCCCTTCCCTATATATCTACTTACCTCCACTTTATCATAGATTTTGCCCATGTAGACATCGGCTCACAACCCTCCTCTCCCTCCCATTTCCTGTAGGCCTATCATCCAGTCTCCAGCTCTCTGAGACAGCTTGATTTGCTTAATTCATATCAGGGAGGTCATGTAGTATTTGTCCTTCAATGCCTGGCTTGCATCACTCAACATAAGGTCCTCAAGATTCATTCATGTTATCCCATGTGTTTGTACTGTATTCCTTCTTAAAGCTGAGTAGTATTCCATTGTATGTATATACCACATTTTGTTTATCCGTTCATCTGGGAATGGGCATTTGGGTTGATTCCAACTTTTGGCAATAGTGAATAATGCCACTGTGAACACTGACGTGCATTTTCAGTTTGTGTCCTTATCCCTAAGCTTTAAATAGCAAACTTTTCCACTGAAAATGTGTGAATTTTTATATTTCATCCTCAATTTATTTAATCAGTGCCCTTTAATAGACACATATAAATTGACAAAATAGATTGCATAGCCACTAACACTTATCATCAGTGCATTTAATGTTATTATGATACTTTAATATTTCATCCATATTATAATTGACACAAGTTCTTTATAGTATTTTTTCCCCAGCAATCCATGTCACTTCTGTTTAGTCTCCTTTAATTTCGGATATTTCCACAGTTTTTCTTTGGCTTTTATTTTACTGACATTTTTTAAGTAGTCTCACCATCTTTTTTTTTTTTTCAGGGAATATTCCTCATTTTAGTGTTGTCTGAAATTTCCACATGGTTAAATTCAACTGTTTCTCCACAGAGCTTCCTTTCTTTTATTGAACAGTAGGAAATTTATTATTAGAAACTACAATCTGGATTGTGTTCATTACTATTGACTTGTCTTTGTTTCTAAGTTGATGTAGACATAGCTAGGAAATTTATAAATATTTACATATACACATGCACAAGCATATTAACACATATGCATCATGCTAAATATGATGCATCACATATCATATTTAAAATACATTAAAAATCATGGATTCAAACTGATACTCCCAATATTTGCAGTCACAATATATGCAGAAAATGGTTGGGCAATATTTTAAAAATTGATCTAAGACCTCAAGTCACATTTTCAAGACTCCCTGTAAACTCCAAGCAAAATAAATACTAAGCAAACAATCTAAACACATAATAGTAAGACTGTTAAAAAAGAAAGATGAATTAAAAGTCTTAAAAGTGACCAGTGTGGAGCTGGCCCATGCACAGTGCTAATGTGCGCAAGGAGTGCCCTGCCATGCAGGGGTGTCCCCCGCGTGGGGGAGCCCCACGCCAAGGAGTGCGCCCTGTAAGGAGAGCTGCCCAGAGCGAAAGAAAATGCAGCCTGACTAAGAATGGCGCCACCCACACAGAGAGCTGACACAAGATGACAACACGACTCAACAAAAAGAGACACAGATTCCCATGCCACTGACAACAACAGAAGCAGACAAAGAAACAAGATGCAGCAAATAGACACAGAGAACAGACAACCGGGGTGGAGGAGGGGAAGGGAGAGAAATAAATAAATAAATAAATCTTAAAAAAAAAAAAAGTCTTAAAAGCTACTAGAAGAAAATGTATATTACCTTCAAAGGAGTGCTAGCAAACATGCAAAAATTCTCAACAGAAATTATGGAAATGTGAATAAAATGAGATTGCAGTATCTAAGTGCTAAAAGGAAATAAATGCCAGTCTCGAATGCTATGCACAAGGTAATATTCTACAAAATGAAGTTAAAATAATGATCTTTCAGTCAAAAATACAGTAGGGTTTTGTTAAAGACAACCTGAAGTAAAAGAAATTGGCAGATGGTTGTTTAGGCTGAGGACAATTATCTCCAATGGAAATTCAGAAGTGCAGGAAAGAATGAAAAGAAATAAATAGTAAATGTAAATGAATAATGATGAAAGGTTGAAAGTACAAAATAACGGTAGTATGTTTGTGACTTTAAAAATACTTAAGAAAAATAATTCAAAATATGTGAAGGTACAAATGGAGTTAAAATGTTCCAAGCTTCCCATATTAGTAAAAATAATTTGCATTAAATTTATTAAGTAAAAGATGAATACTTTACTCTCTAGCAAAATTTAAAAATAATATGTAAATAGCAAGTTATTATAGAAGAAAATTGTTTTTAAAATTATTTTCAAAATCTGGAGGTAGCCAGGACAAGAAAGGAATAGGAACATAAATTGGTAGGGCAAATAGAAAACAAATAATAATATGAGGATATGGTATAAATGATATGCATGATGCCTTTCATAAAAAGAAAACATTAAAAGATTTTTTTAAAGTAATGTGGCAAAAAATAAGACAGGAACAGTATAGTATAATTCCAATATTTTGTTTTAAAAGGAAAATTAACAACATGAAGTATGTCAGAGGAATTCTAGTCTTCTCTTTTTACAAATTTCATAGATCTGGGCAGGGCAATTTTTTTTTAAAAAATGCATAAATTATGAGGATATTACCAAAAAACAAGTCACCTACACTTCTAGTTTGGTCATAATGTATACTTTATATTTGTATAGTTATATATTCCCAAATTAAATAATATAATCAAATAGCTCAGGAATAGTTCAGAAACCATAAAAGTAAGTCAGTTTAAATTTCTTTCTATAAAATTAGGGGCAGTTTATATACTACCTAAATTCTTCATTAAGGAGGGAATATCATGAAACTCTATTTTCTAAAGTTGCTGCAGAATCCAGTCTTTGATTCATTTGAAAACTAGAACGTTTCTGCTAAAAATATATTTGAAATACCATCTAAAATACTGGGATTACCCTAGATTAGGATTTCTAGACCAGGACACTTTTGACATTTTGAATTTAATTGTGGGCATCTCTCCTGTGTATTTTAAGATATTTAGAAGGAGCCCTAACCTCTATCCATGAGATGACAGTAGCACCCTCCCAAGTTATGAAAAGCAAAAATATCTCTAGACATTGCTGAATGACTTCTCAGGTACAAAATCACCTCCACTTGAGACCTATTGCAGTCAATGTTCTATGATCATTTATTATAATCTAAAGATAACTGTGTTTTTTAGTTTCAAGTATGACTTTCTTAATTCATGGTGTGCTAATTCTCCAAAAACATTAGACATCTTCATGAAAGTAATTATATAAGTAATTAAGTGTACCTGCAAAATCTACTTACAAATAGGACTTATTCTGAAAATGTGTTGTTATGATGTGGGAAGAATAAGAGAATATCAGCTTCTTAGTTTAGATGCACAAAACATTCCGTAGAAAAGAAAAGGAGTGAAAGATACTTCTTCAAAATTTTAGGACTTTCCTGTTTCTATTTTTGTACAAAGATCAGTATGATAAGCTAGTACAAAATCTGACCTTTATTTAGAAGAAATCTGTCACAGACTGTCATTGATCACATGAGAAATTATAACTATGTACTAAACAGGAACATTATCAACATTTACAGTGCTGCACATTTGACTAGTGAGATACCTAATATCATCCTTATGCCTGAGCTGGAAATAACTTGACTTTATCCCCCAAGGGAAGAACAAAACCTTTGTATTTTTAAAAATAGCCTCCCTGAACCATGCTTTTATTCTTTCACTGATAATTTTATTTCAACTGGAATCTAGGTCAATAGTTTACATATATTTCATGGACATATTACTTAATACTTCATTTTGAAACACATATTGACTGATTATTAGAAGGCAGGTGTTGTGTAGGTTTGATATAAACTTTGAATAAGATTCAACTCCTTTGAGGAAGATATCTGTATTTTAATAAGGGACAAATGAGTAAAGAAATTGTTATAACTGATAAAACATTTAAAAGAAATATAAACAAAATATTTTTCCAGTACTAAATCTACCTGGTGTTTTTGTATGTGTGTGCGTGTGCAGTTTTTTTAAATAATTTTTTTATTCTCCCCTCCCGAGATGGCTCCCTTGTCTCTCTGATCATTGATGGCTTGTCTTCTTTAGGAAGCACCAGGAACCAAATACAGAACCTCCCATGTGGGAGGCAAGTGCCCAACTGCTTGAATCACTTCCACTCCCTGCTGGTTGTATTGTATGCTGATTGTGGTGTCTGCTTGCTATGGAATCTCCTGGTTGTGGCATATGCTCACTGTGGCATCTGTTCATAGTGACGTTTGCAGCATCTGCTTATTGTGGTATTTGCTTGTTTCAGCACCTACTCATTGCAATGTCTGCTCGTTGTGGCATCTGCTTGTTGCAGTAGTTGTGGCACCTGCTCTTTGTGATGTCTGCTCTTTGTGACTTCTGATCATTGCAGCATCTGCTCATTGTTGCATCTGTTCATTGTGGCATCTGCTTGCTCTGCCTCTTGCTGGTTGTGGCATCTCCTTATCTTCTTTTAGGCGGCACCGAGAATCAAACCCAGAATCTCCCATGTGGGAGACAAGCACAAAATTGCTTGAACCACGTTCATTACCCTCTACCTGGTATTTTGATGATTTATTTTTTAAAACAAATGAGCTATAATGAGGATTAGAGAACATTGAATAGTGGGTGGAATATATTGGGAGGCTTATAACAGTCTTTTGAAACAGGGAGTAGCAGTTTGAAATTATTTTATAAATTCCAAAACCAGAAAGATTACATTTGTGAAATAATCCGTTCCTGTGGGTATGAGACCCTTTCAACTGGACTAGGTCAGTGAGGTATGACTCTTCCTGGATCTGATAAAAACAGAGACACGGGAAAAGGGAGCTGCCATAATTGATCCTGCAATGTGAGAGAAAGTAGTTCGGTTTCACCCACAGCAGAGTTGCAAGGAGAGAAACCCTGTAAGAGCTCAAAGAGCTGTGGCAGTAATAGATGAGTCATATTCCTAGTAGCTTGCATTGAACTCAGGAAGAAAGTGAAGCAGCTGAAACTGATATTTCCAGAAAGAGACAAGAGAAGCCCTATGCCTGGGTGCTCATAGCTGAGTTCTGTGAGCTGGGCTCCAAAGCAAGTGAGCCCAGAGGGGAAGGTTGATGCCTTGGCAGAGATCAGCAGACATTTTGCTTTACCATGTAGCAGCTGACTTTGGTGGGAAAGCACCTTTTATGGTGCCTTGAATTGGATTTTTCACAACCTTGGCACTGTAAGCTTTTACCCCAAGTAAATCTTCTTTATAAAAGCCAACCTGTTTCTGGTACTTTGTATCAGCAGTCCTTTGGAAAACTGAAACACTAGTAATGTGTACACATAGAAGTAAATGAAGATTTTCTAAGGGATATTGAGGAAAGGATAAATGTAAAGGGTATGTGTTCACGGTAGTTGCTGAGGGTAAGAGAGGGGAGAAGAGATATGATGTGGGGGCATTTTCAGGACTTGGAGTTGTCTTGGGTGGTACTGCAGGGACAGTTGCTGGACATTGTATGTCCTGCCATGGCCCACTGGGTAGACTGGGGAAGAGTGTAAACTACAATGTAAACCATTATCCATGTGGTGCAGCAGTGCTCCAAAATATATTCACCAAATGCAATGAATGTGCCACAACGATGAAAATGGTTGTTGATGTGGGAGGAGTGGAGTGAGGGGGTGGGGGGTATGTGGGGACCTCATATTTTTTTAATGTAACATTTTAAAAAAATAAAGAGAGAGAAAAAATAAAGGATATATATTTGTTTTGTATGTTCACAACTATTATACATTTATTGTTTATGTATGTTTATGTATGAGTGATATATTTCAATAAATTAAAAAAAATAAAGGATATGTATATTATCAATGATGGTAAACCTGTGGTCAAAGGTATACTTTCATAATCTCCATTCTGTAATTTATTCATCCTATTTAGGAAATGAGAGAAGCAAAATTAGGTAAAGAGAGAAGCTGAACTATAATGCAGTAGCAACATAGGCCTTACCTGATGCCATTTCAGAGATAAATCAAATTGAGTCAAGAGTGTTTGGTCTTTGATCTTTCCCTCTGGCCTCTTTGTACTTCTGACTTCTTTTGACTACGTCGAATTTTCTTTCACCTATTTTTACGGACTCTTGTCATATGTATTAAGGCACACTGTGATTTAATTTGGCCTCATGTAAATAAAATCTCCAATTATCATATTCACAAATGAGTTCACACCTTAATAGTAATAACAGCTTCAATTGCCCTATTTACACATGTTCATACCCATAGGAATGTGGATTGAACATGTCTTTTGTTGAGTACATCATTCAACTTCCAAAAATAAAATTTAATGTTGCATTTAAAAAGACATATAAAAAGAGTGCAACAAAAGTACTTGTCACACATTTGTAAAGCTATCAGCATCTTCAAGTGTTTTATAATGTTTGTTTGAAGGTTCACCTGTGTAAGAGCTCTGATACCCCCAAAGAGAGTCTTTGGACATGGGATTATACATTTATAATATACAAACCTGTGGCTTCACATCAACTTTGAAATCAGAGAATCACATTTCTAAATTATAGTGGGTTGAACTGTGGTCTCCAAAAGATATATCTAACCAGAACACCCAACAGAATAAGTGTCTTTGCAGATAAAATTACAATGAGATGACAGCATACCGAGTTTGTATAAGCTCTAAATACAATGATGATTATCTTTAGACGTGACAAAAAAGGAGATGCCTCATAGACATAGAGTATAGAACGCTATGTGAAGACTGAGGATAATATCTTAGTTAAGTCATCTACTAAGAGTTACCAGAAGTTAGAAGAGAAGCATAGAACAGATTATCACTCTCAGTCTCCAGAAGAAACGAACCGTGCCAGCACCTTGATTTGACTTCTGCTCTCTGGATCTGTTAGATAATAGGTTTTTGTTGTTTTAAGTGCTATGTCCACAGTAATTTCTTAGTTCAGCCCTAGGAATCAAAAATATAATATAATAAGTGCTAGCCAGTGGCCATTGGTCTTCCAGAACTGAGCTAGGGGACAGTGTGCATTTAATGATTGGTTGATGCCTAAATTAGTGCTTCCTGAAGGGTCACCAATGTGATTGCCTGAGGCCACTCTTACGACTACATCACAGTTCATACTCTCCCTCTCTCAATCCTACTATCCTACTGTCTTAAGGTGTTGTTCCTGAGAACACTCTCATACCTTTTGCATACAAAATGTAGAGTCTGTTTCCCATAGAATCCAACCTTAGATGGTTGGTATTAGTCATGCTTCAGGACACAGACTGCCTAGTCCATTGCACATGAAATCAAACTCTGAAAACCATGACTTCTAGAACTGTGGCAAGTTTTGAAACAAGAAGCAGAAATAAGGCAACTGTGTCACTAGGATTGATGTTAATATGGACAATCCCCAGGTATGTATATTCTACATTTTCCTAGATATATATATGTATTCTAAATATATATATATATATATTCATTCTACATATTTGGGATACAGCACCATATAAAGGCCATAACTCTTCCAGAGTTCCATCTGCATATCTCTTTACTAGACCTCCTTTTCCCCAATTTTAAATCTTTCTTCTTCCAGACCCTGACCAAGCACATAAGCCTTTTACTATTCACCATTAAATAATTCATAGTATTAATTTCTCCTATGTCAAAGCTGAGAAAATGCACCTGCATGTGTAATCCCTTCCACAGAAATAGCATCCCCCAGAAATAATGAAAGTTTTGAAAATTGCAGTCCCACAGCATATTAATGCCAATGAAATTCTACCTTGCCAATGATGAGTTCTTCATTTCCAGCTTGCGTGCAGGTGATCCAGTTCCCAGATTTTATTCCAGAGTCTGCAATATGTTTTGGATGCTTCTGCTTTCTCTTAATTTGTCTTTCATTTCCAATTGAATTGGAACTAAGAATCCAATGAACTTCTTTCCATTCTCTAAACACAGATTTTCTGAGATTTGCATGCAAATTGTCTACAGTGCTCTGGGAGGATTAAATCTTTCAATTGCATTGACTTCACTGCTTTTGTAAAAAGATGGATTTCATCAGTGCTGGGCAACTTCCTATTTACGTTGTTAGGCAACACAAATAAATGGAGAAACAATCAGAGTAGGAAAAGAATGTAGTGCTTAGCAAGGAGAGAAAGCAAGGTCAAACAGAAACGGAGACAATAGTAATTATAGTAACAGATTATTTAAGGGTTAATTTTGAAACATATTTCACTTAATTCAATTTTTCATTTACCCCTTGTGGTGGTTTGAAATTATTTTATGAATCCCAAAAAGAGAAAGATTACATTTGTGAAATAATCTATCCTGCAGGTGTGAACCCCTTTCAATTGCACTACGTCAGTGAGGCATGACTCAGGTTGACTCTCTGAGCTCTTGCTGGGTCTGATATAAACAGAGACACAGAAAAAGGAAGCCACCATATTTGATCCTGAAATGTGGGAGAAAGTACACGAGTTTTGCCCACAGCTGAGCTGCAAAGAGAGCCCCCAAGAGATTCCAAGTGCTGAGAACCAGGAAGAGATGAGTTATATGCCTGATAGCTTGCAGGTGAAGAAGCAGAGCAACCAAGATTGATAGCTGAGGCCTGGAAAGAGACAAACCCTATGCCTTAGCAGAGATCAGTGGCCATCTGGCTTCACTGTGTGGGAGGTAAACAGGATCATCAGGGGCTGACTATGGTGAGAATCCACTCTGACGGTGCCTGGATTTGAATATTTCATTGTCTGAGAACTGTAAGCTTTTACCCCAGATAAATCCCCTTTATAAAAGTCAACCCATTTCTGATACTTTACATCAGTAGCCCTTTGGCAAACTAATCCCCACCCCATTCAAAAACATTTATCTATGCTTCTTAGCTGTAATTTCCTATTTGTCAAAATGTAGCCCTAGTATGTCTCATTTGTGATAGAATGTTTTAAATATCTTTAAATATCTATAATTAAAAGGGAATCACAACTGTATCCATTTACAAGTGCATAATTCAGCAGCTAAAGTAAGATATCTATTTCCAAAGTTTTTGTTATGGTCACTATTCAATGAAAGGATGGCACACATTCAAAATTTGGTTCAGTTATTGAGATTGGTGACAGCATTCACACACCAAAGTGGTATGAAAAGATTACTCAAATAAGGAGGCTTACCAGGCATAGCAAGACAGGCTTCCCAAGGAGGTTGAAGAAATGGCTTGAGAGAGCTGAGAAAGGACACTGGCTTAGGATTCTCTGGTTATGGTTTGGGACCATCGTAAAAGTCCCTGCTCCTGGTTTGAAATTCCCACCAGTGTCAAAGGAGGAAGCATCCAGGCTTTCTTAACAGCTTGCCCCGAAGTGAGGTAGAGGGAAGAGGGATGGATGACTCTGAAGAGCTCTCAATAAACAAAAAAATGAAGTTGGACTCATTATTACAGTCTGATATTAAGAATAACAAACCATAAAATTGAATATTTTAGAATCCCCAATGTTTTCTTTCTTTTCTAACCTCTTATTGTGGTAAAATATATATATATATATAAATATATATATATATATATATAATTCATTTAAACAACTTTCAGTTATACAATTCACTTGTTTTAATTACATTCACAATGGTTGAGCTGAGATTGTCACAATATATTACTCAATTTTTTTCATCACCTCAAACAGAAATTCGTGACCCATTAAGCAATAGTTTCCCATTCATACTCCATCCCAATGCCATGATAACCTGGAATTTATTTTCTGTCTATGAATTTTCTTATTCCTGGTATTTCATATAATTTAGATTATACAATATTTACCCCTTTGCATCTGGATTACTTCAATCAACATGATGTCTTCAAGATTCTTCCATATTGTAGCATGTTATCAGAAAGAACTTCATTCCTTCTTTTTATGGCCATATAATATTCCACTGTATGTACATATTACCTTTGACTGATTAATTCATCTGTTGTTAGTCACTCAAATTACTTCCACCTTTTGTTTATTGTGAATAATACTGCTATGAACATCAGAAGAATATTTTTTTGAGTCCTTGCTTCTTTAATTTTTTGTGGTATATACCTAGAAAATCTTGAGCTGGGTCTCAGGGAATTGAATGACACACAAACATATGCATTATAAGTGCTCCAGAGGGAGAAAAGAAAAGGGGCAGAAAGAGTGTGTGAGGAAATAATGGCTAAAAATTTCCCAATTCTTATAAGGGACATAGATGTACATGTCCAAGAAGTGCAGTATACTACAAACAGAATAAATGCTAACAAATCTTTTCCAAGACATATACTAATAATATTGTCAAATGACAACAATAAAGAGAGAATCCTGAAAGCAGCAAAAAAAAGAGATCCATCACATACAAGGGATGCTTAGTAAGATTAAGTGCTGATTTCTCTTCTGAAACCAAGAGGGTGATAAGGCAGTGGTATGACATATTTAAAGTACTAAAAGTGTATAACTGCCAGCCAAGAATTCTGTATCCAGCAAAATTGTCCTTCTTAAGTGATGGAGAAATTAAAACATTCACAAATAAACAGAAATTAAGAAAATTTTCAACAAAATTACAACCTTTCAAGAAATAATAAAGAGATTCTCTGCAGGTTGAAAGGAAAAGACTGGAGAGAGAGGTTTGGAAGGAAGTGTAGAAAAGAAGATTATTAGCAAGGTAACTAAAGGGTAAAAAGAGAAAAAAAGATGATATGGCTTTAACTCCCCAATTAAGATACACAGATTGACAGAATAGATTAAAAAATTAAAAATGATTCCTCTATATGCCATCTACAAGAGAATCACTAGATCCAGGGACAGAAAAAGGTTGTAAGTAACCAGAAAAAGAGCTTCAGTAGCTATACTAATATCACACAAAATAGACTTTAAATGCAAAATTGTTGTAAGAGACAAAGAAGGACAATTTACAGTGATAAAGGAGAAATCAATCAAGAAGAAAGAACGATCATAAATATTTATGCACCTAACCAGGGTGCTTCAAAATACAAACACTGGCAAAACTGAGGGAAGAAATAGACGCCTCTACAATAATAGTGGAGAACATCTATACAATAATAGTGGAACACTTCAATATACCACTTTCAGCAACAGACTGAACATCTAGACAGAGAATCAATAAAGGAGAAATCTTGTATAATATGTTAAAGGAACTAGATCTAACATATATACATAACATTTCACCTCAAATCAGCAGGATTTACATTCTTCTCATGTGTTCATGGAACATTCTCCAGTATAGTCAACATGTAGGTCATAGAACAAATCTCAATGAATTTAGAAAGATTGAAATTATACCAAGTACTTTCTTTGATCTCAAGAGGATGAAGCTAGAATTCAATAATGGGCAGAGAACTGGAAAATTCACAATTATATGGTAGGTAAACACATTCTTAAATAATCAGTGGGTCCAGGAGGACATTGTAAGAAAAATCAGTAAATATCTCAAGGCAAATGAAAATGAGAACACAACATATAAAACTTATGGGATGCAACAAAGGCAGTTTGGTAAATTTTTCAACCTAAATGCCTGCATTAAAAAAGAAGAAAGAGTTAAAAACAAAGAAATAACTGCCTATCTGGCTGAGCTATAAAAACGACAGTAAACTCTTCCCGAAGCAAGCAGAAGTAAAGAAATAAATTTTAGAGCATAATTAAATGAAACTGAGAGTAAAATCCAGTAGAGAAAATTAACAAATCAAAAACTAATTTTGAGAGTATTAGTAAAATTGACAAACCCTTAGCAAGACTAACAAAGAAAAAAAGAGAACAGATGCAAATAAATGAAATCAGAAACAAGAGAAGTGGCATAACCACTGGCCACATAGAAATAAAAGGAATCTAAGAAGATACTACGAAAAATTGTATGCCAGTGAATTGGACACTTAGATGAAATGGATGAATTTCTAGAAACACACAATCTACACTGACTAAGGAAGAAATAGAAGATCTCATCAGACTAAGCACAAGTAAAGAGATTTAATCAGTCATTCCAACCTTCCAACAAAGAAAATCCCAGGACCATATGGCCTCACAGGTGAATTCTAACAACCCTTCCAAAAAGAAATAAAAGCAATCCTACACAAACTCTTCTAAAAAATTGAAGGGGGAAGCATTAACTAACTCATTCTATCCAACATCATCTTAATACCAAAGCCAGATAATGATGCTATAAGAAAAGAAAATTACAGGCCAATCCCTCTAATGAACATAGATGCTAAAATCCTAAAAAAAAAATACTTGCAAATAAAATCCAACAACAAATTAAGTAAATTATAAACTGTGATCAAGTGGATTTTATCCTTGGTATGCAAGGATGGTTCAATATAAAATATCAATTAATATAATATACCATATTAACAGATCAAAAAAGAAAAATTATATTATCTTCTCTATTGATGCAAAAAGGTCATTCAACAAAATTCAGCTTCCTTTCCTATAAAAACTCTTCAAATAGAAGTAAACTTCCTCCAGAAGATAAACGGTAGATATGAAAAACTCACAGCTAGCATCATCCTCAATGGTAAAAGACAATCTGCTTTCCCTTTAAGATCCAGAACAAGGCAAGGATGTCCACTCACTGTCACCATTCTTTTCTTTTTAACTCGTAGAACTTATTTATTTATTTATTTATTATCATTATTTCTTAGTAGGTACCGGGAATTGTCCATGGGAGGCGGTCACTCCACCACTGAACTAAACCCACTCCCCTGTCACCACTCTTAATCAACATTTAATTAGAAGTTCTAAATAGAGCAATTAGACAAGAAAAGGAAATAATGGACATTCAAATTGGAAAGGAAGAAATGAAACTTTCACTCTTTGCAGATGACATAATCTTATATATAGAAATTACTGAAAAATCTACAGTAAACCTACTAGAGCAGATAAACAAGTTCAGCAAAGTTGGAGGATATAAAATCAAAATGCAAAAATCAGTAGAGTTCATATACCATGAATTAGCAATCTGAGGAGGACATCAAGAAAAAAATGCAATTACAACAGCAACTAAGACATCATATACCTAGGAATAAATTTAAGGAAATAATCAGCATATACGGAAAATATGCAACATTACTAAAAGGAATCAAAGATTACTTGAATAAATGGAAGGACATTCCACACTCATGGACTGGAAGGCTAAATATCATTTAGATGTCATTTCTACTCCAGTTGATTTACAGAGTTAATGCAATCTCAATATAAATTCCAACAACCTTTTTTTTAAGAAATGGAAAAACCAATTATCAAATTGCCAAAAACATCTTGAAAAAGAACAAAGTTGGAGGACTCTACTACCTGACTTTAAACTTTTACATGCAAAGTGTGAGCAATGAAAGAAAAAAATAGATAAACTGCACCACCTAGAAATTAAAAACTTTTTTCATTTTAAAAACAATTTATTGAAGTACATCATTCATACATAAAAATACATAAACAATAAGTGAACTTACAAAACAAACATACCTATCATACAGGACTTCCATACATCACCCCACTACAAATACCTTGCATTGTTATGAAACATTTGTGACAAATTATGAAAGATTATCACCAAAGATTACTACTAACTATAATCCATATATAACAATTGGTGTATTTTCCCCCAACCCATCCTATTTTTTTGTTCATAAACCATATAATTTATCTAAAGTGTCCATCAATGGCTTTTTGTAAAATCAACAAGTTGCACATTCATCCCTTCAATCATCAGAACATTTTCATCACTCCAAAAAAAGAAAAACAACAAAATTAAACCACTATCCTACCCATATGTTAATGCTACTATTTATAAATCCTATGATGTGCTTTCACCCTTTCTATTCATTTCTAAACAAATTTTTACCAGTTCTGCACAGATTAAACCTCAACTTTGAATTCTCTAACCACATTCTTTTCCCAGGTGACTTAAATTCTAGGTATTAACTTCAAGAGTTTGCTCATTATATTTAGTTCATAATCATGAAATCGTACAATATTTGTCCTTTTGTGCCTGGCTTGCTTCACACAACATAATGTCCTCCAGGTGCATCCACATTGTCATATGCTTCATGACTTCTTTTCTTCTTACACCTGAATAATATTCCAACGTGTGTATATACCACAGTGTGTTTAGTCATTTGTCACTTGATGGACACCTGGGTTGCCTCTGTCTTTTAGCAATTGTGAATAATGTTGCTATGAATATTGGTGTGCCAATGTCTGTTCATGTCACTGCTCTTGTTTTTTCTGGATATATACCTAGTAGCTGTATTTGATAAGATATATCAAATTTATTTAGGAACCACTAAACAGACTTCCACAATGACTACACCATTCCATATTCCCACCAACAGTGAATAATTGTTCCTTTTTCTTCCCATCCTCTTCAACACTTGTAGTTTTCTGTTTTGTTAATAGTGGCCATTCTAATAGATGTGAAATGCTATCTCACGGTAGCTTTGATTTGCATTTCCCTAATAGCCAATGGTGCCCATCAACAGACGAATGGATAAACAAAATGTGGTATGTACATACGATGGAAAATTATTCAACTGTAAGAAAAAATGAAGACCTGAAGCCTGCGACAACATGAATGAACCACGAGGACCTTATGTTGACTGAAATAAGCAAGACATCAAATGAAAAATTTTGTATGATCTCACTGATATGAGGTAAGTATAGTGAGCAAACTCATGGGAGTAGAGTCTGGAAGATAGGTTACCAGGAGACAAAATTAGAGTACAGAATGGTAAGTCAATGCTTAATTTATGCAAAAATTTTAATTAGGTTTATTTTACTGATTTGTCACTGGATGGAGTTGATGGTAGCACTGCAATGTGAGTGTTATTACCAGCGCTGAAATGCCTGTTTGAATGTGGTTGAAGAGGAAGGTTTGAGTTGTATATGTTACTAGAAGGAATGCTAGAGGATAAAACAGGGTTTTATACAGTGAGTTCTGTGGTAGTGAAGAATTGTGTCTAACAATACAAGCACAAAAATGTTCTTCAGAATCTATAATGAAATTATGTCACTAGTACAGGGTATTGGTCATGGGTGGTATATGGGGGGAAATGCACTTAAAACATACTTCTATGGGATATAAATGTATCCTTGCTGCCATAAGTTATTGGGGGGGGGGGGGTTGGTTAGAGACCCACGTAGTAGCTAACAAAATACTACACATTCTTTCTCTGCAAATACACTTATTATCTTCCCCCTCTTGCCCGAAATGGGACATAAACCCCAGATGTGAGCATCCCTTGCACCAAGGGGTTATTACCAAACCTTAATCAGTGATGTATTTGGAAAAAGACCTTGATCAAAAGGGGGAAATATCAAATAAAATGAATTTTTATGGTTAGGAGCTTTTAAAGTATGTAAAGAGGTCATTCCAGAATTTATGCTTTTGCAGGTCTCAGGCAAATTTCACAAACTCCCACATAAACAAAGCCGCAATCAAAGGAAATCTTGAGTTTTCTAGCGATGTATGGACAACATAGGCAAAGCCTCAAGAAATCAATATCCACTCAGCAGGCCCTATCTGGTAATATATGAAAATTTATTTCCCCAGTGTAATGTAGTTATACTAATTCATAATTCCATTAATCATGATTCTTCTACTCCTTTTATTTGAACCTATAATTTTCAATGTACCTGTTAAGTATATTTCTCAGAGACTTAAATCTTTGGATTGTTCATATACCAGTTGAGTCCTGAAACCCAGCAGAACTGAAGCCAACTTACGCCCTCCAGTTCTTTGGCTTTGACCTGGACAACGAGCAAAATGATGATGATGGATCAGTTCCATCCCCAAAGCAAGGACTACCTTCAACTGCAACCAAAACAATTCCTATCCTCTACTCCATAACATCTATATCCTTCTCACCCTGAAGCATTTCAGAGTGGACATTGCTCCAAATCCCTAATGATTTAGGAATAAACAAAAGTAAGGGGAGAGGGGAATGTAACCATGGGCAAAAGGAGATTTATTGCTATTGTTATCATGTATTAACAGAGTAACTTGTAACACTGATATAAAAAGTAAAATAAAGTATTACATAAGAAATATGTTACATAGGAAAGAAATATATTACATAAGAAATAATTTACATAGGAAATATATTACATAAGAAAGAAAAATGATAACTGTTCTTCATGCAATGTTGCAGTTGAAAACCTTGCTAGGAATCATCTTAAAGACACATGAAATTACTTTTAGCCCCCTATTTAATAATTAGTTTATAGTTTAAATATTTCCAGGTAAAACAATTCCACAGTCTTCCCCATCAATTTACTCCAGGGACTCAGAATCTCCACTACCTAGAAATGCTTGCTTATTTACTCTGAATACCTTCAAACAAAATATATCAATTTCTTCAGTGTAAAAGCATGTAAATTGTACATGAAAATTCCTTGTCAACTGGAATTTAATCTTTGATTTTTCACTTCTTGGGTCTAATTTAATCCAATCTTAATTTAGTGACTTTACTTCCTGATCCTATTGTATCCTGAGAGGCATTCCTTAGATTTCATACTGTAAAGCTTCTTCATCCTTAAGAAAAAAGAATGGATTCATTTTATGCAACCTGCATCTATTAGTTTGCTAAAGGCTGCCAATGCAAAATATCAGAAATGTGTTGGTTTTTATAATGGGAATTTATTAGGTTAAAAACTAATGAAAATGTCCAAACCAAGGCATCATCACAATTGTGTCCAAACTCACTTTCTCCCCAAGCTCAGTTGTGGGTTGATTAGGCACATGGCAGGATGCAATGCAGGTTTGCTGGCCTCTGGAGCTCAGCTGTGGTTGATTAGGCATATGATTCATTTCTCTCCTCTCCTCCTGGCCTCATCACATTGACTCTGTGCTCCACTGATCCCAGCTTCTCAGGGTTTCTCTGTCTCGGTCACTTTTCTCTGTATGTCCCTGTGTGTTTCTCCAGCTACACAGGACTTCAGTAAAAGGATTAAGAGCCATGTTGGGTCATGCCCTCCTGGAGCAATCTAAAAATGGCCTTAACTGAGCTAATTAAATGTTCACAATAGATTTAAGAACATAATTTTCTGGGGTCCAGAGAAAACTTTGAGCAATGATAAATTAAAATATTTTACATTAACCACCCCAATTGCCATGTGTAATAGGTCCATTCCAATTTTATTTGAACATAAAAGGCAACATTTTATATCATTGTGGAAAGTTAATATGTGAATTTACAAAATTCTAAATCAACTCATTTGAAGCTTATTTTAGTAAACAAAATACAAACAAATATAGTAAACAAAATATAAACAAAAACAAAATCCAATATCAAATGTATATATTCTCAATAAAGTTATATCACTGTCTTCAAATAAACTCTTAAATCTGGTTCTTGCTTGAATACAATGGAATATATGGCAATCATAAAAAATCTACAATTTGATGGTGACTGTACCAAAGAAAATGATAACTTTTTTCATGTTTTCTAAAGATTTTTGAAAAGTAAAAGTGAAAAAGTTAGAAATATGTGATTTGTTAATGTTTTATTTTTTTAAGTGCTAATAAGTGCAAGCCACTGAATTAGTTGCTGCAGAGAATAAACATTAGCAAAATAGAGGTCTGGTCCTCAGCAAGATCTCTTTCTAATATAGGGTAGGTGGTTCTGAGGGTTTAAATAGCTGAGGGCACACAGTATTCATTGGTTTGGAAAAAGTTCCTTACATGATTTTAACCCACCAAAGGAGTAAACCAGGTCAAGGGATACTAGGAAATGGACAAGGAATGGGAAACTTAAGCATCAAGTTATAAATGCCTTTGGAAGATTTAAGTAAAAATATAAATATTTAGTTTGGTACTCTGGCATTAAGTATGAAGTCAAAATAGTAAATTGAGTAGTCAGAGAAAATTGAATAAATGCCAGGTGAATTTGAAAATTTTGTTTTACCGACTACATAAGACTAAAACATAAAGTTCATGTTCTAATTAACCTGTGTAGAGGAAATAAATGATATTGAATTTACTTTTTTAAGTTTGAAAATATTTGTGATATTTAAAGATGTTTACATTTAGTCGTATTTTTCTAAATATAAACATTTTATTTCAGGTAGATGTCATGTAATTAGATAATGCTATGCTATCCCTGTACTTTGGATTAGATAAATAGATAAATAGTGCATTGGGGTTAATGATTGGATATAATCTTAACAATAAGATATGCAAATGCATAACATGGTACTTGGCTGGATGTTAATTATAGTAGTGTTCTAAAATTTTGTACCTGGAAGGATATCTGGGAGTATACTGTCCTTTTTTACAGTGGAAAAAGAGGCAAAATATACCTTTTTCAGATATGTAGATTTAAAATTAATTTGTCCCTTTTTTTCCTGAGGTGAGGACATATCTGAACAGTTCTTGGCTTGGGATAGATTGGAGTAATATTCAAAATGTTTTGAACCATGGAGGTAAGAGCAAGGACTGATTATAACCAGTATCAGCCATAGCAATGTAACTTGGTCCTGGAGAAGCTATATTGGGTGAGGAGGTAATCTATTCGATGCTTGATAGTGGCAAAATACATCTAATCTCAAAGGAAGCATTTGGTGTCTAGGAATCTGAAGGTGAAATAGTGGGAGCACTGAGAAATGCAGAAATATTTTAGCAACCAGTGTGGATATAAAAGTTCCTCCTGGCTGAATAAGACCTCTAGGCTGGCTGTTGGCTCTGTAAGTATGGAAGGAAAATTCATTCTTTATCACCCATCACCCTTTATCAATTACTATTGATTCTGTATGATATCTGAGGGGTCAATATGCAGAAAAAACATAAACTTCTCCTCTAAAAATAAAACAAACCTTAGACACAGCCCTTGACCTTTGAGAGTTTAAATTACGTTTAACAAACAAAATATGTCAAACAGAAGATTTCACTAAAATGAAATACACCAAAAGAGATAGAGAAGATTTGGTGGATAGCCTGAACCACAACTTAGGTGAGGCCTCCTTTGAAACTCAGTTTTGCTTATGGAAAGTCATAAGTGTTTGAGGGCATTGAGAAAATGGACGGTTGTTTGAGAACTGGAGAAGCTAGTGACTGTAGCTTTAGCCCTGGTAACTTAGTTTTTGCTATGGTAAGCCAGTGGTTGATAACACTTGGAGAACGCTTCATATTCCTCCACTACAGCAAATGTAAAGACTATGCTCACAGCTGATGGATACATTGCTGTAACTAACAAAGAAAGCATTGGCAACTATGATGCTTCCTGTGGTGAATGAATGCTGTCTCCAGGTTACTTGAATGCCTCTTTTACATGTTGACATTATTTGCAAATACCAGTGGAACATATGGTGACAAATGTGACCTATTGGCTCTTTTGATAAACTTTCAGGCTGTATGCATTCATGTATATTTTAAAAAACCTGAAACTTTCTACTGAGTCAGTGACCCTAAAATATTAAATTTGTCATGATTCTTAGCAAGCAAGCTCAGCATCTTTGGATTTGAACTTTCCAAAGAAATTATGTGACTTTATGTTTTATTCTTCACTTGTGAAATAGGATATAAAAATCAATTAAGTAATCAGGACAGAAATGGTGTTCTAATTTACAGAAAAAAAATGGTATGTTATTTGCAGAATCTGTTTATTTTCAGCTTGATATTCCTTTTCTCTTATTTCTTGTCTTAACAGAACCCTGATTAATGTTGCTAGCCCCAAATAGCAGATCATAATGGAATTAAATCATGTCAATCTCTTCTCATTTTTTCAATCTGTTTTACAAGTAGAGGTGGCCATATGATGTAGTTCTGGTCTAAATCTTGTTAGATTTTAGACGGCTGGAGATGAGGGTTCTCTGAAAATTTTTGCTTTTCTTAATACTGGGAATTTTTATCTGGAACACAATTTCCCTCTGCTTCTCCCTACCTGAATTAAAATGTGATTTCTAGAACATCACTGAGTATCTTGTAGCCATGAGTTTACAAATTGTGAAGCCTGGCTAAGACAAGACTGGAGATACTGACTCTTAACACCAATTAACTATTAAATTCAATGTTTTTCTTCATACTACTTGGGTTTTTCTTACTTGAAACCCAGTATAAAACTAACTCATACAATAGTGTACCAGAAAACACCTTGAAAATTAAAAAGTAAAGAATATTTGGGCTTAATAACTAAAGGACATTTAAATCATGACTATTAGTTAAATGCCCCATTTCTTCCTAGAATTCCTAGCAATCTTTTACATAGCATAGGGATCTTTTTAAAGTTTTTAAAAGGGAAAGAAATTTAGCAGCAAATGGACTAGAGCCAATTATATTCTTCTTCCAGTTATTTTGACAATTAATTTAGGCTTCATTAAATTATTAACTCTACCCTAAACTGCCTATCCACATTTAACACCAACTTTTCTCTAGATTGTATTTAGGCTTGATTTGTTCTTCATTTCTCATAGTTTTTGTTAAAATTTTTTTAAAAGAATAAAAATATAATTTATATTTTATAAAATTTATGACTATTCATTGACATATAGAAAAACAAAGTATTTTGAACTGTATGCTATTATTTGTAATAAAAAAGTGTTATTCAGATACATATACATGTGAGTCTTCATATTTTGGCAAATGTTCTTTGGCTAGCCATTTCCATAGTTAATTCATTGTTCACTTAAATTTTCATAAAATATTATAATTTATCTCATAATTATATAATCATGTATTCATTTTAAACCTATGACAAGATAACATGTGTATGAGAACATTATCAGAAAATAATCGACATTTTTTAGTCATGTGTTTATTTTTCACCTCTACACTTACTAATTTCATAGTATTAGTATGATACATACATTGACTATGTGGCAATGGATTTTTAAAAATGCCTTGTGGAGACATAGTCTAGAAAGCCTAATTTTAATTTCAAGAGTCAGGTGCTTGAGAAAAGTAAACTAAAGTTTTATAATCCAAAAATCTTGGTCTGAAAAAGCAAGAGCACTAGTCTTGGGAAATTTAAACCATCGCTAATGCACAAATTGGGGATGTGCTCATGATTGCACAAGAACTATTTTTGGTTTTTGCCTCCATACAGACAGAAAATGTGAGCTTGAGGGTAAGATTTAAACAGAGGGAGAGAAAGAAATTAAAATTTATTCTCTGATAAGAATTTCCAGTCACTTTATCCTGACAAGTCTTATCCCTAAATTAAGTTAGAAACTACAGAAGCCACAGGTAGTTTGAGGTAACCTCAAAATACCGGTGAATTTAACTTATTTCTCAGGTTGTAGGAGAGAGAGACAAGCCATTTAACAGCTGCATATTCTTCCTGACACTGAAAGGTAGTTTCTGTGACTTGTCTACCCACATAGAATTGAAAACAGTTTTACAGAGGCCCTCCATCCCAGATATGTGAAGAAGAAATTCTGAAACATTTAGGGAGAGTTCTTTCCAAAAGAATCCCAGCTCTAATAAGGGTACCAGAGCTAATGGCAGAAACCTGATCATCAACCATAGATGCAGATGGACTCAAGGCCTGGCAGCCAACTACCAAACAAGAGACTTTACACTCCACGGTGCAGGATAACAGGCCAGTGTGATGCTAAATACCTGGAAACATTGCTCCAGATATCGGATTAATAAGTATCTTAGGTATCACTCTGGAAGAAAGGAAGAAATAAGGTTATGAAACTTCGACTTCAAAATAAACCGAGACACTCTGATTTAAATTAGAAGCAACTAAGAACATTGAATTGGCAATTAAAAGTTTTATGATTCCACAAGGAATTTAAAGTTTTAAAGTCAAGTCATATTTAGTTAGGGAAAATGAAACAAGTTACATTTTTTACATTCTAATGTTAGGACTGTGTGAAATGCAAACCTAATGCAAAAATACTGAGAGTCCAATTCAGGGTGAATATGAATATTTATTTATCATTCATTTTGAAGCAGAAGAGAATATTTTAATGAAATAATGTCTCATTTAGTCAGATAATATGATTTCAAATCCATCCAAGTTTTGATACTTCCTTGGATAATTTCCATGTACTTCGGTTACTTTATAAGCATGTAAGAGATGTTGCAACCTGCCTAGCTTATAATACAAAGTCACAATATGTTGAAAGATGTATTTTGGGAGGTAATTTTGCAAATGTTAAAACATTAAACATACAATGTTAACTTTATACAAACATACATACAATGTTACTTTATACAATATAGATACATAATGAAAATTGATGGCTTGAGTCTTACTATTTATCTTTTCATCCTATGCTATAGTCATTTCTATTTTGAGTTTCCTGAACTGCTATCTCTCTATATATGCTTATTATTTTTTTCCTCATAGGACTATTTTGTCAATTGCTTAATTGTCCCCTCCCTGATTATTGACCAATCCTACATATTCTTACTGATTAAAATTACTTATCATGTACTTCAGTATAGCTTTCAATCTTCAACAAATCTAGGCTAAAATATCCTCTTATGGTGTAGTACAAAAGCCAAAATTTCCTTTGCCATTAAATTTCTTTGTTCTGAGAATTAGTTATTTCCCTGTATCTGCCATTTGATGGTAAGCAGTAAGAAGACAGGGCCTTTATGTGCTATAGATTGTTTCTCCAATATCTAGCATAGTAGACATATAATGAATATTAATTAAATGAAGATTGAATATCAGATTAGTATAAGAAAGTTAGCACTTGCCAAAATATTTGTTTATCCACAATTTTCCATTGGCTCTTGTATAACTACTCTAAGCAAAAGGAACTTGCTTTTGCAGATTACTCACAATGGTCATGATAAGGCGCCAATGAATTAAATTAAATCTAAAGATCATGTCTGTCTTCATACATATTCATGTTTTTTTGATAGCTGGCAAAAGTAGCCCTTATTATTTGAGGGTTTCCATTTCTTGAATTGAGACCCAAATATATGCTTTACAGTAGGTAAAATATAGAAACCTTTCATAAGTATAAATTTAATAATATAGTTACAAACTACAAAAAGATTATCTAATACAATATATATTCAGAATAAGTTGAAAGACATTTTTCTAATGGAAACTTATCACCATTTAGATATAGCCATAACTCTGAAATAAGCTAGGTGAGAATCCACTTTTTAATTAAGCTTTGCATGGTGAAACAGATTTTAACACACATGCACAGTGACTATGAATTTTACCTTAGATGTGAACAGGTTACTAACTGAACCTAATTTCTAGATGCAGTGGATTTCAGAGTGGTTAATAGGAGAGAGTTAAAGCATATATGAATAATTCTAAATCTGACAAATCTATACATAAGTATGACTTCTAAAAAATAGCTATACTATTTTTATTCAGCTTCTGTTATATTAACTGAAAAGCTGAAAACAACAGGGTGCTTCATCGAAGTGGGAAACTACAATATGGCATGTCAGAACATAATATGAATGTTAGTAGAGTTTTAATCTTCCCTTACCAATACTTTTTTTCACTTCCACCAATTTCTGCTAATAGGGAAATTGAGAAAATTGTCAGAATGTTATATAGTATAACCTTTAAAGTAAAGGTGCTTAATCCCTTAACTTGTAAATTATTATGAAAACTACAGAATTAAAATGCTTTTAAAATACGCTTAAAAGAAACAGTTTCAAGTTGATTATATGGACAAAATAGGAACATTAAAAAGTGTAGCAAAACATATAAAAGAAAAGAAATCCTACTGAAGAATCACATTTAGTGACCACAGTTAACCTTTTGTAAATTTTCCTCTTTCTTTGTACAATATCTTACATGACTGAAAATGTTTTGTATACATAATTTGATACCCCCATTTGCACTTAATATAATATAAACATTCCTAAATTTTATTAATCTTTGGGTCCATATTTTAAAATGATTTTATAATTCTAGTTATGATTTCACAATTTATATTAAATAATCAATTTGATATTATGCCTTTATTTAGCATTTTTTCCATTTTGTTTTGCTAATTTGTGTGGCTAAATAGTGCTCTGTTGAACACATTGGTGTCAATAGGCAATATGAAAAACCATTAATTTTTTGAATAATTAAAACCTTTAGAGAGTTATAAAGTTTATTGTGTTCTAAACATACAATTTAAGACTGAGTATCTTATTTTCTTGTTATTGCGGGTTTTTTTTTTGGGAGGGTGGTGGATAGGAATGTCCCCTTAATTGAAAGGAAGAACCCTTAAATAAATCAAGCTCTATTCAAGAACTGTATCTACCTCAATGCAAATTTAATCTTAAGAAAAAAGGTTAAGCAAGGATTTCATTTTATTTTGGAAAAAAAGCACAATCTTAAGAAATAGTATTCTACTTTTATGTTCAAGAACATAAAGGGGTTATGACTTAACATGAGGATTTTACAAAAATCTTGATTCTCCAAGGTCAAGGAATAGGTAAGAAGGAGCACCATTACTAGATACTATATAGATAGTCTTCCAAGAAGTATTTCATTGACCAAAAGAAAGATTTCCAGTACAAGTTACTCTGCTCCTCAAAGAATATCAGATAAATTCTCATAGAAAGTTCTGTAATAACCATCACCATAGAATTGTGAAAAACACAGCTCTAAAACCAAAGCAGTATGATTCACCACAGATGAATCATAAATTACCTATGTTCATTTGCCATATTACTAATGCAGGAAAAAAGATGATTTCCTCTCCTTCCAATCAACATACTAATATGATTTCTTAGGATTTCAGATGTTGATATTCACAGAGATACAAGTGGTCATATCAGAGTACCATGAAAGGCAAAAAACCCAAACTCACATCATCTCTCTGATTCTGTTTTCTTTTTCTTTCTAAGTTCATGGTTAAATGAGACCTCAATTCTTTTGAGGTCCAGGAGTTCCTACTGTCTCTTTTACTTCATTTTCTATGCTACTGTAAAACACCAACAATTAGATCATACAGGAGAAAGGTGAGTTGAAATCTAGGCCATGTGATTCAACCCAGATTTCACTAGAAAGAACTGGAATAGAAGAAACTAATCTAACCATTATTAATTTGATTCTCATTATTTGTTGATCATGAGGAAAATGTTATGAATGGATAACTAGATAGATACGACAGGGCATTCCTGGATACCAGAACATAGTAAAGAGCAAAAGTATAATATTTCCATCACTTTACTATGAATACCTAACAGTAATAGTGAACTAATTAACCTAAATATGTAATTTGGTTTAATAACTAGTAGATTATAATTTGAACCCTTCAAACATCATTTTCATGAATAGACAAGACAAATGGTTTAAAAACCAAATGAGGTGATTGTCATTTATCACTACATTTTATTAATTATATTATTTTTGGTCTGCAGAAAGCTTTTCATAGGATAAGGTATTAGTTCATGCTTGCAAGTTTATTAGTTTATTATTCTCAAGTAGGAGATCCCTCAGTGATATAAAAAAGGACCTGAAACTCTCATGTAATCCATTCATGAAACTCATATGCATACTTTAATCTTCTTCACCAATTAATGTTGACTTTAATCCAATCTTACCATCTGAAAAGAAAGGAAAATGTTTCATATTATACAGTTTGCATGACATCTATTTTCTTTAGGCGATTCTATCTTTGAAGATAAAAGAAAGATGTAGAGCAACTATAAATTAAATAAGGCCAAATTCTTTATTAAATACCTGTAAGTTTAATAAAATTCATACCTTTTATTTTGATGAATGAACACTTTGTGAAATATATCTATATCTATCTATCTATCAATTCGTCTATCAAGTGAAAAGGAGACAGGTGAAAAAATGGTTGCATTCATTGCTAACATTATTATAAAAATAATTTTAAAATATATGATTTTAATTTATCTCTTTAGTGGTACGTAAGAAACTTCTAGAAGTAAGGAATTAAGTGGCTGCATGACAGGAATGAGATAGATTTAATTGTACTTTTTGAATTGTCTAATGCATTCATGTTATTTATTGAAGTGATATTAATTAACTTACTTATTTTAAGTAATGGACTTTTTTCATTTTTTTTAAAGGAGATTTAGATTACAGTAATATAAATGTTATATTGAAAATATAGGGGAATCCCATTTTTCCCATCCCTTCTCCCTCCCACACTTTCCCCCCTAACAATATTTTTCATTAGTGTGGTACATTTGCTACAACTGATGAACATATATTGAAGAATTATTACCAAAGCATGGCTATAGTTCACATTATGGTTTTCACTTTGCACTGCACAATTGTATAGGTTTTGGTGAAATGTGTAACAGCTTGTATCTGTCATTGCAATATCATTCAGGACAATTCCAATGTCCTCAAAATGCCCCATGCTACATCTATTCTTCCCTCTCCCTCCCCTCAGAAATTCTGGTGGCCGCAGTCTTTATATCAATGTTACAAGTTCTTCCATTACTAGAATAATAAGTTTACTTTAGTCCATAGTTGCATTCCCATCTTGTGTTTGTTTTTTCTTAATCTTAAGAATTTTGGGTTGGTGATGCCCACCCTGCTTCCAGTTGAAAGGAGGTTTAGAAACCATGGGAAAGACGGATGGAACTGTCTTGCTTGCAATTGTAGATACTCTGTTTTGGGGGATGGGCATTTTCTATCATCATCATTTTGTGAATTGTCCTGGGTGAGTCCGATGAACTGGAGAGCAGGTGTCGGCTGCAGCTCTGCCAAAATTCAGGGCTCAACTGGCATATGAAGAGTTGGAAGATTTAAGTCTCTTGGGCATATATTTAGTGGTCATATTGCTAATTATAGGTTCAAACAAATGGACTGGAAGAACCGGCTGTAGAAAAATTATAAATGATTCTAACTCTGATACACTGAGGAGATTGGTTATCATACATTCCACGGTAAGGCCCACCAATGGGGTGCCAATTTCCTAGGGTTGCCTGTCCTACTTTTAGTGTTTAGCTGTGTCTAGAACCTTCAGGAGCACCTCTGCTTGAAGAACTGAGGCAGTCAGTGAGATCATCCTGAGACATGTATAACTGTAATCTCTAGAATGAGGTTCTGACTCACTATGAAATCTCTTAGCCATAAAACTCCTTTGTATGTAATATTCTCCTTTTTTGGTCTAGGTCTTTTTCCAAATTAATCATTAGTTTTGGCATTTGATAAGAGTCCCCCAGTGCCAAGGAGACTCATTCCCAGGAGTCATATCCCAAGTCAGGGGAAGGTGGTAAATTTATATGCTGAGTTTGGCTTGGAGAGAAGTCACATTTGAGCAACAAGTTGACTTTCAGGACATAACTCTTAGGCAATACATATTACTAGGCTAGGTTTCAATTTCACAAGAACAAGGTTCCTAAGTACAAGCGTCAATATCAAGGACTTGGCATATTAGTCTGTCTTCCTTTGCTAGACTGCTCATATACTCTAGGACTCCCCAGGATAGGAATCCAATATTCTGTTAGTTATTCTGTGGGTCTCCATCCACAGAGACAACAGGCCATAACTGTACAAACACATTCATATTCCATAGAGGTATGCCCCAAGTGTCCCCCTCTCTACATATCCCCCCACCCCTGATAACCTGCACCAGTTTTCCTTCCTTGCCACAGTTGCAACTCCTCTGCAATCCAAAAACTCCCCCCAAACAAAATAACAACAATAAAAAAATAAATTTTAAACATTTAAAAATAAAAATAAAAACTGATTTTTTTCTGTATGTGCCTTTCATCACCATTAGATCTACTTTTTATGTATATTGACAATTTCTTCTGCATGTTCCCCCAGTATCTTATTTTAGTTTTTTTTTAACTGTGCTAAGCACAAAAGGGATAAAAGAAAATAGCATAAAAGCTGTGGGTATTAACCCTGACTATATTTCAAAATTACTATTTGGTACACTATATATCTTTCAGCAGTAACTTGGAAGTATTGGGAGAGTGCTCTGAGCAATAGGTGAGAACTTCAGAGATTTGAATTTGAACATTTTCAAAAACATGACAATAGAAACCTGAATAAGTTAAAAATAACAATGCTGTAAATTTAATTACTAAAAGACATAGAAAGTAGGTTGTACATTTCTAAAACTGTATTGATATTCTTCAGTGAAAAGAACCAGACTCTGACTTAAAATTTCAAGCATTCTAAACCTCAGCTCAGAACATGTTAAAAAAAAATGTGTGTAAGTGTATTTAAATATTTTAGTAGGCATATATTTAAGATATATACCTGTTGCTCTTCATATAATATCATGATGTACACTTTTTTAATGCCTAATCTCCCTCCATAATCATTTATCAACTCAGTAACTATACTAGTATCCTCCATATTCTGCAGATATTTTTGAAAACTGAGTTTTCAACCTAGATTTCCCCCTAGCATTTATATTGCTATTTTTCTTCCCTTCAAAAAAAATATGTTTACTTTACTCTTTTTATTCTCTTCTTTTCTTTAGGAAATAGAATAAAATTGTGTGTTTTTTAAGGAAAACAAAAAATGCCTTTAGCAGAAACAGTTAAGAGTATGTAAATTAAATTCTAAAAGCTTCAGAGAGGTGAAAGTGAGGCAAAGACTGAAATAAACTCTCTGTGTAGATAAATTAGAAAAATGTCAGGCCTTGCCAAAACAGTTTTATTGACTCTAACTTATAAGCTTGTGTAGAAAATAAAAAGGACATGAGGAAGTAAAAATGGTATTTGTAGATTTTTTAAAAACCAATCTGAAAAGTGAAGGGGTATTATGAGGTAGTAGTTTAAGATTGATTTTTGTCTTCTTTTGATTTTGAAACAATAATAACACATGTATAAATGGGGAAAGAACCAATACAAGGCATAGAAGTCATTAAGTTAAACATAGAAGAGAGATGGAAGAAATGATAGAAGTGTTATTAAGTAAAAATACCCTAGAAAGAAAGAAATTAGCTTTACCAGAAAATAATGATCAAGTAATATAAAACCATTTGAAATCATATTTATTATGTTCTCTTTAACAAGGCTAGTAAATTAGAAATCAATGCCAATAAGATATCCTAGAAGGAAGCCAAGTATTTGGATATTAAGCAACACATTGAGATAAGTCATACATCAAGGATAATATCACTATCACCATAGTTTCTAATTTAAATTTGATGATAACCAAAACACAATATTTGGAAATTCAATGAATGCAGCAAATGCAAATCTTAGATCTATAGATTAATAGCTTTAAATGCTTATATAAAAAAGAGTAAAGGTCAGCAATCAATTATTTAAGCATATACTACCTTAAAGAAGTAGAAAAAGATAAAAGTAAACCCAAGTTAAGTAGAAGAATGGCAAAAGGGATGAGAACAATTAAATGAAATAAAAAAGACAACAATAGAAAATCATAAAAAATAATTTTTGCAAGTAGTACAAAACAGTCAGATTACACAGAGTACACAGAGTACACAGTAATCAGTGTACTTCAGGAATAGAGAAAATGGTGTGATATTTATGGAATGTTCTAGCAAGATAATGGTTGGGCAAGGAAATGAATCTATAAGATGGATTTGATGACTTTGGAAAAATAAAAGAACTCAAAGACTTAAGGTCTCAAGTAAGTTGATACATAGTTATAATGAGTGTACATCAGTATTTCAAAGTATTGGAGGCCTAGGAAGTTGTGGTGAGATATTGTTATAATAGAGTTTAAGATTTCAATATGAAGTCATTTCAGGTAATAAGGTACAAAAGATGTACATGGTCATGAGTTGACAGAAATGTAGTAAAGGTTATTAGAATAGAGGATGTCACAGACTTTTAAGCAATACTTCCATTCTTTTAACTAAGTGTTCTTTACTTGTCAAGTACATGAGTGCTAGTTATTTAACTATCCCATGATATTACCTTTCATGTCTGAAGTTGAGATAAAAAGACTGAAAGTCAAATACCCAAGTCCTCAATGAATGATGCCATTTTAAAAAGGCATCTAGCTGGAAGAGAACAGAGGTTTCCAGAGAAAGAGATTTGGTATGAAGATGTAGAAAATTTCCCTAGACAGAAGAAATAAACTGGAATGAAAACCTGACTAAAGAAATCTGATTACTCATTAGAAATTGTAGCATAAAGTTTGGTCAGAAGTTTAGAACATTTAATATATGAGGTTCAGAGGGTAAATAAACATGAGTGCTCAAACTATCCTCTATTCTTACACTATGGTCATTGTGAGAAACTGGCTTACCTATTTGTTGCTTCCTGTTATTGTAAATTACCTTATTGTAGATGTTGCAAGTTGCTTCCTGCTATTGTAGAAAATGTTGCAAGTTGCTTCCTGTAGCAAACAGCTGCTAATTAGCTTTCAAATAAATACAATGTGGAAATTAGGGTTGAGGCTTTCAGTTCCAGAAGCTGTTGAGTCCCCTGCTCCCATCTTTACCTCCTCTCTTGTATCTCTCTCTCTCTGTCTTTTATTTTGTAAAGTTCTGTATGGCCTTCCCTTCAAGGCAACTGATAGCTGACTTAATGCTGCAGTCATAAAGAGGTACTTTGTGCTTATAACATGTATGGTTTTGTCTTAGTTTGCCAGGGATGCTATGACAAATGCTACACAACGGGTTGGTTTAGATGACATACATTTATTATTTCACGGGTTTAGAGTCTGGAAATTAAAAATCCAGGTATTGAAAAGGTCATGCTTTCTTCTCAGTCTGTAGCATTCTCAGACCAATCCTCCACCAAACAGTGTTCTCTTCTTGCCTATGCTCTTCCGGTTTCCACTGACTTTGGCTTCTCCCTATGATTTACTTTTCATAAAGCCTCCGGGAATGTGGATTAAAGTCCACCCTGATTAGTTAGACCACAACTAAAGAGGGTTTTGGAAGATCCTATTCATAAATGAGTCCAGACCTTTACCGATAATACATGCTTAATGGATCCTATTTACAAAATGGGTTGACACACTCCAGAATGCAAAATTAAGATTTAGAACATGTCTATTGCTGGTGTGAATAATCCAGTCAAATACCAGACTCCACTGATGAATCATAATTGTAGCAGACTCTAACATGCCTGCCCATGATCTTCACTACCCAATATTCACACCCTTGTATAATCTCTTCCTTTATGGTGTGGATAGTACCTGGACTTGCTTCTAACTAATAGAACATGGCAAAGATGATGGGAGGTCACTCCTGTGATTATGTTATGTTACATAAGACTGTTCTTCTGGAAACCTTTCTCTAGAGATTCTTCTTGCTGGCTAGATAAAGTTAGCAGCTATGTTAGGGAAGCCTACATAGCAAGGAATTTCAAGCAGCTTCTAAGAACTGCAGGAATTTGGGATCTAACAGCTGATGATGTGCTCTAGTAGTTGAGGAAGGCTGTCAACCTAAACAAGGCAAGATGCCATGACCCTTAGTTCTGTGACCACAAGGAAATGAATTCTGCCAAGCCAAGTAAGCCTGGAAATGATTCTTCCCCAGGTAAGCCTCCGGATGAGAATGCAGCCCAGTGGGTGCATTAATTGTAGTCTAGTGTTATCTTCAGCAGAGGACACAGTGAAGTTGAGCATAGCCTCTTTACCAACAGAAACTGTGAGATAATAAATATGTGCTGGTTTAAGCTGCTAAGATTTTGGTTATTTGATACACAGCAACAGAAAACTAATTCAATATTGTAGAAGAATAATGTTACTTATTACATTTATACTATTTGTCAGCATTAGATTTCAATTGATAATATAACAGACCTGATATATTTAATAAAGCTCCAACAGAAAATATAATCAGGTTGTCATACACACCATAAACATTATTACTATTATTTTTTTACATTTCTCATAAATTTCTGCTTGATAATATGAAATTTGAAGCACACAACATTTAAAACACTGAATTTATAAGTCTACTATATAAAACATTCAAGTATACACAGGATCTTGAATTATTTTAGGGTCTTTGATAACTGAATATAATTTAACTATGTCTATCAACTAGTAGTGTTTCATAGAATACACTGTTCCTGCTACTGAAACATATTTTTACTCAAGCTTCTTACTGTGCCTTTATTCTTTATTTCATGAGGACAGATTTTCCATAACCCATGGGCAAAACATGGATAAGCCCATGAATTTTCTATTCACTCGTATGTAACACAATATTTATGGTTAATTTATGCAGTTAAAAAAAGATAGTACAGCACTTAGAATATCCAATCTTCCTGAAATGTAATTGTAGCTTCCAATTTGGTTCATATCTATCTTCACTTTACCAGTTGCAGCTTGCCTTTGGCAAGAACATAAAGCTGGTAAAGGTGGATCTGGTTCTACATTTTTCTCTCTATTTTTCTTCTCATCTTCAATGATTTTGACTCTGCCCTTCTCTTCAGTTCTTGTTATTGATGCTTTTGACTTCGTAAGTCAAAGTATGGAAGTGGAAAAGGGAATCACATAAGTTGTAACTTACTGATACTATAATGAGATATTCTCACATATAATTTTCCATTTAGATATTTAATGCTGATTTTCTCTCTTGGGCTTTTTCATGTATATGTGTATTTGATTGTATGTGTGTGTTTGCTAGAACATTATTTTTTTTCCCTGAGAATTCTTTTACCTACCCCTAAGAGGGTAAAATATTGTCTTTCATTTTTCTTCTTGGTATCTACTTGAATTTCAGGTGGTTTCTTCCACATAGATTCTCTTTCAATTCCATTTCCTTCCAGCCCCTGTAGTCCACATTTACTCATAGGAATCCTCACACATCCTTTGGCCTAAGAAACTTGAGGAATGCCATCTACCCCGAAACAGTCTTTCTACCCACCTCAGATTGCAAAGAACTCATTTTAAGTTCAACATGTAGTCTCAACTACTACTTCAAAAATTTTTTTGAGGGGAAGGAAGGATAAAAACATTATTTCTCCATAATGTTTCATCAATAGAAACTATATTTGACAGAAAATACAATAAGCTCTCTACAAAAGACATTATCTATATAATCACTTCAAATTTTTTTCCAAGTCTTTTATAACCCATTTATAATATCAAGGTTGGTGATAAAGTTCTTGAATTATATATATGATTTTTGGGTAAATATTACTTTGCACATCCACAAAGGTGGTCTATGCACAACTCATTTTAAAATTTGATATCTATTATCTCAATACCTTAGTTCAAACAGACAGAAAATTAATCCAATTTTGAATATGCAATGACTTACATAAATAAGGATTTAATTTTTCATCTTATCATTTGAGGTAACAGAAGAAATTAGTTCAACAATTCAAAGTTATTTATTAATCCTATATTATGTGCAAGGCACTAAAACACCATTAGGAATATAATAGACATGGCTACTGGTCTCCTACAGATTACTCATAGTTCAATGAACTACATACCCTCCTTGGTCCATATTGTTCTCCTCCTGTATGTATCCTCTCTCATGCTTAATAAGTAGCATACCTTACATTACAAAATACTTATACAATTTCTTATTTATTCTATTTTTAGTTGGACATGTTTCTTAGTTAAAGTCTGAAATTAGAAGGTATATGTTGAAGCATTTCTATATAACAATATTAATAACAATGACAGTATGTTGGTTGAAAAAGTCAAACACTATGACTTGAAATGGAGTAAATATTTTTTTTCCAAATTTACTAAATAATATAAATAGTATATTAGTTCAAATCATCCCCCTAGAATTCATACATTTGAATTTTAACTTTGTAACAGAATTGATGGACTATTATTTTCTGTGTAGCTATTCCACATTGTAATTTTGCTCTAAGGACTTTTGTTTACCTTTTTTTTCTTTTCTCTTTCCTACCCTCTATAAAAACAGATGGATGAAAAATAGGAATTAAAGGAATATCTTTCTATTCTGAAATGCATAAGTTAATTTGTTCAGTTGAAACTTGGTTCACCCCTACCGACAATCAAGCTGCGTTGAAGAGTTTAATTTATCATTTAATTTTTAAAAATAAGGTTTCATCTGGAGGTGGTCTCAACATAAAACTTTACCTATGAGGGTGTTAGGACTCCTCAAGAAAATGATGGAAGACTAGAGGCATTAAGTAGGTTGTTAGAGAGAAAGAACCATATATCATCCTGAAGTCACATCATTAGGATGGATGTTTAATTAAGAAAAAAATGTAAAGAACAGCATGCACTCTCTCTCTCTCTCTCTTTCAAACACACACAATGATATTTTTTAAAGGCACAACTTAAAAACAAAGAAAGTGAGGGACAAATAGGAGGAAATGCTAAGAAAGTGCAGTTGACTTGTTTATTAAGATGTTATTGTCAGGAACAGAGTATCTGCTACATATCTCAACATGTAGTTATTATACTTAAATTTTTGACAATGTTAAAAGACAAATAAGTAAAACAAAAAGGCAGTGTACTTGATACTTTCTTTTCCTGAGTTGTTTCATAGTGTTCATTCCACATCTCTATTAAAATCTACTTTAAGGTAAGAACACCCAGGCAAAGTCTGGTGATAAACAGACCAGTGTACATGATAAACCCAAGGAAATCTCTCTCTCAAAATGTATTATTCATACCACAGTCTGGCTCATGAGATTGAGTGCATTACATTATTTCTTCTTTTAATATTTTAATTGGTCAAGGGGCTCATGGAAAATTATGGGATATCTAAGTAGTGTTTTTTGTTTGTTTGAAATATATTCATTTTGAATATGTATTATTATGTGTATGATACATGTAATGAATCCCAGCTACTAGAATAACACTAAAAATAACCCATTTCTCTGAGAAGATTCATTACTCCACCTCCCAATCCTGCATTTGCAATTAAAAAAACATGTTTCTTTTCTACTTTTAAGTCAGGTTAGTGTCTTCTTTAAGCTGATAGGTTTTCTTGGCTATATTATCATCTATGACATTTAAAAGTAATATTAAAGCCATGCCTTTCACATTTGCAATGACATTTATAGAGTATGAATGTCAAGTACAAATAAACTAGTTCTTAAGTACCATCTATTTGTAAGAGGAATGAAAATGCACACACACATATACACACATATACGAAGATGTGTGCATGCACACAGATTCTCATGGCAGGAGACCAGAAAGTCTTCTTGGAATTTTCACTATCACTTGCAATTTGCATAATTTGCCAGTGTTATTATTCATTTTCACCTTATCCATTTAATATGAAAATTGTTCTGTGACTTAAAACAGTTAACTGACCACTATAAGGAAGAAAATTCTCCTGTTAGAGAGAAATTCAGAAAGTGTAGAAAAATTCACAGAGACTTCCAAATCCAAATATATTAACAGGTTTGAAACAAGAGAAGAGCCTGCAATATAGCCTCTGTTCTGTTCAGAAAAAAATAACTAAAATATCTGGTGTATAACTGATTTTTGCTATTGGTAATTGATAGTTTTGTAGTTAATTTCTTTAATTGAAAGAACTTGCTGGGATTTTTGGCTAATCAATAATAATATAAGCACAGTGGCTTTTGGGAAAACAATATAATATTGTGATTAATTACTATCACTTTGGTTTTGTTGTTGATGTTTGGATTTTCTTTTATTTTGATGTATGAAATTTAGTTGGTGTACTATAAAAACTGTATAAAGATATAGAGGAAAGATGAGAATTTTGTTTCTATTTTATGCTAATAAGCACCAGAATAAAAAGTAAATATATTTCAGTTTTCATTTAAGAATGCAACATGGGGAAGCAGATGTGACTCAAGCAGCTGGGTTCCCACCTACCACATGAGTTCCTGGTGCCTCCTAAAGAAGATGAGGAAGACAGGGTGCTGATGCGATGGGCTGGCATGGCGAGATGATGCAACAAGATGATAGATGATGCAGTAAGATGATGTAACCAAGAGACACAGCCAGGAAACAGAATGAGAGCACAACAAACAGGGATTGGAGGTGGCTCAAGTGATTAGGCGCCACCCTCCCACATGGGCCCAGTGTTAGCTGAAAAGAAGACGAGGAGACACAGAAAGTAGACAGGGAGCGCAAAACAACGTGGGGGGGGGGGGAGAAATGAAAATAAATAAATAAATCTTTTTAAAAATGCAATCATGAACAGTATGAATAAAACCTACAGCACAAGGGTCCCATGATGAGTCATGGACTTCATTGTATAAATCTACCTGTATTGTAACCAGTTTTTGTTTGATTGGTTTCCCAAACTTGATTTTAGACACTTGCTTCAAAGCAGTAACTTTTCAAAACTACACACCCATTTTAATAATGACACTTTTCCTTAATGTATTTTGTTTTGCTGTTTGTCAAGTATGTTCTTTAATAAATTTCTTTTTAAAAACCTTTACTAAAACTATCCTCTGGTTCAGAGCCAAAATGATATTATGCTGACTGAAAACTAAACATTCATGCGATGTGCTGAACTTTTAATGATTTATATACTAATTCATTACTGATGCTTTCTGACCACTAAGGATGGTTGTGATGGTTAGGCTAATGTGTCAGCTTGGGCAGCTAATGGTGCCCAGCTGTTTGGTCAAGCAAGCACTGAGCCAAGTTTAAAACAAGGGCTTTAATACAATGGACTTTAATCATAAGTGATTTACATCTCTAATCAACTGAAGAGATTGCCATCAGCAATGAGTGATGTCTTATCCAATTAGTTGAAGATCTTAAAAGGAGAGGTGATTTCAGCATTCAAAGAGAGAATTCCCACCTTTATTTTAGATAGCCAGTGTCTCCTGGGGAATTCATCAAGGACCTTCAAGGACCTGCCCTATGGAATTTGGACTTGTGCATCCCAAGGTCACATGGGACAATTTTACAAAATCCAGTACTATGTATAGCTATCTCCTGTAGTTCTGTTTCCCTTGAGAATGCTGACTAATGATCAAAAGAACAGGTCATAATTTCTGAAAAAAAATTATTATAAGAACTTTAAATACTTTTTGAGAGGAACAAGATTATTTTGGATTAGTACATACAGTCACAAGTGCTTTATTTTGGAGGATAAGAATATTATATGTATTTACTATATATCATATATTACATTTTGCTATTTAAAATATAACACATTTTAATTTAAAATATAGTTTATATTTAAAATTTAAAATATAATTTATATTTAAAATACAAAATATAAATTTATATTATTATTAATATAAATATAAATATTTTGTTTTATTCTTAAAATATATTTTCTATTTAAATTTTATTATATATTCATAAATTATACATTTGTATATATGCCTATTTTATATATTTGTGTGTGTGTGTATATATATTCTTTGAAATGTATATCAAATAATTAGTTTCATAAAATTACCTTTTTTTTTTTAATTTTTTTATTTTTTATTGACTTTGTAATAATATTACATTAAAAATATATATGTGAGGTCCCATTCAACCCCACCCCCCCACCCCCCCTCTCCCCCCCCCCCCCAACAACACTCGTTCCCATCATCATGAGACATCCATTGGATTTGGTAAGTACATCTTTGGGCACCTCTGCACCTCATATACATTGGTTCACATCATGGCCCATACTCTCCTCTATTCCATCATGTAGGCCCTGTGAGGATTTACAATGTCCGGTGATTACCTCTGAAGCACCATCCAGGGCAGCTCCATGTCCCGAAGACGCCTCCACCTCTCATCTCTTCCTGCCTTTCCCCATACCCTTTGTCCATTATGTCCACTTTTCCCAATCCAATGCCACCTCTTCTATGTGGACACTGGATTGGTTGTGTCCATTGCACCTTTATGTCAAGAGGAGGCTCAGATTCCACCTGGATGCTGGATGCAATCCTCCCATTTTCAGTTGTAATCACTCTAGGCTCCATGGTGTGGTGGTTGTCCTTCTTCACCTCCATCTTAGCTGAGTGTGGTAAGTCCAATAAATCAGATTGTAGGTGCTGGAGTCTGTTGAGGCTCAGGATCTGGCTATCACATTGTCAGTCCAGAGATTCAAATCCCCTAAATATATCTTAAACCCCAACATTAACTGCACCTCCAGCACATTAGCATGAAAGTCTTATGAAGGGAGATCCCATCTGAGTCCAGATTCATCACACATAAACACCATTTCCAAAGAGGGGCCATCTGCCCTGGTAGTTAACCCCATCGGCCATGACCATAACTCCCATGGGTCTCTTTAGCCCTCAAAGGAACCAATATCTGGGGGTTGTATCTGCTTTATCTGTCTCTCTGACTCTGCTCAGTTGTGCATGAGGGCAAACCTTCTGCCAGCCTCCAGACTCTTTTTTAGAAACTCGTAGCCATATAAACTCATTTCTCCTCATAAAATTACCTTAACTCCCTTTTATAACCAGGTTCAACTCCTTAAAATAGCTTGGTAAGTTTTTTTTTTTTTTATACCACTTTGACATATTGGTCATTCTATTGTGCTATGGAGAAACATATATAAATTTCTATATGTTTATTCAAGTATTTGTTAACCACAATTACAGGTTTCATTTTACACTTGATATCTTTTGGTTTCACATAAAAAGCAAAAAAAAAAAAAACCTTCAATAATTGGGAACTGTCAAATAAAAATATGAGTTTTTAAGAAGGACAAGTGTGCTCTCCTGAATAGACTTGGAGGATCTGGTTAAATATGAAAGTGTAATTTAGTCTGTCTTTATTATGTCTCCAGAGAGTTTAGACATGCTGCAGTTTTCAACCAAAAATATTCTATGTCTAAAGTAACAACCCTCATAATTGCTCATCTATACTGCTGTTTCTACATTTGTAAAGTTAAAAATGTCTAAAACAAATTACTTAAGAATTTTGGTACTATTATGTAAGAAATAAAGGGTGTAAGGCATTTTTAGAGGAGAATTTAGTCTAGTTTAATAAAAGAAATAAAACATCAAACAGTGATATAAATGAGGTTAAGCTCTACAAAATTTAGCAGTTGAGGACCCCACACCCCCATCTCCTGCAGATAGAAATGCTGCAGTCCAAAAGTCAGACTGAACAATATCACCTCTTATCCTTGCTATGCCCCAGCTTGCTATGTGATGCTGAGTAAAATATTTAATTTGCCTCAAATTCTTCAACTGTAAAAGTGAGAATAACTCATTGAACTCACAGGATATTATACTAATGCTAATTTATTTGACTTCCCTAGAAATGACTCCAGAAAGAAATTACTTTCCACTCACTGAGCTGCAAATTTCAAGCATTGTCATCATGTTTCAGAATCCTAAAGCTGAAGGATGAATTTAAGTAAAGTTATTACTGGCAAAATTTGTTTGTAAATACTTCTACTCCACTTTCAACCTTCCTTTACTCTTTCCCAAAAATGCATTCCTTCCCCATTTAGCTCACATGGCCTTATTCCCTTTTTCTACCATAAGGAACCAAACAAAATAAATGTATAAATGAAGCAAATGATTTGAAAAAAAATTATTCCTACAAGGTATTTAGTTTGCCAGGACTGCTATAGCAAATGGCTCAGATGTGTTGGCTTTAAAAACATGAATTTATTGTCTCAGAACTTTGGAGTCTACAAGTCCAACATCAAAGTGTTGGCAAGATCATACTCTCTCCAAAGTCTGTAGTGTTCTATTAGGACTGGTTGGCAATCTATAAATCAATCCCTACCTCTGCTACGTAGTCATCTTTCCCCTTATTCTCTCTATCCCACCCCATCTGCCTCCTACCACTGTGTCCAAATTTCCTCTGCTCTTTAAATATTCCAGTCATATTGGACTAAGGTCTATCCTGATTCCTTTTGGCCTCACTTCAACTAATAACATCTTCAATGATCCTATTTACAAGTGTGTTCATATACACAGGATTTGGGGTTAGGACTTGAATATGTTTTTGTGGGGGAAATGATTCAACCTATAACATGAGGGATTGATGATAATTTTTCATTTCTTCCAAGAAATGGTGCTGTTTAAAGAGTTCAGAGGAAAAGTGAATGTATAGTTGTTCAATATTGGATACATGATATCTTTTCTTCCTTTTCCCTGTCTTCAGCAACTACAGTGGCCACTTTTTCCACCTCAATGCTACAATTTCTTCTATTACTAGTCACAATACTTTTATAGTAGAATATCAGTAAGTCCACTCTAATCCACATTTTATTACTCCATTCTGTGGACCCTAGGATGGTGATGTCCACTCCATCTCTAGATCAAGAGGGAGCTTAAATTCCACATGGATGATGGATGCAATTCCTCTGCTTACAGTTGTTGGCACTCTTGATTACCTGTGTGGTGGTTGACCATCTTCACCTCCCTGGTAGCTGACCTGGGTAAGTCCAATGAACCAGAGAGTAAGAGTCACAACTCTGCTGCAGCTCAAGGCCCAGTTGACACATGGGTAGCCCAGAAATTCAAGTCCTCTGAGTATGCACCATCCCTAGTGCCAACCACAGGTTCAGTAAAAGAGGCAGAAGATGCATGTGTAATCCAGCTCCATCACACTCAGGAGCACAATTTCCAAAGTAGGACCCTCTGACATGGCACACATCTCCAAATACATCTGTTATCACCAGATCCCTAAACTAGGTCTAGAGCTGCAGGGTGCCTACGAGTTACCACCTGAGAGCCTCCATGTTGCTCAGATGTGGCCACTCCCTTAGCCAAACTGAGCATGTGAATGCATTACCTTCCCCCCAGCAAGGGACATGCATGATTCCTGGGGATGAGCCTCCCTGGCACTGAGGGATCACTACCAATCACTCACTGGTGATGTAACTAGAAAGAGACCTTGAATAAAAGGCTCAACTCAGACCAGCAGAATATCTCAGCCTACATATTGGATCAAGTGTTAAAAACTGCTTTTTGACCTTGAATAAAAGGGGGAAATGGCAAAGACAAATGAGTTTATATGACTAAGAGTCTTCCAAAAAGAGTTGGGAAGTCATCAGTGGGTTCACACTTATGAACACCTCAGCAGGACCCCAGAGAGAGACAAAGTAGATACAATCCTAGGTGCTGGTTCTCCTGAAGGCTATGGAGATCCACAGTTACATTTTTTAATGTAACCTTTTTTTTATGATGTATGTATCTTGAAAAAAAAATACAATTTACAAAAATGATGGGGTGGAGTGGTGGGTGTGGGGATATGGGAACCTCATGTTTTTTATGTTTTTTAATGTTTTTCAATGTAACATTCTTTGTTATCTATTAACTTTAATTTAAAAAAGCGTGAAGAAATAGAAACAAAAAATACAAAACAAAAAAATATATTGGATACATGCGTACTCAAGTAGGGGGACACTATTTTGCATGACAGCACAGCATAATAGCTATCTCCTGTTAGTATATTTCTATCCCATAAGTCTCACAGAGGTGACCACTTCTCTTTCCAAAATTGGACAAATCAAGCAAAAACTCAAAATCCAGAAGAATAATGTAATACTATTATTAATTCCCTGATATTTTTAAATACTTTCCCCCCATATTTGACTAAATAATCTTTGGTTATTTCTTTATTCGAATATAACTTTGCAATAGAAACTAAAGTGAGAAGTGAAAAAGATATTAACCTTTCCTCTAGCTTTATTGATCTATTTATTATTACATTAAAAACTTGTATTAAGAATTTATAATTGTATATGCTTCATAATCAAGCGTATTTTTGACTGGATATAACATCCATTTTGACAAGGAAATGATGAGAATTAAATTCTTCACTTAAGATTTTTAAAATACGAAGCTGGAGAATTTTCCACAGACTAGCTTCAGGAGCTATAAATTGCCAACCCTGTTTCTCCTAAACTATTCACACCTTTCAAATTCCTAGTGATTTAGTACATACTTATATCACAATATGATTTCTGGTCTTGCACTTTCAAAGTCCCAGGTGAGATGGAACAGTGAGCAATAAGAACATTCTTGGAAATTATTTCTATATATGATTGTTATAAATATTTTAATTACATCTTCAAGTACTGAAAAAACTTATGTACAACTATACCAAAATAAAATATATCCCTATTTCAACTTCCTCTTAATCTGAGTCCCAGAATGCCCACATTCTCTCTAGTTTTGGCCATGGGTAATTCAATGTATAAATTGATTGTTGTTAAAATATATTTTGCAAATGTTTAAGAATGATCATGTGAGCTCACTGCTAAATTCCTTTCCAGGGCCTTAGAGGGGGCACATGAAAGGGAAGCCTGAAGCTTAAATTTCCGTCATTTTCTCAATTAATTCACTTCTATGTAGATCACATTTATGTATTTTATGCTGTTCTTGTTAACTTGCTCAAAAATTACTTTTAGATTTTCTTTTGATAGAGTATAAATGAACATCTGCACAATCTGGTTTAAAATGCAGCACTCAGGCATTTAAATCATCTGTATTATTTTGGTCTTGTCTTCAAAATTGAAACTTCTTATTTTCTTTTGTATTTTTGGGAATTGGGCACAATGTCAATTTATTCTATATAGTAGATGACAGTTGTTAATATGTCAAGCCATGTGGTAGAGAATATCTTCATTAGGAATTAAAAATGATCTGTATCCTTGCATATTTATATTCATATATATGTACACATATGCATTTGTATATATGTATGTATATTTAAACACCCACCTCTTACATGTCATACAAATATATATAAAATTTCAACTGAAATTTCAATAGAAATTGAAAGCAGATAAAACAATAAGGAGAAAATACATAATAAGTGTTTGCTATTCCCTACCTATAAATAAAATACTGTTACGTTTACTTTTGTTCCAAGCATATAATAATCCAATTGCATTGTATTATATATAATCACTTTCCATAAGGTAAATGAAAATTAATCCCTATATGCTCACTCCACTGCCTTTGTATAAAAAGAATTCAGTCAATTAGATCATTACAATCAATCTTGTAATTTCCTTGATTGATTAGAAAATATTAAATTTTTTATGGCTCCTTTTTATGGTTTTGTATTAGTATTTTTTTCTTTTTAATAATCATTTAGTAAAATGATTTTTTTCTTCTTGGTTAACAAGTCTAAAAAGTTTTACACATGTATAGATTCACACGTCCTTCACCATAATCAGGAAACACAGCATTTCTATCACCCATAAATTCAACTGTGCTATCCTTTTATGATCCCCTCTCCCTCTCTTCTTAACGGCTGGCAACCACTGATCTATTGCACATTACTATCAATTTGCTTTTTGAAAATACCATATAAAAATTACGAAACAGTATATCACCATTTGAGATTTGTTTCTTTCATCCAGCGTAATGCCATTGAGAATGAGTCAAATTGTTGCACATAATATATTGTACCTTCTTATTGCTGACTGGTACTCCACTGTATGTATGTACCATGGTTTGTTTATCCATTCACCCATTGGAGACTATCTGGGTTGTTCCCAGCTTTTGGCAATTATAAATAGAGCCACTGTAAACATTCTTGTACATGTTTCTGTGTGAAGATGTGTTTTCAGTTCTCGAATACCTATACATATCTAAGTCTATTTCTAATATTTATATCTATCAATCAATTAATCAATCTATCATCAACTCTCTCTCACAAATGGATTTGCTGAGTTACATGGTAAGTGTATGTTTAGATTTATAATAAACTGCCAATTTTTTTCCGGAATGACTGTACCGTTCTTTTTCCCCATCAGCAATGTGTGAAGGTTCAAGTTTCTGTGCATTTTTACCAGCACTTGGTATTGTCAGCGCTTTTTATTTTCATCATACAAATAGACATGTCATGGTATCTCAAAATGGTTATAATTTGATTTTTTCTAAGGACTAGTAATGTTTTACATATTTTCAATAATAATTTGTCATCCCTATATTCTGTCTGGTGAACTATGTTCATTTCCTTTGCTTATTTTTAAATTACATTGTTTGCTTTCTTATTATTGAGAGAGTTCTTCATATATATTCTGAATATAAGTCCTTTATTAGATATGTGATTACAAATATTTTCTCCCAGTCTTCAGCTAGTCTTTTCAGTTTCTTAAGTGACTTTCATAGAAAAAAAGTTTTCAATTTTGATGAATTTGAATTTATCATTTATTTCTTTTATAGTTTGTGCTTTTGGTGCTATGACTAGCACATAGCCAAAACGAAGATTTTTTTCAATGTTTTCTTCTAAAATTTTCTTATTTTATATTTTACATTTAGATCTATAAGTATATTTGGACTTAATTTTCCCTTAAGAAATAAGGATTATGTCAGGAATTTTGTTTATGTGTTTTGTTTTTTGTGGTTTTTTTCATAGTGATATCCAATTCTAACAAGACATATGGAAAAAAATTACACTTTCTCCATTGAGCTTCTTTTGAAGTTTTGCCAACAATCAATTGGCCAAATTTGTAGGCCAATTTCTAAATGCAGTTGCTAATACCACATTCTCTTACTTGATTTAGTGTTCTAGTAAGTCTTAAAATTCAGGTATTGTAGTGCTTACAACTTTGTTCTTTTTTTCCTAATCAAAACGAATTGTCAACTAATTTAGTTCTTTGCCTTTCCAAAGGACCATCTCTTCTGTTACTACAAGACACTGTGCTGATATTCTGATTGATTTTGCATTAAATTAGTAGATCTATTTAAAGACAATTGACATTTTTACCATAGTGAGTCCTTCAATCCAAGAACATGAGGCCTCTCCATTTACATATGTCTTTAATTTCTTTACTCAACATTTGATTGATTTGATTATATAGAACTCATAAATGTTTTGTTAGATATTTACCTAAGTACTTCATATTTCTGGAATCATTGTAAATTAAATATTTTTAAAATTTTGCTTTCCAATTGTATGTTACTAGTGTATAGAATATGATTTTCTGTTTTATTTGACTATGTATCTCAGATCTTACTATTATTTGGAATTGTTTCTGTGTGGTTTCATTTGAATTTTCCAAATAGACAACCATATCTTTGTGAATACAGACCATTTATTTCTTGCTTTCTGATCTGTATTTCTTTTATATACAATTTATTTCTTGCTTTCTGGTTTGTATTTCTTTTTTATTTCTTTGTGTGTGTGTGTCTCTTTTTTAAAATTTTACTTTTCTAATGTATACGCAACCTAAATTTTTTTACTTTAACCACATTCACAGGTATAACCCAGGGGTGTTAATTACATTCACAGTGTTGTGCAACAATCACCACCATGTTACCAAAAGTTTTCCATCAACCCAAATAGGAATCTATAAGGATTAAGCTTAAATTCCCAATTCCCTACTCCTCAACAGCCCCTTGTAAACCATAATCTTGTTCCTGACATTATGAATTTGCTTATCTAATTACTTAATATAATTGAGATCAAACATTATTTGTCCTATTGTGACTTATTTCACTCAACATGATGTCGATATTGTTGCGTGTATCAGAACTTTGTTCCTCCCACAATTGCATAATATTCTCTTGTACATATATACTACATATTACTTACCCAATCATCTGGTGATGAATGCCCTGGGTCGGTGTGGCCCTGGGTCCCATTCCTGAATGTACATGGGATTCTAAGTTGCTGCTGTGAGTGTCTCTGGTCTGCAACCAGGCCAAAGAGCTGATGCTGTGTGATTTTTAAGCCAAATGGGGCAAGCGGTGAGAAAGGATATAATGGGTAGGTCTGATTTGCAGATCTCTTACCTCTTTTGAGGTTTTTTTTATTTTATTTTATTCAAGTTAGCATTTGTGTAGTCTCTAGCATCCAGCCAAGTTTCAAATAAATTGGATTTGTCCTATTATTAATTGTTTTTGAGCAGATACTTTTCTGGGGATGTCTTATGTCAACATCTAGTGATATCACCTCCTTATTTGGGGGTGCTAATTGCAATCACTAGGACTTGCAGTAAGTTTTTAAATAGGAGAGGTAAGAGGGGACTTCCATTCATAGTTCCTTATGTTAGAAGAAAAATATTCAGTCTATTACCATTAACTATGATGCTAGCAGCAGGTTTTTTGTAGATGCCCTTTCCTTCCATTCCTAGATTGTAGAGAGTTTTAGTTAGAGGAATGGATTCTGGTGTTCTTCCCTAGTCTTCCTTGTTGTGAACTAAAAATAACAACTTTACACAGTCATTATGCCTCAGCATTTTAGGATTCTGTCATTAGTTCCCTCAGTGTGCACCCCTGATAAATGCTTATACCAGATAAACAACTTCTTTTTTTCCATTCTGTGTCCTACTCAGCTTCATGCCTCTGTGAAAGTCAAATGCAAACTCTGTAATCTCCACTCTTGCTTGACTAATGTTATCAATTAGGTAACATTTAAAAAATATAGTCACCAGTTCCTCTGTAAACTTCTATTCTACCCACTGCTTTGTTGAGCCTACACTTCTGATATGTTTCTCCGTGTAACTTGTGAGGCTTGCTACTTCTCTCTTTTCTAGGATGCATGAGTATTAACAAACTTTTCTTTCATTAATCTCAGGTGTTGTTACTCATCCTTGCCACACCTGACATCCATATAAAGATCCTTACAACACACACCTTCTGTTCTGTACTATTAAATATTTGGAGTCTTCAAAGATTTGCTGTATGCATTCTGTCCAAGTTTAAAATTGTATTCTGTGGAAAAGAAAGGATGATGCATGCTTATTGCATCTCACCTGGAATTGAAACCTCTTTACAAAAATTTCCTAAAGGACAAATAAAAATACGTATGTGGTAATGACTGAAGAATAATGTTAATGAAATACATCAATGTTTATAACAAGAATGGGTTACAGGTTAATGAATCTTCTGAAATGGCTGTGTGAGGAGCTTAACTGACCCTGTCCCTAGCAAAACAATCACTAACAAAACCATTTATATCATGAAACTTATAAAACACAACCTTCTAAAATCTCTGGAAATTGACCTAATGACATAAAGCAAAGTGAAAAGCAATTATTGTAGAAAATCTACTAAATCTTGATAGAAGAGTGGTGGTTGTGGCAGTTCACCAAATCTGCTCTGGGAAGGTGGGGGCAAGAAGACGTGAGCCCCTTTCCCAACCTTAGGACTACAATATCAGTGGGAGAAGAAGGTCGTTGGAATCTCTCATTCTTCCCAATAAGCTCTGTATTGAAGAAGTTCTATGTTGGGTGAGTGTGGCTGAGAAGACTGTGGCTGTCTTTTTCACCAAGCAATAGAAACTGTCTTTAAGAGAGTCTAGTTGCTGGACTTAGCAGACAAACACTTCAAAGCAATTATTATATATATTTTTAAAGGATTGAAAAAAGATGCGTTTCAGCAATCCCAGAGAAGTATAATAACAATGCCACAAAAAATGGATAAGATCAATCAATAGATCTAATTTATTAAAAAGTACCAAATGGAGGGGGAAGCCAAGATGGCAGCACAGTAAAGAGCTCCTGCAGTCAGCTTGTGCTACAGAGCAGTTGGTGGTCACCCAGAGCTACTTAAAGCACATGTTTGGGGGCCCTGGGAGACCAGAGGATTATCCTGTCACATCCTTGAAAATGTGGAAGGAAGAGATTGCCCATCTGCAGAAAGGATTTATGAGTAGAGTCTTTCATGCCATGGAGGTTGGTGCCTGTGGCACAAGCCACCTCAGGAGGTATTCTGTGGCTGGAGTTGGAAGCTCCATTACTGAAAAAAACAGGGGAGGAAGAAATGGTATGGCATCGACTTCAGCTAATGATTAGTGGATTTGGTGGGCTGAAGTATAATCCTAGGAACAACTAAACTTTGAGTCTGTCCAGGTCAGAGGGAGGCCAGGAGCCACCATTTTGACTCCACCCTTGTCATGAGGGTGAGTGGGGCTGTTTGAAAATCACAGTGCTGGTAAGGATTGGCCTCTTTCCATCCAAGTCAGACTGCAGGTCTAGCTTAAATCGCAGCACCACCTACTGCAGAGAGGAAGGTGGGTGACCTGCATCACCTCCCTGGGAAGCTGCAAGCTATGCTGCAAAGCCTGGTGCCCATCCTAACATAAGGGTGAACGTTGCCTCAGGAGCTATTCCATGGCTGGAGTTAGAAGTTTCATTTTTCATAAAAAGTGGAAGAAGAGACAGTTTTCCACCAACCTCAGCTACTGATTAGTGGACTTGACTGGCTAAAGTATAATCCTAGAAAAAGCTAGAGTCTGAGCCAGTCCAACTGGGAAAGACTGGTAGTTGCCATATGACTCTGCCTCCAACATGAGGGGAAGCCTGGCTGACTGAAAACCCAGTGAAGTTAGGGATAGGCTTCTTTCCACCAAGATCTGACTGCAGCCCTGGCCTAAGCTCCAGCCCCACCTCCAGCAAAGAGGAAGCTTATGGGACCTATACTAGGCCTTCCAGGCAACTGCAAGTCCTCTCTGCTGGTCCCTGAGCTGCAAGCTTGCATCCCAATAGGATAGGAGAGGTGTTGGGTATCTTCAGCCTCTCCGGGCAACAGCAGGGATTTTCAGCACACATAAACTGGTTTGTTGAGTGCTTTCAAGCCCATCTCCACCTCTGTCCCCCCATAGGATGGGGAAGGTTGGAGTTCCCTCAGCCTCTAAGGGTAACCGCAGATGTTGGCTTGCACAAGCCTGACCTATGGGCATCTGTGGTTCTACCCTCATCGCCAATAGGACAAGATATGGACTGTGTTTGCCTAGCCTCTCTGGGTAACTGCAAGTGCTTTTGGCTCACACAGCCAAAAGGGTACTTGTGGATCCACCCTTACCCTCCAATAGGAAAGGAAGGGGCTGGTGTTTCCTTTCTGGGCAATGACAGACCTTTGGACTACATGGGATGGTCTGTTGGATGCCTATGGATCAACCCACACCCTCAATAGGATAGAAGGGGTCTGGTGTCTCCACAGCTTCTTGGGACAATGGCAGGTACTTTCAGCCTACAGAAACTGAACTGTTTGGAGCTTGTGAATTCAACCCCATGCCTTAATAAGACAGAAGGGGGATTGTGTTTCCTCAGGTTATCTGGGCAATGGCAGATATTCTCAGCCTAAAGGGACTGAACCATTGGACACCCATAGAACCATCCCCCTCCACCCAATAGGATAGAATGGAGCTGATGCTTCTCATCCACTCTGGCCAACAGTGGGTATTTTTAGTCTACAGGGACTGAACTGTTGGGTGTTGGTAGTTCTGCTTACCTCTCTAAAGGGCAGAAGGGACAGTACTCCCTCAGTCTCTCAGGGCAAATGTAGGCATATTTGGCCCACACAGAATAGACTGCTGAGCACTCCATTCCCAACTCCAGCAGGGAGAGGGTCTGGTGCTATATCAGTTTACCTGAGCAACTGTGGTCATTTTGGACCCATACTGCATATATTGCTACCCACAGCTATAGTTCCATCCCCACCCAAGGTAGGGTTGAAGAAGGGTGTAAAACTTCATCAGACTCTCCAGGCAACTACAGACAGTCTTTACCAGCCCCATCTTGGATTATTATTCTGGGCTACAGCTCTGTCCCTACCCCTGACAGGAGAAAAATGTGGGAGAAGTGTCTCAAATTCAGCCTCCATAGCTTACAGCAACATCTACATCCTTGGCTGCTACTACACAACCAGCAAGGGAGAAAAGTCAAGGAAGTCCTAAATTAAAGGGAGAAACTGCACCCAGAATAAATACATCTAGCAAGCCAGATGTGAAAACACCAAAAAATTACAATCCAAACCAAGAAACAGGAAGCTATGGCCCAGTCAAGGAACAAGATAAGCCTGCAGATGACATAAAGTAGTTGAGACAACTAATCTTAGATGTTCAAACAAATCTCAATAAATTCAATAAGAAGAGTAAAGAGATTAAGGGTATTAAGAAGACATTGGAAGAGCACAAAGAAGAGTTTGAATGCACACATAGAAAAAGAACAGACCTTATGGGAATGAAAGGTGCAGCAAATGAAATTAAAAATACACTGGAAGTATATAACAGCAGATTTGAGGAAATGGAAAAAAGGATCAGTGAGCTCAAAGACATGGCCTCCAAAAATGAACATGCAAAAGAACAGATGAGAAAAAGGATGGAACAAATCAAACAGAATCTCAGAGAACTAAATAACAGCAAGAGACATGCAAACATACAAGACACAGGTGTGCCAGAAGGAAAAAAGAAGGGAAAAGTGGCAGAATAAATATTTGAAGAAATAATGGTGGAAAATTTCCCAACCCTATTGAAGGACATAGATATGCATGCCCAAGAAGCACAACATATTCCCATCCAAATAAATCCAAATAAACCAACCCTGAGAAACATACTAATCTGAATGTCAAATGCAAAGACAAAGAGAGAATTCTGAGAGCAGCAAGAGAAAAGTAATGCATAACATATAAGGAATACCCAATAAGACTAAGTGCTCCTTTCTCATCAGAAACCATGGAGGCAAGAAGGCAGTGGTATGATATCTTTAAGATACTGGGGAAAAAAATTGCCAGTCAAGAATTTTATACCTGGCAAGATTTTCTTGCAAAAATAAGGGTGAGATTAGAATATTCACAGATAAACAGAAACTGAGAGAATTTATAACAAAAAAGGTCAGCTTTGCAGGAAATACTAAAGGGAGTGTTACAACCTGAAAAGAAAAGAGAGGAGAGAGAGGCTGGGAAGAGAGTCTAGAAATGATGACTGTATCAGTAACAGTAATTAAAAGTGTCAAAAATAAAGTGATAGCAAAAACACAAAGATCAAAATGGATGAAATGAAGAACTGCCTTTATAGTAATAACATTGAATTTTAATGGATTAAACTCCCCAATCAAAAGACACAGACTGGTAGAAAGGATAAGAAAATATATGCCATACATTTGCTGTCTGCAAGAGACTCACCCTAGACTCGAGAATACCAATAGATTGAAATTGAAAGGTTCAAAAAGGATATTCCACTCATGCAGTAGCAACAACAACAAAAAAGCTGGGGTAGCTATATTTATACCAGATGACAAAGACTTTAAAAGCAAAACTGTTATTAGAGACAAGGAAGGACATTACATATTAATAAAAGGAATGATCACCAGGAAGAAAGAACAATCATTAATATATATACACCTAACCAGGAGGCCCCAAAATACATGAGGCAAACACTGGCAAAACTTAAGGTAGAAATAGACATTTCTAGAATAATATTTAAAAACTTTAATACAACATTCTCAGCATTGGATAGAACATCTGGGCAAGGATTAATAAAGCAGCAGAGAGCTTGAATAATATGATAAATGAACTAAATCTAATAGATGTATACAGAACATTGCACCCCAAAACAGCAGGATATGCTCATGGATCTTTCTCCAGGATAAACCATATGTTGGACCATAAAGCAGATCTCAGTAAATTCAACAAAATTAAAATTATACAAGGCACTTTCTCTGATCATAATGGAATAAAGTTGAAAATCAACAAATAGCAGATAAAGGGAAAATTCACATATATATGGTGATTAAACAACACAACACTCAAATAATCAGTAAGTCAAAGAGAAATATCAAAAGAAATCAGTAAATATCTAGAGACAAATGACAATGAGAATAAAACATATCAGAACCTATGGATGCACTGAAGGCAGTGTTGAGAGGAAAATTTCTAGCCCTCAATGCTTACATTAAAAAAGAAGAAAGAGCTAAAATCAATGACCTAACTACACAGCTGAAGAAACTAGAAAAAGAACAGCAAACTAATCCCAAAGCAAGTAGAAGGGATGTTATAACAAAAATCAGAGCAGAAAAAAATGAATTTGAGAACCAAAAAAAAAATAGAGAGAATCAACAAAACCAAAAGTTCATTCTTTGAGAACATTAACAAAATTGACAAACCCTTACCTAAACTGACTAAGAAAAAAAGATAGGAGATGCAAATAAATGAAATAAAAAAGGAAAAAGGAAAAATCACTACTGACCTCACAGATTAAAAAAAGAGATCATAAGAAGATACTGTGAACAACTTTATGCCAAAAAAACTAGACAATGTAGATGAAATGGAAAGTTTCCTAGGAAAGTGAAAACAGCCTACACTGACCCTAGAAGAAATAGAAGACCTCAGCAAATGAATCACAAGTAGATATTGAAACAGTCATCAAACAGCTCTCCAAAATGAAAAGCCCAGGACCAGATGGCTTCACAGGTGAGTTCTACCAAACATTCAAAGAAGACTTAATACCAATCATACTCACGCTCTCAAAAAACTGAAGAAGAAGGAACACTACCAAATTCATTCTACGAAGTCAATATCACTGTAATACCAAAACAAGGTAAAGAAATTACAAAAAAAGAAAATTACAGACACACTTTCTATAATGAATACAAATGCAAAAATCCTCAACAAAATACCTGCTAATTGAATCCAACAACATATTAAAAGAATTATTCATCATAATCAATATGATTATTCATTATAGCAGGCATGCAAGACTGGTTCAACACAAGAAAATCAGTCAGCATACTACACCACATTAATAAATCAAGGAAGAAAAATCACACGAGGGAAATGGCTGTGGCTCAATCAATTTGGCTTCTATCTGCTACAAGGGAGTCCCTGGGTTCACATCCCAGAGACTCCTTGTGAAGGCAAGCTGGTCCATGCACTGAGGAAAGCTGACAGCCCATGCACCACAGAGAGGTGATGCAGCAAGATGATGTGACAAAGGGAAACAAGTAGACACAGAAAAAACATGCAATGAATGGTCACAGAGAACACACTCCAAAAAAAAAAAAAAAGCTGCAGGGAGAATAAATAAATAAATAAATAAATAATAAATAAATAAATCGGGAAAAAAACATGATCCTATGGACTGATGCAGAAAAGGCACTTGACAAAATACAACATCCTTTCTTGATAAAAATACTACAAAAAATAGGAATTGAAGGAAACTTTCTCAACATTATAAAGACCATATATTGAAAACCCAGAGGTAACGTTGTACTCAGTGGTGAAGGCCTGAAAGCTTTCCCACTGAGATCAGGGACAAGACAAGGATGCCCACTGCCACTACTGTTGTTCAAGATAGTGCTAGAGGTTCTAGCTAGAGCAATCACACAAGAAAAAGAAATAAAATGCATCCAAGGCAGAAAGGAAGAATTAAAACTTTCACTATTTGCAGATGATATGACTGTATATATAGAAAGTCCTGAAAAATCTACAACAAAGTTGCTAGAGCTAGTAAATGACTTCAGTAGAATACAAGGATTCAAGATCAGTACACAAAAATCAGTGGTGTTTCTGTACACTAGTGATGTGCAATCTGAGGAGGAAGTCAAGAAAAAAATCCATTTGCAATAGCAACTAAAATAATCAAATACTTAGGAATAAATGTAACCAAGAATGTAAAGCACTTGTATTCAGAAACTATAATGCATTACTAAAAGAAATTTGAAAGAACATTCGATGCTCATGGATTGGAAAACTAAATATCATTAAAAGGTCAATTCTATCCAAATTGATATACAGATTTAATGCAATCCCAATAAAAATTTCACTAGTATTTTTTTAAATAAAGGGAAAACACAATTATCAAATTTATCTGGAAGGGTAATAGGGCCCAAATAGCCAGAAACATCTTAAAAACGAAAAGTGAAGTTGGCGGACTCTCGCTTCCAGACTTTAAATAATATTACCTAGCTACTGTGGTAAAAACAGCATAGTATTGGCATAAAGATAGACACATAGACCAATGGAACTGAACTGATCTTTGAGAAACAAACTCTCATATCTATGGCCAAGTGATTTTTGACAAGCCTTTCAAACCCACCCAGCTGGGACAGAACAGTTTATTCAACAAATGGTGCTGAGAGGACTGGGTATCTATAGCTGAAAGAAAGAAAGAAAGAAGACCCTTTCTCACACCTTATACAAAAATTAACTGAAAATGGATGGGATCTCTCTTCACAAGACTTTCATGCTAATGTGCTGGAGTTGCAGTTAGTGTTGGGGTTTAAGATATATTTAGGAGATTTGAATCTCTGGACTGACAATGTGATAGCCAGGTCCTGAGCCTCAACAGACTCCAGCACCTACAATCTGATTTATTGGACTCACCACACTCAGCTAAGATGGAGTTGAAGAAGGACAACCACCACACCATGGAGCCTAGAGTGATTACAACTGAAAGTGGGAGGATTGCATCCAGCATCCATGTGGAATCTGAGCCTCCTCTTGACGTAGAGGTGCAATGGACACAACCAATCCAATGTCCACATAGAAGAGGTGGCATTGGATTGGGAAAAGTGGACATGGTGGCTGATGGGTATGGGGAAAGGCGGGAAGAGATGAGAGGTGGAGGCGTCTTTGGGACATGGAGCTGCCCTGGATGGTGCTTCAGGGGCAATCACCGGACACTGTAAATCCTCACAGGGCCCACTGGATGGAATGGGGGAGAGTATGGGCCATGATGTGGACCATTGACCATGAGGTGCAGAGGTGCCCAAAGATGTACTTACCAAATGCAATGGATGTGTCATGATGATGGGAATGAGTGTTGCTGGTGGGGGGGGAGAGGTGGGGTGGGGGTGGTGGGGTTGAATGGGACCTCATATATATATATATTTTAATGTAATATTATTACAAAGTCAATAAAAAATTAACTGAAAATGGATCAAATTAACTGAAATGGATCAAAGAACTAAATATAAAAGCAAGTACAATAAAGCTTTTAGTAGGGAAACTTTATACCAAAAGAATGAGCAACAAAAGAAAACATGGATAAATGAGACCTCCTCAAACTTCAACACTTCTGTGATTCAAAGGAATTCATCAAGAAGGTGAAAAGGCAGCCAACTCAATGGGAGAAAATATTTGGAAACTACTTATCCAATAAGGGTTTGATTTCCATTCTATATAAAGAGATCATACAACTTGACGATAAAAGAGCAAACAATCCAATTTAAAAATGGGCAAAAGATTTAAACAGACATTTCTCCAAAGAGGAAATACAAATGGCTAAAAAGCACATGAAAAAAATGTTCCATATTACTAGCTATTAGGGAAATGTAAATGAAAACAACAATGAGATAACATCTAACACCACATAGAATGGCCATTATTTTAAAAAACAGACAACAATAAGTGCTGGAGAGGATGTGGAGAAATAGGAACACTCTTTCACTTTTGGCTGGAGTGTAACAAGGTTAAGCCTCTTTGGAAGACAGTTTGGCAGTTCCTCAGGAAACTAAATATAGAACTGCCATATGATTCAGCAATTCTTTTACTAGGAATATATCCAGAAAATCTGAAAACTATGATACAAACAGACATCTGCACACAAATGTTTATAGTGGCATTATTTACAATAGCCAAAAGATGGAAACAACCCAAGAGTCCATCAACCAATGAATGATAAACAAAATGTGGTTTATACATATGATGGAATACTATGCTGCAGTAAGAAGAAATGAAATTGGGACACATGTGATAACATGGATGAATATTGAAGACATTATACTAAGTGAATTAAGCCAGACACAAAAGGACAAATATTGCATGGTCTTATTAATATGAACTAAGTACAAAGAATAAACACATGGAATTAAAATCTAGAGTATAGGTTATTAGGAGAAAAGATGAGGCTGAGAAAAACTACCGATGCTTAATGTGTGTAGAAGTTTTAGTTAACTTGATTGTAAAAGTGTGGAAATGGATAGAGTTGATGGTAACAAATTATAATGAGTAGAAACTGGTTTATTAATGAGATTGTGGCTGAAAAGTGTAGTCTGGTGAAGTAAATGTCAATAGAAAGCAAGCTAAATAATGACCTAGAGACTGAACACAGTGAAACCAGACATGTATGAGGATTGTGGTTGAGGGTACAAATGTAAAAAATGTCCTTCTGTGAACTAGAGCAGATATACATCATTATTGCAGGGTGGTGGGAATGTGGAGAAGCATGGGAAAACTACAACTGATGTGATCTACAGACTGTGGTTAGCAGCAATACTATAATATTCTTGCATCAGTGCCAAAGATGTACTGTGTTCATAATGGAGGTATAGAAAAAAAGTGTGCCAAATGTACACTGTAGACCATAGTTGATCATAATAGTCTGATGATATTATCTCATAATCTGTAACAAATGTTCCATCACAGTGTGGTATATTGGTGAAGAGGTGTTGTATGGGAAATCCACACGTGTATGAATGTTTTGCAAGTTCACAATCTCTGAAATAAAAATGTTTTTAATAAATAGGGTGGGTTGGGGAAAAATTCACCAAATGTAATATAGGGACTATAGTTGGTAGTAATATTTTGATGATGCTTTTGCATAGTTTGCAACACATGTTTCACAACAATGCAAAGTATTGGTGTGGGGGGGTGATGTATGAGGCCCCTGTATTATGTTATATATGTTCATTTTGTAAATTCATAATCTTAACTATACACTTATTGTTTATGCATGTTCATGTATGAATGATGTCCTTCAATAAAAAATATATATTAAAAAAATGCTAAATGTAAATTGTGGAGTTTTTAATTGAAATGAAAAATCTTCAGCAGGATTCCTAAGTATTTGCTTTGGCAGAAGATAGAATTGGCAGATATGAACATAGAGGTTAGACAACCTGAAGAAATTAAGAAAATTGAACAGAAAAGACTTCTGCTTCTGGAAAAAATAGAGCAGAGGTACTTTCCCTATTCTTCTTGTTGAATGGAAATAAAAATCTGAACATTATATATAAAACAAACACAAGAAGATTCTGTCAGTTAGTCAAATGAAGGCATATGTTGCATTCCCAGGATACACCAGTGAAATTTCTGGGCATATATATCTCATCCATGTAGCTAGAGAAGTTAGCTACCTGGAAATACAAATGCACGCAGGCCAAAAAATGACTTTAAACAAAAAAACTGGAAAAGCAGAAGCCTAGTAAGACAAAAATTTTAAACAGTAATTGCTTTACTTTATTTAATTACCACAGAAAGAACTGTGGCCCCAGCCTACCCACACCAGAAAAAGCCAAATGGGGGAACTTAGACTTTTTCCTTTGCCAGAAAATTATAGGGCACCCCAAAGCCCCTGCCAGGATAGTGTATAAGAAGGATAAGTAGAGATTCAGGATATTTATTCTCAGGAAAAATAACAAAGTTCTTTTAATACATGGTATGACTGGAGACTATGTGGGCAGCCTGAACTTCTACACCACACAGTACCCTCTGAGGGAGATGTCAGAGGATGCCTAGTAGACAATCAATATTCTGAACAATGTTCAGGGTTAACAAGGCCACGCTTCCAGTGATGTCAATGGAGGCCACATGCATAACAGTAACAAGGCATTCCTGCTCCTCTCAACCATGATGTTATCAGCAGAAGCCTTTTGGAAACTGAGAATCTGACACCCCAAGCAAAAATGAAAAACCCCTGCTCTAAATTGGGTGACAACAAAAGGCAATGCATAAACTGAATTTCTAATCCTTACCTGGTTGTGACTATGTTGCATTTGCCCCTTTTTTTGCTGGATCAATGTCAGAAAGAGACAGACAAAAAAGAGGTTTAAATAAGATTATCACACATTATATACAAATAATCCAGATTTCCACTGAAAATGATTCCTCATAACAAGAAACAGAAGAATTTCAAATTCAATGAAAAAGAGCAATGGTAGATGTCAACAGTGAGATTATAAATGTTGAAAGTAAATGACAAACATATTTAAGAAATAATAATGAAAATATGTCAGCAAGTAGCTGCACACATGCTTGAGGGAAATGAAAAAAGTTTCAGCAAATATAATATATAAAGAAGAATAACATGGAAATTTTGCTTAAAAATTCAGTAAGTTTAATAAATTCTCAAAGAATGGAATTCTTAGAGGAATGGAGGGGACAGAGGAAATAATCATGAAATCAAAGAAATCTCACATTTGAAACAAAAGAAAATATACTAAGAAATAATGAAGAACACCTTAAAGATCACTGGGAAGACAACCATAAAATGAAGATTTGTTTTATTGGTGTCCTGGAAGGAGAAGAGAGAAAGGGAAGAGGTGAAAAAGTACTTGAAGAAATATTGCCTGAAAACTTTCAAATTTAACAATGAAAATATGCTTCAAGAATGAAAAGGAAATCAAGACATGCCCAAATGAATGAAACTAAGAGAATTCATCACCAGAAAAGCTATTCTAATGGCCAAATTCTCTTATAAAAAAAAAAAAAAGAAATTTTCAATATTTAGAAGAAAGAAAAATAATAGAAAAAAATGAAAATATGGGTAAGTCAACACATTTCCCTCCTTTTCCTGAAGTTTTTAAATTATAGTTGATGATATTCTAAATATAAATAGATGGTTGTTATGGCAACTTTATTATTATAAGGTAAAGTACCATTAAGTGAGGAAAGTTTCTACCCTTTACTGTGATAAAATATGTATATATAAGGTGATTGTTAAAACAACCAATAAAAAAGATATACTCTAAATAAACCATATACAAACCAAAATTAACTTCAAAAGCATTCAAGTAATCCACAAAAAGTCAAGAAAAATAAAACATATTTTTTTTTAAAGTAAGAATGAGGCAGGTTAGTTTAATGAACGGAAAAAGGCAGCTGAGGCTGCTAGACAACATGGCCAGCAGACAATATGACTCACAGACAACATGGCTGACAGATCACATGGGCATGAGACCCAATCCAGAAAACCTCCTGAGAAGAAGGCTGCTAGAAAGACTCTGCAAGACCCCGACCATAAGATCTTGTTTGGAAAAATGAGATCCTCTTTGAATCATGATATCATGTTGGATCAAGGGAAAGCCCCAGGTACCTTCAAAATGCCTTGCCATTGCCCTGAGAACTGACAGATGTAGCAACCAATCAGAACAGCAAACAGTTGGGGTCCTACACCAACGTTATGAAGGGGGGAGGGAAAGACATTAAAAAGCCATGATCTGGTGTCCCATGTGTGTAACTCATCCTGCAGTATGCTCTCAGTCCATGCCTCAGACCCTGTACTTTACTCATTTTCTTGTTTCTTAATAAACTGTTTACTCACATTTATGCAACATAAGCCAAGAACCAAGGAGCCCAGAAATGAGAGCCATCCTCTAACAAAAACAAAGGGAAAGTAAAAATAAAATGCTAGATTTAGCCCTATATAGCAATGGTACATTAAATGTATATGATATAGATAAACTGATTAAAAAACAGAGATGGTTTACGTTGTGTTAAAACAAAATCTGACCCAACTAAATACAGATTTGGATAAGGTTAAACCTAAGAGAGCTCTCAAAAACAGTGATAGTTGTGGTATATAGAAGTGAAAGGGTATTGTTGGATCTAATAAAGATACAGCCCAGAAAAATATGTTCTTTACAGGAGATAACAAGGGAATAAAGTACAGAGAGGAGCCCTCCTGGAGCCAGAACAAATATCAAACATTGAACTCAGAAAATTTCTATCCAAGTACTACAATTTGATTAGTTTTATTTGTATAAGAATGTGTGCCCTGGGCATTGTTGTAAACAATAGGGCAGGATGCCAGTGACTAATTTTAATAGCTGGGTGTGGTCAGGGAAAGAGAGGAAAAAAGCCATACAGGTACCACTGTCATACGAGTTTGACTGTGGACATGTGGCTGAGGGGCAATAACAGATATTTAATGCCTGAAGAGAAATAGACTTCAGCCAATTAATAAACAAATAAACATGCAAATAGCAATGATAATCTCCAAAGGGGTGGGGAGCACTAGTACCAAGAGCCAATACAATATATTATCTAAAACATTCAGTTTCCAACAACAGAAAAAATATTGTGAGGCATGCAAAGAATCCATATAGTGTGACCCATATACCAGGAAAAAAAATCAGGCAACAGAAATTGTGAAAGTGACCAAGTTTCAGATTTAACAGAAACAGTTTTCAAAGTAGTCATTATAAATACATTGACAGAGATAAAGGAAATGTTGTTTGAAGAAGTAAAGGAAGGTAGAATAACAAAGTCACATCAAACAGAAAATACCAATAAAGAGTTAAACCTTTTTTTTTTAAGTTCCAACTAGGAATTTTGGATTTGAAAAGTATAGTAACTGAAACAATTAGTTCACTAGAGGGGCTCAACAGTAGAACAGAACTGACAGTAGAAAATATTAGGGAACTTAAAGATAAATTGAGATAATGCAAGATGAAAAACAAAAGAAAATGATGAAGATAAATGAATTCTGTCCCTGAGAAATGAGTGAAGCATTAAGTGCAAAGATGTATGCATAATGAGAGTACCAGAGGAGAGAAGAAATGTAAAGAAAAATATTCAAAGAATTAATGATTGAACACTTTCCAAATTTAATTTAAAACAATAACCTAAACATCCAGAAATCTCAACATGAACTAAATAAGATGAATAAGTAAATATACAAAGTATTGTTAGGTTTGTTACACTAAGAGTTGCAATATGCATAACAAGACAAGAAAGAGGGAAAAGTGATTAGAATTCTGTAAGAGTAAAATTTCTCTATAATACTGGTATTATGCTAGTGTAATTCTGAAATTTTTCTGATTCATTAAGATGGGTACAGTAAACCCTAGAGCAACCATTAAAAAACAACTCAGAATGAATAGCAAAAACATCATTAATGAAATCAAATTGTTACATTGGAAAATATTCATGCCAGGCAAAAGAAAACAGGAAAGGAGATATACTTCAAATTCAAAGATACAAATTGATTGAAAGTAAAAAGATGAAAAATTATATACAAAAAACAATGACAGAAAAGTTTGAGTGGGTATCCTTTCATCAGACAAAATGGAATGTAAAAAAAAGTAATATTAGAGACAGAAGGGACAAAATGTGAAAAAAGGTCAATTAATCAGGAAGATACTATTATAAACATATATTCAGTCAATAACATGATACAAAAATGAACTGAAATGACAGTTTGACAACAATAATTGGAGATGTCAATATGCCACTTTAAAAAATAAATCAATAAGTTCAACAAGGAAAGAGAAAACCTGAACACTATAAACAAAATAAAACCCAAAGACATCTATAGAACACGCTACCTAGCAAGAAGAGAATATACTCTCTTCTCAAGTGTACATAGACCATTCTCCAGAATAGACCATATTCTGGGCCATAAATGAAATTAATTTAAAAGGTATAAATAATACAAATCTTTTCTCCAGCCAAAATGGAATGAAATTTAAAATCATTTGTCAAGAGCTGAGCCAAGCTGCCAGGTGTCAAAAGTAGCCAATTAAGACAAAAAGTCAAATGAAAATAAGTTAAATCTTTAATAATTTACTGCAATTCTATAAGCAAGTAGATAATCCAAAGTAAAGTACCAGTAGTCCCTTTTCTATTTCTCCATGGACACAAGGTAAATGTCAGATGGATCAGCACAAATGGGGGAACATTCCACTGTTGAGAGGGCCCCAAGAAAATGGCTCCTCTAGTTATGGACTCAGGGATTGGGGAGAGGGAAAGGGAGGCATCCTAGAAATTCAAAAGTACTGAGTGTTAACTCAGAGTGAAAAAATATTCTTCAACTTCACTTTTCCCATGAACAAGCATGTTTCAATAGAAATGACTGAGGAAAACCTTGGTTTTGAGCTTCCTCTACCCTCATAAGGAGGAAAGTGGCCTAGGAATGCAGATATTTAAAAGAGCATGACTGGCCAGTGGGACCTCAGTTTTTGGCTACAACTCCCTTTAGAAACCACAATTTATTTGCTGCACATCAAGTGTGGTTTTGGGAGATCAGCTTTCCCTTTGGAGAACTGCCAGATACTCTCTTAAAGTTGTCTATAGTAAGGCCTTTAAAATCATGCATAGGATTTTGTCCAAGAGCTGGACTCCTCATCAATGACATGGAAAAATTTAGAAAACTCACACATATTTGGAAATTAAACAACAGACTCTCAAAAAAACAAATGAGTCAAAGAATAAATTAAAGGGAATTTAGAAAATATTTTGAGATGACTGAAAATCAAGAAACAGCATACCACAATTTATAGGATGCAGCTAAAGCAGTGTTTGGAGGGAAATTTATAGCAATAAAGGCCTACATTAAGAAAGAAGAAAGATCTCAAATCAATAAGCTAAATATCCTCCTTAAGATTCTGGATAAAAGAAGAGCAAACAAAACCTAAACCAAGCAGAGGAAGAAAATAATAAAGATTAAGGTGAAATTAATGGAATAAGGAATGAAAAATAGAGATACAATGAAATCAAAACCTGGTTCTTTGAAATGGTCAACAAAATTGACAAATTCTTAGCTAGTTTAATTAAGAATAAAGAAGAGAATAAGAATAAACAAAATATATAATTAGAAAAGAAAGGTGATTTCTACAAAACTTACAGAAATAAAATAGTATTACCAGGGAATACCACATGCAATTGCAGGCCAAAATCCAAGTAACTTAGATGACATGGACAAATTCCTTGATAGACTAGCAATACTGACTCAAGAAAAAAAAAAAAAAAGACAGTCTTAATAGACCTATAAGTGAAGACTGAATAAACAATCAAAAAATTACCCATATATGAAATTTCAGGACATTTCTTCCCCTTTGAATTTAGCCTAACATGAAGGAAGAATTAGTATTAATTTTTTACAAACTCTTCCACAGTTTAGAAGAGGAGGGATAACTTTCTGCCTCAATCTATAAAGCAAGTATTACCCTGATTAAAAAAAAAAAAAAGCCAAAGAACAATACACCAAGAGTAAAGAAAGCTAGTTATGTAGTTTCAAGGGAAATCAAATAATATATTGAATTTTAAAAAATTGAAGTACAGCATACAAAATTCATGGGACACAGCTAGAGCAATGCTAAGAGGGAAATTTATGCCATTAGATACTTTAGAAAAGTGGAAAGTTCACATATAAAAAAAGATAAATTCTTACTTCAAGAACTTTAGAAATGAAAAAGAACAAAATATATCTAAAATTGGCAGAGGAAGAAAAAAAATAAAGGAAAAAAAATCAACGAAATTGAAAACAAAGACAAGTGGAGAATACCAAAGCAACAAAAAGCTAGTATTTGAAAATATCAATAAAATTGACAAAACTTTAGCAAGATTAATAAAGAAAAGAAGACAAAACACAAATTATCAATATTAAGAGTAAAACAAGGAATAATGCTACAGTCAATGCAGACATCAAAGAATTATAAAGAAATACTGTAATCGACAGCACACACTTAAATTTAACAATTAGTAATGAATCCATTCCACAAAAAATAATGAATTTACAAAAATAGATAATTTTACTATCCTTATATTTATTAAGGAAATAGAATTTGGAATTTAAAATTTCCAAATTTGTAATTGAAATTTCCAAAAATGGTATTTAATTCCATTTGGAATTAAAAATCTATATATGTATATATACACATATATTAGTCAGCCAAATTGGTGCTAATGCAAAGTACCAGAAATCTGTTGGCTTTCATAAAAGGTATTTATTTGGGACAGAAGCTTATAGCACAAGATCCTAAAGAGTCCAAATCAGGATTGCTTTCCCACCAAAGTCACTTGCAATTTGTTGAAGCAATGTGGACACTGATCTCTGCAAGGGTTCAGCCTTCTCCTTTGGGATTCATTTCTCTCAGCTGCAGGCTGGCATAGGGCTTGACTCTCATGGCTTCCTCACTCTCCAGTCATAGGGCTCTTTTATTTCTGGGACTTCTATATCAGCCTTTTCTCTCTTCCCAAGGTCAGCTGCTACTATCAAGCAAATGGCTCATCTCTCCCTGGGGTTCCAGGATCAATACAGAGCTCTGTCTTCCAGTGAATGTCTTCTTGAGTGTGTGTCCATTTATTAGGCTACAAAGGGGTGGGGACTCAACCTGAATTATGCCTTACTGAGGTAGACCAATCAGAAGCCCTGAACTGATTTTACTAAGTAAACTTAATCAGAGATCCCTCACTGAATTTAATACAGTCAAAGGATATCATACCCGAAGAAACACATTGGTTTACAATATAATCTTTCTCTTCTTGGTATTCACAAAAATAATCTCAAACTGTCACAAACACATAGAAAAAAAATTACAAAAAGAAATAAATGTGACCAATTGGGTTTTTTTAAGGGATTTAAGGAAGATTTACTATTTGGTGATCAATAAAACAATAGACTATATTAACAGTGTAAAATAAACATTATATCAATCAACTTTCATAAAAAATCGTCTTAAAAAATTCAACACTTATTAATTCAGGAGCACTTTAGGAAAACTAGGAATAAGAAACTAGGAACTTCCTAAGCTTGATAAAGAACTACTATTAAAATCCTTTAACTTTGGGAAGCGGACTTGGCCCAGTGGTTAGGGTGTCCATCTACCACATGGGAGGTCCGCGGTTCAAACCCCAGGCCCTTTTGACCCGTGTGGAGCTGACCCATGTGCAGTGCTGATGCACGCACAGAGTGCCGTGCAGGGGTGTCCCTGTGTAGGGGAGCCCCATGCGCAAGGAGTGTGCCCCATAAGGAAAGCCGCCCAGCGTGAAAGAAAGTACAGCCTTGTTGGAAACTGAGGCACAGTGGTCTCTAAAGGAGAGACGTGCTGTCTCCATGCTGGTGCTGTTTCCATGACTACGCTTGCAACCTAAGGAATGTGGTGATTTGGGAGTTCCTGGTAAATGGGATGAGACTGTTAAAGGCTGAAAGAAAAGATGAGCACATACCTTTTGTAATGTATAGAACACTTAGACTTTGTACCTTGAGATAAGATTTTTTTAAATTCCTTAGACTATAGGTAATGCTGATAGTTAATACCTGTTGCTCCTTAATGGCACGTAGGCTAGTGTTTGTGTTTAGTGGCACATAGGCTACCTATTCCTGCTTCTTTGCATGTACACTGGGGTATATAAGACCCCCTTGTAATCAATAAAGTTGTCTGATGAGCTTGAGGCTTCAATGATCTCAGATCCCCTGATCCCAATCTCTCTTTGTCTTTCATTTCCCATACCCTTTGGGCCAACGACTCCGACACAGCCTGCCCAGGAATGACACCGCACACACGGAGAGCTGACACAGCAAGATGATGCAACAAAAAGAAACACAGATTCCCGTGCCACTGACAACAACAGAAGCGGACAAAGAAGAAAGCGCAGCAAATAGACACAGAGAACAGACAACTGGGGTGGGAGGGGGGAAGGGGAGAGAAATAAATAAAATAAATAAATCTTTTAAAAAATCCTATAACTTTAAGGCTTAATAGGAAAAACAAAAATGAATTATTTCTTGCTAATGTCTAGAACAAAGCAAGGATATGCTTTTTTCCCCACTCTTATTCACGTGGTACTTGAGGTATTAGCCAGTGCAATAAAGGTGGGAAAAGGATATGAAACATATACAGAGTGTTGGGGCTGTCCTAGGCAAACCTAGCAGACCTCTCTGGGAGAGATCCTCCCCTCCTTTCACTCTCTTTTTCTATTTTATGCAAATGTTTCAACATGTTTCCATTCTACAGGCCAGGAGAGACAGTAGGTCTAATGGGAAGACTTAACAGTATCCTTAACCCTAAACCAGGAACAAGCAGCCTCAGATTCTTATTAGGGCAGGAATGCTACACAAAGATTATTTAATACATGCTTTCTGCTCAATAGCAGGGTTTATTGAAATTAATAACCAATAACTTTTATAATGGTTCATAAAATGAAATATTTAGTTGTAAGTCTATCAAAACAGGTATAGGCATTTTTTTCTGAAAACTAACATAAACGGAGATGAGAAAAATAAAAGGTTTAAATAAATAGAAAGATATATTGTGCTGATGGGTTAGAATACACAATATAATAAAATGCCAAACCTCCAAGTTGATATACAGGTTTTAACACAATTCTTATCCAAAGATTTTATAGATATAGGCAAGATTATTATAAAATTTATAAGGAATGGTAACAGAATTAGAATAACTATAACAATCTTGATAAAAATAAAAGAAAAAGGGAGGAATCCATCTAGCCAATTTCAAGACTTTTTACATAGCTACAGAAATTAAGACTCTGTGCTATTGGTGGATAGAGAAACATATAGCTTAATTGAGAATAAAGAACCCAAGAGTAGAGAACACACAATTATGCATGTGGTGACTAGGAAGAAATATTTACCACAGAAAAACATGTTTTTAATTTAATACATTCCTGTGGATATGAACTCACCATAAATATGAACTATTGGTGTGGTTACTTCAATTAGGGTATGACCCACCTGAATCAGAACGTCTTAATCCTATTACTGAAGGCCTTATAAGGAAGGTCACAGGCAGTGAAAAAGGCAAAGGGAGGATTTAGAAGATGAAAGACAACAGAACTTGGAAGAGAAGATAGATGCCTGGAGAGGCCACCATGTGCATTGCCATGTGGCAAAAAAGTCAAGTGTCAAGGATTGATGATAGCGAGTTCCAGAATGCCATAGTCCTCTCTAAGAAGACTTGGTACCTTTTATTTTTTGGACTGTCCCCAGCCCACAGCTGATATGGGAAGAAGCTGGGACCACAGAGCCTTCAGAGGAAGAGGGAGGCTGAACCCTTGCAAATGTCAGCAGTCGTCTTACTCCAATACGTGGCAACAGACTTTGGTGAGGGAAGTGATTTATGCTTTATGGCCCAGAAACTGTAAGCTCCTACCCCACATAAACATCCTTTATAAAAGTTAACAGATTTCTGGTATTTTGCATCAGCACACTTTTGGCTATACAACTATTATTATACATATATAAGAATAGCTAAAATTTTTTTAAAAATTGAGAACAATTTGGCAAGAATGCAGAAAAACTGAATAAATCATAAATCGCTGGTGAGGATGTTAAGTGGTACTGCCACACTGGAAAACAGTTTGGTAGTTCCTTAGAAATAAAAAAAAAATGCACTGTTAATGATCAATAAATTGCACTTGAGTATTTATCCTGAGAAATTAAGACATTCACAAAAAATTCTATACTTGAATATTTAGAGGAAGTTTATTCATAAAAACTAAAATCTTTAAATAACTAATATATTTAAATAAACCAGATAATCAATAGATACATGGTTAAACAGACTGTTACATCCACATCAGAGGACACCATTCATTAATAAGAATGAAGAAAAATTGATTTATGCAACAACGTAATGCATCACTGGGGAATTATGCTGCAAGACAGAAGCCAATCACATAAGATTTTATTCTGTATGATACCTGTGGCAGTTTGATGTTATTTATGAATCCCAAAAAGAGATACAGATTATATTTGTTAAAAGATCTCTTCCTCTGGATATGATATCCCTTTGATTGTATTAAATTCAGAGTTTTCACTTTTACTTTATTAAAAGATTAGGGATTTGATCTGACTGCATCATTAGGGCATGCAGGATTGAGTCCAAGTCCCCTTGGTGGGCTATATAAATGGGTGCTCAATCAAGAACACAGAGAAGTAGATACAAAAAGAAGAACACAGAGGAAGACAGCTCCATAGACATGTGCAGAGGCCATGAAGAGAGATGAGCCTGATATTTTGTAGCTGAAGAGAACAGAGCAGCTGCAAAGCCCTGAAAGATGAGCCTTATGCCTGCCTATAGCTGAGATTGGAAGAAGGTGGGACCACAGAGCCTTAGAGGAAGAAGGAAGGTTGAACCTTAAGTTGGCCTCTTTAGGGTCTTATACTGTAAGCTTCTTCCCCAAATAAGTACCCTTTATAAAAGCCAACAGATTTTTGGTACTTTGCATTGACACCCCTTTGGCTGACTAATACAGTACCATTTACATAACATTTTTGAAATTATAACATTAAATAAATGAATAACAAAGCCATGGTGCATCATGGGTTAAGAATCATGGTTAAGTGCGGGATGCAGGATGGCAGTTGCTGTGGCTAGGAACAGGCAATATGAATGATCTTTGCAGTAATGGAATTATTCTGTATCTTGACTGTAAAGCTACATCAATATCCTAGATGCGATCTTGTCCTATAGACTTGGGAGTTGTAACCATTGGGGAAAAAAGAGTGCATGGGATCTCTCTGTATTATTCCTTATAACTGCAAGTGAATTTATAATTATTTCAAAATAAAAGGCTTAATTTTATTTTTAAAAACCATAATTAAATAATAGACAAAGTTTCACAGTCAAAAGAGGCAGAATTGCCCTAACATAAGTGTAATGTAATGGGAGTACTAAAAGGAGAGGCTAGAGAAAAAGGGTAGCAAAAATATTAAAAGTTATAATTGTTGAAATCTTCCTAATTGTGATGAAACACATCATTATAAGTATCTGAGAATCCCAACTAAGTTACAAGTTAAAAAATAGCCATATCAGAGTCAAACTGTTAAAAGCCAAGGAAAATGAAAGCAATTTGAAAGCAGCAAGAAAAAACCATCTCTTTATACATAAGGGAAAATCAATACGATTAACAGCTGACTTCTCTTCATAAACAATGAAGACAAGAAGACAGTGAATTGACATATTCAAAATATTCAAGAAATAATTGTCAACCTAAGACTTATATCCGGCAAAATTGTTTTATAAATGAAGATGAAATAAAGACATTCATAGATAAACAATGACTGGAAGAATTAAGTGCTAGCATACCGATAGTTAATAGGAAATTTTGATGAATTTCTTTACCTGGAAAGTGACCCTACAGAATAAATTGAGTATACACTTTTTAAGTCCTGATAAATGTAATTATACATTAACTATAAAAAGACAATAAAATGCCACATTTTTCTATTTTTTTCACTTAATTGCTTTTTTGAAATTATCATAAAACAGTATCTATAAATTCAATTTTTGGATCTATAGTTTATGGAGGTATAATCTATTTAACCATAACAGCTTTAAGGAGTGGTAAAGAAAGGAAGCTATCATGGAGTAAAAAATAATATCAAATGGTAACTTGAATCCATGGGGAAAATTGAGTATTGAAATGGTAAATAAGCTTAAGACAAATTTTTAAAATTATTTTTTTTCCTTTTTTCTTTCAGTTTCTTTAAAATACCTAAGAATATGTAATGTGACTATTGCAACACTATATTGTTGTATATGTAAAATTAATATGTATAGATGTGATATATTTGACAATAAAAAAGTGGGGGTAAGGAAATGAAGCTACAGTGGAGAAAATTTTCTGCTTCACCAAAATTAAGAGAGTATAAATCTGACATCAATTCTGATGAATTAAGATGTATATAATAATACCTAGAACAATCACTAAGAAAATAACTATATAAATTAAAAGATTGTGTTACATCAGGCTATTGCCAAACCTGGCCATACCTAATTATCCCCTGGAAAGATTGCTACATATACCAGACATCTTAAAGGTTCTTTTTGGCTTAAGTGTTGGCAGAGCTGCAGGCATATGTATCTTTTACAGGTTCTTCTGGTGATTCTAATTCACAGCAATTTGGAGTATATTATCATTATTCTAGGTCAGGGTCAGCAACTTTTTTTCTGTAATGGGCTTGTTGTGCCATGCGGTCTCAGTCAAAACCTAAAAATATAACAATGTTCCAGTAAAACTTCATTTACAAAAACAGGTGATGAGCTGAATTTGCCCTTATCAACTACAGTTTGCCAAGTACTGTTTTAGGTGATAAAGGGAGAAATCAATAAATTATTAAGCTTCATAAAATTGAAAACATTCCTGTCATTTTTCTTTTTTGTTATGCATTTCATCTCATTATTTAAGCAAAGGCATTCATTTTAAGGCAGGCTATAAACTTAAAAATGGCAAGATAAAAATTGTTAATAGGAAGTAACAATTCAATCAGAATTACAATAAATACTTTGCAAGTTCTAAACATATAAGGATAGAGGATAAAGAGAGCATTTATATAGAGCTTAAAAACAAAACTAAAAAGAACAATGTTAAATAAGATGCAAAAAAATTATAAATAGATCATCTGTAATTACAGTGTTGAATAATAAATTTTCATTTTATGTTGTATTTGGCTAGTTATGGAAACAAAACTCATAGACAAACCTATCAATGTCACATTGGACAGGAAATTGAGATGGGTAGCCTTTTTTAGCTATCACCTTATCAATATCATTGTTTGATATAGCATTGGAAACAACAAAAGGTGGCAACCTTAAAGTGTAAGATGCAAAATAAAACCTGTGCATGATATCTACTTTGTATCAATGTGGTATAATGTAATATAGTAATGTAGCATAATGTAATAAATTCCCATAATTATGTTCAAAACAATATCTTAAGTTATCAAAACTATAAAATAATGGTTAGATTTTACTCATAATGATTTATAAAAGTGAATTTTATACTACAAAACTATATGAAAATTGCTACTTATGTTATGTTTCCTATCTAGATTTCTTTAATTAAGGAGAATGACATATTCCCCAAACATCTCAATAAACATTTAATCATATATTCATTTGGAAATATCTGAAAGAAATCTTAGTCTGGTGACATTAAGTTCGGTGGCATTATACCTTCTAACAAAAGTTTCGAGAAATAGAAAATGCATAAAATGATCATTCAGGAGATTCAGGGTGATGAAGTCACCACTTAAGCTCATATTTCCATTTAGGCACTTTCCCCTTTAAAACAGACTTCTGAAAACCTGATGACAGACTTTGCACATCATATTCTTATGTACTCCTCAATGCCACTTATTATCATCATTTCCACAGCCTGTATATCCTTTATGCAAATCATCTGAATAATATGACAATTGACAGGATTACTGAATTAATTTTACAGGCTATAAATTTGTTTATTCATATTGTGTAAATTATCCCATTCATTTCCATGCTAATAATTTTGAGGGTTTTAGAAAAACCTTTCATTAGTGGTTTTTGTGACCACTTATAATTTCATTCTAATATATTCTTTAATAGTTTGGTACGTATATTTTTTTTTAGAATTTTAAAACCTATAATATTTAACCTGTTTTAAATGTACTTTTTCTTTTCTAATCCTCTTTTTAATTCATTTCTATGATATGTATTTAATTCAAAAATATTTTTCTATTCACAAGCTGGTTTGGGTACATAATGAATTGAATTTCTCTGACAATGAACGTCAAATAGATTTTGTATGTGTCATTATTATTGGAGAAGATATTCTACATCTTCTGAAAATAATAGCTCCATTTATTTAATAGGTGGTCTATTTGCTTAAAGCACTCTTTCAATTTGCACCACTTGGTAATATACCCACCAGGAGGCAGGTTGGCCTTCTCACTCTAAATATATGTAATTATTGTTTCCGCCCCCCAGCATCCATTTTTTTCCTAACCAGTTGGAGCTTATCTTGTACACAGAATAAATTATTAGCTACTTAACAGCTTCTTACTTGGAACATGAATTTTTAATCACCTAAGTGCAACATGGCAGAATGAGTGAACATATGCCTATATTTTCCTAAGAAAATCAGGAAGGCTTTTTTAAAAAGCTAGAGATTTAATGGAACTTGATGGTCTTAGGACATTATTTAGTAATCAAGAATTCAGCTAAGATTTTTGTTTTCATTTTTTAAAAATCCTAGTTTCTTTATGAAAAAGCAATACCTGAGAGCCAACACCTTCCCAGCAAGTTCCCATATTAGCAGTCAGAGAGAGCCATACTTTAATTACAGTGTAATATATTTTACACTTCCCAAATCCTATTCTCCATATCCTCCCCAAGCACACTAAGAAAATGGGGAGAGAATTCACAATAGAAGTTATTCCAATACTTGAAATCTTACCCTAGAATATTTTTCAATCTTTCTAGAAATGGAGTTGTTCTTATCTTTCATGACTATAGTTTCCACCTTCCCTTTTCTTTCTAGTGATTAAAGCAATTTTGCTGTACGTATAATATTGTAAGTCACACTGAGGAGCCAATTAGCTTTCTTTGTACAGTATTTACGTAAACAGACTTTTCAGTCTGTCCTCTGTTAACTATCCTAAATTAGTTCACATGCCCAATTTTAACGTGTTACATAAAGTCCCCATTTGTCTGAAAATCATCTTATGAATGACTTTACAAGGGCTATGTACTTAATTAATTCTTTCATTCCGGACGAATCTTTAAAAGCACTGAATCTTCTGATTCATTCATTTTTCTTGAAGTGTCTCATCCTGAATTACCAGCAAAAATGGTTTTAAACCGTTTTTTGGGAAAAGATACTCCCTCTATCCATCCTCCCCTCCTCCTTCTCTTCTTCCTTTCCTTCTATCTTTATTCCTTGCATTAAGGAGTGATAAATTGCACTCCAAGTTAAAACATTAGCAAGACCTGTGGTTGGATGACATTATGTTACTAATGGATCCACAGTGCCATGTGACACCACTTGTGATCTCCCTTGGGAGTTATAGGCACATGATACACATTTTATTTGAAGTCTAATGGCTTCAGCACTTTTGTGTTAAGTAATGAACATTTTCTCCCTTTGGTAAGAAACCTGCTGTAATGTAATCCACATTTACCTGGGAAAATAGGATAGGTTTTTTCTTTATTGAAACTATGATGAAATATCAAAATGGATTCATGAATTGAGATGAAGCATGGACATGCTTGTAGTTTGCTCCAGTTAACTCCCACCCCACTTTCTGTCACACATGCATCAAAAGACCTTTTTCTCTAACAATCCTCAACTGGGCCCAGGGTTTAATGTCCAAGGTTCTGCTTTAAGACTGTTACCAAACTGGGGTTATGTGTTCATGATTTATTAGAGTGTATTTTTCTTTTTAACTTTTTATTTTGAAATAGTTTCAAACCTACAGGATGAGAACAAAAATAATATAAACTCCATATAGAGAATTCCAGCATACACCTACATCTCAGATACCCAGATTCTACAATTTTAATTTTGCACACTTGCCATGTAATCCTTCCTTCCTCCCTCCTTTCTTTCTTTCCTTCTTCCCTTTTTTCTTTTGTCTTTCTTTCTTTTCTTTCTTTTTTCTTTCTTTTTCCTTCCTTCCTTCCTTCTTTCTCCCTTCCTTCCTTCCTTCTTTCCTCCCACGCTCTCCCTCCTTCCCACTTTCTCTCCCTCCCTCCCTATCATCTATCCATATCTGCCTGAGAGTGTAGGTCATATACATCTTTCTTCTTGAATACAATACTGCCATGCACATTTCCTAAGAACATGAATATACAGTTTTGTAACCATTAGAAGTAAAATTATTCAGTTCAGGAAAATTAATATTGCTATGAAGCTTACAGTGGATATCCAATTTTTACATTTCCCAATATTGTCTCTTTGAAAGCTTTATTCCTCCTTTCTAGATCCCATCCAGAATTATGTATTGCATTTAATTGTCAAAGTCTCTTTAGTTGGTTTTTATTTTTCTTTTTTTAAATTGTGGGAATATACATACAATATAAATTTTCCCATCTCAACCACTCCCAGTATCCCACTCAGTTTGATTAATCACATTCACAGTATGTGGTTACATTCAGCACCTTCCATTACAAAAATTTTCCCATCTCCCCCAAAGCATAAACCCTCACCCATTTTTCTTAAGCTCCCCATTTCCCTGCTCCCCGCCCCTGGCATATTATACTCTAATTTATGTCTCTATTACCTTCCATATTCTCCAATATTTTCTTTGTAGTTTCCATGGGGCTTCAATTTAACATCATAAATCTGTAATAATGTCATTTGCTTTGATACCAACCTAACAAATTATATTCCTATACCACTCTGTCTTCCAACCATTATGTAGTTCTTGTCACAAATGACATGTTTAGATATTATGAGTCCAAAGCTACTGACTTATCATTACTTTTTATGCATTAGACTTGAGATCTTGTAGGAAGAAAAAATGGATTTAAAAAACAAAAATACAGTAGTACTGGCATATATATTTTCTCAGGTCTTTACTCTCACCAGAGATTTTTATTTCTCTAGGTGGTTTTGATCCACTGTCTATTGTCTTTTCCTTTCAACTTACTGAACAATCTTCCACATCTTTTGCAAAACTTGTCTAGTGGTGACAAACTTTCTCATGTTTTGTTTATTTTGGAATGTCTAAATCTCTTCCTCAATTTTGAAAGACAGTTTCACCAGACATAGAATTCTTGGTTAGCAAATTTTGGTTACAGCATTTGAATATGTCATCCCACCACATTCTACATGGTTTCTGATGAGAAATTAGCACTTAATCTTATACAGCCTTCCTCTTATGTGACATGTTGTTTCTCTCTGCTGCTTTCAAATTCTTTCTTTATCTTTGGCATTTGACAGTTTGATTTTAATATGCTGTGGTGTAAGTCTACTTGGGTTTATCCTGATTGGATTTCATTGAGTGTTTTAGATGTATATATTCATGTCTCAAATTAAATTTGGGGAGTTTTCAGCCATTATTTCTTTGAATAGTCTCTCTGCCCCTTTCTCTCTGTCTTCTCCTGGGACTTCCACTATGCAAATATTGGTATGCTTAATAATTTCCCAGAGGATCCTCAAAGGCTCTGTCCTCTTTTCAATTTTTCCTCTTTTTGCCCCTCAGATTGAATGATTTTGAATTACCTTATCTTTTAAGTTTCCTGGCTCCTTCTTCTGCCAACTTTAATCTGCTCTTAAACTCTTCTGGGAAGTTTTTAATATCTGTTATTGTATTCCTCACCAGTGTTTAGTATCTTCATTGCTAAAATAAATACCATACAATAGGTTAGTTTAACAACAGGAATTTGTTAGCTCATGGTTTCGGAGGCTAGAAGGCTTGCTTTCTCCCTTCTGGCTGACTGATAATCTTTGGGATTTCTTGGCTTTTCCATCGTATGGCAAGGCACAGTGTGGAATCTTCAGGCTTTTCTTCCAGATTCTGTTGACTTCCAGCTTCTGGCCACTCCTTTTGGCTTCTCTATCTCTCTCTGTCTAAATTTCTTTTGACTCATAATCCAGTAATCCAGTTAAAGCCAAATCTGATTTCTTTAAACCACGCTTTAACTGAAGTGACCTTTTAATGTGATTATTATTATTATTTTTGCAATTGGTGCACATCCACAGGACCTAGGGCTGGCAAATGAACATGTCTTCTGTGGGGGACATAATTCAATCCCCAACAGCTTGGTTCCTTTTCTTAATTTCCATCTCTTTATTGATAATCTCTTTGCGTTCATCTATCATTTCCTGATTTTCTTCATTTCTTTGTCTGTATTTCCCTTTAGTTCTTTGAGAATATTTAAACCATTCTTTAAAAATTACTTATCTGGTATGTCCCAGATCTGTTCCCCTTCATTGCTTCTAATACTTTAATCTTCTTCTTTGCCTGGACCATCCCTTCCTATTTATTTGTATGTTTTGTAATCTTTTGTTGGAATCTGGACATTCTATATTTTAACATATTACCACATTAATCTGTTTCTTAAGCTTATATCTAGCTAGTGCTATGATAGAATTTTCCTTGCATGCCAGAAGCTAACACACACAATATCTACACACGCACAATAAAACAAAACAAAAAGAAATGAAGAAAAGCACCTCTCCCAGTCTTTGCAGGCTGACCTGGGCAAGTGCTCTCCTTCAGGGCTTATCCATACAATTAGTTTAGAGAATATCTCCAACCCAAAGTAGAGAGGGGATCTCTCTGAACCTTTCTGCTCATATGTCTTTTCTTGATCATATGCAAGTGGCTCCAAATGTCCCCTCTTCTCTTGAAAACATTTCTCTCAGAATCCTGGAAACTATTATTTGTCCTACAGACATCAATCTCTTGGCCAGACAGCACAACTTCACTGTTCTCCCTCAGCATTCTGACTGAGAGTTCAGTGAACTGGACAGATTGGGCCAGACAGATATCCATATAGGGAAGTCAGGCTGGTTCTAAGCCTAGCCAGCAAGGGATGTGCCAGCAGGTATCTTCAGATCCTACTGTATTTAAGTAGCTTTTTTCTTGATTTGGGCTCACCTTGCTCCTGCAGTTCTTAACTGTTTTCTAAAGTCCTGAGAAAAATGTTTCTGCCAGTTCTTGTTGGTTGTTCAAATTTTCTGTGGGAAGATAGAGCCCTGAGGTGTCTTACTCCACCATTTTGATCAGGGCAGAGAACTCATGAAAGTTTTTTAAATGAATATTATTTGAATATTTGATAACTGCTAAGCATTAATAAGGTGGTTTACTTTTAACAAATAACTAGGAGAATACACTTATTTCTAGCCCTCAAAGAGACGTTATCAGATTCAAGTTTTCAGATGAGGAAACAGTCTCTGTCAACTTGCTTAAGCAATTTAGCTTGAATCAGTTGATTAACTTGTTAACATGTTCCTTTTATTTCCTTTTTTCTTATTTTTTTCCAATTGACAGTCTAAGCCACTGTTGGGAATGATGCTATCTAAGAATCAGCCAGCCATAAAAGTTTATTTTGGAGACTACTGAGGGCATATTAAAATTTGTGAGTATATGAAACTTCCAGTTTAGATTCTAAGAACCCAGAGATGATCAGTGATCATATTCTGGAGATAAGTAATTATTGTGGGTTTCCCACATTTTAAAATATTTTCTAATAACTATTTATCCAAGCAGAGACCCCATCAATATAAAGAAGAGACAAAATTCAGGATTATCATATTTTCTTACAGAAACAAATGTAAAATTGTTCCTTTCAAGTATAATCTTCTCTATTCTTACTCCTTTAGAATTAATTCTTTATTCAGAAGGATAAAATTTGGTGTGGCACCAAGAATAAAACAGAGACTGACATTAAGTATAAACAAAACCTGGCATTTGAAAGCAGTTAGTAAGACTGTGTGTCCCATGAAACCATGAGATGCCAAGTATTGAATATGGCATATTTTTGCAGTATGCTGTGATAACATGGATGCTTAGCGGCTAACAAGTCACATACCAAGGGATTTCAGAACACTTCAATGTATAAAAGGGGCAGCCTTAAATACTTAAAATTAGGGTGGTTTAGCATTGAGACTTAATGTTAGTTAAGTTCTGCTGTACGTTTACACAGCTTCTTACATCATACTTGTACTTTGTCATTTGCTACAAGACTCAGTAAGCAGATTCAATATATGTATGCCAAGCCTTTTACGCATAAATGTGGATATCTCTAATAAAACCTATTTCAATATTAATTTGAAACTAGGGTTTCAAAAAGCATTTCAATCACATTTCCAGGGTATATTATAAAATGCAATGATTTTACTAAGTATCTTCCAGTTTTAAGAGTCTTTATACTGTTAATATTCTCTTTAATCTATCGTTGCCTTTCTATTTTGCTAATATATATATCTAATGAATATGGAGCTTTTTGACAACCATTATTTTCTGTAAAAATTTTACAAATATTGCTTATATTGTACTTTTTTTCATTTGTTACCAAAGCTACTAAAATAATATTAAGAGCTTAGTAAAATAAAATTCATCTGTCTACTTCAGGATAGCAGAAGTATTCTCGACACTCACTAACTTTAAACAATTCTTTACTTTGAATAAAGAATTGGAACAGTTAAGCTTCTAAATGGATTAAATTTTATTAAAAGTCATGTTAATCTTAAAATTGTTCTAACTTTTTACTCAAATTGTAAACTAAGTGAAAAGAAATAGCATCAAGAAGATTTGTTATTATTCTAATAATGTCAATCTAATAATTACAGCATTCATGGTTTCGCTATTGCAAATGTCGAAGTCAGAAACATTTCACTTTCACTCAGTTTCTTCTAATCTCTGTTGTAAGTACACAAAGAACAGGCATCATGGACTTATTAGGAATGAAGTAAACTTAGATACAAAGAGGCTCCGTCACTTGTCAAAGTTTAAAGTGCTAACTTTCAACAGTAATGAGATCAAATTCACTTCTCCTTTTGCAACTTGTTCTTTACATTCAGGTTACTACTATTGATGCAAGAGGAAAGCTGTAGCAACAAAAAAGGTTTATACATTTTATGCATAAAAATCTAGAATGATGCTCTCTTCTTATGTATTTATATAATTGGATTGTCATGCAGTCTACATCTAATTTCAGTTTTGTGCTTAAAATTTACCCAGCTGCTCTAAAATTTTTGTTTTTAATGTAATGATTCAATAATTCTGCTTTAAGTGGCAGAAATGGTTAATTTGGACACACATTGATAAGAAAAGGCAATGGAAGACAGTAATAGGACAGTCAGTGCCAAGTGAAATAAAACCATTGTGCCAGCAGTTGGAATGCCATATGGAAAAATGAAGCTTAGTTTCATTACCAGGATGGAGAAAAATCTGTCAAGGGTTATTTTTGTTGCATATTCATGACCTGATAAATTGTGTTAATTGCTAAAAGAATGAGGAGTCAACCAAGAATGGATTTATCATGATAGGAATGAAGCATGTTAAGAATAGCAATACAGTTTCAAAAATCTATACAGGTGGTAGTTAAAGGTTTTTAATATGAAATTGGCAGGAAAAATCACATTATTTTGTCCTCATTAAAATATATTTTCATCTCTCTTCCCACATTTATACACAGAAATCTCAGAAATTTTGAGTCATTTAATATGTGCTAATTTTAACTTACACATACAGATATGATAAAAGCATACACATAAAACGATCAGAACTTTGTAAAATTTTATATTCTAGAAACCACGACCACTTGCATTTCCACCCAAAAATCAATATTTTCTTCATTGTTTTTTTAACTTACATATTTTTAAAGGAGCTTTAGATTGCATAAATGTTACAACGAAAATATAGGCGATTCCCATATGCCCCACACCCACCCCCTCCCTCATTTTTCCCCATTAAAAACATATTTCATTAGTGTGGTACATTTGTTACAACTAATGAACAAATATTGAAGCATTGCTACTAATCGTGGGCTATAGTTAACATTCTAGTTTACCGCCCTCAAAACCTCTGGTGGCCACTGCCTTTATATCAATGATAGAAGTTCTTCCATTGCTAGAATAATAAGAAGTCTACTTTAGTCCGTAATTGCATTCCCCCTTTATATTTGTTCCTTCCTTGATCTTGAGGATTTGGGGATGGCAATGTTTCTGGTTGAGAGGGGACTTAGATCCCATGGGGCAGATGGATACAACTGTCTTGCTTGCAATTGTGAAAACTCTGTTTTTTTGTGGTGGGCATTGTCCATCATCATCTTTTGTTAGTTGTCCTGGGTGAGTCCAGTGAACTGGAGAGTAGGTATTGCAATGCTGCTGAGATTCAGGGTTCAACCACTATATGAACAGACCAAAGATTTAAGTCTCTGGGACATATATTTAATGAGTATAGTACTAATTATAGGTTCAAATAAAATGGGCAGAAGAGTCATGTATAGGGAAATTAAAAATGAGACTAACGCTGTTACATTGTGGAGTATTTATTCCAAAGTAAGGCCCACTGTTAGGATGCCAAATTCCTGAAATTGCCCTGCCTATAGTGTCTAGAGGTCTCTAGAGCCCTCAGGAACTGTGCTGTTTAAGACATTGTTTACTGTGGCAGTCAATGAGGTCCTACTGAGATGTGCATAAACATAACCCCTGGAAAGATCTCTGAACTCTTTGAAATCTCTTATCCATAAAAACTCATTGGTATTTAATATTTCCCCTTTTGGTCAAGTCTTTTTCTAAATGGGCCACTAGTTGATACTTGGTAATTATTCTTTGGTGCCAGGAAGGTTCACTCCTGCGGGTCATGCCCCATGCCACAGGGAAGGTAGTGCATTTATATGCTGAGTTTGGGTTAGAGAGAGGCCAGATTTGAGCAACAAGGAGGCTTTCAGGAGGTAACTCTTAGGCAATATATAATACTAGGCTGTTTCAATTTCATAAGTAAGGGTTCCTGAATACAACCATCAATATCAAGGGCCTGGCATAATGGTCTGTCCTCTTAAGTTAGGTACTCTTCATGTACTTGGGGAATTCTTGCCACAATAATACAGAATGTAACAGGACATCCCCAGGTGGGATTTCAATATTATTTCAGTTATGATGTCGGTCTCAAACTACAGAACCAAAGCCCCATGACCACTTAAGCATATTCATATGCCATAGAGGCATGCCCCAGGTGCACATTTCCCTATACAATCCCCCATTACCAACACCCCACACCAGCGATCCTTCTCTGCCACAGTTATGAATGTTCTGTAATCCAAAACCTCCCCAAAAACAAGCCAAAAAATTTAAAATAATAATAAAATGAAAATGTACGAACATTTTAAAAAGTAAAATTTTTAAGAAAATTTTCACTGTTTTCATCACTGTGAGACCTGTTATCTTTTATGAACCGTGACAGTTTTCACGATATGTTCCCTCTGTGTCATATTTTTTCCCTTTATCTTCAAAAGAGGTTTAGGTTACAGAAAAGTCATATAGAAAATATAAGGGAGTCCCATAAGCCCAACCCCTCCCCCTCTCTCACCCTCCCCTATTAATAACATTAGATAGATAGATGATAGATAGATAGATAGATAGATAGATAGATAGATAGATAGATAGATAGATATGGTGCAGTTGTTACAACTGATGTACTAAATATTGAAGCTTGCTACTATCTGTGGTCAATGGTTTACAGTATGGTTTACTTTTATAAGTTTTGACAAAATTTAAAATGGCCTGTGTCCATCATTGAAAGATCATGCAGAAAAATTCCAATGCCCTAAAAGTGCCCTATGTTCTATTCACTCTATTCTCCCTTCCTCCTCCCCTCTGAACCCATGGTAACCAATAAGTTTAAATTTTTGAAGAATATGGCTCCTAGTTACATGCAATGATATTTAAGGCTTGACATATTAGTCTTTTTACTTTTACTAGCTATGGTCTATGTCTTTGACAGATTCTTACCCCTCTAACTGAGAACATAGCAGTACTCCCCGGGATGGGAGTTTAATATTTTCTTGTTTAGTGTGTGATTCTTCATCCACTTAGATAACACACTGACAGTATGAATACTTTCATATTCCATAGAAACATGCCCCTGGTGTGTTCTGTCCCACACATCCCCCAGCTCCCAACCCCCTGCACCAGTAACACTACCCTGCTATATTTGCCAGAAGAACATTCCCACCATTGTAGTTTTAACCACAGACCTACAAATCTCCAGTATTCACCTGCTCTTTCCTCCAGCCCTTAGCCCAGTTCCATGGATAGTCCAACCTTACACCTCCCCCATTCTACTCCCCCTCACATTCCAGCATCATTTACTCCCATTCACTGCCCAATAATCTTCTTGCACCTTATCAAGATTTTGCCAATACTGAGCATCAGCTAACTACCCTCTACTCCCTCTCTGTCTCCTGATAATCTATCTTCCAGACTCTAGCTCTGTGAGTCTGCTCAATTTGCTTAAGACACATCAATGAGGTCATGTAATATTTGTTCTTCAGCGACTGGTTTGCTTCATTCAACATAAGGTCTTCAAGTTCCACCCAAATTTTCCCATATGTTAATATTGCATTCCTTCTAACAGCTGAGTAAAATGCGATTGTATGTATAAACCACTACATGCTTATCCATTTATCTGTTGATAGACACTTGAGTTGCTTCCAACTTTTGGCAATGGTGAAAAATGCCTCTATAACTTTGGTGTTCTTTTATATCTGTTTCTATCTCTGCTTTCAATTCTTCTGCATATATAACCAGAAGTGGGATTCCTGGGTCATACGGCATTTCTATAGTTAATTTCCTGAGAAACCATCAAACTGCCCTCCACAATGGTTGCACCATTTTACATTCTCTCCAGCAATGGGGGACCATTCCCTTTCCTGAACATCCTTTCCTACTCTTTCAGTTCTCTGTTTTTTTAATAGCTACCAGTCTAATGGGTTTAAGGTGATATCTCATTGTTGTTTTGATTTGCATTTCCCTAATAATGATAAGATGCTAAGCATCTTTTCATGGACTTTTTAGCCATTTGTATTTCTTTTTTGGAGAAGTGTCTATCCAAATCTGTCGCCCACTTTTAAAATGGATGGTTTGTCTTTTTATTTTTTAGATGTAGGATTTCTATATATATGATGGATAATTGGCCATTATGGAACAGATGGCTACCAAATATTTTTTTTCTCATTGAGTAGTCTCCTTTTTCACTTCCTTGACCTTGAAACACAATTTTTAAAAAATTTTATGGAGGTCCCATTTATCTATTCATCTTTCACTGCTCACACTTTGGGTGTAATATTTATTAAACTATTTCTTAGTACAAGATCTTGTAGGTGCTGCCCTACTTTATCCTCTAGAAGTTTTATGATCTTGGCTCTTATATTTAGGTCTTTGATCCATCTTGAGTTAGTTTTTATATAGGGTGTGAGATGATGATCCTCTCTCATTCTTTTGGATATGATTTCCGGTTCTCCAAGAGCCATTTATTGAAGAGGCCATTCTGTCCTTCTGTCCCAGTTGAGTGGGCTTGGAGGCTTTGTTGAATATCAGTTGACCTTATATGTGAGCATCTATATCAGAACTCTCAATTTGGCTTCATTGGTCATATGTCTATCCTTGTGTCAATACCATGCAGTAGCTTTGTAGCATGCTTTAAAGAGAGGTAGTGTTACTCCTCCAATTTTGTTTTACTTTTTCAGTATGTTTTTGGGTATTCAAGACCCCTTGTCCTTCCAAATAAATTCCATAATTAGCTTTCCATCAGTAAAAATGCTCTTGTAATTTTTATTGGGATTGTGTTATATCTGTAAATCAATTTGGGTAGGACAGATATCTTAATGAAGTTTAGTCTTCCAACTCATGAACATGGAATATTCTTCCATTTATTTAGGTCTTCTTGGATTTCCTTTAACAATGTTATGTAGTTTTCTGTGTACAAGTCCTTTACATTTTTGGTTGTTAATTATTAGGAATTTCATTTTTTAGTTCTTATTGTAAATGGAATTTTTTCTCAATTTCCTCCTCAGATTGCTTATTATTTATATAGAGAAATGCTACTGATATTTGAGAGTTGATCTTATATCTTGCCACTTTATTGAACTCCTTTATCAGTTCTAGAAGTTTTGTTGTAGATTTCTTGGGGCTCTCTATGTATAGGATCATGTCATCTGCAAATAGTGAAATCTTTACTTATTCCTTTCTAATAAGGATGGCTTTTATCTTTTTCTTGCCTAAATGCTCAAGCAAGTACTTCTAACACTAAGTTAAATAAGAGCAATAACAGAGGTCATACTTGTCTTGTTCCAGATCTTAGAGGGAAAGTCCTTTGCATTTCACCATTGGTTATGATGTTAGCTGTTGATTTTTCATATATACCCTTTATCATCTTGAGGAACTTTCCTTCTATTCCTATCTTTTGAAGTATTTTATCAAGAAAGTCTGCTGTATTTTGTCAAGTGCTTTTTCTGCATCAAGAGAGATGATTTTGTTAATTTTTTTCTTTTAATCTGTTAATGTGGGGTGTTACATTGATTGCTTTTCTTATGTTGATTTTTATGGTGGCTTTTGCATAGAACATAGTAGGAATAGCTGGGATTTGAAGTCAAACTAATATAGAAAAATTAATTTTAGACTCATTTTCAACCACCACCTTTCCAAAGTCCCAACTTTGAGAAGATTAAAGTGGCATGTTTAAGAGAACAAAGACATAAAATCTACTAATCAAATAATGACTTTTTTATAGAAAGGAATATATTGCAAAGGTTATACTATATTTACTCTAAACTATGAAATAGGTGTCAAACTGTATACAAAGTTTGATATTCTAGAAATTACCCAAAATTTCATCAGTTATTTCTTTGAATCATGCATGATATCCTTTCAAAAAATCCAGTATTTTAGGGACAGATCTAGAATAAGCTTTCTATTTATAAAGTTCTCTGAAATATTATTATCTACAACTATTTTATATTTTCACTAGTGTTTCCTAACTCCATACCAAAACCAAAAAGTCTCTTGGAATTTCAGAATAAACCCCACTGACCCAGCTTCAAAGACATGGAATCAAGTATCCTTTTTCTCCTTTGAAATCAGTGTTTTTAGTTGACAATTAATAGTTCTCTTTCAGTTTTCTAACATTGAAAATAAAGGTTATTGAACATCATAATTAAAGTAATAGTAACTTAAATATTCAGTTCATGCAAATTACTATTTTATCTGTGGAAGATATATATGGACTTTTGTCAGAGGGAGATCTAACTGCTCCATTGTGTCAATCCAATATATAGGAATATATACCAAAGGGATATTCAACAAATACATTGTACAATATGAATGTATGTTATGCATTAATGTATCCAATATGCTAAACTTATTCAATAATTTTCACCTATCAGCTTCTATGGTAACAAGTAGGTATGTTGTAAGAGTACAAAATATTAAATATGGATCACATTGAAATGTATGAGAAGAATAATTCAATGAGAACATAACAAAACTATTTTAAAATATAAACATATAAGAACGTGATCTGGACTCACCTGCTCTATTCCCATATCATAGTTGACTTCTCTTTTGAAGCATGACAACCTCATATTCACATGCTTTCCTTGACTGTAAACTTCATGAGGGCCGGCATTATATCTTTGTTATCACTTTTATATTTTCTTACCAACTTTAGTTGCTACTACACAGAGAAGACCTTATAAATGTCATTGAGGACTCAAGGGCTTTCTCTAAAAAATCGATAAATTGAGGCTTAGATTTCTAGAATCTTCTGGACATATCAATAGTTAAATGATCTTAAAAAAAAAGAGAATTCAATTTGTAAAAGAAGGTTTTAAGTTTTTGATTTTATAAAATGAATACATTTTTCTTTTCTAATAATGTAGCAGTATTTGATTTTATATAGATCCTCTTTAAGGCAATTCATGCATATCTAATGTATCAAGCAAAGCTGGTTTATTATTGCAAAACCTAACACTTATAAAACTACCATATAAACAAAACACTGTAAGCACTACATTTTAAACTTAATGACCTCTATTATATAGAAAATTAATATGCACATACACATACACCCACACTTCTTTCTCAAACACTGCTGACTGTTATGTAGGGAAGGCAACCCCTTTATTTAGTCTAATTCTTTACATAGTGCCTATGCTTAGAAGAATGAGGTTAAAAAGGTAACATTTTCATTTAATATTTAAAACAACTCAAGAATGACATTTAATATGCACGTTTCACTAGGTGGTAAAATAAGATGATAACTACAAAGTTAAATAGCTGCTATTGTTAGTCTAACAGCCAGGAAGTGTCAGACAATGTAATAAGGATCTTATACACATTGTCTCATGTAATCTTCACATCTACTTTAATAATTTAGCTTTAACAAGTTATTGAAAGCCACATAATTGATAAAACTAAGATTCTACATGAGTTTTGTTGAATACTCAAATCTGTGTATTTTCCATGTTCAATATCCATTTAGTTATATAAGTAACTTGTAGATTAACACTGTAAATACAAATTGCAAATTGGCATTCAACATGTTATTTTCTTTCATGGCAATTTTCATTTAATATCATTAAAAACTTTATTTTTCTTTAGTACATCCAGCAGCAACTATGAGAAACTGTTCAAATAAGATTAATTGCATATTTAGTACCAAATTTTTTAGCAATTCACAAATAATTAACCCTTGAGAAGCTGAAATCAAGGAAAGTTACCAGTTTGGATTGAGAGTGGAAAAGGTATTCCACTGTTAAGTGAAGAGAATACTCAATGGGACAGACAAAGCATAAACAAAAATAATGTCCCCAAATTAGCATTATCAACCCCTTTAAAGGCTGCAAAAGTTATCTAGTCAATTAAAGTGTGATTTTGGATTACAAGGTTAGTAATATACAATGTGACTAGAAGGCAATTGTGCTTTGATTCTTGTTTACTCATTTTCAGATTGTTCTATTACTTTTCTAGAATGGTTATTGATATTTCATTATCATTCCTCACATGTTTTAGAATTTTACTTTGCATGTTCACCTAGTATATTTCCTCCACTCTTCTTTCTACTCCTCTCTACGATAAGTTTGTGGATGCACAGGAAAAGCTTTAATTTATTTATTTTATTAGAAGCTTTTTACTCCCATTCCATTGTGAAACTGAACACATCAGCATTTTAGATCTAGTTACTTTTTGAGCAACTTTGCTCAAATTCTGTCTGTCTACAAGAAGGACTGTTTACCTACACCTCCTGTAGTTCCTATCAGAGGTCACGTGCCTCTTTTTCCAGGTTAGGGCACTCCAGTACAAACTCAGCTAACTATATGATATGTTTATGGAATTGTAATTTTGGCACTTTGAGCCTTCTCTTCATTTTATTTTTTTTAGTTTGCTCACGCAGAGATGGAGAGTAAGAGGGAATCTATTGTCTCCATCCCTTCCTTGCTATCCTCATTGCTTTGTTCATTATCTCTCAACTAATGCACTGATATCAAGAAGTACTTCAGAGGTAGAAGTGATATAGATTTAAGGATGATGGAATGATGTAGAAGAATAAGCCAAAATGAGAATTTTGAATAGGTCAATGTTTGGGACCACTCTTAACTTAATGTAGAAATACAAGGGGTAGGGGCAGTTGGAGAAGGACATTTTGAACTACTGAGTTTAGAAACCCCATGGAATATCCAGGTAAGTATAGGCATAACTTAGATACATCAGATAATGTATCTCCAATAGCATCTGAGTAAAAATGTCCTGAGCTGTATATCAGAAGGTTTGACTACTTTGTTGTTGTTCTTTCTGTTGTTTTGTCCCTCGTGTTTGTTTTATTTATTTGGGTATGTGTGTATGTGTTTAGTGTTGACGAAGTTCTTGTTAGCTACTGTTTTGTTTTTAAATACGTAGAAGCTAGTTTTAATAGGAGTCCAGTTTGGTAATCATACCAGGTTGTTGTAAAATTAACAAGTTACAGTTAAAGAATTTGCAGAGCACTGTACAAAGCTAACCTGAAGGGCCTTATACAAAAGCAACACATTATTTTTAGGTGATTTATCTCCATATGTAATTAAAATAGGTCTAGATGATATATCCTATTATTATCAGATATTCATTAATAGCAAAAATAACCATAGTATTAAAGCATAATGATAAAGCATAGTGTTACCTCATGCATATTGCAGATCTTCTAGGGTACTGTACAACATTATCTAAGTTCTTTTATTTTTTATCATAGATTTCCATTTAATTTCTGAGAGACATTTTGCATCTTAAAAATCTGTATATCCTGTTTTTATAAGGATAGATTTATCCATTTCTGAAAAGCGTCCTGTCAGAAAAGTTAATAAAATTGTCAGTCAAGTTACAATATATTAAAAGAGACTCAAAACATTATAGAAAACCACTTTATATACTGTTGCTTATTAAGAAAATATCTTAGGGTGTTATTTTACTTAATTGAAGGAATATGGAGGAAGGAATTGGAAATGGGGATTATGAATAGCAATTAAATTTCCTTAAGCTATGTGTTAGAATAACTGAGAAACTTTTCCTGTGACACAGTTTCCATGCCATGAGCCCTCTGAAGGTTATCATCAGAAAGTTGTTTCTCCTTAACTGTATCCCTTCAATTTCTGAGAGTGCCCCCTCATATGCTCTCAAGAACACATTACTCATATTCCTTGATTCCAATTTCTCTTTCTACTGAAAATGCCACTTGCTAATGACTGCTCCTATGCCTACCATTGCTGCTTAGGGAATGGAGTACTATTCTCCCAAGCATAAGTTAATTAACCTCATATCAGCCTAAGAAAACATTTGAATCTTTATTCCCCAATCCTGTATGAAAGTATTCCCAGCATAACTAATAATGAAAGTTATTTTCCTGTCAAAAGTCCTCCAACTCCTCCCATAGATATACAGTCTTGCTTGATCTTTTGATGAGAGTGAAATATCAGTACATATCCTGTGGTATTTAGTGTTTCTTGTGAAATATTTATTAAATATTTATTGTTTTCTAATCTAGGGAATAATGATCAAAGAAAAAAAGGTGAGATTCTAAGATAAGTTTATGCCTAACATATAGAGAATTTCAAAGTGAATGTGGTTTACAGCTATGTTCTGTATCTATACTGCTTTTTCTAGTTTTACATTTGAATAAAATTTGGAGATAGAGAAAAAGTCCTGGAAATTTAGACAGTTGGAAACACTTATGCTCCACCTTGCCAGCCAGGTAAAGTGCATCCTGTGATGATAGTGAATTCATCATCTTCTCATCATGTTTAATACTGTTCAGTCTTTTATTTGAATATACTTGATCCTTTTCTTCAAAATGTTACTTAAGTCTCTTCCTTTAATAGGCATATTTGTATGAATATATTCCTTCCAGGGTACACAGCCATTTACTCTTTCCCAGCCTCTACTACATGTGTCACTATGTGACTGAATCCTGGTCAGTGCAATATAGGAGGAAATGATAGGTACTACTTCCAGGATAGAACATTAAAAAACTCCAATAAACTTCCCTACTTCCTCTTGCCTCTTTTTCCAGCTGGATAATGAAGGTGACAACTTAGCTTTGGCTATGCTAATGATACCAGGTTGATGATGGAAATATTTCTAAAAAGCTGATGCTTGAAAGATTTTGTAGAGTTGCACAGGTGTTCTGTAAGGTTAAATGGCTGAAAGTTTTGTATTTGTTACTGTGGCTTAGACTCAGGAAACTATTGCAGTACCTGTGAGCCTCTTGGCAAATCATTTATAAATCTGAACTACATAAAATATTTTGTTTTGCCTTTCTTTTCAATTTTCAGAATTTTGTGATTTTGGTGAGAGGCAATGACAAGTTGGTTTCTTTTTCCTGTTGTTTCACAACAGGATAATATAGCTAATTGGTGGGAAGTCCAAATCAAACCAGGAATGCAACAAATGGCCAACAGCAATTGAAAATCTGGAAATTGAAGTTCTCTCTTTGAGGGAAAAGAGGGTAATTTGTATTCGATTATCTAGTTGATGGTCACAAATCACCTCTGCCATAAATGGTTACAATAAGGAGAATCTGCTATTAAAATAGAAAACATAGTTTATTTCCAATTCATTGGAGTTCCCAGTGATTCCCTGAGATTTGATTAAGCAATCATATGAACTTTAGCAATACTTGTAGGTATTCAGTAACATTTAGTATATTTTACACCTACAAGTTGGCAATTTATTAGTAGTAGTCCACCTCATTTATCAAATAGTCAGTAAAGAGGGAATGGCTGGTAATATAAAAGACTCTTTTTTATGAACCATTTATAAAAAAATAACTAAACTGCAGTCAAATACCTTTTGAGTAGTGGTGGGTAGAAATATACTTCTGAAAGGATTATCAGTCTAGTGGTCTGTAAAATTCAGGTTAGAAGTGATGGATATCTGCTTCTTAAACTTTTTTTTACTATGTGTGTATATGTGTGTTTGTCTAAGATATAAATTTTTAGATTATATCAGTGCTTTTAAATTTATACATAAAAATGCTAAATGTTCCCATTAGATTTCCATGTGGCTTTACACACTTCATTTATCACTTCTGTAGAACATTTTGCTCCATAAATTGTTTATACTGTAATCAAGGATAAAATGTCAATTTGTGCTTTGAACATATTGTTTGAGTACATTTATATTTAAAAACTCTTCAGCTCCTATCTTGCTCACTGTGACATATATGACAATAACAATAGCTAATGTTCATATGAGGAATTATGTGTGTCAGTCACTGTTCTATGCACATTATGTGCATTTTAACTTATTCAGTATTCACCTGTCTGAATGAATAGGTAATATTATTATACACATTTTACAAATGAGGAAACTGACCTTTAGAAAGTTTGAATACATTGCCCAAGATAACAAAGCTAGAAGGGATGGAGATGTGATTTGAGCTCAACAAATATGGCTCCAGAATCCACTATGTGTGTTATATTTCTATTTATAAACATATAAGCAAGCTTTTAATTATAACCTAAGTTTTTTCCCCCAAACTCATTCAAAATTAGAAAAGGGCCAAATAAATACATTAAGGCAGCTTTACTTCCCTGTGCAAATATTTATTTAAAATATTTGGAGGAAGCGTGGGACATGACACCCGGGGATGAGCCTCCCTGGCAACGAGGGACCACTATCAACTACCAACTGATGATGCAACTGGAAAAGAACCTTATATGGAAGGTTCAATGTGGATCAGCAGAATATCCATGTCTACATAAAATAACATGACTTTAAAATGCTGTTTGACCTAAAGTAAGGGGGAAATGGAAAGGAGAAATGAGTTTATATGGCTACGAGTTTCTAAAAAAGAGTCTGGAGGCTGGCAGAAGGATTGCCCTCATGCACAACTGAGCAGAGTCAGAGAGACAGATAAAGCAGATACAACCCCCAGATATTGGTTCCTTTGAAGGCTAAAGAGACCCATGAGAGTTATGGTCATGGCCGATGGGGTTAACTACCAGGGCAGATGGCCCCTCTTTGGAAATGGTGTTTATGTGTGATGAATCTGGACTCAGATGGGATCTCCCTTCATAAGACTTTCATGCTAATGTGCTGGAGATGCAGTTAATGTTGGGATTTAAGATATATTTAGGGGATTTGAATCTCTGGACTGACAATGTGATAGCCAGGTCCTGAGCCTCAACAGACTCCAGCACCTACAATCTGATTTATTGGACTTACCACACTCAGCTAAGATGGAGTTGAAGAAGGACAATCACCACACCATGGAGCCTAGAGTGATTACAACTGAAAATGGGAGGATTGCATCCAGCATCCATGTGGAATCTGAGCCTCCTCTTGACATAGAGGTGCAATGGACACAACCAATCCAATGTCCACATAGAAGAGGTGGCATTGGATTGGGAAAAGTGGACACGGTGGACGATGGGTATGGGGAAAGGCAGGAAGAGATGAGAGGTGGAGGCGTCTTTGGGACATGGAGCTGCCCTGGATGGTGCCTCAGAGGTAATCACCGGACATTGTAAATCCTCACAGGGCCCACTGGATGGAATGGAGGAGAGTATGGGCCATGATGTGGACCATTGTCTATGAGGTGCAGAGGTGCCCAAAGATGTACTTACCAAATCCAATGGATGTGTCATGATGATGGGAACGAGTGTTGTTGGGGGGGGGAGAGGGGGGGTGGGGGGATGGGGTTGAATGGGACCTCACATATATATATATTTTTAATGTAATATTATTACAAAGTCAATAAAAAATAAAAAATTAAAAAAAATAAAATATATGGAGGAGATTATAGATAGTAAGCTATCTGAACAACTTAAATTTAAGAATGTTTCCTTTTCTGCAAACTTCTGCTCAAAATCAAATAAAAGTAATGGAAACCCTGAGAATTCCAGGATTTTTTTTTAAGTCAAGCTTTTTTCACAAATCAGTGTTAATGCCTCTTGGTCCTCATTTTTTCTGACCTGTTTTCCTACCTCCTCTTCTTTTTAGATTATAAATTACTTTCATTTCGAAATATGTCAGACTTAGAGTTCAAGTGTTCATGGGGCATTGTATTGGTGGGTGGAGGGCCAAACAATACCTGAAAGAATATCCAACTCCCATCCTGGAGAGCTCTACCACATTCCATAATGGGACAACAAGAATCCTCAGAGTACAGGGGTAGTGACTAGTGAAGGAAGATGATCATTGACTGGCCCTTGATATTGCTGACTATACTTATGAACCTTTCCTTTTGAACACGAAACTTAGCCTAATATTATAGAGTGCCTAAGAATTACCTCCTGAGAGCTTCCTTATTGCTCAGGTGTGGCCTCTCTCTAAGCCAAACTCAACATATAAATACATTACCATGGGACATGACTCCCCACCATGGGACATGACTCCCAGGGATTAGCCTCCCTGACACCAAAAGATTACTACCAAGCACTAGCCAGCAATGTGATGGGGAAAAGACCTTGACCAAAGGTAAAAACAAATGAGTTTATGTGACTGAGAAACTTCAAAGTGAGTTGGAAGGTCATCCCAGAGGTTACACTTATGCACAACTCAGCAGGATCCCATTGTTTGCTAAAGTTAATATCCCTTAAATAGTCGGGCTCCTGAGGGCTCTGGAGACTTCCAGACACTATAGGCAAAGTGGACAGCTCAGGAATTTGGTGCCCTGCCAGTGGGACCTAGTTTGGAATTTATAATCCCCAGTGTGACAAAGTTGGATTCAGTCACAGTTTGCCTACACATACCTCTTCTGCCCCTTCTATTTGAATCTATAGTTAGTATTAGAGATGATAGGTGCATGTCTAAGAGACTTAAATCTTTGGGCTGTTCATGTGCCAATCAGGCCCTGAATCTAAGCCCTCTCTCAATTAAAGACAGAAGGATATCACCATCCCAGAATCCTCAGGATTGGGGAATGAATGATGGACTAGAGTATAATTACTGTTTTTCTATTATAGACTTACTGTGATTCTAGCAATAGAAGAACTTTATGATTGATGTGGAAGTAGCGGCCTCGAGGTTTTGAGGGGAGGGAAAGGGAAAATTAGATGTAATATGGGCACATTTTCAGGATATTGAAAGTATCCTGAATGACATTGCAAAGACAGATACAGGCCCTTATATATCTTGTCATAACTTACAAAATTTTGTAGTAGAGAGTTTGACCTATTATGTAAACTATATTCCATGGTTAGTGGTAATGCTCGAATATGTGTTCATCAAATGTAACAAATGTACCAAACTAATGAAGGATGTTGTTAATGTGGGAAAGTGTGGGAGGGATGGGAATGGGGCATATGTGAATCCCCTACATTTTTTATGTAATATTTACATAATCTAAGTATTTAAAAAATTTTTAATGTACTTGAAAAAATAAAATAAAATAAATATAACTACTGAATCTGAATATCTACCTTACTGTAATGTACTCTTCAGAAAGACTTCTGATGCAGATACCTAGATAAAGTCATATATTCTGTTAGTACTATTTCCTCTGCACTGGAAAATTTCCTTTCTTCATACTCAGTGCCTCTTGAGAGTATAGACCAAAGCCTTATCCATTTTTTCATGCCTACTATCATACATGGTGTCTGGTACAAAATTCACATGCAATAAATATTTATTGAACAGATAAGTAAATATGAGTATGGTTGCTAATGCTTACTAATGATAATGTTTAGGAGATGAACAATGATTGTCCTGGATTCTCTTTATTATTTCTCTTAGACTATATTTTTCATAAGCAGCCAAAGTTTACCATTGTTGGACTAGCAGTCATCTTGTGACCTGCTGCTCCTACCCAGGCTTGCCCTAATCAGAGAACTGGACCGACAACATTCCCTTATTTGGAGTGAGCTCATGCTTGGCCCAGGTCCTACTTCCTTATAAGGTAAGTATTCCTTGTTCCATTGCACAGTGAACTTCTGTATATCACTTAAGCATGTTTATCATATGGCATCTGGCCAAACTCACTAATATTTCTATTCCTGGTGAGAAGGAACAGTGACTTTCACATTGCAGCACAAGAGATATGCACAAATTATCACCTTATGTTGCCTATAAGGAAGAACCTGCTGGCCTTGGGATACTTACACTTCTGAACCTGACATTGATTTGTCTTTTCTATATGTGACTACAGCATTGTTCCAACCAGTGCTTGTGTGTGATATGTCTTCCTTTGCAATTATGCTACCATGATAACAAGGAATGGGTAGAAGTCTGAACTCCTAATCTTGGTGACCGGCATATCTTTGGTATTGTCTATATGGTGGACATTTTCCCTTGGAATAGCCCAGAGCCTTAGCACAACAGTTTGGTGCAGCAAACAGGGTCACCAATGAGACACATTATGGCATGGTGGAAATATGGACCTTGTCAGTTCCTTTGCCCCAGAGTGGTGCTGGCTCCAGATGTGTCGATTGGCTGATGGATGTTTTGAACCCTTTCTGGTCACATGGGGACTAATGGAATTTAGCTAACCTCTCCTTGAAACCAGATAATTTTGTATGTTGGATCAAAGGGAATTGTAAGAAGTATTACCCAAGAAGAGGAAGGAAACTATCCACTGACTTTTGGCAGCCTTGCTGCTCACAGGCTACAGACTTGCTAGCCTCAAATTATAGCGTAAGTGGATTAACAGGGTGTAGGACCCTAAACTAGAGTTAAAGCTTTGGCTTGGACTCTTAAGGGATAAGAGAAGGAAGTGCAGGAAGCTAAAATAACTCACCATTATGATCCTGACAGTGAAAGGATAAAAGTTCTGATTATGTGCCTAGAGACCTAGACATGGAAGTGGAATGTGCCTCCTCCCCCCAGGTTTGTTCTGACCATTCCCCCTTTAAGAATGTCTAGAAGAGGTGTCAAAATTTCCAGGTACTCACTAGGAATGAGCAGCCCTATACCCCTTTAAGGATGGAATTAGAACATTGAGGATACAAGTTTTCATGGGATTTTTAGATACTAGTGCTCAAGGGTTCACCATTCTAAAGTTCCACAAGGGAGGTTATATAGTAGCATTCCCCCTTTAAGAATGTCTAGAAGAGGTGTCAAAATTTCCAGGTACTCACTAGGAATGAACAGCCCTATACCCCTTTAAGGATGGAATTAGAACATTGAGGATACAAGTTTTCATGGGATTTTTAGATACTAGTGCTCAAGGGTTCACCATTCTAAAGTTCCACAAGGGAGGTTATATAGTAGCTTTGGGTGGTTTTATGGAAGATACTATAACCCATGGGAGGCAAGTCCACCAGCATTTAAAGATTGGGCCATTTGGGATATTTCAGGTACTTGTGATTGTGTTTTCCACCACTGTGTGCATTGTAGACATGAAGATCACAGTTGTCAGTATCAGTACCACCACTCTCACTTATGGGGTTATGCACCTCAACAGGGTCACATTTAAACCAGTATAATGAATCAAGTACATTTTTATCCATCTCCAGAATTGCTGAAGGCATAGCCTGGTGTCCAACTGAAACAATACTACATCCCTGAGAAGGTAAAGAGCATTACTTTCTTGATTCAAGACTTAGTTTAGACTGATGTGCTTTGTACCACCCTGTCACAGTATAATCATCCAGTTGACTGGTGAAGAAGGCTTCTGGAGCTTGGGTCCTTAGAGTGGACTATTGTTACTTAAATGCTAAGGTGATGCCCTTAGTTCTGGCAGTTCCTGGCATCACTGCTGTCACCGAGTCTATAGTAACCCATTTCAGAGGATGATTGATTTGGCTAATGTCTTTTTCTCAGAGTATCTTAATACTTTTGCAATTTGTCACCAATGGATAGGAATTGACTTTCAGCAAGCCCAAATTCCCCCTGAGGCACTGGCTTTCCATTACATAGGTGATATACTGATTACAGGGTCCACCAAGGAACAAGTGACTGAATCCACATGCAGTCACTCACACAATGACTCAGGCCAATTGGACTGTAAACTTGGATAAGGTTCAATGTCCTGCTCAGCATGTCCAGTTTCTGAAACCTATACAGGCAGGGAACCAAAGAAGTTTCCTAGACAAGGTCAGACAGATACTGCAGTCCTTAACAGCATTGGCTAAAAAGGAAGCAAAAATATTAGTGAGCCTGGGTGAGTAATGAAAACAACATGTATCTCATCTAGGAATTCTCTTGGTCTCCTTGGGCAAGATGAACCATACAATGGCCACATATGCATGGGGTACCCTGCAGCAGTGGGCACTGAAGACTGTCCAATTGCTGGTAATACAGGCCATGCCCCAGTGGATCATTAAAGTCAACCAGTCATATGGAGTTGCAAGTGTCCACAATACCCACTCATGGTGATTGGAGTCTATGACAGCAAGAAAGTGTCACTGGGGTGCACCAGCATCTAGGGTTCTGGACATGCAAATTGCCTGAGGTAGTCACCAGATAAACACCTTTGGAGCAAAAAATTTAGTCTGCTACTGGGCCTTGGTGGAGACAGAGCACTTGACTTTTGATGCACCCTATATTAGTTTAAGGGCAGAACTTTCTAGTCTTACATGTCTACTCACTATTCCTACTAATAAAGTGGGACAGGCTCAACAAAGCTCCACCATTAAATGGAAATGCTACATCTCAGACCAATCCTGACTGGGGCCTCAAGGAGTCAGCCAGTCCCATGAACACATAGATGCTTTGCCAGAAGGGGCTAAATGACTTATTGGGAAGGCTCCTGTCCTACCCCTCCCCCCCCCCCCAACTTGACTAAGTAGGACCCCTGATTTAAGGAGAGTTCAGCTGATGGCATGATGGTGTAAAGATGGACATGCAAAACTCAAAATTGATCCATTGGTCAGGCAATCATTGCTATTTTTAAAACTACCATTATATATTATTACATTTTCTTATTAATTATATTTGGTTATTTTGTTGGTTTCATTTTTGAAGAAGTTTTGGATCACAGAAGGGCTACAACTGTGGCAGGGGAAGATCATTGATGTATGGTTTAGGTGTTGGCGGATGCATGGGAGGAGGTCCACCTGGGGCATATCTATTAGGCTTAAGAATGTGTTCAAGTGCTCATGGAGCATTGCCACAGTTGATGTAGAGTCACACAATAACTGGAAGAATATCAAATTCCCATCAAGGAGAGCACTACCACTTTCTCTAATGGGACAGCAAGAATCCCGTGAGTACAGGGGCAGTGGCTAGTGAAGGAGGACAGACCATTGCAATGGGCCCTTGATATTGATGACTGTTCTTATGAACCTTTTCTTTAGAAATTGAAACTTAGCCTAGTATTATAGGGTGACTAAGAGTTACCTTTTGAGAGTCTCCTTGTTGCTCAAATGTGGTCTCTCTTTAAGCCAAACTCAGCATATAAATGCATTACCTTCTCTTCAGTGTGGAACATGACTCTGGGGAATGAGTCTTCCTGGCACAGGGACAATTAAAAAACACCAGCTAGCAATGCAACTGGAATAAGACCTTGACCAAAACAGGGAAAGTTTAAAGACAAATAAGCTCATATGACTAAGAGACTTCAAAGTGAGTTGGGAGGTCATTCCAGAGGTTACGCTTACGCAATGTCAGCAGGGTCTCATTGACTGCCAAAGTAAATATAGCCTTAAATAGTGGGATTCCTGAGGGTTCTGGAGACATCCAGCACCATAGGCAGGTCAGACAACTCAGGAGTTTGGCACCCTGCCAGTGGGCCCTACTTTGGAATTTATGCTCCCCAGTACGACAGAGTTGGAGTCAGTTGTGGTTTCCCTACACATTACTTGTCTGGCCCTTCTATTTGAACCTACAGTTTTTAGAATTGATAGGTGTATGTCCAATACATTTAAATCTATACACTGTCTATGTGCTATTTGGGCCCTGAGTATCTACAGAGTTGCAACACCTACTCTTCAGCTCATTGGACTCACCCAAGACAACTAACAAGGAGATGATGATGGAAAATTATCATCCTAAGAAACACAGAGAGTCTGCAACTGCAAGCAAAATTGTCCTATCCATCTTCCCCATTTAATTAGAAGCAGAGTGGGCACCACCATCCCAGAGTCCTCAGGATTGGAGAATGAATGATGAACTACAGTAGACTTATTGTTATTCTACTATAGACTTACTGTGATTCTAGCAATGGAAGAAATTTTATCATTGATGTGGAGGTAGTGGCCACTGAGGGGAGTGCAAGGTAAAAATAGATGTAATTTTCAGGACTTGGGATTTGTTCTGAATGACATTGCAATGACAGTTACAGGTTCTTATGTCTTGTCATAACTTACAAAGTTGTATGGGAGAGTGTACACTACAGTGCAAACTATAATTGACATGCTAAGTGTCAATGCTCCAAAATGTGTTCATTTTGGGAATGAAATGAGAGGGGGAAATATGGGAAGGTTGGGGAGTGAGATATATGTGAATCTGCAAATTTTTATGTAACATTTTTGTAATCTAAGTATTTTTTTAATGTATAAGTATATTAAGAAAAATATATGGTTGGCCATCTTTTGACTGAAACAGGATAAAGTCATTCTGTTCAATTGATTGAACTCTGTGATGTGGTTTATGTAGGCTTTCCAACCACAAATTCCTGCTATCTAGTTATAGAATTGTGGGGTGTTGTAAATGGGTTAGCCATATGGTCTGGTGACAGACAAACTAATAACTAGATTATTATACGTTTCCCCTTCTAGGGGCAAGAATTATTCAACAGCTTGGAACCTGGGAAAGAGTCTTTTTTTCATCCATGTTGACACCTATAGAAAAGAGTAATTTGAAAGAGAACTTGAGCAGAATTCCCATGCTGACCAAGAAAGTACTCAGTAGATTGCACAAATTGCTCACTGGATTCACCACCAAATGGGAAACAGAATCCCACCTCAGATGTAATAATGGGCTAAATCATGCAGACTCACCCTAGAGGAAACAGAAGTCAAAGATGCAGCATTTGACTGCTTCCAATGACCTCAGATGGTACAACTTGGTGAGCTGGGCCACATCAGCCTTGGCTGAGACCTTACATGATTCTGGCAACTCAACCACATCTGAACTATAGCAGCCAGGCATATATACTAATGGTGCTTCACTCCTCTTTCACATACTCTGGCTATGGGAACACCATCCCTGTTAGATGTATGGATGCTGGTACCACAATAGCTACATTAGAAAAGAATCTGTTAATGTTTTTGAGTACTCTATGGGATTCCAGTCTGATTAAGGAACATATTTTACTGCAGAGCAATGCAACAATGGGCACATTCATAAGGAATAAGCTGGACAGTCTATACACCCTAACATCCATGAGCCAACAAACACATTCACATTATGGAATGCATGACTGAAGCAACAATGAGGATTGGTCAGATTGGCCTGTTATTTGGATGGCATTTGTGCCTAACCAGGGAAGATAGAACACTGAACACTGTGCTCCAGTATGAGAAAAGCTCAGCACTGCAATACATGTTGGGAAATACTGAGTTTGGCAAGGTTGGAGATCGACCAGATATTTTGCCTCATTAAACTATACCTGCAAAGTCCTAGTCTCAATATACTGAAACATTTCTTTTCTTCCTCTGGGACCGGTTTGTGATTTGGGCAGCACTGGTATACCCCATACTGGACCCACTGATTCCAATCTAGAGGCTATATTGACCCTGGCACCTCCCTTCCACTGTACCAAATAGGGTAGGGTGATCTGACCAACGAATATCAAGGCAGTAGGGTTCATTAGTGGTATAGGAAATGACTTAATCCTCAGTAAATATGCAAAACATTATAGGGCATGTTAAATTCATTCATATATGTTCTTGTCCCAGACTGGATGACTGAGACCAGAAATTATGGGTCAGGCATCAGGGGCACTGGGACCCCACTGCAGAACTTGGGCAGAAATCCTGGGTCACAATACTTTGGAAGCCCTCCCCACATATAATAGGACAGAAGCATTTCTGGCCTCTGGAGAGTGGGGGATGGGGAAGTTAATCTCTCTTGACCCCTTAGAAATTCCAGTAGTGCCTACATAGGCAACACTCTAGTAAATGTTGTCAAGTTAGGGGCAAAAGGAGGTAATTTAAGGTAAAGTTGAAAATGCTGATCCAGAATACAGTCTTTTGTTGCACAAATGTCCATTATGTCAGCATGTCCAGCACACAATAATACTGATCTCCCTCAAGCTATTAAAGGGTCAAACCACTAGGCAAATTCACAGATGTGTGTTCAGCTGCAAATTTATCCCAGCATTCCCTTATTGATTGTATTTATAATATGAATGCAAAAGATCCTCACACAGTGTATTAGTCAGGGTCCTCTAGGGAAACAGAATCAACAGGAGATATCTGTAAATAGTATGAGATTTTATAAAATTTTCTCACATGAGCATAGGATGCACAAGTACAGATTCTACAGGCAGGCTGCAAACCAGGAGCTCCAAGGCAGGATGGATAAAGGTCTCTGCTGAGTTCCCAGGAGATGCTGACTGTCCAAAAATGAGCTGGAAAATTCCCTGAATGCTGAAATCACTTCCCCTTTTAAGGCATTCAACTGATTGGATAAAGCATCACTCATTGCTGATGGCAATCTCCCTGGTTGTAGATGTAATCAGCCATCTATGCAGATGTAATCAGCCATCTACGCAGTAAACTCACTGATGACTAAAGTCCATAAATGTCCTTGTATTACAGTTAGCCCAGTGCTTGCTTGACCAAACAACTGGGCACAATTACCTGGCCAAGTTGACACATTAACATAACCACCACACACAGGAAACACCAACTCATATCAGCACTTCAGACAAGGTTACACTTGCAATCACTTGTTCACAGTCATTTTGTGAAACATACTGAACAGACTTATAATTGGGCTAATACATTATAATGATAAGTTCCCAGTGGGTGTTACATTTACCCCATCAGTATATATTTTCTATTGTGGTTCTTATTGACTGATGAGTGCTGCCTAACAGGAAAGGGTTCCTGCTGCCCTAGAATATTAGAACCTACTGATCATGAGGACAGGACAATCACCTGGAAGATTGGAAGGACCCTATAGTATGGCCCATTATAAGATGTGATGGTTAGGCTAATGTGACTTGGGGCAAAGTCCTGTCTGGATGTAGATCTCTAAAACTTACAAAACAATTCATTTGCTTCCAATACACAAATGGACAGAAAAAGGATAAACATTTTCATTACTATAAGGAGAAACTGGGAGGGAAACATGAGTTATGGGCCCAGAACAGTTCTGTAAACTTGCATGGAATTCTTCATTAGATGTCAAAGCCTGAGAGTCATTCTTAAGATGATGGTTTCTTCTCCCTGGGACAACATGGGGACCCACCCTTTTCACAGGCTTGCCTGATGTCCATTTTCTTGATTCCACACTCATCAATCATCTGAGTGGCAAAAAACCTCAAGATCTCACCCTCCAAGAGTGTGGGGGTGATTGCCATGTTTTAGCCAATCTTTGCACTAGAGTCTTAACCCCCCTAGTACAGTAAGGTGGAGGCAACACTCTCCCTAACCTTTACACACAGGCCCAGCCCTCTCAGAACAGCAAATTGGCAACCTGATCTTCCCTAGTTGATGGAGGACAGGCCTGGCGCTCTCAGCAGAGACCTTAACCTCCCTAGTATTTGGGGAATGTGCTTCATCCTCTCTGTACCCTGGAGTGGCAAAACCTTCTCTGATCATTGAGGGGGGGGAGGGCATTTGCCCTTTTCAACTGCTGGGGCAAGCTCATCCTCCCTGTACACATGGGCGGGGATTCTCTCTTGTTCCAAGGAGATGTCTTAATTCCAGATCACGGCTTCCATGATTTTCCTCTTAAACTTGTTTCCCCTTCAATTTCTCTCTTCCATGACCCTTTTATTCCAAGGAGACAGTGATTTTGTTCCTACAGCTCTGTCAGAAAGTTTGTTGGTTTAGCATGCAGGAAGCAGGGGTCTAAGCCATCAGACAGTAAGACTTTCCACAAGTCTATCTTAGATAACTGTATTTTCAATCCTGCTTTACAAGTTCCAAGTTAGTGAAGTCCTCAAATGAGGCACTATCATCCGGGGGCTTGATTTCAAGAGCTTGGAATTTCCAGAATCAGTTTCTGGTTTCCTTGTGCCCAACAGTTCAGTTCTTAGCTAATCACTTTTGTTTAGCATTTTGCTATAAGCTGCAAGGAGAAGCCAAGACACATTCTCCAAGTTTACTTTGGAAAATAGTTTAGCCAAATGTTTAGGCTTGCCATTTTCATATTCTGACTTCCATAAAATATCATGAGTCAATCTTGCCAATTTCTCTGCAACTTTAAAACATGTATCATCTTTCCTCCACTTTCTAATAATAGTTTCATCATTTACTTCTAAGTCCTTACCCAAAATACCTTTAGGCTCTATATTACTACAAACAGTCTCTTCAAAGAAACTAGGCCATTTCCATCACACACCTCACAATTCCTCCAAAAAATGACCCTTACCATTTATAAGACCATTCCAGCATTTTGGTAATTGCAAAAGCATGACCCTACTCTCTGGAATCAAATTCTATATTAGTCAGCCAAAGGTGTGCTGATGCAAAATATCAGAAATTGGCTGGTTTTTATTTGGGGTAGAAGCTTACAGTCACAAGGCCATATGTTGCCACATGTTGACACAAGATGGCAGGTGATGGCTGTAAGGATTCAGGCTTCCTCTTCCTCTTAAGGCTCTGTGGTTCCAGCTTCTTCCAATATTAGCTGTAGGCTGGGATAAGTCTCGGCTCTCCTGGGGCTCATTTCTCTCAGGCTCAGCTGCTCTGCTCTCTCCACGAGTCCAGTTGTAAACTACCAGGTGAAGTATTCATCTCTCTTCCTGGGGTTTCTGCTATGTCTAATGGAGTCTACTCTCCTTTGTCACATAGCTGTTTCTCTGTGTATTTACTCCTGGGGCTCCAGCATTAAAATTCTAACTTCCCTTTTCTAAGGTGCAGTTTCTTTATGAGTCCCTGCCCACCAAGGGGGCAGGTACTCAAAGTCCTACTGATGTGGCTCAATCAAAGCCTTAATCATTAGTTAATCAAGTAAAAGTAAAACCTTGCATCCCATATAATCTAATATGCCTAAAGGAACAGACCAGTTTACAAACATAATCCCATATCTATTTTTGGAATTCATAATATCAAATTACTGCACTTAGTAAGAAAACAAAACATATATTTAATAGTTTATTTCTGCAACAAGAAGAGTTATATTATTAAATAAGAATCTAATTGCATGCCAGAATTAACTTAAAAAAAAGTCTTCATGATACAATTTGAAAATTCCTGCAAATATAAATCATGAGAGGATGCAGTACTCTACTACCTTTTCACCATTGAAAATCCATTTCTATATAATGTTATAAAAGCATGTCTTCTTGAAATTCTCAGCCTTTGGAATGGTTTCTTTTTTTTTTTTTTTAATCAATTTTTAACCATTTGTTGACATAGAATTCATCAATACTTTCCAAATTGATGGTCTGGAAAAGAACAATTTTCTAACGAAGAGCAAGAAAATAGTTTTAATATGGGTAGAGATAGAGAAGACTGGATTAAGACACAGACTGGATAGTGAACTGTAGGAGCAGTACATCTTCTCTAGGGTTGTCATGGGTACTGAAGTGAAATGACACCAAATCAGAGATAGGAGGAAAGGAAGGCCTTGCATATTTAACTACATGTCACATTTTCCAAAGCACCAACTTCGTCTCTATCAAAGTATTTAAAAGGTTTATACTTTAAAAAATGCATACTGTGTTATTTGGAATATTGTAATATTAGCTATAATAGAGTCATTTGGGCACATTGGGTCACTAAGAGTTTTTCTATATTTTTGTTTATCAGAGAACACTAAAAGACTTGATTTTTTAAAAAATGAGCAATGCTCTTAATTCCATTTATTTAGCTATATTTATAGTTAAAATATTCATGAATTTACATGTATAACATATTTTCTCAACTTGAATTAAAATGAGCTCTATCTTGCTATACCTAATATTTGCCCTGAACATATGTCCTTAAATAAATATTTAAATTGTTTGTACACAATTAACATTCCAAAGATAATCAGACTAATTTTCAGCTGTGATTTTTTTATTTGTGGTTTTTTATTTGTCAGACTGTTAACAAAAATGTATATAAACTGCAATATAATCATCAGTTTCACCATTTCCCAGAAATTAAACAATGAAAGTGATTAACATTTGCCCTGTCATATATAATATTAATTTCCCATTGTTGGTGTAACAAATTATCATAAATTTGGTAAAATGGTAGCTGAAAAAAACTCAAATTTATAATCTAATCGTTCTGGAGGTTACAAGCTCAAAATAGATTTTACTGAGCTAAAAACAAATGTGGACAGGACTGTATTCTTTCTGGAAACTCTAGGGTAGAATGCATTTTCCTGATTTTTCCACCTTCCAAAGGTCAACTACATTCCTTGCATTCCTTGGTTGATTACCCTTCTTATGGACCATCTCTAGAGCCTTTACTAAAATTCATTCCTTCTGTATTATTCCAGATATATTGAACTATGTGGAAACCTGAACTTGCTATGATTTTTCTATTTTTAAGTATTTGTACACTCTAATTGTTCAATTTAGTGCAGTGTTCTGTTCTGCCTCCTTTTCCTATGGCTCTTATTCCTCATCTATATCATATCTGTATATTATTTCTACAAGGTAAATAGTTGCTGACTCTTCTCTAAGACTGTGGCAGATTATGCACATTGTCTCCCATTAAACCCTTCATTTATCCCTCAAATCTCTTATCATCTAATCCACAACTGTATTTCCTATTATACCATCAGCTAAATGATTGCAGTAATTTTGCTTTCTTATTTTCCATTGCAACTATAGTGCCTACCATACTATCTAAATAAATATGTGTTAAATGAATTGTGCTGGTTTGAGTCTTTTGTGGACTCCAGAAAAATCCTATTCTTAAAGAGGTGCTTGTAAATCCATTGTAGTTGGGATCATTAGGTTATATTCAGTTAAGGGACATTTTGAGTGAGTCTTTTTTTATTAGATCACTTCAGTTAAAGGCTTTTGATTATGCTAAAAGCTTACCTACGATGTGGAAGATATATATGCTAATTCAAGCCTATTGAGAACTGAAACAAAAGGATCATTTGGCCTTTCCTCTCTGTATAAAAGGGACTCAAAATTCTTGTTCCAGGCTCCGGATTGAAACAGAAAGCTCCCAAGTCTGGCTGGCAGTCAATAAACTATTTTTCCTTCTCAAAATCATTCTTGAGTCCTGGCCTCTCTATACTCAAATAATTGAACCTCTCTCAAATTCTACAGCAATTAGATTGTGGGACTCAGAGAGGGTCTTAATCCTCCTTATAAAGGTACTCACCTTTATAGAAGGAGGACTAACAAGCTACAGGCACACAGGAAAAAAGCTTCAGAGAAGGGAAACCCCGAGAGGCTAAGATAGAGGTCCTAAAGGCAGGAGGCTGGAATCAGTGGAACACAGAGGCAAGGAAAGAGGCCCCCAAGCGACTGGAAAAACCAAGGCATGGAGCAGAGGAAGAGACAAACCATATGCCTGTTCACCCAGGGCTGCAACTTGGTGAGAGAACATCTCTTGATAATGCCTTCATTTAGACACTTCCACAGCCTCAGAACTGTAAGCTGTACCTTTGTCTTATCCCTTGCAATGGAAGAAATTATATCACTGATGTAGAGACAGTGGCCAAAAGGCAAGGAGAAGGAAAAAGAAATGTGATATGGTGGCATTCTCAGGACTTGGAGTTGTCCTGGATGATATTGCAGGGACAGATACAGGACATTGTATATCCTGCCATAACCCACTGAATGGAATGGATATGTAAACTATAATGCATGTTGTGTAGCAGTGCTCCAAAAGCATTCACAAATGCAATGAAGGTGCCATACTAATGAAAGAAGTTGTTGATGTGGGAGGAGTGGGGGTTGTGAGGAGTGGGGTATATGAGAATCTCTTGTATTTTTGATGTAACATTTTGTTTGGTCTATGTATCTTTTAAAAAAAGAAAGATTAAAGAAAGAACTGTAAGCTTTTAACCCAATAAATTTCCATTATAAAAGCCAATCCACTTCTGGTATGTTGCTCCCAGCAACTTTTCACAAACTAAAACATAAATGAAAAAATGCTTTACTAAATAAATAAAACAATAAACTAGTTAGATTATTGCCTTGTAGCTCAGATTACCTCATAAAATCCAGAATTCCCTGACTAGTCACAGACAACAATATATTTTCATCCATTAGTGGAAAATTTTTCAAATATTAGATTTTTATTTAAGATTTCAGATATTGGAATTTAAATTCAGTTGGAAAACCTCAAGTTGTTAATTCCTACCTGAATTTGTCAGGGCTGCTATAACAAATACAAAAGATTGGTTGGCTTAAACAAGAGGAATTTGTCTCACAGCTGTGGCAGCCATATGTCTAAAATCAAGGTGTCAGCAGTATCATGCTTTCTTTAATTTCTGTAGCACTCTGGTAGAAGCTTTCAATCAGTTCATACCTCAGTGTCTACCTTTATCATATGTCCATCTATTTTATTCTGTCTCTTACACATTCCTCCTTCTGTGTCCAAATTTTGTCTCCTTAAAAAGACTACAGTTACATTGGATAAAGGCCAATTCTGATTCAGTTTGGCCTCATCATTAATTGAATCTTGGAACTGGTTCATATTTACAAGACTGGGGGTTAATACTTGAATATGTCTTTGTGAAGTCATGATTCACTCTCTTATGCCCACTTAAAGTGAATAAATCTGGAATAATTTCCAATATTTCCAAAGACTTTCATAACCAGTATTTCTAGAAATGTTGTTTATAATTTTGAAGGAATTGTAAGTTATTTAAATTTGAGAACTTGTCTTTTAAAAAATTTAGTGAGCATTCATTGCACACAATTGAGAAAATTAAAATGTAGGTAGCTAGAGAGCAAATAGGGAAAATGGTGTGTAAAAAGATTTAAAATAAAGGAAGAATGGTATAGTCAGCCAAAGGGGTGCTGATGCAAAGTACTAGAAATTCTTTGGCTTTTATAAAGGGAATTTATGGGGATAAAAGATTAAACAGTTACAAGACCTAAAGGGTCCAGTCAAGGGTACTTTCTCAACCAAGTCAACTGCCATGTGTTGAAGCAAGATGGTGGGCAATCTCTGCTTGGTCTCTCCTTCCTTCATCTCTGAAGGCTCCGTGGGTCCAGCTTCTTCTGATCTCAGGTATAGGATGGCATAGGGTTCGTCTCTCAGGGCTTCCTTTATCAGTCTGGCATAGGACTTGTTTTTTTAATGGGCTTATCAATTGCTCAGCTGTTCTGTTCTCTTCAGCTGGAAACTATCAGGTGAATGGCTCATCTCTTCCAGGAGCTTTAGCTGTTTGAGCCTTTATTTCTGTCACATGGCATGACCAAAATGACCAAGTTCTCTCCTCCTCCATGTTTCTTCTTGAGTGAGTGTCCATTTATATCAGCCCACCAAGGGATGGGGACTCAACCCTGAGTCACACCCAACTGACATTTTTTAAATCAAAACTTGAATCTTAATAGGTAATTTAATAAAGACAAGTCAGCTGACTATAATGTATTCAAAGGGTATCACACCCAGAGGAATAGATTAGTTTACAAACATAATCTCTCTTTTAGGGATTCATAAATAATCTCAAACTGCCACAAATGGTATGTTTTACAGCATCTGAAAGAAAATGTTGAAAGAATCTACAATTTGATATCTCCACTATTCATACTCCATTTAGTTTCCATGGTGTTTTCTGTTTATAGGGAAATTCTTGAATTTTTATCCTGATTTATTTCCTTAATCTAATGTACTCAGAAGAGAAGAAACTGGTGAAATGAGTTAAAGGTGTTTCTTAGTATGTAATTATCTTGAGTCTGTCTCTGGGAATTTTTTAAAATTTTATTTTACAAGTTGTGGCAATATCCTTCTTCACCCTGAATGTCTGCTTTGCCCTTAATATCTTCTTTGATAAGGGTGATTAAAAGAAACTAATATTCACAAAGCTAGTATTTTTAAGAAATCAGTGGACAGTTAGAAACAGAATAATATAGTTGTCACCTGTCTGGAGGCAGCACCTGGAATTCAGTCACATAGAATGTTGACTGAAGAGACTTTAATAATTATAATCATTTCACCTAGATGAATATGCAGCAGCTAAAATAAAAAATACTAAATACTTACTGTGTGACTATAATCACTAAAACTTGTCTCACTCAAAATTCTTCTTGTCACCATTTGCTTCAGGCTGCAAGTAAATCAATGATTGCCCATACGCATTGAAATTCTCTATATCTTCAGGGAAAGTGGATCCCGTCAGATCCTAAGTCCGCCACTGGGCTGCCAGATCCTAAGTCCAAGCACCCCCCACCTGCCCCTCCCATTGGTGAGGGACATGTGGTCCAAGGCTGTCAGAACCTAAGTCCACCAATGGGCCTCCAGACCCTAATTCCATGCTTCTCCCCTCATACCAATGGTCATTTAGTCTAGCTGTCCACTAGGCTGCTAGAGCCTAAGTCCACCATAGAGCCATCAGAGACTAAGTCTGCTCTCCCTCCCCATACCAACAGACATCTGGTATACCTGTCCACTTGGCCACTACAGCCTAAATTTGCCACTGGGCTGCCAGAGCCTAATTACACTCTCCCCCAACCCCTCTGGTGAATGACATCTGGTCTACCCATCCACCGGGTCACCAGAGCCTAAGTCAGCCATTGGGCCACCAGAGCCTAAGTCCATGCTTCCCCTCACCCACGATGACCAAGGATATCTGGTCTATCAGTCCAGTAGGCCTCCAAAGCTAAGTCCGCCACTAGGCTCCCAAAGCCTAAGTCTTCGCTTCCCCCACACTGATGGACATCTGCTCTACCCACTGGACAGCCAGAGCTTAAATTCATACTCTGCCCCCTCCCTGCCTATGAGGGACATCTGGGCTACCCATCCACTGGGCCATCAGCCTAAATTCATGCTTCCCCCAACCCATTCTGACCAAGGGCATCTGGACATAGAGACCAGTTTCCCTGAAACAGGAAAAAAAAATTATAAAAAGCAAAAACAAACATGCAATATCCAAACTAAAATAGTGGGCTTAGGTTATAAATCCATCTCTGGCTAAAAAAGGCAGGAAAGATAAAGAGTGAATGTTTCAACAATATTTAGGGATCTACCAGAAGGTGACTAAAAGTGAAACAAGAGAAAAGATATCTATTCCCAAGGTGGTGATCAAAAAGAAAAGAGGAAAACAAAAAGCCCCATGCTAAATTATCATCTATTCTGGAAGATAAATATTGCAATAAGTGATAATACTCCATTATAGTAATTAGTTTCATCTCTCCTTGCCACCCTCTATCAGAAATTAGAGATTTAATAACAGGATAAATAAGGGGAAATATCTCAAATTTGAGAGGCAAATCCCATAGGAATATCACACACCTTTGATTATGAAGAATGAATCCCATCCTCCTGCAAAAATAAAGGGAATGAACCCAGGGATTACTTTGTAAAATTATTGAAAAACAGAGCATAATGAAATCCCCAATTATGACTTCCCATATTTCAAACTGAGACTCATTCTTTTTATCATGCAGGAACTAGAAATGCAGGTAAAAACTAATGCACCAATTTAAAAATAGGTTTATTTTAAACTTTAAAATAAAAGGTACCAAGTTTAAAATAAGGTCTTTCAATTTTAAACTGAAGTTCTAACGATAAGTTACAAAGCTAGGATCAAGTAAGAAGGTTGTCAAAGAAAATATGCACATGGTCTATTTAGGCAGAAATAGTATCAGGATAGAGCTACCCATTTCAGAGATGGTTAAGATGAGACCTGGTGACTATGCAAAATTCCACAGCAATAACAAAATATAGAAGCAAAGGGAAATACAGAACAATATAAAAGACAGATGAATAAATCATTGTGAAAAACATTATGCCTCAGAAAACAGAAGAGATTTCTTTATATAAATGATTCTTCTTACAAAGACAACAGAAAAATAGCTCTGTGAACTAAGGGTTTTAAAGTGAAACTAGATGACATTAGATTGTAACTAAAAGGGACTCTTGTTAATGTGGGAAAAGTGTGAGGGGGTAGGGGATGGGGCATATGGGAATACCCTATCTATATATTTTTTATGTAACATGTAAGCTAAAGCTTCTTTAAAAATAAAAATAAATTAATTTTAAAAAGAAATAAATAGGATACTGAAGAGAAAAACACATATGGGGAGTAAAAACAAGCCCATTTCATAATTAAAAAATGAATTTGAAGTAATGAGGAACAAAACACACAGATAGAATATATCTAAAAATTAGTATAACTAAAATTGTAAGTGCCCATTTTATTTTTAAGTTTGAGAATTTTTAAAAACATGAACATACCAATCCTTTTCTACTTCTAATTCTTTTGTATTCTCTTTTTTTTTTTATTGACTTTGTAATAATATTACATTAAAAATATATATGTGAGGTCCCATTCAACCCCACCCCCCCACCTCCCTCTCCTCCCCCCAACAACACTCGTTCCCATCATCATGACACATCCATTGGATTTGGTAAGTACATCTTTGGGCACCTCTGCACCTCATAGACAATGGTTCACATCATGGCCCATACTCTCCTCCATTCCATCCAGTGGGCCCTGTGAGGATTTACAATGTCCGGTGATTACCTCTGAAGCACCATCCAGGGCAGCTCCATGTCCCAAAGACGCCTCCACCTCTCATCTCTTCCTGCCTTTCCCCACACCCATCATCCACCATGTCCACTTTTCCCAATCCAATGCCACCTCTTCTATGTGGACATTGGATTGGTTGTGTCCATTGCACCTCTATGTCAAGAGGAGGCTCAGATTCCACATGGATGCTGGATGCAATCCTCCCATTTTCAGTTGTAATCACTCTAGGCTCCATGGTGTGGTGGTTGTCCTTCTTCAACTCCATCTTAGCTGAGTGTGGTAAGTCCAATAGATCAGATTGTAGGTGCTGGAGTCTGTTGAGGCTCAGGACCTGGCTATCATATTGTCAGTCCAGAGATTCAAATCCCCTAAATATATCTTAAACCCCAACATTAACTGCACCTCCAGCACATTAGCATGAAAGTCTTATGAAGGGAGATCCCATCTGAGTCCAGATTCATCACACATAAACACCATTTCCAAAGAGGGGCCATCTGCCCTGGTAGTTAACCCCATCGGCCATGACCATAACTCCCATGGGTCTCTTTAGCCCTCAAAGGAACCAATATCTGGGGGTTGTATCTGCTTTATCTGTCTCTCTGACTCTTCTCAGTTGTGCATGAGGGCAATCCTTCTGCCAGCCTCCAGACTCTTTTTTAGAAACTCGTAGCCATATAGACTCATTTCTCCTTTCCATTTCCCCCTTACTTTAGGTCAAACAGCATTTTAAAGTCATGGTATTTTATGTAGACATGGATATTCTGCTGATCCGCATTGAACCTTCCATATAAGGTCCTTTTCCAGTTGCATCATCAGTTGGTAGTTGATAGTGGTCCCTCGTTGCCAGGGAGGCTCATCCCCGGGTGTCATGTCCCACGCTGGGGGGAAGGCATTGCATTTACATGCTGAGTTTGGCTTCGAGACTGGCCACATTTGAGTAACATGAAGGCTGACAGGAGGAAATTCCCAGGCACAATGTTGCTCTAGGCCTTGTTCTTATTTTAGGTTTATCAGCTCGCAAGCATAGTCATTAGCGTCAGGGGCTCACTGTTGAACGTTCACTCCCTCCCGGTCCCCGCCACTGTACCTGGGAGACTGTTGCTGCTCCCCTAGGGACCACGACAGAGCACCACTGGCCAGGAACCCAGTACCCCCCCTACTGTGGTTTTTAATTGTTGCCACTATGAGTATATCCAAACATTACCATGCACCCTGGACATATGTTCTGTACAGCTCCCTGTCAGTCATATATCACCTGTCATTGGTATCCCATACCAGTATCCCTCCATTGCCATTGTTGAAACACTCTGTGATCCAGAACTCCCCGAAATTTGAAGCCCAATATAATGTCATGGTCCCTTACTAGGGAATGGCATATAGCGATGGGTTTAAAGGATAGATAAAGAACTTGGATAAAGTTAGATAAAGAACTTAGATAAAGAATGTTGACTTGAAAAAATTCCACATCCTATCTTTTTCTTTTTCTTTTTCCCCCCCCCCCCCCCTAATTATTCAGCTTTTCTTCACAGGAGTCCTAGACCACAGCAATGTATATATATAATATACAGCACTCCCACACATCCACCAGAAAACCTTTTCCTTTCCACAGTGATACTCTACCGCCCTATTCATATCATATTTACTTAAAGTGATGTACAGAGTCTGAGACATTAGCTTTCTAACAAGGTGACATCTACGCTTACATTATGGTGCATACTTTAGGATACACAGTTCTTTACATTTTTAGTTATCCTATGTTTTACATTATGGTTTACATTATCAGTCTGTCATCTCCTATATGTTATGGTGTAATATTACATGTTTTATAACCATCCTTGTGTACTCTCAAGAACTCCTCTCTTACCCCCTATTTACTTTGGTTCCACACATTTAACGTCCATTTTCCCTTCCACCTTGGTGCCCACAGTGACAGCCAACCTCCGTTTCCTGAGGAGCCACTTCCAGAGATAGATGGAATAGTGTTCAGGGCCTAACTTGCTCAACTGCCCCAATGCCCTGGGAGCCACCCTTTCTCTCGAGGGATACAGTTCCCTCTATTTGATGGCATTAGTCCTCCCCAGGATGTGGGTCCACCCCCACTCTCACTACTTGGGTTTCTACCCCATGGTGTCACCCACTCTGGCAGAATGAGCATTTAGACATTCCCCAGGAGCCCGTCCTGCATCAGACCCTCCCCTCCGAGCATTCTAAACAGGTAACCCTCTTTATTATATTTTGATATGATTTTCTCGGCATTTTACTCTCCACCAACACCTGACCCTCTCCTGTGTTCATATGCTATCCCTCCCTCCCCCCACTTTTGGGCAACGTTACCCATCCGTCCATCCCCAGCCACCCTCAAACCCGCAAAGCCCCAACCAAAGGCAACCCCTTGCCCCCCTTTTATCTCTTCTTTGTGTTCATACTTACCACCATCTCGTCTTAAATTCCACCCCTGCAGACATCGGCTCATATCCTTCCTCCACCCTCCGATTTCCTGTAAGCCTATCGTTCAGTCTCTTGCTATCTAGGGCAGCTTGTTTATTTCATATCATTGAGGTCATGTAGTATTTGTCCTTCAATGTCTGGGTTGCTTCACTCAACATAAGGTTCTCAAGATTCATCCATGTTATCACATGTGTTTGTAGTGTGTTTGTTCTTACAGCCGAGTAGTATTCCATTGTGTGTATATACCACATTTTATTGATCCACTCATCTGTTGATGGGCATTTGGGTTGATTCCAACTTTTGGCAATACTGAACAATGCTGCTATGAACATTGGTGTACATATATCGGTTTGTGTCCTTGTTTTCAGTTCTGCTGGGTATATACCCAGCAGTGGTATTGCTGGGTCATATGGCAAATCTATGGCTAGTTTTTTGAGAAACCGCCATACTGTCCTCCAGAATGGTTGGATCCTTCTGCATTCCCACCAGCAGTGGATGAGTGTTCCCCTTCCTTCACATCCTCTCCAGCACTTGTATTCTTCTGTTTTTTTCATAGCTGCCAATCTTATGGGTGTAAGATGGTATCTTATTGTAGTTTTGATTTGCATTTCCCTGATAGCTAGAGATTTGGAACATTTTTTCATGTGCTTTCTTGCCATTTGTATTTCTTCTTTGGAGAAGTGTCTGTTTAAGTCTTTTTCCCATTTTTTAAATGGGTTGTTTATCTTTTTATTTTCAAGATATAGGAGTTCTTTATATATGCAAGTTATAAATTTCTTATCAGATATATGATTGCCAAATATTTTCTCCCACTGTGTGGGCTCCCTTTTTACTTTCTTGATAAACTCCTTTGAGGTGCAGAAGGCTTTAATTTTGAGGAAGTCCCATTTATCTATTAGTTCTTTTGCTGCTCGTGCTTTTGGTGAGATATTCATAAATCCATTTCCTATTACAAGGTCCTGTAGATGTTTCCCTACACTGCTTTCTAAGGTTTTTATGGTCTTGGCTCTTATATTTAGGTCTTTGATCCATCTTGAGTTGATCTTTGTATAAGGTGTGAGATGGTAATCCTCTTTCATTCTTCTACATATGGCTATCCAGTTCTCCAGACACCATTTGTTGAATAGGCTACTCTCTCACAGTTGAGAGGGTTTGGTGGCTTTATCGAATATTATGTGGTTGTATATGTGAGGTTCTATATCAGAGCTTTCAATTCGATTCCATTGGTCTATGTGTCTCTCCTTATGCCAATACCATGCTGTTTTCACCACCGTAGCTTTATAGTATGTTTTGAAGTCAGGTAGTGTGATTCCTCCAATTTCGTTTTTCTTTTTCAGTATGTCTTTGGCTATTCGGGGTCTCTTTCCTTTCCAAATAAATTTCATAGTTAGTTTTTCTAGTTCCTTAAAGAAGGCTGCGTTGATTTTTATTGGGATTGCATTGAATGTGTAGATCAGTTTTGGTAGGATAGACATCTTAATAATGTTCAGTCTTCCTATCCATGAACAAGGGATAGTCTTCCATTTATTTAGGTCTTCTTTGATTTCCTTGAACAATCTTGTATAGTTCTCGGTGTATAAATTCTTTACCTCTTTAGTTAAATTTATTCCTAAGTATTTGATTTTTTTATTTACTATTGTGAATGGTATTTGTTTCTTGATTTCCTCCTGATCTTGCTCATTATTGGTGTACAGAAATGCTACTGATTTTTGCGCATTGATCTTATAACCTGCGACTTTACTAAACTCATTTATGAGTTCTAGAATCTTCGTTGTAGATCTCTCAGGGTTTTCTATGTATAGGATCATGTCATCTGCAAATAATGAAATTTTGACTTCTTCCTTTCCAATTTGAATGCCTTTTATTTCTGGTTCTTGCCTCAGTGCTCGAGCAAGTACTTCTAAGACAATGTTAAATAGGAGCGGAGACAGTGGGCATCCTTGTCTTGTTCCTGAGTTTAGAGGGAAGGAGTCTAGGATTTCTCCATTGTAAACAATATTGGCTTTAGGTTTTTCATATATATTCTTTATCATGTTCAAAAAATTCCCTTGTATTCCAATCTTTTGGAGTGTTTTTATCAAGAAAGGGTGCTGTATTTTGTCAAATGCTTTTTCTGCATCAATAGATATAATCATGTGATTTTTTTCCTTCAATCTGTTTATATGGTGTATTACGTTGATTGATTTTCTTATGTTGAACCATCCTTGCAAACCTGGGATGAATCCCACTTGGTCATGGTGTATAATGCGTTTAATGTGTTGTTGAATACGATTAGCAAGTATTTTGTTAAGTATTTTTGCATCTAGGTTCATTAGAGAAATTGGTCTGTAATTTTCCTTTCTTGTGATGTCTTTGTTTGGCTTTGGTACTAGGGTAATGTTGGCATCATAGAAGGAGTTGGGTAATGTTCTTTCTGTTTCGATGTTTTGGAATAGTTTCAGCAGGATTGGTGTCAGTTTTTTCTGGAATGTTTTGTAGAATTCACCTGTGAAGCCATCTGGCCCTGGGCTCTTCTTAGTTGGGAGATTTTTAATAACTGATTCTATCTCTCTGCTTGTGATTGGTTTGTTAAGATCATCAATTTCTTCTTTTGTCAATATGGGCTGCTTATGTGTTTCTAGGAATTTGTCCATTTCCTCTAGATTGTCATTTTTGTTGGAATATAGTTTTTCAAAATATCCTCTTATGATAGTCTTTATTTCTGTGGGGTCAGTAGTGATATCGCCTTTCTCATTTCTTATTTTGTGTATTTGCATCTTCTCTCTTTTTTTCTTTGTTAGTGTTGCTAAAGGTTTGTCAATTTTGTTAATCTTCTCAAAAAACCAGCTCTTGGTCTTGTTTATCTGTTCAAGTGCTTTCTTATTTTCTATTTCATTTAGTTCTGCTCTTATCTCTGTTATTTCCTTCCTTCTTCTTCCTTTTGGGTTACTTTGTTGTTGTTTTTCTAATTCCTTCAAATGTGCAGTTAGTTCTTCAATTTTTGCTCTTTCTTCTTTTTTGATATATGAATTTATGGCTATAAACTTCCCTCTCATTACTGCTTTTGCTGCATCCCATAAATTTTGGTATGTTGTGTTATCATTATCATTTGTTTCAAGGTAGTCATTGATTTCTTTTGAGATTTCCTCTTTGACCCACTGTTTTTCTAAGATTGTGCTGTTTAATTTCCAAATCGTGGTGTGAAATCTGGGCTTCTGTCCCTTGCAAATCTCCAGCTTGACTCCACTGTGGTCAGAGATAATGTTTTGTATGATTTCAATCTTTCTGAATTCGTTCAACCTTTCTTTGTGGCCTAGCATATGATCTATCTTGGAGAATGATCCATGTGCGCTTGAGAAAAATGTATATCCTGCTGTGTTTGGGTGTAGCGGTCTATATATGTCTATTAGATCCAGCTCCTCTAATATACTGTTCAGATGTTTTGTTTCTTTGGTGATTCTCTTTTGAGATGTTCTGTCCAGAGTTGATCGTGGTGTATTAAAATCCCCCACTATAATTGTAGATGTATCTATTCTTTCACTTAGTTTTTCCAGCGTTTGCCTGACATATTTAGAGGCACCCTTGTTAGGGGCATAGATATTTATGATTGTTCGATCTTCTTGACAGATTTTCCCTTTCACTAAAATGTAGTATCCTTCTTTGTCTCTCACAATTGTTTCACATTTAAAGTCTATTTTGTCTGATATTAATATAGCTACTCCTGCCTTTTTTTGGTTATTGTTAGCTTGTATGATTGTTTTCCAGCCATTCACTTTCAATCTCCATGCGTCTCTGGGTCTAAGATGTGTCTCTTGTAGACAGCATATGGATGGGTCATATTTCCTTATCCAATGTCCCAGTCTGAGTCTTTTGATAGGTGAGTTTAATCCATTGACATTCAGTGTTATTACTATCAAGGAATTATTTGTGTTAGCCATATTTTGATTGGATTTGTGTTTGTCATATTTTGTTAGTATATTTTTTTGGTCTTTTTTGTTGTTGTTGTTGGTCTTATACTCTCCTCCAACTTTGCCTTTCCTGTTTTTTCCTTTCTTCCTGCAGAACTCCCTTTAGAATTTCTTGAAGGGGAGGTTTCTTGTTGGTATACTCTTTCAGTTTCTGTTTGTCTGCGAATATTTTGAACTCTCCATCATGTTTGAATGCTAGTTTAGCTGGATAGAGTATTCTTGGTTGGAAATTTTTTTCCTTTAGTACCTTGACTATATCATACCACTGTCTTCTTGCCTCCATGGTTTCAGAAGAGAAATCAGCACTTAATCTAATTGAGCTTCCCTTGTATGTGATGGTTTTCTTTTCTCTTGCTGCTTTTATGATTTTCTCTTTGTCTTGAGCATTGGATAATTTGACAAGTATATGTCTTGGGGTGGGCCTGTTGGGGTTTATGACTTGTGGAGTGCGCTGTGCTTCTTGGATATGTACATCTGTCTCTTTCAGTAGATTTGGGAAGTTTTCAGCCATTATTTCCTACAACACTCCTTCTGACCCCTTTCCCTTCTCTTCACCTTCTGGAATGCCTATAATACGTATGTTTGAGCGTTTTGCATTGTCATTCAGGTCCCTAAATCCTAATTGGATTTTTTCTATCTTCTTATTGACCCCTTCTACTATCTGTTTGATTTCTGATGTACTGTCTTCCACATCACTAATTCTCTGCTCTGTCTCTTCTAGTCTGCTGATATTTGCTGCAAGTGTATTTTTGATTTCTTGAACTGTGGTGTTCATTCCCATCATATCTGTTATGTTTTTGCGTATGTGTGCAATTTCCCCTCCAAGGGATGTCTTCATGTTGTTAACCTCTTTCATTACTGCATCAAATTTGTCAGTGATAAATGTTCTGAGATCTTTCATTGCTTGTGCCAAGTTTTGCTCCCCTTCGTGATTATTGGTTTGTTGATTGGATTCAGCCATGTTTTCCTGATTATTGGTTTGGTTTGTAGATTTTTGTTGCTTTCTGGTCATCTCTTTATTTTGATGAATTTAATCAGTTCCTTAGCTTCTTTGTCTGCTCTTGGAGGTTAATTAGTTGTTATTTTTGCATAGGTGTTATATCTTCTCTTTGTCACTTTTTTCTTCTTATTCTTGTTACTTGTTGGTTAAGTTCACTTTAGAGGAAAGTATTAGTGTTGGGGAAAGGCAATTGTGTAAGCAAGGGAAAAGTGTAAGGTAGTATTGGTGATGTATGTTAACAAAGCAAGAATATGAGATCTGGGAGGATGGAGGTTAGATTTATGTAGATTGTATAGAGTTATAGCTGTAGGTAGAGTACCTTTTATGAAGTAGATGACTGAATATGGGGGGAATATGGTATGAACTACAAAGCTATTGTTTTCATGAGAGAGGGAAAAAGAAAAGAAAGGTAATAGTTTCAAGAGTGGATAACAGACAGAAAACAGAACAAAGGTATTAGAAATTAAGAGTTAGACACTTTGTGGATCAAAGAACGGGAGGTGGGGGGTGGAATATAGGAGAGACAGTAGATGATAGTGGATATCAAGATGCAGGGGAAGGGGGATAGTGTAGGTAGCCTAAATCAGTTCACACAGAAATGAGGCAGTGGAGGATGGGAAAACCCAGCAAATGTGAGGTGTTCCCTGTAGCACCTATTGTATACTTGAATTAAAATAAAATAAGTGGAAGATGAGGGACAAGAGGGAAAGAGAAAACCGAAAAAAAAAACCAAGGAGGGAATCCTCTACAGGTAGCTGGGATCTCCGTGTATATTTCACAGACGGATCCTCTGTGTTATCTTCCCTCCAAATCGATGTCCAGACACCTCTGGACCAGCAAAAATCCCGAAACAATCCGGTCCCAAAGAGTCTCCAACGCCGCCCAGCCGATTCCCTGCAGAAGACCCTAACAGGGATGTTCACTCAGCCGCCATCTTGCCCCCTCTCCACCTCTTTTGTATTCTCTTGAAGCTTAAAAGTCATATGCTTCCTTTGTAAATCTTTTTAAATAATATGTACACTTTATAAAGACTGACTGCTCCACCATCCACTTTTGTATTCCTGGCATTTCTCTCAATGAATATACTTTAGCTATAGATATAATAAGAGGCTCACACACACACACACATTTGCTATAAAGAAACCAACAATTTTCTCACAAAATTGCTTGGTTGAGTAATCTACATTTCTTTTAGAAATTGCCAAGTTGACTTGGCAACATGAAATATGCTCACCTGTTATATAAAGGTATCTAAACTCAAATTTATGTTATCATACACAATATGCTAAAAAAATAATGTAAAATTTAGGCTTATTGGTCACGGAGACATGCATTCTCCTAGATTGATTCATGTAATATTGGAATATAAAATGAGTAGACCATTATTTTTTAATTAAATGAATTTTGTAGTGGGATGAATGGTGTCTCCTCAAAAGATATATTCAAGTCCTAATCCTCAGAACCTGTGAATGTTGTCTTATTTAGAAAAGGGGTCTTTGCACATAAAAATAATTTATAGATCTTGAAATGAAGAGTAATCCTGAATTGTTCTGGTGAGCCCTAAGTCCAATGACAAGTGTCCTCATTAGAGGCACACAGAGGAGAAGACAGAAGAGGAAGGAGCAGAGATTGGAGTGATATATCCAGAAGTCAAGGAATGCCAACAGCATCAGAAGTTGGAAGCGTCAAAGAACAGACTCTACACTAGAGCTTTCTGAGGTAGCTTGGCTCTGCTGAGACATTGGTTTTGTCTCCTGGTGTCCAGAACTGTAACTGAAAAAAGTACGGTTTATTTAAGTCACTCAGCCTGTGGTTTGTTATAGTAGTCACCAAATACTACTACCGCATTATTAATTAATGTGGTATTCAGTAAAGTATACTCATATAATTCCAGAAAGTAACTGATATGCATTTGGAGCACATAGTCATTGGCACCGAAGTTACTCTAAATTCAACAAAGTTATTTTACTACCTTAGCCTGTGTTGATTCCACCATTATTATAATTCTCCTGTTCTCAGTATAAAAGCTAAAGATAACTGGGAAATTTTGTGTAATCATCACCATGAACAGTAATAGAAGAGAGACATATGTAGAAACTCTAAATCCCCACACATGTACCAAGATTGGAAAGAGAAAAGAGGGAAAAAGATCCAGAGAAATAAATGTTTTAGGAACAGGGATAACTGTAATTTTTTTTCATTTGCCTTACCATTAATTTCCACATTTAAAAATAAACAAAATATTATGACTTAGTTTCCCAAATCTTAATGTTTATAAATTGCAGGGTTTTAAACTACTCTTCAGAATTAAGATATAATCAAATTGTGTTTATTCTTTAAAATATTCCTTTCTGTGAGTCACTAATAACAAACACCTCTGCTGAAAGAAGCTGTAAATATGAAGTTTTATGAAGAGAAGGGGTGATAAATGAAGAATTTCAGTTATTGGTTTGCTTTACATTTCACCTGCTTTAAATAAGGAAAATTAACTGATAGCAAGAAAAGATTTTGTAGTTAATATTTAAATTTTAACACCCTGTTGCTTACCTTTTGTATTTACAGGCAAAAAAAGTAGGGGAATTTATATAATGTTTTAATAAATATAGCATATGTTGCAAACTCAAACAAAAACTTCAATGTACTGATTAACCTAATAAAACAGTCAGTTTACTTTACAGATTAAGAATTTTTAAAATCAGCACAATATCAAGCACTTCTCCAGAAAAAATAAATGTGTATTTCATTTTCTAATATTATATTTCATTAATATTCCAGAAGCAAAAGTTAAAATGTCCTATCTAAGACCCCTTTTGAATGAAATAGAACATAGTTTGGTTAACAGAAAGAAATAGATTCCAAACTGATTATATTTTTAGTGACTTATACTTTTCTGTTTCCATTCCCCTCATTAGTTATGACATAGTTCTATCTACTTTCACTTTCCTTTTCTCAGTAAGCTCTCCATGTAACACCATTAGTACACTTCAGAGATGACTCAAGTGTGACTGTCACATAACTTTCTGAAAAGTTAACAACATTTATTTTCATTCTGGAGATGAACTCGTACATTCAAAACACATGTACTATTGAATGAGAACAAATAATGCTTGGCCAACTTTATATTTTAATCAAGAAAACCACATGTCACAGTATTACTTAAAGCTAACTTTTCATAAAATGACAGCACTTGGTGTTGAAAAGAATGCTTTTTCTGTAAACTTCAACCGCCTTTTTGAATTATTCTGGATCATCTCAAATAATTATGCACCCTTGCAAATCCAGAAATTTCTTTCCTACCCAGAGCTCTTACCATAGTGGAACATAAAGGACAAGAATGGATGGTTTCAAATTATCAATCAAACTCCAAAGGAAAATAGCACATGTCAGAGAATTTTTGTTAGTATTCAATGCAATGGACCATTCAGGTGCTGAGCACAGAACCCAACACCTAGTAGATTGTCAATAAATATTTATCAAATGGATGGTATAAGTTAATGAGAACCTGAATCAATCCCTGAAGAGATCACTTGAATGGAAAGATAACCAGGCACAGGCTGGTGAGTTGGTAGCTAGATCAACATCATGCAACTACCAGCACTATTCTTGTGCCCAGTCTTAAGGGTAATTATGAGATAGAAATATCTATCTATTTATCTAGTAATAGAGCATTTCCATGTAGAAAATATATATAACTATTAGGTATAAATTATATATAATATATAAAAATAATATATATTTATAATAAATAGAATATATAATAAATATTATATATAAATATATATATAAAATAAATCATCAAGTGTCCTTTCAGTCTTTCTCAAGGCCACTAATCCAAAACAAAGAGGACTCTAGAAGTCAAATTTCTGGTCATTCAGAAGTGATACATACTAGATCAGGATGTTTTTTTCAAGGTCTAGCCTGACATTGTGAATGATCTTTCAAGTGGATGGGAGTTTCTTTTAAGGCAAAACTGATTTTTTTGGTAAGTATTTATCACATACTGCCTGGTTCCATATGGAATATCTTAAATGAGATATTACTGACTTTTTAAGGAAGTAATGAGGGAAACATATTCAGGGTCCTTAGCAAGTGGCAAGTAATAAAACATTTATGATGAAACTGTTTTGCAAAATAGATCTGTGGTCATGTGAATACATATGCAGAGCACTGGGAATCAAATTGCTTAACTGAGAAAGGATTATTTGTCACATGAAGATATCATCCATATATAGAATAAAAGAAGAAGGATAATATTGGATTTCCTCCTGTGATGACTAGGCTAATTTGTCAAATCAGCCAGATAATTGTGCCCAGTTGTTTGGTCAACAAAAGCTGGGCTAATTGTAATATAAGGATGTTTGTGGACTTTAGTTACCAGTGACTTTACTGATTACATCTACATCAATCAGGGAGATCGCCGTCAGCACTGAGTGATACTTTACCAATCAGGTGAATGCCTTAAAAGGGGAAGTGATTTTAGCATTCAGAAAGAATTTTCCAGCTCATCTCTGGACAGTCAATGTCTCTGGGAACCTCATCATGGACCTTCATTGGGCTCTCATTGGAGCCCCTGGTTTGCAGCCTGCCTGTGGAACCTGGACATTTGCATCCTCACAGTTCCATGAGAGACTCTTATAAAACCTCATACTATTGATAGATATCACCTGTTGATTCTGTTTCCCTAGAGAACCTTGACTAATATACTTCCAAAAAAAAAAAAAAAAAAAAGAAGGTATTTGTTGGCTCAGTGTTGGAAAGAATAGAATTATATTATATTAGAATATGTATTGACTACTGTATGTTGGAGAGTAAACACAACCTGGAACAAAAGGTACTATCCTGAGTTGTTTATAACCTGAAAAATGGAGATTCATTTGACAGATTCTAATCAGGATGGTAATTTTCTCCTGGCACTACTGCTGAGGTTGGAAGATGACATTTTATTAAATTCATATGCTGGTGAATTGTCAGCACTTATTTTGCTTGTATGTATTGCAGCTTTCAGTGTTATTGATCATGAAAGTTTAATATAATGCTTGGAAACGTATGCCTGCATTTCAAGAGCAGTCTCAGATTGATTTAAGCCTTAGTTGCCCTCAAGACAGTAGTCCACACCATTCGTGTATGGCTGTTCTTTCCTTTTCTCTCTGCTTTTACTTTTTTCTCTCTTTTGATCATCATTTACCTAATTCCTCCTCCTTTCCTTCTCCTAGAAACAAATTATGTCAGTGAATCAAACAAAGCTTCCCAGGCTGGTGTGATTTAATTTCTAATGTCCAAGTTACTCTGGATACTCCTGCTTGAAAATATTTATGTAAGTGAGTCATTTATGGTAACTCACTAACATTTGCCTCTATTTAAACTTTAGTACAATATGCTATTTTAAATGAGTTGTATAATTTTGTAACATTGGTTATAATCTAGTTTCTTTTAATTAAACTCCCACAAATAATAAAGCATTTCTAGTAATTCATATAAGTAACTTCAAAATTAAGTCATTTAATTTATGTTTAACAGAAATGGCTTTTGATCAAATTTCCATTTCATGATTTTAGAATTTATTTAGAGTCATAGTGGGATTTTGAATGATATCTTTTCCTTTAGAGCTATGAAGTCATTTTTCTTTTTTTCCCCTCCTCCCTAATCCACATCACTGCTGGCAGAGGTGGAACTTCAGCTGTCTTTACTCATGTTGGTCTTATAATAAGATTGAAAGGCTGTTCAGCACATTGATTTTTTTTTTTTCCCCAACAACTTGATTACTGCAATTCCCTGCTAGCTGGCTGCTTTTCAACTACCATATCAAATTGCAAAATCTACAAGCCAAGCCATTAGACTGGTGGTCTGCAACTACATATTAGGAGAAAAACAGAATCAACTTAATTCCTTTTCTTTGGTCTCCTGCAGGCGGGGGTTGAACATGCACTACAATCTCTTTTACATTAAGAAAGATTTTATGTTTAACTGTATTAAAACTTTTAAAGAGCATATCAAATTAGCAGTGAAATGACCTGCAACATTTTTACACACATGAACTTTGTCCTTTCTGGAAGTTTGCTGCAGGAATTCTAGTGACTAAATTCAACTTTAGTCAGTATAGAAATGGAAACATGGTTAACAGTTGCACAATGAATATACCAGGTAAGAGGACGTGCCCCAAGTAAGGAGCATGTGTTAGAAGCATTGATGTATCTTCCAAATCATCATTACTTTCTTAAGAATGAATGAATAAATTAATAAAAAAAGAAAATAAAAGAATAGCCTGCCAGAAAAAAAAATTGGGATCTATTTCAAGAAAAATTTCAGTCTTTTTTTTAAGGAGGTACCAAGGAATGAACCCTGGACCTCATATGCAAGGCATGCAACCACTTCAGCTACTCCTGCACCCAGGTCTGATTTTAAAATATTTTAATAGCATTAGAATAAAAAGAAAGATGATTTATTTGAATGTATTTATTGCACAAACTTACAACTTTAGGAGAATAACATTTTTGAAGGTAAAATAATGTTTGTGTGCATAATAAAAAACAACAGCATGGAAGGTTATTTATATTTTTAAATAGCTTTGTTTAATATGAAAAGAGGTTAAAACTTCTATCATGTACAGAACACTCATTTTAATTTTACATTTAGAAAACTGGGAAAAATAGATTCTCGTGACTCTGTAATTCATAAGGAAAATGTATTTCTGCAATTCTAAAATGAAAAAGGTCTATAAAACAAAGTTTTTTCTTTTCCTGTTTTTCTTTTTTTGTTTTAAGCAACTCATTTGACAGCCAACTTAATGCCATCTAAATTAATTTGGCTATGTAATCTGACCTCAGATGAATGTGGCTACTTAATAGTATTTATGTTCCACATTTAGTATGAATGTTCATACTAAAAAAAAATTAGCATATTTATTTTTTAACTCATTTTTGTCCCAGAATCTATAGGGTTGTGTCCTAATCTGGAGTATATGGACCATATTGTTTTCCTAAACATTGTACCTGTCTAATTCTAAATCCTGAAACATACATGTACTCAAGGGTTTCAGATAAAGAATAGTGGATCTGTACAGTATTTGTAGAATCGTACATTGTACATAGTAGCTATGTTTGGTTTTCCAGTCATTCATTCACTTAGTTAACATATATTTTGCATTGTGTTCCAAGATATGTCCAGGTACTGCAAAAAAGAGAAATCTTCTCTGTCCTCATATAGCCTACAGACTAAAGGGAAAATAGGTATGTGAACAAAAACGAATTTAATTCTGGCAAGTACTACATAAAGGGAAGCAATGCGATACTTAGGAAGACTGTAACCTAGCTTGGTGAACAGGGAATGGCAAAGGGGTTCATTGACTGCTGGGAAAGCTTTCTGGGGCAGCTGAAACCTGAGCCTGATGCATTAATTGAATTTAGTTACAGTGAATAGTGAGTGTAGAAGGTCAGTAAAGATACTCCAAGAAGATGTGATCTGAGCTTTCCAAGTCTTTATATGACCAGAGCATAAGGAGTGGGGTTATGTCTGTCTTTATGTGGCTGGAGCAAAAGGACCTCATGTTGAGTGAAGCAAGCCAAGCACTGAAGGACAAATACTACATGACCTCACTGATATGAATTAAGCAAATTGAGCGACTCACAGAGCTAGAGTCTGAAAGATAGGTTTACAGGAAATAGAAAGGGAGAAGTCTGTGAGCCAATGCCCATTTGGGCAAAATCTATGATAAGGTGGAAGTGTGTAATTATTCAGTGAAGAGGCATGACAGTGGTGCCTTGATATTATTGGGTTAGGTGGTACAGATATGTCAGGGGTTGAGTGTGGAGAGGAGGTTGGACTGTCCATAGAACTGGGGGGAGGGTTGGGGAAAGGAGTGACTACTGGTGGTTGGTGGGTTCATGGTTGAAACTACTAAGTTGGGAACACTCCTTTGGCAATAGGGCAAGGTAGGGTTACTGGTTTAGGGTGTAGGAAGTGGGGAACATTCAAGACAGGATGCGCCAGGGGCAGGCTTCTAGGCACTGTGTGAGTGTTCATCTTGACATAGTATGCTATGTCAGTGGGTAGAGACACACATAATGAGCAAGAAGTTGTTGGACTCCTATCCTGGGGAGGCCTGTTATGTTCTCAAAGAGAGGGGCAGGAGTCCCTCTAGATCATGGTGGTGCCCAATAGGGAAGAACAGACCAGTGTGTCAAGCCCTCAGTGTTGTTGCAAGTAACTATGAATCTGATTCTGCTAGGAGTGAAGCCTGATGGTCGCCATGGGTCCTGAGGGTAGGGGGAGCGAGGAATAGAATAGATGGAACATGGGGCATTTTGAGGGTAATGGAAGTGTTCTACATGATCTTGCAATGATGGATACAGGCCATGTTAAGTTTCATCAAAATTTATAAAAGTATATGGTCCAAAATGTAAATCATAAAGTAAACTATTGACCATGGTTGTTAGCTAAGTTTTAACATTTGTACATCAGTTGTAAGAAATGTACCATCAATATATAAAATATTAATAGGGGAAAGGATAAAAGGGGGAGGATGTTGGATATATGGGAATCCCTTGTATTCTGTACATGATTTTGTTGTGACCTAAAACTTCTTTGAAGACAAAATGAAAAAAAAAACATACTGGGGTAATAAATGGAAGATAATGTCACTGTACCTATAGGACAACAGATCTTAAAGTGATGAAAAGCAAAATGACAAAAAATTGTTTTTATATTTTTTATTATCCCAAATTTTTAAAAAAAATTTTTTGTATTTTATTTCTTATTTTTAAAACTGTCATTATAATTTCATTTTCTTAATTGAATTTGGTTATTTTATTGGCCTCATTTTTTGAAGAAGTTTTGGATCACAGAAGGGTTATAGCTGTGGCAGTAGAGGATGATTTGTGTGGGGTGTCAGTGATGGGGGACGCATATGGGGAGGTTCACCTGGGCATATATATAAGGCATATAAATGTGTTCAAATGTTCATGGGGCATTGTTACTGGGAGTGGAGATTCATACAATAACTGAAAGAATATTGAATTCCCATCCTGGGGAGCTCTACCACATTCTTTAATGGAACGGAAAGAATCCCCCAAGTATAGAGGCAATGGCTAATGAAGGAGGGTGTATTAGTCAGCCAAGGGGATTCTGATACAAAGTATCAGAAGTCTGTTGGTTTTTATAAAGGGTATTTATTTGGAGTAGGAGCTTACAGATACCAGGCCATAAAGCATAGGTTACTTCCCTCACCAAATTCTATTTCCATGTGTTGGAGCAAGGTGGCTGCCAACATCTGCCAGGGTTCAGGCTTCCTGGGTTCCTCTCTTCTCAGGTCATGCTTCTCTTTGGGCTCAGGTTTCCTCTCTTCCCAGGGCTTCCTTCTCTTTTCTCTTTGTGCTTACTTGCTGGGGCTCCAGTTTAACATGTGAGCATCCAACTCCAACATCAAAACTCCAACATTAAAAATCCTCAAACTCTATCCTTTGCCATACCTATTATCTGTTAGTCCTCACCCTATTCACGTGGCCCAATCAAAGTCCTAATCATAATTTAATAATCCCGAGGTACAGACCAGTTTACAAACATAATCCAATATTTATTTTTGGAATTCATAACTATATCGAACTGTTACAGAGGGTGATCCATTGATGGACACTTGATATTGATGACTGAGCTTTCGAACCTTTACTCTTGAAATTGAAACTTGGCCTAGTATTATAGGGTGCCTAAGCATTACCTCCTGAGAGCCTCCCTGTTGCTCAAATGTGATCTCTCTCTAAGCCAAACTCAACATATAAATACAATAACTACCCCCCAGCATGGGACATAACTTCCAGGGATGAGTCTCCCTGGCACTAAGGGATTACTACCAAGTACCAAGTAGCAATGCAACTGGAATAAGACCTTGACCAAAAGGGGGAAGGGTAAAGACAAACAAGTTTATATGGCTAAGGGACTTCAAAGTGAGTTGGGAGGTCATTCCAGAGGTTAAGTTTATGTACGTCTCAGAAGAATCACATTGACTGCAAAAGTAGACACTACCCCAAAGAAAGGGACTCCTGAGAACTCTGGAGACACCCAGGCACTATGGCCAGGACAGATAGCTTATGAGTTTGTTGCTTTGCTAGTTAGCCTGACTTTGGAGATTGTGCCCCCCACTGTGACAGAATTGGATTCAGTTGTGCCTCTTCTGCTTCTTTTACACATGCCTCTTCTGCTCCTTCTATTTGAATGTATAGTTGATGCTAGAGTTGGAAGGTGTACATCCAAGACACTTGAATCTTTGGGCCATCTATGTGCCAGCTGGGCCTTGATCCTCAACAGAGTTGCAACACCCCCCACTCTCCAGTTCACTGGACTCACCTGGGACAACTAACAAGGAGGTGGTGATGGACAACCACCATACCAAGGAAACAAGAGAGTCTAAAACTGCAAGCAAGGGAGTCCCATCCATCAGCCATAAGGGACTGACGTACCCTCTAAATTAAAGGTGGAGAGGGCATCACCATCCCAGAATCTTCAGTACTGGGGAATGAACTATGGAATTCAGTGGACTTACTGGTATTCTACCATAGACTTATAGTGGTCCTAGCAATGGAAGAACTCATGTCATTGATGTGGAGACAGTGGCCTCTGGAGGTTCTGAGGTCAGGAAGGGGGAAAACAGGTATAATATGTAATATGGGGGCATTTTGGGGACTTGGTAATTGTCCTGAAAGACATTGCAACAACAGTTACAGGTTATTATATATCTTGCCATAACCTACAAAATTGTGTGGAAAGAGTGTAAACTACAATGTAAACTATAATCTATACTTAGTGATAATGCTCCAAAATATGTCCATCAATTGCAGTGAATGTACCACACTAATGAAGGATGTTGTTAATGTGGGTAAATGTGGGTGGTGTGGGGAGCAAGTCATATGGGAAACCCATATATATATATATATATATATATATATATATATATATATATATATGATTTTAGAAAACATTAAATTTTCTTTTTTTAAAATTTATTGAAGTGTAACACTCATACATTAACATATATAAACAATAAGCATATAGTAATTTTGTGAACTTACAAAACAAACATACATAACATCATACATATCTCACGTCACCCTACCACTAATATCTTGCATTGTTGTGAAACATTTTTAACTAATGATTAAAAAGTGCCCTCAAAATATTGCTACTGACCAGATTATTTTCCCAAAATCACCCTATTATTGTTAATATTATTATCATTGTTGGTATTTTTATATCAATTATACATGAACATACATAAACAGTAAATATATAGTAAAAGTTGTGAACTTACAAGGCAAACATGCATAATGTCATTCAGGGTTCCCATACATCAACCCTCCACCAACAACTTGCATTGTCATAAGACATTTGTTACAAATTATGAAAGAATATTATAAAAATCTTACTACTAATTATAGTCCTTCTCTTACACTTGGTGTATTTTCCCCCAACCCATTGTATTATTATTTTTAAATATATTTTTATGACAGAATTTGTAAGCTTACAAAACAATCATGCACGTGTGCAGAATTCTCCAACAACATCCCTCTATCAACATACCACACCATGGTAGAATATTTGTTACATGTGCTATAGATTATGAGATAATATCATCTGAACATTACCTGGTCCATAGTGCACACATGGCACACATTTTCCATACTTCCCCATTATCGACACAATACATATTTGGCATAGATGCAAGAATATTACATTATTACTGTTAACCACAGTCCATAGGTCACTCCAGCTGTGTTTTTTCCCATGTTTCTTCATATTCTCACCACCCTGCAATAGTGATGTACATTTGCTCTAGCTCACAAAGGACACTCTTGCATCTGTACCATCAACCACAATTCTCACCCACCTCTGGGTATACTGTGCTATTCAGTCCCTAGATTATTCTCTAGCATTCTGTCAAATGGCATTTGCATCCCTAGACTACTATTTTCAGCCACATCTCCATTTGTAAATTAATTGTTACATACTATAATGTGTTAGCATTAAGTCTGTATATTTTCACACTTTCATACTAAAGATAATTAAAACTGCTTTATGCATGAAACATCAGTGGTCCATCTCAGTCCTCCTCTTATCTTCTTTAAGAATCCAACATCTACCACTAGGTCTTGAAGATATTTTCCTATATTTTCTTCTAGAAGCTTTATGGCTCTTGCTTTTATTTTTGGTTTTTGTTCCATTTTGAGTTAATTTAGTAATAAGGTGTGAGACAGGGTTCTTCTTTTCTTCTTTTGGGTATGGATATCCAGTTCTTTCAGCACCATTTGTTGAATGTATTGTTCTACCTGAGCTGTGTGGGTTTGACAGGCTATGCAAAAATCACCTGACCATACTTGTGAGGGTCTATTTCTGAACCATTAATTTGCTTCCATTGGTCTACCAGTCCCATACTGTTTTACCACTATAGCTAGGTAATATGATTTAAAGTCTGGAGATGAGAGTTCACTTTTCCTTTTTAAATGTTTCTGGCTATTCAGGATGCCTTATACTTCCAAATAAATTTGATAATTGCATTTTTAATTTTTTAAAAAATGCTGGTGGAATTTCTATTGGGATTGCATTGAATCTGTATATCAATTTGAGTAGAACTGACATCTTAATGATATTTAGTCTTCCAATCTTTGAGTATGGAATCTTCTTCCAATTATTTAGGCCTTTTTTAAAATTTCTTTTAACAATGAATTTTAGGTTTCTGAGTACAAATGCTTTATATCATTGGTTAAGTTTATTCCTGACTACTTGGGTTTTATCTGTCATATTTTATTTTCACCACTCTTTTGACATTTTATTAGTTTTATTGATATAGTTTTAGACTCTCTTCCAGGCCTCACTCTCCTGTCTTTTTGTTTCAGGCTGTACCACATGCAGCATTTAATATTTGCTGTAAAGCTGGTCTCGGTACAAACTCTCTCAGTTTCAGTTTATCTGTGAATATACTAAACTCAGGCTCATTTTTGAAAGACAGTCTTGCCAGATAGAAGACTCTTGGCTGGAAGTTTTTCTCTTGCAGTATCTTAAATATATCATACCACTGTCTTCTTGCCTCCATGGTTTCTGGTGATAAATCAGCACTTAATCTTATTGGGTATCCCTTATATGTTATGCATTGCTTTTCTCTTGCTGCTCTCAGAATTCTCTTTGTCTTTGGTATTTGGCGTTCTGACTAATATGTGTCTTGGAGTTGGTCAATTCAGACTTATTCATATAGGAGTGCATTGGGTTTATTGGACATGGATATCTACATCCTTCAATAGGGTTGGGAAATTTTCTACCACTATTTCTTTAAATATTCCTTCTGCCTCTTTCCTCTTCTCTTCTTCTTCTGGGAAACCCATGACATGTATGTTTGCACTTCTCTTGCTGTTGTTTAGTTCTCTGATACCTTGTTCATTTTTCCCATTCTTTTCTTCATCTGTTCTTTAGTATGTTCACTTTCAGAGGCCATTTCTTCAAGCTCAATGATCCTTTCTTCTGCCTCCTCAAATCTACTATTATATGATTCCAATGTTTTTTATTTATTTTTTATTTATTTCTCTCCCCCCCCCCCGAGTTGTCTGCCTTCTGTGGTCATTTGCTGTGTGTTCTTCTGTGACTGCTTCTATCCTCATCAGTGGCACTGGGGATCTGTGTTTCTTTTTGTTGCATCATCTTGTTGTGCCAGCTCTCCGTATGTGTGACACCATTCTTGGGCAGGCTGCACTTTCTTTCATGCAGGGTGGCTCTTCTTACGGGGCACACTCTTGCACATGGGGCTTCCGTATGCTGGGGACACCCTGTGTGGCATGGCACTCCTTGTGCACATCAGCATAGCACATGGGTCAGCTCCACATGGATCAAGGAGGCCTGGGGTTTGAACTGTGGACCTCCCATGTGGTAGGCAGATGTCCTATCCACTGGGCAAAGTCCGCTTCCTCCAATGTTTCTTAAATATCATTTATTGCACCTTTCATTCCCATAAGATCTGCTATTTTTCTTTGTATGTTTTCAAATTCTTATTTGTGCTCATCCAGTGTATTCTTAATATCTGTAATCTCTTTAGCTATTTCATTGAATTTATTAAGGAGATTTGTTTGAACATCTATGACTAGTTGTCTCAACTCCTTTATGCCATCTGGAGACTTAACTTGTTCATTTGACTGGGCCATATCTTCATGTTTTTTGGTATGGATTGCAATTTTTTGTTGATGTCTTGGCATCTGGATTACTAGAGTATTTATTCTGGGTGCAGTTTTTCTATTTAATTTAGGACTTCCTGCCTTTTCTCCCTTGCTGGAGGTGCAGTAGGAGCCAATGTTGTAATTCTTGCTATACCTGTGGAGGTTCAAGCTGCCCTCATTGTGCCAGGGACCAACAAATCTCCTAACTTTCTCCTTTGTCAGGGGTAAGGAGAGAGCCACAGCTGTGTGGAATAATCCAAGCTGTTCAGGCCTGGACTGTAGAAGCCCAGAGAGACTGATGAAGCTTCCACCCCTTTCTCTCTTGCTTAGAGCAGGAATGGAACTGCAGGGGTGGGCAGCAATCTATGCAGTGCAGGTCCAAGATGACTGACTTCTGATTTTCAGTCTGTGCTGCCAAAGGTACCTGCAATTACCTGGATAGGCTGGTGCAGGGCCTGCAAGTCTCCTCCCTGCCAGAAGTGAGGCTGAAGAATAGGCTAGGGCTCCAGGCTGACCTGGGTGAAAGAAACAGGTTCCTACCATCATTGTGATTTTTGGTCAGTCCAGCTTCTCCTCAGGCTGGGGGCAGAGAAAAATGGCTGCTGCTGGCCTCTCTCCAACCTGAGCAGATCCACACCCCAGCTGTTCCCAGGGTAATACCTTAGCCAGCAGCTGAGGCTACCAATCAGTAGCCAAAACCAGCAGCCAACCATCTCCTCCACAGAATGCCTCCTGGGGCAGCTTGTGCCACCAGAGTAGGATAATCACCAGCCTCTGTGACTTGCCCGGTAATTTCCTGGAGAGGCTGGTGTAGGTCCCCACAGCTTCTTCCCTGCTGGAGCTGCAATCTGACCTGGATGGAAAGAAACCAGCCCCCGCCAGCACTGTGATATCAGTCCACCCCACTTCCCCTCATGCCATGCATGTAGTTAAAATGGCATCTACAGCCTCTTTCTGACTTGGACATGCTCAAACCTTAGCTGTTAAATTTACTCATCAGTAGCTGAAGTTGGTACCCAACCATCTCTTCCTCCCCCGTTTTGGGGAAGTGGAGCTTTCAATTCCAGTTGAGAAACAGCTCGCCCCCAAGGTGTCTTGTGCCTCCAGTGGAGGATGGGCACTGGACTCTGGGGTGTGGAGCACTCTACTTACAAGTCTTCTCTGCAGATGGGCAGCTTCCTCCTTCCATTCTTTCAAGGATATGTCAGGATGCTCCTCTGGCCTCCTGGAGCCCACAAACAGGTGCTTCAGCTAGCTTCAGATAGCACTGGGTGTTTACTAACTGCCCTGTAGCAGGAGCTGACTCTAGGAGCTCCTTATTCTGTCACCATCTTGCTGATTGTTCTCACTCCTCTGTTTTTTATGTAACATTTATGTAACCTAAATATCTTGTAAACAATTAAGGAAGAAATATATAAAATAAAATAGGTAAAAATGAGCATGAAAAATAAAGGAACAATTGAGTAAAACGATAAGACATAAGCAAAGGCTAGGGATGTCTGATTTATTCACAGAAATAAAAGGAGGATCACAAAAGATTTTATGCAAAAGATGATATGACCATATCAGAACTGTGTTTCTGTGATGTTGCATTTTTTTCAAGAAATAATTGGTTGGAGAAGGGTAAACCCACTAAGTGGCAGGGAGAAGATTACTAGATTATTGTAACAATAGAGATAAAATATGAAGACATGATCTAAGGAAGTAGAATTGTACTACCTTAAAGAATTTTCAAATACATATACCCTTTGTAATTGTTAAAATTGATGAAAATGTTTTATTATAAGTTTAAATACAGGCACCAGATGGTGCTAATCTATATCTGCAACTTTGTACTATACATATCCATGAAAACAAAGAAAAAGTCCAAAGCCCAAAATATTTCTTTATAAGTTATTTTAGTTATAAAGAACATTAATGAAATGAAAACCACACGCTCTTCAAATTTTTCTCTATATTTCATTCTTGTTTTCTTCAGTAGGCCAGCAACAATGGCATAAAATGGTTTCCTTCAATATTACCAAATAGGGCTTGTGCCTAATGAGTGTGAGCCTCATGAGAGTTTCATCTGTTTTGTTCAAACAAAACTACCAAATTAGGTCTGATTACATAATATTTACTTAAATATATTTGTTTAATGTGTACATGAATAAATGAATGAATCTTCATAAAGAATAGAGGAAGGAAGAATTCCTTTTTATAAAAGTGTGTTTCCAGTTGTGTAAGCCAGATGTGATCCAAAGCTTAACGACAAAGAACTTTATGAATATATTTGTTAGCTCCCCTCCCACACCACCATTAGAATGGAAAAGTTATTGATATTAAACTTAAATTTGCCTTTATAAAATTAGTTCTCCCATCTCTATATACATGATTTGAAAGTCATCAGAATGAGGTTTATCAAGTAACTTTTTTTCTGGGATTCTATTTCTAGTTGCAGTTCTGGTGAAACATGAAACAACATAAATCTAAAGTGCTGAGCTATCATTTACCTAAGATGGCATTTGAATGAAATTCTGAGAAGACGGTCTTCCTTTCTCTGAAGATAGATTCATTGCCCATACAAAATAGTAATGGCTGCACACCAAGAAACAGAAAATCTTGTCCTGTCCTCCAGTCTTTTTCACTCTAGTGAAATATCTGATTTTAAAGTCCTTAATAATATAAAAGCATCTATCATGAAATGAATGCTATGCACCCGGCATTCTACATCCATTATTTCATGTATTTCTCAAAAATATCTATAAAGAATGAATTGCATATATCATTTTATAGGCTAGTAAACTGAATTTAATGAGTTATATAATTAATTCTATGTTGCAAAATTAATAAATGGCAAAGCTAAATTTCCAGGATTGGCTGACTTGAAAGGTGTCCTTTCACCGCTGAGAAACAATACTTCCCTATTTCCATCAGCCTGAGATGTGCTGTTGGGTCTAGATTTGCATATTACATGTTTAAAATGACATATATGTTTATGGTGTGGCAAACATCATATAAAATATCTTATGAGAAAATATAGTGGCAATTTAAGTCATTTTCATTGGCTCCTATACTGCTATACTTATTTAAAATTTGAAAAACACAATTATGTTTGAGATTAAAAAAATCATTGCGGGCTAGTAAATTTTATCCATTTGCTGACATGATGTTAGACCAAGAAAAATTTACAAGTTATAGAAACATAGGTACTTTCCAAGTAGTCTTCAAACATTTTATGAATGATAAATTGAGAAAATAACCATAATAACCATTCTTATGAGCTAATTATATTGTGCAAGAATGACAGTAATTTCTTTGCTCTCATTTAATCCTCAAACATTTCAGCGTAGATTTACTTTCTTCCCTCCAGTCATGATATAATAAAACATCCAATCATAGAATTAATCCTACTTCTTGACAACTTTCAATCCAAAGCAAAGTTCTACTTCTTTAAACCCTTCCCCAAATCACCTAACACATGCCCAAATGGAACAAAAAGTCCTTTATAACACCTTTCTACTGATAGTCCCCAGGTTCAGCATGGAGTGCTTTCCCCCTCTCTGCAGTAATGAACTCAGCTTATTCAATGATCGGTGTGTTCCTTGGCTATGGGGAATTGTCATATATAAAAATGCTATCAAATATATTTGTTATAAACTTGATACTGAACTATTTTGACGTTCCAGTTTGTTGCTTTTTGCTTGCAGTAATTTGTTTGGTTCTATGAATATTCAGCTTGTTATGACACCAAAGAGTAAATATTTTCAACCTTTTAAGAATTAATATCATTGTCATATACGCCTTGAAAGTTGCATGCAAGTGATAGGCATTGTTCCATAAAATGTGTCTTAGTAATAAAATCTAATATCTTTATTACAGAATATTTTATTTAGCTGAACTTGCACTAAATTATTTTTTGATCTTCTGTTTTCATCAGACATTGTGATTTGTGTGAGTATTTTGAAAACAAGGTAACTGAAGATAAAAGCCAAAGGCAAGGAATGCTGTGCTGCTTTGGGTTAATGGTGTCCATGACAGTTCCACAAAATGATTTTAAAAAACCCAAGGGTGAAAGGTCAGTGAGTCAACTAGTGCTATATAAACCATTACAGCCTTGCCCTCAGACCCTGAGTAATCAAGGTCATCCTTAAATTTCTAATAAATCATACAGATTAATTTGACACAACCCTCAATATCTTTAGAATCCATAAATCTCTTACACACATGGTTTCATTAATTTAAAAAGAAAGCAATCAGAAAAAGTACAGAAAGCAAGATAAAAATGCTTTCCAAACAGACATTATTTTTTGTAATCTTCCAAATTTCAGAGAATGAGAAACTTATTTATTAAGAATGCAGCTTACAGTGCAACATACCTGACTAAAAGCTAAATATATTATGGGGACTTTCAGGAACATTGTGGCACCAAATAAAACAAGGCAAGAAGCTATTAATATTTCTTGGCTGCTGACTATATTCAGAGGTGAACTCATTTCTTTTGATCTATCTTCTAACTCCTACTATGCCTAATTCTCATATTTCCAATACAAGTTATATTTTCCCTAGGAATGAAGCTGAGAAAAAGCAAAAAATAAAATAGATCAATCTTATATGTCTGCAGGTTTCTTTAATTTTAGTATTTTGAATTTTCAAATTTGTTTAGCTAAATTTAATTGACTGTTAAGGAATTATATCAATTCAACTGCTGTAATTGAAAAGTTGCTTTAAAAGGCATAATAAAATCATGACTTTATTTTTCTTCATTTTTACTTTTGGTAAAAAATTTTTTGAATACTAAATAGCCTCATTATTTAGAGTTAATTATAACTTTTATCAACAACCAGTTTCTCCTCTTGCACATTCTTCTACCAGTACCTTAATATTTTCGGTTTTTTCACAAGGTTTAGGGAAGCAAGAAACTGATATTTTCAAATTGTTTTTTGGCAGTTGTTTTAGTTTTCCAGCTATGATCATAAATACCATAAAATTAACTGACTTAAACAATAGGAATTTATTGGCTTATACTTTTGAGGCTAGAAGTCCAAATCAAAACATGAGCAAGGTGATGCTTTCTCCCTAAAGACCATCCTCTAATGGTGGCTGCTGGTGATTCTTTGGTCCCTGGTTTTTCTGTCACATGGCAATACACATGGCAGAGTCCTCTCCTTTTCCTTCCCAGTCCCATTGACTCAAATTCTTGTTTCTCCAAGTGGTATTGTCTTTACAAAGCATCCAGTAACAGGATTAAGGCCCAAATTCATTCAGTTGGGCCACACCTTAATTAAAAATACCATCTTCAAAAGGTCCTAAGTACAATGGGTTCACATGCACAGGAATGGATTAAGCACATGTCCACATGTCCTTATCTGAGGTACATAATCCAAACTACCACAGCAGTAATATTAAATGGTTTGGTTAAAGAGAACTTTGAGAGCAATGACAACATGAAATGAGATTTGTATTCTAAGCCCTGTCTTTCAGGAACAGACAGTAAAGCAGAGTAATTTTACCAAAATATCTGTCAAATCTTATGCCAAAAATAAATAAATTTAGATACTTAAATCTGTGCTATTCTTCAGACAAAGCAAGAGAGAGAGAAACAGCATATCTTATTTGCTTTTTCCTCGTTTTAATTTTATTTCAGAAATGCATATACCCTTCTTCTGTCTTTTATTTTAACTATGAATTCTCTTACACTTTGTCCATGGTCTTCTAGTGCACTATACTTCCATTATCTTCCTTACATGGAAGGTAAATGCATTCTCAAATGACAATTCCACATAAAATCTACTTATTTTATGCAAACTTTGCTATAATAAACAGAATACATAAATGCAGGACATGACATTTACTGGGAAGCTAGAAGGGCAATGCTACATTACTGGCCAATCACAGCAGAGTAACATGACAAACACATAATTGAGGGAATATATAGCAAGTATAAATGTTTGTGCCAACCATTAACCTAAAATTTGGTATATGTTATAAAAAATACTTTTCAGAGGGAACATCAGCTTACATTCAACCCCTAAAGTTATAATGGGCTTTGAATTTAACATTAGTTTCTAATTTCATAAAAATAGAAAAAGGTTCTATGTAAAGTTAATGTTAGCATTACAATATAATGCTTTTGCTATGTAGTTATAGGCCAACCTGGAGACAGAGATTAATTTCCTGATATATTTTACTAAATGCACTAAGAATTATGTGTTCACCATGAAATTTGAAAATTTCCTTAGAGTGTCTTCCTCATAGGCCAGTTGAGAGAAAACAAGTATTCCCAGACATAACTACACCCTGCAGTAATTAGGAACCCATTTTACATTGGAAAATAAGATGGTCAGAGGCAGGAAGAGCTTGCAAATGTGTTCAGAATTTTAACTGATATTTTGACTTAAAATAATTTGACTCTCATCACATGTATTTTTCTCTTTATGTTATTTTAAATTCATACATTTGTTATTTGACTCTTATAATATGTGTATATACTACTACTTAACAAAAATAATACATTTTGTTATCTGGTTATTAAAAGATATATAAATAAATAAAATTGATTATTTGACTCTTATAATATGTGTATATACTACTACTTAACAAAAATAATACATTTTGTTATCTGGTTATTAAAAGATATATAAATAAATAAAATTGATTCTGAAAACAGAAATGCAGCTTTCTTTGACAGCTACTAATTTTAGGGAAAGGAAAAGCACAGTACATGATTTTTTTGAAAGCCTTTTTTGTTGTTGCACTATCTTTACATTTCCACAAACTCACATTGACTATGTTGATCTCACTAATAATATCTCTTTGACTTTAAGTCGAATTAAGTTTTAGAGAAGATCTTGTTTAACACTCCTGTCATAGTCTACGATCATGTGGCAGACACCAGTATGGCCTACAGAGGGTCCTTTCCAGAAAGCACTTGCTGCTCAGAAACAGGTGAATGGTTAGTTGACAGACTCCAACCTTTTGTGCTCTCATTTCATACCATGGGTAAAGAGAAAATACTGAACAAAGATGTCATAGTAAGAGAGTTGAACTAAAAAAATGGTTGAATTCTCAACCCAGACAAGTCTATTATTCCAAGTTCTGGTCTCCAGTGGAAGAACCCAAGCTTCTGATTCATTGAATAGGGATAACTGTGTGGATATAACCAGAGGTTTTGGTTTCCTAGACTTTTCATCTCACCTTATTAAAAACTCTCCTTTCCCTGTACAGAAAAATAAGAGAGGTCTTCCCCTGACAAGACAAAAGACAACACCCTCATGAGCTACTTCAACCTCCTCCCCTGAACTACAGGCTTATAACATAGTTAAAGTCCAAAGAAAGACCTGTTGAGGATACACCTGAAGCACCAGCTTGGAGGCAACACTGTGAGGAGATGGGATGATTTTCTCCAGAGACTTTTATATGATGTTATAGCTCTAAGAGGATATATTCATCAATCTAAGAATCAAGAAATGGAAGCAAGATTTAGCATAGGTATCATCTCTCCCAGTGATTCACAAGTGCCTCCCATCCCTGCAACTCTCAGGGTCACACACTCTCCCAAAGGATGCACACTCTCATGGGGAACAAACCAAGGACTCCATTGAAATAACAACAATGGCCATCTGGGCATTTTTAGATCCTTGTGTCCAGACAATAGCAGGCAAAAAGAGTCACAATCTTGGCAGAGATAATTGATTCAAATCAGTGGAAAGAAGTTGACTTGCTTTCATATGGTGATGGCAGGGAGGATTATTTGTGGAACTCAATTGATATACTTGGGCACCTCTTGGTGCTCCTTATCCAAATATTAGCAAACAAATGCAGCAACTATATTTGGGAGGTTTCTGATATCAGAAGGTCAGACCTTTCAGCAATAAAGGTTTGTCTCATTCCACAAGGTAAGCCACCTAGACTTAACAGAAATGGTAGCTGAGAATAAAGGAAATTTAGAAAGAATAGTGGAACAGAGAGATGATGACAATTATTTAAAGCTCTGAGAGCAATTGCAATTATGGGCACTGAAGTTTATCTCATAACTTCCCTTTTCTAAGCCCTTCTGGAGAAAGAATACTCTGGAGGGACTGCTTTTCAAATGTGCATAGAAAATTAGTTATATGTGGCATAAATAAGTTGCTGCTTAGTTACAAGGAATGTTTTAATTTTATAGTCTGTATCAGTTCTATCAGGGTCTGCTTCAGTATTCAAGTAGAGGCCATGCTCTGCCAGGATATTATGACTGAAATATGTTCTTCACAAAGACATGATATGTCCTTACTCCTGGTTTTGTGAATTTGAACTCATTTGTAAATAAGATCTTTAAAGATGCTATTAGTTAAGATAGGCCAAACTGGGTTGAGATGACTCCTAATCCAATATGACCAGAGTCTTTATAAGGTCAGGAAATTAGAACAGACAGACAGACAACTGATTCAGAGAGAGAGAGAGAGACCCATGTGACCAGGACAAAGAATGAATTATGGTTTATGACCCATGGTCAAAACACTATTGTTTTCAGAGTAACTCTGCCCCTGCTAACACATTCTAATCTCTAGGACTGTAAGATAATAGCTTTCTCTTCTTTATGCCAACTAGTCTGTGATACTTTGTAATATCAACCCTGGCAAACTAAGACCTAGAGATAGCATCTGCTTAATGACTGAGCAAAACAGTGGAAGCAGGGGAATAGCTATTCTGCCCAACACCAAATTCCTCTAGCAGGCTCTTTTATTCAGAGCTCTCATTAGGGATGGCAGTGATTCTATTACTTTTATATCTTGATCTGACAAGTCCTTCCTTTTTCATTTCACGAGTTTACTCTTCAATAAGCCTTTTGCCGTCCTCTATCTCAAATTGGTTTCTTAAAGAATATAACCTCAATAGCTCCATATAATCAATTAATATCTAATGTACAAAGTTCTCAGGATATTGTCATTTACTCATGAATTCATTCATGGGATTAGATTCTGTCCCAGAGAGAATGTTGGATACATTGGTTTTTTGAATATGAAACTTACCTTCAAGAAATTAACATTGTGAGTAATATAATACATTCTTAAATTAAAATACGGAGTTCATTGCCATTAAACATTCAGAAACATGAACTCTGAGTGTTCATGTAGGCAAATAACTATATTCTGTTGGGGAATAAAATCAGGCATCATAAGGGGCATGACATATCATCTGTACCTTATAGAAGAACTGATTTTGATGCAGCAAAACGCTATGGCAGGACCAATGTGGGCAAAGGACACACACGTACAGATTCTGTCTTTTCACGTCTCTTGATCCATAAAACTGAATATAACTGGTTTGTGGTTTTGATTGATTTGTAAGTGAAATATATGTAAATTTTATCCATTAGTATCCCCAAAGGAATGATTTGTTGCTCAAAAAATTGGAAATATAAAAATAAAAACTGAAGAGGTAAAAGAGTAGAAACCTTATTTGAATCAGATGTAGTTGAATTTGGAAGTTGACTTCCCCACTTATATTGTGCAATATCTTCATGTTTGGTCTCTGACTCTAGTCTCTACTAACTCCAATCCATTATAAGGCTGTCAAAAATCCTGTCTAGCATATAAACTCATGTATTAATAACTTTTGGATACTTTCCCATGTCACAGAATGTTCATTCTGCCACAAAGCACAGGTGTTTAGTGTTCTTAACATAATTAACTTGCTGTTCTTTAACCTTACTGTGCTCTTGTTCTTTCAAATGTCTTTCTTTTTAACAAGTTATTCCTGCTCAGTTCACTTATTCTCTTCTTCACTTAGCTAACTCTACTTCACCTTTTAGATAAATATCATTTTTCTTGAATCAGTTGCCCTTTTCCTGAAGCTAGATTAAAATTCTCTTCTCTAGACTTCCATAGCCCCTTGTTTGAACGCACAGCAATTACTACCAACCTCTTCTGCAATTTTATGTTGGTTTTCTCTCCCCGAGAAATATAAATGGCAGAGACCATTTTTCCTCTACTGCCACATCTTTCTGAAGTCTTGTAGGCTGACACCTTATAAGCATTCTGAAATTTTTTGAAAAAATAAGTACTGTGGAGTTTTCAGAAGATAGCCATTAGAAGTCATGAATGTGTATAAGAAAATAAGATTAAGATCTAATAGTGATTTACTGATACTGATAATATCAATATAATATTGATACTTTGAACAACACTAATTAAATAGTAAGTAAAGAAGAGGAGTCATGTGAATGTATTTTGACTTTTGTCTCTGGAGCATCTGCAAATCCTTTCATCATTGGAGTATTTGTCAAACTGAGTCTTGCAAGTAGGCAGAGCACATGTCTCACTGTGGAAATCAATAAAAGAAAAAGATATTAAAAAGGACAGGTGTCCTTACCCACTTAAAGCAAGAAGACAGATATATGATATATATTAAACCAGTCAATTGCCACCCACCCCACTCCACACCTATCCTCACCCCTGAACTTTGAAACAGGAGCTAACGTTATCATAAGAGGGCAGTGAAGTGAACATTCTGGGGTTGATGACATCAAATGTGGCAGCATCCAGGTTCCAGGTCCAGCAGGATTAGCAATAGAAGCATCCACTCTCCTGCAGCAGCAGCAGCAGCAGGTAAATCAGGGCCAGCTGCAGCAGGGAAGTGGTGTCTGCACAGGCCTGGTTCTGTTACTTGATTTTGATTTGTCTGACTGCTGTCTTTTCTCTGGCCACAACTAAGCCTTGTTCACTACTTTTCTAGGGTCACTGTTAGCCAACAAATACCCACTCTATAAAATTGTATTATTTACAAGTGCAGCAACGTTATTTTCTGTTGCTTACTTCTAAAAATCACTGGCCTGCTACATGAGGAGAACTAAGGGATGAGAAACAACAGAACAGGTAACTTGAGGAAAAAAATTATGTGGAATCCTGGATTCCTCTCTTTTCTTCAACTTACATATCCAAACAGCTAGCAAGACCTGCTGTCTTATCCTTCAAAATATATCACCATACATGCTGTATTTATTTTCATTTCTATTACTCCAACCATAGATCAAGCCATACCTCCTGACTATTTTATGAATTTTTAAAATAAATATCCCAGGTTCCATATTAATTAAAAGTTACTTCTTACACGCTAGTCACTGAAAGCTTTCAAATTCTGAGAGATCATCATAATATAGAGAATTTTGCCATAATCTTTATTTTTTACTTATGATAACATTGCGTAAAACTTCTGGGAAAAAAGGAACCAGAGTTCCTTTTTTCTCACAAAATTTTCTCACAAAAACAGCATAGAATGGGAATGAGCAAAAAACTGCCCAAGGGACCAATTTTGGGGGTCAGCAAACTAAGATGGAGCTGCACAAACTTCAGGAGTGAAAGGCACAGATAAATGAAGAACTGAAATGAAAAATGTGAATTACTAAACTCTCAAAGCAGTCAGGAATGGCAGTCATCACCCAACACAGCCATCACAAGGCACACGGACTGGATAAAATCCATGGCTCACTGTAGCCAACTGTAAGGGGGAATAGAGATCTTCCTCCTTGGGAAGAGAAAGGATGCAGCAGAAGGCAGAGAGTGGTTTCTCTTCAGTGAATTTGACCAACAGATTCCACTTTGAATCTTGGCTCTTGCCAGACCAGAAGCATGGGCATGGACAAACAGAGGTTGAAAGAGACATCTCCATGGAAAGATTTGCTAAATGCCATCCACTGGCTGGCAGGAAACTGCAAGAAGAAAAACTACTTTTAGGTCTATCTTGCCCAAAATCCCTGGGAGATTATCTATGCCCCTTTAGTAAGTCCCTGGCCCAAAACAAGCTGGACAATTTAAAGGCCTGGAATAAGTTGAACCAAAATTCCAGAAGAGCCATGAAACAAAATCACTAAGCAAGAGAGAAACTTATCACTGGAGTAAATTCACCAACATATTTAGATGCCTAGACATCAGTAAAAAATTAGAAGCCATACTTGAACAGGAAGATGGTCCAGCAAAAGTAACAAACCAAATATCCTGATGAGATTCATAATTTAGGAAAACTAACCAATGGTACTCACACATATCTCCTAAATAAATTCAAAGAGTTGAAAGAAAGTATGACTATGAGATAGGAGTATGTATTAGTCTGCCAAAAGTGGTGCTGATGAAAAGTACTAGATTCTGTTGGCTTTTATAAGGGATATTTATTTGGGGTAAAATCTTAGTTACAAGGCTCTAAATAGTCCAAATCAAGGTACCATAAGGAGGTATTTTCTCACCAAAGTCTGTTGCCAAGTGTTGAAGCACAATGGTTATTGATCTCTACAAGAGTCCAGCCTTTCTAATCCCCTTAAGGCTCTGTTGGCCCAGTTTATTCTGATCTCAGCTGTAGGCTAAAGGGCTTGCTTCTTTCTGGGTCTTTTCAACTGCTCAGGGCTCTGGTCTCTTAAGCTGCAAACTATCAGGTGATTGGCTCAGCTTTCTTCTGGCTCTTGAATTGTTTGACCCCGCTTCTTTCTGTCACATGACAGGACCAAAATGACCAAGTTCTCTCTGGCTCTGTGTCTATGGAGCTCTCTTTCTTCCTTTGCCTTCTTCTCTGTGTCTTCTTCAGTGAGGGTTCATTTATATAGTCTACCAAGGGGGTGAGGAATCAACTCTGAGTTACACCCTACAGATGTGGTAGAATCAAAGCCCTAATCTTAAAATAATTTAATCAAAGACATCTCAGCTGAATTTAATACAATAATCAAAGGGGATCATGTCCAGAGGAACAAACTAGTTAACAAACATAATTTCTCCTTTTGGAATACATAAATAATCTCAATCTGCCACAGGGTATTATGAAGACACTGGGAGATCATAAAGAACAATTATAAACATGCAAAGAAAAGTAACAGATCTTATGGGAATGAAAGATACAATATTAATAATACATAGGAGACAACAGCAGATTTGAATTAATCAAAGACAGCATTAGTGATATCAAGGACAGAATATTTGAACTTGAAAAGATAGGAGAACAAAAAGAAAAAAGAATGGAAAAATGGTACAGGGTCTCAAGGAATTGAATGGCAATGCAAAATGCACAAATATACATGTTATCAGTGTTCCAGAAGAAGGAAATAGAAAAGGGACATAAAGAATTTTTGAGAAAATAGTGACTAAAAACTTCCCAAATCCTTATGAAAAACATAAATATCAATATTAAAGAAGGACAATGCACCCTAAACAGAATAAATCTGAATAGACCTACAATGAGGCACGTAGTATTCCAAATGATGAATATCAGATAAAGAGAGAAATCTGAAAGTAACAAGAGAAAAGCAATTATTACACACAAAGGAATCTCAATAAGATTAAATGCCAACCACTCATCAGAAACCTTGGAGGTAAGAAAGTGGTATGATGTATTTACAGTACTGAAAGAGAAAAACTGCCAGTCAAGAATTCTGTATCCATCAAAACAGTCCCTTGAAAATGAGAGTGAGTTTAAAGTCTTCACAGACAAACAAAAATTAAGATAGTATGTTACCAAAAGACAAGTGCTACAAGAGATACTAGAGGGAATGCTGTAGCCCAAAAGGAAAACACAAGGGCAAGAGGCTTGGAGAAGAGTGTAGAAATTAAGATTACAAAGAGTAATTAAAAGGGTAAAAAGAAAGGCAATGGTAAGTTTGAAAAGAAAAAGCCAAAGAATAAAATGGACAAAGTAATTAATGCCTTTACAGTAATAACACTGAACATTAATGGATTGAATTTCCCAATCAAAACACAGACTGAGAGAATGGATAAAAAATAATAGCCATCTATGTACTGTCTACAAGAGACTCACCTCAGACATAAAGACACAGCTAAGTTGAAAGTGAAAGGTTGGAAAAAAGTTCCATGCAAATAGCTATCAAAAAACACAAAGAGTAGTGATAATAATATCAGGAAAATTAGATTTTACACACAAAACTTTTTTAAAGGATGAAAAAGTTCATCTTATATTAATATAAAGGGCAATTAGCAAAGAAGAAATAAATATTCTAAGTATTTATGCACCTAACTTGGGTCCACCAACATATATGATGAGCCCACTGGCAAAACTGAATGGAGAAATAGATGTCTTTACAATAATAGCTGGAAATTTCAATGCACCACTCTCAACACTGGATAGAGGAGAAATAAAGAAACAGAGAGCTTGAATTTTATGATAAATGAACTATATTTAACAGGCATTTATAGAGCATTACACTCCCAAACAATAGAATATACATTCTTTTCAAGCATTCATGGATCCTTCTCCTGGAGAGATCATATGTTGGGTCACACAACAGGTCTCAATAAATTTAAAAAGATTGAAATAATGCAAAACAGTTTCTCTGATCATAATGGAATGAAGCTGGAAATCAATAATAGAAAATGGGAAAATTCACAAACATATGGAAATCAAAGAAGAAACCTTAAATAATCATTGCATCAAAGAAGAAATTGCAAGAGAATTCAGTAAATATATGGAGACAAATGAAAACAAGAATGCAACATATCAAATCCTATGGGACACAGCAAAGGCAGTGCTGGGAGGGAAATTTATAACACTCAAAGCTTACATTTAAAAAAAAAGAGGGTTTAAATGAGTGACCTAATTGCACACTGAAGAATTGGAAAAAGAACTGCAAACTAATCCCAAATCTAGCTGAAGAAATAATAAAAATCAAAGCATAAATAAATGAAATTGGGAACAACAAAAAAAAAATAGAATCAACGAAGTTAAAAGTTGATTCTTTGAGAAGATAAACAAAATGAACAAAACTTTAGACTCACAATGAAAAAAGAGAGAGATGATGCAAATTAATATGAGAAGGGGAGTACTACCACTAACCCTGCAGAAATGAGAGATCATAAGAAGATACTATGAATAAATATATGCCAAAAAACTAGACAATGTAGATGAATGGATAATTTCCTAGAAACACACAAACCCACACTGACCCTAGAAGAAATAGAAGACTTCAACAAACAAATTACAAGTAAAGATTGAAACAGTCAGCCTGTCAGCATAGACCTCCCAAAGATGAAAACCCCAGGACTAGATGGCTTTACAGTTGAATTTTGCCAATCATTTAAAGATGATCAAATAGGCTTCTTGCTCAAGCTATTAAAAAAAAATTGAATGGGAAGGAATGCTATCAAACTCATTTCATGAAGCCTACAACACTGTAATACCAAAACCAAATAAAGATACTATAAAAAAAATTGCAGACCAATTTCTCTAATGAATAGAGATACAAAAATCCTCAATAAAATATTTGCAAACTGAATCCAAAAGCACATTAAGAGAATTATATACCATGGTCAAGTGGACTTTATCCCAGTTATGCAAGGGTTTTTCAACACAGCAATATTGAGGCATTTTTGGAACTTGTAGCTCTCCTTGAATGATATTGCAGGGACAGATGCAGGACATTATATATCCTGTCATAACCCACTGAATGGACTGTGAGAGAGTGTAATCTACAATGTAAACCATAATCCATGATGTGTAACAGTGCTCCAAAATGTACTCATCAAATGCAATAAATGTACCACACTAATGAAAGAAATTGTTGATGTGGCAGGAGTGGGAAGTGGGGTTTTGGGGAACCTCTTACATTTTTTATTTTTTTATTTTATTTGATTTTATTTTTTTAAAGATTTATTTATTTATTTAATTCCCCCCCTCCCCCCGTTGTCTGTTCTCTGTGTCTATTTGCTGCTCTTGTTTCTTTGTCCGCTTCTGTTGTCGTCAGTGGCACGGGAAGTGTGGGTGGCGCCATTCCTGGGCAGGCTGCACTTTCTTTCGCGCTGGGTGGCTCTCCTTACAGGGCACACTCTTGCGCCTGGGGCTCCTCTACGCGGGGTCACCCCTGCGTGGCAGGGCACTCCTTGCACGCATCAGTACTGCACATGGGCCAGCTCCACACGGGTCAAGGAGGCCTGGGATTTGAACTGCAGATCTCCCATGTGGTAGACAGACGCCCTAACCACTGGGCCAAGTCCGTTTCCCCCTCTTACATTTTTTAATGTAACATTTTTTTGTGATCTGAATATCTTATGAAAATAATAAATGCATACAAAAATCAATTAGTATAATTAACCACATTAGTAAATTGAAGAAGAAAAATCACATGATCCACTCAATTCGTGCAGAAACAATGACAAAATACAACATCTTTTCTATATAAAAATACTCCAAAGGATAATAATCCAAGTTAGCTTTCTCAAAATGGTAAAACGTATATATGAAAAACCCACAGGTAACATTATACTCAACAGTGAAAGATTGAAAGCTTTCCCAATAAGATCAGAAAAATACAAGGACAACCACTGTCACCACTGTTATTAAATATTGTGCTAGAAGTTGTTGCTAGAGCAATACGCTTAGATAAAGAAATGAAGGGCCCAAAATAAGAAAGAAGAAGCAAAACTGTTGTTATTCATTCTAGAAAATCCTGAATAATCCACAACAAAGCTACCAGAACTTAATAGATGAGATTACCAAAGTGGCAGGATACAAGATCAATATACAAAAATCAGTAGTGCTTCTATACACTACTGATGATCAATCTGAAGAGGAAATCAGAAAAATATCCATTTATAAAAGCAACTAAAAGAATCAAATATTTAGGAATAAACTTAACCAAGGACATATAGGACTCATATTCTGAAAACTACAAAACATTGCTAAAAACAAAAAAACAACAACAAAAAAGAAGAAATACATAAATGGAAGGACATTCCATCTTCATGGACTGAAAGACTAAATATTATTAAGATGTCAATTCTACCCGAATAGATTTACAGATTCATTGCAATCCCAGTAAAAATCACAGCAGCCTTTTTTTCTTTTTTCTTTTTCTGCAGAAAAGGAAAAGTCAATTATCAAATTTATTTGGAAGTGTAATCAGTCCTAAAAAGTCAGAAACATCTTATAAGGGAAGAATGGAGTTAGGGGACCCTCCCTTCCTAAATAGCCTAAGTGTCCATCAACTGATGAATCGATAAACAAAATGCAATACTACTAGACTTCAAGAAGAAATGAAATTGGGATGGCTATGACAACATGATGAATCCAGGACATTATGTTAGGTGAAATAAGCCAGACTCAAAAAGGACAAATATTGTTTGGTCTCACTAATATGAATGAAATACGATGAGTAAACTCATGGAGGCAAACTCTAGAGTATAAGTTACTAGGAGATAGAATGTAGGTTGAGCTTAATGTGCACAGCATTATTAATAAGATTAGTTGTAGAAGTGTGGAAATGAATAAAGTCGATAGTAACATAATGAGAATAACTAACACTGCTGATTTATAAATATGATTGTGACTGAAAGGGGTAATCTGTGAATGTAAATGTCAAGTGAAAGGAAAGTAGAGAACAATCTAGGGAATGCATAATATAATGATTTTGGTGGTGGATGAAGACTGCAGTTAATATTATAAATATAAGAATGATCTTATTTTACAATGTGCTAAGTATATGGTGATATATGGGAAAATTACAACTAATGTAACTTATGGACAATAGCTAACATTAATATTCTAATATTTTGCACCATCTTCAATAACATATTATTGCAATCCTGAGAGACAGCAATAGTGTGATATAAGGAGGTATGGCATTTTTCCTTTTGGAGTAATGAAAGGATTCTAAAACAGACTTAGGTAAAAACAGCACAATTCTGTGATGAAAACAAGAGCCATTGAGTATATGCTTTGAACAGATTGTTCAAAGCATGAGATTGTATAACACAGGGAATACAGCAGTGAACGATAGACTGTAGTCAATAGAAAAAATATGAGAATGTTCTCTCATCACCTGTAGCAAATATATAATACTAATATAGGGTGTTAATTGGATTGGTTTGGGGAAAAATATATCAAATGTGCTTATATGGGCCATATAGTAGTAATATTTTTATCATGCTCTTTAAGAGGTGTTAACAAATGTTTCACAACAAGGCAAGGTGTTGATATTTAAGAGATTTATGAGAGCCGTGTATCATGAGGATCATGATATGAATATTTGTTTTATAAATTTACAAATTTTACTATGCAATTATTGTTTATGTATGTTGACGTATGATTGACAAACATCAATTAAAAAGTTTAACAAAAAAGACAATGAGTATAAATCACATATTAACTGCAATGGTTTTTCAGTGCTCTGTCCTTCTTCATGTCTTGAAATTGGGGTAGAATTGCAAAAGCCTCTTCATCCTCCACTTTCATCCATGTAGGGAGGTGCAGAGAGAAACAATTTAATCACTTGTCAAGCTCTTAAAACAATCTGCTCAGTGTTTTTTTTCCCCTGAGGTGACCAGCTTACTTCAATTTAATGATTTGCAGACATATCATGTTACAATTTTTCTCTTTCATATGGAACAAGTAAAGACTTGATTTCTCTGTTTTATAGTCATGATAAGAAGTTACAAACCTGGAAAATTCTTATAACACAGTTGAATAGAAAGACTACAGAACACTTCCTCTGCTGGTTATTATTTATATAATTGATTCACAAGTACATAAAATAAGAAAATTTATCCATCTTCTATTGCTCTAGAAAATTTTCCCTGTTTTGTGGTTTGGAAGATTCTATAATTGAATCCATCTGTGCCTGGGGTTTCAACTTCCTTTCTTTTATTCCTTTCTATATTTCCTTTCTTTCTTTACTTCATTTCTTCCCTCCCTCCCTTAAATTGAAGGAAACCAGCCTCCCTCTCCCTCACTCCCTCCCTCCTTTCCTTCCTCCTTTCCTTCCTTCCTTCCTTCCTTCCTTCCTTCCTTCCTTCCTTCCTTCCTTCCTTCCTTCCTTCCTTCCTTCCTTCCTTCCTTCCACTCTTAATTTTTCCTTTCTTCTTTGGGGGGGCGGGTAGAAGGTTTTAAATAACAACTTTGATTCCTTTAAGAGATATCAGACTACTTTAATTTTCCATTTTTCTTCTGTCATCTTTAATAAGTGGTATTTTCACAAAGGTTCCTATTTTATTCCCATTGTTAATTTTGCGTCATACAAATACATCATATCCTCTCTAAATATCTTTTCATGTCTTTGAGATATGTAATAATTCCTTTTTCATTCCTGATATTAGTAACTCTTTTTTTCTATTTTTTCCTGAATCAGTCTTGCTAAAAGCTTACCAGTTTTTTTTAAATGTTATTTTCAGGTCATCAATTTTTGTTTAATCTTATATCTATCTTATTAACCTTTGCTTTTACATTTATGATTCCTTTAGTTGTCCCATGTGTAGAAGAGAATAAAGACAAATGAGCATAATTTTATATGATTACAAATCAGAGTGCAAAACTTAAAAGCTTGAAAATGTTACAGCTGAAAAATGAAGGATTGTGGGATGAAGAAGAAAAGAAAAATAGAAATACTCTAAAGTCTTCACCAGAATTTTTTATATTGTCTTGAAACATTTTCAGTGGACAAATTAAGAAAAAATTTATTAGGTTTATATTTAAAATTATAAGTATAATTACTGGAAGAACTAAGATTTATAATAAATCTGATAAAATCTGAAGAGGTGGGAAGTGAAATGAAGTTTTTATCAGCTAAATGTATAAGCAATATACCTCACGTGGTATTTAATAAAGACTAATATTACCATTTTTTCCAGTACTTTGGTAACCACAGTGTTTCAATTAACCTTGTGTTTAGCTTTGAAAAATGTGGAAAAATGACCGAATTCAAATAAAGGATTTTTTTCCTCTCATATAAAAATCCCTGTAGGTAGGTTTTGCAGGTGTCAGAATGCAGCTTCCTTGATTTGATGCTTTTTCAAGTTTCTCTTACATGCCGATCTGCCACCCTAAATGTGAGATTTTCAAATTATGAACCAAGAACACGACTAATATTCTAGCACCGTTTGAATTAACTCTATCAGAAAATGGCACAAAAGATGGGTGTGATCTTTCTAATTAGGACATTTCTGTGATATTCACATAAATTTCTACTTACATCTAATATCCACATCATAATTAAATGATGTATCCTGTGCAAGAAATATTACAAAATGTGGTCTTTATTCTTTTGGCAATAGGCTCAACAAAGGAAAAGTCAAAAGACTGAAAAATTACACTGGAGTAAGAGGCAAGTTTTTTTCTACCAGATACCAGAAAAAGAAAAGGAGAAATGTTTAAAAGGGGTTATCTGAGGTTTAAACAGACTGAGTTGGAGGTTATAGAAAGCTGTAAGAAAACATTCAATAGCTATTACAATTAGGTAGAATAATATTGTGTAATAGCAATAAAAAATAGTCATACTGCTTAGTAGAATAAAAGATTTATAAAAACAAAATAATCAGTATGATGCCATTATTTAAAAAGCAATCTAGGTATATATTTATTTATGCATGTAAAAAGACAAGCATACATATAAAACTTTTAGAAGGAAATATATCAATTGTCATGTGTCACTATTTTTATTTGCATTTTTACTTATCTGTTCTGAAATATTACACTATTTGCAAATGAAATGCAAAATTTAAGAAGTCTTGTGCGTGCATGTATGTGTTTCTAAGCCAATCAGCTAGAAAACCAAAATGTTAATCTGCATGATTCAGATTCACATGAAAGTATTCTAAGCTCTCAGCTAACTTACCATATCTTTTATGATGTTCAATTCTTTTCTGCATTTTACAAGGATGTTATGACTCCATGAAATATTTTGAAGCAACAATGGTGATGGGTGACTTTAAATCTTTATAAATAACAACAAATGTGACTTTTAAAATTATTATTGCCTCATTAACTCAACCATCTCCAAATTGTAATAAATTAAAATCTAAGAAAAATGATTAATTAATGTGTTAGCTCTACATGAAACACTGTTTGACTAGATAGACTAGTTAGAAATACAAAATGACCTGGTGAGAAACCATCTGTATTTCTGTCCAACCCCTTAAAAGCATTCCTCTGCTGTCATTATCACAGTGTTCAATAACAATGTAACAGAAGCCTTATCATCAGGATATCATGGGTGTATTTCAGGTCCTCTTGACATTTTTCCTGTCTCCTAAAACATTTCTAGGTTAATTGTCTTTATTGGGCATCTTTCCATATCTACTTGGAATCCAAAATACAGATTTTTACAAATCCTGAAAATGCATTCATTTCAGTCTAAAACCAAGTCCTATATGCCAAAAAAGCAAGAGAGGGAAAATACAGAAATGAATGTTGCTCACAAAATCATATCAACAATTCACTTGATTGTGTTGATATTGTTTATTACTCAACTAATAATTGCTTTATATAAAACTATTGAATCATGTTTTCCAAGACCTACAAAACTCTATTTCAAAAAAATTATGAAATACAAAGATTTTAAGACTTATAAAATAATTAAAGATATAACGAACCTTATCAGGTAATTATCCACCAACTTTACCAATTCTTAATATCTTGCTAATCTTGTCTCTTTTATCTTCCTTCCACTTTTTTGAAGTCTTTAAAGCAAATTCCATATATTCATTATTTCACTCATAAATAATTCTGAAATATATAAATTATTAAAAATACAATGCCGAATATTTCACTTAAATTAGAAATTTCTTAATGTCTAATAGAAAATACAGGTTTAAATTTTCCTAATTGTTTCAATTTTAAAAATTTTATTAAATTAGCACCCAAATATTATTCACATACTGCAATTTGTTGATATGCTCATCAAATTCATATCATTTGTGCAGGTTCTTCACTGACATTTTAAAGCCATTTATTTGTTGAAGTAATCAATATTTTTAGGTGTTAAATTTTTCATGTTTTAAGTGTGACTGTTTCCTCGTGGTATTATTTAACTTGTTCTTTGTCTCTGGTATTTTGTTTAAATTAGTTATATATAGAACCTTGATTATATTCAGGTTCAAATTTCTGGCAAGGATTCCCCATAGGCCATGCTCTGTATTTCTTATTAGCTTTAATAAAAGGCGCAATAAAGATGTCTTAGGTTCACCTTCATAAAATTTTATATTATAGGCCTGGAATTTCTTTTTTGATCTATGTGTTTTTGGTAAGTATATTCATAAATATCTAAGTGCATGGATTTTTATACTTCCTGATTTCTAACCTGTCAAAGAAAGTACTTTGTACAATACCAATTAATTTCAAATTTGTTCAAATTTGCTCAATGGCTTAAAAGTAAATATATATTTTCTGTTAGCTATAGCATTCTCTCCATGACCGTGGCATCAAGCTCATTAATTGTGGTGTCAAAATAATTTCATATTCATTTTTTATGCTATCAATTACTAAGAGATGTGTATTAAAGCATTCCATGAAGCTGCAGCATTCTTTTAATTTTGCCCAGTTTTTGCTTCAAATACTTTGAGGCTATTTTATGAAATGCATGCAAGTTTAGTGTTACTAGATCATCCTGGTGAAATTTTAATATAGTATGAAGGAATCTTTTTTTTTTTAAATCACAAATTATAGATAGATTAGAAAGATAGATTAGATAGATAGATAGATAGGTAGGTAGATAGATAGATAGATAGATAGATAGATAGATAGATAGATAGATAGATAGATAGATAGATAGATACGTACATACATACATACATAGATTCTGGTATTATTATTAGTATAAACCATCATTCCAACATTCTTCTGGTAGAATTTTAGACTCACTGGGATAATTTTTCTGTATTTAATTTTCAAATTTCCCAAGCCCTTAAACATTTTATATATGTCATTGTAAACAGTTTCTTGGCCTAATTTCTTATTTATCTCATCAAAAAATTTATGTCTTTGAATTGGTGAAATTATTCCCTTTATTTTTATTATAATTGCCAATATATTAAGATTCATTTTAACACATTTTTGCACTTTCTCTTTACTCTATTTAACCTGTTTTTTGTTTTTTGTTTTTTGTTTTTTGTTTTCTCTTTCCAGCCTTTTTCTTTTGGAGGGATGAGCAGATTTCTTTTTAAATTTTTATCCCTCCACTGGTTTGGTAGTTGTGTATTTCTTTTATATTTTAAAATAATATGCCTATTCAACAAATTTTCAACTGCATTAAATGAATAAAAGAGTGAATGAATGAATGAATGAATGAAAAGTCATAATATGGGACAGAATCAATTCATGGTCTCTCAATTTGGAAACTGCTTAAGGAGATGGACAATAAATCTTGTGATCTCTTTAATTTGTGTCATAAGTGAAATGTGTTTTCTTTCATCTTTTGGGTAGCAATTTCCTCAGGAAAATAGAAGAACAAGAAACAAAACTTGCATTAGCTTCAGTAGTAAGCATATCATTTAATTGACCTGTAATGTGGGAAAAAATACTGCTGCCAAGTAAGATTTTCCTTGATTCAGTAAGAATCAGTGGTTTTATAAGAAGGAAAAAAGTACCCTGCAAAATCTGGGTTAGAAAACAATGTTAGTTTTAGAATATAATATTAAAGTATTTTATGTATACAGCTCCAAAAACTAAGGCTCAGTTTAAATTTTGCTTTCCTGTGTTATATTTGAAATATATTATAAAGCTTACAAGGAAAAAGTAGTTGTTTTATATATTTTTTAAAATTTCTTTTAAAGAATGAGGTGACTCTGAATTAACCTATAAAGTGCTTACTGTTTCCATGGCTTTATATGTGGTAGTCACCACAGCTAGATTTGATAAGGTCCAAGAGGAAAATGCTAAGTGATTTGGTCATGAAATTAATCAGTTGACACAAATTAAAGGCATTGAAGGACCCATCATCTCAGTTACAGAGCAGAATGAAGGAGCATATCTTCCACAATGCAAAGGAGTCTCTTTATTATTTTAAGGATGATCTTATTATGTCATCATATATCCCTAGTAGGAATAATGGTATGCATAGCTTTACATCCAGGCAATTTTAATTTAGAGTTTTCAACATAAAACAGTTTTGCAACTTCTTCTGAGGGGCAAATATAATGCAGCCAGAAGGTAAAAATGTACCCAGAGAGTGACAGACTTCCCACTTAGGACATGTAAAGAAAACAAATATTGAAAAATTCCATTTATTGACTATTTATTCTGTGCCAATCATTGTGCTAAGCACTTTACATGTGCTATCTAATGTATTACTAGTAATCAACTAATTTATTCAAAATATTTATTGATCTACTATGAGCCAAGAATCCTTCTAGGCATTCGAGGTAAAGAATAAATAAGAAAGGTGAATTCTTTGGTCTTGCAGAGCTTTCATTCTAGTGGGAGAAAAAAAACATTAAAAACATTAAAACAAAAAATATATGTATAATAGATATATAATAGTATATGTGGTAATATATTATAGGGGAAGGAAACAGCAAAGTCAATAATTCTGAAGAAGGAAAGACCTTGACTAGTATGGTATAAGTAGAGTAAGCCCAGGAGAATGAGAGGTTGATATTTTCTCTCCATTTTCCAAATGAGCAAACTACAATTTAAAGATTGTGTATCTATCTCAGTCAAAGGAACACATAGCTAAATAGAAGAAAATCAATTCTTGATACCAAAGGCAGTGTGTGCCACAATAACAACGATATAAGTAAGCCTGAATTAATTCTTTCCCATTTAAGTATTCTCTTTCTGACCATTTGTAAGTTCACATTATTGCTTTTATTTGTCTTTCCATTTTTTTAAAGTCATTGGTTAACTGGTCTTAATTCTCAGACTTCGTGTCTATATTCATCCATACTATTAATATCAACTTGACTTATTCCTGCTTTCCTATTATTAAATCTACCCAGATCGTGCTCTTGTTCCATGCCACATTGACTCCTTTTGGCTACTGGACTAAAGTTTCTGATTCATTTTGGACATTTGGTGTTCAATCCTAGACTCCCATATTTGTAATTTCTGGCTATTATTCAGGGCCATCACCTTTTAGAGATATATATTCTAGTTCTCTAACTCCTTGTCAGGTCTTGAGCCTTGGCCTTAATAAATGGATTTTGTATTAAATTTTCACTTATATTCAAGAACATATAAACTGTTCTAATTTATATTTCTGCATTTATCATATTATATCCCAAATGAGCACTTTGATCCATGGTTTACACAACACCTGGATCTTTCCTTTTTTTCCTTAAACTTTTTTTTGTATCTATCTAATTGAGTCAAAGGATTCATTTTGGGGTATAGCTAAACCATTTTAAAAGGAATTATAGTTTCACAATAAGCAAAGGTAGAAATTCAAGTCTGCAGTAGATGGACTATTCCCAAGACAATGGGATAGCTACTGAGAATTTTTTGTTAAGGGAAGTAATGCAAATAACATAATTTTAGGGAAAATTATTCTGGTACATTGTACTCACAATGGATTTATTGAGAAGAAAAAACAGGAAAGAAGAATAAAGTTAGGATCTACTGCATTAAGCTGAAACTATGAAGTAGTCAAGTCCTGAGCTAAATGTGTAAAACTAAGAATTGAAAGGCAAAAATAATTATGAACAATAGCAAAAACAGAGTACTCTGGCTTATGATATTTTATTTGCTATATGAGATAAAGAAGAGGCAATGATTAAGGATTATTTTAAGTTTTTTTGGTCTGGGTTGTTGGTTATAATGTGTCACAACTGGAAAATCATATGGAAAGGGATGATTTATCCCTATGGATGAGTTTCATTTTAGATATGCTGTACTTGAAGATCCTAGAAAAATATTTAAATGCTAATGCCTTACAGGCAGTGGAAAATAAATTGGAAGTTTTGATGACAAATCAAATCTAAAGTTGAGTTTTGGAACTCATCCGCCTGTATATAATAGAATATTTTAAGATTGGAGATCCTGGAATCTGCTCCTTATGTCTATGTAGTGGCCATAGTTACTTTAGTTAAAATATTATACAATACATATCATAGGTGTTAAAGACAAAAATGTTAGAAACAGAGGCAAGATAATGTGGTACCATGAATCCAAAGGGAAATAATTTCCATGAATTATGAGTCTGAATTGAAAATTTTGACATGGACCATGCAAAGAAAATTAACAACAACAAAAAAAAATCATCGAATTTGACAGTTAGAAAGTAATTAGAAACCTTTGAGAACCATGGTGTGAATATATTCATATGCAACTATCAAGAAAACAGCATTTCTAGAATTTACATCCATATTGCCAAAATTTCTCTACTTTGCCCACACTCACTCATATTTTGATATGACTTATAAGTGTCACTAATCTTTTATCATCATTTGAATAATAGAGAAACTGAGGCAGAGAGTGAGGGTACATGTTTACAAATGTCTAATTAAAATACATAATTTAAAATTTGCTCTATTATTCCTTGAATAGCAAACTAAATGTTCTTTATTGTCACTGCAGCAAGCTCTGTTACTTTATGATATGATCAACTCAGGCATGTAGTTAAATGATATATAAATAACAATCAATTCAAATTAAATTATTCCATTTTCGGATGTAAAACCCACCAAACCAGTTCATATCACATAGTTGTATAATTCACTGTAATTACATAACTTTCATATGGTGCTTAAAAAAATTGATAGGCTGACATTAAAGCAAAATGACTTAAACCTACCTTAATTTGAAATGTAATGATCACATTACTAATGAAAGCTTCTTCCTAAATTTTGGAATTTATCTCCAAGGAAATTTATGAGTTTCCCCCTAACGTACTTTAACAATATTCATAGGAAAGCCCAGGGGAAAGTACATTAACAAAATTTCTATTTATTTGTCATATATTTTTCATATTCCCTGAGTAAAATTGTTTTATTTCCAGTCTGCTGAGATTACAAATATATTTGTCCATAAATAGTAGCAATCTCCTTTATAATTAGACTCAACTTTAGTGATTTATACTGTAATAAAATAAGCCAGATTCTAGGACTTTGATCACTACTCAGAGATGAATATGGCATCACTAAAGGTTTGAGACTAAATGAAAAAAAGACAAAATCCCTGCTATCAAGATGTTGCATATATGTCAGTGAGAGTTAGAGATTTCCTAATTTAGTTATAACCTTAAGACTTCAAGCAGTTATGACATTTTTTGCTGGCCCATAATATATACAAAACAGACTTTTTAAATAAAAGGGTCTGAAACTATTACTTTTTCAATACTGAATGTAATAGTATATTCAAATAAAAATTACCCACAAGACACATGCCTGGAAACAATGAGGCAGCTAGCTTCTTTGAGAAAGTAAAAGATGTGCCAAGTGCAAGATTTTTCACTGAAGAAAGTATGTGTGGGAGCGTAGACAGACTGCAGTTCTCTAACTCATTGGGGAGCAGTGTGCCCAGTGGGATTGAAACAAGCATAAAGGCAAGATTATGGCCTATGGAGCCTTTCAAATGCTCCCCACAGACCTTAACTGCTAATTCACCAAAAGGATTTTAATATGTTTTTGCCAGAGAAAATAAAATTATATTTTATTGTAAGGCTAACTATAAAACATATACCAGCAAGGAGGTGCTTGACTTGATTTTCTTCAGAGTGTGCTTTAAATATTAGTCATATTTGGACTCTCTAGGTTTTTCTCACCCACACATTTATCTATAGGTCTCAAAAACTTTTATTTCATGTATATTGCCTGAGTCCAGTCTTTGTTTCCGAACTTAATTTTTATTTTTCTAATTTTCATTATGGAGAATGTCAAACTCATTGCAAAATAGATATACTAGTATAATGAACAAATCTATCCACTTCGATTTTGTAAAGCCTGTAACATCAAAGCCCCCAACATCTCTAGCCTCCCCAATTTTTTCTAAGTAAAATTCAGACAATGTATTATTTCCTGCAAAACTATTTTAGTATATCTCTAAATTATAACTATTTTAAAACATAGCTATAACAATATTATGAACAATATTTTTCATTTAAAAAATGTCTGATTTTCTAACTTTCTCAGTTATTTTTTAACCATTTGTTTGTATAAATCACAGTCAAACCAAGACCCTTACAATTTAATCTGTTGATATTCATTTTAAGGTTTTTGTTTTTTAATCTGCAGGTTCCACTTCTGTATCTTTTACTCCCCTTTGCAATTAATTTCTTTTAACTAGTTGTTTGCCCTGTGGGATTTCTCTCAGCCTAGATTTTACTGGCTTTTGTTCCATTGACTTCATTATGAAATGTTATTCCCGATTTTCTGTATTTTTTGTAAATTGGTAGTTAGATCTAGGCAATCAGATATGGTTTCAATATTTTGGAAATAATATTTTCCAAAATTTATTGTGTATTTCCATCAATTTGTGCATTATGTCTAGATTTACTTTATTTGGGTATGTATTCATTTATTTATTTTTGAGATCATGTGAAAATACATGGACTAGTGCCTTCACCAAAGGGGTAAATTATGTACCATTAACTCTCAAACAACTTTGTAAAGAAATTTTCCCACTTTTTTTTGCCTCGTAATGCCCAAATAAAAATTTTTTTTCAAATAAATTACAAAACAAAATCATTTCAACCTGGCTTCCATTTCAGGGGCTGTTTTTTACTGCCCTTCAGTTCTCTTACTTCACTCTTTCAATCCTTTGTGAAATACTGCATAACTATGAGCCTAAGAGAAGAAGAAGAAATCAGAATTAGTTGAAAGTATGAGAAATCACGGCTAATTATAATTTTAAGAGTATATTTTTAAAAAGCAATTGGTAATTTTTGTTCAAAATATTTTATAGAATTTGTTATATCAAAAACACATAAAGACTTTTTTTTCTTATAATATCTCATAGGATAAAAAGTTTTAAGGAATAGAATAAGAAATTTTGAGGAATATGAGGAATATAACTTTGCAATATTCAGTTTGAGAGTTAACTGAGTTCTATGACAGAATATTTTCTGTTTATGGAAACTTCCCTATGTATATAATGACAAGATATTTTTGACCCACAACATAATTCATTCAGCGATTAAGACATAGGTAAATCATGGTTAAACTGTTCTCATTTACTTATCAGCAATTTTGGAGTTATGCTTATAAGAATGAATGACACTCTGCTGGTGTTTCACCCACTAAGACTTAACAACTACGTATGTCAGAGCAAACTTTTATTTTCATTGCAATCATCGACCAAAGCATTGTATTTCTGGAAATTGCTGTTCTATTTCATAACTCCATGTTTTCCACCTATAAATCTTTTATCAGTGTAATTCATAACTGCTTAGCTGTCTATAGTTCTAAAGGTTTGTTAACGTTTAGCAGTGACAAGTCTGCCATAAGAAACCTACCAATCTTTCCACTTTCCAAAAACAGAGAAAGTTCATTAGCACCTTCTTAAACTGAGAAATGAAATAGTTTGCCAGACATAATTCAAATTCAAAGGATGAAAATGACGTATTTTTCTGGACAATTGATTTTACCATCAGCTTCAGTTAAAATACTTGATTTTTTCCCTTCTAAAACATCACAAAAATGACAAGTGAAATACCACATAACACATCAGCCAAGGGTATATTGAATAAGGAGGGGAAATAATATTTTTAAAATTTACCTGACAACTAATCCAAAATTTAGAAACTTTTTTTATTGTTATTTGCAAACCTGGTAAATTAGCATCAAAAGTTCAACAGAAGTGATGAGAGAACAAAATTGCCAGTGATAAGGAAAGATCTTAATATCAACGGTACCTTAAATGCCCATTCTTTCTCAAGAGAAACCCAACACTAAACTCTGCACTTTAATATGTAAACCCATTGAAGAGACAATGTTTTACCTGGTTCTTTACCACACAGAAGTATAAAGCAAGTAACCCAGAGATTTTGTTGGTCTTCATTACATTAGGAATGATGAAGTCTGTGAAGAAAAGTAATCTCACAAAATTTAGTATTGAATAAACTGATAAAGATACATTCAACCACATATAGCAATTTTGTTTTCTAGAATGAAAACTGTTTTCTGGATAAATGTCTCCACATAACCAGATTACAAAACTGGAAATTTGTTTCTTTGAGATGAAAAAATATTGAATTTGTAGTTAAGTACCTTCCATTCTTTAACAACTATTTCCTTGAGGGACCGAGTTGTGAATGAAGGACTATTTTACCTCCCAGCAAGGAAATACACCTTTTGAATTTTCCATCAAGAGCAACATGTAAGTGTGTCCCATGCCAATTCTTCAGCATCACTCTGTGTATCTCTCATTAGAAATTCTCTTAATATACATAAAAAAGAGTGAAAGTAATAATTGGCATTTGTGTCCCCTATGTAGATGACTGCATTTCTAAAATATTATAACAAGACTGAAAAAGACTCCAGTTGTTACACTTAATTGAGTTTACCTAATTTTAATTAAATCAAACATTCCAAAATTTGTAAACATGATGCAATATCATTTTGTCATAACCTAACAAACAGAAAGGGAATTACTTTTTCCATGAGACTGGTTAATTTGAAGTATATTATGCTATATCAAGCTGTGTTATATTATACTGATATGATATATTATGCTTTATAATACCAGAATGGATAGAATGCAAACTCTCCATTATGTTTAATCGACAAGGAAGAACCCCTTTAAGCTACAGCTTCAGAATTTGAAAGGATATCATGCAATATCCTCTACTGTAAATGGTATTCTGGTGGCAGTGCCTCAGAAGATGTCTCTACTAAAGTTCATATTTTTACCTGGGAAGGAATGTGGTCTAAGAGTTTGGAAAGCATAGTTTTCTGATGATCAATAGTAACCATTTTCTCCAAAATGTCGTCTATTTATTGGGCTCTGTAAGGGTCTCTTTGGAATGTAAAAAATAGTTGGCAAATAATTGTCATACATAATTCTAAAGAACTCATACTCTTATAATTAGGCACATTTAACAATTAAGAAAATCATTAATTATAGTTACTGTTGATTTCAGAGGATGTCCATTCATAGTATAGCTTGGAGTTAGTTTTTTTTTTCTCTCAATTTAATTATCTGCATGGTCTCAAGCTTTTAAATTATTAACTATAAATAACCTAATTTGTAAAGTCTGGAAATCACTATAGAAATTTCTGGAATTGCAAGTAAATAACTTAAGAATCTAGCAGAGATTTAATAGATTATTAACTAACTACAGAAAAAAAATCCACTGTATGAAAACCAGCCATGACTTCAGCCTTAAGAATGAATTCAACCTTGCATTAATGAGCAGATATCACTATGGCCATCTTTTGTATATTTGGTTCTCTCTCTCTCTCTCTCTCTCTCTCTCTCTCTCTCATTTTTTCCAAACCCATTATTGATTAGTTAAGAGGAAAATCTCCCATGTTTCCCGCCAATTTCTAAATACCTTATGAAAAGACTCTCTTGAGTCAGGCCTATTTTATTGGGGAATGGGAGGGTGCTGGGAGAGAAGTGTGCACTAGTTGCTTTGTGTTTTAACAAATTTATTGATATAAACTTTTCATGCCATAACATTTACCCATTTTGAGCATCTAATTCCACCTCCACACACTACTGAGTATCCTATTCATTTCATGTAGAGATTATACTTGTTGCATTTTTTTACTAATCTTTTATTACATTTCGATTATTTTATTACATTTCATATGTTCCTTATTTCTTGCTTCACTATAAACTAGAATACTGTTTCCTACAATTTGTATTGTTTTGTCTTTCATTTCTGAGAGATTTTATGTTTTTTATCATTGAGTTATTACTTTATGATGTTAATAAAGCTACTTAATATTTTAAAAATACATATATATGGAATTTTTCTTCCTTAAATTGATCACCCTTTATTTTTTCCATAGCTAAAGATAACTCCATATGCATTTTAAAAACTGAGAGAATCAGATGGGCCTTAAACAGTTGAGTCTCTGCTTCCCACATCGGAGGCTCCACAGTTCTGTTCCCAGTGCCTCCTAAAAACAAAAACAAACAACAAGCAAGCAAACAAACAAGAAAATCAACTCAGGGGACCTGACGTGGCTCAGTGATTGAGCACTGGCTTCCCACATAGGAGGTCCAGGGTTCAATCCCAAGCCCTGATACCTCAAACAAACAAACAAACAAACAAAACTTGATGAAGGCAGACAGTAATCAGTATTTTTCATTTCCTACACCCAACCCTAGAAACTGACCCTTTTCTTTAGCTAAAGTTTCTACTTTAGCTAAAATTTATACAGAGGCTAGATAACCAGGACCAAGTCCAATTCAGAGTAGTTTACTATTTCTTTTACTATGGAAAAAATACTCTGACACACAATTTATAATATTTCAGACATTACTTTGAATTAATCAAACATAGTATTTTATTTCCATTTTCTCAAAGGAAACATTTTTAATATCATTGTCTTTTTTTTTTAAATATAAAATCTGCACTCCCTCAATCAACATACAAACTTTCATGAATTCCATCCTTCTTACTCCCCTAGGTCCAGCTACTATGTTGTCTCCACAAGAATTATTTCCTCAGTCATAAGAAGCCATTTTTTTATTAGATCCCATAACTTCATACATTTTTATGTGCCTTTGTAAATATTTCCTAAGTCCCTGGATTATGTTATGTGCCCTGTCAGGGCTCAGAAAACATCCTATTCCTGCCTCTATTATAGAAACCACCATAATATTAAAAATGTCAATGATTTGACATCTTTCTTTTCCATAGTACCTAATAGTATATAAGCAATTAATGCTTGATGTTAGCATTCACATGGTAATTGATAATTCATTACTATTAACTCAATGAATACATTAATGAATTGGTCAATAACCATGAAAATTATAAGGAGCATGGAAAAACAGTATCAGTATAATTTCTATCATTTACTGAAAATGTATTTTGTTTATTAACTAGTTTTTAAATTATTTGTTTTTCAATTGTGGTAAAATACATATAACATAAAATTCATTTCAACCACTCATAAGTGAATAATTCTTTGACATTAGGTGTATCTGCAATATTGTATAACTTCCACCACTACCAATTTCCAGAAAGTTTTCATCATCCCAAATAGAAACTAATATCCATTAAGTAATAGCTCACCATTCCTCCCTACCTCCCACCCCTAGTTATCACTGTTCTCCTTTCTATCTCTAAGAATTTGCTTATTCTAAGCAAATATTCTGAGTATTTCATGTAAGAGAAAATCATACAATATTTAATCTGTTGTGGCTTATTTCATTCAACATGAGGTTTTCAAGGTTCATTTATATTGTAACATGTATCACAAATTCATTTGTTTTTTTATTTTGTAATTTATATATAGTTAATTTTATTGAAGTATATTATTCATACATGAACAAAAAAGCAATAAGTGTATAGTAAAAGTTGTGAACTTACAAAACAAACATGCATAATATGATACTTGGGTCTCATACATCACCCCACCAACAGCACTGTATTAGTCAGCCAAAGGGGTGATAATACAAAATACCAGAAATCTCTTGGCTTTTAAAAAAAGTTATTTATGTGGGGGAGAAGCTTACAGCTACCAGGCCATAAAGCGAATGTTACTTCCCTCACCAAAGTCTGTTGCCATGTGTTGGAATAAGATGGCTGCTGATGTCTGCAAGGGTTCAGTCTCCTCTTTCTCTCTTGGCTCTGTAGTCCTAGCTTCTTCCAATATCATCTGTAGGTTGGAATAAGTCTTATCACTCTTCCGGGGTTCATTCCTCTCCAGGCTCAGTGACTATGTTCTCTCCACTAGGTCAACTATAGACTATCGGGCGCATGGCTTGTCTCTCTTCCCAGGGCCTCTGATGTGTCTAAAGGAGATTTCTCTCTTTCCTATTGTTGTGGCCCAATCAAAGTCCTAATCATAATTTAATCACATCCAGAGGAACAGACCAGTTTACAAACATAATCCAATATCTGTTTTTGGAATTCATAAACAATGTCAAACTGCTACAAATCTCTTGCTTGTTGTGAAATATTTGTTACAAATTAAGAAAGAATATTGTCAAAATATTTCTATTAACTATAGTCTATATCTTACACTTGGTGTATTTCCCCCAACCCCCCCACTATTATTATTTTTAAAATATATTTTTATTACAGAAGTTGTGAACTTACAAAACAATTATGTATATAGAGAGAATTCCCATACAACACCCCTTCATTTTGAGAGCAGGTATAGATTTACAGAAAAATCATAAAGTACAGAGTTCCATAAGACCTCAATCCTACACAACATAGTTTTCCCTCTCATTAACATTTTTCATTAGTGTAATAATTTTGTTACAATTGATAACACAATATTACTCTAATGATTCTATTACTACAGGCCAGAGTTTACATTAAAGTTCATTCTTTTTGGTGCAGAGCCTTATGTTGCTTTAAAAAATTTTTTTATAGTGGTAACATGTAAACAAACTAAATTTTCCCCTTTTATCCACTTTAATTTTTGCAATTAATGATATTATTTATATTCACAGTTAGTGCCACCATCCATTAACAAAAGTTTTCCAACACCCAAAACAGAAACTCCATACTGATTATGCATTAATACCCCATTCTCATCTTATCAGGGCCTTGGTAACTTGTATTCTAGCTTCTTTTTCATAAATTTGTATATTTTAATTATTTTGCATAAATGAAAAAGTACAATTATTTGTTCTTTAATCTTCTGGCTTATTTCACTCAACATAATGTCTTCAAGTTTCAAACAATATTGTAGCATATATCAGAACTTCATTCTTTTTTTAACTTGAAGTTTATCATTCATACATGACCATTCATTAAACAATAACTATATGTAAAAGTTGTGAACTTACAAAAGAAACATTCATATCATCATGCAGGGCTCCCATTCATTTTTTTTTTTTTAAGATTTATTTATTTTCCCCCCTTTCCCTCCTCCCACCCTGCTGTTTTTGCTGTCTGTGTCCATTCGCTGTGTGATCTTCTGTATCAATTTCTTTTTGCCTTCTCTCCTCGTCTTTCTGCTCTAGGATTCACCAGGATTTGATCCTTGGTACCTCTGATGTGGAGCTAGATTCCCTGTCAATTGCATCACCTTAGTTCCTGGTCTCTGCTGCACTTCACCTTGACTCTCCTCTTTGTCTTTCTTTGGATGTGTCATCACCTTAATGCATGACTCACTTGCACAGGCACTGGCTCACTGTACAGGCACTCGGCTTGATGCGTGGGCACTGGCTTACCACACGGGCACCCACATGAGCACTGGCTCACCATGAGGGCATGCTTTCTCTTCTTCTTTTTCACCAGGAGACTCCAGGGATTGAAGCCAGGTCCTCCCATACGGTAGACAGAAGCCCTATCACTTGAGCCACATTTGCTTCCCCCATTCACTCTTTTTTATGATTAAATAATATTGTTATATGGATAGTCTACATTCTGTTTATCCATTCATCTGTTGATAGATATTTGTGCTGCTTCAACCTTTTGGTTTTTGTGAATTATATTGCAGTAAACATTGTTCACAAATGTCTATCTGAATCCCTGCTATCAAATTTTTGGGGGTAGATACTAAGGATTGGAATTGCTGAATTCTATGCCAGTTCTAGGTAACATTCTGAGGAACCACCAAACTGTTTTCCACAGTGGCTATGTCATTTTATATTTGCACTAACAATATACTAAACATCCTTTTTCTCTGTGTCTTCACCAACACTTGCTATTTTCTGTTTGTTTGTTTTTAATAATAGCTATCATAGTGGCTGTGAAATGATTTCTCATTATAGTATGATTTGCATTTTTCTAGTGGTTAATGATGCTGATCATCTCTTCATATGACCATTTACATATCTTCTTTAATTGGATTGTTTGTTTTTTGTAATTGATTTGTAGGGGTTCTTTATATATTCTGGATGTTAAGCCCTTATTAGATACATTGCTTCCAAATATTTTCTCTCATTCTGTAGATTATCTTTTCCCTTTCTTCATAATGTCCTTTGATGAAAAAAAGCTTTTAGTATTGACAAAGTCCAGTTTATCTTTTTTTTATCTTTTGTTGCTTGTGCTTTCAAAATAAAATCTAAGAATCCATTGCCCAATACAAGGTCTTGAAGACATTTTCCTGTTTTCCTGTAAGTTTTATATTGGAGATTATATTTAGGCTACTGACATATTTTCAATTAATTTTTATGCATGGAGAGAGAGGTAGAGGTCCAAAATCATTGCACAGCTATAGATTTCCATATACATCAATGTGTGAGTTTATTTCTGCAAACTCGATCCTATCTTTTTTCCTCCAAAATCAAACAGTTTTAATTACAGTACTTTGTAGTAATTTTGAAATCAAGAAGAGATAGATGACCAACTTTGTTCCCCTTTTGGGGGGATTATTTTGGCTATTGGAGCCCCTTGCAATTCCATATAAATTTGATGATAAGTCTTCCATTTCAACCAAAAAAGCTGCTAGAATTTTATAGAGATCACATTAAATTTGTAGATCACTTTAGGCAATATTGACATCTTAACAATATTAAGTCTTTCAATCCATGAACATAGGTTATCTTGCAAATTTATATAAATCTAAAATTTTTTCAGGAATATTTCATGGTTTTCAGTGTCAAGTCTTTTACCTCCTTGGTAATTTATTCCCAGGTATTTTATTATTTTAGAAGCTATCATAGATGGCATTGTTTCCTTGATTTACTTTTCAGATTGTTCATAATTGGTATATAGAAGCCCAAATAACTTTTGAGTGTTTATATTATATTCTGCAACTTTGCTTAATTTATTTCTAGTAAGTTTGCTATGGAGTCCTTAAGGTTTTATATAATTACAATCATATCAATTGCAAATAGTAATAGTTGTACTTCTTCATTTCCAACTTTAATGACTTTTATTTCTATTTCTTGCCTGTTTGCTCTGGCTATGAAATTCAGTATAATGCTGAATGGTACTAGCGACAGTGGGCATCTGCACTTTGTTCTGATTAAAGGGAAAGATTTTCAGTTTTTAAACATTCAGTATGATATTGGCTGTGGTTTTCATAAATTCCCTGTATCATATTGAGAATCCCTTTTATTTCTAGGCTTTTGGGCATTTTTATCATGGAATGTTGTAAGATTGCCAAAGACCTTTTCTATTTCAGTTCAGATGATCATGATCATGTGTTGTTTTTTTCCTCCATTCTATTATTGTCGTATATTACATTGATTGTTTTTCTTTTGTTTGAATAATCCTTGCATTACCAAAATAAATCTCACTTGGTCATGGGGTAAAATACTTTTGATATGCTGTTAGATTTTGTTTACTGCTATTTTATTGAAGACTTTTGCAGCCATAACCATAAGAGATACTGATTTGTAATTCTTTGCTGTTTAATATGGCTTTTGTATCAGTATAATACTGGTCTCTTAGACCGAGTTAGAGGGTGTTGCTTCATCTATTTTTGGTAAAGATTTTGAAAAGGATTATTATTAATCCTTTATTTGGTAGAAGTCAACTGTGAAGCTTTTAGATCCTAGAAATGTCTTTGGAGGTTTTCAATATTGATTTTAACTTGCTATAATTTTGATGACTATTTCTATTTTTTCTTGTATCAAATTTGTTATTTTTTTTCTTTCTCAGAAGTTGTATATTACAAGCAGTATAGTAAGTTGTTGACATATAACTTCATAGTACCCTCTTACAATCCTTTTCTTTTTCCTGTGACATCAGTAGGAGTACCCCCATTTTCATTTCTGATGTTATGCATTTCTGTAATTTCTCTTGTTTTGTTTGTCAGTCTAGTTGAAAATTTGTTGATTTTATTGATCTTTTCAAATAATTGACTCTGGTTTTGTGGATTCTTTCTATTGTTTCCTATTTTCTATTTATCTCTAATCTTTTCAATTTCTTCTTTCTGCTAACTTTGATTTTATTTTATTTTATTTTTTTAGCATTTTTTTATTGACTTTGTAATAATAGCACATTAAAAATATATATATATGAGGTCCCATTCAACCCCACCACCCCCACCCCACCTCTCCCCCCCCAGCAACACTCATTCCCATCATCATGACACATCCATTGCATTTGGTAAGTACATCTTTGGGCACCTCTGCACCTCATGGTCAATGGTCCACATCATGGCCCATACTCTCCCCCATTCCATCCAGTGGGCCCTGTAAGGATTTACAATGTCCGGTGATTGCCCCTGAAGCACCATCCAGGGCAGCTCCATGTCCCAAAGACGACTCCACCTCTCATCTCTTCCCGCCTTTCCCCATACCCATCAGCCACCATGTCCACTTTTCCCAATCCAATGCCACCTTTTCTATGTGGACATTGGATTGGTTGTGGCCATTGCACCTCTATGTCAAGAGGAGGCTCAGATTCCACCTGGATGCTGGATGCAATCCTCCCACTTTCAGTTGTAATCACTCTAGGCTCCATGGTGTGGTGGTTGTCCTTCCTCAACTCCATCTTAGCTGAGTGTGGTGAGTTCAATAAATCAGATTGTAGGTGCTGGAGTCTGTTGAGGCTCAGGACCTGGCTATCACATTGTCAGTCCAGAGATTCAAATCCCCTAAATATATCTTAAACCCCAACACTAACTGCAACTCCAGCACATTAGCATGAAAGTCTTATGAAGAGAGATCCCATCTGAGTCCAGATTCATCACACATAAACACCAGTTCCAAAGAGGGGCCATCTGACCTGGTAGTTAACCCCATCTGCCATGACCATAACTCCCATGGGTCTCTTTAGCCCTCAAAGGAACCAATACCTGGGGGTTGTATCTGCTTTATCTGTCTCTCAGACTCTGCTCAGTTGTGCATAAGGGCAATCCTTCTGACAGCCTCCAGACTCTTTTTTAGAGACTCGTAGCCATATAAACTCATTTCTCCTTTCCATTTCCCCCTTACATTAGGTCAAACAGCATTTTAAAGTCATGTTATGGGAAACGGACTTTGGCCCAGTGGTTAGGGCGTCCGTCTACCACATGGGAGGTCCGCGGTTCAAACCCCGGGCCTCCTCGACCCGTGTGGAGCTGGCCATGCGCAGCGCTGATGCGCGCAAGGAGTGCCGTGCCACGCAGGGTGTCCCCCGCGTGGGGGAGCCCCACGCGCAAGGAGTGCGCCCGTGAGGAAAGCCGCCCAGCGTGAAAAGAAAGTGCAGCCTGCCCAGGAATGGCGCCGCCCACACTTCCCGTGCCGCTGACGACAACAGAAGCGGACAAAGAAACAAGACGCAGCAAATAGACACCAAGAACAGACAACCAGGGGAGGGGAGGGGAATTAAATAAATAAATAAATCTTTAAAAAAAAAAAAAAAAAAAAAAAACAAAACACCTCTGTCATAATATAATTTCAAAATCATTTAAAAAAAAAAAAAAAAAAAAAAAAAAAATAAAGTCATGTTATTTTATGTAGACAGGGATATTCTGCTGACCCGCATTGAACCTTCCATATAAGGTCATTTTCCAGTTGCATCATCAGTTGATATTTGATAGTGGTCCCTTGGTGCCAGGGAGGCTCATCCCCGGGTGTCATGTCCCACGCTGGGGGGAAGGCATTGCATTTACATGCTGAGTTTGGCTTCGAGACTGGCCACATTTGAGTAACATGAAGGCTGACAGGAGGAAATTCCCAGGCAAAATGCTGCTCTAGGCCTTGTTCTTATTTTAGGCTTATCAGCTCACAAGCATAGTCATTAGCGTCAGGGGCTCACTGTTGAACGTTCACTCCCTCCCAGTCCCCGCCGCTGCACCTGGGAGACTGTCACTGCTCCCCTAGGGACCACGACAGAGCACCACTGGCCAGGAGCCCAGTACCCCCCCTGCTGTGGTTTTTAATTGTTGCCACTATGAGTATATCCAAACATTACCATGCACCCTGGACATATGTTCTGTACAGCTCCCTGTCAGCCATATATCACCTGTCAATGGTATCCTATACCAGTATTCCTCCATTGCCATTGTTGAACCACTCTGTGATCCAGAACTCCCTGAAATTTGAAGCCCAATATAATGTCAGAGTCCCTTACTAGGAAATGGCATAGAGCGATGGGTTTAAAGGTTAGATAAAGAATACGTGTTGACTTGGAAAAAATTCTACATCCTATCTTTTTCTTTTTTTTTTTTTTCCCCCCCCTAATTATTGAACTTCTCTTCACAGGAGCCCTAGACCACAGCAATGCATATATATAATATACAGCACTCCCATACATCCACCACAAAACCTTTTCCCTTCCACAGCGATACTCTTACACCCTATTCACATCATATTCACTTAACGTGATGTACAGAGTCTGAGACAATAGCGTTCAAACAAGGTGACGTCTGTGCTTACATTGTGGTGCATACTTTAGGATACACAGTTTTTTACATTCTTAGTTATCCTATGTTTTACATTATGGTTTACATTATCAGTCTGTCATCTCCTATATGTTATGGTGTAATATTACATATTTTATATCCATCCTCGTGTACTCTTGCAAAACTCCTCTCTTACCCCCCATTTACCTTGGTTCCACACATTTAATGTCCATTTTCCCTTCCACCTTGGTGCCCACAGTGACAGCCAACCTCCGTTTCCCGAGGAGCCACTTCCAGAGATAGATGGAATAGTGTTCAGGGCCTAACTTGCTCAACTGCCCCAATGCCCTGGGAGCCACCCTTTCTCTCGAGGGATACAGTTCCCTCTATTTGATGGCATTAGTCCTTCCCAGGATGTGGGTCCACCCCCACTCTCACTACTTGGGTTTCTACCCCATGGTGTCACCCACTCTGGCAGAATGAGCATTTAGATATTCCCCAGGAGCCCGTCCTGCATCAGACCCTCCCCTCCAAGCATTCTAAACAGGTAACCCTCTTTATTATATTTTGATATGATTTTCTCGGCATTTTACTCTCCACCAACACCTGACACTCTCCTGTGTTCATATGCTACCCCTCCCTCCCCCCACTTTTGGGCAATGTTACCCATCCGCCCATCCCCAGCCACCCTCAAACCCGCAAAGCCCCAACCAAAGGCAACCCCTTGCCCCCCTTTTATCTCTTCTTTGTGTTCATACTTACCACCATCTCGTCTTAAATTCCACCCCTGCAGACATCGGCTCATATCCTTCCTCCACCCTCCGATTTCCTGTAAGCCTATCGTTCAGTCTCTTGCTATCTAGGGCAGCTTGTTTATTTCATATCATTGAGGTCATGTAGTATTTGTCCTTCAATGTATGGGTTGCTTCACTCAACATAAGGTTCTCAAGATTCATCCATGTTATCACATGTGTTTGTAGTGTGTTTGTTCTTACAGCCGAGTAGTATTCCATTGTGTGTATATACCACATTTTATTGATCCACTCAACTGTTGATGGGCATTTGGGTTGATTCCAACTTTTGGCAATAGTGAACAATGCTGCTATGAACATTGGTGTACATATATCGGTTTGTGTCCTTGTTTTCAGTTCTGCTGGATATATACCCAGCAGTGGTATGGCTGGGTCATATGGCAAATCTATGGCTAGTTTTTTGAGAAACCGCCATACTGTCCTCCAGAATGGTTGGATCCGTCTGCATTCCCACCAGCAGTGGATGAGTGTTCCCCTTTCTTCACATCCTCTCCAGCACTTTTATTCTTCTGTTTTTTTCATAGCTGCCAATCTTATGGGTGTAAGATGGTATCTCATTGTGGTTTTGATTTGCATTTCCCTGATACCTAGAGATTTGGAACATTTTTTCATGTGCTTTTTTGCCATTTGTATTTCTTCTTTGGAGAAGTGTCTGTTTAAGTCTTTTTCCCATTTTTTAAATGGGTTGTTTATCTTTTTATTTTCAAGATATAGGAGTTCTTTATATATGCAAGTTATAAGTTTCTTATCAGATATATGGTTGCCAAATATTTTCTCCCACTGTGTGGGCTCCCTTTTTACTTTCTTGACAAACTCCTTTGAGGTGCAGAAGGCTTTAATTTTGAGGAAGTCCCATTTATCTATTAGTTCTTTTGCTGCTTGTGCTTTTGGTGAGATATTCATAAATCCATTTCCTATTACAAGGTCCTGTAGATGTTTCCCTACACTGCTTTCTAATGTTTTTATGGTCTTGGCTCTTATATTTAGGTCTTTGATGCATCTTGAGTTGATCTTTGTATAAGGTGTGAGATGGTAATCCTCTTTCATTCTTCTACATATGGCTATCCAGTTCTCCAGGCACCATTTGTTGAATAGGCCACTCTTTCCCAGTTGAGAGGGTTTGGTGGCTTTATCGAATATTATGTGGCTATATATGTGAGGTTCTATATCAGAGCTTTCAATTCGATTCCATTGGTCTGTGTGTCTCTCCTTATGCCAATACCATGCTGTTTTCACCACCGTAGCTTTGTAGTATGTTTTGAAGTCAGGTAGTGTGATTCCTCCAATTTCGTTTTTCTTTTTCAGTATGTCTTTGGCTATTCAGGGTCTCTTTCCTTTCCAAATAAATTTCATAGTTAGTTTTTCTAGTTCCTTAAAGAAGGCTGCATTGATTTTTATTGGGATTGCATTGAATGTGTAGATCAGTTTTGGTAGGATAGACATCTTAATAATGTTCAGTCTTCCTATCCATGAACAAGGAATAGTCTTCCATTTATTTAAGTCTTCTTTGATTTCCTTGAACAATCTTGTATAGTTCTCGGTGTATAAGTTCTTTACCTCTTTAGTTAAATTTATTCCTAAGTATTTGATTTTTTTATTTACTATTGTGAATGGTATTTGTTTCTTGATTTCCTCCTGATCTTGCTCATTATTGGTGTACAGAAATGCTACTGATTTTTGCACATTGATCTTATAACCTGCGACTTTACTAAACTCATTTATGAGTTCTAGAAGCTTCGTTGTAGATCTCTCAGGGTTTTCTATGTATAGGATCATGTCATCTGCAAATAATGAAATTTTGACTTCTTCCTTTCCAATTTGAATGCCTTTTATTTCTGGTTCTTGCCTCAGTGCTCGAGCAAGTACTTCTAAGACAATGTTAAGTAGGAGCGGAGACAGTGGGCATCCTTGTCTTGTTCCGGAGTTTAGAGGGAAGGAGTCTAGGATTTCTCCATTGTAAACAATATTGGCTTTAGGTTTTTCATATATACTCTTTATCATGTTCAAAAAATTTCCTTGTATTCCAATCTTTTGGAGTGTTTTTATCAAGAAAGGGTGCTGTATTTTGTCAAATGCTTTTTCTGCATCTATGGATATAATCATGTGGTTTTTTTCCTTCAATCTGTTTATATGGTGTATTACGTTGATTGATTTTCTTATGTTGAACCATCCTTGCATACCTGGGATGAATCCCACTTGGTCGTGGTGTATAATTCGTTTAATGTGTTGTTGAATACGATTAGCAAGTATTTTGTTAAGTATTTTTGCGTCTAAGTTCATTAGAGAAATTGGTCTGTAATTTTCCTTTCTTGTGATGTCTTTGTTTGGCTTTGGTACTAGGGTAATGTTGGCATCATAGAAGGAGTTGGGTAATGTTCTTTCTGTTTCGATTTTTTGGAATAGTTTCAGCAGGATTGGTGTCAGTTCTTTCCGGAATGTTTTGTAGAATTCACCTGTGAAGCCATCTGGTCCTGGGCTCTTCTTAGTTGGGAGATTTTTAATAACTGATTCTATCTCTCTGCTTGTGATTGGTTTGTTAAGATCATCAATTTCTTCTTTTGTCAATATGGGCTGCTTATGTGTTTCTAGGAATTTGTCCATTTCCTCTAGATTGTCATTTTTGTTGGAATATAGTTTTTCAAAGTATCCTCTTATGATAGTCTTTATTTCTGTGGGGTCAGTGGTGATATCGCCTTTCTCATTTCTTATTTTGTGTATTTGCATCTTCTCTCTTTTTTTCTTTGTTAGTCTCACTAAAGGTTTGTCAATTTTTTTGATCTTCTCAAAAAACCAGCTCTTGGTCTTGTTTATCTTTTCAAGTGCTTTCTTATTTTCTATTTCATTTAGTTCTGCTCTTATCTTTGTTATTTCCTTCCTTCTTCTTCCTGTTGGGTTACTTTGTTGTTGTTTTTCTAATTCCTTCAAATGTGCAGTTAGTTCTTCAATTTTTGCTCTTTCTTCTTTTTTGATATATGAATTTATGGCTATAAATTTTCCTCTCAGTACTGCTTTTGCTGCATCCCATAAATTTTGGTATGTTGTGTTATCATTATCATTTGATTCAAGGTAGTCATTGATTTCTTTTGAGATTTCCTCTTTGACCCACTGTTTTTCTAAGAGTGTGCTGTTTAATTTCCAAATCGTGGTGTGAAATCTGGGCTTCTGTCCCTTGCAAATTTCCAGGTTGACTCCACTGTGGTCAGAGATATTGTTTTGTATGATTTCAATCTTTCTGAATTCATTCAGCCTTTCTTTGTGGCCTAGCATATCGTCTATCTTGGAGAATGATCCATGTGCGCTTGAGAAAAATGTATATCCTGCTGTGTTTGGGTGTAGCAGTCTATATATGTCTATTAGATCCAGCTCCTCTAATATACTGTTCAGATGTTTTGTTTCTTTGGTGATTCTCTTTTGAGATGTTCTGTCCAGAGTTGATCATGGTGTATTAAAATTCCCCACTATAATTGTAGATGTATCTATTGTTTCACTTAGTTTTTCCAGCGTTTGCCTCACGTATTTAGAGGCACCCTTGTTAGGGGCATAAATATTTATGATTGTTCGATCTTCTTGACAGATTGTCCCTTTCACTAAAATGTAGTATCCTTCTTTGTCTCTCACAATTGTTTCACATTTAAAGTCTATTTTGTCTGATATTAATATAGCTACTCCTGCCTTTTATTGGTTATTTTTAGCTTGTATGATTGTTTTCCAGCCATTCACTTTCAATCTCCATGCATCTCTGGGTCTAAGATGTGTCTCTTGTAGACAGCATACAGATGGGTCGTATTTCCTTATCCAATGTCCCAGTCTGAATCTTTTGATAGGTGAGTTTAATCTGTTGACCTTCAGTGTTATTACTTTCAAGGAATTATTTGTGTTAGCCATATTTTGATTGGATTTGTGTTTGTCATATTTTGTTTGTATTTTTTTTTGTCTTTTTTGTTGTTGTTGTTGTTCTTATACTCTCCTCCAACTCTGCCTTTCCTGTTTTTTCCTTTCTTCCTGCTGAACTCCCTTTAGAATTTCTTGAAGCGGAGGTTTCTTGTTGGTATACTCTTTCAGTTTCTGTTTGTCTGTGAATATTTTGAACTCTCCATCATGTTTGAATGCTAGTTTAGCTGGATAGAGTATTCTTGGTTGGAAATTTTTTCCTTTAGTACCTTGTCTATATCATACCACTGCCTTCTTGCCTCCATGGTTTCAGATGAGAAATCAGCACTTAATCTAATTGAGCTTCCCTTGTATGTGATGGTTTTCTTTTCTCTTGCTGCTTTTAGGATTTTCTCTTTGTCTTAAGCATTGGATAATTTGACAAGTATATGTCTTGGGGTGGGCCTGTTGGGGTTTATGACTAGTGGAGTGTGCTGTGCTTCTTGGATATGTACATCTGTCTCTTTCAGTAGATTTGGGAAGTTTTCAGCCATTATTTCCTGCAACACTCCTTCTGACCCCTTTCTCTTCTCTTCACCTTCTGGAATGCCTATAATACATATGTTTGAGCGTTTTGCATTGTCATTCAGGTCCCTAAGTCCTAACTGGATTTTTTCTATCTTCTTATTGACCCCTTCTACTATCTGTATGATTTCTGATGTACTGTCTTCCACATCACTAATTCTCTGCTGTCTCTTCTAGTCTGCTGATATTTGCTGCAAGTGTATTTTTGATTTCTTGAACTGTGGTGTTCATTCCCATCATATCTGTTATGTTTTTGTGTATGTCTGCAATTTCCCCTCCAAGTGATGTCTTCATGTTGTTAACCTCTTTCATTACTTTGTCAAATTTGTCGGTGATAAATGTTCTGAGATCTTTCATTGCTTGTGCAAAGTTTTGCTCCCCTTTGTGATTTTTGGTTTGTTGATTGGATTCAGCCATGTTTTCCTGATTACTGGTTTGGTTTGTAGACTTTTGTTGCTTTCTGGTCATCTCTTTATCTTGATGGATTTAATCAGTTCCTTAGCTTCTTTGTCTTCTCTTGGAGGTTAATTAGCTGTTATTTTTGCATAGGTGTTATATCTTCTCTTTGTCACTTTTTTCTTCTTATTCTAATTTCTTGTTGTTGGTTAAGTTCACTTTAAAGGAAAGTATTAGTGTTGGGGAAAGGCAATTGTGTAAGCAAGGGAAAAGTGTAAAGTAGTATTGGTGATATATGTTAACAAAGCAAGAATATGAGATCTGGGAGGATGGAGGTTAGATTCATGTAAATTGTGTAGAGTTATAGCAGTAGGTAGCGTACCTATTATGAGGTAGATGATTGAATATGGGAGGAATATGGTATGATCTAAAAAGCTATTGTTTTCATGAGAGAGGGAAAGAGAAAAGAAAGGTAATAGTTTCAAGAGTGGATAACAGACAGAAAACAAAACAAAGGTATTAGAAATTAAGACTTAGACCCCTCGTGGATCGAAGAAAGGAAGGTGGTAGGTGGAATATAGGAGAGACAGTAGATGGTGGTGGATATCAAGATGTAGGGGAAAGAGGATAGTGTAGGTAGCCTAAATCAGTTCACACAGAAATGAGGCAGTGGAGGATGAGAAAACCCAGCAAATGTGAGGTGTTTCCTGCCGTACCTATTGTATAATTGAGTTAAAATAAACTAAGTAGAATATGAGGGACAAATGGGAGAAAGACAACAGAAAAAAAGAAGAAAAAAAGGGGGGGGAAGGGAAGAGAGGAAGAAAGGAAAAGGGGGTGGCCAAAGGGTGGGGAACAGGTAGGGGAAAGAAAAAAATAAAACAAAACAGATATACACGAACCAGAATTAAAACACCCACTACACAACACCTACCACAAAAAAAAAAAACCTTACATAACTGAGTAAAAAAAGACTTTGGGGGATACGCTGTGAGAGAAGACTAGGGGATAATGCGGTGTTAGCAATCAGGAAATTGAAAAAAGTAAAGAATAAGTCAAAATGAAAATAAAAACAAAACAAAATGAAACGATAAAGAAAAAACGCCAACGTTGAAGGCTAGGGCATTTAAGGACCTCAGATGGACCTCAGTGCGTGATGGATTCAGGGATGGAAAGTCTGAGATATTGAGGACTCAAGAGGTGTGAGTCTCTGTGGTGTGGACCACCAGAGTTTAGGGAATTCAGACCTGGCAACCTCCAATCTGATCAACAGGAAGCCTGGGAGCCCCGCAGTGTAACACAGCCCTCAGGGATCCCCACAGCTTGGTGCCAGCCCTATGGGAGAATTCAGATCCGCAAACTCTATATTATGACTGAACCCTGCAATTCACTTACTTAGCAGGTCTCATTAGTGTGGATATCTCTCACTTCAGCTTTTGGACAGCTCCCACCCTGTGATTCCAAAACACTGCCACTAGAGGGCGCCTCTACACCGCAGCCACTATACTGGTACAGATCCAAAGCCCGGCCTCTGATGTGGAAAACAGATTCCAAAACCGGAATTCCGAAGCTTCGCAAAATATTCCCTAATCAGCTTCCAGACGTGTCCCCCTCCCTTGCCGCAGCCTAAAACAACTTTCCGATTACGTCCCTTTATTGCCTACAGCCTATTTGAGTTGGAGATCGGCTGCCGGGCTTTGGGGGCGGGGCTTCAGGCGGAAGCGCTATTGTTTGTGTTCGCAATCAAAAGTTTCTCCCGCTTCACAACAAAACACTGTCTATCTTCCCAAATCGATCCGCAAAGGTGACCCGTCGCATCAACCCGCCAACAGTCCGCCCAGAACTCGCGAACTCCTTAACACCTCAGAGCCATCTAATAGCGGAGCCGCGGGGTAGGACCACAGCTCCCCCCACCCCCAATAGGGAGGAACCCGTGTATGGGTCTCACCTGCGGGCAATAGAACCCAAATTATATCTTCTAGAACAATCCTCTCTGTTACCTTTCCACCCAATCGATGTCCAGGCACTTCTACCCTGCAAAAATCTCGAAAAAGCCCCGCCTTGGAGAACCTGCAGCCACGCCCTGCCATCTTTTCCTGGGACAGACCGCAAAGGCAAGTTCACTCAGCGACCATCTTGCCTCCTCCTCTCTAACTTTGATTTTAGTTTGCACTCCTATTTATAAATGTTCAGGTGTGCAATTAAGTTACTGATTTGTGATCATTCTTCTTTTTTATTGTGGGCATTTACAGTTATAAATGTCCCTCTGGGTACTTGCTTTGCAGCATTCCATAAATTTTGGTATGCTTTGTCTTCATTTTCATTTTTCTCTAAGTATCTTCTAATTTTCATTGTGTGTTCTTCATTGACCCATTGGTTTTTTAGAAGTAACTTTTTTAATTTCCATAAATTTGTATATTTCCAAGTTTTCCTTCTGTTATTGATTTCTAGCTTTATTCCATTGCGTTAAGAGAAGATACTTTGTATACTTTCAACCTTTTTAAAATTTATTAAGATTTGATCTATGGCCCAACATAGACCAACATGACTATTTGGTCTAATTGGCTTATAAAGTTGTTCAAGTCCTCTATTTTCTTATCAATTTTCTGTTTAGAAGTTCTATCAATTATTGAAAGTGAGGTATTGAAGACTACAGTATTTTATAAAACCATCTATTTCTCCCTTCCATTCTGTCAATTTTTTAAAAAAAGATTTATTATTTATTTATTTATTTATTTATTTATTTATTTATTTATTCCCCCCTTGCACCTTGTTCCTGTCTTTTTTGTTGTCTCTTCTCTGTGTCCATTTGCTGCATGTTTTTTCTGTATCTGCTTGTCTCCCTTTGTTGTGTCGTCTTGCTGCATCAGCTCTCTGCAGCACAAGGGCCTTCAGCTCTCCGCGGCACTCAGGCTATCAGCTCTCCGTGCCACATGAGCCATCAGCTCTCCATGGCATGCAGGCCAGCTTGCGTTCACAAGGAGGCCCTGGGACGCTAACTCAGGGTCTCCCATACGGTAGACAGGAGCCCAATTGATTGAGCCACAGCCACTTCCTTTTCTGTCAAATTTTACTTCATATCTTCTGTGGGTTCATTGTTTGATGTTTATGCTTATAATTTTTATATCATCTTGCTGGATTGAACATTTTAACAATATATAATATACTTCTTTTTATACAGCGATGTTTTGGGACTTAAAATCTATATTGTCTGACATTAATGTAAGCACTATGTCTGTCCTTTGATTACTATCTAAATGGAATATTTCTTTCCACTCTTTTACTTTCAACTTCTTGTGTTTTTGTAACTAAAGGCAGTGCTTATAAGACAGCATATGGCTATATCACACATACTTTTTAAACAAATCAATTTTATTGATATATATTAATAAAGCATACAATACATCCAAAATGTACAAGCAATGGTATTTGGTATAATCACATAGCTGTGTGTTCATCATGTAAATTACTATTAAAGTATTTTCATTATTTCAATAATAATAATAATAGAACAGTCAAAGAAGCAAACAAGAAATTCCTCACCTCTCAATCTCTCTATACTCCCACCACTGTACATAGCTGCTGTTCCTGGTTTTTCTATCCCAAGTGTATAATCAATGAATTGTTATAATCACAATGTTATACATTCATCATGTCAAAAATTTTAGAACAATTTCATTACTCCAAAAAGAAAGACTTCCACTCCCCTTAACATTCATTCCTCAGACTTATATGACTACTAATCTCATTTAAACTTTATAAATTGATTTGTATTTACATTTTATCTTAATGGAATCATACAATATATTGTACTCTGTGTCTGGTCTCCTTCACATTGTATATTGTTTTTTTTTTTTAATCTGATATTAACATTTTGTATGTTTAACTTACATTTGTTCAGCTTCAAAGAAAACTTGTCTTATATATGCATGTCTACCTATATTCATATTTCACATAATATACTTATTTTTCACAAATTTAGTTCATAATAGGGCAATCATACAGTATTTGTCCTTTTGTGTCTGGCTAGCATCATTCTACATAATGTTCTCCAGCTTCATCCATGTTGCCATAAATTACAACCTCATTTCTTCATACTGCTGCATAATATTCCATTGTGTGTACACCCTACAATTTGTTTATCCATTCATCAGTTGATGGACACCTGGGTTGTTTCCAGCTTTTGACTATCATGAAAAACACTACTATGAACATTGTTGTTCAGACACCTATTCATATCACTGCTCTCAGTTCTTCTGGGTATATACCTAGCAATATTTTGCCAGGTCCCATGGTAAGTATATATTCAACTTCTTTAGGAACTGCCAAACAGTCCTCCACAGTGTCTGTACCATTCTACATTCCCACAAATAGTGAATTAGCATTCCTATTTCTCTACATCTTCTCCAACATTTACAGTTTTCCAACTTTGAATAGCTGCCAGTCTAGTAAGTGTGAAATGATATCTCATTGTGGTTTTGATTTGCATTTCTGTAATCACTAGTGATGTTGAAAATTTTTTCATGTGTTTCTTTGCCATTTGTTTTTTTTTTTTTTTGGACAGTTGTGTTTTCAAGTCTTTTGCCCATTTTTTAATTGGATATTTTGCTTTTGCTGTTGAATTATATGATCTCCTTTTATATCATGGATGTTAAACCTTTATCAGATATGTGCATGCCAAGTATTTTCTCCCATTGAGTCAGCTGCCTTTTCACCCTTTTGACAAAGTCCTTTGAGGTGCAAAAGTATTGAATTTGAGGAGATCCCACTTTTCTCTATTTTCTTTTGTTGCTCATGCCTTTGGGCTTAAGATTTAAGAAATTACTGCCTATCACAAGATCTTGAAGATTTTTCCTACATTTTCTTCTAGGAGTTTTATGGTTATTGTTTATGTATTTAAGTCCTGACCCATCTTGAGTTAATATTTTGTATAAAATGTAAGAAAAGGGTCCCCTTTCTTTCTCTTGCATATGGCTATCCAGTTTTCTCAACACTATTTGTTGAGAGACTGTTCTGCCCCAGCTAGGTAGGCCTAACTGTCTTGTCAAAAATCACTTGACTGAATTTCTGAGTTCTCAATTCAGTTCCATTGGCCAATCTCTATGTCCTTATGCCAGTACCATGCTGTTTTTATCACTGTAGCTAAGTAATATACTTTAAAGTCAGGAAGTGAGAGTCCTCCAACTTCATTCTTTTTTAAGACATTTTTGGCTATTTGGGGCCCTTTACCCTTCCAAATAAATTTGATTATTGGCTTTTTGATTTCTGCAAAAGAAAGGTTGTTGGGATTTTGGGGGGGAATTGCATTGAACCTGTAAATCAGTTTGAGTAAAATTGATATCTTAATGATATTTAGTCTTCCAATCCATGAAAACTGAACATACTTCCATTTATTTAAGTTTTCTTTGGTTTCTTATAGCAATGTTTTGTAATTTTCTGAGCAAAGGTCCTTTATGTCCTTGGTTAAGTTTATCTCTAAATACTTAATTTTTTAAGTAGCTATTATAAGGGAATTTTTTTTTTCTGATTTCCTCCTCAGATTGGACATCAGGAGTATATAGGAATACTATTGGTTTTTGTGTTTAACATTTTATCCTACCACTTTGCTGAACTTATTCTATTAATTCTAGTAGCTTTATTGTGAATTTTTCAGGATTTTCTAGATATAGGCACAAGCCATCAGTGAATAGTGAAAGTTTTACCACTTCCTTTCCTATTTGGTTGTATTTTACCTCTTTATCTAGGCTAATTGCTCTACCTATAATGTCCAGCACAATATTGAATAATAATGGTGACAGTGGGCATCCTTGTCTTTTTCCTAATCTCGGCCATAAAGCTCTCAGTCTTTCACCATTGAGTACAATGCTAGCTATAGGTTTTTCATGTATGCACTTTACCATATTGAGAAAGCTTCCTTCTATTCCTATTTTGGAGTGTTTTTTTTTTTTTAATCAAGAAAGGGTGCTATATTTTGACAAATGCCTTTTCTGCTTTAATTGAGAGGAACATGTGATTTTTCTTCCTCAATTTATCAATGTAGTTACAATAAATGATTTTCTTGTGTTGAACCACCCTTGCATACCTAGGATTGTAGGAAGATAGTGTAAGAATAGGCAGATAAGGCTCAGCTCTCTCACTAAAACAATGGAGAAAGAGCCAAAGCTGCCCAAGGGAGCTGCTTTGGGGTTCAGCAGTCAACAACAGTTTCACAACTCCCAGGAGAGTGAGGGACAGAGAGACTAAGAAGCTGAAACAACAAACTAGTTACCAAACCTTCCAGCTGCCAGGAATTGCTCCCTTCCCCCACCCCTGAGATATTCAGTGGGGGTGAAACCCCTGGCCCATTGCAGCTGACTGGAAAAGGAGCAAACATCTTCTTACCCATCAACCATTACAAGGAAAAAGGCAGGGGGGTTGGGGGAAGGGGGCTTTTCTTCAGTGAATTCGGCCAGATGAGCCTGCCTTGAATCTCTGCTCAGGCTAGATGAAAGCAAAGGCTACCAGGGAGAGATACACCTCTGTGGAAAGATGTGCCAACTATGCCACCTGCTGGCCAATCTGGAAATTACACAGACAAAAACTGCTTTTAGTGCTCTCTTTCCCACTCTTGGGAGGAAATTTGGGCCCCATTAGTGAGTTCCTGGCATGACTTTGATAACTGAAGCTGGGCAGTTTTAAAGACTTAGGATAAGATGAAACAAATATCAAAGAAGAGCTGTGAAAAAATAATAACAATAGGCAACAGAGAGAAATTGGCCATCAGAGTAAGTTCACCAACATATTAGATGCCTAGACATCATCCAAAAATTACAAGCCATTCTAGGAAACAGGAAGAGATGGTCCAGCCAAAGGAATAAACCAAATATCCTGAAGACATTCAAGATTTAAAACAATTATTCAATGATAATAACACATCTCTCCTAAATTACTTCAAAAAATGTAAAGAAAATATGACTAAAGAGATAAGAGATATTAAGAAGACACTAGGTGAGCATAAAGAACAAGTTGAAATTATGCTAAGAAAAGTAACAGATCTAATGGGTATGAAAGATGCAATGGAAGAGATTAAAATACATGCACACAAGAGCAGATTTGAATTGCTTGAAGACAGAATTATTGATTTCAAAGACAAAATATCTGAATTGAATGAGAATGCGAAATGCAAGCTATATCATATATTTCAATCCAATCTGCCAATAATTGTTTTTTAATAGAAGAATTTAATCCATTTGCATTTAAGATAACAACTGGTAATGATTTCCTACTGCCATTTAGACACTTTTCTGTTTGTCTTACATGTTTTTGTTCCTTAGTTATCCGTTACTGTCTTTTTTGTATGTGTTGAGTTTTTGCAGTGTGCCATTTTGATTCCCTTCTTCTTTCCTTTTCTCTATATTTTATTGTCTTCAAGGTTGCACTTATGCTTACAATTAACATCTAAACTAATAACAATTGGTTGAAACTAGTAACAACCTTATATCAGATATATTTAAACACTTTATTCCTATATATCTATCTCTCCAATTTATATGGTTATTGTCCCAGAATATGTCTCATATATACATTAATATATATTTTGATTATAGGATGAGGGGACAAGTTTACAAATAAAAAGTACAATAATGCAGTATTTTATATATATATAGTCAACTTTACCAATGTTCTTTATTTCTTCTTATGGCTTTGAATTAATGTTATATGTCCTTTTATTCATTTCAGCCTGAAGGACTGACTCCCTTTACCTTTTCTTGTAGGGCAGGTACTCTGGCAATGGAGTCTTCCAGATTTTTTTAGATCTATAAATGTCTCAATTTCTCCTTCATTTTTGAAGGTAATTCTGCTGGGTATAGAGCTTTTATTCAGCAATTTTCCTTAAGGACTTTAAATATATCATCCCAGTGTCTTCTAATCTCCATGTTTTCTTATGTGAAATTCATAGCTATTCTGATTGGGAATCATTTGTATGTGACAAGTCACTTTCCTCTTGCTGCCTTCAAATTTCTCTCTCAATCTTTCTCTTTGAATTTTCATAATTTCTCTATAATGTGTCTTGTTGGAGATCTCCAATTTTACCCTGACTGGAGTTCATTGAAATGAATATGTATATTCATGTCATTCATCATATTTCCCAAGTTTCCAGCTATTATTTCTTCAAATACTTTTTCTGCCACTTTCCTTTGTCCTTCTGGGACTTGTAGGGTGTGTATGTGATTACACTTGATGGTGTACCACAGGTAGTTCAGACCTTGTTCATAGTTCTTCATTTTCTTCCTCACATGAGATAATTTCAAATGTCTTGTCTTCCAGTCAACTTTCTTAAGCCTGCTCAAATATGCTGAAGAATTTCTAATGAGTTTTTCACTTCAATTACTGTATTTTTTCAGTTTCAATATTGTCTCTCTTCATTTTACTCCGAAAACGCTTTCCTAGTTTCCTTAATTCTTTTTATATGATTTCCTTTAGCTCATTGAACATATAAAATAATTGATTTAACATCTTTGAATAAGAGTTCTAATATATGATATTTACCAGGCATGGTTTTTGCCAAATTATTTTTTTCCTATGACTGGACCATACTTTCCTATTCTTTTGTGTAGTTTTTTGTTGTTGTTGTTGAGAACTGTACATTCTGAGTATTAGTTGTAACTCTGTTAAACTAATTATTATTAGCTCCTCAGAGATTGCTAGTTTTTTTTTTTGTTTTTTTGTTTTTTGTTTTTTATCTTGTTAAAGGCTAAAGCCTTCAACTTGTGATTTTTCCAAACCATTTTTGCTTCAGAATGAGGAATGTAAACAGTATGAAGTGTTTTTTTGGTATTTTTTTTAAGGGTTACTGCCTCTTTACAACTCTTTTCTCACTTTTTCCTGGAGTGGATTAGGAAAAATGTCTGCACTTTGAGCTTGTTCTCTAGCTATCTAAAGTAGCTTATTGAAACCAGCAATCACTGCTCAGTCCATTCATACTCCCTTCCCAAAGTATTGGAGGACTAGGTCCTTATAGTCCACCCTGCACCAGCAAGCTGAACCAGAAATGTGAGCTGCAGTTCCCACTGCTGCCTGCCACAAAGCTGAGGAATGGCAGATGGTAGCTTCTATGTGGAAAATGAAAATCAGTGACATTTACAGCAATTTACCAGACTTTTCTTTCAACTCTTTCCTGGATGCTGTGTTCCATTAGACTTAAGAATTCTAAAATAATATATTTTGAGAGTTACTGAGAGTACAAAATTGTTTTGGTAGAGTGAATGATTTCTGGAGATTCCTACTTTGGCATCTTCCCACTATTCCTTTCTATTAATAAATTATTATCTAATTTGACTCCTGAGGAAACAGGCAAAAGAGAAAAGAAATGACTTGGTTAATATATGCATTTAGTTAATAGGAAAGTCAGAATACAAACCCAAAAAGTATCAGATTATGCATCTTCATGCATGGGTAAATACATAGCAAACGGAAAAAATGGAGCCAAAATAAATCCAAAACCACATATTCCTCTCTCACCAAAATGTCCCTCATTCTGTAAATTCCAACAGAATCTCAAGCAGCTGAATTAAATATTCCTGTTTACCAGTTTCAGCTCATTTTTACTTCATAATCATTTCACTTCAAAGAAGCCACAAATACTTTACATACTCTTTTTTTAATTGTATATCCTATTTTTGTGTGCCTTTTTTGTCTTTATTTATTTTTTAATGTTACATTAAAAAAATGAGGTCCTCTTTTAATTCAGTGACATTATTTTTCTAGATTGTGCTTCAATTATGTATATTATTTGTGAGGTGTAACACAAATTTCTAAGTTTTCACTTACTTTTCTCAAAGATAAGAAAATGTTTAAATTTTTTTCCTTTAAAAATGTTGTAGGTCACTTACAATGATGACTCAAAATGTTCCCTCTTCTGATACTCATTCTCTTTTCCTCTTGTTTGTGGACTAGACCTGGTGACTTCTAATGCATGGAATACAGCAAAAGTTACAGGATGCCATTTCTGTGATTAGGTTCCAAAACGTGACTTTCATCTTGCTTGAAGACTATCTTTTGTGGGCTTTGATGAAGCACACAAGTATGCTGGAGAGGCCCACTTGACAAAGAACTGAGGGTGGCCTTCAGTCAACATCCAGTAAGGGACCTCAGCCCAATAACCCATAAGGAAATTAATCCTGCTGATAATTACTAAAGGAGGTCATATGTGTTTTTATACTCCCTTAGTATACTTAGTATGCATGAATACTGTGAAATTTTCCAGGGATAGAGATAAATGCAACTGTTCAATTATTGCATCTAAGCATTGTGGTCAATGGTAACTAATTATATACTTTAAGTATTTATTTTCAGTTCAAGTGTTCTTGTCTTAACAAAACACTTTTGAATGATAAATTTTGAATATTGAATTTCAAATCACAACTATGGAAATTACCCTTAAGTTCTCTCAAGTGATGAAAATTATTAAAATGGAGGTACATCTTCAATTCTAAGCAGTTATCTCTTAGATGTAAGAATTGGCCATTTGAAATGTTTACATAGTATGAGTTTCAGGATTATCCAGGAAGCAAAGCAAAGGATGTTGATCAGACACTACCCAACAATTCATACTTTGTGAAAATGAGTAAAAGAGAATATACACAAAAAGGGAAAGGTAGCATGGGTACCACTCTTTTAAAAGCAGTATTAGATTCTTCCCTAAGACTAAGGGATGTGCCTGATTATCAGAATTTATCATCTTTGATTTTTATCTTTAGGGTTTGATAGGTAAAACTAATTTGTGATTTCTGAACCATCCTCCTAAATATACAGAAAATGAATGAAAGTATACTTTCTCAATACACCTGTTACAACTTCTTTTAAACGACCCTAACTCATTTTCCCAGAACTTGGATTTTATCCTAGCCATAAACAGAAAACTAAAACAATTTTGTTGACTAATCAAAATCATAGCCTCAACTCATCCTAGGCAATATATTCAATGAAAACAAATAAAATATTACCTTAATAATAAGAACATGTTTAAACCTCTCTGGAAACAACTTTTAGCAAAGTTATAATTGTGATTTGGTCTTACATAAAGTAATTTCTTGGGCGTGGTGTAGGAAGTGGGTTAAGAAAAAAAAATTAGGCCAACTTTGCCCACCGTGCAATCAAGCAACCTCCAGGAGGCTGCTTGGAAGGCATTTTTTCCTTATTTCTTTATTCAGTAGTCTTACGATGTTGAATTCAGACCACTATTTCCATCACATAAGGGCATAAAGACGATTGGGTCTCACACACAGCCTTCTAAGCCCAAGTTTCCTTATATACAGAAATGATTATTGGTTCTATGCTTTCTCACACACAGCTGATTTCTGATTTAATGAGATCATGACTACTACTTCCTTTGAGTTCTTTGAACTAAGGGACTTTAGAAATAAAAGACCCTATTATTTCACCATTCTTGTTACTCACTAACGAAATGGTCCCTAAAAATACAGCCTTTCACTAGCTCTGTACGTTAAATTTCTGTTGCCTGCAATGGGAGGGTTTGTGTGGCATAATTACAGGAATATGCCTGTTCTGCAGGGTATTGTACAGTAGCTTTCCAAAACATTTCTAAAGAAAAGAGATGCTAACATCCACCCACATTTCACCTAACACTGTTAAGGCAAAACACTGACTCCAGATGTCCACAGTTTGCTTCCAAAAAATCTTCGTCTCAGTATACTCTGAAGTGTGTGTGTGTGTGTGTGTATACGTATACACATACACAGGATATATATATCCTGAAAAGTGGATATTAGGGCTTCATTAATTATCAGCACTTTTTAGAGTTTTTTTTGCTACATTTTCATCAAATTTTGTCTTAGGGACTTTCTTATTGTGCTCTTCAAATAGAGAGAGAGTAACAACACTGGTAATGCAATTAATCATGACAGGGAGAAGAGCTTTCTTCCCTTTTTCTCTATTTTTCTTCACTTTATGATAGACTAAATTGGTGATGAATAGAGACAAAACAATAATTCAGATTTACGTGAATTTCTGCATCTCCAATACTATTATACCACATAATGAATATATTTTATCAAAGTGATTTAAGAAAAGTACCAGCATATAATTTAACAATTATATATATATTCTACAGTATATTTTTTCAGTCATGTGCCACCAAATACAAGAGTATGCTATAAGACACTGAGTTTGAAATCAGTTTACTCTAACATTTATACATTCTGTTTAATTAGTAATACATCATAGCTTTGAGTTACATTTTTGTTGGTAAATGACTATAAGTTTAGTTAAAATATTAAATCACATTATTGATATCCACTTATCTGCATTATTCAAATTCCTGAAAATTTTTGGCAAGAATTTATTTATGCCTGCTTCCTATACCACTTAATGGCTTAAGTGTTATAAGAAGGACTTCCATTCTCTTCATGATTTTAGTTTTACTTTAGTGTAATCCTTACTATTTTTAAGGATTCGAATGTATTTGAATTAATATTAACTCTTGTGATGTGGAATCTCTATTGAGCTACATCTTTTTTTACAAGAATTCATTTATGTATGAGCATGTCAAGAAATACCAAACAAGAATCAGCTGTCAAAAATCTGTTGTTAAAATTAGATTATTAGGCAACTATCTTCAGTTCTCCAGTTGTTTTTATCACCTCTAATATTAAAACGTTTTTATTATACACAGAAATATATAGGATACATTTATATGTATATATATTTATACATAATTATTAAGATATTTATTATAGAATTGGTTCATACAATCGTAGGGATACAAGTTGGAAACTCTAACAGTAATTTTGTATTACCCAGGAGAAATCACAAATGAGGAGTGCCAATGAAGATGACTATGAAATCACCAGGAAAATGTGATTGTCTAAAGTAGATATACAAATTCTTTCTACTTTGGAAATGCTCAGTTCTCCCTTTAAGACACCTCACATTGCTAAAGGCAATTTCCTTTGTTAATTGTAGATATAATCACCCATAGATGCAATTAACTGAATACTGTTTTAAATCCACAAAATGCCTTCACAGTAACAATCAGGCCAGTGCTTGCTTAGCCAAAAACTGGATGTTATAACCTAGTCAAGTTGACACAGGCAGTAATAGAAACCAAGATAAGATCTAATCCATTTTTTCATAAAAGTTACAAATCCTCTTAATGTTATGTGTAAACCATTACATTTTGTTGAATAATCTCTTCTGGTGTTTCCATTTTACCCATCTCCCTCTACTTTCTATCATTATTTTAACTTAACACATTTCAAAATTACAAAATAGGATAAAAAAAGATAAATTAAATTTTACTTGGAGATCTTCTAAATACCCAATAAATGATTAAAACTCTTGAATTCCAAAGTTTTTCTAAAGTCAGTATTAAAATATATACATATATATTACAAATAAGTGACATATAATTAAAATATTATATATACATATACATGTATATATGTGTGTGTATATACATGTATTTGTGGATTCTGTATTTGCAAATTTGCTTACCTATTAAAATTTATATGCAACCTTAAAATAAGCATTTGTGGCTCTTTTGAAGTCAATTGCAGATACATGCAGAAACTGAGTTTCCATACCTTTGCTTTTCTATTTTTGGTGTTGGTTTGACTCATGTAAGCTCTTCTCTATCTGGAGAGACCTTGCAGCTTCCAGCTTCCATTCCTCATGCTGTATGAGAGAGGGAAAACAAGTCTCTCTTTGCAACACTTTTGACGAATGTTTCATCATTGAATTATGGTGAATCTATTTTGTTCACATGCTAAATTCTGAATTAAAAACTGAGGCAGATTAAAAGATACAGGCTAACGAGTGAAGCATTGTTCATATGAATATCATTAATCTGATAATGTGAGAGGGATTTTATGTGCTGATTGTGTAGTCTGGGTCCCATTTCAGACATTGTTCAATGAGTGGCAAGCAAATCCACCCAAACCACCTAGGCTAGAAGTAAGGGAGGAACGGTTCCCCAATGAAAGTATTAAAATACTAATCCACACCTAGTAACATTAATTCTGGATAGAAAAGAATAGCTAGGGATTTCTAGTATAATTACATAAATCATGAGGCAATTGGATAGTAAATATGAATTTATAATTATAAAAGAGGAGAAAGGTATTGATTTTTTTTAAACAAGATGTTTATTTAAATAACAAGACACTTGATCTGAAGGAAAAACTAGGATTCTTTTCTTTTAGAGTAATTTATCCTTACAGATAGATTGCCCTGCATGTAACAGCTATATACAAAAAGTTAGAAATTGTCCTTCATTTTACAATGATAAATGAAAAACATTACAATTCTCCAATTGAGCAAGGTATGCAAGGATTATTTTTAAATGTTGTTGGTTTTTGTTAGACAGTGAGAGCAAAATAACTTACTGGCACATAAAGATAAGAGCTGAATGAGTATGCCACTATTGGAGAAAGGAGGTATTTTCTCAGAACCAGTATTTTTCCCATACAAATTCCATTTGATATCAATCAAAACATAACATTGGCTGCCTAGTTAAAAAAAATGCAATATGCTTGTGCACATAAACGAATACTTTATGTATGATAAAGGAATGGGGAAGGGTAAAATGAAAGAATAGAGAAAACTATATTGAATTAGCCAAGATGTGGTGGAACCAAATTGCGGTTTTTCTAGGTAGACTGTTTTCTTGGTCTGTAGAAGCAGAGTTCAGGAGTAAAGTAGCAGTTTTTCTGTCTGCTACTGGAACACATCAATTGTATCTTCAGCCTCCAATTCCAACTGTGCATTGATTGGCCTCCCGTCAAATCGTACTCTGATCTGTCTTATTGACAAACCCTGTCATTGACAATAGGCTCTCATTAGTTTACTAAAGTGGTGTATGCCTCTTAATCTTAAACTGCACCACAGAACCATCCTGCCTGCCACCTTTAATATGATCGTTGAACTTAGTCTTGACTCCTTCCTTGGGTTTTTCATCAACCATGACAAAAGCCAGAGTCTCTTCTGCTGCTGCTTCACAAAAGAGGTCAGCTAACAAGGAGGTGAAGATGGTCAACCATCACAGCAGGGAACCAAGAGTGCCTACAACTGCAAGCAGGAGAATAGCATCCATCAACCATGTGGGATCTAAGCCCCCTCTCAATTTAGATATGGAGTGGACATCACCATCCCTGGATGCACAGGATGGAGGAATAAAATAGGGTTTAGAATGAATTTACTGGTATTCTACTACAGAACTACTGTGACTTTAGCAATCAAAGAATATGGATTAGAGTGAATTTACTGGTAATCTACTACAGAACTATTGTGACATCAGCAATCGAAGAAGTCATTATCATTGATGTGGAGACAGTGGCCATGGTAGTTGCTGAGGGCAGTGAGAGGGAAGAAGAGATGTTATGTGGGGGCATTTTCTGGACTTGGAGTTGTCCTAAGTGATATTGCAGGGACAGATGCTAGACATTATATATCCTGCTATAACCCACTGAATACTGAGGGAGAGTGTAAACTACAATGCAAACTGTAATCCACGTGGTGCAGTAGTGATCCAAATGTATTCACCAAATGCAATGAATGTGCCACAATGATGAAAATGTTGTTGATGTGGGAGGAGCTAGGTGGGGTGGCATGTGGGGTATATGGGAACCTCTTATATTTTTTAATGTAACATTTTTTGTGATCCATATATCATTTTTTAAAATTGCAATTAAATTCATAAAATTCAAAAATAAAAAATAAATAAAAGTAACTGAAATGAAAAAAAAAAGAGAGAGATACCAGGTTCATACCCTACAAGCACTCAGGCAGCACCAGGAGCCAATTACTCTTTATCCTACATAAGCATGTAATTGGAAAAGCAAATAGCATCAGTTAGAAAACAAACAGAATTAAAAGCTTTTCAAAGTTTTTGGTTATAATATAAACAGAAATCCTGTATGAACTTGGATTAGGCAAGTAAAGTGGAGCAGGCACAGATTGTAAAACATAAAATATGCTAGAATAAACAAGCAGACATGCAAACATTATAAGTTTAAAGCTTCAAAATGTTAAGGAAAGTCATTATATGGTCTTAATAAATGGACACATAGCATTGTGCATAGGAATATAAAATACTACTGAGATATTAAATCCCCAAATTTCATTAAAATTTTAACTCAACCGCAATAAAAATCCCAGTGAGATTTGTGCATTTGTGTGTTTAGTGGTGAAAGAGAGGTGAAGGGCAGACAATGACAAAGGGTAGACATTGACAAAGAGTAGACATTGACAAAGAGTAGACATTGACAAATTGCATCTAGTTGAATAAGCGCTTAAGGAAAAGAAGAATATCTAGCAATAGCAGATATTTAAAACTAAAATATTTGAATCACAGCAATTGAAACATTAAGACTACACAAAATAATGAAAAATTGTAGTTTCAGCATAGTTAATCAGAAGCTGTTTTGATAGAAATATTATTTTTATTATTTTTATATTTAGGTGGTTCTGATATATTCATCTAGCTTCCCTTGTAATTGTGCAAAGAGATTATTTAAATTTATTAAATAATCATAAATTTCTGAAGAGGCTAGTTTTGTTGGGAAACTAAGTTAAGATAATGGATTTCATCTATGGAAAAAAAACAATCCAGAAGGTTTGTTTCTGCATTTGATTTAATGAGGAAAACAAATTCCATAAAGTAGTTTTTCCAAGTATAAACTAACACATTTTCCTATTTTCTGTATTCAAATTTAAAGTATATGGAAATTAAATCAAAGTAGCAGTGATTGTACTATTGTTTTGAAAATAGCTAATGAACAGGTAGGAAACATATTCAGCTTTTAAAAAAGTATTCCTTACTCAGCATGTCAATAAATAATGACCAGTTAATTGTATCTAGCACACTAATCTTTTAAATCTCTTTATTGCTTCAATCATTTTTCAAAAATGTGTTAGAAAACATACATACTTTAAAATACCTCTTAACTTTTCAAACTAACCTATTCATTTAAAATGAAATATTATTGATTGAATAGATTAAAATATTTTGTATATTACTTCTGATTCTGGAAACTTTTTTATTGCAATATTAAAATATACTTGGCAGCTTCTTGAATTAATAAAAAAGAGGGTTAATATCCAGGGAAAGTGAAAATCATGTCAAGTAAACATGACGGCTCATGACTTGCCTGCAACCTGGCATATATGCCAGAGAAGTTCAAGTCTTAGCTAATTTCTCTCTGTATTATATAATTTGCTTGTTCCAGTATTTTGGAAGTATTGTTGTAAAATATAATCTGTCTGAAGATCATTGCAACATGAAAACCAAACCTGGTTTGATGACAAGAAATCATTGTTTCTACTGCATATGTGAAATTCTAATTTGAATTGGAGTTGAAATGTTTATGCTCTTTTTCTCTCTAGCTTAAGTTTACATTTGAAATAAAAATTTAAAATCTCATTTCAAAATATTTAATAAACACTCTACTAATTTGCTCAATTCTTAGAAAAACAAAAACTTTAATTTACATCATCCTAGAATGCAGATCTATTAATTTGCTATTTCACAGTCCTTTTTTAACCCTAGCGTGTAAAGGAATATACAGACACACACACACATGCACCTAAACATGATAACAGAAAAAAAAATAACCCATTATCATGAATAGCTTCTCTTGAAATCAGAAAATTTATCCAAAGTTAACCTCAACAAGTCATTTTAATGGCCACAATCTGAACTGCATTATACCTATAAATCTTAAACCTGTGAAATGTTATATGGTGGTGCTCAAACACTTCTTGGGTCCTCTGAACAGCATCCAATCATTCACACTGCAGTGATCCAGGCAACCATTATCAGATTTCAGTGTTTACTCACAAAAATTATGCCATTTGCCAACACACTTATGAATCCTAGAAAAATAATTTTTAAATCAGAGTCTCAAAACAATGGCCAGAAGACCATATTACAGGCTGAATGTATGTTTGACTCACAAATTTTAAAATGAGTCAACATTTACTAAAAAGGAGATACCATGGGCCAATTCAAATTTTAAAACTTCTCTTAAAAAATCATAAAAGATGGAAATACTGTCTTCGCCTCCCTAATAATTATGGCTAAACTTTAGTACATGCCTACTGTATGCCAGAATCTTTTTAAGTGCTTAAAATGAATTATTAAATTTAACAGTCATAAAACATTTGAGGTAGAAAATAATCTCTATTTTATAGACAAAGTAACCAAGCGGAGGGGTTTAGTGACTTGCCATAGGTCATGGTCCTGATCAGTGACGGAGCTAGAGATCAGGACGCAAAGTCTGTACTTTCAATCCCTGCATTAGATGACTTCTCACATGACAGCAATAGACTGGAGCTAGGTACTTGTTGCTTCCTTTTGATAAGACATACCTTGTGCAATTCATCTTGATCACCACCATTCCTCATTGGCTTCTTCTAAAAGGAATCAAAATAAAGTTGCCATCAGTATGTCTGCACTGCGTCTTTTCCTTTACATGGAATCTTACTTGCTAATGTTGACTCTTTTTTAAACCTGTGGGTCAAACACATCCTCAACCTGAAATATGATTCTTATGGCCATCAGTTTCAGACTCTGAGTTAGAGATTGTTGTACTTGGAGACATGATTTTGTTGGCAAATTACTTCCTTCTTTTGAGCCAATGATGAATTGCTGCCTTGTCAAATATGAAAAAATAAAACACAGACCAAGAGAATGAGTGTTGATCAAGGAAAGTGATAGAGAGTATATTTCTTTGTGGATTTGAAGAACATTAGTAAGTCTTGTCCTGCTTTACTCTTTTATGTTATGAAAGTGGTCACTATTTACACTTGAATTTGTAATTCTTTTTTCTCACATATTTGCAAAAATTCCATTACCTTGTTTAGTCTTTTTTTTTAACCTCATAGAGACCATCAGTTCTAGCACTTTCCTACCAGCCATTGTCTTTTAGCACTGTAGTATCATTTTTAATAACACTTTTGGCTGTTCCAAATAATACAACACTTGAGCTACTTTATTTCAGTGGCTTCATCACTTTATCCTCATTTATTTACTCTACATTTACACACCAAGATCTAAACCTTAAAGCAATGAAAATAATCCCCTTTTTCCATTGTTAGATGCAAACCAAAAGAACAAAAAGCATGTGTATTTTTCACCCCTTCATTCTAGAATTTTTGTTTTCTAATCTTGTATGAGTCCACAAGATTTCTTTCCAATTCTTGTGCATGATTCTGAGTGGTGCTCTGTCTATTCTTCACAGAACCAATTTCAAACTCTTATGAACCTCATCAATCACACTATCCTAAAAATTTCCCCTGTAATAGGTATGCAGTTATTTATATATTTGTCCATGTTCATCTCATATTCTGAAATTCCATAAAGTCTCTTCTGTTCAAATTTCCACCTGACCCTTGTTCTAATTTCTTCCCACTCTGAGACTTCCATGATTTCATTTGAACCTCCTTGCTGTTGGCCCTTCAGCAAATTGGTTTGTAAAGAAGATACCTAAATAAAACCCCTGGATCCTGGTCTCCCACCACTATTGTCCCCTACTCTAGTTTCTTTTCTATCTCACCTTTTCTTCATGCTAAGTTCCTCAAAATAGTAAAGGACATTGGTGCAATTTAATTCTTAATTTCCTAAATACTATACAAAGTTCACTCTTTATTTGACATTTCTCCCCATTCATACCATAGTGAAAATAGAAGGATTCTTAGTGTTTGCCTAAATAGCTCTAAACTCTCTTTTTATTTGTTAATTGATGAAATAAAGCTAAAGGTATATTCCTCTTTTAAAGGCTAATTAAAAAGATTTAATGAGTTAACTCATGGAAAGAAAACTTAGCACTCATTCCATATTCTGAGCCCTGTCATTCAAGTTGTGACTAGAGCAAAACTCAGATATTGTGTCCATGCCTAAAATTGACTAACACTGGATCCTTTGAATATAGAGGTATTCTATCTCAATTTTCCAGATTTCCTTAACATTCTAATAACTTTACAGTATCTGCTCCTTTTATGGAAATCTGTGAATTCTAAAAGTTTAGAATACGTAGTTCTTATGACTATATTCCTAAGAATGCAAATATTTATATATTGTTTCCATATATTAAATACCAGTGACTTTTAGCAGAAAAACAATAAAATATATAACTTTGGTGCATGGAAGAATTTGCTATTGCTCAAAAAACAGTATCAGATAAAAATGAGTAGAATATAGTCAAGAAAATAAAAATCAGGTTTAAAAATTTGCATAGGAAATTTATAATTTTAATTAATTTCTATCTGCCTTGAAAAAAAATTAAGGTTACTAAACTGAGACTACAATAACTGATAATTTTCTTTTGTTAGTTTTATTGACAGATAAGACACAGTTGAAAACAAGATTATCAAGCTGGAATAGATCCTAGAAGCTAATGCCAATAATGTAGCAATAGGATAAATATTTGTAGAATATATAAGTTAGAGTAGGAGACATTGGAGATAGATTATGGTAGTCTAAGAAAGAGAAGAAAGAGAATGGGGGTGAGACAATATCAGTAATCATAAAGACTGAATTTTTTTCAAAATTAATAAAAATATCCACAGCCTACATGCTATGATGAAACTTCAGACCTTTGTAGACCAAGAGAAAAATCTTAAAAGTGCAATAATTTCAAAGACCCTCGTTACAGGGCCTCCTAACTTTTAAAATCAACAGTGGAGACAGGTGAAAGTGGAATGCAAGTCAATTTGCAAAAGCAATACAACTGTCAATATAGAATTGTATGCCCAGCAAAAGTATGCTTCAAGGAAACAGGTGAAATAAAGCCAACTTTAGAAACACATTAAATATTAAAGAACAAAGAAATAGTAAATATGTGGATGACTCTCATTCAATATTGATTGTACGAAAAAATAATAACATTCCCTGTGTTTATAAGATTTATTCTTTATACTTTATTTCTTTTAAATTATTTTACATATCATTCATATGTCGTAGGTATTTTATACAATTTTCATTTTTGATTCCTTTTAAGAAACAATAATTATAATTGATCACTGTAATTAATATTAAATATGTTAAACACTAATACATAAATCAAAATCATGTAGAGAACAATAAATTACTACAAATATTTAGCTTCCTTATAAGTGACGGTATTAGGTAAAATTTAACTTAGAAAGTGAAGGATGAATTTTGAATATTCCAAATTAGACAATATAAGGGGGAAAAAGGTATGTATACTTTCCAAAACAATAGCAGAGGGAATAAGAAAGATGAAACGAATTCCCTAATTCCAAAATAAGTCAATGAAAAAACAATGTTAAGATTTAAAAAAAGACAAACAAAAATCAAAGATTAAATTGATAGATTTCAAACCAAATATATTGATACATTTCTAAATACACATAGCCTAAATGTCCCAAATTTAAAGACAAAAGTTTTTGAAATACATTTTTACAAATTTCATATTATATGCTTGCAATACCTTCTAAGTTATGAGAATTCAGAAAGATTAACAGAAGATGGTGTAAATAATAATTGCACAATAGATTTTAAAATATATATTATTATTAGCATTAAAAGGTTACTTCAAAATGATAAGAGTTTCAAGACTTCTACTAATTTGAACAAAAATAAATAAATTAAACCCTGACAAAATTATAGGAGAAATAAACAAACTTTCAATCATAGTAGCAGTTAATGATCTTCTTTCTGTAATTAGTATAAAAAAGCAGACAAAAGTCACTTTATATAGATTTCAAAAACACTTAACAGGAAAAATTAATCCTCTACCCAACAATTGTAGAGTAAACACGTTCTCTGATTGCATATTTTTGGATATTAGGAAAAACATTTTGAAAGAGCATAAATGGCATGGAGTAAAAAAGGGAGGGAGAGAAATCAAAGTGACTATAGTGAAGAATTAACCTTATCTGAAGAGATGTTGACATTTGCCCTCAGCAACTGGGAGATGATCTTTAGGTCCCTGGAATGTCCTGCCGGATGAGACTGCCTCTACCTGGGAACTTTGGCAGCCAGGCTGTCAATGTGATTTATAATCAGGGCGATAAGCCATGCAGTATCAGCTATAACCTCCAAAGAAACATGAGACTAAAGACATTATTATGATTAAAAGGAGGGGCTGGAGACAAGATGTCAGTCACAGAAGCATATTTAATTGAGCCCCAGTGGAAAATCTGTACATCAAAGAATTGGGTGAGCTTCTCTGGTTGGCAATTCTCCATGGATATTTCCAACCACAGGGCTAGGAAGAGTTAATGTCATCCAGGATTTCATAAGGAGAGGGCAACCAGAAGCTCTGCATTTGGATCCTTCCTGAACTCTGCCCGATGCGTTTCTTTTATAGGTTGATTTTAATCTATATCCTTTCCCTATAATAAACCATTGGTGTGGATACAGCTTTCTTTGGGTTTTGTGAGTCCTTCTAGAAATATATCAATCTCGAGGGTGATTTGGTAAGCCCCCAAACTTTCAACTGGTGTCAAATGTTAAGGAATCTTGTAGGGACAACTCCTACTAAATTTTTAGTTGGCCCTAAAACTCCCCACTTGGTAAAAATTAGAACATATTTTAAGTAAATAAGAAGAAAATACTACAAATTAAATGGGAATGCGACTAAAACTATGATTCAATTTAAATTTATAGCCATATATACATTATTGAGTAAGTAGATATAAGATGAAAATTAATGGAATAAGCTGCTTCCCGAAAAAGAAAAATAACCAGTCTTTAAATAGAAAAGAGGATATAAACTTAAGGGCATAAAATAATGACATATAAAACATCCATGAAAAAAGATTAACAAAGTCAAAGATGGTTCTTTGGAGAAGATAAAAGGAAAGAAAAATAAGTAAACATTTTGTGAGATAGATCAAGAAAGTGTCATATGAAGAGTAAAATTAAGGAGACATAACTGTTAATCTACAGATATTAAAGAGATAATAATATCTGTATTATCTCTTTATAGATATTTGTTCATGAACAATACAAAAATAACATTTTAAAATTTAAATGTAATACAAAGAAATTATCACAATATATCATTTATCAAAACTAATCCAAGACAAGTTGGAAATCATCCTCATGAATTCTAACTTTTAAGAAAGTAATATTTCCATTTTTACACAAACTCTTTCAGAGCTTATAAAAGGAAGACTTACCAATTGATTATATGACACTAGAATAATACTGATACTTAAAAGAACAAGGACAGCAAGAGAAAGAAAATTACAGGAAGGTCTCTTATTAGCATACATGCTATTTAAGAAAAATACACTAAAAAGATATTACCTCATAACTGAATTGATTTTATTCTAGCAATGAAATATTTCTTTAACTTAAGAAAACAAGTTAATGTATCTTAGCATTTATTATTACGAAAGAAAATTTGGGTGTCTATCTCATTTTTATCTCATGTAAGATACATGTTTTGCTTTAATCATTGTTTTGATTTGTTTCCTCTTTCTCCTCTGAAGAATTTTTTTTCTTCTTTATGTTCTGGAATTTCACTATAATGTGCCTAGATGATATTTATATTTTATTTACCCTACTTTAAGTTATAAATGCTCCCAGTATTGGATGCTCCCATCCAATACTTCAACTTTAATCCTTCCAATAGCTTCCTCATGGATTAATCTGCATGGCCTACAAGGCCCTACATGAGGTTTTCCCTCCTACCACTCAATCTCCGGTTCCTACAATCCTCCCTTGGATCACTGAGCTCAAGCACACTGACTTCCTTGCTAGACCTCAACTTAAGGTTTTGTACTTGTTCATTTTACCTGAAACACTTATCACTTGACTATCAAATTCTCAGTCCCTATTTTCTTTATTCTCATTTCTGTGCCATATTTTGTTCATAGATTTATTATAACCTATTCTATATACTAATCAATTTTCATTTTTATTTTTATTAGTCTTCTATTCCACTATGATACAGTTTCCCTGATACCAGTCACATTGTCTGTTTTGTTGTTGTTATTGTTTTAATTCATGACTATATCACCAGACCACAGGCCCTGACAAAGAGTACAATAGGATTTTCATTATTTCAAAGTTCATGTCTTGTTCGGATCAAGGCAAGTTTCCTACTCCACATGCTCTCTATTCTCAGATGCATCTATAATAGAAAGATGCCTTTTGGAACTGATTTAACTCACTACTAAGTTGTCCTTAAGCTTTTTTTTTTTTATTCTGCAGTCCATTCTCCTGAAATGTTGTTGTTGTTTTAAACTCAGTGATAAAAATGTCGATTTCCACAATTGTTTAGTTACTTCTTTCCTGTAACTTATATTTAATCCAATTAACAGCTAAATCACAAATGTTGTAATAGAAATCAAGCCTTTCCAACACAAGCCCAGTGTTCTTTCCAGGTTTTACAGATTCATACTATTCAATAAAACACATAAGTCATAGGAATAACATTTCCTTCCCTTCTTACATTTCCTTTTCCCCTCAAATGGAAACCCAGTGGTTGTAAATAGATTTACCAAGGTGTAGAAGTATAGTTTCCAGGAGAGGCTGCTGTAAGTTCTCCTGGAAGAGTCAACTAAGGTTATTCCAGACACAAACTTGAAAAGTGGATTCCATAACTGCTTGTCTGAAGGAATCCTGCAAATACATGTGAAAATAGTCACATTATCCCACCAACTTCATATTTTTTGAGGATTCCCACCATCTGGAAATGTGGAGGTAGAAAAGCCTTCCTACGTTATTAAAAAAATTAACTGTTACCATATCCCACCACATAGCCTCTGTGAATTGATTTAATACTTTCATGAAAATTTGTGTCATGGAAAGTTTGAAGATCATGTCAGGACTATCTGAACACTGTCAGAAATAAACCATACATGTCAAGTTGGATATTTGGTGACACCCATTTTGGCCTTCCTCTCTGTGTTCAAGAATCTAAATTTTCTCTGTAGTTTAATATATTCCATATAGTAGTGCATTCTTCCCAAATTTTAAAAATTATTCTGTGCACCTCAGTTAATTAGAAATCCCTCCATTTTCCCAAGGTTTTGCCTAGCTCTTATACTCTTAAAATGACAAATACAGAAAGAAAAATAAGCAATTATAAAAAATGTAATCCAATCAATATGTAAATAAAAGCATGCTAATTTGTTCATTTACTTATCCAATAAATGTATATTATGCATATATACTAACTAATTAACTGTGAAAGGAGTTAAGAATGCAACAGCTAACAATCACAAAATCATGCTCCCAAGGTGTTTGCTGTGTAGGAGATAAGTCTGGCAAGAAAGCAAGTAATTACAACACAATTTGATAAGTGCTACTGTACGGTAAACACAGGTGCTAGCAGTCATAGCAGGGGCACTCCATCTAGTCTTGGAGAAATAAGCAAAAAATCCCTAAGAAGCTAATATGTAAAAATCTTAGGTTGGTAAGTTATCAGAGAGAGAGAGTGATTTTGATGGGAGGGGCTGGGATATGTAAATGTAAGCTGACGAGGGAGGCTGTGTTGTTTTTGTGGGTGGAATAATTAAATAGGGGAAGGGATAGAGTGTGTGGAGGGGGTTGTTTCAGAAGTTATGTGAAGGTTCTTCAGGGAAAGAGGCATGACACAGATAGCCAGCCAGCCAAGAATGTGTGAAAGAGGATGTGTATCCAGAGCTCTTGCCTTTATTGTGACCCAGGGAAAAACGTAGGATTTTCACATGAATATTGGAGATGGGTGTTTTCAAACCACAGGGCATGAAAAACAGAAGTGGCAAGAGCCATTTGGAGAATCTGAGGGCAGCATCTTATCATCCAAGTCACATGAAAGTATCTGCTCTGCTAGCAAATTATGTGGCAGGATAGGGTAGAAGTGGCAGGGATCTTTCAGATGAAGCAGTAGCAAGTTCCTTTTTATCCCAAAGCATTTTTAGAGGAGCAGACTTTGCTAATTGTGGTTAAGCCCAGGGCAGAGCTAACTGGGGTGCTGCTTAGAAAGGAAACTTATGGCAATACCAGGCAGAATGACTAGGCACCAAATTTAATTTCTCTATACCATTAGAGAGGATTAATGAAATGCTGGAGATGCAACTATGGGTCAAAAATTGAAGACTCACAAAATTTTCACAAGTCTATAAACTGAAATTAATACAAAGTCATAATGTTTTCTAAGAATTGGAAAGTCACCATCAATGTTGAGTGACAAATGTGGAAGATTCTTAAATGGAGTTCAGACTGAAAGCAGAGAAACCAGAAAGGAGGTTCTTGCCGTAATTCAGGTCAGGTGTGAATATGAACTATGCACAATGCAATTGAACTGAAAAAGAGAGCCAGAGAGAGAGAGAGAGAGAAAGAGGCTTGAGAAATTTAAAAAATAGTAGTGATAAGACTTGGTGACTGACCAGCACTGAAAGTCAGAATTTGGATAATTTCTAGGTTCTTGGACAACCTAGAGTCATGTATAGTCAAGAATAAAATCTGGAACAGATTTTTTAAAATGCTGCATACCACATTCCAAAGGCAGAGTAATTATTCTCTTCGATTAAGAATGAGCTCATGACACAATAGAAATAGTGCAAAAGTGTAAAATGTGGTTAGTCACTCAAATGTTTGCCCTAAATTATGTCCATGACTAAGATGCTGGGCGTGACAGGAAGGAAGCCTTGTTTTGTGAGTGTCTCCTAGTTCCCATAAGATATTCTATTATAGTTACCAAAATGGATTGTGGATTGCCATAGTTGGCCTTGAATTCTCCCTAATGCCATCCATTTAGCAGTCTCTGATAATTTTGACAGAAAATTGAAGTCAAAAGAACTTTTTGCTTGTCCTTTAACATTCAGGGAGAAAAGCATACTTTATGTTCCATATGTGAGTCGTCCTTATTTTTTTCAGTATCTCTTACATAAGCTAAAATAGAAATTGTTTGAATCTGTTACTTTACTGGCTAAGAGAAAATTTTGACTTACAAAATTCTCAGGTGAAACATGCTCTCTGCACAGGCATAGATACGATATTGTCCTTGGAGTATCTGCACATTGTATTATTTCTTTAAACAGTATACTTCAAAGAATGATACGTTTCGAGTGTTTTGTGGGGAGGAATTGGAAACCGTCCCCACTTTCAGTGTAAAGGGGCATCAATCTCTCTCCTGTTCAGTCTCTGGGTCTCTGTCTCTGTTTTTCTCTTGTTCTGTCTGACTCTGACCCTCTGCTCTCTCTCAGTCATATAATGACACCATTACAAATAATCAGTCGTGGAATATCTCTTTTCACCTTTTTTAATCTCTTTAGCATCAAAGTGCGCAGGGATTTAGGATTCTGGAATCCCCTGTAAGGTGAATTTTCTCCTTGGACAATCAATGCACCCACCTTAAATTTTAACTAGCTGAGCAAAGAATCAACCAAGTAACACTTTTGAAATGAGTTTTTATAAAAAGTAAAAACAAAAGATATTTTCATCTTGAATTCCATATTATGGTATTGATCCAAGACTTGACAAATCACTAGCCAACTCAGGAAGTAAAGCACAGCACTGAAATAATGTAATTGCAATGCTGGTGATTTTGCAAACTTTGAAAGTTGTGAGGCAGCCTTCTATGTAGAAAGATTTGGATGCAGGAACAGCAAGGGTGAGGGCATCCTCTGATCTTTGTGGCAATTCAGCTTTCAGGGACCATAGCAAATTTTCAGAAACCATGAAACAAGCTCCTAAAAGAGCAAAGGAAAATATATGTTGCCATTCAGGTCTCACCTAATATTTGAGATCGGGGTGTGGTGAGAAGACATAGACAGTATTTTGTTTTGTGTTTTAATGTGGTTTCTCACTATTGAACATATATGAAAAAGAAAAAAACTTTTTTTCTTTTCTTTGTATTTTGATTTAAGTTGTACAAGTTTCTAAAATAGTAATCTATTAAATGTCAAATTTTGAATAAGGACCACAGCTATGCTATTACTGTAAATAAAAGTGTTGACAGTGATTTTTGAAAATAGATTTATTGTTAATTTTAATGCTGTCCAACATAAAGGAGTCAAATATATAAAAGAAGTGAGGTGTACACATACTCTTCCTATTATAAAAGTGTCAGTTATTATCATTAAGATACCCAACAGGAAATAAGCTAGGAAATAAAAAAATAATATGTTCATTGAAGTTGTAATATAACACAAGAAAAGTATAGATAATAAGATGATACAACAAAATGCATTTTAAATGTGATTTTTTTTCCTTTTAAAATATGTTACTTTTACAGGAGCATCCATCATTTTGAAATAATTTAATCCTTGGAAATATTTGGAAACAAGAACCCTAGATTAAGAATCCAAGAACCTGTATTCTTATCCAAATTCTATACATTTTTCAAAGTATGTCCTCTTCACTTATTCTGCATCTAGTTTCCTTGTCTTTTAAAGGAGAGAATTGAATCAAACACACACAAAAGCTCCTTCCATTTCTTTTATTTTCTACTTACTAAATGTTTGATCTCATAATTTGCGATACTGTTTCATTTCCTTCATTGAGAATGTTCATTTTACTTCCCCATCAAATAATCTTCTTAATAAATGAAACAATATTAATAGAAAACACACTTAATATTCCAGCACAAGGTGGGATAAACAATGAAGCCAGAAACACAATAAAAAGACCAGAGGACTGATGACAGAGAGACTGATTTTAAACCTAACCTGCCTTTGCAATAGTTATTTGAGTAACGGCTAACACTTCTGAAAGACACAGATTTTTATACTTCCTTCATCAGTGTGATATGACTATTTTGGCATAACATACTTAAAGTGGCAGTACAGAAATTGCTATACAGCAAGTGTCAATGAGAATGTACTTTTATTCAAAGCATCTTGAAGGATGAAACTGAAAAAATGTTTTAGTCCCATTTGATAATTCTTGTATTTCTGCAAAGGAATTTGGTTACTGTTTTAGCATTTGGCATATTCCTTTCTTTCTAGAGCATGCATGTCAACTCTGTTTTTTATCAACTGTAAAAAGAAAAAGAAACAATTTCAACCTCTTATTTCAATTAAAACAAATTTATTTATAAAATACAAAAGAAAGAACTGTAACCTGACAAGACAAATCAAGGGATGACAAGATTCTAGCTTTATTGCCAGTAGAACTTTCTATTGGTGCAGCAAATTTTTCCTTGTTACAGCATGCAAAAGAGGACCTTGAGGGTGATATTGAGCTGGAGATGGACATATGTATTTACAGTCTGCCTGGAGCACCAGCAAAGCCAGTACAGTCTCCTAATCTCCAGGTACTTCCCAGATCCACCCACATATTATAATAGAGTTTAAGTTTCCCCAGGATTCTGGTTATTTTTGTCTTTTTGGATACTTAAAAGTAAAAGGTTAATGGTTTGAATGAAAGCCTTCCCTGTTGCAGTTGACAGGAATGCTAAAACCGATACTCTTTCATCGACCCATTCTCCATTTCCCTCAGGCATAGGTAGAAATTGATGTGGTGACCAAGACCCTCCTCCCTGAGGGATATGGCCCTTGGTAACCACATCTTTCTCAGATGATGACTGATGTATTTACCTACATACTGTTTAAACTGGGAGCTCCAAAAGTCATTATGGTGGTTTTCTTTCCATCAAACATTGTTCTCATTTGCTCTCTTCAGAGCTGATGCCAGCAGCTGGCAATAGCCCAGATACTGAGAATTAGCTCAAGTCTCAGTTCTTCTTACAGGTCACTTTCTCCCTCTGCCAATAATAATTCCACATTTTCACAGGGGTGTCTCCTGAGAGAACTCCTCAATATACCATCTGCATGCAACTCTCCTTTTCAGATTGTTTCCAGGGAAAGGAATCATGGGGAGTATCAAATAAAAATATTAAGCAGAGCAAAAAGTCATTCCAGTGATTTGAAAATTTCTAAAACTAAAATAATTTTGTTTTCTGTTTTTTTTAGCAAGTCACAGAAAAACTGTAGTAAAGATAATCTTCCAAATGTGAAATAGAATTTGCATTGAACACACACTAAGTTTTCAAATAAAATTCCATCTATGAAATTGATATTTTAGAATTGCTCCTCAGTTGCATACGGTAAAATCCTGGTTTATTTGGGGTTGTATGAAACATCAAATATATTTTGCATGCTAAAACTACATGTCTGAATTTTATGCCAGCTGTTAGCAGGGAATATCACCAATACATTTAGTTTGATCTTCAAATCATGTTTGAGTATAGATCGTGACTTCTAATTGGCATTGCAAATAGTAATTATCATAAAAATAGAAATACTGTATTCGGGAGAAAATTTTATTTCAAGTTCTTTGGTCCTTTTAAAAGAAACGTGTGACATTTGAGGAATTTTTTCCTCCTGAACTCTCACCAAAAGAATATTTCACCATTAGTTGATGATTGTTTAATATCCCATTTGTAATTAAAAACTCCCTCAAATTTTCAGTAAAAGGCAATTTCACAACATTTTTTGTAGCATACTTTCATACATATATACCTTTAGCACTTCCACGTCTTATTTCCCTTCTTTCCTACTCACTGTATTTCTAATATATGCACAGATAGCTATACCTTTCAATTATGTCTGATAACAGAGATCAACCCAGGCAAATATGTAATGTAGAAGGGGAAAATCCAGTCCAGCAATCCATGATCTCACACCATGTGTCCTTCTGTCTACCTCGACTCCATGAGGACATACTGCTTTCAGATATCTAATCTTGTACTATTCTAGAGTTTTATTCAAGTTGAAATTAATATAATGATTGCAAGACAGGTTGGTTTGGATAAGGAGACTTGCATATATTTTTAAATCTCCTTAGTTGATAGTAACCCCACTTAACATCCTTCAACTCTCTTAAGAATCACTGAACAATAAAGTATAAGAAATGCACTGCATTCATCACCATTTCAGAAGTATTTGTGTGATAATTAATGACTGTAAGGGAAAACAGTATTCAAGGTCCAGAAGTAAATGTGTGCTTATTGATTTTCAGGCATTAGTGAGAGATATATTTGAGAAAGGCCAAACTCTGAGCCAATCAAATTACAAGATGAACTTCTTTTCATCATAAACATGACACTCTGAGAAAAAAAATAATTCTGGAATGAAAGTCCACTCTTTAGTTCATTGTTGAGTGTTGGTTAAACAATGACCACTGTAGTGTGCTGATGACTCTCTGATTGTCTCATTTTTAAAAATATTGTGAGTTAATCCTTGTTCCTTAATCCTTGCTATATTCTGCAGAGATAGAAGCTATAAGATATTAGGGAATATTAATCTCTTGGACAAGTTAACTGATTTTAGTATCTGTTAATAAACTAGAAAATATGTTCATAACCTAGAAAATGGAGAGTTTTTTTTCTATTTGGTTTTGATTTTTCATGTGAAAACATTACAGATATACATGTCTGATTGATAGCAATTTTTCAGAGGTGTTATATTTTTAACCAGCTGTCAATTGTGCTTTATCATCCTTGGCTTCTCCTCTCTTCTTAGGGTCATTAACATTTTGGTAAAAATATATGATTGCCTCTTTTATCCAGAAAAAAGTCTTCCTCATCAGTAGTCACTGGCTAAGGAAGGGACCTCTGAGTATACTTAAAAATATTGTCAGATAGAAAAATGAGACATACAAAATAGATCTTGACTAATTATTTATGCTACAATCTTTGAATTTCTTCCTCTACATACTATAATATCTGCTTAGACTGGTGAATTCCAGGCCCAAAGTTTCCTCAGTCCACCCAGCCAACTACTAAAACCAGAGTCTGCTACCCACATCTTTGCTTTAAACAAATTATTATTTATGGTTACGTAGGAGTGTTCCTTAAGTAATCTTTTTGACAAACATTGAATTTGCACTTTATGCCCCCTGGACAGCCATCCTTATATTTATACTGATATAATCCTTCCTGAATTTTGTCAATATTATGTAGGCAACTCTTGGAATTTTGAATTTAAATTGATTTTGCTTAAGTCTATCAAGTTCACGATATATTTAGACCACTCTTGTGGGCAAAGCCTCTGAAAGTTTCAGTTCATTAAAAAACAAAAGAAAACAAAACAGCAATGGAAAGTGCTGCCAATGTGATATATGTTTGTGTTTTGTACAGCAACAACTTGGTTTTGTTTACTCTTTCATTCATTTATTACTCAAGGGACATTGACCAGTTACCAGATGTTAGGCATGATTCTTACTGCATCCTGTATTGAACTGAGCAAGTAGACAAAACCAAACATATAATGAAAGTAAGGAGTAATAAAGATAAAAATAAGTCTATATTTTCTTAAGAGAATAAATGCAATGAGTACAATAAATGAGTTTGATAAGATTAAAATGACTAATGATACTTTCTAGGATTTCTGGACAGCCTCCTGCCAGATGACACGGTTCCAATTTTTGTAATTAGAGCTCCAACTGTATTCATGGAAATAAAACTAGCTAAAAATTTAGATGTCAAGAACATGAACAATGATCTTCTGGATCTGATTTACATTAATCTCAGGGCACTAAAAGGTCTTCTTACAGTACGGTTATCATAACTTCACAGGAAACACTTCTGTGCTTCGAACTAGAACATTGGTATTAGAACTTGTCTTTTCTACTTTAGTTGAAACTAGAGCAGCAATCATCCAGCCCACTGTCCTTATCTCACTTATTACCATTTATCCAAATGTTCTCATCATACATGTACATGGTCTTCATTCCTAATGGACCACAGAGAGTAGGTTACGTAATTCTTCACTAGGATGAAATTTTCATGGCCTCCACTCTCTTATTATATCTATCCATGTAAAAAACATTCTCTATTTTGAGCTAAATATTTATTCTTTTATAGTCATAATTAGTATCAATTTCTTTATAATCAAGGCTTATTTTGTTGAAAGAAAAGAGAAAGATTCAAATATATCAACACTGATGAGTTCTAAACAAGAAACCAGAAAAATACTAACCTGAAAAATCAGGGAAGAACACCACAAAAAAATAAGGATATTCCTCACTTAATGTGATCTAAAATTTCTTTCCAGTTTTCAACTGATACATACTCTATCATTCAGTCTAAATTGCTGAATGAAAGAATCTCATTCATCCCACTGAAATCCACCATACGGATTTGGGTATAACATTTTTACTAAGCTTCCTTATAAGTTACTAATTAGAGTAAAGATTGCTTTCCCTGGGGCTAGATGTCCTTCCTTGCTGTTGGAGGGTTAAGAACCCTCATTGTTTATCTCCTACTCAAAGTTGAATTCCCTGAGCATGATATAAGGACTATGGTTATGCTAAATAGAATGAGCTGAATGGCAATTCTTCACTGGCCACTCCAGTGCAACCCAAAATTGCCAGAGTCCTGTGCAATTTAACATTCTGCATTCCCTGTTAACATTAAAACCATATCTTGACCCCACTTCCACTTCCAATCCCCACCCACATCTTTAGCCCCCTTTAAAGCAAACTGCCTTGATAGATGGGTTTATTCTTGCTGTTTTCATTTCCCCTACTCCAATTCTCTTTTACCTCCATTCCAATCAAGTCTGCTTCCTCTCCTATCACCACTATACTATCACTATTTTTTAAAATAATAAATTACCAGTAATTGCCATGTTGTAGAATCCAGTGGTCACATTCCAGTACTTATGTGAACTAGCAGCATTATTTTATACAATGAATATTCACTTCCTCTTGATACACCTTCTACTTTTGGTCTCCAGCAATCCCCTCTCACCTGTACTCCTTCCCACACAATGGGCATGCTTGCTTTATTTCTCTTGCTATGATCTCCTAGAACATTTTCTGTTGGTGTGCCCAGAGATCTGTCATTTGTCCTCTTCTTTACCTATACTCATTCCATTAATGACTTCATTCTTTCTGATGAGGTTGGACAAAAGCCATGTACTAATTCAGTCTTGAGAGCAATGAGTTCATGAGTGAACAGATAAAGTTAATCTTTCAAGAGAATCAGGAAAGTACATTAGATGTATGCACAAAGAGAAGTGAAGGTGAAAGACCATGAAAGACCAGGGGGCTTCACTAAGGGTAAAGGAGAAAATCTTGTTTTCTGACACTTCTTTTCATTCCCTTTAATGTTAGCAGTATTTTGACTCATGTCCTTGAATGACTGTGGGATTCTGATTGTGTCAGTAGTAAGAATGTATTTATATCATTTCAAATACCCATATAACTTCTGAGATATTTTGAATACTGTTATCCTTTCTGTAATCAAAAGAATAGTACTTATATTTTCATATTATATGTGATATATACTATATATACACAGAAAAGTATAAATTTTTGTATAGTATATATACAAATTCTAAGTGTATATTTTGATAAATTCTCACCTGTAATCTTCACCCATGTTGAGAAATACTCAACATATCTACTACAAGCCTTCTCCCGACTAACTACTCTTATGACTTTGAAAGCATATGTTATTGCCTATTTTTAAATTTCTTTGAATAAAATCTTACAATGTGTAATAATTTAGGTCTGTTTTTTTGCAACCTTACAGCTGAGAGAAACAACATTTGGGTTGTTCCCTTGGGGCTACTATGAATAATGTTGCTTTCTACATTCTTGTCTATTTCCTTTGGTGAGTTTATTAATAAACTTCTGTTGCTATGTACCAAGGAACAAAATTGTTGGATAACTAGATATGCATATATTCAGTATTACTAGATATTGCTAAACAATTTTGCAAAATATCCTAATTTATATACCCAATATATGAGAGTTCTCATTGCTTCAAATTTTTACCAAACTTGAAGTTTTCCATTTTTAAACAACCACATTCTAGCTTGATTATATTTATCTACATTTTAACTGTTTCTATTTCATGTCTTTCTCTTCTTGTTATTTACTGCCTCTTACATATTTGGTTCTTAATTCACCAGTCTTGCTTCTTTAAGGTAGAAACTGAGGTCACTGATGTTGAGCACATATTTGCTCAAAATATAAGTTTTCTGTCAATTGCACATGTTTTGACCATGATGGTGGAGTTGTTCATTCTTCCCGTAATTCTGTCAGTTTTTGTATCATGTAATTTAGAGCTATATTAAATGCAAATAAATTTAGACTGTTATGTCTTCTCTGTGAACTGAACACTTAACCATCATGAAATATCCCTCTTATCACCAACAATAACTTTGTACTGAATTCTACCTGATGTGATATTTCATTTTATCTTTTATCATATTTACTTAATTTCCTTTTCTTATTTCTGTATTTCCATGATTATATAATTCCATTCTTTGACTCTAACCCTGCATCTTTATATTTAATGAGTATCTATTATAGACAACATATAAATGGTCTAGATTTGTGTTCAGTATTATAATTTCTTTTTTTAAATGGTGTTTAGTATTTTTCCCCTTACACAAGAATACTAAAATATCAGTTAATGTGCTCTGCTCATGAGATAGAGTGGCACATGAAAGATAGAAAAAATAAAAAAGGGTTTCTCAGCCACAAAAGCAGAGATCAAGACCTTGAGCCATGGCAAACTTTCTGCAGCAGTGAAGATTGCATTGAAAGAGTACACAACTGTTTCCTATATGCATCACTCTAACATTGGTACACATATTTTAGCTTCTAAGTAGAACAGTGAATTAAGTGCTTTTTTTCTCTTCAAATTTAAGGTTTTTGAATTAGTGTTATGAACTTTTTATGTTAATATTTTGGAAAGTTATAAAAAAATGTTAAAAGTGTTTAAAGTCTAGGACACACAAAGCCACAAAAAGGACCCAAATGGCATGATCTTTATATAAAAGTGAAAGCACAATATTTGAAATGAAAATTAAATTGAATGGACTTAACAATAGATTGGAGACTTCAGAAGAAAGGCTCAGATAACCTGAATACAAGTCAGCAGAAATTCAATCTGAAAAATATAGGAAAAAAAGATTTAAAAATTAAATGAAATCTCAGTGATATGTGCCAAAATATCATTTGATTCCATTTTTATTATTTTCTTTCCTTTGCTGAGATTCCATGTCTATTACTCAATTTGCTTTTCTTTTCCTTTTCAATTTTGAACGCACTTTAAAGAGTTGTTTTAAATTCCTTATTTCTTTTTCCCAAGATCTCTTTTACCTTGTCACTGTTTCTAGTGAATTGTCTTTTCTTGATTATGTATCATATTTTCCTGCTGGTTCACAAAACGAGTAACTTTGGTTTCTATGTTGAGCATTGTGGATGTTACAATGTAGAAGCTATGTATAGTATTATATTCCTTTAGAGAATATTTGGTTTGGCTTTGGCAAGAAACTAACCACTGGTAGAGCCTTTAAATCCTCTCAAGCTTGGGTAAGACGTTGGTCCTTAGTTCTACAGTACACTCTAGGCTGTGGTCCTTATTAATAATGCATGGCCTTTTGTGCCTTTAACTGCCTGAGATGCCTCCCATTCTAGCTGGAATTCCAATTTCAACCAGCTACAATAAATCTGTTACCTCCATTCAATTATTAGCTCTCTAGAAGCTTCTTTCTACTAAGATTCATGGAGCACATGCATCCCAGTTCTTAGCCAAAACCATAGTGATACCCCTGTATATTTCTGAATACCGTACTCAACACATCATTTTCCTTCACAGAAACATTTAGCATAAACTCCATCTGCTTCAGTAGAAACAAACTCCACTCTCTTCAATTCAACTAAACTACTATGCTCTGCATGGATTCTTTCTCCCTTTTTATAGTTGAGAGAAATGAGCAGAATTAGGAATTTCCTTGTGTGTTTTCTTTCCCACAGAATCAAAGCCCTGTGTTGCTAGTTGTCCAATACCTGAAAACTATTAACTCAGGTATTTTCTAAAATTTTATAATTGTTTACTTTGTAATTTTAAGTTTAGTATCTATTATCCTGTCTTGGTCATAAAGTGAAGTCTGTTGTATAATCTTTTACCATACTTACCACAGGTATAATAAAGTTCATGTCACATAACTTCAATATTTGGATATTCTTTAAGTATGTTTCCATTTTTTCCACTTTCAAGTAACTTGTCCCATCTTGGTATGCTGGTTAAATTTGGATTCATATTAATACTTTCAACATGAAATATTTTGCGGTAACATATCTCAGGATAATATTATCTTTCTCCAGATTTTTGAAGTCAATTAGAATAAAGGCAGATCACGTTCATCCAACTGAATCACTTAAACATTTTGAATTGTATATTCTTATCCCTAAAAGGAAATAATAAAACTTCATATAGATTGTTCATTCATTTTTTTTCAACAGATATTCATTGAGCATATAATGCCAAGTACTGTTCTAATCTGAATATAAACATGTGAACAATGTAGTCTCTCCTGTCACAAAACTAGCATTCCAGTGGAAGAAGAAAGACAAAAAATGGAAGCAAGTACATAGAATAATTTCAGATAATGTCTAAGAGATATGAAGAAAAATAGGTAGGATAATGGAAAATAATAGCAGGATTGGGAAGGGTGGTGGTGGCACTGTTTTAGAAAAGGTCATCCAAGGTGCTTCATTTGATAAATGGTATTTGAACTGATAACTGAAAAATGAGAGGGAACCAGCCATTAGAAGATCAGAGAAAGGAGGATTCCAGGAAGGAAGCAGCAGATGGAAAAAATAAAATGAAGAACAAAAAATATGAGGTTAGATGTCTTCCTAGGTTCGAAGTCAACTATAATGAGTGAAACTATTTTAAAGAGTTATATATATTTTGGGGTAATATAATAATTACTTTTACTAATTTTTAGTGATTTTTTTCCATATATTTAGTGAAAATAGTAATGATCCTAAATTCAAGAAAATAAATTTCTTCCCTGTACAATAAACGTAAACAATTTTTAGGCATTAAGTAGTTGTTAGTATCTTAAATGTCAAGTTCTGGAATTTATACAGATGAACATAATATTCCATCTCTGCCTTCAAGTAGCTTAAAATCTTTTGGAAGAAAAATATAAGCATATAAGATAATCAATAAAATATTTAAAATATGAGCTATAACATGATGAGGGTGTGTCACATGACATTGTATGTCTGCCAACTTAGTTATTTGGACTATAAATTTTATAGTAGATTTGAGAAGGTAGTGGAATTTTGAATAATGCTAACAAATAACCCTTATGCATCTTTACCCTGTTCTAATCGCATACTTAATGATTAAATTTTAACAACAACTCTAAGTGCTTGGTATTACTACTGATATTTCTAATTTATAAATGGAGCAACTGGGACACTGAGAGGTATGAATGACTTCCCCAAGATCATAGCTTTAGTTAAGGTCATAACTGTCTTGAGAGTTTAAGATCTTTCTACTCAGTTATATAATATTTTCTATGGAATTGTCTGTAATCACTTCATAAACAAGAGCCATGTAGTTGATTTGTGAAATATAGTTAGGATAAACATAAAAAAAGAAGAGGAAAAATAGAGATGGTATTTCAGGTCAGGAAAAAAAAAACTGGAGAAATATTAAAGATGGAAAATACAAGACCTCATCAGATCAGAATAAAATATTCTGTGCTGAAGAGTAGGTTTCTCTTCAAATGACCTGTATTAGTTAGATCCTAATTATGGTCACTTGTGTCTATAATATCACAGGATGCCAGGAAACTCATGAGAAATAAAGTTCTTTTCAATCAAATTTCTTTAGAGTCCTTTACTGTTTAGCAATTTTGATTACTAATGTATATATTTTTAAAATTAATAGTTTAAAACTTTCATTATTTTTTAAAAAGTGTTTTTAATTATATAACAAGCATTAACCAATATGGACCTCTGTCACAGTTAGCATAACAACAAAATTTTACTGATTATATCAATGTCCCATGCAAATAAACGAAGGCATAAAATATTATATGTATTTAATATATGCCAAAGAAAATATAGTACATTGTCTAACAAGATTCAACTCTCACCTTTCTCACCTACTCCTACATATATCCCAATTATCTACCATCTCATCCTGTTGGATGTAGGGTGACCAAATATCTAAAAGTAACTTATTTGTTCCCTGTTGCTAGAATACAAAGGAAGAATTATGTGTAAATTAGAATGTCATGAGATGCAGCACTCCATTGATGCCAGATTCCATTTCTTGTGGTCAAGAATATCCTGTTGGAAGAATGAAGTATGAAAACTAGCTCTACCAGTTGGCCAGACCTGTGCAAAAGAAACCCTTGACTGTCCTCAATTTACTTGCTTAATTAACATTGTAAAATTCCCACCCTGGATAACTCCACCACTTTTTTTTTTTCCATCATCATGAGACATTCATTGCATTTGGTGAATACATCTCTGAGCACTGCTGTACCTCATGGTCAATGGTCCACACCGTAGCCCACACTCTCCTACGTTCCACCCAGTGGGCCATGGGAGGACATACAGTGTCCAGTAACTGCCCCTGCAGCATCACCCAGGACAACTCCAAGTCCCAAAAATGCCTCCACATCTCATCTCTTCCTTCCATTCCCCACCCCCAGCAGCCACCATGGCCACTTTCTCTACACCAAAGCCACATTTTCTTCTATTACTAATCACAATATTTCATGAATAGAATATCAGGAAGTCCACTCTAATCCATATTCTATTCCTCCATCCTGTGGACCTTGGAATGGTTGTGTCCACTCCACATCTATATCAAGAAGGGGCTTAGATTCCACATGGATGCTGGATGCAATCCTCCTGCTTTCAGTTGTAGGCACTCTTGGCTCCATGGTGTAGTGGTTGACCTTCTTCAACTCCATGTTAGCTGAGTGGGGTAAGTCCAATAAACCAGAGTGTAGGAGTGGAAGTCTGTTGAGGCTTGATCATGCAATGTATGAGCAAGTGTGATTTATTAAAGATACTAAATTTACAGTTATATAACTAGGTATGTATGTTCATCCCATATGATCAAGTCTTCTTTGAGTTGTGGAAATACAAATAAACTAAAAAGTTGTGAGTTGAGGCTGTGTGAGTCCCCTTCAGCCCCTAAGAGCCTCAAAGATCTTAAAAGCAGTAAAAAATCAAAGATGTGAAATGATGGAAAGCTTAAAAAGAGCTATACCAAAGGAGTAAGAATTATGAGTCAAATTAGTAAGCTTTATGCTTCTGTTGTTATGCCTTAACTATTTTGTTTTTGCCTATTTGTTCAGTGTATTTTTTCATACATCTGGATGGTAATAGTAAATTAACAAATAAAAATTTTTATAAGAGCTCTATTCACATGGCCAAAAATTAAATAAGTGCTGATGTTAGTATACAAAGCAAAGAGTCTGTTATAGCATAACAGCTTCTTCGGCTTTAAATTTATCATGTCCTGAGACTCCAAAACTATGAATCACCTTTCTGGGGTTATTAGGGTACTGGAAACCATTCATCCCTCATTTAGTTCAAATATTAAAACCATTGTATGTGTTAGCCAGGAAAGGTTGTGCATGGGAATGGGAAGGCCCCCAGCAGTTTACTTTTTTAAAAAAGTAAAAAGAGCAATAGCACAGACTCCAGCAATAAATGGGGGGTTGGGGGGAGAGTTGACCTTAACTTACCCTGTGAGTTAGATGTAACCGGGACCAATATTAATTTTGGGTGGGGTTTGTGGCAAAGACATCATTCTAAATAAATGCCCCTTGGGTTTTGACTCCAATTGTGGAAGCAGGTCAAATTATGATATAGTCCCTTAGAAAAGCAACTATGTACAGCATACCACACCCTATTGTAAGTGGACAATAAAAGGGCTTAACCCAATAGTGTCCAGTCACTGAAGACTGCCATCCCCATCCAGAAGTGAATTGCAGATACCAGAAGCAAGACAGGAACAATGGACTGTTGTGGGCTGCCCTCTCTGACTAATTTATTTTAAAATGCCAGTAAAAAAAATTTCATTAATAATCTGAAATCTCCTATTCCCATTAGGGTTTTTATGAGTATTTATGTGGATTCTTCTTATGCCTAAACTAGTTTTTTCTATCACTGAAAAAATCTATGGAAGGACATCTGGGACTCCTGCCAGCAATGACAGGTAATTGTATATCATGTCCCTGCTTACTCCTCTAACACTCCTCTCAGGAATGTTGAGGCACATACCCTCACAAAGATATGAAATCATGCTGTTGAGACCCAAGAAGCAGTAGGGAAGCTCCAGGGGAACAGCAGGCATTGTGACTACCAGAGCATGTGACAGCAGTTCCAGCTACCTGTTACTCACCAGCAGCTTGTGGACATTACCCATTTGTGTCCATTGTGCTCACTCCAACAACTGCAACAATTTCCACACCAGTTGTCACATATTGGTCAAGCACAGACTCCAATAGCATAATGGCGAGTGATTTATATAGGTTCCCTCCCACTCTCAGAAGGGATAAGGTATGCTTTCACTGCCACAGACACTGCCATGGAACTCTTGTAACCAACAAGTTACTATTCACTACCTATAAAAAGTAAGTGCCCTATATGGGGTGCCAGCCCCAATTAACAATGATAAAGAAGCTCCATTTACTGGTCACCTTGTGCAGTCTTGGACTATAAACCAAGATATTGTTTAAACTTTCCATCTGCCTTATAACCCCTCTGGTGCAGGTCTTATAGAAAAGATAAATGGCCTTTCAGGAAAACAAATAAAAGGCAATAAGGGATCTTTACAACAATGGACTAAGAAACTGTATCCAGCCTTAAACCTTTTAAATTTAGCACCTCAAGTTATAACCCCTGCTCTTGCTGAAATGCTAATAGCAAGACCATGCAAGCATTAAGAATATGAGTTAAAGGCCAGTAGCTCTATAGCTCAAAAGGGGAAATAATAATAATTTGTTGTTACCTATGCTCAAATCACACAAACTGGGAAAATGAGGTCATTTGGCCATGGTACTGGCCCATGCAGTCTCACTGATTGGGAATCTGAAACCCATGGGAAAAAAAGTCACTGAAAACAATGTTATAAGACCACAGTTTATAGAAAAATGCCAGTAAAAATCGTCATTAATGATCTGAAGTCTCCTATTCCCACTGGGGCTCTATGGATATCTATGTGGACTCTTCTTATGTCCAAACTAGTTTTTTATATCACTGAAGAAAACTAAAAAAATTTAAAAGGGGAACATGTATAATACTAGAATCTTCCTCATATATAGGGAACCACCCGCTGTGAGACCTATTTACAACCTCTCACAACATGGCGGATCTCACAACATGGCAGAGTTCACAAATCTGCCCTGTCATTTCCTTATTCTTCTTCTTCCCTGCTTCTTTGTTCTCCCCTTCCCGCTGCAACTCAGGTGACCACAGCAATACGCATGCACAAGGCGCAAAACTCTGCAGACCCGGCACGAACTTTCAGCCAATCCCCTCCTTGGACGTCTGCCACCCGCAAAACCAGCCTATCACCTATGTACATGTTCCCTTCCCTCTCTACATATTCCCATGTTTTACCCCCAATAAACGAGGCTTGATCAGAATCCTCTCTTGCCTCCATTCTTCGTGTTTCTTGTCCCCGTCTCTGTGTCGTTTGCTTTGTTTCTAGATCCCCGAGCTTGCTCAGATGGGAGACGTCCTGTTGTATTGGCCTGGCCCGCGGGAGCGGGTCCGAGTCACTCATAAAGCTCCCCTACCTGGTACTTTATCTACTAATGAAAATGTTGCTTGTATACTTTAAACCAGCATACTCTGCCCCTTGCTCCCCATGAACACCCTGAAGATCAAGTTAAACCAAAATTGGAAGGACCCTACGCAATATTATTAACCTCCTCTTCTTTTAAGTTACAGGGAATCAAGCCCTGGGTTCATCATACTAGAGCAAAACCTTTCTACTTGTCAGGTCAAGTAAATAAAAGAGGTCCTGAGAAAGAGACCACACCTGAGCAAGAAGTGAACTATGAAGTGGAGCCAGTTGGGAACCTGCATTTCCTATTCAAAAAGAAAAAACTCCACCAGATACTAATTCTATTCTTTCTCTTACAGTACCTACAGATAACTAGCCCTGAGGGAAGATATCTATCATCCCTCACACCTGTTTTTCAAATCATCCAAAACCTCTACAATAGAAACAAGAGCTGGTACTGTGTAAATTTGCACAATCAATATCAGGTAATGCCTGAGCCAGCTGTACTGTGGAATACTTCAGTTAGTCTGCACCTTGAAAGAAGTGGTCAGGAGAGCCCACTTAAACAAAGTTCACTTAACTTGTTTGTGCAGCACCTTAATGCTCCATGCCAAATCATTGCAACACCTTCAATAACTGGAGAAATATTTACTATAAATAATAGTAATCATAAATATAACATTTGCATTACAAGGCCTGGACCTCAGTTTAACTCACTGTAACTGAAACAATGTAATCTAACCTGTTAGGTATCACCAAAAAGTGTTAAAAATGAAACCGCAAATATCTTTATTAAAACTAGTAAAGCAATAAATTATTATCTTATTTTGCATCTCTACCTAGGGACCCAAATCCTTAAGAAACAATCATACACCTATGTTTATAAGAAATTTAGAACCAAATTCGACAGACTATTGTAAAAGCAAACCCCAAAACATGTAACAACACAAATGATCAAAGAGAAGAATCTAATTAATCCCTTTGCTTACTTTTTAGGAATCACAGCATTTGCCAGAACTGCAGCCACGTCCTTATATTTAAACATCAATCTCTCCAAAGAAGTGGAAGTAGATATTGCCCAAATAGCAAACAGTACAAAGACAAGTAAACTCCTAAGCCATAGTGGTGCAGCAAAACTACTGAGAACTTATCTGCTAACAACTCACAAGAAGAAACATGATTTTTGTTGTATTTTTCCCCCAAAGAAAACTGATATTACTATACAAATGAATCAAGCAAAGCCCTTAAAAGCACTTAAAAAAACTAAAGAACAAAGCCAATGACCTCATAAAATTGGGAAATAATTTCCCCTTCTGGAACCTGTCCAGCTTCAGGTAGCTGCTCTGCTTTGTTAATTATTATCTTAATTCTTTTAGTGGTTGTACCAGTACTCACATCAAGTATGCATGCTTTATCCAAAAGCAATTGCAAACTCTAACAGACCTACTCTTCCTCCTCAGACCACCCTCTTATTATAGCTTCCTAAGAGATCAATGCATATAGTGTCAGCAGGACATTATTCCCCTGAAATAAAAATATTGCCGAAAACTAGGTGAAGGGAAGTAATGGATATAAGATGACCAAATACTTGAAAGTAACTTATTTGTTCCCTATTGCTAAGATACAAAGGAAAGAATTACATGTAAATTAGAAGGTAATGAGATGCAGCCCTTGTTTGATGCCAGATTCCATTTCTTGTGGTTGAGAATATCTTGTTGAAGCAATGACATATGAAAACCAGCTTTAACCAGTTGACCAGACATGTGCAGAAGCCCCTAGCTGTCCTCCCTTAAACTTGCTTAATTAACATTGTAAAAGCCCCACCTGGGGTGGAGTTATCCACTCCTCTGTTGATCATGCAATGTATGTACAAGCATGAGTCCCTGAACATACCTAATCATACAGTTATAACTCTATGTATGTTCATCCATATGCATAAAAGCTAATGCATAATCAAAGCAAATGCTAAGTAGAAATTTATGGATTTAAGCAAGAGTGAAAGCATGGTACGGGAAGTCAGGCCTGAGTCACATTAGACTAACTTTGGCTCCTTCCCTCTGCAGATGTAATAAATGTAAGTTCTGCCCAACTCATGTGTTAAAGATTTTCCTCTACATCTCTGGTTATCCCCAAAGGCCCAGCTTTGGGCCCTAAAAAATCTATATACTTAATGATTCATTACAAAAATTTGAAATTTTAAACAGAATTACAATTCAGCATGCCCTTCTCAAAGGTCGAATCTATTTCACATTTTTCTCAAAGTTTTCCAGCTCACTAACTAGCTAAATAATAGGAAGTAATCAATATTTTAAACAGAAAGCATCTTGGAAAACCAATCACGTAAATCAAAATAGATGTAGTTTTCATGAATTTGAATTTCTGAACTATACTTTTCCCATCTATTTTATGATAGAGAAACTTGTAAGCCCTTCACATAAATAGGAATAACAGGTAGTATGGCCATGTAAAAATCTCAAACTAATTGGTAAGAAAAAAACTAGTGATGACATCCTAAATTCTTAAGAATATAGTTTTTCAACTTTATCTTTGGGCAATTTAAACATATTTATTTTACTTTTGGTTTGCTCCTCTATCATTTTCTCTTTTAAAACACTGTTTTCTTAGTGTCTTAAAAATGTAATAAATACCATTAAAAACTTTATTTGACCTAGCATTACAAAATGTAATAAATCTGTGCAAAGCTCTTTGTCATTGAGTTCCAGGAAGATGACACCAGAGTAGGCAGGCAAGGCTAAGTTCTCTTACAAAAGCAAAAGAGAAAGAGGCAAAAAGCTGCTTGAAAGACCTGCTTTGGGGGTCAGCATATCAAGACAGTGTTGTGCAAACCCCAGTAAGTCAAGGGACAGAGAGATGAAGAAGTGAAATAACAACTGTATGTTACTAATACATCCCAGGAGCTGAGATGGGCACCCATCCCCCATCTTCAAACTGTGCAGCCTAGATAAAACCTGTAGCCCATTGCAGCTGATGGAGAGGGAAAGAGACATTTTCCTCCCTGAGAAAAAAGGAAGGTACAGTGGAGGGAAGTGAGTGGTTTTTCTTTAGTAGATTTGACCAGCAGAGACTTCTTTCAATCTTGGCTCTGTCCAAACCAGAAACACCAGAAACTGAAGGTTGAAAGAAACACTTTCATATAGGGGTTCACTGACAAGTGTGATTTGCTGGTTCACCAGGAAACTGCAAGATGAAAACTACTTTTAGGTGTCTCTTAACCTAAAATCCTAGGAGAAAATCTTTACCTCATTATTTAGACCTGGGCTGAATTTGATAATGTAAGCCAGACAATTTTAACGAGTCAGGAAAACTTGAAACAAAAATCAAAGAAGACTTGTAAAAAATAACAAATAAGCAAAAGAGAAAAATTGGCATATGAAAAAATTCACCAACAAATTCAGATGCCTAGATATCAGAAAAAAATTGAAAGCCACACAAGGAAACAGGAAGAGATGTCCCAGCCAAAAGAACAAACCAACTATTCTGATGAGATACAAGATTTAAGACAACTAATCAATGATAATCACACAACTTGCTCAAATAAATTCAAAAAATTGAAGGAAAATATGACTAAAGAGAAAAAGGAATTTAGACAAATACTGGGTAAGCATAGACAGCATATGGAAAGCCTGCAAAGAAAATTAACTAATTACAGGAAATAAAGACACAATGGATGAGAATAAAAATACCTTAGAGGCACATAGCAGATTTGAATTGATGGAGAACAAAATTAGTGATATCAAGGACAGAACATCTGAACTTTAAAGGACAGGGAAAGAGAAAGAGAAAAGAATGGAAAAAATGGAAAAAAGTCACAAGGAATTGAATGACAAAGCAAAATGCATATACATATGCATTACTGGTTTCCCAAAAAAAGAAGAAAATAGAAAAGGGCCAGAAAGAATAGACCTACTCTCAGACTTACTATTCAGAATGACAAATATCAGAGATATAGGGAGGATTTTGAAACAAGAGAAAAGTAATTCATCACATGTCAGGGAAACTCAGTAAGATTAACTGCCAATCTCTCATCAGAAAACAAGAAAGGAAAGATAGAATTTTATGATGTATTTAAAGTATGGAAAGAGAAAACCTGTCAGTCAAGAATTCTGTATCTGGCAAAACTATCTATCAAAAATGAGGGTGAGTTTAAAGTCTTCACAGTCAAGGAAAAACAGAGAACATGTTACCAAAAACCAGATCTACCAGAGATACTAAAAGGAATGCTGTTGCCTAAAAGGAAAAAAACAAGGGCAAGCAATGAGAGAGAGTAGAAATAAGATTATTTGGGAGGGTGAATTAAAGGGTAAAAAGACAGACAGCAATAAGATATGACAACAAAAAGACAAAGGATAAAATAGACAATGTAAGTAATGCCTTTGCATTAATTATATTGAATGATAATGGATTGAATTTCTCAATCAAAAGACACAGATTGCGAGAATGGATTAAAAAACTATGATCCATCTATATTCTATCTATAAGAGACTCACCTCAGCCATAAGGACACAGCCAGATTGAAAGTGAAATTTTGGAAAAATATATTCCATGCAGCTGGTAACCAGAAAAGTTCTAGAGTGGTGATACAAACATTGGACAAAAGAGATTTTAAATGAAAAACTATTACAGGGGATGAAGATGGTCATTATAGATTAATAAAAAGAAAAACCATTATCAAAGATCCCCCAAAGAGGAAAAACACAAGACCAGATGGCTTCACAGGTGAATTCTACCAATCATTCGAAGAAGATTTAATGGTAATATTGCTCAAACTCTTCTAATAAATTGAACAGGGAGGATCACAATGAAATTTATTCTACAAAGCCAACATAACCCTAATATCAAAACCAGATAAAGATACTACAAAAATAAAGAAAATTACAGGCCAATTTCTTTAATAAATATAGATGCAAAAATCCTCAAAAAAAATACTTACAAACTGAATGCAAAAGCACATTGAAAGAATTATACACCATGATCAAGTGGGGTTTGTTCCAGGTATTCAGGGTGGTACAACACAAGAAAATCATTTAGTAAAATAAACCACATAGATAAATTGAAGAAGAAAATCACATGAGCCTTGCCATTGATGCAGAAAAGGCATTTGACAAAATATAGCATCTTTCTTAATAAAAATGCACCAAAAGATAGGAATAAAATGAAACTTTCTCAATAGGGTAGAGTGCATATATGGAAAACCTACATGTAGCATTGTGCTCAAAGGTGAAAGATCAAAAGTTTTCATACTGAGATTAGCAACAAGACAAGGTTGCCCACTGTCACTATTATTATTCACTATTTTGCTGGATGTTGTAGCCAGAGAAAAAAGGCTAGAAAAATAAATAAAAGCTCCCAAATAGGAATGGAAAAAGTAAAACTTTTACTATCCACTGAAGATATGATCCAATATCAATAAAATCCTGAAAAATCCACAACAAAACTACGAGAACTAGTAGAGGAGTTCAGCAAAGTGGCAGGATATAAGATTAATAGCAAAAACCAGTAGCGTTTCTGTACACTACTAATGAACATTATGAGGAGGAAATCAGAAAAAAATTCCATTTATAATAGCAACTAAAATAATCAAATATTTAGGAATAAACTTATCCAATTCATAAAGATCTGTATTTAGAAAACTACAAATCATTGCTAAAAGCAACTGAAGAAGACTTAACAAATGGAAGTATATTCTGTGTCATGAAATGGAAGACTCAATACTATTAAGATGGCAATTCTATGCAAACTGATTTACGGATTCAACACATTACTGATAAAAATCACAGTAGCCTTTTTTCAGGAATGGAAAATCCAGTTATCAAATTTATTTGAAAGGTAAGGGGTCTCCAATAGCCAAAAATGACTTTAAAAAGAATAAGAATTCTGGGAAAATGGCATTGATAGAGGCAGGCACTGCTCAATATTTTGACAAAGAATGGTAGAGAAGGGGCAAAAGCCTGCCTCAGTGACCTGTTTTAGGAATCCATGGAGGAGGCTACAGGATATCATTCAGGAGGAAGCCAGACAAAGAGACGAAGAACCCATGGGTTGGTCACCCCTGTGACTGGAAATGGCAAGTGGGCTAGCTCCATCCTCAAGGCAAAGAGCCTCCATGGAGCCCCTGACTCTCACTGGCCAGCTGAATGGGAGGGAGTATTTCTCAAGAGAAAGAGGAGTCTGACAAAGGGTCAAGAGTGGTTTCCTTTCCATGGGTTTGGCCACCTGAGCCCCCTTTGAAAGTTGGGGAGGATAGCAGCCAACACTGAGATGGGCCTGGAGAGAAGGGAATGGAGAATCTACTCAGGCAGGCTGCCAGACTCAGGGAGAGAGGAACTTTGTCAGGAAGGGGTCAGAGACAGGCACCTAACTAGCCTGGCCCTTGAAAATGTTAGAAGTCCAACTCACCTAAGGGAAATGGGGCAGGAAGAGCTAGATAAGCTTTAAAAGTCTATTTAGCCTATAGTGCAGTGGGGGAATTCCTGTCTTGCATGTAGAAGGTCCCTGGTTTGACTTTGATATCTCCTAAGAGAAAGGGTACAGGGAGAAATAAGGCACAGCGCTAGTATCTTATGTTAGGAAACTTATAGGTTGAATTTCTATTGTTTTGTTTTACAGTTTTATGGATTTTTTTCTTTTTATTTTATTTGCTAAAACTGGATATATCACTTGAGAAGGGGAGGCAGCAAGGTAATTAATTGATGAGCACCAGCAGAGAGAGAAAGCTCCTGTAAGAGGGAAGGCTGTTTTTCCTGGGTTGTTTCTCTATTGCTGTTTTATTTCTTGTTTGTTCTTTTCCCTTTCTTTTTTTTTCTTTCACTTATTTTTTCAGCCTACTTCATTTATCTTCTTTCCTTCATTTTTTTGTCTTCTGACTTATGCTGCTTTTCTTTCATTCTACCACTTCTTGTTTGGTCTTCATTTTTTTCTTTTTCTCTCTCCCTTTTTTTCCCATTCTCTTCTCATCTTTTCAGCATTTTAATTTATTCTGTTTTTTCTCTCTACTTTCTTTCTTGTTTTTTTTCTATACCACCTATTTTTATTCTTATTCTTTTGTATTTTTTATGAATTTTACTAACATTATTTAGTTTTTTTAGCTCTTGAATGGTTCCACTTCTACCTTTCTAAATATTATTGTTACTATTATTCTTTTTCTCTTCTTATCTCTTTCCTTTTCTCTGATCCTAATATTATTTCCAAAAGGGAACACAGAAAACAACAATGATTTAGAATATGAGGAACCAAGTATCAAAAATTAACCTTACAGGAGGTGGATGTGGCTCAGGTGATAAAGCCTCTGCCTACCATGTGGGAGGACCTGGGTTCTATCCATGGGGCCTCCTGGTGAGAAAAAAGAAGAGGAAGTGTGCCTGCATGGTGAGCCAGTGCCCATGTGCTGAGCTGAGTGCCTGCTGTGTGGTGAGCTAAGTGTCCACAGGGTGAGCCAAGTGCCCACACAGCAAGTCGAGTCGAGTGCCCATGTGGGTGCCTGTGTGGTAAGCCAAGTGCCTATGTGGTGAGCCAAGTGCCCACTTGAGTGCCCGTGTGTCAAGCCAAAAGTCTGCGTGGTGAGCCAAGTGCCCATGAGGTGAGTCAAGGCCCATGCAAGTGCCCACATGGCAAGCCAAGAGCCCATGTGAGTGCCTGCATGGTGAGCCAGTGCCTATGCAGTGAGCCAGGTGCCTGCATGAATGCCCATGTGGAGAGCTGAGTGCCCACTTTGTGAGCCGAGTGCTGTGTGAATGTCTGTGTGGTGAGCCAGTGCCTGAGTGGCAAGCCAGTGCTCATGTGGTGAGCCAAGTGCCCATGCAGCAAACTAAGTAACCACGTGGTGAGCCAGTGCCTGCACAAGTGGGTCATGCAGCAAGATGATGACACAACGGAAGAGAGACTAAGGGGAGAGTCAAGGTGAAGTGCAGCAGAAACCAGGAACAGAGGTAGTGTAATTGACAGGGAATATCTCTCCACATCAGAAGTCCCCAGTATCAAATCCTGGTGAATTCTAGAGAAGAACGATGAGAAGACAAAAAGGAAAGATACAGAAGATTACATAGTGAATGGACACAGACAACAAAAACAGCAGGGCAGGGGAGGGGGGGAGAATTAACCTGACCACACACAAAGAAACAACAAAATAAAACCCTAGAGTGGAAAGAGAAGCTAACCAACTGAATAAACCCATAAAGATAAACAGATGCCTAGAAACCAAGAAAAAATTATAAGCAATACTAAAAAACAGGAAGATATGGCCCAGTCTAATGAACAAATTAAAAAACAGGAGGCCACGCAGAATGTGGAAAAAATAATAAAATATGTCCAAAAGATTATGAATCAACTAAATGAAGTGAAGGAAGAGAGAAGGATATTAAGAAGACACTGGGGAAATAAACTGAAGAAATTGTAAACATACATTAAAAAAATAATGGGACTGATGATGATGAATGGCACAATGCAAGAAATCAAAAATACACTGGAAGCACATAACAGCAGATTTGAACAGACAAAGGAAAGAATCAGCAACACAGAAAACAGTGCAGCTGAAATCAGACAGATAGCAGAACAGGTAGATAAACAAATAGAAAAAATACAGCTGGGACTTAAGGATTTGAATGACAATATGAAACATACAAACACACGCATCACAGGCATCCTAGAGGGAGAAGAGAGGGGAAATGGGCAGAAGGATTATTGGAAGAAATAATGGCTGAAAATTTCCAAACTCTATTGAGAGACATAAATGTACATGTCCAGAAAGTGCAGCACACCCCCCAAATAGTATAAATGCTACCAGGCCTACCTCAAGACATATACTTGTCAAATTGTCCGATGCTCAAGACAAAGGGAGAATACTGAAAGAAGCAAGAGGGAAGAGATCCATCACATAGAAGAGAAGGTCAACAAGATTAAGTGTTGATTTCTCATCTGAAACCACAGAGGCAAGAAGACAATGGTATGACATAATTAAGGTGCTGAAAGAAAAAAACTTCCAGCCAAGAATTCTCTGTCCAGCAAAGCTGGCATTCAGAAATGAGGGATAGTTCAAAATATTCATAGATAAACAGAAATTAAGAGAGATTGAAACCTACCCTTCAAGAAATAATAAAAGTTCTGCATGTAAAAATAAAAAAGAGAGAGTTGGAGGAGAGTGGTAGAATAATTGAAAAGATAAAAAGAAAAATAAAACAACATATGGCATACATAAGCCTAAAGAAAATATGGCTAATATAAGTAATCCCTTGATAGTGATAACATTGATAACATTGAATGCTCATGGTTTCCAATCAAGAGACACAGATTGGCAGTATGGATATGGAAATATAATCCACCTCCATGCTGTCTATAAGAAGCTCACCTTAGACCATGGGATGCAAGGAGGCTGAAAGTGAATGGTTGGCAAACAATTTAATATGTAAATAATAATCAGAAAAGGGCAGGAATAGTTATACTAATATCAGAAAAAAATAAACTTTATGTGCAAAACTACTGTAAGATACAAAGAAGGACACTATATCTTATAAAGGGGATACTCTATCAATATCAAGAAGAAAGAAGAATCAAAATCATTTGTGCTCCTACTCAGGGTGCTTCAAAGTGCATGGGCAAACATTGGAAAAACCAAGTGGAGAAATAGATACCTCTACAATTTTACTGGGGGACTTTGATATACTATTATCACCATTAGACAGAACATTTCAAAAGAGGATCAAAAAAGAAATAGAGACCTTGATTAATACATTAGAAGTTCTGGACCTAATAGACATAGACAGAACATTACACCCAGTTACAACAATATGTATATTCTTCTCGAGCACGCATAGATCATTCTCTAGGATAGATCACATGCTAGGCCACAGAACAACTCTCAAATTTAGAAAGATTGAAATTATAAAAAGTAATTTCTCTGACCACAATGTAATGAAGCTGGAAATCAGTAAGGGGCAGAGAAGCAGATTAGGCACAAAAATATGGAAGTTGAACAAGACACTCTTAAGCAAATAAGCGAGTCAAGGAGAAATTGCAAAAGAAATCACTAACTACCTTGAAACTTAGAAAAATGACAATTAAATGTATCAAAACCTGAGATGTAGCAAAAGCAGTGCTAAGAGGGAAATTCATAGTCATAAATGCCTACATTAGAAAAGAAGAAAGAGAGCTAAATTCAAAGAACTAACAGAACACCTGTAGGAATTAGAAAAATAACAGCAAACTAACCCTGAAGCAAGAAGAAAGAAAGAAAAACAAAGATTAGAGCAGAGCTAAATGAAATTGAAAATAAGAAAGCACTAGAAAAACTTAAGAAAACCAAAAGCTGGTTCTTGGAGAAGATTAATAAAATTGACAAATCCTTAGTTAGCCTAACAAAGAAAAAAGAAAGAAGACACAAATACATAAAATAAGAAAGGGGATATCACCACTGACCCCACAGAAAAAGTATCACAAGAGGATACTTCAATAAATTGAATGCCAACAAAAAATATAATTTAGAAGAAATGGACAAATTCCTAGACACACACAAGCAACCTACATTGATGAGAGAAGAAATTGATGAACTCAACAGACCAATCACAAGTAACAAAATATAATCAGCCATCAAAAACCTCCAAATTAATAAGACCCCAGGACCAGACAGCTTCACAAGTGAATTTTACCAAACATATCTGAAAGAACTAGCACCAATCCTGCTTAAACTATTCCAAAATTTAAAAGTGGAGGGAAGAGTGCCTAACCATTCTATGAGGTCAACATCACCCTAATACCAAAGCCAAATAAAATGCCACAGAAAAGGAAAACTATAGACCAATTTCTCTAAAGAAACTAGATGCTAAAATCCTCAACAAAATACTTGCTAATCATAATCAACAACACATCAAACCAATCATACATCTTGACCACAAGGGTTTCATCATTGGTATTTAAGGATAGCTCAACATAAGGAAATTAATCAATGTAATACACCACATAAACAGACTGAAAGAAAAAAATCACATAATCATCTCTATAGATGCAGAAAAATTATTTGACAAAAGGCAGCACACTTTCCTGATAAAAACACATCAAAATATAGGAATATAAGGAAACTTTCCACAACATGATATAGAGCATACATGAAAAACACACAGATAACTTCATATTCAATGGTGAAATCCTAAACACTTTCCTTGTAAGTTCTGGAACAAGAGAATAATGCCCACTTTAATTGTTCTTATTTAGCATTGTGTTAGAAGTTCTTGCTCATGCACTTAGGCAAGAACAAGATATAAAAGGTAACCTACTTGGAAAGAAAGAAGTAAAAATTTCAGTATTTGCAGATGACAAGATCCTGTACATAGAAAGCCCTGAAAAATCTACAACAAAGCTTCTGGAGTTAATAAATGAGTTCAGTGAAGTGGCAGGTTATAAGATCAATGTGCAAAAATCAGTAGCATTTCTGTACACCAATAATGAGCAATATGAGAAAGAAATTTTTTTTAAAATCCCATTTACAATAACAACTGAAAGAATCAAATACTGAAAAATAATTTTAGCAAAAGATGTAAGTGACTTGTATGCAGAAAACTACACAACACTGTTAAAGGTAATCAAAGACAACCAAAATAAATGGAAGAATATTCCTTGCTGATGGATAGGAAGACTGAACATCATTAAGATGTTTGTCCTACTCAAACTGATTTACAGATTTAATGAAATTCCAATAGAAATTACCACAGCATTTTTACTGAATTGGAAAATTAACTATGAAATTTATTTGGAAGGGCAAGGGGTCCCAAACAACTAAAGACATATTGAAAAAGGAAAACGAAATCAGAGAATTCACACTACCTGACTTTAAAACATATTTGAAGCTATAGAGGTTGAAATTGTATGGTATTGGCACAAGGACAGACAAATAGACCAATGAAATTGAATTGAGAGTTCTTATATAGATCCTCACATATATAGTCAACTGATACTCAAGAAGGTCACCAAGGCCATTCAACTAGGAGAGAATGGTCTCTTCAACAAATGGTGCTCGGCAAACTGGATATGCTTATCCAAAAAAGTGAGAGAGGAACACCATCTCACACCTTATACAAAAATTAACTCAAGATGGATCAAAGATCTAAATATAAGAGCAAGACCATAAAGATTTTTGAAGATAATGTAGGGGAGCATGTACAGGATCTTGTATTAGGAAATAGTTTCGTGAATTTATATCCAAAGCATGACCAATGCAAGAAAAAAACAGATAAATGGAACCTCCTCCAAATTAAAAACTTTTGGACCTCAAAGAAGTTTGTCAGGAAGTGAAAAGTAAGCCTACTGAATTAGAGAAAATATTTGGTAGCCATATATCTGATAGGGGCCTAATATCCAGCATATATAAAGAAATCCTACACTTTGAAAATAAATAGACAAACAACCCATTTAAAAAAATGAACAAGTGATTTGAATAGACTCTTCTCCAAAGAAGAAATGCAAATGACTAAAAAGCACATGAAAAGATGCTCAACATTACTAGCTATTACGGAAATGCAAATAAAACTACAATGAGCTATCTTAGTCATTAGCCTGACAGCCATTAAAAAAAAAAAGAGGACCACAAGTGTTGGAGAGGATGTGGAGGGATAAGAACACTTATTTGGTGCTAGTGGGAATGTAGAATGGTCCAGCCATTATGGAAGAGAGTTTGATGGTTCTTCAGGAATCTAACTATAGTACCGCCACATGATCCAGCAATCCCACTTCTGGGTATATATCCAGAAGAATTGAAAGCAAGGACAAGAAAGATATCGGCACATCAATATTCATATCAACATTATTCACTATTACCAAAAGTTGGAAACAACACAAATGTCCATCTACAAATGAATGGATAAACAAATTGTGGTATATGCATACAATGGGATATAAATCAGATGTCAGGAAGAATGCAGTATTTACACACATGGATGAATCTTGAAAACCTTATTTTGCATGAAGCAAGCCAGGCACTGAAGGACAAATACTACATTAAGCAGACTCACAGAGCTAGTCTGGGAGATAGATTTATGGGAGACAGAAAGGGAGAAGAAGGTTTTGAGCCTATGCCTATATGGGCAAAATCTATGATAAAGTGGAAGGGTGTAGTTTTGTAGTGGATGACTATGGCACAGTGATGCTATTTGGTTGGGCAGTGCTGGTCTGTGAGGGTGGTGTGGTGGGGAGGGTGAGTTGTACTGTCATTGAACTGAGCGAGTGTTGGGGGTGGGAGCAGATGAATGCTGGGGATTTGCAAGTATGTGGTTGAAACTACAATGTTGGGAATGGTCTTTGGCAAATATGGCAGGGGAGGGTTACTGGTTTAGTGTGTTGGATGTCAGGGGATGGTTAGATAGGGCACACCTGGGTCAAACTTCTAGGGACCAGGTTAGTGTTCACCTTTTCATATTGTGTTTTATCAATGAGTGGAGACCCACATAATGAGCGCGATGGTGTTGTATTCCCATCAGCAGATGACTGATTCTGCCATGTTCTCAAATTGAGAGGCAAAGGTCTCTAGAGCATAGGCAGTGCCTAAGAGGGGAAGACAGGCAAGTATGTCAAGCCGTCAATATTGTTGCAAGTAACTATGTATCTTGTTCTTCAAGAGTGAAGCTTGGTGTTTGCTGTGGGTCCTGAGGGGAGGGGGAGAGAGTAATACAATAATGAAATATGGGGTATTTTGGGGGTGATAGAATTGTACTATATCATCTTGCAATGATGGATACAGGCCATGTTAAATTTCATGAAAATTTATAAAAATATATGGTCCAAAATGTAAGCCATAATGCAAATTATTGACCATGGTTAGTAACAATGTTTCAATATTTGTGCATTCAATAAATGTACCATCCACATGTAAAATGTTATTAATAAGGGGAAGGGGAAAGAGGGAAGGATGGGTATATAGAAATCCCCTATATTCTGTATGTGATTTTTCTGTAACCTAAAGCTTCTAAGAAACAAAATGAAAACAAGACACTGGGGGAATAAATGGAAGAAAATGTCACCATACATACAAAACTTTAGATCTTACAGTGATGGAAGACTTAATTTCAAAACAACTTTTTAATATTTTTCATGTTTTTATTATTTCAATTTTTAAATTTTTTTGTATTTTATTTCTTATTTTTAAAAGTATCATTTCATCTTCTTATTTGTATTTGGTTATTTTGTTGGCTTCCTTTTTGAAGTTTTGGATCACAGAAGGGTTACAGCTATGGCAGAGAGAATCATTTGAGTGGGGTGTCAGTGATGGGGGGTGCAAGGGAGGAAGTTCACCTGAGGCATACCTATTAGGCATATGAATGGGTTCAAGTGTTGGTGGCACACTGTCATGTTGGGTGGAGATTCACATAATACCCAAAAGGATATCGAATTCCCATCCTGAGGAGCTCTGTCACATTCTCTAATGTGACAGCAAAATCCCCTGAGTAAAGGGCAGTGACTATTGAAGGAGGAAAGACTATTGATGGGCACTTGATATTGATGACTCTACTTATGAACCTTTACTTTTGAAATAGAAACTTGAACTAGTATCATAGGATTTCTAAGAGTTACCGCTTGAGAGCCTCCTTGTTACTCAAATGTGTCCTCTCTCTAAGCCAAAATCAGCATATAAATGCATTACCTTCACCCCAGCATGGGGCATGACTCCCAGCAAAGAGCCTTTCCGGCATTGAGGAATAACTACCAAGCACCAACTAGCAATGCGACTGGAAAAAATACCTTGACCAAAAGGGGGGAATGGTAAAGGCAAATGAGTTTATATGGCTAAGAGACTTTAAAGTGAGTCGGGAGGTCATTCCAGAAGTTACACTTATGAACATTTCAGCAAGATCTCTTTGACTGCCACAGTAAATACTGCCTAAAAGAGTGCGGCTCCTGAGGGCTCTGGAGACATCCTGACATGATGGTCAGGGCAGACAGCTCAGGAGTTTGGCACCCTGCCAGTGGACCCTACTTTGGAATTTATGCTCCCTGGTGTGACAGAGTTGAACTTGTGGTTTCCCTATACATGGCTCTTCTGCCCCTTCTATTTGAACCTACGGTTAGTACTAGAGTTGATAGTTGTATGTCCTTGAGACTTAAATCTTTGGGCTGTCTATGTGCCAGTTGGACCCTGAATCTCAGTGGCCTCCAGAGGTTCTGAAGGGAGGGAAAGGGAAAAATAGGTGTAATATTATGAAGGCATTTTCAGAACTTGAGAATTATCCTTAATTACATTTCAGTGACAGATACAGGCCGTTAGATATCTTGTCATAACTTATAAAATTGTGCGACAGAGTATAAACTTCAGTGTAAACTATAATCCACGCTTAGTGACAATGCTCCAAAGTGTGTTCATCAATTGTAACAAATGTACCACACGAACGAAAGATGTTAATGTGGGAAAATGTTGGTGGGGCAGTGAGCAAGGCATATGGGAATCCCCTATATTTTTTTATGTAACATTTACATAATCTAAGTATCTTTTTAAATTATTAGAATAATATAATTTATCAAAAGAAGAAGAAGAACAAATTTAGAGGACTCCCTATTCCTGACTTTAAAGCATGTTACTTAGATATAGTGGTACAAAGAGCATGGTACTGGCATAAGATAGACAGATTGGCCAATGGAACCAAATTGAGGAATCAGAAATAGACCCTTTGGCATCTACCGTGAAGTACTTTTTGACAAGGCTGTTAAGTCCACCCACCTGGATCAGAACAGCCTATTCAACAAACGGTGCTGAGAGAGTTGGATATATACAAGCAAAAGAAAGAAAGAGAACCCCTATCTCACACCTCATACAAGTAGGTGTTAGTTTCTTAAACTTTACACCCGAAGCACAAGCAACAACACCAACAAAAATAGATAAAAGATACCACTTCAAAATTAAACAATTTTGTTCTTCAAAAGACTTTGTCAAGAAAGTAAAAATGCAGCCTACTCAATAAGAGAAAAATTTGGAAACCACTTATCTGATAAGGGTTTGATGCTGACATTATATAAAGAGATCATACAACTCAAAAAAACAAAAACAAAAAAGCAAACAACCCAATTAACACATTGGCAAAGTATTTGAATAGACATTACTCCAAAGAGGAAATACAAATGACCAAATAGCACATGAAAATATTCTCGCCAATGCCAGCTATTAGGGAAATGCATATCACAACTTCAATGAGATAACATTTCATGCATTATAGAATGGCCATTAAAAACAAACAAACAAAAAAAGAACAGACAATTGCAAGTCCTGGGAAGAATATGGAGAAAAAGAAACATTCCTTCACTTTTGGTGGAAATGCAGAATAATTCAGTCTCTGTGGAAGACAGTTTGGTAGTACCTCAAGAAGGTGAATATGGAACTGCTGTACTGTAATATCCAGCCTTACTGTTACTAGGAGTATATCCAGAGGAACTGAAAGCAAGGATGAGAACTATTATTTCCATACCAATGTTCATAGCAGCGTTACTCACAATTGCTAAAATATGGAAACAGCCCTGTGTCCATCAACTGATGAGAAACAAATGTGGTATATACACACAATACCATTCAGCTGTAAGAAAAAATGAAATTGGGGGGAATTTAGGGGATATTATGTTGAGTGAAATAAGTGAGACACAAAAGGACAAATATTGTATGGTCTCACTAATATGAACTAAATATGATGAGTAAGCTTATGGAGGTAAACTCTAGAGTATAGATTAATAGGAGTTAGAAAGTGGGTTGAGAATGGGAGATACTTAATAGATATAGCATAATTAATAAATTTAACTTTAAAAGTATGGAAGTGAAAAGATCACAAAGTAACACACTATGTGTTTACCTCAAACTGCTGATTTATCAGTGTGACTGCGGCTGAAAGGGGTAGTATGTAGAATTAAATGTCAATAGAAAGGAAACTAGAGAATAATCTAGAGTATATATAACAGTAATTTCGGTGGTGGTTGAAGATTATTGTTAATAGAATAAATATTAAAATGTTCTTCTTTTAGAAAGTGTTAAGAATATGATCATACATGGAGAAATTACAACTAACGTAACTTATGGATGATAGTTAACTGTAATATAATATTGTACAACAATAACAGAAGATAATTTTACCGTATTAGGGGACAATTGTAGGGGGACATTTCCTTTTGGAGTAAGGTAAACATTCTAAAATTGACTGAATTGATGACAGCACAACTCTGTGATGAAAATGAGAGCCACTGAGTGGACCTTCGAATGGATTGTATAAGGCACCTGATTGCACAACACAGGGAATGGAGTGATGGTTGATGGACTTTGGTTAACAGGACAGCTATGGGACCATTTTCTCCTAAATTATAACAAATATATAATACTAATATAGGTTGTTAATAATTATGTGGGTTGGGGGAAAAATACACCAAATATAAAATATGGGTTAAATATTATTATAAGCATAAATATTTTGATGAAGCTCTTTCATAGTTCATCACAAATGTTTCACAATAATGCAAGGTGTTAATGGTAGGTTGATGTATGGGAGTTTTGTATGATGATATGCATGCTTGTTTTATCAACTCACTAATTTTAGTATACATTTATTGCTTATGTAAGTTCATGTATGCTGATATACTTCAATAAAATTTTATTTAAATAAAAGCTCATTGTCATTTAGGCCTGACACAACAAGATGACGCAACAAAAAGAAACAGATTCCCCTGCCGCTGACAACAACAGAAGCAGACAAAGAAGAACACCATGCAGCAAATGGACACAGAAAACAGACAACTGGGGGGGGGGGGGGGGGTGGGAGGGGGGAAAGGGAAGAGAAATAAATTAAAAAAAAGAATCTTAAAAAAAAAGTCACCTGACACGTTAAAACAAAATAGCTCACTGATCTTGGCAAACTCTGGGGATTGAGTTTAGCAGAGGGCAACCAAGCATAAAACTTCTCTCTTTCCAGAACTCCTCTATCATTCTCAGTTGCTCCGCATTCTTCCCGAGTTAAGCTACAAGCTATTGGGCATATAGCTCCTCTCTCCCTGGGCCTCAGTTCTTTGAGCCTCTCAGGGGCCTCTCTCCTCTCGAGCGGCTATGTAGGACCAGCTTCATGGGAGCTTCAGGTTTAAGTGAGCCTCTAGTCCTATCTCAGATGGCCAGGCCAAATGGCAGCTTCCTTTTCCTAAATCTGACTGTGCATCTCTCTCTGTGTCTTCATTTTTATGAGACCCAGGAAAAGGGTGGAGACTCAACCTGAGCCATATTTAACTGATATAGTACAACTGAATGGATCTCACACCCACAGGAATGGATTATTTCACAAACAATGCTTTTCTTTTGGGATTCATAAAATTATTTCCAACTGCCAAAGGTATTTTTTGTGACTTTGTGTATCCCAGACTTTAAACATTTCTATGTCTTTTTTATAAGTTCCCATATATTTATTAAATTATCAAATGATTATAACATTAATTCAAAACCTACAATTTTGAAGAGAACATAGGCACAGAATTCATTGTTCTATGTAGAAGCTAAAAAATGCTTTTATCTATGGCTTCATAGCAATGTCAGCAATACAGGATTCCTATACACCACCTCAACACCTCACTTGCATTGGTGTAGGACATTTGTTACAACTGATGATAGCACATTTTTATCATTATACTATTAACTGTAGTCCATGGTTTAACTTAGAGTTTACTGCTGGTTTAGTATAGATGAAAGGATCTTTTAAAAATATTTTATTCTGTTACCATATACAAAATCAAATATTTCTCCTTTTAATCACTTTCAAATATACATGTCAGTGTTGTTAATTATGTTCACAAAGGTGTGCTGCTATCACCATCATTCATTACCAAAATATTTCCATGATTATGAGTAGGAGCTCTGTCTACTTTAAGTCTTAACTTCTCATTCCCTACCTCCACACTGTCGCCTGATAACCTATATTCTAGATTCTGACTCTATGAGTTTCCTTATTCTAATTATTTCAAATCATTGAGATCATACAATATTTGTACTTTTATATCTGTCTTATTTCACTCAGCATAATGTCTTCAAGGCTCATCCATGTTGTTACAGTATCAGGATTTCATTCCGCTTTATGGCTGAATTATATTTCATTGCATACCACAATTTATTCATCCATTCATTGGGTTGCTTCCATCTTTTGGCAATATACTTTTAATGGTGTATATATGCCATTACCTAAGGACAAGAAAGAGGATAATATGATCACCTGAATCCTCCCAGTCATACATTTTTATATCATTATAATGGTTTCTTGAACCTAGGGACCACCTAAAGAATGCTAAGTATACTTACGGACCCAGGTTTTCTTTCATATACCTTTTATAATATTTAAGAAAGTGATATAACATGTCATTAACTTAATAAAAGGTATCAGAAGAATAGAAAAGCGTAACTAAATGACCATTTCCAGTTCAAGTCAATAAGATCTTAGATTAAGGTGAGCACATGAAACTTCTAAAATAATGTGCATAATATATATGAAACCATCAAGAGTTCAGCTCTGAATGTTATTCTGACACATTGAATGTGTGACCAACCTTATTTTATTCAGAATCCCAAGGCTAGTCTTTCCAAAATAAAGATTGACGTTTATTTATTTCCCTATTTGGTCATTATTTAAATATAATAAATCTATTGCTGAAAATATAGTGTTCTGTTACTTCTTTTCTTATTACTTCATCACACATTTTTCTAATTTTAATCTTTATTTCAGATTGCATCATCTGAAAAATGTGTGTGTTTTCTGCTTCTCATATGAATAACAAGACTCTGTCATAGGATTTTTCAAAAGCAATAAAATTGTTAGTAAATATATGTATTGTGAGATCTGCCAAACATGACAGCTGATGTCAAGATGGTGTATTAGATCATAACAACAAGCAGATCATATAATTTTTCTTTCAAATCAATTGATATTTCAGTGCTTCTTGGGCGTAGTAAGAAGGTCAAGGAATGTGAATTAGACTATAAGAAAAAGCATGAAAATACAAATATGAGGTAAGCCTATGGTAAATACTTAAACAAGATCCTTCAAGCTTAGTTGAAATCTAGTTAGAATCTGAGTTCAAATGTCTTAATCCTAGCTCAACACCAAATTTACTGTGTAACTTCTAACAAGTCACTGGTTCTTCAGTTCAGCTCCTCAATGTATTCAATATGAAGATATATATTTTATAAAATAAGTATATCAAATATTATAAAATGATAACATTTTAACAAGAGGCTTTTAATGTAATGCATCATTATGGTAAATTTAGGTTGCGATAGATAGTGACATACTGTTAACTCTCTACGAAGGCTACATTACAATGGAAATCATGCCAATAGACTTCATTTTATATAATGTAAGATCATTATTTTAGGTACAATTTAGAAGTGTGCACAGACACTCCAAGCGTGAATTCACTCCTCATTTTTCCCTGGAGAGTGTGTTGTATTAAATCAGAGTGCATGTGCTGAGGTTTTCTCCTTTGTTGTTTTTTGCTTTTTGTTTTTTCTGTTTTCTGGGGTTTTTTTGGAGGTACCAGGGATTGAACCCAGGATCTTGTAGCTCAACCACTGAGCTACACCCACTCCAGGTACCATTCGGAAAGGAAAATAGAAATTATTGTTCATTAAAATTAGCACAATTTTCTTATAACTTCAAATTTATTTTGTTGTTTAAATTTATATATTTTCCTCTTCTACTTGTTGAAATAATTCTTTTAGAATTACATGGATGTTACTGTTTATTATAAGGTTTATGTTTGTTTTCATTCCATTACACAAATATAATAAATTTCACCTTTATATGTCAAATTACACTGTGATTTTTGAAGACCTTTAAAAACTTTTTAATTATGGAAAATTGTAAAGAGAGAAGCATAATGAATTTCAGTGTACTCTTCACTCAGCTTCAAGGATTATCAAGCCATTTATACCCTCATTCACTTCCCTCCTCTTACAGTGATGTATTGGTCAGGCAAAGGGGGGCTAATGCAAAATACCAGAAATCTGCTAGCTTTTATAAATGGTATTTATTTGGGTTAGAAGCTTACAGTTACCAGGCCATAAGCATAAGTTACTTCTCTCACCAAAGTCTGTTGTCACATGTTGGAGCAAGATTGCTGCTGACATTTGCAAGGGTTCAAGCTTCCAGGGTTTCTGGGACTCATTTCTCTTTGAGCTCTGTGGCTCTGCTATCTTCACAAGGCCAGCTGTGAACTCTCAGGTAAACATCTTGTCTCTCTTCCCAAGGCCTCTGCCTGTATCTAATGGAGACTTTTCCCCTTACTCACATATCTGCTTCTCTGTGTATTTACTTCCAGGGCCCAAGGATCAAAACTCCAAACTCTGTTATTTGCCTTGTTTTTTCTCCGTGAGTCCTCACCCAGCAAGGGGGTGGGGATGCAATGTCCTATTGACATGGCCCAATCAAAGCCTTAATCAATATTTAATCAAGTAAAATTGAAACCAATAAATCCAATATAATCTAATACACCCATAGGGACAGACCACTTTACAAACATAATCCAATATCTATTTTTCAAATTCATAAATAATGCCAAACTGCTACAAGCGGATTATATAAAGTAAATACAAACATGTTTACAATTTAATTTATATATATTCAATGCATAGTTCTAAAATATGATTTTATACATAATATACGTTTTCACACATACAATATGAATTTGTCCCCAATGTTATCAAATTTCTAATGCTTATATGTAGATATTTTAAATGGCAATTACATAAAAATTCAGATAGCATAATAATACAAACCTCAAATGAAATGAAAATAGTAATATAAATAGTTACCTCCAAGTTTATGCATATGGAGACCAAGTCATCTATGTCATAAATGCTGCTTGAATGAAATCTAAGTTGCTTCACAATTTCAGGGATATTGAAAATGAAATTATGTAGTTCTTAAAATTAGTGAACTATGGTTTAGATACCATATTCTCTTTCTTTTTAAACATAATTCATGAAATCCTGAGATTATGAGGACAATAGTGTTTTGTTTTGTTTTTAAAGATTTATTTCTCCTGCTTCCTCCATTGTCTGCTCTCTGTGTCCATTCATTGTATGTTCTTCTGTGTCTGTTTGTATTCTCATCAGGCTGCTGCAGGAACTGATCCTGGCACCTTCCAGGGTGGGAGAGAGGTGATCATTTTCTTGCACCACCTCAGCTCCCTGGTCTGCTGAATCTCTTATTCTCTCTCCTCTGTGTCTCTTTTGGTAGCATCATCTTGCTGCACCAGCTCTCTGTGTGGACCAGCACTCCACGTGGATGATAGACAGGCGCCCACTTTCCACAATAGTGTTTTTGTAATTAATAAATAAACTGTGGACCCTCCAAGGATACAGCCATTGGTTTAATTGCTTAAATATCATAGTTTCCAATATCTGACATCCATTTAGTATAGTATACTCATGGGATTCTTAACCAAAAAATTCCCAATATCTTGACATCCCTTGAGACAAGCCCTAATCGTTAATTGTATTATATCTCAACATAATACAGTATAGTGAAGAAAGAGTCTTAGATGATAAAATCTGTTAGGCATCTCCTATGCTTGACACAAAAGCACAGTTTTCAACAATGTGACTAAAATTTTGTGCAGAGCATGCTGTTTCATGGGGGCAAATACAAGTAAACTTCCTCTGCAATGTTCTTTTGGTGAATTCTGTTAACAGGCTGATACAGCATCCATTCAACCCTCTCCTAGTGTGTATTCCTATACTACAGAGTCCAGATGCTAGAAAGCTTAAAACCCAAATTGTGTGGCTCAGTGTCTTAGTTTCCTAGGTTGCTTATGCAAATATCCAGAAACTTGTCTGGTTAAACAATGAAAATATATTTGCTTATTGTTTGAGTCTGTGAAAATGTCCAAATCAAGGCCTAATCAAGAAAATGCTTTCTTCCCAAAGACTATGGCATTCTGGGACTGGCTGCTGGCCATCTTTGGTCCCAGGTTTGTCACATGGCAAGGCACATACGATGGTCTCAATATTCTTTTCCAGGTTCTGTTGAATTTCAGTTTCTTGCTTCTGTGACTTTCTCTCTCTGTGTCTGAATTTCTTTCTGCTTATAAAGGACTCCAGTAAAAGGATAAAGACCTATCCAGATTGGGCTGGGCCATACCTTAACTGAAGTAACCTTATCTATTAATAAACATCCTACTTACAGTGGGTTCACACCCATAGGAAGGCATTAGATTTAAGAACATATTTTTTCCCCAGAGTACATTCAGCTTCAAATCACCACAGTTAACAGATGTGTTTAAAATTTCACATTTCAGAGTCAGCTACAAAATATTTGGAATACAACAGACCACCTTGTATTCATTAGAAGGCTATCTAACATCTGCTATTTCTGTTATTTCACCTGGCAAGTACTTTAGTAGCAGCATTAGCCTGGTGAAATAACAGAAATAGCATTTGCCTGGACTGAGCAGCAACTATTTCATAGGTCTTAGTAGCCATTCTCTGGCTTTAAAGGCATCAAGAGGCAATGCATGAGCATATTCAGCTACTGCATATTGTGGAGACAGGGCATAGCTCTGGAGCTGGCAGCTCTACCAGCATTTTTCCATGTTGGTACATGGCTTCCCAAAAGGGGAAGGATCATGCTACTGTAATGATAACTTCCTGATGCTTCAGTTTTCTGGTAGAAGAAGCCCAGTATTGCAGTGTGACTTTAGACATCCTTCCTGGTAAATCACCTAAGAATGAGTTCTTCACCCAAACCTTGTTAAAAGCTATCTAATACTCTTATAATAAATCTCATTGTGCTTCAAATAGAGCAGATTCTCTTTTCTATAAAAGTACTCTAACTGGTACACTATTCTGAGCTAAATAAATATGCCATATAATATTTGGACATCTCTTATTTCTTAATCACACTTTATGAGATTCAGGAAGCCAAGAAGAATAAGAAGGAAAACCAACATAATTTAGGATGCTTATCAACTCAATCCACTTTCAACAAATGTGGCTTACTTTAGATATAGATAAATCCATAGCAAACAGACAGCACTGCTGCAGCCAGGTCGGATTCCTAAATTAATGTTTTGCTCTTCACCTCAGCATGCAGGGTAAGACTTTCTATCAAATCGAAGCTATTTATTATGCCCAGTGATATACTTTTCAGTGTTTATTTTAAAATAACTACTCAGCAGTTTGTGGAGTCTTGGTTTTCCCATTTGGTAAAAAGAAAAGATAATAATATCAAACACATGTGTTCATTGTGATGGATTTGATCACCTCATACATATACTGGTCTTTGTACAATATCTGCTATAGAAAATGTGTCATTGGAGGTGCTGTTCATAATGGTAAGTGTGGGAACAGTTTTTGGGGGTTTGCTATTGTTTTTTTTTAACAAATATTAATTAAAGCAGGAATTTCCAAGTGAGATTACATATTACTGAAAATTGTGTTTTAGTAAAAACTTCAGTTTACCCATTAGAACTAGAATCAATGGAGAGAGATGAACGAGCATTCCTAATAAATGAAGAAATTTCAACAAAATACAGTCAATAATATTGCACAGTATGATATATATTCCAAAAGGGCAATAATATTTATCACCAAAAAGGGTGGAATACATTGTGGGGGGAAAGAACTGAATCATTCTTAGTTTATTTTAATGTGAACTATTAAAGACAATACGTAATATTGGACCAAGATCAGACAGCTTGCATCATATAAAGGAAGCAATATGCACCTAATACATAATCCTTTTTCAATAGAAAGAATTTAGGAAAAACAGAGTCCTTGAATTAGTTAAAAAAACTTTAAATTTTGGACAGCCACATGGAAAACATGTTTTCATTAATAAATGAGCTCATTTTAAAAATGGATTTCATAACTGCTTTAATTTTCCTGAAAGTTTCTGGTGAATTGTAAAAATGAGCATAATTTTTACTAATTTGACTTTTAAAAGTATAAATATTTTATACTGTGGCAATGTCAATAATTTAATTTGTCATATCAAAGACTTTTATTAAATTCTCTAAATTAAATATTACAACTCATAAATTATTCACATGATTCGGTAGGTATCAATATTTTTGTGGAAACTCTAACCACTTACAAATATCAAAATATTAATATTTTAAAAATCATTTTAAGTCATCCATAATATTTTCTACTTAAAACATATATTTCTAGTTTTGCTTATTGCTCTCCAGATGTAATCCTTATACATGTTCACTTAAAGGTATGTAATCTCATATTGTGCATACTTTTAAGATATTTATAACTTTTCCTTCAGAACTATATTTTGAAGGAATATAACTGAAAAACAGTCTAAATAAATACAATCTGGCAGTTTTTCAGAAAGCTGAGAAGAGAAATGAGAAATACCATAGGCCCTGGTAATCACACTACTAAGTATATACCCAAAACAATTGAAAGCAAGGACTAAAACAGATATTTGCACGCCAGTGTTCATAGCAACATTATTCACAATTGCCAAAAGTTGAAAGCAACCTAAGTGCCCATCAACCAATGAATGTATAAACAAAACGCGGTTTATACATACAAAAGAATATTACAGCAGCTGCTCAGGACAGCAAAAAGACTCAAGTCCTGATACTAGTAACAACATGGATGAACCGTGAAGTCATCATGCTGGATGAAATAGGCCAGGCACAAAAGGACAAATATTTTATGATCTCACTGATTTGAAATAGAGTAAGCAATCTCATAGAGTCAGAATCTAGAATATAGGTTACCAAGGGACAATGTGGGTATAGAGAATGAGAAATTAAGGCTTAAAATGTACAGGATTCCTATTTGGAGTGATGGAAATATTTGGTAATGAATGGTATTGATGGTTGCAAAACATTGTGAACAGAGTTATATATTTGAATGTAATTTAAAGGGGGAATGTTAGATTGTATACATGGTAATAGAATTTTAAAAATCCATGAAACTTACTATACCAACAGTGACCCCTAAGTTAAACCATGGACTATATTTAATAGTACAATTATAAAAATGTTCTATCTTCAATTATAACAAGTGTTCCACACCAGTGAAAGTTTTGGAGTTGGGAAGATGTATGGGAATCCTTTATTTTGTGCATGATTGTTCTGTTAACCCACAACTTCTCTAATAAAAGAAAAAAAATTATCCCCTAAGAAAAGTAGTGTAAATAATATAAACTTTAATAACTGACCAATGGAATCTTACATGTAACATAATTTAATAAACAATACTCTTTCATTTTTTAATTAATAGTATAATTATCACCTTGCATATTTTTATAAATGGAGGTTTTGTTTGTTTTATCTTCTATTCAATTATTCTTTTAACTTGAATTTCTGAGAATGGGATTCTTGGGTCAAAAAATGAGGCAATCTATATTGTTATATCTATGAGCTTTGTAATACTTTCCTATTTTCGTAATGTTTCTAAAGCCCACCGAAGTGTAAGAATGTACCAATTTAAGCACAGCATGGCATATATTTGGATTTATCACTTTCTCTTCTCTAATTTAGTGGACAAAGATAGGGCCATGATCATTTTTTATCTCTTAAAGTGTTCCTACTTTAGCCAAATACTCTATTCTAATAGCCATCATTTTCTTAGCAAGGAAGTTTTACTACATTATGATGGTGTCAGCATTTGCATTTAAATAACATGATACCACTAGAATGAATCTAATAGAGCAGTATTTTCATTGCACGATTGAAAATGCTTACCCTGTAAATGTAGAAGTTCTTTCCAGAAAAAAAAAAAAATGGCAGTACAATGGAAAACTAATAAAGTCTGCCAAAATCAAACATTGACCAGACATGCCTGTGAACAAAAAACATGGGAATTTTGAACATATGCTGAATAGATCTGCATATTGGGGAGAAAGACACACATTGAAATTTTTCTATGATTGCAGGACAATATTTCAATTCTATGAAAATATTCATATAACTCAGAAACCTAAATACTTATAATGAGCAAGGAGAAAAGGAAAATGTTGAAATAATTCTTTATACATGTTTATGAAATCTGATATCCTTCAAGCATACAACATAGGTGTTTGATCCTATAAGTCTATAAACATAAGAGGACAAGAAAATTTTAAGCATTAAGCAGCATGAGGTTTATTAAGAATAGACATGCCACAGAAGTTTAATAGCTTCTTTTGATTCATTGTTAATTACATTAAAGCATGCTATGAATAGGTTCTGTCTTTAATATTTGGACTCATAAGTATTTTAGATTACTGTTCTTAAAATGCATTTTACTATTATAACTTCTAAAACTTTATCATATAGATCATGTTTCAAGCTATATATTATTATTAACTTATTCTACTGAGTAGAAACTAAGTTGAAGTTAAGTAATCTTTTATGAGATTGGACAGCAATTTAATTAGGATTCAAACTAAGACTGTTCTAAGTTCATTAAAAGATTTTAATCAGTTAACTTACTGTTTATCACTTCTGTAGATTCAAATTTTATTTCCCTTAAAATAGTAGTTTTGAGGACAAAATGAATGTAAATTAACAAATGAATATTAATGATATCTGAATAGGAGTCCATACATACTAGAGTTGAATATATTTTAATATCATAAAATATTAATTAATGGAGAAATAAGACATGTAATGAAAATCTATTTCTATTTCACTTTTTCAGATAAGTCATAAGAAATTAGAGATATTTTAACTGTGACACCAGTAAAGGAGATTTTATTGAATCCAGAAGTAAGTTGTATAATTTTGGACTTTATAAACAAATTAGTAGGTTTAAATAAGTCTTAGCATCATTCCAGTACAATAAACATTATCATATTTAAGTCTGTTCCTGAAGAAATAATATTTTTAGTAGTAAAATAAAATAAAGTAAAATAAAAAAATATTTAGATGAGATATTTTTAGGATACTCTTAAAAGGAAAGTGAGCTTATATTGATGAGTTATGGGTTAAAAACAAGAACACAACATGCTAAAATAAGAAAAAAATTTGAAGTATAGATAGTAGAGATCATTTATAAACTTTTGGGTTGAGGTAGAAACTTTTGAAGCTCTTTGACTAAGTACAAAACAATCTCTAAATCAAATTATTTCATTTCCCATGTTCAAAACCATCCAGGGTTTTCTCACTACATCACATAGAAGTCCTTCATTATCAGACCCCAGGCTATATCTCTAAACTCATTTCTTATAACTCTAAACATAGCAGTTTCCCCCATCCTTGACTCACTAACTTTCTTGCTGTTATTTTGACCCTGTCCCACTAATTTTTCAAATCAGAGTACATTCTGCTTCCAATCTTTCTTCAGTCTTTTCTATCACTCATTATAAACATTTCATTTATATCTCTGCTAAAATATCTCCTCCTATAAATTTCTTTTCTGATCATCGTTTCTATAACAATCTCACTGCCTGCTACTATTTATCCCCATTAGCAAATAGTAAGTAATCCATAATTATTTGTTGAATGAGTGTATTAATGAGCTTTCTTAGCTGTAGAGTGAACAGGTTAAAATAGGTGATTCCAATATTTCCAACTATTCATACCTTATAAAAATAAAGTAGCCTTCTTTCTCTGAGTGTCTACCAATGCTATACTTGTTCATCTTTAATACTCATAACAAACCAGCAAGTATTGTTTTATTGGTTAGTTTTTAGAGATGAATAAACTAAATTTTAAATAAGTGACCTAGATGGTTCAACAGCACACAACTAATAAAGAATTATAATTCAAATTCAAGTTTACCTCACTGCACCTCTAATAAACTTTATACTACTGAGGATTTTTTTAAACGCTTTGTTTCAAAAGAATTATGTGGAAGCTGATATGTAAAAGAATAATAAAATCAAGACTGCTTTACTTGCAGCAAAAGTAGATGCATAATGCTATCTCCATAAATTATTCTCCCCCCTCTTTAGAGGAAGCTCCTAGAAGCACAATTTGAAGAGCAATGTATTACATAACTCTATCTTTCAAGTATCAGGTAGAAAATATTGGCTATAATAGTACTATGTATGATTTACCTGCCTCATCCCATGTTTTGGTAAGAACAGTTCAAAAATGAAATAACTCCATAAATACATTTACCAAATAAGGTTTGAGATCATTTTAAAAGGACCCAAATAAATGGAAGAATGAAACTTGATATGTGGATTAGAATACTCAATAATAATAATGCAAAAAAAAGTTCTCCAAAAATTGATATGTTAAAATCTATATCAAATGCAATCCCACTTGAAATAATACAGTATTTTATACATAAATTTGAAAAGCTAATTTCAAATCCAACACTGTATCTGGAAAGACAGAGCCAAATATAGTGAGATAGTTTGAATGAGAAGACAAAATAGGAAGCTTTACATTACCACGTAATAAGACTATAATAACAGAAACTATTTTGAGAAATGAATATAAAAATGAATCGGTGGATAAACAGAGAAAGCCCAGACTCAGGTCTCAACAGTTATGCAACACTTGGTTTATGGCAGAGTTGGCACTTAATAGCAGTAGTTTTTCGATTAATGGTGCCAGGAGGTAGGATATAGGAAAAATAATGACCTTATTTCATCATATATTCACAAAAATGAGTACCAGGTGATTTATAGGTCTGAATGAGAGTAACAAAATAATAACACTCTGAGAAGATTATATAGGATAGTTTCATCATGATCCTGTTGTAGGAAATAATTTCTAAAAACCAAAATTCACTAAATACAAACAAAACTATTGATAAAATTTACTTCATTAAAAATAAAAATCTCTATAAAATGATACTTTATGAAAGCAAAAATTGTAAGTGACAACACAAAGAAATGAAAATGAACTATTATCAATATCAATTGATAATGATATAAAAGCAATATTAATAAAGACATACAACCCCTACCAATTTCCAAGAGATTTGAAAGGGAACTTCAAAATAAAGGATACCCATATGACAACAATTATATTTAAAAAGGGTTAAACTCATAACTAATCAGGAAAATGCAAATAAAAACACAATGAGATGAACTGCCTCTAGCCATAATGTATTAAGTGAGAACTAATTTATCCTTCAACTGGAAAATAAAAACAGGAAACTGTACAATTTATACAAGTTAAGGGTTTCCAAACATTAGATAACTGAGAAAAGAGAAACAAATGATACGAGCTCTTCAATTACCCAGCTTTCTGAAATAGTCATTAATTATTCATACCCTAAATTCCAGTTCAGGGAAGGAGATTCCTAGCAGAGTAGTCATTTTTCTGAATGTAGAAGATAGAAATAAGAATTTGATAAATATAAGGTGGATTTTGTTTGTGGCACAGACTACTGAGTTTGTGTGCAAAGAGAAAGCTCCAGAAAAGTGCAAAAAATTCTCATGTATTTGCATGCATAAAATGAAAGTTCATGAATCGAGGCAAAGAGACACTAAGAAGCTGCAAATTGAAAAATTCCCACCGCACACATAGGACTGTGAGATACTTCAGTACTGACCAGTTACATTGGAAAGACAGTGTAGAATAATCAAGCTTGTTTTCAGTGGAGAACCCCAAGGGGCTGTGCCTTAGGAGTGGTACTAAACCAGAACTATAAAAAAGGATACTTTACAATTTTCCTTAAGAAATATGTCTCAAATGACTCTAGCTGAACCAAAGTAAATTAGATGCTATACAAACCACTGTCCAACAGTTTTAAAGTAATGAAACAATATCAGCACTCAAAGGTGTCAAATCCTAGCACCTAGCACCCAATTGAAATTTATTAGACATGGGATGAATTAGAGAAAATGTAACCTATAATCAACATTAAAATGGGCCAGGAAATGCTAATGTGGGGATTTAGTAGACAAGGCCTTTTAAAAGACTATTGTAGATATGATCGAAACACTCAAGGGAAGCAGACTTGGCCCAGTGGATAGGGCGTCCGTCTACCACATAGGAGGTCCGCAGTTCAAACCCGGGGCCTCCTTGACCCATGTGGAGTTGGCCCATGTGCCGTGCTGATTGATGCTCAAAAGGAGTGCCGTGCAACATGCAGTGTTGATGCACACAAGGAGTGTCCTGCCATGCAGGGGTGTCCCCCACATAGGGGAGCCCCACATGCAAGGAGTGAGCCCCATGAGGAGAGCCACTCAGCAGGAAAGAAAGTTCATCCTGCCCAAGAATGTCACTGCACATATGGACAGCTGACACAAAAAGATGATGCAACAAAAAGAGACACAGATTCCCGTGCCACTGACAACAACAGAAGCAGACAGAAGAACACGCAGCAAATGGACACAGAAAACAGACAACTGGGGCGGGCGGGCGGGGGGGGGAGGGAAAGAAACAAAAAATAAATTAAAAAAAAAACACTCAAGGACTCAAAGAGATATATGCCTATAATAAGGATAAAGAATGATGTAGAAATTGTATATTTCTAAAAGACATAAAATTTCTAGAGTTGAAAAATATGATATATGATTTGAAAATTCTACTTGATGGGAGTAACAGTTGATTATACACTGAGGAAGAAAAGATCACTAAACTTGAAAACATAGCAATAGAAACTATCTAAAATGAAAGAGATAAAGTAAATGGATTAAATGAAAAGGTCTTTAATGACCTTGAGATAGCAATTGCAGCTCATTTGTATTTGGAGTTAAAGAAAGAAAAGAGAGGGAGGGGGAAGAATTAAAGATCAAAAGTATGTTTAAAACATTCCAAATTTTATGAAAAGTATTACTTAACTAATCTAAGAATCTCAAACAACCTCAAACAGTATAAACACAAAGAAAACCATGTCAAACACATCAGAAAGGATAGCTGAAAATAAGTGACAAAGAGAATGTCTTAAAAGCTGTCATTGTAGATTGCAGAACTAGAGATATGTACAGAAAAACAAATAAAATAAGAAATAACCTAGACTCCTTGTTAGAAATAGTGCAAACAAAAAGACTACAGACCACCTCTAAAATGTTCATTAAAAAAATTAAAACAAAAAATGTCAACTAGAAATTGAAACCTAGGAATTAACATATTTCAAAAAAGAGGGAAACATTTTTAAGACAAGTTAAATTTGAGATAATTCATACCTAGAAGCCTTAAAGTACAAGAAATATTAAAGGGAGCTATTCAGTCAGGAAGAAAATGCCAGGTGAAAACTTGGCCCTGAAAATGATACAGCAATGGAAATGTAAACTATTCAGACAAATCAAAGGTATTTCCCCTCTTTATAGAGGTTTAATGAATGCTCTAAGTTTTATAAAAATGTGCATTTTTATAAAACTTAGAGCATTCATTAAAAAATAAATCAGAGGTATGACTTGCAAATACCAGAGATAAATTCAAACACTAAAATTATCAATTCAATAGAAAGCAATTAAAGAGAAAAATAAGAACAAAGTCAGATTTGACAAAATAGAGATAAAGATGGAAATAAATCATAAAAATAATTACATTACATAGAAATGGTTTAAACACTCCAATTAAAGGAAATAATTTTAAAAAGACACACTTGGAGGCTATCTACAGAAAAGCTACTTTGAATATAAAGAGGAAGGTAAGAAGAAGAGTCTGGAAAGATATATTATGCTAACATTAAAAGATGGCTGGAATGATATATTAATAGCAAAGTATTTGATCTCAGAATAAGGAATAATTTCAGGGATGAAGAGGAAAATTTCATATTGATAAAGGAAACAATTCTTAAGGAAGACATAATAATCTTAAATTTATACACCTAATATCAAATAAAAAACCAAGTTAACTGATGAGAGAAATAAACAAATCTACAATTATATTGGCAAATTCAACTCTTGTCTCTCTGTTATTGATTGAAAAGTGCCAGAAAATTAAACATGATATAAAAGACTTAAATGGGATATAAGAGACACTCACAGCTTGCACCACCTATTAATGACACATTCTTTTCAAATGCAAATAGAACACTTTGAAGCCATTAGATAAGTACCAGTGTATTTAAAATGATTAAAATAGAGTATCTTTTCTGAATATTATGCAATTAGATTACAAAATCCCTGAATGCATGAAAACTTGGAAAAACACATTTTAAACAACATGGTTAAAACTCATAAAGAAAATTAGCAAAATATTTCATATTGAATGAAAATAAAAACACAACATATCAAAATATTTGGGTTTCTGTTAAATCAGTGCTTAGAGGGAAAATTATAGCTCAAAATGTTTATGTTATCAAAGAAAAATGAGCTACTAGTATACCCTGGCTGAGAAGATTAAAATTAAAATTTAAAGAACTGAAAATACTAATTTTGGTGAGAATGTGCAATTACAAATTGTCTTATTTATTGCTGTTGGGCAGATAAAATGGTACAAACATTTTAAAAAACATTTTGGTAGTTACTTATAATTATGTTAATTATAATATGTGTTTAATATATAATACACTTATAATGAAGTAACAATTCCAATCTTATGCATTTACACAAGAAAAATTACATTTCCATGCAAAATATTGTAGAGATATGTTTTTAGCAGTTTTGCTTATATTAATAGAAAAGATGGTTAATAAAGCTCTTGGAATGCCAAAATTAAGGAAAACTCAGAAAAGTGACTGATACAGAGTGAACCAAAAAGAAATGTACAAAGTGTTAAAAAAAATGTAGAATGAGTAGATCATGGAGAGAAGAAATGGAGAGAGTTTGAAGAATGGAGTAATAGCTTTGCTGTATAGAACAGTGAGATCAAGTTAGTTAAAGAATAGAAAATGATCACTGGATTTGTAACACAGATGGCATTGATGACTTTCATAAGGCAGTTTTATTACACTCGTAAGTTCAAAGATGATTGAAGATTTCGAGACATGAATGCAAATAATAGAAAATAGAAAGAAAATGTGATTTGGATGTTGGTGGAATGCTGGAGACAGGATTTTGGAAGATAGAAGAGGAAACATATTTATGGCAGAGTTTCTGTTAAGGTTAAGATGAGAAAAACTAATGTTTACTTGTGTTTTGTTTCAAATAAATGTTTTCTAACCACATGTAGAAAATGATAAATGTTGAGAAGAAAATAGGACTTAATTCTAAATCTCTCTTTACTAATTTTGAGTAAATGTTTTTTCTTAAAAATTGTTTAATATCTAACCATATGAAAATACAAGTTGTCATCTTGAATTTCATAATATGAAAATTTGTCTCATAGCATGTATTGTCTTAGACCAACAGCGTTTGAAATATGTTTTTGAAATTATAACCAAGTAGAACTGTCTTTAGGATGGTATCAAGCCACCATGCATACTTTTCCTGATAGTTTAGCATGCAAGTATAGACATTTCCTTCCTTATTAATGAACATTAACTTAGGCACAGATAAACTTCTAGGAAATTTTAAAAAAAACCATTTAAATAAAATCAAGAAAATGTCATGATTCTTCTGTTTCTGACATGCAGTTTTACCTTGTCAATAGGAAGACTGACATAGTAGTTTCATGCTTCGGCTAAGGTGCTGATATGAATACTGATTGTGGATTTTGACTGCAGATGTTAGAAGCAAACCATTTCTAACAGATGTATAATCTGATTAAATATGCAATGCAATGATATTGTCAAAATCTATTAATCACTCTTTCAGGACACATTAGTGTAGGCTTTCCTGACAGCTGTGAGGATTGGAATGTCTCTGCACTTGCAGGATCTGTTGCTCATCCATACCACCCAATGGATCTTAAAGGGAAAACATATATGTATATAATAGGTAAATACACAGTATATCATTAGACAAAGGGATACATATTTTCACTCCAATGGTATTTATCCTACCAGAATTTACTTGTTTCTTACCTCCGTATTGCAGGGATTGCTTTCTGCCATACTGAGACTAATTTAAAAATGCAGACACAGAGCTGAATCTCCACCATGCATATATTAAGATTTAGTTCTGTGACTGATGGTTGTATAATACATGTTCAGAGATGAAGAGTAACAAAGCTTTATCACCATTGACAATATGAACAAGTATTGATTTCTTGACTATTAATAAACAAAATTTTGTAATTTATTTTGGAAAGGATAGCACCATAATTTTAATATTATCAGCCCCAGATCTGTAGTTTGTCCTTGGTCAACCCTACTGTTTGGGTTTCTTGATATTTTTAATAATCTTTAGTTCGACTAAACAAAATCTACTGTTAACCAATATGTAACCTAAATATTCTTCCGTTGAATTAGTCTGAGTTCCAGAATTTTTACACCATAGTCTATTGCAAATAGAAAAGTCTATTATAATGAAATGTACTTTTTCCCAATTCTCTCATACTTGCATAAGAAAAAGAATGTTTTAGGAATTACCAAAATTTTCAGATACTATGAAATGATGAAATATTGTAGTAAGTCTCTGAGATAATTAAGGAAGAAAGGGAAAAAAAGTACTTCAGTTCTCCTCAAACCACCCATTAAATCTTGAATTGACCCATTATAAATTTTAGAAGTAGTAGTAGTAGTGGTTGTGATGGTAGTTTGAATAGTGTCTGTCCCTTCCAAGTCTCTTAAGTCTCTGACTTTTAAGCACTTCTCCCTTAAGCTGGTCATAGATGCTATTTTTTCAAAGCTTCCTGTAGAGTCTTATTTATCTGGGTCCCTATCAAGAGTGTTTTTCTTATGGAGAAAGCTTTAGCAATCAATTAAGCCTACAAACGTCTTCCAGAGCCATAACATATATATCATAGTTATCACATCTGCTTATCTTCATTGTGTACCTCACCAATTGCTGATAGTAGGAAAAAACCTTGTGCTTCACAGATCCATGTTCTTCAAGATTGTCACAGCTGAAATAGGGATTAGGTTTCATCGATGCATGGACTCTTTAGGTTTCATTGTAATTGCATCAAATGATTTACCTTTATTAAGGAGGACTTTTTACTACCGTGGTAAACTAAATTTTCTCATGCTTAGGTCAGCAAGACTATAGAAATGGTTGTCACTTTGAAGAATTTGAGATTGAGTGCAAATTTATCATTTGTTCTCCTTTCCTCAGGTTCTGAGACAAGGGACTCAAAACAAGAACTCTAACTCCTAAATAGGTAGGTGAAGAATAGCTCTGTTTCCAACAACATATCTACAATTATTTCTCATTTTTTATAAAATTTTTCCAATAGGAATTTTTTGGTTATAAATTGTATTTATGAACTCAGATGTCATTAAATTATTTGTCAAACACATCCTGGGATCATTGGATCTCACTGTTTTAAAGTAAACTGGTATGGTAAATATTGTAAATAATTTCTTACTAATTAGGTCAAAATTATATAAAGTATAATAAAGAAACCTGATTTTCTTTAGTATAAACTTCAATTTCTACTATTAAAAAATAGCTAGAATATACTTGTAAAAAGAGTTAGGACTAATGTGAAAAATAATTAACTTTGCACAAATATGGGAAACTATGAAATTAAACATGGTACTTATTATACAATAAAGTGATTCCCACTAATTTCTCTTTTTAATTTTTTAAAATTTATTTAAATTTATTACTTATACATAAATACACATAAACAATAAGTATACAGTAAGAGTTGTAAACTTTCAAAGCAAACACATATAACATCATACGGGACTCTCTTACCTCACGCCACCACAAATACCTTGTAATGTTGTTAAACATTTTTAACTAATCATTAAAGAGAATTGTCAAAATATTACTACAAACTGAAGTATTTTCCTCCTACATACCCTATTATTATTATTATCTTTATATCATTTATGTATGAACATACATAAACAATTAAGTGTATAGCCAAAGTTTTGAACTTACAAAGAAAACATGCATTATATCACACACAGGTCCCAAACATTAACTCTCAACCAACACCTTGCATTGTCATGAGATGTTTCTTAGAAATTATGAAAGAGTATTGTCAAAATCTTATTACTAATTACAGTCTTTATCTTATGTTTGGTGTATTTTCCCCCCAACCCACCTTATTATGATTTTTTAAATATAGTTTTATGACAGAAGTGGTAAACTTATAAAACAATCATGCATATGTACAGAATTCCCAAAGAACATCCCTCTATCAACACACCCCACTGTAGTGGAGCATTTGTTACAGATAAGATAATGTCATCTGATTTTTACCATGTCCATAGTGTACATTTGGCTCACATTTTCCATACTGCCCCATTATCAACACAGTACATCTTTGGCATAGATGCAAGAATATTATTACTTTTAAACACAGTCCAAGTTCACTCCAGTTGTATTTTTCCCATTCTTCTCCACGTTTCCAACACTCTGCAGTAGTGATGTTCATTTGCTCTAGCTAACAAAGGACACTCTTGCATCTGTACCATCAATCACAGTTCTCATCCATCTCTGTTTACTGTTGTATTCAATTCCTAGAATATTCTCTAGCATACTGTCAATTGGTATTTACATACCTAGATTACCATTTTCAGCCACATACCCATTTATAAATTAGTTGTTACTCACTAAGTTACCATCACTCTATATGTTTTTACCATCCACTCTTACGTTTCTGCACTTTTACAGTAAAGCTAATTAAAACTTCTACATACATTAAACATCAGTAATCTATCTCAGTTCTCCTCTTCTCTATTTTAAGAATCCACCACCTACCACTAGATCTTGAAGATATTTTCCTATAATTTCTTCTAGGTTCTTTATGGTTCTTGCTTTTATTTTTTGGATTTTGATTCATTTTGTGTTAATTTTTGAATGAGGTGTGAGATAGGGTTCCTCCATCCTTCTTTTGGGTATGGCTATCCAGTTCTTTCAACACTATTTGCTAAATGGATTGTTCTGCCTGAGCTTTGTGAGTTTGACAGGCTAGTCAAAAATCACTTGACCATACATGTGAGGGTCTGTTTCTGAACCATCAGTTTGATCCCATTGTTCTATGTGTCTGTATTTATGCCAGTACCATGCTGTTTTTACTACTATAGCTAGGTAATATGATTTAAAGTCTGGAGATGAGAGTTTGCTTTTCCTTTTTAAATATTTCTGGTTATTCAGGACCATTTACCCTTTCAAATAAATTTCATAATTGTATTTTTATAATAAAAAGAATGCTAGTGGAATTTTTATTGGGATTGCATTGAATCTTTATATCAATTTGCATAGAACTGACATCCTAATGATATTTAGTATTCCAATCCATGAGCATGGAATGTTCTTCCAGTTATTTAGATCTTTTTTAAATTTCTTTTAACATTGAGTTGTAGTTTTCTGAATAAAAGCACTTTACATAGTTGGTTAAGTTTATTCCTATTTGAGTTTTAACTGTCATATTTTCACCACTCCTTTGATACTTTGTTACTTTTAATGACATAATCTTCATTTCTAAACTCTCTTCCAGGCCTCTCTCTTCTGTCTTTTCTTTTCAGGCTTTAGCAAACCCTTAAGAATATCCTGAAAATCCAGTCTCATGGTTAGAAATTTTCTCAGTTTCTGTTTATCTGTGAATATTCTAAACTCATCCACATTTTTGAAAGACAATCTTGCCAGATGTAAGATTCTTGGCTGGAAGTTTTTCTCTTGTAGGATCTTAAATATATCAGACCATCGTCTTCTTGCCTCCATGGTTTCTGATGAGAAATCAGCACTTACTCTTATTGAGTATCTCTTACATGTTATGTGTTGCTTTTCTCTAGCTGCTCTCAGAATTCGCTCTCTGTCATTGGCATTTAACATTCTGATTAGTACATGTTTCAGAGTAAGTCTGTTTGGATTTTTTCTGATGGGAGTATGTTTTACTTCTTGCATGCAGACATATATGTCTTTCAATAGGGTTGGGAAATTTTCTACCATTACTTCTTCAAATATACCTTCTACCCCTTTTCCCTTCTCTTCTCCTTCTGGGACACCCATGACACATATGTTTGCATGTCTCTTGCTGTCATTTAGTTCCCTGAGAACCTTGTTCAATTCTTTCCATTCTTTTCTTCATCTGTTCTTTTGTATGTTCACTTTCCGAGTCCATTTCTTCAAGCTAGCCAATCCTTTCTTCTACCTCCTCAAATATGCTATTCTATGATTTTATAATTTCATTTATTGCATCTTTTATTCCATAAAATCTGTTACTCTTCTGTGTATGCTTTCAAATTCTTCTTTGTGCTCATCCAATGCCTTTTTAATATCCTTAATCTCTTTATCCATCTCATCGAATTTATTAAGGAGATTTGTTTGAACATCTGTGATTAGTTGTCTCAACTCCTTTATGTTATCTGGAAGCTTATCTTGTTCCTTTAACTGGGCCATATCTTCCTGTTTCTTGGTGTGTATTACAATTTTTTGATGGTGTCTTGGCTTTGGGCTTACTAGAGTATTTACTCTGAATGCAGTTTTTCTCTTTAGTTTAGGGCTTTGTTCCCTTTCTTTCTTGCTGGTTGTGCAGTAGGAGTCAAGGGTAGTTGGCGCTATAAGCTGTGTAGGCTCAAACTGCCCTCATTGCCCCAGGGACTGAAAAAGCTTCTCCCAACTTTCTTCTTTGCCAGGGGTATGGACAAAATCACAGCTGTAAGGAATAATCCAAATTGTGCAGTCCTAGACTATAGTTGCCTAGAGAAACTGATGAAGTTCATGAATCTTTCTCCCTGCCTGGGGTGGGGATGGAGCTTCAGGCCTGGGCAGTAATCTATGCAGTACAGGTCCAAGACTGTAGTTGCCCTGGTAGACTCTGGATTATTCAGTCTGTGCCAGCTAAATATCCCTGCAGTTACTGGATAGGCTGGTGCAGGGTTTGCCAGCCTCCTCCCTCACAGAGGTGGGGCTGAAACCTAGGCTAGGGCTGCAGGCCAATCTGGGTAAAGAAACCAGTTCCTACCATAACTGTGATTTTCGGTCAGCCCAGCATCCCTCATGCTGGGGGTGGTGTGAAAATGGCAATCATCAGCTTGTCTCTGACCTGACAGTTTCCTACTCTGGCTGTTCCTAGCTATACTCTGGCCAGCTGAATTCATCAATCAGAAGCTGAAACTGGTGGCCAACTGTCTCTTCCTCCCCCATTTTGGGAAATGGGGCTTCAAATTCCAGCCACAGAATAACTCCTGGGGTGGCCTTGCTGACAAAGTGAATATTAACTGGCTTCCATGGCTTGGCCAGTAATTTTCCAGAGAGGCTAGCGCAGGTCCCCCCAGTTTCCTCCCTGCCAGTGGTGGAGTTGTGGCCCAGGCTAGAACTGCAATATGATCTGGATGGAAAGAAGCTGTCCCTACCAGCCCTGTGATTTTTAGTTCACTCTGCTTCCCCTTGTGCCAAGTGTGGAGTTAAGAAGGTGGCTATCAGCTTCTTTCTGACTTGGACGGGTTCAAACTTTAGCTGTTCTTAGGATTGTTCTTTAGCCTGCCAAATTTACTCATCGTAGCTGAAGTTGGTGCCCAACTGTCTCCTCCTCCTCAATTTTTGGGAAGTGGAGCTTTCAATTCCAGCCACAGTACAGTTGCCAAGGTGGTTTGTGCCTACGGGAGAGGATGGGCACTGGCATTAGTGTCATGGAGCACTCTACTTATAAATCTTCTCTGAAGATGGGCAGTCTCCTCCTTCCATTCCTTCAAGGATGTTGCAGGATGGTATTCTGGTCTCCTAGAACCCCCAAACAGGTGCTTAATCAAGCTCCAGATAGCCCTGGATGCTTACTAACTGCCCTGTAGCAAGAGCTGACTCTAGGAGCTCCTTACTCTGCCACCATCTTCCTGGTTGTCCTCCCTACTAATTTCTTTTTGGGAATTCAATAGCTTTCATGTAGAGTATATCAATCTTCATTAGTTGATTATTTTCTTCTCTCCTAAATTTTGAAGAAGGGATGAGTTAAGTCATATTAAGTAGGACAAAATGATGGTTTATATCCAGAATTTGTTTGTTGAAAACCAGCATGTTTTTTTTAAATATTTTGATAAAATTCTAGAATAGTTTTTAAAAGCTATGATACATCAGAAGTGCCTAAATCACCTAAATTTAATAGTTGTATATGCTGGCTACTATGCTTAAAATTTATTACTTGAATCAGCTTTAAGAGTACTGAGGCATATCATTTCACTAATTTTAACTTAGTGTTAATAGGCAAATTTAAATAGTAAGTGGCAAGATCAGGCCTATTTTAGTGGCAAGATCACCAGAACAAATGAGAACCTTTCTCAGAATTATGGAAGCAAAAAAAAAAAAAAAAAAAATCATGATATTTAATTGTTAAATTAGAATTATTTTTATCAAAGCAATTCTCACATATACTTTTACTGTATTTTTTTGAAGATACATAGATCACGAAAAATGTTACATTAAATGTCAAGTAATTCTAGAAGGCTTACTTAAATACAGCATTTTCCATTCCCAAATTCCTCTTTACCAATTCCTATTGTTCAATGGCTTTTATCTTCAATTCTGTGTGCGTGTGTGTGTTTGTGTGTGTGTGAGTCTGGTACTTAATTCTAAGTATCATGTGCAACATTGCACTATTATTCTTTCATTTTAGGTATCTATTTGTTAACTTCAGATAATTGGAATGGACAATTTAACCTTGTTATAATTCTTTCACAACCAAAGACATATTCTCTCTCACCATCCACATCATTCCACAGAACTCAAACACTCAGTTTCCCATCTCCTCCCAATACAACAATTTTGAATTTTGCTATGAGATGTTATAGATATAGATACAGATATAGATATAGATAGATACAGATATAAGTAGATACTCATGAAGACAAATAAATAAATATATCTGTAGTAAGTTTTTCTTTACTTATGTTTATGTGTATGTGAGATGTGTATGTGGTCTTTATTTTATCCTTTCTTATCATTGGATGTATGGCTAAATATGGACTTATAGATTGGTGCTCAGTGATGACCCAATCACTTTACTGAGAACCCCAGTGTATGCAGATCAACCTGTCTTTGGCCTAGGATTTACTCTGAGAGGACAATTACACCTTCGGCATGTAGGATTGAGGAATAATGCTTGTTTCCTGCATTTTCTACTCTGAGAGAGAGTAGTAGTAGTGCCCCTCCCGTTTACTCTGAAGAATTTTGAATGCTTCCCTTTATTTTCATCATGGCAAAGTTCACCTGAACTTTGCCTGGCGTTCCTAGTCAAAATCTTCTGGTTCAGCTTCTTTAGAGAGCAAAGTTACCAGCCTTCTGCTCATGTTGGAGAGAGTGGTTGCCTAGTTTATTCGATTTGAAGGAGTATATAGAGGTCTAATTGCTTTGAGGATATCTTTCACCCAATTGCCTTGCTTTCAGCTCCACACTCCCACGCCTGCTTTAATCATCCCTGCTAGATCTGAATAACTTAGTTCTGGAGCTTCTGTAGCACAGATCAGTTCTTCCCTTAGTTGTTGTGCACTGAATGCACTTGGCATTAATGTCTGTTAAATCAGCTCATCCATCTTTTTTCCAGCATCTGTGATTTGAATGATATCTCTCATCAGTTATTATATCTTCCCTATTCTCTTTTTCCTTGATTTTATGTAATTATGTTCCATTACTGTGATTTCATAGGGGTATTAGGAAGGTTTGTTGGTAAGCATGGACATCCAATCCACAAAATTAATTAGAAATTGTGAGCATCACATTTTATTGACAGAAATCACTCACTGGGATGATAGAACATACGCTACATAACACTGAATACTTTTGATTAAAATAATAGGACATCACTATTTTTTTCATTCTTCCTATAATAAAAAATAGTTATTTATTAGACGCTTTTCTGAAATGAATTCATAACTCTTCTAAATTATCTTGCAGTTAGCTCATTGCATAAATGAAATCCTAGGAAATTATATGAATGGGGGTTTAAAAAGAATAAATTATGAAATAGTTATTAGCTTTAAAGGGGATTAAAAACATAATACTGGGAAGTGGACTCTGCCCAGTGCTTAGGGCATCCGTCTACCACATGGGAGGTCTGCAGTTCAAACCCCGGGCCTCCTTGACCCGTGTGGAGCTGGCCCATGCGCAGTGCTGATGTGCACAAGGAGTGCCCTGCCACGCAGGGTGTCCCCGCGTAGGGGAGCCCCACGCGCAAGGAGTGAGCCCCGTAAGGAGAGCTGCCCAGCATGAAAGAAAGTGCAGCCTGCCCAGGAATGGCCCTGCACACACAGAGAGCTGACGCAGCAAGATGATGCAACAAGAAGAAACACAGATTCCCGTCCTGCTGACAACAGAAGCAGACAAAGAAGACACAGCAAATAGACACAGAGAACAGACAACCGGGGTGGGGGGGAGGGGAAATAAATAAATATTTAAAAAAATAAAAACATTTCATTTCCTATTTTCAAGTAATCTGCATTTTCTGGGTCATATGTCTGTGAAAGCATATGGGTGTTAGTGTTCAAGTAATTCCTTTTGCTCTGTTGGAACTGGCATAAAGAATAGATAAAGAAATAATAATGACCAAGAGAGAAGGGCAGAAAGCCTTGGGTCAGATACCAAGGCAGGACCTAATTATAGTAGGATTTATATTAAATATAAATGGAATAAAGGATCCAAGTAAAGATTTTTAAAAATTGACAGCATTTAAAACATCTACAGAAAGGTAAAGAGAAAATAGTAGAATGTTAGGACAATAAAAGTATTTTTTATTATTTTTAAAGAAGCTTTATATTACATAAATGTTACATAAAAAATATACAGGTTTCCCATATGCTCACTCCCTCTCCTTCTCACACTTTCCTACACAAACAGCATCCTTCATTATTTCATTATATGTGGTACATTTGCCACAATTGTAGAACCCATATTAAAGCATTGCTACTAACCATGGACTACAGTTTACATTATAATTTACACTTTGTCCAGCACAATTTTGTAGTTATGACAAAATATATATGACCTGCATCCATCACTACAATGTCATGCAGGACAAATCCAATGTCCCAAGTATGTCCCCATGATGCACCTATTCTTTCCTCTGCCATCCTTCAGTAACTTTTGTGACCACTGCCTTTACATCGATGATAAAAGTTCTTCCATTGCTATAATAATAATAAGTTTATAGTAGGATAATAAGTCTTGTCATAATCTTTTCACATTTGGTAGGTAGTTGAAGTTCAGGTTCCCAGATTTAAGTTTATCTTTATGCAAACCCATACCATATCCATCTGTATTTACCAACTGCCTGCCCTGTTAAACTCAGGTCAGAGCACTAGTCCAAAGCAACAACTTTAAATAATAGACCAACGAGTCCCCATAATGGTATAAGGCCAAAACCCTTATTATACATTGCTTCTAGTGGTTCTGCCTCCCTGACTGAACCCTGATTGATTTAACTGAAATTTTAATACAATTATCTCAGAAACTTATGTAAGAAACAGACAAAAAAACTAAGAAGATCTGGAAAAATCAAACTAGGTAACTATATTGATTAGACATATAGAATACAGAACCCAATATTTGAGCAATCTAATTTCTTTCCAAGCACACCTGAAACATTTTTAAACATTCCACAACATCTGAACTGTGAAACAAGTTTCAAAAAATCTCAAAAGATTAGATACATCCAGAGTATATCATGTGACTACATGTAATTTTGGAAGTGAAATACTATATTTTTAAAATATTTCATAGGATAAAAAAGAAATCACATTGTAAATTAGAAATATTTAGAATTTAATATAATAATTAAAATTCCATAACCCCAAATTTTCCTGATGTAGTTGAGACCATGTTATATAGAAATGTGTATCTTGAAACAATGAACTAAAATTCTATATAAAGAAGCTAGAAAAACCTAATCAAAGAATAAAGAAGAAAACTTTCAGAGTAAAAATTAATGAAATAGTGTATATAGTGATTTAACAAATCCAATATTTATAAAGACTAATAAAATTGATAATTTCATGTAATTATATATCAAGAAGAGAGAAAACAAAAAGAATTGTGAATATTAGGATAAAATCAAAGGATACCATTATAAATACTACAACATTAACAAATAATAAGAGAAAATGCAATCAACATTTTCTCACACAGATCAGTCTTGGAATGTATAAAACAAATTGAAGGTAGCTGTCATGTTAAAATGAAATTAACCCTTATGCAACTAGGTATGATAGAGGTGGACGTAAATATACAGAAGCTTTAAAAATGTAATTCAATTTATAAAAGATTATGTACTTATGATTTTCAATTTTTTGTAAAGTGACATAATCTTATATTTCTTGATTCCACAATCATAATAATTAAAGAGCAATAATTATAACAAAAGCACTCCCCTATAGCATTTCTATCATTATAGATGGCAAACATATTCAAGGTGAGGCCATCTTGAGGTTATTACTTAATATAGAACCATAAGAGGTACGAAATATTCTACTTTTTCTGTGAGTCAAACTTGTAGACAGTAATCAAGCAGACACATTGTTCAGAAATGGGTTAAGTCAGCAGTTTGGGGTATTAAAGCTCTCTACATTCCAAAAAAAAATAAGATCTCTAAATCCTTAAAATCCTGCCACATAAGAGCGTGGGTATATACTTCTAGAGAGTTGGGCTAACCAGATAGTTTAGGCTAACAATGTGATTTACGGTATGGGCTTCATTCTAAGAGTTTGACCTCCATTGAATCTGAAGTCTGAAATTAAGTTTAGCTATGCAGGAGCTCCATGCCTCATGACCGTGGACACCAGTTCTCAGGTGAGTTCCCCTAGATGGTAAAACTGTGTTGTCACACACCATTTCTGGGAGAACTACTGTTATCTATACAATTCTGAGAGAAGGGAAAATGAGAAGCTTGCATCTTTTTCCTTTTGGACTCTACCCTATGTTCCTTTTTCCTTTGCTGATTTTAATTTGTACTCTTGTGCTATAATATACTGACCATGAGCATAACAGATTTGTGAGCTCTGTGAATTCTTACAAATCATTGAAACTGAGGCTGCTCTTGGGGACTACCAACACATGGTCTGAGAAAAGGAGTATTCAACAGGGACCACACAAAGGAGAGAAATATCTGTTTAAACAATAGGAAAGCATCTAGGGAAACCAAGGCAGAGAGGCCAGTACAACCAGAAGCTCATTCTGGAGCAATTTCTAGAGGCAGTTTTCATAGCATGCTTGAGCCCTGCCCTATTGGTGCAGAAAACTTGTGATTAATCTCCAGATTTTTTTCAATACAAAAGTATTCTGATTGTGAGTTTAAGGCTGAGTTTCCTATTGTGTATGGCTTAATAGATAATGGGATGTTTAGCTCAAGTTTCCTGGGTTCTGATGTGGGTTTCTCATTACTAGCTGGTGTCCCTTGGGAAATTAGACTCACCTCAGTATTTCAGTTTATCTGTATGATGATACCAAGCAGGCCAACTTCAGAATTTATGGGAATTATGTAAATTAATACATATAAAATGCTTAACAGTGTCTAGTAAGCATTCATTAAATGGATTTTATAATTATCCCAGAGGACAGTAACAAATATATATATATGTATAAATATATATAGTTGCATATACATGTATATATATATAGTTGCATATTATAAATATATATGTGTATATATATATATAGTTGCAAATATATGAATTATTGTATAGGTCTTAAAAAATCCCATAGAGAATTGTTTACTCTTAAGTTAAACATACAAAATTAGCATTTTCTTTCTTAGTATAACTCTTTTGTCATTTTCTTTTATACCTTTTATGCCTATGAAGAATTAGGGCTAATGATTATAAAAGCATTTTTTTAGAATTCACCATAAATATTATTTGCATGGTTTTTGTGGCCCCTTATTCACCAATATGAATAGCTAAGATTCCATGTTTCCTTATAAAATACTTTCTTTAAAAGTCTGTTTATACTATAAAAAGACAAATCTGCATTTGTAAAGCATTGGTTGATTTTCTTCCCTTCCATCTCCAATATAAGTAAGAAGTGACTTAAGAGCACCCTCTTCCACATTCCCCAAAGTCTGTTTTAGGAAAGAAAAAGCAAAACTTCTGCACTGCTGTATTAGTCAGCCAAAGAGGGCTGATGCAAACTACCAGAAATTGGTTGTTTTTTGTAAAGGGTATTTATTTGGGGTAGGAGCTAACGGATACCAGGCCATAAAGCGTAAGTTACCTCCCTCACCAAAGTCTATTTTCACGTATTGGAGCAAGATGGCTGCCGACAGCTGTGAGTGTTCAGGGTTTCTGGATTCCTCTGGACTCAACTCCTCTGTTTTCTCCACAAGGTCAGCTGTAGACTATTAGGTGAATGGCTCTGTCCCTCCCTGGCACTATGGCTTCAGCATCAAACTCCAACACCAAAACTCCAATATTAAAAGCCCTTAACTCTGTCCTTTACCATGCCTTTTATCTGCGAGTCCCCACCCACCAAGGGGCGGGTACTCAAATCCTACTGACACAAGAGGTTTACTTGATTAAGTAATCACATTTACCTGATTACTTAATCTGAGTCACATGTAATTTCATATTCCTAGAGGAAAAGACCAGTTTACAAACATAACCCAATATTTCTTTTTGGAATTCATCAATAATATCAAACTGCTACGACTGCTTTTGAGATTTGCTATTAAAATCTGACCGCAAAAGGGAAATGGCACATTACAATGTCTCTGCCACCATCCAGCTACTGCCATGGCTCAGAAGCCCCACCCCTCATTTAGGACACCCTTCTTTGTAAAGCCTCTGTGATTGGTGGAGTAGGGCTGAACCTGACTGCTATCATGACATCTCTGTTACAGAACCAAACTCAGAACCATATCTGATGTTAAGTGAAGGTTCAGCACTTTCACAAAAGGGAAACTTCAGATAGTGAGGGCAGTCATATCTAAGAGAAAGGAAAGACTCATGAGTTAATGCTGTGAATTTGGAAGTTTGCTTTTCCAGAAAATGGCATTATACTGAGGCTCAAATCAACAATACAGACGTTTTCCTAGACAACTTCCTCTTCCTCACTTTTCTCTGATTCAATCAAACCACAAATTCCAGTCAATTTTAAGAGTTAGATATTTCTATAATATATCTAATTCTGTCATTTGAACTAGCACTGTCAAAATATATGTGACCACTTTCTTTCCCTGGTGCAAAAGCAATTTCTCCATATTCAATTTGGCTTCTTCCAGTCATTTTTGTAAAATGCAACCAGAGAAGGTTTTCAATAAAAATCTGATTATGTCCTTTTCCTGAAATAAAACCATTTAATGGATAATTACTTTTCAGTGGATAAAATCTAAAACACTTAAAACATACACAGGGGCTCACATTAACTCACTGCTTCTTATGAGTTCCAGCTTCATTTTCTAACATGCTTGTTCTATATTATTATGTTCAACCACATTTACCTTCTTTAATGCCTGAAATATACCAAGTTTCATTCTGCAAAGACCCTTTGCATTACATGTTCCTCTGCTTGAAATGCTGTTCACACAATCCATCCTCCAACTACCTAACTCCTGCTCATTCTTCAGACACAGGTTGAAAAATAATTTACTTAAAATATGTTTCCCTTGGTGGCCATAAAATACCTGGTTCCCATTTTTATGTTATTATACATGTACTTATCCTTCATATAATACACATTCTAATGTATTTGTTTAAAATTTGTCTCACTGGTAGAATGTATTCTCTGTGAGTGCAAGGAATCTGGCTTGTTACTAGAACAAAATAGATGCTCACGTAATATTCTTTATATGATATAACTAATAAATTAACCAGTCTGGATAGGAGAAAACTAAATAAGGGGGAAATTGTCAGCTGTTAATGAGATGTGTCTCTGTATATCAATTCTCCTCTTCTAAATCAGACTGAGTTCAAATCAATTAGACAGCTTCAATCTATTTTACTTTTGCCTAAATGAAAAGCAGAATATTTTACCGAGGTTTTAAAAATATACTTATGAGGAATTATTAAAAAATTTTTGAGAAAATACAATAATCTTATACCAAACATGAAAAATGTTTTCTTTAAAACTACATCTTATAATCCATTTTTATCTTTGTCCAAACTTTTACTGAAATGAAATTCTAGAAAAAGACAAAATTCATCTTCATACAAAAAATTGTCAGTCACCAATATACTTCTGGTATCTATATGGATATTTCAGTGAGAATCACATTTGAAATGACTTGTTTTCCAACTTCAAACAGGCTAAATCATGATCACAAGAATTATAATTAGTATCAATTCAAAAATTGGGTAGCTTGTCTTATACGCACATATTCTTAAGGTGAATATAGGATTTTTCTGGTTCAGTGTATTCAACAACATATATTTTGAGATTTCAATCCCCATAAGGCTGCTTTGTGGTATATCAGTACCCTCCTAGGCACATAGTGCATTTCAGAAGATAGAAATCCTTAGAGTAAAATGTTGCAGAAAGAACAGATAAAACTGCATTTGTGGAGACTAATTTTCTCAGTATTCAATCGGTTAGAGCCATACTGGTTGAAATCCTCAAAGATCTTATAATTTGGGTTATGGATTAGAAATATCAATATACCATCTGCTTCAGAATTTACAAAGAAATTCTACAAATACTCAAATATAAGGTTGGTAGTATGCCATATTTATCTTAATTGAAGAGTTTTGAGCACTTCCTTTCAAATTAATAGAAAGCTATAAAGTGACAAGTGCATTTGTTTCTCATGCTCAATATTTTGGGATAAATCAGAATTTGGCATATTATGATCCACAGATCAAATCAGGCTTACTGCTGTCTTTGTAAATAAAGGTTATTGAAATGCAGCCATGCTTTCTGTTTATATATTGTCTATAACTGCTTTAGCTTCAGCGGCATGTTTCAGTAGTGGTGATAAAGACTTTGTATCCTGCAAAGTACAAAATACTTAATTTCTGACCTGCTACGTAAAAATTTGGTCACCATTCATACAAGTAAGGATAATTATGTTCTAGTATATGAGAGTGTTAGGCATAACCCTTAGCCTTTGTTGAGACTGCCAACAAACCTTACAAAAATGTGTAGATGCTTTATAAATCAATTTATAAAGATGAAATTATATTAGTGGTTTGGTAGGGCTGGGAAGGAATGCTAAGAGGTGTGGAGTTTTTTCTTTTTGGAGTAATGAAATTGTTCTAAAATTTTTGTGGTGATAAATGCACATGGATAAATTATATATTGCATGAATATATTTTGGTAAAACTGATTAGTAAATAAATAAATAAATGTGCAAGAATAGCCAGAAATAGCAACTATGTACAGCAGGGGAAACAGAGAGAGACTGAGAGATGAAGAATTTTCTTGTTTGTCTTTTTTGGTTTATTTTTATGACTGAAATAATGCAAGTACATTAATAATGATTGAACTGATGAATATATAACTATGTGATTATACCAAATATCATTGATTGTACACTTTGGATGAATTGTATGCATTATTAATATGTATCAATAAAACTGATTTGTTTTTAAAAAAGTGCAGATGCTGAGTCCAAGGTACAACCCTAATACAAATGACCTCTCAGTACTAGCAAAATCTGCATTCCAGATTTTGGAGAAACAAAATAGTATTGCTTTCTCATCATTGCAGGATATGTAAATGAAGCAACAAATTAAGAAGTACAATATTCCACATCAAAGCAACTTTATTATCCTAATTTCTTCCCATAGAAAGGAGAAGGTCCAGAGATCATTTTACAATTTGAACACCATCATCTCTTTTATTTTATGCTTACAGTAATTTTGTATATGCAACTCCCCTAAACATCTTTATGCAATTTCTATGTATCTGATTATAGTTTATTCCATGCTCCAATGGTCAGAGACAGACCCACAGTGGTTTTTGATACATGCCTCATTGGCAGGGTAGCCTGGAGCTAAAACTTTTATAGAATCATGGCTTTGAGTTCACTAGAAATACTTTTATCCCGGAAACACTTCTACTAGGCACCACTTTAATTCTTTAAAGGATCTTAAAAAAAGACCTTATAACCACGTTATTGATTCAATCTTTACTCTGACATGTCTTACTTTTAGAATCTTTGACCTGCTAGAAATGAGCAACAGCATTATTTTCCAACCTAGCAAGTTCTGATCACTCCACATTGCCTTATAATTTTGTTTCTAAATTGCCCAGTTATTTTTTGTTATTTCATCCATTTCTTGCAGAACCTGTTCATACCAAAAGCTCTTTAAGTACAATTTTTTTTTAGTTCCCTACCAACAGTTTTACCAGATGATTGCAAGTATAAAACACAGATGGCCATTTTTTTCAAGGCCCTTGAGAAGTTTACTTGACATCTTTCCAGGCTTCTCTAACAATCCCCTCACTATTTTCCCAGCCATTGCTAACAGCCTCCTTTCTATTGTCACCCAGTCCCAAAACAAATGGACATATTTTTGGTGTCTGTTATGGTATTACTCCATGCTTAGAAACAATTTCTGCATCAGTTATCTACTGCCACCATGCTGCTGTATAACAAATCATCCCCAAAATTAAAGCTATATAACCATGACATTTTTTTACCTCAGGAGTCTATGCTTCAGCATTTAGTCTGAGTGGTTCTTCTGACTTTAGGCTCACTCACATTTCTGCATTTTAGTAGATGTTGAACTAGGATAATAGGGGTTACTGGACCACCTGCTTCTCTTTCTATAGCAGACTAAACCATTCATGTGATTATGGTGATGTCAGAGGATAAAAGTGTGAGTAGAAGCAAATACATTTTCGAGTCTCTATGTGGATCTCATCTACCGACATCTCTTTGGTCAAAGAATATCACTTGGTTGAAATTAGAATCCAGGGACTAGGAAATCTATTTTTCCTCAGTAATAAAAGCAACTACAAAGTCACATGGCAGGAACCATAGTTGCAAAGAGAAGAGAAGAATTGATCCATTAATGCAGATGAACTATCTCCATGAATCACAGGCCTCAGGATATCATTTTTCCCTTTTACATATACCATGCACATTTGTCCTCTCTTCTGGAAGCAGGCAGCTCAAAGAGAGAATGAGCAACATGGGCCCACTTTATTCTCCCACTATCCTGAGGGCATGAATCCCTACACTAATAGTCACTGAGTCCAACTGTAGAGACCAGAGGCATTACCTGGTACAAAAAAAATAATTTTTTTTTAATGTGTTATCTTAGTTTTCCAAAGGGCTGCTGATATAATGTACCAGAATGTGTTAGCTTTTATAATTGGAATTTTATTTAGGGTAAAAGCTTACAATTCCAAGGTTTTGAAATGTCCAAATCAGGGCACCATCAGAGATGCTTTCTCACTAAAATGAGTTGCCATGTAATGATGCAAGATGGCAGTGATCTCTGCCTGGGACTCTGCCTTCTGCTCCAGGCTCACTGTCTCTCAGAACCTAGCTCTGGTACTTCTCTCAGTCTTTAGGCCTTGTCTGTTTTCCTGATAAAATGGCAGGATCAATATGGGAGTATCCTTTTTCTCTGTGTCTCTTTCTCCATATCTTAGTTTATATTAAACCCAGCAAGAGGGTAGAGACACAACCACTGTCATACCGCAACTGATAACGTCCAATCAAAAAGATCTCACGTAGGAATGGATTAGTTCAAAAACATAATCTTTCTCTTTCTGGCATTCATAAAAGATTTCAGCCTGTCACATATGTGTTCTTCTAATTGAATTTAATCTTAGCTCTTCTTCTGAAGTATCTATAGGTCCTTGAAGTATCTAAGCCATGCTTTATTTCACTATGTGTTGCTCTTTAAGGCATTACATTAGTTTTTTCTGTAGTTTTATTCTTCCTAATCTGTTTACTTGAACACTGAGGCATGCCTTTTCATCTTTGAGTCTCTTTGACTCATAGAGTGTACGGCATATAAAAGACTTCTTGAATAAAAGGATTAATAGATTTCCATTTTGATTTAATGGAAAGGATATTTGAAGCATAAGCAGCTTCCTATGATAATAGCAAAAACACTGAAAGGAAAAGGAGAAACTGTTAGTTGGTTTGAGATGGGCTTAGTTTGGGTAGCTCCAAATGGAGGGCTTAAGTGCATTGTTTTATTGGAGAGCACAGTCCCACAATTAAGGGGTAGAAAAAAAGAAACAATAAAGAAGGGAAAGCCCATGAAAACTTACATTATCAAGTTGTGTTCTACCATTTAGGCAAGTGGTTGTCCAACATGTGGGACCATGTCCACATGTAAAATGTATTTGTCACTGTCTATAAAGGATAGAAAAGGAAAAGAATTTAACCACAGATTCCCAAATTATATTGCTCAGAGTTCAGCTTCCAGGCTTTTAATTGCCCTGATCCTTAGAGTTGTATGGTGGGGCTACCTGCTCTAGGTAAGGACACAGAGTCATGTGGGTAGGCTCAGAAATGTAGCCCCCAGACTATAAATGAGAGGTATGCCAGAAGCAGGAAGTGAAGGGGAGATCTATCAGTAATCTCTCAGCTGTGGAGCAAGGGACATGTGAGGCAGTGAGCGTGAGAGGCATTTTAGCATATGATGATTAAAGGACAAGCAAAACAATAAAATTCACCAAATTTAACTTGTTATGAGCGAACATTCATGTATCCTTTTGTTTATCCATTCAGCAGTCATGCATTGGCTGTTCATTTTGTACCAGACACAATGTGTTGAGCACCAGGTAAATGTGTTGATGAGATATATTAAGGACTTTTCAAGTTTAGCTGAGGGAGAGATTATGTTTTGAGGACTGGCAACAAGTCACTCATAACTATTGTTGAATGGCAGGGGAAGAAAAAGATAAACACTTCCATAGGGAGAGAACGAGTATACCTTATACAATAACTATTGGGAATATTCTGAATAAGCTGGAATCACTACAAAAGCCACAGAAAGATGGAATTGAAGGAAATGTCAGTGATCCATCCAGAAGTGGAAAAGAATGTGTGGGCTTTGTATGTAAAGGCGTCAAAACAGAATGTAAAAGAATGAAATCAAACAATACTTCATCCTTCTTCAATAAAATTGTTGGCAATAAAACAAGAGTATTAGATTCTAAATAAGACATAACGCATAAGGAAAAACACTGGGGTGGTTACATAAAACAGAGCAGACAATGAAAGCTATTATATAAGATTATTGCTATATAAAGATGTTTTCAATTTACTTCTGGATGGGCTGGCCTACAACCAACTTTGCTAGCTGTATTTGTGTGCCATTAATTCAGGAAGAAGAAAATTATTTAGCCATCTCTATATTTGAGTAAGGGAGAAACAAAATGAGTTTTGCTTTATATATACAAATAAATAAAATGTCAAGATTCAAATACTTTCTCGGCAGAATGCCAATGTTAAATAGCAGATAGGCCAAAATGACTCGGCATGCAGAAGACACAGAATTCATCTAAATCTTTAGACTCTGATGAGAAAACCAAAATGGTGGTGGAAGTCAGCAGATATTGCAACATCAATATGAGAGGAAACTTGAGGTGGGGGCAATTGGTTTTGAAGAATTTCTTACATTCCTGAATTTACTCTGTGTTATAGTGGATCTGATTATCAGAGGTTCTTACAAACGTATTGCATATAAAATATTTCAGAAGGACCAATGTATAAATTTGACAAATCTGTTCATATCTATGAAGATTTGTGTGTATGATTCTCAACGTCTCTATCTTTTTTAGTAAACATTTTGGAAGGATAATGAGGAAAACACAAGCAATATATCTGCAACAAGAGTTTTTCTTTTATATATTTCTCCATTGCCAACTTGAGTCCCTTCCTTATGTGAAATGCATGCAGTGTTCCCAGTTCAATTTCAGTAAATGAGACCCTATCATGTGGGTACCACATACTATTTTAGTACAGTTTTGTTTGACAGATGTTTACTGTACAGGAATGCATTTTTCCTGGATCTGACAGTACCTAGGAGTTGAATTTCCTCTTAAATGTTAGAGTTAAAATCAAAAAGGCTTTAAGTATATATGGTAACATATGTAATGCAGTGATGGCCCATCTTTTTGGTACACAAAAACATAATATGACATAAATAATTAAACATATATTGGCACCTTGTGTCCATGTGTTCATTAAGGATGTATGAAAAGTAAGTTACAGCACATATGATTTGTTTAAGTTTTCTAAAAATTGGTTGCCACTGATGACAATTTATATTGTGGTATATTATTGAGTAATAACAGAATTTGGAAATGTAATGTGGTATCATGTATTTATAGAATAAAAATACATGTACTTTATAGACACAAAGTCACCTACAAATTCAAGATTTTGCAAATAAATGTCACTATTTACTACTTGTGCTTAGATGGTATATATACCCGTAAGCATCTCTTCTGCTAAAGTGTATTTCCCATTCTTAATTAATTTTTTTATCTTTAAATGAATCATGCTCTATATAACTATAAAAATCATTTTGTTTAAATATAAATACAAATATACTAGAAAGAAGGAAAAAGAATAGCAGCTATGTATAGTAGGGCAAGCATAGAGAGATTGAGAGGTGATGAGTTTTATTTGTTTGTTTTTTGTTCATTATTATTATTGGAATAATGAAAGTGCTCTAAGAATGATTGAAGTGATGGATTCACAAGTATGTGATTACACCAAATGCCACTGATTGTATGCTTTGGATGGATTTATGCTCTATTAATATGTATCAATAAGATTGATTTGTTAAATAAAAAATATTAAGAAGAGCATTTTGTTTGCACAAATGTATAACATCCCTTGATAGATTGGATATACAAAAAATGACAGCATGAAACATGTTATAAATATCTTGTCAATAAAGGATTTTTCCCTCAACATTTCAGTTATTGTACAAAGGAAATCTTGTTATAATCTGTTCTCAGTTCTCCCTATAGTTAAACATAGGTATTACCACTAAATTCAGTACTGCGAATTTGAATTCACTAAAGACTGTTCAAAGAACTTATGACTAGTGACACAGAGCAATTCTACTGGTGAGAAACTGAAGTATTACATCATTAGAAAGACTTTCAGACCAAACCTACATTTCATTTTTTAAAAGAGTGACGCTTCTTTAACTTGTAGAACAGTTAGAAGTTTGAAAATGTTGGATGGTCATGGCATATTTTTATTTGAAATAACACAGTCATCTTTCATCCCTCTAGGGAATATTAGGTAAGGGTAATTTTTTTTCATATACACAACTTTCAAAATGAGGTATTTCTGCATCTCTGATTTTTCTAAATCTTTCTGGTAAAATAAAAAAAAAAACAACAATGAGTAGAAATGTCCCACTGACAATTGCTGCAATATCCTAGCTATTGAACATAAGAACTATAATCCAGGATTTTAAAAGGGACATTTTTCCATGTGGTATAATATCCATGCTCTTCTCCTTCAGACCCCAAAAGTCAATTTAAGTGAATTTCTTAAATGAGACTACCTTAGTTTAACTGTCACTCAGGAATCTTTGCAGAGATCACAGTTGCACAATGTCTAAGAATACACTAAACAAATATTAAATATTCTAAACAATTTTTTTCTAGCAAAATTGTCTAGCTTTTTAATAAAACAAAACTAAATTAGAAATAAAAAAATATGTTTTGTGCCATGACCTGTTTGATATCTTTTTCCACATTCATTTTTTAAAATGTGAATTATTTTGTGGTTCTAAATACATTCATTTGATAAAAGAGCATATTCTACTCCTCCTATTTTCCTTTACATAATATCCAAATTGTTACTGAGTTGTGATTTATCCCTGTTCAATCTGATTAACTCAACAAACTTTCCTCCAATGTTATGAAAATAAACAATATTTAGCTACCCTTACTATGGGCCACAAATGTTTTTAAAATTTCTGTTGCATTTTTTTAAAGCAAAAAAATATCAAATGGATTAAATATGGATAACAGAAACTAAATAAGGGTAAAATACAAGGGAGCAGGATATCTGCTACTGGACAAGACAGAGTAAAATTAACAGTATTTACCCTCCCAACAAAAACAAACAAAATCTGGACAAAACACATAAAACAATGTTTTTTGTAGATATTGGACATCAGGTGACAAAGGCCAAAGATTACTGAAAAAAGGAAATAGGAGGCATATGACCTGCTATTGCCCCAAGAATGACTTTATAGGCCTTGACAGAAAGGGGGAACACAAACAAAACAAAGGTTAAAAATCTCCATGAGTGAAGGAGACAAGGCTGGGAGTTTAGGGCAGAGAGAGAAAGAAAGAGAGAGAGAAGAGGACATGAGGTGAAGCACACTCTAGAGATTTTCACAGGATTTCTTTTGAACCTCCAAGTGAATATGGATTATAATTAGTGCATGTGTTTGAAGTAACTTACTGAGGCTAGAGAAATAACTACCAAAAAGGATTAGAGGAAACAGTGTCCCAAATTCTCAATGAGCAGAGAGTAGTTCCTGGACTCATTTATGGAAAGGAAAACCTCATATTTGTGGTATGTTGTGCTCAGAAGAATTATGCTTCAGTACTGGGAAAACTTAGCCCTAGTATCAATGTGGTGAATCATCCTACCAAAACTTTAATAGAAAAGTCTAAAAGGAACAAGTTATATCCAAGTAACATAACTTTGTCCCAGAATAAGTCTCAAAATATTATCTATAGGAAAACAAAATTATTCAGCATCAACCATGATAAAATTTACAGTGCCTGGCATTACAATAAAAATTTACCACACACATGTATAAGGAAGAAAATAGTACCAATAGTGAAGAAAAGAATCAATTAATAGAAACTCATCCAGAAATGTAAAAAGATTGAATTTATAGACAAGGAAATTATAAGAGTTATTATAAATCTCTTCTAGATGTTCAAGAAGCTAGATGTCACATAGGAATGTGCTAAGCAAAGATATGGAGGACATTTTAAAAATTGAGTATCTATAAATAATAACTATAATTTCTAAGATTTAAAAAATGTTGGATATTTTTAGACATTGCAGGATAAAAAAGAATAGAGCCTTGAAGATATAGAGAAAAAACTCAGCAAAATAAAACGGAAAGGGAAAAGACCAGGAGGTAGAGGTAAGGGGTGGAAAAAACAGAACACCAATGTGCTATGAGAAACTTTGAGTGTTCCCAAAGGAAATAAGGGATGGAGAACAGAAAAAAAAAAAAAATACACTTTTGAAGAAATTATGGATGATAAAACATTACCAAATTGGTTGAAAAATAAAAACCTACAGTGTTAAGGAGTTTAAGAAATCCCCAGTAAGAGACACATGCATAAAACTACCCTTAGGAAAATCATAATCAAATTGTTTACATCTAATGATAAAAAGAAAATCTCAAAATCATCCAGGGGAAAAAAGGGCCTAAGATATCCAGAAAAATGAAAATAAGAATGACAGTAGACATCTCCTCACAAACAATCCAAACCAAAAGACATTACCAAAAGAAAAAACAAAAATAACAAAAAATTAGATTTAGAATTCTATGCCCAGCTAAAATATCACTTGAAAATAAGACAAAGTAAGGACTTTTTCAGATATACAAAAGCTAAAATAATTCATCACTAAAAGAGCTACTATATAGAAATGTTAAAGGAAGACCTCAGTCAAGGAAATGATATGGACTGACCAGGGCAATCTAAGCACAGTAGAAAGAAGAAATGTTCAGGGGTAGCAGGTATATTAATTTTCCTGATTGCTATGATGCTTTCACAGGTGATACACATGTCAAAGCTTATAACATGGTATACTTTAATATGTCCAGCTATAGAATGCCACTAAGGCTGTTAAAAATGCAAGAGAGCAAATAGATGCCAATTGTCTTGGAGGAGTCCAATAGTTTCAGAGGAACATACACTTGAAGACAATTTAGTAGGGAAGAAAAAATGTTAATTTATTTAATATTCTTTTCCATTTCAAATTCCCCGAGAAGGGATAAAAGTGTTTTTTGAAGATCTAAAGTAAGATAAACAATAAATCCATTTAAGAAAACTTATCAATTATGATTCTCACCTATCGGGTCTGAGCCCCTCAGTCAGAGTGGGGGAGTCAGGGCTATTAGCAAAGAAAAAGGCACATGGAGCCATGGGGAGTTTATGCATTTTGAGTTTATTCCACGTTCTTTCCCTTCCTCAGTTCTCTCACTGTTCCTGTTCCTTTAAACTTCTTTTGTTCTCTCCATTCCTCTGTTTACATGACAGCTGCTTTTATGATATGACTATCAGAATATATGATTGGCTCTTACAGTGGCATACCTACCATGTTACATATACTGATTAGTTGGCGTATGGGTCAGTCGGGATCAAGTTCATCCCCTGGAAGCTAAGTGCAGTTATGCTGTGTCATTACACCACGGATATAACAAAGAAGTATCTGGGAAGTTAAGGTTATCTAACTATTGGACTCTAGCTACCCCTATATTCCACCCCTTAAACAGCCAGCGTCTTAGGGGCTAGTTGCCACAGGGCTGCACCCTGGACCCAAGCCACAGCAACAATACAAGGCAGAAAACATAACTAAGAAAATTATAAAACCAGTGCCAATTAACACAACCCATTTCCAAATGGATCCCAGATATTCCCACCAATACTGGGTTTTACTATTGACTGCAGTACAATTATAAAGAAACCAGGGGACCCATCCTGCTATTCTCTGGGAATCATTGGCACATTGTTCAATGCACTGGTGTACCAATTCTCTTAATGTTACATGTTCAGCTGGAAGCCACCCCCACCCATTTTAGATAACCCTCTACAGGGTGGGTATTGTCCACATCTCTGTGGAGAAATGCTTCTACTTGTCTTTGCATTGTTTCCCATTCTGGTGTGGGCCTGTTGGTTGTCTGAAGCCAATTAGCCTCAGTCGCTGGAGTAATAGAAGGCCTTCCGCTCCTTCTGCTGGCAGGTTAGTGCATACCCAGCACTAGGTTAGGTTGTGAACACAGGCGTTGTTATGAGCCCATGACAGTACATTATAGGCTGCTGTCAACCTGGGCAGAAAGACAGTAGGGCCATGAGAGGTAAATCATGTCCTTCAGGCAATGAACATGTGACCTGTTCACCTTTGGACAGAATGGTGGCAGGCACTGGTGGCTGCCCTGGTCTGGAATATCATACCTTGTTTCCCCACACTAAAGTCGAACTCCAAGGGGATAGCTCCACTGGGAGCAATGGTACGGGCCACATTTGTAAAATAAAAGTTCCCCTCATAAGGGTTCCCCTGAGTTTTCAAACAGTGCAACTCATACCTCAGAGGACCATTTACAAATCCATGGTGTCACGGTCAGTCCCTTCTTCATGCTGTCTCCATATAATAACAGGATGGCTCTCCAAGTGGGGACTTCAGTTAAAATAGTACACATGTTCACACTGGCCACGTCCTGAAGTGGGGGAGGACAATACCAAAGTTCCATCTAAAACTTTAGGAAATACAAGAAAGTCTGAGATATTCATTATTACTTGTAAGGGTAAAGCACATCCCTGTACAACCAAGTTTAGTGGTGTCTGCCCTTTTTGGTGTGGCTGCTCATCTAGAAGGCATATTGCCCACCATGGGCAGATAGCTCACCCCTGCAAGGTCAGCTCTTTTGGAGATGTGATGTGTAATTTATCCTTTAATAAACCATTATAACATTCAAACAAGCCTGCAGCCTGCAGTCAATATGGAAGATATGAGTGCCAATCAATGTCTTCTTTTTTTGCCCAGGTTTGTACTTTGGAACCTATGAAATGGGTGCCTCTGTCACTCCACACTTCAAGGGGACACCCCTGCCAGGCACTTAAAATATTCAATGCCACAATGGTACTCTTTTGGGTGGCTATTTGGAATGGAAGGGCAAAAACTAAACCTGTATTAGTATCCACAGCGTGAACAGGAACTTAAAGCCTTTGTCAGAGAGTAGCTGTAGCAGTTTGATATTATTGATGAATTCCAAAAAGAAATATTGGGTTATGTTTGTAAACTGATCTTTTCCTCTGCACATATTAGATTATATTGGACTCAGAGGTTTACTTGATTAAGTAATTATGTAAACCTCTTGTGCCAGTAGGGCATTGAGTCTCTACCCTTTGGTGGGTGGAGACTCACAGATAAAAGTCATTGCAGACTTGGCCCAGTGGTTAGGGCATTCACATACCACACGGGAGTTCAAACCCCGGGCCTCCTTGACCTATGTGGAGCTGGCCCATGTGCAGCGCTGATGCACATAAGGAGTGCCGCACCACTCAGGGGTGTCCCCATGTAGGGGATCCCCACGCGCAAGGAGTGCACCCCATAATGAGAGCCGCCCAGGGCGAAAGGAAGTGCAGCCTGCCTAAGAAAGGCGCCACACACATGAAGAGCTGACCAACAAGATGACACAACAAAAGGAAACACAGATGTCTGCTGACAACAACAGAAGCAGACAAAGAAGGAGATGCAGCAAAGAGACACAGAGAACAGACAACTGGGGGGTGGGGTGGGGGGGAGGAGAGAGAAATAAATAAATAAATCTTTTTTTTTTAAGTCATTGCAAAGGACAGAGTTCAGTGTTTTTGATGTTGGAGTTTGATGCTGAAGCCTTGAGCTGGAGTCCCAGGAATTAAGCATACAGAGGAAAGAGAGGCAAGCCCCAGGAAGGGAGGAAACCAGGAAGCCTGAAACCTCACAGCTGTTGGCAGCCATCTTGTCCCAACACATGAAAATAGACTTTGGTGAAGGAAGTAACTTATGCTTTATGGCCTGGTATCTGTAAGCTCCTATCCCGAATAAATACCCTTTATAAAAACCAACCAATTTTTGCATCAGCACCCCTTTGGCTGACTAATACAGCAGGGGTCCACCATACTCTACCTGCCATATCTGTAGGGGTCTATGTCCTCACTTTATGACCCCTTCTCTCATGGACACCCGATGTCTACATGGGTATTATTTAGCACATAGCTCACAGGCTATTTTCGTGTTCATTGAATCTGCAGCTGTTAACAGGATATCTTCTCACCTGGCTACCTGCAGGAAGGTTCAAGCCCCCACATGTCCCATATGCCTATGTACCAGGTGGCCCATCCATCTATCAGAGGGTATAAAGCTCTTACTTGTGCAAGACTGTTTGCAGCATCATTTCCTGGGCTTATGGGAAGTTGATGCCCTGCAACATGATAAACATTTATGCTGCATTCTTGCCCTTTAGACCTCAAGTCCTTCCACAAATTTTGTTCCCAGAGAGGTCTTTTACCAATCATCCATTCTTGCTGCTCCCACTGGGCAGCCATAAAGTTAGTCCTTTGTACCCAGCCCAACTGTACACACAGTAAGTGTAACCTATCATGTTACATATACTGATTAGCTGGCAGATGGGTCAGTTGGGATCAAGTTCATCCCCCAGAAGCTGAGTGCAGTTATGCTGTGTCACTGCATCCCAGATAGAGCAAAGAAGTATCCAGGAAGCCTAGGCCATTTAACTATTGGGCTCTAGCTACCCTTACATCACCGCTCTATCCTGATATCCTTGTGTAATATAAATGGAGTTCTTATTTTCCTCTCATAGCAATTATGAACATATAAAGTTCTTAGTTATTATTCGAAATAAAAAATTGGAATAAACAAAGCAAAATGTTATAAAAATCATGCAAAATGCATAGGACTAGTTGCATGCATGATTTTTTAATGTGTTGTTGTTGTTCAGGACAATCTATCCAAAATTAATCTATCCAAATAATCTCTGATGAATGTTTCCTATGTCAAATGACCCCAAAATGCTTTTGTATATGAAGATTTATTTCCTTCAGAAAAGTGGGCATGTTTGAGAGATTCAGCTGTTTTTTTAGCTTAGGTAAAAAATACAAACAATTAACTTTAGAGAATGGTTCTATCATTCGTACTAAAACAAAAATGCCCGTATAATGAATATTCCAGTAATAACACCTTTCAGTGTGTGTGTATGAGTGTAGTGTTGGCATATGTGGTTTGAGGGAGAAGAATGAAAAATGAGGGGGAAAGAGGCAAAAAAAAAAAAAACAGTCTATAAACTTAGCTCTCTGACGATGTGGATTGAACAAATAATTTTTTTAGACTAAAGAATATTGGAATAACAGCATATGATTTCAACAATCCTTGCTGCTGAGTATTTGAACTTTACTTCTTTCAGAGGATTTTTAGTAATTGTGGAGTGGTAGTGAGCTCAAAAATTACTAAGTGGCAAGTGCCCCCATTTGAAATATTCTGTGTTGGTAGTTAATATAGATCCAGAACACACTATGAGAACAGAGGTAGGATGCTAGAAGAAGGAGATGAAAAGATCCTCATCCAACAAGGACAGATTCACCCCAGAAATATTTTAATCTATTCAATCACAAAGTGAAAGGGCATTTAAGGCTCTGTGCTTTCATTTCCTTCAAAAAGACTGTATTACTCATTGTATTTAGTTCATGTTAGCTGGACATACAATGTTTGTCCTTTTGTGTCTGGCTTTTTAATTCAACATAATGTCCTCTAGGTTCATCCATGTTATCATATGCAGTAAACTGACAGAGGTAAACTCTAAAGTATAGTCTACTAGGAAGTAGAAGGTCAATTGAGAATGAGAGATGATGCTTAGTGCATCTAGCATAATTAATAAGGTTAATTGTAAAACTGTGGAAATGAATAGAGTTGAGAGTAACACATTATAATGAGTATCACCAACTGTTGATTTATAAATGTGGTGTGGCTGAAAAGACTAGTCTGTGGAAATAGATGGCAATTGAAAGGAAAGCGGAAAATAATCTAGGGAATGTATAACATAGTGATTTCAGTGGTGGATGAAGATTGTGGTTAATAGTATAAATATAAGAAGGTACTTATATAAATGTAAGTACAAAGAATATGGTGATACACAGGAAAATCACAATTAATTAAATTATAGATGATAGTTAACAGTAATATTGTAATATTTTGCAGCAATGGCAAGAAGGTATTATTTCAATACTAAGGAAAAACAATAGGGGATATTATGAGATATGTCATTTTTCCTTTTGGAGAAGTGAAAATGTTCTAAAATTGACTGAGGTGATGACAGCACAACTCTGTGATGAAAATAAGAGCCATAGAGTATACACTTTGAATGGATTGTACAAAACATGTGGCAGTATAACACAGGGTATCCAATGATGGATCTTGTACAGTGATTGATAGAACAAATATGAGAACATTTTCTCCTGAATAGTAACAGATAATACTAATACACTGTGTTAATAATTGGGTAAGTTGGGGGAAAATACACCAAACGTAAGATATGGGCTATAGTTAGTAGGAATATTTGGACGATACTCTCACAGTGTATAAAAAATATTTCACAAAAATGCAACTTGGTGTTGGTGGGAGGAGATATGGGAGCATTGCATGATGATATGCATGTTTGTTTTGTAAATTCACAAATTTTACCATACATTTATTGTTTATGTATGTTCATGGACGAATGACATACTTCCGAGATACAAAAGCTAAAATGATTCATCACTAGAAGATCTACTCTATAAGAAATGTTAAGACAAGACCTCAATCAGAAGGAAATGATATAGACTGGAAAGGGGAATCTAAGCACAGAAGAAAGAAGGAATGCTTAAAGGTAATGGGTATGTTTATTTTATTTTATTTTTTAAAAAGGCTGTATTAATATCACTTGAACAAAGTTTAATCTGTGTTCTCCTAAGCCAAGACATTTAATAGAATTTATATTTTATAGTTATGGCTCAGATAAAGTTATGGAGGATATGGTATATTCTCCAATACATATGTACACACAAAAAACATATACACACATATGATTTACATGAAATTAATATATATGATGGTATATATACATGTATATATATGTATATATATTGCATAAATACACATGATTATAAATTAGCAGTTTAACTTGTTCTGACATTATTAATAAGTAAAAATTATTAATTATTTAGCAAATAATGAGTTTAGTTTTGGAGTAGGTTATATGTTATACTTTCTTTAGTTTCTGAAATATATATTAAGAAATTATTATAAAACAGGCATGGTACAAAGAGCAATACTTGCATCATTTTGTCTAATTTTCACAAACTTCTATCATTCTCATTTTTATGGATTTGAAAACAGAAAGGTAAAAAATACCACACAATGGGGTGGCTTAAACAACAAACAAATGTTCTCATGGTTTTGAACAATAGAAACCCAAATTCAAGATATTGGCAAAGTCAGTTTTTTCTGAAGTTGGTAATGATCTGGTGATGGCAGTCCTCCATCACGTGACTGACTCTCTCTTATATGGATTCTTCTGAATTCTGGCTGCTTCTACTTCTGGGTTCTTCTGATTGGCTGTGTCTTAACTTCTTTTCTTTATTAGGCCAGTGATACAGACTAAGATCCACCCTGATTCAATTTGGCCTAATCCAAATAATATCTTCAAAGACCCTATTCACAAATGAGTCCACACCTTAACTACTAATAACATCTTCAAAGATCCCATTTACAAATTGGTTTCAAGGCACAAAAGCATGGATTAAGACTTAAGCATGTCTTTCATTGGAGACATGATTCAATCCCCTACTTAAGCTTCCATAATTCAAATAACATTTTTGTGGTCATACAACTAAAAAGTTAGGGATCAAAGATTTAAAACACATACCTGTCTTTTCCTGGTGTCACTACTCTCAACCAATGTCAGGATCTAATTCACTACATTTTCTTTAATTATTTAACTGGTAGGACTGTGGATGTAGGTGGAAAGAGCATTTAGAAACTATACTGAAAAAAGATACCAGACCTTCAAATAAGAACTAGCTAAAGGATATCAGGGAATTTCAAAGTTTAATTTTCACAATCTATATTACAAATGGCAAATATGATTACCTAAAATGTTAGTTAACATCTCATACTGTTCTGTCCTTGATAGAGAAAATAAACGTCCTAAAATTCATCCCTTTTAAACTATATGACACTATTATCCTCCGCAAACTGTGACATCTCTAGTATACAATGAGGACCAAATGTTGCAGAAAGCTCCTATTCAGGGAGGAAACGTATAAGTAGTACTCCCAAGGAGTCAAGTGGTAACAGTAGCAAAGATTTATTTTTTCTTTATATTTATTTATTCTTTTATTAATCAAATTTTTCTCTTTGATTTTCTATTTCTTCTTGTTTAAATTTTGTTAGAAAAATCTTCAAATGTAGAAAGTTGAAAGAATGGTAAAACAAACCCCATATCTCATAACCCATTATCAGTGGATGCTCATTTTGCTGTTTATCTGCTCCAGAAATGGAATCAGTTTTAGTTACTTTTAGTTCGTAATGGTATTTTAGAAATTAAAGTCTGGATACTAATGGAGTTCATTGCTGCTTGTTATCTATGCTTTAAAATATATATATATATATATAATGAGTTTATATAGAATTTATTCTTAATATAACATACTTCAAAGTTTTATTTAACTTTTAAAATTTTTATATTGAATTTTTGCTTACACTAAAAATCTTGTTTTACAACATTTACAAAGTGTTTTTTTGCTTTTCTTACAATATTGCTATTACAGTTTCAAATTGTCAATAGTAATTGTATTAATAACCATAAACTTCTGAATGACGTTTACGATTTCTTTGTAGTTTTATTTTCCTTAACATAAATCTACTACACATGTATGAAGTACTGTGTTAAAAGTCAGTTGAAAAGAACCAGCAAGATGGCAGCAGAGTAAGGAGCTCCTGCAGTCAGCTCCTGCTACGGGGCACTTAGCAAACACCTGGAGCTCTCTGAGCTAGCTAAAGCACCTGTTTGGGGGTTCCAGGAGACCAGAAGAGCATCCTGCAACATCCTTGAAGGAATGGAAGGTGGAAATTGCCCATCTGCAGAAAAGACTTGTAAGTAGAGTGCTCCACACCCCGGGGGCCAGTGCCCATCCTCCACGGAGGCACAAGCTGCCTCCGGAGCTGTTCTGTGGCTGGACTCGAACGTTCCGCTTCCCCAAAATGGGGGAGGAAGAGACAGATGGGCACCAATTTCAGCTACTGATGAGTAAATTCAGCGGGCTAAAGTATAATTTTGAGAACAGCTAAAGTTTGAACCTGTCCAAGTCAGAAAGAGGCTGGGAGCCACCACCTTAATTCTGCACTTGGCACGAGGGGAAGCGGGGTGGACTGAAAATCCCAGTGCTGGTGGGGACTGACTACTTACCATCCAGATCATATTGTAGCTCTAGCCTAGGCCCCAATGCCACTTCCAGCAGGGAGGAAGCTGTGGGGACCTGCACCAGCCTCTCCAGGAAATTACCAGCCAAACCGTGGAGGCCAGTGATTATCCTACTCTGGCAGCATGAGCTGCCCCAGGAGCTACTCTGTGACAAGAATTGAAAGCTCCATTTCCCAGAAACAGGAGAGGAGGAGAAGGTTGACTGCCAATTTCAGCTACTGAATGGTAGACTTGATTGGCTAAGATATAACCCTGGGAGCAGCTGGGGTGTGAACCAGCCCAAGTTAGAAGGAAGCCAGTAGCCACCATTCTGAATCCACCCCCACCCAGCCTGAGAGGAAACCAGGCTGACTGAAATTCTGTGTTGGCAGAACCAGTTTCTTTCAAGCACATCAGCCTGCAGCCCTAGCCTAGGCTCCAGCCCCACCACTGGCAGGGAGGGGGCTGAGGCTGAGGAGCCCTGCATCAGCCTATACATGTGATTGCAGGTAAATTTGGCTGGCACAAACTGAAAATCAAAAGTCTACCAGGGCAACTGTGGTTATCTTGGACCTGCACTGCATAGAATGCTGCTCATACCTGCAGCTCCATCCCCGCCCCAGGCACAAAGAGGGCAGCTTGAGTCTACACAGCTTACAGCACCAGCTACATGCTTGTCTTCTACTGCACAACCAGCAAGGGAGAAAGGATAGGAAGCCCTAAACTAAAGAGAAAAACTGCCCCCAGAAAAAATACTCTATTAACCCAGATGCGAAGACACCAAGAAAAAATTACAATCCACACCAAGAAACGGGAAGCTATGGCCCAGGTAAAGGAAGAAGCTAAGCCTCCAGATGACATAAAGGAGTTGAGACAAATAATCATAGATGTTCAAACAAATCTTAATATAAGATGGCTAAGAGCCTAAAGATATTAAGAAGATATTAGATGAGCAAAAAGAAGAATTTGAAAGCATACTTAGAAAAATAACAAATCTTATGGAATGAAAGATGCAATAAATGAAATTAAAAAACATTAGAATCATTTAATAGCAGATTTGAGGAGGCAGAAGAAAGGATCATTGAGCTTGAAGAAATGGCCTCCGAAAGTGAACATACAAAAGAAGAGATGAACAAAAGAATGAAAAAAATTGGACAAGGCCTCAGGGAACTAAATGACAGCAAAAGGCATGCAAACATATGTGTCATGTGTGTCCCAGAAGGAGAAGAGAAGGGAAAGGGGGCAGAAGGAATATTAAAAGAAATAATGGTAGAAATTTTCCCAACCTTATTGAAGGACATAGATATCCGTGTCTAAGAAGCACAATGTACTCCTATCCAAAAAAACCCTAATATACTAACTCCAAGACACATACTCTTCAGAATGTGAAATGCCAAAGACAAAAGAGAGAATTCTGAGAAGAGCAAGAGAAAAGCTATGTATAACATATAAGGGATATCCAATAAAATTAAGTGCTGATTTTTCACCAGAAACCATGGAGGCAAGAAGACAATGGTCTGATATATTTAAGATCCTATAGGAGAAAAACTTCCAGCCAAGAATCTTATATCCAGCAAGACTGTCTTTCAAAACTGAGAGTGAAATTAGAATATTCACAGATAAACAGAAACTGAGAAAATTTCTAAGCAAGAGACCAGAATTTCAGTAAATACTAAAGTGTTTGCTAGAGCCTGAAAAGAAAAGACAGGAGAGGGGCTTGTAGAAGAGTTTAGAAATAAAGATTATATCAAAAAAAGTAACTAGAAATAGCAAAAGAGTGGTGACAATAAAATATAACAGATAAAACTCAGATAGTCAAGAATAAACTTAACCAATGATGTACAGCCCTTGTATTCAGAAACTTGCAACTCAGTGTTAAAACAAATCAAAAAAGCCCTTAATAACTGGAAGAACATTCCATGTTCATAGATTGGAAGAATAAATATCATTAAGATGTCAATTTTACTCAAATTAATACACAGATTTAATGCAATCCTCTTAAAAATTCACTAGCATTAAAGAAAAAAAATGAAAACATGATCATTAAATTTATTTGGAAGTGTAAGGAGTCCTGAATAGTCAGAAACATCATAAAAAGGAAAAGTGAACCCTCATCTCCAGACATTAAATCGTAATACCTACCTATAGTGGTAAAAACAGCATGATACTGGCCTAAAGATAGACACAATAGACCAATGGACCAAATTTATGGTTCAGAAACAGACCCTCACAGGTGTAGTCAAGTGATTTTTGACTAGCCTGTCAAATTCACACAGCTTGGGCAGTGCAATCCATTCAACAAACGGTGCTGAAAGAATGTGATATCCATCACTGAAAGAAGGAAAGAGGACCCCTATCTCACACCTTATCCAAAAATTAACGCAAAATGGATTAAAAAAAACTAAAAATAAAAGCAAGAACCATAAAACTTCTAGAAGAAATTATTGGAAAATATCTTCAAGACCTGGTGGTAGGTGGTGGATTCTCAAAGGAGATAAGAGAAAGACTGAGTGGATTACTGATGTTTAATGTATGTAGACAACTAATCATAGATGTTCAAGCAAATCTCCTTAATAAATTCAACAAGATGGCTAAAGAGCCTAATGATATTAAGAAGACATTAGATGACCAAAAAGAATGCATGTTTTATTTAGCTTTACTGTAAAATTGTGGAAATGTATAGAGTGGATGGTAACACACAGTAAGTAACAGCTAGTTTATAAATGGGAATGTGTCTGAAAATTGTAGTCTAGTTATGTAAATGCAAATTGATAGAATGCTTGAGAATAATCTAGGAATTGGATAGCACAGGAAACCAAGAAGTGGGTGAGAATTGTGGTTGATGATACAGATGCAAGAGTGTTCTTTGCTAGCTAGAACAAATGTATATCACTACTGCAAGGTGATGAAAATGTGGAGAAGCATGGGAATAATACAGCTGGAGTGACCTATGGACTGTGGTTAGTAGTAATAATATAACATTCTTGCATCTATGCAAAAGGTGTACTGTGTTGATACTGAGGCAGTATGGAAAATGTTAGCCAAATGTACACTATGGACATGGTAACAGTCAGATGATATTATTTTATCTGTAGCAAATGACACACCACTTTGTGGTGTGTTGATGGAGGGATGTTGCTTGGGAATTCTGCACATGTGCATGATTGTTTCATAACTTACAACTTCTTTCATAAAAAAGTATGTTTAAAAAATAATAATAGGGTGGGTTGGGGGAAAAGCACACCAAATGTAAGATAAGGGCTATGATTAGTAGTAAGATTTTGACAGTGTTCTTTCATAGTCTGTAACAAATGTTTCATGACAATGCAAGGTGTTGGTGGAGGGTTGATGTATGGGACCCCTGTATGATGTTATGCATGTTTGCTTTGTAAGTTCACAACTTGTACTCTACATTTAATTGTTTATGTATGTTCATATATAAATGATATAAAGATAATAACAATCATATTGGTTAGGAGAAAAGTACTTTGCTTAGTAGTAAAATTTTGACAATGTGCTTTAATAATTTAAAAAGTTTAAAAACAATGCAATTTATTGGTGGTCACGTGAGATGTTATATATGTTTGTTGGATGTTATATATGTTTGGTTTGTAAGTTCACAACTATTATACACTTATTGTTTATGTATGTTTATGTTTGAGTGATATATTTCAATAAATTTAAAAAATACATATATAAGAGGTTCCCATATACCCCACTACCCACACCTCTCACTCCTCCTACATCAACAACCTCTTTCATTAGTGTAGGATATTCATTGCATTTGATGAGTACATTTTGGAGCATTGCTACACAGCATGGATTATAGTTTATATTGCAGTTTACAGTCTCTTCCAGGTCATTCAGTGGGTTATGGCAGGATATATAAGGTCCTGTATCTGTCCCTGCAATATCATTGAGGACAACTTGAAGTCCCAAAAATGCCCCAATATCACACCTCTTTTTCCCTCTCCCTGCCTTCAGCAACTCCCATACTGTTTTATTTTGCCAAAATGCTATGACAAATTCCACATACTGTTTGCCTTAACAATGGGAATTTATTGTTTTACAGTTTCAGAAGCATTGGCAAGACCATGCTTTCTCCCAGGAGACTGTGGCATTCTGATTCAGACTGGCTGCAATCCTAGCAGTTCCTTGCTTGTATTTCTACAAGTGAAATGGTGATCTAATCTCCTTTGGACTGCTCTTTCATTTTTCTCTAATTTCCAACTTCTTCCTGTGGCCTTCTCTGACACCTGGCTTCTTATTTCATATTCTCTTTTTGAGGCCTCCAATAATATAGATTTAGACCCACCCTGATTCCATTGGCCAACCTCAACTAATAATAACATCTTTAAAAGATACCATTTACATCTACAGGAACATGATTTAACATTAAGAATATGTCCTTTGAGAGGGTTCATAATTCAATCTACCATAAGTATTGATTTGAGATTTGAGATTTAGAGAATTTTTTTATTCTTTAGATTGTTTAATGATACATGCTGGCCCATATAACCTACATGATATAGACTTGGTTATGAAACTCAGTTTTGTATGTCTCTTAAACCTATTCTCTTTGCATGCTATAAACTACTTCATATTATATTACTTTACCAGCTTCATTAACTGCTGGAGCAAAGTTTCAATATTGCTCAAATATTTAAAAATTACTTAATATCAAGAGTCTGGACCATCTCAAATTAAGATAGCTAGAACTCTAATGACTATTATACTTTTCTTCCAATGAACTGTAAGTGCTGTACTGAAATGCCAATGACTCCATGAATATGCTTATCAAAAAAACATGGAATATTCAAAATGCATTTCTAATGAATGTAAGGAGAGATAATTTATTCAAAGGTAACATTCATGTTACTGTATTTCTTCTAGTGCTAATTGTATTGTCCTTTCTCCTAAAATGAAAAATGCAAAAATGAAGTGTTTTTCTATGAGAATTTTATTAATAAAAATCTGCATTTAATTATCTTAGCATTTGCTCTTCCTTGGACAAAAGGGTATTAAAAAGTTTAAACATACTGGAATGTTTTTTTCTATATAATAATGGAATTTACAAAAATGCATCTAAAGTAATTTTAGTACAGCTAATAAAGGCATGAGAAGGCTTTAGCGTTGTGTAATTCCATGGGGCAGGATCCATTTGTGTCCCACATTTTCCCCAGAGCTGCACTTTGCCATGTTATTTCTGAGCTGTACTTTACCATACTGTTTGTCCTAATTATAATTCAATTCTTATATAATATTAAGAGCCAAATCTAAATCACAATTAGCTCTTTAGAAAAGCAACATAATCTCTCTAAGTCTCAAGTTTGTTTTTTCTACAAATTGAAGATAATATCTTCTTAAAATTTTATTTTAAAGATAAAATGAAATGGCATGTAAGTCATTAACAGAGTGACAAGAGAAGAGTTAACACTCAAAATATTTCCTATTGTAAAAGCAATAAAATAAGGATAAGATCTAAGGAAGGAGTCTATGGATAAGCTGTAGGGGTGTATGAATTTATGAATTCTATCTAATATTTCATGTGTTTGCATGTGTGCTTTTGTGTGTTTCTGGAGAAATGCCAATGCTATTGATAGACTTTAAAAGAAACAAAAACTGTTTCAACCAGACTTCCACTTCTATGAAGTTAGAATAGATGTACTTTTCCCTGTTTCTCCAGCTAAGTACAAATAAAACCTGGGATGCTACATATAATGCAAAAATGTGAAGACTTGGCCAGGTGGCTGACTTGATAGCTGCCTTGAGACACAAGGAACAGCAGGGTGGATTAATTCCCTGGGTTTTAATTTTACTTCATATATTCCAGACTTGGAACTGAAGAAGCCAATAAAATAGTATTTCTCACAAGCACAAGCCAAAGAAGAACACAAACAACAAAAACAAAACCAACAAAGTCCTTCTCTCTCAGGCCAAAGGACCAGGAAAGGGGCAGCCTAGCAAGAGGAAAAATTATAGAGTTAAACACCAAAGAAGAAAACTGTGTTCCTACCCCCACTCATATCAGCCAAAGTTGAGTGGGAAGCCTAAACTTTCATGACTTCAAATTGAAACAAGGCACATACCCCTAATGCTCTGTGTCAATATAAACCATACAGGCAGCCTGAACTTCCAACCTTACCTGGAGGTGATGTAGTAATTATCCCGTTCTCTACTGGAATAGTATCAGTGGGAACCTAGTGGAAAGTCAGGAGTTATTCATCACCCAGATTTAATGAGGCCACTTCCCCATGGTTCAGCAGAAGTCTAGAGATTCAAAAATCTCACTTGCATTCAGCAGTAATGAAGGGCCCTTATCCCTCTCAGGTGGCAATGGAGGGTGTAATAAGGAAAACATACCACCCTAGCCCTGTTCCCAGTGGCAGCATTATCCAGATTAGCTAACAAAGGGGGTAACGTGAAAAGTGTTGAACTAAATAAAATTGGAAATTAACTGGTTCTGTAAGACTAAAAGCAAAAGAAACAGTATATAAGTACTACCTTCTAGTTGATAAAATTTTCCCACAGGTGTACATGTTAAAAATTCTGATACCACTGTGCCTGTATACTGTAATTGAACAATTAAGTAAATGGACAGCAGATAATGGGTGTCAGGTTTCTCACTGATGGAGCATAAGATTAAAGATAAGCAAAGCAAAAGGAGGAGGCTGGAGTCATCCATATGGAAATGAATGAGAATTGGATACATCACTATGAACTCATATTTAGCTTAATCTGGAGAAAGTTGTATAGACATATTTATAGATGTACACGTATATAGGTTAGGAGTCACAGAGTTACATCCTTATTCCATCAGTTGAGACACCTAGAAACAAGCATCACAGTGGCAAAAATTGCACCTAGTGCCCACATCTTGCTTTCTGATATCATTCTTCAATAAAAGAAACCAGGGCTCTTTGGAAAAATGGCTGATTCTAGGGTTGGAGAAGAAAATATAAAAGAGCTTAAAGCATCTTCTATTGGCATAAAATGCCAACATGGGCACACAATGTCCACATATCACAACAGTGATTGATGAAAGTATATTGAAAGAACCCAGGAACTAATGGAAAGATCCCTAATGGCCAAAGGCAGAAAAATTTGAGCAATAAAATAAATGTTAGTATTAGATTATATTCTAACATGTAAAATAAATACCCATGAATCCCTACTAATATAAATAAGTTATTACATAAATAAATAAGTGGGGGAAAATAGACAAATATCCCCCGCAGAATTCCAAATAGTTTATGTAGCTATTACATCTTTAAAGAGGTAAAAAATTATTACCCCTCCTTATGTGTAGGCAATGTGACTTTCTTCCAAAGTATACCAAATATGGAAGAAGGAAGGACAGAATAAGTTTACAGTAGGGAAATCTGACAAAGACTATTTCAGTCAGGTGATTACAGTCATATTGATAGTTTGTGTCCCTGACAATGTGATGTAAATGGCACTCTTATTCTGTAGTCTTAATTCCAAAACACGTAACCCTGTCAAATCATGAGAAAAACATCAGAGAAATCCCAATTGAGGAACATTCGACAAAATACCTGACTAATATTCTTAAAAGCACTTAAGTTCATAAAAAGCAAGGAAAATCCGAGAAAAGGTCACAGTCAAAGGGAGCCCAAAGTGAGATGAAAACTAAATGTAATGTGGCATCCCTGAAGGATCCTGGAACAGAAAAAGGATGTTTGGTGGAAACAAAGGAAATCTGGGTAAAAAATAGACTTTAGTAAACAATAATGTATTAACATTGTTTCATTACTTGTAACAAATATACCATAGTAATATACATGCTAATGATAGGGGAAATTGGGTATAGAGATTATGTGGGAGCAGCGTGTACTGTCTTCCCAAATTGTTTACATCTAGAACTGTCTTAAAATTAAAAGTTTACTAAAAATAATAGAAGAGGACTTCAGTTTTGTAGAATAATTGTCTCTTCGAAATGTCTGGCTTGATAATCATTAGCGGCAGCATCATATGTCCCATATTTACTCAAAATTCAATATTCATATAGCAGAAATTATTTAAGTATACAATGTTGAAAACATTATTCACTCATAAATGTAAACAAAAGTTAAATAAAAGTTTAGAATACTTTGTCCTATTAAATAAACCACAATATATAAATAACAAAGCTCCAAATTGGCAAGAGTATACTAAAACTGGTACTTGCGAAAGTGAAGTGTTATTGTAGTGTTTCAAATGATTTATTGTAAAATGTGATAAAAAATCAGTGTTTTACCCAGTAATGCTAAAGAAATATTTCCAAAAATATCATATCTGAATTTTTAAATCATATGCACTGAAATGCTCTTTTTACAAACATTACATTTATAAAGCAAAAAAATGGATAACCTAAATATACTATGTTAATATAATTGAATAAATTATGTTTCATTTCACTCAATGGAATATTAAGCAGCCTCTAATTTGATGTTTCTAATAATTGCGTTTCAATTTGTAAACTATTTATATATAATGTTAATGGAAATAACTCAAAATAATACTGCATATGCCTTTTGATTAATACTACCAAAAATTGATGTAGAATAAATACTACAAAAATATGAAATCATAATTTGCTATATAGTTTAAGGTAAAAGGAAGAGGGAAGGATTGGTGGAATATATTTCTCACCCAAATTTGGTTTGCTTTTAATTCCAAAACATGTTTATACTACTTTGTCTAATGTGGTACCTCTCATTCTGTCAAGTGTCTAAATCCATTTTACATTTTAAAGAATGGTATTAAGTCAATTTAAATATTTAATATCATCTGGTAGTTTATATACTACAGATAGTATATAACATGAAATTGGTATTCTACCTTGAGAATACTAGGAAGAACTAATCATGTCAGGTACAAATATTTTTATTATAAAGATTATTGTCATAAATTTCAATAGTCACAGTTCAATAAGTATATTTTTTATCTCTTCTTTGCTCTAAATTCTTAACAGTGATAGATAAAATACAAAAATGAAAATCAAGAAGACATATCCAAGCTCAAAACCAAATAAATATCCAATGTCAAGGACTTTGGCTGGGTACTAACCCTTTCTTCTTCCTCACCATTCTGAAAGAAAGCTGAAAAAAAAGATATTTTTGATTTTACCATTTTCCAGGGTTGTGACACTAAGGAAGCAGAAGGAAATAGGAATACAAAAATAAGGTTTCCTATCTGGAAACCAAACCATACAATGAGAACATGAAACATCATGATTGCGATTCCATTAATAAAAAGATCTAGCTTGGGTCCCCAATATTTGAAGGAGGAAAAGCCAAAACCACAAGCCATATTATTTAAGTAATATAGAATATTTAGCAATATAAGAAATCCCTTTGTATATTATCATCAAAAAATTTGATCGGTTGTTTTCAACCAGGTGTAATTTTGCTCTCCCACGTAAATTTGGCAATGCCTGGGGACGTGGTTGATTGTTATCACTTGGGGGAAGGGTGGGCACTCGCATCTAGTAAATAGAGACCAAGAATGATTCTAAATACTCTCCAATGCACAGGACAGTCCTTTCACAACAGAGTTATGTGGTCCAAATTATCAGTATTACCTAGGTTGAGAAACCCTGAATTAGACAATACAGCTTTTAAAAAGAGACTATGTTCATAAACATAATTAACACAAAAATTATTATGAGCATAGTACTACATCTAACAATAAACAGAAAATAAATATGCAGAAAATTATATTGTTTTATTAAAAGATATTAAAAGAAAGTATACTTCTTTTATATGTAAGTTATATACACATACATATACTACTTTATATTTTAAAAGGTATATTAAGTATGTGTGTATCCACTGATCCTTAGATTCAACAATACTGTCCAAATATTTTTAATTTATGTAAATACAGAGCCATTACAAAATCTATCACAAATGTCAATATAATAAAACCCCAATTTTTCATATAGTTCAAATAAATTATGCAAATTTTACAAACTAAGTAGATGGTCATCAACAAAGAAAGTTGAAAGAAAACTTTTTATTGGCAATTCTAAATGCATTCCCACATAAATCCTAGGCTAAAATTTAAATCACAATAGAAATATTTAAAAGTGAACATTAAAGAAAATATCATATATCAGATTTGTGGGAGCTTTAAATGCATCTATTCACTTATTCAACATTTATTTAAAATGCACTGTGCCATATTCTCCATGTTTAGCATATAGCAATGAACAAAGAAGCAAATTCTTTGCCTTTATAAATCTTACCTATTAGTTATGGGAAACAGGACACAGTCAACATATAATTGAACAAGTAAATATACACCCTGTCGGAGGTTGAAGAATAAAATTGTGTGGCAAAGAGAGTGAGTACTGTGTAAGTGGTGGAATGGACAGCTTTTTCATACATAGGATTTTGAGGAAATACTTTACTCATCACGTGATATTTGAGGAGCAATATGAGAGTAGTACAAAAGCAAGTTACCAAATAGCTTGAGAAGAGTGTTTTAGGAAAGAGAGAAGTAGGAGATGAGGTCAGAAGTTGTCACATAAGGCATCTTAAAGACTCAGGCGCTTACTCTGAATGGAAGGGAAGGCATGAGAAGATTTGAGCAGAAGCATGACATATTCTTGTCTGTGGTTAAAGAGATCACTGATTGCTTAGATGAAAACAGACTTGAAGTGGGAAACTGTGGGAATGGAATCAGCATTCCAGTTAGGAGGACATTGCAGAACTGGTGAAAAGTGGCTATCCTTTGTATCTACTGTGAAGATTGATTTGTTATTGGATTGTATGTGGAGAGTGAAAGAAAAGGAAGGATATCATTCCAAGATTTTTGCAAAAACAGTGAAAGAAAGGAGTTGCCATTCAGAGAGGAGAGAGACTGCAGAAGTGCAGGCTAGGGAAATAAAATTAGAAGTTTGGTCTTGGAAATATTAAGTTTTATGTGCCTATTAAACTTCTGATTCAATATAGAGAATAAGCAAATATTGGAATTTTTAGTTCATGAGTCAACAGATTAGAGATAATGCTACAAGTGAGGAGACTAGATTAACTCCCTTAGGTGAATGTAGACAGAAAACAAATAAGAACTCAGTACCTAATTGGGGTTCATTAAAGTTTGGGTGCCACTGAGGTACTGAATAATAAAAATATGAGCTAGAGTAGGAAATCCAGTAAGGGGAGAATTGGGATCAGACAGTGGCATGTGGGCAAACAATGGCATGGTTGTTCAGAGAAGATAGAATAGTCAGCTGTATCAAATCAGCTAATAATAAGACAAATAAGACTTGAAAGTTGGATTTAATATATGGGCATTATTGGCTAACTTTAAAATAATTCTTTTGGCTGACTGCTCAGAAAGAAATCCTGATTGGTATGGGTTATAGAGAAATGGATGCGGCAGTTATAAATAACTTGTTAAAAAAGTCCTGTTCGCTGCAAAGAGAAGCCAAGTGTGGCAGCTTGATACTATTTATGAATTCCAAAATAGATACTGGATTATGTTTGTAAACTAGTCAGTTCCTCTAGGTGTATTAGATTGTATTAGATTCAGAGGTATATTAGTCAGCCAAATGGGTGCTGATACAAAGTACCAGAAATCAGTTGGTTTTTATAAAGGGTATTTATTTGGGGTAGGAGCTTACTTATGCCAGGCCATAATCATAAGTTATTTCCCTCACCAAAGTCTATTTTCACATGTTGGAGCAAGATGGCTGCTGACATCTGCCAGGGTTCAGGTTTCCTGGGTTCCTCTGGGCTCAGCGCCTCTGTTTTCCCCACAAGGTTAGTTGTAGACTATGAGGCTCTCTAGGCTTTGTCTCTCTCCACATGTCAGCTGTAGACTATCAGGTGAATAACTCTGTCTCTCTCCCTGGGGTATCTGCCATGTCCAAGGAGCAGTCTCTATTCCTCAGTGTTCTTCTCCTGGCTTAGGTCCTCTCTACCCAGGGCATGCTTCTCTTTCCTCTGTGCGCTTACTTCCTGGGGCTTCAGCTTAAGACTTCAGCATCCAACTCCAACATCAAAACCCCAACATTGGAAGCCCTCAAATCTGTCCTTTACCATGCCTTTTATCTGTGAGTCCCCACCCGACAAGGGGTGGGGACTCAATGCCCTAATGACATGGCCCAATCAAAGCCCTGTAGGGAGCCACCTGCCGTGAGACCTATTTACAACCTGCCACAACATGGCGGATCTCACAACATGGCGGAGTTCACAAATCTGCCCTGTCATTTCCTTGTTCTTCTTCCTCTTTGTTTCTTTGTTCTCCCTTTCCCGTTGCAACCCTCTTTGTTTCTTTGTTCTCCCCTTCCCGCCATAACTCTGGCGACCACGGGCAATACGCATGTGTAAGGCGCGAGACTCCGCAGACCCAACACGAACTGTCGGCCAATCCCCTCCTTGGATGTCTGCCACCCACAAAACCAGCCTATCACCTATGTACACATTCCCTTCCCTCCCTATAAATTCCCGTGTTTTACCCCCAATAAACGAGACTTGATCAGAATCCTGTCTTGTCTCCATTCTTCTCTCGACTCCTGCCCCACCCTGCTTCTTTCCACAAGTCCCTGGATTGCTCCCGCTGGCTAGAGCAAAGCCCTAATCATAACTTGATCAGGCCCAAGTACAGATCAGATTACAAACATAATCCAATATCTATTTTTGCAATTCATACCATATCAAACTGCTACAAGAGGTTTCTGATTAAATTAAGATTGGGGTTATGATTCCACCACATCAATAGGACATTGAGTCACTGCCCCCTGGTGAGCGAGGGAGAAAACAGTATGACAGAGGAGAAAGTATGAGTTTTTATGCTGGAGCACAGTGGGAGAGAGATAAGACTTATGCTAGCCTACAGCTGAGAGAAGAAGGATCTGGGACCATGACCACAGAACTTAGAGAAAGAGGAAGTCAGAACCTTCACAGAGACTGGAAGCCATCTTGCTCCAACAGATTTTGGTGAGGGAAGTAACTTACTCTTTATGGCCTTGTGACTGTAAGCTTCCACCCCAAATAAATGCCCTTTATAAAATCAAACAGAGCTCTGGTACTTTGCATCAGCTTCCCTTTGGCTGACTAGTACATCAAGCAATAGAGAAATACTTAAAAGAAGTTATAGGGATATTTGGTTTTGAAAAGACATATAGTATAGCATCTATGTATGCATACTGGTAGGAATGATAAAAAATTGAGGAAGAACTGATGATGCAGGAGAGAATGAAAATAATTTCTAGGATTGTTTCCTAGGTTAGGTCCGCAGAATTAGGGCACAATTCACAATCTGCAAGTAGAGTAATTAGTTTTAGATAAGAACACATATTATTATTCATAGTAAGGGGAGAGAAGGAAAAGTATAGAGAATATAGATATAGAGCAGGTATATGGATTAAGGTGATGATTGGAGCATGGGAAAGTGTTTTTATTATTGTTTTATTTGCAATAGATAGTAACCTGAGAGTGAAGATAAGTGCATTTGTAGTGAAGGCTTAAAGAAAGGGTGAAAGTTTAAAATACTTGGTAGGACCTCGTCCCATTGTTCAAGTAATGTATTGGAAATCTGAATGTGAGAGTTCAAGAATGGAACATCTGAAATTGCAATGGAAGTAGTATAGTTACTGGCAATGTAAAAGTCTAAGCTTTATAGTTGAAATAGTGTGCAAGGTATATTAATTGGAGTAAAGAGGTAGAAAAATTGAGATACAAGGCAATAGGAAGAATTATTTATGTGATATTGAAATTATCAAAATTTATAACAAGGGTAGTATTGAAGAGTGTAAGTGTTTCAGAATATAAATCTTCATAGAATGAGGGGAAGTACTTGGCATTCCATACATAACTAAATTTCTTGAAAATAAAAGAGTGATCAAAATAAATGAGCTAAACATTCAACTCAAAGTGTATAAGAAGATGACCAAGATCTCTAGAAATAAAGCAGATGAAAATTCAAACCATTTCATTGTCACCCGATTACCACACATACACATGCTCAGGGAGAGACAGAGTGAGAATACAGTGTTACTATGGGTTGGAAAAATGTGAATTCTCATACAATGCTTGTGGAGCTCTAAATTGGCACAAATTCTGGGGAGAGAAACTTAGTGTATCCAATAAATGTGAAGATTACTTTCTTCAGGTAGCAATTCCACAACTAAGAATAGCCCCAAGAGTTGCATTTTCCAGACTTCTTTGGACTTAAAAATCATCTAGGTAGCTCAATTTTAAAAATGCTTCTAGATCCCATAGCTAGATACTATCATATAGTGGCTTTCTGTGAGGAGCCTGGGCAAAAAATTTTAGCAGTATTCCCAAATAAAGTAACAAGAAAGTGATTCTTATCACTTGGGCCCTATCACCCTAGAGGAACCCTAGAGCATGGTTACAATGGGAATATAGAAAGCATTTATTAGAACTTAGTATATTGGGAGTGGATATGCCTCAAGCGGTTGAAAGCCTGCCTTCCACATGGGAGATCCAGGTTCAGTTCCCAGTACCTCCTGAAAAAACAAAAACAAACAAGAAAAAAAACAGAAAACCAACTCATGGAAGTCAATGTGGCTCAGTGGTTGAGTGCCAGCTTCCCACATACAAGGTCCACATACAATTCCTGGCTCCTGGTACCTAAAAAAAACCAAAATTTAATATATTAATAAAAAAAGTTTCAAATGAAACATCTGTTAAGAGAAGAATGAATGCATAAATTATGATATATTCATATAATCAGTTTTCTAAGGCTCTTAAAATTAATGAACAGACAGACATAACATAAAGGAATAAATCTGGGAAACGGACTTGGCCCAGTGGTTAGGACGTCCGTCTACCACATGGGGGGTCTGCGGTTCAAACCCCGGGCCTCCTTCACCCATGTGGAGCTGGCCCTTGCGCAGTGCTGATGCGCGCAAGGAGTGCTGTGCCACGCAGAGGTGTCTCCCGCATAGGGGAGCCCTACGCAAGGAGTGCACCAGTAAGGAGAGCTGCCCAGTGCGACAGAAAGTGCAGCCTGCCCAGGAATGGCGCCGCCCACACTTCCCGTGCCGCTGACAACAGCAGAAGCGGACAAAGAAATAAGACTCAGCAAATAGAGAGAACAGACAACCGGGGGAGGGGGGGATTAAATAAATAAATAAATCTTTAAAAAAAAAAAAAAAAAGGAATAAATCTCACAAACATAAATACAGCCTAAAAAAGAAAGATACTATATTTTCATAAAATTTGATGAGAGGAAACATACAAAACAAGACTATATTTTCCCAAATATAATTTTTAGGTTAAAAAAGAGAAAAATTCATGCAAATGATAAACATCATAAACCATTTAGCACCTACCCCTCTGGAATTTGTTGATAAGGAAGAAAGAGGATGCAGAGAATACATATAGTTTCAAATATATCTGTAATATTTTATTTTCTTTAAAAATATCTAAAGCAAATATGGAAAATTATTAGCATTTGAAAAAAATGCATGATATGTGCATGTGTGTTCACTATAGTTTTCTGTATATATTATGCATTTTTATATTTGGACTATTTCATTAACTATTTTTATTTTATTTTATTTTTTTATTTTTTTATTTAATTCATTTTTTTAAAAAATATTACATTCAAAAACATGAGGTCCCATTCAACCCCACCGCCCCCACCCACTATTCCCCCCACAGCAACACTCTCTCCCGTCATCATGACACATCCATTGTACCTGGTAAGTACATCTCTGGGGATCGCTGCACCCCATAGTCAATGGTCCACATCATAGCCCACACTCTCCCACGTTCCATCCAGTGGGCCCTGAGGGGATCTACAATGTCCCGTAGTTGTCCGTGAAGCACCACCCAGGACAACTCCAAGTCCCGAAAACGCCTCCCCATCTCATCTCTTCCTCCCATTCCCCGCACCCAGCAGCCACCATGGCCACCCTTCCCACACCAATGCCACATTTTCTCTGTGGACATTGGATTGGTTGTGTCCATTGCTCATCTATGTCAAGTGAGGGCTTAGATTCCACATGGATGCTGGATGCAATCCTCCTGCTTTCAGTTGTAGGCACTCTAGGCTCCATGGTGTGGTGGTTGACCTTCTTCAACTCCATGTTAGCTGAGTGGGGTAAGTCCAATAAATCAGAGTGTAGGAGCTGAAGTCTGTTGAGGCAACTATGATAGCCAGGCCCTGAGCTTCATTAACTATTTTTAAATCATTAAATAAAATAACTAGAAATTAGTTGTATGAGCAATAGTTACAAATGGAGGATGTTTAATTATAGTGATGTATTTTTTAGTTTTGTTTTAACCTAGGAACACTTTCTATATCCTTTTATTAATTTGTTCCCCAAATATAATAATAATGAAGTAAATAGCTAATTAACCATGGTTAGCCTATAAAATAGTTAATCTTGTACTTCAAGATAGCTTTAAGGAAAATCTATATATGAACCAATAAGCAACAATAATCTTGCTACATAAGATTTTAGATTACAGAAAATGGTTTGCAGGTTTTAGAGGAAAGCTGGCAACACAAGTAATATTGTGTTCAGAAATAAAATAATATAAAAGGAAATCCAACCCCCATCATCCCCAAGTGCTACCAGAAGGACATATTCTTTCGATTTCTGTATTTTGGATCCAAATGTATGCCTCTCTCTTTCTCTCCTGCTCAGCTTTGAGCTCCTTGAAAACTAGGGTTTTCTTCATCATTTTGTGACCCCAGAAGGTAGACTCGTGTCTGACTTATCAGTGGCTCAATAGATGTGTAAATTGAATTCATCTCAGAGGCAGTAACAAGAGTTTTTAAAAAAGGACACTTCATAGAATTTCATATTTAATTCTTGCATATACTTATAGACTACCAAATGCTAGGAGCTTGAAAGAGCTACAAAACAAAACAAAACTCATAAAATACCCATCTATTTAGTTTTCTAGGGTCTGACTTTTCACTGATGTTTGCATAGGATCTCAGCCACATGCAAAAGACATTCCTCACTTTAAAAAATCAGATAACTATTGTGCTTCAAATATTATATTTAGGCTATATTTACTATGTGTCTACGTATATTCCACAAGTTACATGGCATGTACCTTTCAAAGAATATGAATTTGTAATTGGCATTGCATGTAGAATACAAAAAAGAGAATCCCTTATTAATAGAAGGAACCTAGAGGCCAAGAACTTCCATCCTGTAAAAGGAAAAACAAGCAAAGTTCTTAAGATTAAATAGTTTGTTCTATTTAATTATGCCTTTCTTTCAGAGTAAGTGTTCTCAGTGCACAGAAATGAAACTTTAGTCATGTTCTCAGAAAGTGTGCACACAGTTACAGGTGCTTATTCTAGGATACACATGGGACTGCAAGATAGGGAACTGAATGTCTACAGAGTTTACTACTTAGACTAAAATTTGATGTTCTCTTACTACAAGTACTGCAGCACCAATACCACTTACTTTGTTTTTTAAATGAAGACTTTATTGGATATATGTTACAACATTCTTTTAACATTTAACTCTGAGCATACTTAAGATGGAAAACAATTTATGTCATTCAAGTCTACAAAATGAAATAGGCTTATGAAGTTTTGAAAACAGTCAAAAGTAGCATGAAGCAAAGCTTAAATATTAAGCAACTAAAACAATGAAAGGGGAACAGCAATATGGTATGTATAGATTTGAAATACCACCAAGTTTCATTTTCATAAAAATGAATATCTTGTTTGTAACAAAAACACCTGTGAGAAGCTGTCACAAGGAAAAATAGATATTTACGACCCGATCTCTCAATTCTTTTGTCTGTATATTATTATTCCTTTGTCATTTCCATCCACCTATACAAATAAAGAATTCTAAAACTTAATTAAAAATCTTGGTTATACAATTCAAGTGAGCCCCACCATGGTTTGAGAATTGCCTGGTTCTTGAACTGAGCCTGACAGGTCGTGCTGCTGTTCCATCTGCAAGAAAACCATCCCCAACCCCACACTGGGGCCACACAGCACAGGGTGCCACTGTAGAGCATGCCATCTTTACAACTCCTTGATGCTGTAGGCTACTGAGCTGAATTTTTTCAGATTTGCTAAAGTGTATAATGACTTCATAGTAAGGGTTTTTATCCAAAAAGACAATTCTGAAATGTGATTAAAAATTTTTAATTTTATACTTGCTGTGTAATTAGAATTTGCATTAATCTCACCAGAAGCAAGTCTGCCTACCTTAACTGTTCTCCTCTTCAGTTATAAAACAAATTCTACTCAGTTTTATTGAAAGTCCTAAAATTCTCACCTAGAACCTTTTGTTAATCCTGAACATGGGTTATTAAGTAATCTGAAACCTATACAGGATTATAGGAAAGGTTGAAACCTTGAACCAAATGCTCGGTTGTCTCTTTCGTTACTTCAAATGAATTTGTGGTTTGGTTTGGTTTAGTATTTCTTTGTTATTTTGTAATAAGTAATCAACATGGATTAGCTCTCTGATTTAAAAAATAAAACAGTATTACCACTAAAAACTTCACCTTTATTGTGGTTAAAAGTACGGCACCATCAAATATCATTCCTTAGAAATGTAGTACTAACAGGTCCATCTGGTTTTCTGATTTCTCCATTCATTAAAAAACAAAAATTAAAGTTTTTCATAATATGTATTTACCAAAACAAGACAAGAAAAAAAGATTACAATCTCTGGCAATAAGAATTCATGCTTCCATGCATGAAAAATTTGATGCTATCGTTATGGAACTATTCCTGCCGCTTCTCCATGGTCAAGTCCACGGTCAAGTCCTACCTGATACCTGAGTATCACTTACTTGTGAATATTCTTTTACTTTCTTTTGTCCTCTAGGTAATGTGCTCTTGTAAGAAATAGGTTTTATCATCTGCCTTCAAAATACTTACCAGTATCTTCAGTTCAGGTATTTAACATTCTGAACCATTTCTAGCCAGTAGTAGTAAAAATAATGAATGCAATTTGACAAGTTTAACAAATTATCTTTTCAGAATGATTCCGTGAAGGCATATTTTTGGGTAATATGAAAGCAATATCTAAAAGTATTTTTATTACCTGACATAATTTCTTCAAAAATAAATTTATATCAGATTGAATACTTATTTTTCTTTTGAAAAACAGGAATATCTATATATGTTTTGGTTGTTTGAAATTTCACAAATTCTGGAATAAATCCATAGGAATTCAGGAAGAATCACAGCTAAATCCAAATGATGGAATATTGATGCATAGTTACATTTTTTTTAAGAAAATGGGAAATAAAATATTCTTTTGTGTGAAAGTTGTTAAGTTGATTAGGAATGATCTATATATTAAATATATCCCCAAAATCTAAAATACTATGCTGATTTCCTTTTCTACTAGAGTCTATATGTATTTGATCCCATTAGTAAGACTTTATTAACAGACCAAGTTAAGTTCATATTGAATAATTCCTTGAAACTTCTTACTAGTCCCAGTTATTAATATTTTCCATACAGCTATCAGCAATGTGTATATCTGTGTATTTCTTATGTAGTTAATACTTATCTTTATAATTTCATCTACCTTGGGAGAGAAGGAAAATGGGGACCTTGATTATAGCTAGTTTGTGACATTTTTGTCAAGTTGACTTGCTAGACAGCAAAGTGTAGATTGACTATGAAATCCTATTTCTGTTAAACTCAGTTACACAGTGGAGAGCAAATGGGAGGAAATGTTTAGTTTTGAGGCAATAGGTTTTTCAAAACCCCATAGCATTGTAGAAGTAATGACTCACCATGACTTACTCCATGAATAGGTCACAAGACTATTTAAGGTTAGGCTATTTCATAATGAAATGAACTTTAAAACCCACTCTTCTTTGATTAAGGTCTAAGTGAGACTTGCTTTCTGTCAAATATTACTCTGAAGATCATAGCATTATAGCCAGCTTTACTTGCCTCCACAGACTCTCACATACAACTTCATCATTTTAGGAACAATTCTTCAAAAATATTGTATAGAGAAGTAATTATGTTGTATGTTTTCAAATCAAAAAAACACTTAACATACTTCTTGTGAAGGCATGATTCAAATGAAAAATAATTATCTAGTAAATAAATCTACTTATTTGTAAATTTCGCTTCATCACATTATTATTAATATAAGCATGGGAATGGAGGGTCATAAGGAATCTGTATTAGAGGGACTGGAACTATTAATAATCAAAGCTTTTAATCTAGTTTGTATAGCATTTTCAAGAGCCTTATAAGCAAATAACATTTAAAAATATTTCCACACTTTTAACATGGAGATGATTATAATAATTAAAAGTTACTCATTTTTCCTCTGAGTTACTGGTATTTTGCTCTGACCAATAAATTACTGACAGGTCAAAAGACATTTTTAAATGTAATTAAAATTTTCCAGGCATCCTCTCTTAGTCTCTCAGAGCTTCTCTGCCTTTCTGTGGCTGTAGTTGGACCTGGAGTCCTCTCTCATATGGCAGGATCCAAAGGTAGCTTCCTTTTCCTCCTTGTGTTTCTCTCTTTGTGTCTCTTTTTTCAAGAGACACGGCAAGAAGGCAGAGACTCAACCTGAGTAATGCCTCACTAATATGATCAATCAAAAGAACCTCAAACCCACAGGAATGAATTAGTTCAAAACATAATCTTTTTCATTTTGGGATTTATAAAAGAAATTCAAACTGTTATAGATAGAAAGATAGATAGATAGATAGATAGATAGATAGATAGATAGATAGATAGATAGATAGATAGATATTCCCTTGTTTCATATAGTGCTGTGAAAATGCAAATATGGTTTGTATGATCTGAGATCTAGTAGGGTGACTCTGGAAGGTTTCAACTTTCTCTCTATAAGTAATATTAAATTCCTACTTATACGGTACACTTTGTCCTTGGTTGTTAGGACAAACAGACAGATAAACAGAGCAGATATTCTGCTCTTTAAAATTTCATGGGCTAAAAGTGGAAAAGAACAAGTAGATGAATATGTAGAAAAGTAACTAGTTCTATAAGATAATTTAATATAATAATTTTTGGGGAACAGATATGAATATTGAAGTAGAAGTTTGCCAACGTAAAGTATGGTGTCTACAAGGCAAAAAGACATATGTTAAGGAAAAGGTTTGAGAGAACGCAATTCAAAAGCAACCCATGTTGGAATTGGCAAGAGGAACACTGGAGATATAGACAAGGCCATTCAAACCTACTATTAATAAATTTTGGAATTTTTTAAGTGATTGATTTTTCTTTATCTCATTGATTCTGAAATTTTCATTTGCATAGGAAGCAATGATTCCTATCCTTTGGGTTCATGTTACTAAATGTTTGAGAAAAATTTTCTAAGTACTGGGAAAAACTGGAATTAGAAGATTATTACAGAAGCCAAGAAGATAACTGATGGAAACCAAAGCATTGAGAGTAGGCAGGCCACAGGATTAAAAAACTGGACTGATTTGAAATAATCAGAAAGTAATATTTTAGTTTATGTTGGATGAAATGGTGAAGCAGAGAAGCAATAAAAAGAAAACTTTATTCTTGACTCACTCCTCTTCTAAGATCCTGTAAGCTAAATAAGGTCATGGTAACAGAAGTGATTTCCTAATGGTTTTATATGAGTAGAAGAGTAGCATATGGGTAAACCACACTTTCTGACCTACTCTGTGACTCTTCAAGGCTTTTTATTAGTTAAAATAAAAAGTGTGTCCTGGCATCTGATGAATTTTATTAAATTGTTGCTTTGTATAGAAGGAGCAAAAATATATCTTCCCCAACAATCTTGACCTTGAAACTGGACAAAAAGCTGAATCATATTTGTAATATTTTTCCACATATTAACAAAGCAAAAATCAATAGCTGAATTTGTTGTGTGGCTCCAAATGTAATTATGAAGCACTAGGTTAGGATCACTATTGAGTAATATTTTGAGCAATGTAGATAAGATACACAAATGAATTTTCAGTTTTGATTAAGAAAGTCTGATTTCCTGCTTTTCTTCTACCTCTGACTTCATTATGTTATGCTCCCTGCCATGTACAATTTTTTACCAATCTGAAAAGATGTCTGCATGTCAAAGAACTAGATGTCCAAGATCATGAGCAAAGAAGGGCGTACATGAAAATAGATATATTTATAAATTGACAAACTCAAGTCATTTAGCGTGTTTCAAGTTGCTTATTTTTAGTTATTTTTAAATTTTTAATTGATTTTTTTAAAAAAGCTTTAGATTACATAAATCTTACATAAAAAATTGAAGGGATTCCCATATGTCCCACTCCCTTCCCCTCCCACACTTTCTCACATTAACAACATCCCTCTTAGTGTGGTACAGTCATTAAAATTGCTAAACACATATTGAAGCAATGCTACTAACTATGGATTACAGTTTACATCATAGTTTACAATCTGTACTGCACAATTTTGTGGGCTGTGACAAAACATACAATGGCCTGTATCTGCCACTGCAGTGTCATTTGGGACAACACCAATGTCCCAAAAATGCCCCATATTATACCGATTCTTCCCTCTCCAATCCCTCAGAACCTCAGGTGGCCACTCTCTTTATAAGAATGATAAGAATTCTTCCATTGCTAGAATAATAATAAGCCTATAGTAGAATAATATCATAATAAGTCGACTTTAGTCCATTGTTCATTCCCCAATCTTGAGGATTTGGGGATGGTGATGCCCACTCCGATGCACCTTAGATCCCGTGGGGCAGATGGATGGAACTAATTTCTTGCAACTGCAGACACTCTCTCTTCCTTGGCATGGGCATTGCCCATCATCATCTCCTTGTTAGTTTTCCTGGGTGAGTCCAATGAACTGGAGTGTAGGTGTTGCAACTCTACTGGAATTCAGGGCTCAACTGGTACATGGACAGATCAAAGGCTTACATCTCTGGGACACATATTTATCAAGTACATTCCTAATTATAGGTTCAAGGAAAAGGGGCAGAGGAGCCAGGTGTAGAACACCTATAAACGAGTCAAACTCTGTTATACTGGGAAGCATAAATTCCAAAGTAAGGTCCATGGACAGGGTGTTGAATCCCTGAGCTCCAAGCCCTGCTTTTGGTTTCTGGATGTCTCTAGAGGCCCTCAGGAGCCCTACTACTTGAGGCACTGTTTGCTGTGGCAGTCAATAAGACCCTGCTGAGACTTGCATAAGAATAACCTCCCACCTCACTTTGAAGTCTCTTAGCCATAAAAACACATTTGAATTTACCATTTCCTCCTTTTGGTCAGGATCTTTTACCAGATGCACTGCTTGTTGGTGCTTGGTAATAACCCCTTGCACCAGGGAGACTTATCCCTGGGAGTAATGTCCCATACTGGATTGGGGAAGGCAGTACATTTATATGCTGAGTTTGGCTTAGAGAGAGGCCATATTTGAATAACAAAGAGGCCTTTTGGAGGTAACTCTTAGGCAGTATGTAATAGTAAGCTAAGTTTCAATTTCACAAGAAAAGGTGCATAAGTACACTCATCAATATCAAGGGGTTGGCATAATGGTCTGTCTTCCTTCAATAGGCACTGCCCTTGCATTCAGGGAACTCTTCCTGTCCTCTCAGAGAAAGTAGCAGAACTCCCTGGGATAGGAATTCAACATTCTTTTAGTTACTGTATGGATCTCCACCCACCAAGACCATGAACACTTGAACATATTCATATGCCTTAGAGGCAGCCCCAGGTCAACTCCTTCTCATGTATCCCCCCATAGCTGACACCCTGCACCAGTGATTTTCCCCTGCCACTGTTACCTTTCTGTGATCCGCAACATCTGCAGAAATAAAGTTAACAAGATAACCAAATAATATTAATAAGAAAATGAAATAATTTGAAAAATAATAAAATACCAAAAAAATTAATTAAAATAATAAAAAAAAGTTTTTAAAAACTTGTTAGACATTGTATTTTTTATCACTTTATTTTTACATTAAATTAGGAGTTTGAAATGGGATTCAATGGGTTGTTTCACTCCAATAATAGATGTGTCCTCTATAATTCTGATTTTCTCTTGTTGCTTATATCTGAACACATTGCCATCACTCATAAACTAAACTTAGAGTAGAAGTCCACAGTGGTATAATTTTAAAAAATGAAAAATAAAGCTCACTCCTTGAAAAAGAGTTTGAACTGGGAAGCTAGGACTGAACTTTTAGATTTAAAATTTTCCTGTTTTCTTTCTTTCCTTCCATATGTTTGGTTCATATTAAAATTTGACATTTTAATCAGGCTGATTGTGTGTGAACTCTGAATGATATCTGTACCCAATGTACCTAAGTGATGAGAGATGTGAAAAATGTCACATTTTTTTCTTTCCAAATTTCAAAAATTCATTAGGTAATACTTCCTGAATTTATAACTACTTGTACATTTTAGACTGGACTCATCTATAATTTATAATAGTTTTGGTACCTACATGTGCAGTGGTTTTGAACAATTAGAGATGTTCTAGTTGGGAAATCATTTAGCTTACCACATTACCAGAGCTTTAAGGGCATGCTAAAAAAAGGTGAGGGTGAGAAGCACACAACATAACACATCTTCAGACAGGAATTTAAGTATTCTTCATGATGTAGTAAATGTCTGAGGTTTTTTTCTCCCACTACTTCACAAGATAAAGCCTATGCTCAAGCTAAATATGATTCTAAATTCTTTCCTGTATGTGCTTGGCACTTTGTTGCCTCCATGTCTTCATTTATAAAATTTCTACTGACTACCATGTCTTCTTCCACTTCAGTCTCCTCCTTCAACCATGTTTCAGCATCCATGCAGCTTTAAAGATACAATTAATAGTTCCCTAAAGCAAAGAAGTCTTCTCCTTTCTCAGGTCAACATAGTACAATATATTTAATTTAAAAGTATTATTCTTTATATAGTATTTTGTATGCATACCTATTTGGAAATCTCATTGTCAATCTCCTTTATTAAATTGTAAGTTTGCAAAAACAGTGACAACCGTTACTCTTCTTTTAATCTACTTTATCAGTTAGCACAGTAAGGAGAAAAATTTCATAAATAAATATTTACTGAAATTAATTCTTCATCTCTAAAAATTATATTATTTGGTTCTCAGTCTTTTCTATTCTCCTTGAATCTATTATTTAGTGCTTATTTATCTATTTTTATATGTTACTTTTAGTAAACTTTCTAAAATCTGGGAATACACTTTTAGATTGCTGTAGGCTACCAGTGCAAAAATACCAGATTATTTTTGGGAATGGATATGGCTCAAGCTGTTGAGCATCTGCTTTCTACACAGAGATCCCATGTTTGGTTCCCTGTACCTCCTAAAAAACAACAACAAAAAACAAACAACAAGCAAAACAAAAAAACAACTCGGGGGAGTTGGGGTTTCTCTCAGCCTCTCTCTCAGCCATGCAGGGCTTCTCTGTCTTTCTACAGCTAGACAATACTGGACTGTTTTATCACAATGCAGAGTAAACTGGCAGCTTTCTCTGTGTATTTCTGTTTTCAATTCTCCACTTATGTAAAACTCCAGCAAGATGACTGAGACTGAGCCTAAGTCATACCTCTGATGTACTCCATCAAAGGCCCTGAATTATTCTAATCAAAATGTCCCTTAACTGAATCTATCTCGTGTAATCAAAGGGTCCCACATCCACAGGAATGGATTTGTTACAAGAACATGATCTTTAAACTGTCACAGATGCCCAAAGAAATCATGTGAATCACTAGATTTAATTCCTCCAGTGATTCTGATTTTATTTAGAAAACAAGAAGCCCATTTGATGCAGAAACAAATTTTTCCTTGGTTCATTTAAGAGAATGCAACACTGTTCATATTGTAGTCCCATAGATAAATTATAATAGAACACAGTAATTTAAGGTAATACAAAATAATGATAGAAATTATGCAATTCTGGAAACCAATCTATTATTAATATGATCTATTTATCTAACTAGGGATTGAATGCTAAGCTCTCTGATATGCTTATCCAAGGTGTTTGAAGTGAAACTGTAGCCTAACACATTATAGGAAAGAATCAAAGTAAGCTTGTATCATGAAACCAATCAGTGTACAATGCTAACATTCCTCTGATGGCTTTTGAGTTAAGGTAGCAAAATAATACTCAGTTGGTTTACCACATATTTTTTCTTTGGTAGAATAGACAGAAGGTGTCAACAACATTAATTTAATTTTCCTGTGAGAAGAGAAAGCAAGCAAACTCGAAATCTGAAAGCGTAAGATTTATATCTTCTTTTGCTGTGTGTTGACCTGTTTATTTCTTTGTTTTTAAGCAATGCATTTATGACCTATTGCTGGCTAGCCTCAAAGCAACAAACCTTTTGTTTGTTTGTTTTTTTAACCTGAAGTGGCTTCACTTTCACAGCATTATGACTTCATTCACCAGCATGCTTGTTTTAAGACTATAGTGAGTTCAACTTCCTGCTCAAGAAATGTGCTAAAACTTCTGGCTGAGCCATAAGATATTGTAGAAGCTCTACTTCACAATAAATAAAGGCACCAAGCCAGTTACTATGAGTGTGCATAAATCTGTCAATTATCTAAAATCTGGCACAAAATTCATATCATAAGGGAAAAAAATGTTCTGAGAGATTGCAGTTCCAGGAGGGGAATTGCTACTTTGTTGTTGTTGTTGTTGTTGTTGATTTGTTTTGTTTTCTTTGTTTTTCATAAATACGGTTTGCAGTTTGATCCTTTAAGATAGACAAAAAAAAAAAAAGAAAGATATGCAAGCTTGAAAAACATTCACAGACCGTTAATGCAGATTATTATCTCTTGAATATGGTGAATAACAGAAAGTTTAATTTTTGAGATATGAATATGGATTTTCACAATAGATGAAAGCAAACAGTGTGGTGACTGGACTAACTCTCTTTTAAAGTTTCATAGTAGATATTTTCTTCTTTGGTGGAAGTTTTAATTTTGAATTGGCTGTGGGGTAATTTAGCTAATTAAAGTAAAGAATGAGTAAGCAGATAGATGACAGAGATGGAACAAAGATGGTGAAGGGGCCAGAGAGGAGGAAATCATAAAGAAAAAATATGTTCCACTGTGTGAAACAGTTGATAGTGTGCTACTATTGGCAACATTTGGAACTAAAATTGAAGGTGACCACATACTAATTTAGTCACATGCTAGAGGCACTTGTCCTGACAGTTAACAAGGGGTCTGTACTATGGAAGACTTCACCATATGTGGGCTTCAGAGCATTCCAGTTTGTTGTCTTTATGCCCAGTTGTGTACCTGCATTCCTAGTTTAAACTCAGTACCTTAATAGAAATGCAGTGCCTGGGAGTGTTGAAAAATTCAAGCAATCCATGGTTCTTAAATGAAGAGAAAATGAAATGTTTCTAAGGTAATTATATACTTACTATAGTGTGCATGTAATGATCAAGATAGAATTCTCAAAGCTTTCAGGTGCAAATCAAACCTTCTTAAAAGATAAACTTGCAAAGTATTCTGCATTTTACTTAGAAGAATGCATTTCTAAAATTTAAGACATTTTTCTGCAAACTTCTTCACTGATTTTATCCTATTTATCTAACTTGCTAGACAGGTTGATGATTCATCCTTGGGTGTTTGTTCTTAGAAAAGCTCCTAACTTGACTGTAATTTCAAAAGTAAGAATAAAAGCATGTTTCAATAGCAACTTCTCAAGTTCTTTATTTAAGCACACTTTATTAGAAATGATCCAAAGTAAAATTTAATTCGAAGCTGGGTTCCTTCTATCATCCAGCACAGTTAGGGAGTTAAAGCAAATATGTTAATTCCTTTTAAATTCTACCTTTGCAATTATAAATCATTCTAGAAACAGATGCACTTATAAAAAATTTCCATTATTTATTCATGATTTTGATCATTTCAATTAAATCAGATATATTAGATTATCACCACAGAAAGATAAACTTTTTAAATGAAAACATTAAATAATAGAATTGATGCAATTTTTTAAAAATTATTTTTTATTTAATGTTTTATTTTAAGTTAATTGAGTGTCACTGTTCTCATCCACTCTTTACTATAACCCAGCAATAAAACTTCCCAAACCTATGTAGTAACATCCAGGATATTGACATTGATACATTTGAGATACAGATGATTTCTATCCACAGGAGCCCTCATTTTGCCTATTTATAGCCATACTCACTCTTCTTATCCAACCACACTGTAGAAAACCATTTTCCAGATGTGATAAGAAATGTTTATTTGAAAACTGAACATTTTGGGTATTATGTTGTGATGGAATCTTTTTTAAAACTTCCTGTGGGTGTGAGTCCTAATAAATAGGATCTTTTGATGAAGTTAGTTCTGTTAAGGAATGCCCCACTGGAATCCGAATGGTTCTTATTCTTGTTACAGACTGCCCTGCAGGAAGGTCACAGAGACAGGCAAAGCCAGAGGGAGCAACAAGAAGCTGAAAGTCAGCAGAGCCAGGAAGAGAAAGGAGAAACCAGGAGAGTCCGCCATGTGCACTGTCACGTGACAGAAAAGCCAAGGACAAGGAGAGCCAGCAGCCAGTCCCAGCATGACACAGTCTTCTGGGAGAAATGACGCCTTGATTTTGGACTTCTGGTATCAACACGGTGAGCCAATAAATTCTCTTTAAGCAAATCCACTGAATGGTATTTTATTTAGCAACCAGAAAAGTAAAGCAAAACTTTCTATTTGTTAAATGTATTCTGATTTTTCTTTGGTGTTTTTTTTTTTCGCCCCCTGTTTCTGCCTACACTAGTTTTAACTGAGCATTTAAATGATTCCATTTTGCTCCTGTTAGAGGTGGTGAAGGTTTTGGGCTGGAGAAAGCATTCCGTATTCTTATAATTAAATCTTGCTCTTTAGGAGCCTATTTCCCTGGGCTGTGACCTTCCAATTTTATCCTCAGAGGTATCACTTTTATTGTCCTTTAGGTGAGTCAGAAAGCCTAGAGGCAATTGGAGAGAGAAAAATGTCCTTTTCCGAGCTAGGATAAATCTCTGGTAAAGACTTTTTCACTCATGACCTTTGCTATGTAGGAAGAATGCTCTGCATATATTTCACAATGGTCATTCTTCCCCTCTCATTGCCAGACTCCTGAAATCTTTCTTGGATCTTGATCATGAGAAATTTTGGGATTTCCTGTAAAGCCCACATCTGGAAGCCCCTCTTAAGGCTGCAATGTCCAGAAGATTCTCTCTCTCATACTAGTTCACACACAGTCATCAGAAATTCATCTAAATTACCATTTAGGTGTTCCTACTAGGTTTTGACTCCACTGGCTTTTGCTTCCAATAAGTAGATTTTGACTGTGGCTGTCTGATGGGTCTTAAAAAAATCATTTATTCAGTTTGAATTTTCTTTTTAAGAATCCTATATCACTTAACTGGATTCTTAGAGACTAGGCACACTTGGAAACAGAATTAGATGATTTTGAATTTATGCACAGGCTATATTATATTTCCCATTCGAGGCCAAGTCCAAGTTCCCTTAAGCTTCAGCATCACCACCACCAGAGTTTCCCTGGACTGATTAGTATGTATATAGAGTTTGCACTGCTAAATTGTCTCCCAGGACTGGAGTGGTTGCCGTGGTCACCAAGGGCAGGACTGCAGTCTCTCACTGTCCCACACTCACAAATCGGGACACAAAGAGACAAACAGTGTCCCACCCATACCCCACATCACCCCTACCCCAGTTGAGTTTCATTTTCTTCATCTTGTAGAGATCAAAGTTAGGTTATAATTCCCTCTACCTCATAGCAGAATCACATTTTAAAAATGCCAAATACAACAAATTTGTTAGTTAATAATTGTATTACTTTACCAAATAATTTCTAAACACATTATAATACCATCTATTTATTAAGCATTATCTGGAATCAGACAATATATTACATATTATATAAGAATTTTCTCTTTTCAATAACATAACATCTTTGTACCTTAATGTGCAAGTCCATAGGAAACCTTTTAAGGGTTTAGAAACCATAATATGTATCCAAACACTAAAATTTTATAGACATTATCCTAATCTCTCTTTCTTCCTTCCTTCTACAATATTTTATCAATATTTTAATTTGTAACTAGACTTTAAAAATTGTAAGAATTTGAATTAATATCCACATTCTTGCCTTTTCTTGAAAAGTTAGAAGATCTGACACATCTGCACCCTGGCAACAATCAGTTGAAAATCATATATTGCTGTTGCCTTTGCCAGGGCAAATGTTCTTCAATTTTCCAGTCTCCATCATTTCCTATTAAAACAGCCAAGCTTGCTTCAATATGTTGTTTTACTTTCCTATTCCCACATATACTGTTGTTCTCTCTTCACTGATGTATATCTCATTCCTTTAATTTTATGAGAATACTTTTAGTTAATAAAGTTGTCTTTCTATTTAAGAAAAAAACATTGGGGTTGCAACTTTTGTTGTCCCCAAACACATAAAGAAGAAAAAGCAAAAGGATCCCTCTGAAGATTAGAACTTAAATCTTTATTAACCTAAGTGGAGTTAACAGAAAGCCCCAAAGTACAGAAAGCTTTCTAAAACCCAAACCTTGACCAGGAATGATTGAGGATGGTATCACTATTCCATTTTAAGGCTGTGTTATCTTGGATTTAGAGGGGTGTTATTTTTCCAAGATTAACCAGTGGTGTTGTAAGTAGACTATGGACATTTTGTCTGTTATGAATTCATACCCTGACTCTATCATTTACCACCTGTATGCAGTTGAGACATACCTAAATTCTTTTAGGCTACTTAATCAACCTATAAAATAAAAACAACATACTTACTCCATAGGGATGTTCTCTTGATTACATGAAACAAGGCTCAGATGAACTTAACCTATAGTTCCTGGCATATATACATTTTTTAAAGCAAAGAGAGAACAAATAGCAATTTAGGTGAAAAGCATTTCATTTCTCTTAATAAAATATTATGTAATTAATACATCAAGATATTTTTATTTTATTATTCTGAGTTCTATTTTTAAATAAAATATTTGAAAAGTTTACCTTATTTGAAGTTAGTATGACTGACATTATCATTTTGTTTTTCAAACTTAGCTCAAATCTGAATAGAAGTAACTTATCCAAGGCTAATTATAAGGTGAAGACTGCAACATAGACTTTCCTCTTGTTTTCTAATCCTGAATATATGCTTAACTTTATAAAGTGTTAGGGTCTCTGCAATCCCTAGCTTAAACCAGCTTCAATCTAAACCTTCTCTTTTAGAATGTAAACTTAGTATGTGTATTACTTTCTGTTTAAAATGATATGTAGGTAGTGCTATCTAATACTTTTCCTGTACATATCAGCTAAAGCCCTGTGGAAACACACAAATGTCAAAAAGTTATAAACAAACTGAGAAAGAAAACCATGAGATTACAAAAATCCAAGCAGCATGTTTTATATTTACAACAAAATTAAAACTTACAGCTGGTGACTGATGATTCCCTACCTGTCTAATATCTTACTCTCCTCAAGTGTGCCCTCTACCCCTCTCCTTAGGACTTAGGAACCAATATGCCAATGATCCAAATAACAAAACAATACAAAAACAACAAAACAAAAACTGAACGTTTGTCCTTTAGCACAGGCACTTTTTAAAAATTTTTCTTTGTTTTTTATGTATTTTAAGATGTGTAGTTTTCATTCCCACATTATTAAAGTTTATGACTGCATAAACACATACACACACCCATATACACACACGTATTTTAACAGTACTGAAATGTGTAAAGTAAAAAGTAAAGTCCCTCCCTCTATTCTGACAACACTTACTGCCCAGGAGTAAAAACTGTTAATCTGTTAATCTTTTCTTGTGTATCTTTCCAGGAAATTTTCTGTGTCTGTGTATGAATTCTTCAATAAAAGTGGAATATCATATATACTGCTGTGACTCTTGCCTTATTAACTCAGCATAACTTTTTGACAGATTTTTCATATGAGTATATGTACCACATTCCTTGTAGCATCTTCAGGTATTTCATTGTATTTTATGCAGTAATTTATTTAAGTTCTTCACATATTGATGAACATTTGGGTTGTGTTGGAATTTTTATCTTTTAAAAAATGATACAATAAAAGAATATCTCTGTCCATATATCTTAGCATTTTGTGGAATATACCTAAAGGAAAAATTTTGCAAGATAATTGATGGGTCAAATTTTTTTGCATTTTATATTTTATTAGAAACTGGAAAATTGTAATCCCTTTCCAAAATACTACACTTAAAGAAAATATAAACATTCCTTATTCTGCAGATTGCAAGATTGGTGAATGAAAGACATAAAAAGGAGGAATGGATGGTAAAGTCAAGTGGAAATATTTGCAACTTTGGATGGTGAAGTATTTAAATTTTACTAATTTGACATATTTAAATGAAGCTACCTGTATAGTTTTCATTTGCAGTTTTATATTTCCATAAGCTCAATAAGCATTTGAATTCTTTATCTGTGAAATATTTTTTAGATTCTTTGCTCATTTTGCTTTTGGGTTTGTTTGCCTTTTGCTCCTTGGTTTATGAGTTCTTTTATTATATTAATGAAATAAAGATTTGCTTCATGGTACATGTTTTCTTTTATATTACATTGTGAGAAAGGCAGAGAACTGTCCCATCTTTCATTTATGTCATTTGTTAATCTACTCTGAGACTGAAATACCTGACAAAATTATGGTAAGGGAAGAAAACTTAATATAACACTTCATTTTTGAGTGAGTGATTCACAGATCTAAATTTTTCTTGTAAAGAGTAATATCCAGAAAAGCCCTTGAAGTTTTCTAGGGATTGAAGAAATTTTATCTGAACAAAACTTCATAAAATTCAGGCAATGTGGTAAATCCTTATCTAGCAAGACTGTATTTGATGTATACCTCTGGACCCAGAAATCAGGCAAAGGTTTCTCAACTTACTCTTATACTATAGAACTGAATAGGGAATTTTATAATAACCTAAAGATGAATTCAAGACACATGCATGAAACTGGCTGTGAATAAATACTAGATTTGAGCTTATCTTTCCTCATTTTACAAGAGAAAAGATACAATCTCTATATCTGGCAGGTTGCAGCACGGGTTTTAGAAAAAGAGAAAGAGAACATATTCTGATCACCTTTCCAAAAATCATTCATTAAAATAATTTTGAAGAAAGTAACTTGAGGTAAAATAGGTATGACCATGAGAAATAGGAGAAAAAAAATCCACCTTTTTCTTCACATAATCAGTTTTTGAGTGCCTAAAATACACCCAGGACTACACTTTGAGATGTGGACATATGACTACAGAATGAAGAAAAGCAGAAATGGGATTCCAGCTTTCATGGAGTTTGATTAGGAAGAGAAACAATGACCAAATTTACACAAACTGAATACTAACTTAAAACTATATTTATTAGGTATACTATGAGTATATATGCATAATGGATTACATGCTTCTCTGAGAAAGTGGCAATTAAGTTCGGAAGTCATCTAAAGTAAGGGTGGGAATTAACTATGTAAATTTATTAAGATGAACTTTTAGGTGGGAATTAACTATGTAAATTTATGAAGATGAACTTTTAGGCAGAGAGAGGGAAATAGCATGTATGAAGACTCTATGGCCAGATACACATGAAGTGTTTAAGGAACTAAAAGAAAGCCACAGACACTGGAGTCCAGAGAATTGGGGGTGGAGTGGGGAGAGTATTATGTGAGCTGACTGTAGAAGAGTAGTTAGGGGTACATTATTCCAGATATTAAAGAATGATCATGATTTTTATTTTTATCCCACAAGCAAAAGGAGGTCATTTAACTTAAATACAGGGATGACATGCTAACATTTACATTTGAAAATGATCCCTCCACATTATGAAGAGCAGATAAGACAAGGGTAAATGGATGATGGAGTTCAGTAGAAACAGATCAGTAGGGTCATTTCAAGAGATGATGTTGACTTGGTGAGGATGTTGGGAATGGAGCTGGAGAGAAAAAAAAAAGAATCAGATACATTTAGGATGTCACATTAACTTGAATTTATGATGGATTCAATGGGGGTCAAACAAGGGTAAAGTATCTGATATGAATCTAGATCACTGGATTGCACAAACAGATAAATGTTGGTACTACCTGCTGTGATAAAGACAAGTAAAAGAAATCAAATTAAAATTTTTATTTTAATAGGGAAAATATTTAGTTTATTATAGGTTGTGCAGAATCTGAGCTAAAAGTAAATCATCCAAGTGCAAATGGCTTGGGGGCCCTTAAATATACTATTCTAGAGCTCTGAGGAGCTATCTAGGCTAAAAGTAAAATTTTACAACATCTAGGAGATCATTAAAGCTATAATATAGGTGAGATCATCTAAGGCAGGGTTTCTTAACAAGGGGTCATTTAGTTTGAATTTAAATTAAAAAAAAATTCATGTGGGGATGTGTTGTTGAGGATATAATATATTTATTAAATAATACTTAGTAAAGTGTGGACTTAGTGAGGGATCCGTGGACTGGCAAAGGGATCTGTGGAACAAAAAGGTTAAGAACTCCTCCTCTAGGGGAAGAGAATTGAAGGAGAAAGGAAGAGAAGAGAATATCAGAGTAGGGATTGAGAAAGGCCACCATTTAATGACTTAGTAGAGGAGTCTGGAAAAGAAGCTATCTGCCAAAAATGTAAGAGAAAATGTATAGGATAATGAAACCCAAGGAAAGGGTTTTGAAAGCATAGGGAGTGATTAACAAATCTGAATGCTACTGAAGGAACAAGATATTTGTGGACTGTAAAATGAGCTTTGGATTTAACATGCAGATTATTGATGAATTTCATGAGAGTTAATTGAGGGGAGTGATAGGGACATAAGTCCAATTCATGTGAGTTGAAGAGTGAGGAAAATTATTTTTAAAAGAATGATTGTGACAGAGATGAAGGATAATCCAATAAAGTGTTTAGAGAGGACATGTGTATGGTACATTTGTGTGTGTGTGTTTGCATATGTGTGTGTTTAATTCTAGTTCTTCTACTTCAGTAACAGATTTTAGACATTGCAAAAATATGGAAGGGATCCAGTTGACAGAAGCAAAATATAAAGGAGGAAGAGAGAGATTAAAAATGAGACTATGCTAGTACAAACTTTCAGAGAAAGGAAAAATATAGTCCAAAATACATATGCCTGTGTTCAGAGACATCATGAGTTATTCCATGAAAGGAGAACGTAGGAGGGATAGAAAGAGTACATATATATATATATATATATATATATATATAGTGGAATAAAGAGGGGCCTGTTTGATTAATTTAGAGAGGTCAATGACTCAAAATATTGGGGGCATAGTTGAAGTAAGCTGTCGGAATAAGCTTTCATGGTACTAGAGTAAAATATTTCTTTTAGTAATTCTAGATATTGAGTGTTGTCTGCTCACAACAAACTCCAATGCATGATTTGGAGAGTGTGGTGGTTTGAAGTTATAGGTACCCCAGAAAAACAAATACTTAAATCTAATCCATTCCTGTGAATGTAAATCCATTTGTGATAGTTTGGTATTCTTTATGAATTCCAAAAATAGATGTTGCAATATGTTTGTAATTGGTTTGTTGCTCTGGGTGTATTAGATTGTATTAAATTCAGAGGTTTCACTTCTACTTTATTAAATCCAGATTAGGGCTTTTATTTGACTTTGTCATTAGGGCACTCATTTTGATCCCCCCCCCCCCCCCCCACCACCTTGGTGGACTATATAAAAGGGTGCTCAATCAAAGACAGGGAAGTGAATGCACAGGAGAAGAACACAGGACTAGAGACAGCTCCATAGATAGAGGCCCCAGGAAGAGAGATGAGCCTGATAACCTACAGCTGCAGCTGAGTCCAAAAAGAAATGGACCCTAGGAAGAGAGATGAGCCTGATGCCAGCCTACAGCTGAGATCAGAAGAAGCTGGGACCAGGGATCCTTAAGAGAAAGAGGAAGGCTGAACCCTTACAGAGAAACCATCTTGCTCCAACACATGACAACAAACTTTGGTGAGGGAAGTAACTTGCTCTTTACGGCCTTGTGACTGTAAGCTTCTACCCCAAATAAATGTCCTTCATAAAAGTCAACAGATTTCTGGTACTTTGCATCAGCACCTCTTTGACTGACTAATACACTGTTATAAGTAGGAAACGCTGATGAGGATATATCAGTTATGGTATGACCCATCCCTTCAGAATTGGTCTTAATCCTATTACTGGAGTCCTGTATAAATGGAACGAAAAGCTGATAAGGACAGAAAAAGTCATGGAAACAAGAGACTGAAAGCTATGAAACCTAGAAGAGGAGAGAGAGACCAGCAGACACCATCATGTGCCTTGCCATGCAGCAGAGGAGCCAAAGATTATTAGCGGCTGGTCTTCAGAAAGAAAGCATTACCTTGATGAGTCCTTGATTTGGACGTTTTCTCAGCCTCAAACTTTAATCTAATAAATTGCCATTGTTTAAGCAAATCCATTTTCTACTATCTGCTTTAAGCAGCGTAGGAAACAAAAATGAAGAGTGAGCTCTGATGTGAATCAAACTTTAGTTTGGTGCAGGAGAAATCCATCAAGAAATTGAGAAGCACTTATATTTTATGGCATAAACACATAGAAGATGAAATCACTCACTGTGGTACACAAGGAGACAGAGAAGTGAATGGTAAAACAAACAGATGGTGTAAAGAAACATGGCTTACAAATGAGTAGTTGAGAAATTGAAAGCAGCAGTAGGGAGCAAGGAGAGACCAGCCCTTATCCCTCTACCTGTATATCTACACATAAATGCATTATATGTTATATATTATTTGTATAGACACATGTATATCATATACACACATTTTTATATCCTTTAAAAGTTTGGAAAGTGTGCACTAATCTATTGACATTTTTCTCTCTGTGTAGAACATTTGGCACTTAGAATCAACTTTCATTTCACTTCATATATATACAATCTGCCTTAAATATCAGCCAGGTGCAGAGAATGCAAAGCTAACTTGGTAATAAGGATCATATCATTCAAAGATCTTCATTTATCTTTTATATCCTCTCTCATGGTTTTTGAGAGCTGAGTAAACATATCAGAGGTGCATAAAAATGAGAAAAGACTCAAACACAGTTCTTTTGCAAAGAAAGAGCCTCCAACTGTAATATTGTGCCTTATATAAGTGCAGAAGAAGAGGAGAAAGCCATGGAATGAAACTAGAATGTTGATTAGTATAATATATTGGAATGGATGCCCTAAGACCTGATTTGAGACTGTATGATACAACTTCAAGCAATTGTTTTACTTGCTGTTACATAAAAGGGACCAGAGGAAGAAGCCAGAAGTTCCCTCAGCATTCTCATTCAGTAGAAGTGGAAAAACTTATCCCAAGTAGCAGCTTGAAAAGGAAAGTGGGAGACAAAAACTACGTTGCATTTTATTACACTTAAAATAATAAAAACTAGTTCAATGTACCATATTTTCAAGAAATTTTTATAGTAAGAATTCATTTCTTTTATCTTAAAAGGTATAAAAATAGTGCAATATTAACAAAACATGTATTCTATATTAGACAATATTCTTGGTACATGGCAGAGCTAAAAGCTCAGTGACTGTGACTAATTCAAAAACAAGCACTGAAAAATATAAATTATTTTAAATTTATTATTTGCATGTATATAGATAGCATATATAAATGTGTGTATGTGTATAATGTAAGTAGAATCAAACAATTAAATTGTTGAATCTAAATTTTTCTTCCTAAGGTGAGGAAAGCATTATAGAAAAGCTGACTATTTTAATAAATGAATATTAATAAATGAGTAAGAATTTGCTGAACCCAATGGTAGATTGCATTTTAGGCTAAGTCATAGGCACGAAGGTACAAAAGGTGAAAATATTATGGAGGAATAACCAATTAATATAATTAGAATATAAAAAAAGGGAGAAAGGAATGAAAATGATAGGTGATATAACCCAGGATTGCTTGTTTGAGGAAGAGTGTAGTGTCCTTGAACATCATGCTGAAGAATGCAGTTATTATTGTAGTAATAATGCAGATGTCGAGAAACATTTTAACTTGGAACCACAGACTCAGATTAACATGAGATAAGGGTTCCTGCTAAGTACGTTTATTATGTTGTTTACCTTTACCTCCATTTCTCCACATACCCTGTTTATTAGTCAGCCAAAGGGGTGTTGATGCAAAGTACCACAAATCTGTTGGCCTTTATAAAGGGTGTTTATTTGAAGTAAATAGTTACAAGGCTCTAAAGAGTTCAGCTCAGGGTTAGTCCCTCACCAAAGTCTGTTGCCACATGTTGAAGTAAGATGGCAGGCTACATCCGCGAGGGTTCAGCCTTCCTCATTCCTCTGAAGGGTCCATGGGCCCAGCTTCTTCAGATCTCAGCTGGAGGCTGGAGGGCTCATTTCTGTCTGGGCCTGCCCAGCTACTCAGGGCTCTGGTCTCTTCAGCTGCAAACTATCAGGGAAATGGCTCATCTCTCTCCCCGGGCTACAGGATCAAAGTCGTCTTCCATGTCTATGGAGCTCTTTCTCTTTTCTTGTGTATCTGCTTCTGTATGTCTCCTTGACTGTCAATTTATATAGCCCACAAAGTGGGCTCAAACTTAGTCACCCTAACAACCTGGTCAAATCAAAGCCCTATACTTGACATAATTTAATCAAAGGCATCTTCAGCTGAATCTCATATAATCACACCCAGAGGAACAGACTATTTTAAAAGCATAATCAATAACTCTTTTTGTGGAAAGTACCAGAAATGGGTTGATTTTTACAAAGGGGATTTATTTGGGGTAAAAGCTTACAGTTCTGAAGCTGTGAAAATGTACAAATCAAGACATCATCAAGGAATGCTGTCTCACCAGTTTGCAATTGTGAACAAGCAGACACATGGCAGTAGCATCTAAAGATGCTTTCTTTCTGACCTCAGCTAGGGGTGATCAAGCACATGGCAAGGCACAATGGTGGTCCACTCCTGTCTTCCTTCTCCCCCAGGCCTCTTTGCTAGTTCTGCTGAGGGCTCCTGTGTCTGTAACTTTTCTCTTTCCTGGATTTCTCTCTGAGCTCCTGGGTTCTTTCTCTCTATCTCAGTGGCTTTACATGTTCTGTGGTTTTTTAGTTCTCCAATTATAAAGGACTCCAATAAGAGGATTAAGACTCATCCTGGGTTCCACTATAAAATCAGAGCCTCTTAACTGATGTGATCTAGTCAAATGATGCCTTAGCTGAATCTAAGCAAAAGGTTCCATCTACAATGGGCTTATATTCTCTTTAATAACAGAATTTTCTGGGGTCAACAGACTCAAACCAGCACAACATTTTAATATGAACATATAATTATGCACAAAGGAGCCGCTAACTTTTATCGACTTCAAAATAAAAGCCATATTAATCTCTGGAGAAAATCATATTTCAGTTTATAAATAATTCAACTTCATTCTAAAATTAGTTTATTCTACATTTATCCACAAAATAAAGAAGACAGACTATTGTGTCCCATAGAGTAGATGTGTTAGAAAAAATAAAATAGATAAAATAAAACCACATTTTCACGTTTAACACCTAGGTTTGATCAATATTTTTAAAAGGTCGTTTAGAACCCTTTCATGGAAATGTCATATTATATTCAAAACAGGAATGTAAAGTATTTTCCTGAAGCGCTTTAAAATTTGTTTCACATTCACATTTAAGACTCAGAATTATTTTCACTTAAAAATTAATTGCAAATTGAGGGAAAAAATGAAATACAAAAAAAAAGCTATGATTGATGAAGTAGTTATTAGACCAAAGCTAGATAAAGGCTGAAGATTATAAATGAATTGGGGATGAAATTTTCTAAGTTAGGCTCTGGTTGATCCCATGTCTTATTCAGATTTTGCTTCCCAGTGGATGAAAATACAAGTTCTAATAAGGTTTTGGACAAGAATTTAAAACTATACCTGTATAGTTTTTATTAAGTTCTTTGTTTATTTGTACTTGGAAATATGAAACCAAATTTTTAAAAAATAAAGTAATGTGATTATGAAACAAAACAAAACCTCATTTGATTCTTTTGGGTTTTAGCATTACTTAGTCAATAATAGCTAGAAATTATAATTTTTGCATTGTTTTCTGAAGGAGAGAATGAATAAATGAATGAATTGAAAGCTGTTAATAAGTGTGGATTTTTAAGTGCCCTTATATTTCCAAGTTGCTTGCCCACTTTTCCAAGTGACAAAAAGGTTAGGGATAAATGGTGATAGAACTGTTAACATTCTACGCTTTTACACGTGTTCAGTAAAGCTGTGTCAGTGATAGGTCCATGTTGAGCAAAGAATGGAGATGACTCAAAGCCACTTCTTTTAATCTCTTGCCTGCTTTAGTGGATCTTTTCTAGATATCATGAATAAAGTGGGTGAGAAGATTAAACATAGACATGACATTTTCTCTTGTGCTGTTGACATTTAAAAAAACATATCCAAATGCTTCCTTAGTCTGAGAGATCTATTCTAAAATTATAGTTCACAATGGCACTTTCTAAGTGACATTAAAAGAATATAGAGTCTGGTTTTCTTCATGCACATTTTATAATTGAATGTTGCTTATGAATCACAGCATTCTCAGATTTTACACCTTCCATAAAATTACCTCCTCAGAAAGGGATGGTTGTCCACAGTGAGATGCATCTATAATCATTTTAGCTATTTTGAAATTATTGGTGTTTCATATGATTTCCCATTAATTCATGTTATTTGATTAGCTATCATCTGACAGATACTGTGTTAATTGGGTTTAAAAGACACCATCACTCTCCTCAAATAAGCTAAATAGGAAAAAAAAAATAGTTTTATTTAAATAAAAGGTAATAGAAGAGTTGATTTTCTATTTCTTAGGGGAACAGAAAAATTTGGAGGATTATGGCACTTCTTTATTAATTCACTTAGCTGTTATTGTTGTCAGTGTGGTAGGCAGAATTGTAAGCTTGAGTTCCAAGATTCCCATGAACCCTCGGTATATGCAATTTTTTTCCTATTAAATCAAATGCTGGTCTAGACACTACTATGAAGGGATTTTACAGCTGAAAATAAAGTCCAAAAATGTTAACCTTAAAATAGGGAGATTATCTGGGTAGGCGTGACCTAATCACATAAAGTCTTTTAGAAGCATACAGTCTTCTCTGGCTGGTCACAGAAGAGGTAGTCAGTGCTTTGGCTGGTCTGGAAGAAAATAAACATTCATGTTGTGAACTGCCTGTGGGACCATGGGACCACATAGCAAAGAGAGGGAGGTGGTCTCTCATTGCTGAGAGAGGCCCCCGGCCAACAGTTAGCAGGAAAATGGAAACCTTTTAGTTCTTTAGTCCTACAAGCACAAGAAAATTAATTCTGCCAATATAAACAAACACGGAGAAAAAACCTTGACCCCAGATAAGAATCACAGCCTCTGTCAGATTTCAGTCTGAAAAGACACTGAGCATAGAATCCTGCCACACCATGTACAGATTTTTGATCTGTGCAAACTGTGGTGTAATAGATCTTTGCTGTTTTAAAGTAAGGTGTTTAGGGTTTTTTTATATATAATTTGTTACTAGTCAGTTCAAAACTAACAAAGTTAAGGTTTAAGAATTCATTCTCATAAAATTATATAGTGAGGAGACTTTTGAATTTTCTTGAGGAAGAAGAGTAATTCATAATCCATTGAAAGATAAAACAGAGGATTGTGGGAAGTTGGCAGAGTAGAGAGCTCCAGAATTCAGTCCTTCCACCAGAGAAACTATTAAACAGGCAGTAACTTAATGAAACAACTATTTTGAAGCTCTGGAGACCAGGAGAACACCATTTATCATTCAGGGAAAAGTGGGAGGTAGAAGCTGGTCGATTTTGATAAAAACCAGTAAATTATTCTCTCCCTGTAGCAGTTACTAGTACCCATCCCCCACCATCATGGCAGATTGCCATGAAGACTAGTCCCTGGCTGGCTCACTGGTGACAAAAAGGGGCATAAAAACTCTTCTTCCCAAGATCAGGGGTCAGCAAAACCAATCACTGATCACAAATTTGATGAGTGACTTCAGATCACTGGGACCTAAATCTGATGGTAGTCATTTTTCCAACTCGCCCTCGGCAAAAGTGGTAGTGCTGGAGACTTAAAGAAACTATGCTTCCTCAGGTCTGTGACAGACAGTTAGTTCTAGGACTGCGTTTGCTGGGCAGATCAAACAGAGCCCAACCTTAGAGAGACATGGAAGAAGACCCTTGCACCTTCCTGATCTCCTCCCCAGCACACTTTGCAACTAGTCTGTTCTCCTTCCTGGGTCTCAGGCCCTGTTTTGGCTGGGAAGGACTGACTTGGGAAACTATTTTACACTGTGACCCCCCATACCAGAATTTGCCCTCTAGGGGAAAACAAAATACTTGCAACCCTAGTCCACTAGCACAATAAAAAACTTATACACCATGATCAAGTGGTATTTATCCTTAATATTCAAGTGTGGTTCAACATAAGAAAATTAATGCAATACACCACTTTAACACAATGAAGAGAAAACACATGATCATCTCCATTAATGCAGCAACCATTCTTGATTAAAAAAAAAACTCTTAGAACTCTGGGAACAGAAGTAAATTTTCTCAATATGATAAAGGACACATATGAAAACCTACTGATAACATCATACTTAGTGGTGAATAATGAAAGCTTTCCTCTAATAGCAGGAGCAAGACAACAGGACTACTATCACCACTGTTATCCAACATTTTGTTGGAAGTCCTTGCCAGATAATTAAGTAAGATAGATAGATAGATAGATAGATGATAGATAGATAGATAGATAGATAGATAGATAGATAGATAGATAGATAGAAAATGGCATCTAAATTAGAAAGGAAGAAGTAAAACTTTCCCTATTTGCAGATAATATGAACCCTATTTATAGAAAATACTAAGAAATCTGCAACAAAGCTCCTAGAGATAAGAAGTAAATTCAGAAAAGAATCAGGGTAGAAGATACACACCCAAAAATCAGTAATGTTTCTGTATGAAAGCAATGATAATTGGAAGAAGAAATCAAGTAAAGATACCCATTTACAATAACAACTAAAATAATCAAATATTTGAGGTATAAATTTAACCAAGAATGTAAAGGACTTTCACACAGAAAACTGCAGAACATTGCTAAATCAAAATCAAAGAAAAAATGAAATAAGGCCTAAATAAATGGAAGGACATTCCATGTTCCTGGATTAGAAGACTAAATATTGTTAATATAAAAATCCTACCCAAAGTGATTAATAGATTCAATACAATTCTAACCAAAATTCCAACAACCTTCTTTGCAGAAATGGAAGAGCCAATCATTAAATTTATATAGAAAGTAAGGGGCCCCAAAAAGCTTGAAAAAAGAAGAATGAAGTTGGAGGACACATACTTCCTGATATTAAAACTTACTACAAAGTCCATGGGGCAGTTAAATGGAACTGTCTTACCTGCAGTTGGGGCTATTCTGTGTTGGGGATGGGTGTTGTCAATCATCATCCTTTTTTTTAGTTGTCCTGATTGAGTCCAATGAACTGGAGAGTAGGTGCTGCAAATCTGCTGAGATTCAAGAACCAACTAACATATGAACAGATTGAAGATTTAAGTCTCTGGCACACATATTTACTACATACAGTGCTACTTATAGGTTCAAATAAGAGGGGCAGAAGAGCCGTGTACAGGGAAATTATAAATGAATCTAACTCTGTTACATTGGGAGGCATATATTTAAAAGTAAGGCCCCCTGATAGGGTGCCAAATTCCTGAGACTGTCTGTCCTGCCTATAGTGTTTAGATATCTCTAGAGCCCTCAGGAAACCTGCTCTTTGAGACAGTGTTTACTGTGGCAGTCAATGAGATTCTCCTGAGATGTACATAAGTGTAACCTCTGGAATAACCTCCCAGTTCACTTTCAAATCTCTTAGCCATAAAAACTCATTTGTATGTAATATTTCCCCCTTTTGGTCAAGGTCTTTTCACAGATGTATCATTAGTCAATGCATGGCAATAATTTTTGGTACCAGGGTGGCTCATCCCTAGGAGTCATGTCCCATGCTGGAAGGAAGGTTGTACATCTATATGCTGAGTTTGGCCTAGAAAGAGGCCACATTTAAGCAGCAAGGAGGCTTTTAGGCAATATATAATAGTAGGCCTAATTTAAATTTCAAAAGTAAAGGTCCATAAGTACAAACATCAATCTCAAGGGCCTGGTGTAATGGTCTGCCCTCCTTTGCTTGGCACTGCCCATGTACTTGGGGTATTCTTGCCTCTCTATTACAGAATGTAGCAGAACTTTCCAGGATTTAAATTCAATATTCTTTCCATTATTTTGTGGTTTTCCACCCATGGATACAATACCTCATGACCACTTTAACATTTACATATGCCTTAGAAGCATTCCCCTGGTGTACCCCTCCACACACATCTCCCTATCACGGAACATCACCCCATTGATCCTCCCCTGCAATAATTGTGATCCTTCTGTGATCCAAAACCTCCCCAAAAACAAAGCCAAAAAAAAAACCTGAATAAACATAAGAAAATAAAATAATAATAATAAAAAAATAAAATGCAAAAATAAGAAATACAGAAATAATGATTTTTTTTCTCCTTGTGTCTTTCATCACCATAAGATCTGTTATCTTTTATGTACAATGACAATTCCTTATTATGTTCACAAACTTAAATGTTCACAAACCATTGTTTGTGGGGGATTTTTTGTTTTGTTTTTTGCTTTATCTTCAGAGAACCTCGAGTTCACAGAAAATCACATAGAAAATATAAGGGATTCTGATATAAACAATCCCCTCCACCTCTCATACTCTACCCTATTAATTATATTTTACATGTGTATGATACATTTATTACAATGGATGTACAGATATTGAAGCATTGCTACAATGGTTTACATTATTGTTTACATTTTGCAATGTATACTTTTGTAGGTTTTGACAAAATTTAAAATGGCCTGTGTTGCACTTTTGATATGGTTATGAATTCCAAAAACCGATATTGGATTATGTTCATCATCTGGTCTGTACCTGGATGTGACTAAGTTATGACTAGGGTTTTGATTGGGCCATGTCATTAGGGTGTTGAGTCCCCACCCCTTGGTGGGTGGGGAAACACAGATAAAAGGCATGGCAAAGGACAGAGTTGGGAGCTATTGATATTGGAGTTTTGATGTTGGAGCTTGATGCTGAAGCCTTAAGCTGGAGTAAGCTCACAGAGGAAAAAGAAGCAAGACCCTGGAAGGGAGGAACACAGGAAGCCTGAAATCTCGCAGACGTCAGCAGCCATATTGCTCCAACACATGAAAAAAGACTTTGGTGAGGGAAGTAACTTATGCTTTATGGCCTTGTATCTGTAAGCTCCTACTCCAAATAACCACCCTTTATAAAAACCAGCCAGTTTCTGGAATTTTTCATCAACATCCCTTTGGCTGACAAATATAGCCTGTATCCAACATTGCAAGATCATGCAGAACAATTCTAATGCCCTAAAAATGTCTTATGTTCCATCTATTCTATTCTTCCCTTCCCCTCCCATCAGAACCTATGGCAACCACTGTTTCAATTTTTTTAAGAATAAGGTTCATATTTATATGCAATATTATGAGGACTTGACATATCAATCTGTTTTCTTTTATTTCATGTTTTTGAGAAGTTCTTACTTCCCTAAATGAGCAGGACTTTCCAGGATGGGACTTTAATATTTTCTTGTTTATTGTGTGGGTCTCCACCCACTGAGCTAACACACTATGACAAGATACACACTTTGATATTACATGGAACCATGCCCCAGAGCACCCTATCCCTCATATCCCCTAACCCCAGACACCCTACACCAGTAGTCTCCCCTATTGTATTTCTCAAAAGAACATTTCCACCATTATAGTTTTAACCAAAGACCTGTGAATCTTCGAATCTTCAGAGTTCACCTGCTCCTTCCTCCAACCCTCCCCTCAGATCCATGGACAGACCGAACCTACCCACACCCCCGCCCCCCACCAAACTCCCTCTCATATTCCAGGATCATTGATTCCAGTCACATCACTGTACCATCATCACCCCCATCTAGGGCCCTACCATGGCCTTCTCCCTTATCATAGCTGTTTCCCATATTGAACATTGGCTCACCACCTTCTACTTCCTTTCTGTTTCTGGTAACCTATCTTCCAGACTCAAGATTTATGAGTCTACTCAATTTGCTTAAATCATATCAGTGAGGCAAAGTAATCAAAACAGCATGGCACTGGCACAAGGACAGACATATAAACCAATGGAATCAAATTGAGAGCTCAGAAATCAACCACCACATCTGTGGTAAACTCTGTTTTCACAAAGGGGCAAAGACATGCAGTTAGAAAGGAATCATATTTTCAATAAATGTTGCTGAGAAAACTGGATCTCCATTTGCAAAATAAAAAGGAGGAACCCTACTTCCCATCTTATACAAAACTCAACTTAAAATGGATCCAAGTCCTAAATATGAGTCATAATTGTCAAATAGGACCTTGTGTTAGGCAATGGTTTCTTAGTCTTTATAAACAAAATATAAGTAACAAAGGAATAAATAAATAAATAAGGTCTCATCAAGATTAAAAACCTTTGTAGATCATTGGACTTTATCATGAAAGTTAAATGACAACCTACATAATGGGATAATGTATTTGGAAACCATATATCTAATAAAGGTTTAATATTCAAATTATATAAAGAAATCCTTCAATTTAACAACAAAAAGAGAAAGAACTCAATTAAAAGAATAGGCTAAAGACTTAAATAGATATGTCTCCAAAGAAGATATACAAATGGCCAGAAAGCACATGAAAAAATGCTGTGCAACATTAGCCATCTATGAAATGAAAATCAAAACCACAAGGTGATATGCTTTCATATCCATTAGAATAGCTGCCATTTTTAAAAAAATGGAGAGACATGGATGTGACTGAAGAAACTGGGTGCTCGCTTACCACTTGGGAGGTTCCAGGTTCTGTTCCCAGTACCCCCTCATGAAAAAAAACAAGGCAGCAAGACTGCAAGCTGACATGACAGGCTGGCACGGCCAGCTGACTCAACAAAATGACACAACAAGATGATGCAATGAGATGATGTAATGAAAGAACACAGTGAGGAAACACAATGAGAGACCCAACAAGCTGGGAGCAGAGGTGGCTCAAGTGATTGGGTGCCTCCCACCCACATGGGAGGTCCCGGGTTTGGTTCCCAGTGCCTTTTTTAAAAAAAGACAAATAGCTAGCAGACAGTGAGTATAAACAATGGGGAGGGGAAATAAATAAAATGAATCTTTAGAAAAAAAGAAAATAAGTGTCAAATGAGGGGAAATAAAAGGAGTCATTAATTGCTGGTAGCAATGTAAAAAGGTGCAGACATTATGGAAGACAGTTTGGTGACTCCTCAGAGAGTTGAGTATAGAATAACCACTCGACCTGGCAATCTCACTAAGTATATACGCAAAAGAATTGAAAGCAAGGACTCAAACAGATAATTAACCACCAATATTCACTGCAGTATTATTCACAAATGCTGAAAGATAGAAGTAACACTATTGTCCATCGAATGATGAACAGATAAACAAATGTGGTATATAAATATAATGGAATATTATTCAACTGCAAAAAGGAATGAAGTTCTGATACATGCAACAGCAGGGAAGAACCTTGAAGACAACATGTTGAGTGGAACAAGCCAGACAGACAAGGACAAATGTGTGATCTCACTGAATTGAAATAATTTGAATAAGCCAATTTATCAAGCCAGACTCTTTGATATAGAGTAATAGGGGACAAAGCAGTGATAGAGATTAGGAAGTTAAGGCTTAAAATGTATAGAATTTCTATTTAGAAAGATGGAAATGTTTTGGTAATGGATGGAGGGGATGGTAGCGCAACCTTGTGAACATAATTAACAGCAGTGAAATATACATCTAAGTGTGTTTAAAAGATGAAATGTTAGGTTGTATATAAAGTAATAATAAAAATTTAAAAATTAAATCCAGGGACCTGCACTACATTCACAGTGATCCCTAAATTAAACCATGGACTATAGTTAACAGCACAGTTATAAAAACGTGTTTTTATCAATTGTAACAAATGTTCCACATGGTGTTAATAATAGGCTGATATATAGGAAACTTGCATTTTATGCATGAATGATCTGTAGACACACAATTCTCTAATAAAGAAAAAAGATAACCTAATTAACATTTTCTATTACTAGCATAAACAACAGAAACTAGTATCACTTATAAAATGAGTTACCTGAAAAGTCTTCTTTGTTTATATCATTCTATTATTATATAGATCATTTTAAAGTAGCAAGAAAGAGCTAAACTGTATTTGATTCTTTTTAAAGTAAATCTTATCATCAAAATGAATGTTCTACCTGAAGCCTGTTCTCAAAACTACACTTCACCATCTCTCATAAATTGAGGTTATGATGTGAACTCTAATTTCTTCTCTTCCTATTGCATATCTCTATCAACACTTTCCTAATTTTCTTAGAATACAAAAATCCTTTGACCTAATCTGGTACCAAGTAGATGTGTCAGGCTTTTAGGCAATGGAATTTATGGGGTAAAGCATGAGTTTTGTCATTGGAAAGATTGGCATTATAATTATTTATTTTATATGAGCCTTAATTTTTTTATTTGGTAAAAACAAATTATTTCTAAGTTTTTTGGATAATTTAAATAATACCTTTAAAAGATGCCTGTTAATATATATGAGATTACCAAATATATGGAATAAAACACTGGGTAAACTATGGCATAAATGTGCTTTAAGATGTAAATGTCATTAACACAGAAATGTAAAATAAAAATACATTATCATGTGAATTCTTCTTTTTTTACTCTGAAATTCATTAATTCATTTATAGTTTAATATTTACCATCCTAATAAGCAATTTGTCAATCCATATATGGATTGCTTCAGGCTTATATCTTATCTTTTTACTTTTGCTCACACCAAATGCAATCTTATTCTATAAAAGTAGGTATTACCCTAGGCTCTATGTGTCTACGAACTCCAGCAATTGAACAGGGAACTTGTGTAAATACATGTAATTTTGGTCGGAGTTGTTCCTTAGCTTTCAACAAAATCTTAAAATCTCAAATTAGTCCTTTATCTAAAAAGTTAATCACGAATTTTTGTCTACTTAAAATATATTATTCATCATACCATTTATCTGATCTAAGACACTGGCAGTTTTCCATTACCATTTCCCATTGTTAAAGTGTTTATCTGGCCTTCTTTAAACCTATCCTCACCTGTTTACTCAGGTTTCACAACCATTCTTTCCCTGCAGTTTGAGCCATCCATGGGCTCAGACCAGCCTCATTGTTCTGTGGGTGCCATAATCTGATTACCTTCTTAAAACTTCTTGTAAATTCTTAAGTAGATATTTCATTTAATCATGCATACATTTTTTATTCAAAAAATATTTATTGAACATTTAGTTATGTGCCAGGCATTGTGCAGTGGTCCCATGCTCAGACACATACTTATTTCAAGGCTCTAGTTCTTTCATTCTTCAATTAACTTCTATACTTACCCATATGTCCAAAAAGTCATATGGGTAAGTATGAGATGCTTACCATAGTCATCATATCTAAAATAGTCTCTCCCTCTTCTCTGATAAATCATGGTTATCAGTTTTTATGTGTCATATAGTAATTTTATCCTCCTCTAAATTTCTAGAGCATTTACTGTTAATTTTACTTATTTGAAACATAAAATATTACCTCATATTGCCATTTATATATTTTTTAATATGTATATGTACCTCTACAACAAGACATTAATTCACTTGAACTTAGAACATCTGTATCAAGCCTAGTTTTATACACACAGAAGTTACTCAGTGTTTGTAGATTTACCTGAATATAGTAAAATGAACATTTCTCCTCTTTAATCATTGCATTTTTGGGACATAGTTTCTTTCATCATGAAATTAAATGAATCTTCAGGGCCCACTGCATCTCTTTTTTTTTCTAATTCCTGTAGCATACAGATATCGTTAAGGTAAGTTCTTGCCACCTCTTCACATTAAAATAATCAGTAAAAAGCCTATTTGCCTAAAGTTAATTATAAGCCCCCAGCTACTATAGAGACTGCATTGAGTAGTGGTTCAGCTGCACAAACTTTGTTTCAGACAACACGGGTTTGAATTCTAGCTCTGATACTTTCTAGCTGTGATAGTTTCTGTGTTTCTGAGCTTGAACAAATGTCTTATCAATAACATGACTTAGTTTCTTCATCTATAGAGTTGAAAAATAGTAATAATAATTATATCATATTTTTGCTTTCAAGATTAGTTAATGCCTACAATATGCATTCCACAAGTATTAATTCTTCACCATTATTTATCATTCTACATATGGATCTAGAAAGGTTTGATGGAAGTCAGGTTTTTTTGTTGTTTGTAGAGAACTTCCTCTCAGACAACACTTCTATAAAAGAAAATTTTTTTCCCAACAGGAAGAGCTTTTTTTTTATTGCTTTCCAAATCCAGGAAGCTAAGCTTCTGAAAGATAACTTTCATTATTACAACATGGAGTGTTCTCATTTTAGTTATTTCTGCACTTTAAAGATATTGTTTGATTCCCTGTAATCTCTCTGTATTTGCCATTTCTGTTTGTTTGTTTCAAAGTATATTCAAGATTGTAGCCAGCTTGGTTTAAGTTTAGAGAAGATTTTGCAAGCCAAATAGAGCATAAAGCATAGGGATTTTACTTTAATAAAATCCCTCTGACAGATTACAATTCCAATAGTTCTATCAATAATTGTTTTCCAAGCTTTCTTTTCACACAAGTGTATAAAATCTAGACCACTATATAAATAAGTACGAGTTTTGTGAAATAACTCTGCAATTTCTCTTATAAATACTCATCTCTAGATCAACAATGAAAGCACAGTTGCTATTAAATATTATAGATATATATATATGTATATATATATACAAGCAAAGAGAAGAAAACAAACATTACTTTGAAAAATAAAGTTCTGGGAACAGGTTTCAATATAACCAGTATAATTAAACTAAATCTGGTTTCTAAACAAAAATATTGTTAAATAAGTACCAATATATTTTCTCTGCTTTGATTCCGAAATATGTATAATTTTAGATTATGAAAAACTCAAGGCCCATTGGAGTCAGTGTATTAGAGAACACATTGCACTGGTAGGCAAAATCTGACTAAAAATGAATTTAAAATTAGCTGTCATTTTTACAGTATTTTGAATTCCATAACTTATATTACTTTCTTTAATTTTCCAATGGCCTTATGAAGTAGTTATTTTAGATGGTTCAAATGTGGAAACATGTTCAAAGAGTTTAAATCACATATTCAAAGTGACATACCCAGTAAGTAGTAGAGGTCAGGCTTGAGCTCACCATATTTAACTAAGGTCTTTACATTATCCCATGGTGAATATTAAATAGCTAAATTCCTTTCTTGTTTGAAAATGACTTTCAGTGTCTGTTTCATTACATAGAATGAATGATTGCTTAAAATGCACTATGTAGATTTATCCTTAATGAGCATGTTGTACGTGCAAAGTATATTCACATACAAATACTTAAAGTTGGAGTTGTAATTCGTTATCTCCACCGAGTAAGAATTTTTTTCTAATTATCACCTTAAAGACCAAAGTAAAGTCTACTGGATTTTAATTTATCCCTTTGCTTTGTAAGACATGAACATATGTGTACACAGATTTTTGAAGATAATTTTTCAAGGTTTAGAATGAGACTTTATTCACCATAAGATGGAAATTATCAGGATCCCAAGAATACATATTTTTCAATTGTTACTTTCTTTAAGTCAATGTGGTTTGTCAGTTCCCCATTCTTAGTATTCTCATTTGCATGTGACTTTCCATTAACAAAGAGTTTTGAAAGAATGTTTCAATCAAAATGTTGAAATTATATCGTATCAAATTTTCACACTTTCCTTTTTCAAATTTCAACTGGATGCTCTTGTCATGGCCCCATTTCTCATAATACTCTGCCCTTTCCAATGTGGAGTTGCCTTAACTGAAACCTCAATGATACCTGTGTACACCTAATATCTTTGCCTCAAAGTTGACTAATCTTATGTGTACATTTTCTACTTCTCACAAGAGTTTGGCATACAGTAAATGTTTAGAAAACTAATTATTTCCAAGAAAATTATAGGAATTTAGAACTTATAAAATATCACCTTACCTCATTAAATGTCTAAGAAATGCCTAAGAAGCTTCAAAATAAAAAACAGTGATTTCTGACATGTTTTTCAAAGTTTACCATTCCCTGAGAAGAATGTTGAAAAAAAAGAAAAACAAAACTTGAGGAAAAGTCCACTTTCAAAAACTTAACTATATTATGATAGTCTCCAGTACAAACCAAACCAACCCTTAAAGTCACTGTTACAAGTAAATCTATTTGACTTCATTTCATTTGATTTGATGTTAGTGAAAAATGTTTTGTCTACTGAGTCACTAAAAGAAAGAAAATGTATACTGCCATTGCTATAAATTGTTAAATTAAAAGAGAAATTAAAAAAAAAAAACATGGCCTTTACTGTTAGAGAGGGAGAAAAGATATGAAAAATTAGAAACTTGATGTTAAATACTGAAGATATTACTATAAATTGAAACCTGATAAGAAAAGTGTCTATTCTAAAGAAGTGGGAAGGGATTTTGGGAAATTGATGGAATATAAAGATCCAGAAATCAGTCCCTACACCAAAAAAACTATTGAACTGATAGAACTGTCTGAATAGACTGCTTTGAATCTCCAGAGTCCAGTGAAATTCTGTGTAGCATCCAGGGAGGAGTAGGAGGTAGCAGTAAGTAAATTGTGATAAACACCAGTGAATTTTTCCCCCTTTCCCCAGCCCTAGGCAAGCAGCAGTGGAGACTAGTGCTCTGGCTCCTGGAGTTGCTGGCTAATGCCAGGGTGGGACATAAAGATCATTTGCTCCAAACTCCAGGGGTGTATGATCAGATTGCAGATCTCTATCTTTGATCAGCTACTTCAGATTGCTGGGGGCTAGCTCTGAGGCCCACCATTGTTCCAATCTCCCAAAAGCAAAAGAAGCAGAATGTTCTTAAAGAAAGCAACCTTCCAAAAAACTATAGTAAACAGCTAAAAGTCTGCATTAACAGAGAAAGTGTTTCAAAAGCCATAGAAGAAGCTCCCTTTGCCCTTGTTGAACTCACCCTCATTTCCTATACAATGTAAGAAGAAGTAAGCTTAAGCTCCCATTGTGGGACACTGACCCTGTTCTTCCAGAGGAAGTGGCCCCTGTGTACATACTGGAATGCATTCATATCAATGTCAAGCTTTTGGGTAGAATTCTGAGAAACCAAGATGGGGTATGTGTCTCTGGCTCATCCTGTGAGTTTGTCCTGGGGGAAGAAAATCAGAGGGTGGAAAATTGTGAAAAACAATTAACTTGAAGCAGCCTGGGCCAAAAGAACACTTGCATTAAGTCACTTAAAAGAGTACCCAGGAGAAGATTTCTATTTCAGAGGGAATAGAGGGTTCATTTCTTTGAGCTATTGTAAACTGAAAATGGAGACACCTAAGGCCTCTAATAAGCATAAGCCCAAGAAAAGAAACAGGGTCTGTTGTTCTAGCTCTACCCAGTCTCATGTAAGACAAAGAGGACCCTGCACTTCTCATTGCCTTGGGCTTGTTGATAGGAGGGCTAAAGTTTGAAGGGGACCACCAGCCAAAGTAGAACTGATTTGAAAAAACACTGAAAGGTACTTTTTGCCTTGGATTGTTTGATTAGCCCCTAATATTCTAGAATATCTCTGTCCTATGCCTAGCTGAATATAAATGTAAGGAACAGATAGCTCCAGGACTAAATTCTAAAGTTAACACTCTAAAATTTTAAAATGCACACAATAGATTTCAAGACAAAAAAGTAGGAAATGATGGCCCATCCAAAGGAACATGATAAAAATCCAGATTCTGCCAATGAAGAGGAACTGGTTCTGGACTTGTCATACAGAGAAAGGAAACCACGCATAAAGAACTAAAGGATATGAGGAAAACAATGGATGAAAAATTAGTGAATCTCTCTAGAGAAATATTGGAATTGAAGAACACAAAAACTGGAATCAAAATTTCCTTATATGGTTTAAACAGCAGAGTGGAAGAAGGAGAAGAAAGAATCAGTGATCTCAAAGACAAGACAACTGAAATAATTCAGACTAAGGAGCAGAAAGAAAAAAGAATAAAAAATAATGAATCAAGTGTAAGAGAACTGCTTATACCATGAAATGTACTCAGAAAGTGAGAGAGAGAGAGAGAGAGAGAGAGAGAGAGAGAGAGAGAGAAAGGAGCATGTGGCATTTTTAAATTATTTCATGAATCCCAAAAAGAGAAAGATTATGCCTGTAAACTAATCTATTCCACTGGATATGATATCCTTTGATTGCATTAAATTCAGTGAGGAGCCTCTAAAAAAGTTTACTTGATAAAATCAATTTCTTATTTCTGATCAGGCTAACTCAGGTTGAGTCCCAATCCCCTTGGTGGGCTGATATAAATAGACACTCATTAAAGAAGACACTACAGAGGAAAGAGAGCTCTGTTGTTTTTTTATCCTGGAGCTCTGGAAGAGATGAACCATTTGTCTGATAGTTTGCAGTCAAATGGTTCTTCCCTTGGGAAGAGAGCCAAGACTGATTTAGAAGGTCCAGTAAGAATTAGCCCTATGCTGAGAGAGGGGAAGCCTGAAAGACAAGTCCTATGCTAGCCTGCAATTGTTAGAAAGGAAGCCCAAGTGAGGGAAGGCTGAAATATTGCAGAGATCAGCAACCATCTTGCTTCAACACATAATAATTGACTTTGGTGAAAATGCAAACCCAGAGTAGGACTCTTTAGAACCTTGTAACTGTAAACTTTTACCCTAAATAAATGCCCTTTACAAAAACCAACAGATTCCTGGTACTTTGCATCAGCACCCCTTTGGCAGACAGAGCAGAAGGAATATTCAAAGAAATAATGGCATTATATGTACATTCAAGGAGTTCGGTGAAGTCCAAAGAGGATAAACTTAAAGATAGCCTTGCCCAGAAACATAGTAATCAAATTGTCCAATGCCAAGGACAAGGAACGTGTTCTGAAAACTGTAAAAGAAAAGAAAACAGTTATGAGAATGGAAATTCCAATAAGATTAAGTGCTGATATCTCATCAGAAACCATGGAGGCAAGTAGGCAGTGATAAAAATACTTGTAGTGTTGAAAGAAAACAATTTCTAACCAAAAATCTTATAGCACAAAGACTTTCTTTCAACAATGAAGGAAAGATCTTAATCATTCTCACATTGGGAAAAAAAAAAAAAGCTGAGGGAGTTCATTACCACAAGACTTGCCCAAAAAACAAGGCTGAAGGGAGTTTTCAGACTGAAAGGAAAGTGTGCTAGACAATGGGTCAAACAGCATTAATAAAGACCTCTTATAAAGATAAGCATATGTATAATTATAAAGCCAGTACTATTGAATTATATTTTTGCTCTGTAACTCCACTTCTTCTTACAGCTATTAAAATGCAAATTCATAGAAAGTAATGATAGGGGAGTGGATTTGGCTCAACTGATAGAGCATCCACTTACCACATGAGAGGTCCAGAGTTCAAACTGTGCTGTGCCATGCAGGGGTGTCCCCCACATAGAGGAGCCCCATGCGCAAGAAGTGGACCCTGGAAGAGAGGCACGCCAAGCAAAAAAAAAAGTGCAGCCTGCCCAGGAGTGGCACTGAGCACATGGAGAGCTGACGCAGCAAGATGATGCAACAAAAAGAGACACAGATTCCCGGTGCCACTGACAAAAAGACAAGCAGACACAGAAAAACACACAGCAAATGGACACAGAAAGCAGTCAATGGGGGGAGGGGATGAGGAGGGGGAGAGAAATTCAAAAAAATGTAATGATAAATTTATGGTTTTGGATATAAAATATATGAAGACATAAGTTGTAACAAGTAGAAAAATGGGGGGGGTAGTAGAGAAATGGTGCATGTGTATGCTATTGAAGATAAGTTAGTATCAAATCAGATATGATTTTTATAGATTTAGGGCATTGTATCTAACCCCACTGTAGCAGTTTGATATTATTGATGAATTCCAAAAAGTAATACTGATTTTGTTTGTAAACTGGTCTGTTCCTCTGGGCTAGTAATACCCTTAGATTATATTGAATTCAGAGGTTTCATCTTTACTAGATTAAATGATGACTAGACCTTTGATTGGGCCACATCAGTAGAATGTTCCCACCTGCTTGATGAGTGCGTACTCACAGAGAAAATGACAAGCAGAAGAGACAGAGTTTTGATCCTAAAGCTTGGGAAGTAAGCACACAGAGAAGCAAATATATGAGGAGAGAGAGAAGTCTCCATTAGACATGGCAAAGGTCCCAGGAAGAGAGATGAGCCATTTGCCTGACAGTACAGCAGGCCTTGTGGAGAGAGGAGAAAAGCTGAGCCCAGAAAGAAATGAGCCCCAGGAGAGAGAGAAGACTTATCCCAGCCCGAGGCTGAGATTGGAAGAAGCTGGGACAATGGAGCCTTGGGAGGAGAAGAAAGACTGAACCCATGCAGACATATTGCATCAACACGTGGCAACAGACTCTAGGTGAGAAAGTATCTCTTATGGTACCTTGAATTGGGCTCTTTAGGACCTTCTGACTGTGAGCTTTCACCCCAAATAAATATCCTTTATAAATGCCAACAGATTGCTAGCATTTTGTATCAGCACCCCTTTGGCTGACTAATCCACCCATCATAAGCACGAAGAAAACACATGAAACATATTGACAAAGAAATGAGAAGGAAACCAAAATGATACAATACCAAAAGCCAAGAATGGAATAGACATTAATGGAAGAATTCACTTTCAAAATGGTTACAAAAATTACAAAAAAAAAAAAAAGTAATATGATATGAAGGTACTGCATTATAAGAAATGACTTTAAATGTAAATGGATTAAACTCTTTGATCAAAATGCTGGAATGGATTTTAAAAAACATGACCCACTATATATGCTGTTTATAGGAGATCATTTTATTCTTCCAAAGGCTTGCCAATGCAAAATACAAGAAATGGGTTGCCTTTTATAAAGGGAATTTATTTGTGGTAAACTCTTACAGTTCCAATGCTGTGAGAAGTCCAAACTGAAGAACCATAAAAGAGACTTTAAGTCAAAAACTGTTACAAGTGACAAAGAAGAATATATACTGAAAAATGGGTTGATTCAAGAAGAAAACATAAGAAATACATATGCATCTAACAGCAGAATCCAATAATATCTGAAGCAATTATTGACAGGTTTGAAGAGAAAAACAGATGGTTCTATATTAATAATAGATTTGATACACCTCTCCAATGATGGGTAGAACATCTAGACAGAGGTCAATAAGGAAATAAAGGTATATATTGGATACATGTGGGCTTCATTCCAGACCACTGCAATAAATTAAGTATCACAATAAAGTGAGGCACGTGAATTTTTTGGTTTCCCAGTGCATATAAAGTTATGTTTACACTCTACTGCACACTATTAGGTGAGAAATAGCATTATGTCTAAAACACAATTTACATACCTCAATAAAATATACTTTATTACTTTAAAATGCTAACAGTCATCTGAGTCTTCAGTAAGACATAAACTTTTTGTTGCTGGTGGGTCTTGCAATGATGTTCATGGCTGCTGACTGATCAGGGTGGTGGTTGCTTGTGGCATTTGAAATTATTTTTGTGAATCCCAAAAAGAGAAGGTTTATGTTTGTACACCTGTCTGTTCCTTTGGGTGTGAGCCCCTTTTATTGTATTAGATTCACCTGAGATATCTTTGATTAAATTATCTGTTAAGATTAAGGTTTTGATTTGACCACATCAATAGGACATGTCTCCCCCCTATTGAGTCCCTAACCCCTTAGTGGGCTTATATGAAAGGACACCTAGTCAAGAAGACACATAGAAGAGGAGAGAACTTGATCATTTCTGTCCTGCCATGTGACAGAAAAGAGAAGGCTCAAACAGCTAAAACTCCAGGAAGAAAGATGAGCCATTTGCCTGATAGTTTACAGTGGAGCGGCTGAGCAGGTGAGGAAGCCTGGAAAGAAACAAGCCCTATGTCAGACTGATAGAAGGAAACCTGAGAGATGAGCCAAACCCTATGCCAGCCTACAGCTGAGATCAGAAGAGGCTGGGCCCACAGAGCCTTAAGAGGAAAAAGGAAGGAGAGATCAGGCAGACATCACCTGCCATCTTGCTTCAACCACGGCAGCTAATTTTGATGAGAAAGCAGCCTTGTAATTATAAGCTTTTATCACAAATAAATACTCTTAATAATAAAAGCCAACAGATTTCTGGGACTTTGCATGAGCACCCCTTTGGCTGACTAATACATTGCTGAAGGTTGGGGTAGCTGTAGCAATTTCTTAAAATAAGACTGAAGTTTGTTGCATCAATTGACTCTTCCTGTCATAAAATATTTCTCTGTAACATGCATGCAAAGCTGTTTGATAGCATTTTACACTATAGAACTTCTTTCAAAATTGGAGTCAATCTTCTCAAACCCTTTTTCTGCTTCATCAACTAAGTCCATGAAATATTCTAAAACCTTTTTTTGTTGTTTCCACAATGTTCATAACATCTTCACCAGGAGTAGATTCCATCTCAAAAAACCATTTTCTTTGCTTATCCATAAGAAGCAACTCGTCATTCATTCAAGGGATTGCAGCTATTCTGTCACACCTTCAGGTTCCACCTCTAAATTTGTACTCCTGCTATTTCCACCACATCCACATCTGCAGTCACTTCCTTAATTGATGTCTTCAACCCCTCAAAGTCACCCATGAAAGTTAGAATCAACGTCTTTCAATTTCCTGTTAATGCTAATATTTCGATGTCCTCCCATGAATCATGAATTTTGTTAATGGCACATAAAATGGTGAATACTTTCCAGAGTGTTTTCATTTATTTTTCCCATATCCATCAGAGGAGTCATTATCTATGATAGCTCTAGCCTTGCAAAATACATTTATTAAATGATAAGTCTTGAAAGTTAAAATTACTCCTGGATCCATGGACTGCAGAATGGATGTTGCATTAGCAAAAAGGAAAACAACATTCAGCTCGTACATCTCCATGAAGCTCTTGGGTGACAAGATGCAATGCCAATAAGCAGTAATATCTTCAAATGAATCTTTTTTTTTGAGCAGTAGATCTCAACAGTGGGCTTAAAATATTCAGCAAACCATGTCATAAACAGATGTACTGTCTTCCAGGCTTTGTTGCTCTATTTATAGATCACAGACAGAGTTGATTTAGCATCATTCTTAAGGGCTCTAGGATTTTCAGAATGGTAAATGAACATTGGCTTCTAGTTAAAGTCAGCAACTGGATTATTCCCTAAGAGAGTCACCCTGTATTTGGAAGCTTTGAAAACAGGTATTGACTTCTCTCTAGGTATTTTCTAGAAGGCATTTTCTTCCTCTGTTTCATCTACACTGAAAATCTGTTGTTTCACATAGCCACCTTCATCAATTATATTAGCTAGATCTTCTGGATAACTTTCTGCAACTTTTCATCTGTACTTGCTGCTTCACCTTGCACTTTTATGTATGGAGATGGTGTCTTTCCTTAAACCTCATAAACCAATCTCTGCTAGCTTCAAACATTTCTTTTGCAGCTTCCTCACCTTTCTCAGCCTTCACAGAATTATAAAGAGTTAGGGCTTGCTCTGGATTAGGCTTTGGCTTCAGGGATTGTTGTGGGGGCTTTAATCTTCAATCCAGACCACTCTAATATTCTCCATATCAGCAATAAGGCTGTTTAACTTTCTTATCACTCATGTATTCATTGGAGTAGTACTGCTAATTTTCATAGAGAACTTTTCCTTTGCATTCACAATTTGTCTGTTTGGTGCAAGAGGCCTATCTAGGCTTTGGAAATGCCATCCTCACTAAGCTTAATCGTTTCTAGCTTTTGATTTAAAGTGAGCCATGTGTGACTCTTCCTTTCACTTGAACTCTTAGAGGCCACTGCAGCATTATTAATCAGTCTAATTTCAATATTGTTGCATCTCAAGTAATGGCAAAGACAAGGAAAGGGAGAGAGGGAGAAACGGCTGGTTGGTGCATATGTCAGAACACACAAAACATCTCTCTGTTAAGTTTTCCATCTTGTTTGGGCATGGGTTCATGGTACCCCAAAATAGTTACAATAGTGATATCAAAGATCACTGATCACAGATCACTGTAACAGATATAATAATAACGAAAAAGAATATTGTGAGCATAATTAAAGTATTGAATTATATATTTGTCTGTGGTTAAAAGAGGAAATTTAAGGTTATATACATATTTCCAGAATAAAAATTAATAAAACATAAACAGACTACTGCACAACACCATTAGTGAACCTTATAATAAATGGTGGTCTATAGTTAACAATACAATTATGAAAGTGTTCTTTCAATAAGTGCAACAAGTGTACCACACTAATGTAAAGTGTTAATAACAGGATGGTATATCAGAGTTCTGTATTTTATGCATGATTTTTCTACAAAGTTCTAACTTCTCTAATTTTAAAAACTGTGAATTTGAGATCTGAATTCAATCATTTAATAGTTGGTGGAAAAATGTCATGATAGAGAAAACTAGATAAAATATCTAGATAAAAATAAATTATAGTATTCTATTCTCGCTATATTTTATTTCTTGAAATTTATATCTAGGATAAGAAAAAAATGTAGTATACAAAAGGAAATAGGGCTAATTTAATGTTGTCTCAGGGGAATTAGTACTAAATGACCAGAATGTTCTGTTAATGGATAAGTAGACATAGACAGAACACTAAAACTGGTATGATAATTTTTTACCTTTGACTTAAATACATAGAGACAGATTGGATTATATGCCAATTTTAATCAAGTTTAAAAAATTTGCATATAGCTTCAAGTAGTTTTTAACAAAGGTGTATGTAAGATTAGCTCCATTAAAAACCTTTACTATTAGGAGTTAGGTTTTTTCTTCCCTTCTAACTTCTGGGGTGGGAGCAGGTGTAGTCATGGATGCTGTTGAGACAGCATGTCAAGACATAATTTTCAAACAAGTTGCAATGAGGTTTACTAGGCATCTTGATATGGGTGGAGATGACTGCAATGAGCTGAGAATTCAAGCACTGCCTTATTCACATTCCTATTCTCTTTGCTTCCCTGGAGAAGGCTTTTGTAAAATATCATTTCTTGTTATTGCGGTGCAGCATTGGTTTTGGATTCATTGAAATAACAGATTCCGTATCCTCATTTCTTCCATTTGTAGGAAGGAAATAATAAACTCTTAAGGTAATTGTGGGCATCTAATATCTGTGAAGAAATTGTTATAGTACTGTATCAGGGTCCAGCTAGGGAAACAAAAATTTCTCTCAAAATATTTAAAATAGAAGGAGCTGGACACACTTCTTTTTTTTTTTTTTTTTTTAATTTTTTTATTTTTTATTGACTTTGTAATAATATTACATTAAAAATATATATGTGAGGTCCCATTCAACCCCACCCCCCCACCCCCCCTCTCCCCCCCCCAACAACACTCGTTCCCATCATCATGACACATCCATTGGATTTGGTAAGTACATCTTTGGGCACCTCTGCACCTCATATACATTGGTTCACATCATGGCCCATACTCTCCTCTATTCCATCAAGTGGGCCCTGTGAGGATTTACAATGTCCGGTGATTACCTCTGAAGCACCATCCAGGGCAGCTCCATGTCCCGAAGACGCCTCCACCTCTCATCTCTTCCTGCCTTTCCCCATACCCTTTGTCCATTATGTCCACTTTTCCCAATCCAATGCCACCTCTTCTATGTGGACATTGGATTGGTTGTGTCCATTGCACCTCTATGTCAAGAGGAGGGTCAGATTCCACCTGGATGCTGGATGCAATCCTCCCATTTTCAGTTGTAATCACTCTAGGCTCCATGGTGTGGTGGTTGTCCTTCTTCAACTCCATCTTAGCTGAGTGTGGTAAGTCCAATAAATCAGATTGTAGGTGCTGGAGTCTGTTGAGGCTCAGGATCTGGCTATCACATTGTCAGTCCAGAGATTCAAATCCCCTAAATATATCTTAAACCTCAACATTAACTGCACCTCCAGCACATTAGCATGAAAGTCTTATGAAGGGAGATCCCATCTGAGTCCAGATTCATCACACATAAACACCATTTCCAAAGAGGGGCCATCTGCCCTGGTAGTTAACCCCATCGGCCATGACCATAACTCCCATGGGTCTCTTTAGCCCTCAAAGGAACCAATATCTGGGGGTTGTATCTGCTTTATCTGTCTCTCTGACTCTGCTCAGTTGTGCATGAGGGCAAACCTTCTGCCAGCCTCCAGACTCTTTTTTAGAAACTCGTAGCCATATAAACTCATTTCTCCTTTCCATTTCCCCCTTACTTTAGGTCAAACAGCATTTTAAAGTCATGGTATTTTATGTAGACATGGATATTCTGCTGATCCGCATTGAACCTTCCGTATAAGGTCATTTTCCAGTTGCATCATCAATTGGTAGTTGATAGTGGTCCCTCGTTGCCAGGGAGGCTCATCCCCGGGTGTCATGTCCCACGCTGGGGGGAAGGCATTGCATTTACATGCTGAGTTTGGCTTCGAGACTGGCCACATTTGAGTAACATGAAGGCTAACAGAAGGAAATTCCCAGGCACAAAGTTGCTCTAGGCCTTGTTCTTATTTTGGGTTTATCAGCTCACAAGCATAGTCATTAGCATCTGGGGCTCACTGTTGAACCCTCACTCCCTCCCGGTCCCCACCACTGTACCTGGGAGACTGTCGCTGCTCCCCTAGGGACCACGACAGAGCACCACTGGCCAGGAACCCAGTACCCCCCCTACTGTGGTTTTTAATTGTTGCCACTATGAGTATATCCAAACATTACCATGCACCCTGGACATATGTTCTGTACAGCTCCCTGTCAGTCATATATCACCTGTCATTGGTATCCCATACCAGTATCCCTCCATTGCCATTGTTGAAACACTCTGTGATCCAGAACTCCCCGAAATTTGAAGCCCAATAGAATGTCATGGTCCCTTACTAGGGAATGGCATATAGCGATGAGTTTAAAGGATAGATAAAGAACTTGGATAAAGTTAGATAAAGAACTTAGATAAAGAATGTTGACTTGAAAAAATTCCACATCCTGTTTTTTTCTTTTTTTTTCCCCCCCCCCCCCCCCCCCTCTAATTATTCAGCTTTTCTTCACAGGAGTCCTAGACCACAGCAATGTATATATATAATATACAGCACTCCCACACATCCACCAGAAAACCTTTTCCCTTCCACAGTGATACTCTTACGCCCTATTCATATCATATTTACTTAAAGTGATGTACAGAGTCTGAGACATTAGCTTTCTAACAAGGTGACATCTGTGCTTACATTATGGTGCATACTTTAGGATACACAGTTCTTTACATTTTTAGTTATCCTATGTTTTACATTATGGTTTACATTATCAGTCTGTCATCTCCTATATGTTATGGTGTAATATTACATGTTTTATATCCATCTTTGTGTACTCTCAAGAAACTCCTCTCTTACCCCCCATTTACTTTGGTTCCACACATTTAACGTCCATTTTCCCTTCCACCTTGGTGCCCTCAGTGATAGCCAACCTCCGTTTCCTGAGGAGCCACTTCCAGAGATAGATGGAATAGTGTTCAGGGCCTAACTTGCTCAACTGCCCCAATGCCCTGGGAGCCACTCTTTCTCTCGAGGGATACAGTTCCCTCTATTGGATGGCATTAGTCCTCCCCAGGATGTGGGTCCACCCCCACTCTCACTACTTGGGTTTCTACCCCATGGTGTCACCCACTCTGGCAGAATGAGCATTTAGACATTCCCCAGGAGCCCGTCCTGCATCAGACCCTCCCCTCCGAGCATTCTAAACAGGTAACCCTCTTTATTATATTTTGATATGATTTTCTCGGCATTTTACTCTCCACCAACACCTGACCCTCTCCTGGTTCGTATGCTACCCCTCCCTCCCCCCACTTTTGGGCAACGTTACCCATCCGTCCCTCCCCAGCCACCCTCAAACCCGCAAAGCCCCAAGCAAAGGCAACCCCTTGCCTCCCTTTTATCTCTTCTTTGTGTTCATACTTACCACCATCTCGTCTTAAATTCCACCCCTGCAGACATCGGCTCATATCCTTCCTCCACCCTCCGATTTCCTGCAAGCCTATCGTTCAGTCTCTTGCTATCTAGGGCAGCTTGTTTATTTCATATCATTGAGGTCATGTAGTATTTGGACACACTTCTAATAGAAGAGCTGTGCAGTCCAAGTGGAGATGGTGAAGTAAAAGCAACATCGATAAGACAATACAAACTCTAAGTGGATTATACAATGGTAACACTGGCACCAAGGCATGGATAAGTCAAAGGCTGCTGGAATCACATGTGGTTTTTCAGAGTTGGAGCCAATGTTGGAACTACTGAGGAAGGGAAGAGTAATAACCCAGCTTCTTCCTTAGCTCCCTCTAGACTCTCATAACTGCTTATTGGTTTAACCCAGCCACAAGCCTGCTGCCACAAGAATCTGGAAAACGTAGCCTACAGAGTCAGCCTCTTCACAGCTATTCACAGCACAGCAAAAGAAAGTCAAGGAATGAATTTGAGAAGAAATCTGGGAAGGACTGGCTCCTGGGTCAAATATTATGTGCTTGGTAAATGATATCTCTCTGATAACTTCCATTACCTAATCTAATATTTTCACTTTTGAAATATTTATGTAATCTTGTATATTCAAAAAATTATGTTCTTTGGTAGACTAGTAAAATAAACATTAATAGATTTTTATGTTAAGAAAAATGTATTTTTGTTCAAACAAGTGAGTTTTATAAACCTAAATAAGATTCTATATTTCAGGATTTTCAAGATCTATTGTGTATTTCGACTCATAAATAGGTAATTTAGTATTTAGTCTCCCAATCTTATTTGACCTTAGAATACTTTGCCCTTGGTTGAACATTTTGATGGAAATAGAATCTTTATCCTTTCTCCTATAAGCCCTATTAAGTTTGTGTAATTTTCATCTTCTTAGCTTATATCCACACTATTCTTAGGACAGACAATAGTTAAAAAGACAGAAAGGAAGTACCAGGACTTGGAAATACCAAGACTTGGAATTAAGACCACGTTTTAATTTTAATTCTCTAAGTATTCACTAGTATTCTATGCCAACCATTTCAAAGCACAGGTAATTGAAAAACGCATAAATTATCTCTGGGCTCTTTGGGGACACCAGGTAGACAGATCTTGGTGCCAGCTAGTTCTACTTAGACAAATTTAAGTAGAAAATTCTTCAAATATCTTATGGTCACAGCTCATCCCTGACAATCTCCCAGTATTGCCCCAGACCCTCCTCCTTACCATTCTCCCAGGATTTCCCCTAATACCGTGATTTTCCTACAGTGCTCATGCAGCTGAAATTCTCTAACATCCCTTTGCACTGCTGAAAGCCAACCGGTACTTCAAAACTCTTTTCAAATAACATTTGCTTCGTAAAATCTGTTCAGATGCCCCTCTGTAAAAAAATTTATTGCTCTTTCCCTTCACTTATGATTTCACTTGCTATGAATATTGATTATACCATTTATTACATTGTAGTTAGATAGTTGTCTGTTTCATCTGACATGATATAAAAACCTAAAGTTAGATATAACATTTTATTCTTGCCTATATTTTTAGTTATTTGCATAGTAAATGGACTTTTGTAGCTACTCAATGAGTATTTATTAAAATGATCTAAATTTTGGCCCTTAAGAGTATCCAAATAACAAAGGAAAACATAGTTTAGGTATTAATATTATGCTATATTATCTGGGAAACTATCTGAATTATTTAATTCACATTGTATGTAAAAGCATAACCTTAATCTATACACATCCTATTAAAATATTATTCTATGGGCAAACTCTTTCAGTCCTCAATCTTCACTAAGCAAATTTGTCATGCACCCCAATACTTCTATTTTGGTATTCATCTAAGTACTTTCCCTCCTGTGTACAAATAGATAACCCTGTATTTTACCCCCAAGGTATACTCAAGCTTGAAAAGGACTGTAGTAATCCAAAAAGAGAAGTGTGTGCTGTTCCTTCCAGCAAACCATGACTATCAAAGAGAATGCCAAAGGGCATTATTCATTAAAAAATGAATTAAGAAGGCTTTCTGCAATTTTCCTACAGATTTTCTTTTACTAAAGACTGAAAAAATGCATGATGCTGTGGATTCAAAAAAATTTTTAAATATATTCTGGCAATTATTCAAATGCAAATTTGGCTATGCTGCATGTTCAGGTGACAGTCTGGATATTTATATATTGTCATTCATTGCACTATTGAGAAACTCAGACAATCTAATTAGGTTATTAAAATTACCTGTTTGAGAGAGACTAAGTTTCTCTGAAAAGCTTCTGTATAAAGCTATTTTTGAATAGGAGAGAAAAATGTACCAGGATCTTTTATGTAAAGAGATGGCTCATGGGAAAAAAACAAAAAACAAAAATCAAAATAGACAAAACAAAATAAACAAAAACAAAATCAACAGAATTTATTATGTCAAGCATTATTCAAAATTTCCATGTGGTTATTTAAATGTAAGTTGATACTGTCTCAATTTAGTCCATATGTTATGTTTCAAATTTGTGACTTAGTCTCACTACACATTAGTAGTTTGAACCATTCCTATATCACTAATACACCTGGTCTATTGTGTATCCCTTCCATTTCCATCCCATTATAATTCAGTGACCCATACTTTTGCCACAGCTTATAGCCCCCTCCATACCAACATCTCTAAAAATTTTAGTGGTGTGAACACAAAGAAGCAGCACAATTGCATGCCACCTGAATATAAGAGACTGTATTTTGACAGCAAAGTAATGGCTTTCATAGGTTCTACACTGAGATATTTCTGGTGACTTGACACTAAAATGCTCAGCTAAATGAATTAAAATAGTTTTGGTTTTGGTGGGATGGACCACTGGTTCAACCACACTTAAGGAATGTTGCTTCCCTCTTATCTGTTAATATTGCAAAAACTATGTGAATGGAAACATTGACTCACTTATATTTTATATTTAGTTATTATTTTTGTGTGTTTGTCCAAGGCAATGATGAAAGTAAGCACTGGTCCACTAGCTAGGTTTAAAGCATCAGAAGCAAATTTAGAGAAAAAATATGTATTTGGTCTAATGGAATTTGAAAGACAACAAAATAATATTTAATATATTCTGTAACTCCTTTTTTCTTATATTTTGTGGGTAAAAAAATTTTAACATATGCTTTTATTTTTTTTAATGAAGTTGTAGTGTACCAGTAGACAGTGTCTAGGCTGATAATTAAGGCAACCTTCTATAACATACCTGTGATGGTTTGAAGATGTTTAGACCCCAGAAAATCATATTCTTAAAATGAATCCATTTTTTGTGGGTATAAACGTATTCTAAGTAGGGCCTTTTGATTAGGTTACATAAGTTAAGGGTCTTGTGATTAGGTTACTTCAGTTAAGGTGTTGCCCAGGGTGGGTCGTACTCCTCTTACTGAAGTCCTTTATAAACAGGATGAATACAGAGAAAGAGAGAACTACAGAAAGCAGAAGGTGAAAATAGAGGAAACCCAGAAGAGAAGGGAGAGACTAGCAAATGTCGCCATGTGCCTTGCCATATGTAAAGGAGCCCAGGATCACCAAAAGCTGGTCTTCAGAAAGAGAACATCACCTGATGATACCTTGATTTAAACATTTTCGTGGCCTCAGAGCTGCTTCTGTGCTAATAAATTCTTGGTGTAAAAGCCAACTCATTTCTGATATACTGCTTTTGGCAGCCTAGCCAACTAAAACAACACCCCTGTCAGCTTTCCCAGCATTTTATAAAGAGGATTTATTTGGGGTAAAAACTTATAGCAGTGAGGCCATGAAAAGTCTAACTCAAGGCACCATGAGAGGTGCTTTCTCACCAAAGTCAGCTGCCCTGTGGTAAAGAAAGATGGCAACTGATCTCCACCAAGTCCTCTGTCTTCCCTTCCAGAATCTGCCATCATTTCCCAGAGTTCAGCTGTGGGTGACTAGGCAAAAGGCTTGTCTTTTGGGGGGCCTCTTCTATCAGTCTCAGCTCCTCTACTTTCTTCCTGAGTTCAGCTGCAATTATCAGTCATATGACTCATCTCTCCTTGGGCCTCGACTCCTTGAGCTTCTCAGGGACTACTCTGCATGAAGCTGAGCTGTGGGTGAAACTGGAATCATTTCTTTCACATGGTAGGATCAATTACAGGTGGAGTTCCCTTCTCCAGTGCATCTCTGTTTATATCAAGAGTCAACAAGAGGGTGGAGACTCAACCTGAGTCATGCCTTACTAAGTACAATTTAAAAAGTCTAACACCCACAGGAATGGATTTAGTTCACAAATATAATCATTCTTTCTTCGTTATTCATAAAAGAATTTCAAACTGCCACAGCACCCTATAGATATTTCCTATGTTTCAGCCAACAGGGAATGCTAGGAATTTTCTGGACACTGTGCATCACACCTTTGTCATTTCAAATTTGACATTTTCTTTACCTACCTTGCTATATTTGCCATATTCTAGGCACTTCTGAATCGTTGTACATTCCATAGAGTTTCAAACTGTCATGTTCCTAACATTAAAAAATGGGTACAAAACTACTCTATCTCTTATATGTGTAAAAATGTTGCGAAGTTACAGTGACCAACATAGCTGGAAAGCAAAATATGAGTTTTTATGTCTCAGAAGCTCAGGAGGAGATCAGTTCCCCAAATTAATGCTTGGATGTATCTCCAGTAATGCAGGGATTTCGTTTGCTTGTTCCAAGATGCATGCTAAGTGCTTAGAACAGTGCCTGATATATTAATAGAAAATGGACTCTCAGATATTTGTAGAAGGAAGGAATGGAAGAAGATAGAAAAGAAGGGAGGAGGGAGTAGTCTTACTGCATGACTAAATGTAGATGTGTTTTTGCTGTCTATTCCATATCTTGATTATAATTTGCCTAAAACTATTCCTTTCTCTATTGATTTATACCCCTACAGTCACTACTATAATATGGCCATGAAAAAATATATGCAAAAGATTAAATATGTTAGTTTCAGCACACTTAGTAATTTTTTAAAAAGAGAAAACAATCTTAGTGTATTTCATAAGAGGACATAATAAATAAAAAATGGTTTAATCATAAAATGAAATACATTTTGTATATACAGAATTACATTGAATAAACAAGACTACAGGAATCAATGTTGATAAATCCCAAACCCATAATTTTGTGCAAATATAGGAAAGTTGGAAATTTATAGGTACCATATAATATTATACATGCAAATTTTTAAAAATCATGAGAAGATAGAATATAGAATATTGTTTTAGTTTGCCAAAGGAGTGCCAATGTAAAGTACCAGAAATAGAGTGGTTTTTATAAAGGGGATTTATTTGAGGTAAAAGCTTACAGTTCCAAGACTGTGAAAAGTCCAAACCCAGGCACCATCAGAGATGCTTGCTCATCAAAGTTAGCTACTACTGATCTTTGCCTGTTGCCGTGTGGTGATGCAAGATGGCCACCATCTCTGCCAAAGTTTGATCATTCCTCTCCAGGCTCATTATCTCCTCTTAAGCTGCTCCACTGACTCAGCCTTTTGGGTCTTTATCCTTAAGTGATCCTTAGTCTCTTTAACATGGCAGGATCAAACTGTGGTGGTTTCTTTTCCTGTGGCTGTCTAAGTGAGTCTCTCTTTGTGTTTCCATTTGTATCAAACTCAGCAAGGGGGCAGAGACTTAACCTGAATCATGCCTCACTGACATCGCCCCACCAAAAGATCTAAAGTGATCTTATCAAAAAATCTAATCAAACGCTCCTCAACTGATTTTAATGCCATCAAGGGTATCACTCAGAGGACTAGATTAGTTTACAAACATATTTCTCTTTGGGGATTCATAAAATAATTTCAAATGACACAGGTATTTAGATATATAAAAACACGAAATGAAAGGTACACACAAATTCATGATAGTGTTACCTTTGGGTACATTTTACATCAAAAGATATGATGATTAAATAAAATATTTAAATAGTTTGATTTAAAGTTAATTTGTTCTTTACAGGACAAGAATGCACCTACTGCCAAATTAACCCTTTGTTGATGTTTATTTTAGTTTGCTAAAAGCTGCTGGGAGAATGATACTAGAAATGTGGTGATTTTTATAATGGATATTAATTACATTAAAAGTTCATAATTCTGAGACCATGAAAGGTCCAAATCAAGGCATTAACAGAGATGCTGTATAACCAAACTGCAGCTGGGGATAATCAGGGACCTGGCAGCTGCATCAGAATACGTACAGCTGTGGGCAGTCAGGCATACAGCTTGTCTCTCTCCTTCCAGCCTCCTCTCTTTTAGCTTCTGGCTAAAGTGGCTTCCTCTAAGCCTCTGTATTCCATTGATTTCAGCATCTGGGTTCTTCTTTGTCTCAGCAGCTTTGTTCCTGTGCCTGCAGCCTTTTTAGTCCTCCACTTATAAAGGACCCCAGTGAGAGGATTAAGACCCACCCTGGGTCCCACAATCTAATCAAAGACCCCCGTAAGTGAAGTGAAGATGGCCATGTGGAAATGGAAACAGATTGGAGTTGTGCTGCCAGAAATAAGGAATACAGAGGATTTCCAGTCTTCATTAGAAGCCAGGAGGGAGGTGTGGGATTCTTCTCTAAAGACTTCAGAGAGTATGCTCTTATGACACCTGGATTTTGTCCTTCTATCCTCTAGAACTTTGTGACAAAAAATTCTGTTGTTCAAGACATCTCATTTGCATTATATTGTGATGGCAGTCCAAGGAGTATAAGACAGTATATTATCAACTGCTCCAACAAATAGATATTACAGTCTTAACATTTTAAATAATATCTCAAAAAATTGAAATGCGCAACATTTCAGGACTACAATTTGGACTTGATCATTCTTCAAGAGTGATAAAAGGCAAAAACCACAGTCCTCAGCTCCATATAACTCTACGTCATATAGACAAATTAGCTAGTAGCCTCCTGACACTAACATCTGATAAAATGTTTCTCCATCTACTATTCCTTTTAAATATAAAAATACCTGAGTCTTGTCTAATGAATTACTACTTTTTAATGTGAAGGGATTCATCTGTTTTCTTCAATAAATGAACCCATCCTCTATGAGATATAGAACAACAGAAGAAATAGAGAAACTGGTGAGAAAGAGCTTGAAGTTGCAAAAGAGAAAAAAAAATCACTATATTCTCAAGGCCCCATTTTGCTTATCAAAAACCAGAATTGTCTAGGTAAACAAGTACACTAGAATGAAAAATAATTTTTCCGAGGACTTGTTCTATTTTTTAGTTAGATATTGGTTCCCCAATCTTCTGCGACAAACATTTTGTGATAACTGGTTCAGCAGGAGTCATTCTATAAGAAAGATTGCCAGAATCTACCTAATGCCAAACACTAGCTAAATTAAGCAGTTGGCAGCAACAAGCTGGATAAAATATTTTTCTGTCCTTTTTTTCAACCACTAAAATATTCTCCAATCGTCTTACTCCATATTTAGTATAAAATATATATTTTTATATTGAATAACATCACACAAAACTGATTTGTGTTAATTATGAAAGTCTATAAAAATAATGTATTAATTGACTAATTATGATGTAATGAATATGAATTATAACAACTAAATAGATGTGTCCCTTTGAGCAAATTAGAATTTCTTACACACCTAGTCTTCTAACAAATAAAATGGAAGGATGTGAATAAATCTCAAGGACCATTTAGGTTCTGGAATTCTTTGATTCTACAGGTCATTTCCTTCTTGTACACCTTTCAAGTGTGGCCTCTCTGTCCTTAGAGATGATCTAAAGGGTCAGACCTTTCTTTCAAGAGCAAGAAGTCACACCCATTGACATCAATAGAAACTGCCTGTATCCTTTAAGCTTTCATTGCTCAAATATCACATCTTTTGAATTATTCCAAAAACAGAAGGAAAATTTTGACATGAACAAGAGGGTAAACGTTAGTGCCATAATTCTGTGCCTGTCACAAAAATTGGAGGCAGAGCTCATTGCAATTAAGGATGATTTCTGTAAAGGAATAATATAGAGTTAAAAAAGCTGTCACTGAAAATGGTTTTAAATAAAGGAGGAATCGAGAAGAAAGAATTTTTATTTCGAGATGTGACATTTTTCACATCCTGATATTCCAGTTTATACCAATGGATCTTATAGTTTACTTTGTTATATAACAGTAGAATAATGAAAGCTATAATGTCGAGGACTAAAGAGAGGTACACATAAGACTGACACATCATCATCATCATCAATTACATTGGCGAAAGCCTATCGTATATAACATCGTAGTGTGAGTAATAAGCTCTCTTCTTCCCAGCTTAGCTTGGAATGTATTTTCCCAAGTATCTCAGAGGGATTAGAACTAAAAATCTATCTCTCCTCCTGAGTCTCTAGTCCCTCAGATCACTGGAAATAGTCTAAAAGTGACCTACCAGCCTGAGAAAGGTCGATACTGAAGCATGTTTCTTTTTTTTTACTCTCTGGGTGGATCTTTATTTAGTGATACAAGATTTTTTCTCCCTCCCTGTGTATTGTGAATATAAAGCTCTGACACAGAAAATTATATATGGTGCCTCCTCTCCTTTCCTTATGTGTAGAACTTCTGGACTTGGATTTATAAAAACAAATCTGATGTTTACTTGTCACTATCACAATAGTGATTCTGGTGTGGGTGGAAAGCATCTCTGATTGGCACTTAGTCAAGATTCATATTTCCATTCAGATGTATACCTAAATCACAACAGGAGTACAGCAAAACTTTCGTAGGCTCAGGGATTAGACATTGTCATTTACTATGTAGCACTGGACAAGCTATATAATTCTTTACCCCTCAGTTTATTTTGCGAGGATATGAAGAAAATAATTTCTACAACACAAGATTATTATCTAGCAAAAGAATTAAGTGAATGTTAACAAGTTACTCAGCATATTGGCTACAATCTATGCCCCAAATGGCATTGATCTCTTCCATGAGAACTCATATAATCAAAATACAGCTTTTATGTGGATTTGGGGTTGATATTCACACTATTTATGTTGTCCACAACACCCCAAATTAGAATTAGTTTAAAGTGATTTCAGACTTTAGTGCATCCATTCACCTGGTAGAACTAATCAACCAAACAAATGAACAAAAACATTCCTCTTTGGCACAAGACATCTTCAGCTAAGGCCTTGAAAACTTCCAAAAGATAAACTTCCATCAAATGTGAACTTAGAAGACAAAACACAGAGCACACACACAGAAAAACAAGATGCAATGACTGTCAACAAAAGAATAAACAACAAGAAGAGATTCCAAAATATTTCTGAGCTATTGGATATGATTAATAATTTTAATATTACTGAAGAAATCAAAAGATTGGATAGAAACATGAATCGTAAAGAGAAATATTAAAAACTGCCAGATTTGAAAGTCACAAACATAAGTTCTAGAGAAAAAAATTAAGTGAATGTAACAGAATAAAAACCTGATTAAACAACAAGTTAGATATAACTGAAGGGAAATAATTAGTCATCTGTAAATTAAGAAATTCAAAGAGACAAAAGATGGAAAACATTGGTAGACTGAGATATAAAAAAGGAAATTATAAGGTCAGTCATGAAACTAACCGGAAGTTTATATAAGTAATAGTTTTAAAAATACGATAAAGCAATAGTCAAAAAGATAGTAGACCAATTTACAGAATTGGCAAAAGGGTTTATTTCATATATTCAGGATTTAATCCTATGCAGGATAAATTAAAATATATCAACATTTACATGTAAATTTAAACTGAAGGAAAAAATAAATAAAATAATTTTTAAAAGTAAGAAATAACAGAGAGTTTACCTACAAATAGACATAGACTGTCATCTTTTTGATAGCAGCAATGGAAGCTAGAATTCAGTGGATTAAACCTTTAAGCTTCTGGACAAAATGATTATAAACTTTGAATGATATATTCATTAAACTGTAGTCAAGGATTATGGATAAATAAAAATATGTCAAGCAAACATAATCTGAGCTCACTATCAATAATTCTCATTCAAAAAAGGAGTACACGTCAAAGTGCTTTAATGAAACAAAAACAAAAAAGGTCTGATATATAAAAAGAAATAGCATGAAAAAATGGTAAACATTTCTTTTGGGGCAATCTAAATAAACAGAATTTATAAAAAGAAAGAATCTTTAATGTGTGGACTCAAGAAAACTATATGAAAACTAGGAAACAATAACATGTAAGCTAGGAATGGGGTGAAGCATTCAGAGGTAAAACATGCTAAGATACTGGTGTTAGCGGGAAATAAATTCTGATTGCGAGAAACCAACTCTGCTGCAGATGTAGAAGGCTAGAAATAGCGTTACCCCAAACTTAACAGCATGAAAAATATCTGAATTTATTAGCAGGCTGATCTCACAGAGCAACGAAGTAGCCAGAAATCTAAGACCCTCCAAGGAGAGATAGGGCATTAGGACTAGCTGATTTATGGCTGTTCAAAAACGGTTTCAGACATCAAACAAAAGTGTAACAAGTATCCAGGATCCAGCTTTTTTTTTTTTTCAAATTGCTAAAGGGAATTTGAGAGCTCGAATAAGAATATAAAACTATTGGAGACTCTTGGATTACAGTGAGAAAGACTGGAGGTAGAGCTATAGACTGGAGAAATGTTCCCTTAAGGTATTTAAAAAGAGTGAAAAAACAAAACAGAAATCAAGAGATGTAGGAGAAATTAAAAGTCTAAAATATATGTAATTAGAGTTCCATAATGTGAAGAGGGAATGGGAAAGAAAAAGATATTTGGTGAGATAATGACTTAGAATTCCCCCATATAATCTAATTTTTCAAACTAAAGGTCCTGGAATTCCTTAGTACGCTAGTATGATAAATGGTTAAAATCCCCAAATAAAGAAAACAAAAGAAGGAAATCAACCAAATGCACATGCACACACACACACACACACACGTAAAGCATGCAAAGACCTAGACACACCGTATTCAAACTACTGAGATTTAAAGATAAAGGGAAAATATGTTAGCCAGAGAAATAAGACCAAGTGAAAGACAGGAACAAATATAAGAAGTAAAGCAGAGGTCTCAAAAATTTTGCAAAAGCAGATGGAGGGACCTCTTCAAAATACTGTGGGAAAAAAAATTTAAGGCCACAATCACAAATTCTACACCCAGCAATATCTTTCACAACTGAAGATGAAATCAAGATTTTTTTGAGATAATGAATAGCTTAGAGAATCCATCTGCAGTAGACATGCACTGAAAAGAAATGTGAAGGTTCTTCCAACAGAAGAAACATAATGCCAAATAGATATCTGTATATACAAAAAGAAATAATTTCTCTGGAAATGATGTAAATGAATGTAGATATAAAATATATTTTCCTTATTTTTAATTCTTCTGCAATTGAGTGTGTAAAGCAAAACTACTGACAATAATCTGCCAAATTTAATAGCACATGTAATATTAAAATGTTTGATAACAAAGGCACAAACTGTGGGAGTAACCTACATTATACATCAAAAAGCACATTGTCTGAAGGCAAAATATGATTAATTAAAGATTCATATTGTAAATCATTGGACAACTATTAAACCAAGTTTTAAATGGGCATATAAAATGTAAGCAAAAGTTGGAGATAAAAGTGGAATATCAATAATATACTGTTCCATTACTGTAGCTTTATACTGTTCTGTATTGTGTAATGTTGTATTCCAAATTTGTTATCCAAAATTGTCGTCTATTTTTTAAATGTTTTTTAGAGAAGCTGTGGTTTTAGAGAAAAACCATGCACAAAAGAGAGGTCTCCCATATACCACCTAATTATCAACACTATTCATTGAAGTGGTACATTTGTTAAAATTGATGAAAGTCCAATTTTGAAATTTTTCTATTAATTATAATCCTTGGTTCAAATTAAGGCTCAAATTCAGTTCTGGTAATTATGTTTATCACCATCCCTTACCAAAATTTTCCATTATCCCAAACATAAACTCTGTACGTTTTAAGACTTAACTCTCTCTTGCCTATTCCCACCACATTTTTTTCTAGTAAAGTCTAGATTCTGACTCTAAGATTTTGCTCAGGCTAATTTTTTCATATCAGTAAGATCAAACAGTATTTGTCCTTTTATATCTAACTTACTAAACTCAGCATGATGTGTTCAAGTTTCCTCATGTTGTTACATGTACCTGAACTTCATTCCTACTTAGGGCTGAATAATAGTCCACTGTTTGGAATAATTCCTTTACATCCTTTCAATTTCAATATGTATAGTTTTGATTTTACTGTGATTCTCTTGTAAACAACATATAGTTGGGTCATGCTTTTTTATCCATTCTGCCATACTCTGTCTTTAAATAAAAAAAGAAATTGTGATTTATTTATTCAGTGAAATACAATTTAGCAATGAGCATGAACAAACAATATTTGTGACTCACGTAAATGTAATGTCCAACAAAATCAGAAACAAATGCATACTTATTGTATGATTTCATTTATACAAATTTCAAAAAGAGGCAAAGGTGATCTATAGCGTTAAAAGTCAGGATAGTTACTCTGGGGGAGGAGTGGGTAACAACTGGAAGGGACATGAAGGAGACTTTTAGGATGATGAAAATGTAACTCTTTCTGGGTGGTATTTGCTTAGGTGTGTTTACTTTGTAAAAATTCACTGAAATATATACTTAATGCATACATATGCACAATGCATATACTTTTCTATAAGCCTTTTATTTTCTTATAAGAATAAAAAATGAAGGAGTAAAACTTTGAAGTCTCTGTGTTTTCAAGGTCATCTATTACTAGTTTTTCTATATAAGGAACAAGAATTTTCTTGATCACATTCATTTGCCTAGCCTAAATGAATTTTTAAAAAAACAATTTTAATCATAAACCATACAATTCATCCAAAGTGTGCAACAATCAGTAGCTCTCTGTATAATCACAGATTTGTTTATTCATCAACACAATCAATTTTCGAACATATTCACTGCTCAAAAAATAAACCCATACCACTTATATCCCTCTATTATTGACACTTGGCATTGGTGTGCTACCTTTGTTACAATGGAGGAAAGACTATTACAATGTTACTGATAACTATAGCTATAAAATGCACTAGGTATTTTTCCCATACGCCACCCTATTATTAACATCTTGTAATAGTAACACTTTAGAGATGGGAATTTGTTCTAGTCCATAGAAGGACATTCTTATATTTGTTCTATTAACCACAGTTATTGTCCACAACAGGGTTTATTGTGTTATACAGTCCCATGTTTTATCCTCTAGCTTTCCTTCTAGTGACATACGTGACCCTAAACTTCCCCTTTAATCACAATCAGACCCATAATTCAACACTGCAAATTACATTAGCATAATATGCTAACATCACCTCTACCCATTTCCAAACATTTACAATCTATCTTATTAAAAATTCTGCATAAATTAAGCATTAGCTCCCCATTCTCTACCCTCATTCTACCTCCTGGTAAACTATATTCTAAAATTTAATTCTGTGAGTTTGCTCATTGTAACTAGTTCCTATTAGTGAGATGGTATGATATGTACTTTTTTGTGCCTGGCTTATTTCACTCAACATAATGTCCTCAAAGTTCTTCCATGCTGTTTATAAGAACTTCATCCCTTCTTACAGCTGAATAATATTCCATCATATGCATATACCATATTTTGTTTAGCCAGTCATTGATTGATGAACAGTTGGATTATGTGTTAGTCAGGGTTCTCTAGGGAAACAGAACAGACAGGAGATAGTAAATAGCCTAAGATTTTATAAAATTGTCTCATGCAACTGTGGGGATGTACTAGTCCAAATTCTATAGGGCAGGCTGCAAACCAAGGGCTCTGATGAAGGTCCATGATGAGTTTCCCAGAGGATGCTGACTGTTTGAAGTAGAAATAGGAATTCTCTCTCTGAATGCTGAAATCACTTCCCCTTTCAAGGCCTTCAACTGACTGGATGAGACGTCACTCATTGCCAAGAGTAATCTTCTTGGTTGATTGTAGATGTAAGCAGCCATCTATGTAATCAACTCACTGATGATTAAAATTCATAAAATGCTATTGTATTACAATTAGCCCATTCTTGCTTGTCCAAACAACTGGGCATCTTTACTTGGCCAAGTTGACGTATTAACCTAACCATCACAGTCCAGCCCTTGTCAAAGGCAGCGATATATGTCACCTTAAACCATACTCAGTCTCTAAATAAATAAATATATATATATATGTATGTATGTATGTATGTATGTATTTCCATCTAACAATATTCAGCTGTCTTGCATACAACCAGAAATGCACTAAATCCCTTCAGAATAGGGTATAAGTCCTTGGGTAATATTCACTCTTAAACTTGACATTCTTAAGTACTACAGAATGAAACTAATACAACTTATGCCATAAGTGTTAAGGTAGAAAGAAAAGATATTCATTTTATGTACATATACAAACATACTCAAAACAAAACAAAGAAGAAATATTCATAGTTGTATTAGTCTACCAAATGGGTGCTGATACAAAATACCAGAAATCTGTTGGCTTTAATAAAGGGTAATTATTTTATCTAAAAGCTTACAATACAAGGCTGTGGGAAGTCCAACTCAAGGTACCAAGTCAGCAGTCTTATGTTGAAGCAAGATAGCAGGTGATCTCTGCCTGGTCTTCATGCCTTGGCTTCCTCTTCATATTAAGGCTCCATGGAGATCAGCTATAAGCTATCAGGTGAATAGCTCATCTTTCCCTGGGGCACCAGAATAAAAAATGACAGAGCTCTCCTTCTTTCAGTTTGTCATCTTAAATGAGTGTCCATTTATATTGACTTACCTGAGTCAATTGACTCACCTGAGTCATGCCTTATTGATTTTATCCAATCAAAGCCCTAATCTTAACAAGTTTATTAATAAAGACCCCCTCAGCTGAATCCAATTTACTCAAAGGGTATGAAATCAGAAGAATAGATTAGTTTACAAACAAAATCTTTCTCTTTTGGGGAGTTAAAAAATTACTCAAACTACCACAATGACCATTACAGTCCTCATTTCTGTAACTACTTACATGGCTGAAGTTCATATTTATAATTACCTTCTTCCACTACCCATTCTGTGGTCTCTTTACCTTTAGCAAGCACTTCAGTTGGCCTTGATTCTTTGCCTAGTGAGGTGACCCAAACTTTCATTCCTGAAAATTTGACCATTGTTAATCCTGTCTGGATTGGGTTGCAATTTCCCATTGATTTTAATCATAGAGCATGGTAGTACTATCAATCCAGCTGCTTCAGGATGATGGGGAGCATGGTAAGATCAGTGAATTCCATGAGCATGTGCCCATTCCCACACATCACTTGTGAAGATATTTCCTTGACCAGAAGCAATGCTCTGTGGAATACCACTGTGGTGGATAAGACATTCAGTAAATCCATGAATAATAGTTTTGGAAGAAACATTGCATGAAGAGAAAGCAAACCCATATCTGGAGTATTTATCTCTTCCAGTTAGAACAAATTGCCTCCCTTTCCATGATGAAAGTAGTCCAATGTAATCAACCTGCCACCAGGTAGCAGGTTGATCACCTTGGGGAATGGTGCCATATTAAGGGCTGATGGTGGGTCTCTGCTGCTGGCAGATTGGGCATTAAGCAGTGGCTGTAGCCAACATGGCCTTGGTGAGGGGAAGCTTATGTTGCTGAGCCCATGTGAATAATGCCACTGTGAAAATCCATGTGCAAATATCTGTTCACAGCCCTGCTTTCAGATCTGAGTATACATGGAGTAGTAAGATTGCAAGATCATACGGAATTCTGTACTTAGGTTCCTGAGGAACCACAAAACTGTTCTCCATAGTAGCTATGCTATTCTACTATGCCACAACCAGCAATAAATAAGTGCTCCTATTTCTCCACATCCTCTCCAACACTTGTACATTGCTGTTTTTTTAAATAGTGGTCATTCTAGAAAGTGTGAAATTATATCTCATTGTGGTTTTGATTTGCATTTCCCTAATAGCCACTGTTGTTGAACAGCTTTTCATGTATGTTTTAGGAGTTTGTATTTTGTCCTTGGAAAATTGTTTATTCAAATCTTTTGCCGATTTTTTATTTGAGTTTGTCTTTTTATTGTTGAGTTAGAAGATTTCTTTATATGTTCTGGATATTAAACTCTTATGAAATATGTGGCTTCCAAATAGTTTCTTCCATTGAGTAGGCTGCCTTTTCACTTTCTGGAAAAAGTCCTTTGAAGCACAAAAGTATTTAATTTTGAGGCAGTTCCATTTTATCCATTATTTTTTCTTTCATTGCTTGTATGTTGGGTGTAAAGTCTAAGAAATCACCACCTACCAAAAGGTCTTGAAGATTCTTCCCTACATTTTCTTCTAGGAGTTTTATGGTCATGGCTCTTATATTTAGGTCTTTGATCCACTTTGAGTTAATTTTTATATAAGATGTGAGATAATGATCCTTTTTCATCCCTTTGTATATGGACATCCAGTTTTCCAAGTGCCAATTTTTGAAGAGACTCTTCTTTCCCAGTTGAGTAGATTTGGCAACCTTGTAAAAACTCAACTATAGATGTGAGGGTCAATTTCTGAACTCTCCATTCAATTTCATTCATCAATATATCTATCCTTCTGCCAGTATCATACTGTTTTAATCACGGTAGCTTTGTAGCTTTCTAATATGCTTTAAGGCCAGGAAGTGTGAGTCTTCCTACTTCTCTCTTCTTTCTCAAAATGTTTTTGATCCTTTACCATTCCAAATAAATTTGATAATTGGCTTTTCCTTTTCTGAAAAATAGACTGTCAGAATTTTGATTGGGATTGTATTGAATCTGTAAGTTAATTTGGGTAGAGTTGACATTTTATTAATATTTAGCCTTCTAATCCATGAATATATTTATTTCAGTCTTTTATTTCTTTTAGCAATATTTTGTAGTTTTCTGTATAAAGGTCCTTTACATCCTTAGTTAAATTTATTCCTAGATATTGGATTACTTTATTTCCTATTGTAAATGGAAAGTTTACTTGGTTTTCTCAGATTGCTCATGACTAATGTATGGAAACACTATTGAATTTGCATGTTGATCTTTTATCCTGCTACTATGCCAACCTCATTTATTAGCTCTAGTAACTTTGTTGTTTTTCAGGACATTCTAAATAAGGGATCATTGCATCTGCAAATAGTGAAAATTTTACTTTTACCTTTCCCATTTGGTTCCCAACTGCTCTCTTTAGAACTTCTGAAAAAATGTTGAATAAAATTGGTAACATTGTTATCCTGGTTTGGTTCCATATCTTAGAGGGAAAGGTTTCAGTCTTTTCACCATTGAGTACAATGTTAGCTGTGGGTTTTTCACATGTGCCCTTTATCATGTTGAAGAAGTTTCTTTATATTCCTATCTCTCAAAATGTTTTAATAAAGAAAGGATGCTCAATCTTGTTGGTCAGTCAAGGTGATCATGTGATTTTTCCCCTTTGATTTGTTAATGTCGTTATTACATTGATTTTCTTGTGCTGATCACCCTTGCATACCTGGGATAAAACCCACTTGATCATGGTGTCCAATTCCTTTAATGTGCTGTTGAATTTGATTCATAAGTATTTTATCAGGTCAACCACCACAACATGGAGCCTAGAGTGTCTACAACTAGAAGCGGGAAGAGTGCATCCAGTACCCATGTGCAATCTAAGCCCTCACTTGACATAGGTGTGCAATGGACACAACCAATCCAATGTCCACAGAGAAAATGTGGAATGGGTGTGGGAACGGTAGCCATGGGGGCTGCTGGGTGTGGGGAACAGGAGGAAGAGATGAGATGTGGAGGCGTTTTCGGGACGTGGAGTTGTCCTGGATAGTGCTTCACGGACAATTACGGGACACTGTAGATCCCCCCAGGGCCCACTGGATGGAACGTGAGAGAGTCTGGGCTATGATGTGGACCATTGACTATGGGGTGCAGTGATGCTCAGAGATGAACTTACCAGGTGCAATGGATGTATCACGATGATGGGAGAGAGTGTTGCTGTGGGGGGAGTGGGGGGCGGGGGCGGTGGGGTTGAATGGGACCTCATATATTTTTTTTAATGTAATTTAAAAAAATAATAATAAATAAATATTTTAAAAATAATAATAATAAAAATTTTTAAAAAAGTATTTTATTGAGGATTTTTACATCTATATTCATTAGATAAATTGGTCTGTAATTTTCTTTTCTTCTAATACTACTGTAGAGACATCTATTTCTCCCTTCTGTTTTGCCAGAGATTGCTAATGTATTTTGGGACACACTGGTTAGGTGCATAAATATTCAAGTTTGTTATTTTTTCTAGTGGATTTCCCTTATATTAATATATGATGTCCTTTGCCTCCTATAATAGTTCTGCATTTCAAGTTCATTATTTTTTCTAGTGGATTTCCCTTATATTAATATACGATGTCCTTTGCCTCTTCTAATAGTTCTGCATTTCAAGTCTATTTTCCCCAAAATTAACACAGGCACCCCAGCTTTTTCTTTTATTACTGTTTGCATGGAATAGCTTTCTCCAGTCTTTCACTTTCAACCTATTTGTGTCCTTGGGTACAAGTTGAGTCTTATAGACAGCATATAGATGGATCGTAGATTTTTTAACCAATATTCTAATATGTGTCTTTTGAATGGGGAGTTTAAGCCATTAATATCCAACATTATTACTTACTTCAACAATTTTATCCCTTGTTATTTAAATTTCATATCTTAATTTTTTTTCTATTTTTACCCATTCTGTCACTCTTACAAATAATCTTCATTTCTGCAGTATCCTCCAAGCCTCTTTCTCCTCTCTTTTCCTTTCAGCCTGCAGAACTCCTTATAATATTTCTTTTAGTGCACATCTTTTGTTAATGAACTCTCTCAGTCTTAGTTTCTCTGTAAGAATTTTATAGTTTTCTTCATTTTTGAAGGGGAGTTTTGCCAAGGAAAGTATCCGTGGCTGGCAGTTTTCAATTTCAATACTTTAAGCCTTTTATGCTAATTTCCCATCTCTTTTAACAAATCATTTTTATCAATACAGATTAATAAAGCATGAATCTATCCAAACTATATAAACAATACTATTTGGTGTAATCACATATTTCTGCATTCATCACTTTAAACATTCTTAGAGCACATTCATTATTCCAACAATAATAATAATAAACAAAAACAATCAAAACTCATCACCTCTCAATCTGTCTATGATTTCCTTACCATATATAGTAGCTATTCTTTTTCCTTCTTTCTAGTATATTTATATTTTGTAAAAACAGTCATATATGCAATATCATCCATATTTGTGTTTTACATGAGGATCCCCCACGTTTTTTTGTACATGCTACAAGTTATACCTTTGTACATTTTATGTCCTAAGGCAAAGATTTACCATTACTTTTGATGCATTTGCATTTTAGAACCTGTGGGAAGAAAGAAGTGGAGCTACATATCAAACATGCAATACATTAAGACTGGCATTTATACTTACCTATATGGTTGTATTTACCAAGTGTCTTTATTTCTTTATGTAGTTTTGACTCACTGTCTAGTGGCCTTTTCTTTTAGTATAGAAGAACTCCCTTTAGTATTGCTTGTAGGGCAACTCTAGCATTGATGCACTCTATCAACTTTTATCTGAGAATGTCTTAGTCTTTCCCTTCTTTTTGAAAAAAAAAAAAATGTCACCAGGATATAAAGTTCTTCATTGGTAATTGTTTTCTTCCACACTTTAAATATTTCAACCCACTGCCTTCTTGCCTGCATGGTTTCTAATGAAAAATTGGCATTTAACCTAATTGAGACTCCCTGTACATAACACATTGCTTTTCTGTTGCATCTTTCAGAACTCTGTGATTGTCCTTAGCATGCAGCAGTTTGATAAGTATGTGACAAGGAGTACTGTTCTTCAAGTTCATCCTCTTTGGTGTTCTGGGACTAATTGGATGTGCATAATCTCATGTTTTTCTATGTTTGCCAACATTCCTGTTATTATTTCTTTGAATATTCCTTCTGCTCCTTTTTCTCTTTCTTCTCCTTCTGAGATTCCCATTATATGTGTATTGGTACACTTGATGGTGTCCCACAAGTCCTTTAGGCTCTGTTCTTTTGTTCTTATTTTTTATCTTTCTGCTCCTCAGTGTGACTCATTACTAATGTCTTGTCTTTGAGTTCATTGATTTTTTTCTTCTGCCAGCACCAAGCTGCCATTTAAACCCTCTTGGGAAGTTTTCACTTCGGTTATTTTGGCCTTCAACTCCAGTATTGTTTTGTTTCTTTTCAAATTTCTATGTCTTTGTTGAGATTCTCATATTGTTCATTCATTGTTTCCCTAATATTCTTTAGTTTTTTGTCTGTATTTATTTTCATCTCCTTGAGTATATTGATGATTATTTTTTAAAAATTCTTTGTCTGGTATGTACACAATCTGGTATTCTTTGTTGATGTTTTCTGCATTTTTATCCTCTTCCTTTGAATGGGGCATGATTTCCAGTTTCTTTGTTTGTCTTGTAATCTTTTTCCCAATGCTGTGCATTTTAATATTTTAAAATGTTAACTCTGGGATTTATTCTCTGGGATCCATTTCTTGATTTTGTAACTAGGTGGTGCTATTATAGAGAGTTTATTGAGAGGCATCCCTCCTATCAGGAAGGTCAGCCCAAGACAAATGCAAAGTGCAGGGTCCTCCTTGTCTTTTCTGTGCATGTGTCTTGTCCTGGGCGTGTGCTAAGTAGCTAGCGGTTTTAGGATTAGCTTAGCGGTCTTTGAATGTTCCCTCTACTTCCCAGGAAACAGATCTTCTCCCTCTCCTGTATCTTCCAGTACAGAACTTAAAGCAGGTATGCTTTTGCCCCAGGCAGTTTTACTCTGACTGTTTCTTACACTGCCTTCCTTTTCTCAAGCTATTTTTACCTAAAGGGTAAAATTTGCATATATTGTATTACTTGAACTGCATAATATATATCACTTTATGGTAAGATGCAGATTGCAACATCTGGCAAATCTGGCTATAACTATGCATAATTTGAGAAGTGAATAAGACCACAGTGGACAGTCTCGGCTAAATATTTAGTATGTTCTTAGAGCACACTTAATTGTTGTAATGTTATGAAATTGTTAGATGCTTTAAGGGAAATAGCTACAAGAAAATCAGACAAATTATTTAGGTTTTGAACTTCCCATCATAGTGATCCTATATTAAAATATGAAATAGCCCCACTGGTTAGAAATATAGAGTTATGTAGCTATAAGTTGTTCATGTCCTAGTGCAGATCTTAAAGTATAATAGGAAGAATTCCATGAGGATGTTTCTGAGAGGTATTCCAACTTCAAGTAAAAGTGAAAGTCTTCCTCTCCTCACTCCCCATCCAGAGAGAAAGAGTTCTCATTAGATCAAAGCCTAAGAATTTTTCTATAGTATTAGGTTTCTGGTCTTTAATGAGAGGAATATTTGTCTGGGTTGATTTGGCTGGTATTTTGTGATAAGACAGCACTTTGGAAAGCTTCCTTTGCTATTCTCTCTCAGGTTCTTTCTCCAAAGAGGCTGTGCAGTAAAATGACCTCGAGACCATTTAACTCCTAAATGACCAAGTGTAAAAGTGAGTTCTGAAAAGGAGAAGTCAAGGAAAATACTATTTAAATTTTATTTTATATGTAGCCATTTGATAGTTTTTATGAATTCCAAAAATAGATATTGGATTATGCTGGTAAACTGGTCTGTTCCTCTGGGCATATCATATTGGATTGGATTCAGAGGTTTCACTCTTAACTTGATTAAATCATGATGAAGTCTTTGATTGTGCCATGTCAGCAGGAAGTTGAGTCCCCACCCTCTTGGTGGGTAGAAACTCACTGAGAAAACAACAAACCAGAGGAGTTAGGGAAAGTTCTTCCAGGAGCCCAGGAGAAGAACACAGAGGAATAGAGATAGCTCCATAGACACGGAAGAGGTCCTGGGAATAGATGAGCCGTTAGTCTGATAATCTACAGCTGGGCTTGCGGAGCAAGCAGAGTAGCTGAGCCTGAGGAGAAATGAGCCCTGGGAGAGAGATTAGATTATCCCAGCCAGTAACTGATACTGGAAGAAGCTGGGACCATGAAGCCTGAAGAGGAAGAGGAAGTCTGGACCCTTGCAGACATCAGCAGCCATCTTGCTCTAACATGTGACAAGAAACTTTGGTGAAAAAATAATTTATGCTTTATGGCCTTGTAACTGTAAGCTTCTACCCCAAATAAATACCCTTTTACAAAAGCAAACAGATTTCTGGTATTTTGCATCATCACCCTTTTGGCTGACTAATACATTAGATAATTCTTATTCTAAGGGATGAGAATATTTATCATATTAATTACAACTCAGCAAAGTTCACCAGAGAATGTAACTAAACAAAGATTGGGGCCCAAACCTCAGTGAATGATAAACTGAGCATCCTCAGTGCTAGAAATACATCTCAGGGAGGCTAATAATTAGTAATACTACTAAAATATGTTTCAATCAAAGGCATAGCAAATAAATTTATTTTAAAGTACTGAATAGTATATTTTGTGTCATAAAAGTGGTAGAAATAAAAGAAGAAAAAAGAGCACAATAAATAATAATAAATAATAAAGAAAAGCCTACTTTTGTGGCTTGGAACTATGTGCCCTAGAAAAAAATGTTCTAAAACTCATTTCATCCCTGTAGGTGTGCGCTCATTGTAAGTAGGACCTTTTGATGAGGTTTCTTAAATTAAGGTGTGGCCCAACTCAATCCGGATGTGTTTTAATCCTATGACTGGAGTCCTTTATAAGCAGAATAAAATTCAGTCAGAGGGAAAATCACAGTAGAACAACCAGAAGCTGAAAGTCAACAGAACTCAGAAGAGAAAAGAAAGACCAAGAGAGATCACCATGTGCATTACTTTGTGACAGAGGTCCCAAAAATCAAGGACATTAGAAGCCAGCCTCAGAATGTCAGTCTTTGGGAAGAAAGTATTGCCTTAATAATGCCTTGATTTGGATTTCTCCTATCCTTAAAATGATGAGCCAATAAAATCCCATTGTTTAAGCCAGTCCATTGCATGGTATTTGCTTTAGCAATGAGAAGCTAAAACACCTACTTAAGATGAAAGATGAAATTCAGTACCACATTAACTGCATTAAGAATTCACTCAAGTTCCTTGTATGAGAGAGACAAGGTTCATGAAATTCAAATAAAGGATAAGTGTGTTAAAAGATAATTTTCTTCACCTCTATGTAGAGAGAGGATTTCGATTCCACATGGCTGATGGATGCAATTCTCTTGCTTGCAGGCACTCTCAGCTCCCTGGAGTGGTGGTTGACCTTCACCTTCCTGTTAGCTAGCTGGGGTAAGTCCAATGAACCAGAGGGTAGGAGTTGCAAGTCTGCTGAGGCTCAGGGTCCACAGGACAGAGGAATAGAGTATGGATTAGAGTGGACTTAATGATATTCTACTATGGGAATATTGTGGTTAGTAATGGAAGAAATTGTAGCATTGATATGGAGAAAGTGGCCATGGTAGTTGCTGAGGGTAGGAAGAGGGAAGAAGAGATATGATGTGGGGACATTTTCAGGACTTGGAGTTGTCCTGGGTGGTACTGCAGGGACAGATGCTGGACTTTGTATGTCCTGCCATGGCCTACTGGGTGGACTGGGGGAGAGTGTAAACTACAATGTAAACCATTATCCATGTAATGCAGCAGTGCTCCAAAATGTATTCACCAAATGCAATGAATGTGCCATGATGATGAAAGAGATTGTTGATGTGGGAGGAGTGAGGTGAGGGGGGTGGGGGGTATATGGGGACCTCTTTTATTTTTCTAATGTAACATTTTTAAAAAATAGAGAAAAAAGATATTTCTAACATGCATGCATACACACATACACATGCACAAATACACAAAGTCACACCCTCACAGAATCAGACTGTGCTCAACCCCTCTACATGCAAAGAAGGAAACATGAGTATTAAGAGACATGTACTAGGAGGTCCGTGGTTCAAACCCTGGACCTCCTTGACCCGTGTGGAGCTGGCCCATGCGCAGTGCTGATGCGTGCAAGGAGTGTCATGCCACGCAGGAATGTCCCCTGTGGAGGGAAGCCCCATGCGCAAGAAGTGCGCCCCGTAAGGAGAGCCGCCCAGCGGGAAAGAAAGTGCAGCCTGCCCAGGAATGGTGTCGCACACACGGAGAACTGACACAACAAGATGACGCAATAAAAAAGGAACACAGATTCCCATGCTGCTGACAACAGAAGCAAACAAAGAAGACACAGCAAATAGACACAGAGAACAGACAACCGGGGTGGGGGGAAAGGGGAAATAAATAAATAAATAAATCTTTAAAAAAAAAAAGAGAGACAGGTACTGCTATGGACAGTGCTAATGCTATGTTTTGTGTCAGGTGTTCCAGATCTTGATACATATTAGGAGTGAACATCTATTCTAGGAATATATGTTTATGACTCCCAGGAGTAACTAGTATATTTCTCTTCCTGTGCCTATAAATATTGGGAAAAGGTAGAATCTAATATAACAGTAAAAAAGGATCCTCTCCCAATTCCCTATGCAAAAAGCCCTTTCCTTTGCTTATAAAACAGAATCACATTATAGTTTTTATTTCCTCAAAAATAAAGTATCTTCCAAATAACATTGTCTTTCTTATTAGTAATTTCATAAGCTCTGATACAAAGCAGTATACTTGCAAGTGCAAGGCATTCATGAAATAGATTTGATTTAGATATTGGCAAAAAGACAATGAGTTAGTGACATGGAAATCGTATATTATCTGTAAGAGAATGTAATTTTTGTCTATTTTTAAGTAATCAGAATAACTGCTGTATTTTTCGTTAATTTGTAGTCCCTTTTAATTCTTTAATTGATAAATTCAATATCCTTTTCCCAGTCTAACTAAGGGCATTTATTACTATTAAAAATGGATAAATTAATATATTGAAATATATAGAGGAAAATGTGTTACTTCATCTTAATAACAACATTCTTTCTTATAACCCATGTTCATAGAATTATAGCAGAATATTTTATTGATTTAAGCATTTTAACCAAAAACAGGTCAGTGAAAGTGTCAGTCAAACCAGTTGCCTTCCTAAATTCATAAGTCAACTCCTTTAAAATGGAACTTCTACTACATATAATTATTCATAAGCTTACATTTTAGCTGTGAATGAAACAACATAAAGCAAAAATGTTACAAACTTTCAAGAATGTAGTTCTTCCTATATTAATATAAAGCAATGTTCTATTTGCAATCACATCTGATAAGATGCTAATTAATTCCTTTGTAAATTATTGAATTACCGTATGCATTGTAATTCCAGTTGATGCATAATAGAGTACAACTTAATTCAGTGTACCTTATTCTTGAAAAATATCTGACAAAATATAATATTATGCCAGGTAATTTAAATAGATAAGTAATGTATAGAATTTAAAATTAAGATAAAATTTTTGTCTATCAAAGCATTTACTCTGCTCCAGTTAAATTAGTATTGTAGGCACAGAAACCTGCACTTGAATAGATTGATGTCAAGAGAAATATGAGGTGGAAGTCTTCAAGGACAATATCCCCATGATTGCTCTCATATGGAGGTCCTTGCTCATCTTACTCAGGTGAAGAAGTTTTTGAAGACTGCAAACATGGGGAAAAGTTGCAGATAAGAATTCCAACCATCTGAAGATATTTTATTTGGTACAACTGTGTGGAAAGGAATGTCTATGATTTGAGTATGTGAGTAGACACTATCAGTGAGCATATAATATACCAGGACTTCCTACAAGTATTCTTGTGAAATATATCATGATGATTCTTTCCATGAAGAAGAGCAAGTTATGTTTTGAGGAACTATTTTATCTATAACAAGGCATCCGTTTTACCTAAAATTCTAAGTGGGGGGAATGAAATGTCTGAAATCTCTTGACTACTCCAGCTCCTTATGGGAGTAAGAAATCATTCTTCATCCTTCCAACTTTCAATATCCATATGATCCAGGGCATATTACTAAACTGCTAGCTCTACGGCCTCTGTTTGTATATGTGTGTGTATGTGCAAGTATTCTACACACCACTTTACATTATATCAATTAAAATCATAGAAAACATTTATGGGAAATGATGAGTTATGCTAGATAGCATTGCTTACCTTGCTTACTAGTCTATCTTCTTAATGCATATTTTGCATAACTTGTTAAATTTGTTTAGATTTTAGCAAATCAGATGTTATATGCCTAAAAAAAGTGATTATTTATGTGACAATGTAGTTGATTCCTAAAAACAGTTTAAAGCAAAGCTATAGTTTATTTGCTCATATAACAAATATTTATTGAACATACACAATGAACCAAACACTGTCTTAAGTAAGACAAGGGTCCTTACCTCAGGAGCTTAGTTAATGTGCAAAAAAATGGTAAATCAACTAATAAATATAATACAATATTACAAGGGTCTTTATCTTTATTGTAAAATGTTGTCTAGGGGAGAGAGTAATAATTGCCTCAAGGAAACAAAAAAATATAGTAATGGTTTGTTGAGTGGATGTCCTGACATAGGTGATAGGAATTCAATTAAATATTAAAGAATAAATGAGTATTTTCCTTTAAGAAGATTAGAACCATCCTGTTTGAAAAAAATTATAAGGAGTTTAAATAGTTGTTTGTGTGTGTGTGAAAGAGAGAGAGAAAGACAGAGTGAGAATGAGGGGATGAGAGAGAGAGAGATTGTCTGAAAAGGTGAGCAGATCCAGGATCATATAACCAATGGTTCACTTGTTACTACAAAGCTCTTGAATTTCCCACTGATACTCTAGATCTCTGCTTTTAAAAGTATTTTTAGTGAGAGTAGAAGAGAAGAAGAAATTATGTTAGATGTGTAGTCCTTATTAGGTAAAGGATGTACATTTATCTCAGAGAACATGGGAGTTAACAGATATTTTAAAATAAGACAATGGCATAATCTTTTCTAAGTTAATAATGGAAATAATATATAGCAGAGGAAAATAGAGAAAAAACAAAATTTGGAGATGAAGAGATGAGATGTTGATAGCTGAAAAACTACTACTTGTAGCTATTATAGAAAGAAGATAAATGAATTTTACTTAAGTTTTGGAGAGACAATTGAAATAATTAGTTTTATATTTGATTTAAGATAGTAAGAAAATACAAAATACTTTTCCCAACTGCTTGTTTTAGCATATCATGTTTTATTCACTTGGGAAAATCTTAAAATTTTATTTTATTTGTATCTCTTCTCTAAAGAGACTGATGACTATTCAGGCACCAATAATAAACAATTGGGTATTTTACAGAGAAAGCTTTTCTTCTTTTAAACACCTTCTCTATTATTTTCTGACTACTTAAGGGCACATATTTTATGTCTTTCAATTTTTTTCTTATATTTTAGCATGCTCCATAGCAAGTAGAATATACTCAATTTTTGTCTTAAATGAAATGCATTTTAGTAAATGAAAAAAATAAGAATGACTGGCTCCAAAAATTGAATGGGTGGTGATGCCATTCCCCAAAATTAGGAGGACAAACAGGTTATAGGGGCAGAGTTTTAAATTTTTTATTGTAATCAATTTGTTAAAACATCAAAATAAATATCCCAAATAAAGACTTGGGAATAAACTTCAAATATTTGAAAAGTACTTAAACTTAAGATTTGGATTTGGAAGTAGTCACCAAATCAAAAATAGTATTTAAAGGCATGGAGATTAAGGGAATAACCAAGGGAAGAACATATAAATCATTAATGTAGAAGAGCTTTGGCAAGATCCTGAGCAAAACCAATGCCATAGGATTGAACACAAGATACAAGGATTTAGAATGATAAGAGAAGAATTGGTAAAGAATTACATCATCACAGTAGAGATGGAAGAAAAAGACATAAAAAAAAGAACAAGCAGAAGATTGACTTCCAGTACATCAGCATGAGAATCTCCACTGAACAGAAACACTTAGATATCTGGAAGAAAATGCGTTTTTTTTAAAAAATCAACCATTTGGAAATAAGAGGGGCAGTGAATGGAAAAATATCTATTCAATGTACAGTATGAAAATTTGGGACTGACTTCATGTGCAACAGAGCATTAAGAAGTTTAAATCTGAGAAGAAGTTTAAGCCTGAGGGCATTTTCAAGAACAATGGACATTTTAGTGAAAAGCAATTGGGAGGAGATTAAAGGATTTAATAAAGATACAGCCTTAGATGACTAGCTGGCTAGCTCACAGGAGAGAACCTGGCGGTAAAACCTCTGAAAGGAGACTTCCAGGAGTCAAAACAATTATCAAACACTCACCTAAGAAATAATTCCATTGAAAGAGTTGCAATTTGATTATTTTGCAGAGGAAATTAAGTCCTGGGACACTTTTTGAAAATACTAGAGCAATCACCCTGACAATTAATAGAGTTTAGTAGTTGGGTGTGGTCAGGGAAAACGTAGAAGAGAATTCACCACCAACACTGTCATCCCAGGGAGACCGTGTGCATACCCAAAGCTATGCCTCCCAGAGAAGCAACATCAGTGCCTTAACACTGTGGTGGCGGGAGGAGGCGGTAATAGTGTTCATTAAAATAATTCAGCCAATCACTGAATAAATAAACAAGCAAACAACAATAACCAGCCATGGAATGGGGAGAGGGGACTAGTACCCAAATTTGCTAAATTATCTAAATTGCCCAGATTCCAAAAAATTTATTAGGCACAGGGAGAAAGAGAAAAGTATGACCCATACATTAGAAAATAAACACAGGCAACAGAAACTGTGAGAGTGACCAGCTGTTGAATTAACAGGAAAATATTTGATAGTAGACATTGTAAATATGTTCATTAAATTAAAGGAAAATGTGAAAAAATAGTTATGGGAAGGCATGATGACAATATCATATTAAATAGAGAATATATATCAAGAGATAGGAATTATATAAAAGAAACCTAATCAAAATTATGGAATTGAAAATCACAATAACTGAAATTTTAAAACTCCACTAAAGCAGCTTAACAGTAGATGTGAACTGGCAGATGAAAAAAAGTGAACTTTAAGTTAGATCAACAGAGATCATTCAGGCTGTTTTTAGTTTTCTGGCTGCTTAAGCGAATAACATGCAATGGTCTGACTTAAACAATGGGAATTTTATGGCTCTTGGGTTTGAGGCTGTAAGTCCAAAATTAAGTTGTCATGAAAGTGATGCTTTCTCCCTGAATACTGTAGCCTTCTGGGGCTGGCTTCCAGTGATACTTGGTCCTTGGATTTTTGGTTATCTAGCAGTGGCTTGGTGACCTCTTCTGACTTCTAGTTCCATTGACTTCTAACTTCTGGAAGTTGTCTTTCTAAGGCCTTCAGTAATGGATTAAGACTCATTGTGATTTAGCTAAACCACCCCTTAAAAAAATAACCTCATCAAAAGTCCTATTTACAAGGGTTCATATCCACAGCAATGGATTAATTTTAAGAAAATGCCTCTCTGGGGTACATAGCTCCAAATGACCATAGTCTGCCTCTGGACCCACAAAAGACATATTCTTTCAACAAACAAAATACATTTAATCCATCACAATATTGCAAAAGCCTAGAATCATTTCAGTAACAATGCTAAGTACAAAGTCTCATCGAAATCAGTTATAATGTAGTCTGCACTGGAACACAATAACCTCTGCCTGCGGACTTTTGAAAACTTTAGAAAAAAGAGTTATCTGCTTCCATATACAACTGAGAGATAGCCATAGCATAAACATAAAAGTATTTTCCAGGCTGCTTAGGCAAATACCATGAAACAGGTTGGGCTAAACAATAGCAATGAATTTGCTCACGTTTGAGGCTAGGAAGAAGTCAAAATCAAGGTGTCATCAAGTTGATGCTTTCTTCCTGAAGACTGTGGTGTCTGGGCCTGGCTGCCAGTGATTCTTGGTGCTTACCTTGTCAATGACAAGACATATGGTGGTGTCTCCTGGTCTCTCCCTTGTCTTCCAGGTTTTATTGATGTTCAGCTTCGTTCTTCCTGTGGCTTTCTCTCTTTCTCTGTCTCACTTTGATCTTGCTTATAAAAGGATTCCAGAAATAGGATTAAGACCTGACCTGATTGGGCTGGGCCACACATTAACTGAAGTAACCTAATCAAAATATAATATTTACAATGGTTTCATACCCACAGAAATGGATCATATTTTTTTCTTTACGAGAGAATTTGTGGATTTATGAACAAACGTGCATAAAATATAGGATTCCCATAAACCCACCAATAACAACACCTTTCACTGGTAGAATAATTTTTACAATTGAAGATAATCTTTTTTTTTTTTTTTAGGTATTGAGGGGCTGGAGATTGAACCTGGGGCCTCATATGTGGGAAGCTGGTGCTCAACCACTGATTCATATTGGCTCTCCTGAGTTTGATTTTTGTTTGTTTTGCTCTTTCTTTTCATTTCTTTTAGGAGGTACTGCGAATTGAACCTGGGACCTCCTATGTAGGAAGCAAGAGTTCAATCACTTAAACCACACCCACTCCCCAAAGATAGCACATTTTAATGATTACAGTATTAACTAAAGTTTTTGGATTAATTTGGGATCACTGCTTGTGTAGTGTAGTTCTGTGGATTTTTTTTTCTGTTACCATGTATACAATCTAACATTTCCCCTTTTACTCACATTCAGATATATATTGCAATGTTGTTAATTATGTTCAGGATTTTGTGCTACCATCACCACCATTCATTACCAATACATTTCCATCATTTCAAATAAGAACCTTGTACATTTTAAGCATGAACTTCCCATTTCCTATCCCTACCCCATCCTGGGGATAACTTATATTCTAGATTTTGACTCTATGAATTTGCTTATTCTATTTGTTTCAAATTAGTGAAATCATATAATATTTGTCATGTTCACTGTTGGAGATTTGGAATGAAAGGGTATCAGGAATGAAAGAAAGAGAAAAAGGAGAGTGAAATAAAGAGAGAGAAAGAGAAAGAGAGAGCTGGGATCAGGGGGTTTGCAAGTAGAGATTCATCAGACAACTTTACTGTTCACAAGGGATTCTATATATACCCCAGTCCACATGGGCAGAAGCAACAACGTGCAGTTAACCATCAACATTACTCATAATCTAAGGAATTAAAAAAATCTTATCTCAAGGTACAAAGTTTAAGTGTTCTATTTACTACACAAATGTTATCTGCTCATCTTTTCTTTCTGCCTTTCACAGTTTCATCCTGTTTGCTCAGAACTCTTAATTACTGCATTCTTTAGGTTGTAAGCATAGCCATGGAAACAGCACATCTCTCCTTGTGAGACCACTGTGCCTCAGTTTCCGACAGTTCACAGCTTCAAACCACCATACTCCTTACTCTAAACTCCAAAAAGGTATGTTTATTCCACATGTAAAATTGTTTTTCTCACAACATCCCAAAGCCCTAGACATTTTAGAAAAAAGTATTACTTAGAAAGTGTCATCAAAGCCAATTATGGGTGGTCTTCCCTGGGAAATAATGGAGGGACAAGCATAGGGTAAACATTTCCATTCTTGAAGGAGAAATTGAAAGGAAAATGGGGGTCATATATCCCAAACACTCTAAAACCCATCAAGTCATACTCCACTAGATATCCAGGCATGAGAGTTATCTGTAGAATGAGGTTTTGTTTTCTGGGACTGATGAGGAAGCAACATTACTCCTTCCAAGTGCTTGCACAGTGGTCATGATCTACCAGACACTGGAATGAAGGCTCCACACTCTCCCAATGTTGGGGTGGCAGCACTCTTGTTGAACAATGGGGCAGAAAGACTGTCCTCTCCAAGTGCAAGGACATACTCACCCTTCCCAAAACATGAGTGGGCCTGCTCCCTTGACCTGAGAAGATGTCTGCATTTCAGACGATGGCTTCCATGTTTCTGTCCATGATGTTATTCTTCCTTTGATCTGTCCTTTTTCTGTCCCTTTAAGTCCAGGCTGGCAGTGGTTCCATTCATACGAATCTCACAAAAAACGTGTTGGCATTGCATGTAGTACATAGTTGCCAATCTATCAGGCAGAACTTTTCACAGATGTTTCTTACATAACTGCATTTCTAATCTTGACTCCCTCAAAAGTGGCTCACTGCTTCCATGTTCAGTTAAATCCTCACATGGAGTGCTATTCTCCAAGAACTCACTTTCTGGAGGCTCAGAATTTTCTAAACCATCAATTTCTTGTATCTTCTTGCCCAGGAGTTCAAATCTCAGCTTATTCCATTTCTCTTGCATTTTACTATATGTTACAAGAAACCAGGCTACAGAATACACATATAATTTGGAAATTTCTCAGCTAAATATACAGGTTTATCATTTATAAGTTTCACTTTGAATCCAACATCCAAACATAGTTTTGCCAATTTCTCTATCATTTTATAAAAAAGATTGCCTTTCTTTCAATTTCCAATAACATATTCATCACTTCCTCCAAAAGCCTCATAGTGTCACTAGTGTCTATATTTCTACCAACAGTCTCTTCAAAGCAAGCTTGGTCTTTACTATCAAGCACCACACAATTTTTCCAGCCTCTAACCATTATCTAATTCCAAACGTTTCCACATTTTAGGTATTTTCAATAACAACACCCCAGTCCCAAGTACTAAAAACTATTTTCCTGGCTGCTTAAGCAATGGGCTGGTTTCAATAACAGAACTTTATTGACTCTTGGTTTTGAAACTAAGAGATATACAAAATCAGAGTATTGTAAAGGTGATGCATTCTCCCTGAAAACTGTGGTTTTCTGGGGTGACTGCCAGTTATCTTTTGTCCTTTGCTTTTTATCACATGGCAATGCCCATGGTAGCCTCTCTTGGTTTCTCAGTTCCATTGATTTTCAGCTTCTTGCTACTTCTTTGGTAGTTTTCTCTATTTCTGTGATCTTCCCTATAAGGCCTTCAGCTAATAGGATTAAGACCCATTCTGATTCAGCCCTGACATACTTTATCTGAAGTAACCTCATCAAAAGGTCCCATTTGCAACAATTCATACCCACAGGAATGGACTGATTTTAAGAACACATTTTGTCTGTGGTACATAGCTCCAAGCCATCATGCAGCACAAAAACAGAGAGAAAAATGAATTTAAAAAAATAAATAAATCTTCAGAGATATGTTGGACACCTCTAAGTACACTAAAATGTACATAATGGAAGTAACAGGAGAGGAAAGAAAGGATAAAAATATATTTTAAAAAATAATGCCACACAACTTCCCATATTTATTGGAAAGCCATAACATACACATCAAGAAATCTCAGTAAACTCCAAGCAGGATAAATGCAAAGAGAACCACAAACAGATGTATCATAGTAAAAGTACTGAATTTCAAAGACAGAAAGAAAACTTAAAAGCAACAAGAGAAAATCAGTGCATCCCTGTGTGATGGTTAGGCTATTGTGTCAACTCGGCCAGGTAATTATGCCCAGTTGTTTGGTCAAGCAAGCACTGGGCTAACTGTAATACAAGGGCATTTATGAACTTTAGTCACCATTGACTTTACTGCAGTGGTAGATCATAGAGAGCTGGTTATAATTACATCAATCAGGGAGATTGTCATCAGCAATGAGTGACACTTAACCCAATCATGTGAATCCCTTAAAAGGGAAAGTAATTCCAGCATTCAGAGCAAATTTCCCAGCTCATCTTTGGACAGCCAGCATCTCCCAGAACTCATCAAGATTCTTCACTGGATTTCATCAGAGCTCCTGGTTCCAGCCTTCCTGCAGAACCTGGACTTATGCCTCACCATGGCAGTGTGAGAGACTCTAATAAATCTCTTACTATCAACAGATATCCTTTGCTGATTCTGTTTCTCTAGAGAACCCTGACTAATACAGCTTGGTACCAGGAGTGGTTCTTGAAGAACAGTCTTAAATGTGGGGTGTCTGAGGTGGTTCTGGGAGTTTTGCAATTGTCTTTCTACTCTAATTGGATTCAAGGGTACTGATAACTCCATTTCCAATAATGAAGAGGCTGCTAACAGTCCATGGTGAGAGTTGGCAATCAAGATCTGCAAAAGCATCACTGGGTTCCCCTACTTCCATGCCTGTAAGAAGCAAGGATCTGGGCAAGAGTGTTTCAACACCTTAACAGATTTGTGGAGTCAAATGGTATAATGATGTTGGATGGTTCCTCCTAGATACTCTGGATACTGTTGCCAAAAAAAGAGATGAGTTAAAGGCTTCAAATTTGAAACTTAAACACCACATGAATGATGTGAAAGTTTCTATGTGTACTCTGAAAGAAAACCTTGTCTCCTGTAGCCATGGGCTTGAAATATCTGAGAACCAAACTCAGACTTTCATTGTATAAGTAGCGGAGTTACAAATCTCAACACCACAGGGTTTCCCAGTTAAAGTGAAGGCATTTATTGGAAAAGATTGGAATCCAGAGAATTGGCATGGAGACATATGAGATGATAATGATATTGATGGAAACATTGGAACCCTGAGTTCTGCTGAGACTTTAGCAGATAAACTTGCCATGGCCTGCCCTGTCTAGGCCACATCTTGTCAACCTTGTCACATCCAGCTTCCAGCTTTCCCCAGGGAGTCTGAAACAACTACCAGCCCTAAGGTGGGTACAAGCCAAACTAAAGCCCCCTACCCAGTCTCGGGCCTGCCCCTTGGAGTCTGGACCTCCTCCCAGACATGAGGCACAGTCCAGCCAAACTCCAGCATGCACTGCTGAGCCTCCAGTCTGCCCTGAGGAAACTGCCTTCCAAACATGCTTGATGAGATTAATCCTGTCTCACTAGGAGAAAATGCAAGAGAATGCCCTGAGGTTAGTAGCTTGCAAAGCATTTCTAATCCTTCTCCTTACCCACCCCCACCATCTCTCTTGTCTTTGAGTGCCCCCTGCTCCCACCCTGCTCTACGCTTCCCTATACTTTACCCGACTGTTCTTCGTAACCTCTCTGTATTATGGTCCTTCTCGGCAGCAGCTTACGCTGCTGCCTCCCTCCGCCCCTCCTCCCAGCCACTGTTATCTTCCCCCTCCCAGCCGTTGCTGTTCTCCCCGCCTCATTCCAACCGCCCTCATCCCGCATCCGCCCCGGCACAACCTCTGAAACAACCTCCTCTGCCATCAACTGCTTACGGCCTAAACGCAGGTCCGCCCTTGCCTCTGCAGCCAATCCTCAGCTGCCCCGCGGACATGCCCCTCCCACAACCTCCCCGCCCCCACGAGACTATAAAACCCCATGTACTTCCCTAATAAAATCAGACCTGCGCATAGACCTCGTCGCCGTGGTTCTTCTTCCATTGAACCGCGCGTCCCCACCGAGCCTTGAGCCGCCCGCTGCCGCCCCAGTCCGGCCGTGGGCTCGGCCCGACTCCCGGCAGCGACCTGCCAGCGCGGCAGCGACCCGCCCGCTCGGCAGTGACCCGCCCGCGGTACCGCAGCGGCGGCCACATTTGAGAACTGTTACTAGACTAAAATCACAATAAGCCCCCAAAGGTGAAATACAAAGTGTGATCCATGAGGAAGTAAGGTATACACAGAAAGAAGTGCATGAATTTTCCAACTTATATAGAGAGAAATCAAGGGAATATATGTGGGAATGGATACTAAGGGCATGGGATAACGGTGGGAGAAATATAAAGTTATATCAAGCAGAAATTCTGGACTCAACGCTGTAGCTCAAGGGGTTAGAAAGGGCTCTAACAGTTTGTTTGGGTGGCTGACTGAAACATGGGCCAAAAGATGGCCTAGCATGGCTGAGATTGATATATCTGATTTGTCCTGTACACTGCTTCTGCTGCATCCCATAGGTTTTGATATGTTGTGTTCTAATTTTCATTAATATCAAGGTAGTTACTGATTTCTTTTGCAATTTCCTACTTAAGTCACTGATTGCCTAAGAGTGTGTTGTTTAACTTCTATATATTTGTTCCTATTCTGGTTCTCTGCCCCTGATTGATTTCCAGGTTCATTCTATTGTGATCAGAGAAATTGCTTTCTGAATTCATTTTTGAGTTCATTAGGAGTTGTTCTGTGTCTATCCTGTTGAATGCTCCATGTACAGTACAGCAGAATGTATAACTTTCTGTACTTGGGTGTAATGTTCTGGATATATCCATTAGGTCTAGTTCCTCTAATGTATTAGTCAAGATCCTGATTTGAGATGGTCTAATGGTGATAATGATGTATTAAAGTCTTCCACCTAGTTGTTGTTGAGGTATCTATTTCTCCACTTCATTTTCCAATGTTTACCTCATGTATTTTGGGTACCCTCATGAGGTGCATAAGTGTTTATGATTGTTCTTTCATCTTGAATCCCTTTTTTAAATTAATATATACTATCATTCTTTGTCTCTTACAATAGTTTTGCATTTAAGTCTGTTTTGTCCAATATTAGTATAGCTACCCTCACCCTTTGTTGGTTACTGTTTGCTTGTATAATAATTTTCCAACCATCCATTTGCAATCTCCTTGTGTCCCTGGGTATAAGGTGACTTTCTTGTTGATAGCATGGAGATTGGTTGGGAAGTTTGATATAATTGATGAATTCCAAAAAGAAATATTGGTTTATGATTGTAATCTGATCTGTACCTGGGCATGATTAGAGCATTGAATCCCCACCCTTTGGTGGGTGGAGACTCAGATAAAAGGCATGGAAAAGAACAGAGTTGGGGATTTTCTGATGTTGGAGTTTTGATGTTGGCGTTCAATGCTAAAGACTTAAGCTGGAGCCCTGGGAAGTAAGCTCACAGAGGAGAGAAAAGCCAGCCCCAGGAAGAAAAGAACCTTGAACCTAGAGAAAAGCAAGCCCCAGGAATATAGGAACCCAGGAAGCCTGAACCCTCACAGACATTGGCTCCAAATAGACTTTCATGAGGAAAGTAGCTTATGCTTTATGGCTTGGTATCTGTAAGCTCCTACCCCAAATAATTACCCTTTATAAAAACCAACCAATTTCTGGTATTTGTATCAGCACCCCTTTGGCTGACTAACATAATGGGTAATATTTCCTTATCCATTCTGTCAATCTGTCTATTGAATGTAGAGCTTAACCATTAATATTCAATGTTATTTACTGCCAATGCATTACTTACATTAGTCTTTTTTCTTTAGGTTTCTATATATCAAATTTAGTGTTTATTTCTGTTTTTATCTTTTAAGTTTTTCTTACTAATGTCTTCCTTTCTACCCTCTCCTCCAACCCTCTCTCTCCTACTTTTCCTTTCATCCTGTGAACTTCCTTTAGTATTTTTTAAAGGGCAAATTTCTTGTTAACAAACATTTTTAATCTGCTTATCTGTGAAAATTTTGAACTCTCTCCTCATTTTTGAATGCCAGCCTTGCTGAATACAAAATTCTTGGCTGGCAGTTTTTCTTTTATTACCTTAACTATGTAATATCACTGCCTTCTCACCTTCATGGTTTCAGATGAGAAATCAGCACTTAATCTTATCAAGCTTCCTTTGTATGTGATGGGTTTCTTTTCTCTTGCTGCTTTCAGTGTTCTCTCTTTGCCTTTAGCATTTGTCCATTTGATATGTATATGTCTTGGGGTAAGCCTGTTATGTTTTATACTGTTTGGAGTGTGCTGTACATCCATTCAAAAGAGTTGGAAAATTTTCAGCCATTATTTTCTCTAACACTCCTTCTGCCCCTTTTCCCTTCTCTTATCCCTTTGATAAGCCTGTATATTTGTGTGTTTTGTGTTGTCATTCAATTCCCTGAGTCCCTGCTGAATTTTATCTCTTTTCATCTACATGTTCTACTATCTGTGTGATTTCAGATGTACTATCTTCAACTTCACTAATTCTTTCCTCTGTCTGTTCAAATCTGCTGTTTGTGCCTGCAGCATAATTTTTATTTCTAGCATTTTGCCATTATCACCATTATAACTGTTATCTTTTTATATTTTTTACAATTCCTTCATATGTTTCCTCAGTGTCTTCTTTTTTTTAAAAGATTTATTTATTCCTCCCCCCCCCCCCCCCGAGTTGTCTGTTCTCTGTGTCTATTTGCTGCATGTTCTTCTTTGTCCGCTTCTGTTGTTGTCAGCAGCACAGGAATCTGTGTTTCTTTTTGTTGCATCATCTTGTTTTGTCAGCTCTCCATGTGTGCAGTACCATTCTTGGGCAGGCTGCACTTTCTTTCATGCTGGCTGGCTTTCCTTATGGGGCACACTCCTTGTGTGTGGGGCTCCCCTACATGGGGGACACCCCTGTGTGGAGAGGCACTCATTGCGTGCATCAGCACTGCATGTGGGCCAGCTCCACATGGGTCAAGGAGGCCGGGGTTTGAACCACTTACCTCCCACGTGGTAAATGGATGCCCTAACCACTGGTCCAAGTTCGCTTCCCCCCAGTGTCTTCTTAATATCCTTTATCTCTTCTTTCACTTCATTATTTCATGATATTTGTTTGGATATCCTTTTTTTGTTTTTCCATGTTCTGCATCTCCTCCTGTATTTTAATTTGTTCATTAAAGTGGGTCATATCTTCCTGTTTCTTAGTATAACTTGTAATTATTTGCTTGTTTCTAGGTATCTGTTTTTCCTGATGGGTTTATTCAGATGGTTAGCTTCTCTTTCTACTCTACGGTTTTATTTTGTTGTTTTTGTGTGTGTGTGCTAAGGTTCCACTTTGACACTTGGTTCCACTTATTTTACATCCCTGTAGTTGTCCGTGTTCCCTTGAAAAAATATTAAGACCATAGAAAAGGAAAGAGAGAAGGAAAAAGAATAATAATAAATAATAAAGATTTAAAAATAAAACATAAATGAATGAGGAAAAATAAGTAATAAGCATGAAAAATCATTAAAAAAATCACAAAGGTGAAGAATAAAAAAGGTGGAACAAAAAGTGAAACAAAAAAATAGAATTAAATAGAAGACTGAAAAGATGGGACAGGTAAAAAGAAAACCAAACAAGAGAAGGTGGAATGAAAAAAAAAAGAAAACAAATAAAGATACTAAGGAGAAAATAGAAGGAAAAGAAAATAAGGAAACAAAGAAAGAAAAAACAAAAATTAAAAAATTAAAACAGAGAAAAAACAGGTTTTCCTCTTAGGTCCCTAGGAACCATCTCAGGTTGCCAGTGTTCATCAGTCACTCTGCAGCCTGTCCTGCACAAATAAGGTTCCCAGTTTTAGAGAGTAAAATACAATAATAAAACATATAAAATAGATTAAGAAAACAAAAACAAAAAAATTTCAGTCTTTAACTTCCTTATCACAAATTGGCATCTGGGTGCCTGACAACCCACTAGATCACTCTCTGGATCCCTTCTCTTCAGAGGTACTAGGAATTGAACCAGGGACCTAGGGTGTGAGGCAGGTGTTCCTCCTCTGAGTCACACACATCTACAGATTAAGTAGGCTCTGAAAGCTTATCTGGCTTTCTCTGCCCTTTTTCCCCTCAAGCAAGTTGGGTTTCTAATATTTGCTAGCTATCTTTCCTGGCTTTCTTCTCTCCCATGTTGTTAAGGGCCTGCTTACCCCCTCACTGACCTAGTTCCTCTACCATCCAGGATTGGTGGTTGTGACAACCTGCCTGATAGATTCCCTTCTCCTCTTCCTGGTGCTGCTTCAGCACTGGCTGGGGTCATTTTCTTTTTCTCTGTTCACTCCCCTCATCCTTTCTATCTCCCTTCACCCTTACACCTCTCACTCTCTTTCTGAGTTTGCTGGGTGTCAGTCCCATAGCTATTTGTCCTTCAGTTCTCTCATGGACAGGTATCATTCAACCTCCACTTGCAGGACGTGCTACAGCTGAAATTCAAAGTTGGCTCCACTAGTCAAACTCATTAACGAGAAACCACTCTCTGCATTCCCTTAGAAAACCCTTCCTCCCAGGAAGTAGGATGCATTTTCCCTTTCCAGATGGTTATACTGAGCCATGGGTTTTAACCAAAGGCTATGTCCTTTGACGGTGGGGTGTATGTGCCATTCCCAACTGCAGGGGTGAGTAACATGTTTTTCATTTGGCCTCTTTTTGTCTCTGTTCCTCTCCCTCCTGGATGATGCACAGCACCTTCCTAGTCTGCAGATCCCCAAAGCAGCTTCCTTGAGCAGCTTTTTGCCCTTCCTTCTTTATTTTTGTGAGAGAGTTGAGGCTGGTCTACCTACTTTGATGCCATCTTCCCAGAAGTCTCTACCCCTTATATTTTTTATTTTCACAGATTTAATGTTGGAGTTTGTTACTTTTTACAAATGTAGGTTTGGGGTTACAAACTATTTGGGTGGAATTGGGACTAAATTTAAAGAGGAATTAACAATATTCACAGTTGAATATGGAGACTGATGGGACTTTGCATTTATCCTCTTTAGACAAAACTATGGGCTCCATCGTTTAAAATGGAAAAGAATATTGTTTTATTGTTATTGCGTACAGTGCTGCATTCAACATGAGGAGAAAGCAATGAATAGATACTGAGTTACTCTGAGTATTTGTTTTCATCATTTGCCTATTTGTTCTCTGCTCTTTGATCCTGGGCTCTCTGCATTTGCCTGGGGTTGGGATGGAGAGCAGTATTTTATTCCATTAGTAATCTAAGTGATTTTATCCTTCCTTTTTTTGCTCCCCAAACTTTCCCTTCCAGCTGGGTTCCATCCTGCATTTTAAGGGGCTGGAATCCCACAACACACATTTTTCAAGCTCTTTTGCCAACTTGCTTCTAATTCTGTACTGCTAATCAGAGGAACTAGCAAAATATCAAGTGTGAAAAGTAGAAGAAAAATGCCTCTTTTTCATTTGGATTTTAGAAAAGATTGTGGTAACTCTGGTGTAGGCTTCTGAGGTTGCTATTGGTACAGCTATTGGTAGCAGTATCAGTGATGACTGAGAGTACATTCCAGAAAGAACTAACAAAAATCCTACTTAAAGTCTTCAAAAAAAAAAGGAAGTGCGTAATTTATTCTATGATGCTGAGGTCACCCTAATAGCAAAGCCACACAAAGATGCCACAAGAAAGGAAAATTGTAGACCAATTTCTCTAATGTACCTAGATGCAAAATCATCAACTAAATACTTGTTAATCATTCAGCAACACAGCAAACAAATTATCCACCATCTGCCCAAGTGGGTTTCATCTCTGATATGCAAGGAAGGATGTTTCAATATAAGAAAATCAATCAATGGAATACACCACAGAAAGATCGAAAGAAAAAAAATCACATGATAATCTCTATAGACGCAGAAAAAGCATTCAAAACATACAACTTTTCCTTTTAAAAACACTTCAAAAATAGTAATAGAGGAAAATTCCTCTAGAGGGTATATATGATAAAGGCTATATATGAAAAACTCACAGTTAACATCACATCCCACAATGAAATTTTAAAAGCTTTCCCTCTAAGATCTGGAACAAACAAAGATACCCACTGTCATTGCTCTTATTTAACATTGTATTAATAATTGCTCAAGGATTTAGGCAAGAAAATGATATAAAAGTCATCCAAATTGGCAAGGAAGAAGTAAAATTTTCACTATTTACAGATGATATGATCCTGTACATAGAAAGCCCTGAGAAGTGAGTTGTGCAGTGGTTGAGAATGACAGTGCTGCAATGATGTGATTGAGTTTAGCAGGCTGGTCTTTGAGGGGAAGGTCGGTGTAGGGGTTGGGTTGGGCTATACATGGAACTGGGAGGAGAGTCAAGGGAAGGAGCAGGTGATTTGCAATTTGCAGTCTATGGTTAAAACTACAATGTTGGAAATGTTCTTTTTTTGCAAATGTGGCAGAGGAGTTACTGGTCTAGGGTGTTCGATGTGGGGGTTGTATATGAGGCAGGTTTCTATGGAATATGTAAGTGTTCATTTTGTCATAGTGTGTTATATCAGTGGGTGGAGACCATCACAATAATGAAGAAAATATCAAACTTCCATCCTGAGGAGTCTTACTCTGTTTTCAATTAGAGGGACAAGAATTCCTCAAGAACATAGGCAGTGCCTAATAAAAACTAAACAGAACAAAACAAAAAACAGATCAATATGTCAAGCCAACAATATTATTGCAAGTAACCATAAATCTTCTTTTTCAAAAATTGAAATTTAGAGATTACCAGAGATTCTGCAGGGAGGGTGAGGAAAGAATAGAATTGATCAGGCATAGGGCATTTTTAGGGCACTAAAATTGTTCAGCATAATGCATAATGGATACAGCTCACCTCAAATTTTGTCAAAACCTATGAAAGTATATGATCCAAAATGTAAAATGTAATGTAAACCTTTGACAATGATTAGAAACAATGCTTCAATATTTGTACATCAATTGTAACAGATATACCATCCACATGTGAAATGTAATTATAAGGGAGAAAGGAAAAGGTGTTGGGTATATGGGAATCACCTGTATTCCCTATCTTACTTTTCTGTATCCTAAATCTTCTTTGAAGATAAAATGAAAAAAAATAAGACATTGGGGGAATATATGGAAGAAAATGTCACTGTGCATACAAGACAACAGATGGAAAGATATGTCTAAAAAATATTTTATTATTTAAATTTTTAGACTTTTTGCTTTTTGTTATTTTTAGAACTATCATTATTATTTCATTTTCTTATTGCTTTTATTTGGTTATTTTCTTGGCTTCATCTTTGGAGAAATTTTGAATCACAGAAGGCTCACAACTGTTGCAGAGGAGGATCATTGGTGTGGGGTGTTAGTGATGGGGGAATGCATGGGAGAAGGTTCATTTGAGGCATCACTCTAAGGAGTATGAATGTGCCAAGTGTTCATAGAGCATTGTCATGGTGGGTGGAAATCCACACAATAAATGAAAGAATATCAATTCCCCTTCTGAGGAGTTTTGATACATTCGCTAATGGGACAGCAAGAATCCCTGAGTGAAACCCTACTGAAGGAGGACATACCATTGCACCAGTCCCCTGATATTGATGATTGTACTTATGAACTTTTCTTTTGAAATTGAAAGTTAGCCTATTATGATATGTTGCCTAAGAGTTCCTTCCTGAGGCTCTCTTCGTTGTACAAATGTGACCTGTTTCTAAGCCAAATTCAGCATGTGGAAGGGCAAGGGAGTGGGGTGAATGGAAATCTGCTCTATTTTTTATGCAATCTTATGTAATCTAAAGGGTTTTTAAATTAATTAATTAATTAAAAAATAAAAACATTATCATCCAATATGTTACTTTTGTGTATGGCTTCTTTCACTTAGCATAATATTTTCAAATTCCATCCATTTAGTAGCATGAATTAGTTCTATATTCCCTTTATGGCTAAATAATATTCCTTCATATGGGTAAACCACATTTGATTATCCATTCAACATTTTTTTGACATTTGAATTATTGATTGTTGTGACTTTTTTTGGAAAGATAGTTTTGCTGGTTATAGAATTGTTTATTGATAGTGTTTTTCTCTCAGTCTTCTGGCCTCCAGGGTTTTAAATGAAAAGTCAGTTGTCAATCTTTTTGTGGCTCACTTGTACATGATCAAGATTTTCTGTTTGAATTAATTTTTATTATATTGTGTGTAGTTGTGGTTCTCTTTAATTTATTCTACTTGGAGTTCATTGAGAGTCTTCAATATGTAGATATGTAGATTAGTGGTTTACTTCAAATTCATTAAGTTTTTGGGCCACTGTTTCTACCAAAATTCTTTATTTTATTTTTTAAGTACTGGGACTGGGGATTCAACCCAAGACCTCAACTATGGGAAATCAGGCTTAACCACTGAGCTATATCAACTCCCCTAATTCTTTTTGTTTGTTTACTCTTGTTTCTTTTTTTGTTTTTTAAAGTTTTGGAAACCAAACCCAGGACTTCCCATGTGTGAAACACGCACTCAACCACTTGAGCCACATCTGCTTCCTACCAATATTCTTTATGTCCTTTCCTACCAATAGTTTTTTTTCTTCTCTTTCCAGGCCTATCATTGTATGTTTGTGTACTTAATGGTTTCACTCATTTTTCTGAGATTCTGTTCATTTATTTTATTGTTTGCATTTTCTGTTTGTTACTGAATAATCACAATTGACCTATCAATGTTTTCTCACTTTTAATTTTGCCTGTTGAAACCTGCTATTGGACCATTTATTTAATTTTTCATTTGTTATTATACTTATCAAAGCCAACCTATCTATTTGTTTACTTTTATAATTTGTATCACTTTATTGCTATTCTGTATTTGGAAAGATGTTGTTCTTATACATTCCTTTAGTTCTAAATAGATTGTTTCCTTTAGTGTGTTCAATATACTTATAACAGCTTATTTAAATAATTTTCTACAAAATCCAATATTTGGGATTCTTCAGGGTCAGTTTCAAACAACAACTTTATTCCTAGGTATAGACCATATTTTCTTAGGTTTTTTTGCATGTCTTATCTATATTTTTTTTCTTTAAAAATGGTCATGGTAAATAACATAATGTGGAAACTTTAGAAATCATATATCCTGCCTCTCTAGGTTTAGTTGGTATTTACTTTGATGATTTTTTTTGTTTTGTTTTGTGACTTTTCTACAAGAAGTCTGTATTCTTTGGCATGTGTGGGATATAAAGTCTCTTCTCAGTTAAGTTAGTAGTCAGCTAACGATTAGACATCTATTTCCTTAAATACCTGGAACCCATGGATCTCCCATTCCTTGCCAAAGTCTCTAACGCATGTTGGGAAGCACCTTCAAGATTTACACAAGTAGTTGACAAATTTGTCATAATCTCTTCCCACTTGGATAGAGGCCCAAGGTCAGTCACAGGAAAGAACTAAGAGCCTTCTCATTCCTTTCCTGAGTATGTATAGAAATCAGGACATATGAAGAGTCTTGTGTATGTTTATGGACTTCTAAATTCCCAGGAATATGTCAGAGGTTTCGGAGTCTCTTGGGATCTCTCATTCTCTAGACTTTCCTTTTAAGCTTTTTAGTTTCTCATTTTTATTCACTGCCTCAGGAACTTTCAGGGTTAAACAAGTTTCTTTCCTTGTTTTCAACAAATGCCACTGGGGAAAATTCTGCACATACTGGATGAGCTTCAAGTCAAATCAAATAAAGACATTCTTGTCAGTGATGGTTTTCCAGGAAACCAAAAAATAAGCCAAATAATGTCAAATCTATGCAATCAGACTTTGAAGATCCAACTCCATTCTGCCTCCTTCAATGTCTATCAGGCTGCTTATTTTTACCATGATTGTGGGTTGGGGTATTCAAGGCTATTGTGAAGATATGGAGGGGGAATGAGAATAGAGTAAGTTAAAATGCCACAAATGCCGCTGTTATTGAAAGTCAGCAACATTTTTATTGAATAAATGTTCCCTGTATTCCTGTAAAACAGGCTAATTAGAAGAATTATGAAAACATTGATTCTTACAAGTTTAACCAGAGTTCTTATTAGTTTTATGGAGTAGAGGATTTTTGGGCGTTTTTATTTCACTGCTCCCTGACATCCTCTCTATAAAAGCTTATGGGTTTTCTGTTAATGTTAATGAGTTTATGTTGCCTATGCTAGAAAATGCATCAATGTAGGATTGACATATATTCTATAATCTCAACAGGAAACCACATGCTTGCAAATCTAAAATGCCCATGTAAGAGAAAAAAAGAGTTATGGTTTAGACTTACTAGATCACAATGACAATATCCTGTCCAATTAAAAATAATTGGTGATTTGCTTGTATGGTGAAACTCTTGATTAATTGAAACCAGATGAGTAATTGAAATAATATATGAGTAATTGAAACTTCGGAATTTCAAAGACATGAAATAATTATGTTTGCACTTGTATTAATAGAATGTGTTTTGATAGAAGTGGCTAGTAAAAGAAATAACTGTTATATAACTATTACCTTGTCAAGAAAGTTATTTTGTGGGCTGCTGTTGATTAAAAAATAAATCAACAAGTTATGCCAAAGGGCCAAAAGCTGATGCATATATACTATTAATAAGAAGAACAGCTTGTTGATTAAAGTGGATATTTTTTAGGGGGAAGATAGGCTGCATTAATAGCTTGCATAGATTTCTTGAGTCAGTATGAATAAATAATACATAATGAAAGTATTTCTTGAGACCAGCCTATATATTAACTCCATGACAGCATTGTAAAAGATATGAACCATGTGGTCTAGGAAAGAAAAATGCAAAAAAAAAATAATAAATGCACACACATGCACATACACACACTATGAGAAATAACACTAAAGGTTAATCAATGAGAGAAAAATTGAGATCTTTTGCTTGTGGTATAATCACCTGTTTAATTTTATTATATACAATGCTATAGCTTTCCTTATATATGTTTGAACTGTGAAAAATCATGAATATTCTTTGTTGAAAAAATGGTCAAATTTGATGGTTATTGACACGTATATCCATAGGATAAAGGTTAATGAAAGACAATGGGTTTACACATCGCTGTTTTGTTTTAATAAAATTTTAGAAAAGTATACCATTCATACATGAATACACATAAAGAATAAATATATAGTGAAAGTTGTGATCTATAAAAAAACATGCGTGTCATCATACAGGGCTCCTATACATCACCATGACACCAACACCTTCCATTGTTGTGAAACATTTGTTACAAACTATGAAAGAACATTGTCAAAATATTACTACTTACTATAGCTAATATTTTACATTTGGTGTATGTTTCCTCCAATCCACCTAATTATAAATACTCTATAGTAACATTATCAATTTGTTATAATTCATGAGAGAACATTCTCATATTTATCTTGTTAACCACATTTCATCTTCCATCACTGGATTCGCTGTGTTATACAGCACTATGTTTCCTACAATCCATTTAAAGTATACACTCAGTGGCTCTCATTTTCATCACAGGGTTTTGCTGTTATCACTTTAGTCAAGTCAAGATCATTTTCGTTACTCCAGAAGGAAAAATACCATATCCTCTTAAACACTCCTATTGTCATCTCTTAGAATTGATGTATCTTCTTTGCCATTGCTGTAAAAATATTACCATACTGCTATTAACTATCATCCATAAGTTATATTAATAATAATTTTCCCATATTTTAACACATTTTAAAATAAGAACATTCTTATATATACACGATTAACCATAATCTTCATCTACCACTGAGATCATTATGTTATACAGCACTAGATTATTCTTTGGTTTCCTTTCAAATAACATTTAAGTCCACAGACTACCCTTTTTAGCCACAATCTGAGTTATAAATCAGCAGTGGCCCTGAGCCTCAGCAGAGTTGCAGCTCCTACTCTCCAATTCATTGCTGTCACCCAGGATAACTAACAAAGAGGTAAGATTGGACAACCACCACACCAAGAAACTGAGAGAATCTACAAATGCAAGCAAGAGAGTCCCATCCATCAGCCATGTGAGATCAAGGCCCCCTCACAATTAGAGGTGTAGTGGGCATCATCATCCCAGAATCCTCAGGACTGGAGAATAAAATATGGAGAAGAGTGGACTTGCTGGCATTCTACTATAGACTTATTGGCATTCTAGCAATGGAAGAAATTATACCATTGATGTGGACACAGTGGCCACTGAAGGTGCTGAAGGCAGAGAGAGGGAAAAAGAGATATAATATGGGGGCATTTTTGGGAGTTGGAATTGTCCTGAATGACAGTGCAATGACAGATACAGGCCATTATATATTCTGCCATAACCTACAGAATTGAGTGGGAGAGAGTGTAAACTATAGTACAAAGTATAATCCATGCTCAGCGACAATGCTCCAAATGTGTTCATCAATTGCAATGACTGTACCACACTAAGGAGAGAAGTCGTTAATGTGGGGAAGGGTGGGAAGTGTAGTGAGCAGAATATACCAAATTCCTTATTTTTTTGTATGTAACATTTTGTGTAATCTAAGTATCTTTAAAAAAAAACATGTTTTTAAAAAATTCAGCAGTGTTAGTTATACTCACTATAATATCTTACCATCAACTATTCATTTCTACACTTTTACAATAATAAACCTTACTAAAAATTCTACATACATTAAGCAGCATCTCCAATTCTCAACCCACATTCTATCTCCTAGTAACCTATACTCTAGAGTTTACTTCTGTGAGTTTATGCATCATATTTTGTTCGTATTAGTGAGACCATACAATATTTGTCCTTTTGTCTGACTTATTTCTCTTAACATAATATTCTCAAGGCTCATCCATGTTGTCTTATGCATCCTGATTTCATTTCTTCTTACAGCTGAAAGGTATTCTTTTGTATGTATCTACCACATTTTGTTTATCCTTTCATTGGTTGATGGACATTTGGGTTGGCTCCATGTTTTAGCAATTGTGATAATGTTGCTATGAACATTGCTGTGCAAATGTCAATTCCCTTTTTTGCTTTCAGTTCTTCTGAACATATTCCTAGTAACAGTATTGCTCTAATAATGAAAGAAAAATAGTTAAATGAGACCTCCTCAAAATTAAACCCTTTTGGTCTTCCAAAGATTTTGTCAAAAAAGTAAGAAGGCAGTTTATTCAATGGGAGAATATATTTAGAAATCATGTATCCAATAAGGGTTTGATATCCATGTTATAAAAAGAGATCATACAACTGAATGATAAAAATAAAAGTAACACAATTTAAAAGTGGACAAAATACTTGATTTATTTTTTCAAAGAGCAAATACAGATGGCTGAAAAGTACACAAAAATGTTCACCATCACTAGCTACTAGGAAAATGCAGATCAAAACAAAATGTGATATTATTTCACATCTTATAGAATGGCCATTATTTAAAAAACAAAAAATGAAAAACAGAAAACTACAAGTGCTGGAGGGGATGTGGATAAATAGTCACATTTCACTGTTGTGGGAATGTAGAATGGTGCAATCTCTGTGGAACTCAGTCAGTTCCTCAATCTGAATACAGAACTACTGTGTGATCCAGCAATATTATTACTAGGAATTTATTCAGAAAGCAAGGATGTAAATTTACCTTTGCACACCTATGTTCATGGCAGCATTATTTGCAATTGCTAAAATATGGAACCAGTCCAAGTATACATCAATCAATGAATGGATAAACAAAATGTGGTATATACATATGATGGAATACGATTCAGTTGTAAGAAGAAATGAAATCAGGATGCATAGAGCAATATGGATGAAACTTTTGGACATTACGTTGAGTGAAATAAGCCAGACACAAAAGGACAAATATTGTATGGTCTCGATGAACTTTATAAGACACATAAACTTACAGAGGTAAACTCTAGAGTATAGGTTAAAAGAAGATAGAATATGGGTTGAGAATGAGAACTCTTGCTTATGTATGTAGAATTTTTATTAAGATTTATTGTAAAAGTGTGGAAATAAATAGAGTTGATGGTTACTCATTATAGTGAGTGTAACTAACATTGCTGATTTATGTCAGATTGTGGCTGAAAAGGATAGTTGGTAGATATAAATGTTAATTAAAAGGAAACTAGAGAATAATGTAAGGTATGTATAACAGTGATTTTGATGGTGGATGAAAATTGTGGTTAATAGTATGAATAGAAGAATGTTTTTTTAAAAAGTATTAATATGATGAAACATGGGAAGATTACAATTAATGTAACTTATGGACAATAGTTAACAGCAATATTGTAATATTTTTGTAGTAATGGCAAAGAAGACATATTCATTCTAAGGAACAAAAATAGGGGGGTATATAGAGGTATGGGACTTTTCCTTCTGGAGTAATGAAAACATTCCAAAATTGACTGAGGTGATAGCATAACTCTGTGGTAAAAATGAGAGCTACTGCGTGTACACTTTGAATAGAATGTACAAAGGACGGGACTGTATAACAATGAATCTTGTAGTGGAAGATGAACTGTGGTTAACAGAACAAATATGAGAACATTTTCCATGAAATATAACAAATATATAATATTAAACAGGGTGTAATTAATTGGCTGGGTTGGGGGAAAATAGACCAAATGTAATATATTGGCTATAGTTAATAGTAATATTTTAACGATGCTCTTTCAGAGTGTGTAACAAATGTTTCACAACAATGCAAGGTGGTGGGGTGATGTATCAGAACCCTGTATGATATGTATGATTTTTCTAAGTTCACAGCTTTTATTATACAATTATTCTGTATGTAGGTCCATGTGTGAATAACATACTTCAATGAAATTTTTAAATGAAAAAATATCTTTTTTATTGCTATTTTAAAAGGTTACTCTTTTTACAACTTTCCAGGTCATATAAAAAAGCCAAGCCCTAACATTTCCATGTTAATTAATCACTGAATACCAACTGCCCAAGGAAGGAAGCATGGCTAAGAAAGGAAGTGGCTGTCCTCAACTAAAGCATTTTATGAACTGAGATGACACTTGAGGGCTTCCTGCCAGCAGCACTCACAGAATCTGAGGTAATTTGTACTACATTCCTGATGGAGGATCTGAGTGGAGCATAACTTCTACCACACAGTGCACTCCCACTCAAATTCATGTTGCTTAGCCATTTGTGATACTCTTCAGCCAATGGGATATTAGTAAATGTAACAAAGGCAGAAGTTTACAAAGCATTTGAGTGATTGAGATTGTCCTCTTTTTCCTCTACTCTGCAGTTGACATGAGGGCAGTCCTGTCTTGTGTGTCAGAGCTACAGAAAAAAGAAGGGCCAAGTCAAGTGCTCCACACCCTCTCAATTGAAGCCATCGTATACGTACAACAAGCCAGCTGGGTCCACAAATATGTGAGTGAGCCAAGATCTATAGAGCCACCCACATGACTTGCAGCAGATGATTGCACAGTCATTAGTAAGCTCCCTTCTGATGCACCATCCAGATGTGTGAACTCGGTAAGTTTTTATTTCATGGAAACTTTGTGGTTGTTTGTTATTCAGTATTGTCATGGCATTAAATATCTGGCATGATGTTAGCTAAGTACAAATTATGATGATAAACTCTAAATTTCAATACCCGTTTTTATTTCAAGATTTCTCTGTGGGATAAGTTTATGCCTTGTGTACCATTTCAGAGGGAGTATCATTAGGAAGCAGTATTAATCAATAATGGAGCTGTAGATGTTTGACAATGGCGATGGGGATAAAAAGTATTATATTATCAAACAAGGAAATCTGAACTGCAGCATCACAAATGCCCTACATTTCTTTCTTAACAAATCTCTATGAAAATATACTTCAGCAAACAGTTAAATGTGAAAAATGACATAGAGATAAAAAACAAAAGGCTCTTTTTAAAGAGTCCTAAATTGGTAAGCTTAAGAAACAGCAAGTTCGATCAATTAATTCTCATGTCATTGTTTCATAATTTATATTGGCTATCCCTGGATTTTCTGAAACAATTATGCTATGGACTTTCTAGGCATTTAGTTGTTAACTTCGCTGTTAAATAGAAAAATTATATTATTCTGGTTTTTGTATTAGAATGTCCGATTTTATTCTAGATTGATAAAAACACATGGTGAAACTTTGAGAAGGGACTTAGTTGAAATCAGTATGTTAGTTTAGGGACCTTATTTCATAATACAGTGGAGTAATAGGGATAACTCAATTAAAGAAAAATCAGCCAGTGCATAAATTCTATCAGCCTTTCATATTTGCATTGTAAATAACTATTGGCTATTACTTGATTATGTTAACTTTTCTTAACTAATACCTATTAGAAGAAGGATAATTTTAATTATTTTGTCGATTTCATTGTAAAGGTACAGGGGTGGGGGTAGAGTTCAAATGACCTGTTCATTTATGAGTCCTTTACAGAAAACAGAAATTGTAAACCAACATTCTGATTAATTCTCAAGGTTTAATAATTTTATCAATTGTGTTTTGATTTAAGTATAATTATTAAATAGTGTTTCATGGTATTATTTCTATCTTTAAAATAAGTTTATTTCTCCAAATAGAATGGTAAGGATTCCTTTCTAAATTTCCTCCTATAAGTTTTTTCTTTCACCCAACCCATTAAACCTCATATTGGTAGATGAAATTTTCTAAATACAATATGTTTATGTAAATTGGAGGCACTGATTTTAAGAGATGGGAGAAACTCAAATTTCTTTAACATTAAGATCACACTTAGCCACAATTCTTTTAAGTTTAATATTTTCTAGTACTGTAATGTTTTTGGAAACTTTTGATGATAATGATAGTGATAATGATAATGAAAATTCTGATCATTTAGCATTTTGCTTACTATAATTGACAATTATATCAAATGCAAAGTTTTCATTGCCCTACTTAAGAAAAAAAAATTCTTGTGTTATTTCTTTTTAAAAAAAATTGTTTAGAGTCATAATAATGCCAAAGACATTCTTTTTTTATATATTTAAGTACTTGGTTTTAAAAAGTCAAACAATTGTATTTCTTAAGTAATACCAGTTGGGATATAATGTAAAAGCAGTTAAAATACTTATGTTGCTGTCCTGGTCTGACATTTACTCATCTAAGTTGGAAAAGCATTTTGTCTTTTTTTGTTACATAATAAATTATATCTAACTTTAAGAATTAATGGTTATAAGAGTATTTTTGAGATACAAAATCCAACAAATACATATGTATATATATTTAACATTTTACATCAGAATATTGTAGACAATTGAGAAACCAGTTGCCTTTATTGTTATCTGGAAGCATTCAAGTGAGGGTTGGCTATTGACTTTACACAACACCATGTTTAGGGAATTCCTAAAAGAAATATGCTTCAAAAAGATCAACACTTTTGAATAACGCTATGTGTAATCTGAGCCTCTTACATCTCCAGCCTCTCTTAGGACACTCTAGGCTCCAGGCAAGTGTCATAAGACACTCGCTTGCACATGCTCTGTATATGAACATCTTTTCATTCTTCAGGTCTTAGCTTGAAACTTCTCCTTGGAGAAAGCTTCTCTGACAGTTTTATTGAAATATTTTCTACCACCTCATGTTTTTCTAATTTACAGTACCACTTTTTTTCCCTTCATAGTACTTACCATAATTCACATTTATTGGCTATCTTTTTTTTACTACCTACCTCTACAACTGAATGCATAAATTTTGTGTGCAGTAGTAGCATCTAGTATATACCCAGTGCATAACACATGTTCATTAAGTATTTGGAAAATGAATGAAAAGAGAAGAAAAGAAGAAAGGAAAAAATAAGCCTTAAGGGGAGGAATGAATAAAAATGAAAAATACACAGTCTTCCAAAAGCAATACTAAATTAAACAACTGCAATATTTTCAAAACTACTCTTTTCCAGAAAATAATCAAGAATCAAAGTGTGAAAGAGAAAAATTGATGCTAATACAGGACAATTTTACTTGGGTTAAAATGAAGATATTTAAGTGACAAGGTAATCTCAAAACTATTCAGATTCAGAAAATCATTATATCCTAGGGAATCTGTTGTAAAATTCCCTAACAATTAATCCAGATTTCACGTAATCTAGATAATTTATTTTTGTTATTGGTGTTGAAGTTCATCTATTTTAGTGCATCCACTCAAATAATTTTTCATCCTCACCAAAATCACCAATTTACTTCCAATTCATTAACTCTACAACTGTCTTAGCATTAAGTACTCTACTCTGGTCCATGCATCTCTCTACTCATTTGGATTCCTTGGTCCATCTTTGTGAACACTGTTTCTCCACTGCACATACCTTGGGAAGGCACATCATTTAGTCCAACTATCTGTTTACGCTGTGTTTGTCCTCTGTAGCTGAATATTGTAGATAAAAATTTCTTAAGTATGTAGTCAGTTCACACTTTTCATTCATCTGAGGTTACCCATCTTAAATAAATACTTAATAATGGTCAACAATGCTACAACACTTCCCATTTGTTTCCTTTCCCTCTCTCCCAAAACTTATTCTTTCATACCTTTTTAACTCTTCTCAAAACCCATTTATCATTTTCCCCATCTTTATTCTCAAATGATAACCTTGAATTATATTTCATTAAGAAGAAAAGCAAACAGACACAAACTTCTTTACATTTCCACCACAAAATCTACTATCACATCTGATATTGGGCCTATAATCTCTGCCTTTCCTCTTTTTCCACTGATGAGTTATTATTGATGATTCCCCACACTCCTATTAAAAGCAAACCTTTCCACTTATTCACAGAATTGCAATTCTTTTCACTTTATCAGGATTTTGTTTTGGAAATTATTTTCTTTTTCTTCTGCATCATTAGCTTTCTTTTTGTTGAGGATGGCCCCATCAACATAAAAACAGGTCAAAGTCATCTTTATTTGTTGTAATCATCCTTTTTTTTTTTTTTAAAGATTTATTTATTTTTATTTATTTAATTCCCCTCCCCTCCCCCGGCTGTCTGTTTTCTGTGTCTTTTTGCTGCGTCTTGTTTCTTTGTCCGCTTCTGTTGTCGTCAGCGGCACGGGAAGTGTGGGCGGCGCCATTCCTCGGCAGGCTGCTCCCTCCTTCGCGCTGGGCGGCTCTCCTTATGGGCGCACTCCTAGCGCGTGGGGCTCCCCTACGCGGGGGACACCCCTGTGTGGCACGGCACTCCTTGCGCGCATCAGCACTGCACATGGGCCAGCTCCACATGGGTCAAGGAGGCCCGGGGTTTGAACCGTGGGCCTCCCATGTGGTAGACGGACGCCCTAACCACTGGGCCAAAGTCCGTGTAATCATCCTTTGACCTCATAATTCCTCCAGATACATCTCATTTCTCTGTTCCCCTCCCTAGAAAAACTATTTTAAAGAATTATGTGTAACTATTGTTTTTCCTTCCTGTAATAGTCATGGTTCAACTGCAGGAGAAAAGCAGCAAAATGTATGTGTGTGTGCACGTGTTTCTGTCACAAAGATCTGGCTTAATTATGGAAGTTGAGTAAGCTCTCTCTTTAAGACTGTTGCCTCCAAGTCTCCTGCTGAAACATGCAGTCAAGAAGGGAAGGTCAAGAAAAAGCTGGAATGCCCAAGAATGAGCAAGAATCCCACAAAGACAGATTGAAACCTGTGTCCTTTCTTATAGCCTCTGACTTTGGGGTCAACGGTAACCTGTAGATACAGTTACCCTCAGTCACAGACCTAAACATACATGTGTGATCAGAAAAGCTGAAGAAGAATCTAAGGGAAAATAGAGCCATTGCAAACCCTGCTGCTACTTCAGGACAATGAGGCAAGTCAGCAGATAAGCAATAAATTTGTGAGCTACAGCATGGCGACTACTTCCCTTCCAACTTCCTAATATCCCAAGAGTCACCCTTATTGATCAAAATAATGAAAATATACATAAAGAGAATTCCAAAAAATGTAATTCTGTGTAGGTAGGTTGTCCCATTGGAAAGCTAACAAACTTCCCAATCCACATTCTACACTAAACTAAAATATGATAGTTTGTCTTCTGGGATTCTTGCTCATTCTGGGACTGACATCTGGGACTGATATCTCTTCTGATTTTATAAGACCTCTTAGCTGTGTTTGTATGGTTGTCAATTTAATTAATTAATTAAAATTGAAATTTGGGAGGAGGTCGGGGGATTGGGTCTATTTCTGATATTGGTAAAATCCTTCCCTGTGGAAGGAGGAATTACTGCCCAAAGAGAAATTTGCAGCTTGTGGTGTCAAAAGCCATGCCTTTCATTTAAGATCAGTTGAGAAACAATGTAAGCTTTTTATCATCTTCTCAGAAATACAATAGGATAATGCATAAGCATACTTTACAAATGCAAGATAATTAATACCTAATACTACTACTTTGTAAGAATTCAAATATTGGACAATCAAGAGAACTGTATGTAATAGATAAGGGGTTGTAACTGAAGGCCAGAGTCATATACTTCCCTTTAAATCAATACATAGACAAATTTAAGCCAAAATGCTGTTCATATTCTTCTAGCTGCTGGTATAAAGTTATTTATCACAAGTGTCATAGCTGAAAGTTTAAAAACAATCTAAGAGGAATAATGAGAGGAAGGGAACATACTGGCTTTGTCCAAAGAAAACCTGTAAAAAGAAATTATTATTCCAAAGTGTTATCTTTTAAGTATAGACAATGAAGAGCTAGTAGTCTCTAAATCAAACAATATTAACTAATATTGTATAAAATATCTTACTCAAGTTATTTATTTTTTAGGAAGGATTTTTACTCAACATCCCTCTAAAGTATTTGAATTTGGCAGCATATGTTATTTTTGTAATTTTTAGAAATGCATTAATTGATCCTACTTCTAGAATATAGTTTTTAAAGGAGAAAAAAACAACAACAAAAAAGAAAAAAATTAATTTGTGTGTGTGTAAATACTTGCAATAGGCTACAATGCAGCCAATAAAATTACAGTAGTTATTTACTTACACTGACCTGGAAAGAAGCTATAATATATTTGTTGCTGGACAACATGGATAGCATTTTACTAACTCACAACCGATGAGTATCAGAGAGTAAACTGTAAGAGTAAATTAAAAATTCAGCATCTTAATTTATATAATTCATAACAAAACCTTAGTTTCTAATAATGTGATGGTTAAGTTCACATGTCAAATTGCCTACGTGATGGTATCCAATTTTTTGGTCAAACAAACACTTGTCTGATTCTTCCTGTGAGGATATTTCATGGAATTAAATCATCAGCAAGTTGATTGCACCTTTGGCTGATTACGTCAAGAATCAATTGAGGAGCTTGCCTTCAAGAACTCATCCAAACAGCTAAATCTTTAAAGAAGTGATGATTTAAACAGTCAGAAGAGAGAATTTTCATCTCTACTGTAGCCAGCCATTTTCTTCTACAGAATTCTTTGAAAACTTTCATTGGAGATCCCCGCTTGTGGCTTTACCTATGCAATTTGAACTAGCTCATCTCCACAGTCGATTTCTTATAAAAGTCTCACGATATTTACAGATCTCTCCTGTCAGTTCTGTTTCTGTGGAGAATTCTGACTAATATACATAGTAAATTTTCCATAAATTAAAAATGAAGTGAAAAGTCCAATATCCCAAACTGTAGAAAGCCCAGAAATTGTTTAGAGATATAAATTAATCCATATTGCCATACTGGGTCAGAGCTGTACAGACCTATGTGATTCACTGAAAAGCCTCAAAAGAAATTAAGGAAGTAAATTAATTCATGACACTGATAGAAAGTCAGCAGTATAAAGTATTTTGGTGGAATGGACCGTAGAGCTGGGTTGTTGAATTGGCTCTAGGAACAATGAGTATACAACTTGTACCTTCCCTCAATTACTCCTATCTCTACCACTTTCATCACTTGTAAGAACCTATGTGGAGGGGAAAAAGTACCACTATGGGAACTGAATTCTGAATGGGCTAGTAATGAAAATCAGAAGGTATGTCTAGGTATCCATAGAATTGCATTAGTAAGCAGTTTGAGAAGGTCATGAGTAGAATTCACACCACAAGAACTTAAAGTAACATATATGGTTTTTTTTAAAGATTTATTTATTTATTTATTTCTCTCCCCTCCCCCCTCCCACCCCAGTTGTCTGTTCTCTGTGTCTATTTTGCTGTGTCTTCTTTGTCCACTTCTGTTGTTGTCAGTGGTCGGGAATCTGTGTTTCTTTTAGCCATGTCAGCTCTCCATGTGTGCGGCACCATTCCTGGGCAGGCTGCACTTTCTTTTGCGCTGGGCGGCTCTCCTTACGGGGTGCACTCCTTGCACGTGGGGCTCCCCTACGTGGGGGGCACCTCTGCGTGGCAGGATACTCCTTGCGCGCATCAGCACTGCGCATGGACCAGCTCCATAAGGGTCAAAGAGGCCTGGGGCCTGAACCACGGACCTCCCATGTGGTAGACAGATGCCCTAACCACTGGGCCAAGTCCGCCGCCTATATGTTTTTTATGTTACAGTTTTCTTGGGCTAGATTCCAGGTACAGCTTAGCTGGATCCCTGCTCAGTACTTCCAAAGGCTTCAGTCAATGTCTCGGCCAGGCTATGTTTCATTCTGGAGCTCAAGGCCCTCTTCCAAGTTCACATGGTTTTGGCAGAATTCAGTTTCTTGCAGCTGTAGGACTGATGTTCTGATTTTATTGCTGTCAGATGGACACAAAGTTCATCTTTTAGAGGTCACTCAACAGCAACTTGCCACACGGTCCTTTAACAGGTCTTTTTACAACTTTGCAGCTTTCTTGTTCAAATCTGGCAGGACACTTTCTTACTCATGTCTGCTAAAACAAAGTCTTACAAAATGTAAGGTAATTATGGAAGCAACTGTCCTACTACATTTGCTATGTTCTCCTTGCTTAAGGCAAGTCACACCCTGCTTTGGAATTTGTGCTCCTGAGTGTGATGGAGTTGGACTCAGATATGACTTCTCTACACATGCCTCTTCTGTCCCTTTTATTAAACCTGTGGTTGGTGCTGGGGTTGCTATATGCCCAGGACACTTGAATATCTGAGCTGTCCATGTGCCAGCTGAGACTCAGTGGTGTTGCAGCACTTACTCTTCAGTCTGTTGGACTTACCCAGGTCAGCTTACAAGAAGGTGAGGATGGACAACCACCACATCAAGAGAGTCTACAGCTGTGGGCACAAGAGTCCCATTCACCAACTGTGTGGGATCAAAGCCCCCTCTCACTTGAGAGGTGGAGTGGGCATTGCCACCCCAGGGTCCTCAGGATTAGAATGGACTTACTGATATTCTACTACAGAATCATTGTGACTCTAGCAATGGAAGAAATTATATCAGTGATGTGGAGACAGTGGCCATGGGAATTGCTGAAGGCAGGGAAAGGGAAAAGGAGGTGTGATATGGGGGCATGTTCAGAACTTGGAGTTGTCCTGAATGATGCTGGAGGGACAGATGTAGGCTAAGGGAAGGCCCGACAGTGCAGTCGTCCAAGCCATGAGACTTGCGCTACAAGACACAGGACTATGAGTAAACTCTAGCCCCTACATGCCCTTGAGTAAACTCAGGGATGGTCTTCAAAGCGCTGAGTCACGGGGCGAGGACAGTGCGCATGCGCCACACCGTCATTTCATCTCCTTCCGCCATTTTGCCTAGTAAATCTATACTTACCATATATAGACATACTGCTGTCCCACCCAATCAGATAATGTTTCCGCGTTGACCCTATATAACTCCTGTCCACTACCCCTTCCCGGGACTCGCTCGCAGATCGCCCATAAGCCGGCGTACCCTGGCTTCCCTGCTTCTGCCAATAAAGCTGTCTACTTCTGGCCAGTGGCTTGCGTGAGTTTGTAGCGCGGTCCCCCTTCGCTGACTAGCAGCCCCGGCCAGCAGTCCCCGGCACACGGCTGGTGAGGTGTGTCGACAGCCCGCGGCTCGCGAAGGTGGTGCGAGGAAGGCTTCCAGCAGCCACGCGACGGCTGTGGCGGGGAAAGCGAAACCAACATCCGTGCGGGCGCCATTATATATCCCACCATAACTCACTGAATGGACTGGGAGAGAGTGTAAACTACAATGTAAACTATAATCCTTGCTGTGTAGCAGTGCTCCAAAACGTATTTATCAATTGCAATGGATTTATCACACTAATGAAAGAAGTTTTTGATGCAGGAAAAGTGGAGAGTGTGGAGAGTGGGGAATATGGGAACTTCCTATATTTTTTAATGTAACATTTTGTGTGATCTCTATATCCTTTAAAAATAAATAAAATATGTATTAAAACACTAAAAAAATAAAAAAATAAAAGCAAGCCACTGGTTCTTCAGCATTCAAGAGGAAATAATTCTACAAAATTGTCACTCATTAGGAGTCACACATACATATATCTGCACAATCATCACTGAAACTACTTGTAGAAAAATGACCTTTCCTTCATTTGAAAATGACCTGGTGAAGTCTAGGTCTTATTCAGATAACATGTAAAAATAATCCCTAGGATTTATGAGAATGTTTGGAAGGATGAATACAAAGCAAGACTGAACTTCATTATATATAATGAGATAATACACAATCAGTAAAGAATGAGATTTTGAGGGATAGGGCTCAGTTTTACCCTTTGCTTTATATATTTAGGTATATATAAATTATCTAGAAGAGAGTTCATTAGAGATATTAAAAACGCTAAAGGAATAGTTTTTTGTTTGTTTTTATACTATGAAAGAGAATGCTGGTAAACAAATTAAAGAAGAGCATTGGTATGAGTAATTAATTGAATTCAAGTAAATTGTGACCCTTAAATACATGTCAGACTATTTGGAAACTGAATTAAACTGTAAGAATTCATGCTCAGTTACAAGAAAGGAGTTATATGTTATAATGATTGTGATATTTTCTGTCCAATATTAATAATAATAACTATTATTATTATAACCTTTAAATTATTAAATACATTCAGTGGACCAAGCATTATGTGAAGCAATTAACATAACTTATATGATCTTATCCTCACAAAAACTCATTAAAGTATGTATAGAAGGGCTAAGTAAAATGTCCAATATTACCAGACTAGAAACTGCAAAGCCAGCATTATAAACAGCTCTCTCTTAATTTTGGTCTAATTCTGAAATTTTTCCTGGACTCATATTAATGTAAAGGGGGATGTGCTAAAACACTATTTTTGTTAAATATTTTTTAGAAACTCACAAATAGTGTTTGCTTGGTCCATGAAACTCTTAGACAGACCAAATTATCTCTTGGATGATCCTCTGACATTACATAATACCTATTTCTGAAAAATCAGTATAATTAAAAAGACAGACTTCAATGAGATTCAAGTTTGATAACATCTATTACATCATTCATAAGCTTCATTGGTACGTAGCTTCATTGTATTTGTGATAGATCATCCATTAAAAATCCTTTTAAATTCATAAACCTAAGTAGCTACATGAAATATAATCATTTTCACTAAAGTAAAGGTAGTTTGGACTTATCCTTTGGTGTTTTTCTTCCTGGATATTTTCTCAGGATTACAGGTTATGCCAAGGAGTAATTGTTAATGCTTTCTGTTCCCTAAGTATTTTGCTTGGTTTGCCTCCAAATTCTTATTCATTTTTTCACATATTGTTTCACACAAATAATTTGAACTTAGACTCATGGAATCCTAGAATTGAAATGAATCTTAGAGATGATCTAATATAAATCCTTTGTTTTATAGAAGAAAAAAGGAGAATGAGAGTAACTTGGGGAGTATGTTATCATAGATAAAAAAGGGATGGACAGTGTGATAGAAGTTCTTTTATGAATCCCACAAAGAAAAATATTATGTTTTTTTATTTTACTTTTTAACTATCTTTTTTATAAAGGTAATAGACCTCACAAAACATTACATTAAAAAACAGAAGTTCCCATACACCCTACTCCCCACCCCCCACCCCCATCATTTTTTATTATATTTTTTGAAGATACATAGCTCACAAAAAATGTTGCATTAAAAAATATGAGGTTCCCATATACCCCCACACCCCACACCCCATTCCTCCCAAATCAACAACCGTTTTCATCATTGCGGCACATTCATTGCATTTGGTGAATACATTTTGGAGCACTGCTGTACCACAAGGATAATAGTTTACTTTATAGTTTACACTCTCCTCAGTACATTCAATGGGTTATGGCAGGATATATAATGTCCAGCATCTGTCCCTGCAATATCATTTAGGATAACTCCAAGTCCCAAAACTGCCCCACATCACATCTCTACTTCCCTCTCCCTGCCCTCAGCAACTACCATGGCCACTCTCTCCATATCAAGGCAATTTCTTCCATTACTAGTCACATTAGTTCTATAGTAGAATATCAGTAAACCCATTCTAATCCATATTTTATTCCTTCTTCCTGTGGACCCTGGGATGGTGATGTCATTCATGTGAGTGTGGGTTCTTTTGATTGGACTACTCATAGGTGAGGTATAAGCCAGCTTGGGTCCCTGCCCTCTTGCTGGGTCTGATATAAACTAGAGATAGAGAGAGACAGGGAGAAAAAAGAAGCTCCCATATTTGATCCTGCCATGTGTGAGAGAGGAATCCAGGTTCACCTACAGCTACAGAAAGGCAAAGAAGCCCTGAGAGACTGAGAGAGGAGGCCCAGAAAGAGGCAATCCCTATGCCTGGTTGCACACAGCTGAACTTCAGGAGACAGTAGATTCTGGAGAAGAAGGCAGAGACCTCAGCAGAGATTGCCTGCCATCCTGCTTCACCATGCAGCAGCATGCCAGGATCAACAGTAGCTGACTTTGGTGAGACATTTCATGGCCTCAGAACTACAAACTTTTACCCCAAATAAAATTCTCATTATAAAAGCCAACCCATTTCTGTTACTTTGCATTAGCAGTCCTGTGGCAAATTAAGAAAGAAATTGGTACCAGGAAAGTGTGGTTGTAATATTGCAATTACCGAAAATGTTGGAACAGCTTTAAAAATGGGTAAGGGGTATTTTTGGAGGAATTGTGAGATGCCTCATAAAAAGGCCTAAATTGTTTTTAACAGACTTTTGGTAAAGATAGTTCTAATAAGGCCTTAGACTTAGAATGATGGATGTATAATTGGAAACTGGAGGAAAGGTGATCTTTGTTCTGAAGTGGCAGAGAACTTGGCAAAATTGACTCCTGATGTTAGATGGAAAGCAGAATTTGAAAATAATGAGCTCGGACATTTATCTGAGATTTCCAAAGAAAATGCAGCCTGGCTTATCCTTGCACCTTATAATAAAATGCAAGAGGAAAAAGATAAGCTGAGAACTGAATTTTGGCACACAAAGAAACCAGCGATTGATGGTTTGGGAAACACTGAGTTTCTGGAAAACAAACCCCCAGAGGATAGTGCCCCAAGTGAGAACTTAACTCAACTTGGAACTAGCCAGCCAATTCCTTATAAGTCAGGATTGGAGATGTAGTTATCCAGGAAGGACTTATGGAATGCCTGACTGTCTGATATCTTAGACCCTGTTTCCTGCATGCTAATCCAACAAGCTTTTGTGAAATCTGTATGAATGAAACCACTGTCAGTCTAGATTATAAGGGACAGGGAGGGAAGAGATTGAAGAAAAAAATATCTTCAAGAAAAAACCATGGGGAAGTAGGTGTGGCTCAAGTGATTGAGCTCACACCTACCATAAAGGAAGTCCCTGTTTCAGTTCCCAGTGCCTCCTAAAGAAGGCAGTGAACTGTTGTGATTGGTAGGCATGGCAAGCTAATGCAACAAGAGGCACAAGAAGGAAAGCATAATGAGAGAAATAACAAAGCAGGGAATGGAGGTAGCTCAAGAGATTAGGTGTATCCCTCCCAGAATTGGAGGGCTTGGGTTCAGTTCCCAGTGCCTCCTAAAGAAACAAGGAAGACAGACACAGCAAGTACAAACAATGAAGGAGTGGGGAAAAATAAATATAGAAAATAAATCTTAAAAAAAGAAAAGAAAAAAATCATGGAGGCTGAAGTTTGGACTTAAGATATATTCTTGAGCTGAGAAAGGGACCTCAACCATATGTGTATGGAGAAGGTGAGTTTGCCCCAGTATTTGAAGAGGGAGGATGTTCCAGCCCATTGTTCAGGGAGAGTTTGTCTGTCCCAGGTTATAGAGAAGGTAAAGCACATTCATTCCCCAGTGGTTGGGGAGAGTTAGGTCACCACACACAACTCTGAGGGGGTTGGGCCTCTGCTCATTGATTAGGGAGCTCATAGATGGATTACCCCACTGAATTAAGTGAATTGGACCTGTATTCTATAGATTATAGAGAATACTGCTGCCACCCTACTGTATCAAGGAGTTGGAGCTGTCCCCCAGAGATTGGGGAAAGTGTGGCCAGCACCCCATGTTCTTGGAGGGTGAGGTCTAGAGCTCAGTCACCACCCAGCTGCTTGATAAGGATGGAACTAAGAAGATAGCCATTGGGCAAGTCCTTGGAAGGGGTGAGCCCCCACAAGTTCCTAAGAGAAGAAGACATTGTTCTAGAGATGACTCTCAGACTTTGAATTCTACTTGAGTATGCAGGTTTTCAGATCTGTTTGGGACCTGTGACATCTGTTTTCTTTCCAATACCTCCCTACAGTGAAATGAATATTTATCCTTTGACTGTCCGTCCTTTGTATACTGGAAGCAGATAACTTGTTTTCTAAGTTTTACAGGTCTACAGCCTGAGGAGAACATTGCCCCAGGACAAACTGTAATTGAGAGGTTGGAGTATGATAGTTTGAAATTCTTTTTATACATCCCAAAAAGAAAAGTATCGCATTTTTAAACTAATCCATTAGTTTTTAAACTAATCCATGAGTGTTGGACATTTTTATTGGACTAAGTCAGTGAGACCTGAGCCACCTTGAGTTTCCACCCTCTTGCTGGGTCTGATACAAAATCACATAGAAAGAGACACACAGGGAGAAAAAGGAAGATCCTATGTTTTATCCTGGCATGTGTGAAAGGAATCCAGGTTCACCTACAGCTAGAGAAAGGCAGAGAAGCCCTGAGAGACTGTGAAAGGAGGCCGAGAAAGAGATAAGCCCTATGCCTGGTTGCACACAGGTGAGCTCCAGGACATGTTAAATTCTGGAGGGGAAGGCAGAGACCTCAGCAGAGATTGCCCACCATCTTGCATCACCATTTAACAGCATGCCAGGATCAACAGTAGCTGACTAGTGACAAAGTATAGTTTGATTGTTCCTTGATTTGGATACCTCAGAACTGTAAACTTTTACCCAAATGAAATTCCCACTATAAAAGCTAACTCATTTCTGGTACTTTGCATCAGGATCCCTACAACAAACTGAGAGAGATAGGATAAAGTGCAAGAAGCCAGTGCCTCCTGGTTAAGAGCATTGATTTTGGAGTTAAAAAGATGTGAGTTCAAGCCCTAGATTCAACATTTGGCATTTTATAACCTTAACAAATTACATAGTCTTTTTTTTGTCTCAGCTTCCTGTCTCACTGGATTGTAAAATATTTAGAATGATGCTGTGGACATGGTAAACACTCTATAACTTGCACAGGATTATATTGTTAATTAGTTACTGCTAAAGGAAAATAATTTTACTAGACAATCTCCATTTTCATCTGTCATTCAAAGCCCACAGATATTCTCTCAGATATCAAAATCCTCTTAATCACTCTGACAAGATATCCTGTGGTAGCTTTTAATAACTTTAACTTTTTTAATTACATCCTATTTGGAATCATACTGCCATGGTTTTTAAAATGCTTAGTAAGCAATGACTATGTGACAGATCTTTTTTCCTAGTTATTGAGGATATAGATAAAACAAAACATCATAGTTTTATCTATTTCAGGGATGTAGGATGTTTGTCTCCCAGGAGGCAAAACTCCGTAGAATAAAATATCAGGTTTTCTTGCTCTCTGACTTTTGGTTAAGTTGGCCAATGATCGGAGACAGAGAAGAGTAAAATGAGGTTGCTTATTCCTTTAGCTTCCTCTTTGTTAAACCCCAAGTTTGCCCATTACAGGCTTATGCATGGAAGCAAGTCCTTAGTGCACTTTACCATCCCATATTGATTTTCATTAACCATGCCTACAATTTTAATATGGCCCCTTCCATTACCTGTTTGAATGTGCAATTCATTTTATGCTTAGACCCTGATTTATTCTCTCCAAAACTGGGAGTTGAATTTTCTTATGTGCCAGGGAATTACTCTTGATCAGGGCACTCTGGGAGCCAAGGATATTGAGGTTCAGTGGAGCTGAAACTGGAATTGGAAACATCTCCATTTTGCCTCTACACCATTACCTATATATACAAAGCTATGTTAATAATTAAATGGGAAACACCAGGAATTGGAACAAGCTTTATTTACCTTTATTTCTCTATAGTGCTTTGTACTTCTAAAACTTTGCCACTAAGATCAATTCTTTTAAAACTGTGCCTCTCCTACTTAGCTTGCTATTCTCTCCACCTCATAACATTTCCATCACCAATTCTTGGGACCTAAAAGATGTCACATTTTCCTAGTCACTGAGACAGAATATGGTATAGAAGCTTTTAATAACTTTCCCTTGTTTGATTGCATACTATTTAGAATTGCTCATTCACTTATTTTAAAAATGTTCAGTGAGTAATTCTTATGTGCCAGACAATTTTTAATGTACTGTGGATATAGATAACCACAAAGTATGGTAGATTACATCAAAGTAGAAAAGATAGCAAACAAATCCATGAACAGTTCAGTTTTAGATTGCTAAAATACTAAGAAGGAAAAAGGCAATGATGTGAAAGAGAATTTGTGATAAGTTCCATAAAGGATTTTTAAAAAGATATGATAGATAATAAACTGTTTGAAATGGAGTAGGTACTTTAAATAGTATCATCAGGAAAAGTGACTCTGAAGAGATAACATCTGTACTGATAACTAAAGGATGAGCCAGAGCCTCCCTTTCACCCAGAGAGAGAAACCAATGTAAAGGCCCAAAAGTAGGAAAAGGCTTGCAATGTTCCAGAACAAAAAGAAAGCCAGTAAGACTGGAACATGAGTGAGTACATTAAACAGAGTTGTAGAATTACACAGTCCAAGTCATGCTGGGTCTTCTACTCCAATGGAAGGGAATAGAATTATATTTTCAGTGCAATAGCAAGTTTTAAATACATATATACACACACACACACACATATGTGTGTATGTATAATACATATGATTTTAACAAACGAATGCTCCAAAGTCCACAAACAACATACTATCATATTTTACACTGGGGAATATATGATTTTAGTTATGTTTTCTCTGGATGTTTGGTGGTGATAAGCTGGTAGGGGATATGAAGAGGGAAATTGCGGTAAATAGCTAAAAGGCTACTGATATTTTTTGCATGAAAGTTGATATGGACTCTGGTCCAGGTGGTATTGTTAGGAAAGGAAAGCACTGAAAGCACAAGAGATCTATTTTATGGGGTTTATTATAGTAGAAGAAGAAGAGGGTGAAAGCTGGAATGACTTACCTTTAGTAGTTTTAATGGGTGTCAGTGACTTTAATTGAGATGGGAGACTGGCTTTGACTTGTTAATCTATTCCAGGGGTTCTTAACCTTTTGTTCCATGGACCCCTTGGCCAGTCAGGTGAAAACCACAGAACCATTACTAAGTCCACACTAAACTGTGTATTATTTAATAAATTTATCACACCCACACCAACACATCCCCACACACAAAAATGTTTTTTGCATTTCAATTCAAGCTCATGCAGTCCTTGTTAAGAATAGTCCTTGTCTATTCTCTTTCTGATGAGTCCACCACACAAGTGATTTATATAGCATACCCATAATTTGAATACCTTCTTTATGAACTTTATCAATGGTTTCCCCTTATGTAAAATACTCAAAACACAGGTAAAGTATTTATGTTGCTGGGGTAGAATTATGGAAGCACTGTCTCCTCTGGATCAGAAAAACCTGCAAAGAATTCCTCTTGCCCAAAGATGGAAATCCTAGGGTGGGCAATCATGGTTTCTGAAATGTGACTCCCTTCTAGCCTTCTAATCTTGTCACATATTTCTTTTTATTTCTAAAAGAGAAGTTGTAGGCTTTCAGAAAAATCATGCAGAAAATATAAAATCACATATACCCCCAACACACATGAAAATTTCCCCTATTATTATCACTATGCATTAGTATGGTAACTTTGTCACAATTGATAAAACAATACCATCATAATTATATTAACAATAGGCCAAAGTTTACATTCATGTTGTAAGGTCTTGAGTTTTTTTTAACTTTTTCTCATATTAATATGTACATACAACCTAAATTTTCCCCTTTTAATAACATTAAAATTACACAACACAGTTGTGGTAGTTTGAGATTATTTATGCATTTCAAAAAAAAATACTATCTTTGTAAACTAATCTAGTCCTCTGGGTGTGATACCCTTTGAATGCACTAGATTCAGTTGACATTAAATTACCTGTTAAGCTGAGGGTTTCAATTCGAACTTCTGTAGGGGGTGACTCAGAATATAAACAGATACTCACTCAAGAAGACACATGGAAGAGGAGAGAATTTGGTCATTTTGGTTCTGTCATGTGACAGAAAGGAGAAAACTCTGACAGCTAAAGCCCCAGAAGAGATATGAGACATTTGCCTGATAGTTTGCAGCTGAAGAGAACAGAGCAGCTGAGCTGCTGAGAAGGCCCAAGAGACCAGGCAGAGATCACCTGCCATCTTGCTTCAACATGTGGCAGTAGACTTCAGTGAGAAAGCAGCCTTGAGTTGGACTCTTTTTTTTAGAGCCTTGTAACTGTAAGCTTTTACCCCAAATAAATGCCCTTTATAAAGGCCAACAGATTTCTGGTACTTTGCATCAGCACCCCTTTGGCTAACTAATACAACAGTGGTTTTTATTACATTCACAATGTCATGCTGCTATCAACTCCATTACTTTCCAAAGCTTTTACATCACCCCAAAGAGAAATTATGCACTATTTAACAATTAACTCCCTGTAACCTATCACATGGTAACCATATTCTAGTTTCAGACTCTAGGAATTTGCTTATTCTATACCAGTTATAAATATTTGTCCTTTTTGCCTGGATTATTTCACAGAACATGATGTCTTCAAGGTTCATACATATTGTCACATGTATCACATTTTCATTCCTTTTCATAGGTGAATAATATTCCACTGTACCTTTATAAGACATTTTATTTATTCATCTGTTGATTGACACTTGAGTTGCTTCCACATTTTGGCATTTGTGAATAATGGCACTATGAACAACATTGTGGAAATATCCAAGTCCTTACTGTCAATTCTTTGGGGTATAAACTTAAAAGCTGAATTGTCAGTTCAATATAGTAATTCTATATTTAAATTTCTGATAAACAAACTGTTTTCCACTACAGCTATAATCTTTTATATTCCTCCCAAAAATAAATGAGTTTTCCTATTTATCTACATCTTCTCCATCACTTTTTTTTAAGTAGTAGTCATTTGTGGGGGTGAGGAAACATCTCATTATGGCTTTGATATGTTTCCCTAATTAACCACTTTTCGTGTGCTTTTTTGAACTTTTTTTCCATATGTTCTTTGGAAAAATGCCTTTTCAAATATTTTACCATTTTTAAAAATAGTTGTTTTGGTCATTTTGTTGTTGAGTTGTATAATTTGTTTATATATTCTGGATATTAAACCCTTATTGGACATGTGGTTTTCAAATATTTTCTTCCATTCCATGGTTGTCCTTTTATTTTCATTATGAAATCCTTTGATTCACAAGCATTTTTAAGTTCTGAAGTCCCACTTATCTGTTTTTTCTTTTGTTGCTTGTGCTTTTGGTGTAAAACCTAAGAAGCTATTGCTCAACAGGAGACACTGTAAATGTTTCCTTAAGTTTTCTTCTATAGTTCTGGATCTTATTTTTAGGTCATTGATCCATTTTTAGTTTATTTTTGCATAAGGAGTGAATTGTTACACAGTGTACATTTTATTATTTTAATGTGCTAACTTTGGGATTTAGGCCTGTTCCATATATTAAGTCTGTTCCTTATATTTCTATTCAATTACGGTATAACAGAAATTTCCTTGAATGTCAGTAGTGAACAAAACAAACAAACCAATGAGGGGGGAAAACCCTTTCATAGTATTTGTAATGTGGTTCTGCATTGGCTAGTGCTCTACTTCAGAGTTTAACCCTTCTATTTTTTTTTTTATTACTATTTTTTTTTATTGACTTTGTAATAATATTACATTAAAAATATATATGTGAGGTCCCATTCAACCCCACCCCCCCACCCCCCTCTCCCCCCCCCAACAACACTCGTTCCCATCATCATGACACATCCATTGGATTTGGTAAGTACATCTTTGGGCACCTCTGCACCTCATAGACAATGGTTCACATCATGGCCCATACTCTCCTCCATTCCATCGAGTGGGCCCTGTGAGGATTTACAATGTCCGGTGATTACCTCTGAAGCACCATCCAGGGCAGCTCCATGTCCCAAAGACGCCTCCACCTCTCAACTCTTCCTGCCTTTCCCCATACCCATCGTCCACCATGTCCACTTTTCCCAATCCAATGCCACCTCTTCTATGTGGACATTGGATTGGTTGTGTCCATTGCACCTCTATGTCAAGAGGAGGCTCAGATTCCACATGGATGCTGGATGCAATCCTCCCATTTTCAGTTGTAATCACTCTAGGCTCCATGGTGTGGTGGTTGTCCTTCTTCAACGCCATCTTAGCTGAGTGTGGTGAGCCCAATAAGTCAGATTGTAGGTGCTGGAGTCTGTTGAGGCTCAGGACCTGCTATCACATTGTCAGTCCAGAGATTCAAATGCCCTAAATATATCTTAAACCCCAACATTAACTGCACCTCCAGCACATTAGCATGAAAGTCTTATGAAGGGAGATCCCATTTGAGTCCAGATTCATCACACATAAACACCATTTCCAAAGAGGGGCCATCTGCCCTGGTAGTTAACCCCATCGGCCATGACCATAACTCCCATGGGTCTCTTTAGCCCTCAAAGGAACCAATATCTGGGGTTGTATCTGCTTTATCTGTCTCTCTGACTCTGCTCAGTTGTGCATGAGGGCAATCCTTCTGCCAGCCTCCAGACTCTTTTTTAGAAACTCGTAGCCATATAAACTCATTTCTCCTTTCCATTTCCCCCTTACTTTAGGTCAAACAGCATTTTAAAGTCATGGTATTTTATGTAGACATGGATATTCTGCTGATCCGCATTGAACCTTCCATATAAGGTCATTTTCCAGTTGCATCATCAGTTGGTAGTTGATAGTGGTCCCTCGTTGCCAGGGAGGCTCATCCCCGGGTGTCATGTCCCACGCTGGGGGGAAGGCATTGCATTTACATGCTGAGTTTGGCTTCGAGACTGGCCACATTTGAGTAACATGAAGGCTGACAGGAGGAAATTCCCAGGCACAATGTTGCTCTAGGCCTTGTTCTTATTTTAGGTTTATCAGCTCACAAGCATAGTCATTAGCATCAGGGGCTCACTGTTGAACCCTCACTCCCTCCCGGTCCCCACCACTGTACCTGGGAGACTGTTGCTGCTCCCCTAGGGACCACGACAGAGCACCACTGGCCAGGAACCCAGTACCTCCCCTGCTGTGGTTTTTAATTGTTGCCACTATGAGTATATCCAAACATTACCATGCACCCTGGACATATGTTCTGTACAGCTCCCTGTCAGCCATATATCACCTGTCATTGGTATCCCATACCAGTATCCCTCCATTGCCATTGTTGAAACACTCTGTGATCCAGAACTCCCCGAAATTTGAAGCCCAATATAATGTCATGGTCCCTTACTAGGGAATGGCATATAGCAATGGGTTTAAAGGATAGATAAAGAACTTGGATAAAGTTAGAAAAAGAGCTTAGATAAAGAATGTTGACTTGAAAAAATTACACATCCTATCTTTTTCTTTTTCTTTCCCCCCCCCCCCTAATTATTCAGCTTTTCTTCACAGGAGTCCTAGACCACAGCAATGTATATATATAATATACAGCACTCCCACACATCCACCAGAAAACCTTTTCCCTTCCACAGTGATACTCTTACGCCCTATTCATATCATATTTACTTAAAGTGATGTACAGAGTCTGAGACATTAGCTTTCTAACAAGGTGACATCTGTGCTTACATTAAGGTGCATACTTTAGGATACACAGTTCTTTACATTTTTAGTTATCCTATGTTTTACATTATGGTTTACATTATCAGTCTGTCATCTCCTATATGTTATGGTGTAATATTGCATGTTTTATATCCATCCTTGTGTACTCTCAAGAAACTCCTCTCTTACCCCCCATTTACTTTGGTTCCACACATTTAACGTCCATTTTCCCTTCCACCTTGGTGCCCACAGTGACAGCCAACCTCCGTTTCCCGAGGAGCCACTTCCAGAGATAGATGGAATAGTGTTCAGGGCCTAACTTGCTCAATTGCCCCAATGCCCTGGGAGCCACCCTTTCTCTCGAGGGATAGAGTTCCCTCTATTTGATGGCATTAGTCCTCCCCAGGATGTGGGTCCACCCCCACTCTCACTACTTGGGTTTCTACCCCATGGTGTCACCCACTCTGGCAGAATGAGCATTTAGACATTCCCCAGGAGACCGTCCTGCATCAGACCCTCCCCTCTGAGCATTCTAAACAGGTAACCCTCTTTATTATATTTTGATATGATTTTCTCGGCATTTTACTCTCCACCAACACCTGACCCTCTCCTGTGTTCATATGCTACCCCTCCCTCCCCCCACTTTTGGGGAACGTTACCCATCCGTCCCTCCCCAGCCACCCTCAAACCCGCAAAGGCACCCAACCAAACCCAACCAAAGGCACCCCCTTGCCCCAATTTTATCTCTTCTTTGTGTTCATACTTACCACCATCTCGTCTTAAATTCCACCCCTGCAGACATCGGCTCATATCCTTCCTCCACCCTCCGATTTCCTGTAAGCCTATCGTTCAGTCTCTTGCTATCTAGGGCAGCTTGTTTATTTCATATCATTGAGGTCATGTAGTATTTGTCCTTCAATGTCTGGGTTGCTTCACTCAACATAAGGTTCTCAAGATTCATCCATGTTATCACATGTGTTTGTAGTGTGTTTGTTCTTACAGCCAAGTAGTATTCCATTGTGTGTATATACCACATTTTATTGATCCACTCATCTGTTGATGGGCATTTGGGTTGATTCCAACTTTTGGCAATAGTGAACAATGCTGCTATGAACATTGGTGTACATATATCGGTTTGTATCCTTGTTTTCAGTTCTGCTGGGTATATACCCAGCAGTGGTATTGCTGGGTCATATGGCAAATCTATGGCTAGTTTTTTGAGAAACCGCCATACTGTCCTCCAGAATGGTTGGATCCTTCTGCATTCCCACCAGCAGTGGATGAGTGTTCCCCTTCCTTCACATCCTCTCCAGCACTTGTATTCTTCTGTTTTTTTCATAGCTGCCAATCTTATGGGTGTAAGATGGTATCTCATTGTAGTTTTGATTTGCATTTCCCTGATAGCTAGAGATTTGGAACATTTTTTCATGTGCTTTCTTGCCATTTGTATTTCTTCTTCGGAGAAGTGTCTGTTTAAGTCTTTTTCCCATTTTTTAAATGGGTTGTTTATCTTTTTATTTTCAAGATATAGGAGTTCTTTATATATGCAAGTTATAAGTTTCTTATCAGATATATGATTGCCAAATATTTTCTCCCACTGTGTGGGCACCCTTTTTACTTTCTTGACAAACTCCTTTGAGGTGCAGAAGGCTTTAATTTTGAGGAAGTCCCATTTATCTATTGGTTCTTTTGCTGCTCATGCTTTTGGTGAGATATTCATAAATCCATTTCCTATTACAAGGTCCTGTAGATGTTTCCCTACACTGCTTTCTAAGGTTTTTATGGTCTTGGCTCTTATATTTAGGTCTTTGATCCATCTTGAGTTGATCTTTGTATAAGGTGTGAGATGGTAATCCTCTTTCATTCTTCTACATATGGCTATCCAGTTCTCCAGACACCATTTGTTGAATAGGCTACTCTCTCCCAGTTGAGAGGGTTTGGTGGCTTTATCGAATATTATGTAGTTGTATATGTGAGGTTCTATATCAGAGCTTTCAATTCGATTCCATTGGTCTATGTGTCTCTCCTTATGTCAATACCATGCTGTTTTCACCACCATAGCTTTATAGTATGTTTTGAAGTCAGGTAGTGTGATTCCTCCAATTTCGTTTTTCTTTTTCAGTATGTCTTTGGCTATTCGGGGTCTCTTTCCTTTCCAAATAAATTTCATAGTTAGTTTTTCTAGTTCCTTAAAGAAGGCTGCGTTGATTTTTATTGGGATTGCATTGAATGTGTAGATCAGTTTTGGTAGGATAGACATCTTAATAATGTTCAGTCTTCCTATCCATGAACAAGGAATAGTCTTCCATTTATTTAGGTCTTCTTTGATTTCCTTGAACAATCTTGTATAGTTCTCGGTGTATAAGTTCTTTACCTCTTTAGTTAAATTTATTCCTAAGTATTTGATTTTTTTATTTACTATTGTGAATGGTATTTGTTTCTTGATTTCCTCCTGATCTTGCTCATTATTGGTGTACAGAAATGCTACTGATTTTTGCGCATTGATCTTATAACCTGTGACTTTACTAAACTCATTTATGAGTTCTAGAATCTTCGTTGTAGATCTCTCAGGGTTTTCTATGTATAGGATCATGTCATCTGCAAATAATGAAATTTTGACTTCTTCCTTTCCAATTTGAATGCCTTTTATTTCTGGTTCTTGCCTCAGTGCTCGAGCAAGTACTTCTAAGACAATGTTAAATAGGAGCGGAGACAGTGGGCATCCTTGTCTTGTTCCTGAGTTTAGAGGGAAGGAGTCTAGAATTTCTCCATTGTAAACAATATTGGCTTTAGGTTTTTCATATATACTCTTTATCATGTTCAAAAAATTCCCTTGTATTCCAATCTTTTGGAGTGTTTTTATCAAGAAAGGGTGCTGTATTTTGTCAAATGCTTTTTCTGCATCAATAGATATAATCATGTGATTTTTTTCCTTCAATCTGTTTATATGGTGTATTACGTTGATTGATTTTCTTATGTTGAACCATCCTTGCATACCTGGGATGAATCCCACTTGGTCGTGGTGTATAATACGTTTAATGTGTTGTTGAATACGATTAGCAAGTATTTTGTTAAGTATTTTTGCGTCTAGGTTCATTAGAGAAATTGGTCTGCAATTTTCCTTTCTTGTGATGTCTTTGTTTGGCTTTGGTACTAGGGTAATGTTGGCATCATAGAAGGAGTTGGGTAATGTTCTTTCTGTTTCGATGTTTTGGAATAGTTTCAGCAGGATTGGTGTCAGTTCTTTCCGGAATGTTTTGTAGAATTCACCTGTGAAGCCTTCTGGCCCTGGGCTCTTCTTAGTTGGGAGATTTTTAATAACTGATTCTATCTCTCTGCTTGTGATTGGTTTGTTAAGATCATCATTTTCTTCTTTTGTCAATATGGGCTGCTTATGTGTTTCTAGGAATTTGTCCATTTCCTCTAGATTGTCATTTTTGTTGGAATATAGTTTTTCAAAATATCCTCTTATGATAGTCTTTATTTCTGTGGGGTCAGTGGTGATATCGCCTTTCTCATTTCTTATTTTGTGTATTTGCATCTTCTCTCTTTTTTTCTTTGTTAGTGTTGCTAAAGGTTTGTCAATTTTGTTAATCTTCTCAAAAAACCAGCTCTTGGTCTTGTTTATCTGTTCAAGTGCTTTCTTATTTTCTATTTCATTTAGTTCTGCTCTTATCTTTGTTATTTCCTTCCTTCTTCTTCCTGTTGGGCTACTTTGTTGTTGTTTTTCTAATTCCTTCAAATGTGCAGTTAGTTCTTCAATTTTTGCTCTTTCTTCTTTTTTGATATATGAATTTATGGCTATAAACTTCCCTCTCAGTACTGCTTTTGCTGCATCCCATAAATTTTGGTATGTTGTGTTATCATTATCATTTGTTTCAAGATAGTCATTGATTTCTTTTGAGATTTCCTCTTTGACCCACTGTTTTTCTAAGAGTGTGCTGTTTAATTTCCAAATCGTGGTGTGAAATCTGGGCTTCTGTCCCTTGCAAATCTCCAGCTTGACTCCACTGTGGTCAGAGATAATGTTTTGTATGATTTCAATCTTTCTGAATTCGTTCAGCCTTTCTTTGTGGCCTAGCATATGATCTATCTTGGAGAATGATCCATGTGCGCTTGAGAAAAATGTATATCCTGCTGTGTTTGGGTGTAGCGATCTATATATGTCTATTAGATCGAGCTCCTCTAATATACTATTCAGATGTTTTGTTTCTTTGGTGATTCTCTTTTGAGATGTTCTGTCCAGAGTTGATAGTGGTGTATTAAAATCCCCCACTATAATTGTAGATGTATCTATTCTTTCACTTAGTTTTTCCAGCGTTTGCCTGACATATTTAGAGGCACCCTTGTTAGGGGCATAGATATTTATGATTGTTCGATCTTCTTGACAGATTTTCCCTTTCACTAAAATGTAGTATCCTTCTTTGTCTCTCACAATTGTTTCACATTTAAAGTCTATTTTGTCTGATATTAATATAGCTACTCCTGCCTTTTTTTGGTTATTGTTAGCTTGTATGATTGTTTTCCAGCCATTCACTTTCAATCTCCATGCGTCTCTGGGTCTAAGATGTGTCTCTTGTAGACAGCATATGGATGGGTCATATTTCCTTATCCAATGTCCCAGTCTGAGTCTTTTGATAGGTGAGTTTAATCCATTGACATTCAGTGTTATTACTATCAAGGAATTATTTGTGTTAGCCATATTTTGATTGGATTTGTGTTTGTCATATTTTGTTAGTATATTTTTTTTGTCTTTTTTGTTGTTGTTGTTGGTCTTATACTCTCCTCCAACTTTGCCTTTCCTGTTTTTTCCTTTCTTCCTGCAGAACTCCCTTTAGAATTTCTTGAAGGGGAGGTTTCTTGTTGGTATACTCTTTCAGTTTCTGTTTGTCTGCGAATATTTTGAACTCTCCATCATGTTTGAATGCTAGTTTAGCTGGATAGAGTATTCTTGGTTGGAAATTTTTTTCCTTTAGTACCTTGACTATATCATACCACTGTCTTCTTGCCTCCATGGTTTCAGAAGAGAAATCAGCACTTAATCTAATTGAGCTTCCCTTGTATGTGATGGTTTTCTTTTCTCTTGCTGCTTTTAGGATTTTCTCTTTGTCTTGAGCCTTGGATAATTTGACAAGTATATGTCTTGGGGTGGGCCTGTTGGGGTTTATGACTTGTGGAGTGCGCTGTGCTTCTTGGATATGTACATCTGTCTCTTTCAGTAGATTTGGGAAGTTTTCAGCCATTATTTCCTGCAACACTCCTTCTGACCCCTTTCCCTTCTCTTCACCTTCTGGAATGCCTATAATACGTATGTTTGAGCGTTTTGCATTGTCATTCAGGTCCCTAAATCCTAATTGGATTTTTTCTATCTTCTTATTAACCCCTTCTACTATCTGTTTGATTTCTGATGTACTGTCTTCCACATCACTAATTCTCTGCTCTGTCTCTTCTAGTCTGCTGATATTTGCTGCAAGTGTATTTTTGATTTCTTGAACTGTGGTGTTCATTCCCATCATATCTGTTATGTTTTTGCGTATGTCTGCAATTTCCCCTCCAAGTGATGTCTTCATGTTGTTAACCTCTTTCATTACTGCATCAAATTTGTCGGTGATAAATGTTCTGAGTTCTTTCATTGCTTGTGCCAAGTTTTGCTCCCCTTCGTGATTATTGGTTTGTTGATTGGATTCAGCCATGTTTTCCTGATTATTGGTTTGGTTTGTAGATTTTTGTTGCTTTCTGGTCATCTCTTTATTTTGACGAATTTAATCAGTTCCTTAGCTTCTTTGTCTGCTCTTGGAGGTTAATTAGTTGTTATTTTTGCATAGGTGTTATATCTTCTCTTTGTCACTTTTTTCTTCTTATTCTAGTTACTTGTTGTTGGTTAAGCTCACTTTAGAGGAAAGTATTAGTGTTGGGGAAAGGCAATTGTGTAAGCAAGGGAAAAATGTAAAGTAGTATTGGTGATGTATGTTAACAAAGCAAGAATATGAGATCTGGGAGGATGGAGGTTAGATTCGTGTAGATTGTATAGAGTTATAGCTGTAGGTAGAGTACCTTTTATGAAGTAGATGATTGAATATGGGAGGAATATGGTATGAACTACAAAGCTATTGTTTTCATGAGAGAGGGAAAAAGAAAAGAAAGGTAATAGTTTCAAGAGTGGATAACAGACAGAAAACAGAACAAAGGTATTAGAAATTAAGAGTTAGACACTTTGTGGATCAAAGAACGGGAGGTGAGGGGTGGAATATAGGAGAGACAGTAGATGATAGTGGATATCAAGATGCAGGGGAAGGGGGATAGTGTAGGTAGCCTAAATCAGTTCACACAGAAATGAGACAGTGGAGGATGGGAAAACCCCAGCAAATGTGAGGTGTTCCCTGTAGCACCTATTGTATACTTGAATTAAAATAAAATAAGTGGAAGATGAGGGACAAGAGGGAAAGAGAAAACCGAAAAACAAAAAAACTAATTATAATAAAGAAAAAAAGAAAGACAAGAAGAAAGGAAGAAAGAAAAAGAGGATGGGCAAACGGTGGGGAACGCATAGGGGGAAGAGAGATACAGGTATACACGTGTCACAATTGCAACACTACCTAAAACAACAACTTCCCCCCGCTTTGCCCTAAAACCCCCTGTCTGTCTGCCCAAATGGGTCTGCAAGCACCTCCCTTCCCACAAACCCCCAATAGGCCGCCCAGGGCCCACGAACTCCCCAATACTGCAGATGCTCCAAAAAAAAAACAAAGAACAGAAACCCCTCCGCAGGCCCGGCTCCGCCCGCCGCTGCCCGCCGCAGAGGCCTGGACTGGCTTTGCCCAGCTCCTTACGCCTCCGCGGCCTGGCCTGGCTCCGCCCGGCTCCGCTCGCTACAGCGGCCCAGCCGGCTCCCGCGTCCACCTCCCGCTGCCGCGGCCTGGACCGGCCCCGCCTGGCTCCATACGCCGCCGCGGCCCGGCCCGGCTACGCCCGGCCCGCTCGCTACAGTGGCCCGGCCCGGCTCCGGCGTCCGCCTCTCGCCACCGCGTCCTGGACCGGCCCCGCCCGGCTCCGTACGCCGCCACGGCACGGCCCGGCTACGCCCGGCTCCGCTCGTTACAGCGGCCCAGGCCTCGCTCCGGTGTTCGCCTCTCGCCGCCCAGGCCTGCACCGGCCCCGCCCGGCTCCGTACGCTGCCGCGGCCCGGCCCGGCTACGCCCGGCTCCGCTCGCTACAGCGGCCCGGCCCGGCTCCGGCGTCCGCCTCTCGCCGCCGCGTCCTGAACCGGCCCCGCCCTGCTCCGCACGCCGCCGCGGCCCGGCTCGGCCCGGCTCGGCCCCGCCCGGCCCTGCTCGCCGCCAGCGCAGCCCGGCCCAGCTCCGGCGTCCGCCGCTGTGGCCCGGCCTGGCTCAGCCCCACCGAGCGGGGCTAGATGCCTCGTCTCCGCCTACCCAAGGAGGGAATCCTCTACAGGTAGCTGGGATCTCCGTGTATATTTCACAGACGGATCCTCTCTGTTACCTTCCCTCCAAATCGATGTCCAGACACCTCCGGACCAGCAAAAATCCCGAAACAATCCGGTCCCAAAGAGTCTCCAATGCCGCCCAGCCGATTCCCTGCAGAAGACCCTAACAAGGATGTTCACTCTGCCGCCATCTTGCCCCCTCTCCTAACCCTTCTATTAAGAAAAACAGCCCAAGGAAAATGTGAAGTGCAGGTTCTTCTAAATCTCTTCTGAGCCTACATCTTTTCCTAGGCTTCTCTTCTTGCTTGTAGCATTAGAAATTCCCTGGTTTACAGGTATATTAGTCAGAGTGCTCCAGGGAAACAGAATCAACAGGAGATATCTATAAATAGTATGAGATTTTATGAAATTCTCCCACTTGACTATGGGAATGCACAAATCCAGATTCTGCAGGCTGGTTGCAAACCAGGGGCTCTGATGAAAGTCTTTTATTAATTCCTGGGAGATGTTAGCTGTCCAAAGACAAGCTGGGAAATTCTCTCCAAATGCTGAAATCACTTCCCTTTTTAAGGCATTCAAGTGATTGGATAAAACACCACTCATTGCTGACAGCAATCTCTCTGGTTGATTGTAGATGTAATCAACCATCTATGCCGTAAACTCACTGATGACTAAAGTTCATAATTGTCCTTGAATTACAATTAGCCTTGAATTACAACTGTTTATTTGGTCAAGCAAGCAAATTGCTTGACCAAATAACTGGACACAATTACCTGGCTGAGTTGACACATTAGCCTACCCATCTCTACAGGAATTTGAGTGCCTCCTTTGTTCCCTGTGAAATAGAATTTCCCCAGTTTTAGTTTTCCTAGGCTACTCAAGCAAATGCCATGCAATGGTTTGACTTAAACAATGGGAATTTATTAGTTCATGTTTTTGAGGCTAGGAAAAGTCAAAAAGAGGAATCATCAAGGCAATGAATTCTTCCCAAAGACTGGCATTCTGAGGCTGGCTGCCAGTGATCGTTGGTCCTTGACTCCTCTGTCACATGACAATGCACATGGCAGCTTCTGCTGGCCTCTCCCTTTTCTTTTGGCTTCTGTTGAACTCCAGCATCTTGCTTCCCCTGGCTTCATCCCTATCAGTCTGAATTTCATTCTCCTTATAAAGAACTTCAGTAATAGAATTAAAACTCCTCCCAATTGTATTTGTCCACACCTAACTGAAAAAACCTCATCAAGAAGTTCTACTTGCACACAGGTATGGATTAAGTTAAAGAACATATTTTTCTAGGTTACACAGATCCAAACTACTATAGTGGTGAACTTGAGATGAGTTTCCTGGGTCAGTATGATAGGCACCAATATAAAGCCACCAATATGTCCACAGGTGTTGTTTTGCTTCCTTTGGAACAGGGCCAGGGACCCCCAATGGGATTGAAGACAACTCACGCTGCACCAGGGTAGAGTTGGAGGAGGTGTCTGTAGGGTCACACAAGCTTTTCCTACTGATTTTTTAAAAACGATTTATTTATTTATTTATTTCTCTCCCCTTCATCCCACCCCCCACCCCAGTTGTTGTCTGTTTTCTGTGTCTATTTGCTGCATCTTCTTCTTTGTCCGCTTCTGTTGTTGTCAGTGGCATGGCAATCTGTGTTTCTTTTTGTTGCATCATCTTGTTGTGTCAACTCTCCGTGTGGGCGGCGCCATTCCTGGGCAGGCTGCACTTTCTTTCACGCTAGGTGACTCTCCTTACGGGGCTCACTCCTTGAGCATGGGGCTGCCCTGCATGGGGAGTGGCACGGCACTCCTTGCACGCATCAGCACTGCAGGTGGGCCAGCTCCACACGGGTCAAGGAAGCCTGGAGTTTGAACCGCAGACCTCCCATGTGGTAGACGGATGCCCTGTCCACTGGGCCAAGTCTGCCGCCTTCATACTGTTTTTAAAACTCTGCTTTCTTGATTAAGCACTCACCCAGTTACTGCAACCCTTTATCTGTTTTCTGAAGTTCTGAGGGAAAAGGCTCTATCACTGTTTGCTTGTTACTCAAAGATTCTCTGTGGGAATAGGACACTGGAGCATCTTATCCTGCCATCTTGGTTGACTGGAAGTTATATATGACTTATTTATGTTCTTTATACACCTTACAATCCATGAAAACCTGATACTCTCTCTATCTGTCCTGCATTTTCCAATATCCATTCTTTTGTACCTATTTACTCTAAGGGCAATGACACACATTTTAGAAAAATAAAAGACTTAATTCTTCCTGTTGAACATAAGGGAAAAGATTCTTTAGTCCCTCCTACCTCTTAATATTTACTTTAGAAAACCTCTAATTGGAAATTCTTTCTTTGTCCTTTTGAAATGTATACAAGGAAAATATAACCCCTATTTTCCAGTTTCCTGGAAAGAGATTAGCATAACTTCCAGGGGGCTCTCAGTTGTAAATCCCCTTTTGAAATATCTTGAAAATACATTTGTAGTTGTAGTGGGTTGTATCCCTTAGCCACATAAATATGATGAGCTCTCTTTCTGCCTTTGCAATCTATTTGCTAATTTCCTGTGATCCATCACATCCTGGTGCCATGTTTATTTGATAATCAATTTGTTTTGATTTCTCTTCTACCTCTTTGGAGAAGTTTTCTGTGTTTTAAAAGATTTTGTTCTTAATTATATTTCCCAACATTATTCAGTATAGAATGCATTTCTCTCCATCCCCCATTTGCTTAAACTTTTCCCATTATCCAGGGCCTAATGCAAATTTGTCTTTCCTATCAAAATTTCCTCTTCTTTACAACTAGAAATAATTCCCCTCTCCTCTGAACACCTATTACACATTTTTAGCCCTTTTCATGGCCTTTAACTCTTTCTGCTTTGTATTACCATTTCATACAATTATGGAAATTTCTTTACTCTAATGCATGTTCATTACCAGTGGAATCCTTTCTGATTTAATTGTCCATTCCCCATAGCATTTACCCATAGTAGCCTCTGAAGAAATGTTAAATGTCTAAATGAACAAAAGATTAGGAGATGTTTAATAAACCTAAATATCTGTTACATTAAATCCAATTAACAGCTATAAGTTAAATAGTTATGAGATTTATAACATTAGTCAATGAATTGTGACCCAGGTATTAGCTAATGTTACTCTGTTCTTTGAAATTTAAATAAAATTGGATGTATTCACATATCTACTTCCAGTACAATAGGATTTTCAACATTCCAAAGAATTCTTAAAGGCCTATAATTAATATAATTTTTAAAAATTATTTTTTATTTTTAAAAAAGCTTTAAATTACATAAATTTTTCAGAAAAAAAATAAGGGATTTTCATATACAGCACACCTTTCTCTTTCTTGACTTTCCCACATTAACATATTTCAATAGTGTAATACATCAGTCACAATTGATGAACAAATATTAAAGCATTGTTAGGAGCCATGAGCTAAAGTTTACATTATAGTTTATACACTTTGCCCTGCACAATTTTATAAATTTTGAAAAAGTGTATAATGACCTGTATCTGCAATTGTGATGTCATGCAGGACAATTCCCATGTCCCAAAAATGTCCCCATGTTACACCCATTCTTCCCTCTTCTTCCCCTCAGAACCTCTGGTGGCCACTGCCTTTATATCAATGATACAGGTTCTTCCATTGATAGAATAATGGAATAACAATAGAACAATAATGTTTACTTTAGTTCATTGTTCATTCCCCAATCTTGAGGACTGCCTAAGAGATACCCCCTGAAAACTTCCTTACTGCTCAAATGTGGCCTTTCTCCAAGATGAGCTCAACATGTTGATTCCCTATCTTTCCCCCAGTGTGGGACATGACTCCCTGGCACCAAGCACCAACTATCAATGCATCTGGAAAAGACTTTGAGCAAAAAGGTGAAATAATAAATACAAGGGAGTTTTTATGGCTAAGAAATTTCAAAGTGAATAGGAGCTCATTCCAGAGGTTATGCTTATGCATGTCTCAGCAGGATATCATTGACTGCCACTGTAAATTGCCTCAAACAGCAGGGCTCCTGGGGGCTCTGTAGACATCCAGACATTATAAGCAAGGTAGACAATCTAGGAATCCAGCACCCTATCAGTAGGCCTTACTTTGGAATTTATGTTCCCCTGTGTAAAAGAATTAGACCAATTTATAATTTCTCTACACATGGCTCTTCTGCCCCTTTTGTTTAAACCTATAATTAGCACTATACTTGTCCCAGAGACTTAAATCTACAGTGTTCATATACTGGTTGAGCCCTGAATCTCAGCAGAGTTTCAACACCTTCTCCCCGGTTCTTCAGATTCACCCAGGACAAGTAACAAAAGGATGATGAGGGACAATGCCCATTCCCCAAAACAGAGAATATCTACAACTGCAAGCAAGACAGTTTCATCCATCTGCCCCATGGTATCTAAACCCCTCTCAATCAGACACATATTGGGCATCACCGTAGTTAATGTAATTTTGACTTTGAGTTCCCTCTCCTGCCGAGGACCCAATTTCTTCTGCTTCGGAACTCCTTCCACAGTTGTCTTGTTTCCTTTTAGTCTGCAAGTTAATAGGTGGAACTTGGGCTTATTCCCATGATTAAAATTAAATATAACAAACACTAAAAGTATGTGTGTCTAAAGCACCATTTGAATAAGGAAGAATTTCTTACTCAAACTACTGGGCATCTCATCCAGCTCTCTCTAGACTTCACCTCAGATTCCAGGACCCCTTCCAAAGGCCCAGAGCCCCCTCACCTTTGTTTTTCTGGTCCCTCCAATTCCTGCCCAGACCTAAGAAAACAAAATTCAGAGTCCCTCATTTATTACCTACAGCAGTTTAGCTCTCTACCCCCTACTCAGACCCAGACCTCACTTTGCCTATTCTGAGACTATTTAAAATCTCTACTTAAACAAAAGTTCACTCACTAGATTTCTCACTGTTTAGTAACACAGAAGAATTGGCAGATCTTTTAAATCTTCAGTCTTTCTTTAGATAGAAAGACGTATGTTTTCCAGGTATAAACACATGCACTTGCATGTTCCACCTCCCTCCCCAACACACACACACCTTGTGACATAGATAAATTTTAGAAGCCAGAAATGACCATTCAGATTTTAAGTTTAATGATAGTTTGGTTGTTTTAATTACTAATGTTTGAGTTTTAAAAATAATGGGTTTCCACACTTAGTTCACCCATAAAAAATACTTTAAAAGTAATAGCATCATGAACAAAATAAGTTAACTTATGGGAGTTTTATGAAAATACTCATTTATTCATTTGATAATTTATCCTTACAGAGATTTATTAAATATTTACTAAATAGAGAGCATTCAGCCAGGCACTGAGATTAAAGTAGTAACTAAGACAGTCATGACACTGCCCTCCTGGAACTTGGAGTCTGGCACAGAGACAGAAAAGGAACAAGTAATTACAGAGGTTCCTGGTGATAACATGACGGGATCATAGTGGTGCATATAAGAGGCAAAATTAATTTAATCTTGAGGAAGTGATCTTTAGCCTGAGTGCTACAAAATGATTAATAATTTTTGAGGCTAGTGTTAATCCAAATATATTACAAATTAAATGGTGGATCTCTAGATAATTTCAGGAGTTTCCAAGCAACTCTATTTTTATTTTTATACTTCACTTTTTCCTATTATCTTATTTTATTTTTAAAATTCTAAAGATAAGTTTTAATGTTTACGGCTATATTCTTTTAGTTACAAGCTATTCTGACTTTATATTTATTCTAATGATATAAAAAATCCTTCAAAATAAATACTATTGTAATCTTTAAATGCTAATAAAATCAAAGAAAATGAACTTTAAATATTAGTATAGGTGTTATATTTATGGCAAAATTCTAAATGTTATATGTGGTTAAATGGTTTGGAAAACACTATTGAGATAATCAGAGAAAAGGAAGTTTGATAAGAGGAACATTCTAAAAAAGCTATATATGATTGTCTATAATACAGAACTTGAACTTTTTTAAAAGATTCCAAAGATTTTAAGCTTGACTCTTAAAACAATTTACTAATTTGTAGTTAAGTACATGTTTTTTAAGACCATAAGCCTATCAATATTTTAATGATTCATATTTCAAAATGGTAGGAGTAACAGGTGTTTTTTCTTTAACTTGTGGGGATTTTTTTGTTTATATCTTTCTATTTCACATTTCTAAGATAGTCATATTTTCTGTAAGAAATATAATAAAAATTTTTAAAGTAAGTATCTATAATAGCAATGCCAGTTAGCCATGTTTTTTAATGATAGTCTTTGGTTACAAATATTTTGCTTTCTTTATAGTTTCCATGAATTATTTCATTATGTGTATTTCTCTGTCTTGTCTGATAAAACTAAATAATTGTATGGCTTAGTTGCTTACTGTGTGCCATGACTGTCTATTTCTACTCTTCTATGTTATACCATTTTAGTTTAGCTTAATTTTTTAGTTGGTTATTAGCACTTGATATTTTATGTTTTATAATCAGCTATGATTATTAATAGCTGAGAAAAATGTTGAAATTATCTGATTTATACAGATATTAATTACATTAGTTGTACATGTTTTAAACAAAGCCTGGTTCTAAAGAAAATTAAGTTGGTTAATACTTTTGATTTCTAACTGCGACAAGCTATAATATAAACATAACATAAGATATATGTGTATATATGTTTACTATATGAATATTTTTGTATTTGAAATATTAATGAACACTCTTAATTCTGTCTGCCACAGATATGTGGAATGGATTTGTACACAGTAAAGAATGAGCAATCTAATGACAATGTATTCCAACGCCTGGGATTAAGATGCAGTATTAAAGAACAGCCTTGACATCATTGAGTCTCACAGGACCTCAGAGCTTTATCATGCATTCTCCTGCTCTTACCAGATCTGTCCCTTCTCAAAAGGAAAGGCTGCCCACCTGGCTAGTTCCCATCAGCTCTTCCATCAAATGAGTGGGGAGGGCTTCAGTTCCCTACCAATCTAAGGAGTTATGCGGACAAAAATAAATCACATCTTCCCAAGAGAATTGGGCGCTACCTTACCCTCTTGTTACTATAAAGCTTTCCTCACACAGTCCCTACTGGTTCACTCTGCTCTTGTGTGCAATGACCATATGGCCCTGGACAGCACATATCATTTTCCTCTCCAGGGTCATGAGTATATGTGGCTAATAAATTGCTATCAGTCTCATCTGTCAAGTATCAGGATTCATGTGTTTGGCCATCGCATATTTTTTAAAGGTTCTGTTTAGGGGAAGAGTACTTTCCCTTCACCACGTGCTTTTCCACATGCTAAGTTTAAATTCAATTATCAGTCTCTAATGTAGATAAAAGAAAATTCTCTAACTATAAATATTTATGTTTATAATAATATATTTCACTTTAGTTTTACCTTACGATTAACTCTGACTTCTACTTTTTTAACCTCCTTGATATTTCAGGATGACTTTCCATCTCATTTTCTATATATCTCCTGTCTCCTCTGAGATGACAAAGTGCTCCCTAAAAGTCCACATTAAAATACCCTTTTTCCTAAACTCAGAAAACTTTCTTTTGCATAAGTGGTAGTTTGAGGCTTTTAAAGACCCCAGGAAAATCATGTTTTTAGAGCTAATCCTTTCCTGTGGGTATGAACCCATTGTTATGGGAACTCTTCCTTAGATTACTTCAGTAAGGCATAACCCAAGATGGATCTTAATCCTCTTATCAGAGTTCTTTATAAATGGAATAAATACAGAGAGAGAGAGAAAGAGAGAGAAATCCACTAAAGCTCAGAGAGAAAGCCAGAGTAATGCTAGAGCTGACACAATGAAACCCAGAAGAGAAAAGGATCAGCGTATGCTGCCATGCACCTTGCAATATGACAGTGAAGTCCAGAATCACTTTCAACAGGTCTTCAGGGAGAAAAGAGGCTTCTGGTGAAGGTTTGATTCGGACATTTTCATAACCTAAGAACTATAAGCTTAATAAGTTAAAAAATCCCCATTGTAAAAGCCAACTCATTTCTGATATATTGCAGCCTAGACAACTAAAACATCTTTTTTTTTTTTTTTGACAATTTTTATAGTCCAATTCTACACACATCAACGTCCTTGCACTTTTTGCTTTATTTATTTACTGCATGGCTCATTACTAGGCACACTCATTTAGGAGTGTTATGAGTTTTTGATAAATTTAACTTTAAACTTTACAAAATGCTTGTCTTCATCACTGGGACACCTTGTATTGAAGTCTACATTGTGATATTAGTTTAGCCACTCCAGTTTTCTGATGGCTATTGTTTTATGGAATATTTCCTTCTTCATTTTAATTGCAACATATCTGTGCTTTTACATTTAAAATGAATTACTTGCAATGGCATATAGTTGGGACATACTATTTTATCAAGTCTGAAAATCTGCATTGCTTTAAAGCAGTTTTATTGAGATATGTTCACATATCATACAATCCATTCAAATTGTATTATCAATGGCTTTTAGTATGATCACAGATTTGTGCATTCATCACAACAATTTTATAACGTTTTCATTTCCAAAAAGAAAACCCCAAGCCCCTTAGCAATCACCTCTCAATCCCTCTATCCTTTCCCAGACTAACATAAACACTATTCTAATTCTGTCTATAGATTTATTTATATTCAGATAAATATCTGCTTTTTAAATGTAGTGCTTGCTTACAATGAAATTATTAATATGGTTGGGTCTAGCTCTGTCATCTTGCTAATTATTCTTTATTTTTCTGTGTTCTTTTTCCTGCTTTCTTCCTTTCTGCTACCCTCCTTTGCATTATTCAAAATTTTAATATTGGAATTCATTTCTTTATCAGCTATTTAGCTATATCTCTTTAATTTTTATTTATTGGTTACTTCAATAATTACAATATTCATCCTTCATTTATCACATTATAGTTTGACTGATTGTTATATCACTCAACATATAAGAACCTTACAAATACTTCCATTTGCCTGTTTCAGTTTTTTTTTATCACTATTGTCCTACATTTATTTTACATATTTTATGAACTCCATAATGCAATGTTTTTATTTTTACTCTAAGCAGTCATTGCATTTTGATAAAAATAAGAAAAGAGAAAAAATATTTTATTTCCCACATATTTACCATATACAGCACTTATCATTCAAATAGATCCAAGTTTTCATCTGATGTAATTTTGACTCAGAATGATTAACTTCCATTGATATTTCTTGTAAAGCAGTTCTGCTGCTGACAAAGTTCCTGAATGGTTTTTACATCTGAAAATATTTTATTAATATTTCATCTTAATATTTTGAAAGATTTTTTTCACTGGACATATAATCCTAGTTTAGCACATTTTATCTTTTAACATTTTTGAATGCCATTACATAGGATTAGTGCTTATATTTTTTCTGATAAGATGTCAGCAGTAATACATTTTGCTACTGCCTTGTATATAAATTGTGTTATTCTTCTAGATGCATGTAAGTTTTATCTTTATCTTTGTTTTAGAAATTTTACTATGATATGCTTAGTTGTGGTTAATTTTTTGTGGTTCTGACTTGGGGTTTGCTGTTCTAGAATATGTGTGTTGATATTTTCACCAAATTTGAAAAATGTCTGGCCATATTTCTTCAAATTTATTTTCTGTTCCAAATTTTCTCTCTTCCTTTGGACCTTGAATTACAAGCTTGTTAAACTTCTTAGCATTGTCTATAGGTCTCTTTGTGGTTTTCAAGATATTCTTTTAAACTCAGTGCTTCAGTTTGAGTAGTTTCTATTGACCTTTCTTCAAGATTACCACTATTTTCTTCTGCATTGTTTAGTACACAGTTTGGAAAATCAAGTGATTTTTTTTTTCTCATTTAGGTTTATATTTTCCACGGCAGAATTCTCATTTGATACTTATAAATTTTTTATTCCTCTTTTGATAAACCACATCTGTTCACATATAATATCAATGTTTCCCTTTAATTTACTGAAAATATTTTTAATAGTTGTTTAAAGTGCTTGTCTAACAGTTACAACATCTGATTCTTCTTCTGTGGACTTTATCCCCTCCTGGTTATAAGACACATTTACATACCTGAGGAGTGGTCTTCCTGGGGTTCCAACTGAATTCTTGGTGTTTGTTTTCTCCATTCTAGCGGTTCAGAAATCTAATACTTCCAATAATATGTAGCCTCTAGAATCATCATTCTGCTCACAGTCCCCAAGTATTTCCTTTCTGCCAGGATTAGCAGAAATTTATACTAGGTGGGTGTAACTTAATATTTGGCTAAAGACACAAGGGAGCCTTTATAAAAAGTTCTGTGGCCCATTCTTTGGGCCACTCCTTCCTCTCATGCACCCTTTTCTATAAATTCTATCAGCTTCAGAAGCTCTGAATTCCAACTCTCTTTCTTCCATCCAGAAGAAAACTGCTTTCTTTTTTTTTATCTATATTTTTTATTTTTTTCAAAAGATACCCAGACCACACAAAATGCTGCTCCCCACACCTTCCACCCTTCTCCACATCAACAACTTCGCTCATCAGTGTAGCACATTCATTGCAATTGATGAACACATTTGGAGCACCGCCACCAAGTATGGACCACAGTCCGCCTTGTCGTCCACATTCTCTCCCACCCAATTCCACAGGTTGTGGCAGGATATACAATGGCCTGCATTTGTTGCCACAAAGTGATCCAGGACAATTCCAAGTCCTGAAAATGCACCCATATTACACTTCACTTTCCCTCTTCCTGCCTCCAGCACCTCCAGTGGTCACTGCCTCTACATCAATGACTTCTAAATCAATTTCTTCCATTGCTAGAATTTTACAAGTCTACAGTAGAAGACCAGCAATCCCACTCCAATCCATATTTTATTCCCCAATCCTGAGGATTCCAAGATGGTGATGGTTACTCCACCTCTAATTGAGAGGGGGCCTCAATCCCATATGGCTAATGGATGGAACTTTCTTGATTGCAATTGTGTACCTTGATATGGTGGTTGTCCACGCTCACCTTGGATTCCTTGGTATAGTGGTTGTCTGTCCTCACCTCCTTGCCAGTTGAGCTCCGCTTTCCTGTCCTGTGGACTCAAATGTACCCCTATGAAGAAAGCCAGAGTAAGATAGAGCTCAGGTCATGCTTCCTTTTTCTCAAGGTTCACAGTCCTATGCTGCTTATTGTCCAATGACTACAAATATGTTTTGTCCAGTTTTTTGTTTACAAATGAAGATTAAGTGCATGATCCCGTTTGACCAGAACCAGACGTCTCAAGTTAATGCTTTTGTCACATCTGGGATAAATTATTAAGGTTTAAATTGGTTGCATTTATATTAAAAGGTACAAAATTTTGAATGGGAAGATTATGCCCATTGTCTTTGAATGTATGTTAACTTAGTAGAAGGTGAGCAATTTTAAGAAATGTTCAGGCCATCAGGCCACAAATTTAATACAAATGAGTGTCATTATTATATGGGGGTATCTTTGTTACTATAACCTGTAGTAATGTTGTGCTAATAGGACATACAATAAAAATGTCATATTGATCAACACTGTCACTGGTCCCAATATTCTTATAATTTTGTCTATACTCATGCTTATGGATTTTTGAGGGCCAGAGAGAAAACCAAATTCAATTTTAATCTTCTTTACTCTTTGGGTAGAGTCAAGGCTTTTTTTTTTTTTTTTTTTTTTTTTTTTTGCAGTTAAATAACATTAACCTTCATATTTTAGGGCCTATCTCCTTACATTGATTTTTCACCTTAAAATTAATTTCAAAAGAATTCCATATAAAGATGAATGACAAAGGAGAAGGAAACTAGGAACATTTAAAAAAATTCACTTAATGAAGATGATATCTAAAGTTTATTGCAAGGATTATTCTGCTATTATAAAGTCTTTATATACCATTGTTTTATTTTGAAGCTGAGTTAAAAATATGAGCACGTTACAAAAATTATACATGTATTTTTAAATCGAATTCCATATCCTCTTTCATTCTATTTTTCAAATGAGAAAAAACAAATTTGGAAGCTCAATTATGTAATTTAGTAAGGAAAGTAATTATAGGATTTTAATTGCTGGAAGATAATTTATTGACACATAGGTAATCCAGAATCACTTTCTTCTATAGTTTAAACTTCAAATCTCTAGAAAAAGCCTTAAACAAGGAATTAATTAAGAAGTGTATTTAAAGGGAATGAAATCATTTATATAGTGCCCATATACTTATACATTTAAAATCAGCACCATAAAGCTGAACAAATATTTGTTCTTGATTTGTTTTCATGCATATCATCATTGTTTTTTTCCAGTTAGATAATTCATTTATTAATTCCACAAATATTTTTGGACACTCACTTTATGATCTCCATACTCAGCAACTATAATGCATTTAAGAGTAAGATGCTGTCTTTGCTCTCAAGGAATGCAGTAGAGAAGGGAAGGCAATAAAAAATACTCACTTATGATAAAATGCTGTAGGCATGGACTGGAGACAGTGTCCCTGAGCATCTAGAGAAGGGTTTGTATCAGGTTTTCCCCAGTATGAGGCATAAGACTTGGCTGTAAAGTTCATTTGAGATATAGGTGAGACTGACCCCTTGTCCCTGGGTCTTTTTCCTTAGGCAACCCCAGGACACTCCTTTGGAGACACAGGTGATAAAAATGCTTGCACCAACCACTTACCTGTCCTTCCCTTATTCCAACTGGTCATCTGCACCCTCTGACTTGGAAAGTCACTCTGACTCTGTCCATGTCCCTTGCAAAGGCTCTGCAAATGCTGTGGCAAGCTTCCATGGTAAAGTCTTCTCTTAGGGTTGTGATTTCCTGTAGGGATAGGAAGGGAGGAAACTATGTACCTGGCATCTTTGGTTTCTAGGAGTTTCCAAACCCCATTTGCCAGAGTATCAAAATTGAAGAGAGCAGTGAGCATAAGAGAAGGTGGTGGCTTTTAAGGATAACAGAAGGCTAGAGGGAGCTTATCCATATGCGGTTGATTTTCCAGTATTTCCTTCTCTGTCCTGCATCGTTCACACCAGAGAACTTTCTGGTCTCACCAGCAACAGTAGCAGTAGCCCCACCCAAGGGACTCCCAGAAGCCAGTAAAAAGAGCAGTAGCCACCTCAGTCAACATGGAATCCTCACTGCCCCTCTTGCTGACTCCTCTTGCTCTTCCTGAATGCATACACCCCCAGCCCTTGCCCTTTAGCCTCTGCTTGGCTGTGTGCACTGTCTGTGTTGCACTGATAAAGGAAAGAAACACAGGAGTGAGGTGAAGAGGATGGAGACAGGGTAAGTCCAGCACTGCCCCTCCCAGCCTCAGCACCACCAGCATGAGCTTGCTGTCCTCTGAAAGAGGCAAAATGATGGTTTGCACATGGGAGGTATTTCTGCCTGCCCCAGCCTGATGTCCCTGGTGGGGCAGATGCTTCCAGGTTGGCCAGTCTATAAATTGCATACCTGAAAATTACAGAATTATGTTTAGATAGATTGATTTAAAAAAATTTTTTTGGAGTAGGGCTTGTAGGGAAAGCATTTAATTCAATCAGTAAGATTCCCCTGCCCAAACCCAGAGTCCTGTGTACAGATGCTGTTTGGAGGGAATCAGAAAAATGTTAAGTTTGTTTTTTTTCCTCTTTGAATGTGCTGTCTATTTTTAAAACTGAACTGGTACACATGTGTAAAGACACATCTTTCTTTTAATAACTGGAGAAAAATATTAAATCAAATGGAGTGAGATAATTTTATGTAAAAAATGCTGTAGGTACAGAGATCGATGAATAAACAGAGGACTATAAAAGCACAGAAAAGATACTCATATCCATGTCTTATGTTTACCTTTGTTTTTTTAATGGTTACAGAAGTTATAATGTATTTTTTTCCAAAGATTTATTTATTTACTTTGATTTTTCTTTATTTATGTTCTTCCTCCCCAGATGGTTCTCTCATTTATCTGCTCACTGTTTGCGTGCCTTCTCTAAGAGGCACTGGGAACCAAACCCGGGGCCTCCCACTTGAGAGGCACATGTCCAACGGCCTGACCCATATCCACCATGCGCTGTTGCATCTGTACTTGTTGCATCTGCTCATTGCAGTGAGGATGGCACCAAGCTCCTTGCAGCAGGAGCAGCATCTAGCTCCTTGTGGCAGGGGTGGTATCTGCTCATGCTCTTTTAGGAGGCAAGGGGGTCCAAAGCCAGAACCTACCATGTTGTAGGAGCCCAACTGGTTGAGCCATATCTGCTTCCCATGTCTTATGTTTTAATTGAACAACTTTTATGGAGAGCTCACTATGTATCAGGCAACTTCACTTCATGTCATATTATAGTAATAAGAATATTGAATTTGCACCTTAAAACAGATTTGTTATCTATTACTTCCTAGCTGAGGAATCATGGGAAAGTAACTTAATCTTACTGAGAAATACTCATGTGTGCAATGGAAATAATATATAGTTTTTAAGTGTATCAAAGATTAAATTAGACAATAAATGGTTTAAAATAATGAAAACTGTAACACCTTAGACAAGCATAAAATTACTATATTTTAATGTAACAATTTGCCTTATTCAACAGTCATATCACCTTTATGTTTGTTGTAAAAACATACCACGTATAGAAAAGAGTGCAAAAATGTTCAATGATTTATTGAAATGCCAGCACTCTTGTAATTTCCATCCAGACAGGACACTGTCAGAATCCCAGAATGTCTCCATTCTTGATTATTCACTCCTCCCATCTCTCTGAAGGTAGCTACTATTTTTATTTTAATTTAATTCACTTCTTTACTTTGAAAATACTTTTACCAATGGATCATGTATCCCTAAATACTATTATTTCCTGATCTTTAACTTTATATAAATAGAATTACACCATATGCAATTTTTTGTTTCTAGTGTATTTTGGTTGACATTTTATTTGTAAGATTCATATATATTGTTGCTAAAAGCAAGGGATTATTTATTTTTATTGGAATTTAATATTCCATTTCATGAATATAACATTATTTATCTATTTACCAGTTGTTGGACATTAGAGTTTTCCCCAGATTTCAGTACCGTGAGTTCAAGCCAATACTCTAATTCTTATCCAATGCCTCAGGGTTCTTTCTAGTTTTCTGACTTACCATATTTTTCATTTTCTTGCCAGATATTGAGAAATCTTCCCATATTACCCTATTAAACTTGTTTTTATGTTGAAATTCCTTTCATATATTAAATCTATGGCATTAATGACAACTTCCATCCCCTTGCAAAAGTCATGCTTACCCCACTTGGGTTCCAACACAGCACTCTCATTCACACCCACAAATGAAAGTTTTTTTACTCCCATTGTGCTTTTAATAATCTATGGGAGACCACCATCATTTCCAGGTGCCCCTCCTCCCTCTGCCTGGGATTTTATCCTCTGATTTAGGTCACAAGCCTCCCCTCTTTTGTATCCACCTTTCTTGACCTCACTTAAAGGCTTTTGGACATTTATAAGAAGAAAAAAGTAGGAAAGAGAAATGAAGGAAAGGGAAAGGAAAGGAAGAAAAAGAATGGGCTATATACGATTTCCTGTATAATAAATAATGTAAAACTTTTCAAAACTGGCTACACCAATTTCTACTCCAATTAGCAGTTCAACCAGTTTTTCTATTTAATTGATTGTAAAATCTATAGCACATTTAAAAATGAAAAAGTACCTTTTTTAAAAAATCAGCTGCAACAAGTAGCATTAGCTAGGATTTTCCTGGGCAAACCAAGATGTTTGGTCACCATAAGTATAAGAGTTCCTATTTCTATATGTCCTCAAGAAGATTTTCTATTGTTAGACTTTTAAATTTCAATCCTTTAAATTTGTGCAGTAGTAATTTCTCATTATGACTGTTTGCAATTCTTCTACTTGCTAATAATGTTAACCTTACACTAATATGTTTATTGGTTATTTGGATATCTTCTCTGAGAAAAATTTATCCACTTTTGTAGTGGGTTGTCTTTTTATGATTTATTTTTAAGTGTTATTTCCAGAATATATGTGATAAGCCCCTCATCTATATTTTTCAACTCAAATTCATTTCATGTAACCGAATACTTCATAAAAAAGGAAGTACTACTATACTTTGTTCATCTGGAATTAATCAAAATTCCAAGGGCTATTGTGCCAGATATTCATTAAATTAGCTCATCAGTTATGTTATCACTGAAAGCTGATATTCTGCATTAAGATAAGTATTTTGTCCACTCTGTAGTGACTCCTCACAGCTTACACTCCCTGCACAGACCACCAAGTTCTTCTCTTTCTGTTCCCATCCTTATGCATTATTATCAAGAACACAGACTGTGTCAGGAGAATGGGATTAGAAGAGATTTTGTAACTATTTGATTTACTAAAGTATTTTCTCTCCATGACCCTGAGTTCCTTGTTTTGAGCTTAGATCACCAACGTAAGATAGGTCACTAGTCCTTTCTTAAAGAAAATTTGATTAAAATATCCTATTGTATGTCTCTTCCCCTATGATATGATTGAGGCATCCCCAGGTCAGCCCAACTCTGCTGGCCATAAAATAATTGAAGCAGGCAATGGCTACCAGATGCATCTGCTCTCTGCGCCTGCATGCATTTTTTTCCAGAACAGTGGAAGGTAGATCTGCGTGCATGCAAAGCAGGCAAGAAACACCCATAAATTAAACCCCAGTTTTCACCTGGAGCCACTCTCAACCACTGAACTTCAGAAGTTGGTCTATCACCCCTAAAGAGGAGTAATTCTGAGGCATATGTTTTACAGAAAAAATTAGAATGTTGTTTCCTACTGGAGAGAATGGCTTAATAACACTCACTTTAGTTACCTTCCTTTCCTTCTAAGACTGCCTCCCTCCCCTGCAGGAGTCCTTGTACCTTTTCCTGAAAACTACTGGTACTGAAGTCTTTGTCTCAGAGTTATCTCCTGGAGGAACCCAAAGAAAAATCCCTTTCTTAGTTTTACCCGAACGTCTATGACAAACACCACACAATAGATTGGCTTAAATAGCAGGAATTTATTGTCTCACAGTTTTGGAGGCTAGAAAGCTTTTCCTGGGGTCTGGTGCTGGCTTGCCACAGTCCTTCGGGATCCTTGGCTTCCAGCTCTGCTTCACATCACGTGGCAATGTCCTCCCCATTCCCTTCTGGGTTCCTGCTGACTCCCCGTTTCTTCCTGCAGGCTTCTCTTTTTAAGGCTCCAGTAATCTGTATTAAGGTCCACCCTGCTTCACACGTCACAGTCTAACTAAAAATGACAACTTTGAGTGGCCCTATTTACAATGGACTCACACCCACAGGGATTCATATTATAATTAAGTACATGTCTTTGGTTGGATCCATAATTTAATGTACCTCAGCCAGAAACTTCGTATCCCAGAAAAACCTATCTACCTAGTCCTCATTTACTAATTTTGAAAGAAAGACTCTTACAGAGTTATCTTTGATAGGATCAGAAAAATATTGGCCTTAATAAGAGGATTTCTCAGTGAACATTCATAAGACAAAAAGTTGAGCTTATTTAATTTCATGAAAAGTTATTAGAAAAGACAAAATATCTCTGGTCTTTGTTCCTTTTCTCTAATTGTCCCTTTAGTTCAAGTCAATCTTATCCAGACCTGATATTCAGCTATATACTGGTACTTCTGCTGAAATATCCCAATATTGCTGTTAAAATATCCAGTCAGCTATGCTGATTGGCAAATAGCCAACCCTGAGATCCTGAGTGCCTGCCTTCCCACCCACTGCCTGGGCTACCTTAACACCTTCCCTGGGACTGTGAAATGCCTATGACCCAGGAACTAAGTTCAACATAGGGTTTCTCTAGGATCTAGCCCCACATTTACAACCTGGGCTTCCTGTTCCTTGGATAAACAAGAGGTTAAACTTCTTGACTGTTAATACCCTCCTTATTTCAGCCCCCATTTGTTTAGTTAACATTTTTTAATCTTCATATAGCATCTTAGATGTACTTATACTTGAAGGCTCTCTTTCTGGCCAACTTCTCTAAAACAAAAAAGTAACCATTCATAATTACCTCTAGAGTACACAAAATCTGTTAGTCAAAAAGATATGTGACTGTCAAGTTGAACCAAGTTTTTTCTTTAAAGCAGACATATTCTGACTTTTTAATATGCTAATGATTTGTGAATATTCAAATGTGGATTTCAGCATACAGTGTATCTCCAGCCTATTTAACTAGTGGTAGAATGTGTATTAATGTGTGAGATGCTTAACATTATTGAAATAAGTACCGGTGTAAAGAGCATAGGGTAGAGTACATTGGCTTCATCCCACACTCCAGACAGACAAGAATTTTAGCATTACATTAAAAAAAACAAAAAAAAGGGGAAATATAAAAATCAATTCAACCAAGTGACATAAAGAGTATTAAAAATGCAAAAATATTTTATGCTGATTAATGATGTCAGTATAAAATAGTTATAGGCATAAGGCATGTAGAGCTATGTCATTTGCATATGAAAACAGAAAAAAAGATTTCCTTGACTCTTGCCATCCTTACTGCAATATAATCTACCATTACCCTTCAACTATTACTTGGATTTCAGTTTAATTTTAACATTATGTTTTATAGACTTTTATTGTTCTGTTTACTTAGTTCATCCAACAGTTCTATTTACTTAGTTCATCATCAACAAACTAATAAAATAGTAGTTTGTTGAATTACATTTAGTCAATGAATGCTATAGTGTTTGCTGTATGTTAAGATCTGGATTAGGGAGGAACTAATGATACTTCCAAAATAATGTTAAAATTAGTTAAGCATGCTGAGTTTATGATTAACTTGCCAACACCAGGTTAAATTGATGTACAAAGCAAGTTTATAAAGGGGTGACAAAGCATAAATATAACTTGGTGAGCATTTTTCCATTTGAGCAAAATGGTATTTTATTATAGCAAGTAGTGTTAAATAGGACTTAGCAAGTAGTATAGCTCTTAGATCTATAGTTTATATTTCATACATGCAAACATCATAATACTCAAACTTGGACCTGGAGTGGGTAAAACAACAAAATAGAATTATAGGTGCTCCTTTTATTATACACAATGAAATAAAAAACATTAATATATAAATGTTCCATATGTAATCACATTAAACAAATAAGAGGGAAAAATTAACTGTCAAGAGGGAAATCTAGCTGTCAAGGAGAGAAATAAAAAGTCAGGATCAGGACTACTTGGCTTCCTCCACAAAAACTGTTTTTGAAAGCAGATGAATGGAACACATCCTACTGCCTTCCTATTTCAGAGTTAATTGGAATGGAGGAGACCAGATATGTCTTTTTTTTTTTTTTTCAGATAGGTCTTGAATTAACACATATCCCCCATGTACCAGGTAAGCCTGAATTAACATATTTAGTCTGCATCCTCCCTGAATATCCAAAACCTATAGAGCCTGTATCACTTAATTGGCTTTCCAGGAACTAGGCATACTTGGATATAGAATAAGTTTGAATTTATGCACAGGCCATATTACTCTCTTAGCACCAGCTTCATTTTTAAGTCATGATAAAAATGGTCAAGTGAGCAGGAGCTCAAGAGACTGAAATAGAGATCTGGCTGACTAGAATAGATGACATAGACTATCATAGACTCTAGAAAGAAATAGCAGGAAAAGGCAGGCAGGATCATAGCAATGCCTAACATTATGAGCGAAGCAGTTCTGTAGAATACAATGTGTATAGCCCCCTAGAAAATCGAAAGCTACACTCAGTCTAAGACAAGCTCATCCTATCTGCAACCACTATATTTTTAGGACATATTGCTCAGGTTAAAGGAAATTGCCCAGTTAACAATACACAGCTTTAATGCTATTCTAAGAAAGATATTGGTTTTATTTGATAGTTTTCATTTTAAAAATTCTTTTGATTATAATGTAATATTAAAATCTGTTTATTTGTTGTTCTATCCATCCATCTATCCAGCCAGCCATCAATCCTTGCTTGCATGCATGCATATTGCCATTTTTCTCTAGGTATAAATGTGTAGAGAAATGTCTGTAATGGCGTTCAACAAAAGGTAAAAATGGATTTACCCCAGAGACGTATTTGGGTGATCTATTCCTTTTTTACTTTTTTGTAATATTATAATATAAGCACTACTATAAAAATAAAATAATACAAAAATATAGAAAGTTATATCTCCTCCTTCACTAAGTGCTACTGTGAAATAGGGTTCCAAACGAGAATACCAAATTGATTGTATTTCCAAACATTTAAAAAGAGAGCAAAACAGATTAAAATATTTCTAGTGGTAAACCTCATAGAAACAAGAGAGTAGTAAAAATGTTTGAATACTGGGTGAACAGGGAAATATACTTTGCTCAGCTACTTCTATTATTTGCAGTTTTTCAGTTTGTTGTTGTGGCTCTTTTATTTGCCCCTCTTACATTTTTAGTATGAAGTTTTTCTTCTGCTCTCAGTTGAGCTTCATTTCTGATACAAATGCAAAACCTAAGGATTTGTGTTTAAATGGATATGGAGGTTGTACCCCCTGTTGGTTTTTAGGATTCTGCATGTGTGTAAGTGAGTGAGTGAATGAGTGAGTGAGTGAGTGAGAGAAGGGAAAGGGGGAGAGAAAGAGAATGGGAGAGAGAGGGAGAGAGCAAGAATGGAAGTCAGGGAGACCAAGAATGAGAGCCAGAGCCAGAGACAGAGCTAGCACACGTGGAGAAAGGGGAGGAGCAGAGAAGACAAGACAAATCAAGATACTGTGTCAAGAGATTTTGAAAACAATGGAGATTTACATTTATAAATCACTATCCTTCAACACAATTATAGGTTACAAGAAGGAAGCCATCTAAGACATGTGAATTAACACTTGATTTTGCTGGATTTTTAAAGTATTTGTCATTTCTACCCCTCCCATGGACCCTACAGCTGCCAAAGATATTAACGTTATTAGATTTTGTACGATCTGATTATTTCACATCTTTTTTACTTTGATGAACTCTATGAGAATTTATTTTTAATATCATTTCTCAATTGTGCTCTGTCTTTGAAACAAGCATTGAGGCTCTAATCCAAAGTAAAATTGAATATTACTAATATTCCATGTCAGCAGGTAATTCAGTTTAGATGGATATGGCCCTGCAAAAAAGACTGTGGTCCTTCTTAAGACCAAATATTCAAAAGTTTTCGCTCTTTTAATAACGTTTACAAGGAGAAAATCCACCTCATCATGCAAGATTAGCCTATATTTTCAAAGCCAAATCATTAAATTCTAAATCAAAGTCTACAATTATAATACCGTGCTATTAACTGTGTACTCCAAGAAATTAGTATTTACATTTTAAAGTTTGGAAAACAGTTTTCTTAAAGATTCCAAATTAGACTGTCAAAGGACATTATTAAATGAAGTAAAGTTGTAATAATACAGAACATGTTTAAGGTTTTTTCAGAGAATTGAATTGTATTTTAAAATACAGAGTATTATTGAAGACTTTAAGCCATGTTTAAATATTGCTCCCTCATTGTTTTTGCTGGTTCTATATCTTCACATATTCCTTCAACTGTGCATGTGAAGATATTAACCCACAGTGCTTTGGTAAATTCAAACACCATGTCTGTTTCAGAAAAAAACAATAACATGTCCTGGGGTCTTAAATGCTGGTTTTAGCCAGTGCTTTTCTTTGAACATGTAGTGAGGAAAAGTACAATTAATTGTTAGTTGTCACTTATGATGAACTCAACTGTCAAGAAATTTCCAATAAACAAAACAAGGTGCCAAAACATGGTTTTGCAAAATTCTTTTGATGATTTACTTTATGTAAAGCAATGTACTGTAAGTCATCAGATTGCTGAAAATTGTCAATGCCTCTACAAGAGTGTGTTTGTATCAACAGATGGAACTTGAGTGCTAGAAGGGAAAAAAGCTCATCTCCAACCACAGTATAGGTGTGAAAGTTTAGGGTAAGTAATTTTGTAAAAATTATAGTCATTGATAAAGCATTACTTATAAAAGTTTTCTCATCTTCACAATGTTGACCCTAAAATTTAAAATTTTGTAAATCTTGAAAAATTAGCAATAATGTAAATTATGTTTCTTGACTGTACTCTATTTCAAAGCTTCAAAGTACATATGCATCAATGAGCAAAACAAAGAAAATTGGAATTTTGAGCTAATTGTATTGTTTTTTCAACAATAATTCTGATTTCAAACCAAAGGACAGATTGGTGAGTAAAATAAACAGGCCATGTAAAACACACAATAAATTGCTTACAGATATAAAATGCACCATTTCCAGATTTGTTTTTACGTCCATGTGAACAAATTATATACCTTAATGGTACATTTCCAAACATAGTTACTAAACAAAAATTAAGACTGGAGGACACATAAAACATGTTATATTAGGAAAAAGCTTTCTTACCTAACTTAGAAAATATTGTTAGGGAATATCAGTTTGTACTCCTTGCTAATTGTTTTTCTCAATACAGTTTACACAATTGTGAAAAAATATGTTAATTATTAATAATTTTGTTTTGTATCAGAATATATTTTGTATAGTTTGTATTAGTTTATATTATTCATGAATTAAGAAATCTCTTCTGAAAATGAATGTACAAGTAAAGAAAGCTGATTTTTTTGTTGCTTTTTGTAAAACATAATGCTTAGATATACTCTACCATTACATTAATTTTTAAACAAGTCGATTTTATCAATATATAAAGCATAAATTCTTCCAAAGTGTGCAATCAATGATATTCAATATTAACACATAGTTGTGCATATACTGCTTCTATCATTTTTAGAGCATTTTCATTATTCTGTAGTAATAATACTAAACACAAAACCAAACCAAACTCATCACCTCTCAATCTCTCTATGCTTCCCCTGTCTTACATACTTACTATTCTGTTTCTTTCTCTCTAGTTTATCCATATTTATATTTTGTAAAAACAGTCATATATTCAATATCACCTATATTCATATTTTACACAAGGTTTCACTATGTTACACAGTCCCATATTACATTTTTTAGCTTTCCTTCTAGTAATGTACATGTCCTTAGACTTCCCCTTTCAACAGCTGTCATACCCATCTAACAGCTCTGTCAGTCATAAACACGATGATATGCTTGCACCATTTCCATTCATTTCCAAAGATTTACAAACAACCTTTTAACCAATTCTATACAGATACACCATCGGCTTTCCATTACCTATCCTCATTCTATTTTCTGGTGACCTGTATTCTAATTATTAATTCCATGAGTTTATATGATATATTTAGTTCAAAATAGGGGAATCATGCATTATTTGTTCTTCTGCATCTGGCTTGCTTCACTCAACATAATGTCCTCCAGGTTCATTCATGTTGTCATATGATTCATGACTTCATTTCTTCTTACCGCTGCATAATACTCCAATGTGTACATACATTACAATTTTTTATTCATTCATTGGTTGCTGGACACCTGAGTTGTTTCCAGCTTTTGGCAATTGTGAATAATGCTGCTGTGAACATTGGTGTACAGATATCTATGCATGTCCCTGCTCCCAGTTGTTCTAGGTATGTACCTAGTAATAGTATTGCTGGGCCCCATGGCAAGTCCATTTTCAAATTCCTTAGGAACTGCCAAACAGTCCTTCACAGTGGCTGTACCATTCTACATTCCCACCAACAATTAATAAGTGTTCTTCTTCCTCTACATCCTCTCCAACTTTTATAGCTTTCTGACTTTTTAATAGAAGTCAGTCTAATAGATGTGAAATGATATCCCATTTTATCCCATGCTGTGAATGTAAGACAAGGAAATTTATATTAAATTTGTATGAAGTTGAAAGCAGTAATTATAGTTTCAGGACTTTTCTAAATAGTTTGTTAAATGTTAAGTGTTTCTTTAAATTGATAATTTTTAGTATTCTTAATTCAGAAAAAACATTATATTACAATAAAGTTTTACTTCATATTTAATGATTGCTACACAACTTGGCTTTTCAATCTACTTTCTAGGATTGAGTTAACTAGTGGCATGCATGGCAGTTACTGTCTCAATACTTCTGGAGTGTCAAATTTAGTAATGATTTAGAATATTTTATAGTAAACTACATTGATATAGTATTTATTTGGAAATGTTTTCATGCTTTCTAAGATAAAATTTTAATTTCAAAAACTATTTTGCTTGCTTAGCATATGCCTCCAGACTACTGGAGATAAGCATTCATACTCTCAACTACATTGATGAAACTGTTTAAGAAGCACTGTAATATAGTAATCCCAGGACCCCATTAGCCTTTGGCTATAGAATAAAATTTTCTCAAAACATGCAAACATAAAAAACCTTTGCATAATGTAGGAATATTAACAGTAGACACTGGAAAGAATGTGACAGCATTTCCTCTAACTTCCACAGTTTCGTGAGCATGGACATGATATAAAATTGGTTTAAAACTGTGCATGTGTTGAAAACTAGGAAAACCTGCTAGAGACCCCATAATAAGACACTACTAAAACAAATAAAAAGCTTAGACTTTTTACTGCTACTCTTATGAATCAGAACATAAGTATAAGAGATAGAAAAGCAATGATACTCAGTAATTCAGAGAGGTAAAGGTGGCTGAATGACAAAGTAACAGCTGGTTGTAGTCACTGTCATACCTGAGTGAGGCCATCCAGCTTCTGGAAAACCATGCCAAGAGGAAGTAGAGATATCACTAGGTCCTGAAGCTATTTGAATGCTATGTCAACCAGTTCTGTTTGCACGGAGGGGAAGCTATTTTTTGTGACTGCCTGTAAATCTGTCCTCCTCTATACTCTCTCTTGGCCTGGATGGCAAATAGCTTTCTTCTCAACTGCCAAGCAGAATGTTGGGGAATGTGCTGAGGCTGCATTTCAGCTCAAGGGAAAGCATGCTGTGACTGAAGAGCAATATGTGCTATTGGCACAAGTAATCCATGTGTTTTATGCTATTGACACAAGTGATCCATGTATTTTATGACTTGGACATAGATTACTGAATTTCTGAATTTACTTTTTAAATTTAAACTAATTGCTCATGTTTTTAAAGATTTGGTTTTTTATTTCTTTTTCTCCCCTTCCCTTCCCCCCCTCCAATTGTCTATTCTCTGTGTCCATTCACTGTGTGTTCTTCTGTTTCCATGTTTATTCTTGTCAGTGACCCAGGAATCTGTGTCTCTTTTTGTTGCATAATCTTGCTGCATCAGCTCTCCATGTGTGCAACGCCACTTTTTGGCAGGCTGGACTTTCTTTCGTGCTGAACGGCCTCCTTAGGGGGTGCACTCCTTGAGCATGGGACTCCCCTTCGTGGGGGACACCCCTGCGTGGCACAGCACTCCTTGCACAAGCAGCACAGCACATGGGTCAGCTCCACACGGGTCAAGGAGGTCCTGGGTTTGAACCGCAGACCTCCCATATCATAGGCGGAAGCTCTATTCGTTGAGCCAAGTCCATTTCCCTAATTGCTCATTTTTAATATCTTTATCTCATGGCCATACTTTTTAAGGTGATTTGTTTTTCCATTTGGAGCCATTTAGGATTTTTCTCTTTATTCTTAGTAATTTCTAAAAAAAAATTCTCATATTTACTATATAGTGTTGAATTGTGGATTTCCTTATTAATGTTATTCTATTGGCACTGAGTGGAGCATTTGAATCTGAGAATGTCTATTGTTTTTTGAAAATTGTTAGCAATTTTCAATTTGAATATTGCTTTTTCATTCTCCTTATCATCTATTATGAAAACTTTATTGAATTATGTTTGGGTACCTCACTCTATCCTTCATGACTCTTAGCATCTTTTTCACTTTAATTTTTGTCTCTTGCTGTGCCAGCAGGTTCCATCTGTTCCATTGTCCAGTACTCTAATCCTTTACTCAACCATGGCTGAGATATAAAAACTTTCATTTCAATTGTAATAAGCTCTATTTCTATAATTTTAACAATTAAAAATATTGTCCAATGTATATCTTGCCTTGGGGGTAAGGTTCTACATCTTAATTCATTCTCTTTTGAATCCCTTCTACATGACATGATGAAATTACTGCATGTTTCTGATGGAGCAGTTGCACACATTCACATGTATACACACTTACGTACACAATCACTGTGAGTTATCTGAATGTACAAACCGTTTTCAGACAGTTAATTTACAACTTCACATAACAATTCCAGAATTCAGGTGACATGTCTATAATTTTGGGAAAGTATCACTACCAGCATCAGTTCAGCCCCTTCTCTGCCTTTCTGATTAGACTGCATAAAGGACCACTAAGTTCTTTAAGAAATCAGTTACTTTTTTTACCACTTGTCCATGAACAATACATGCTAAAATTTTCTTTCTCTCTGTTTCTTTTCTTCTTATGCTCTTTTGTGCCACCTAGCACACACACAAAAAATAGAAATAGCTTAACACATAAAATATATAATGTAATGCATATGTGTGCAATACATATATGTATGTGTGTATATCTGTATGTATATAAATCTATAAACACGAATATTATATTTGAATATGTTCATATGTTGTCAATCACTAGACCACAGGCTTTATTTATGGTGGTCTGATCCAATAAAAAATTCAAACGTATGTTGACTTTTGGGGGGTTTTCTTTAATTTTTAATAAAATTATTTTGCAACTTAAAAATTAAGAGATCATTTTAAAAATATGCACCTACAACTTCCCTTGAAAATCAGGAATTGGTTAATCTTGGCCCTGTTTTTCTATCTGGCAAAAACGTGCGTTTATTCAGTAAATACCAAATATAGATGAACTATTTGATTTCCAGTTCTTACCACAGTTTGCCTGGCACTAGAAGCATTTGAGTTTGTAGTTCTTCACAGAGATTCATGGTGGCTGGGTCCCAGATTCTCTTTTCTTCCCCTTAAAAACTTTCCCCCGGTTTGTCTCATGTTCTCCCATAATTTTCCATTACCGGAAATGAAAACCACTTTTTCACCTGATATATTACTTTAGGCTAGTCTAAGTTAATCAGGCAGCACTCTAGCTCTATGGCTTCCCAAGCAAAGACTTATTTCTTGCTCATGCAAAGTTAGTTGACTGTGGATTAAGACAACACTGTTAAGCATCTTTGCTCCTGGCTGCAAATTTTTAATCCAGGATGCTTCAATCTTGTAACTCAATTATCTTAATGTGTGGCCTTCTTTCTCAATAATGATGGTAGGAAAAATGATCACTGAAAATTTTCAAACCAGAAAATATATGCTTCAACCTAAAAGCACCATGCACACTTCTGTGAATAACACATTGTCCAGAAACATTCAACTGTAAGAAGCTGAGAATTAGTCTTCCACACAAGTGCCCAAGAGAGGAAAAAAAGTTACTGATGAACAAAAATAATGTTCACATACCTGGACAATAATAATATCATATTTTTTGTCTCCCTTTATCCTCTCTTCTTATTCTATAATCAGTTCTCACAGAAACCAGCATGATCTTTGAAAAAAAAGTAATTTTAGTCCATAATCTCCAGTATAAATTTCTTCAATGACTTCTCATGCTCTTTGGATAAATTCCAGCATTTAAACTTGGATTAAAATTCCTGAATGATCAGTTTCATGTTACAACATTTTTCCTTTCAGCTACTTTGACCTTTACTTAGTTTCTGAAGAGTAGCAATTTCCTTTCCACCTAAGAAATGCTGTTCTTTCAGACTATATTTTTGGTCCCCATTGAAAAGTTAACTGAATATGTTATACATTTAATTTTATTATTTATTATTTTATTATTATTATATGCTATTTAAAATGTTCAATGAATATTATTGTGCGTATTAGCTATTACATAATTTCTGCCTTTTCTTAAGTTAAAATCACAGATTTTCAATAGTTTACAATTCTTGAGCATAGTAGGGAGTGGCAAACTGCACTAATCCTCCAGAAGCTGAGAGAGGAAAGGCAGGCTTGCAGGACATAGGGGAAATAGCCAGCCCACAAGACAATTGAAGCAGATAACTGGTAAAGTGGTACCCAGCTAGGTACTAGTGGCCTGAGATTGAAGCCCAGGATTTTTTTTTCTCTAATTTTCTGGGAGAAGAAGCAGGACTGTGGAGCAATCACGAGGCACGATTGGCAAAAAGGCATTTATATGGACTCCAGTGGCCTGACAGGGAGCCTCTTTTTTTTCCTTTTCTTTCCTTTCTTTTCTATTCTTCTTTTGTTTTTTCTTACATTTTTTCCTCTTCCTTTTTCTCTTTTTGCCTTTTCTTTTTTTTCCCCCATGTTTCTTTTTACTTTCTTTTATTTTTTTCAGCTAAACACAGACAATTCAAAAGATTTAGAATAAAAGGAACCAAGTATCAAAAAAGAGCCTTAACATATATTAGGCTTCATTTTTTAAGAAGTTTTGGACCACAGAGGGGTTCAGCTATGGCAGGGGAGGAACACTGGTATGGGATGTTATTGCAGGGGACATGTGGTTAGGAGGGAGCTCTCCAGGGCTTGTGTATACAGGACATAAAAATGTTTGGATATTCGTTGGGTATTTTCATTGCAGTTAAAATTACAAATGACAACTGAGGAAGTGCTGAGTTCCTAACCAGGAGAGCTCTGTCACATTCCCCAATGGAATAGCCACAATCCCACAAGTGCAAGGGCAAAGAGCAGTAAAGAAGGATGGTTCAATGATGAGTCCTTGATACTGATGACTATGCTTATGAACCTGTGTGCCTGAAATTTCAACTAGGCCTAGAGTTGCAGGGTGACTAAGAGTTACCTCCTGAAAGCCTTCATGTTGCTTAAATGTGGTCACTCTCTAAGCCAAACTCAACATGTAAATGCATTACTCCCCCCCCCCCCCCCCGCCCCAGTGTGGGACATGACTCCCAGGAATGAGCACCCCTGATGCCGAGGGATTACTGCCAATCACCAGCTGGTGATGCAACTAGAAAAAGGCCTTGAATGAAAGGGGGAAATGGTAAAGACAAATGAGCTTAGATGACTAAGGGTCAGGAGGAAGCAGACTTGGCCCAGTGGTTAGGGTTTCTGTCTAGCACATGAGAGGTCTGCGATTCAAACCCCGAGCCTCCTTGACCTGTGTGGAGCTGGCCCATGCACAGTGCTGATGCGTGCAAGGAGTGCCGTGCCACGCAGGGGTGTCCCCCGCGTAGGGGAGCCCCACGCACAGGGAGTGCCCCCGTAAGGAGAGCCACCCAGCGTGAAAAAAATGCAACCTGCCCGAGAATGTTGCCACCCACATGGAGAGCTGACACAACAAAAAGAAACATAGATTCCCGTGCTGCTGAATACAACAGAAGCAGACAAAGAAGAAGACACAGAAAATAGACACAGAAAACAGACAACCGGGGCGGGGAAGGGGAGAAAAATAAATAAATAAACAAATCTTTAAGGAAAAAAAAAGAGTCAGGAGGTCATCAAAGGGGTTGCACTTACACATATCTCAGCAGGATCCCAGAGATAGCCAAAGGAAATACAACCCCAGGTAGTTGTGCTCCTGAAAGCTATGGAGACACACAGGGTCGACAGGACAGTCATGGCAGATGACTCTGGAGTTCAGTGCCTTGTCATTGGGCCCTACTTTGGAATTTGTGCTCCTGAGTATGATGGAGTTGGACTCAGATGTGACCTTTCTATACATGCCTCTTCTGTCACTTTTACTGAAACTGTGGTTGGTGCTCGGGTTGGTGTATACTCAGGAGACTTGAATCTTTGAACTGGCCATTTGCCAGCTGGGCCCTGAGCCTCAGGAGAGTTGCAAATCCTCCTTTACAGTTCATTGGACTTACCCAGATCAGCTAACAGGAAGGAGAAGATTGTTAACCACCACACCAGGGAACCGAGGGTGCCTACAAGTGCAAACAGGAGAATCACTTCCATCAGCCATGTGAGATCTAAGCCCCTTCTTGATTTAGAGGTGGAGTGGACATCACCATCCCAGGGTCCACAGGATGGAGGAATAGAATATGAATTAGGGTGGACTTACTGGTTTTCTACTATAGAACTATTGTGACTCTAACAATCAAAGAAATTGTATCGTTGATGTGGAGACAGTGGCATGGTAGTAGGGAGAGGAAAGAAGAGATATGATGTTGGGGCATTTTCTGGACTTGGAGTTGTCCTAAATCGCAGGGTTAGACGCTGGACATTATATATCCTACCATAACCCACTAAATGGACTGAGGGAGAGTTTAAACTACAATGAAACTATAATCCATTTGGTGCAGCAGAGCTCCAAAATGAATTCATGAAATGCGATGAATGTGCCACAATGATGAAAGAGGTTGTTGATGTAGGAGGAGCAGGGGAGGGGGTTTGGAGTATATGGGAACCTCATATATTTTAATGTAACATTTTTTGTGATCTATGAATCTTAAAAAAAAAGTCAATTAAAAAATAAATTAAAAAAACAGAGCCTTAATACAGAGCCAAATAAAAATAAAACCCTAAACAAGAGAGAGAAAATGAACAACAGAGTAAACCTCTTAAGATAAACAGATGCCTAGACATCAGCAATAAATTACAAATCATACTAAGAAAGATGAAGATATGGCCCAGTCAAAAGAACAAACTAAACAGCCAGAAGAGAAGCAGAATTTGGAAAAACTAATAAAAAATATCTTAGTTTTGCCACAGGGCTGCCAATGGAAAGTACCAGAAATGGGTTGGCATTATAATAAGAATTTTAATTAGGGGGAAATCTTACAATTCTGAAGTCATGAAATGTCCAAATAAAAGCATCAGCAAAGATGCTGATGCTTTCTCACCAAAGTCAGCTGGACATAATAAAGCAAGATGGAGGCCAATCTCTGCCTAGGTCTCTGTCTTCCCCTCCAGGCTCACTGTTTCTTGTTGCCCAGTTCCTGGAACTCATCTATGAACAACCAGGCATAGGGCTGTTCTCTTTCCAGCCTCCTCTCTCAATCTCTACTGCTCTGTTTTCAAGTTTAGTTGTAAGCTACAGGCATATGGTGGGGCTCATATCTGGACACTTGAGCTGCTCCATGGGCCCAGTCCCTCAAGGACCTCTTTCCATGCATTTATGCTCTGCTGGTTTCAGAATCCAGGACCTCTCTCAACCCTCAAAACTGCTCCACAGTCCTCTGTCTCACTTGGCAGGATCAACATGGCAGCTTCCTTTTCCTCTTTATTTCTTTCTTTCTCTGGGTGTCCGTTTATATCAGACCCAGAAAGGGGCCTAGACCCAAGCTGGCTGAAGCCTGACTAATGTAGTCCAATCCAAAACAATCTGACCAAGTGATCTAAAGTGAATCTTATGCAATCAGAGTGTTTAAGACATAATCTTTTCCTGGGATTCACAAAATTCAAACTGTCACAAAATATATCCACACAAATACTCTAATTAAATTTAAGGAGATGAAGAAAGAGATAAAGGCTAACAAGAAGACACTGGGTGCTTATATAGAAGAAATTTTAAATATGCATAAAAAAGAACTTAGGGCAATGAAAAGCATTAGAAGAAATTAAAAATAAAGTAGAATCACACAAGAGCAGACTTTAACAGACAGAGGAAAGATATGGCAAATTAGAAGATAGAACACATGAAATTGCATGTATAAAAGAATGGCTAGAGAAAAGAAATTGATCAGGGTCTCAGGGAATTGAATGACAACTCAAAATTGAATTATTTTCTAAAGAGAAGATAAAGAGCAGGGGGAGTAGTTGAAGAAAGAATGGCCAAAAAATTTTCCAACACTTGTAAAGTTCACAGATGCACTTGTCCAGGAAGTACAGCATACTCCAAAGAGAATAAATCCTAACAGATATACTCCAAGACACATATTAGTAAGATTGTCAAACACCAATGATAATGAGTGAATTCTGAAAGCAGCAAGAGAAAAGAGATCTATCACATGTAAGAGATGTTTGATAAGATTAAGTGCTGATTTCTCATCTGAAACCACAGGGGTGAGCAGGCAGTTGTATATCACAGTTAGTGCAATGAAACAGAAAAATTACCAGTGAAGAATTCTGAAGCTAGCAAGAGTGTCCTCAAAAATTAGGGATAGAGTAAATATTCACGGAAAACAGAAATTGAGATAAATTGCAAGAGTCCTGCCCTTCAAGAAATACAAAAGGGAATGCTGCTGGTTGAAAGGAAAAGACAGAAGAGAGAGGTCTAGATCAGTATATAAAGGAAATTATTAAGAAGGTTAACTGATAAGATAAAAAGGAGAACAAAAATAAGATATGACATTAAATCCTAAAGATAAAATGGTTGGCATAAGTACTACCTTACAGCAAAACCATTGAATGTTAATGGATTAAACTCCCCAATTAAGAAACACAGACTAGCAGGATGGATAAAATAATATGACTCATCTATATGCTGTCCTCAAGAGACTCGCCATAGACACAAGGACCAAAATAGGTTGCAAATGAAAGATAGGAAAATGATTTTCCACACAAACAATAACCAAAAAAAAAGCTGAAGTAGCTATATTAATATCATACAAAATAGACTTTAAATGCAAAAGTGTTGTAAGGATAATGAAGGATACTATATATTAATAAAAGGGGCAATCTACCAAGAAGAAAGAATAATTATAGTGATGCCCCAAAATACATGATGCAAACTTTGCAAAACTGAGGGACAAGATACATGCCTCTACAATAAAAGTAGGAGCATCAATACATCACTGTCAGCAATAGATAGAATATCTAGACAGAGGATCAATAAAGAAACAGATATCTTGAATAATTAATTTAAAGTAACTAGACCTGACATACACAGAACATGTAACACAGAATAGCAGATAATATATTTTTATCAAGTTGTAATGGATCATTCTACAGGATAGATCAAATGAGAGGTCATAGAACAAGTCTCAAGGAATTTACAAAGTTTAAAATTATACAAAGTACTTTCTCTGAACTCAATAGAATGTGACTGGAAAACAATAATGGGTGGAGAACTGGAAAAAATCATAAATCTATGGAAGTTAAACAATAAACTCTTAAACAATCAGTGATTCAAGTAGTAAATTATAAGATAAATAAGTAAATAATTCAAGACAAATTAAAATGAGAACACAACATACCAAAACTCATGTGACACAATGAAAGCAATGCTGAGAGGGAAATTTATACCCCTAAATACCTACACTAATAGAAAAGAAAAACCTAAATTAAAGACTTAACTGCATATTTGGTGAAACTAGAAAAAGAACAGCAAACTAATCCCAAAACAAGCAGAAGGAAAGAAATAATAAAGATTAGAGCAGAATTAAATGAAATTGAGAATACTAAAAAATAGAGAGATTATCAAAACCAAAAGCTTTTGTTAAAGATTAATAAAATTGACTAATCCTTAGTATACTAACAAAGAAAAAAAGAAAGATGTAAATAAATAATAAAATCAAACAAGAGATGGGACATCACTGTTGACCTCACAGAAATAAAAAGATCATAAAAGGATACTATGAAAAACTGTAAGCCAACAAGTTGGACAACTTAGATGAAATGGGCCAATTTCTGGAAACACTCAAACAACCTACATTGATGGAAGAAGAAATAGAAGACCTCAATAGACAAACATATTCATGAGATTGAATCATGCATCAAAAACCTCTCCCCACAAAAAGCCCAGACCAATGTCTTCACAGTGAATTCTACCAATCATTCCAAATAGAACTAATACCAATCTTACTCAAACTCTTCCAAAAAATCAAAGAGGTGGGAACGTTACCTAATTCTATGAAGCCAACATCATCCTAATGGTAAAGCAACATATAGATGCTACAAGAAATGAAAATTACAGACCAATTTCCCTAATGAACAAAATTGCAAATAGCCTCAACAAAATACATATAAAGTGAATCAAACAGCACATTAAATCAAATATATACCATAAGCAAGTGGGCTTTATCCCAGGTGTGCAAGGATGGTTCAACATAAGAAAATCATTAAAGTAATACACCACCTTAAGAAATCAAGGAGAAAAATTGCATAATCACAACTATCAATGCAGAAAAGGTATTCAACAAACTTCAGCATCCTTTCTTGGTAAAAAAAAAAATAAAGAAATATTTGAAAGACAGAAATAGAAGGAAACTTTCTCAACAGGATAAAGTGCAAAAATAAGAAATCCAGAGAAAAAATCATACCCAAAGATAAGAAGCAAAAAGTTTTCCCTCTAAGATCTAGAGCAAGACAAGTGTGCCCACTGTCACAATTCTTATTCAAAATTGTACTAGAAGTTTCTTTCAATTAGGCAAGAAAAGAAATAAAAAGCTTCCAAATTGGAAAAGAAGTAACACTTTCAGTATTTGAAGATGACATGATCCTATCAAAAAGGTCTTTAAAAATCTACAACAAAGCTACTAGAGCTAATAAATTAGTTAAACAAAGTGACAGGATATAAGATCAAAATACAAAAATGGGTAGTTTTTCTATACACTAGGAACTGAGCAATCCACGGAGTAAATCAAGAAAAAAATTGTGTTTACAATAGCAACTAAAAAAATCAAATGTCTAGGAATTATTTTAAATAAGGATGTAAAGGTTTCATACACAGCAAACTACACAGTGTTGCTAAAAGAAATCAAATAAGGCTTAAATAAATGGAAGGACATTCCATGTTCATTGATTGGAAGACTGAATATCATTAAGATGTCAATTTTACCCACATTGACTAAAAGATTCAATACAAACTAAATAAAAATTCCAAAACCATTTTTTACAGAAATGGAAAAGTCAATTATCAAATTTATTTGGAATGTTAAGAGGCCTCAGAGGGCCAAAAACACCTTGAAAGAAAAGAATAAATTTGGAAGACTCACACTCAGAAATAGACCATACATCTATAATCAACTGATATTTGAAAAAGGCTCCAAGTCCACTCAACTGAGACAGTATGACCTCTTAAATAAGTAGTGCTGGGAGAACTCGATATCCATATCCAGAAGAATGAAAGAAGATCCCTACCTCATGTCCTATACAAAAATTAACTTAACATGGATTAAAAATCTAAATATAAGACCCATTACCATAAAATTCTTAGAAGATCATGTAGGGAAGCAACTCCAAGATCTTGTGGTAAGCAATGATTTCATAAACTTTACACCCAAAGTGTGAACTATGAAAAAAAAAATTGATAAATGGGACCTCCTCAAAATTAAAATCTTCTGTGCTTCAAAGGGTTTTATTAAGTAAGTGAAAAGGCAGCCAACTCAATAGGAGAAAATATTTGGAAACCACATATCTGATAAGGGTCTAATACCCAGCATATGTAAAGAAATCTTGCCAGTCAATAATTAAAAGACAACCCAGTTTTAAAAATGGTAAAAGACTTGAGCAGATACTTTTCCAAAGAGGAAATACAAATGGCTAAAAAGCACATGAAAAGATACTCAATAACAAAATTATCAAAATACCACTCAAAACTACAGTCATTTCACTAGACTGGCTGCTATTAAAAAGACAAGTGTTGAAAAGGAAGAAATAGGAATACTCATTCACTGTTGGCAAGAATACGAATGTTGCAGCCACTTTGGAGGACAGTTTGGCCATTCCTCACAGAACAGAGCTAAGTATAGAATTGCCATATGATCTGGCAATTTCACTATTAGGAATACACCCAGAAGAACTGAAAGCAGACGCATGAACAGATATATGCACACCAATATTCATAGCAGCATTATTCAAAATTACCAAAAGATGGAAGAAACTGAACTGCCCATAAATAAATCAATGTTATTGTTTTCTTGTATTAACACAGTAGCTTGTAACTTGATATAAAAAAAACTTAAAAATAATAAAATTTAAAAAAGATTCTTCATTCCTGTTTTATTTATTTTTAAGAATGGCTTTAAAAACTTACATGAAATCCTTTAAATTATTCCTTCATTCAGTCATTTTTTTTTCCCTGGCAGGCAGTAATAGTTATTGCTTACCCTTGGAAAAAATGGGGGGTATCACTGAGTAAGCAAAGCAAATACTTTGCTACTTTGAGTAGTAAAAAATCTTGTTATGGCTGTTTATAATTTTCTTTCTTTTTGTTAGTAAAATTATTTATTGAAATACTTAGCTGTTTGTTATATACTTTTCTTGTCATTTTCATTTTTATTTTGAGACTTTTAATTTTTCATTGATTCTTGAAGTAGTATGAAGTATGGGGATTTACTGTTGAATTTGTAAAGTGGAAGTTGCTTATACCCTTAGTAAGAGCAATTTTGGTAGAAAGTTGGCAGCAAAAGCCTGAAGGAAATTATTCAAAAGACAGTATATGCAGATATTATAGACAAATAGAGAATTCTATTTCAAGATCTTTTCCTCTAAAGAGGAGCAGAGAAATAGGATAGTAAATGTAGGAGAGTAAGATCAACAATATGTACAGTAAATACATATTTTATTTCCTTATTGTGTTTATTATTACTACATGAAGTGAAGTTTAAATGCATATGATGTATGGAAGTTGTATGCTTTTAGACACAGCTGAGTTTGCAACTTATCTTACCCTTGCCTTGATAGAGTAAAATATTGGGACAGATGGAGAGAGATAAAGGGAATGAAGAAATATATGAAGTTTAAGTCACTGGTTTTATGATGCCTCTGAGGTCTGTGAGTTCAGATTGGTTCACTAGGATCAATTACACTAATATATTTCTTAATCAACTGAACTGTATTCCACACAGACAATTTATTGCATAATATAAATTATACATGTTACTCAGGTGTATGAATCAGTTTTCACCCAAAGAAAAAGAATTAGTAGGAGACATATATCAAGATACTTATTTCGAGGTGTTTGTCTGTGTCATTGTGGGTGTGGTCATTCAGAACTGTATGTAACTCAGAAAAACAGGGTCTTAAAGTTAAGCCATTCCTGTGAGTGTAAACCCTTGTAAGTAGAACATTTGATGAGGCTACTTCAGATAAAGTATGATCTGCCTTACTCAAGATGGATCTTAATCCTTTAAATGGAATCTTCAATAATTGGAATGAATACAGAGAGAGAGAGAAAGCCATGAAATCAAGAAACCAAAAGCAACAAAATCTGGAGGAGAAGAGAGATACTGGCATATACCACCATGTGTCATGCCACGTGGCAATGGAGTCAAGGATCACTGGCAGTCAGTCTTGGGAAAGAAGCCATCACATTGATGATGCCTTGATTTGGACAGTTTCTTGGGCTCAAATTTGTAAGCTAATAAACTTCCATTGTTCAAGCCAAACCATTTCATGGTATTTACTATAAGCAGTCTAAGAAACCAAAATTAATTTTGGAACCTTAAGAGTGGGGTGCTGCTAATGCAAATGCCAAAAATGTAGAAACAGCTTTGGAACTATTAATATTTAATGGTTAAAGGCTGGAAGGATTGTAAGGTGCTTGAGAGATATGGAATAGATTTATTTGAAGAGATTGTGTTTAGAAATATGGATGCTGTGACAGTTTGAGGATCTTGTGGATCCCAGAAAAGATCATGTTTTTAAAGCTAATCCATGACTGTGAGTGTGGGACCCTTTGTTTGGATTAAATCTAATTGGGAAGTCTTTGATTGGATTACTTCAGTGAGGCATGACCCAGGATGGATCTTGGTCCTCTTGCAGGAGTCCTTTATAAATAAGGTAGTGAAAAAGTCAGAGACATACAGAAAGAAGTGGAAGAAACAGGAAACCCCAAGAAGATGAGAGGTTCCAGAGGCCAAAGGCTGGAATCAGCAGAGCTCAGAGGCATTGAAATAGACCCCCAAGAGGCTTACAGAGACAAAATCTAGGGAGAGGGAATAGATGAGTCATATGCCTGATCATTCACAGCTAGCTGAGCTCAGGGAGGAAATAAGCATGGTGGTGAAGGCAGAGTCCCAGACTGGAGAGTTGCCATTGTGTCTTGCTACATGGCAGGACTCCAAGATTGAAATCAGCTGAACTTCAATGAGACTGCATTGCAGATGATGCCTTTCCTGAACATTTTCCCAGCCTCAGAATTGTAAGTTTTTAACCTAATAAATTCCCATTATAAAAGCCAACCCATTTCTGGTATATTGCTCCCAGCAGCTTTTAGCAAACTGAAAGAGATCATAAAGGTACTTTGGCTAAGGCCTTAGATTGAAATAATGGATGTATTATTGGAAACTGGAAGAAAGGTGATCCTTGCTTTGAGTTGGAAGAGGACTTGTTGAAATTGAATTTTGATGTTGGATGAAGGCAGAATTTGAGAACAATGAGCTTGTACACATAACTGAGGGTATTTGCAAGCTAAATGTGAAAAGTGCTGCCTGGTTTTTCCTTGCAACTTCTAGTAAAATAGAAGAAGAAAGGGATAAGTTGAGAATTGCACTCCTGGACACAAAGGAAGCAGAGATTGATTGTTTGGAAAACTCTGAGCTTCCAGAAAGCAAGACCCCAGAGAATAGTGCTCCATGTAAGAGTTTAACTGAACATGGACCCAATCAGCCCTTAATGTAAGTTAGGATTGGAAACGCAGTTATCCAGAAAGGATCTGTGGAATGTTTCTTGTCTTCTGGTTTCACCTCCTATGTACTATGTGCAAAATCAGGAAGTTTTTTAAAGTTCTGTATGAGCAGAACCACTAGCAGTCTGGACTAAACAGGACAGAAAAGTGACAGATTGAAGTGAATGTCACTTCAAGGGAAGAACTATGACAGCTGAGTTCTAGAACAAGACATCTTTTTGGGCAGAGAGTAGACCTCTCCCTCTGTGGTAAGAGTCAGTATGCCCTGGCACTTGGATAAGATAGGCCTTCTGCCCCATTGTTCAAAAAAGTGTACGACTCCAGTTTTCTCGATGTTCACTCCAATGCTTGACAAGGGTAGACCCTATATGCTGGAGATGGCAGACAGCGTGGCCACTATCCCGAAGCTTGCAAAGTTTGGAGCCTTCACCCCTGTGTTCTGGGGAGAGCATGGCTCTGTGCAATGACTTGGAAGGGTTGGGGCTGCTGCTAATCAGGCTGGGAGGACAATACATCATTCCATAGATGACTTTTGGACCTTGAAATCTAATGGAGTATGTCCTGATGCATTTTGGAATTGTTTGGGACCTGTGACCTATCTTTTTCTTCTAATTTTTCCCAATGGGAATGGGAATGTTTATCTTGTGCATGTGCCTCCATTGTGTATTGGAAACAGATAACTTTTGTTGTTTGTTTCACATGTCCACAGACATGGGGAAATGTGTACCTCTAATTGGTTTTATGAGACTTTGTACTAAGCTTTGTTACTGAAATTATTTAAGGCTTTGGGGACCTTATGATAGAATAAATGTATTTTCTATGTGGAAAGAACATGCCTTTTTTGGGCCCTGAAGATGGACTGTGGTGGTCAGGAGCTGTATGTATGCCAGGAAAACATGATCTTAATGTTAATCCATTTGTCTGTGTGTTAATCCACTGTAAGTAGGACCTTTTGATGATGATACTTCAGTTAAGGTATATTCAGGATGATTATTAATCCTCTTAGTGCATTATAAATGGGATGAATACATAGAGATACAAAGCCATGGAAGCAAGAAACTGAAATCAACAAAATCCAAAAGTGAAGGGAAAGATCAGAAAATGCTTCCATGCACTTTGTCTTGTGGCAGAGGAGCCAGGGATCACCAGCAGTCAATCTTGGAAAAGATGGCATCACCTTGCTGATACTCTCATTTGGATATTTTCTCAGTCTCAAAACTGTACATTAATAAACCTCTATTGTTCAAGCAAAACCATTTCATTTTATTTGCTTCAAGCACCTAAGAATCTAAAACAGTGGGGCTGACTGCATACATCTGAAATCCATAAGGCAAGCCATCACGGAGGCAAGGTAGAACTTTTGACCTTGGACTGAAGCTGCTGTCCACAGGTGAAATTTCTTCTTCATCAAGAAGTAGCCTCAGGTCTGCATTTAATGCATTTGAACTGGTTGCATCAGGTGCACCCAGATTACCTACAATCATTTCCCTTACTTAAAGTCAACTGATTATCAATTTTAATCACACCTACAAAATATCTTTATATCAATACTTAGATTAGTAGTTTGATTGAATAACCAGGAAATGTAGCCTAGCCAAATTAACACATGAAAAGATCATAATGGCAGGACAGAATATTTTTAACACTGTCTCTGTAGGAAAATTATTTTGGGAACCCAAGTTAGTATCAGAAGGTTATTTCAATTATGATGAAAACGTTTTCAAAAAATTGTTTTGAAAGGTCTTAGAGACATTGTCAGAGAGAGTAGACCAACCATAATGACTGTTCAGGAGAGTATCCTTTAAACCATGCTGATGTCCCACTGACAAAGTTTTATTTTCCATTCGTCTTATTGGTATTGTTTTTATTCTTTTCCCTGCTCTTTTTCACTTCTCTTTCTACTCCTTCTGCTTTTTTTCTTTCTCTTTCTTCTCTTTCATGCCCTCTTTTCCTCATCCTTCATCTTCATCTTCTTCCTCACATGGGAAGCACATTAATTATATAACTAAAATATTTCTTAGAGTGAATTATTCTGAAGATGTCTAACCTATTGCCAAAATCTAGTCATGCATTCACTCAATATCTCAAGTCTTGAAAGTAAATTCCTTAAATATATGTGTTTTATTAAGTAAATGATTACCTTGACAAATTTTCTTGCCAGATACTTTTAAAACTGTGAAAAAATGTCTTGAAGAAGCAATGAAGGAACATTGAAATACTCATTACAAACTAGATCTTTCTCCTTGCTAGAAGAGACCCTTAAGCTACAATTACTGTTAATAATATTTAATAATGAAAACTACTGAACACTTAGAATGAATCAGATACTTTGGCTAAGGGCTATACATACATAACTTCATGGAACTGTAACATCTCATAGAATCTTAACATCTCATGCAATCACATAAATTAGTAAGAAGTAATTTCAGATGAAAAAGCAAACGTTCTAACATTTCCATGTAGCCCAGCTATAAGACATTTTGATAAAACAATACTGAGCCAAGTCAGTTTTCAGAAACCAAAACATTTATCCACTTATTTTCCCCATTTGTGGAAAGAGAACTGCAGAATAGAGAAGGTAAACATTTCCCGAGTTTTTATTTATTTAGAATATGTTCATATTAGATATTCTACATATATCAAACAGCAGATTTAAACTTCCACATTATCCAGCACCAATCCCAACTCAAGGCAAGATATATTTAAATGGGTCTAGTCCCCAAAATTATGGTTCTAGTACCAAGGTTACTTTGCTGTTAATTTAAACCTGGTAACATAGTCCTGAAAAATGGGCTTTTGCACCTTGGATTTCCCTTGAGCTACACTTCACATATTTTCATTCATCTTCAGAGTATTGATAATTTTTTGCTTAATCCCAATTAAGCCTAAATTTGTCTGGTTAAATAAATGTTTGTACCAATAAAATCCATATTTTTGAAAGAACTTAATAAATGTGGATTGATCTCAGAATTTATAATAAATAAAAATAAAACATTCTGTTGAACAAAGGAATGAGACATGAGGATGAAATTGTTTCCATTCCTTCACATACCATAAATCATGTATTTGCATTTTCATCTTTAGTTGTAATATCTGTCAAAGCCCATTATAATATGGGAAATTGTTGTTCATTGGTACTAATTGGCAGGAAGTATAATCCAAATTGGTATAAGTATTTTCCCAAAATAGAAAATTCTCATTTATTATTTACAAATATGTAAAATAATTTTACCTTATCATGGCTAGGTAAAGACAGAGTTATAACATAAAGCCATAAGTCATTAAGATATTATAAATCATACTTTATTTAATATGTTGTGACTCATAGAGAAACACTCATAACTAACTTATAACCAAATAAAGATACTAGCAAGAGGATAATATCTATCACTCAATTGATCCCCTGGAATCAAACATATATTCCTCAATTAAACCTGCTCCTGGTGCTTGAAATGAGAAAAGATCTGATCAAGAAGAAAAATATCTAAAAGTTTCAACAATCTTCAGATGAAGTGTAGATGAATAAGTTAGCATTAGGGAATTTCAGATAAAATAGCAAATATTCCAATATATGCATGGTATTAGTCAGCCAAAGGGATGCTGATGCAAAATACCAGAAATCTGTTGACTTTGATAAAGGGTATTTATTTGGGGTAGAATCTTAAAGTGACCAGGCCATAAGGCATAAGTTACTTCCTCACCAAAGTCTGTTGCCATGTGTTAGAGCAAGATGGCTGCTGATGTCTGCAAGAGTCCAGCCTTCCTCACAGACGTCAATAGCCATCTTGCTCCAACATGTGGAAATAGACTTTAGTGAGGAAGTAAGTTGTGAAAATTATTCTATAAATCCTATTATTGTACAATGATGACTAAAGGGGTATTTTCCTACTGTCCTGTAATTATGGCTAAGACTCAAGATAAGCTTACTGAGAGTTGTGAAGACTAGAAATACACATACTGAAAAGCACCAACTCATAGATTTTGGGCATTTTATTAGTCAGTCAGAGGGGTGCCAATGCAAAACACCAGAAGTCTGTTGGCTTTTAAAAAGGGTATTTATTTGGAGTAGAGGCTTACAGTTACCAGGCCATAAAGCATAAGTTACTTTCCCTCACCAAAATCTGTTGCCACTTGTTGGAGCAAGATGGCTGCCAACATTCAGCCTTCCTCTTCCTCTTCCTCTTAAGGCTTCATGGTCCCAGCTTCTTCCAGTATCAGTTGTAGACCATCAGGCTCCCTAGGCTTTCTCCCTCTCCCCAGGGCTCAGGCTTGCCTCTCTCCACAAACTCAGCTGTAAACTATCAGGTGAATGGCTATCTCTCTTCCCAGGGCTTTTGCCTGTCTGTGGAGATGTGTCTATGGAGATGTCTCCTCTGTGTTCTTCTCCTGTGTGTTTACTTCCTCAGCTCCAGTATTAAAAACTCCCAACTCTGTTCTTTACCATGTCTTTTTCCTGAGTTCCCAGCCATTAAGGGGGTAGAAATGCAATGTCCTACTGACATGGTCCAGTCAAATCCCTAATCATTATTTAATCAAGTAAAAGTGAAACCTCTGAATCCAATATAATCTAATATGCCCAGAGGGACAGTTCACTTTATAAACATAACCCAATATCTATTTTGGGGATTCATAAGCAATATCAAACTGCTAAATGCATATAGCCCAACATTAAGGTATCTTTACAAGGAAATAATGAATCCAGATACATTTTAAAAATTGGGAATCCTACACAAATATAGCAGGGTCAATTTAGCAATATGGATACAGGTGAGGACTTCAATATTTTGGATGATAGCTCATAAAACAAGGTGCAGAGTTCCATGTCAATGAAGGCAATTTAATAGAAGTTTAAATTTAAAATAAGAAGAAGAACCCATAGCGTTATTTTATTCCCCAAAGTCCTAATATAAGAATAGTATGCAGGGTTGGACCAGGAGCAACACAATTTGTGGAACCTAAAGATTACGGGGTAGAAGCTAGATGTTTAGATCCTACAGGGGAAAATAAATTGGCTCAATTATCTTGACACTTATATATGAAGAGATGGATTTTGATATGGTGTAATCTAATATAGCTTGCAATCTAATATAGATGGTTGCTAAAAATATTTATTTAAAATTATGAGAAAATATCCCAACATTTTTAGTTCTATGGCCCCATGTCTTATTACTCAAACAGTTGATAATCTTTGAGATGCCATCTGAAAAGAGAAAATAGACACAATACATCTAAAATAAAGAACGTTTTTATCAAAACAGAGATTCTAATCCAAGTAAATAAAGGATATATATTGCTAAGAATAGGAAATAATATTTTGTAGATTATAGTAATATCGAGGAGAATGTGGCAACATCTTCAATCTCAAGGAACTGATAGTCAACACTCAAGGAATACGTAGTCTAGTGGAGAAAAGAGCCTAACAAAGAGATAATAATTCTAGGGCTCAGAGAACTATTTTGTACCTTTTACTTCTACACATTGAAATGCCTTCCATATTTTAAATTTAAATATTCTGTAGATCGGGGTCATTAAAATATGACTCATTGTCAAATTCATATCTCCATCTGTTTTTGTAAATAAAGCTTTTGGAATATAGCCATGTTCAGTCACTTAGGTTTTGAGTATGTTGCTTTTGTACTACAAGGATAGAGATGAGTAGTTGTAAGGAGACCACATGACCTGCAAAACCTAAAATATTTACTACCTGGTCCTTTACAGAAAAGTTCACCAACTTATGTTGTATATTATAACCCTAAAAATTAAAATTTAAAACAAAAATATTCAGCACTTTTCCCACCAGTTTCCAATAAAGACCATAACTTAGCATGTGAGAACTAGGTAAATTGGAATTAGGGAATTTTTTTCAGTGAGCAGAAGATTGCATTGTGCTTAGTTTGGGATTTAAATCAGTAAAAGCCCTTAAAAGATATTTGGAATTTAATAGGTAAAATTTAGGATTCCACATGTAGCATGGAAAAATGATAAATTTCCATATAATATTCCTCTATTATTAGGTAACAATCTTGTAAATTTGATTGTGCTTCTACAACTACCCTTTATTATTTCACAGTCAAGTAGGAACAAAGTGAACAGAAAGTAATTACTAATGGAATTTGTCAATTTCAGCAAGGTGATGATCCTTTAGATAGCATAATTTCTTCATAGTATGTGGTTTTATTAAAGGGAATTTCCTATAATTAAGTAAATTTTCAAACCGGAAAACAATAAAAGGGCATCACTCACTAAATCACTTCTTAGGAATTCAAAAGAGATAAGATAAGTGGTTCATTCTGCAATGAATAATGAAATGAATCTATCTCTATTGTGTATCATCTATCTATCTATTTATCTATCTATCATATCTCTTTTTATTTTGGAGGGGTAGCCATCCCAGGGAGATAGAAAATGCTTGCTGTGAAGTTGTATGGACAAGTACTTGGGAAATGTTGAGTCTCTGCTCATAAGATCGAATCTTTACAATTAGCACATTGAAAATACTGTTTTACTCCAGGTATTCTTTTTCATTTCCCTGTTTTATTCATAAATTCACCAATTCAGAAAATATTTATTGAATACTTAATGATGAGCCAATAACTGTTATAGGCACAGGGGATCATTATACAGTGTAAAATTAGGTCCAAAAGAGAGAGTACTGCCCAAACAGTAATTAAAGACGCTTAATCTAACCTTGTTTACATTTAGTTACCCTCTATTTTTAATATAATATTTAAAATTTGTCTTTACTTTGATGCACAACGTTGTTTTATGCATAATAGAAATATTATTTGGACAAATTCTTGAATTCTTGTTGCCTGTCTAAATAATGTCCAGGATTTCATTTTCCTGATATATATTTTTGGAACTTTTCTGTTCTTTCTCTAAAGTAGCCTTATTGTGCCAAGAACCCTAAACTAATTTTTCTGGGGAAGACAAAACTTAAAAGTGTCCAAGAAAAAGATCACGAGAGCAAATGACCACAGACTTTTATCTGGAGCCATTTTTCACCATGTGTGATGTTTTTCTTTCCCCCTCCCTACTCTAATGCAAAGGTACAAATTTTTTGATTAGTTTGTTTGTGCTGAGTTCTCGGAGGATCTCTATATCTGCTTCTGCTTGTGTTCACACCAAACCACCTAACTTCAGTGTCCCCCATATTAAAACATCCTTCTTTCTTTTATTTGAATTTCTAAATTACAGTTTTGAAATAATCATATTCCTCTGCCTGTTACAATAGGTATCAAGCTGGAGAAACATCCTCTTTTTCTCATAATCTCAAATACAATTGGCATGGTAAATGTTGCTTATATTGTCATGGATCGAAGACTCATTTTTAAATAGTTACCATGCCACCCTTCAGTATGATTTATTTTACTAGGTTGTGGTAGCTTCTATTTTGTGTGTGTGTGTGGACTGATTAGCATAACAGAGACAGGAAATTTATCTCAGAGATGGTACTTTATAGGCTACATTTTATTCATATAAGCTACCGCTCTTAAATTGTGTGTCTTACTCAAGGGTCAGCATGAAATGTCTCATGTAAAATTACAAAAGCACTTTTAAGATCCTTGAGAGTGATTGAATCATAAATAAACAAGGAAACTCACTTTATAAAACAGCACAAGACTGTTAAATTGAATCTATTAGGATTCAAACCCTAACTCTGTTAGTAATAACTAAGTCTGTCCATGATAACCAAATGTAATTTTAGCCTGGTTTTCATAAACACTCAGGATATTTCAACACTATGGAAGAAATCATTCAAAGTGTGCAGTCCAAATGTTTAATAAGTAAACTACAGCATGATGTTATTATTGTGAATTCTCTAAGTATTTTAATTCTATAGTTCTGTACAATATATACTCTATTTTGAACCTCAAAAAAATCCCAGAAGGTAGACAAGACAGTTATTATAGATGTTACAATATTTTCCCAAGGAAATGGAATTGGTGTCAGAGTGTGCTGACTCTTAATGAAGGGCTCTCTTTAATATATCAAATTTCTATTAAAATCTGCTATAACTCAATGTTAAGTTAGAAATTGTATCATATCATATAACAATATATTATAATGCAATATAATGTAATATATTAATAGTATGTAATAACTCAAAATATTTGATAGCTGGTATTCCTAGAGCTGGGAAAGAACAACTTCTTCACCATTCAGAAAGTAGCAAGGATAATGATGTGACAGAGGAGGATGAGAACCTTAAATCTCTCCTTGTGTGCCTAGGGAACAGATGAACTGGAAAGGGAGGGAGAATAATAGATTGATAGTTTGGGGTAGTTTGTACTCAATTTTTACAACTGCTAGGAAAAAAAGAAAAGAGTGTGCCCTTTTTGGGTTGAAAAACTAGTCTCTACTATAGCACTCAGGTATCTAAAATCTATTACTACAATTTTTTCTCTAACTGGCATTCCTAGGCCTTGATATAGTCAATGCCCTCCCAGGTAACTTAACCCAAATAACACAACCTAAGTTCAATGTGAATTTGATTGCAAGGAACAAGTCATCTGAAACATCTGCAGTGAGCAGGTTCACAGCAATGAGCATGTTACAACCCACTGACCATTCATTTTTTTTAAATGCAAGATATTTTTTCATCAGCAATACAATCCCCAAAAGTGTCATTTGTTTTTATAATTTTATGTCCATCATTCTCTAATTTAAATATCAATATAAATGAATGTAGTAAAGAGAATTCCAGAGTTGCTACTCTTATATTAAACGAGGCTGAATGAAATTCATTCAATAAAACAATCAAATAAATTTACAAAAATCCTCCAAGCTATACGTTTATGAATAAAGAGATTATTAGTTCAATATATCAAAACATGTGAATATATAGGCATCCAAAATGAAATGATTTTTTTTTACATGCAGTTACATTTTATAGATGGAATGAAGGACATGGGTTTGCAATATTTTTCTCAAGATGATAAATGAGGAAAGATTATCCTTGGACTCTACCATCCAAACAAAAGCATCATCTTCTTGATTGATACATTGGATTTTTTACGATCAATGATTGATGCTTCTTGATTTATTGTTCCACAGGAAGTGTGTTTTGTAGCCTAAAATAATACAACACAGTGTCATAAAAATCCATATATAATTTTTCCATACTCCCACATAGAGCTTAAAATAGCAACAGTTTACAGAGCTATACCACAAAGTATGGACAACTTCATGTAACTAAGGCACATAGATAGCATGGAATCATAACAATTAAAATCCAATATGCCAGTTTGGGAATAAAGCCTTTTGAGTTCAAAACTTAAAATATGCAAATGCTGAAAAGAAATTTGAATTTTAGTATGTACATTTCTTCAAGCACCAACTAAATACTTTTTTAAAAAAATAATCTGATGTGAAGGTAATGGAGTATTTACAAACCATGTTTTGGTGATTGAATTATGTTACCCACTAGGTATGTTCATCCTAATCCCCATTCCTGTACACATGAACTCACATGTAAATGGGAGCATCAGAAATTGTATTTAAATGAGATCAAATTTGCACTAGTATGGGCCTTAATCCAATATGACGGAAGTCCATATAAGCAGAGGAAATTCATACGCAGTCAGTGGAAGCCAGGGGAGGAAACAGAAAGAGACAGATTTTCATATGATCGAGTTGGAGATGCATTTACAAATCACAGAGCGCCGAAGTTTGCCACCAAGCCAACACCAGAATGCTACAGACTTCAGAGAAAGCATGGCCTACCAATAACTTGATTATGGACTTCTAAGCTACATAACTGTGAGCCAATACACTCATGTTTTTTAAGCCAACAAGTTTTCGTTATTTGTCATAACAACCCTGGCAAACTAAGACACTATGATTCTCTTTCTTATTGCCATTTACAGAGAAACTGTTTAATGTATAAAAAACATGTAGAGAGGTGAGGAATTTTCTGTCTGTTTTTTCTTAATTAGTATTATTATTATCAAAATAATGAAAATGCTCTAAAAATGACTGAAGTGATGAACTCACAACTATGTAATTATACCACATACCATTGTTTGTACACTTAGGATGAATTGTATGTTTTATTAATATGTATCAATAAAATTGATTTATAAAAATATGTGTTTAAAATCTTGTCATAGTAAAATGTCTATAGATCAATAATTCCCAAATTTAGTGTGATAGAGAGATTCCTAGGAAGCTTGTTAAAATACAAATTTCTGCATCTAATATCCAGAGTTTCTTCTGATTTGCTATGTCTTGAATGGGGCTTAAAAACAAGAACCTCAAATTATTCTCATCTGCAGATCAAATTTTGAGAAAATCTAATAATAACACTGGACAGGTTTGACTAAGTGAAAATAAAATTAGATATTAATATTCAACTCTGATTTTCCTTCCATTGTTGGAGATAGCTAGGAATAAGATCTAGATTAGGCTTCCTCAAGAACTGTAGGTTAAACCCAGTAGGTTGCTCATTCTCCTTCAAATATGAAGTTTCTATCATCACCTTAAAAGGATGAGGAAAACACTTATAGAAGTAGCACAGAGAAAATTCCTTGTATGTTTTCTCCTCCAAAGAAATAAATCAGAAAATACATGGAGAGAAAGAAAGGAAAAATTAAATTAAATTAAAACAACAACAAACAAAAGAAGGATTTTTATAACTAAAACCAGGAGCCAAATGGAAAGGAAGAAGAGTTTAATGCATGGACCAGTGTACCACTCATTCTTACTTAAATTCAGGAAGTAGATAATGAACTTGCCTTAAATACAATTCTAAATGAACTAAGACTGACAAATGACAAGTTCTCACAGCCATTTCAAAGGAAAATTTTCAAAAGTGTACAAAAGTGAGGATCAAATTTTCTGAGTCTACCTCAGCTTGACCAAGCAGAAACTTAACATGAACCTAAGGTCTGCTAGACCTATAATCAGACTTGTCTGGACATGAGTACAGGGTCTGTGTATCAAGTTCCCGTTTGCATTATGTGGTTTCTTCCATGGACAGAACTCCTCCAAAGAGAAGAAAGTCAAAACTCAGAAGCTAATAGGAAGGAGAAAGACATTGTGTATCTTGAGCACATTATCAGATCAGATAATACTTAAGGAAACTCCCATAAAGTTCATTCAATGAAACTCATTTATTCAAAAATTTTTTCTTTATATTCTACATGTGTTAGGCACCGTTCTAGATTCAGGTATGTAGTGAATCAGTCAAAACAAAACAGAACAGAACAACTAAGGGCCTACTGTGACATACCCTGAAAGAGCTTACATGGATGGAGGGGCACAGTTGCACATATGGTTACATACATAAAATCAGTAATAAACAATTGCTATAGGAAACAAAGCATGGGAAGAGAATAGAAAAGGGACAGAAATCAGTGATTAAGGTGAGGTTAAATTGGGATGCCTTTATGACGAGGTAATGGCTGAAAAGGGCTGGAATCAAGTGAAGTTTATCTAGGTAGAAAAAATAGCAAAATAGGACACTAATAAGTAGAATGAGTGAAGGGAGGAATTTATGAGGCAAATAAGGGTAAGACCAGAGAGGAAGTCTTAGGTCAATGCCAAGTATTTGAATTTTGATCTAAGTGGGATAAGGAGGCTAAATCTGTGGAAAAAATCAAGAGCTAGTGTCAACATGGGATCGAATAAGCACTGCTTTGTAACATATTATTCAGTGAGCAGAAAGAAGTCCACAAAAAATAAAGAAGTATGATGTTTAAGAAACTGGTTTCTGGGACCATTTTCCTGTATTTGTATACTGAATTTATCACTCACTAACAGCAACATTTGAGAGGTTTACTTAATTTTTATTTTGCTTAGTTAGAATAATATTAGTATATTGTGAAGAATAAATTACTCAATTCAGGAAAATTATCCAGTACCATACCTAATATATATGAAGCATTCACTAGTGCTGCTTTTTAATATTAACAATACTTATTTATTAGTTTGCTAAAAGGTTAGGTCCAAAATGCTATTCTTAAGTCCATTAATTAATAATTTCATGGTATACAGATTAAAGCAATAGCTAATATTATCTATCATGTTGACTCTCTTTTTGTAGCTTTATTCGCATCTACAAAATTTATAATATTCAGTTCTGTAAAACAGGACCATCTCAGTAGCTTCTGGGTAATTTTAAATAATTCTATAGGGTTCAGACACAAAAGACAGGCATCTGACATAAAAACACATCAGAAAAGATGATGTCATTTATCTGTAACTCTTTGGGCAGAAATCACTGGGCAACAATTACAGAAATAGTGCCTTGACAAGCAGTAACAAGACAGCAACTTCAAAATCAAGTGCAAAGCTTTGATAGTTATGAATTTTGAGACAAGTTTCTAGATAATAAAGACTTAGCAGGAGATCATGTCAGAGAGCCAGAAATAATAATAATAAGAGTATTACAAATACTCCTTTTATATTCTCCAGGTCTTTATTTCTTATTATTTTAGATCCACTAACTTTTGTCTTAAATTATTGTTATTACTATTACTGCTACTAAAAATAATAACTAGCAATTCTGTTTACCAAGTATTTTATTTCTTTATTTGCATACCCTTGCTTTTTGCTCACACATCCTTCCGTTTGCCTTGTTCTTTTTGGTTACAGACATCATTTAGTGCTTCTTTTCTGTGAGTAACAAAATCTACTGGTCTTATATATCTGAAAATTCACTGTTCCTTTCAATGAAAGTTTAGAATTCTGGGTTTACTCATAATATCTTCCAGACACCTCTGGCATCTGTTGATTATGAGAAACCTGCCATCAAACAGAGTCATTCCTTTCTAAGGACTCTGCTTTTCCTCCTTGTAATTTAAAAAGAACAAATCAAACATATTTGACTTTGATATTCTGAAGTTTTATTACAACATATGCACATAGGGTTTGGTTTTATTGTTCCTACTTAGAATTAGAGATAATTTTTCAATCTAAAGATTCATGTCCCTGTCTTTTGCCATTCATTTTTGAATTGTACTTCTTCCTCATTCTCTGCCTCCTTGAACACCTAATAAATGCAGATAGTAAATTCTCTTTATATGTTCCTTACTTTCCTATGTTGTATTCTGAGAACTTACTCAGATTTTTGAAGGTCCTAATGTTTTTCTTTAACTATGCTAGTTTACTCTTCACCAGTCATTTTTTTGGTAATAATATATTTTTTATTTATTTTTAAAAGATACATAGATCACACAGAGTGTTACATTAAAAAATATAAGAGGTTCCCATATACCCTACTCCACACACCCCCTACTTTTCCCACATCACCAACTTCTTTCATCAGTGTGGCACATTCATTACATTTGATGAATACATTTGGAACACTGCTACATGCATGGATTATAGTTTACATTGTAGTTTACACTCTCTCCCAGTCCATTCAGTGGGTTATGGCAGGATATATAATATGCTGCATCTGTCCCTGCAATATCATTTAGGAGAACTTCAACTCCCGAAAACACCCCCATACCACTCCTCCTTTTCCCTCTCCCTACGTTCAGCAACTCCTGTGCCCACAGTCTCCACATCAATGATATAATTTTTTTTAATTGACTTTGTAATAATATTACATTAAAAATATATATATATGTGAGGTCCCATTCAACCCCACCCCCCCACCCCCCCTCTCCCCCCCCCAACAACACTCGTTCCCATCATCATGACACATCCATTGGATTTGGTAAGTACATCTTTGGGCACCTCTGCACCTCATAGACAATGGTCCACATCATGGCCCATACTCTCCTCCATTCCATCCAGTGGGCCCTGTGAGGATTTACAATGTCCGGTGATTACCTCTGAGGCACCATCCAGGGCAGCTCCATGTCCCAAAGACGCCTCCACCTCTCATCTCTTCCTGCCTTTCCCCATACCCATCGTCCACCATGTCCACTTTTCCCAATCCAATGCCACCTCTTCTATGTGGACATTGGATTGGTTGTGTCCATTGCACCTCTATGTCAAGAGGAGGCTCAGATTCAATGATATAATTTCTTCCATTGTTTAGAGTCACAATAATTCTATAGTAAATACCAGTTAACCCACTCTAATCCATTTTTTAAATTACTATGATTTTCAATTCTAAAAATTTCAATTTTTTACATGTACCTGTTGTTTTTGCATAACAACAATATTATTTCCAATTTGACAGACTTATTTTAATGTATTTTCTCTATTTTGTTGTATCTTTGAACTCTGTCTCCCTTGATAATTTTTTTCTCTTGATAATCATTTTGTAATTTTTAATCATGAGCTTATTCTCAGTAATTATTTCTTGGGAAGCTCAAATACACAAAGTTTTACAGGCATTTTGTGCAGCAGTTTTACGCTACATTCTGCTAGATCCCCACGTTTTACTAATGCCAGACCATTTATATTTTGGATGGGGATGTCAGTCCACTGAGGGTAGTGTCAATTGGAAACAGCAACTCTTTCCAGATGAGGCTTAAGATTCTGATTGCTCAGAGGTGAATCTACCGCAGTTCAGTTTACCATATTGACTGAGGCCTCCTATCTGTGTGTTTATTTCCTTCACTATATAATTAACTCGTTATAGAAAAAATTATCTTTTGCGATTTTCTTTTTCTGTCTATGTCTTTCATCACAGATACTAAATATGAGTATTTTTCAACTGTGATTGATCAGTTAGCAACTAAATATCATCCTACCTATATGGAAAATAAATTAATACCATGAAATTTTAAAAGTTATTAGAGTCTATGAATTATGCAGTCAGTTTTATCAATTCGATCATAACACTCAAATGTATAATGTTTAAACATAAGTCCAATTTCTCAAGTATTTTAATCTGCTTTTTTCCTTGTTATACAAGTAGATAAAGTAGTATAAAATATAGTCAAATTAAAGTCTCAGAGTTAAGCTATATATTAGATATAATGGTTTTGCTCTCCTAAGTCCTCATGGAAATATTAGTTCCCAAAGAAAGCCATTCTAGAATTCTACTTCTATCTAATAACACAATGATAAGCTTATATTGAGGGAAAAATCAAATTCCTGAAGAAGCAGGCATGTTGAATGTACATTAATTATGAAAGCAGTTTTAAATTTACTCTGTGTAGAAGAGAATATTCGAAAAGAAATTTACTGTTTATTTGCCTTACAGTGAAATAACACAAGATGGTAAGAGGAAATAAAGCTTTTGGTAAGCATGCCCTGAAAATGATATTTCTATAATTTATGTCATTATGGAACATCCATCATAAATGAAGAACACAAGTATATAATTAAAATATTTTATGCTTGCATATAGAAAATACATAAAAGTATAGGTAGGTTTGCAACAAGATTATGAGGTCTTTGATGAAATTCCTTATAGGAAAGCCCAGTCATCCAGAGAAGAGGATTTTCTGTCATGAATTTATAAAATAACAGTCAAAGTCATTTATCTTCATTAGAATAATTTCAGAACAATTGGAAAATAAAACTGTATCATAATGTAAATCTGGGATTTTCAAATAAACTGGGTCCATTTTCAAGCCTATGTAAGGGAGTTTAATTACAAAATTACTAGTATAAATCTCAATATAGGGTGGCTATTATTTGGATTCCACAGGCAATTTAAGCTATGATACCAATATATCTTCTTTATAGGAAATAATTAAACATTTTACTCTGCATTGTTATGAATAGAGTGTTTCCTTTAACTTAAAGATAAAGAAAGCACCAAAACACTGATTCTCTTCTCTCTCTTTCTCTCTCTCTCTGATTTCTTCATGTAACTAAAAAATTAAGGAGTTCCTCTACAAGACAAACAGAATGGATTGGCATAAAAACAAAAACAGAAACCACTTCAACTGTAGATAACAATTAAAAAAAAAAAAAAAAAAAAAGCCCTGGCAGAGTGTCAGAACTCAGGCTCTTGAATCCAATTGTTGTGGTTCAATTCCTGCCCACCACTCATTAGCTATATATTTTGGGAAATCTCACTTTTGCCCCTCAGTTTTCTCATCTGCATAATGTTGCTTATAAGAATATTGGGAAGATTCAACTGAGAGACAGATTAAGAGAAAATAGAGAGAGAGGCACATAGTGCCCAGCCCAGAGAAATCACTCAAATATTTTATCTTTACTTTTATTTCAGTTATCATGATTATTATTTGTATTCTTTATTATTATGTGATGAAAATGGAAGAATTTGGACTTTCTGGCCTACTTTTTTTGAAGTAATGAATTATTATATACAGAAGGCCCTATTAAAATGTATATATTTTATATGGGGAAGTAACACAGTAATAAACAGTAACTATTCCATAATCTGGGATAACTAACTTCTTTCATTTTAATTAGGGATTTACTCATTCATTTGTTCATTTAACAAATACTTGTTGGAACTTACTGTGTACCAGATCCTGATAAGACACTGAAGATAGAGACCAAAACATTCTGAACACCTACCATCACAGCATTTACATTCTTGGATGAGGAGGGAGAGCAGACTAAAAAATTAATAAAATACAGATAGCCGTCAATGTTAAACATAGCTTGGCAAGGATATAGAGAGTGTTGGGCAGTGGGAAAGAGAATTAATTTAAATAGTGTGATCAGACAAATTCTCTCAGTGAAGGTAGCATTTGGAAAAAAAAAAAAAACCCATATGCCCATATGAAATGACAGACAGAATAAGCCGTGAGAATATTTTGGGAGAGAGCATTTCAGGCAGCATGATAGTTGTACAGATATCCTGAATAAGAGCTGCACTGGTGTGTTTGTTCATAATGCAAATCTTGAAACTTGGTTGATATACAGTTTTTGTAAGGCTATCATGTAACATCTGGCACATAGAAGGCAGTCAGTATGATAGATGCTATTAGAAAATGATGGGTGAAGAGGATTAGAAATGTTTACAGAGAGAAATTCTCTGATAGAGAAACAGTTGAGGGCCCTGGAAATATAAGCATATACCCAAAAGAATTGGAAGCAGAGGCTCAAAAGGTATTTGTGCAACAATATTCATAACAGCATCATTTACAACAGTCAAAAGGTAGAAGCAACCCAATTTTCTGTCAACAGGTGAATGGATAAACAAAATGACATGTTATTCACACATAAAAAGAATAAAATTCCGATTCATGCTACAGCATGGATAAAACTTGAAATCATTATGTTGAATGAAATAAGCCAGACACAAAAGTACAAATTAATGAATGATTTCACTAATATGAAATAACTGAAATAAGCACATTCATAGAGACAGAAAATAGATTACAATTTACCAGAGGCTTGGGGAAAGGGGGTAGGGTATGGAGTTATTGCTTAATAGATGCAGAGTTTCTGTTTGTGGTGATGAAAATGTTTTGGTAATGGATGGTAGCACAACATTGTGAATGTAATTCATACATACCTGAAAGAGGTTAAAATGGGACAAATCATGTTGTATATATGTTGCCATAATAAAAATTTTAAAAAATAATCACTCTACAGTTTTGCCAAAGGAAAAGGGTAGAAACGTCCAGCTTGAAGTTTTTAGGATTGAACTTATCATTCTTCTCTAAATCAGCTTCCATCACTGTGTTAGGTCAACGTCCCAACGAAATTTTGCATATATGTAACATGTTAAAAATACAAGTTGAAATAATGTGTTATATTGGTTTAAACAGACACACATTTTACCTTTACCTCTATAAAATTATTTTGTCATATTTTAAGTGTTTGGAAATTAATTGAGAACATAGATTCCCAGCAGCTATTTGTTAGGAAGTAACAGTGAAAAACTCAGAATATATGAATTTGAATTGATTAAAGGAGTTGTAGTACCTGCAAACTAGAACATTAATAAAGTTACCTTCATTCAAAGACATGTGTTGAACACTTACATGTAAAAAGTACTACCATCAAACTGGAAAAGGAAAAAGGGGAGGAAAAGGAAATAAATGTCTCCCAAATGACAAGCTAGAAAATGAGTAAAAGCAGAATCAAGTAAAAGGAATAGAGGGGTTGTGGGTCTCTATAAATTTTGATAGAATTAATTGATAGAACTAAAGAAATAGCAGGTCATTCAAGAATAAAAATGTGAAAGAACAAATGAGGAAATTTGTCACAGAGGCAAACGCCTTAAGCTCATTATCTCTGCCAACCATTGTCCAGGGGAGTGAAAATTTTGGCCAAGCACTTCAGTATTACAGCACACTGGTAAGGCCATCTCTCTCTTAGCTTGCTGCTAATAGACTCATTTTTGAAGGTCACCCCTAACTCCCATGATTCTGTAATAAATAAGCAAACTTCTAAATAAAATTTGGCTAATTGCATAGATTTGCCTATGAGTAGAGACTATAGAGGTCATGTTATTGATGTGACTTTTACACTTCTCATTGTAAATTAGTAAGTCAACATTCTGTTTTTTTAATCTGGGTTCAGAAAATATGAATTTAACCAAAAAGACATTCTCATGAGCATCAAGCTATCTGAATCTGCAATATGACACCCACGTTGGGAATCTCAGCAGATTCACCTGTGAAGCTTTTAGACAGCCACCCAGCCTCTTCAGGAAACCCTCCACTTAATCTGAATTCCTTCTTTCAATTCTTCTCCAAGTGTTTTTGTTTTTGTTTTTTTCTTTTGGCATATCTTTGCCAAAACTGAATTCAATGCTTGGAAGTTGCTTCCCCATCTCTTAAAATCTTATCAATCAGCCCAAGTCATTAAAAACATTTTAAAATTACCTCCCTTTTGAAATTTCTGCAGAAATAGTGTTTTGTGCTTCTTAGCTTCCATAACACTTTGCATCTTTGTGTATATGTATACGCTTATCTTCTTTTTAAATTTACATTGTATATTTCTTTATTCTGACTGTAAGATTCTTGAGAAGAACATTTAAATGTTAATTATTTTTCTATGCATTTTGAGAATTTCTGGAAATCTATGTTAAAATCCTGGAAAAATTTGAATGAGATGTCTTTAATGTATTAAAGGTTCTCCATCTCCATGTATTGCATATAAGCAGATAAAGTTAATTGTTAGTAGTTATATAACTTCATTCTCGCAGGACACATATTCACCTTCAATGTTCTTTCATGTCAGATAACAGAAAAAATAATAATTTTCCAAAAACCTCTTCATTGTTCTGAAGAGACAAACTCTCACTTAATAGGAACAATTAATCTGGAAACTATAGTAAGGAATCCTTGCCATACAGAAGGCAGGGATCATTTTCCCCTGGCTGCTTGCTCTTCACTCTGCTAAGCTGCATGCTTTTACTTGGCACAGAAGTGCCAAAGTATTGCAGGAAAAATTGCTAAGGGAGAGTTCATCTCAGGCTTGATTGTGTTTGTTTTAACTCCAGAAAATAGCCTCTCCATGGAACAAGGAGATGATATTGTTGAGCACATAAGATCTTCTGGACTACTTCTAAGCTCTGCATGAAAAGTAAATAATTAAGCCTCAGGTACATCACAGAGAGGGAGACCAGATGGTCTAAGATCACAATAAGAATCTATATGAGAAATGGCAGTCGAATTTAAGGGAATTCTAACACAACAAACCTGTGCTCAAAACACTAGCCTATGCCAGTCTTAACTGATGTGGAGTGACATTCTTAGCTATTAAGAGCATTTTTTAAAAAAAGAAATTTCTAGGCCAAACCCAACCACCAAATCAAAAGTAAACCGCATTTCCTGGTGAAAACAAAAGCATAAACGTTGTATGAATTCTTCAGAATTGTTTTTAAGATAATTTATCCATGTAGAATTTAAGCCACTAAACAAAGGTAAACAGACTGTTTTGTGTCCCCTGGTCAGTCAGCATTGTGAGTGTTCCTTGTCATAAGTTATGAGCAGGATCCCAGCATGAGTCTAAGAAATAAAGGTGTTCCAGGGAACAGGTGGGGCTGGCTTCATGTAGGTGGGTCCTACATGAAAAAAGAGCCATCAAAGAGAGCTAGACCCTCTTTCTCATTAAATGAGAAATGAGCCAGCTTTCTCATTAAACAGTGGGTGATTCTGGAATAGTAACCCCTCTGATACAGTTCTCTATCTCAGTGCCTTACATGTTCTGTGAAGAACATGGAACAATACATTAAGAAGGCAATGCTACATCATTAAGAGATTAGTAGCATGGCTCCTCTGGGCACCAACACAGTGTAGCTGAGAGAATAGCACCGTGTTCTCTCCCAGCTTCCCACAGAGCATGTTGCTCATTTGGCACTAAGACTTCAGTACATAAGCAGGAGCATTTGGCAGAATGACTTCAGCTCATGGCAGAAGATTGTGGTACCCAGGAAAGCATCAGTACATTAACAGAGACTCAAAAGGATGACATAAAGGTGAATAAGGCAGTGCCAATGCCCAGAGGGAGTCAGAAGCAGCAGCAGTGGTGGCAGTTGGTGGGAGCAGAATTGTTTTGAAGAAAATGCAAAACACTCTCCGAAATGCCGGGCCAGGGACTTTCATGGAAAGTAACATTCTTCCATCTGCTCTAGGGGTAAACAGCCCTTGTGATTCCTTATCCCCAGACTGATAGAATAAGTCTTGTCACTGGTTTCCATTTAGCTGTAATATTTAGAAGTTATCTGCATTTGCATGCATTTGAGATTTACAACTTCTGATTTTGACTTTACTTAAAAAGCGTGGAGGTCCAGTGAGTCCCTAGCCCTGGCAAGGAAATTCAGCCTGCAATACACAGCTGCCTACATACCCCAGGACGCAAGTTAAAATGTAACAGAACTCCTCACAGGAAAACGATGCGCAGGTAGTATAGTAGACTGTAATATTTTCCAGATTGTACAATTTCTTCCTACAGTAACTTCACCAAACCCCATTTATGTGCCTCATGTGACTCTAGCAGAAACTCTGTTATGAAATGTCTTTGTTCTGAGAACCTATATATTGCCCCTCATTTTCCTGCCTCTTTGCAGAGCGCTTATCTTCATTCTCTGGACCACAGCCACCAGAGAACATCTCACCTGTCTTTCAGTCCCAATAAATAAAACTCATGTCTTAAACTTTGCTGAGTGCGTTCTTTGGTCTTGCAGCTACCCCAACCCATTCTCTTCAGGAGCTATGTTGTGACAAGTCCGTGCCATACCATGTATTATCAGTATGATCTCAATATTACAGAGTTAGACAAAATCATGTTATGGAAAAATATCCAGAATCCAATCAGTAATTAGTAATTGTAATATCTATCATAGCTGTGGTTCTGGCATGCAAGAAATAAAAATAAGTATGAGAAGAGTACATGATTTTATCAACAAATAAAGAGGTAGAGCGGAATTAAATAGGAATATAAAGTATCCAATTAAATGGCATTAAGAGGTCTTTAGAGGCTGGTGGGAAAATATTTTAAATATTTCAAGAAAGTCAAAGAAATACAAAAGCCAAATGAACAGTGAAGAGAGTAATATACACATTTAAAAGTGCCTGAAGGATTGTGAGTAAACAGTAGTCAGAAGAATTGGCTTATGATATGACTTAACCCAGAAATGTGGACTGCAAGAACACTTACTTCTTAAATTCAGGAAGTATCTGTTAATGTCACTATGCCTAGTACTTGAAATGGGCTACAGGTATCAAGAGCAAAAACCTCATAATTTGCCTGACTCAGGGGACTGTATGGTCAATAGAAGCCTCAAGAGACCAACTCACTCTAAAAAGCATAATTATTTACACACTGGGGTAGTGGGTTTTAACCATGAGAATATTTAGATTTAAAAATTAAAATAATGAAATAGCTGAGGCCATCCTTATTTGTACTTTTGTACAATGGGAAGTTCACCCATTTTACGTGCCCAACATTGTGACAGTCTCTGTGACAGAACTGTAAATAAAAAAGAATCTATACCCTCATGGAATTTATAATCTAGTGGAAAAGATGGATAGCAATAAAATAATCACATACATTATGTATATTATAATATTGTATTTCATTAAATCTGAAATGTCATTAATTGTAAGATGTATTATTTTGCACCTAAAAAAACACTGTCAATTAAACAATGCTTTCTTACCACTTAGATTTTTAAAATATTTTGTTTCTAAAGTTTTATTTAGACATATTTTCATCACATATCACTCTTTGTCAAACATAGAAAAATACATAAATGAAATGAAACTGATAATATTTTCTTGACTCTTTTTTGTATTTACAATCAAGCTCGTCTTAGTCATGCTGGCTTCATCCCTGCCACCAACACATAAACTAACATTCTCTGTGCTCTCAAAAATGTTAATTTTGTAACATTGCTTTAACATGTACTGTTTATGCATCCTACGTTTTCTTTCAGGCCACTGAAATTCATTCTGCAATTTTGATCCCAGCTTAGCATGCGAGAGGCAATCCTTGTGCACATAGCTTGGTAACAAAATATAACCCATCTTCATTTATCTATCAGTAAAATTATTTTTCAAGTATCATAAATTCAGTGTTGCTTTGCAGGTGAGTGTGGAGTTGCAGTCATTTCGTAGAACTTGGTGCACTATCAAATTCCTGGTACAGTAATATTCCCACTCATTTCTCCATTCACAGCATCCTTTTTGCTTTAATGCAGAGCCACAGGATAATCTCAAGACATTTTAAATGGCAATAAATTTTAACACATATAATGCCCAAAATGCATTTGGCTCCAGATGTAAATGCTTAAGAGTGATAAACCAGCAAAATGATATTAATAGAAAAGGAGTTGCCAAAAAAAATAGACAAAAAAATTTTAGTTAAGAGAACAAAAGTCTTTACTGATTTAAAAACTACTGAGGCGTCAAATTAGAAAAACTTTTTAAAAATATCATCATATTCAGTAACAAAAAAGCAAAAATTAGCTTATAAGGAAAATTTGGGAAGGAGTTTCACCAATATTTTACAGGTTGTAATGTGTTTGGAGAATAAATAGCCCTAAGGTAAAAGTGTGAATAAGTGTAGGCAATTTTCTTGATAAGTTTTGCTATGAAGAAGAGGAAATAAAGGTGACAATAGCATTTATATAAAAGGGTAAGTGGAATGGAGGGAATTATATTATTAAGTTAAAGGAGGCTAGATCACGTCTAAATGTCTTTAGCAAGAGTTGAGTAAAGTGGGAAAATATGCAAAGAAAGCAAAAGAAATTCATGATCAATATTGTACAGTACTTAAGAAAGCAGGAGATGATGGGGTCATTCTAAGCCATTGTGAGATCTGTTCTTTCATTTGAGATTAGGTGTAGAATAATGGTTAAGACCACAGACTCTGGAACTAGACAACCTTTGTGAAAATATCACTTTCAGTTCTCTGTGTGAAACCTCTATATTGTATATACAAAGATGTTAAGTAATTTCACCCTACTGACAATTAATAGGCACATAATAAATACTTGTGGAATTAAGGAAAGTGGAAATACTTAAAGTAGTCACATAGAAAGGTTCCAGTAGCATTCTGGAATCTAATCTATTACACAGGTTTATGAAAAGAAACAGGCCAGCAATAAAACCACCTTCAAAGAAGATTGTGTGTCTTTGTTCTAAATGCAATTTTAATTAATTATGGAGTAACATAAACCTCAAAATTTGAAAATAGGTATATATAATGCCTGCTTTAAAGAGAAAGTGAAATTTACCCTTGCAATATTTTCCTATATTATATACAGAAATAACCAATACAATTGAAATATGGCTTTATATTTTTCTATTTTCATAATAATATAATTGCATTTGAATTGTTGACCATACTGAATTCTTGAATTCTGAAAAGAAAACTCAATCATAGAACTACACTTTAATGCACAAAAAAAGATATGACATTGGTTAAAACTTGTTTCTTTGAAGATAAAGTGGACACTTTAAAATAAATATGAAAGTTCCTTCTCAGTTAAAAGGCTATGATTTTAAAGTAATATTTTAACTTAAGATTTAAATATATCTTTGAAGGCTGGATTTTACATTTACTTTACCAGATAATCCTAAACCTGGGATTAAGAAATATGTATTTTTAGCTTTGTTTTAGCACTAGCCTCTAGAGATAAATGAAATACCTCTTTTATACTCTCTTTCTAAGATTTAGGTATATATTTACAAAAATAAATAATTTTAATTTTGCCAATTCTACCCTAAATACTTTTCAAGTGATTTTTCTTTTTGTCTAATTTTAGTTGGCCCTCGTTCTTTATATATAATTTCTCAAAACAACACCAAAGACAGCAGCAGTTAACAAACCAGTAAGCAAAAATCAAACAAAATATAAAGTGAGTTTATTAGAAGGGCACACAGATAAAGCATTGAATCCGAAGAAAAGAATGCAGCCAGCCTTTGAGAATAACAGGAACTGAAAATAGAAAGGTAAGAGAGCCCAAGAAATATCTTTTCTCAGTCTCCTGACTGTTGTCTCTGTTTGTTTACTTCTCCTTTTCCTCCTCCTCCTCTTCCTCCTCTTCCACCTCCTCCTTCTACCTCTCTTCCCCTCTTCTTCTTCCTCTTCTTCCTTTCCTCTCACTCTCTTCCTCACTGTCTCTCTCTTAATTTGCTGTGCTCTCCAGCTGAGACAATGAACTATGATCTTCCAAGATTCCCAGGCTTGCATGTTATATAGTCCTATCTCCTCAGCAAAGGAAGTGTCTCAGACCTAAAAAGTTCATTTAAAAATCTTATCGTTCTCACTTGGCCCAGGTGTCCACCCTGGGTCCTAGGATTCTTAATCAAGGTGTAGAATCATTTGTGTCATTTACCAATGCAGTTTCTGGGGCCTATACATATAAGCCTAGGAAGTGGAGGAGTTTCCAGAGTGGGTAGTTTCATCATGAAAAGTGCAAATAACACAAAAATGTCTATCACAATATTGTATATGCATTCCCAAACCTTCACATTTTAGTGGCAATCTAATTTTCTAGTCCAATAATTTTAAGTTTTTCTTTTGAATTACTCACAGGACAGTTACAAAAATAATATAGGCCCTATACAGAGAATTCCAGCATACACCTTCACTCCCCCCAGATAAACAGATGCACAGATTTTAACATTTGTCATATAACGCTGTCTATCTAATCACCTGTCTATTTATCAACCCATTTTCTGAATACTTGAGCATAGGCTGTTCTAGGCTAATTTTCATGGATTAAAAATTCTAGGAATTTTTAACTTATTTCCTTCAGTACTCATAGTTTTGAAATAATAGAAATGTAGGACTAAAAGGCACTGTTGAAGAAAGTTGAAATCCAAAGAGGTGGAAATGTCTTTCCCCAAGTTATGAAATTCTACGTTGAATGTAGAGCTAACATTAATTCTTCAACTCCTAGCCGAATATTTTACACACTGTCACCACACCATCTCAATATAACTTAGCAATATCAAGTCTTACTTAATAATAGAGCAAATTTGAAAACTCTGTTGAATGAAAATATATTCTATGCCTTTAGTTTCCTTTATTATAATAAAAATACATTTTATTTTATCATTTTTTTCCGAAAGATTTTTAAGTTTCCTAAAAACCTCATATCTCCATCCAAACTTGGCAAACATGTGGCTAACATTATTTTTCATTATGTTATCAGCAGATGAAAATGAGCCACAGAGAGATTAAATTTCTTTATGAAAGTTTCAAGTTGTTTCTTTGGCCATAGTTAGTATCAAAATTGCTGGTACTAATTAACCAACAGAACATAACTCTCAGTTGTTTCTATTAATGCTTATATTTTGAAAAGGGTAATTTCCAAGGCAACAGTATTTAATAGTTTGCCATCATATACACGTAATATCAGTGTGTGTATGTATGTGTGCATTTGTGTTTGTGCTTCAGAATCCCATGTAGGCACAGCTGCAATTCTGAATAGCTTGTTAATGAGCTGATATTCTCTATTGAAAGTCACAATTAAAAATGATGTTTTAGAGACCGAACATGGTAGAGAAAAAATTTAGCAAAGGCTTTCTAAAAATAAGAATAATTATCAAATGACAATATACTTTCAAGAAATTAATAGAACACAAAAATGCATGTACATATTTGAGCATATACTACCCCATTAGTAACAGACATTGACATTCCTCGATATGCTATGGTGTGAGTTGCAGAATAAAATAGTAAATGAGAATCACACCCTGCCCTCATGTAAAGGCATATTATTAAATGGAATTTGCAGAACATATAAATTAGTTAGACTTTCTCAGCTTAGACCTCAGAATGAAACAGGGACTCAAACAGATATTTGCACACTGATGTTCATAGTGGCATTATTCACAATTACCAGAAGATGGAAGCTTCCAAATTGTCCTTCAATTCCATACAATGCAATATTTTTCAGCCCTAAAAAGGAGTGAAGTCCTGATACATGCAATAACATGGATAAATCTTGAAGACATCATGTTCAGTGAAATAAGCCAGACACAAGAGGACAAATATTGTATGAATTCACTAACTTGAAACAATTAGAATAAGTGAACTCATAGTGTCACATTTGAGAATAGGTTACTAGAGAATGGGGTGGGGATAGGAAATGGGAAGTTAAGGCTCATAATGTACAAAGTTTGGAATGATGGAAACATTTCGGTAATGGATGGTGGGGATGGTAGCACAATAATGTTAATGTAATTAACAGCACTGAATTATATATATCTAAATGGGATTTTAAAAAGAAATATTAGATTATATGTGTGATAACAGAATAAAAATCTTTTTAAAATCCTGTTTACTATGCAAACAGTGAACCCTAAGTTAAACCATGGTACAATTATAAAAATGTTGTATCATCAGTTGTAACAAAGGTTCCACACCAATGAAAGGTGCTGCTGGTGGGTGGGTGTATAGGAGTCCTGAATTTTATATATGATTTTTCGGTACAACCACTAATTCTCTAAATAAAGATAATTAATAATTAATTAATTAAAAATAACTGATCATGTGCATTGAAATGAAATTTCATTTTGTTCTTTTGTTTTTTTATTGTGATGTTTATTGTTGCATATATTGATTTGTGTGTGTGCTTTGCATGTGTGTGTTTTTCTGTGTATGTGTATGCTTTAAACATGAGTCATATTTCCTCCTTTTCTTATGAGTATTAAAAAAGTGATACCTAGAGATCTTTTTCCACATTTCAAGATACTCATGTGTCTTCTGTTTCTCAACTGTGGTGCTCTTGTAGTTGCTAATTTTTAAAATTATTTATTTAGTATCTAATGGAGTCCCATTTATCCCTAGAAATCTGACAGACATTCCCAATGAACTAAAAGTATGGTCATCTGAATTATTATAAGCTTAATAAAAATACTTATTTTTCATGCTGTGAAAGTTGAAAGAAATGAATTTTTGAGGATAGAAAAGCCAAAAATATTTCAGATATTAGGTTTTCATTCAATCCTGAAAAGATGTGGTTAAATCAAAATCAAGTGCTGCTATCTAAATAGATAAATATTACAAAAGGTAAAAATAAACTTTATTATTAAAGATGGCACAAAATGCATCAACAAAATGACATGTGTACTACCCTAATGTTCTTCTCACCCATTTATGATTTTGTCCCAACTTAATCCTAAATGATAGTTCAAAAGTCTTCTTCCTCATGTATTGCTTTCAGTGGCATTTCTTAACTCTCCACAACTGCATTCTTCATCAGGACAAATTTCTTTAATCTCAGACTCCTGTTTTACTAGATATGCTTGTATTAGTCAGCCAAATGGGGTGCTGAGACAAAATACCAGTAATTGGTTGGTTTTTATAAAGGATATTTATTTGGCATAGGAGCTTACAGTTACTTCCCTCACCAAAGTCTATTTTCACATGTTGGAGCAAGATGGCTGCTGACGTCTGTGATGGTTCAGGCTTCCTAGGTTCCTTCCTTCTAGGGTCTTGCTTCCCTCTGGGTTCAGGGTTCCTCTCTTCCTGGGGCTTCAGTTTAAGCCTTCAACCTTAATCTTTGAGTCCCCACCCACCAAGGAGTGGGGCATTCAATATCCTACTGACACAATTACTTAATCAAGTAAACCTCTGAATCCAGTATAATCTCATATGCTTAGAGGAAAAAACCAGTTTACAAACAATTCAATATTTCTTTTTGAAATTCATTAATAATATTAAACTGCTAACATGCTCAATCATTTAAATCTCCTTACATAGCAGATAGCTTTGCTGCCTTTGCTATGTTTAAACTATGTGAACAAATGGGCTGGCCAAATTTTGTAACTCCTAAGATTCAGTGGCTGAAGAACTGACAAAAAGTATATTCTGTCCTTATATGAGCAAAAGAGAGCTTCATCTATTCAAAATTACAGACATATATTTATATATGGTTCTCAACCAAACCCTAGGTCTCAGTTCCTCAGTTTAAAAACTCTTCAACAGACTATTCAATGAAACTATGCTTCCCCTCTAGAATTTGTTTAGAGCACAAGGAATGGAATAGTAAACTAAGCACAATGTCTTAGCATTTACTTGATGTTAATAATGAAACCTTCCATTTTGAGTATCAAATATACACAAATGAGCATTGTTCAAGGAATTTTACATGCAATAATACTTTTAGTCCTGCAATTTCACTTTAATATTCATTTACAGTAGAGGAAATAAGTCTTATATAAAGCAGCACAGCTAGAAGTAATTAAGACAACTCCAGTCTGACTTTAAATTCCATTTTCTTTTTATCACATTATTCTTTTCTATCCGCAGCCCTTGTTTTCCAAGACTGGAAGCATTAATGGAATAATTAAAATAATTAAATGTAAATTCCAATTTCTACTAGCTTCTTTAAGAGGGCTGAGGATGGGGTCAAAGGGTAGGCTGGAGAATGAGGAAAACAACATTTTCTTTAATATGTACTAAATTTATTGCAATGCAATAAATGGTTACAGTATATGAAAGTTGCCAAAATCTCACTGCCACTTTATGAGGTAGAGATAATTAATCTCATTTTAGCATCAAATGAACTGTGGCTCAGAAATGCTAATTGATTTGTACAAAATAGCAAAGCTAATAAGGAGGAAAAAACATATCTATATAATATTTAAATCTATCTGGCTCTTTACATTCGCAGTGATGTTCCTCCTGATTAGCATCTTGTATTAAATAAGAGATAATAATTTTGTATGCTCTTTTTTCCCCCAAGGTTTCCAGTTTTAGTCTCCATAGAGGTAACCTTACTTAGCCTTAATTTTCTGAAATAATTATCACTGACACCCACTTCCTCATACAAACACACAGGCACTCTGTTTTGCAACACATGTGCTTTAATCCTTTTAAACACTTTAACATGGAGAATTTAAAAGTAAAGAAAATAGTATAATGAACAATCATGCATCCATCACTTCATTCCAAAGCATCAACTTTCATCATCAACATCCTTGTTTAATCTACACCTCCACCACTCCTTAGCCTCTCACTCAATTTTTCAGATAAAATTGGCATATATTCAAATGCATAAATCTTAAAAATATAATTTCGATAAACATGTAGCCCAAGTTCCTACCAAGATACAGAACATTTTCATTACCCCAGATACAGCCTCATATCACTTGCTCCATGATTCGGATCTTTTCCACCATCAATTAGTTTTGCTTGTTCTAGAAATTCATGTAAATTTCATCATAAATTATGTATTTTTTAAGTCCAGCATATTTGACTGAGCATAATGTCTGCGAATTTCATCCATGTTGTTTTATGTATTGGAAATTTGTTGTTTTGTTGCATAATATTATTCCACTACAGGACTATGCCAGTTTTTTGGCTGTTATGAATGAAGCTGCTGGGAACATTGAGTATAGGTTTGTTTTGGGTTTTATTTTGCGGAAAAAATTGTATACATTTTTCTTGGTTAAATATCTATAAGTAAAACAGAATTACTAGACTAAACGTTTTATACTTGTGAGAAACTTCCAACCATTTATTTCCCAAAGAGTGTACCATTTGCATTTCCATCAGTAAAATATGAGAGTTCTGGTGGCTCCACATCATTATTGACAGTTGAGTGTTGTCAGCCTTTATAATTTTAGCTTTTCTGGGATGGCTAGTGGTATGGCATTGTGAATTTAATTTATATTTCTCTAAGGACTAATGATATGTCATGAAAATATCCTTGTATAATTACTTCTAAATTTATGGCTTTAGATTTTATGGTTATGTCTACTATCCATCTTGTTTTAATATACATGTATTGTATAAGGTAAGAGTTCTATTTCATTGCTTACCATTGAGTATATCTATTGGCCCAGTACCATTTTTCAAACATATCCATTTATGTATGGATGTATTTCTGGATTTTAAATGATTTTCATTGGCCTATCTGCCTATTCTTAAACCAATATCGCACAGTCTTTTCTCTGATCTTTCTACTGAATACTGTGCATTTGTTTTCAGTTCTCACTATAGGGATTATAATATACATCTTTAATATATCACAATGCACATTTAGATTTAAAATTTATATTACTCTGTATGAAACAAAGGAACTTCGTGATTATATACATTTTCTGGCCAATTTATTTTGTTATTATATAATATACATAATGTCAATGTGTAGTCCAAACCCCAAAAGTGTGTTATTTGTTTTTTCATGCTTTAAACAAAAGATGCTTTCCAAGAAATTAAATATATATATATATATATTTCTGCTCTCTTTCTGTTTGGTCATGTCTTCAACACCTTTATTGGGGTATAATTTATATACAGTAAATTGATATATTTAAAATTAATAGTTTGGTATGATTTGATATATTTATACATCCACAAAACCATTAAAAATGTTAAGATAATGAACATATCCATCACTTCCATGAGATTCCCCATCTCTTTGTTATTTTATCCTCACACAAGTTTCCAGAGCAAAATAAACAACCACTGATCTGCTTTCTGACACTACAGAATAGTTTATTTTTTAAAACTTTTGTATAAATAAATTCATACAGTATTTATGTATATTGTCTAGCTTCTTCAATTGAGCATAATTATCTTAACATTCATCTATGTTGTTCTCTCAATAAGTTATTCATTTTTATTGCTGAATGGTACTCCATTTTATAGCTATTGCACACTTTTTTTTTTCTTAACAATTTAACTGTTGATGGATGTATTAGTCAGCCAAAGGGGTGCTGATGCAAAGTACCAGAAATCTGTTGGTTTTTATAAAGGGTATTTAGGGTAAGAGCTTACAGTTACAAGGCCCTAAAGAGTCCAATTCAGGTTTGCTTTCTCACCAAAGTCAGTTGCCACATGTTGAAGTAAGATGGTGGGCTATCGCTGCCTGGTCTCTCGCTGCCTGATCTCTCAGGCCTTCCTATATTTAGTCTTTGGCATAGTGCTTGTTTATTCCCAGGCCTTCTCAGCTATTCAGCTGCATTGTTTTCTTTGACTGCAAACTATCAGGCAAATGACTCATATCTCTTTCCAGGGCTTTAGCTGGTTGAGTCTTCTCCTCTCTGTCACATGGCAGGTCGGAAATGACCAAGTTCTGTCCTCTTCCGTATGTCTTCTTGAGTGAGTGTCTGTTTATATCAGTCCCCCAAGGGGACAGGTACTCAACCCTGAGTCAAGCCCCACTAATGAGGCTGACTCAAAGGCCGTAAATTGATTTTATTAAGCAAACTTAAAAGCTTTCAATTCATTACAATCAAAGGTATCACATCCTGAGGAAGAGGCCAGTTTAAAAATATAATCTTCTCATTTATGGGGGTATTCACAAAAATAATCTCAAATTTTCACAATGGACATCTGGATTGTTTCAAATTTGGGCCTATTAGAAATAACAATCCTATGAACATTTACGTAGATGTATTTATATGGATATATATTTACTTTTATTTCAGGAAAAATATATAGGAGTGGAATGTCTGAATCTTACAGATCTGTACGTTTAACATGTTAAGAAAACTATCACATTTTTAGAGCAGTGAAACTATTCTGAATAGTATTCTAATTGTGGATAAAAGACATTATGTGTTTGTCAAAACTCATAGAACAAGACACACAAAGAATGAACAATAATATAATCTAAGGACTTTAGTTACTAATACTTTATCTATATTGGTTCAGCAAATTTAGCAAATGTACCACACTAATGCAAGATTCTATGCTAATAAATAAAGAAAAGGAAGGAAGGAAGGAAGGAAGGAAGGAAGGAAGGAAGGAAGGAAGGAAGGAAGGAAGGAAGGAAGGAAGGAAGGAAGGAAGGAAGGTTTATTATTTAACAACAACAAAAACAAACAAAAAAACTAGCATTCTATATACTTACTACCTTGAAGAGAGGGGTATGAGCATCTCCAACTTTAATTGTTAATTTGTATATTTATCTTTTAAGTTGCTTCTTCAAGAATTTTGAGATTCTATTATTTGATAAGTTTAATGAAAATGTTGAGGATTCTGCTTGTGAAATTGACCCTTTGTAGTTATAAAATCATCTCCTTTGTCAGAAATATATAAGTATATTAAGTCACTGGAATTTGTATCACATCTCATTGATGCTTTATTCAATATTTTGCCTTATTTTCATTCTGTTTTTAATTTTGGGTATTGTCTATTACTATGTATTCAACATCCTTATCTACTAACTCTATCCTCCGTGTTGTTTCTGGATCTGCTTTGGTGGAATGTTTTGCTTTTCATTATGGGAAGTATATTCCTGCTTCTTGATGCATGGTAATTTTTGAATGCATGCTAGACTTTGTAAATATGTCCTGGATATTTTCTGTAGTCCTATAAATATTCTTAAACTTACTTTTGAGTCTTGATTAAGTTACTTGAAAACAATTTGACCCATGTGGATATTTTCTTTAAGCTTTGTTAGTTGGGAGCAGAGCAGTGTTTAGTCTAGTGTTAATTTTATAAACCATTGAAGAAAACCCTTCTTAGCTCTGTGTATTACCCCATGAATTACACAGTTCTCCACTTTGGCTTTTGTGAACAGCACCATTCCTCACTAGATTGATCTTTGAAGACTGCTATCATTTTGGGTGGTTCTTTTCTTGGACTCCACTATTTTCCTCACATGACTTCACTGCCCAATATTCTGCTGATCTGATTAGCCCTGAAGTTCTTGCTTTATAACACACTCTCCTCCCACACTCTGCTCTGTGAACTTTACTACTTGGTCTACCTGGACTCCAAATTAGATTCATCTCCTGTAGAGAGATAACTGAGTTTTTCAGTAAGCTGGGCAATACTATGGCTCACCCCATTCCTTGCCTATCTCTTAGGGATAATTTCCTCATTAATTTATGTGATACATTTTTTTAATTTATTTTTTCTGGATTTTTAGTTATTTCAGGTAATGGGGCAAATTTGTGCTCTTTTACTCTACCTTCACTGGAAGCCAATATAATCTTTTATATTTTTTCACATTTAACATCCCTACTCCCCATGCATATTCAACATAACATATGGTAGTATTTCCCTTCATCATGAATAACTTCCTTTATTATCTCTTGTATTCAGGTCCCCTGGCAATTAGCATTTTTAAGTTTTGGTTTATCTAAAATGTCTCCTTTTGCTTTCATATTTAAAGATTATTTTGCAGGGTAGAGCATTCCATGTTAAAATTATTCCTTTTCTTTTCTTCAACACATTTATATTTTGTTTTCCCTGTGACCTAGCCTCAATTTTTCCTAATCAGAAGTCAGAAGTTTTCTACTTCCTGATCGCCTGATTGAAATGTGCCATTTAAGGTCTCTCTCCTTCCCCCCGCCCCCTTTGTCTTTTGGTATTTTTAGTTAGACTATTAAGTTCCTATGTGTTATTTTTTCTATGTTTACACTGTTTGAAGTTAGTTCAAGTTCTTCTAGCTATACTTTTGTATTTTGTATTCAGATTTGTGAATTTGGGGTGATAATATATGTTTAAATAATGTTCTGGTCAATTTTCTTTGTACTCTGCTTATATAAGTCCAATGAAACCTATACTGGAGTGCTTGGTATTTCTATTACTCCAATTGTATAATTTCAATTTCTTCAAATTCAATGTTTTCTTCTGTTACTTCTCATCTCCTAATAATTATATCTGGTGAATTTTTCATTTCAGCTATTGTATTACCCTTCAGTATTTTTATTTGGTTATTTTTACAGTTCTGTGTTTCTGTTGGTGTACCTCATGTCTGGGTTTGAGACTTCAGTGGTCCCCAGAAAATCCTGTTCTTAAAGCAAATGTATTCCCTAACCTGTAAACTTATTGTATGATGGGGTAAATTTTTTTTTAACTTGCGTAACTCCCTTTTATTTTGCTATTTTTTTCCTTAACAAATCAGTTTTATTGACATATATTAATAAAGCAGGGAAGCGAACTTGGCCCGGTGGTTAGGGCGTCTGTCTACCACATAAGAGGTCTGCAGTTCAAAAACCGGGCCTCCTTGACCCGTGTGGAGCTGGCCCACATGCAGTGCTGATGCACGCAAGGAGTGCTATGCCACACAGGGGTGTCCCCCACGTAGGGGACTCCCACGTGCAAGGAGTGTTCACCGTAAGGAGAGCCGCCCAGTTCGAAAGAAAGTGCAGCCTGCCTAAGAATGGCGCCGCCCACATGGAGAGCTGACACAAGATGACGCAACAAAAAAAGAAACACAGATTCCCGTACCACTGACAACAGAAGTGGACAAAGAAGAAGATGAAGTAAATAGACACAGAAGAACAGACAACCAGGGCGGGGGGAGGGGGGAGAAGGGGAGAGAAATAAATAAATAAGTAAATCTTTAAAAAATAAAGCTTAAATCCATCCAAAGTTTAAAATTAATGGTATTGGTGTAATCATGTTTCTGCATTCATTAACTTCAATCATTCTTAAAGTATTTTCACTATTCCAATAATAATAATAAATAAACAAAATTGATACTTCTCAATTTCTTGATCCTTCCTCTGCCATAATAGCTGCTATTCTTTCTCTTTCTCTCCAGTGTATTTGTATTTACATTTTGTCAAAACAGTCTTAAATATGCAATATCATCCATATTCGTGTTTTAAATGAGATTTTAAGATTTTATACAGTCCCATATTAGTTTTTAGCTTTCCTTCTAGTAATATATATGACCTTAGGCTTTCCCTTTCAACCGCTGTCATACTCATACAATAGCACTGTTAGATACAAACACCATGATATGCTTTGCTATGTCTATTCATTTCCAAAATTTACAAACATTCCACCAATTATGCACAGATTAACCCTTTGCTTCCCATTCCCTACCCTGCTTCTGTTTTCTGGTAACCTATATTCTAATAGTTACTCCATGAACTTACACAATATATTTAGTTCATAATAGCACAAGTACAGTATTTGTCCTTTTGTGTCTGGCTTGCTTCACTCAACATAATGTTCTCCAGGTTCATCCATGTTGTCATATGCTTCATGACTTCATTTCTTCTTACTCCTGCATAATATTCCATCATGTGTATACAGCACAATTTATTTATCCATTCATCAGTTGATGGGCACCTGGATTATTTCCAGCTTTTGGCAAACATGAATAATGCTGCTATGAACATTGGTGTACAGATGTCTGCTCATGTCTCTCTTCTCAGTTCTTCTGGGTATATACCTAGTAATGGTATTGCCTGGTCACATTGCAAGTCTATATTCACTTCCAAGAACTGCCAAACAGTTCTCCGCAGTGGCTGTACCATTCAATCTACATTCCCACCAACAATAAACAGTTATCCTATCTATCCACATTTTCCCCAACATTTATAGCTTTCCAACTTTATAATAGCAGCCAGTCTAATAGGTGTGAGATGACATCTCATTGTAATTTTGATTTGCATCTTTTGTCCATTTTTTTAATCAGGTAGTTTTTCTTTTTGTTGTTGAGTTTTATGATGTCTTTGTAAATCATGAATATTAAACCTTTATTGGACATGTGATTGCCAAATATTTTCTCCCACTGAGCTGACTGCCTTTTCATCCCTTTGACAAAGTCTTTTGAGGTGCAAAAGTGTTTAATTTTGAGGAGATCCCATGAATCTATTTTCTCTTCTGTTGTTGGTACTTTTTGTGTAGGGTTTAAGAAACTACTGCCTACCACAAGATCTTGAAGATGTTTCCTTATATTTTTTTCTAACTTTATTGTTGTTACTTTTATATTTAGGACCTTGATCCATTTTGAGTTAATTTTTGTATAAGGTGTAAGATAGGTGCCCCCTTTCTTTCTTTTAGATTTGGATATCCTATACTCCCAGCAACATTTGTTAAAAAGACTGTTCTGACTTAGCTGGAAGCCTTGACAGCCTTGTCAAAAATCATTTGACTATAGATGTGAGAGTCTATTTTTGAGTTCTCAATCCGATTTTATTGGTCAGTGTGTCTCTTTATGCCAGTACCATGCTTTTTTACAATGTAGTTAAGTGGTATGCTTTAAAGTCCAGGAGTGAGAGTCCTCCAAATTTGTTGTTCTATTTTAAGATCTTTTTGGCAATTTGGGGCCACTTATCCTACCAAATAAATTTAATCATTTGTTTTTCTACTTCTGCAAAAAAGGCTGTTGGGATTTTTTTCTGGATAGCATTGAATTTATAAATCAGTTTGGATAAAATTAACATCTTAAAATATTTAGTCTTCCAACCCATGGACACAGAATGTTCTTCCATTTGTTTAGTTCTTCAGTTTCTTTTAGCAATGTTTTATAGTTCTCTGAATACAGACCCTTTATATCCTTGGTTAAGTTTATTCCTAAATATTTGATTCTTTTATTTGCTATTACAAATAAAATTTTTTTAAAATTTCCTCCTCAGATTGCACATCAATAGTGTATAGAAACACTATTGTTTTTTGCTTATTAAACTTGAATCCAGCCACTTTACTGAACTTGTCTATTAGTTCAAACAGCTTTTTTTGTGGAATTTTCAGGAGATTCTGAGTATAGGATCATATTAGCAGTGAATAGTGAAAGTTTTACTTCTCCCTTTCCTGTTTGGTTGTCTTTTATTTCTTTATGTTGCCTAATTGCTCTAACTAGAACCTCTAGCACAATACTGAATAACTGTGGTGACATCGAGCATTCTTGTCTTCTTCCTGATCTCCGCAGGAAAGCTTTCAGTCTTTCACCATTAAGTACGATACTAGCTGTAGGTGTTTCATATATGCACTTTACCATATTGAGAAAGTTTCCTTCTATTCCTATCCTTTTAAGTGATTTTGTCAAGAAAGGGTGCTGTACTTTGTAAAATGCCTTTTCTGCATCAATTGAAATGATCATGTGATTTTTCTTCTTCAATTTATTAGTATGGTTTCTTAAACTAATTGATGTTCTTGTGTTGAGCAATCCTTGCATAACTTGGGAGAAAACTCCCTTGATTGAGGTGTATAATTATTTTAATGTGCTCTTGAATTATGTTTCCAAGTATTTTGCTGAGGTTTCTTTCATCTCTATTCATTAGAGATATTGGTCTTAATTTGTGGGGAGGGAGTGTGGTTAATCTGGTTTTGGTAGTAAGGTAATGTTGGCTTCATGGAATGAGTTTTATAGTATTCTTTCCTTTTCAACTTTTTTGAAGTGCTTGAGTAAGACTGGTGTTAGACCATCTTTGAATGGTAAAATTCACCTAGGAGGCCATCAGGTAGTGGGTTTTCATCTTTGAGAGGTTTTAGATAACTGTTTCAATCTCTTAACTTGTGATTGGTTTGCTGAGTTCTTCTGTTTCTTCTAGGGTCAGTGTAGGTGGTTTGGTTGTTTCTGGGAATTTGCCAATCTCCTTTACATTGTCTTGAGTTTTGGCATACAGTTGATTATAGTATCCTCTTATAAGCTCTTTTATTTCTGCAGGGTTAGTGGTAATGACACCCTCTCATTTTTAATTTATTTATTTGAGTCTTTTCTCTTTTTTTTTTTGTCAGTCTAGCTAAGGATTTGTTGATTTTGTTGATCTCCTCTGATTCAACTTTTGGTTTTGTTGATTCTGTCTATTGATTTTTAGTCTCAATTTCATTTATTTCTGTTCCGATCTTTACTGTTTCTTTCCTTTGGCTTGTTTTGGGATTACTTTGCTGTTCTTTTCCTGTTCTTCCAGGTGTGCACTTAGATCTTAGATTTCACCTCTTCTTCTTTGTTTATGTAAGCATTGAGTGCTATAAACTTCAATCTCAGCACTGACTTTGCAGTCCCATAGGTTTTGACATGCTGTGTTCTCTCATTTTCATTCATCTCAAGATATTTGTTGAATTCTCTTGCAATTTCCTCTTTGACTCACTGATTATTTGCATCTGTTGTTTAAATCTCCATTTTTTAATGAATTTTCCCTTTTTTCATCCATATTGATTTCCACCTTCATTCTGCTATCATCAGAGAAAGTGTTTTGTATAATTTCAATCTTTTTAAATGTATTGAGACTTGTCTTGTGACCAAACATATGAGCTATCTTAGAAAAAGCTCCAGGAGCACTTGAAAATAAGGTATATCCTGCTTTTTGGGTGTGATGCTCTATAGATTCTATTAAGTCTAGTTCATTTATCACATTATTCAAGTTTTCTATTTATTTATCCTCTGTCCAGATGTTCTATCCAATACTGAAAGTGGTGTATTGATGTCTCCAACTATTGTTGTAGAGAAATCTATTTCTCCCTTCAGTTTTGCCAGTGTGTGCCTCATGTATTTGGGTCACATAGGATAGGTGCATAAATATTTAACATAGTTATTTCTTCTTGGTGAATTGACCCTTTTATTAATATGTAATGTCCTTATTCATTTCTTATAACAGTTTTGCATTTGAAATCTATTTTTTCAATATTAGAATCACTACTACAGTTCTTTCTTGGTTACTATTTGCATGGAATACCTTTTTCCATCCTTTCATTTTTTTTTTTCCTGGTTGTGTCCATGCATCTGAGTTTGGTCTCTTGTAGACAGCATATAGACTGCTCATATTTTTTCATCCATTCTATCATCTATGTCCTATGATTGAGGAGTTCAAGCCATTAACAGTCAATGTTATTACTATAAAGGCATTATTTATTTCATCCAGTTTGTCATTTAGCTTTCTGTTATCATATCATTTTATTGTCTTTCTTCTTATCTTTTAGTTTATTCTTCCTAATAATCTTCATTTCTAAACTCTTCTCCAAATTTTTCTTTTCAGGCAGCATCCCTCCCTTTAGGATCTCTCTGCTCTTTTGGTAACTGTATTAGTCAGCCAAAGGGGTGCTGATGCAAAATACCAGAAATTGGTTGGTTTTTATAAAGGGTATTTATTTGGGGTAGGAGCTTACAGATACCAGGCTGTATGCATAAGTTACTTCCCTCACCAAAGTCTATTTTCACATGTTGGAGCAAGATGGTTACCAACATCTATGTAGGTTCTGGCTTCCTGGGTTCCTCTTTTCCCAGGGCTTGCTTCTTTCCAGGTTTAGGGTTCCTCTCTTCCTGGGGCTCGAGCTTAAGACTTCAGCACCAAACTCCAACATCAAAATGCCAACATCAAAAATGCTCAACTCTTTCCTTTGCCATGTCTTTATCTGAGAGTCCCCATCCACCAAGGGGTGAGTACTCAATGCCTACTGACACAAGAGGTTACTTAATTAAGTAAACCTCTGAATCCAATATAATTGCATATGCCCAGTGGAAAAGACCAGTTTACAAACATAATCCAATATTTCTTTTTGGAATTCATCAATAATATCAAACTGCTATACTCCATCCTCTGAATTCCAAAAAGACATTACAATACTAAAAAAAAACTTAAATCAGTTACAATGCAAGTACTAAAGCATATCACAATCAATTTAGAGACATACAGTTTGTCTTGGGGCAAAGTCCTGTCTGCCTTAGATCTCTGAAATTTATAAAGCCATTTATCTGTTTCCAATACACAAATGGACAGACAAAGGATAAACATTTTCATTATAATAAGGATAAATTGGGGGGGAAACATGAGTCATTGGTCCTCTACTGTTCAGTAAACCTGCAGGGCATCCTTCATTAGATTTCAGTCTGAGAATAATGCTTAAGATGATGATTTCTTCTCCTGGGGACGTACCCTTTCCACCTGCTTGCCCAATGGCCATTTTCTTGGTTCCACCCTCATCAAGTATCTGGGTGTTGACCAAGCTCCAGACCTCTCCCTCCAAGAGTGTTGGGGTGATTGTCACACCTTACCCAATCTTTGGGTTAGAGTCTTACCTCCCTAGTACAGTGATGTGAAGACAACATTCCCCCTAACCTTTGGCATACAGATTCAACCCTCTCAGAGCATCGAGTTGACCATCTGGCCTTCTCTAACCTTTGGGGACAGGTCCACCCCTCTCAGACCTTTGGGGTGCTGACCGTATCCTCAGGGAATGTTCTTGCTCCACCCTCTCTATACCCTGGGGCAGCAAAACTCGCTCAGAACATTGAACAGGAACATCCACTCTCTTCAACTGCTGGGGCAAACTCACCCTCTCTGTTCACAATATGAGTTGGGTTCCTCTCTTGGCCTGAAGTGATGCTCTAATTCCAGATCTCAGCTTCCATGATTTTCTTCTTAAAGCTGTTTCTCCTTCAATCTCTCTTTTCCATGTCCTTTTTATTCCAGGCTGACAGTGGTTTTCCTCATACAGCTCTCTCAAAAACCTTGTTGGTTTAGCATGCAGGAAGCAGGGGTCCAAACCATCAGACAGTAAGACTTTCCACAAGTCTTTCCTAGATAACTACATCTTCAATTTTGATTTACCAGTTCCAAGTTTAGTTAAGTCCTCCACTGGGACACTTTCATCTGGGATTTTGATTTCTGGAAGCTTGGAATTTCCAGAATCAGTTTCTGTTTTCTTTGTGCCTGTCAGTTCACTCCTCAGTATATATCTCTCGTCTAGCATTTTGCTATAAGCTGTAAGCAGAAACCAAGTCACATTCTCTGGGTTTACTTTGGAAATTTCTTCAGCTAAATGCCCAGGCTTGCCATTTTCAAATTCTGCCTTCCATAAAACACCAGGAGTTAATCTTACTAAGATCTCTGCAACTTTAAAACATGGATCACCTTTCCTCCAGATTCCAATAATAGTTTCATCATTTACTTCTAAGCCATCATAAAAAGTCTCTTTAGCATTTGTATTATTATCAACAGTCCCTTCAAAGCAATCTAGGTCTTTTCCATCAAGCATTTTACAATTCCTTCAAAAAATACCCCTTACCCATTTATAAAACCATTCCAGCATTTTGGTAATTGCAAAAGCACTACCCCACTCCTGGTACCAAATTCTGTATTAGTCAGCCAAAGGAGTGCTGATGCAAAATACCAGAAATTGGTTGGTTTTTATAAAGGGTATTTATTTGGGGTAGGAGCTTACAGATATCAGGCCACAAACATAAGTTACTTCTCTCACCAAAGTGTATTTTCACATGTCAGAGCAGATGGATACTGACGTCTGTAAGGGTTCAGGCTTCCTATGGTCCTCTCTTCCCAGGGCTTGCTTCTTTCCAGGCTTAGGGTTTCTCTCTTCCCAAGCTCCAATTTAAGGCTTCAGAATCAAACTCCAACATCAAAACTCCATCAAACCCCTCAACTCTGTCCTTTGCCATGCCTTTTATCTGCAAGTCCCCAACCACCAAAGGACAGGTACTCAATGCCCTACTGACACTAGAGGTTTACTTGATTGTTTACTTGAATACGTAATCAAGTAAACTTCTGAATCCAATATAATCTCATGCCCAGAGGAAAAGACCCATTTACAAACATAATCCAATATTCCTTTTTGGAATTCAACAATAATATCACATGGCTATTGTTATATATTTTATCAATTTTATTGATATTAGATTATGTTTGTAATCTGGTCTGTACCTGGGCATGATTAAGTTATGATTAGGGCTTTGATTGGGCCATTTGATTAGGATGTTGAGCCCCCACCCACCAAGGGGTGGGTATGGCATGGCAAAAGACAGAGTTGGAGGGTTTTTGATGTTGGAGTTTTGATGTTGGAGTTTGATGCTTAAGCCTTAATCTGGAGTCCTGGGAATAAAGTAGAGGATACAAAAGCAAGCCCCAGGAAGAAAGGAATGTTGAACCCAGAGAGAAGTCTGAACCCTCGTAGACATTGGCAGCCATCTTGCTCCAACATGTGAAAATAGACCTTGGTGAGGGAAGTAACTTATGCTTTATGGCCTGGTGTCTGTAAGCTCCTAACCCAAATAAACACACTTTATAAAAACCAACAAATTTCTGGTACATCAGCATCCCTTTGGCTAACTAATACAGTACCTTAAATACATCATGTCACTTTCCTTTCATCTATACGGTTTCTAATGAGATGTCATCACTTAATTTTGTCAATTTTCCTTGTACGTGAAAACTTGGTTTTTCTTGCTTCTTACAGAATTCTCTTTATCGCTGATACTTCTCATTCTGAATAGTAGGTATGTCAGTGTAGGTCCGTTTGGATTTATTCTGTTTGGGGTGCATTGTCTTTCTTAGATTTTGATATTTTTATCTTTCATAAGAGTTGGGAAGTTTTCAGTCCTTATTCCCTCAAATATTCTTTCTCCCCCTTTTCCATTCTTTTCTCCTTCTGGACACTGATATCATGAATGTTGGTGCATTTCTAATTGTCATTAATTTCCCTGCAACTCTTTTCCTTTTTTTTCCATTTTCTTCTCTTTCTGTTCTCCTGTCTTTTCCAGTTCAGATATTTTGTCTTTGAAATCTTTAATTCTGTCTTGGAACAAATCTACTCTTATATGCCTGTAATGTATTTTTAATTTCATCCATTGTATATTTCATTTCCATAAAGTCTGTTACTTTTCTTGCAGACTTTCAAATTGTTCTTTATGTTCACCCAGTGTCTTTTTAATATTCTTTATTTCATTTGTTATATTTCCTTTAAATTATGTGAAGTGATTTCAGAGAATTTTTTGATTACCACTGATTGTCTTAAATCCTGTATCTCTTTAGGGTATTTGGTTAGTTCCTTTGGCAGAAACATCTCTTCCTAGAATGGTGTGAAAGTTTTTGCTAATATCTAGGCATCTGAATTGGTGAATTTACTCTGATAGTCAATTTCTCTCTTACCTATTTTTTTTTCTACACCTCTTCTTTGATATTATTGCTTCTGCTTCACCTGCTCTTCTGATTCCAACCTCCAGCCTCTCTCTCTATCTCACTCTGTCAGGGTTTCTCTGTCTTTTTATACCTGCAGGTGATTCTGGAGTCCTCTCTCACATGGAGCTGTAAAATGGCAGCTCTCTTTCTCTGTTCTCAGTTCATATTGGACTCCACCAAAGTGTTAAGACTCACCCTAGGTCCCACAGTCTAATCAAAGGCCTGAAATGAAGTGATATAATTGAAAGGTTCCTTAATAATCTAATCAAAAGGTAGCACATAAGTTGTGGGAAGATGGTATCAGACTGACAGGCAGAGCTCAATGCTTTCACTGAAACAACAGAGAAAAAGCCAGAAGCTGCCTGAGCTACCTGCTTTGGGGTCAGCAAACCAGGACAATGCTATACAACTCAAAAAAGGGTGATGGACAGAGACACAAAGAAGCCAAAATGACAAATGTGAGTTACAAAGTCACCGTGGCATCCAGGAAGGACTCCCCTCCACTACTCCCAAGATATTAAGCTGGGGTAAAACCCCTGGTTAATTGCAGCTAGTAAGACTGTGTTTTTCACCGTAGGAGCAGTTCTCAGTTGGAGGGTAACTTCAGGAAAAGTCTGAAAGCTCACACATCTTACTTTTTCCAGTTTATATTTAAGGATAAATTCCTCTGCAGGTTCTGGTGCTTTTTGTTCACTCTACGCTGCATTCAAATGATAATTTTTTTTCTTTTTTCTTTTATTATTGCTATCTGCAGTATATTTAGTTATATTAAACTACAAAAATCAGAACTATTATATCTTTTAAATATTTATTTGAATGTAAACTATGTCAAATAATTTTATGAAATAGGCAGGGTTAAAAGAAGAAATAAGTATCTCTTCTAAATTTGTTATTAATCTCTCATTACCTTACTCCCCAAATCAATTGAGTCCCTTTCATTTTGTGAAAACCCAACTGAGTACTAACCATCATGAAACCTTTCCAAAAACAGGTGAAAACAGGTGAAAGAAAATGTACCTGACTTCCAACCTTTCTCCCTAGAAAAATTATATACTAGATGCATGTAAATATATCTTTTTTAAGTTGGAAAACATTCTTTCAAATATAATGGAAATTCTTTGCAACAGTTTGTTTGCATGAATGAATGTCACTATCCTTTAATACTTTTACTAGTTTATATTATCAAGGAATATTTTCAACTAGTATTATAAGCTGTATTTGGGCCACCTCTTTTGTGTACTTTTAGAATATTTCCTCACTTCTTTGGGGAATTTATCACACTGTACCATCAAAGTTGGTTTAATTTTTCTGTTTACTGGTAGATTGTGAGCTATTTTGAGGGCAGGAACTGAGTCATTTATTTCTATATTCCCACCACTGGTATCTTTTGAAAGGTGCTTAAAATATTTATTTCATTTAACTAATCATTTTTAGTAAGTACGATTATATCATCTGTTCTGTAACTTTGCCTTATATTTTATAGCTCAGTCTCATAATTTTAAAAATATATATTTGGAAACTTTCAAAGTATGCCCTTGTAAATATATTGTTTGACTATTTTTTAATCCCCAGAGTACTGAAACACTATGATGTAATTCTTAGCCCATTCAAAAATATACTCCATTCTAGTTTGATATGAAATAATGAAACCTATCCATGAAATTTTCTTTTTAATATTTTAAGTGAATAACTGAACAGATTTCATTCTCTTCAGTTCAATTTGTAGTCATGTTTGTTTCCTTGCCAATAAATAGGCATTCATAACTGTTTAGTTCTTGAAAACTATTTGATCATTAATTTTCTTTATTCAATTACTATTACAGGGGTTATTTAAAACATACTTTATGTTATTTTATGTTTTAATTGAAATGTTTCCTTTGTTTTCTCTTAAAAGTCAGGTAACAATAAATATGGACTGAAATAATTTAGGAAATCATGGTTTATTTCCTACTGACAATGCTTTCTAAATACATGGTTTAAACAGTCACTCAGTATTCAAAATACGTTGTTTAAATAGGTCACTAATCAGTATGTGTTGCTTTAAATTCGTGCATACAAAATATGTGCATATCACCAAAATTTCCTGTAACTGATACAACTTTTTGTCAACAAAACGCATAATTAATATTAAGGGTCACTTTTCCACCTGGAAACAAAGAACAATTGTTCACAGGAGAAAAAAATACAAATCAGGCGCCATAAAGTGGTGGCTTTCCAAAACAGTATGGTTAACTCTGGATAGCAGAGAACTGATTCTAATTTATATGGTTGGAGATATTTAGTTCTACCTGCTTTTAGATTTAAACTACTCTGTACAACACCTATATCCTGCATAGGATTTTTGATCACCCTTTTTCAACCTAGAATGTAAACAATAATGAGCTAAAAGAGAATTTAAAAAATAAAAAAGAGAAACTATTTATCATGGTCTTAAAGAATTGTCTTATTGTGAACTATCTGAATCACTACCATTTTGGAGGAGGCTGTATTGAGAACACAGCTGTTTTGTTGCCTGCAACACTGCTAGCAGGTGGTAAAGATGAGGAAAAGATAGAAAATGGAACATGTGCTGTTGAAGAAGGAATGACTTTCTGTAACTAGTTTTAAAAATTATTAAATGGCAATTCCACAATATGTTGTGTTAGAAATTGGTAGCCAACTCCTCATTGTCCGAAGAGATAAAGTACATTTAACTGCAACTAAATATTGACATATATTCACTACAACCCTAATAATAATAATTAATATTATTACTGATAACATTTTACTCTGAAAAGCTATATAAGCTGGCAAGGTAGTTTAGTGGTACATGTTTATTTTGGTCAAATTGAAACTCTATAAAATGACATGTTCAATACCTGCCTGAGTTGACTCAGCTCTTTATATATATATTTTTTTAATACAGATAAAATTCCTTACTCTAATGTTTTAGTGAGGGTTCTTCTTTAAAATGATTCTTTACATACTCAACTGCTCTCTAATATCCTGTGGGTTTTTTTTTTCACGCATAGGAGTTCCTTCAAAAGGCCTGACTGATTTCCACTCTGAGACAAGTTTTATTTAAAATAAAATTTAATCAGCCTGCTACTTCACAGAGGGTGAAACTAAAATGTTTTAAAAGGGAGATGAAAAATTAAATTTCACTGTTCACCACTACTCTATAATATCAGTCAGTAGACCAAATGCTCCATCTCCTCTCATCATCTAAGATATATTTTGTTCCTAGAATTAAATGTTTAAATTGAAAATATGAAATGTAATGTTCTTTTGAATTAAAGCAATAAAAGAATATATAGTAACATGATATATATTCTATCAGAAAAAAATTATATATGATATTAAAAAGGAGAGTAAAGATGAATAAAACTGTGATACTGATTTATTAACTTCTACTAGAAAGATCTTTAAAAGCCGTCAGATGCTAGAGACTCAATAAATATTCATTAGATGCATATTGCATGTTAGGCACTGTTTATATTCTGAGCATTGATGTACTTTTACCTATAACTTAATTATATGAAAGGAAAGAAAGAAAGAAAGAAAGAAAGAAAGAAAGAAAGAAAGAAAGAAAGAAAGAAAGAAAGAAAGAAAGAAAGAAAGAAAGAAAGAAAGAAAGAAAGAAAGAAAGAAAGAAAGAAAGGAGAGGGAGGGAGGGAGAGGGAGGAAGAAGGAGGGAAGGAAAAGGGAAAGAGTAAGGGAGGAAGAAAGATAGGGAGTTTGGTGGTTTGAAGTTATGTTTACCCCAGAAAAACGTGTTCTTAAATTTAATCCATTCATGTGGGTGTGAACCCATTGCAAAGAGGATTTTTGATGAGTTTACTTCAGTTAAAAATTAATGGCCCAAGAGAAACAGCAAGATGGTGGCAGAGTAAGGAGCTCCTAGAGTCAGCTCCTGCTACAGGGCAGTTAACGAACACCCAGAGTTCTCTGGAGCTAGCTGAAGAACCTGTTTGGGGGCTCTAGGAGACCAGAAGAGCATCCCACAATGTCCTTGAAAGAGTGGAAGGAGGAGACTGCCCATCTGCAGAGAACATTTGTAAATAGAGCACTCCACGCCGTGGAGACTAGTGCCTATCCTCCACTGGAGGCACAAGCCACCTTGGAAGCTGTTCTGTGGCTGAAATTGAAACCTCCACTTCCTCACAATGGGGGGGGGGGGTGGTGGTAAGGAGATGGTTGGGCACCAATTTCAGCTATTGATGAGTAAATTTAGTGGGCTACAGTATAATTCTGAAAACAGCTAAAGTTCGAGTCTGTGCAAGTCAGAAAGAGGCTGGGAGCCACCATCTTAACTCTGTGCCTGGCACAAGGGGAAGCAGGGCAGACTGAAAATCCCAGTGCTGGTGGGGACTGGCTTCTTTCCATCCAGATCAGATTGCAGCTCTAGCCTAGGCCCCAGTACCACCTCCAGCAGGGAGGAAGCTGCAGGGACCTACACCAGCCCCTCCGGGAAATTACCAGCCAAGCCGTGGAGGCTGGTGACTATCCTACTCTGGCAGCATGAGCTGCCCCAGGAGCTATTCTGTGACTGAAATTGGGAGCTCTATTTCCCAGAAACATGGGAAGAGGAGACGGTTGGCTGCCAATTTCAGCTGCTGATTGGTAGACTCGACTGGTTAAGATATAACCCTGGTAAAAGCTGGGGTGTGAACCAACCCAAGTCAAAAAGAGGACAGTAGCCGCCATTCTGACTCTGCCCCCAGCCTGAGGGGAAGCTGGGATGACTGAAACTCTCAGTGTCAGCAGGAATAAGTTTTCTTCATATAGATCAGCCTGCAGCCCTAGCTTAGGCTTCAGCCCCGCCTCTGGCAAGGAGGAGGTTGAGGAGCCCTCCACCAGCCTATACAGGTAAATGCAGGTAACTTTGGCTGGCATAGACTGAAAATCAGAAGTCTACCAGGGCAACTGCGGTTGTCTTGGACCTGCACTGCATAGATTGCTGCCCACACCTGCAGCTCCATCCCCACCCCAGGCAGGATAGAAATGGATGTGAAGCTTCATCAGTCTCTTTGGGCAAATACAGTCTAGGCCTACACTTGGAATATTCCACATAGCTGTGACTTTGTCCCTATCCCTGGCAAAGGAGAATGTTGGAAGAAGTTTCATTGGTCCCTGGCACAATGAGGGCAGCTTAAGCTTCCACAGCTTACAGCACCAACTACATGCTTGGCTCCTACTGCACAAGCAGCAAGGGAGAAATGATAGGAAGCCCTAAACTGTAGAGAAAAACTGCATCCAGAATAAATACTCTAGCAAGTCAGATGCAAAGACATCAACAAAAAATTACAATCCACACCAAGAAACAGGAAGCTATGACCCAGTTAAAGGAACAAGATAAGCCCCCAGATGACATAAAAGATTGCAAGACTAAATATCATCAAGATGTCAATTCTACTCAAATGGATATACAGGTTTACTGCAATCCCAATAAAAAGTCCACCAGCATTAAAGAAAAAATTGAAAACACAATCATTAAATTTATTTGGACGGGTAAGGAGTTTCTGAATAGCCAGAACCATCATAAAAAGGAAAAGTGAACCCTCATCTCTAGATCATAATACCTACCTATAGTGGTAAAAATAGCATGGTACTGGCCTAAAGGCAGACACAATAGACCAATGGAACCAAATTTATGGTTCAGAGACAGAACCCTCACAGGTATGATCAAGTGATTTTTGGCTAGCCTGTCAAACTCACACACCTCGGGCAGAACAATCCATTCAACAAATGGTGCTGAAAGAATTGGACATCCATAGCTGAAAGAAGGAAAGAAGACCCCTATCTCACACCTTATCCAAAAATTAACTCAAAATGGATCAAAAAACTAAAAATAAAAGCAAGAACCATAAAACCTCTGGAAGAAATTGTAGGAAAATATCTTCAAGACCTGGTGGTATATGGTGGATTCTTAAAGGAGATAAGAGAAGGACTGAGTGGACTACTGATGTTTAATGTATGGATAAGTTTTAATTAACTTTACTGTAAAAGTGTGGAAATGTATAGAGTGGATGGTAACACAGTGAGTAACAGCTAGTTTATAAATGGGGATATAACTGAAAATGGTAGTGTAGTTATGCAAATGCCAATTGACAGAGTGCTAGAGAATAATCTAGCAACTGGATAGCACAGTAAACCAAGAGATGGATGAGAATTGTGGTTGATGGTACAGATGCAAGAGTGTCTTTTGTTAGCTAGAGCAAAAGTATATCACTATTGTAGGGTGTTGGGAATGTGGAGAAGGATGGGAAAAATAGAGCTGGAGTGACCTATGAACTGTGGTTAGTTGTAATAATATAATATTCTTGCATCTACGTGAAAGAGGTACTGTATTGATAGTGAGGCAGTATGGAAAATGTGAGCCAAATATACACTATGGACATGGTAACAATCGAGTGATATTCTCTTATCTGTAGCAAATGACACACCACACTGTGGTGTGTTGACGGAGGGGTGTTGTTTGGGAATTCTGCATATGTGTATGATTGTTTTATAAGTTTACAACTTCTGTCATAAAAAATATATTTAAAAAATAATAATAGGGTGGGTTGGGGGAAAACACAACAAATAAAAGATAAGGACTATGATTGGAATATTTTTTCATAATTTGTAACAAACATCTCATGATAATGCAAGGTATTGATGGAGGGTTGATGTATGGGACCCCGTATGATGTTATGCATGTTTGCTTTGTAAGTTCACAACTTGTTCTCTACACTTAATTGTTTATGTATGTTCATATAAAAATGATATAAAGATAATAACAATCAGATTGGTTAGGAGTAAACTACTTTGTTTTGTAGTCATATTTTGACAATATTCTTTAATCGTTAGTTAAATAGGTTTAACAACAATGCAAGTTATTGGTGGTAGGGTGAGTTATGAGAGTCCTGTATGATGTTATATATGTTTGTTTTGGAAGTTCACACTGTTATTTTATTATATACTTATTGTTTATATATGTTTATGTATGCATGATATACTTTAATAAATTAAAAAAAAGAAAAGTCATGACCTACCGCAATCATATTCTTAAACCTATTACTGGAGTCTTTTATAAGTGTAGTGAAATTCAGAAAGACAGAGAGAGAATGCCACAGGAAGCAAGGGACTAGGCATCTTTTGAGAAGTGGAAGAGAAGGGAGAGAACAGGATATGTCACCATGTGCCTTGCCAAGTGACAGAGGAATCAAGAATCACCTGCCGCCAGCCCCAGAATGCGAGTCTTCAGGAAGAAAGCATTGTCTTGATGAAGCCTTGATTTGGACTTTTTCCTAGTCTCAAACTGTAAGAAAACAAAGTACCATTGTTTAAGCTGGCCCATTTCATGGTATTTGTTTCAGCAATAAAAAATAAAAAAATAAAAAAATAAAACAGGAGAAATAAGTATGTAAATTGATTTCAGGTACTAATTGCTATAAAAGGAGACTAAAAAGACAAGTGTGATTTAAAGTGACTGGGAATCTGCTTTATCTAGGGAAATCAGAGAAGGCTTCTCTGAGGAGCTGACATTTCATGTGAGACAAGATGATGGAAAATCAAGCAGTGATGCAGAGATTTGAGGAGTAATTTTCCAATCAAAAGGTATAGTTTTTGAGATGGGATAAATGTAATTATGTGAGAAGGAAACAAAGAAAGCCTCCAACCATTCTGCCATTTCCCTTGTATATTATAATATTAGCAGAGTGTTTGTTTTTTGCAGCCTTGAATCACAGTTCAAAAATTTCCCTTGTTGTTTTGGCCTTGGAAGACATAAGCCACTAACAGAGGCAATGGTCAAGGGGACTAAAAAACCATTTCTTTACTCCTAGAATGAAGCCTAGTTTCTATATCCTGGCTTTCTTATATTGACAAGGACCCTCCTTTACTTGCCATGGTCCATGGTTGCATTCGTTCAGCCCCTTCTTTGGCCCAAATTTGTTAGCTTCTTACCACGTCTACAAAACTATTTTCTTTGCTTAGAATGTTCTTCCCTCTGGTCTTCTCATGGCAGTACTCCATACCTTCACTGCCTACTCTGTCTAAAGAAGTTCCCATTATTCTCTATTCTATTGTATAGGCACAATTGAGAATGATTAATTTAGTTGCTCCAGTCAAACAACTCTGAATAATTTTGGGGAACTTGCTTTTTCTCACATCCTGTAGCCCATTCCTCAGAATGCCCTTTATCTGCTCAGCTCTACTTCACATATATATACCAGAAATATGGGACTGTATTAGATGGTAAAATCTCATGTAAAACATGAATATCGATGATATTACAAATATAAGACTGTTTTTAAAAATATAAATGCCAACATATAGAGAGAAGGAAAAAGAATAGGTATTATGTACAGCAGGGGAAGCATAGAGAGATTGAGAGGTGATGAGTTTTTTTTTTTATTATTATTATCATTGGAATAATGAAAGTGTTCTAAGAGTGACTGAAGTGATGAATGCACAAATATGAGATTACTACACTGAATACCATTGATTGTACACTTTGGATGGGTTTATGCTTTATTAATATGTATCAATAAAATTGATTTGTCAAAAAAATATATATACCAATCCTTACTCTCTGTCAGTATTCATGTAACAATTTCTTGCCTAGGCAATGGTAACAGCTTCCTAAATCCTAGCTCCTTTAATGCATCAATGTATCGTGTTCCCATAGTGCACAAAATGATCTTTTAAATAGTGAAAACAAAATTATTACTCCCTTTTGCAGTACCATCCAATATCTGTGGATTGAGTTGCTACTCTGTGCATTGTGGGAATGGGAACATAGGCTCAGGCACAACAGAAACTTTCAGCAAATGACCACTTTATTACTTACACAGCACAAAGGATCCAAAAGAGCAGAAAAAGAGATCCCATCATGGCTGGTCTCATGGGAATGCCAATTGTTTGAGTCAGGGTAGGTGAATGACAGTTCTTCACACTACTTTGTGTCAGAGAGCAGAGACCAATCAGTACTACCCAAGGAAAATGCATTACCTTCCCTCCCAGCATGGGAATTACTCCCAGGGATGAACTTCCCTGGTGCCAAGGGATTACTACCAAGCACCAGTTACTAATGTAACTAGAAAAAGATCTTGAATAAAAGGGTCAATTCAGACCAGCAGAATATCTCAGCCTACATGCAGGATCATGTGTTAAAAACTGCTTTTTGACCTTGAATAAAAGGGGGAAATGGCAAAGACAAATGCGTTTATATGGCTAAGAGTCTTCAAAAAAGAGTCAGGAGGTCATCAGAGGGCTCACGCTTATGCATGCCTCAGCAGGGTCCCAGAGACAGCCAAAGTAGATACAACCCCAGGTACTGGTTCTCCTGAGGGCTACAGAAACCCACAGGTTCTATGGTCATGGAAAATGGCTTTGGAATTCAGTGCCGTGTCAGTTGCCCCTTATTTGGAAATTGTGTTCCTGAGTGTGATAAAGTTGTACTAGGATGTGACCTTTCTACACATGCCTCTCCTGTCACTTTTACCAAACATGTGGTTGGTCCTAGGGTTGGTGAATACCCAGGAGACTTGAACCTCTGGACTGTCCATGTGACAGCCACACCCTGAGACTCAGAAGACTTTCAACTCCTACCTTCTCATTCATTGGACTTACCCAGGCCAGCTAACAGGGAGGTGAAGATGGTCAATCACCACACCAAGGAACCAAGAGTGCCTACAAATTCAAGCAGGAGAATTCCATCCATCATCCATGTGGAATCTAAGCCCTCTCTCAATATAGAGGTGGAGAGGACATCACCATCCCAGGGTTCACAGGATGGAGAAATAAAATATGGATAAGAGTGGACTTACTGATATTCTACTATGGAACTATTGTGACTAGTAATGGAAGAAATTGTGACATGGATGTGGAGAAAGTGGCCACAGTGGTTGCTGGGGGCAGGGAGAGGGAAGAGGAGACATGATGAGGGGGCGTTTTCAGGACTTGGAGTTGTCTTGGATGATGTTACAGGGACAGATGCTGGACATTGTATATCCTGCCATAACCCACTGGGAGGACTGGGGGAGAGTGTAGACTACAATGTGGACTGTAATCCATGTGGTGCGGTGGTGCTCCAGGGTGTGTTCACCAAGTGCAATGAGTGTGCCACGGTGGTGATGGTGAGGTTGTTGATGTGGGAAGAGTGCAGCAAGGGGGGGGGGTTGGGGGTATATGGGAACCTCATATTTTTTAAAGGTAACATTTTAAAAATAAAAATAATAAAGAGATTGGGGGGGGGGACCATGGGGAAAGGACCTTTCCACTGAGAACTCCTGCCCTGATAGTTAGTTGGGGTTGCTTATTCCTAGTTTCTGGATTTAAAGTCTGGTCAGGGTTTTTCATTAGATATAATATGTCCCTGGAGTTGTGAAATGGGAAGAGACAAATACCTATATACAATAGCAAAAGACGCAGGGGGTAGAGTGGGCAAAGGCTGGGAGATGGCTGTATTAGTCAGCCAAAGGGAATGCTAATGCAAAATACCAGAAATCAGTTGGTTTTTTAAAGGATGTTTATTTGAGATAGAAGCTTACAGTTAGCAAGCCATAAAGCATAAGTTATTTCCCTCACCGAAGTCTATTGCCATGTGTTGGAACAAGATGGCTGCTGAAATCTGTGAGAGTTTAGGCTTCCTGGGTTCCTCTCTTTCTGGGCCTTGTTTCTTTCTGGGCTCAGCTGCTCTGCTCCTCTGTGTGCTTACTTCCCAGGCTCCAGCTCAAACTCCCAACTCCTTCTCTGTGGTGTCGTTTCTCTGTGAGTCCCCACCCACTTTTGGGGCAGGAATGCAAGTCCTACTGATTTAACACAATCAAAAACTTAATCATTATTTAATCAAGAAAAAGTTAAATCTCTGAATCCAATGTAATCTAATATGGCCAGAGGAACAGACCAGTGTACAAACATAATCCAGTGTCTACTTTTGGAATTCATAAACATTATCACACTGCCACAGCCACTGTAGCAGTTTAATATGGTTATGAATCCCAAAAATAGATATTGGATTATCTGTCGGAGGTTTCACTTGATTAAATTATGATTAGGGCTTTGATAGGGCCATGTCAGTAGGGTGTTGAGTCCCCACTTCTTGGTGGATGGGGACTCAAAAATAAAAGACATGGCAAAGGACAAATTTGAGAGTTTTTGAGCTGGAGTCTGGGAAGTGAACACATAGGAAAAGAACACAGAGGAAGAGAGACAGCTCCTTAGATATAGCAGATGCCCCAGGGAGAAAGACATAGCAATTCACCTGACAGTATACAGCTGGCCTCTTGGAGAGAAAACAATAGCTGAGCCTGGAGATAAATGCATCCCTAGATGAGAGGAATCCAAGAAGCCTGAACTCTTGGCAGATGTTGGCAGCCATTTTCCTCAACATGTGGCAATGGACTTTGGTGAGGGAAATAACTTATGCTTTATGGCCTGATAACTATAAGGTTCTACCCCAAATAAATACCCTGTATAAAAGCCAACAGATTTTGCATCAGCACCCCTTTGGTTGACTAATACAGCCACTAAGCATTTTCCTGTGACTGACTTTCCCAACAGTCCACCCTTCAGTCTTTCAACCAGGCCTAATCTAATCCTCTGCATTAGCTTCTATAACATAAGCCCACCTCTCAACTCAACCATGAAGGCAGAAATGAGTTAAGTCTCCTGGCCCATGGCTCTCAACAATGTTGGCAGTAAAAGTTTGGGAACACCAACTGCTGCAGCACATTAAGAAGGCTTTACCAAAGCATATCATTACTCTAAGAAGAGTAATCAAGTCTGTCTGGATTGATAGTTGAATTTATGCTCCCCTAACCTTCAGAAGACAGCTGAAAAGGTCCCTCATAGAATCTATTTGCACATTTTACAGCCAGTGGGTTTGCACTGGATTTTAGTCATGAGGTATTAACCAGCATATAGAAGAAGTATTAGGAATAGAACAAATAGAACAAAAGCTTCCTTGTTAGACCAAGAGGAAGTCTAAGGCAATGCAATTATCAAATACTACTTTGGCTAGAAAGACTAAAAGTTTTTGCTGAGTCTGAAGGGTTCATGTTATAAACTCAGCAGTGTCAGCCAAGGTAGTTGATAGATTGCATGTCATAAGTTCATTGGCGCTTACTCCCAGCCAGGGCAATAATAATTTTCCAAAAGGAATGAATTCAGATTCATGGATTCCCCCTCTCCCAGGAAAATCATGTTTTTGTTGATATAATATATTGGAAAGATGACTGAGCCATTTGCCAGTGTCGTTACATCAGGAAAAGTTGCATACAACGGTTGTCCAAGGATGTGGAGATATAAAGTTCACAGCCAAGGGCTCTAACTTTGTCAGAGGGTATAAATGAACGATTTCCCAATGTTGGTTCAAATGTGAGTCAGGAGATATCTGCTCCTCGAGTGTAAATCCCAATTCCAACTTGGCAAAGAAAGGAGAGGAAACAAGAAATCAAATGACAGATCCAGCATTCAGCCAGGTTCCCTGCTGCCATGATGGACTGGGAAAAAAGGATGAAGGTGTTTTCCTTCCAGGTTGCCACCAAGACAAATCTTTAGAGAACAGGAGAGGGCAGCAGTAACTAGTCTTGACACAGTGCCCATGTAACTACTTCACATGGGAGATGCTTTTCTCAGCCTATTTGCAGTAACTTATCTTTTTCCTCTAAGGACACTCAGTCTGTCTGCACTTTATCACTTTCTCATTGATTTTATTGCCTTACCTTTATCTCCTTGCATGTTTCTATGTCTTCCTGATAGATGGAAGTTGTCAGAACTCTTCAAGCATGTCTCATGACTGTTCCCATGAGTACTAGTGGCCCAACAAAAGGTAGGTATTTTCCACTAAACTCTAGGATGCATGTATCAGGCCCCATGCATTTTAGTTTCCTTAGCCTCTCAAGCAAATACCATTCCATTGGTTGGGTTAAACAATGGGAACTTATTATCTCATAAGTTTGAGCATGAGACGTGGCAGTACTCTTTCTAGTACCTCTTTTGAAGCTAGGAAAAAAGTCTAAATCAAGATTTCATCAAGGTGATGCTTTCTTCCCCTAGACTGGCATTCTGTGATTAGCTGCTGGCAATCCTAGGTCCTTGGCTCTTCTGTCACATGGCAATGCACATGGTGGTCTCTCCTGGTCTCTCCCTTCATTTTGAGATTCCATTAGAGTTCAGTTTCTGGCTGTTCCTTCTGTGGCTTTCTTTTTTCTTTTTTGAATTTCACTCTGCTTATAAAGGACTCCAGTGATAGGATTATGACTCCCCCTGGGCCACATCTTAACTGAAATAATCTCATCAAAATTCCCTATTTACAACAGGTTTCACATCTACAGGAATGGATTAAGTTTAAGAACAGGTTTTGGGGTACATACAACTCAAAACCACCATACCCTCTGTATTAAGTACTTCTAGGATCACTTCTGTCATTCTACCCTTTTGCCTCAAGGCCTCAACTCCTGCCATTCTGGTGAACTGTGTGCAGGGCATAAAGGGGGACAATGGAATGATCCCCTGAGAGCAGCTGAAAGGAGATTTCCAAATAGTATATTCTTGGCTTCCTTTTCTGGGAAAATCCTCATCTTGATGGGTGTAAGAGTAGATGTGCAGCAAAGCTTGGGTTCCTTCTTCACCTTCATCTACTTTCTGTGTTAAGAAGCAGGATAAGGACATGTATATCCCTTCTGGGGACTGCTGAGTTCAGCTTTCAGAGGGCCCAAGTAATGTCCACAGTCCATCCAATAAGAGAGTTTTCAGGGTAAAGATGCCAAAGTTCCTTTTTCAGGTGACTATTTAAATTCTCCATAATGTTGTCAACATGGAAATAACACAATGTCTTTGACTGCAGGTACCAAAGTGAACATTTTTGCATTAAAGCCCCTATAGCCTATAGGTAAGCTACCATGTTCTACACACTCTTTTCACTGGCCACACTGGGCTATTAAAGGCTGAGATAGTGGAATGAAGGACACTTGCAGATAGAAAGCCCCTTATCACTTCAGTAATGTCTTTTTCCCACAAAGGAGGCAGAACTGCTATTGTTGGATAATGCAGCACAAGAAAGGAGGGAACTGGGGATGCATGATCTGTCACTTGCCCAATTGTCATGACCAAAATTTGTTGGAATAGGGAACCATATCTTTGCAGTTGCCACTGACATATGCAGTGGTGCAGGATATCAATTCCTATACTGCATTCTTTGATAGGAAAAATGACCATAGGGGTGGTCATAGGACCATAGGGATCAACCCACAGGATAACAATAATCTCCCATCCCCATACTAGTTAGAATGCCAGGAGTCTCCCAATGCTATCCCACCCCCAGCTCTGCATTCATGGAATGATTGTGACCTGGGCACCTGAATCCAAAAGTGCCACAAAGGTTTGTTCATCGCCCTCAAATTGTACATGTACAGGGGCATATGATTTTGGGTTCCTGGTAGGTGAACAAGGCCCTCTGTCCCACATCTTGGCCAGTTTGAATTCCATCAAGTCTAGGTAAAGATGTCTCTCCCTGGGGCCAGACTTGTCAGTCTTGGCCAAAGGAAACTACTTGAGATCTGCAGGATCCTCCTCCTTCTCTACTGCCCATATCTAGGGATTTGGGGGAGGGGTAAGGCAGGGGCAGATTGACCATATAGAGCTGTGGCTTCCCCTTCTAGTTTCTATTTTTCCCAGAGCTCTCCAATGGAGATGCCATTTTTAATGTCCTTTGTTTTTCCATGCTTTAGTAGCCATAAGAACATAGCTCAAGGAGGGTATGATAAAACTTGCTCAATCACGTCTCTCAGGGAAAGCCCTGGAGTGAGGAGCAATACCAGCTTGTCATTCCACTCAGGTGGATCTCTTTGTAATGAAATCATCAATGTCCTGCCAAGAAATGGGAGACTGATTAGGGGCTAAATCCCCCCAGTGGGAATGGAATTTCCATATATCAGCACCTCGACCTAGTTCTTGCTGTATGACAAGTTTCCTCAATCTTACTCCAAGGCTTAGTTGAAATTTGGTGCGGGATGAGATAAGCTTGTCTGCCCCCGGGAAGGATCCAGTTGAACAGAGGCTGTTGCTGTGGCATACTGACAACTGCACCAGCAGTTACTCCCTCCCAGTGTCCACCTCTTCCACCCTTAACTCCAACTGAATAAGAGTTTGTTGTAGGAAAGGATTGGACATGAGGTGGCCATGCCTCCTCCATTCAGCTTGATTTATCAGGGTGATAGTGGTGTCCTCCTAGTAAAGTCAGGACAGCACAAGAGGAGATCTTCTCCAAGCTTCCACCCAAAACTACATTTCACATCTCATATCTCCTCTGTAGAAAGCCACGAGCCAGGGGAGTATGAACACGGAGGTGGAAGCCCTAAACTCACTGATATCAGTGTGGAACCAGATAGCCAACTCCTAGGCATTCATGGGGGATTTCTGAAGTCCCATTTATTACTATCCTTCCCCCAGAGGATGGAGACAGCATGCCCTATGCCCCCCAGCTGTGAGTCATTATCTCTTCCCAGGCTTGTAGGGTAGGAGGAAACCCTCTGTTCAGCCCACAAAGCCATGAATCCCGTGTTGCCCAAGAAGCCCTGTATAAATGTAACACAAAAGCATGAGAAAAACAGAAAAAATTAACCCACTCTAGTCTTCCCAGGCATACGTTTTACTGCATCAAAATCTGTGGATCAAGTTACATCATGGGAAATCAGGCTCAGGCACAACAGGAGTTTTAGCAAATGACTGCTTTATTACTTACACAACACAAAAGGCCAAAAAGCAGTAGAAGAGATTCCATTATGGGTGGTCTGCCAAGAAGGCCAACTACTTAGATCAGTGTTAGTGGATGCAGTTTCTCATGCCGCTCTTTGTACCAGATAAAAGAAACCAATCTGTGGTATCCAATGCCTAGGTATTTACACAACCCAGGGAGGGGGCTATGCCACTGTGGAGTCTCCACTCCCACCCTACATCCCCACACCACTGCAATAAGCAGCTGGGCTTGCTTGTTCCTGGTTTCTGGGTCTAAGGTCTGGTCAAGCCTTTTCATTAGACCTAACACAACCAAAAGGCTGCAGAACAGAAACGGACTGAAACATCTGCACATAATAGAAAAAGAGGCTAGGTGCAGGTAAGTACTGGAATATGGCTGCTAGGCATGCACCTGTGACTTTCCCAGTAATATATTTTCATCATAGTTAAAATACATTCAAACTCTATCATTATTTACAATGCCAGCCTTCCACCTTCCTGAGGGTTATTCTTTACCTTAACCCAGTCTACAGTCATGACAACCTTCCATGTGGTTGGTTCTTTGAACCCAGTGATCTTGTTCCTACTGCAGGCTTTTGGTTGTGTTCCCTAGTCCCTGGAGGTTATTTCCCTATTCCCTAGTCCCTGGAGGTTATTTCCCCAATCATCCTGTGGTTCCCTCCTTCATCACATCATTTAGGTCTCTAGAATTATTTTGTTGTTGATTATTTTAGCCAATCTCTTCTTTTCATCAGAGATTTTTAGCTTTTCCCAGGCTTCATAAATGCCATTTAGAGAAGCTTCAATGCTTTATTCCAGACCAAGACAGTGTTTATGGAAGTAAGGCAAAAATCTTTTTTAAAAGTTGACATCTTTCCAACCCCAAATAATACACTGTGCTCAAATGTCACTTCATTAAAGAGGCCTTCCCTGCTGATCTCACCTAGAATAGCATATCTACCCTTGCTTTTTTCATTCTTTATTCCATTTTCCTGTATTTATTTTCTTCATAGCTATTGCCACTCTAAAATTATAGATTCACTTATATTTGTTTACTATCTATCTCTCCTACTAGAATGCAATGTCCATGAGGTCTGAGATATAACTTTTTCACTACTTTTGGTAAAAACTTATGACTGTCACAGAGCAAGTGCTGAGAACTTACTTCTCAAAAGAATAAATATATAGTCCCATGGATTTATTTATTATTTTGAGAATCTCATTGGGCAGTTTCCTTGAGGTCACAAATAATTTCTTGATGCTTTATATCATATCAGAATCACAGAATAAAAAATGCATCCTTCTGAAGAATTCTAACCTCTGAAAGGTAAGAAAAACATATGCTCAGAGTCTTAACCTACCAAACGTGGCATCATTTGGCTTAAACTGTGGCCATGACCTATGGCATTTCTTAGCCATTAAGAAAATAGGCATAAATAATTTCCAAGAAAGCACAAATTTTTTCTCTACACCCAGCCAGTGATTAGAGCTGGATGATTAAAATTTTATTCCAATTTTTACATTTCTCCACCTTAACAATAAGAAAGCAACACATTTTTTCCCAAGACAATGAAGAAATATCTAAGAGTTGGCAGAAAATGTCTTATCCCCCACAATTTATTCTCAGATATAGGTTTGGAAAAGCTCAATCTATCTGAGCTCCTGGGGTAAAGTAGTTGCTAAAAATAATGCCTGGTGAATTTTTAGTATTAGGAACTACCAATATCTACTTGCTCTAAGAACTTTGTTTCACTGTTCCTGAGTCAATGTCTGGTGGGATTGGCTAATTTCTCAGTCCTTAGTTTGGGTTAGAAGAATCACCACAGTAAATGCTTTATTCTCTACAGAAACATTTCTCCCTTAAATTCTAAAGTTATTAATACATGCTACATTATTGTCTATTTTAGCAATTTGGACGTTATTAACTGCTAACCTTTTATTATCCAGTTGATGTTGATTTTGTTGCTCAAGTGGATGAAATATAAGTTTCTCACAAATAATGCGATTAACTTGGCTTATGGTACCACCTAAAATGTTTTTTTATGCAGTTTTCCTTTAGGCTCCAACCTCAGGTCTTAGAGAAAGCTCATAGAAAGTGGTACAATACTAATACACTTGATTATTATGACCACTTCACCTACTAATGCTACCATTTTACTTTGATAGTAGAAAAATTAGGTCACTTAAGTCAGGAATTGAATCTATTAGCATTTTTGTTCTTTTCCAGCAGGTAAAATGCTTTCCTAAAATGATGGTTTGAAAATCACATTCTTAATCAATGCCTACTTTTCCTCAGATACTACTTTACTCAGTCCTACTAAACGCAAGCAAAGATTCCCTAACCTGTAAAATGCAAATGAAAATATGTTGACATGTTATGGCTTGGGATAAAATGTTATTGATAATTGTTAAAAACCTCAAAGCTAAGGATTTTTTTTTTCATTTATATGAATTGGAAGAAATTTAAATTATTCCTTTAACTGAGTTTTTATTACCTATTTTTATTCTGACTACTTCTCTTGACTTGGAGATAAAGAAAAGGAGTTTTACTTCTTGTGCTTGAAATGTTGCATGAATGAGAATGGGGACATGTCCTGGTGAACTATTGTTCAAATGCAAAATCTCAATTCTGCCTAGTTCTTGAGGCATTTCCTGAGCAAGAATGTTTGATCACTATGTGGTGCTAGCAGTCGGTGGGATCTGAAATGAACTTTGCTGCAATTAGCATAGTGCACGTAACTTGCCTCTACGAGTCATGTCCTCGGGGTATAAGTGAGCTTATGGAACTTCTGTATTTTGTGATCCTTGAAATGGAGTTTTTTTTTCTTTAAGGTTTATTTTATTTACTTATTTCTCCCCACCTCCTTGTTGTTTTTCACTTGGTGAATCTGTTCTTCCTTGCTTCCTTAGGAGGTGCTAGGAGCAGAACCTGGGACCTCTGATGTGGGAGAGGGTATCTAAGCATTTGAGCCACTTCTACTCCCTGCTTTGTTGTGTCTCTCATTTTTTTTTTCCTCCCTACCTCCTTTGTTGCGTTATCTTGTTGCATCAGCTCATGGCTCCTGTTGATCTCGTCAGCTTGCTGTCTTCTATAGGAGGCACTGGGAACCTCTCTTCCCTGCTTTGCTATGTCTCCCATTATGCTCTTTTCTTCTTGTGTCTCTTGTTATGTCAGCTTACTGGCTCTGCCCATCGCACCAGCCCACTGTCTTCTTTAAGAGGCATCAGGATCTGAACCAGCAAAATCCCATGTGGTAGGCAAGAGCCCAGTTGCCTGAGCCACATCTGCTTCCCTGGACATGGATTATTTTGTCCCGATTATGGTTACAGCCTGACCAATTCATCTAGTCTACCCTTAAAGTGCCTCAGCTAACCTGATAGCTCATCCGTAAGTATGATGTCTAGAACTTCCTGATTCTGAGTATCACCACTACCTTGGCAATTTGGCCACTTTATTATAACAGTTTGTTTACCTTTTTGCTTACCATTCTAGTTAAAGCAGAGTTCACACTCATCTTAATCATGTAAGATAGTAATTGACTAAAGACTGAGGACTGAATCTGATCCTCCTCTTGTTTTTGTAATAAATTTTTGCAATGCTGCCATGCCCATCCATTTCTATATTGTCTATGGCTGCTTTTATGCTACAATGGCAATGTTAAGCTCTTGCAAATAAGACCCTATGGCCCACAAAACCAAACATATTTACCGAAAGGCCGAATACAGGAAAGTTTGCCATATTACAGTAGTAATGACCTTTCTTAAAACTGGATGAGCACCTGTCCTATCAATCTAAACATTTTCATTGTTCTCCCTGTCTAATGTCTTATTGTGGTTCTAGCATGCCTCTCTGGGGAGCTCACCAGCTATATAATAATTGTATTATTTATTTGTTATTCAATCTTAAGGTTTACTGATAGATATCTATAGGCATGTGTATGATAATGATGGTGCGACCCACAAGGAAGAATACTTTCTCTTTCATAAGCATTAATTTTGCCTATTTTACTTTTTTCTTTGAAAAATAGAGGCCATCAAAGTTAAGTAATTATTCAATGTTAAGATGATAAATCCTCTAACAGAAATAACTTTGTGTCTTTTATTATCCTTTCTAGTTCATTTTCTGTTTTATTCTTTTGCCTTAACAAAGTTGGTTTGAAACTGAAGATTCTAGAATTTGCAACTGAGGAATCACAGTTGAAGAACTCAGTCATTGGAAACCAATGAGGGTGGGTGTAATTTCCAGTTCTACTACAACTACCTGTAAATAAACAATTGCATTGCATTCTAAAATTGTAAATTCCTAAAATAAGTTCAAAATAAATAAATTGGGTTTTGTCTGTATGACCAACAACACTGACTGCAGTGAGGTTTTTCAGCTTTCATTTTATGTTTTCCAAAGTTTATTTGAAAAATATGGATTTTATATTTTAAATACACACACATATAGAGTTCCTGTAGGTATGAGTATATATGACATTTCAAAGGTTGTGAATTATCAGTATGCATTTTCCATGAACAATATCATCATTTATCCTGAGCACCCCCACAGACCTGGCACATAATAAAACGCTATATGATTGAGTCAGTAAATGGAGTGTTCTCCCCATATTTGAAACTATGACATCTTTACTGTCAGTTGTGCTTAAGTGGAGCATGTAAAGATTCCTTTGAAATGTTGATCACATTCTATCTTGATTTTTGATAGAAAACACATGCCCTACATTCATGGACCAAGTGTAGCCCATTAAGCATCTTAAGCATCTTGGAAGCTTCATGGGCACTTAATAAAGACTTGAGGGAAAAAAAATTACAAGTATATAGAAAAACAATTGCATTTGTGAAAAGTATTGACCCTGTAATTAATTGTTTTAGTAAGATATTAAAATCTAAAAATGTGACCATATAGACATTTTAAAAATATCTCAAAAACAAAAATGAAAGCAGCTAGGAAAGAAAAACAGATAAAGCAAACAACAAAAATGCAAAGAAAAATGCTCAGGTAAAATTCTAAACATTTTTCATGCTCCTCAATATAATAAAGCATTAACGATGTGGGATTTCAGACTCTTATTTATAAAATTTCTAAATTTTACATCTGGCTGGATTATATAAAATCATACAAGATAAATATAATATTGTATTATAAACAAACACATAATATAATATCATTTTACCTTAATATATGTAATACATAAATAGAATAGAATATTTTCTTATTGTATTGAGGAGGAATGTTTGTGAGATTAAATGGGATAAAGTACATCCATGTGTGTAGATAAATCTGTGTGTGCTTACACAGTGAAATATTGGGAAGAATATTTTTCAAATTATCAACAGTGATTTCACCTAAGTGATAGATTTGGGATAGTTTTTAATTTTGTTCTTTATATTTTTCTATATTACCCAAAATATACTATTGAGATGTAGCTTTTTAATAATCACAAGATACTCTTTCCAAAAATAGTCTTGGTTAGTTTCTTCCTTGGCTTACCATTAACAATATATTGATTAAAAATATAAATTCCAATTCCTTAGTATGTTATGACAATTTGAAGTTATTTTGTGAATCCCCAAAAGAAAAAGTTTATATGTATATGTTTGTACTAAACTGTCCCTGTGGGTTTGAGACCTTTTTGATTGGGCTATGTCAGTGAGGCCTGAGGCAGCTTGGGTCTCTGCCCTTTTGCTGGGTCTAATATAAATGGAGACACAGAGAGAGACAGACACCAACAGAGAAAGGAAGCCACCAGTTTTGGTCCTGCCATAAGACAGGACTCCGGATTCACCTAAAGCTACAGAAGGCAGAGAAATCCCGAGTGACTGAAAGAGGGAACCTGGAAAGAGACAAGCCCCATACCTGGTTGCCAACAGCTGAACTTTGGAACATAGGAGATTCTGTAGGGAAAGCAGGGATCTCAGAAGAGATCAAGTGGTCCTCACGGAAGGACCTCTGAGAAAGCATCTCTGCTGATGCCTTGATTTGGACATTTCACAGCCTCAAAACTGTAAGCTTTTACCATAAATAAAAATAAAAAAAAAATTATAAAAGCCAGCGCATTTTTAATTATCTGCATCAGCAGCCCTGAGGCAAATTAAGACAGAAATTGGTACCAGTAGAGTATCACTGCTTACAATTGCCAAAAGTGTTGGAAAGGCTTTATAAGTGGGTAAGGATTTTTTTTTTTTTAGAGAAATTGTGAGATGCTTGATAGAAAAGGCCCAGCTTGCTTTGAAGAGACTATTGCAAAAAACATCTCTGCTGATGCCTTGATTTGGACATTTCACAGCCTCAGGGCTATACATTTTTACCCTAAATAAAATTCCCAATATAAAAGCCAACACATTTCTGGGACTTTGCTCTGGCAGCCGTGTGGCAAGTTAAGATATATATCATACTATTTCTTTGATGATCTCATTTAACAGTTTAATCTAATTTTCATACTTTTCTGCCAATATATATTATGCTTTAACAATATAAAATACTTAAAATTTCCTAAACAGTTCATTTCTTTCATGCTTCCATGAATTTGCATTTCCTTTTCCTTAAATCTTCTCCCCTTTCTCACCCTTCAAGTCATTGCACAAGTAATATTGTCTAGCCAACTTAAGTTAGAGGGAATAAATCCATAGCCCATAGAATCTAACCAGGCCACATATAAAAAGTAAAATTAGCTCTTAACTATCCTCAGTTGTCCAGTTGTATGTGTTACAGCTCTCCATTATCAGGTAACTGACTCACTCATTCTTCACCTCTATATCTTATCAAGTATAGTCGAAATTTTTTATATTCTCTTCTCTTTGATCTGATAACCAACTGGACAAAACAACAGTCAAAAAACAAAAAGCAACCTCTTTTACTCATGGTTTGATAACATCTGGACCTTTTAGTAGAACTGTAAAATCTCCTTTCTTGTTAAACATCCCTAATCTTGCTGCAGTTAATTTGGGCACTCCTTTTGGTTAACAGAGCAATACACAATTTATTGACTCACTGCATTTCATCAAATTCAGGACACATTATTTCCCACAATAACATCTTTGAAATTGGAGATGTATCTGAAAATGAATGGAAGGGTGTTTTCATATTATGGCATAGTTTGATTGATATGGTATGTGTTAACAAATGATATCTTAGAATTGACTATTTGTATGTATGTGTGTGTGTAGTTGTGTCATGATTTTTGGTCCAGTCCTGTAGAATATAAGTGTTACTTTTTAATTTTTTTTAGAAAAGATACTTAGATTACATAAATGCTACATAAAAAATACAGGGGATTCCCACATGCATCACCATCCTAGAATCCTTAGGATTGGGAAATGAACTACGGACTAGAGTAGACCTCCTGGTATTCTGCTATAGACTTATTGTGATTCTAGCAATGGAAGAACTTATATCATTGATGTGGTGGTAGTGGTCATGGGTGGTTCTGAGGGCAGGTAGAGAGGAAAATAGGTATAATATGGAGGCATTTTGGGGACTTGGAATTGTCCTGAGTGACATTGCAACGGCAGATACAAGTCATTATATATCTTGTCATAACTTACAAAATTATGTGGGAGAGACTGTAAACGACAATGTAAGCTATAACCCATGCTTGGTGACAATGTTCCAAAATGTGTTCATCAAATTGTAAAGAATATAAACTTCTTAATGAGAGTTAACACGTTTTCCCTGGTATACTTGGCACTTACTAATTATTCAATAATCATGAGTAAAATTATTGCATAAAATGCTACCCACAGTAGCATATGTTGCAGCATGTGGTCTCACTGAAATGTCAATATCAATACTGGAATAGTCAAGTAAAACTTGGAAAATGTCACTAGATCTGAGTCCTAGGATCATAGGCAAGTGTTTAAGGCTGAGTATGAGCAGGGGAATCTAAGGTCAGTTTATAAATTCTGATTAGAAATGCTAGTAAAATTGAGAAACTTTCAGTTATTTAAAATTCAGGTCAGCCAAAAATTTTACAAAGAAACATGACAAGTAAAACAGGAAGCATATTACAAGGTCTAACATCAGTGGTGTGGACAATTTTGTATTGTGAAGGCATGATCTTTGATTAACATGGAAAGAGTATATAATTTTTTTCCTCTCTTCTTCTATGGCTCCTCTTTTTCAGTCTTCATAAAGTATTTCTCTTCCTCCTTGTGTTTAAGTATCGATGCATTGTAGGCTGAATAATGGTTGCTCAAAGATGTTGACCTATCTGAATCTCCATAACTTGTGAATATATTTCAAGGCAAAAGGGACTTTGTAGATGTGATTAAATTTAAGCACATTAATATGGGAAGATTATCCTGGATTATCCACTTGGGCCCAATGTAACCATAGTGTTACATATAAGAGAGAAGTAGAGGAAATGACCATGGTACAGAAGTGTCAGAGAAAAAAAGCAATGTGACAATAGAAACAGAGATTGCAGTGATGTGGCCACAAGCCAAGGAATGTCAGCAGTCTCTACAGAACAGAGGAGAGAGAAGGGTTCTGTCCCAGAGCCTCCAGAAGAAGCCACTCTGTGGATACCACAGTTTTAGCCCCATAATACTTACTTGGTTCTTCTGACCTCCAGTACTATATGTGAATAAATCTGTTTTGTTTTTTTTTAAGATTACTGAGTATGTTGTAATTTGTTACAGCAGCAACAAGAAAATTAATACTATGTGTTATAAAATTCTGTTTTTAGCTTTTGTCTAATATGATATACTCCCTGAGGATATCTCATCTCTTTCCAATGCTTTAACCATCATTTGCGAGCTGCTGATCGACAAATTCTGTCTCTGAGGTGAGGCATATTCACCTCAATGTCAGAGAGGAAATTTTGGTACAATAGTCTGAAACTGAAATCTTCTCTCCCTCTGACTTTACCATCTTCTGCATTTCCTTTCTTAGTAACCAGCACAACTGAAGCCAAATTCTGGGATGTTTAACTCACCTTTTCCTTCAAAAGACACATTTAATCTATTACCAAATAAAGGACCATACTTCTTAATTGTTCTTGATTTAAGCTTCATTAAGGATTTCTCTCATTGTACTATTGCGATTAAATCTAGTATTTTTTCCATATTGCTGTAAGAGTAATATAGCTGAAAAAAAAATTTAATTATCTTAATTCTCTTCTCCACATTATTAAGATTCCATTATTAATAATATAAAATCTTATCTATTTGATAAGACATTTATACTCCGCTATTGTATTGTCCTGATTTGGAACTGTCTCCTCATTTTAAATACTTTTAAATGCCATTGACTGTTTCAGGGCCATTATCTTGGAGAAAATCCCTTATTCTGGATTTGTGAATTTGTTTCCTTATAAGATATTGAATTGGTTTCTTTATCATCTGTATTGCTAAAACTGAACATTACACTTCCAAAATGGATTGTATTTTGAGGATGGATATTTCATAGATGATGCTAGATATTTTTATTGCACCACAGCAGGAGGAACATGATGTCAAGATGTGATCTCATGAATTATGTACAGTTAGATCAGTTTTCTAAGCTGTGTTTTTAAAATAATAATTAACTGTGGAGTGATACATGGTCACTTTGTTCAGATCTTGTTCCCCAACATATTTTCATGTAATGGTTTTCACACTCCATGATAATACATGCCTGAGTGGATTATGATATGAGGTATTATAAATGGTGGTTTTCTAAATCTATGCCTTATTAGCTCTCACTCTTCTGTAAAGAGTTTTATTTCATTATTTTTCTTGTTATTTTCACCTTTATCTGTCTTTCTTTGATAGTACTATAAATTTGATACTATAAAGTACTACAAATACATTTATTTATTCAATGTGCTGCAATTGAAATAATATATTCCTTTTGTGCTTAAGTAAATTCTTATTATTTGCTACTGAAACTCTGCTACAGAAAATTTAAGAACATCTTTAAATTTTTAAGATGTTTATATCTTATTAAATGAAAATAAATGGTTTTAACAAAAATGAACTAGAAGTTTGTGGTTTGTTCCCCCTTAAATCATAGAAGAGACTGTATTTAATTGCTTCTATATGAAACCACTGTTCTAGGAATTCACATGTATATATATATTTTTTTGTTTCCAGCCAGTTCTCACAACAGGTTATGAACCTTGTTTGTGGTACTTGTTTCCATCTCCTTTTATGATAAGAAAAGCAATACTCTCAAAGGCTAACCTTCTCAAGAGCACATAATTAGTAAATGATGGGCAGAATTTAAAGCCAGGTCTATTGGTTCTTTCCTTATACCATAGGTCCTCTCTGGATTTCTAGTGACTTTACTTTACTGTCATGATTCATCATAGTTATATATAGTGGATGTATTAAATTTCTATTTTATTTGTATAAGTTTAGAGTGCCTAATGATACACTTTTTACTTTCCTATCGAGTCTAACTTTTTATTTTCTTTTTGGAATAGAGATCCATAATATTTTATTTTTTACTGGTTGTGTTGTTAATGGATTCATTAAACTGTTTGTATTTGTCCATTCCTCAATAATATATTTAATATTTATTATGAAGTATAAAATGTTATATTTTAAACTAGAAGCTCTAGGAGCTATAATGGCCATGGGTTAATGATTCAGATTTTACCCCAAAGATGGTCCTTATAGAAGAAATTCTTTGCTATTCTTGTGTAGATGCTCTTACAGCTTAAAATCAGTTTTACAGCACATGCTCTAAGCAGAGACTGTGTTCTTCCATTACAGTAAAAATGACAGCGTGTGGCAAAAAAAAAAAAAAACAAGCTTGATTTTACCTCAAATGTGACACATTTTATTTAAATGATAGTTGTTATAGGAGCTAACATGCTTCATGGACTGAAGAGAAAACACACTTGAAACCCATTCCCCAAGCAAGTACACCGGGGCACAGAATTGTGAATATCAGAAAGGCACAGAATGCCACTTAGTCTTCACTTTGAATCTATAATTTTAATAGATGTGCTCTCAGGAAAGCCAGAGCAGACTTCCAGAAAGGTAGAAAAAGTATGTCCCGGAGGTTGACACTATCAATTCAATCTTCCTATCAATTCATTCACTGGGTTTCAAAAATGACATCAAACTCTTAAAATTTCCACATTCTTTCATGAATTATTTCATGAAAACCCCCAGTTTTTCCATTTGCAGTTGTCCTGCAACTTTAAACTGAGATCATGCACTAACATGTCTAATAACTGAAAAAAGCAAGTAATAGATCCTGTAAATCCTTTCTTGGCTGTGGTCCAATACTTCAAATTATATCTGGCCTACTTCAACTTCCCAATTCTACTTTTTAAAAAAATTTAACACTGCTACTTCCTTGAGAAATTTGTATTGGTACCTTATGCCTTTAACTTTAGCCCTCAGGACTTTGATTCAGACATAGCCCTTTACTCTTACTGCCTTTAGGTAGAATATCTAGCTCTTCAAGATTGAATTTCCAATCTCAAATTACTTGGCTGTTATTATATTCAGATCCTTTCCAATCCCTTGTAAATACATTTTGCACAAGAAACTTGGTCTAAAATAATATGACACCCTACGAGGACCGGTAAAAAATAGGTAAAGGATCATCCGAACATACATACTACTTCTGTAATAGCAGAACTCATTACCTTGAATGTTTTGGGAACCACTGATAATTTTTAAAAAAATTCTACAAGCATCCATCGTTTGATAAGAAACCTCGAGACAGTTTTGAAAACGTAGATTTTCATATTGTTTGTGGGGCACATAGGAAGATTATAGTTACTTTTTAATATATTATTGATACTAAAAGAAAAATGATATGAGGATAGTTATACGGCTCATAGTAAATTGGTATCTATTATTGGAAAGAACCCAGTGACATTATCTGTTTGGCTTTCTCTCTGACCTTCATTATGTTCTAGAGTTTCTGAAACTATTATTTCACTGGAAATGAATGAAACTGAAGCAGAGAATTTCAAGAGGGAGCTTGAGGTCTCAAGGGATAGACCTGTACAGATAGGCATGAATGGAAGTTGAACAAAGGTGTAGCCCCAAGCTTTCTCCTGACCTTTTTCCTTCACTCTTTGGCATTTATATGAGCTTAGATGGCAAGTATTCCTGAGATGGCAGAAAGCATATTCGGACATAGTTCAAGCTACATGGATTCTTTTCTGGCCCCAAAGAAGTATAGCAAGTTATTTTTTTTCCTTTTTTTTTTATCCCCCTTTCCTCCAACACATCAAACAAACAAACAAAAAAGAAAAGCAAGAAAAGAAAAAGAAATGTTCCTTTGCAAGGTTATATATATGAGAACCTGTCTCAAGGTAAACATAAGAATTTAGCAATATGTTCTGTATTAATATAGATGCAAATATAGTTTTTGATACTAAACTGTAAGGCAATTAATTTAATGTGAATTTGATCCTGTTCATCCTTCCGGATAGGAAATTATATCATTTATATAGAGAAAATCTTCAGAGGCACTAGTGCAAAAACAAAATTAAAACCACATTGTTTTGTTTTTTTGTTTTGTTTTTATTTTATCTCAACTTCAAAAAAGAAAATACGAAAAACAAAAAAACAAATAGTAGCTTAACAAATCATAGAAGCGTTACTTGAAAAAACTCTCCAGGCACATATATTGTATTCAATGCCAAAAACAAACTCAATTGTTTCTCCAGTGTTCAGAAAGATAAATAAGTTGAGTTCAGATTGGATAAATGACATGACCATGGTCTCCTTGACAATTACGAAAATGAAGGAAAAAAAATTGCTTGATCATATTCATATCTTATAGAACTATCTTGCCTGAGGACTTTTTCAGCATTTTGAGAACTTGCTTGAATATAAGTAGGGACAACTTATAATTTCTAGGGAGTTAATGTCTTCAGGACAATCATCAAACAAAAGGGAAATAGCGAAAGTCAATGAATAAATGCCCAAATTTCCTTCCTTTGATGGGATGATTCTGAATCCTGTTCTGGGTGGTTTCCCAGAGTATCCTTTGTGGGCTGAGCACCAGATTTTCTCCTTTTCCAGCCTCACTTTCTCTATTTCTTTACCTATGTTTCCTGGAATCACTGCTCATGCACATGGCAGGTACCCAAGTCACTGTCTTCTAGTTTGTGTTTAGGACAACTCAAACTAGGCATAGTGGGTGACTGGGAATAGGGCAAATATAAGTTCATTTGTGTTAGCCCTGTTATTGAAATAATCAATAATAATCAATAATAAACGTAGTCAAATTGAATTCTGACAGAAACATATGACCAAACTGATTTTCAGTTTTATGATTTAGCATATGTAGATCAAAATTCTCGTAACAAATGCCACTACATATATAAGAAAATATATCTCATGTATAATTATATTGCTATAGAATATATTGTTGCAATAATAAAATAATTGGAGATTCCTTCCAATTTATTTTAATGATTTCAATTGTTCATATTTGTTAGTTGTTGCAAAAAAGAGGAAATAACTTTGTTAAATATGCTTACCATTATAATAATTCATATTTTCTCTCCTGAAAAAAAAAACTTTGCTTTGTTTAATTTCCAAAGTTATTTAACTATCTTTAATGAACTCTAATCCCCCATATTTTTCTTTGTTTTTCTTTTCTTTTCTTGCCAAAGAGCATAAAGCACTTCCCTAAGTTACAATTGAACAGAGGTGATTCACACTATCGTCCTAATAGAAATTTGTTTTTATATTCTTTTAAATTAACTTAGAATATTTATTATATCCGTAACACAAGATCATTTACTGTACATGAGAATGAGAGTGTGCATTCAGGGTTGTCCATAGCCCAGATCATTTTGAGTAATTGTAAATAGTAATACCATATTTTTTAATTGGCTAATGCTGTAAGGTGGCATCTGTCATCAGCATCCTCATATAAACTCACCATTGCTACAGCATCTGTTCCATAACACAATGTTCTATTTCTGTGTCTCGCACATTTAACTAGAGTGGAACAGATAGACTATTTTAAAATAAGTTGCCAGTGTTTCTAAATGAGAACTCAAAGAATCTTTGCCAGAAATGTATGTGACAAGACAGAAATAAATTATGACCTTTGACTTTAAAGAATATAAAAATGAGTTAATTAATTCCTTTATATTTATTAAGATTGTGCAACTAAATAGAGAATAGAGTTATGCTCCCTCATAATTTTTCTATCACTTTTTCTAGTATATATCTCATAGCTTTTATTTTGGATTATAAATCTATTCATTAATAGCATAAAAATGGAATAAATATTTTTTGAAACTTGGTGGGTTTAATATAGGTAATTCCTTGTGCAAAACTTCTCCTGGGAAAGTAATGAATTATACTATAGTATGAATTCATTCATCCATTCATTTATTCAATAAATGTTGATTGAGCACGCAATGTACCAGAACATGAGGATAAAATAATGAACAAAGCAGTGGCAAAAGTGTCTGGTTTCATGTAGCATATTCTCGGAAAGGAAGGCAGAGAATAAAATATAAAACCTTTAATATATCTCATATGGTGATAAGTACTGTGAAAAGGAATAAGCCAGGGTATTGGGATAAAAATGACAGAAGAGAGTGCTACTTTAGAAAAAGAGGAGCTCACATCAAATCTTGGTGGATATTTCCATACTTCTCTCTTATTTCTCAGCAAGCTCTGTTCTTTCCCCCCATTTCCCGATAAATTCTTTTAACTGCCCTAAATAAAAAAGAAAAGAAAAGAATAGAAAAGATATAAAATGAAAAAAAAAAAGATCTTGGCATAAATTTCAGATAAAGATGTAACTACCCCAAAGTGGAGTTAATAATTGGCAGCAAAGGTTAAAGAAATATATAGTCACTTTTCTTTTAAAAAGGAATTGTTAAAAGATATGAATTTACCTGTGGCAACACCTAGTTAGAGAAGCCTCAAAAAATGGTCAAAAAGACCCACTATCTTCCAGCTTGTTCAAAAGCAAAATGTAAAATTATGTAAGAAAATCTCAAACAGGCAAGTCCCTAAGTTAGCTTTCTATTATTTCAGTGCAGGCATTCTATTTTGATGCAAGCCCCATACTTAGATTGCATACTTAGTGGTAGAAGCAGTTTTTTTTTGTTTAAGAAGTCTAGTATAAATGATTACCATGATGAAAAAATTATTCTTCTTACTGTTTTACAACTATTTGAGAACATTTTGCATGAGAAAAAAATATGTCCAAATATAAATGAAGGCCACTCAATGTGTTAAAGGCAGCAGCATTTTGTGGCACATGGTGCGTCACTAAATGAAACCAAAGACATTAAAAAATTCCTTTTAGTCATTTATTTATTCAATTAATGGACTTGAATAGCATTCATTTCAGACTAAGAAAATATGCCACAGAAGAAGCAAGAGCTTTGTATTTGCATTCCTGTCCACTGAGGATAAAGAACTTCCAGTATTTCACTATGTGTATTTTAATAAAACAAAAGCTAGAAAGCAGTAAACTAATGTATAGAATGTATATTGCATATCACCAGGTATCATATTATATTTAAAGTAAAATTTTAAATTATACTACAGAGTAACTTATAGAATTTATTTTCTGTAGACAATATATACCCTAAGTGAGTAAATTAATGGAAATATTTGAGCAAATGCAAACTAATACTATACCATTGAGATATGGTGTTGTCTTTCAAAAAGCTTACAATCAAGTTTTAACAATAACACATATTAAAATATTGAGAAATTATTAATGAGGTGGTAAGTAGGTATAACATTTATGCCTTTGAATCTACATACTGTCTGATAATGTGTGTGTGTATTGCAATGGTAAGCATACAAAATCAAGAGTCAAAAGAGGGAAGCGGACTTGGCCTAGTGGATAGGGCGTCCATCAACCACATGGGAGGTCTGTGGTTCAAACCCCGGGCCTCCTTGACCCGTGTGGAGCTGGTCCACGTGCAGTGCTGATGTGCACAAGGAGTGCCCTGCCACACAGGGGTGTCCCCATGTAGGGGAGCCCCATGAGCAAGGAGTACACCCCGTAAGGAGAGCCGCCTAGCGCAAAAGAAAGTGCAGCCTGCCCAGGAATGGTGCCACACACATGGAGAGCTGACACACAAGATGATGCAACAAAATGGAACACAGATTCTCATGCAGCTGACAACAACAGAAGCGGACAAAGAAGAACATACAGCAAATGGACACAGAGAGCAGACAACAGGGGGGTTGGGGGGAGAAGGGGAGAGAAATAAAATAAAATATAAATCTTTAAAAAAAAAGAGTCAAAAGATAGGGATTCTTATCCTGCCATTGTAATTTCCTATTAGTGCAATCTTGAACCTCATCATTTAAATCTGTAAATAATAAAAAATGCATGAGAGAAAGGGAACAACAGGGAGATGAGGGAGGGTGAAATATAGGGACTAAAATGAGGAAATACATGTGACATATATGTAAAATCTACACCAATATGTTCTGATTTTAATCACCATTAATTTAGGATTACAGAGGGTTGTTTCATTGATGTAAGTTATCTTTTCTTTCAACAGATATTTATGAGCCTTAATTATATGACAGGCACTGTTTAGGGTGCTCTAGTTATAGCATAGAATAGACCAATACCCTGCTCTAGATTAGCTTACATTTTAAGGGAGAAAGTTGAAAATAAACAAATAAGCAGATATATCAAATATCAAATGGTTAAAAGAACTAGGAAGGAAAAATAAAGCAAACTAAGGGGATGCTGATGGATAGCTTTTGGTGGGACTTATTTTTAATAGGCTGATCAGGGACCCAAATAAAAATTACATTCAGTAAGAGATCTTAATGAAATGGGAGAGAAAGCCAAAAGGGTCTTTAGTGTAAGAGAGCTTTAGGAAAATGGGTAAATAAATTCATTGAGGGGAAATATACTTGGTATACTGGAGAAGAAGGATGGACAATGTGAATGAGGGACATCAGGTTTGGTGTTGGCTTGGAGGTTTGTGGGGAGGGATTAATGTGAAAAGAGGGTGAGAAATGTCAGAAAATTTAGAGAGAAAGTAGAACTTTGCCACGGTCTGGAAGGAAATTTGAGACTTTTATAGTAAGAGAAGAAAAGAAAGGGACTCCATGTTGAGGGAAAATGAAAGAAGTAACTAAGACACATTAAAATAAAGAGGGATTAGTGGTATAATGGGAACACTAACACCGATACTGAGCCAAAGGAATGATTAGGCAAAAGCTGCCAAAAAGAAAAAAAAAAAAAGGCACTGTTCACTTAGAGAGTAAGCAGTCTCAGAGGTATTGACTAAGACTAAATAGCAATTCCTTGTTTAATGGACCAAGTTTGTAACTATTCTTTGAAATACTTAGCTTCCCTTAATTTTGCCTGAACATGAGAAAATGTTTTATGCTCAGTGTTGTTCTCTGATTTAATGCTTCTGGAAATTTTGTTTTATAAAGTTATCTAAGGATCAAAAAAAATAGTTTAAGATATAAATAATGGACCATAAAGTTCATCCATTTAAAGCGTATAACTCGATGGTTATTGTTCTATACAAAAATATATGCTAACATCACCAGAGGCCATATTAGAATATTTTCATTTACTCTTAATGGAAAAATTGTACTCTCTCCAAATCCTCCTATTCTATTCTCCATTTAGCCCCAATAAACAATATATCTACTCTTTAACAAATCTTTTCAGTTATCCCTATTCTTGGCTTTAATAATTGAAAAGAAATGAATTACATTGTAATTCATAAAACAGGTTATTTGATATAAAATTTGACCTGGCCATTGTAAGAAGGAAGGTTAAAAAGATGAGCACCTAAGGAAAAGTTGTTTAAATTAAGCTATTGGTCAAAAGCACCAAGAAGTTGATGTATTAGTGAGGGTAGGCTAACTGATTTAATAAACACACTACTAAATCTCACTCATTTTATAAAATCCATTTATTTCTTGTTTCCATTACAGTGGGGGAGATTTTCTGGGGACATTGCTCCACACAATCTTCCTGGCACCCCGGATTCTTCCAGATCAAAGTTTTACCTGATTCTAAGTCTTTGAATTCCTCTCCATTCAGTCAGCAGATGGGAGGAGATGGGAAAAACATGGCTCAGGCAGGCAAAAATATTTATTGCCTAGGGCAAGGAATGGAAGTATATTACTTCATATTCGATAAGCACAGTAAATCATGTGGTCGCATTTCACTGGAAAAGAATCTGGAAAATGTAGTTCTCTTGTTTGATCAGGAAGGAAGCTAATAGAGATAGTACAGCTGGGGTTATACATACATGCATTAGCTGTAAGTACGTAGTACAGATTACATGTAGTCAAAAAGATTATCCATATTATAAGGAATAACATAAAAATTAACAGCACAAATACAACATAAAATATACAAAGTGTGGATGCAATCTTTCCCATTTTTAGTGTTTCTATTAAAACAAAGATTATCATTATTACAATGCTTTGGGGTAAATATAATTGGGGCAAAGTCTTATATAACAACATGTTCTAGATTTATTAAAATTTTACCTTTTGAATGGAGATTCATATTTTCTAATTTCCTTCCCATTTTTACAGCACATCAATATAGGCTATGGCATTTGGGTATTATTTTAAATTTTGGATAATGGGATTATTTTTAATCATTCATTTTCTTCCTCTTCCCTAAGTGAATAATGCTAGTTCAATATGCCCTCATTCTAAAATATAGTATGTGTGTGCATCTGTGAGATTTTTATTTATTAGGGAACTCTTTTCTTACTAATTAGAAACAATGATAGCTAACAGTGAGAAAGTTTTCCTCTTGATTTTAGGTAGAAATATTGTGAAAACAGCAATTTTGTATCTGGAACTACTTGGGAGCATGAGTGAAAGCAAGATTTTAAAATATATGATAATGTTATTTACAGACAGGACAGGGTATGGTAGTCATCACATCCAGAAAAGAAGTTAAAATCACATATGGCTTTTTAAACTTGGCCTATAATGATGCACAAAAAATGGTCACATTTCCTATGCCCTAAATAATGAAGCAATGTAGTAGTAGTAGTAGTAGCACTAAGATAAAGCAATTACATGTTACCAAACAAAAATCACTTCAACATAGACTCAACCACATGACCAATTAGGTAGCAATTCTTACAATCTAGGAGGCATGATGCAGACTTATTGCTTATTACATTCACGTGTACCAGTAATTAAAAATACTAGATTGAAATAACTAATAGCTTTGCATCAGAAATCTAAAACTCTCCCATCATTCTTTAATATTCTCTTTCTCATCTTCATTCTTATTCTCTCCTTTTCCTCTTTCCCCCTGTATCTCCTCCCCTCCTACTAGGACATTATTATCTGGTTGTTAAATTATGACTGAATCTTATAATTCAAGAACACTAACTCCTGCTGTTGGCTGATTTCTAAAAGCAGTAGTTTTTAAAAGAATTATTTTCTCACATTCCACCCAAAAAATTAAAAAAAAAAAATCTCTGAGAAAGATTCCAAGTTGACAATTAAAGTATCACAATTTAAAATAGCTAAAAATGTTAAACTTCTCCTATTTTAAATATTTGCATTTAACAATAATCAGGTGCCATTCTTTTAATATCAATAATATCTAAAATAAATAATTTTATACATACTATCATAGATTTCAAATAAATGCACAAGTGTAAGAGTACATATTTTTTTTTACTCAAATCATAATTTCATTTAGATTCTTCCATAGATTTATAAAAATGTATACAATACCTTTGAGTATTTTGTCAAAAGATTTTGTTTCTCTGCAATAAAAATATATATTTAAATTTAAAATAATTGCTAGCATTTCCAGTGAGCATATGTTAAAAACTTTATTCCAGGTTGACATATATTTACTATAATAAACAATTGATGAAAGAAGATCATGTATCATGTATCACGGTTGAATATTATTTATTGTCAGAATAATGCAGAGTTCAGCATCTATTCCTTTAAAAAACTGGTCTGAGCATAAAGGAACTAAGTTCATATAAATTAATAGACAGAAATGCAAAGACTTTTTTTATTAGCAACTAAGTAAACTCTTTGAATTCTAAGTTTTGTGCAAAAAAGTCATGTTTAATAATCTGTCACCTGAGAAATCAATTTGGTTCTCCTTTCATTTTTTTTGAAAGATACATTTTGGAAAACACCCGAAAAAGCATTTGTTTTCCAGTCATTACAGTCATCCATTTTTTCAGTTTTGACACCAATATGTGTGTGTATGTGTGTATAACCCTGACAATGTATTATTATTAGCCTTCGAATGAATGAGAAATACTTTTCATAAAAAGTGGTAAAAATATAATTGAGAAAGAGGAGGAAAGAAAGGAGGCATATGGCTCAGGAACCCTCTCCTGCACATCAGTCATAGAAAAGAATACATATGAAGTGAGTATTATGAAATTTCCATAAAATCATTAGTGCTTGTGCCTTATAACCCTGAGGTATATGTACCCCAGTTGGATAAGAAGTAATCTAAAGAGGCTGTATGCAAAGTGGTGACAATCCCTGGAGGGACTGACTGTGCTGATTTACTGACACTGGGTCCTCACTTAGTCCTGTGTTTGGACGTCGCATCACAGATGACATGCAATATATTTGTGTAAAGGTTAGAAGTTACAAAACCTGGAGATATTGATAATAACATGCTTAGCCTTTTATTTTCCTTGGCATTTTGTTACTTACTGAAGTTTGAATGTGCACAATTAAGTGAACTTACACACTATATATTTTATAGATTTAATTAATACAACACTCACAAACTGGACACATGACTACAAAGATTTCTGCCAATTATACGTAGATTAAAGCTAATATGGAGTGAACGGATGTGGCTGTAGCAGTTAAGTGCCTGCTTCCCACATGGGAGGTCCTGGGTTCCATCCCCAATGCCTTCTTTAAAAAAAAAAAAAGCAAACAACAAGCAAGCCAAAAAATGAGAAAAACAAAAACAAAAACAACTCAGGGCAGCCAATGTAGCTCAGTGGCTGAGTGCTGGCTTCCCATATACGAGGTCCCAGGTTCATTCCCCGGACCCAGTACCTAAAAAAAAGAAAAGATAATATAGGTTTAATAACCCAAATATAAACAAACAACAGAAAATGGAAAAACTGAAATTACCTGTGATGGTTCATGTGTCAGCTTAGCTAGGTTATGGCGACTAGCTGTTTGATCAAACACCGACCTGATTGTTACTATGAGGGTATTTCACTTATTTAAATCATGTTAGTTGATTGCATGTATGGTTGATTATATCTACAATCAACAAAGGAGACTGACTTCGGCAAAAATAGAAATCACATCTAATCAGTTGAGGACCTTACAGGAAGAACTGATGATTTCAGAAATCAAAAGAATTTATATCTCTATTTCAGCCAGCAGCTTTTCCTGGGAAATTCAGAGAAACCTTCATTGGAGTTCCCAACTTGCGGCCTGCCCTACGGAATTCAGGTTCGTGAATACTTACGGTTGCGGTAGCTAATTCTTATAATCCATCTCGTAATATTTCCGAGAGAGTGTGTGTGTGTGTGTGTGTGTGTGTGTGTGTGTGTGTGTATAGCCATACCCTGTCAGTTTTGTTTCTCAGTAGAACGCTGACTAACATGTTAAACAAGTTTGACCATTTTGTAGAAAAAACTGAGAGAGAAACAGTAATCATCTAAATTGAAATCACAAGAGGTCCAAAAACATTTCTAAATCATCAATATGTATGGTATCAACAATTTGGAAACCACGAGTCCAGAGAAAGCATTGATGCTACAATTTCTGTATGATGGTAAGTACAGTAACTCAATAGCTGCTTCTCTGGAAATGTAATAAATTTTTTTTTTTTTACTATATTTAACACTAAATGGGAAAAAGAAGCAGCAATGAGGTTCTTTGACATTCTATTACCAATGATGGTTATAACAACATAATTGTGCTGCCTTACATGTATGAATAGTATATATGACAACATGATTTTTAGATAATTGAAATGTAAAGAATTAAAGAAATTTTTAACAACACAGTAAGAATGGGAAAAAGTACCATTAGAGGGAATTTTCATTTGGGATGAGTCTTTTCCCAGCAACATTATTTGTCAATGTAACTTACAACAGAACTTGCAAAATATTTGAGTCCAGGGTTGAAAACATTATTTCAAGTAAGTATCCTTTCAGGTAGCAGAGGACTCTGCAGAAAACCAGCAATTGTCACCAAATTTACAGGTCGGCCACAGCTATCTTCCTCAATTATGTCACAGATTTCGCATTTGTGTTTTGTTTTGTTTTGTTTTTTTCTTTTTTTCTTCCTTTTTTGTTCTTTTGCACATAGGGCTGGATAGATGTTAAATTTAGTGATCACATTACCATTAAATTATATACTTCAACCCAAAAAGACATTAAATAATTAATATTTTCCTTTCACTGAAGACCAAGATATAAAGACACTTAATTCCTGAAAAATGGGTGACTTGAAATACAACGTTTTAATATAATCAATTGATACCTAATATATCATCTAATGGATTTTCCTTATTTTAGATCTGAGAACTGCAATCCAGATAGAACAACACAAAGAAAGTGCTATACAACTCAAAGCAAAATTCACACAACTTAGAACATCTAAGTATCTGAGAAAGAACAGGAATGAATACATGAATTTGTCTGCACTAATTAGCAGTTCTCAAGTTTGGACAGGTGTGATCACATTGGACTATAGGTTGAGGTTGAGATGGATTTGAAAACAACAATAAATCCAATTCTACAAATAGTTATGGCAAAGAATTGTGAAAATGGTTCTTCATCAGAAATTTGTCTTTTCCAGCCACCTTTGCAAATATGTTTACAGCAATTTTGCCAGTAGTTTTAAGAAATTTGAAGAGCAATTTATGCATGTACACGGTTTTACTAGAAATGTAACACCTATTGCATGTTTTTTTCCAAAAATATATGGAAAGTAAATATTAACTGCTTTTAGTTAAATTTAATAGTTAAATAAAATTGATTTCAGTGATTCATAGCTAAAACTTTTCTTGGTTTTTAATTTAGGCTTCTACTTAAAACGATACGTAGGATACCATCAAAAGTTTTTTCCTTAAGCTAAAAGGAAAAACTTATTTCACACACAAAAACTCTACAATCCCAATATATACCCAAGGGTTAAATTCCAGTCAAGATTTAATCCTTAATAACATAAGTGGTTTTTATGGCTTCCTTAAGATAGTGCTAAAAATATTTGAAATATTCTCTTCAAATTATGTCTTTCCAAGTTTTTCTACTTTTCCAAAATAGAATCCATAAAGTATGTTTATTCACAACATGGGGAACAGCAGAGAATAGAAAAATAAAATGCATATATATGCATGTGTATAAATAATTTTATTATATATTTGTATTTCTAGACTGAAAATCTTTATGCTTTGCAAATGTAAAGATACTTTAAAAAGTCAGCATTTGATTTTTAGCACCTTTCAACTTAATATATCATGATCTTGGACTTTAAAAATACTTCAAACAACATTTCAAGGATGTATGATTTAGACGTAATTCTGATTTAGAGTGGTTATCACAAAGTCACATAGTGTGATAATTTATGAAGAATTCTTACCTCTGAATAATGAGACTGAAGGTAATCACTTTAATTTATAAATATGTATTGAATATATACATTTCAGATTTTTATAGACAATGAAAATAAATGACTATCACATGTTTTTACCTGAAGCAAAAAAAAAAAAAAAGTAAAAGAAAAAGAGGCACTAGTACTACCAAACCTAATACAATGTGCTAAACATCACTTTGGGCATAAGATTAAAATGCAAGGGAATAGAGTAATTCATTCTTCAAAGTGGTGAAGTACAGGTAAATACTCCAATAAGAAGTGGTAGTTAGGTCATGATAGAATGAGAAGTAATTCCACAGGTAGAGACATTAAAATTATAACACATGCTGCCTCTTACTATCACTTTTTAAAATTTTCTCTCCATATTTCTGGTTTTATTTGAAAGGGAATTTATAAAGGAGAACTTCATGACACAACAAATGTTAAATAGCTTTTTCCTGTTATTCAATAGCTTGAACATCTGAACATATAATCAAGGATTTTGAATTGTTCATATTTATATCCATATTTTATAATTAGTCAAATGCATCATTTCATCTTAAGTTTTGTTTCTTTTATTTCATATTTTGTTCTACATATTTTCTTCTGCAGTGATTTAAACAAAAAAAATTCTAGCTATATTAATATTAAACTAATCTGTTTATGTTTAGATATTTTCTTTTGCTTCTGAGCACTTTTCACAGTCCATAATTGATGTATCTTGAGGTCATAAACCCTATATTTAAAGAAATAAACATATTTATCAAGATCATTTTACACTGGAGCATACTATTTTACAGTAATAATTACAAAAGTTATTTATATCCATTAATGTCCGACCCTTCCATATAGATTCTAATAATTTTATAATTTGCCTCTGTATTTAGCTTTTGGATATTAATAGCCATCCCTAAGCAGAAATTTTGTTTATCACATGGTGATATGGAGGCATTCTTCAAGAAATTTTTTTGAGGAAAATAAATTTGGGTGCTATTCTTTTGAAATTACACAACATTCTGAATGTTTCCCTCACATATGAAGAATATCTTTTGTGGGGCATTTAACATTTTTGAATGGCAATCATTTTTCTATTAAGCCTCTATTGACTTGTTTTGCTGTCTTCCTGCATTTATTGCTGTATAGGGAAAAAAATGAGAAAAGAAAAACCTGAAACCCCATGAACCCCTCAGAGAAAAGGCACTACAGAAATTTAACAATAAAGTAAACCAACAGAGTTTACTAAGAACTCTTATCCAGGAAAACTACATCTTCCAGCTTTGGGAGCAGAAAGGTGGGCACAATATTCATTTCTTTTCAAACACTGAGTAGGGAAAGATAAGGATTTTTAGCAAATTGGTATTATCAATTTAAAATTAAGATGCCCACACTTAAAATCCTTCAATTCCATTCCTAAGTATATAAGCCCAGAGAAACTCACCAATCATGCACCAGAATCCTTATTTACATTGTCAAAAATGGAAGCATGGAAAATTAAATTTTGCATTAATCCATTTATCAGAAGACTGGAAAATTACATGAAAAACTGAAATAAAAGCATGTTTACTGACATATACAAAAGTTGAAATCAAATTGAAAATGGTATACATAATGTGTTAAATATCTGTGAATACTTAAAACCACACAAAACAGATTATATTATTTTTTAATTTTAGCTTTTATTTTAATCAATGTTACACATAAACATAATTTAAATATTCACCTTGATCTGAACGTTTCTTAGAAAGACAGTTGTCCATCGTCCTGTGATCTCCAAATGCCAAACCAACCATTTTCAAACCTTTTAGCTGATTATTTTTGTATATATTTCTTTATCTCTGAATTACTTGTACATATTTAAGCATATTGATTGTTTCATTTTTTTTATTATTTATTGATTTTTTTGATGATAAAGATGAGGATTTTGTGCTCTTTCAAAATTTCTTTCTACATCTGGTCTATCCCATCCTCCTATCATTCTTATTTATTAAACTTTTTATTAGAGCTACATTTACTATTTAACTGTTATTACTATATAAATGATATGGCAGCTAAGCCAAAAGGTATCATAGGATTACTTGTCTTTTCCTTAAAACTTTTTGTTTCCCCTGAATAATTGCCTTGTTTTGTCTTCTTTTTTATCGTTTCCTGTGTACCTATACATATATACCTGGGTGTATATAAACCCGAATGTTTTACCAATAATCTGAATTGCCTCTCCTTGCATAAAGATTCACCAGGTTTCTTATTTACTTCTGTCCATATTACTTGAACAGAATATGTCCAAGATCCTTATGTGCTCTCCAGTCAGGACAGCTTGTCCTCCATGCTTGGCCTACAGATCTCATTTTGGAGTCTTCCTTGGCTATATTCTGAGAATTCTTTTTTCCTTTTTCTTAGTGTTAGGAGACAAATTCTCCGAATTCATGTGTTAGTGTTTCTTGGGTTATACCCTTGCTTTGATAGAGCACATCATCCAGTAGCAGCTTTCTAAGAAAGGTTACAAGGGAGGATATATATCCAATCCTCATATATATGATAGTTCACAGTTCATCTGGGTGTGAAAATAAGATTGAAAATACTTTTTTCTTCAGAAATTTGAAGATGTTGTTCCATTTTTATTTAGTATGCAGTGTTGCTGTTAACATGTTCAAAGTAATCTGATTCCTGACTCTTTCAATATGCCTATTTCATTTATTAATTTTTTTCTTTTTTGAAAATTATCATCTTCTCTCACCATTGTTCTGAAGTGTCATATTAATGCACCTTGGTATGAGTCTATTTTTACCCATTTTACTATGCCTTTGGTATGGGCTGTGAACTTTTAATATGCAAACTCCTGAACTTAATTTTATTAAAAATTTTATTTATGATTTTATTTCTTCCATTCTCTTTTCTTTCCCATGGAATTATTACTTTAGGATGTTTGACCTGCTGAAAAAGTCTTCTGATGCAAAATTTTCGCCTTCTTATTTTACTTTTTTCATTTTAATCAAACCCTTTATATTGGCTTTACATACATATTTAATTCCTTACAGCACTTTTTTGCATTGTTCCATTGCCATGTCCTTTTCTTATTTCATGGATTTAAAACTGAGAGGGCAAGGAAAGCTGGAAGTCATGGCATTCAGTACAAAAATGCCACATGTGGCAGGCATTATGTCCATGATGATCTTGCTTCCTGGTATTCAAATCCTGTATATTCCTCTCCACTTGAGTGTGGGCTGACCTGTGACCTGATTCTAACAAAATGAATGAGCAAAAGAGAGAGACTGTCACTTACGAAATCAGGTTGCAAAAGATTATAACTTTTGTTTCTCTTCCTCTCAGTTTGTCTTTTCTCCTTCTCTCTTGCCTTCTCCACATGTTCACTTTGATTAGACAAGATGTAATGTTGATGAGGACAATGTGATAAGAAGCTGAGGGGGTCTTCTGACAGAGTTTACAATGGACTAAGTCCTAACAACAAAAACGTAAGTGAGCTTGGAAGCAGGTATTTCACCACTTGAACCTTGAAATGACTTACTAAACACCTTGATTTCAGCCTGTGAGAGATTATGAAATATAGGACCCATATCTACTGCGACTAGAATCTTAACCTATAGAAATTATGAGATCATAAACCTTGTTTTAAGACACATATGTTGGAGTAATTTATTAGTAATTGATATCTAATAAACCATGTGATCCCCCTATAGTCAGGACACTATTCTTATCTTTCTTCTGCCTATTAATTATAATGGAAGTGTTTGACCTTTTCAGAGAATAAAAATCCTTTTGAATAGGGAAAGAGGATTGGAGAATAGGATCTGAGAATCCAGTCTTTTAAAATACACTTTCAAGCAAAATTGTTGTTTTTATTTCTACTGTCATTCCATGTTTAGAGTTAATCAAATAAACTTCAGAGCCTTCTGGGTTCATTATACTCACAGGCAGGTTGCTATTTAGTTTATCCAACTGTTGATGTAAGATTCAACTTTCTTTGGACTCTTAGGTCATTGTCACTCATCTACTTGCTTTTTAGCTTACAAAATGTTTTCTACTGTCTCCTTTTCTGTTCTCTTGCTCCTTACAACTTTCTATTTGTTTGTATTTTTATATTTTATTAGTAAATTTAGTAAAGTTTCAGGAACAGCTAAAATGAACATGTGTTCAATCTATGATCTTTATTCAATACATAAAATCATCAGTTTTCTAAATGATTTAAAGCAAATATTGTAGGCATTAATGCTTATTCTTGTGGGATTATTCATACATGAATTTTCCCCCCAAAACATATTTTCTATTTTTGTATTACATGTGTTTCCAAACTGTGAATAAAATAGTGATTAGAACTTGAATGCTGGTTTTTTTTTCCAATTTTATGTTAAATAATTTTTATCTCAAATCTGATTTTTAAATCCTTTTGAAACAATTTGCTCTGTGTGGACCTTCTTAGTACTAACTCCATGAAAATACATACAAAAGATTTAATCCACTTAAAGCGATCAGAAAATCCACAATGGGAGGATATAAAAAGACAAATTCAACAAAACTCTTGATACAAATGAATTAAGATTGATTTATTTATGAGTTTTGAGTACTATTTTTTCTTGTAAAGAAAAGCCTTTGTACAAAAATAAACACTGATATATTTCCCACAGTATGCTTGGTAAAACCAAGTCATCACATGTGATGATGCTTAGAAAGAGATCTGTTTCCATTTTCCTCAGACCAGACGCCTGACATTTCAAAAGATAAGAAATATTGCTCAGCTTGAATAAACTCAAAAATATCTTGGCAAATGTATTTGAACTCATCTTTAAAATGTCAGTTTGGGACCAAGAGATATAATTTACTCATACAGATACCAGGATGTAAGCTTAAATTTTTTTTTAAAGAGATAGAATGATATTGAATAAAATATTTTGAGTAAAACAAGGAAATAAAAGTTTACCTGGTTATTGCTTCATTAAAATAATTAGTTCTCTACTATTAAAATATTTGAATTTTAAATATAGAAACAAATTTATGTATCAAGAAATTAATTTGATTTTCTGAACTTTCCTTTTTCAATTTTCTTTTTCTTTTTGCAAAATGTCATTTGCCATTTCACTTGCTATTTTGTGCACGTATTGTTTTTTATGCCAATATTTTTCTTTTTAAATGGCTTAGTGTAAAATTGAATATAATTCATCTAATTTGGAGTGGACGCATAGGGGTATAATGGGAGTGGGCATACTCACATGATAATGAAAAATTAATGATGAAAATTGTCTTACCATGGAACCCAGAAATTTCCCTCTTCAGACTTGGAAGAAGGGACAATTCAAAGTCCTATTAAAAATAAAATCCAGGGAAGTGGATGTGGCTGAAGTGATAAGGCCTCCGCCTACCATATAGGAAGACCCAGGTTTGATCCCTGGGGCCTCCTGGTGAAAAAGAAGTGTGCCTGTGCAATGAGCCAATGCCCACATGGCGAGCCGAGTGCCTGTGCAGTGAGTCAAGTGCCCACACGATGATCCAAGTGCCCGTGCAGCGAGCTGAGTGCCCATGTGGGTGCCTGTGCAGCGAGCCAAGTGCCTGTGTGAGTGCCTGTGTGGGAAGCCAGTGCCAGCCTGGTGAGCCGCATGCTCACGCAGCAATCCAAGTGCCTGTGCAGTGAGCCAGTGCCTGTGCAAGTGAGTCATGCAGCAAGATGATGACACAACAAAAGAGAGATGAAGGGGAGAGTCAAGGTGAAGCACAGGCGAGACCAGGAACTGAGGTGGCACAATTGACAGGGAACCTCTCTCCACATCAGAGAGGGATTGAATCCTGGTGAATCCTAAAGGAGAAAGATGAGAACACAAAAAGAGAAGAGATACAGAAGATCACACAGTGAATGGAAACAGACAGCAAAAACAGCAGGTTGGGGGATGGGGAGGGAGAGAAAAAATAAATACCAAAATAAATAAATAAATAAATAAAATTCAAGAAAAAATTTGATGAAAAGTATTGCCCCAGAGAAATTCTTTATATCGCATGCCGTGAAACTTCAGGACATTGATGTTTTCACTGCTCCTGTAATACAATCTTTTTCTTTTCACATATGTTAAACAAAACTAGCTATTCATAATACATACATAACTTTAGTAAAAGAACAGGAACATTATACCTTATGGGGCACACCGGTGTGGAAAGTAAATGGGAGAAAAATGCAGTCAACAAAGTAGAGTGATGGAGAACTCAGTGGGAGAACACATGGAAATATGAAGTGCACAACAGAAATTGTGCCATACAGAATTTTCAGAATATTTGCAAATTTTGTGGACATGCCAAAGAAAACTATTAAGTCTAACAAATAATGACTTCTATTTTAAAAATAATAACAGAACCTCATTTGAAAAAATAATTACTAATTTATGGCAGCACGAGGCTAAACATTATCACCACCTTTCCATTCTCTTTTATTCCTCTCTTGTTTTGTTTCTTTTATATTTCTCTGAATCTCTCTTTTAATTTTGAATGTGTGTGCACCAGTACAAACACATTGTCTTCCAGGTTGTTGTTTTTTAACTTTTATTTTTCCATTGTTATACAAGTAATAAATGTTATATGTAGAAAAACAGAAAGGAAAAAAAAAGAAATCCAAAAGATCCCATGGTAGATACCAAATATTATTAATAGCATATAACATTTCAAACTTAAAATCATTTTGCTCTGTGTTATGGCTTTCTAATTTGATGCTTTAGAACTATCTTTTAATGTACATAGACATTCTATGTTTAACTTTGATATCTATCACTTAGATAACACTTATATATATATAACACTTCTTATTGAAATTAAAATATTTCCAATTTTTGCCCATTAAAAATAACTCTATGTTTAATTTTTGGGCTCATCTTAATTCCTTTGCTTAAACTTTAAGATAAATTGCTGGATTTAAAAAATACCAACATTTTAAAAGACATCTGGTGGTATTGTGAAAATGCTTTACAAAAGATGTTCCAGACTGATTTCCCACCTGTAGAGTGTGGGGCATGAGATTATTATTGCCAGCTTAGACTACCCTTAGAAGCCTGTCACATGGACAATCAAGAGTGGTGTCAAAAGCCTAGCTGCATGTGCGCTCCTTTTTGACTGAACAAATTTATCAATTTTTCCCCTAGGCAAACTTTAGCTAGTTGTATTATTTATAAAATATGTTCTTCTGTGAGTGGATTATTTATGAATTTCAAATCAGTAGATGCATTGAATTTAATTTTAAAAACTGTTCTCTGAATGTGAAAACTACTGTGAATTATTTTTCACATATCAGCAAATATCTCTGGAGTCCAGAAGATAAGTTAGGACAAGTGGATTTTTAAGTGAGTCACACTCAAAGTTGTATCACCTCAATCTTCAGATTCTTCTGCAAATATTTTCTCTACTTCAGCTTTGAGAGACCTCATTATTTCAGTGTCCATGACTTCATAAGTGTCCATGACTTCATAAAACGCAAGTTGTCCAAAATGCTGGAGGCGAACAACCAAAGAAATTCCTGGCAAGTCAATTGGGATCCTCATAAACTACAACAGCCTTCTCCTCATACTATGCTGTAGCCTTGGCAAAACTAGCACACTGATTTAGGAATAATTAAAGGCTAAACATTCACCAACAAAAATCTGTTTCTTTGGTTCACTGTATTCCATTTGAACATCATTTCTCATCTTCTGTGGTACAAAATTGTCTGTTAACAATCATGGGTAAGATGAAGATTTTATTCTGCCCTCAATATTCACAGAAAAGAGAAAAACTGTGGGCTGATTTTGACATGAATGTATCTGATAAGCAATGTTTCTGATGAAGAAGACTGTAATGCAGTGTTAAGCAATGGAATAGTAAACCCTCATTAATTTATTAAAATAATATTAATTCATAATTTAAAAAATTAAACACACTACTGATAACCAATTAAATTTACATAAACTTAAATTTAACATTAATAGGTAGAAATGTGAAAGACAAGAAGTTACAGGGCTTTAGAAAAGAAATTTTAAAAATGCAGAGCAAATATTAAAACAAATTAAAATATTGTCTGTTTTATGTTAAATTAAAGTATAATATATAATAAAGATACTGATATTGATATAAAGAGCTATTGATTATTAATTATATTTTAGTCAACATCTACCTTTGGGATCAAATATTTCCATCTCTGTGATCAAAATTAACATCACCATATACCTATCCTCGTCAGTAAATGATGAACTTAAAAAAATTAACTTCTTTAGAGTACAATATCTTACCAATATTAATACATCTACAATTAATTAAAATTTTGCTTTTCATTCTTTCCCACCCTATTTTTCCCCAAAAGAGAGAATGCAGCTAAGTGACAAAAACATTTAACATAATTACATTAAAAACTACCATAATTATATAATAATTTAGGGAATAGTGTTATTTGGTATATGGTGCTTTGATTATTTTTTATATAGAGACTGTTGCTAATGTTTTTATCATGCTTTACATGGAAATTGTGACATCTATTTCTGTTAATATTATCCATCTGCAGAACCCATTTCTTGTTATTTTCTTGATTTGGTCCATCATTGCTACGAAATACAAACAAACTCTGTGCATTTTTTTGTGTACATGAAAACATTTTTTCTCCAAGTAATGCTTATTTTATGATTCTTAGTTTCTTGTTTTCTCCTATTCAATTATCTGGCCTGTACCACATTATTTGTTTAATTGCTTTTGGAATCAAATGAACCTGAAAATTGGAATATTTTATCTATTAACTGCTCCTATTAATGCAGACTTTTTGGGCAATCCTCTTTTTTCTTTTATTGAACAACCAGCTATCAAATTCATTTTTTACTTCTGTTATATCACAGGTTTTTCAAACAGAGTCAGCACCATGGTTTAAAGTTTCCAAGTCTTACCAGCTGTGAGACCACTTAGGTTACTTAACATCATTTCCTCAGTTTTCTCATCATTAACATGGGAGTACTAATTACATGGCTGAAGTGTCAATATTAAATAAAATAATTAATGTAAAACCATCACATAATGCTTTATACATAGCAAGTCTCAGTAAATACTAGCAAGGCTTCTTGTTTTGATTGTTCTATTTTGAAAGCAATGAGGATGTATTCAAGCTTATTAATACAATGAACTTAATTATAATACTAAAATCCTTTATAGAGTAGTAAACTTTCATGGTACCTTATCTAGGTGACTCAACATACTTTCTTCATGAAAGCTTAGTATACCAAAGAGAGATTCAGGCAAGGATCTAGGGAGAAAAAATAGCCACTGACCTTTTGAGGCCATAGCTGCCACCCAAACAATGAGAGAGGCAAACAATGGGATGCCCAAACCAGTATTGATGTCATAACCTTTTCTTGTTCATGGCAGTATGTATGAAGGAAAAAGACAAATCTAGTTTCATGCTATGCCATGGTATAATGCATGTATGCTAAGAACAATCACACACCAAGAAATCAACAAATAGCCAAAGGTAAGATTTCCTTTGAACTTGAAGCCCAAGCCTAACCTCCCCCATTGCCTTCCCTGATTAACCCTCATGAGACCAAAGAATAACTTTCGTTGCTTTATTTGGGATTTCATTTTCCAGCTATTTGTTTTTTCAAAGATATATAATAAATATTTATTAAACAACCATGTGAAAGATGGTTGCTAGTAAAGGTGGTAAATAAAATGCATTTTGCATTTACTGATAATACTAAATCTTGGGTAGGGGATCATGTAATTACCCACTACAGTGACCAGTGTCCCAAGTTTTGTTTCACAAACTCTGATTTTAACTGTCTTTGTCCCAATATATATACTTACAGTTGTTAGGCAATTTGTTCCAGTTTTTCATTCAGAATACATTGCCATTGTTTTGCATGACATAAATTACAAGCTATAGATATTTTGAGAAAGAGGAACCAGTCACTTCTTGCAGGGAAAAGCAATAAGGTTTGAATGGTGTTGGGTTGATTTAGATGGGAACAACGTTTGTGGGGGGAGGGGGATTTAGGTGAATATTGGGTTTAAAATTTTAGTGTAAAATAAACAGAAAATCTCTTTATGCCCTGTGTAGTGGGAGGTTTTAAATGCAAGGCTAAAGAAATTTGTTTATTTTGTAGTAAATAGTAAAAAACTAGAAATATAGGAGCAGGGTAGTGACAGAAATACACAGAAAATGGAGGAGAAGGGGACTGAAATCTTCTCCTCCAAACCCTTCATTTTATTGATACAGCTATTGAGATGTATAGAGGTAAAGCTGCTAGCTCAAAGCCCCAGTTAACTGTGACTCATATTAGTTTTATTATGTGTTCCTGGGCTTTATGCAATTTAGTTTGCATTCTGTTTACTTATTTTTAAGTAATTTAACCATAAATGTGTGTGTATGTGTGGGGCATACTTATATTTGAATGGTCTTCAAATAGAAACAAAAATTTTAACTTTTCATCTTACTGTTAAGCTTTTTGCCAAAAAGAAAGAATGAGTCGCTGCCATTCCTCTATATTTGCGGCATGCATTTGGAGCACATTATAATAAAAAGAAGGTGCTTTCAGACTTCTGTTGCCAAAACATTTCAGAAAAAAACAGTCAAAGATGAGCTTCTATATCTTTCCAAAATTGCACTACTGATGTTCTATTCCTCCATTTTTATTGCAAATATTTAAACAAACAAATAAGAAAACAAATGTCATTAGCTAAAGATTATGAGAAATGTATTGTGAAGGAAAACACAGTTCAGGATTTCAAGGCTGGTGAGCCGAACAGACCCACCTTTAAGAGGTATAAATTTAAGTCCAATCTTTATGGTGATTGCTATACACTAACATTAATGAGATGCCTTCCTTCTAAAATCATTCGTTTATGTACCCTTTTCAGTCTCTAGCTCTCTCTCTTTTGACACCATTCTATTGAAATTACCCTAGAAAACTGAGGAAAAAATGAAGAAAATAAATAAAGCAGGTGATGAAATTGCAGAGGGGAAGCACAGGAAGTTAATCGTTTTAAACTTTTCTTTCTTAACTATTTGCCTCTCAACGTAGAACACAAGCAATTAAAATACTTAAATCTAAAAAAAAAACCCTAAGATTATTTGGCCCATCATATTGATTTCACTGGAATTAATTGCTTGTGCCTGCATATCGTGTAACGTATAACATACTAAAATATTTTATCAATAAAATTAATGAATTAAATAATCACATCTTAAATAACTTAGCACAAAATAAATCTCAGTGAAATTCTATCCACTCCCTGAAATCGCAAACATTGCTACCGCCTCTATATTTAATTGATCTACAATTTGTTTCTGAAGAATATTTTGAGTAATTATCCCATTACAGCCGCGGAAGTACCGGAAGAATATAAAGAATCAGTAGTATCGCTGAGCGATATGGGTGTTTAAGAAACTAGCCACGGACCAGCAGAGCCTGCGAATGCGCGGTTCTGTGACGACAAGGTTGTTGATGCCACAAGCCTGTGATGGGGAGCAATGTGCCAAACCAAGGGACTCGCTTCTTTAAGGGCTGCCGGCAAAGCCAGAGCTAATTTCCTTTCCGCCTCCCGGGAACCTGGGTCCTCGCAGGCGTCGTCAGGAAGATTCTTCGCCCTAATTATCCAGGGAGGAAGACGCGCCTTTCCCGGAGACCGCTAGGCAACACTCACCACGGCAGCCTCCAGATTACTTCCCTCCGTGGATGTGTGACTTCGTCTAAGCAACTCACACTTACAGTAGATCCTCACTGGCGAGACTGCGAGCAGCAGAGGGCGGGGGAGCTGGGGAGAGGCGGAGGGAGGAAGGGTGGGAGGCGCAGAGCGGGAAGGCAGAGGCGACGACCGAGCTCCAGACACAGCAGGAGCGCGCCGTGGCGGTGCAGTTTCCACCTCGCCTGCCCAGCCGCGCACACACCGCCTCCTCCTCGAGCCGCGGGAACAGCAGCAGCTCCCGGCGCCGCAGCCCGGCTCCGCGCTCCCGCCCGCCGGCCGCCTCCAGTACCTCCCCCTCGTCCGCGCTCAGCCCGCAGCTATTTCCTCCTGCCAGCCTCTTTGAACTCTTTAGATATTTTTCTCTGTTCGCTTCTCTCCAATTTCCCTCACCCAGCATTTTCTCTACTCCTCTTCATTTATCCTTAGCATCCTTTCTCTTTCTCCTTTTTTTATTGGGAGTTTCGTCTGGACTTATGATGACTTCCTCGTCCATTTAAGCCCTGAAGACTGAAAAGGAGCCACTATTTTCCCTAGTGGCACCTAAAAAACCTCAATCCCCATAAAGTCTGAAGAGGAAAAGGAACAGGTCTTGGGACCGTCTCAACATCCTTGGGCCCAGTCTAGAACTGCACTAGCAAGGAAAACTAGCATTTTATTTAATCCCATTGAAAGGGAGAGGGAGAGGAGCCAGAAGCAAACTTCAGCGGTCTCAGCGGATCCGTGGTTCCCGCATTTGGAGGAGCCGCGTGCCATAGGAGAAGGACCCCACGAGGGTCGAGGGGAAATTCCGGGTCTTCCTCCTTCCTCCTCCAAGGCCGGAGCCTTGGACTGAGCCGCTCAGGGCAGCAGCGACTGAGGGCGGGGTGGGGGCCAGGAGAAGATGCGGGGCTCGCGGCCCCGGTGTGCGGGGCACCGGCGGTCCCCGGGCGGCTGCGGCGACCCTCCCAGCACTCCTGCATCTCCGGCTGGTTGTTATTCCGCGCCTCGCAGGGGCCCCCTCTGGACTTGCCTTGTACTGTGCGCCGCGCTCCGGACGCTCGTCGCCAGCCCCAGCAATGAAGGTAGGGAGGTGGGGGTGGTGAACGCGGCGACCTGAGGCGGAGGGGCGAGGCGGGGCCTGGAAGTGCGGGTCGCGGCGCCGTGGACGCTACTGCCTGGGACTAAAGCCGGTTCCTATGTCGAATTAACATTTGCTGTCCGCTTTCCCTGGCCTTTTCGGTCGCTTTCGTGGGTCTCTGGTTGCATTGTGTGGCATTAGCTGAGGAGTTCAGGGTGAGGAACCTGCGTGTGGACAGAGGCTGAGGGGGGCTGGGAAGTTAGAAGCCTGCGAAAGACAGGGGTCTGAGACCCGCGCTGCAAGGCTGGGTGCGGCTGGATCTCACTTGAAGCGCGTGGGGAAGTGACATTTCGAGCCTGAAGGACTGGGAGCTGTTTGAAGCTCCGAGACAAGGTTCTCGGGCGCTGTGGGGCTTTTAGAAACCGTTATTTGAGGCGATGATGGGAAACATTGCGGGGGTGGCGGGATGCTTTTATTTTGGGGGAAAGTGCCTGCTGAGATCTGTTATTTAGGGCATCGCCAGCTGCTGTTCTGTGGTTGGTGGCAAGAGCTTTTATTTCCCGAGGGAGGGGGGTGGCGGAGGACAGAAGGCGTGCCCACACTCTTGGTTGCCCTTCTCTTTGGGAGGCTCATGATCACATACAAGCGACTGCCCTGAGGAAGGCGGGAAGATGGGATGCTACGGTGGGGGCGGGCGGTGGGAGAGTGGGGGGAGGGAGTGCCTCCTTCAGGAAGTTATTGCTGGAACCCTCTGGGCAATAGCTCCCTGGTTATCTGAGAGTCAAAAGCCGCGCTCGGGATCCTGGAGATCCAATCCCGCTTCCCCACCCCCAATCCTGCGCTCCGAGCGCGGAAGGTTGTCCCCATCCGCTCCGGGAGCGAGGGGCCGGGCGCCGGAGCGACACCTGCGCGGCGCTCGCCTCTCCCGGGGTCCGCAGCTCCGCGGCCCGCACGCCTCTCCGCCCGCAGCCTCGGCCTCTGGATCCCCTACAGCCGTGCTCTCTCTTCTTTCACACCCGGACTGCGTTTGGGTCTCTGTTTAAGGGTTCATTCCTCCTGCTAGGGGGTGAGGACACTATCTCAGATCCCGATCCGAGCTATGAGCTATATGAGCTAGGGATCAGCTCCACTACGAAAGCGTGGAAATCCCGACCCCCTTGACTAGAAAGATGAAGCAGTCGCGGTGGAGTGGCCTGTGTTCCGGTGACTTGCTCGGGTTCGGTCTTGGCTCTAGGAAAAAGCACTGAGCTGGCTTCGGAGTGAACCGTGCGGAAACAGGGCAGATGGAAAACAGCCTGCCCCCTTCCGTGAACTTTCTCTATTCACCCCTAAAATTATTGTAAAGCCTGATTTAAGGCTATATATACATTTGTATATTCTTTATACATATGTATGTATACAGTACAACATATCTCCCATGCTTAAACCTTCCCAATAGAGTTAAGTTGAAAAGTGTTTTCTGAAATAGTAGTCCTTATGTTAATATGTTAGAGTCATTCAGTTAGGTTAGAAATAAAAACACGGAGAATTATCACAGGATTGGGGTCTTTTATTAACTGCACTAGTTCACTGAAGGAGGCATCTTGTTTTGGATTTAGAGCTTTATTAGTAATATCATTCATCCTTGAGTGTTTGTTATATGCCAAGTAGTTTGTCCAGTTGTGATGAGGGAGGTGGTTTATTGGGAGATGAAAGGGAGTCACTCTTGGTGACAGGATGGGAAGGAGTAACGCCTCAGGCAGAATGATGCTTAGAGAGAACAAGGGGAAAGAAAGAAAAGCCCGAAATAAAGGGGAGGAAACCAGGAAATAGCACTAGTCTGCGAATGTGTTGTATGTATAATTTGAACCCTGTGGCAGGTAGCCTGGCTGATATTACAGATTTAACATCTACTGGTTGGGTTGTCTTAGTCCAGCCTGCAAGCCGAGCTACAAAGCTGGGGTACACTGAGATGGAGGTTGGAAGAGTCTAATCCGGTGGATCGGTAATTTACCTCTCAGTGCTCTGAAGAATAAAAAACGTGCCTACTGTTTAGGGCACATTTTTTAACTTAAAACCATAGGACATAATTAGAAACAAAATCTTTTTAATATCTATGGCTTCATCTTACTCATCCCAAATACTCAACACACAGTTGTCCATCTTTCCATTATTATCATCTCAACCTTTATTTCTCTTCTTTTGTGAAATTTACATTCTTCTTTTTTGTTTCACCAAGCCAGTGATATTAGAACTCTAGCTGCAATAATATATTGAAATATTTATCACAGCATTCAGTTTGTTTGTTTAGGGAGTAGAGTTAGAGTTTTTAAGTTTGCTTTGGAGAGATTTGGAAGATTAGGGGCAGAAAAAGTTGGTATATCCACTGAATTCATTAATAGCTTGCTCTCATATACTTTAATTCCATAACCAGAAGATACTGAAAGATTTCCCAGAATGTAGTGTGCGTGTGTCTGTATAATATGAATATCCCCATTATGTGAGGAAAAAATGTGTCAAGGCAAACAGCAATAAATGCAAGCTTGCATTCAAGAATAAACATTCTAGTTGTGTTTTTAATTTTACTTTAGTGGACATAAAAGTAAGGATAACTGAACAAAAATTCAAACATGTAGAATCTTGGGTTGATATAAAATGAATGTTAGAATATATTGGATAACAATTAAAGGGAAATTTACTCTTTAGCCTGAATCCTAGAGAATTTTTAAGAATAATGTATCTTTAGTTTTCTTATTACATTGAGCATAAATTGCATGAAAAAGAAATTTTGAATTATATTATAACATAAATCTTTTTATTATAAAACAATCCAGAAAACATATTTAACAAGAAAATATGTTTGTCTCAGATGGACAAGACAGGAGAACTATTAGCTAGTTTATTAAGTGAAAATTTTAATGTATTTTATAGGTAACAGGGGCACGTACATTGTTACGGATTTTGGAGGTGGCCCTGAACTTATTTAGTAACTGCCACTTTTTTGCTGTCTGGATATATATTTGTAAACAAGCATTATTTGACGAGTGCTTTTCACAGCAGGGATTCTTGGCCAATTATTGCTGAACAGCTCTGCATTGAAAATGATTCACCCGCGGTGAATCAAGCTTAATTCATTGAAGCTACAGTCAGTAATGTCCCAGTAAAGTGTTTCTGACAGTTGTCAGCAGTTTGATTTTGAAAAGTCCAGTTTCTTGTCTCTCCATGTTTTGTGTATTTGAAAAGGGGCAAAAAGGGGATTCGGGCAGGGACAGATAAGGGAGGAAAATAGGCTAAACTGTTTTTTAAAACAATCATAAAAGTGTAGTTTGTGTCCTCATTGAACAGGGAAAAGGAAGAAAGTTTGTTTGCTTGTTTTTTTCTTTTTTAGTTTATAATAGGACTAGGCCCATAAAACAGATTGGACAACATTATATACTTGTAAAAAGAAATGACTTGTGGTCTTGTTGTAATGCGTTTCCTTTTAGATAAAACAGGACACCACTGAAAAAGGAGCAGTAAAATCATTCCCTCACCAGGACGCTTCTAACAGAAGAGACAACTATTACTCCTATTGGAATCATAGATTGTTGGAACTAGAACGTCCATAAACAGTTTTTACTTTTTGCTTTATATATTATCAAAAATTGGGGCAACGTTTTGAAAACTTAAGCTTATTTGAAGTAGACACAGTCTTCTTGGGTGCAGGATGACAAGTAAGAGGACTTAATTTCCTTTTATGACAGAACAGGAAGTGGGTGATTTCTGAGTTTTGCAAGGAAGATTTCTCCTTTGAAGTTATTCTTGTTGCAGTATCATTACCTGAATACTATTAGTTCTTTATTTCAGTTCATATAGGCTATAAGTGTTATGGGTGAAAAGATGCGCATTTAATACTTAGAAATGCATTACTTATCATTATTTATATTATTAATAGTACACAAAATGTGATCATGTAGAAAATATGTTCTAAGTCTTCACGTATTATTGGAATGAAGTGATATAGCTATTAATAGAAAATGATTCCCAAGCTATTTAATTAAATATTAGACTTTATTCAGTATTGTTACTGTTAAGAAAATGACTGCTTTAGTTATTTCCACTACATTTTTTTGATTGATTCTGCTACTTAAATCTCCTTTGTTTGGAGTGCTTTTTAATGTAGTTGCTTGAACGGCTAATATTTCTTTAATTTGAAACATTTGACTGTAAAAATAGTGTAATGTACATGATCATATCAACTTATTATGACCATTTTTCCTTTTAGAGTTATATAAATTTTTCTTTCTTTTAAAAAAAGAAAAATGCTCCTCATGTAGTAAAGAAAAATACTGCAACATGTATGGATAACCCCTTATACTTTTTTTTTCAGTTAAATTATTAGATAAGATCCCACTTTAATAATGAATACTTTGAATGTTAATTATTTACAGACTATTAGGGAATTTTAAAAATCTCAAAATAGTTTTATAATAGTTTATATAAAGCATCAGAATTAATTGAAGTTTGAATATTCAGTCTTGCTTATTAATCATTAAATATTTTACTTATCCTTTTTCTTTTCAGAAAGAGTGAATTTTGACTACAAAATCAAAAAGAGAGCTGAAAATATAAATTATTACCTTAGAGATAGAATGTGCTTTGCTATTTTAGTAACTCTGGTGAATATGTATTTATCTATAGAGCAGAATATCTCTTACAGATAGATACTTTACTTGGTAAATACATGTTTAGTTACTTTATCAAAATTTATATGGTGAATTGGTTAGGTGGGATTTCTTTAAAGGAGTTATCTTAGTCTATTATATAGTTTCTACACACCTGGTAGAGTAGCTAATTGATTTATTAAAAAATGTAATATGTTCTATCCTAGTCTAATTGGTACACATGTATTATTGAGTGTGTATATAAAGATAAAAAAACCAAAAAATTCTAAAACTTTGAAAACAGGTTGAAATAGCTTAAATCTTTTAAAAGGATAATAATACATATCTTTAAAATAATCAACAAGATGTGTTTATTCAGTGGGTTGCATTAGCTATAGTAAAATATATAAATAACTTGACAGTTTCTGATATATTCATAACAATTTTAAAAGCACTGTCTACCAGTTGTAAAACTGGAAGATTTGACAGTTATCCTCTGTGAAAATTTTGCCTAAATTATTGGTTCCATTAAAAATGTTTACTTTAAATTGTAAATGATCCATTTTTAAGTTTTGATGTTGTGTATACAGATCATTAAGTTGTGTCTTTTGGAGAGGGCACCCTTTATTTTGTACTTACTTTTCTCATTTTAGTTTCGGATTTTACAGACATTTGTATATTCAGAGTCACTGAGACAGATGTATTTTTAAATATTTGAACAGGACAAAAATGATTTCAGTGTAAGAATTTTAAATCCAAACTTTGGCCAACTATACATTGTTGATAATACATTTATTAGCATATACAAAATATTCTAATGAAGAACTTTCACAAATATAGGATCACTGATGTCATAAATTACAACTAATTACAAGTCAAGTTACAGATAGATGGTAATGAGTATTCTTGAATATTAAAATTTCATTGGAATTTGCTTCTCTTTCCTGATATTATAGAATTTACATATATGGGATTTATTCATTCATTTACTCTGATCATATAAAATCAAGACACAACTCTAATTTAAAAAATTATAACAGTAGAAAATATTTAATTGCCTAGTTTAAACAAACAATTCTCATCAATAAATTTCATGAGAAATATATTTAAATTCTTTCCTTTCTCTTACTAATTTGTAACATTGTAAAATATTTTACCCAATATAATGTTATGCAAAGCAAAATTAAAAATAAATGAAAAGAATGAGCATCATAAAGCACATAAGAATTAGAATTATGTATGGTAAAATGTGTGGTATTGTCTTCCTCTTTATTTTCTGAAAGCTCAAATTTTTTACCTAGTATCTTCAACAAGAATCCCAGGAATTACAAAATCATAAAATAAAACTAATTTAGTGGTTGTCCTATTTTGAGCATTTTAAACACTCTGTGTCTATGCTGACAATTATTAACTATCATTTAGTATTAGTATAATTGTTTGAAATTATTTTTATCTTTAGAAATTTAAAGAAAACATAACAGGTTATTTCCACTATTTAAAATTTACCTTAAAACCATTTAAAAATGCCTGTGAGCTTTGATTTTAGAATATAATTTACAGTATATTCCAGTTAAAGTAAATCTACTAGGTTCTTTTAATAATTAAACTTTACCATAGCTCTTCCTTTCCTGAGAGTTCACAAACTTTAGTGTCTCATCATCTTATGTGCTACTTTATTTGTATCATGTAAATTCTTTTTTTTTTTAAATTTCTTTCTCCTTCCCCTCCGCCCCCCAGTTGTCTGCTCTCTGTGTCCATTTGCTGTGTGTTCCTCTGTGACCGCTTCTATCCTTATCAGCGGCACCAAGAATCTGTGTTTCTTTTTGTTGCATCATCTTGTATCAGTTCTCCGTGTGTATGGCGCCATTCTTGTGCAGGCTGCACTTTCTTTTGTGCTGGGCGGCTCTCATGGGGTGCACTCCTTGCGCGTGGGGCTCCCCTACGTGGGGGACACCCCTACATGGCAGGGTACTCCTTGTGCGCATCAGCACTGCGCATGGGCCAGCTCCACACGGGTCAAGGAGGCCCGGGGTTTGAACCGCGGACCTCCCATGTGGTAGATGGACATCCTATCCATTGGGCCAAGTCTGCTTCCCTAAATTATTTCTTAAACAATGGAAGAGAAATAAAAACTTTATTAATTAAAAAAAAAAATCATAGGTCATGCATTCCTACCTCTCTGTGACTCAGGAGTTCTGGTAACTTAAAGTTTATGGCTTTAAGTGTTGGGAATGTATTAAACAGAGATCAATAACTTGGCTGAGATGCCTGTTTGTGTGCACATGGATATGTGTTGGGGTGTATGGAAGGGTTGTGGTGAGGCTGGAAGAACAAATGGGGAGATTAGTGTGGTACCACCACAAACTCCATATTAATAAAAGTGGTGGGTTTTAAAAAATATTTTATTTTACTTTTTAAAATTTTTTTAGGAGGTAGCTGGAAATGAACTGGGAACCTTGTATGTGGGAAGCAGGCGCTCAACCACTGAGCTCCATCCTCTCCCCAGGGGTTTTATTTTTTATCTTATTTTAAAAAATCCACACCTATACACTCACATACACATACATATTCATCTATGAACATATCCTTTGACATGCACCCACACCAGAATACCACACCCATACAGCATGCATGCACACACACACATACATTCTAACTTTACTGATTTCACTGTGACTGTAGATATGAATCCCCATCTAAAGGGAAAAATAGCCCTTTGGTTAATTTTGTTTTGTCTTTTTAGTTTTTTCCTTCTATTTCTCTGGAAGATATACTGTTATGTTGAGTCATGCCAAACACTTGTGGTGTTAGACACCCCACAGATTAAATAATTGAGATTAAAGAGTCTGTGATAATTCTAATTATCTTTTACTTGCTGGACTATTGCCCAGGCTATCTTCTTTATCTAACATATACTTCTTCAGTTCTAAGTAAATGGGGCCTGTTACTCTGTTACGTAAATGATTCTGGTAAGAAAAGCAAATAATCACAGAGCCAAAACCTGAGGATTGAAATATTTTATATACTTCCAAAGAAAATGTTCTTACTTGGATCCATGTTTCGGGCTAAGTATTGGCAGATTTAGAAAAATACAGTCTGTTCTTTTACTCGGAGTTGGGTAGCTTCTTTCTTCTTTTATAATTTCACTCTTTTACTTTAATCTATCATGCTCTGTCTCTCTGCCCACAGCCACCCACCCTACTCCCTTTCTCTGCCAGGCACTTGATCTATGCAAAGTTAAAACAAATTCAAAAGGTAAGAGTTTTCATGCCTATGTTTTAAGTACCAACATTCCCAAGGAAGTCATGATTTAAAGTCATAATTTAAAATCAGGTGTGTCTTTGTTTGTGATGGTGGTGTGAAAAATAAACCCACTGGTTGGCTAAAACAACGCAGATTTATTATCTCATGGTTTTGGAAGATAGAAATCTAACATCAAGGTATTACCAGGATTTGCTTTCTCCTGGATTCTGTAGTATTTAAGCAGCCCTCCATCAAATAGTGCTGTCTCTCTTCTTGTGTCTACTCCTCCGATTTCTTCTTGCTACTGACTGCATCCAGTCATAGGAATCCAGTCATAGGATTAAGACCCACCCTGATTCAAATTGGTCTCTCTAAATAGGATCTTGAAAGATCCTATGTACAAATGAGTCAATACCTTAATTAATAATAATATCTTCAAAGGTCCTGTTGACAAAAGGTTTCATGCCCAAATGACTATGGGTTATTTGAACAAATCCTTTGTGGAGGATATAATTCAGTTGCCAACAGGATGTTAAGATACCATGGGACCCAGTCCCTAAGGATAAAACATAAAGTAGTGTCAAACTCAGTCATATATTTATACTTAATTCATAAATTAAAAGTATAAGTGTTTGAGATATCTCTTCTAGTTTTGCTTTCCTTATAAAATAGCTCACTTATTTACTTTGCAGTAACTGCATCTTCTTGTTCCAGGATACTTGTTGATGCCTTTTCTATGGAAAGACAAACTCAGCAGATAGATATGGCTGGCACCTGTCCAGCCCAGCAGTCCACAGCAGGAACATTCTCTATGAGCCAAGTCCTAGCCTTCACCCAAAACCCTTGCCTGATATACTAGCAGGAGCTGTGAGGCCCACACCGCCCAGTCTTGTGGAAAAGGAGAGAGGACTCTCTTCTTAAGGCAGTGTATTGATGCAGTAATGAGTCTCTTTAAAAAGGGTATACCAGCGTAGTGAAGTAAGAGTTAATTGGAAACTGCTGCATCTGAAGAATTTTTAATAATGCATAGTTTCCATCATGTTTGATTTCTCTGAAAAGGAGGGGGGATAATGACAACCACAATAACACAAGAACCTCCTTAATCTTGCATATTTGGAGTTACTGTGCTCTGATTAAAGTCTATGAAACAAGGCAGTTGGAAGAATGGCTGCTTTGGTATAACAAAACTAAGAAAATCCCTATGGTTTTGGAATTGAATAATAAACTTGTTTTTTAGTTTGTGTGTTGCTTTCCTAGTCTCTAACACTTATTAACTCTAAGTTGAGTATACAATCATTTATTTTTTTAAAAATCTCACTTAACGTATCTGTAATATGGTAATAATGATACCAGTCACCTCACATAATTATTGTAGAGATCAAACAAAATACAGCCATTTTCTAATTGGTGGGGGACTACACAAATATAAAGTGTAGAAGGACAGATGAGGTGTGGAAGAGCAGCCGATTCATGTCCTGCTTAGTCCATGTATGTTAACACTTCATTTGTGGGTAAGGAACAGAATCTAAGAAATCACTGAGTATAGCAAATTTGTGGGTCTAAGCTTATATTAGTTGGGCAGAACATCCTTAAGATAAAGAATGTAAAAATATCTTACTTTTATAAATATAAAAGAAACATGACTTTTTGAACACTCTGCTAAGTGCCTCAGTGGCATGGAAGTGGCCTTTATCACTGAGGGTCCTGAAGCTTAATTTTGAGTAACTCCATGATATTTGTGGCTCTAACTGGTCAGAATGAGAATGAGTAAAGGGCATGAACTCAACTCTGCCATGTACTAGTGGTATCGTCTTGAACCATCCACCTCATATTCCACATGGTTAAAATAGAATGTTAGTGCATGCTCATGGGTTGTTATAAAAGTAACATACTAGTGTATTATGATGCCTCATAAAATTCCTATAGCAAAGTAGGTATACAACAAACATTAGCTCCTGTCATTCATTCATGACTAAATATTTGGTTCTTGAGATCATCACAGGTCATCTTTCTTGAATTGGATGTTTAGAGGAATCTTGACTGGGAAAGCAATCTAAGAAGAAGAATTGCATATGCAGTTTTTCCATAGGGTAATCCAAGATAGAAATCAACCAAGTGACATTGTTCTAATTTTCTGCTAATTTTACTTATTATTTAATATTGAATACTGGGATTCAATAAAGGAAATAAAGGAAAATCATTAGTACAGGGATCTTGGGTTTTTCTGTAAAATTGCACAGTGCAAAGTGTAAACCATAATGTAAACAATTGACCATGTTTAGTAACAGTGCTTTGATATTCCTCCATCAATTGTAACAAAGGTACCTTACTAATGTGAGAGGGGGAGTTGGTGGGGTATATCAGAATTCCCTATAAATGTTTGTATTTTTTGGGATGAGTGGAGGTACTATGCCCGGGGAATAAACCCAGGGCCCTGTATGTGGGAACCTGGCACTCAACCCGAGCTACACAGACTCCCCATGAAATCTCCTGTTATATATATATCCACATACAGGAGGTTTTTATATATATCCACATACAGGAGGTTTATATATATATCCACACACAGGAGGTTTATATATATATCCACATACAGGAGGTTTATATATATATCCACATACAGGAGGTTTATATATATATCCACACACAGGATATATATATATCCACATACAGGACATTTCATTATATATATATTAGTATTAATTACTCAGACCATTATGTTTACAGCTCACATTTCCATCTCATTCTTGGAGCTCTCTCTTTTTTTTCCTAACAAATCAATTTTATTGATACATATTAATAAATCATAGGAGTGGGGTGAGGGGGTGGGGGGTATATGGGGACCACATATTTCTTGAATGTAACATTAAAAAAATAAATAAAGACAAAAAAAGAATTCATAAATCAATCCAAAGTTTACAGTTGTTGGCATTTGTATAATCATATATTTGTGCATTCAGAACTTCAGTCATTCTTAGATCACTTTCATTATTTAAATAATAAAAATAATAAACAAAAAACAAAACTCATCCCTTCTCAATCTCTCTATGCTTTCCCTGCCATATTAAGCTGCTATTCTTATTTCCTTCTCTCTAGTATATTTTTATTTATATTTTGTAAAAACAGTCTTATATATGCAATATCACCCATATTAGTATTTTATATGAGGTTTTAATATTTTATACAGTCCCATGTTACAGTTTTTAGCTTTCTTTCTGGTAATATACATGACCTTAGACTTTCCCTTTCAGCCACTCTAATACCCATGTAATATCTCTGCTAATTGTAAACACCATGATACGCTGTTACCATTTCTTTTCATTCCCAAAGATTTACAGGCAACCTTTTTCCCCATTCTGCACAGATTAACCCTCAGCTTTCCATTTTCTACCCTCCTTCTATTTTTTATTTTAAGATCTTTGTGGCTATTTGGGGCTCTTAACCTTCCAAATAAATTTGATAATTAGTTTTTCCATTTCTGTAGAAAAGACTCTTGGGATTTCATTGAATCTGTAAATCAGTTTGGGTAGAATTAACAACAGTATTTAGCCTTCCAGTCCATGAACACAGAATGTCCTTCCAATTATTTTAGTTTTGTTAAGTTTGTTTTGTAGTTTTCTGAATACAGGTCCTTCATATCCTTGGTTAAGTTTATTCCTAAATATTTGATTATTTTAGTTGCTACTATAAATGGAATTTTAAAAATGATTTCCTCCTTAGATTGCACATCAATAGTGTATAGAACTGCTATTGATTTTCGTGTATTAATCATGTATCCTGCCACTTTGCTGAACTCAGCTATTAATTCTAGTAGATTTGTTGTGGGTTTTTCAGGAGATTCTAGTTATAGGATCATATCACCAGTGAATAGAAAAGTTTTAGTTCTTCCTTTCATATATGGGTGCTTTTTTTCCTGTTAGCCTGATTGCTCTAGCTCTTGTCTTGTTCCTCATCTCAGTGGGACAGCTTTCAGTCTTTCACCACTGAAACAATGATAGTTTTACTTTTTTTTCATTTATGCACTTTACCATATTGAAAAAACTTCCTTCTATTCATAATTTTGGAGTATTTTTATGAATAAAGGGTACTGTATTTTGTCAAATGCTTTTTATACATCAACGAGAGGTTCATGTGGTTTTTCTTCTCCAATTTATCAATGTGGTTTATAAGACTAAGTGATTCTCTTCTGTTGAAACACCCTGAGATAAAGCCCATCCACCTGATAGTGTGTAAAATTCTTATAATGTGCTTTTGGATTCTATTTGCAAGTATTTTGTTGAGGATTTTTACATCTATATTCATGAGAGGTATTTATCTGTAACTTCCTTTTTTTGTAGTTTCTTTATCTGGTTTTGGTATTGGGGTTATGCTGACTTCATAAAACTTGTTTGGTAGCATTCTTTCTTGTTCAATTTTTGGAAGAGCTTGAGAAAGATAGGTAGGTATTAGATCATCTTGGAATGATTGGTAAAATTCACCTGTGTAGCCATCTGGTCCTAGGGTTTTCATTTTGGGAGGTTTTTCATGACTGTTTCAATCTCTTTATTGTTATTGGTTTGTTGAAGTCTTCAGTTTCTTCCAGGGTCAGTGTAGATGGTTTGTGTATTTCTAGGGATTCATCCATCTCCTCTACATTGTCTAGTTTTTGTTTATAGTATCCTTTTATGATCTATTTCTTCATGGCCAGTGGTAATGACCCTTTCTCATTTCTGATTTTATTTATTTCATCTTTTCTCTTTTTTTCTTTGTCTGTCTAACTAACAGTTTGTCAATTTTGTTGATCTTCTTAAAGAGCCGATTTTTGGTTTTGTTAATTCTATGAATTTTTTTTTTTGTTTTCTATGTCATTTCTTTGTACTCCAGTCTTTACTAATTCTTTCCTTAGGCTTGGTTTGGAATTAGTTTGCATTCTATTTTTTTTTTTTTTAGATCCTCAAAGTATGCACTTAGATCTTCAATTTTAGTTCTTCTTTTTTTCATATAAGCATTGAGGGCTGTAAATTTCAGTCTCAGCACTTTTCTGTGTCCCATGGGTTTTGATTTGTTGTGCTCTCATTTCCATTCATTACAAGATATTTGCTGAATTCTCTTGCAGTATTTTTTACCCACTGATTATTTAAGAATGTGTTGTTTAATCTCCATATAACTATGAATTTTCCCTTTTTCCATCCATTGTTGATTTCCACCTTCATTCCATTATGATCTGAGAAAATGTTTTGTATAATTTCAATCTTTTTAAAATTATTGAGACTTGTCTTGTGACCCAACATATGGTCTGTCTTGGAGAAGGAGCCAAGAGCACTTGAATAGAATGTGTATCCTGCTGCACTAGGGTATAATGTTCTGCAGGTATCTATTAAGTCTAGTTCATTTATCATATTATTAAGATTCTCTGTTTCTTTATTCTCTGTCCAGATGTTCTATCCAATACTGAAAGTATATTGAAGTCTCCAACTGTTACTGTAGAGACATCTCTTTCTCCCTTCAGTTTTGCCAGTGTGTGCCTTATGTATCTTGGGGCACTTAGGTGAGGTGCATAAATGTTGAGTATAATTATTTCTTATTGTCCCTTTCATTAACATATAATGACCTTCTTAATACCTTATAACAGTTTTGCATTTGAAGTCTGTTTTGTCTGATGTTAGTATTGCTCTGCCAGCTCTTTCTGGTTACTATTTGCATGGAATATCTTTTCCAACCTTTCACTTTTAACCAAGTTTTGTCCTTAGTCTGAGGTGAGTTTCTTGTAGACAACATATAGATGGCTTATTTTTTTTAAACTCTTTATTATTTTTTTAAAATGTTACATTAAAAAAATATGAGGTCCCCATATACCCCCCACCACCCTCACCCCACTCCTCCCACATCAACAACCTCTTTCATCATCGTGGGACATTCATTGCATTTGCTGAATACATTGTGGAGCACTACTGCACCAAACTACTGCACTATATACTGCACTACTGCACTATATGGATAGTGGTTTACACTGTAGTTTACGCTCTCCCCCAGTCCACCCAGTGGGCCATGGCAGGACATACAAATGTCCAGTATCTGTTCCTGCAGTACCATCCAGGACAACTCCAAGTCCTGAAAATGCCCCCACATCATATCTCTTCTTCCTTCTCCCTACCCTCAGCAGCTACCATGGACACTTTCTCCACATCAATGCTATAATTTCTTCCATTACTAATCACAATAGTTCCGTAGTAGAATATCAGTAAGTCCACTCTAATCCATACTCTATTCCTCCATTCTGTGGACCCTGGGATGGTTATGTCTACTCCACCTCTATATCGAGAGGGATCTTGGATGATGGATGCAATTCTTCTGCTTGCAGTTGTAGGCACTCTTGGCTTCCCTTAATCCATCCTATCAGTCTGTGCTTTTTGTTTGGGGAGTTCAAGTCATTAACATTCAATGTTATTACTGTAAAGGCATTATTTACTTCATCCATTTTGTCCTTCAGCTCTGTTGTCATATCATTCTCTTGTCTATCTTTTTACCTTTCAGTTTACCCTTCCTTCTAATCTTCATTTCTGCAGTCTTCTCCACATTTCTCACCCTTGTTTTTTCCTTTCAAGCTGCAGCACTTGATTTAGTGTCTCTTGTAATTCTGGTCTTTTGGTAAAATATTCTATCAGTTTTTATTTGTCTGTGAAGACTTTAACCTCACCCTCATTTTTGGAAGATACAGAATTCTTGGTTGGCAGTTTTTCTCTTTCAGTACCATAAATGTATCATGCCACTTTCCTCTCACCCTCAAAGTTTCTTATGAGAGGTTGGCATTTAATCTTATTGAGTTTCCCTTGTGTGTATACTTTGCTTTTTCTGTTCCTCCTTTCAGAATCCTCTCTTTATCTCTGATATTTGTTATTCTGAATAGTAGGTTTCTTGGTGTAGATCTATTCTGATTATTTCTGTTTGAAGTGAGTTGCCTTTTTTGGGTTTTGTTATTTATGTCTTTTATAAAGTTTGGGATGTTTTTAGTTTTTCTGCCCCATTTCCCTTTTCTTCTTCTTCTGAGACACTGATAATACTAATGTTTGTGCGTTTCATGCTGCCATTCAATTCCCTGAGATTGTTGCATTTTTTTCCATTCTTTTTTCTTTCTATTATCCTGTCTTTTCCAGTACAGATGTTCTGTCTTTGAAATCACTAATTCTGTGTTTGAAGAATTCATATCTGCTCTTATATATCTCTAATGTATTTTTAAGCTCACTGTGTGTGTTTCATTCCCATAAGGTCTGTTGCTTCTCTTTGTATGCTTTCAAAATATTCTTTAAGAATATTCAAATGTTCTTCTTAATATCCTTTATTTCTTTAGTCAGATTTTCTTTAAATTCTTTGTATTGATTTAGGAGATTTGTGTGATTATCATTAATTGTCTTAAATCCTATATCTCTTCAGGATATTTAGTTTGTTCCTTTGGATGGGCCAAGTATGGTTTGTAATTTTTGCTGATGTCTAGGTATCTGAATATGTTGGTGCATTTACTCTGATGGCAAACTTACCACTCTTGCATATTGTTTTTCCCCCACAGCTCTTCTTTTATATTTAGTTCAACTTACTCTAACTTCTCAAAATTGCCAAGCTTAATATATCAAAATCGGGCAAGATTTTGATAAATAATGGTGCCCAGATTTTCTCCCTCGGTTTAGGATACAGAGAGAACAAAGTTTTTTTACATGCAATTTCCATACCAGTCAACAGATGGCACCATCAGCACACCTTTCCATGCTGTTTCTGTCTTGGCTTCCCTGTGTTCCTGTGTTGACTCTCCAGAGCTGATATTCTAAGTGGGTTCTACTGACCAAATTCACTGAAGAAAAGTCCCCCGACTCCCACTCTCTTTTCCCTTGAAAGAGTTGAAAGATGTCTGCAGTGTGCCAGGGGTTTTACCCCAGTTTAATATCTTGTAGGTGACGGAGCGGAGCCCTTCCCAGCCACCATGAGGGCTTGGTAACTAACATTTATTGTTTTGGGTTCTTTGTCCTTATGTACCTCACCCTCCTGGGAATTCTGTTGTACTGTCCTGGTCTGCTGACACACAAAGCAGGTCCCTTGGATAACTTTTGGCTTTTCCGCATTGTTTTTGTGAGAGCATTTGAGCCCTGCCTGTTAGTCTGATGCCATCTTCCCACAGTCTTCCTCATCCCTATATTTTTTATGTAACTTTTCTGTAACATAAAGCTTCTTTGAAAATAAAATGAAAAAATGTAAGGAAAGTCTGGGGGAACATGCAGAAGAAATTGTAAATATACATAAAAATAACATCTTATGGTGATGAAAGGCACAATGGTTGATTTTTTTTCCTGTTTTTTTTAGGTTTTGGATTACAGAAAAGTTGTAACTATGGTAATGGGGGTCACTAGTGCAGGGTGTCTGTGGTGGGGAAATGTGTGGGGAAGGATGCACAGGGTATGCCTCTGTGGAATATGAATATGTTCATGTGGTCATGTGTTATCTCAGTGGGTAGAGACTCACATAAATACCAACAAAAATAGTAAATTCCCATCCTGGCAAGTCCTGCAACAATATCTAATAGGGCGACAAGAATCTCTAGAGTGCATAGGCAGTACCTAGTAAAAGAAAATAGACCAATACACAAGACCAATATAAATCGTTGTACTTATTAACCTTGTTCTTGTAAAATGAAACTTAGCCTAGTAATATCTCTTACCTACAAGTTACCTCCTGAAAGCCTCCTTGTTGTTCAACTGTGACCTCTCTAAGCCAAACTCAGCAGATAAGTCACTGCCTTTACTCTGGCATGGGGCATGACTCCATGGACGGACCTCCCTGGTGCTGAGGGATTATTACCAAGTGCTAACTCATGATGCATTTAGAAAAAATCCTTGACCAACAGTGGGAAATATTAAATACAAAAAGTTTATAAGGCTAAGAGATTTCCAAGTGAGTTAGGAGGTCATTCCAAAGGTTACACTTATGCTTATCTCAGGAGAATTACACTGACTGCCACAGTAAACAAAGTCTCATGCAGTGGTTCTCCTGAAGTCTTTAGAGACATCTGGACACACTAGGCAGGGCAGACAACCCCAGGAAATAGGCACCCCATTGGTGGGCCTTACCTTGTAATATATGTAACCTATTTCCCCAATGTAACAGAGTTAGTCTTATTTACAATTTCTCTACTAATGGTTCTTCTGCCATGTTTATTTGAACCTGTAATTAGCACTATACTCATAAAATATATGTCCCAGAGACTTAAACCTTCAGTCTCTTCATATGCAGGTTAAGTCCTGAATCTCAGCAGAGTTGCAGCCACACCTACTCTCTAGTTCATCAGACTCACCCAGGACAGTGAATAAAAGGATGATGATGGACAGCATCCATCCCAAAATTCCATGAGTGTCTACAACTGCAAGCAGTACACTTCTATCCATCTACTCCCATGGGATCTAAGCCTGCTCTCAATCAGAAGCAAAGTGGGCAGCATCATTCCCAAATCCTCAAGACTGAGGAATGCACAAACATAAGTGGGCAATGCAACTGTGGGCCAAAGTAGACTTATTGCTAGTCTAATAATGGAAGAAATTGCAACATTGACATAAACAGAGACTCTGAGGTAAGGAGAAGGGGAGAATAGATAGAATATTGGGCATTTTTGGGACATTGGAATTGTTCAGCAGAACAATGGATACAATGGATACAGACCATTGTACATTTTGTCAAAACCTATAAAATGGCACAATGTAAAGTATTAACAATAATGTAGACTATAGACCATGGTTGATAGCAGTGCTTCAGTATTTCTTTATCAATTGTAACAAATGTGGCACACTAATGAAAGATGTTATTAATAGGAGAAAATGTGAGAGGAGGAAGTTGTGGAGTAGATGTGAATCCCCGATATTTTCAGTGTAACAATTCTGTAATTCAAAACTTCTTTAAATATGATATTTAAAAAAAGGACTCTGGGTTTTAAATGTTACATTTTATCTCATCTTTCCAGGGATAGAGGACAGATGTTTCTTATTAACCACAAAACATTTGAAATGATGTCTTCAGATATATTGTATCTTTAGTCCTATCATAGTATGATATCAGTTACTGTTTTTTTGTTTTAATGTCAAGAAATTTGAAGTCCAGAGAATGGTTCTTAAAATGACCTATTAATATGCTGCTAAAAGTAGCAAGTTGGGACAATTAAAACCTTAGAAGTTTCCTCAAACAGATGTCTGACATGATAATTTAACACCTCTAGTTTCATCTTAAATATACAGTCTTCTAATCTATTTATTCTAATCTGCATATTAACTTATATGCAGAGTTTAAAATATTACTTGGAAATACAAATGGATAGTTATATTTTCAGAAAAGTTTTAACGTCATTCTATCAGGGCTTATCTTTTTTCATATGTGAACATAAACAGGTAAAAGTAAGTTTATGATTTATCATATTTAGAACTGCTTGTGAAATGTTATATTTGTATACTCATGAATGCATAGACTGGTGTACAATAATCAAAGCTAACATTTATTATTTACTGTATTCCAGGCATTGTCCTAAGTGGTTTACATGTATTAATTTATTTTCCTTGAACAAGTAATATTATAATAATTATCAATTATTATTATTGTTGTTATTATTCTTTATTTACAAATGGGGAAACTGGGGCATATAATGGTAAAAAGTTGCCCAACTTTACTAAACTGATAATAGAAGAGTCTATTCTAAACCAGGTGGTCTGACTCAAGCATATGCTCTTAATAACTTTTCTGTACAATAAGAGACTATTCACTAATTTCTTACAGACTTCTCCCATCTATCCTGCAATTACTACCTAAATAATATCTCATTCCATAAATAGAGGGATGTGCAGCAAAAATAAAATATTAGAGAGAATATAAATAAAATTAAGAATTAAAAAATCAATAGAGAGAATTCACAAAACTTAAAGCTGGCATGTGGAAAGAGCAATTAAATTGAAAAAAATTTTTTTAGATAGACAAAAAAATGACAGAGGTTGCAAATGATTACAATTAGAAATGAAAGGGTTACAGTAATACCAACCCCACTGAAATAAAAAAAGACTGTAAGATGATACTATGGAAAACTGTATGCCAACAAATTAGATAACCAAGATGAAAGGGAAAAAACACAAACTACCTACAATGATTTAAGAAGAAATAGAAAATACCAAAAAACCAGTACCTAGTAAAGACATTGAATCAGGAATCAAAAACCTCTCCATAAAGAAAAGCCCAGGACCTGATGGCTTCATAGGCAGAATTTTAACAAACTATCCAGGGTGCATGAACACCAAATCTGCTCAAACTCTTCTAAAAAATTGAAAAGGAAGGAACAATTCTTATGTTATTTTATGAGTTTGTGACTGCTTCATGTTTTTTTATGAATCCAAAAAAACAAAATGTTATTTTTGAACTAATCCACTCTTTAGGGTATAAGACCCTTTTGATTGGACTATGTCAGAGATTTGACTCAGATTGAGTCTCTCTCCTCCTGCTGGGTCTTATATAAATGGAGACAAAGAGAGAGACATACAGGGAAAGGGAACTCTGCCATTCTAAGCCAGCCATGTGTGAGAGAGGGCTCTAGGTTTGCCTACATTTGCAGAAAGAGTAGCCCCCAGGCTCAGGTAGATAGGCCCAGGAGAGATGCCTGATTTCTCACAGCTGATCTTCAGAGAGAGTAGAGAGAGTCAGGCAGACTTGCCATCTTGCCTCACCATTTGATAGGACTACAGGTTCTGTCAGCAGACATCCTCTGGTTTGAAAGCATCTCTACTGATTCCTTATTTTGGATATTTCATGGCTTTGGAACTTTTAGGCTTTCCCCTAAATAAAATTCCCATTATAAATGCCAACCAATTTCTGGTACTTTGCATTGGTAGCCCTGTGGCAAACGATGACAGAGGTTAAGATCACCCTCATACTAAAGCCAGATAAAGATACCACAAGGAAGGAATATATTACAGACCAATACATCTTATGAATACAGATACAAAGATTTACAACAAAATACCAGCAATCCAAATCCAACAGCACATTAATACAATTACACACCATGATGAAGAAGTGGAATTTTTCCTGGGTATGCAAGGGTGGTTGAACATAAGAATGTCGATTAATGTTATATATCTCATTAACGGATGAAAGATAAAAGCCTCATTATTATCTCAATTGATGGAGAAAAGACATTTGTCAAATCCAGCATCCATTCTTGATAAAAACACTTGGAAAACTAAGAATAGAAGAAAACTTCTTAACATGATAAATGGCATGTATGAAAATCTCACAGCTCACATCCAAATAAGTGGTGAAAGACTGAAAGCTTTAGCTCTAAGATTGGGAACAAGACAAGGATTCCCATTGTCAACACTGTAATTCAGCATTGTACTAGAAATTCTTGCCAGAGAAATTAAACAAGAAAAAAGCAAAAGGCATCCGACTTGTAAATGAAGAAGCAAAACTTTCCCTATTTTCATATTACATGATCTTGTATACATAAAATCCTGAAAAATACATGACAAAGCTCCTAGAACTTAGAAATGAGTTCAGGAAAGTGGCAGGGTATGATATCAACACACAGAAATCTATAGTGTTTCTATATACAATCAATGAAAACTTGAAAGAAGAAATCAATAAAAGAATAGTATCACAGTAGTAAATAAAAGAACCAATTATATAGGTATAAGTCTAGCCAAGGGTGTAAAGGACTTCTCCACAGAAAACTACAAAACATTGCTAAAAGCTATCAAAATGACCTAAATAAATAGAAAGAAATTCTATGTTCATTGGTTTGAAGACTAAATATTGTTAAGCTGTCAATTCTACCCAAAATGATTTACAGATTTAACACAATCCCAATCAAAATTCAAACAACCTTCTTTACAGAAATGGAAACACCAGTCATCAAATTTATATGGAAAGATAAGGGTACAATTGGCTTTCTCAACAGCCAGTGCCATCTTAAAAAAGAATGAAGTGGGAAGACTCACACTTCCCAATCTTAAAACTTATTACAAAGCCACAGTAATCAAAACAGCAAGGTACTGGCACAAGGACAGACATATAGGCCAATGGAATCCAGTTGAGAGGCCAGAAATCAACCCTCTCACATTTATGACCAATCGATTTTTGACAAGTTTGCAAATACCATCCTATTTGGAAAGAGTAGTCTCTTCAACAAATGCTGCTGGCAAAAGTGGATCTCCATTTGCAAAAGAAAGTAAGTGAATCACTGCATTCCACCATATAAAAAATCAACTCTTAATGGATCAAAGATTTAAATATAAGAGACAGAACTGTAAAACTTCTAAAAGAAAACATAGGGAAGCATTTTCATGGACCTTGTGTTAGAAAATGGTTTCTCAGACTTTTCACCCAAAGCCCATGCAGTGAAAGAAAAAAATAAATAAATGCCACCTTGGCAAAATTAAAAAGTTTGTGCCTCAAAGGACTTTATTATGAAAGTAAAATGAACATTGGGAGAAAATATTTGTAAACCACTTATCCAATAAGAGTGTAATAAGCAGAATATATAAAGAAATCCTTCAACTCAACAATAATTAAAAAAAAACCCAAAATTTAGAAAATAGCCAAATTTGGCATTTCACCAGTGAAGATACACAAATATCCAACAAAAGAAATACACAAAAAGATGCTCAACATCATTAGCCATGAGGGAAATGGAAATCAAAATCACAATGAGATAACATTTCACATATTCTAGAATAGCTAATATTAAAATTGAAAATTGCAAGTTTGTTGGAGAGGATGTGGAAAAAAAGGAACACTCATTTGTTGCTGGTGGGAATGTAAAATGAAGCAGCTGTTGTGGAGGACAGTTTGGCAGTTCCTCAGAATGGTAAGTAAAGAATTTCCATATGACCTGGCAATCCCACTTTTAGGTGTATACCCAAAAGAATTGAATGCAGGGACTCAAACAGATATTCATACCGGCCTTAATCACAATTGACAAAAGAGAGAGCCATTCCATGTGTCCATCAGCCAATGAGTGGATAAACACAATGTGGTAAATACACCCATTGAAATATTATTTAGTCATAAAAAGGAATGAAGTTCTCATACATGTGATAACATTTATGAACCTTGAAGACATCATGTTGAGTGAAAATAACTGGACACAAAAGGACAAATATTGTATGATCTCACTAATATGAAATTATTAGCATAAGCAAGCTCTTAGATGCAGAACCTACAATATAGGCTATCAAAGGATGGGGTGGAGTAGGGAATAGGGAGTTAAGGCTTAAAATATACAGAGTTTCTATTTTGGACAATGGAAATATTTTGGTAATGGGAGGTAGTGATTGTAGCACAATATTATGAATATGATTACTAGCACTGAATTATATATTTGAATGTGGTTAAAATGGGAAATTTTAAGTTGTATATATGTTTCTATAATAAAAAATAAATAAAAAAACTCATGGTACTATGAAACAATAACAGTGAACCCTAAGTTAAACCATGGACTATAGCTAAAAATAATAATATTTACAAATATTTTATTAAGTGGATGCAGATTAAATGGAGTTCTGAGGATATTTGCTCTCCTGGTCACTCATATCTATGAATTGTTTCCACTCATTAAATGCTTGATCAAATGCTTATCATTATGCTTCTAATTTATTCCATGTCTTCTCACCTTTTTATTGCCCAAGAACCACATTAGCTTAAGGCAATTGTCTGTCATAGACCTTTCCTTAATATTTTGTAATAGTAAAGACAGAATTGAAATACAACAGAGAATGAGAAATGATATAGAATACTTGGTTCCTAAAAGTTCTTTAGGCATTCCCTCCACGAGAAATTTCACATTGGACATCACTGTTCTAAGGTTCCAACCTGCCACCACATTGAAAGACTCTCTCCTCTTTCATGGGAGATCTCTTCCTAAACGTTTCCTCCTTTACATTTCAGCCTTCTAAAAATCTCCATTGCTTTAGTATATTAGCAACACAGAGCTCAATCCCCAAAGCTCATTCTGTACTTTGAGGCCCATTTTTGCATGTCCAGATTCCATTTAGACATTCTTCTGAAAAATTGCTATCTACGATGATCATTATCCCTTGCTCTATTAGGAACAGGATGGAGATTGTAAATACATTTTTCTCCTAACTTAGAACAGATCATATTTTTTTTTTTAGTCAAAACGAAACTGCTTCTTTTAACAAGTAAGAGGATTAAAAGGGTCTGTAGGAAATTTGTTCACTTTTTGTCCTTTATGCTAACTTTTGGGAATTGTGTGCTTTTCTTTTACCTTCTTTGCATATATGTATGGGATTATATTAAGTATTTTATGGTTGTTTTTATGTAGTTTGTATTGTTATAGTGCTTTATAGTTTGTAAAATGTGCTAACCTACATTATTCCATGTGAATCTCATTAAAAAGTCTGTAGAATAGTTTAGAGAAGATGATTGTTCTAAATGAGGAAATTGAGGCAGGAAACATTAATGCATTAAAAATCAGAACTAGTGTTGAAGAGGGGGAGGGAGTGGGGCATATGGAAATCCCTTATATTTTTTATATAATAGAAAACTTCTTTAAAAATGTTTTAAAAATTTAAAATGTCCTTATAACAGAAGAATCTGTGAAGTATACTTTGGGAGGCAGTTTCACAGAAGTGTACAAACCTAGAGTCTGGCTTTACTATTTATAATTGCATGATCTTAGACAAGCTATAAAACCTCCCCATGTTGGCACTTTGTTGTCTGTCATTTGAGAATATTAATATGTTTAGAATGGCTGTAAAGATTGAGTTAACATCAATAAAGTGCTTTGAAAAAGTTGTGATACATAATAAGCATTATATAAATGTTAAGTGTTATACATATGCTGAAAAATAGTTGTGTGTTCTAATTTTAGCAGGTCTAATTTCTGTATTAATCCATGAGAACTGTATAGTATTTATTGTAACTGGAAATACCAAAGAAAACCACTTGAAATCTGTTCAATAGCTCAAGCATCCCTTGTTTACTCCCTGGGTAAAATCCTTCAAGAGCCCTTCATTGTCCTCAGGGTAAAATCTTAACTCTGTGCCTGAGTACAGAGCTCTCAATGATTTGGTTCTGGCCCACCTCTTCTACTACTACCCCACTTCCCCACCTCCTGCTCTCTAGGCTCCTGTGGTGAATTATACTCAGTGCCTTCCATTCTGTGTTCAGTCAGAAATGCACTCCCTTCCTTCCCTTGGATAATTTGCTCTTTATGCCTAGGTCTATACAGTTAGCCATTTTCCAGATTCCCCCAAGATTGTGTGCCCATCTTATTCTAGTTGTAGCATATCACAGTGAACTGCAGTTGTGTTTTTACTTAACTGTAACTTTCTGATATTTGACCAAAGTAGAAATCCCAGTAAAAAGTAGAGTTTAAACATGGATGAACCTTGAAGACATCATATTGAGTGAAAGGACAAATAGTATATGGTGTCACTATTTGAAATAATTAGAATAAGCAAAGTCATTGACTCAGAAACTAGAATACAGATTACCAGGGACCAGGGAGGGCATAGGGAATGGCCCTATGTGCCAAATAATGCTTAATTAATTAATTAATGCTTAACTGGTATAAAGTTACTGTTTGTAGTGATAGGAAAGTTTTGGTAATGGATGGTGGTGGGGGTAGCACAACATTGTGAATGTAATTAACAGCACTGTATTATGTTTTTGAGTATGGTTAAAAGGGGAAACTTTAGGTTGCATTTATATTACTAGAATAGAAAGTAAAAAAAGAACAACATAGGAGTGTAAAACCCAAAGAGTGAACCTAATTGTAAACTATGGACTATAGTTAGTAGTATAATTATAATAATATTGTTTCAACAATTGTAACAAAGTTACCACACTAATGCAAAGTGTTAAAAATAGGGAAAGCTGCATGTGTATGTGGGGGAGCGGTGTATGTGGGAACTATGTATTTTCTGCTTGATGATTTTTCTGTAAACCTACAACTGTACTAATAAAAAAAACAACTAGAGAAACTAAATTTAATTTCAATTTATTTAGGCTTCTGTCATGAAAGATGGAAAAATTGTGTTTAACTTTTGATACATTTCCATCTGCCTTAATTTTTTCATAAATTATTTTATTTTGCTCTTAAATGAAATTTACTAACACCAAAAACATAGAAGATATATTATATATGAGGTATTGATTGATGAATTAATATGTGTGTTTAAAAAGAGTAGAGTTTAACCAGAGAAAAATTCTCTTCTGAACTGAGAATTCCCTACTGACAGATGTAGTATGACTTGCTGACCAAAGCAAGTTTTAATTCTATGAAATTTGCCAGTAGAATATCTCATTTTGCATGTACCAAAGCATCACTATGGCTTAATCTTTGTCTGTATGTAAGTTCATTGAGAGCCAGCCCATATCCTGATACTCCTTATCCATAAAGTATGTTATACTCCATTAATTTAAGTTTAAGTAATGAATATTATTTAGTAGCTTTTAGTTTCTTTAAAATCATTGCTTTTAACCACATCCAGTCTTACCTTATTGAGGTTTTGCTGGTAGAGCCAATATAGTTCTTTTCTGAAATCCATTAACAGAGTGTAGAATCTTTACTATTTTAGTGTCTCTTCCAAAATGAAAAGTTGCCAACTGAAAGATTTGTATATGATTTGCTAATCAAAACAAGTGAATACCAAGAAATTTGGCAATAGCATATTTATTTTAAATTTATCAAAATTATTGGAGTGAAGAAAATTCTTCTGAGGTTAGCAAGGCAGTAGAAAAAAAAATAGTCCATATCCTGTGGGCACTATTTCTTTATGATTTAAGCAACTTCTGCTTTTACTCCCTTTCTTAAAATAAACTTTCACAATTCTGGTGACTTGAGCTAATATCAGCCAGCATAAAATAGATTTATCTGGTTTAAGTATGACTTAATTTTACCTGTAGAAAAACAATGAATAGAAAACATCTGTTTCTTAATGGTTTAAATTTCATGGGATGAATGGGGTGAATTTACTCTTTCATTTGTTCTAGACTTTCTGGATTATTTTGACTGTCACTTAGTCAGTGGGGCACTTTAAATTTACAACTTGGTAAAAATTCTTAATCCTGTAGGAAAAGGAGCAGGGAAATGGGTATCACCAATAACATAAATAGAATAGCATCAAAAATAGATTTATAGTGGAGAAAGTTTAAAATGTAATGATGGATGACTTTTTAAGAATGGTTTTGTTAGTGTCTTATTAGTGTATTTTTTTTCCCTCTTGTTAGTGTGTTTAATTCACTTTGGAATGTATGCATGTGGATTCAGTTTCTAATTTTTCCTCTTAATAATATTGTTTAGCAATCTTCTCTTGGGTTCCCCTTAGATTTTAGGAGATGGAAGCATTATTGTTTCATGACTCATGGTGTCTTTTTGTTTTATGTTATGAAAATATTTTTATTTACTCTAACATTAATAAAAATATCAAAAATATCAAAGGGTTAATATTGGATTTTTCTCAGGTATAAGACATATTGAATTGATTCATGCTCTAGATTGGAGGAATGATAAAACTGCTATGAAGACTGTTACCACATGATCTCTTTTAATTCTCACAACAACACTGTGAGATGGATAGTATTATTCCAGTTTTACTGGTGGGAAATTGAGTTTGGGAGAAGTTAAGTAACTTGCACTAGTTCACACAACTAATAAGCTGACAGGATACAAACCACATGTGTCTAGTGCTGACATCCTTGTTTGTACCCGTTATGTTAGAAATATTTATCTAAAGCTACTTATTAATATGATTTCTGTTATATTTATACATGTTAACTTTCAAAGAAGGAATCATGATATTTTATTTACAATTCATATGTTTTATGAGAAAATCAATTAACATAAGGCTAATATAAATATAAACACCATATAAGCAGACATGGAAACACATATCAAGAAAATCTAACCGAAAAATGCCGATGCAATTGAATACAAAACTTAAGTAGAAAGCTTAAATATAAGCATTCGGAAAAACAGCTCTCATTTCTTGGTAGAAAACCTGGCAATTCATCAGGGAAAAAGCATTTTTTCCTGTCTCCAGCGTTTGAGAGAGGCTGGTCACAGTGGTGATTGTGTTGAGGAATTGAATGATCATGACATTAACAATATTTTTAATGATTTTTGAAATATGTCAAACTGATTTTCATCTGATAAGTCTGTATATAAATCATTATTGAAAATCAAGAACATAATGTTAGTAGTGGTTTTCAAACTCATTGTTTTTAAGTGGCAGAAACTCTCACTCCAAAGAAATCACTAAGGAAGCCCAATACATAAAGCAGATGACAACAGGGCTAAAGTTTTCCTGGCTATACTTTTGCCACCTCTTTTCCTTCATCTGCTTATGCTTCTGGGATCTCGCTTCTTCAGAACGCTATGAGGTACTGTAAGCTTGGTTGGAAAACCAGTGTTTTAAATATAAAAGGAATGTTATAGAGAAGATCAGTGTGATATGATCTTGATCTGTAGCTTTCTAACAATCTAGCTGAAAAGCAAATTATAATATGTGGTAAAGTTTGCTTGGAAATAATGGTTCCTAACTCGGGTGCTTATCAGAGCCAACCTCAGAACTTTGTAAAACAGATTATGTCTTCCCACTTTAAACTCACTAAACCAAAGTTTATTAAAGTAAGGCCTGTGGAAATTTATGTATTTAGACTCTAGGAATCTGCAGTTTTAGATCATGCATAGAAAATTCTGATTTTCATCCTTGTTAAGAACAGAGCAACTCAAAGTGGAATCCCCGAACTGCTGAAAGTCTGCAATGACATAAAATACAAAGATTAAAGTACTAAACTTAGCCTTTTTCTTCTTCTTTTTTCTTTTATTAAAGTTAATAGATCACAAGGAACGTTATATTGAAAAACATAAAAAAAAAAAATAAGAGGTTCCCATATAACCTACTCCCCACTCCCCACCTCATCATTTTTGTAAATTGTATTTTTTGAAGATATATACATCACAAAAAAAATTACATTAAAAAAATATAAGCGATTCCTGTATATTCCCCACTCCCCCACCCTACTCCTCCCACACCAACTTAGCTTGTTATTTCAAGTTGACGTTGCTACAGCAATCTAAGTGTGTGACAGGAAGACTCATCTCACTGACAAACTATAGCCCAGTGATACTGCTGTTTAAACTTGGATTAAGTAGGCATAAGAATCATGTGGGGGATAAGGAAGCTTACCAAAATGCAGTCTCCTAGGTTCCACCTAATATTCTAATTTTGCATGTGTTAGAAGGAATGAGTTCATATATGTCCCTAAGTGCCAAATGTTAACTCAGATCATTATCTCCTAAGAGAGTCTACTTAGGATATATAGAGGACTATTATACAAGTAATATAAATCCCAGGAAGTTTCTACTCTCAGGACTAAGCTCTTAGAAGTTTAAGCAATAAGAAAGAAATTTCCTGTTTAATTTACTGATGTATCCCCAGGGCCTAGAACAGTTCTTGATGCTTAAGTAGATACTCAGTAAATATCTGTTGAATGAATGAATGAACTCTCACAGCAGGTGTTAAATTCCATAGAACTTGAGTAGAAGTTAAGGTAATGAGTTGGTATTTTTCTCAATTGATTACATATTAAATATATTAAAATTGTATTATGCTGCAAGTGATAGAAAAACTGTCCAAACAGTGGCTTAAAAATAGAAGTTAATTATTTTTCATGGATAAGAAAAAAGTTTCAGGGTACATGTCTGGTGGTTTGGGTTCAGTGGCTTAATGATGTCAAGCCTGGAATCATTATGAATTTTTTGGCCTTACTCCCTTGTTTATTGTCTCATGATTGCAAAAAAATGCTGATGCATCTCCAAGTATCAAAACCAGTTCATTGCAAGAAGGAGGAGGGAAGGAGAAGCAATAAGAACCATGTCAGCTGCATTTTTCCTTTGACCAGGATAACAAAACTGTCCCAGGAACTGGCAAGCAGATTTCTGCTTATACTGCATTGGCCAGAGTTATGTAACAAGTCTTCAGGGCTCAGTGGAGGCTAAGATAATAGAAACACAATTACCATTACTTTCTAAAGCCAGTCATGATCGGTCGTCTGACTTTGGACACATTTCCTCTCCAAACAAAACTGATATTCTGATATCAGGGAGGATGAAGGGTGCAAGTCTTAGTAGCCATAAAACAGTGACTGCCACAAATAGGACAGAAAAGATGAAAGTGATTTTAATATTTTATATTTCTTTTCCCCTGTAACTGTTATGTTAAGAGTACATAGAGACAGATACTGAGGTTATATTTTGACCAAAAATAGAACATAGATACCAGGTTCGCTGGGCAAAAATGATTGCTGTTAAGTCATCAATCTTTTAGATAAATAAATTAGGGTATTGAAAATATAGACTTAAAGATACCTTGCTAATGCTGTTGTCTACTTTGAGATGCATAATTAAAGCTAGGTACTAAATGTTTATGTGCAATAACTTAAAAAATATTTGGCACAGTATTTCTAAGTACTTTTGTCTGGATTGCTTTATATTTTAACTAATTTTTGATGACAAAATTTCCTTGTAATATCGTTTTTGTTTTTCTGTTTTCTATACAGATAAAAACAAACAATCTTTATGCAGGGTTTCTATCAGAATTACAGTTTAACTAAGCTGTAAGACATATGAGGATAAATACTCATGTTGTCAGCAAAAAGCTAGGTCATTTCTCATTTTATCAAAAGGGCTACCGGGTCACCCAATTGTTTGCTCATTTTTGTTAATGCTGTCACCTGAAAATACAGACTGTATGTATGTGTACGTTTCTGTCAGCTTCAGTGAATGTTTAGATATAATCATCATCTATCCTACCCAGAAGACTGCAAAGCTAATGATTATATAGATTGTTTTGCAGTTTGGTATATTTCAATCAAGCATTAAGGGCAATTAGGGACTAGGGTAAGGACTCATTCAAAACAAAGAATCAGCTTCACATATATTTTCTGTTTCATTTGAAGTGTTTTTACGTGGTTTTTGGCATTTAAGGACAAAATATGTTTGGACAAATGCATGTCTTATGATAGCTGGCTTGCCCCAATTAACATGCCAAAAGCAAAATGAATATAAATTAAAAAAAAAATAATAGGGTTCATCATTACTTTGTTGCTTACTGTTATGTTTTCTGCAATCGTGTAACTTACTGTTGGAAGTTCAATAGTGAGTTGTGATCCCCCCAGGAAAAACTAAAGTCTATTCTACTTAGATTAACATAAATGAAGTTTTCTACATTTTGCACAGTACTATTAGAGCATTGTGGTGGATGCTAGGTGTTTTTAAACATACCATTTGTGACTCAGTAATTTAATGAAACTCATTGAAATATAGGATTTAAGAGTTGCAAGGGTGTGAACTTTTGCGTTCAGCAATCCTAAAACTGGCACAAGTGTAATAATGTATAGGCAAAGGAAAGACTTTTGTAGTTAGAGAGACTTGGGTTTTGATTTCACCTATGTGTACGTTAGCTCCAGGACCTTGGGCCATTGGCCTATTTAGTTTTTCTCATCTTTAATTTCCTTATCTCAAAAATGAGGAAAATAGCATTTATATTAAAGAATAATTGTTAGGGTTAGGTGAGACAAAATAGGTTAAGTACAGGCACATATAAGTTTGTTGGTCTCAATCACTGATTTTACAGACAAGAGAAATAATTTCTGCAAGGTCATATTGTAGCAAAACCACAATAGGATTCATGAATCATTCTAAAAGTGAATTGTGAATAAGCATGTTTATCCCAGGTGTTGAGGACTTAGAACATTTTATTTTTAAAAGGAATAACGTCATACCTAATCTCTAAATACAGTGGTGTGGAACTAAACATGGATTTAGTGAGAGTATTCTGTGATGTGAATATTTTCAAGCCTGTTAGTTATCCAATGCTGATTTTTCTCTTTAGAATAACAGCAGTGTGTGAGACTTGAGAAGTTTGGTTACCACATCTGTCAGGGTAGCCATAGCAAATCATTTGATATTCCTTTTTTCATGTTGTGTGTCCTATGAATATAGCAGTCTGCTCATTAGGCATAATTTAGCTGTCCCTGGATTTCGGTGTTAGCTTTGCCTAAACACTTTATACAGACTAAATGGTGATATCAATTCTGAATTCCTCTTTGACATTTCCCTTGATTTACAATTTTAACATGCATTAACAACACAAAACCTTAGTATCCGTTTCTGATTATGTTTCCATCACAGTGGTATGTTTCATGATATGCACATGTTAATGCCTACTTTTCAAAAAACAGTGGCTAAACTTCTTTGTTTATGATGAGGATGATAAATAATTTGAAACAATATGAACAAAAAGAAACAAAAAATCCAGAATGAACAAAACAAGAAAGTCTTTTGAGACAATGAAAGGCAAGCATTGTCTTCGCAAGTTAACAATTAAGCAATACATATTAAGATTGAAGGGGCAACAAAAATCATCTACCTTATAATCACTTTACAGATAAAGAATAGGAGAGGTTAAGCTCAGTGGGGAATGTCACTGGAACTGTGTGGGTAGAATTTGGAGGCATCAAGACATGAAGGAACAGGAGTAGATCTGAAAGGAGAGGGAGTGGAGTCTGTTTTCAAACTATGCCACTTACCAGTTGTATAAGTTAGGTTGTCTTCCCCGGCAAATAATAACAAATCACTTCCCCATTAATAACAAATCACTTCCCCGCTAGATTAAGAAACAAGAAAATTGATTTTTTTTCCACATGAAAGCAAGTCCTAGGAGAGGCAGGTTTCAATTTTAGATAAGTTAGTTAGCAGTCTTGGGCTATAATTTGGAACTAGCTTCTTCCCCTCCCTTCACTTTACTACTCTTATAGGCTCTGCTCTCCAGTTGGTTTTCCTAGTTTTCTCTAGATGGCTCCATTTGTTCCATGAAATACGTCTATACAGTGACTTCTAAGGCAGCCAGGAGCTTTCTCTTCTTAGAAACCTCCCTTTCGTTATCGATCCCCTTTATAGCTCATTGGACAGAACTGAATCAATCCTGAATGGAATATGAATGCACCTGAAATATATTCAATATTGTTAAAATGTGGCAATAGAGGGAGGAAAATTCCTGAATGAAATTGGGGAAGAAAATATTGTCCAAATCTGTAAGGTCTTATGATAAAGGCCGTGGGCACTAATACAAGGTTTGAAGTGGGAGGTTGATATGATTATATTCATAACTTGGAAGGAGCTCTCTGGTTGCAATATTTGAAAAAAATTGTTGATCATTTCTCCCTACTGAGAAACCAGCTAGTAGATTTTTCAGGTAAAAAATTATGACAGGGATTTTGCTGAGGTAATTATGCTGTGGAATGAAACAAAGCAGGCAGCTTAGAGAAGTAAATACAGGATATAGTTAGAATCTGTGGGATTTGGTCACTGATTTAATTTGGGGGTGAAAGTAAAGACAAGGATGACTCATAGCTTTCTAGTTTGAGCAACTAGTTCTATGGCATTGCATTAACTGAAAATGGAAATACAGAAGGAGGATTTTTTTTCTTGTAAAGGGGAAAAAGACTTCATTCATTTTAGGAGAGGCTAAATTGGCATGGCTGCATGCCATATATGTGTTCATCACCAGTGAGGAGTTTTATAAATTGATATGAGTTCCAAGAGAAAGTTGACTAGATATGTGGATTTTGGATTACCATTTAGATTGTAACTGAAGTTTGAAACTACTTGAGCTCTTCCTCTACAAGGGCCGTTAAATAGGAATATATGTTAATATCACCTTTAAAGTCAACCAACCAAACAACAGCAACAAAATGTGAATATATGGTGAATCTACTTAAGATAGTATGATTCAGTAAAATTCAGCAAGTGTGTTCTAAGGCCAAGACATTTGTTTGTTCAAAAATTACTTTTTTTATTCTGATGTTAATTCCTGGTCCAGAATCATTGGTTTAGAGTGAGAAGTGAAGTCAGCGTACGCAAATACAGAGTATTCATCAAAGTCAAGGTTTGAAGGGTGCTAGAGGAAATAAACCTTGTAAAGAGAACATGATGAAGTAGCCAAGGAGGTAGAAGAAAAATGAAGAAATATATGTATTTGAAAATAAAAGATGACAGTATTTGTAGATGGAGGTTAAGGCCAAGTGATGCCACAAGATAAGACAAATTAGGAACTCAGAGCTATATGATTATCACTAGTAACCTTGGTGAAGAGTGTAGAATAGTGGGAGTTGAAATGAGATTGCAAGTAGTGAGGATTGAGGAAATAGAAACCCATTCAATCATTTGAATTAAGAAGAGGGCATTAGCTGGAAGTTAACATACAGTTTATTTTAAAGTATATTTTATTTAAAATTTTACAGACTATTTTGCGGTTACTAGGTGAGGGAACTAATTATCCAAAGATAGCAGGTTTGTTAGGTAATGTTGAGGTCCCATTTGAGGACACTTATTTATCCGTGGTTCTGTCATTTTTCTTCAGCAAGGTTCAGCAGCCCTGGTTCATGGACAAAATGTTATTCATTTGTGATTAGAATTTAGCTCACTGTCTTTGAATGTAATTAGGGGTAAGTGGCTGTAATCAAGGAATTCTTATTTCCGACCTTAACTGGGGGGCTTGGGTCCAAGAAACAGTGAGCAGGGTTCATAGTCCTGTACAAAAGTCTCAGGTATTAATTTATACTTCATCTAATCCTACTATCCCTTATGAGGCTCTTACTGGAGTAAGAGTGTTCTTGTCAGTGTTCTTGCTGTGCCCATAGGTTTGTTGAGATGATTAAACGAAAGAACATAAATAAATTGCCTAGTAGAGAACCTCACATATAATGGGTTTCATAAACTCCTTACTCCAAAATCTCCTCTATTCATTCTTCTTTTTCTAAAAAAAAAATTGTACATTTAGGTTGCTCAAAATTCAGAAAGAAATGACTACTCTCACATTCAGTGTCCATGGCAATACAGTTGGTTATGGATCCTTACCTTCAAGTCAGGAGCTGCCAGAAATATACCTAGCACTTTTAAATATACAATATTTTTTTACTAAATTTGCAAATATAGCTTTCCAATGGGAAACACATGTCCTCTTTCTCTACATTTTTTTTTCGATTTTTTTTGATTGTTCTTTGTTCCCTGCAGCAGTTGTCAAATTATAAAAATTAGCCTTGAAGCAAGAAATCACATCTGTGTTGAATGGCATGAGGGAGAGAGGCTGGATAGCAATATATCTGAAGTTTGTTCCCACAGATTAATAAAATGTGTGCTGTAACTGAATCCATTAGCTTTTTAAAATGTTACTTTTAAAATATTATTAAATAAACAAGTGTCTATCAAAAGTCTGCTATATGCATAAAGGTGCAATGGACACAACCAATCCAGTGTCCACATAGAAGAGGTGGCATTGGATTGGGAAAAGTGGACATAATGGACAAAGGGTATGGGGAAAGGCAGGAAGAGATGAGAGGTGGAGGCGTCTTCGGGACATGGAGCTGCCCTGGATGGTGCTTCAGAGGTAATCACCGGACATTGTAAATCCTCACAGGGCCTACTTGATGGAATAGAGGAGAGTATGGGCCATGATGTGAACCAATGTATATGAGGTGCAGAGGTGCCCAAAGATGTACTTACCAAATCCAATGGATGTGTCATGATGATGGGAACGAGTGTTGTTGGGGGGGGGGAGAGGGGGGGTGGGGGGGTGGAGTTGAATGGGACCTCACATATATATTTTTAATGTAATATTATTACAAAGTCAATAAAAAATAAAAAAAAAAAAAAAGTCTGCTATATGCAATGGGATTTTGATTCAATACCTTTAGAGGAAGGTATACCATCTGACCTGCCACCATCCAGATTATTCTCTCTTTATATTGTGGTCCACTTGGCATTATAATTGCATTTGATTATTAATGTGAAGATTGTGGCATAAAAGAAACAATATAAGAGTAAGAATATTGTGGTAGATTGAATTATATACGAATTATATACCCCAAAATAAGATGTGTTCTTCATTGTAATCCTTGACTCCGTTAATGTGAGCTCATTATAAATAGGACATTTAGAAGATGTTATTTTTAGTTTTGTCCCAATAGAGGCAAAGCAGTTCTGAATCTGTACTACTATCCAGTTAAGCTGAAGAAATCTGGATGCAGTGAGTCAGAGAAGGCCATACAGTTAGCAGGAATCTGAAAGCAGACACAAGGAAAGAGACCGTCATGTAATGGGACACAAGGAGCAAAATCACCATGTAATGGGGGGCAGAGATGCAAGCCAAGAAATCCCAAGGTGCCAGAATACTACAGACTTTGGGGAGAAAGCATGGCCATGATAAACTTTGATTTTGGATTTTTAGCTGTGAAACCATGAATTCATATTTTCTCATTTAAACCAACCAATGTGTGATATCTCTGTCAGTAACATGGCGGACTAAGACAAATTTATCTTCTGGCTCACTTCTTCACTTTCACATCAAGAATCACAATCACACTTTCTCTCAAGGGCTTATCCACTGACACAGCTGGAATAAAGTGCCTCAAGCTGTCTTTTGACTCATCAAAGTTTCAGAACACATTGTATACATGACTTTTTCCTGGAGAACTCAATTCAAATTCTTCTAATCATTTTGTGACTAACATTAGCAAGATGTTATGAAGAAAGCAATGGGGTCAAAGTGATACATACAAAGATATACAGGTTTGAAAGTTAGAATAATTGAAAAGTATATTTGCATTAGTAACTAAAATAAGTCTCTAATTGTTAGAATATGTGAGGCTGAGGATTTAGGAGTCTTCTTACAGATATTCCACTTTTTTCATTCTGTCCTCTCTTTGCTCTCCTTGAATCCTAACAAAAATGAGTTAGTAACTCTCAGCCTTTTTCTCCAAGCAAATTCGTTAAATGCTTTTTTCTGTTCATGAAAATATTGAAAATTATTAATGTATAGTAATAAAATTAAAGTATACTTAAGTCTAGTTATATATAATTTGCAATTTGGTTGAACAGCTTAGTGACTTTTACTTATTAAAAGTTTCCTGTGTTAGTGAGATTTTTCCCCTGAATAATAGCTATTAGAATTTGCAATAGACTAAAAACTCATTGACCCCTGTAAAGTTATTTTTCCTGAAGAATTAGTCTTCTTAATTACTGGCTAGAATACCAACCAATATGCCTATCTTGATTGTAATTGTACCGTGGCTTGGGAAAATGACCTTGAAAGCTGTCTCTCAGTTTAGTAGTGTGATTTTATTTTAAAATACAAATTATAGAATAAAAACATTTTCCATAAAATTTCTGATATCTAATGAATGTCTTCCAGCGTAACTCTGTGGTATCAAACATTTCCTCTAATTATATTCATTAGAGGCTTCTCCCGGACAAGTTTTAATTAAGTTGTACAATGAAGATCAATACTCATTTTGTATTCATTGTAATTTACAACAAGCATATATACTGTTCAGAACAATTTAATTACTGTAATTGTACCACAGAAGATACTTAGTGACTGTGCCACTCTCCTGCCAAAAATCACCCCCTTTTTAAATTCAGTAATGAAATTGGGAAATGAACTTCTGAACATTCACATTTATTTAACCCCTCTGTCTTAACTTCTGGTTGCTATGTAATTAGCTTAAGTAGTTTTGGAAATGGAAGCATTAACAAGATGAATGACATAGTGCTTTTTCACACACATCATCATGAAAGTTGAGGAATTTTTAGAGTATAAATAAGAGCATATGAAATAATCGATATTTTGTTTATATGAAAAATAATCCAGGAGTGTTGGTTGGTCAAGATACTTTATTTTTAAATTTCCCTAAATAAGAGTAAAATTATTTTATTATTTTATTTCATAAGAGAATAGTATATTTTGGTTCCAAAGGAATACATCTCCATATGCTCTTTTCTGTTAATGAAAACCATGTTACTGGTACACCCTACAAAGAAATGTGAAAGTAGAGCATTTCTAGTAATATTAATAAGAATATGTCAGGATTTCTCAACCCTGGCTCTAGTGACATTTTGGACCATATAAATCTTGTTGTGGGAGATTTTGCTGTGCAGTGCAGGATGTTTTGTAGCATACTTAGCCTCTACCCACTAAGTGCCAGTAGCAACCACTGCTCCCTTCACCAAGTTGTGACAACCAAAACTGTTTCCTTACATTGCCACATGTCCATGTTGTATAGCACTCTTCTTTGCTAATTTATCCTCACCCTCTGGTTCTATCCACTTATTCCATGCATGATTCAGTCCTAAGACAAGCAGCTTTTGAGCACTTCTAAATGCAGCCTATGTACATAGGCATAACTTATCGTGGGCCTTCCATTAAGACACCAATACAATTCTGTGTATTCAATATTTTAGAGATAGAAACTGAGTGGAAATGGACTATTAATTAATAATTTTTTACCCAGATTTAGAAAATGGGTGGTCAGGGATGTTATCCTGGAAAAGGTACTTCCTGAAATATGTTTAAAAGGATAAACGAAGAGTTTGCAACTGGGAAAAGGAGATGGATATTTGATAAACTTAAAACAGTACGAATAAGTATTAGAGGTAGTTCTTTGTGTGTGTATGTGTATATGTGTACATGTATGAAACTGCATTAATTTTCACTGCAGCATGAAAGCCCAATTTACTCTGTACTTAATGAACAAATTTATAATAGGCTTATCTGCAAAATATTGCCTGAAACACTTAAATTTACTTTTTTCCCTTAATTTTCAATTCAGTAAAGGTATATGGAAATGTCTTCTTTACATTGTGAATTTTATGAAATCCCCAGTTTCCTGGAGAAAAGAATTTTACACAATAGAGGGAAGTGACATACATCTATATTCCTGCAAACTTTCTTAACCATTTATCTGAAGAACGTTTTGACTAGATCTTATAAGTAAGATAATATAGATTTCTATTGTAGTTATTTTCACATGTTTTATCATATATTACAGCATTAAAAACTCCCATTAAATTCTATAAACAGCCATATAATATTGGAGGTCATTAACATAATTTCACACATACATATATTTCAAGGCAAAATGATAAAAATTCATGATTATAGTTAACTCAAGTGAGGGTAACTAAATGTTGGGAAGACATCTGGAATTATATTGATAATGAATATTTTGAGATGCACATATTATTAAGAGGTCTACAAGGAACGTTGTGTTTCTCATGGCAGGTTTTGAAATCTTAAATTTCCTCTGTTCCCCACAATTAATTTCAATTTAACCGCCATCGTAATAGAACTCACTTAGTTTGCTGCCTTGCTCCACTTTATCTAGTCTTTACAGATATGCTGCTGCTCAATATCAAAGGTGAATCAAATGAATCATTAAAATGAATAAACATAACAATTTGGGTTTTATAATCCCCTGGTATTTAGTCATGTCTAGACATAGACCTAGTGTCCCAGAAAAAAGCTAAAAGGAGGGCAAGGACATTTAAGTTTAATGCAGCCTTATTCCCATGGAAACCAGAAAAGCCAACAATAGAGTAAAGAGGCAAGAGTATGAATCTAACTGAAAATTAGATTTAGTGGAGTGACTGCTAGAATTTTCAAGGTCGTTGGGTATTGGGACAGATTTTATTTGTTTGGTTTGGTTTTTGTTGTTTTAAACAATAGTTTTTCAGGTAGAGTATTATTTCCTTAAGAAATTAACTCCATTATTTATTTTATTATTCTCTAAAGCCAGTATGATGTGAGTAGCCTAAAAATGATGCAAACATTATGTAAACATGCAATTTTATAGTTTAGAAGCCCAGAACTTAGATAGGGTAATAGACAAGTTATTGAGTAAAAATATACATATTTTGACACAGGTAATCAGTACATGTCTGTTTGTTTTGTAAATTTTAAGTTGTTGGTGTATCTTATTGTTATGGTGGACTGGTAACTTGAATGTAGCTTAAGGAATTACCTCTGACCCCAGTGATAACTCTGTTGGCTCCCTTCTGAGTCCATACTTCATGCCCTTGCAAAATGGTTTGGTAGGTAGATCCATTTGCGTTAGCTTGGAAAGGTAATGTTCTTTGTTCCAGGTCTAACATATTTTGACAAGACAGGACACTTGAAGCTAGTTTGATTTCTCCAGGACAGTGGATGAACTTGTTGAAATGTAAAACCTATATGTGTGCATGTGTTTGTACATACATAGCCAAAGCTTCCTTTTGTCCGGCTGGTATTCATAATTGCATCTTAAGAGTTATCTTTTATCTTAGGATTTCCAGCAGTGATTTAGGGCTACTTCAAAAAACATAGTTCTGCATGAAGCACATTTCATACTACGGTCACCTCTAAATAGAGGTATTTTTGGGGAATGCAATGGACCCTTAACATAGCAACAGCCCCAAGAGCTGCTGTAATTTCCTTGTCTTGGTTAAGGGTGTGTAGATTTATTTCTTAATTAAACTTGCAATTTGGATTACAGATTTAAGTTAATACCACGAAAATGTTATAAGCTTGGGAATTGTTTATTGCTGTTTAATGTAAATTATTTGTTAATTGCTTCATAACAGCTTTCTACAATAAAATACAGCACATTTGGCCACAATTTTATGGCTGTAGCTTAATTCCAAGACTTACCTCCTTTTAAAAGGGATCATGGGCCTTTCTTTTTTGTGGGTCTTCTTTTTTTATTTTTCTTCTTATTAATTTTTTCCCTTTATTCTTGATTGGCCAAAAAACCCAAAACTTTCAGGATAATGATTCATTTGTATGTTTTTGGCTGTAATTGTTTCCCAATATTTGTTCAAAATTGCTTGTTCTTTTATATCTGAATAACTTTTTTCTTTTTAAAATTGTACCACTTACATAATTGTATTAGATGCTTAATCTAAATTCTCGAAGCTATATGCACTTCCAAAATTAGTGATGTATTTTTATGTATTTCACTCAGTTTTGTAATTTTTCTCTTTCAGTGAATTTATTGGATTCACGTACTGTCATGGGGGATCTGGGATGGATTGCTTTCCCAAAAAATGGGGTAAGTCTTTATGATATTTTCCCTTTATTTTGCCTTTTTTTTTTTAAAGAAAAAAACTTTACTTTTTTCTCTTCATGGTTTACATACAGTGAACAGAATTTTTTTAAAAACATGGATGTTGGGTATTTTATTAAATTAATTCATTCCCTACCCCTAATTCTGCACTATCTTCTGATAACCTATATTTTAGATTCTTACTCTATGAGCTTGCCTATTCTAATAATTTTGTATTAGTGAGATCATGCAATATTTGTCCTTTTGTGTCTGCCTTATTTCACTCAACATGATGTCTTCAAGGCTCATCTATGTTGCCCCATGTATCCCAACTTCATTCCTATTTTTGGCTGCATAATATTCCATTGTGTGTATATACCATAGTTTATCCACTCATCATTTGATGGACACTTGGTTTGCTTTTCTCTTTTGACAATTGTGAATAATACTGGTATAAATATCTATTCGAGTCCTACTTTCAAATCTTTTGTATATATTCCTAGATGTGGGATTGTTAGTTCATGTGGTATTTCTATACTTAACTATCTGAGGCACTACCAAACTGTCTTCCATAGTAGTGGCACCATTTTACATTCCTACTAGCAATGCAACAGTGTTCTTATTTTTCTACGTCCCCTCCAACACTTATAATTTTCCATTTTCTAAGTAGTAGCCCTTCTAGTGGGTGTGTAATGGTATCTAATTGTGGTTTTTATTTCTGTATCTCTATTGGATTCCCTTTCTGTCCTGTAGGATCTTGGATGGATTGCTTTTCCAAAAAAAATTGTGTTAAGTCTTAATGAGATTTTCATGCTATATTTTGCCTTAGGCCATTCAAATGCAAAATGAAGGAAAACTAGTCATATTTTAATATATATGTGCTTAATTATTGTAAAGAATGCATAATTACCTCCAATTCTAAACTTCACTGTTTATATGATTAAAAAAAACATTTTCCTCCAGGTAAGCCTTTTGTTAAGTTTTTCTATTGAGTTTCTCACACTTTTTCACTGCAATCTATTAGGATGTACTTTTGGCAGTAATAGGAATTCTTAAGAATGTGACTAAGGAATAGGATTGAGGCCTCAAATATTCAGTGATTTTCATGATGGGGTCTATTCTTATCTCCATCTTTTTTAGATACAATTTTGGGATTTTTGCAAAGAACTCTGTCCCATTAACATAATAACTCCATTTCTGCTTGTCTCAAATTTTTCCTTAAATATCAAATGAGTAGTAGTAACTTTCAACTCTAGTACTTTAGGAAAAGTTAGGAAAGTTAACGTAAATATTTTTCATAAAAAGTAAAAGTTACATTTTATATAGATGCCATTTCAATTAAAATTATGAAAGCATTCTAAAATAGATGCTCAAACTTCATAGAATTTACTTGTCCATTTTTTTAACTGAATCATTTCACTGAATAACAGAACCAACTGACTTATTCTAAAATATTTTTTTTTTATCATTTAAGACTTTCTTCTCTCCTTTTCTGTTTGCTCTTAAACTGTCAATCTCATATTCATAGCTTTGTCCACTTATCTATACACATGCTAAAGATGTATTTTTCCTCCTTCTGATTATATTAGGGTTTTTTCAGTCACCCTCTGGAACATTTAATATTGTCTAATGTGTAGAGTCTAAGCATGGATATAAACAATATTATATTGTATCCTGGAAATTTTTAGCAAGTGTTTTCAAGGATTGTTCCTATGAGAATGATATTAACATGTATGGTATTTGTTTATAGCAGATTTTGTTCTTACGAATTAGAAATTCCACTATTGCTCTTTTTTTCCATAGGTGGTTGTTACAATAATCACAAGATACACCTGCCTCCTGTGTGTTGGTGGAATCAGACTTTTCCCCACTGACTTTACTGTATTTCCTGTAGCACACAATGGGGAAGCCTCAGTTTTCCCTTGAGCATCCTCCCTGAGTTTTTTGCTGTATGTGCTTCTCCTAGTCAAATAAAGAAGATAAATATTATTTGGAGATCTTTTCTTGTGCTGATCTTAGTGGTTATTAGCATCATTCAGGATAATTTATTCATTTGAGGGATATTTTAGAATATTAACATCTTAAATCATATGTACAAAAAGTGGAAATTCACTTGTTCTCTGACAAGGGAAAAAAGAAAAAGCAATAGCTCTACTTAATAGAAACTGCAAAACAGGAATTTATGGCTTTTCTTGTATTATTGTGACTTTGTAGTATTTCTGCTTTTTTTGATATAGACAGCCTGTTTATGTAATTTTGAACTTGAAAATTAAATAACTAGGTTTAGATTAGTCAAAATGGCCTGTGGATTTATTATTAGTGTTTTAGATGTGTTTATTTCAAGAAAAATTTGAGTTGGGTTATCTATATTAATTAATACTCAGACTTTGACAAAAGTATGTGAAGGGGATTGTTGTATGAGTCTCTATCCCCAAAATAAAGGAAGGGCAAAAATGAGGAGAAATAGTTGAACTCTACTAATCTATCTCCTATATTTTGGTTGTAATCATAGTGGATTTTGCCAGGACCTTATTTTGCTTTGTTTCCTAATGAAGGAGATTAAAGATAATGACAAGCACTGAGGCCCAAACTGAAAACAGTGAGGCTAATAAAGATTAAAATCATGGTGAGGGTGAAAAACAGAACACGTTAGTGAATACAGGAAAGTTCTTTATTTGGACAATGATAGAAAACAATTCTAAAGGGAATGAGTATTATATAATATAATGCAAATGCCAGTATAATGAAGAATCTAGCCTGATCCAAAGTAGTTTTATATTCATTGTTTTTCAAGAAAAGCAAAAGCATACCATTTAATCCATAAGGCAATTAAGATAAATAATTTAAGGAATTCAAGATAGTCCTTAAGCATACACTGAAATTTAGAAGCAAAATTTTGCATCTGGATTTCACCTAAGGAAACTTAGCACTTTTTAAGAAAGTTCTTTAAAATGTCCATCTCTACTTCTGCATATGAGACCAATGTTGCATTTAGTCTATGATATATGCTAATAAATTGAATGAATTAAAACTTGTTACATGTATTCCTGCAAAATAGGAATAATACTTATATGTATTATTTTTTCATTTTGTATCTTTCTTAATATGTACTAAAAGTAAAGATAGAATTGTGCAAGCATTTTCTTCCTTGGAGGCTCTTACTCATATTATAGGGAAGCTCATAAAATATAAACTGGAAAATGACTTTTATCCATGATACCTTCTTCTTAATCTTTCTTCCTTACCCCCACACCAACTGGTTAGCTAAAGCTTCATCCATTGGATCGCTGCTTAAATACTACCTCTTCAGGGATTTGGATGGCCCCAAGACGAAGACTGGCTCTCCCTATTAGCAGATCATGTTGTGAAATTTTTCTTCTTCCCTCCGTCCTAAACCTCTATCTCGTTTTTTTTTTTTTTCCCCAATCCAGATTGCAATGTGTACACCTGTGTTATCTATCCATACTCATCTTGTTTACCTGCATGCATAAACTCTTAATCCTTCTGATTTGTTCCTCTTTTGGATTATTTTGTCCATTTGCGTATATAACAAGCAGGGAACACAAATGTAAAGAGTTTCAGGTGATTTCTAAAGAGTCATTTACAAGTTTACTATTATATTGTCTGTGATGTGAAGCACTGGTGCACAAACTTTCATTAACCATCTATCTCCCAGTTTAATTCCCACCTGTCTCGTATTGAGTCCTAGTTCTTCTTTTTCCGCCTACCTTTTATGGGGAATATACGTTTCTTTCTAGATGTCTCTCTGCTAAATGATGTAGTCCACATAAAAACTGGGCCCCGGACGTTTTGTAACTTTAAAAAAAATCTCTGCCCTCATTGATATTTGCACCAGTTTATGTAAATATAATGCTTTTTTAAAAAAAAATCTCTTCCTTCCCTAATCATTAATGAAAATGTTAATTAAGACAGACTGGGCATTGCAGAGGTCCCCAGGGCCAAAATCCAACTAGTTTTCTACATGGCTTGATTGTTGTTTATCAAGATTCTTTTTCTTTTTTAAGCTATCCTTCAGCTGTTTTCAATTCATGTGCCAGTGCTCCCATGCGAGTCAATTTGAATTAATTTTGCAAGCAAAATGCTTTATGGTTCTGAGTACATAATCTCCTTCTCCCACAGAGAAAAAATATACTGTAATCATCCAGCATTCCTGTTGATTATTTCCATTAAAGGCAGCAGGGGAAGAGAGAATGCTCAAGCCTCCCCCCATGTGTGAAGTTTTCTGAGGCTTTTGCTATTCATTACCTTATTCTCTTTCTTTTTGTTACATTGTTCAGTGCTTGCACTAATGTAGAAAATGATAGTCCAAACCACTCAGCCTGGTATCTTGGTTCTGTTGAGTCTAATCTTTGTGATCATATATCCTACTACTCTTTCCCCCAAATTCACTTATTTTTCTCTTAACTCACCAAAGGATTCATATAAATTTCTACCTCTAGACTTTTGCACAAGATTGTTTGAAATACTCTAACTCCCACCTCCCATGCAAACTATCTTAATACCAATAGTGTTTTTCAATGCCCTGCTCAAGTTATACATGATGAAAACTTTCATTACTACATAAGAAGGATGACCACATCTTAGGCTGAATCAATATAGCACTTACTATGAATTGAACACACTGATTATCAATTTGTTAATGATAAAATTTGAATTTTTAGTGTTACCTGTTGTTTGTATGAATGTTGTAAGCTCTTGTGAAGAGACCTTCTCTTTGTCTCTTACATGGTGCCATGTACCTCAAATAAAGATTGATATTAAATATATTTGTTAATGTTTGATAGGCTATTAGGTATTATAGTTTTTAGGATGTGGTGGTTTGGGAGTCTCAAAGTTTGCTCAGTTTTAGCTTCAAATGATGCCGTAACAAGAGCCAAACTTGGATTTAGGGTTTCTTATTTATTTGGTAGCATGCAAGTCTGAGCCAGGATAAGGTTATTTATTTATACAATTTACTGGTTTAAACAAAAGATTATTATGCACTAACCACTGATATTACAATTTTGAACAGGATCCAGTTCCTTTTCTCAATTATACAGATAGATTATGAATGATGTCCACTAGAGCTGTTAAAACATAATTTGCACAAATATATCCAAAATTCTTGGGCCACCTTTCCTTGAGATAGATCTAAATTACCAATATATTAATTTCTCTCTCCTTAAAAGCAGTATGGTTAACCTGGAGACTTTAAAATCAGCTAATTTTGAGTCAAAACCTGGCTTCACCCCTTACTGCTTTAGGTGTAGCAAATTACTTAATCTCTGATCTCAGTTTCCTCAAGTATGGATTATGTTTACTACTACCTACTGCACAAGGTTAATATAAAGATTTGAATGCATTAACAATACAATGTTCAACACAATTTCTGGCCATACAAGTACTCAATATGTAATGCTACTATTATTTTTTCTTTCTGTCTTGGTTCATGTTTTTATTGTACAAAGAGATGAGTAGTGCTGGCAATAGACTTTTAAGGTCATTATAGTTCTCTATTATATTCTCATCAGTATGTTTGAATCATTTTTTAATGAAAACCTAAAGATGGGAAAATATATTCGCTTGTTGAATAAAACATCTAGATAATTTATTAGTAAAGACTTGAGGTGTTTTACCAAAATCCACCCTTGCACTTTTCTTGGTAGTTCATGAATAAAATTTCCTAAAACATTTAAATGTTTTCCACTAATGAACAATTTATTTTCACACATCGAAACAGGACTACATAATAATTACAGCAATAATGGAAAATTCACAGTGAAGAAAGGAGGCCATTATCAAAAGCAGACTCAAAAATTTTAATTTTACAGATTTTTTTTGATGGTGGGCTTACACAAACCTACAGAAACAACATAGTTTGAGGGCCATGTTGTGTTGCACCAACCTTGACCTGTTGCAGGGATGCAGTGATGGGAAATTACCTGATTATACGTTTGATCTTCAAACAAATTAAGTAATGTCCTGCTTTTTCAAGTATTCAGGATATGGGAGAAATATTTCACTCAGAAATGATAAAGAGGTACTCTAAATTGTAAGTTGCCCAGATAAATAAAGCTGATTTAGTTAGTTATTGTTCTGTTGGTCAGATTTCAATTAGTTTCAAGTAACATAAACTGATTTCAGCTAGTTTAAGGAAAGCAAAGGGACTTATTGTTAAACTCATAGAACCTGAGTCAATTGAATTCTTGAAATGAAAGAACCAAGGGATTTGCCAAGCTCCTGCGAACCAGGCAGTGATCTCCCTTGTCTCTGGTACCTGCTTCTAACTGGTCATTTCCTTCATTCTTCTCTCTTCACAGACCACATTTCTCTGCCTCACTTTGCACATAGCTTCCCTGCAATTCCAAATGTGGTCTCTTGTATTAAAAAGATCAGTTCAGACCAACTGGTAATGTTCCAAATCCCACATTAAAAGATTGTGATGCATTCCATTTGATTGAGCTGTCCAACACTAACTCAAATAGTATAGCTGGGTTAGGAGCAGAGCAGGGAGTCCTGCAGTACAAGGTTAGTGTCCGTGGCCATTTCTGCAGTGAGGAGAACAATTTGAAAAAAAATAAAAAGTATCTGGACTTCCTGCCAATTAGTGTCTCTTAGGAAATCAGATGAGGAAGCATTTCCCTAAATATAAATTTATTTCTGCATGTAAAGTCAGTTAAATTATAAAAGCAATTACTAATGTGAAATGTTTTATTCCCAAGTTTTGCAGTGAAATAATTGTTGGGATATATTATTTCCTTCATATCTATAAAACTTAACCTATAAAAAAAGTGCATTTTACCCAATATTTAATACTTTTATATGATTCATCAGTTTATTTTTGATAATTCTTTTCAATTTGTCTATTTGATTTATTTAAACTCTTGATAATACTTCACTATTATAATTTTGTCTTCATTAAGTTACTAATTATATGTCTTTTTTTAAGTCATGATTCTTTTCTCTAATAGAAATATTTTTATTCCTATTTTTATTCCTCCATGCCAATTTGAGCATAATATTCTTATGCTCCCAACTACATCTAGGTATTTGAGTAGGCATAATACTAATAATATCCTATTAGCTCATTGTTTACTTAGAGCTGGAGAAAATCACCCATGTGATTGCTGACCTTTTTCTGAAAGTCCCTATGCAGCAGCACCTACAGTTAAGTCTCTTGTTTAGAAGCAACTTATAGATTAATAGTGTAGAAACAAAAGAGGATGGTAACCTTTGTTATCCATTTATATTGCTTTTGTTACAGGGGATCTTCTCATATAATTTCAATACTTCAAAATGTTATTATGAATATTTAATAATATAGTTTATAAACCTATATTCATTTAGCAGGTATATTCAAATTTTATTATATTGCTTAACATTTAGACTAGAACAGAGGAAATGGAAATAGTGTGCATATACTTCATAAATGTCTAAGTCTTCCATGTATTCCACTTTACATTATATACATCAAGATAGGACAGCTTGCAAACTTTTGGAGAACTTCCATTTTAAAGAGAGTTTTGGATAGTTGTGCATGCCTGGACTTTTAGTTAAATACAGTATGCAAATTTGTAATAAGTCAATGAATCATGGTCTCTGCTGTGATACAAGTTATTACGATAGTGTAGGATTATTCAGTTTTGTGTCACAAATCTCTCCAGGCTGCACACTTAAAGGCATATCCACAATTATAATCCTGAGCGATAAAGTCACTTCATTAAGCAGTGCTCTCTGTTTTATTGTTTGGTTTATCTTGATGCCAGCTTGAATAATGGAATTTTTTAGGTAATTAACTACAGTGATAGTAGACTGCATTTATCTCTCCTTATAATGTTGGAGTCCTTTTACATTCTTAAAATATACAGATTAAGGTTATTATAATGGAAAAGCAACATATATAATTTCAAAGCTAATATCAGGATAATGAGTATGGCTCCCAAAACACTTTTAGAACATTATTAATCTGGAAGGTTGAAGCTTTCAATGTCATCACACTTTGATCGTGCTTTCTAGGTAGCTAATCATCAGCAATTTTCATGGTAGAGCTGATGACTGCCATTAGTATACTGAAGTTAATTCCTACCATCCACGTATAATGTGTTGTCCTTTGAAAATAGAAATTGACATGCATACACAGTATTATATAAACAATCACTAAAATTGCATTTGAAATGAAGATCCTCTCATGCACACTCCTCGACTTCTTCAAATGGGAGATTTGGGCCATAGTTGTGGAAAGTAATAAATGAGATATAGGATTTTGTAGTTTGGTATTCTTCATAGTATTAGACAAGTGTGGCTAAAATGTTGCAATATAGTTTAAAGAGTTTTTTTTAGTAAATTCAGCAGAACACAGTTTAGGAAACAATCTTTTAACAACCTTTCCAAATGCAGCATTATAGAGAAGTGGGAGTAAAAGAGCTTGTTTCCCCCTTTATCATAATGGCATATGAAGCAGCATCTAAGACTCACTCTCCTATACATGCCTGGACATTTTGTCTAAGGCATCATAGTGATAACCAGCTAGCCTGCTACTGGAAATTGTGGTGTATATCTGGATCCTTGTATGTCATACAGGCCAGATCAGACCTTTTATAATTTAGTATTACAAAGATTCAGGCACATAGACATGCTAACTATGATTGGAGAGGATTTTAGATCTCCCTTTTCTCAAGGGATCAGTGAAAGAAATTCCCTTTTAATTTATATAGTTGAGAAACTACATTATTTATTTAGTTTATGGTTTAATTAGACATCTATATATTCTCATCTATTGTTCCTTGATAGGACAAAGAAGATAGACATGCAGAATCCTATAGAAAGCTATTTTGTTCTAGTGTCTTCTGCAAAGAAACATGTCTTTTTGTGTGTCACACATGCACAAGTAGATTTTCTAAATACAACTTTGACTTGAAATTATATGTGTTTGTATATAACCTTGATGTTATAACTTTGAACTTCATTTCTTGTTTTGTTGTGGATTTATTTGTTTATTCATTTGTCCAGCAAACATTTATCCAACAAATTATGTGCATTATGCTAGGTACTCAGAATACAAGGATTAATTAGATGTTCATTTATTTTAACAAGTTCTAGTCATTGAGATTATGTCATATAATTAAAATACATAAATCAGTACAGTCTTTTAAAAGTTTTCATACATATATAATGTTATGTATTTGTTTATATATGTGTATATATATATATATATAAATTGTTAAGGCTATATGTTATTTTTACAGCTAAGAAAGTAAAAATATTCTTTTCTTATCAGCAGCACCAGGAATCTGCGTTTCTTTTTGTTGCATCATCTCGTTGTGTCAGCTCTCCATGTTTATGGCGCCATTCTTGGGCAGGCATCACTTTCTTTCGCGCTGGGCAGCTCTTCTTGCTCATGGGGCTCCCCCATGTGGGGGACGCCCCTGTGTGGCAGGGCACTCCTTGTGCTCATCAGCACTGTGCATGGGCCAGCTCCACACAGGTCAAGGAGGCCTGGGGTTTGAACTGTGAACCTCCCATGTGGTAGGTGGACACCCTATCCATTGGGCCAAGTCTGCTTCCCAAAATATTCTGAATTCCATAGTAAATGAGTAATATTTAAATATTTGATCAAAATATAAGATAATTATATAGCTAATGATATTTTCTATGGACTCTGGGAAATATAATAAGATATTATAGTCTATGATATGCTAGGCTTCTTTTGAAATATTTATAAAACCTCATAAGTTGAAACATATTTTTCTTACTTGCATTACTGTCTTATTTTTCCATTGCCAGTGAAAATTTTAAATATCAATTTGTAGTTTCCAGAATGTCTATTTTCTAATTGTAAAATTACTACTGAGATAGTGACTTATGTTATATGATATTCAGTTAACATTTATTAAAATATATTTTCAATTAAACATTAAAATGACTCCCAACAAACCTGCATGACTAGGATCTTGGATATTTGCTGTGACAATTGGGTTGTGATAAAATCAGCTTTATTTATTTTTACTGCAATGAGACAATTAGTATTATTTTGTGAGCAGTTTCCTATCATGTAACTACAACCACAGAGACAAGAAGATTTTAAAGTTTAGCACATTGAAATGGCCTCTTGTAAATTATGCCAAGTAGGTCAATTACTAAATCTTTCTAGAGATAAGAATATTGACATAATTCAAAGGAGAACTGGGAGAGTAATATTAAATACTTCTTAAATACTTGATATCTCAATATTTCTGAATGTCATTATAGCTGGCATTATTTGATGACTGAAGAAAATGACAGTTTACAACCTGTATTACATACTTTATTATTGCATCTGCACATGAAAATAGATGGATATGCAATATTCAGAAAGCCTCTATGGAAGTGTTTCTTCAATATATTTAAGTAGAAAGGCAAGTAATGGTTTTAATATCATACAGGATAAATCAGAAGTTTCTGAAAAATAAAAAAATAGATTCATGAAGCACAATAATCTCTTCATATAACTTTCTCTTGGGCAGTTTAGTCTATTATTATATTTAGTAGGTTTTCCCCATTGCATAGTGCTATGTTTTCCTTTTATATTCACTAATTTATGTATAAAAGCATGCAGTATTATCTTAATATGTTCTATCATAAGAGATAACTTTAAACTCTGTTTTCTTAGTTATTTAAATCCCTAATATTATTGGTGTTACAGTTAATAAGAACAATAATGTGTATTAAACACAGAAATCTGAGGTGGTAATTTCATCCATCCCAGTAGGTATTTTTTTCTACAGCAGTTGTTTTTAAATGTTCGTTTTGTTTATTGAATTTGTACATTTCTTTTCTTCTGAACTAGTTTTCAGTAATTTGTGCCCTTAAAATATCTATCTGCAAATTTATTAAAATGATTGGAAGAATTTAACAGTGGGATTTATTTTGCTATGATTTCAGAGGGAAATGTACTGTTTACTAACAGTGAATGAAGGTTCTTTCCCTTGCTGTACCCAACAAATTTTGCATCCAACAGTGTGTGGCTAGCACTTTCTGAAGTGAATTTGTGAATCACCAATGAGAAAGATATTGAATAATGATGAGTAAATCTAAAAGTATTACACTTTTAGTTTTTAAATGTCATCAAAATTGTGTTTTCTATTAAAAACAATTCAATATATTTTTAAAATCTCTTCTTTAGTCTTTTAATTGTTTTATCTACTCCTGGGTATTTAACTTTTTCAGAAGCATAACATTTCTTTCCACTTTTCTTTTCCCGCTCTTACCTTAAATCTCTCAATTCTGTTTTCCAGTTCTCTGATCTATATTATAATTGGTAATAGTAGATGTTAGGCTTAGCTTTGAGACCAATGGATTGTCACTAAATTTTTGTGCATTATTCATTAGTTACTAATGGTACAAATATTTTTTTTAGTATTTTCTAAAATTTTCTTGGGATTTTCATATACTTGTCCAAGTAAAACCTAAAACTTTCTTGTTAATTAAACTGGTTGCGGGAAGCAGACTTGGCCCAATGGATAGGGCGTCTGCCTACCACATGAGGGGTCTGTGGTTCAAACCCTGGGCCTCCTTGACCCATGTGAAGCTGGCCCGTGTGCAGGGCTGATGCACGTAAGGAGTGCCCTGCCACGCAGGGGTGTTCCCCTCGTAGGGGAGCCCCACGCGCAAGGAGTGCGCCCCGTAAGGAGAGCTGCCCAGCATGAAAGAAAGTGCAGCCTGCCCAAGAATGGTGCTGCACACACGAAGAGCTGACAAAACAAGATCACGCAACAAAAAGAAACAGATTCCTGGTGCCGCCGATAAGGATAGAAGCAGCCACAGAAGAACACACAGCAAATGACACAGAGAACAGATAACCTGGGGGGGTGGGGAGGGGGGAGAAATAAATTTAAAAAAATAAATCTTTAAAAAAAATTAAACTGGTTGCTATAGTGTTTTCAAAGTGCACAGTTCATTGTCAAAACACACGTTTGTTTATTTTTAAGAATAAATATGTGTCATTTACAACTTTAAATATGATTTCAACAAGAATAAATTTATATTGTGTACATGTGGAAGCCTTAATTGTAGATATGGTCCATTACCATTGTAGATATGATGATGAACAAATATTCCTATTCATGTTGCTGTTGTAAATCCACTGACCCCAAAGTTTTTATGCATCAGTCTATTGGAAGTAGATTTTTTTATGTGCCTGTAATTCCAAACTATTATTTTTTCCCTTATAACTCTTATGAAAAACGACATTATATTATGCTTTATGTTACATAATGATCTCTTTATTGTGTGTCTCCTATGATTGCTAGCGTGCTGTATGAGAAGAGATTGTTTATCTTGTTCACTGTATGTCTGAAGAGCATATTAGGTGATCAGTATAATTGCCAAATGAATGATAAATGAATGATTAAGATTTCTTCATGACATTCTTGATTGGAAAGGAAATTTTTCTTCATTGTCCAAAATATGAACTCAGGTCCCTGGGACTGTGCAAAAGAGCAAATGAGCACTAGATATCCCCCTTACAATGTTGAATGTGTTTCTCACAGAAATGATATCATATCTATTAATTATTACTGGAGGACCCAGGGTCCCCATGCCCCTAAGTCCTCAGCATCTAGCCACCTGTGTGGCCTATATATAAGTTAAAGGTTAAAAACCCTCCCTGAGGGGAGGGGACATATAGATGGTATCATAAACTATAATCTTTCCAGAGCAGTAAACGTCCTTGGTAAACATCCTTCCTATGAGCATAGTGAAAATATCACCAGACCTCAAGTAAATGCTTCATGTGACCCCAGCAAGAACTCTGTTCTTCTACCTGGTGGAATGTCCTTGTTCTGAAATCCCTTATATCATCCCTCATTTTCCTGTCTCTTTGTGGAATGCTGTCTTCATTCTCTGAACCACTGCGTTATTCTTCAATAAAGCTTATGCCTGACTGAATGCCAAGTGTGTTCTTTGGTCTCACGACCTCACCATCTCATGCCCTTCAGAAGTTGGGGTGTAACAGTTACATATGTTGATAGCTTTTTAGCCATTTATGGGACTTCAGGAACTGAATTTCTCTTAAGAAAAGTGTTTTATTATGGGAATATGATTTATAAATTTCAAATAGTTTTAATTGCAAGTAAAATGAGTGTGCACCCTTGTCAAAAGCTAAATTGCCTAAACCCTTATTATCCAAATTAGCTGATAAAAAATTAAATGCTGTAAGGGAGCAGATGTAGCTCAAGTGGGTGAGTGCTTACTTCCTATGTACCAGGTCATGGGTTTGATATTTGGTACGCCTAAAAATAAACAAACAAATGAAAAAAAAAAAAACCTCTCATTGGGGGGTGGATGTGGTCGGGTGGTTGAGTGCCTGCTACCCACGGATGAGGTTCAATTCCTGGTGCCTCCTTAAAAAAAAAAGATTAAGTGATATATAATGAGTATATACCATTAAAATTAAATATTAATATACTGTTTTGACAGTTTTAGCTTTAATGAATCTTTACATTAAATACAAGTTAATCTTCTTTTGTTAATAACTGAATTTACATGAGCTTTCAGTTCAAATATTTTGCAAAATTTACCACAGGAGCCAGGCCAAATCCATTCTGGGAAGCATTGTTCATTCCTAGAATTATGTAGTAGTTATGCTTTTCATCAGCTGGTTATGCCATCAAACTCAAAGCAACCCCAAAATTAAAATCCACACACTAACCACAATTACCACTATGATTTCATTGAAAAATAGAATTTTGATAAAAAATACTAAAAGCATATTATTCCAAAATAAAGAATGATTCATTAAATTGAGCACAATTTTTTTTTGAAATACTACATTTTTTTCTTTAAGAATTAGTAAAGACTTTGTCATGATCCATTGGCTAACATTTGGGAGTAATGTAAAATTTATTTCATTTATAGAGCAGAATACCTGACTTCATGTCCAGGGTTTTGATTAATCTCCTATGCTCCCTTTACCAAGGACAAAATTTGGTAAACTCACCTTGATCTATATGTAAACAAATAAACTAATTAAAGTTCTTGTGTTTTTCTAGGAAATATTTTACAGTGCTATAGTGTTTACCATAATTTATAACTTGGTATATCTATCCAGACACTACTAGGCAGATTTATTCAAAATGTATTGTTTTATGTTCTTTTATGAAGAGTTGCTTTTCTGTAGACAAATGGAATTTAATTACAAGTATTAATATAAGATGCCTAGAGTAAGTTGGACCTGGCTAAAAAAATTTAACCTTAAGATACTTATCTAAGTTTTAATCACACTGCTTAGGCTTCAACAAATTGCAATCTAAGTGAAACATTAACGTGAAAACTTAATCTACTGTAACCTCTGCTTTGAACTCAGAATTCTGTGGTGATGTTAATGCCAGTACGTCTTCTTTTTTCCCCCAAATCTGTAACAGACTTGGAAACATATCTGTATGTAGACCCAGACCAGCTCCAAAAACAGATAAACACACATACACACATACCCCTAGTATTTAATACTGAACAGCACATGGAATATGCCCTGTATTAAATGTATAAACGTGTTAGAAGTCCAGCTAAAAACAGTCCATGCTAGAACACCATGGAATAATTCTCTGGGAATAACTACGTTTGAATCCATATCTTAGTCCATGAACACCTGACTATATTTCTGGTTCTGGAGTTTTTCTCGTGGATGTGATTTCTGAACATTTCTTATTTGCTTTTGGTGCTTTCATTCAATGGTTCAACAAAATAACCTTTAATGTAAACTTTTCTCTTTACTAACTATTGTATATGTTGTAAGTAGGGGGATGAAAGACACTATTCCACAGTTCACAGTCAAATGGAGAAAGCAAGCTGTAAATAAGCATTTTTCAATGAGATGAATTCTGTGGGGAGGTTTATAATTGAATCGTTAGATTAGATAGCCTCATTCTAATTTTGTGCATAGGAAAATACGTTAATTCATAAATATTATCAGGCACTTACCATGTGCCAGTGACTGTGTTTGGCTTTAGAAAATCAAATATGGATCTTATCTCTGCTTTCAAAAGTCATTATGCCAAGATATTTGATGGCTCCACGCAACTTTTTTGTCATGATAGCATTTACCATTTTGGGGTCTTAGTGTCTTCCAGGTTGTTACATATTGACATATAAGGCATATGTGAAGAAGGAAGCAATTTGTTTCAGCAAGTACTATGCCTCAATGTTTTGATTCCAACTGATCTTGTTTAACCTCACTAAGGATCAGTGTGTACTCATTGTTCAAGCTAGGCTAAATCTTGATTAAGGGGATAATTATTTTTCCAAGGCCAGAATCTGGGGTTAGCAATTACTGAATTCCTTTCCTAAATTTGTTTCATGGAGATACATGTGAACGTCTGGTTGTACACATGGAATTATTGAAACATGCTCCTCTCTGAACATTCAGTCCTCATTTCCTGCCCATCTTCAAAGAAGGAAAGACCATATAATCATGTGTGTTCCCACTTCTGTCCTGCATATGGGGAAGGGACTGTGGCCTTTTATAATAATATGCAAACCTATACTCTGATTCTTCAAGTGACCTGAATGGTTTTCTGAGTACATTTCATTAAACATTTCTTTATTGCAAGCAATCTTAATTTGTTTTTTGTTTTGCATATCCTTAAACAAATAAAACTTCAAATAAGACCTTGGTCTGCTTTCATTTCACAGGTATATATATAACCTTTCAAGAACTGAAATATTATTTTGAACTTCCATTCTTATAACAGGAAAAGATTACATCCACCCCAAATAAAATATTTTGTTTGATTGTTTATGATATGTAGCTGGCATAAACAAAACATTAAGGCAAAAGAGAGGGTAGACTGAAAAACTGTAAAGAACTTAAAGTGTTAGTCTATTTCTGTAAGCAGTATAAAGGAATGGCAGTCATTATGTTCACAAAAAAAAGTCTGAATGAAATTTATATATCTTGAAGGAATATCATTCTGATCTTTAAATATATTAAAAGAATAGTGAGTTTACGGATTGTATCTGGGGGATGGGGACAAATTCTTCTCAATTGCATTCAGCTATTCCATTTGTATTTTTATATCTGAAACCTGGGTCAAATGGGGCCTCTATTTAAGAACAATAGTTTTACCCATTGCTTTTAGCTTTTTAGAATGACTACCAGAGACAAACTGAATAGCAATTTTAGGAACTTAAATATATTAAAAAACCCTAACCAGAAAAAAAGACAAGCCAAAAAAGGAGAAAAGTAGAGCTAATCGTGATAAGGGCTCTTCCTCATAAAAACTTAGTTAGGATTCATAAGAATGAGCTTGGATTGTAAGAGAAAGTATTTAGGTACAAGAATAGTCTATAACATGAAAGAAAGGCATGTTATATAAAATTTTCTTAGTGGAGGTAGTTTTGGTGAACTTCTACTTAGAATATTTGAAAATAAGAAACCAATTCAACAAATATTTACTGAGAACCCAAATATTTTGCTGAAGGATCCAATATATGAATATGATATTGCTCCTTCTCTCAAGGAATTTTTGGTTTCATTAGAGAAACAGACACATTAAAGAAATGTATGATTCAGTATACTATAGTCATCCAAATTTGTTAGACTAGTGCTGTGAATAGTCTTTTACAGACATCTGGTTTAGTGTCAGACTCACCCAAAGGAGGCAGTGTAAGTGGTAAGAGTTTAAGAATCAGGATTCTGAAGAAATATTGCTTGACTCACAGCTTCACAACAAATCAGCTTTCCTAATCTTTCCAAGTTGAGTTTTCCCTTCTAAATAATAATTTCCTCACTGGGGTCTGGTAAGGATAGCCTGAGATAATAAAGTATTTAAAAGTTTAGATATAAATTAATGTTTTGATAATTTTCAAACAATTATTTTATCATGTAAAATATATTTCTGGGTCCCAGGATTCTGCAAGTCTGGGATAGAACCCAAGAATCTGCATTTTTAATAATCAGTATAGGAGGTTATTATACAAGTAATTATTAAATAAATGTTTGGAAATCTTTGTTCTAAGCAATTCAATTTGAGATATTAATTAAGAAAAGCAAGTAGAGACTTTACAATAGTATTATTAAATATAATAGAACAATTGAATGCATATTGGTATGAATAAATATTTTAGCAAGAAATAGAACGAAAAGAGAAAAAACGAGTAGGTTTCACATACATATATATTAAGCTTAAATTTTCTGGACATATATATATATTTATTTAAACATGACCCCATTATATTGAATGAGAATTCAGTTCTCATACATACTTACTTTGGAAAACCTGGCCTATATATATTAATGAGACTCACTCAGTACATCTCTTGCTAAATATTTAAACTCTATAAGCTTTAAGGTATTTTAGCTGAGGAAAAAAATGAGTTAGGTGGTTAAAACAGAAAAAAAATTACTCCAGTCATTATTCATTTTTCACTTAGAGAGTCATTTTCAAAGATATGCTGCACAAATCAAACTCAATTATTTTAAATGAAAGTATAGTTTCTTAGTTATATATTCTTTATGGTTACTGATTCTATTCTTAAACACCAGAGATTCTTTTAAAATATCTTTCATTTGATAAAAATAGTTCAAATTTTTAAAAATCAGCAGAATTATTGAGATTCATGATGTGGGGAAAGTATATAAACTTAACATTTATAGTGTCTGTTAAAGAGTTTCACAGTTAGGCAGAAAACATTAAACTGATTACAATAAATTATTTGCTTTAAATGCCTATGTTGTAACATTATCATTGAGCATACAAACTACAGGCAGGTTGTTGATGTGATTAGTTTATTCTTTTATGGGCTGCTTTGTGGAAGACTTCTGTGAATAGGACAAGTATGTATTCTGTAATTTACTAGTTATATTTTTGTTATGGATGGAGTGCTTCAATATGGAAACTTATCAGAATTACAAACACCATTATCCTATAATTCATTTAGGTCTATACTTTGTCACCAAGTATGAGAAAAACAGAAGCCAGCACATTTGGTGGCATCTTCTCTACTTGGAAAAAAATATTACAAAAATGAATTCTGTCAGTACTATGGTTGTATGAAGCCAAAATCCTACTTGCGGAGAGGTTGTCAAATAGGTGTTTTAGTCTTGCTTGTGGGATGAAGTTGTCAGTTCTAAAATATAGCTATAAATTCTTGTGAAAATTAGTGAATTTAAAGTAACATTCAGGGAAACGGACTTTGGCCCAGTGGTTAGGGCGTCCGTCTACCGTCTACCACATGGGAGGTCCGCGGTTCAAGCCCTGGGCCTCCTTGACCCGTGTGGAGCTGGCCCATGCGCAGTGCTGATACGCGCAAGGAGTGCCCTGCCACGCAGGAGTGTCCCCCGCGTAGGGGAGCCCCACGCGCAAGGAGTGCGCCCGTGGGGAGAGCCGCCCAGCGTGAAAGAAAGTGCAGCCTGCCCAGGAATGGCGCCGCCCACACTTCCTGGGCCGCTGACGACAACAGAAGCGGACAAAATAAACAAGACTCAGCAAAAAGACACAGAAAACAGACAACCGGGGGAGGGGAGGGGAATTAAATAAATAAAAATAAATCTTAAAAAAAAAAAAAATAAAGTAACATTCAGATCTATCAAAGGAAGATTATAATTTCAAATATTATAATCTAATTTTTTTGCTTTTTAAAATGTCCCCAGAAATATATATTTTGTTACATTTTGAAGTAATTGAATCTCTGTTTCGTTTGTATGTGATATAATTTTTAGAAGGGTCAGACTTAAAAATGATAAAAGAATTAAATAGACTCTACTGCTTAACAGATATAGATCAAAGTAACATTACCTTTATTCTTCTGACTTACCTTCTTCATTTGGGCCAAGAGCCTGTTTCCTAACACATGAATTCAGAGTTTTGGTGAATTGGAGGTATTAGGGCTCATAGTCTTATTTTTGTGGGATAAATTAAAGAAAATCAGCATCTCAGTATTTGAATTTTATATTTAGCCCAACTAATTAGATCTTGTTTCCTGACAAGATAGGAATCACACATACTATTATATAATTTGAACATCCTGCTCTATATGAATATTTAAAAATGGTTACTTAGAGCAAGTGTCAACATCACATGAATCACATGATATAAATCATTCTGTCATTTACATTAATCACTGAAGCTTTTCAGTGTTATGTTCTGACCATTTAATAAAATTTTAGCAATCTTCTGAGACCTCTTCAGGCTTGCCAACAGTCACTTATCAGTAGTAATCAGAAACAGAGATACACAGATAAATGGAATGCACAGTGATTCAAGTAGCCCCCTTTTTCACTAGATTCAATTCTTTTCTATGTAAAATCTTTCCTGAAGCTGCCAACTCTTAACATAATTTTCCAGAATTGAATTTAATGTTCTCTTTGCCTTCTTCTGGTAGGGGTTATTGTTGAGGGGAAAAAATAGTTCACCGTTGCAAAAAAATGGCAACTTTTCAGGGTTGACAAACCAGGTGATCTTTGGCTAAATTGTTTCTAGAAAAGGGAGGGAGAAATAACTGTCATCCAAACGTTCCTTCTGTTCCCATGCTGTAGATCTCTACTTACTACTGACTTTTGCAGAGAGTAAAGCAAATGGCTCTTGGTATTTTCATTTATCCAACATGCATTCATTCATTTTTACATACATTCTTTCAATAAATAAACTTTGAATTTGTACAAGTCCCTAGGGATTACTGTAAATACAGAATACATAGACATGTTTTTTTCACAAATTTTTTTTTGACCTTGAGGCAAGTGAAATGAATCCATTGGTGAATAGAGATGAATGAACTGATAATATAACATAAATTAAGTACCATAGAAAATATGTGCAGCGGGGAGGAGTCAAACCTCATGAAGTTCTGGGATCCTAGGAAGTGGCCACAATGTAAGCAATTTTCTGACAATACCTTAACTTAGAATTTTCCAAAATATGTTCTGTGGAATATTCAGCAGAATGCTAATATGTGTTATAAATAAACACATGAATATTCTCTTCCAGTGCTGACTAGGACAGTTTACTGCATTGCTTCTCAAAAGCTTTGCTATATGGATTTGCACAGAATTCCCATGGTCTTCAATTTAATCTATTGAAAAGAGATAAATTAGGATGAGCTGTATAGTTGTTTGTCTAAGAAAGCTCTTTAGTTTTCCATGAAATACTTTGTAGAACTTTCTATGCTTGGAAAATACCTAGGGGATGTTCCTCTATTATTTATGGTTTCATATAAAGTTAAAGAAAACTGAAATGAAAAACAGGGTAAAATTTTGGGAATAAAAATATGGCTGTGCCTTGGGAAGGATACAGACACAGATTTCATATAGTCAGTTTATTAGTTTTTCTAGGAATGACTGTTTTTCAGTAAACTCTGTCTCTTCATTTGGTTGGCATCTTGGTGTAGTTAATTAAAACATAATTTTTGCCCTCAGATAAACTTGAATTCCAACTTCTATTGTTATTGATCATTAATTGTTTAACAGTTTCATCTGGCCTTTCTTCTCCTTCACAAACTTGATTCTCTTCTTTCCTTCCTTCCCTTCTTTTGTTTTCTTTTGATTTTCTTTTGTTTTGTTTTCTTTTTTCTTGTTAAAATGGGGAGGGATGCATTGTGTTTCAAGGGAGTGGTTTGCACTCTTCTTCCTTTGGCTTCTTAAAGGATTGAAATGGAAAACAACCTTTACAGAGGAGTACAAATGTTCAGGGCAGCAGCCTGGTCTTAGAGTTAGTTGGTTACACTGGTTTTGGAAAGACAGCTGCCCTACATCTGAGGATTGAGAACAATGTTGTGAGTCACAGCCCCCTGTGGAGAAGGGTGCTGTGATTTGGAGAATAGGAAACCAGATCTTCTGGGAAGCTCATTTTGTGTCATTTCCCAGTGGGGAAAAGGGCACTTTCCATAGTTTCTTTTCCTGGCACCCAGAATGAATTTCCAGAGTCATTTTCCATTATTCTGCTGGTATTATCATTCTTACTAGCATTTCTTCTCTCTCCCTTCCGATTTTCCTCCCTCCTTTGTTCTCTTCCTGCCTCCCTCTTGACTCCTCCCCTTTATCCCTATGGACCTTCCTTCTTTCCTTGCTTCCTTTTTTCTTTCCAGTTCATCCAACCACCCATACTTTGATTCTTGACATTAAGTTCAGCATTGATAAATCTTATTCATGTAGTCAATATAATAATTACCAATGATTTTTTAAGTTGAAGCATCCTTGCCTGTTTTAATTAGATTTTAATTGATTATGGTTCATTATTTTTAAATATATATTTATATTTTAGAGAAGTTGAGAGCTTACAAAACACTCATGCAAAATGTGCAGAATTCCCATGTATCATTTTTACCAACACCTTGCATTGATTTGGAACATTTGTTATAGGTTATAAAAGAACATCATTAGGGAAACGGACTTTGGCCCAGTGGTTAGGGCCTCCGTCTACCACATGGGAGGTCCACGGTTCAAGCCCCGGGCCTCCTTGACCTGTGTAGAGCTGGCCCATGCGCAGTGCTGATGCGCGCAAGGAGTGCCCTGCCACACAGGGGTGTCCCCCGCATAGGGAAGCCCCGCGTGCAAGGAGTGCACCCGTAAGGAGAGCCGCCCAGCGCGAAGGAGGGAGCAGCCTGCCGAGGAATGGCGCCGCCCACACTTCCCGTGCTGCTGACGACAACAGAAGCGGACAAAGAAACAAGACGCAGCAAAAAGACACAGAAAACAGACAACCGGGGGAGGGGAGGGGAATTAAATAAAAATAAAAATAAATCTTTAAAAAAAAAAAAAAAAGAACATCATCAAAATATTATTACTAACAATGGTTCATTGTTTACATTTGGTATATTTTTTCCATATATCCCTATTGTTGACACCATGTGTTAGTATTATACATTTTTTATAGATTATGATGCACTATGTACTATTAACACATGATGCATGATGTACTATTAACCACTGTCCATCATTCACACATGGTTCACTCTGTTATACAATCCCATTCCTTGTACAGTCTATCCAAAGTGTATACTCAGTGGCTCTGATTTTCAAGACCAAGTTGGGCAGTGATTGCCTCAGTAAAGTTTTGGACATTTTCCTTAGTTAGAAAGAAAAAAAAACCCATATCCCCCTATTATTGATCCTTAGCATTGATGCTGTACCTTCTTTGACATTGATAGAAGAATATTATAATATTGCTGTTAACTATAGTCCATGAATTACATTAATTATATTTATTTTCCCATGTTTCATCGTATTCTTATCACCTTGTAATAATTTGTTTTAGTTCATAGAAGAACATTCTTATATTTGTACTACTAACTACAATCTGCATTAACTACCAGGTTCACTATGTTAGTCAGTCCCCAGAATATTCTCTAGCTTTCTTTCAAATCACATTGACATCTCTAGACTACTTCTTTCAGCCACAATCTCATTTATAAAACAGCTGTGTTTTTTAAACTAATTATAATGTATTACCTTCAACTATATCCATTTCTATATTTTTACAGTAAAGCTAGTTAAAAAATCTACATACATTAAGCATCTGCCTTCATTCTATTTCCTAGTAACCTATACTCTAGATTTTAATACCATGTCTTTATTCTCCATATTTAGTTCATATTCGTGAAACCATACAATATTTGATCTTTTGTGTCTGGCTCGGCTCACTTAGCATAATGTCCTCAAGGTTCATCCATGTTGTCATTTGTTTCCCAATCCATCTCTTCTTACCACAGCATAGTATTCCATCCTATGTATTTACCACATTTTGCTTATCTGTTCATCAGTTGATGGGCATTTGTGTTGTTTTCAACTTTTGGCGATTGTGAATAAAGCTACTGTTAACATTGGTGTGCAAATGTCTGTTTTCAATTCTTCTGGCTATTCTTAGCACAGGGATTGCCAGCTCATACATCAGTTCTATATTTAGCTTCCTGAGGAACCATCAAACTGTCTTCCACAGAGGCTGCACCATTCTACATTCCCACCAATAGTGAGATGTGTTCCCCTTTCTCCACATCTTTTCCAGCACTTATAGTTTTCTGTTTTTTTTTTTTAATGACTATTTTATGAGGTATGAGATGATATCTCATTGTAGTTCTGATTTGCATTTCCCTAATAGCTGGTGATATGAACATTTTTCCATGTGCTTTTTCACCATTTGTATTTCTTATGAAAAATGTCTGTTTAAGTCTTTTGACCATTTTTTAATTGGATTATTTGCCCTTTTATCATTGAGTTGTATTATTTCTTTATACAGGAAGGAAATGAAACCTTATCAGATAGGCAGTTTCCAAATGTTTTCTCCAATTGAGTAGGCTGCCTTTTAACATATTTGACCAGATCATTTGAAGCACAAAACATGTTTTAGTTTGAGGAGGTCCCATTAACCTTTTTTTTTCTTTCATTGCTCATAATTCTTCTAGAAGTTGTATAGTTCTAGCTTTATATTTAGGCCTTTAATCCATGTTGTATTAATTTTTCTATAATGTGTGAGATAGGGGTCCTCTTTCTTTCTTTTGGATATGGATATCCAGTTCTCCCAGCACCATTTATTGAATAGACTGTTTTGCCCTAGCTGGGTGGGCTTGATATTCTTGTCAAAAATCACTTGACCATAGATGTGAGGGTCTGTTTCTGAACAATCAGTTTGGTTGCAATTGTCTATATGTCTATTTTTATTCCAGTACCTTGCTGTTTTTACCACTGTAGCTAGGTAATATGATTTAAAGTCTGGAAGTGAGGGTCCTCCAACTTAATTCTTCCATTTTAATGTTTCTGGCTATTTGGGGCGCCTTACACTTTATGCCCTTGAATAAGTGTAGGCCAAATGTTTGGTTTTATAGTTGCTTTTGTAAATGGAACCTTTTTTCTGACTTCCTCCTCATATTCCTCATTACTGGTTTAAATAAGTAAATAACTGCTAAAATTTTGCATATTAGTCTTGCATCTTGCCACTATGCTGAATTTGTTCATTAGCTCTAATAAATTTGTTGTAGTTTTCTCAGGACTTTCTAGCTATAGGATCCTATCATCTTCTAAAAGTGAAAGTTTTACTTCTTCCTTTCCAATTTGGATACATTTTACTTCTTTTTCTTGCCTGATGGCTCTTGCTAGAACCTTTAGTACTATATTGAAGAACAGTGGCGACAGTGGGCATCCTTGTCTTGTTACCAAACCCAACAGGAAAGCTTTCAGTCTGTCACAGTTGTGTGCAATCTTAGCTGTGGAATTTTCATATACACCCTTTATCAAGTTGAGAAAGTTTCCTTCATTTCCTTTCTAAAGGACTGTATACTGGTTGAATTTCTTGTGTTAAACCATGCTAGCAGGCCTGAAGAAAAACCCACTTGATCATGATGAATACTTTTTTTAATGTGTTGTTGGACTTAATTAGTAAGTAGTTTGTTGAAGATTTTTGCATCGGTGTTCATTAGGGAAATGGGTCTGTAATTTTCTTCTTTTTTAATATCTTTACCTGGCTTTGGTATAAGGGTGATGCGGACATCATAAAATGAGTTTGGCATCCTTCCCTCCTGTTCAATGTTTTGGAAGAGTTTGAGTAAGATTAGTATTAAATCATCTTTGAATGCTTGGTAGAATTAACCTGTAACATATTTGGTACAGTGCATTTCATTTTGGAGAGTATTTTTTTTTTTTTTTTGGTCATTATTTATTTTTTTAATGTTACATTAAAAAAATCTGAGGTCCCCATATAACACCCACCCTTGGGGAGGTTTTGAAGATTGCTTCAATCTCTTTACTTGTGATTTGTTTGTTGAGGTCTTCTATTTCTTCTAGGGTCAGTTTAGGTTGTTTGTATGTTCTTTGGAATTTGTTCTTTTCATCTCCCTTGTCTAGTTTGTTGTCATACAGTTGTTTACAGTATCCTCTTATGATCTCTCTTTTTTTTTGTTTTTCTTGTGTGGGGTCAGTCATAATACCCCTGATATCATTGCAAACTTCATTTATTTGTGTCTTTCTTTTTTTCTTTGTTAGTCTAGCAAAGGGTGTATCAATTGTCTTGTCTTCTTGAAGAACCAACTTTTGGTTTGATCAATCTTTTCTATTATTTTGTTGTTGTTATTTTCAATTTCATTATTTCTTCTCTGATCTTTTTTCTTCTGGTGTTTGGGAATAGCTTGCTGTTCTTTTTCTCCTTCTCCTAGTTGTATAATTAAGCCATTGATTTTAGCTCTTTCTTCTTTTTAAATATAAATGTTGAGGAATATAAATTTTACTCCCAGCACTGCCTTCAGTTCATCCTGTAAGTTTTGATATGTTGTGTTCTCATTTTTATTCATCTCAAGATATTTACTGAATTCTCTTACAGTTTCTTCTTTGATCCACTAATTATTTAAGAGTGTGTTTTTAATACCCATATGTTTGTGAGTTGTACATTTTTCTGCCTGTTGTTGATTTCAATCTTTGTTCCATTATGATCAGAGAAAGTGCTTTGTATAATTTCAATTTTTTAAAATTTATTGAGATTGGTTATGTGACCTAAGATATGGTCTATCCTGAATAAAGCTCCATGAGCATTGAGAAGAAAGTATATCCTGTTGTTTTGGGATGCAATGTTGTTACATATATTTCTATTAGGTATATTTCATCTATCATATTCTTCAAACTCTTTGTTTCTTTATTGATCCTCTGCCCAGATGTTTGATCCCATGATAAGAGTGGTGTATTGAATTCCCCAATTATCATTTTAGAGACATGTATTTCTCCCATCAGTTTGCCAATGTTTGCCTCATGCATATTCGGGCATCCTGGCTAGGTGCAAATACATTTATGATTGTTATTTCTTCCTGCTGATTTGCCCCTTTTATTATTATATAATGTCCTTCCTTGTCTCTAATAACAGCCTTGCTTTTAATGTCTGTTTCTTCTGATATCATTATCGCTATTCCAGAATTTTTTGTTTGTTTTATTGTTTATGCATGTGCAGAATATCTTTTTCCAGTCTTTTACTTTCAATCTATTTGTATCCTTCAGTCTAAGGTGAGTGGATCTCTTGTAAACAGCATGTAGATGACTCATATTTTCTTTCCATCCCGCCATTCTTGTCTTTTGATTGGGAAGTTTAATCCATTAACATTCAATGTTATTACTGTAAAGACCATTCTTACTTCACCCATTTTGACCTTTGGGTTTTATTTATTTTCTTATTTTCACCACTCTTTTTACACTTTTAGTTATTCTTATATAGTTACCTTTATTTTTAGACTCTCTTCCAAGTGTCTCTCTCCTGTCTTTTCTTTTTAGACTGTACCAAACCCTTTAATACTTCCTGTAGATCAGTTTCTTGGCTACAAACTCTCACAGTTTATGTTTATGTGGAAATAGTCTAAATTTGATCTCATTTTTTAGAGACATGTTTGCCATATATAAGATTTTTGGCTGGTAGATTTTCTCTTTTGATATCCTACATGTATCAAACCACTGGCTTCTTGCTTCTATGGTTTCTGATGAAAAGTCAGGACTTGGACCTTCCTTATGGGTAATGAATCCCTTTTTTCTTGCTACTCTCAGAATTCTCACTTTATCTTTGACGTTTGACATTTTGAATGGTATGTGTATTGAAGTAGGTCTATTTGGATTTATTTGGATTGAAGTATGTTATGCTTCTTGGGCATGGATATCTATGTCTTGCAATAGAATTGGGAAATTATCACCATTACTTCCTCAAATATTCCTTCTGCTCCATTTCCCTTCCTTTTTCCTTCTGAGACACCCATGACACTATTTTTTGCCCATCTCTTATGATCATTTAGTTCCCTGAGATGCTGTTCAATTTTTTCCGTTCTTTTCTTTATCTGTTATTTTGTGTTTTCACTTTCTGAGGCTGTCTTCAAGCTTACTGATCCTTTCTATTGCCTCTTCAAAGCTGCTGTTACTTGCCCCAAGTGTATTTTTCATTTCATTTATTATGCCTTTCATTCCCATAATATTATATCTGCTGTTTTTATATACATGCTTTCAAATTCTTTGTTGTGTCTTCTTCATATCCTTAATCACTTTAACCATCTCATTGATTTATTAAGGAGATTTGTTTGAACACCTGTGATTAGTTTTCTCAACTCTTTTATGTCATCTAGAGGTTTACTTTGTTCCTTTGGCTGTTTCCATATCTTCCTGTTTATTGATATACCTTGCAATTTTTTGTTGGTGTCTCAGCATCTGATTTACCTGATGTATTTATTTGGGCTCAGTTTTTCTCTTTAGTCTGGGGCTTTCTATTTGATTGGTTTTGTGCTACAGGCCCTTTTGACACTTGTTTCAACCTATTTTGGAACTTTATAATGGTTTTTGCTTAGTCAATCTAAATTTTTTCAGCTTTTTTATTTGTTTCTTGCCCTTTTACCCTTGCTGGGGTGGAGTATGATGTGAGGATGCAGTTGGTAATGTAATCCACAGATGCTGAAGCTTCTTGCATTGCTACTGGGAATGATGAAGCTTCTACTACTTTCTCCCCTGCCATGGGTGGGATTGGAGCTGTAGCTGTGTGCAGTAATCCAAGCCTTGAGGCTCAAGGCCATTTATAGTTACCTAGATAGACTGCAGGAGTTCCACGCCCCTTTCTCCACTGACTGGGGTGGGGATGGAGCCGCAGTTGTGGGCAGTACACTAAGGCATATTGGCTGAAACTGACTGCATTTGCCCAGACAGACTGACAAAGAACCAGCCCACCTCCTCCCTTGCCAGGGGCAGGGATGGAGCCACAGATGTGTACAACAATCTAGTCCATGTGAGCTGAAAGTGACTGCAGTTTCCTGAAGAGACTAAGAGCACACTGTTCCTCTTTCTGCTCTGTTGGGGGCAGGGATAGAGCCACAGGTGTGCACAACAATCTTGTCTGTGTGGGCTGAAAGTACCTGTAGCATCCTGGGGAGACTTGAGAAACACGAATCCCCTATAGGCCATTCGGGGGTGGTTGTGTAGCCATATGGATGCCCAACAATTTAGTCTGTGTGGGTCAAATGTGACTACAGGTGCTTGCAGAGCCTGGGGCAAGCAGAGGCCAGGCTGGAGCTCAGGCTAATGTAGCAATCTGACCTGGGTGGGAGGAAGCTAGTCCTTACTGTCACTGTGACTTTCAGTGAGCCTCGTTTTGCCTCATGCAAGGAATGGAGTTAAATTGGATGCCATTTTCTAACTTGGACAGGTTCAAACTTTAACTGTACATAGGATTGGACTTTGCCATCTGAATTTACTAATCAGTAGCTGAAGTTGGTACCCAACTCTCTAGTCCTCCCCTGTTTGGGGGAAATGGAGCTTGCAACTCCAGCAAGGGAATAGCTCCCAATTTGTCTTGCTACCAAGTGGATGATGGGTGCCAGCCTCTGAGGCCTGGACTGCTGTTCTAATGAATCTTCACTGCAGTGATGGGCAGCCTTCTTGTTCCATTCTTTCAAAATTGAAGGATGCTCTTCTGGTTTCCTCGCCCCCCAACACAGGTGATTTAGATAGTTCTGGCTGATTACTAACTGCACTGTAGGATGAGCTGACTCTTGGAGTTCCCTACCCTGCTGCCGTCTTGCCCCTCCTCCTCTTCATTATTTTTAATACATGATTGGATCATGTTGGATACTTTGTATTTAGGATTTTGGAACTTAAATTTTAAGTGAAGTGAAACTATAATTTTCATTTATTGTACCTTTCCTTTTCTAAAAATTATGATTATCTTCGAGAGTGTGCACCTTTTCCTTTTCCTTTTTCTTGGGGAATTTGCATAAATTAGACATTAACTATTTCGTAGAATTTTGATAGAACTTTCCTCTCAATTCATTAGGTTGTTTTGTTTTTGTTTATGATTCTTAGCTTGCAGAATTGGAAGGGAAATCATGACTATAATTTTGATTTCTTTAATATTTTTGATCCACTGAAAAATTCTCTATTTTCACATTTTAATTAAAAAAAAATGTCAGGTCAAGGTGATTAATAGTGTTGTTCAGATTTTCTGTATAATTGCTAATTTTCTGTCCAGCTTCTCTATCAATTACTGACAGTTACTGAAATTTCCAACTCAAATTGTTGAATTGTTTATTAATTTTTTCAATATGCCATTTTCCCATATATATTTAGTGTATAATTTTAATTTGTCTGTTGATTTTTAAAGGTTTTTTCATAATGATTTCTCTAGGGATTGCAATATACAATTTTAATATATATACATGTTAATACTAATGTAATTCTGTTAAAATAATTTTGCTTCAATTTCTCCTCCCTCCTTTGTCATGTATATTATAGTTATATATGTTATGAACCCAACAATAAAGTGTTCTTAACCTTTTTTATGCAATCTTGTGATTATGTTTACCCATATATTTACCATTTCTTGGTCTTTTAGTTTCTTCTTGTGGATTTGAGATATCATTTGGTGACATTTTTTTCTTACTCTGAAGGATATACTTTAGTTTAGGTTGTTTTTTTTTTTAGATTTATTTGTTTCTCTCCCCTTCTCCCCTCCACCCCAGTGTCTGTTCTCTGTGCTGTGTGTTCTTTGTCCGCTTCTGTTTTTGTCAGTGGCACGGGAATCTGTGTCTCTTTTTGTTACGTCATCTTTTTTTTTTTTTTTTAAGATTTTTTATTTATTTTTCTCCCCTTACCCGCCCCCCCTGCAGTTGTCTGCTCTCTGTGTCCATTCACTGTGTGTTCTTCTGTGACCGCTTCTATCCTTATCAGCGGCACCGGGAATCTGTGTTTCTTTTTGTTGTGTCATCTTGTTGTGTCAGTTCCCCGTGTGTGCGGCGCCATTCCTGGGCAGGCTGCACGTTCTTTCGTGCTGGGCGGCTCTCCTTTCAGGGCGCACTCCGTGCACGTGGGGCTCCCCTACACGGGGGACACCCCTGCGTGGCAGGGCACTCCTTGCGCGCATCAGTACTGCGCATGGGCCAGCTCCACACGGGTCAGGGAGGCCCGGGGTTTGAACCGCAGACCTCCATGTGGTAGGCAGACGCCCTAACCACTGGGCCAAGTCCGCTTCCCTGTTACGTCATCTTGACACGTCAGCTCTCCGTGTGTGCGGCGCCATTCCTGGGCAGGCTGAACTTTCTTTTGCCCCGGGCGGCTCTCCTTATGGGGTGTACTTCTTGAGCATGGGGCTCCCCTGCACGAGGACACCCCTGCGTGGTATGGCACTCCTTGCACGCATCAGCGCTGCACGTGGGCCAGCTCCACACGAGTCAAGGAGGCCTGGGGTTTGAACCGCGGACCTCCCATGTGGTAGACAGACGCCCTAACCACTGGGCCAAGTCCGCTTCCCACTTTAGTTTTTCTTTATCCAAGTGTATCTTTACTTCACCTTCATTTTAAAATTTGTGTTGAGGTAATTAAAGATTATCATGCAGTTTTAAGAACTGATAACGGAGAGATCTCTTGTATACTCTGCAATTTTACCAATGACAACATTTTGCAAAATTATAGTATAATATTAATATCACAACCAGAATATATTGACTTTGGCATAATTTATTAATTGTATGACTCTTATTCAGATTTCTTCAATTTCACTTATATTCATTTGTGTGTACATATCTTAAATTCTGGATAGTTTTATCACCAGCTATTGTAGTCACCAACACTGTGATACTGAAGAGTGCCACTACCACAAGTATCTGCCCTTTTGCTCATTTATTACCACAGTCATATCTTTCCTGCTCTTCAATTCACTATCCCTAAATCCCAGTGGCTACTTAGCTGTTTTCTGTCTCTAAACTTCTGTAATTTCAAAAATGTTATATAAATAGAATCATACAATGCTTAACCTTTGACATTTAGGATTCCATTATGTTAATGTTATTGCTTGTTTGTTAATTTGTTATTGCACTTAGTATAATTGCCTGGAGGTTCATTTAAATTGTTACTTGTATACATAGTTCATTCCTTGTTATTGTTAGGAATTATTCTATGGTATGGATGTGACTCAGTTTATTTAACCATTCACAAAGTTGAATGACATCCATGCTGATTCCGGTTTTTGGCTATTACAAGTTAAAACTGCTATGAGCATTCACATACAAGTTTTTTTGTTGTTGTTGATTCTTTTTTTAGGTACCAGGGGCCAGGAATTGAACCTAGGGCCTCATATGTGGGAAGCTGGCACTCAATCACTGAGCCACTTTGGTTTCCCTGAGTTGTTTTTTTCATTTGTTTTGCTTGCTGTTTTTTTTTGTTTGTTTGTTTGTTTTTGTTTTCTTTTTTTTTAAGGAGGCACAGAGAACTGGACCCAGGACCTCCCCTGTGGAAAACAGGCACTCAACTGCTTGAATCACATTTCTTCCCCCACATACACATACAAGTTTTTGTGCAAACTTAAGCTTTTCTTTATCTGGTGTAAATGTCCAAGATGAAATTTTGGGCAGTATGGTAATTGCATTTTAGTTTTATAAGAAATACCTAACGGTCTTCCAGTGTGGCTGTACCATTTTACATTTCTACCAGGAATGAGTGATGCAGTTTTCTAAATCCTCTTCAGCATTGGGTGCTATCACTACTTTGTTTATGTCATTGCAGATAAGTGTATAATGATAGCTCACTGGGGTTTTAATTTGAATTTCCATGATGACTATGCTGTTCAGCATGGCTTCATGTGTTTATTTGCCATCTGTATATTCTCTTCAGTGAAATATATGTTAATATCTTTTGTCCATTTTTCAAAATTGATTTTTTTTTTATGTGTTGAATTATGCTCATTTTTGGAAGTTAGTTTGCTAGATAGAATTCTTGTTTGACAGTTTTATTTTTCAACACTTTTAATGTGATTCTACTGTCTTCTGACCTCCACTGTTGCTGATTAGGAGACAATTCTTAGTCATATTATTGTTCCCCTCTATTGAATGAGTTATTTTTCACTTGCTGCTTTCAAGATTTGATTTTTATGTCTTTGGATTTTGTAAGTTTGTCCATGATGTCTGTATGTGGATCTCTTTGTGTTTGTACTAATTGGGTTTGATAGCCCTCTTGGATTTGCAGATCAATATTTTTTATCAAATTTGGAAATTTTCAGATATTATTCTTCTAAATATTATCTGACATTTTTCTCTCCTCTCTCTTTAGATTCCCATTACACACATGAGGTATACTTTATGTTGTCCCACAATTCTTTGGGTCTCTATTATTTACTTTCTTTTTTCAAACTTTATTCTCCATATTCTTCCACTTGATTAATTATATTGATTTATTTTTATGGGTTTCATTGTATTTTCCTGACTCTATAATACTTTTGTCATATGATTATATGTATATATGGAAGCATAAAATTTATCATAAAACGTCTTATTTATATTTAAAATAAACCGACTTTTACTTTTTTTTAAATTTTGGATTTTTCCTTCACAACTACACATTTGCAATCTTCATATGTACAATGACATATACACATTCCTCTATCAATGGCCATGTGAATAGTTTTTGATGTTTGGTTATTAAAATGTTAAAAGGATGATCTTGGTACATGTATCCCTAGACACATGAAAATCCTGAGTTTTAGAATGTTAAGAGTTACTATCTATTACCAAATAGCTTTTCAAAGTTGTCTAGCAGTGCTTTCTCCTGGTAAGATAGGAGTAGAGCACTACCTGCTTTGCTATAGCTTTTCTACCATCACATATTAGCCTGATTTTCTTTTTTATAAAAATAAAAATAAATGTACAAAATATTAGTTTATATTCAGTGTAATCAGTCGAAAATGGAATGATGAAATATTATTAAAGATTATGCAATGTATGGGAGCCCACTGGGCCGTCTTTGCTAAAGACTGTTATATAGGAAACAGGCTATTAGCTCTAATAACAAATAGAACAATAAATGGATGGCAGAGAACATTTGTTATGTGACTGTGGTATCTCCTTTGTTTGTCCATCTATAAACTGATGTGGAAATACCCGATAATTTCTAGAAGTAGACTAAAAATTCTATATTACTGAACCCTTACTAGATTTACCTATTTGTTATCTGCATTTACTCTGTGTATGATTCCTATTATCAAACATCTTGGCAAAAGTGATTTGTTGGTAAGCAGAGAATAAAACAGTAACTTGTTTTAATTTTAAGATTAAAATCACACTGCCAAGTTAATTCTACTTTTCACTTGAAGTTACATTAATAACTTAAACCAAAAAAAGCCTCCAAGTAAGGCACAAGATAGGGAGAAAGTAAACAAATATATACAGAAGGACCAATTAAGACAGGGAGATAGCAAACAAATATATACAGAAGGCCCAAACATTATTCTTCCTTACCATTGCTTTTCTAATAATATTGCAAATAATTTATATTTACCAAAATTTCCCAGCAATCTTAGAAACATCCATTTTCATAAGTAGTTCTCAAATAAAAAATAAGTACAGTAAGTTAATTAGGAGTTGATTAAGAAATGTTTCTCTAAATATTACTCAATCACTATCTTTAAATATGCTTTATTTTTATGATTTCTGTTCATCAAAATTAAATGTGTGTTAAAATAATAATAAAAAATGTGAGAATAAACACTGAAAATTTGTAATTATCATTTTAAAACTATCAATACACATTTTAAATGTCCATATTAAATTTGTAGTAAGGAATGTTCACTTTAACTCAAAGAGATATTTTTGTTGATAACAGTTGTCTAGACACATACTAACCAAATGCAGGAGACTGAAAGTGCTATAAAACTAAGGCTGTGCTTTCTTTTACGTCCATCTTAAAGAGAGAAGCACTGTTATGCTGAAAAAATAAAGCTTTTCTCCATGGAATACCAGCTCCTGACTGGACAAGGCACTGACTGAAGAAATCCTCCATTTCCACAGAATCTCATTAATCCTGTTGCAGCAAGCGGACAGAGAGGACTTCAGTATATTATGACAATATAATCACTTAGACTTGACTAGGATCAAAGCCTTAATGTGGCTGTTTCCCAACAAAAAATGAGATGGAAATTTGTGTTGAATAGCCACTGATTACAAGAACATGATTAATGTGATATCTGGAATTGATTTATGGGTGCTGTTGTCAAGTCCTACTCCGCAAGTGTAATATTATCTATTGAAAAATGAGGGTAGAATAAAGACCGGAAAGCACAGGCAGCATTATATTTTCTGGTATATTTTATAGACAGGTAAATGGTTTACTGAAACTTTTTTTTTTTCCAGAATAGCAAGGGCATAATTTTATCTATTTTGCTTAAAGCATTACATATATCAGAGGTTAATCTGCATTATTTTCATTAAATTGCTTCTCATGTGAAATTATTTTTCTCATTTACTGGAACTTTCATACTGCTTTTGGAAAGAAAACTTTCACTCAGAATTTATAGATACCATTAATAGGTAAGGCTTTATATAAATGAGAGTAGGAATGTCACTTTCAAATTTTAAATGTTAGTGAGTACATATACATCTAAATAACATTGGAAAATCATGTCTTACAGTGACCATCATGAAAGAATTAGCCATTGTGTGTGTATACAATATTATATATTTATATATATATATAAATCTTGGTATAGAGATTGAAAATATATATTGGAATACTACTGTGCCTTAAGCATGGGGATGTTACAATATGCAAGGAATTATAATAGAAATCAACTAGAGAGTTTTTAAAAAATATATTTAATTTAAACTTCTTTAAAAATTATAACTCATGGCAAAATGTAACTCACTAAATAATGTGTATATGTCTAATGGGACTATGTTTAGATAAAATGCTAATGAGACAATTTTAAAATTTTAATTCAGTTTATTAATTTGTTAATTTCAGGCAAGCCTACTCACTTATTTCATTCTACTTTTTAAAATTACTGTTGAGCAGTTCATAAGTTTGAATTGTTTTCCCAAGTGAATATTTCAAGGAAAAAACACTGATTTTAAAACTTAAAGTATTCATGACACATTTTATCCTTTTATAGAATGTGAACCTCTCAGATCTCTTCTTAAAAGTGAAGTTACAGTAAATAAGTAAGCAGTTTTACAGTTGTGATAGGTATTTTTTACGCAATGTTCATATTTTATTTATTTCACTATGATATATTTCAATTAATTAACAAAAATTTAACAAAATCAAGATTTGCATATTTAATCTAATATGGTGCTTTCGAATTTTTCAAACACCAATACAGGTCTTCCATATTTAGATAATGTTTTTTAATCATTGCAGAAAGAATCAACTTTCTTTCCTTGTTCTTTTGTTTTTTTTTGTTCTTCCTTTTCTTTCTCGCAATCATTATCTTTTATGAAAATAACTGGTAACTGCAGCATTGAAGAACAAAATATTATTTTTTCCAGGCTAAAAATATCTTGTCACTCACAGTTATATTATAAATAAATATTCCATTATCTTTGGATTTCCATGTGAAAATACTCATATAATCTTGAAATACTTATTTCCTGGCTTTCTCAAGTGATTTTATTTGTATCACGAATTGAATCTGAGCCCATAAATATTCGTACTATTCCACAGGCAATAAAGTAATCAACTTCAGTTTTATTTTACACACAAAATTAATTGAGTCATTTCTAGGAATATTGCGTCTTATTCATGAATTTTAAAGATGTTTTGAACAACACAAACTCCTGCTTGATACAAATCTTTTTTTCTCCACTAATATATTATTGAGTAAGTATTACAAGTGTAGATTCAAATGACTTTGCTGAGAGTTGATACATTTTGTCATATTTACTAAAGAACAATATCTATTAGAGAGATTGAAATTCTGAAACAGAGACTGTACATGGCATGTTTTATTAAAATATTTCATCCTTGTGATTGACATGAAAACTAGAGATGTTTCTGTTGACCAATAGATATTCCTGACTCTTGATCTATAAATCTGGAAATTGAACAATGAAGGATGGGAGCTATAATTCTATAACAAATGTGCATAGTTAGCTTTTGAAAATCTAAATATTTAGTTCATTAGGTAATTAATTTTTTTCTTTATTGTTTAAAATGACTCCAATGTGTCACTATATTTTATGCATTGTAAGTTTCATCTTTCAAATCATAAAACATTAATTATCACCAGATATTTGACTGTAGACATTATTTTGGCACTAATCTGGTATCAGTCACTCTGGGCCTCAGTTTACTCACCTGCAAAATGATGTGGTCTTTGCTATGTATGGTTTTAATATGTATAGAGTGTGAAATATGAAAATTGAGATTCTAAAGTATGGTTTGGCCAACTTTAGCTCTAAACCATTTTTGTATTATAATAGCCTTGCTTTTAAAAAATTTTCTTTTTTCATCTGTTCCATGACCTGGGAATATGTAGTACCATTTTTTTTTTTTTTTTTTTTGAGGGGGTGGTGCGTTCAACCACCTATTCTTTCAAGAAATATTTACTGATTAGTTCTTATTTGAAAGACTATCACCTGCAAAAAATGTACCTTTCATTTGAAATGTATGGAATCCCTTCCACAAATGTTCTCTTTTATGAGGCTTCAGGGAATGGGAAGGGTATCCTGCTCCGGATGGAAGCATATTTTATTTTTTTATTGACATGCATGTGCCAGGCATGATTCTAAAACTTGGTAAATATGAAAATATAACCATAATAAAAGCATTATGAGGGAGGTGTTAAAGTATAGAAAGGTGTTAAGGTAGTTACATCAAGTTGTAGAAACTCATAGAAACATATTTCTAGTGCTCCTTTTTAAAATATTTTTTAAAAATTACAAACAGTACTCCTTCTCTCCTGCTTTGAGATTTTTATTCATTTGAGGATCAAATTTGAATTGCAACTTAATGTCTTTGAAAGCATTATGACCCAAAATAAATTTTGCTTTTCTACTTGACTTTTGTTCTGAGCATTTAGGCAGCCACTTAGATTGTTAGAAGGACAATGGATTGATATTTATCTATATTATGTACTGATCTTAATAAATGCAGAACTGCGTTTCTCTGGTGACTTGATATCCAGTAAGTTTTCATGTGCTTATTGGCCATTTGCATATCTTCTTTAGAGAAATGTCTATTCAAGTCCTTTGTCCATTTTTAAAAATTGTGTCTTTTGTCTTTTTGCTGTTGAGTTGTAGCAGTTTATGTATTTGCATACTAAACCCTTATCAGATAATGATTAGCAATTATATTATTCCATTCTGTAGGTTATCTTTTCTCTTTCTGGGTAGTGTCCTTTGAGATAAAATAATTTTTAAATTTGATGAAACCCATTCTCTGTGTTTTTTCTTCTGTTGCATGTGTTTTTGTTGTCATGTCTAAGAAATCACTAACAAATCCAAGGTTATAAAAGTTCACCTCTGTGTTTTCTTCTAGAAGTTTTATGGTTTTGGTTTCTATATTTAGATCTTTGATCCATTTAGAGTTATTTTTTGTGTATGTTATAAGGTAGGGGTACAACTTCATTCCTTTACAAGTGAATATCTAAGTTCCAAACATTTGTTGAAGAGACCATTCTTTACCCAATAAGTGGACTTACCACCTTTGTCAAAGCTCAGCTGACCAGAGATATAAGGGTTTATTTCTGAATTCTCAACTCTATTCCATTGACTTTATACCAGTATCACAGTGCTTTTTTATTTTTTTAGGAGTTACCAGGGATTGAACCTGGGACCTCATATATGCAAAGCACACATTCAAACACTGAGCTACACCCATTCCACCACATTGTTTTAATTACTATGGCTTTTTAGTAAATTTTGAAATTCAGGAAGGGTAAGGTCTCCAACTTTGTTCTTCCTTTGCAGTACTGATTTGACTATTTGGGGCCACTTGGAATTCCATATGAATTTGAGGATTGTCTTTTCCATTAATACAAAAAAGACTGCTGGATTTGGATAGGTGTTGCACTGAATCCTTGGACAGCTTTGGGTATTATAGACATCTTAATAATATTAAGTCTTCTTAATATAACAGGTTTTTGCATGCTAATCTTGTAGCCTGCAACTTTGTTGAATTTATTTATTAGTTTCTGGTAGTTTGTTGTGGATTCTTTGGTATTTTCTATATAAAGGATCATATCATCTAAGAATAGTTTTATGTCTTGCTTTCCAATTTGGATGCATTTTATTTTATTTTTTTCTTGCCTAATTGCTCTTGCAAGGATTTCCAGTACAGTGTTGAATAGCACTGGTGAAATTGAGTATCTTTGTCTTGTTCCAAAAATCAGGAGGCAGGCCTTCAGTTTCTGATTTTTAAAAATTATCATTCCCTTGTAAAAGGCCAATAGCTGGAAGCTTCCAGAAATTCTTTTTTTTTTGGGTAATCATATTCTGAGATGGCAATTGAAATACGTTACTCACTGGTTAAAGCCGGCAAAGTGCTTGCTTTCCAAATTTTAGCATATGTCAAACATTTGCCAAGCACTTTCTAATATCATAATGAATTGCTACTCTTTTTAAAACAGCAATGAAATAGTAATTTGACATCAAAATGTCTTCAATGGGAGCAGATGTGGCTCAAGGAGTTAGGTGCCTGCCTCCCACATGGGAGGACCCAAGTTTGATTCTTGGTGCCCCCTAAAGAAGACAAGCAGATGCTGCAATGAACAGATGTCACAAGCAGCAAATGCTGCAACCAGGAGATGCTGCAAACAGCAGATGCTGCAACTGTTGCAACAAACAGAAGCCAAAATGAGCAGATGCTGCAACGATCAGAGACTGCAACCAGCAGATGCCAAAACCACCACAACTAGCAGATGACACAGTCAGCAGATGATGCAGTCAGCAGGAAATAGATGTGGCTCAGACAGATGGCTATTTACCCCCTACATGGGAGGTCCCAGGTTTGGTTCCCAGATACTTCTAGAGAAGATGAGCAGACATAATGAGCAGAAACAGCAAACAGACATTTCACAGACTGATGAGGGAACATCTTGGGGGGGAGGGGGAATTAAGTAAGTAAGTAAATAAATAAATCTTTTAAAAATATGTCTTCAGTGAAGTAAGCTAATAATGGTGAGTAAGCCAAACATGCCACACACACACATATATACTCTAAAATCATAATAAACAGAATGCTAAGTCATTTGAATAAAGTGTGAAATCCAGAGTTCTCTTTGGAACATTTCAGGCATTATAAAAAATATTGTATAGAAGAATGGGAAGTTATATAAATGTGTCCTTATCCCTAAGGAAGCATTTATGTGCTAACCAAGATCTTACTAGAAAGTTATGCTTTCTTTCTGTGAGAGAAAAGCTGAAGGGAATTGATTCCTAGCCACATATTTATGTCACTCTGCCAAGGAAAATCCCTGATTGTCCTAATATTTTTAATTAAAATATGAAATAACGTTTAGTGCTACTAAAAGCTGGGTTGTATTCTAGGATTTTAATCCATAGAGTGATGAAGAAGGCTAGCACATGAAAAAATAATAACCAAGTATTTTATAAACATGTTCTGATCAAGAATAACATAACTTTACTAAACTTTGAAAAGTTTTAATTAATAAAATATACTTCTAATAAAGAGGCATTTCCAAAGATTAACATGCAAAATTAAAATCACAGTGTTTATATAAATATTTGGAATAAGAATGTCTTTTAAAATAGAGATTTAGAGCATTTTAATAAACTTTCTAATGGCTTTTTAAAAAGTCTGCTTTCATAAACTTCCCTTCTTATTTGTAACAATAAATTTAGAAAATTTATGGATAATAAAATTTATTTTTGCTTTTAATATAAGACAAATTGTATAACCATGGACTTGCATTGTTTGGATTATTTCGAATTTCAAATTGTGGAGCCTCTGATTTAAGGAGGGCATGGGTTATACTTGAATTCATTCATTATAAAATATTTACTGGGTGCATATTCTGTGTCCTGCAGTGTCAGACCCTGAGATATAGCACAGAATAAGAGAATTATCTACTATCATGTCTGTCTGTCTGAATATTAAGATATATAGGAGAAGAGCAAAATAATTGTTTATGGTTACATGATAACTGAAAAAAAAAGCAAATTTAGAGAGACTGAGGTACCAATGATATAATGAATCAAGGAATCACACACAAACATGCACAAATCAAGGACAGATACATGCTGACAAGAAACTGAGGTAATGATACAGGAAGAAGCAATGGTCCGATGGTCAGTGTGGTCTTTTATGAATTTGGACAAATCCTTTCCTTTATCTGGACTAATTTTCCTTATTTCTAAAATAAAATAAAAATATGGACTGACCAGATTTTTAAAGTTTCCTTCTGATGTTTTATGTTGGCTATTTTATGACCAGGATAGAGAGTTTATGTCCTCACTCCGGATTAGTTTGGCCAACATGCCCATTGCTTGGGACTCAATTTATACATCTGTTAATAGATATTATTAATAGGTGGGACGAAAACTAGGGCTTCAAACTGGTAATATTTCTTCAAGTATTTTTCTACAGGAGTCTACTAAAATGCATCTTACCTCTGTCCCTGTACCTCGGTAGGTTAATCATCTTGTTGAAACAAGGTAAAGAGAAACAACAATAGTGAAAACAGAACTGAACAGTGAGCACATCCTAATAACTTGAAAAGTCAAAAATGACTCTATTTACCTGATGGTTCTGACTGTGGATTTGGGGACTTATTATTAGGGATGATTCTAGTTTAGGCTTTGTGAAGGCAAGGGAAGTGATAGATAGACTAAGGAATTGGAGATAAGAGCAGTATAACAAGGTAGGGCACAGGCAGAGAAACTTGGTGCAAGAAGCCTAATGTGCAGTGAGAGGCAGAAAGTTCAAAGTTGTTCTCTCTGGATACTTGTTAGTTAACTCCGTGATACACATATACACACTTCTTATATATAAGTATATATGTTTTTCTCTTATACATCTCTGTTGAGTGTGACTGAGATTGACATGTGACTCCTGACCAGGCATTTAGAATGCAACTGATTTGTCACTTTCAGTGCCTAGAGAAAAAAAGGAGACAAGCACAAGGTTTTGGGAGAGAAATCAAGCCAACCCAGGCTGATTGTGTAACCAATTAATTAATCTGAAGGTGAAGAAATAGGGAAAAGGAGGCAACAAAGAAGCACAGGTAAAGTATGGTCTCAAAGAGAATGGACCTTGAGGAGTTACCAAGTCCAAAGTGCAAAGCTGTAGTCACCATATTGATTCAGTGACCCATGCTTTCATAGTACCCAGAAAACATCTGTAGGGATTGGCAAAAACGTCTATTAAACCATGGCTTAATAGGAAAATATTCTTTTTATTTTATTTTATTTTATTTTTTAAAATCTCTGCCCTTCATTAAAGTACCGTCATCTCCTTGACATAACATTTACAAAACTGTCAAGGAATGTGATTGCCACATTCTTAGCAAGTTCTTGACGAGTGTTACTTTTTCCTTTCAATTTGTTATCCTTTCATTTTTCCTAAGATTTTTGCTGAGCACAGCAAGTTGTCCTCTGTACTAAAAGGAAAGAAAATTTGGAACAATACAAAGTTATATTTCAGAATAAGCAATCTAAAATAAATGAAATATGTTTTGTTCATTCCTCAGCATATTTGTCTAAATGGGAGCAAAGCTTTACGGGAGATGTCTTGTATATATTACCTATTTGATTCTCTGAATGGCTTATGGCCATAATTATTTAAATTAAAGTCTTTCTTTTAGTCCATTAGAAATAAAAAATGAGCCTTCATTTATATTTTGGATGCATGGAAAGAAAAATAAATAAAACCCCACAATGATAGATTCTAATATCAAAGAAAATTACAGTTTTTCTCCTCTTAATTGAGAATATTCAGAGAAGCAAGAAGCTTATGCACATTCTTTCAAATTATCACCTGAAGCAGTAACTATTAAGCTGTCTTGTCAAGTGCTGCTTGGCTTGCATTTTTAATAATATTTGTAGTACCTTGGACTTTGTACAGACAAAGACTGTGAAATGCTTGGTTCATAAGCCAGGAATCTGCTGCTATTCCAAATATTTTAACTTACTAGCAGCATCTGACTGGAATATATGATGAAGAAATAGGCCTTCTATAAATCATTCAAGGCCAAGGATTTGAAATCCATTTGTGTTTTGCATTGGATGCCTATTCTTTGAAAATAAAAGAAATCATTACAATTGAAATAATGTAGCATTTTTATTTCTTTTCTCCAGTGTAGAGCCTTTTGATGTTGTTTTCTGTCTTACTGATTCAAATAATATTTAATTAATCTTAAATTACAGGAAATTGATAATTTTTACTGTTTTCATTTGGTTAGTGAGCTGTCCTTTTGCATGAAATATTAATCATGTCATTCAAGAGTCATTTATAATAGAGAATGATACCTAAGTTATTTCAGAAAGACTATTTAAGTAGTTTATTTACAGAGTGCTGAAATAGAAAGCTGATTTAGAAAACCAGAGGCTAAGTTGAGTTTATGTATGTTTATATATTTTGAGAGCACAAAATGAGATTAAATGAAAAAAAAAAAAACACTAAGGCTTCCTGTAACATCATAGTATAGAAGTTGTTAGGCAAGAAAAAATCTGGATGTCTCTCTTGTGAATTTAAGGATCACAGCTGTTTAACTCTTTAGTAGCTTTTTCTTATGTCTCTCTGGTGGCAAATAGAATCTTGATAGAAATAGCTAAGGTATATGATTTAGTTGCATCACTCGGCCCTCCACATTTTTCATTTGTGAGTTGAACAGAATCAAGAAATATTGCTCTATTTAATTTAGTGTCTGAAGAAATGAACTCTTATGAATTTTATCATTATGTATAAGAACTAATGTGTAAAATCACACAACTTGTATTTATTGAAAGTGAGATTTCATTGCTCTGGTTGATTCAGGGGGCATTTTAAATGGTGAAAATCAAATTATATGTACATTTTTGGTAGACATGTCTTCTATACAGTTTCAAAGTTTCTGAACTTACAATGATATATTTATGAAGAATAAAAAATTTGGTATTATATTATTCATGGCATTAGTAAGGTACATTGAGCGTCTCAAAACTGGTGCATTTTACTGGAAAAGAGATAAGTTTATATTTGTTATTTGACCGAATGAAAGTTTGAAAAATATAAATAATACTTATTTTTCCTATATTATATCTCTCCTGAACTGTGCATGAACGATTGCATTGGTAAAAAAGAATTAATAGTGCCCTTATGATAACACAAGATGTCATGTAGAAGTTGAAATGACAAAACTGTCCATATTAGTAATCTATAATTTCTGTCCCTACATTTTATCTAATTCTGTTTATATTGGAATAAATCCATGAATAAACATTTAGTTATCCCATTTGTAGATGTGTCCTGAGTAGCTGGGTTCAAAGAAATAAAGACCTATTTTAATTTTAAACTGATTTTCTTCTAAATTTCATAACATGAATGGGTTACTGTAACATGATAGAATGAAATAAATGACTGTGGACTTATATGTGACATTTCTTCTCCCTTCCTTTCCACATTTACTGTTCTCTTTTATTTTTTTATTTTTTAAAAAAAATTTTACTTCCTTTTCCTTTCAAAATTTATCTACCACGTTAAGTTTTATACATAACCTTCTTCCAAATGTACCTATGTTCTTTTCTTCCCTCCTTATTAACTCTATAACATTCAATTTTCTTTTATTTTTATTAAATCTATGGTGTTCTAAGGCATGTTATTCAATATATTTACCTTGAATAACCTTGGAGACAATGAATGATACATTATTAATTTCCTTAATTTGAAAGGGGATATTGTAATTTTTGTGGTTTAGTCCACAAGCTCCTTCTCTCATTATTATATATTGAGGCTTTATAAATCTACACCTGCATTTGCTTTCTCTGATTATATTTGCTATTTTTCCCTGATAATTTTCTATTTGATTTTTTCATTTTTCTGTTTTATGTTGTACAGTGGGAAGAGATTGGTGAAGTTGATGAAAATTATGCTCCTATCCACACATACCAAGTATGCAAAGTTATGGAACAGAATCAGAATAACTGGCTTTTGACCAGTTGGATCTCCAATGAAGGTGCTTCCAGAATCTTCATAGAACTCAAGTTTACCCTGCGAGACTGCAACAGCCTTCCAGGTGGACTGGGGACTTGTAAGGAAACGTTTAACATGTTTTACTTTGAGTCAGATGATGAAAATGGGAGGAACATCAAGGAAAATCAGTACATCAAAATTGATACCATTGCTGCTGATGAGAGCTTTACAGAACTCGATCTTGGTGACCGTGTTATGAAACTGAACACAGAAGTCAGAGATGTAGGACCCCTAAGCAAAAAGGGATTTTATCTTGCTTTTCAAGATGTTGGTGCTTGTATTGCTCTAGTTTCTGTGCGTGTGTACTATAAAAAATGTCCTTCTGTGATACGACACTTGGCAGTCTTCCCTGACACAATCACTGGAGCTGATTCTTCACAGTTGCTCGAAGTGTCAGGCTCCTGTGTCAACCATTCAGTGACAGATGAACCACCCAAAATGCACTGCAGTGCTGAAGGGGAGTGGCTGGTGCCCATTGGAAAATGCATGTGCAAGGCAGGATATGAAGAGAAAAATGGCACCTGTCAAGGTAAGGATTTGCCTGCAGATCTGCAGGAGCTGTCTGCTTCAATTGGATCATGTATATGTATTACCGTCAATGATTATGAGCAAATGACCTTTTACTTTGCTAATTTATGGAAATTATTTCTCTTCAAGTTTAATTTTTCTCTTCCCAGAATTTAAATATTTCTGGCAATGATAGAAGATTTGATGTAATATTTCATTGGATATACATAATACCAAGAGAGTATCTTGCTACAGAATTTTATTTTCTGTTCATTTTGCTTTCAGAAGTTTTATTTTTGAAAAACCCAACACAAAGGTTTAGTAATTTTTGTTGTATGATTATTGTCTGCTACTACTCTTATCTACTAAAAGTCATTTTCTAGTCTTTACTTGTATAAATTTTTAATGCTTCTTTCTGCATGCTCTTAACTACCTTTTAAAATTTCTTCAGAAATAAGTTCAGTTATGTGAACCCCTCAGGAAAACATTTGTAGCCTGATAAGACATAGTTTACTGTGCTGTTCATATGTTTGTTATTACATGCTTGCTTTTTAAAATTTACAGGTCAATTTTAAATTCATAATAAGTAGTGTCCTACAAACATAAGTGGTTTGGAGATAAAGCCAAGACAAAAAGGTCATTTTAAAGCAATGTGCACTTGATGATTTTTTTTTTCTGTTTTAACTTTTCTTTTGAATTGAAACTTGATCATGCATGCTTTCCTTTTGATTTGAAATTCCCTCATTTACCTACAGTGTACTGAAGTGCTTTTAAATGTGCATGTTTGTCAATGGTTTCCTTCAAGAGAATAGCACTTTATGCCAGAGTGAAGAACAGTTTACAGGGAAGAAAACAAGCAGCTTTCCCTTAAAAAAAAATAACCATCCTTCTCATGCTGAACTTATTTTCACTCTGATGTGTGCTTGTACTAAATGGTAATAGGAGTTAATGAGCATTAACTGAGGACACCAAATGCTTAGTATTCCCTTAGACTACCTGGTAGCTAAAGATGCATTTTTTTTCTTTGTTTGTAAATTTACAATGTACTGTGAAACAAAATTGCTCAACCTTGTTGAGCCTTGACTGTACATTGGTTATAGATACAAGAAACAAAACAAGCAAAATTAGTTGTAAATCACAGTGGCCTTGCTTATTTCTCTTCTGAAATACATTGCATGATACTTAAATTTCCTTTTTCACAGATATGAATCATATTGTCTTTGGGGTTGAATTGAAAGGAAAATTATGACTAACATGATGTCGACTTTTCTTTTTGAGTTGTCTTCTTGTTTTAAGGTGAGAGTATTGTAGAACCCAGAAGCAGGAGTTTAAAATATTGTTAAATACATCTCAGTATTTTCCCTGACATACTGTAAAAAAGCATTTTATTAATAATTTCTAGGGTTTTGTATACTAGTTTTCTAAAGCAGCATGTTCTAGTTGATATTTGTTTGCACAATTTTTAAGAATGTTATATGGTCATTTTAGTTAGAACGTAATGACCTTTGTCTTCATTGAGATTGACGTAGTGTACAAAAGGCCTCTGCATTTTTAGAGAATCAATTTTGATTGTTTCTGGGAATAAAACATTTTGCTGATGCTCATCGTGAAAAAATCTTGAGGAAGTAGTGTTCTGACAAGAATGTTTCTTAGTGCTAACATTTAGCACAATCTTTTCCTCTTTGTCTCCTCTCATCCTTCTCTTAATAATTGAATGATGGAGATACATCTGAGTGAAATAAACTGGAGAATCTGCATTGCAGAAAACTTTCCTAAACTGGACCCTGTCTTAATTAATCCATTTATTACCCCATTCTGGTAGTAAGAGAGGTGGCTGTGGTGGTTGTATAGACTGTGGTACACAGCACCGAAGGGGAATCATACAAAATGTTGTCTATGTGAATAGTGCCTCCTGGTGTTTTGCACTGTCATATGGTGCTACATTAGGAGAAATTTCATGTTTCTTCTGTAAATAATTTATTGATAGACTAACTCATGAAATGAATAAATAAATGTTGAAGGTTTGTTTGGAGAATTAAGGTATCATAGATACTTCAAGGCATTAATATCTATGTATAATATGAATATGTAAATGTAAAACATATGTGTGAGTGTGTGTGTCATATAAAATGCCACCATGAGTCCAACTTATCCTATAATGGTAATGAACTATTCCCAGGCCTTTAAGTAAGGATCTTGATGTTTTGGAACGATCCTTGTTGATAGATCAGCAACCAAGAAATAACTCTTGACATCTCCTTCCTACATGCTATCAGTTCCAATCCATCACACAGTACTTATAAGAAATTACCATTTTCCTTAAACCCATTCACTTCTCTCAATCTCCTATTTCTTCCAATTTCTAAGCATGCCTTGTGGGGATTTTATTTTCACATATAATGAATGACTATCTATGGCCTTAATTTTTTAATCATATGAATGTTTCACCTATTCAAAATACAAATCTGGTTGTGTCATTCACCCATCCAACCTCACTTTTAATTTTGTCCCATACACAAACTTTATGTCTTTCAATGATTTCTTTTAGATAAAGTGTTTACAATAAGAGACATGATTTTGTGCTTTTCAGTTCTCTAGACTCATCTTAATCTATGCGTAATATTCTCTCTACTACAGCCACACTGACTTTTTTTAAGTTTCTCAAAGCATTGTGCTCATTTCTACTTCCATTCCTCTCTATTCTGTTCCCTCCATTGGAACACTCTTCTACCTATCTTTATGCTTAGTTAATTCATACTTATCCCTCAGATCTGTACTGCACCATCTACTTTTCAGTGATGTTTTCCCTAAACCTTCAAATTAGGTCAAGCTTCACTGTGTACATAATGCCATATATCTTCCCTTCATAGAACCAATTAAAATTAAGATTTTGCATCTATATGCCTATTTATTATTTAATTAATGAGTATCCCTACCACATTAGACTGCACACTCCTTGATGTCAGGAGTTATGTTTGTTTATCTTTTTTTTTTAAAGAAGTTTGCTGTTATTTATTTATTTATTTATTTATTTATTTATTTATTTATTTATCTATCTTTCCTTCTCCTCTCCCCAACCCCCAAACCCAGTTGTCTGTTCTCTGTGTCTATTTGCTGCGTCGTCTTCTTTGTCTGCTTCTGTTGTTGCCAGCGGCATGGGAATCTGTGTTTTCTTTTTGTTGTCATCTTGTTGTGTCGGCTCTTGTGTGGATGGTGCCATTCTTGGGCAGGCTGCACTTTGTTTCACGCTGGGCGGCTCTCCTTATGGGGTGCACTCCTTGCGCGTGGGGCTCCCCTACGCGGGGGACACCCCTGTGTGGCACAGTACTCCCCGTGGGCCAGCTCCACAAGGGTAGGAGGCCTGGGGTTAGAACCACGGACCTCCCATGTGGTAGATGCACGCCCTAACTACTGGGCCATATCCGCTTCCCTGTTTGTTTATCTTCAGGAATGAGAAAGTGTTCAAGAGGCAAGAGGAAGGGAAACTGAATTCAAGAGAGAGGAAATAGACTGTGCAAAGACACAAAATATTGCGCTTTTTATTGATTGACATTTTTAGTCTTTGTATTTATCTTAGAAAAATCTCCTTGGGCACAAAATTGATAAATGTTTTTCTTAAATCTCTTTTTTCTGTTATCCATCCAAATTTTCAAATCCCAAGTATTAAATCCTATGTGATTGGCACTTCATATATTAAATAACATAGAGGCCATCTTGGATGAATTTTGTAGATCTCTTAAACATTACATATTGAAATGTGTTTTTAATATGGTCTTATTGCATATTGACATATAATTTCTCAGTTTCTTTGATAATCAAAGCAGTTTGGGATTTAATTAAAGATATAACGGGAAATTGAAGTTTGAGTAAATCTGTTGCAAGATTATCATACATTATATTTATTTAGTCTGCGCTGGGTGGTGACTGGTTGGTAAGGATCATGCCCATGTGAACGTGCCTGTGCTAGGTCTGATGGAGGCTCAGGGCTTTTGAAGATTGAACCTTTGGGGTTCAGACCACTAAGCAGCTCACTGACATATATAGCCTCAACACAGAGGCCAACAGACTGTTCCCATTGATTTAGTAAATCATGCTTTGTCATCTTCATGGCCCTTCATTTAACTTCCTTTAAGAGAAACTGACTACCTTTCCGGTTATAATCTGGTTTTGACAAGATAACAAAATACTCTGGTTTCTATTGTATAACTTAAAATAATGTACATTTATTTCTGTAAGACTTACATGCCTGGATTTTCTATAATAAATAGCCTTAAATATACAAATTTATTTCTTTGCAATGCTTATTTTCAGAACCAAAAAATGTATTAAATCCATTTATCCAATTATGTACCTCTACTTTTTATTTATCATTATTTCTCATGAAATTCATGCTATTTTTTCCTGAAGCATCATGTGAAAGTTTTTTTTTTTTTTTTTTAGTACAATAGTGTTAGCAAAAACCCATTTTGGAAGTTTCTGCTTTTTATTGAAGTGCATGTGTTTGACAGAAATAATTGAGTTCACATGAATCAAAAGTTGCCTGCTGAGTTTTCTTGTGATTATGTTGCTGACTTACTCAGATGCCAGGCAAGACCACTAATCTTCACCAGTTGCTATTGGAATGAAGTAGTAATTTGAAATTACTCCTAGATAATTATAGTTTCACTTATATCAAATGAAGGAAGACATTTAGGTTGTGGGTCATTGCCAGAACCAGTCAGAGTGAAAAAAAGTGTTTCGTGTATGCTAAAATACAGGGTGAGGGGTGGGAGGAGGTTACACACTGAGGGCTGTGGAGAAAAAGCACTTATTAATTGTCCAACTGAGAGATGATTGCACAGCAAGGAAAATGTAGTGAAAATATTCAGCTTAAGCAAGAGCCTTGATTCAGAAACAGTACATATACTGTGGGGAGTAATATGTCAATCATTCATACTTCTGGTGAATATTTATGTTTGAAACAAAATTGGCTGGAAATATGGCTTATTAGGTGTTCACATAATTATGCATTGGAGAGCCTATTTAATTTTAATTAGGATTATTACCAAATAATATCAAGGGGGTTTGGCCTTTGACTCTCCTTGTTATCCAACCAAAGAAAACAGATTTTAAATTCAAACTTTTAACAAAGGATGATTATGGAAGTTCAGAGTACCTAAGAAGCACAAGCATGCATGCATATGTACATCTGCATGTTTATGTATGTGCGTTTGTGCATGTGTCCTGCTGTTGAGGAAAACCACCAAGGTAATTAAGTAGTTAAGTCTGTTCATGGTAGTATACTTGAAAATAATAAAATAGATGATCTTTCTTTCTCTTTCTTTCTCTCTCTCTCTCTTCCTTTTCCTTCTTTTTCTTCTCTTTCTTTCTTAACAGTCCCCTTGATTAGTTTTGTTTGTTTTCTGTTAACGTTTTAGAGCATGCATTGCCTTTTTTTGTTGCCCAAATCAAGATTTGTCAGCACTGACCCTATTGATATTGTGGACTTGGTAAATTTTTATTTGGGGAATGCCCTTTTCATTGTAGGATGTTTAGCAGCATTCCTGGCCTCTAGCAGGGAGATGGCAAGATGCCAGGAGCACATGCACAATACCTCCTCCCCACCAACTACCATCAGGGCAATCAAAAATTTCTCCAGATATTGTCAAATATCCCTTAGGGAACAAAATCATTCCCAGTTGTGAATCACTAATCTAAATAAATTCTCCCTTTCCTCAAATAAACTACCTACTGCTCAATCTAAATATATTTACAGATACAATTATAGACTCATTATCTTTGCAAAAGTGAATCTTCTAAAAAGTTCTGTGGAATGAGTGACACGCACATTTTGTAATGTAAATAATTTAACTTTGATAATATGGTGGGAAAGATACTGTTTGTCAGAGCCAGCACACTCTAGGAGTTAAAGCACATAGATTCTGAGCTAGAATGCCTGGATTCAAATTCTAACTCTGCCATTTATGTGCTCTGTAATTCCCTGCAAGCTATTTATACTCTGTTCCTGGATTTCCTCATCTCTAAGACAGTGAAAAGAATAATCCTCTTAGCAATCATGTAAGATATTCTATGAAATGTACTTAGAACACTGCTTATCACATTCTACTTATTCAATGAATATTAGTTATTCTTTATGTCTTCATTTAAAAAGTAAAAAGGTTTTACAGGAGTTTGTGTCTTTCTATTATAAATATAGGATAATTTTAGGTTATAAAATTATTTGGTTCCCTTGAACTAGATAATATAATATAGATTGTATATTATTGGGGAATTCTGCTTATCAAATGATGACTCTACATTTTTATTTATTGGTTTGATCAAAAAATATGTAAATATGATATGATCTCCTTTATCAAGATTTTGCTCAGAGATACAAAACTGAAAGATTTGCTCCTTGGTTATATATACTCACTCAATAGAGGAGTATACTCCTCTGTTGTCTTAGAGACAGAAATGCAGACAGATAAGCCTACAAACATGCATATGGAATCATATTTACAGTTATAATTGGTGAGAATTACTAAGGGGGTGTTAACATATACTTGCAGTGGGAGTGATTTTTTAGATAGGTTACTAAGAAAATGTTTCTCTGAAGAAGTGATTTTTAACATAGATATAAAAAAAGCCATGCAGAGGATAGAGAACAGCATTACCAACAAAGAGAGCTTCAAGTGCAGAGATATATTGTATTACATTAATCAAATTCATGTATATCTCTTTTCTTTCTAAAATTATATTAATATGCTTTTTCAATTTGTCTATTAAAATTCGAGTAATAAAATACCTACTAATTCCTGAGTTTGGTTATGGAGCTTATATATATAATCATTTTTAAGGATGGAGGAAGTCTAAGAAATATCTAGGGTCAAAAATGAACAATTCAGTTATTTTATAAGTGGTATTGGTGGTTTTGTTATTATAAATTATGACAGCCTTTGAAAGCTTTTTTTAAAGAAATAAATGTTTTATTGGTCCAACATTGGTTACTAACTTTTGATCTCCCATTTATGCATGGAATGAAGAGAATTGGCAATGATAGAAAGGAATAGAAGAAGGAAAACAACACATATTCTTGGAGACATTTTTAAACTTTATGTGCACTCTTAGTTTCTCACTCATGAAAGAATGTATATTAGTGAAGTCTTAAGGTTATTTTTAAAATTTTGAATAAATATAACATCTAAATGCTATGCCTTTATAGTTATAGTAATAGCTACTTTGTTACTTTTACTGTTGGTGTGTCTCTAGGATATTTTATTATGATGATACATTTCATATTGTCACTGTGCAAATGAACTTTAACATGAATGGACTTGAGCTTCATAATTACCACATGGATGGAGAAGTAGTGATTATGTTTTATAGTAAGGTGTCTCATGCATGTGCAAAACAATTTTTGATAATTAAACATTAATAACCTATTAAATGAAATACAGTGGATAGGCTCTTATAATTATTATAAAAAAGACAGTCGTCAGAAAATGTTTAAACAATAAAGATTATACTATGGCCATAACTCACTTGATATATTCAGAGCTGATTTTAAACCCATGAGAACATTTAAATGTCCTAGGAAATAAAAGCATAGTCTTTTTATTTTATTGTTTGCTTCATTTCTTTTTATCTGGATACCAGCAAAAGGACATTCATGAAGTCTGATAATATAAATCAATGCAGCTCTCATGGGGAAAGTTGTGTGCAAAAATTTAATGTCGAAAAGAAGTGTGATCTAGCTAAGATCTCAGGGTTAGGTCTCAGATTCATGGAAGCTTAATATTCGAAAATGAATGAAAATGATTAGAAGTGAAGTATTCGACAATTGGATAAAACCATTAACTAGCTTCAGAGGTTAAAACTGAACTTCTTGATTTTCAGGGGACTTCTTTGGGTGCAGTAAATTAATGGCAGTAGGATTTAAGGTAATACAACCCACAGTTCAAATCATGTTGTATGTAACTGACCAAATTGTAAAATCAGCTTGAACCCTACTTTCATTTGTAAAGTGGGTAAAACCGCATCTGCCACATAGGTTGTTGTTAGGATTGGATAAGATCATGCATGCAAACACTGCCTCCTTAAGGAGTGGTACATGGACCAGCAACATCAGCATCAACTGAAGCTTCTTAGAAATGTATAATTTCAGCCACCACCCTATAAAATCTGAATCAAAATATACATATTAGCAAGATGGCACAGTATTTCTTATGTCCATTCAAATTTGAGAAGCACAGATATAAAGGACTGAACAATATTCTATGATTGGAGCAAGTGTTCTTTACTTTTTTATTTTATAGATTGGGAAAGTAAGGTACAGATAAATTAGACCCATATAACTGCATAAGGTAAGGACAGAAATATGTTTATCCTAATCCCTTTGGATATATGTTATAATATTGACTTCTCCATGTTGTCAGAACTATAATACATTGATTTTACATTTTCTCCCTAATTCTTGAATACAGAATGCAAGTAACTAACTTTGGACAATATTAGACCTAGTGATATTATTGAGGTTTTAAAATTTTAATTCTACTAATTATGTCTTAATTTAGGAATCATATATATACTATCAATTTTTTCTCCCATTATCAAAAGCAGACAATATTTGGCAAATTAGGTAGAGGAAATCAAGCCACAGAAAAATAGAGATAAAAATATGACTGGCATTCTTGTCCCAGTCACCCAGAATTATGAGTTCTCTATTTATTTTGTCCCTTTGGGGGATGATTGTGCTTTTTTCCTTGACTCATAGGAGTTCATCACATGATTTAACATTTCCTCCTAGTGGGGAGATATTAATGGTACCAAATTTTATCTAATTCTACTGTTCTAAACATTTTCAGTACAGCACAATCACTTTAAATCATATTGTTGTTCTTTAATTTAAAAAAAGTATAAATAAATAAATAAATAAATAAATGCATATTGTTTGCTGAGCCCACCTACAAAATATCAGATTCATTGTAAAGGACAAACTGGGGCAACGGTATTTTTTCACAGCTCCCCAGGTGATTGCAATGTGCAGCTAGGCTTTAGATGTACTACTGTAATAGTTAGAATTGCATCTTTGTGGTTTTGGTTACTAGCATTTGTGTAAATTTGCATTCCAAATCCTTATTTGGGGAATGCTAACTGATTTTTATTTGGAAAGATTATGTCCTCCCACATCAAGTGTTCACTCAGACACAGGTCTCTTAGTGTACTCCCTGTGCACCTGGGCGGATTTTTTTCCCTCTGTGCACTCTTTCACTGAGGGTGCAAATAGCACAGTTACTTTAGTACCCTTTTTGTTTCTTTTTTGTGTCTGTCATTGTGGACTGTCTTTCGCAGCCTGTTTTTATTTACTGATTTTCTTGTAATATTTTTGCATCAAAGCAAAACACAACAGAAAGAACCCCAAGTATTTTGTTGTATTAGATTTAGCATTTCTAGGGGTTTGTAGCTGGAACTTAGACCTTTGTGTTGTTATTAAACTGTCTGAAACAGTTAGCAAATCTTTCTCTTCAAATTACCAATACCATTTTAACATTGTAAGAAGAAGAAATATAATTGTTTTTTCTTCCAGAAGTAGCATTTAATGAATATTTATTAGGAGCAAAAACATTAGCTTTAAACTATAATGGCATTTGCAATAATTTGATTCACAGGATTTAGGAAAAATATTCCTCTCATGTCTTTACATCCTTTCCATTTTCTCTGATAGCAATTACTCAAGCTTTACAAAAAAATAATATTTATAAAAATTAATTTATGGAAATAGAGATCTTTGCTCAGAGAAAGAACTACAAAGAAACTTCTAAGAAATTTGTAAATCTTGATAACACAAAACTAATTGGTAGATGGTTTTGTTGAAAAAATTTTAGCATCAATAGTTCTAAGTGATACCACAAAATTAAATTTTATCCCATTGATCATCTCAGGAAATGCTGTAATTAAATCAAGTCATCCTGCATAAAAGAAATTAAAAGACATGAATTTAAAGGTGTTATGTTAATATTGCTTATTACAATAAAATTAATCATATTTTTTTTTCATGTGATCAAAATGGAGATAAAATACAGATGGAAAGCTTTTACATTCTGTAAACTCTGTACTACAATACAATAACTAAAAAACAATGATCCTTAAGTGCAGAGCAAAAAACTTTTTGATTTGGAGAGATTGATAACTAATTTTTAGCACTTCATGTGGCACTAACTTATGTATTAAAATGTAGCATGAGTTATAAATTCTCTGATGATCGGTTAACCAATAGAGAAATGAAAATCCACAAGAGGAGGAGGTTTACCTGCCTAATATTACATAGCCACCATTTATCAAAGCTGGGATTAGAATATTGTTTTTTTGTTTATTTGTTTTATTTTTTATCCCCCCCCCCCCAGCTTTTTTGCATGCTATCTGCTTTCTGTGTCCATTCTTCTGTGTCTGTATCTATTTTTATTTATATTCTCCACCCCCCTTGCAGCTTGCTTGCTGTCTGTTCTCTGTGTCCATTTGCTGTGCATTCTTCTGTGTTTTCTATTTTTTTGCTGCTCTCTCTTTTGGTTGTGTCACCTTGCTGAGTCAGCACTCTGTGGTGCTTGTGGGCCAGTGGTTCTTCGAGGCATGCAGGTGAGCCTGCCTTTACAAGGAGGCCTGGGGACAGGAACCCAGGACCTCCTATATGGTGATGGGACCCCAACTGACTGAGCCACAGCCACTTCCCAGAATATTGTTTTTAACATACTCTTTGTTCTAACATTATGCTTTATAACCACACCTGTTCAAAATTGTTTTTTTTTTGTAGTTTGTAATCACATATAGCATCAATGGTTAACCTGAATAAAAAGCACTGATTCTTATTAGAGTCCATATTTCTTTTAGGATTTACATGTTAAATGTTTTGTGTCTCTCCTGTGTAGATTTACTTAGTATACCTCTTCTTTGTAAAGCACTTGAAAAATCTACCTAACCCATCTTGAATTTTGCATAGAAAACTAACTAGTAACAAGTAGACATCACAATCGGTATCTATTTAATGAATCTCTCTATATATCTAGTTTATGTTGTTCATAAGACAGAAAGGTTAGTATACCTTTTATCAAAACTGTTTCCTTTTTTGCATTTAAATTTAACTTATACATTAGGTGAAGAATGACACACCTATTATTATAAAGAAGAAAGACATGGACTACTAACCATGGCATAGTTCTTTGTAGAAAGTATATCACTAGTTATAACAATAGAATATGTATTCTGAGCTTTCCATTAACTCATAACTGGTTTTCATGACATAAAAATGTTTTTGTATCTTTTATTTCTAATCATGGATGTGGAACACATTTTATCTCCTGGTAGTCACTTCTCTTTGGTGTTTAAATGCTCTAAGAACTGAAGTGATTTTATTGAAGTGCTTTGATCTTTCCTGAGATTGAAGATACCCTGTTCATTGGAATACTCCTAAGGTGAATTTTTAAAAAGTACAGGAAAGAAAAGGAAAAAGGAATCATAATTTGGGGGAAGTAACAATTAGAGCAAATGATAATTTGAGTGATCGATAATTCCATTTCTTTGATGGAACTGTTAGCAGGAACCAGACTTGGAGAATGAAGACTCCTGCTGTGTGATTGTAAAGGAGAATAATAATGCAATATTACATATGCATAAAGGTCTTTCCTCAGATGAATTCAAAGTGCTTTAAAGGAATTATATTAGGACATTTCTAAAATAAAGACTGGTTCTATAAAATGTTATTTTACGGGTTGGAAAGGTGTTTGATACGATTTTACCAAAGTTTTCCAGTGAGCTCATACTTCCATTTCCCATACTAACTTTACATTTACACCTCACAATCTGAAAGCAATATAATTACTTGCTCCTATGAATGAATCTCAACATTCATCTAATCCCAGTTTTTGCAGTGTTAAAAGCTTCTGTTTTTAGAACCATACTGACCTGTATTATTTATTTAAAATTCTCTTCAGAAGGTTTTTGTGTCTTCTGTTTTTGCTCTCATAGTGCAAGCATGATTTAATCCGTCAACACTGGTTTGCTTAACTGGTTTTGATTGTCTTCCATACTTTACTTAGATCTAGGCAGTTGCCTTTCAAGCATGTTGCTGCCCAGATAAATGAAATGTCACAACAGTGAGGACTTCTTGTTTTGTGACAGCAGTAACCTCCTTTGACACAGCCAGCCTTGGGGGCAGGGTGGTGAGGGAATTTAAACAATAATAATAGAGCAGACTTAAGTCAGGTCAGTGCTCTCCAGGCCCACATAGACTGATAGTAATAGAATAAAGGACTTAAATGCAGTGAAACTTCACTTCTTAATAAGGTGAAAATGAATGCAAAATAAGAATTCCTTTTTTATTTTTGCATTATGGATAAGAGAAAAACATCTGTTAGCAGTTTCCCTAAAATGACACTTGAAGATAGCATTTTATTTTTGTAGTTAGATTTCTTCCACACTTTATTGCCAGGTCCTGAGATGTTATTGCTCTTAATACATAACATTAGAATCTAATCATAGAAAGAAATTTTCCACTGCCTTCCACTTTAATAAAAATATTGTATGTAATTTCAATGCCTGGATTCGATTTTAAAGATTGGGGGTTCATGAAGTTTAGTACTTGACACAAAGAAAACCCTTAGTACATGCTATTTAGCTTTAAGTCTTTAAAGCAAATTCTGTGAGAGTTAAGTCTACACTGAGTTTTGTTTTGTTTTGTTTTTTCAAACACATTTACTGGTGTTTTTAACACCATCCTGGAAAGGTTGCCTACCATTCCAGAGCACGTGGCTACTGGGATATAGGAGCATTCTGCATCCAGCCTGCATCAGGTCAAATGTAAATAGGATAGCCCAGCCTTTCAAGGCCCGGAAGCTTTCTTAGTATGAGTTTATGCGTGTATAATTGTGAAAATTTTGACCACAATTTCAAAGGGAAATAAACTGAATCAAATAGGTATGTTGAAAGTTACCAAATGTATATTACAGGAAAGGAGAATCAATTTTTTTTTAAAATGCCTTCATAGGGAACTGAAGGAAGAAAAAAGTAAGAATTCAGTGCACACAGAATTTGATGAAATGGAATTGTGGAACTCTGATGAAGGTGAAAGTATTAACCAGAGGCAACTTGCCATAACCAAGGAATGTCTGGCTAGAGTATTCCTGTGATCAAGCTTTGGGAAGGTAGGCATTATTTTTATTTGAAGTTAGAAGGGAGTAGGATTAAAGCCAGTGGGAGAAGATCTTTATTCCTAGGAAATCCAAAAGTGGGCCAAAGGGAATAAGTTGACTTTAAAGTGGAGTGTAAAAAGCAAAAATATAACAAAAAAGAATAGGAGTCCTAAGAACTTGAACACCAGAAATGTCAGGGAATATTAATTGGGTTGGTAAGGGGAAAAAAAAAAGAAGAGGAGTTGACATTGACTGCAAAGCCTTGCTATATGTCGGCACTGTTAAATGTTTTATTTGCATCCTCTCTTTGAAGCTTGACAACATCTATGAACCCCAGTTCGTTACATAGCAAGTGAAGCCAGAGAGTTTAATTTTATTAAGACCACAGAAGCAAAGAGAAGAAAGAGACAAACTGGCATTCGAAAACAAATGTGTTCACTTCAAAGTCTGTGTCTTTCCATCATATTGAGTGTACTTCATTAAAATACATTTGAAATTGACTTATGTCACCTTGACTCAGATCACCTGTGTGCTTAATCAGTTGCATTAGGAGTTGTCCTGTAGTGCACGTCAGTGACGGACATACCCAGAAAGATCTGGGAATCGCGTTGTCTTTAGAGGAGATGTTGTCTGTTTTCTGACCTCAAACTGAGGAAGTGGAAGGCAATTCAAGGCAGCTAGAAAGGAAACATGATGTGTTTGGAGAATGGAACAAATAAAGTGAAGAGACTGCAGGACTTGAGCGGGAAAAACAGGTCAGTATTCTGAAGCTCTTACTTTGGACAGTGTAGGCCCTGTGATTAGGCTATACAGATAGGAGTCAAACTAGAATTTATAACATATTTTCTATGGGAACTTCCAAATGGGAAAAACAAACAAACCAACCCACAAAACTTCTGAAATAAAACCAATATGCATGTTATATTTGGGAGAGACAGCATGGTCAATAGGTTGAGAACTTTCAATCCATTTCTAATTTATGGGGTATTCCATGTTCACATATGGTACATTGCCTCACTTGTCTGCTCCCAGAAACAGAACAAGGAAACTTGTTTGTTTTTTTTAATGTTTTTGGGCTTTGGAGTATTGAAAAGTCATTTTATCCAAGCTTAATTTATTTTCTTGTTTTTACTATTTGCTTGGCCACGGGGTTTGGAAACAATGAAACAAAATCAGATTGTGGAGACCTCCTCAGGATTCTGACTGGATAATACCCCCTGTCCCTGTCGACCCTGTCTGACATTTAGGTTTTTATCTCCACAGTAAGGTAGCTGAATGATTGTTCATATCCTCCCGACCGATGAAATTACACAATTAGCAGGTACAAGCTTTCTAACTGGAGGAGACTTTCATTTTGAAGTCTTTTCAGGGCGTTCTTTACGGTTGAAAGTTGATAAGGAACAGAACACAGAACAAAACAAAACAGCACAAAAGTAACAGATGAACCAAGATATTTCATTAAAATAGTACAATTAAAATTATTGTGACTGCTCTATTAACTGAACTAAGTTAAACAATCAGCCTGATAATGTAGGCAAATGCACTTAACATTCTTATGCATAACATAGATGTCTTGTAGGAAAAAAAATAGTTCATATATGTGCATTATTATACCCAGTTTCATGGCAAGTTTGTAGAAAACAGTTTGATCCTGACAAAAACCAAGCCAGAAGTATACTGTTATTTCTATATTATAATTGAGGAAATTGAATCTGAAATATATTTCAATTAAAGTTTTCTAAGAAACCTGCATTATTAGTAGTTAGCATCAAATACAGTTTTGTTAGGCTTTAATGTACATTAACTTTGAAAAAAATACTGATTATTCTAAATTCCCAGAATGTATCCCACTTCTAAGTTTTTTTTTTTTTTTTAACTTCAGTTCTTAGAGTCATTTGGGGAAGAATATATAGCCACATGACAAGCACAGAAATGATTACAGCATGGCTGTGAAGAAATAATAGCTGTTACTTGTTTTGAAAAATCAAATTCAAAGATCAATATTTGATGATTATAGGATTAGGTATAAAAAGAACTAGTTCTATTTGAATATCTACATACCAATTCTAAAAGGACCACAACTGAAATCAATATTGTATAATTATTTTATAACATGAGAATATGACCTACTTTTAATCGGAAAATGTTATGTTAAATTGGATATTATATGAAATTGCTAATATATGATCATTTTAAAGTACCAAAAATAGTAGTTTCCTATTATTCAAACTAATATATATGTAAACACATACTTTTAATATTCAGTGATGTTTTCTCTTCCTATATTTCAAGGATATAATCCAGGAAATTATTCCATACAATAAATAGATTAAAAAACTCAATATTTTATAATTCTAAAATATTAGGAATGTAACTATAAACCAAAATACCCTGAAATTCTCTTTTCTTTACTTCTTTTTCCTTCCCTTCCTCCCTTCATCTTCTCTCTCTAGCTGCCATTTTTTCCTCTTTTCTTTCTGTTTTGTTACTATGATCACTTCAATTACAAATTTCAGATTTTTCAGTTTATTTGATGAAAACAAAGGTTATTTTTTTTTACTTTAGAATGTTAAATATTACTGTGAGGATTGCTTTATAAATATCTGTTGGAGTTCCTGTTTCAATTCCTTTTGGCAAATGCCTTGGAGTGGAATTGCTGGGTCATATATTAATACTTGGTTTAACTTTTGAGACACTGCCAAACTATCTTTCCACAGTGGCTTCACAATTTAACAGTGGATGAAGGTTCTCCACATTGTCACCAATATTTATTATTTTCCATTTAAAAATAGTAGCCAACCATGGTATCTCATTTAAAAAATTTTTCATTTCCATAATAACTTATGATGCAGAGCATTTTTTATGTGCTTATTGGCCATTTGTATATCTTCCTTCAAGGAATGTCTATTCAAGTCATTTGCCTATTGTTTAATTGGACTGACTTTTTGCTGTTGAGTTGTAGGAGGTTTTTATATATTCTGGATATTAAAAGTTTGTCAGATATGTGCCTTGCAAATATTTTCTCCAATTCTGTAGGTTCTCTTTTTCTTGATAATGTCCTTTGATGCACAAAAGTTTAGTTTTTTAATTGTCATGAAGTTCAATTTATGCTTTTTTCCTTTAACTGCTCATGCTTTTGGTGTCATTATAAGAGTCCATTGCAAAAAATTCATAAAGATTTACACCTATGTGACTTTTAAAGTTTTATGATTTTTACTCTTGTATTTAGGTCATGGATCCATTTTGAGATAAGTTTTATATAGTACAAATTAGGGGTCCTACTTTATTCTTTGTGTATGAAAATCTAGTTTTCCCAGCACCATTATTGAAAAGACTGTTTTTTCTACATTTAATGTTCTTGGCATATTTGTCAAAAATCACTTGGCCTTACATGTGTGGGTTTATTTCTGAACTCTCAATTCTATTCCTTTGGTCTGTATGTATATCCTTATTCTGATACCACAATAGTTTAATCAGTGAAGTTTTCTAGTCAATTTTAAAATGGGGAAATGTGAGCCATTTTTGCTGGTTTGAGCCTTTTGTGGACTCCCAAGAGCCTGTTCTTATAGCTAACCCATTCCTGTGCATGTAAACCCATTATAGATGAGACCTATTCATCAAATACTTTTGATTAGATCACTTCAGTTAAGGACCTTTGCATAGATTGGGGACCCAGAGTGGGTCTTAATCTTCTTACTGGAATCCTTTATAATTGGGGGGTCTAAAAAGATGAAGACACAGAGAAAAAGTTACAGAAGTAAAGAAACCCCAAGAGGCTGAGAGAGAGGCTCAGAGGGCAGAGATTGGAAACAACAGAGCACAGAGGCATGGAAAGAAGTCCCCAGAGGCTGAAAGAGATGAGGCCTGGGGTAGAGGGTAGAGACAAGCCATGTGCCTCATAGTCCACAGCTGAGCTCAGGGAGAAAGTGAGGCTGGAGGAGAAGGCAGAGACCAGCAGAGCCACCATTGTGCCTTGCCACGTGGCATGAGTCCAGGATCGCAGCTAACCTTCAGTGAGAAAGCATCTCTGATGATGCTTTGATCTGGACATTTTCAAGCCTCAGGAATGTAAGCTTTTAACTTAATAAATTCCCATAGTAGAAACCCATCTCTGGTATGTTGCTCCTAGCTACTTTTAGCAAACTAAAACACCATCCAACTTTGTTCTTCTCTTTCAACAATATTCTTGTATTAGTTTTGATTGTATCTACTTAAACTCTCTATCTACCTTCATTTTTCTCTCAATAATGAATTTTATCTTTTATAAATTTGTCCCATCCATTTAACTATTGCTCCTACTTGGAAAAACCTAATATATTAAGAGAGAGATATTTTAGCTGTTCATACTTTTGCCTTTCTTACAAAAAAGGCTACTTGGTGTTGTCAACCACCATTCCTTGAACCAGAGGACAAGGAATTATGTAATTGTGGTATGTAAAAACATTGCCTGGCTGATAAATATTTGCTGAAGAGTATAGTGATGTTCCTGTACAATAATCAATCCCTTTTGTGTAATCAGGAGAGATATTGATGATAAGGATGATGATATCAATAATGTTGATAATAGTGATAATAATATGCACAAAACTTGTATAGCAAGTTGTATGTGCCAACACTCTTCTAAGAACTTTGTATTTATTATCTAATTTGGTCCTCATAAGTAAATTATGATCGTAGGTACTATTTTTAAGTTTTACATTAAAACAGACACAGAAAAGTTAGTTAACAAGGGTCACAGTTAGTAAGTAGTGGAAGTTTAATAAAACCCTACACCAGAGGTTCTGTTTTAATCATTATACCTAACTGATAATGGGGAGAAAAGTGAATTTTGTTTTATAAGCATTGATTTTCTCCTCTCTCCAATCTTTACATTATAGTCCCACCAAGGCATAATGACCATTTCCAAAGAAAAATGCGATATATAGATACTTAAATAGACTTCATAGCAAGATTCGTATAGGATGCTCTTTTGATTAAAATCTCAGGAACACTTAAGCGCTCAATACTTTTTTCTCTTGAAAAAATAATAATTCAAATATAAAGATGATCCATTAAAATACCATTTAAATAGATGCATAATCTGTCCACAAGTAAACATAAATTCTGTGAACCTGGATAGTAATATTTTTATTTAAAGGATGTATTAATATTAGTCAATAGAAACTCTTTTCTGTTACATACTCAGTTTTTCCAACACTCAATCTTTTCTTATTTTAAATCTGTCATAGTAAAAAAGCTGATGTGTTGGTAGGCTTTGTCACATTTGAGAAATTTTGTTTCCCCTGCTACTTTTAAATACACAGTGTGAAAAGGCTAGTGTGTGTAGCTATGCTTTGCCACCTGTGGGTGTTTTTATCAGGGGGAGATCTATGTGATGTCACCTAAAAATCTAAAATTAACTTTAGGACTTTTAGATCAAACTTTTTAAAGACTCTGTCCATCCAACAGTGATTTAGCTGCAAAAGAGGAAAGGTTTATATATTGAATAAATTGATAAAAGTTTTTTTTGAGAAAGATATTACAATTATAGGTTTTAATTAGGCCATGTCCACATAGTTTACCATTATTTGGGAAGAAGGAAAATTCTTAGCTGCTTAAATATATACACTTGATATAAGCTGCCGGGATTTTCCAGTCCAGTCAGATTGTTTAGGGGCTGATATTTTTAGTTGACATTTTTGTCCAATTAACATACATTGTTTATATATATATATATATCATTGTTTATATATATATATATATATATGTATGTATAAATGTATATATTCTACTTTGGGAATATGCATAATCCTAAAATTTATTTTTTCATTATTTTATGTGAAAAACAACTAATAATGAACATACATTTCTCATTTAATAAGATCAAATTTTGCACATTCTGAAGTGTGATAATCTCAAGCCAAAGGGAAAAGTGCTGGACCACATTCAAATTACCCTTATTGTTCTATAATATCTTACTGGAGTGCAAGGTTAATTAGTACCATAGGCGATACGCATTATTCATTACTGCAGTCAGACTTTCATTCAGCTGGGTCATCATCAACTGCAAATTGTTGTTCTTCCTGTAATGAAAAAAAAACTTGATAAACTATTGTCATATTTAATTTTACTGAATTAGGGTAGTGACATATACATTATTTTGTGTACTTTGAATATTTTGAAGATGTCATTGCCATCTAGGAAAACAGGATGTTTAAAGACTTATGTTCTTTTCTGTATGAAGATATAAGCTTTAAAAGTAGAAAACAAATTGTTGCTAACTATAGTTTTTAAAATTTTTATTTCATTTTCTCTGCATCCTACAGAGAAAGATTTAATAATATGTTTAATGGTAATAGAGTCTCGTTAAATATTGAAGTATCTATTTATAAAATCATTAATTTCTTCTCTCTCTTTACACTATAAATTCCCTGGTAAGAGGGACCTTTTATATCTTTCCCATTATTATCAGTAACCTGTGGAACAATGAATGGCCTATAACTTAAGGATTTTTTAAAATGAATTTATGGAACACCTATGTACCTTTATAAGAATATATGTTTATTGACTAATGCTTTGGTGAAACTTATTGCAAGGCTAAAAACAAGGAACAAACATCTCACCTAATTCTAGTTGCTCTAGTATCCTTGATCTTACATTGTGGAGACTGAGATAGAAGAAATGGGAAGTGAGGGTAATGGCAAAGGCAAAATAGAAATGATTATATATTATGAAATTTAGAGTTGTAGAATGAAATGATAGCCATCCAGCAAGAATCCCAAATGCCTTTCCTTTCCCTTCTACACCATTGCATCCTTCAAATAAATATAGGTAAATGCATCCTTTATTTTTTTCCAGAAGTCAGATTGTTAAGATTACACATGGCACATCTCCCAGCTAGTTGCAGAATTTGGAGTGCAATTTTAGTTTTTCCTCTGTCCCTAGGAACTGTACAAGTTATACTCATAGATTTCTCTGTAATCTTCACTGCCTTGGTAAGCAGTTATCAGAAAGTTTTAGCTGCAGAAAATCACTTCAGCTTATTGCTTTTTGAAAATCTCTCCATAAACATATTTTCTCTTCTTCCATATGGTAAGATTAAAAAATCTTTGAAATTGTTTTAGTTTCTTTTGCTATTGCCCATCACATCTGATATTTAAACAATAATGATTTGGTATTTGTCTTCCAAAGGAAGAAAAAATATTTGATGTGCAAAGAATACCCTATTTTGCTTATCTGAGGCATTATTCTCTGTCTAATTTACTTTGAGTCTAAAATTTAAAACGGAAAATTATACAAGTTGCAGTTAAAAATACCTATTACCATGCCTTGGCCTACATATAGAATTATGGAAATGTCTACACATATTTGAAGTATCACGTTAACAATTTTGGTTGCAATCTACTAAGCTGTATTTTTTTTTCTCTCACTCAGAACATATTGAGGCTTTCCTTTTTAAAATTTATTTTTCCTAAATTATTTCAGGAAATGTTTAATTCTTCCAAAACCCTGGCTTGTTGAGTAGGAAGGTCATTTATTCCAATGGACTTCTTAGTATCTACAGCAAAAATAAAGAAATAGATTAGATAGATAGATGATTGATAGAGAGAGAAAGAAAGAGAAACTTTCAAATTACATACACATGCACACTTTTGCATAGTCAAGCATGAATATTTTCCACCATTTCACTAAAACTTTGTTAATTCCAATGATTGTGTCTAAATTTCAAATGCCTGTGTAAAGACTTACAAACAAAATGTTGTTAAAACTGTTGAAAATTTATCTCATGACATCTAAATATAAAAGTAGTTATTCATTTAGAAAGTTCTCATTAAATTGACATGGGATAGTTATTATCTCAAATAATTAACTCTTCATAGCCTGTACTTGATTTAAAGACTTCAACTACATTGAAGTTCTTTACAACTCTAAATCAGATCTAGACTTTTAGCCTACCATAGGTATTAAAATCAGGAATTGAAAATATTCTTATGGTTGAAGTATTGACTTACTACGGTTTTTTTCTAAATGGACTTACTGGACATAGTCTTGTAATATTTAAAGATTAGTAATGGATATTTACATTTTATGTTTTAAGATTTACAAATTTGGAAGTATTGTAAGTATGTTCTAAATCTGAGTACTGGCAGAATATGCATTTTCTTTAGGTCTGTACTTGCAATGATTCAAAGTGATGCTACAGATTATAGCCAGGTAATTTTTAAATGATAAATGATTAAAGTGAAGTCCTAATGATAATAGTGCTCATTGCATGAATGAAAGTTTCACAACCTTTCAAGTATGTAATAGTTTCAAGAAAATTGAATCAACAGGTTTTGTTAAACTAAAAAATTCCCAGTGTCATTTCAGATAGTGTGATTGAAAGTAGGAACTTAGTACTGTTAAATTGACTTTGATTGGCTCTGTAGTTTCGTCTGTATTTACTTTGTAAAAAGATTTCATGTTATATCATAACAGCTATGTTAAAAACTTATTTTTAGCTTTATATTTGTATATATTATATAAGATAATAAAAATTTTAAAATAGTTTAAGTTAATTTGATGGGTTTAATATTCTTTTCTTTTAAAAAGTGACTTTAAAACTTCAAGTTCGAGAACTTTAAAATTATTCCAAAGGTAATTTTTTCTTGGAAATGAAATGATTAGCTAATTAGGGGCTTAGTACATTAGTTTATGCATTATTTACCATCAACTATATATTCTTTAACAAATTTTCTCAAATATTAATAGAATGGGTTAAATTGTCATATGGCAGAAGCAATCTTTCAAATTTTTTGCACAATCAATATTTGCATTTTTCTAAGTGACTTGCTCTTTAAAAGAGCCACTGTATATTTTTTTCATTAGGCTAATTCAAGACATTCTATTACTGTTGGTTTGAAATTGCTATGCTCAGAAAAAGCAGAATTTATCATTTCAGGTTTCTATCACACATTTGGGGATCAACTCTTTAAAAAAATGGGATTGTCCAACTTTGGGTAACTCTGACTAGAATTACTAAACAGTATATATTTGGTCCAAAAGAGTTTAAGGATTTCCTTATCTAATATAGGGGAACAAATACACCTATAATTAAGAATTACATTACTAAATTTCTAATTAGGAAATATTTGCAAAATGTTATGCAGCATAAATTACATATAGCAAAACATACTGAATATAGACTTATTTTTTAAAATATCTGTGCCTTCTCATATATGTAAGATAATAATGATCTCATTGCAACTTTGTTTAACCTATACTGTCACAATCCTGAAATGGATATATATATTATATTTTATATATATATATAATATAATTTACATATTCTCCATTCCCTTTGCCTATAGTTCTACACAACAAACCACTCTTGTGTCTGCTTTCTTATTATTTAGTCATACCTAGGGAGAACACACTGACAATGTAACTAATTAGATGAAATAAAAATTCCACATTCTCACTAAAAACTGTTTACTTGTTGTATTGTAGTTAAGAAAAAAATTTCCATAAGAGTTTTTATAAAATTATTTTAAAGTGTTTTTAAAAGCCTGAAAAAATTGCCTGCTATTTAATTATGCTTATAAGCAATTTCTATTTTTGATTAACATTTTGAAACACCAAATGAAAGAATTGTTTTCCACTTTAAACTGCATTTTCTAGTAAAGATCTAATTGACAAACAAATTACTATATTTAATTATTTCGAAAAATGTACTTTTACAATTTTTAAGAGCAAGCTTTAACATTTTTACTTCAATTTGGGGCTCTCTACATAAGAAAGCTATAATTACAGCCTTAGAAACATCCAAGAATGTGTTGTTAAAGCAAAAATTAAAGGGCACCTTTTTCTAATTTTTCTCTCACATATCTTTAGCTTGTTGCTAAATTACTGCCTAGGACTTGATACTAAATATTGTCTATGTATTTACTAGTAAATGTCAAAGAAATATTATTTTGTGTCTCCTTTTTGATTAAGTAACAAGGCTGCCTGTTTTGTGAGGTATATGTGTGTATCTCCAAAAAACTGTTGAGGTTAGGGATGGAGTTATATTCCAGAAGTGATTTATGAGAAACTCAATAAATAATCTAACCAGATCTGAATTACATATTTGTAAAGGATGTGGAGATCATAAATCTATATAGTTATACAGATGCCGGTAGATTGATAGATAAATATAGATTTATAACCCAAGAAATAATAGATTTTCATGCATTAAAATTATTTATAATTAATTTGTTCTGTAATTATTTGATAAATATTAATTGAGACCAACTAAGTGCCAGATATTCTGCTAATTTCTGGGGAAACGAAGGTGAGCAAAAAACAAAAGGTCTCTCAATTTATGAAGATTAGTTTGTAACATACCAATCAGGTGTGAAAAAAATCTAACAAGGTTTTGTAAAGACACTTCAAATATGATGGTAAGTACATACTTCCCATTTGACCTCCTTTCTTTAAACTAATTTCCAGAAACTGTGGCTTGATTTCTACTGATGTTTTGGAATTCAGGTAGGCAGTTGTATTTATTCGTGTGTTAATGTTTCTGTCAAAAATTAAATTGCAGTTATAGGTAATTCATTCTGTTTCAAAATAAAGTATGAGTAATGATGCATATAAAATATTTGCTTAAAACTTTATTAATGGCAGAAGAATGGTAAATCAATTGGGCTTAAATTATAATGATGTAAATTAACTGAAGTGGAATGGCTTTTCCTGCTTTAGTCTCTAAACAGCATATCAATTTCTTTTGAGTCTTAATAAATAAATAACTTAATTCATATGGTATTGTTATATTACATATATATAAAGCGATATTTATTCTCAGAAAAATGCTATAATCACTGATTTATAAAAACCTTTGAAGTGTACTAATTATCACATGAATAAACATAGCTAAAAGTATTAATTTAAGGAGATATGTTGGAAATATTAAGCTACAATAGATAAAAATCATCTTCTAAAAATAGGCCTTCTCATTCAAATTTTGAAAGCCATATCTATTCAGCTGATATAAAATTTACTCTTAAATAAAGAAATTAAAATTATAATGATGGCAAAATAAATCCAAGTCTGTGTTTATTGGATAAAAAATAAAAATAATTTTGAAAAAACTTACTTTCAGAAATGATTCTTAGCAAATGCTTATTTCTTTGCTTACAAATTAAATGCCCCTACAAATATTCCATTTGCAACATTGCTAGAAAGTTTTATATGCACTAAAGAAAAATGGAGTTTCTCTTGCCATTTCTAGGTAGTATAAAATTCATCACTTTCTGTGTGGAGAGAGAATGTCATTCAAAATGATGCGCATGGAGCAAGGTGGCAAGGGACTGAGCATTCGAATCATGTGTGAAGTCGAGGCCCGAACTCCCAGTGGTGCTACTCCAAATGCCTTCCTGTCCTAACTGTAGGAACTTCGTATGTGTCTAGAGTGAAAGAGCTCCCAAATGAATAGAATTATAAAAGAATTGGCAATCTATAGTCACTTTCATAAAGAAAATATGACACAAAGTCTATGGTGAATAACAGGAGCTGTTTGATCTGCATTTTTTTCGTCTTTACCCTAAAATGAACGCATAATTGAGAGCTGTTACTTTAACACTACAGGGCAAATTTGCATTATTTGTAAAATTCAGTGGTTGACCCCTGTACAGAATCTACCCATTTATATTTCTGTGGTATTTCTATATTCAAACGGTGACTTTTGACATACAAGATATGTTTGCATTGTATTTGAATATTATAATATGCTATATTATGCAGAGCATATCACTTTTTGCCAATTGTCTCTTAAGTGTCCAATTATTGAATCAGAATTTGAGAGATGACTGTGAAGATGCCACACCTCTTTGGGTGAGTGATAATTGCACATGCCATGTACTACTTAATACACTTTGTTTGCTAGTTTCTCTTCATGGATAGAGATCTTTGCACTGGGAATGTTTCTAGAAAGCAAATGGTTAGGCCAGGGTTGGAAATCTCTTGCACTTGATTGATTTTATTTCATTCTTTCTAATACACTTATCTTTATTTTAGGATTATGATGATCAAATTGCTTTTAGGGTTATTAATAGATATTTTTAAAAATTCTGTATAGGATTAATCTGATTATAGATTTGATCCTCTCATGGGATCTATAAGTCATCCAATAGGGGAAGTTACACAATTTATGTGAGTAAATAGATCACTATAATGCTTCCATTTCCTTGCGGTAGTGTTAAGGTAAAAACAGTAAGGCCATGAATAGATAGTTTCACTAGGTAGAATAGTATTCAGATAAACCAATATCTCCATGTTGCATTTAAGTAGTAGTAAGTGGAGGAGTAGAATTTTTCTATATCCTGTAGTTGTTGTGGAGGAGAATGGTTCTGACAACAATATAAAGTGTAACTTGGAGGACTCAGTTAGTTGGACTAAGCTTGGTGATAGCCTAGCTTCCACCAGATTTCAACTGGTGGAAGCCCAAAGATTTCAAGTGATGACCACTCAAGCTGTTGCATAGTAGAGGTGCTACTAAAAAAATGGCCTGCCAAATTTCACTGAGGAAGAGTGATTGTGGAAATTCATTTTGAACTTGACTCTGATCTTATTCCAGTTTGTGTGTACTTTATGTTGGTAGCTTCCTCATAATATTGCTTAGTTCTTTATACTGTTTTTCTGGATTTATCCTTTTCTAAGGCTGATGTTTCTTTACCCAGTTTACAGCTTGTCACTTATTTGTTTCTATCCAAATTAATACCTGTGTTCTAGCCTCTTTAGCTTGGCTCTAGAAAAGGAATACTGTACAAGAAACCAGGTATTTCAACTTTCATAATTCCCCTAACTCTGAAACTGAACTGATGGTAAAAGACCATAGAGCCAATCAGAACTTCCATGAGTTTTATAGGAAGAGTAATTGTTATTGGAACTTTTATGGCAATGTTCTACATCTTTGGAGCATTCTTCCATATCATTATATAAATTTATTTAGCTCTTTCTTTTTTATTGAATATTTAGAGTACTTTCTCATCTTTGTGAAATAACATTTCAACAATGTCCCATTTACATAAATATTTGACCATATCTCTAATTATTTCCTTAAATAGAGTATTAGAAGTATGAGGGTATGTGTATGGGTATTTTAATGCTTTTGAAATATGTACAGATCTGCCTTCCATATTTTTGTGCTAATTATTAAACAGGTAATAAGTGAGAGCGTTGGACACATTCCCTTTATCTGATTTTCTTTTCTATTTCTTGTTCTCCCACAAGCACATGTTTGTCATACTGCATATACATAGGCTAAGAAAAACCTTTGCAAGAGACCTGGATTTAGAACCACGATATGTGCCTAAACATTACAGCAAACATATGGTTCATTATACTATTAGAGGTGACAGAAATTAATAAGCATGACTTTTCCACTAATTATCAGATATTTTTTCCTTTATTTCATATATTACTAGGTGGACCTATGCTTGGAAGATTGTAGACGTGATTGGGCTTAAGTTTAAATATAGAATCTCAATTCTGTTTTGAAGCTTTATGTACACCTCTAGAATGCTGACATTGGTGCTTGAGAGATATATTAAAGGAATAAAGTAGTTAATATGGTGCCATTACCATAAATAGTATTATTATATATATATAAATATACATTTTAAAACATTGCAGAAAAGCTTTATAGTAAAACCTTCTGAAGACTCAGTTCTTGTCTGGGAAGCAACATCATTCAAATGAGGTGTAAAGAGAAATTCATCATCTGTTTTTAAAATGGTTCCCAAGGGCATATCAAACAAACATAATTCAGACTACATAATTTAACTCACAAAGAACCTTATATTAACATTTAATCATATTCTTCCTTACTCCTTAAGAACTTAGGTTATTTTCTTCAAAACTGTTAGAAGATCATGTTTGATTCACAAGAAAATGATTCATATTTTTGTAGCTGTACTGCAATTTAGAATTTACTAAAATCTTCATTAAGGTTATAGATTATTTCTAAAAATATTTTCAGTGATGAAAGCAGAAAAACAATAGAAATATAAGACTGTTCTCACATCAGTATTTGCTTTAATTACAGTATTTTTACTAATTTAAAAATTACTTTAAAAGGGTTAGGAAGTTGGTGTAAAAAGTAGAAATTATATTCATTATTTTGGAAAATTACATTTCTATTCATGAATAGATAACTTGATTTTGGGATACTTGCCTTAGTTTTTAAAAACTTTATAATATAGGAATAATATCTGGAAATGTAATTTTACTTTGTATGCACATATTGCAACGGTATTATGCAACTGTTAGGGAGCAATCAATTTAGTCTACATAAAAAAAAAACTAAAATCAAACAAAGTGACAGACTCCCATATGAGATTAAAATAAGCACTTGTCTTAAAAAATAAAATGTGTATAAGACTTCAGAAATCAACTTACGTTGAAAAATAAGTTCTTGAGACTTAGGTCATTAAAAACTAGGAAAAAGATTGGAAAATACAAATAAAAATGGCAAACAAAATGGGTTTCAAAGAAATCCTTATAAGCCTTGGTGCTTTGAAGCATAAGAAAATGATTTATAAATGATGTATTGACTATTTTATTCACCTTCTTAAGCAGTATTGTCATGTTATCTCTAAAACAATGGTAGCACTCTTTCAAATTTATGATACACTATTAAATTTATTTATAAATACTTATTGAACTAAAAACATTTAGGGAATTTAAATTTAATTTTTTTTACTTGTAAGTGAGCCATATTGTGCATTATTCTTGTAATGGGTCATATTATGCATTTTAATCATTAAGGATTCACTTTTAAGGTTATTTTAAAGCAAATCTACCTATTCACATATTTTCCTCATCTGGCTACCCTAGTAATTCTTCCTATTGCTCTCCCTTCCTTACCGTTTTCCCATGTGAAGCATTGGTTTTAGAAAGAAATTTTCTGTTTGCTTACATAAGAGGAAGAAGGATGGAGGGGTGAGGGAAAAAGGAGAGGAAGATGAGTAGAAAAAGGGGGAAGAGTCTAAGGAGAATGAACTCAGTATATATCATGGTCTTTCTTGTTTCACTTGCTTACACCATACCAAATCTTTCCAGAAACTGTGACCTTTTATCACAGCTTGTTTAATTTCCATTACCTTCTCCTTAAAGTTTATCATAACTTAAATTTATTTTTTAAATGTGATTAACTATAGATTAAGGATTTTTTTTTTTATGGATTTAACTGGAAAAACTGGTATAGTCACAGATTGAACCTAAAATTTACCCTAATCCTTTAAAATGTACACAGACAATGAAATGCTGCTCAGGACTATTATGATTTTTGTTCCATAGCTAGAATATAATAGAATACTGTTAATTTAGCTATGTCTTCCACTGGGAAGGTGATAAGGTCAGTTCTTTAGCCGACTACCATTTTAGGAGAATAACGTTTTTCTATCCTAGAGCAATGATCAGGAATTTTCTGGAAAGGAGAACTGACCAAGATATTAGTTCATTTCGAGGCTCAGAAAAAGAACTATCAGAATAGAATTTATCTACTTAAGAGGTGGAATAGAGAGAGGGAGGTGATTCAAAAGAGCCCAGGGTCATCCCCCTGAAGAGCTGCAACTAAAAGTAGCAGAAACTAAGACTGTATGATGAGATTGAAAAGGCCATTGCTACCTCTTGACTTTGAATGACTCCTGGATTTCATGAACAGTACACTGTGATTGAAAAACATAGCCTGATAACATCTGTTTTAAAGCTTTGTGGATGTTACTATCTTATGACTTGCCTAAGGCACTGACCCTTATGTAACTGGAGTTAAGAGTATACTTAGGGGTACATTCTTATCCTTCTGTTAAGGAATGAAACATATTCTCATAGTGAGGAAAAAAATATCTGAAATCATAGAATATGTAAGCTGCCCAGCTACCCCATGGTCTAGCTTCCCTTCTTCTGGTCTGTGATATATACCTATGGACAAAACCAGATACTGAATGGGTTTATAAGTTTAGGTACAGGTGTGTGTTTAGTTATAGTATATACACACATACACAGAGTAAATACGTTGCTGACTTGAAAATTTAGGGAAACGTATTTTCATTAGTTGGAGAGAGCATCTTCTACAGCAGGGGGATTTTGAAGCTTTGCCAAAAGTTTGATTAGACCACTGTTTTAACTTGTTAGGCCACTGTTTTAACTTCAAGACTGGAAATAAGGATGTGACAGACCCAGGACAGGGAAGATTGTATATTCCTCACAATTCACTTTACTAATCTGCAACTTAAAGATACATCATTTTGAGTACTTAATTTCGTATTAAATATAAAATATGTTTTTAATTGTGTATTCTCATAACAAGTGAATGACTTTTGGTCACATTTTGTTTTTGTTTTTTTCTTTCATGAGTGAAATATATTCCCATTTTTTTCATGTATGTTTTCAATGAAAGAGAATAGCATGTATCTTTAATCAGCAAAAATCACCCTGCTCTAATGAATTTTAACTTACCTAGACCCAATTAAAGTTGTCTTAGAAATACTCATTGTACCCTGTTAGGAATTGCAGTTTAAATTTCAAATGGAACATCACCTTGAATATGTGAGGCAAAACATTTGTTTTATTTTATTAATACAGTTTTTCTCTTTTTTGAACCTAATTGTACTGCCTGTCTCACAAAGGTGTATTTATTCCTCTCTTAGTTTTAAAACATGATATCTGGAAAAAAGTTGAGTTAATTTACATGTTACAAAAATAGGCCTTTAAATTAGTAGAAAACCATTTAAATTCACCTTTAGAAAACATTATTTTCTGTCTTTGGCTTCATACTTATTGTATTTGTGGTTAAAAGCTTTTTATAAAAATTAATTATTTGAATGTAACTGGTCTTTCCTAAATGTTTTTGCATTTCTTATTTTAATAATGTGATAGTGTCACTAGCTGTCTTCAAAGTATATTTTTGATATATATTTATGAAAGTTACATTTTTGCATGGATCACTGTGTTATTCTCTTTGAAAGAAAATTGAGGAGTTGAATGTTACTTTTTAAGTAACATTTTAAGTTTTACTTTAACATTATCCTCAGAAAAGGTAAGCAAAGTTTATTTTTTTAAAATCTGTATTACTGGAAAAAAAGAGCCACAACCAACCAAAAACATTTGGTCAGAATATATTTGATAAATTAGAACAATAGTTAAAAGCTAAATCACACCAGGGAGCCAAGAGTGCCTACAGCTGCAAGCAGGAGAATTGCATCGATTATCCATGTGGAATCTAAGCCCCCTCTCGATATAAAGGTGGAGTGGACATCACTATCCCAGGGTCCATAGGATGGAGAAATAGAGTATTGATTAGAGTGGACTTACTCATATTCTACTATGGAACTATTGTGATTAGTAATGGAAGAAATTGTTGCATTGATATGTGGAGAAAGTGGCCACATATCAATGGGAGAGGGAAGAAGAGATATGATGTGGGAGCATTTTCAGGGCTTGGAGTTATCCTGGATGGTACTGCAGGGACAGGTGCTGGACATTGTAGATTCTGCCATGGCCTACTTTGTGGACTGGGGGAGAGTGTGAACTACAATGTAAACCATTATCCAAGTAGTGCAGCAGTGCTGCAAAATGTATTCACCAAATGCAATGAATGTCCCACGATTATGAAAGAGGTTGTTGATGTGGGAGGAGTGGGGTGAGGAGGGTGGGGGGTATATGGGGACCTCACATTTTTTGAATGTAACATTTTTTAAAAAGTAGAGAAAAAAAAAAAAAAAGATAGTGAGAGAAAAAAAGCTAAAAAAATCACCAGAGAAGCACTTCTTTTTTTCTTTAGAAGTAATACAATATTGATAAAACTGGACCAATAGATTGCAAGGTGATTCACCTAATTTCATTATCTTTGAGAAATGAATTTCTTTTAAAAAGTGTAAATATGTTTTGGGGGCTATCATTCATATTGATATGATAGCTATGACTTTAAAGACAAGTACTTTCCTAAAGTATTTGTTATCCTTTGTAAATTTTACATCTTCTATTGATATTTTCTTTGAGGAGAAATTAAATATGTTAAAGAATGAAGAGTGTATATTTGAAAGAATGATGGATAGATTTTATGTTAATCATTCACCAAAATAATTTCCTGGCCCACTTTTTTTATAGTTGGTATCTAAAAAGAATGATGGTCCAATGTATTATATGATTATTTGATATTTTACAACAAATAGTCAATATAAACTTCCATATTACAGGAAATAATTTTCTGTAATATGATTCAGATATAATTAAATCAAACAACAAATCTTCGGAGACAGAGTTGTTAGGTGTCCAAAAAGAGCCATAAACTGAGTTTTCATATTTACTATTCAAGCACAAGTCTTTTTTTATGCTTCTCCTTCAACAACTTCTTTTGGAATGACATCTGAAAGGGTTCTTTACTTTCCCAATGAAATTGAGTTGTTTGAAAGAGATGTTTGCCACCTGAAGTGCAAAGACACATTTTCTCTAGAGCAGATAAAAAGATGTGGAGTCATGACCACATTTTTCCCTCATGATGTAAGAGAGAGTCTTTAGGTTAAGTAAAACCTCTTTTTGATTAAATGTAAAATGTCATTTCTTCATGACTGTAAGTAGATCTCCATTGTTCCTCAGCATGATTCTGAGAATGAAAATTGGCCAATAATTCATTATACTTGTGAAAAAAAAGGCAAAGAGGTAGATCAGTTTATCAGTAGACAGAATGTAAAAAAAGCTGATTCCTTGTGGTAAATACTCTACCAGGTTTATTACTCATTTTAAGTCTCATATCATAAAATATTTTTTAAGAATCAAAAATTTTAAGAAACAAATCTTATCTTATAATAACCTATAGGAAGCAATTTTTTCTCTTTTTTTTTCAGAGCACATTAGAAATAAATATTTTAAAACTTCTGTAAATTGCCTAAATTTGATGAATACACAAAGAGAAGTGTGAATTATTTGTGTTTGGGCATGTATAATGAAACAATATATGGTTCTTTAAAGTATATGGGACCTAAAATAAGATAACCATGCCAAAAAAAAAATTCCTACAGTTCTTATTAAAAAAACTATACTTGAATTTTTTTAAATAAAAAAAAAAATGAAGAAATAAAGAAATGTCTAAAAAAGCCTGTAATAAAAAATATACATTTTAAGTGGCTTTAGTGATGTCACAGATTTGGTAGGAAAAACAATTTTTGATAATTAGTATGCTGTCAGTGTCATTTCTCTCCTGCTAAAGATGTGAATGGTGCAAAACAGACAATGACCCACAACTGACAGAAACAGTCATTGCTAACTGGCAGGTGTTTTTAGCAACCTCAGAGTTTTAGGGCACATACACTGAGTGCCAGTAGTGTGAATTAATTGGAGTAGCACATTGCTGTCTCTCTGGATTTCCATAAAAAAAAAAAAGAATATGGAAGAAATTAAAACAAGGTGGGGGAAGCAGATGTGGCTCAAGTGGTTGAGTGCTCACCTCCCACATGAGAGGTCTTGGGTTCAGTTCCTGGTGCCTCCTGAAAAAACAATCAGCAAGCAAAACAAACAAACAAACAAACAAACAAAAAACTCAGGAAAGCTAGTGTGGCTCAGTGGTTGAGTGCCAACTTCTCACACAAGAGGTCCTAATGAATGAAAAAATAAATAAATAATAAAAACAAGGTGGATGGATAGAAATAAATTGTGGGAAATTAATTTAACAAATGACTCTCCATTGACTTTTCCAATCCTGAAAAAGTTGTATGGAAAGGTGTTTTCAGAAGATTGTTAATTTCTTTAGGTGGATTTTTACGAAATTCTGTGAGGTATCACATAGTGCATTGCAGAACAAATACACATTATGTAGTGCCTTCCAAAATATCTATGTGCATCTGCCAGAAAGAATTGTGTATTTAGTACACACTGCAATTTCATCCATTTAAACTGTTATTATATTGTGATATGTGCATGAATGTCTTTATTGCATGAATGGAATTGCTAAACAGATAAAAGGAGAACCCATTTTTTTGTCAAGTTACACAGTGATGAGAAAGAGGGGCAGAAGGCTCTTAATTGTAATATTTCATATTATAAAAATGGGTCTTCCATGGAGGTCTCTTTGTAATATAAAGGATAGTGGCGTTATAAAAGATTCATTTGAAGGGATATTTTGAAGAAAGTAGAAAATTCATGGTTAGAACCCAAGAACTATCCAAATTAAACACTATAGCATTTCTAAAAATTAGAAGAAAGGATGATCAAATACAAATAGGCTTGTAAATATGTTCCAGAATAAAATTAAAAAAAATTTTTTGCTTAAATTGATCAAATTTTTTCAGTTTTTATTTTAATAAAAATTGGCCTTTTTAGAAATTTTTGGTTGCAATTTCACTGTCAAATACACATGTATTATATAATTATATTAGCTAGAGTTTGGTATTCTAGTTTTAAAGTTTACTATGTTCTTTTAAAAGTCATGATTTTTCTCTATTATTTTTTTTATACAAGTGCAAATTTTCTATATTTGTTAAAGGGAAAATATTATGTGAGATGCTAGCTATGAAAATAAGGTGATGAGTAGTATACTACATTTTTTAGAACTACAGATTGGCCAAAAAACTTAAGTAAAATAAATTACATTGGAGTCTGGGCAAAGTGAAAATCACTTTGATATTTAGTGTTAAGAAATATAATGAAATTTTTTTCTGTTCAAGAAATTTTGTGATATGTTGTTAACAAAAGCCATGTTAGAGATCCCTTATTAAATTTTCATGGAACACATTGATATGTCTTTTCTAATTATAAGTCCACAAGTCTCTTTCCTATACAAGAGTTCAAATTTAGAAATTAAATTCTTCGTGCAGCTTTAGAAAGGATTATTGAAGTGAAATTGGGTTGTCTATAGTGGGTACCAGAGTCAAAATGTTCTTTCCAGAAGATTGCATAATGATATTAAATTTGGCTTGTTACTTAAAGTTCTATTAATTCTGATCTATTTAACAAATGATTCCCCAATGACATTGCAGTTTATTTGCTGAAAAATTTTGCTATGGAAAAGTGTTTTGGTAGGAGTCTTGGTGTTTTGGAGCTTTTAAAGATCCCTGTGAAATGTCATTCAGTGACTTGCAATGAGTAGGAAGAATGTTAAGTGGCTCCCTTCAAAGTATATATAAACATTTATTTTTAATATTTTTAATAAGTTATGTTGTCTAATAATTTTAATAAGCTATGTCAATTTGAAGTTAGAGTCTATATAATGAGTAAAGGAAAATTATAGAAAACCAAATGATTTGTTTCTAAATGCAACAGTGCACTGTTGCATTTAGAAACAAGTTAAAAGTGAAATTATTTTGAAATGAATTCCAATAAAGAATATTGGAATTCTTTCATGTATTACAATACATGTATTGTAAATACCAGGAATGGGAAATAGAGATGGATGAATGAATAATACTGTCTTTGCACTGCAAATTGTTCTGTAAGTATGTGTGTGTGTGAGTCAGTGTGTATCAACTTAGATACAAATATATTGCTCAAAAATGGCTGTATTTCAGTTTATTTTTCTCATTAAAGTTGATATTGATCTACTTTTGTAAGGCTGTCAACCTCCAAAAATCTCTAAAGCATTTCAGAAGACCATTTCCTCTACTTGGTAATTTTTTCATAACTGGGACCTGTTATCTAGGTGGCATTGAAAGCTTATAGTAATAGGACTAGTGTAAATAGGGACTGAGTTCTGCTGGCATTTATACTTGCTTCTAAAGCATATGATAAAAATAAACTTACTGATATACATAAGCAGGCATGTAAAAAACAAATTTATAGAAACTATTTGTGGATTCACACAAGTCCAAAATCACCTGGAAGTGAGGTGGGGGGGCAGGGGGGAGGAAGAATGAGTAATGTTGACATCTCCCTCTTGTATGTTTAAATTTCATATGGAATTCCAGTAATTATTCTCTACCAAATTGAGATGAGTAATGAGAAAAGGTTAGTAGTAGTGGTTGCAGCATTTTAATCAAAGCCTCTCTCTTAGATTGAAGATCTTCTTTGGTTACTTTGGTTGATTTGGAGATTGGTGTCTATGCTTTATTCCTAAGAGCAGCTTCAATTAATATGTAAGAAAAATAATTCTCTTGAGTTATTTGTGATTTGAGCTTACATGATGAAATATGAAATATGAAAGAAGTCTTTATTTTTTATTCAAAAATTTATAAAGCATAGGAGAGAATAAGTAGGGTGACAAATAATAAATTAGCATGGGATTCTTTAAAAAACTGAACCAGTATAAAAATAGTTGGAGAAGAAATTTTCTTGTTATTTTGCAATATGGTATAGTGCTTGTTTTGGCTTATTATCCTAGGATTTTTCAGAGCATATGGATAAATTGGAAATAAATGGCTTCTGAAGACATACCTTTGATATCATGTAGTTCCTATAACTTTGTATATAAAATATTTATATATATATAATATGCATATAGACTAGTATTTAAGTTTATATAACTTTGCATATAAAAATCTCAGTAATCACATGAAGTTTTTTCAATAGAACAGAAATGTGATAGTTGCCTTACTTTCCTCCAATTAAAATTTAACCAGGGAAATGGCTGTGGCTCAATCAGTCGGGCTCCCATCTACCATATGGGAGGCCCTGGGTTTGTGTCCCAGGGCCTCCTTGTGAAGGCAGGCTCACTTGCAGGCTGCAGAGTCGCCTGGCCCACAGACACTGTGCAGCGCCGCCCAGTCCCCAAGTAGGGTGGAGAGCTGACTCAGCAAAGTAACGCAACAAAAAAAGGGAGATAATCAAAAACTCAGAAGAGTGTGGAGTGAATGGACACAGAGAGCAGACAGCAAGCAAGCTGCAAGGAGGGAGGGGAAATAAAAAATAAATAAATAAAAAATACAGACACAGAAGAATGCACATGAATGCACACAGAGAGCAGACCGCATGCAAAAAGCCACAGGAGGTGGTGGGGGTGGGGGTGGGGGGGCGGTTAGAAAACAATCTAACCAGGGTTAATGTGCTAAATTATAAATATTTTCATAAAAAGATTCCTTGCCTCATAGCTTTAGTTTTCACACTGGTTAAGAATAGGTTATATGTTTTATGTTTTTTGTATAATCTATTATCCATATTATGTATGAGTTTTATGCTGAATTTTATCTTCCCAAAAGAGTGATCTAGAGAAATTTGCCAGTAAATCTGCAAATTTAGTAGGTTTCTACAGTTTATCCCCTCTATATCCTAAAATCTAACTATAACACAATTTCTAATTTTCTGTTATTTTTTGAAAATAATTGTATTCCTATAAGAACAGCAAACTATTTGTATGCTATGATTTAAGGAAGCTGAAATATTTTTGTGCTTTCCAAATAATTCTCATCATCCTATTTCTTGCTTCTTTGCGTGAAGGACTTGCTGATGACACTTAAAGTATAAATATTATCTGATAAGAATAATCTACTTAGCTTTTATCAGCCATCAACTCATTAACAACACCTGAGGCATTAAATTCATCATGTTTTGGACTTAAAAATTTGGCCAAAGGAACTTTCAAATGGACAAAACCTTTCCTGGAAAGCATGTGTGTCAAAAAAAAAGGAATAACTGAATGGAGAAAAAAGCAAAGGAAATGAATTTAAACTATGTCTTCTTGAAAGTATTTTACCACAATCACAATGTCTTCACTAAAGCAAATATTTCATGTACAATATGTTTAATTCACAAGCATTTTTCATGTCTTGAAAGTTTTTGACTTTTTCTACAACCTGTATTCTTAAAAGTGTGAAGAAACTCTATATGATAAACTTGCCTTTTGAGAATTGTAACATAGTGGAAAAACAAGTCTTGACCTTCAGAATGTCAAGAATGTTTTGATATGCATATCCTCTAAAAACCCCTTGCATAATGAACCATATGTCTTTCCCATGCATGTACATGAGGCTGTAAAACTCCCTTATGAATTTTTTATATGAACTGCCAATAAAAACAACTGAAGTATCTAAAGTTATTTTGTCTTTTCTTGTGTGAGTATGAATTCTAATTTCAAGAATATCCAGTTGAATTTTTTTTTCCCTCAAACTTGAGAGAATTCAAGGACTCATGGAAGAACCTTAAAAGTCTCCAAATATTCACAAACATTCAAGGACATGTTGATGATTCCTTAAGATCACCAAAGTGTGCAAGAAAAGCAATTGGAAAATCAATTCCTTAAAAGGTAAAATCTAAACTCTGTTTCCTTAGTGCCAATAAAATCCTAAGTACAAATGTAAAAGTGGGCATTCCTTAGTAGTTAGATGAAATTAGCAATTCCTTAAGTGGTCATTGAAATAAAACCACAAAATTATAAAACAAATTACAATTAAAATTGTATATGTTCAAGTGTACTTGGATCATAGTTGAGAAATGCCCTTAGTTGTTTTAGGCACTAAGAGCTAATGACCTTCAAGCTTATATCAAAATCCCAAATAATCAGAAGAACAATGAACTTTTGTGTATTCCATTGAAAGTAGTTGCATTTTTTATAACCACAGTTAACTATAACTATATCACAGATATTGATTAGGTTACTTCTGAAAATTGTTAAACTGGATTTTCAACAGAAATGTCTTATGATATCATATCCCACCAGGAGTCCAGAGAAATACTGCTGTTTTGAGAGCAGCAAAGCAATTCTTTCTAGTCACATATGTTAATCTTCAATTTTCTGGTATATCAATCTTGCCTAAAAATTATTTCCTAGGATGGTCTCCCCACCTTTTGTGGGTCATTTCTCCCTATAGTTTCCAAGAAATATGCCACAGATCAATAAATGTATTTGGCTTTATCTTTCAGTATAAAGGATGCACAGGGCCTTGGTGATGAGTTGAGACATTGAAAGCAGTTAAATCTATAGAATGTGTCTTAATTTCACAGGCCTCATGTTCCTATTGCTCTAATTTTCTGCTTTTACTCGATTCATGCTTTTTTACACTTGTGGAAAATTAGGCAGTCACCATTTAATCAATAAACAACCATGAACAAGCTTAAATTTGGAAACGTACCTGCCAGCTAATTGTGTCATGTCTTAACACAATGCACTCAATATACTCCTTGCCTGCCAGTGCTTAAGAATGAATGGATCTAAACAGAGGGCTGAGAGGACACTATACTGGATATCCTATATGCCTGTGACTGTAGATAGTATCAGCACCTTGTACTTGCTGTTAGAAGACAGCCTAACAAAGTATTTTGGCATTCCAACAATTCCACTCTCATGAGTATAGGTGTCTGAGAGATCTCACACTTCTTAGATCAGAAATATATTTAAAAACTCATTTGTGGGAAGCAGATGTGGCTGAAGTGATAAGGTATCTGGCTACCATATGGGAGGACCCAGATTTGATCCCTGGGGCCTCCTGGTGCAAAAGAAGAAGAGAAAGAGTGCTTGTGTGGTGAGCCAGTGCCCAACGTGTGGCAAGCTGAGTGCACATGTGGTGAGTCAACTGCCCATGTGGTGAGTCAAGTGCCTGCATGGCAAGCTGAGTGCCCACGCGATGAGCTGAGTGTCCATATGAGTGCCTGCTTGGCAAGCCAAGTGCCCATGTGGTGAGCCGAATACCCACATGGTGAGCTGTGTGCCCACATGAGTGCCTGCATGGTGAGCCAGTACCTACATGGTGAGCCAGTGCCTGCACAAGTGAATCACACAGCAAGATGATTACACAACAAAAAAAAAAAGAGATGAAGGGGAGAGTCAAGGTGAAGCTCGCCAGAGACCAGGAACTGAGGTGGTGCAATTGACAGGGGCCTCTCTCCACATCAGAGGTCCCCAGGATCGAATCCCAATGAATCCTAGAGGAGAAAGATAAGAAGACAAAAAGAGAAAAAGATACAGAAGATCACACAGTGAATGGACACAGCAAAAACAGCGAGGCAGGGAGAGGGAGGAGAAGAAAAAAATAAATCCTTAAAAAAAACAAACTCATTTATTCCTAGGAAGGAGAATTCAGTTGCTATATTTTTAATGTGTGTACTGTCTGTGTTTTGACAATGTTATTATAGATACTGTAGCAGTTTGATACTGTGTATGAATTCCAAAAATAGATATTGGATTATGCTTGTGAACTGGTCTGTTCCTCAGGGCATAGCAGATTGTATTAAATTCAGAGGTTTCACTTACTTGATTCAGAGGTTTCACTTACTTGATTGAGTTGTGATTAAGGGCTTTGATTGGGCCACGTCAGTAGGATATTGAGTCCCCATCCCTTTGGTGGGCAAGGACTCACAGAGAAAGCTAAATGGCAGAGGAGTTGTTACTTGGAGTTTTGGATGCTGGAACCCCAAGAAGTAAATACACAGAGAAGCAGAGACGTGAATGCTCCAATATATATGGCACAGGCCCCAAAGAGAGACAAGGTGTTTGCTTGATAGTTGATAGTCCACAGCTGGCCTTGTGGAGAGAGAAGAACAGCTGAGCCCAGAGAGAAATGATCCCCAGGAGAGAGATGAGACTTATCCAAACCTACAGCTCATATTTGAAGAAACTGGGACCGTAGAGACTTAAGAGGAAAAGAAAGGTTCAACCCTTGCATATGTCAGCAGTCATCTTGCTCCAATATGTGGCAACAGACTTTGGTGGGGAAAGTAACTTACACTTTATGGCCAGGTAACTTTAAGCTTCTACCCCAAATAAATACCTTTTATAAAAGCCAATAGATTTCTGGTATTTAGCATCAGCACCCCTTTGGCTGACTAAAACAGATACCAAGAACATTTTTTGTCTTTCATTCAAAACCTTAAAAGTTGTTCAGTATAGAAAGAGTTTGGATTCCAGTACTTACCAATATATGCCTTGGACCTACTAATGAGACTGATTTGAAGTTAATTTTGCTTGATATATTTTTATTCCAATCAAAGATTAATGACTTAATGATTTTAAAGACTATCTATGGATGGAAAATGATACTTAGTAGGTAATTTGGACAAATTGGCATGGAGTCATTTCTCCAAAATCAGTGCATTGCATTTTACTTTCAAACATTTTTATCAAAGTACTGAAAGCGTCTCAACTATATTATTTCACTTATCCCCAGCATACCCAATGAATCATTTGACAGGGAGTATTAGTCTGGGATAATTTATTTGAACACAAAAATTCAGGGTTAATCAGATGAAGACCTTATAATTATCAGAATAAAATTATTTGAAAGATCTTCTGAAAGAATATGTGGGAAAAGATCCTAATTCTTATGAGGTGAAAATTAATTATGTATTAACTATGTATTCTTCTGAATAGGAAACACAACTTTCAGAACATTACATTACAAAACTGTGCACATGGAACAACCTATGGAAATACAAAACAGGCATCTGGAGAAACATGTCAATTTTCCTTTAGTGATTACTTACTGGAAAAGATTTATGTAACAGTGACAATGCCCAAACGATCATTTTTGTGTTCCCTGAAGGCTTTTGGTGTATGATATAAACAATCAATATGATCCAAAAGAATTAGCTGTAGGTTCCAAGGTTCAATAAAATTCACACTTCCTTAGCACATCACAGACAGAGTTATCAACCTTTTTCACCAAACTGCCAAATCTTTCCTATGGATGGGAAGTTAACTTTGGACATTATCCCATCACTACAGAATTAGATGATATGCAGGAGGCACTTTTACGTTTGTGAATAAAGCCTCCTTCCATAAAATATGTTCCCAATATATACCCTTTCACTGATCAAGACATTTCATCCTGTCAGAAATCAAGTACCTAAAAGAAAACTTCCAACAATTGCAAAGTCAGTTCATAATCATTGTTTTGCAGCTGCAATGTATGAATAAATTCAGTCTAGAAGTCACGGAAATTGCTGGCAGCTTTTCTTTTCTGTAAGGCATTCTAAAACCACAGCACACTCACAGACCTGTAGCACTTTTCACATAAGCACATTTACCCATCTACATGCTCACCACACTGGGAACCTGCCAGGAGAGCTCTGCTGCCTAATATATATTAAAAATGAATAGCCTGTGAAATCTCTGTGTAAACACTGTTTTGTGAAGAAGTCTCAGGATTTCTGTAGGGAGGAGGAATTGCAAGTACCATTCCTGAAACAAATGATTTCCTGTCCAAGAGGAGCTGACTCATTTGCAGAGTGCTCTGGTGGATGCCAAGCTTCCACTGCTCAATGCTAGCATGACTGCTGTTGCAATTGGTAATTTAAGTGCTTTCATTCAAATCCTTACAGGTTTATTTGAAAATGATTCCAAATTAATAAAAAGAAGATCCATACATTTACTGTGCTTTAGATATTTTTATGAATGAGTATCTGATTCTACATTTTTAAAAATGGTTGGTCATAACTAAACAAAAAGATGATTGAACAAATATAAATGAGAAATAGATGATATTTACAATAAACAAAAAACGTTGGATCTAACCTGTGGGAACTTTTAACATAATAAAAGAGAAAAAAATGTACTTCAGATTATTTCTTGTTTTAAAAATAATTAAAAACTTTTGTTTCTAAGAATTTTCTAAAGAGAAATTTGCTTTAGGCATAAAGGCATTTTGAAAAAAAATCTAGATCTCCAGGCAGAAAACCTGACTTTTCCTGTAGAATAGAAATTAAAATAGATTTCTAAAGTGATTAAATGTATCTGCAATAGATTCTATCCTACTATGCTTAGTATATAAAGAATGTATATTTTCTCTCTATATATAACCAATTAAATTATCAATTGAGAGACATGATAAAAATGAAATATCTTCATATTATATTTTGTTTTTCCTAAAAAGCTTCAATGTGATTTTAGATTTCATTTTTATCGATGAGCTATGGGAAATTTAAATAAATGTCAAATATATTAATAACAATGCAAGAGTGATCTATTATCATTATCAATAATTATATATCTGTATCTATGTTACTATGTTAAAACACTGAAGAAAGTTGAAAATAAATTTTCTAAGTAGTGCAAATTAATAATTTTGACGTGCAATCCTTAGAATCATTATAGTTTTTGAATCAGTATTGTGAGGCCATTGTCATTGTTATTTTGTTTGTTTTAGTTTTGTTGTTCTTATTTTTTAACTCTCATTAGTCCATCCTTTTACAACTTGTTTTCTCCATGCATCTCTGAAACCCCAAATGGTATATGTAATATTACTATATCTGTACTTTCTTCCTCGTTGAAATGTGCAGGGTCTGCCTGCCACCTCTCTCCAAATCTTCTTGTTTATTATAGATTTCCCTGGCTTTGAATTTATATTGCCATGTATTTCCCCTATCTCTCTGCCAAGTCTTGTATTAATATCTTAGTGACATGGTTTTAATGAATTTGATTTTTTTTATTTTGTTTTTTTTTTCTGTTCACTTTGCTATTGTGGCTTTAGGGTCCACAACACTTGCTGGTAAATCATAAACATATTATATATATTTACTAAAGAATGGTGATAATCATAGATATAGAATTAATATTTACGAATTAATTACTGGTCAGAACTGGCTAAAGTAGTTAGCTGATTTTAATTTTTAGATGGCATTATGAATAGATATTTGTGCTTCAAAATGATCCCCTGTGTATCTACCTTCAAAGTTCATAACTGACTTTATGAGACTAGGATTGTAATTACAATGGAGAGAAAACATCCCAGGAAAATGATGTTTGAGATATGTTCTGCCACAACCACTGTTACCATGTCCCTTCCTCAAACCTTGTTTCCATATTAAGCTTCATAGTCAAGCCTACAACATTCTATGTAAATTTTAGTGATTTATATATCAGTTCTGTTTTTCTAATCTATTTCTAAGCTCTATCACACCTCATCAAACAAAGACCTAGAGGAAATGAGACCTACAGTTGCCCAGATAAAGGAAAGACAGAATTTATATTGGGTACTAATTTTTAATTTTTTTTATTTTTTGAGGTTCCCAGGCTGGGGATTGAACCTGGAATGTCATATGTGGGAGGCCAGCACTCAACGACTGAGCCACATCAACTCCCCTGAGTTGGTTGGTTTGCTTGTTGTTTTGTTTTTTTGTTTTCAGAGGCTCTGAGAACTGAACCTGGGACTTCCCATGTGGGAAGGAGGCGTTCAACTGCTTGAGCCACATACACTCCCGGGTAATAATTTTTTGATAGAAAAAATTATTTGAGTGAGTTTGATAGGAAAACTCAGTCCATATACAATTGACACAGAACATGGGATGCTTTTTAAAGGAAAAAAAAGAAAAATGAACTGCTCAATTATTATTAATCTAAGTAGTTGCATTTCCTCTAAGACCTAGTAGACAGTGGTCTTAGCCAATTCAAAGGAACAAAGATGGAACAAGGTTTTTTTTCTTTCTGAGCTATAGCATAACATATGACAGGTGTCTGTAATTAAAATAAAATCAGTCCAGGTTCTAAAGCTCTCAGTCTATTTGATAATGTTTACCCAAACTTTGGAAATAACATTAGAGATAAAACCAATATAAATTAATATTATTATATCAATATTTAAAATCCTTAGCATCCTTTAAGTTTTATGAAATTAGTATGTGACTGTGGGTTACTATGAACATGCTATTACTGAAAAATTATTTTTACAAAGTACAAATATATTGTTAGTGATAGAAACATAGTTTAATCCTTTTAATTCAATGTATATCTTTGGCCCACAGTTGTTACATGATTATTTTCATGGAAAAAAGAAATTATAAGATTCCTGCTGAGGCTATATCTAGTTCTGCCAGGTACTCCTCTGAGTATTCTCAGCATGTGGCTGGGCTTCCACTAGTGGGAGGGTGAATTGTCCCTGGTTTAGCCCTACCACACATGGAAAATTTTATTGACATCATAATCGGTCTAGCAACATCTTTTGAGACTGTTCCATTTAATCCAGCTGGAGGTGGAATAGAATATATCCACACTTGCCATCAAGTAGACTTTATGCTATTTTCAAAACTGATATGCCAATGGAAAGATATGTTTTTTGTATATGAACTGGTGACTTATATCTAAACTAGTACTACAGGTCTTTCTGATGATATAAAATATCAGTAGTATTTGGTGAAGGCTGCACACATCCATGAGAATCAGAATATTTTTTATTTCCATTTTTTAGAAAATGTAGCTGGAATTGTGTTAAGAAGTGGGATTTGGAAAGTGAAATTGTGAAAATTTTAAAAGCTGTTAGAGATTTTCATTTTTTTCTCTAAGTTATTTGATAACAACTTGCAAAAATAAAAATGTTTACAAACACTTTCTAAATAGGTATAGGTTATAAAATGTCAATTAAAAACATTGCCTCCCAGGTGTTATCCTAGTACTCCTATTTGACAATCTGAATACAATAAATATCCTTTTTTAGTATTATTTTAGCCTCATGTTTTAAAGACTCCAAATGCACAATAAATAATCAATAAATATCAGTTGTCAGAATATTTGAATGATCTCTTAAGAACTTGATGAAGCAGCCCAGCTTTGTACAGTGTGTCATGGGAATGTAATATGTGAAATTCAAAATAAAGAAAATCTAATTTGCTTTGAGAAAATGGTGACGGGGTTTCACTTATTTTTTTCTATTTTGAGCTGCTAGGCACAGGCAGATAGGTGGGCATTTTTTTAAAGGGTGAATTTAAGATGTTGGATTAAGGATATCTATTTAAAGTATTATTTCCAAATTAATGTTTTTAATCATGGTAGTGTATCTGAATGCAGCACCTCGGTGGTGGATTCCAAGCTGCAATAATATTTCTTACTCATATCATTGTACCCAATTCCTGGTCTCTAAAACCTGAAAACATGTCTCAATTTTTATTAGAACTGCATGAATGAAACTGCTGGGTTATTAAGTATGTTCCTCATTTTAAAACTCCATTGGAGGATTTGAGAAAAAGAGACACATTTGGTTGGGTTCATGGATGTACCTTTATGTTGAATATGACTAAACAAAGCATATTATCATCCTGTATAGGAAATATAACTTCTCTGAAAATAAGAAAATCAATGTAAAAGTACAAAATGCTGACATTTTACATTCATCTCTTAAACTTTATCACTGTGTGTAGCACGCATAGAACTTTTATGGATTATTAATACTGGAAATCCAGAGACTAAGTATGTTTGCCTCTCAGTTACATACTTGCGTTAAAGCAATTGTTGATGAGTAGTAAATTCTCATTAAATATTAGACTTATGAAAAATAATTAGCCTATTTATATAGTAGTATTTAGAAAGGGAGAATATTTTATGGACTATAAAAAAGAAATAATGGAAATATATTTATTCACTGGCCCATCCATTAGCCACATATATAGTTTATTAATAAAATATAGACTAAGTGCTATCTTTACTTGTAACAAATAGAAGAATAGAGTTTCCAGGAAAAATAAAATCTATAAAATACATTTAGTTTTACCACATCCCCTCTCCCCCTTACCCATCAGTCTGTGGTCAAGAATTATTTTTTTTAATGACAGCACATTATTGACTTTTAATAAAAATTAATTTTGCACCTAATTGGAAAGTAATTATTATTTGCTTGAATAAAATAGAACTGATTTTTGTTGATGTCACATATATCATGTTAAAAATAACAGCTTACCGAAGTCTTAGGATATTAATGAAAACAATTAATAAAAGGGAAACCATATGGGTAATATATTCAGTGTACATACATGAGCTTCAAATGAGAATGTGTGTCTCTGAGATATTCAGAAGTGCAAAATTCTGAGATTTTTCCTTCCCACTAACCTTGCATCTTCAAAGAATATATGCAATAAGAAGTATAGGGATAAAAGAGGGATTTAAAAAAATGAATATTGGAATTATTTGGCACATAACAGGTTTTCTTATGTACCAGAAGCAACCTGTTTTGCTAAGAGATGTTTTCCTGAAAGTGTAATAAAATTTATTAAGATTTTTTTCTTTTTTGCACATATGCTTGTTTTGCACAGGTGTCAGAAATGTACTTATGATATAAATGAAATTAAACTTCACTTGAGTTTTCTATTAGGATGGTATTATTGCCATATCAGTGTAAGATTTTCCATTTTGGGTAAAAATGAGCAATTTAAAATTTAAGGCAGCAGAGAATCCCTTCATATATAATTGATTTAAAAATACTTGAAGTCATACATCTGTGCACTGCAATATTTATACAGGCACAAAGATTAAGTGAAATGGCCCAATATCTCACAAGTATTTATCAAGCACTCTATGAAAGCAACGATAATCCACTTTTCTCCCCACATAATATTTTGGAAAAGAATTTCAGCTTATTCTTTCACCAGATATTTAGCTGGAACTCTAAATTGACAGAAAATAAATTCAAAGCTAAATGTATCAAAAGAGAAGTTGTGGACAAATGAAAGTATTTTCTGAAGTAATTAAAATGTCAATGATCTAAAATGTAATGCAATAATAATTCCTTGAAATACCACTATTGAGAAAAAGAAATTGATCAAGAAACACTGCAGGAGGTGTAGGTATCAACATAAAGGACAATCACTTTAAACCACTTTATCCTTGATGATAGCATTCTTCTTCTAGGTTTTCATATTTAAATCAATTGGTCTTCCAATGTTGAACTTGTCTCTAAAGTCAAGAAGATGGGATGCAGGTCTCATTGATCCATTTACTAGTTCAATTTCTCATGATACTATATTTAGTTAATTCTTTCAATCATTTTAGTGCAAATTTGCATAGTAGGAAATATATTTTAAAATGCGAACTGATTCCTATCATCATTGATCTTTTATACCTACCTCACTCAGAGAACAAGGTCTTGAATCACCCTATCTCCAAACCCATTTTTGCATTCTATCTACCAAGAGCAGTAATGAATAGATAAATGTCCCCAAAGCATGTCTTATTTAGAAACTATATGATTCAGCAACTAATCAACAAATATCTGAATAATGGCAATTGAGCTTAAGTTAATATGTGTGGAGAATTAATTTTGGTGTCACATTGGTTAATTTTTTTCTTTTTAATATGATTTTTTTCCTACTAATTGTGGAAGATATTTAGTCATTTAAAATAATTTTGGTCTGTGCTCTTCTATTGAAAAGAACTAGAAATATCATTTAACAAAACATGCAAAGAAAGATCCTTGAAATTGATTGGTACTTTTAAAGAACCTTAAATAATGTTCTGACCTGACACCAAGAGACTCTTTATACATTTACAAGCATTTTTGTTTCACAGTGTGAATTAATCACTAATTGCCTTTGTGTGATGAGTCGAAATTGGTCCTTTCTTCCTCATCACTGCCAAAGACATCTCACCTCCCATTTCTTAAAGAGGTCAGGGCTTAGGCCTCTCCTTGAATCTTAAATGAGATTGTCAGTCAAGCGTAACAAAATCTAATCTCATCCAAAGAAAAAGAAGAAAACAGACCAGAAAATGATCTGATTTTCCGATTTCATGGCCAAGGTTAGCCTGGGCAGTGATGAAAGTGGCATTTAAAATGTGTAACCAAGGTGGTATGCCAAAATAACAGTAATAACGGATAAACCGTGTGGAAAAATACAGCTTTAACAATTTTACAGTTGCTCAGTGTGAAAATTGTAATGTGGTCAAGCTCCAGGAATTCCTGCCAGTTGATTCAAAGAACTGGAACAATGCTCAACTAGAAAACATTCTTGTCTCCTGTAATTCTTAAATACTGATGAAGTCAGTGCCTGCTTTGGTTGTTCCGACCTCAAGCCGCAGGTCTGAACAACTTCATTAGTGATGTTGGTGTCTTTTTTTCCCCCTGCTCTCAATGAAGCTATAGTATCACTGAGGAGACAAGTAGACGTATAATGAAGCCTAAGTCATTGCTCAACATGTTTAAGATGATCATCATTTACAGTATTTTCTGTTGTAGTTCCACCATTTTGTAGGGAAAAATAAAATTACCAAATATACTTATAAATACAGACAAACAATATTTTATTAAGTTATTAACATCTAATTCATTAACCACTAACATCCACTGTTCTAAAAATTTTTAGTACCTGCCTGGGAATATCTGCATTCTAACAAGTCTGAAATGAAAATCACAGTTAATCAGTTATAACACTGAACAATATAACTAGTATGAATATGCAGTGATAATATTGCAAAAATTAAAAATTTATACTAGAAAGATGCTTAGGAAATATTTCAAAAAACATGCCTGGAGTATTAATAAAAAGGTAAGTGCTGTATGCAACATGCACAAACTAATAGCTAAGGAAAGTGGTAATTATTTATTATGATATGGACACCCATGAACAGAAAATGATGAAGAAAAAGGATATGTTGTTTGTCTTGTTCTTTTTCCTACCACCTTCTTTTTGATTTAGGAAAATCATTTGTTCTTTATGTGGGGTAAATATACAACCTAGTTTTCCCAGAAGTGTTGCCATTTTTGCCTGTTGTCCCAGGACAATTACGAAAAGTGACCGACCACTTTTACTTGTAAAAGTTAACACAGTTCATCTTGTCTTAGTGGGTTGTATCATGGGTGGAATTCCACATAATGAGCAGGAAGGTGCTGTACTCCCATCCTGGGGAGTCTTGCTGTGTTCTCAAATAAAGGGGTGGTAGTCTCTTGAGAGCATAGGCAGTGTCTGATAGGGGAGGACAGGTCAGTATGCCAAGCCCTCAGTGTTGTTTCAAGTAAATATAAATCTCGTTCTTCAAGGAGTGAAGCTTGGTCGTTGCCATGGGTCCTGAGGAGAGGAGGAGGGAGAAATAGAATAGATGGAATATGGGGCATTTTGGGGGTGATGGAATTATACTACATCATCCTGAAATTATGGATAAAGGTCTTAAATTTCTTCAACATTTATAAAAGTGTATGGTCCAAAATGTAAACCAAAATGTAAATTATTGACCATGGTTAGTAGCAATGTTTCAATGTTTGTACATCAATTGTAGCATATGTACCATCCACATGTAAAATGTTATTAATAGGAAAAAGGTGAAAAGGGGGAGGATGTTGGTATATGGGAATCCCCTATAGTCTATAATCTTTTCTGTAAACTAAAGCTTCTTTGAATACAAAATGAAAAAAATAAGACATGGGGGGAAAAATGTAAACTATAATCCATGCTTAGTGGCAGTGCTCCAAAATGTGTTCTTCAATTGTTAACAAATGTACCACACTATTGAAGAATGTTATTAATGTGGGAAAATGTGGGAGGGATAGGGAGCAGGGCATATGGGAATCCCCTATATTTTATATGTAACATTTATATAAGGTAATTATCTTTAAAAAAATTAAAAAGTATCTTTTAAAAAGTTAACTCATTTGGTTAATAAATTATATGCTTATCTCATACTCATAAATATAATATGCACACAGATATAGCAGTTGGCTTTTCTCAGAATAACTATGACTACCCATTATATATTACTAGAATAACTATATAAGTATAACTATATTTGGTTTTTCCTATGGTTTATACTTTTGGTATTGATTCAGCAATGCTGCACTCAGAGGACTTTTTAGTAGTTGCTCCTTTTATTAGGAACTTAAAAGTTAACTAGGTATAAGTATCAGAAAAATAGCACTTATTTTTCTCAATATAGCTCATAGAATGTTTTATCTACATAGAGATTTGTAATAGTTTGAAATATTAATTGAATGAGATATCCATTTTTGTATGTCAAAGTGGATTCATACAGGCAATTTCTTCTGGTTTAACATAATATTTTCCCATTGATTTAAGGACCAGAATCAAGAGAAATATGAACACCTCCTTTCAGCAAGTCACTGAACAAAAGTTTTGTAGATATAAGCTGTTTGTATCTAAAAATACTTTCCAATTATTTTTATTTTTCTTACATTATGTTTGATTCATTACAATTAAGCAAATAAATACATTATTATTATTAAATTTCAACCTTCTTGTTATGCTTTGGAAATAATTCTAAGGATTTTTGCATATTTGTTTATTTTAATGCCAAATACTTAAAATTATTACGTTTGGTGCAAATATTAGTAGGTAGCTATAGAGAGGATTCTTAAATGTAATAATATGTTAACCTTTGTCAACATATCTAAAGTGTACTTGAGACTTCTGGAGAGCATAGTTCAAAGATGTCAGAGAGTAATATTATCAATCCTTACATGAAAGGGACTCATTTTAAATTGTATTTTATTAACCTAAACGAAATATCTCTGCATATCAAAGTTTGGATATATACAGGGCTCTTTACAATTTAACATGAATTCTTCTAAGTACAGTTAAAAGAAAGAAAAGAAAAATACTGTAATTCTCATCTAGTTTAAGCCTCTCTTGATCTCTTCTATAGCAAGACATATTTGCAATAGGAAATTTTAATTTAAAATTTTTAATCTTCTGTATTATCTTATAAGTAAATATCATTTTAGTTTTGGCCCTAGAGATTATAACACGCATGCCTGCACCCCTTTCATATCAAAGCATTGTCAGTGGCCACTTTAGCCCAGAAAAGGTTCATCTTAGAATACTTTCTCAACCTATATGACATTGCTGTCTTTTTTTAAGGACCAAGGGCTCAGAGATTAATCCCAGGACCTCATATGTGGGAAGCTGGCACTCAACCACTGAGCCACATTGGCTTCCCCAAATTGGTTTTATCATTTTTTTGCTTGTTGTTTGTTTTTGTTATTTTCAGGAGGTGCTGGGACCCGAAACTGGGACCTCCCATGTGGGAAGAGAGAGCTCAGCTGCTTGAGCCACATCTGCTTCCTGTGTCTTTTATTTTTCATTTTCTCAACCTTTCAAACTGAATATATTATTATCTTATTGCATACAATAAATATTAATTTATATTTACCTATATTTTTACTTATTTTGCTGATTTTTATCCTTTTGACATCTAGGTCATTCCATCTATAATCATTTTACCGCTGCCAGAGAAATAATCTTTAGAAGTTTGAAACTGTTGGTAATAAATGTACTCAGATTTGTTTGTCTGAAACTCCTCTTTAATCTTGATGATATTTTCCTGACTCTAAAATTCTAGGTTGCCAGTTATTTTCTTCCAGCTGTTTGATAACATCGCTTCATTATCTACTGGCTTCCATAATTTCATTGACAATCCACTTCTTAGTCTACTTTCTCATTTGTGTGTATTCTGACACTTTTGTCTGGTTGATATTCAGATTTATTTTGCCGTTGGCTCTCTGAGCTTTTTTTTTTTTTTTAAGATTTATTTATTTATTTATTTATTTCTCTCCCCTTCCCCGCCACCCGCACCCCACCCCGGTTGTCTGTTCTCTGTGCCTGTTTGCTGTGTCTTCTTTGTCTGCTTCTGTTTTTGTCAGCGGCACGGGAATCTGTGTTTCTTTTTGTTGCGTCATCTTGCTGTGTCAGCTCTCCATGTGTGCGGCGCCATTCCTGGGCAGGCTGCACTTTGTTCGCGCTGGGCGGCTCTCCTTATGGGGCGCACTCCTTGCACATGGGGCTCCCCTACACGGGGGACACCCCTGGATGGCACGGCACTCCTTGCGCACATCAGCACAGTGCATGGGCCAGCCCCACATGGGTCAAGGAGGCCTGGGGTTTGAATCCCGGACCTCCCATGTGGTAGACAGACGCCCTAACCACTGGGCCAAGTCCTCTGCCTCTCTGAGCTTTTAACACATGTGTTTGTCAAGAGCTGTGAAATGTCTGAGATTTTTATACTTGTAAGCTGCAATTTGCTTACCACATTTTTATGAATGAGGGCAGAAGGAGATCCCTAGGTCAGAGACAAAAGGACCTTCTTACTCACAGCATTAGGAAGAGTCAGACTACTGGCATTTGTGCCAATTCCCTGTGCCCCAGTTACCATAACACTCAGTGGGTTGCTTCTTAGGGAGAGACCCCAAGATTAAGGAACCTGACGAGTTTATAGCATTACCTTTGTTATACTGGCACTACAGAAACCTGTTCTTTGTTCCACAGGGAGATACTACTAATCTCTGTCATCCAAGGCTGCTTGCTATACAAACATCCTTGAAAAGATATTCTAGAGCAAAGACAGTCAATGCTTTTGTTAAGATGTGCAGAAACATGAAACATAGGTAATCATCTCCCAACTTTTAATACTTTATGTTTTCCTGATTGGAGCTAATAGAGATTCATGAATCTGTGGTTTAATGTCTTTCATCAGGTTTGGTAATTTCTTAGCCTTAACCTTATTAAGCATATGATTCATTTTATTTCTCTTCCTGTTTTCTCACTCTAATTATAGGCAAGCTAGTAATTCTCAGTGTATTATCTTTGTACCATACCTGCCTTCTCTTTTCTATTCGTCTCTCTTTCTATGTTTCTGTCTGGAATGTTTCTCTCTTACCTATATTCTAGTTCACTGACTCCTCTTTAGTCTAATTTCTTGTTATCCCATCCATTGAGTTCTTAAGAATTTTGTTGTATTTTTCTATTCTGTATAAATTTTTCAGATTTCAAAATTTTATTACTGTGTTTTTCTCTTCAAACATGCATAATATTTTATATAGAAATTTTTAAATGTTAAAATCATTATGCTTTTAGTAAAGCAGACCTCCCATGTGGTAGACAGACATCCTAACCACTGGGCCAAGTCCGCTGCCCAATGGTGTTCTTTAAGTCTGTTTCCTTATACATAATAATATACCTGAAATGGCTTATCCAGAATATTGCATTTAACACAGTACCAAGGGAAATACAAATTAGCGGATTTTGAGCTATTTTGTTTCAGATCATGGAATATGTTGGAGAATCTGTTTGATGTATATTGATTGACAGTTTTTAAAACAGGTTCCCTGTGTCATTTGCTCATTTTTATCATCTACTTTCTTTTTTTCTCATCACCGAAGTGATAGTGGTATAATCATTCTTTTTTCTTTCTTTTTTCCCACATGCCTTTGAATCTTCATTATCTTGTCCAGTTGTATATAGGTAACTTCAAGTTGTAGAGAAGTCCACAGGGTGTAAAAATCTGTCATTGCTATCTATTTTCCCTTATGTTTGTAAGGTACTCTTCTCTCACCTCCTCACCATCAAGTCTTTCCCCTACGTCTCACCCCCCACAGAAACTTCTTTTTTCTTCTTTCTCTACGTTGATTCATCACACTATACACATTTGCGAGTGTCTGTTATTATAGTGTTCATTCGTGAGTTTAAGGTTTCAGTGACACTTCTATTACAGAATTGTTCCTTCCAGTCTCATGGGAACTTATTGCTGATTTTTCTATTAGAGAAAGGGTTGAAATTTTAGTTAAATTTTTATGTATGTAGCTTACTTGGTGAGTTGGATTGAAATTATTTCAGTTGTTTTGAATTAGTAAAAATAAAACAAGTTGGCTTTCAGTGATAACTTTTGTTTTTGGTAATAGAAACTCTATGCTGTAAAATAATAATCCTTTATTTCTTAATGTTTACAGACCTAGTCCTTTGTTCGAATATCCCTGTGAAATATATAGTCAATGGTTTTCAGGTGATTTTGGTGTCACAGATTTAGAGTTTGAAATAGATTTAGAAAACCGCCATTTATAAATCACTTCGAGATTAAGTGGACAGTTAGAAAAACATCTGCAAGTCTGTCTTAATCAGAAGATATTGAACTACAGAATAAACTAAATATTTGAAAACAAACAAGAGCCAATAGAAAAACAGATTATGTACAGTCAGAAATCCAAGGGAAAAAGGGTAATTGGTAAGATAAATTGCATTATAAGCAATAACAGGCATATCCCCTTTTTACCATAACTCTCAATTGCCATCAACATAGGATTTTTTGATGCCTTATATTATGTCCAAAAGAGAAGAAAGTTTTAATGATAGAGCACACAATTATTTGTTTAAATTAGTTCCCACTATAGTTGTAGCATAACATTCTTTAAGTGCTTCTACCATGAAAAGCTGTGTATATGACAATCAAAAGTGAGGATCTCTGTGCTTCCAAACTCTCATTGCCTTTCCATTACTCATGAAACAAAAGTTATACAAATATTTGGGACAACAGAGGTCATCAAACTCTGGCTCATGTGATAAATCCGGCCTAGCACTCATTCATTTATATATTGTCTTATTGCTACTTTCAATATAAAACAGTTTTGAGTAGTTGCAATAGAGACCATATGGCTCACAAAGCTGAAAGTATACACATGTGGCCCTTACTGATCCCTGCTTTAGGGTACATTTGAGTATATGCCACCATTCCAGATTTAACCTACAACCGCAGGCCATAGATATGTCAAATTGGCACTAATGGTCAACTATCATTGCATCATTGATATATTGTTGCAAAAGGTTTTCCTTCCAGAACATTTGGGTTAGTCCTAGTAAATGAAATCAGTGGCCTTATTGCAAGCTTCTACTAAGAATTGTAGTTTGTATGTCTACATATGTAACCTTTTATACTGCTTAGAAAATGGCCCTGTTTTCAAAGTATTTTGCTCTCTTTCCATTTTCACCTTGCTCTTTACTAGCATACACTCAATATGACCTCTAGAATTCCTGGTTTTATGTTTTCCATTCATCCTTATTCCACGATGTCAAATTTGTGTGCTAATATTAGTAGTTTAGTTTTATAAATGTATCTCCATTCCGATTTCTAAGTCTAACAAAATAACTGATATAACAATTTGATTTCTTTTTTATAAGAATCATTTAAGCCTGGTTATTTGTATTTATCCTGTTTGTTTTTTTGTTTGTTTTATGATGTGTTAGTCAAAGCACATCATTATCGTTGTAGTTATTGGATCAGGAATGATAGGTTACTTTGGAAAATGACAGTGTCTCATCTGTTTGGGTATTACCTGCATGGAGAGCACTTCCAGTGATACCATTTGACTTCTTATCCAGACTATGTAAGCAGGGAAAGGAAAAATGGACAAATTAAATGAAAAAAAAAAAAAAAAAGACAGTAGGAACACATTTATTAAAGATCATAGATGTCTGGTTCTTTGACATAATATTGCTTTTTAAAATTTTTTTTTTGTTGAAGCATATCATTCATACATGAACACACAAACAATAAGTGAATAGTAAAGATTGTGAACTTAAAAATAAACATACAAAACATCACACAGAGGTCTCATACATCACCCCTCCACGAACTCTTTGTATTGGTGTGAAACATTTGTTACAAACTATACAAGAGCATCATCAGAATAATTACTAACAACTAAATTCCTTATCTTACGTTTGGTGTATTTTTCCCCCAACCCACACTATTTTTTTTAATGTATTTTTGTTACAGATACTGTGAACTGTAATATTGCTTTTAATTAACAGTACCAACGTTACTATGGCAGAAAAAATGAAGTTGGGTAAAACTGTACTACTTTGATAGCAAATATGTTCACAAAAATGAAAGAATTCACAGTATATTATGATCATGAAAAAGCTTTTCTATCATGATTGAACTTTCCGTCCTTGACTGCTTAAACAGAGGTTCACTGTGTGGAAAGATTTGAGACCAACAAAAATCTGCATGGGATTTTTCTTTGAAAGAAATAAAAAGTGAAGAGAGGAAGAAAGGGTGAGAAAGAACAGGAGAGGGAAAGAGCGATGTAGTTATAGAAATTTCTTGGTAGTCTGAAACTCAAGTGATTTTCAAGAACTTTTGTTTGTCAAGAAGTGTTTCTTTCCTTCCCATTAAATATAAGCATGCAGCAAGATCTGACCAACAGTTGAAAAGGAGATTTTCATTAAAAAATGAGTGCTTTGCAATTCCTCCTGTGGTGCAGTGTCTTGGAATACTTCTTAATGAAAGGACAGGAGAGGAAGGTAGGGAGGGAAAAGAAGGGTAAAAAAAAAATTCAAGAAGGAAAACTAGGTTAAGTAAACTTAACTTTTTGGCTTGCAACATGGCACTCTAAGAGATCAGGTGAAACCACACAGGTTTTAAATAGATTTCTCCAGTATTTCAATAAAATATATGATTAAGGTCAAGGGGAACATGCCATTTAAATTCATGTTTGCAGAAATCTTTTGAAATTTTCTCTTCTTTTTAGTAAAAAGAAAAAGACCTATTTTCAACTGTTTTTTTTTTTTGAGATGGTCAATAAATGAATTATTTTTTAAGCACTCTCTGAAAAGACTTCCTCTGGGTCTTGAATTTAGGGGAGAATAAACAGTTTAGAGAAGGAAAAATGGCTGCTTATTGAACTACAATGTTGCCAATGAAGATGTTAGACAGGGGTTAGGGCCTATTGTTCATGTAAAGTGTTCAATACCAGAGAGAACTTGATTCTTTTGAAAATAAAGTTTTTCCATGTGCATCTTTCTTACATTTGGAAAAGTAAACGTTTCCAAAAACTGTTTAGGCTTTAAGAATATATCCTTTGGTCTGCATAGAGATATATAATATTGACACATTTCTAGTTGCTACTTGTTCATTTATGACATTCATTATAAGCTTTTGCACATTCATGATATTGTTTCAGTATGAGCAATTTCATGCATTGTGCTAACTTTACCAGTATCTTTTTCCTGGCAGTAGGAGATCCTTGTACAAGTATCATGGTACAAAAGTACTACTTTTTTTTTTTTTTTTTTTGCATATTTTTTAATTGAAGGGAGACTCGTAGAATAGAATAGACTTTCAAAAGTTTTTTTTTTTTTTTTTGGTGAGAATACTATACTAGGTTCATATATATATTATTGTAAAATGCATTTCAATGATATTTACATTATTACATGATAATAAAAACTATTTGGAAGTACCAGGTGGAGAAGTGGTGGAATAGGGAGCTCTTGGACAAAGGCCTTCCACCAAAACAACTATTAAACAGGCAAGAATTGTCAGAAACAACTATTTTCAAACTCAGGATGCCAGAAGAATCCTGAACAACATTCAGGGAAGAGCAGGAGAAAGAGGCTGATAAAAGACAGTAAAGAACAATTAATTGCTCTCTCCATACAGCAGCTTCTGTCTTGCAGTGGCTGCTGAAGGGTCCAATCCCGAGCTAGCTTGCTCATGACAAAAAGGGACAAAAGTCCTCTTCCCCAAGACTAAAAGTGGGCATGGCTGATCGCTGATCATGGCTACTGATTAGCAACTTTGGATCTCTGGGGGCCTGGCTCTGAAAGAAGTATTGTTTCATTACATAATGAGCAAAGGCTGTGACACAGGAAACTTAAAGTTGTTATGCATCCTCAGATCTACAGGGGTCAGTTCTGTATTTGCTAGGGAAACCAAGAAAGCTCAGATTTACAAAGCCATGGAAGTAGTTCTTATTGCCCTTCTTCATCCTCTCCCCAGGGCACTTTGGAGCTGGTCTCTGCCTCCTTCCTGCATCCCTGGCCCTGTTTTGGTAGAGAGATACTGACTTGGGAAAATCTTCTCAGGCATGCCCTCTTCCCAGAATTTGCCCTTCAGGTAAAAGTAGCTTGAGGCAAGAAGAGGACTGTAAGAAATTGGAGTGGAGGGCAACTGGGGGCAAAGGTTGCCAGTTTCAAACACCCAGGAGAAGGAGGTCTGTCTTCTGGGAATCAGAGACAATAACTAAACTGCTGTAAACAGGGGAACTTCAAAACAACTAACAAGCAAAAGTCCAGAACATGACACAGGCCCAGAAAGACAGGGCAAACCTTGCACATTACATTTGCCTTGAGCAGACCTTCCTGATAGGTCAGCTGAAGTTCAAGAAAATTTCTGTCTTATCACCAGCTGGTTACAAAATCAAGAAGCAGATATCTTAGCGAATAAATCACAGAATTAACATTTAAATTATTAAAATATACAATGTGAACAAGTAAAACAATGAAAATAGGAAATGATAGCCCATCCAAAGAAAGAGGGTAAAAGTTCAGAAAACACCAATGAAGAAGACAGTATGTGGACATATGAAAGCCTTTGAAAAACTGGTCTTAAAAATGTTTAAGGTGAAGGAAAAGAAAGAGAAAGACTAAAGGTTATTAGAAAAGCAATGAATGAGCAATATGAGAATTTTAGTAAAGAGATAGTAATTTTAAAAAGGAACCAACTAGTATTAATGAAGTTAAAGACCACAGTAACAGAAATGAGAAATTCCTAGGAAGGTTTCAAGGACAGATTGGCGCTGGCAGAAGAAAGAATCAGTGAACTCAAAGATAAGACAATTGAAATAAGTCAGTCAGGAGAAAAAAGAATTAGAAAAAGTGAAAATAGCCTAAGACACCTTGGGACATATATATGCATTATGGGAGAAAGAGAGAAAAGGACAGAAAGTCTATTGAAAGAACTCATGATAAAAGCTTCCCCAAATTAGCAAAAGAAATGAATATGCACAATCAAGAAGCCCAGAGAATACAAAGCAGGATAAACGCACAAAAAAAGTATACCTACTATGGTGGTTTGGAGCTGTATATACCCCAGAAAAAAATGTTCTTTAAATTAATCCATTTATCTGTGTGTTGGCACATTGTAAGTAGAACCTTTTGATGAAGATGTTTCAGTGAAGGTGTGACTCACCTCATTCAGGATGGGTTTTAATCCTATCATTAGAGTCCTGTATAAATGGAATGAATACAGAGAGGGAAAAAAACCAGGAAAGCAAGAAGCTGAAATTAACAAAACCTGGAATAAAAGGGAGAGACAAGCAGACACCACCATGTTCCTTGCCATGTGGCAGATGAACCAAGGATCACTAGCAGCTGGTCTTTGGAAAGGAGGCATTGCCTTGATGATGCCTTGATTTGGATGTTTTCTCAGCCTCAAACTGTAAGCTAATTATTTACCATGATTTAAGCTTACCCATTTCATGGTATCTGCTTCTAACCACCTAAGAAACTAAAATACTCCATCATATATTGATAACCCTATTGAATACAAAGGACAAAGAGAGAGTTCTAAAGCTACAAGATAAAAGCAACATGTTATGTGCAAGGGAACCTCAATTAGATTGTGTTTCAATTGTTCATGAGAAACCATGGAGTCAAGAAGATAGTGGATTGAAATATTTAAAGAGCTGAAGGAAAACCATTGCCAACCAAGAATTTTGTATCTGCTGGGACTTTGTTTTCAAAATAAGGGAGAGATTAAGGCATTCATAGATAAAAAAAAATCTGAAGACACAAAATAATGATTAAAAGCAACATAAAGAAATAAACTGGGATAAAGTTAACTCTTTGGGTAATTATAAATGCCACTATTATTTTAGTGTATTGTTTAGTATTCACCTCCACTTCTTCTTATAAATGCTGTTTTAGTTTCTAAAGACTGCCAATGCACTATATCTGAAATGGGTTGGCTTTTATAATGGGAATTTATTAAGTTAAAATCTTACAGTTCTGAGGCTATGAAAATGTTCAAATCAAGGTGTTATCAGAGATACTGTCTCACCAAGTTGTAGCCATGGGTTGTCAGGCACACAGTAGTGTCATCTAAAGATGGTTTCTCTCCAAGATCAGCTGTGGGCAATCAAACACGTGGCAGGGTATATGCCAGTCCACTTGTCTCTCCTCTCTTTTCCAGGCCTCATCTCTTCAGCTTTGAGCTGCTCTGTGGACCTAGCTTATTGTAGGCTTCTCTCTATGCTTCTGTGCTCTGATAATTTCAGCCTTGGATTCCCAGTACCTCTCTTTCTGTACCTGAAGCTATTATTTTTTTCTGTGTCTCTTATTTCAGTTCTCCATTTATAAAGGACTCGAGCAAGAGGACCAAGATCCACCCTGGGTCACTCAGTCTAACAAAAGGCACTCAACTGAAGTGATCCAACCAAAAAGGTTCCACATACACAGGAATGGAGTAACTTTAAGAATATACTTTTCTGGGGTCCATAGAGTTTCAAATCATCACAGGTGTTAAAATGAAAATACATGAAAAATAATAGTGAATCTACAGTCTTGGACATTCAACAAACAAAGATATAACTGGTAACAAGTAAAATAAAAAGGTGCAGGGACACAGGGTAGAGGAAAAGTTTATGCGCATGCTTTTGAAGTTAAGTTGGTATCAAAACAAGTATGGTTGTTCTGTGTTTAGAACATTAAATTTTAACCCCATGCTAACCAACAGGAACTAGATAAAAATATATGGGTAGGAATGAGAAGACACTCAATATGGTACAGCACAAAAAATCAAATAAATAAAAAAGTAAACATTAACAGAATAATTGAAGGACAGAAAAGTAAAAAACTTAGAAAGTTTAAATAGCAAAATAGCTGGAGAAATCCTACATTATCAGTAGCGATTTTAATATAAATGGATTAGTCTACAGTCAAATGACCGATATTGGCAGAATGGTTAAAGAAGCATGACCCAAGTATTTACTGTCTGTAAGAAACACACCTTAAATTCAGGTACAAGAAAGTTGAAATGAAATGATGAAGCAAATATATACCATGTAATAGTAAGCAAAAGATAACTGGGGGACCATGCTAATATCAGATAACTTAGACTTTAAATCCAAAATAGTTATGAGGGACAAATATAGTCATTATAAGCTGATAAAGGACGCAATTCAACAAGAGGATCTAACGATTATAACTATTGATGCATCAAAACAGCATAGGCCCAAAATAAATGAAGAAAATACTTACAGATTTGAAGGGAGAAATTGATGGTTCAACATTATTATTAGGAGCCTTTATTATACTGTTCTAAATAAGGGATAGAACATCTAGTCAGAAGATCAATAAGGACATATAAAACTTGAACAATACTCTAACCTTAAAAAGACCTAACAGACATATTTAGAAGAGTTTACCCAACAAAAACAGAATTCACACTCAGAATATACATAGAATATTCCCCAGTAAAGGCCATATGTTAAGTCACAAAACAAACCTCATTCAATTTAAAAAGTGTCGAAGCTATACAGTGTGTGTTTGTAACCATAATGGAATGATCTAGGAATCAAAAATAGAAGAAAAAATGGAAAATTCACAAATATTGGAAATTAACATACTTTTAAACTACCAATGGTTTAAAGAGGAAATCACAAATGAAATTAGGAAATATCTTGAGGAAGATGAAAATAAAAATACAGCATTTAAAAATAAGGGATGCAGCATAGGCAGTGCTGAGAAGGAAGTATATAGCTCTAAATGTTTACAGTGTAAAAGAAGAAAGACTTCAAATTAGATGGCCTAACCTCACAACTGAAAGAACTGGAGTAGCTACATTAATATTGGACAAAATAGATTTTAAACGCAAAACTTTTATAAGAGATGAAGAAGTTCATTATATATTAATAAAGGGGGCAATTCACCAAAAAGAAATAACAATAATAAATATTTATGCACTTAGCCTGGGTGCCACAAAAATACATGAGGCAAACACTGGCAAAACTGAAAGGAGAAATAGATGTCTCTACAGTAATAGTTGGAGATTTCAAAACACCACTGTTGTCATCATTGGATAGAACATCTGGACAGACAATCAAGAAGGAAACAGAGATTAAATAAAATGATCAATGAACTAGACCTCACAGGCATTTATAGACAGCAGGATATATATTCTGCTAAAGTGCTTTTGTATCTTTCTCTAGGATAGAACATGTGTTGGTTTGTAAAACAAGTCTCACTAAATATAAAAAGATTGAAATTATACAAAGCACTTTCCCAAATCATGATGGAATGAAGCTGGAAATCAACATGAAGAAAAAGGAATGTTCACAAGCATGAGGTTAAACAGCACACTCTTAATCTGTCGGTCAAAGGTGAAATTGCAAGAGAAATCAGTTAGCATCTTGAGATGAGTGAAAATGAAACCACACCATAATTAAAACCTACGGAATGCAGTGAAGGCAGTGCTGAGAGGGAAATTTATAGCTGTCATTGTTATGTTGAAAAAGAGAAATAGCTAAAATTAAAGATCTAACTGCACACCTGAAGGAACTAGGAAAAGAGCAGCAAGCTAATCTCAAACCAAGCTGAAGGAATTAAATAATAATAAAGATTAGAGCAGAAATAAATGAAATTGAGAATAACAGCAATAGAAAATGGTAGAGGGTATTAGCAAAACCAAAAGTTGATTCTTCAAGAAGATCAACAAAATTGACAAACCCTTAGCTAAAGTGACAAGGAAATAAAGAGAGAAGATCCAAATAAATAAAATTAGAAATGATAGGTGGCAGTGATGAATATCAAGGGAAGGGCAGAGCGGTTCAGAGGTGACTACTAAGTGGTAGTGGTAGAGCTTTATTTGTGTTCATTTGTTTGTTTATTTTACTTTACTTTTGAAATAAAGAAAATTCTCTAATATTGTTTAAAAGGATAAATGCACAACACTGTGATTATACCAAATGTCATTGATTGTATTTGTAGATGAATTGTATGGTTTATGAATGCTTATCAGTAAAATTCATTTAAAAAACTGATCAGAATGGACCTTAGTCAGGTATTCTTAGAGTCCTTATAAGCAAAGGAAACTTGGGCACAGAAGTACAAGCCACAGGAGGAGACATACATTGACAGATGGCCATGTGATGAATGTTGAGATTGATTGCTTACAAGCCACTGACAGAACACTAAGAAACTTCATAGAAAGCATAACCTGCTGTTACCTTGATTTTGGTCTTCTAACCTCGAATGTGTGAGCCAGGAAATTCCTGTTATTTAAGCCAAGGTAAAAATGCTAAAACAAATCAAAGATGACCAGAACAAATTAAGATTCATTCTGTTTTCATGTTCTAGAAGACTAAATACTGTGAAGATGTCACTTCTAAACATATTGATTTATATATTCAATGCAATCCCAATAAAAATTCCTATGGCCCTTTTTGTAAAAAATGGAAAAGCAATTATCAAATTTCTTTGAAGGGTAAGGGGACCTGAATAGCCAAAAATAACTTAATAAAAATGAAGAACAAAGTTGGAGCACGCTCACGTCATAACTTTAAAGCATATTATTTAGCGATTGTGGTAAAAACCTCAAGGTATTGGCAAAAAATAGACATATTGACCAGTGGAATTTAATTGAGAGTTCAGAAATAGACCTTCACTTGTATTGTCTGGTGATTTTTGACAAGACTGTCAAATCCATCCAACTTGTTCAGAGCAATCTATTCATCAAATGGTGCTGAGAGACCTGAATATCCATATCCAAAAGAAAGAGTATACCTATCTCACATATTACAAAAATATGATCTCAAAATGGACCGAAGACCTAAATGTAAAAGCTAGAACCATAAAATACCTGGAAGAAAATACACGGAAAAGTCTTCAAGATCTTGTGGTTGGTGGTGGTTTCTTAAATCTTACACCCAAAGCATGAGCAATGAAAGAAAAAGAAAATAGATAAATGGGACCTCCTCAAAAATAAACACGTTTGTGCTCAAATGACTTAGGCAAGCAGATGATAAGGCAACCTACTCAATGGAAGAAAATATTTGGAAACCACATATCTGATAAAGATTTAATATCCAGAATATATAAAGAAATCTATCAACTTAGCAACAAAAACAAAAATAACCCAATGGAAAAAAATGATCAAGACTTGAATAGACATCTCTCCAATGAAGATATGCAAATGGTCAGAAAGCGTATGAAAAAATGCTCAGCATCATTAGCTATCAGGGATATGCAAATCAAAACCATAATGAGAACCACTTCACACACATTAGAGTTGCTGCTATTTAAAAATCAGAATATAACAAGGGATGGAGAGAGAGAGAAATAGGAATATTCATTCATTGCTGGTGTCATTGTTAAATGGTGTAGCCGCTATAGAAGACAGTTTGGTGGTTCCTCAGAAATTTAAGTATAAACTATATATTTTATGGGGCTTTCTTGCCTAATTTAAAGACCATTATTTAACACCTCTTCCTTATTGATACAATTTAATTAGAATTTTTGTGCCATTGACATTGCAATATTTCTGTTGATCAGTTTGTAGATGTTTCTACCTCTTGGTATGTCTAGCAGAACACACAATTCATGTCATTTGATTTCAGTATAATTTTCACAAATTTACAATCATGATTGTAGATATAAATTGAATTACGGCTACATTTTAATTTTACATCTGATTAACAACAAATACGGATTTTTTTCATATCCAGACCTTATTTTTATCTTCTTTATGCCGGCCAACTGATACATAAAAGGCACATCTTCATTCCCTTAATAGATTTCATTTGAACAGACATTTTTCTCAGTGATTCAAAATTATTTACTGATTTTATCTGCTCATATTTTATTTTGAATTTTAATATTTTAGTTAGGAAACTTCTTTTAGCATGGCATTTTGACCAATATTTAGATGGAATTAGTATGGATTAGGAGGAAAGATATGATATCATATATAATTAATACTTAATCACAAAGTCATACATATTCTAAGAGAAGAGAATGTAATTACCATCTTCTCCTAGACCCAAGGACACTTCAGGTGAGCTTGAAGAATATAGCAAGAGTAACAAGGAATGTTCTATGGTGAAGCCATTTGTACATTTCATGACACTTGCTTAAATAGTATAAGCTAGATTATTCTTGCTTGAAATTTCTACACCCTTATGTTCATCCTTAATAAAACTACCATCATACTTGTAAATAAACTATTTTGAAAACATTACTTGTATGTTTAATCTACATTGTCTCTTGAAATAAATGTCTCCATGAGGCCTGAATTTGTTTTGTTTTTTTTTAAGATTTATTTATTTTTATTTATTTCTCTCCCCCTGCCCCCCAGTTGTCTGCTCTCTCTATGTTCTTCTGTGAACGCTTCTATCTTTATAGTGGCACCAGGGTGTTCCTTTCTGTTGCGTCATCTTGTTGCCTCAGCTCTCCGTGTGTGTGGCACCATTCCTGGGCAGGCTGCACTTTCTTTTGCGCTGGGTGGCTCTCCTTACGGGGTGCACTCTTTGCACGTGGGGCTCCCCTACATGGGGGACACCCCTGCGCGTCAGGGCACTCTTTGTGTGCATCAGCACTCCACTTGGGCCAGCTCCATATGGGTCAAGGAGGCCCGGGGTTTGAAGTAAGTTATTCAGGAACAATTTGCCTCTCAGATTTTGTGTCTTGTGATTGCAAGGAACACATTCCTACTACTTAGTGCAGTAGGAGAGGATTTAATGTGCATATTTGTACCAATAGAATCCAAGCAAAAATCGAGATGCTTGACCTTAGGTTGAGAGGGGGACAAGGACCCTCAGCACCCTCAGGTGTTTGAGAACCTTCGTTTTCTCTGCAAGTCAGAGTCATCACTAATGTTTTGAACACCTACTACTTGGCAGGCCACACTATTTTACATGCACATATTTTTTTTCATTTTCACAAATCCTTTGAGGAAATGTTATATCCCTATTTCAAAACTATGTAATTCTAGACTAAAGAGATTAATTTATTTGCCAGATTTCCCCCAGATTGCAAGGTAGACAGGCTGAGTCCATGGCATCATAAAAGGATCCTGGCTGGTAGAATATCTTTACAACTGTCAATTCAAGATGCTTGTCACTAGATCTAAAGTAGCTGCAACATTTCTCACTGTTGTTTCAGCCAAATAGGAAAGGATAGAGAAAGCAAAAGCAGTGGATTTAGCTTTATGAAGGTATCAGGGAAGATCTATACATCATTTCCTCTCATATTCACTTGGCCTTAAAGTGGTCACCTGGACACATCTAACTGAGAGTTATACCAATAAATGGTGCCTTTAGCTGGGTAGCCATATGCTCAGGTAAGACTCAGGAAATCCTATTATCAGGAATAGAAAAGAATAGATCCATGGCTCAGTTGCCTGCCTTTGCCCTTGACTCCAACTGTCAATCTGTTGTTTGTTTGTTTTCCCTTTCCTTTAAATTTCTAGAGAGTATATCTTATTACCTGAAGACTAGCATATTGATTTGCTCCTTCATATAGGTAGCTTTGCCTAGATGCTAGAATGATGGGCTGGAGGTAGTGCCCAGGGCAGTTGGAATCAATCATAAGAATTGTTTTCATATCCAGAGTTATTATGGATTGGATTGAGAAGAGAGTAGGGAGGAGAATTGCCTATTAAATATGCATCTTTAATAAAAACTGTCAATGTAATCAATCTTATGTTTATGTGTTAAGTCTCTGGTAATTGAAATGGAAGTTGTGGAGAGCAGAATGGCATTCTCAGTTAGAACCTCTGAAGGTGGTGATGCTAGAGCTATGTTACTGGTTTATATTAAATTTTCTGTTTTAGTTTGCTAAGGCTGCTGAAAGCAATATAGCAGAAATGGGTTGGCTTTTGCCATGGGGATATACTAACTTCTATGCTTCTAGTCCAGAGGCCATGAAAATGCCCAAATCAAGACTTTATCAGGCAATGCTTTTCTCCCAAAGACTAGCTGCAGGCGATCGTGGGCTACTCTGTCAAATGGCAAGGCACATGGTGGCACATGCTGGTGCCCCTACTCTTCTGGGTTTCATTGCTTCAGCTTTTGGCTTCCTCTAGCTTTCTCTCTGACTTTTGTGTTCTGTTGGTTTCAGCTTCTGGCTTCTGGGGTTTTCTTTCTCAGATTCTAGGAGTTTCCATGTGGTTTTTTCCTTTGTGTTCATCCTATATATAAAAGACTCCAGTAAGAGGATGGACCATGCCCTACTAAAATTATCTAATCAGAAGTACCTTGACTGAAGTAACCTAATCTAAGCATCCCATCTACAATAGGTTGACAACACTCATAGGAGTGAATTAGCTCTGTGGATATTATCTTTTCTGGGGTCCATAAATGCTTTCAACTACTGTAGTTTATTTAGTTTAAAAAGAAACATTTACAAGTTGGACTTTAGTTTTGATATTTTTCAAAATTTAGAATTAAATGACTTAGCAATTAAATAAATATTTATACTTTAGACTCCCCTTGAGGTATTTCTGTTTCATTTGTTGATTTGCAGAATTTTTGATTGTTTTGAAGCAAGGTAACTAAATAGCTAGTTGAACAACAATGATTCAAGTCAGGATTACCTGAGAAGTAAACTCCTTTTCCATTTTTTAGGATTGTTATTTTATTTTGTTAAAATAAGACAAATATAATTCATGAGCAATATTTTAATAAGCAATCACAATGTAAGTCAATGTATATGTTTGTAAATATGAACTTTTAAATTTTTGTGATGCGACACTACGCAAATATTGAATCCTAATTTAAAAGATGTACCATCATTAATTCTAATAAATGTTCCCCACCAATACAATTTGTTAATAATAGGGTGTTATGTGTGAATTGTATACTTTATGAATGATTGTTCTATAAAACCCACAACTTCTCTAATAAAGAGAAATATATAGAATGGTTCTTTTTGGTTTCCCTGGATCTTTTTTCCTTTCTCTTTCTTAACCTGAATTCTGAGTGTGCTCCCCTTTTGTGGACCACAGAAAATTAGGTTCTTAAGCTAATCCATTCCTATTGTATGTGGAACCTTTTGGTTAGACTCAGTCCGGGGATCTTTTGATCAGATCACTTTTGATTTAGATCCCTTCAGTTAAGGACCTTTTATAATATTGTAGGAACTAATGGGAGTCCTAATCCTTTTATTGGAGTCTTTTGTAAATGGAACACAGAGAAAGAGAGCTGCTATTTTTACCCTGCCATGTGGGAGAGGACTCCAGGATGCCCAATGCTGACTTAGAGGAGAAATTGAGCCTACAGAAAAGTTGAGAGACAGGCTGGAGGTTTGAATCAGAGGCACAGCCCAAAGCTGAAGAGAGGAGGCTTAGGGAGATAAGAGCCATATTTGTGATTGCCCACAGCTAAGCTCAGGGAGAAAATGAGCCTGAAAAGAAGGCAGAGTTCAGCTACCATTTTGCATTTCTATGTGGCAAAGTCAAGAATCTGCCAGTGGCCAGTTTTTGGTGAAACAGTATCTTTGATGATGCCTTGATCTGGACATTTCCATAGCCTTGGAAACATAAGATTTTATCCGAATAAATTCCCATTATTGAAGTAACCTATTTCTGGTATTTTTACATTGGCAGTCTTTCACAAAATAAAACACGCTCTTAAATATAACTACTTAAAAATAAATAATAAATAAACAAACAATTAAGAATAAAACCAATTTGCTATCTTTAAAACTTTTAACACAGATCTCCCATACTCTTGCTAGTTGAGCCTGAAATAACTTTTGAGCTCTTAGGTATACAAACTGTATAGAAAAGTCTGTGTTTACTGGACTACCAGTAGGAAATGGTTCTAAATTTAAAAATAATAATAATAATTGAGCCCATATGGACACCGAGGAGTCTGAACTTGTTCTGTAGAAATTTATTTCTAGTCATTTTTTTAAGATTTGGTAATATATTCTGTAGGACTAAAGAGCATTCACTAGCAGAAATTGCTCCAGCTACAGAAGGCTAGTGAGACAATAGCAAAGTGCAAATGAATTTTGCTATCTAAAAACCTAAAAATCTCTATGTTTTATATATTTTTTCAAATTATTCCTACTCAGTGGGTAGCTATATAATAAGTACCAGACTTAATGTTATACGTCAGTTTTGTTCCTTAACTTTTAAGATGATAATGTTTCCAATTTGGATCTCAGGACATGCTTAGTGGAGTTACAGAGAATCTATTGGAAAATAAGTGGCAAAAATTCCATTTTCTTAGAATTGAAAATGAACTTTGGTTCAGTGCATTCCTTTATTTCTACCACAGGGAGAGTACAGAAATTTACTATCTCCTGTGAGAAATACGTTCTAATTTTCGGAACCCAAGGACTTTATGGAAAATTTGTCCCTTTAGGTCAAAGTCTGGCCCAATTAGAATATAAAATGATTAATTTACCAACCATGTAAAGGATGTAAAACTAGGTTGTTTTCACTGTAATACCATTCTAAGATATACATAGATTCTAAATATGCATCAAGTATAAAATACCTGAAAAAACAAGTTCCATTAATTTCAGTTTTTCTTTCTCTTTAGGCACCATGCATTACTCTTAAACTGATCTAAATATAAAGAATTTTATAAATTTCTTCTTCCAAAACTTCTATGATGTGAATATTAACATAAATCTTTCATATTCTAGACTTCTTTTCCTGCAATATTGGAAGAGTAGGCATGTACCACTTTATATTGTAATAATACAAAATCATTGTTATTGTAAATTTACATATTTAGAAACTACTGTTTGTAATTTGACTCAAAACTTGACCATTTCAATAATATCTTAGAAAATATATTTAAAACTGGGGAATCTGATAATTTAAGAAAATTTTCCTCTCAAAGAATATGGTAAAATTGAATTAACTAACCATTTTACAGGGGGTGAGAAAACTGTTTTGTTTCATACATATATGCTTTCACTAATATAATAACCCAGTAGGAATGGAATCTCTATGTTATTATTGAGATTTATTTTCCCACACAAGACTTTGTCGATGCAGTGATTTCCTTGCCATTCAGCAATAAGCCAATAAAAATTATCTTAATGCCAGTCTTATTTAGAGGAAGTTGAATGAATGGAATGAGCCGGATCATCGTGAAAATTGCTTTGATAAATTGCTTAAATCTTTGCTTCAAAAGAGCCTAGAAGGGGCATTGGCTTAAAGCATTGTGGTGTAGGTATAGCTCTCCCCTTCTGAGTAATGATAAGTATATTCTACTCAACAGAGGCATAAAATGCAAATCGTAATTCATACACTAATACATTGGTCAAGTATATAGTACGTTAAAATCACGGGATTATTTGAGATGTTAATTCTGTAACTCAAAAAAGTGCTTAATTATTTTGTTTAAAAATTCTTATAAAGTATATTTTCCTCAGAAGTCTCAAGATGCCTTTTAAAAGAATTAGAGACAGAATATTTTCCTTTAAAACATTGTATTGTAAAATCATACTTGAATGAATAATACTAATTGCTAAAGAAATGACAATATCGATCATTGTTAATACTATGTTATTAAATTATATTCTCATTAGATCAACTGCAAAATTTGCATCTCCACTTGCAATTCTTGGGTTGTACTGATTGATTACACACATCTCAAAAGTTGTGATTCCAAAATCATTACTAGATTTTTATAAAGGTTTTTATAGCTAGCTGATGAGAAAGACAGTGAATTTATGATTATATTAGTTTTGTCTGTTAAAGATCAAGGAAATTAGGAATTTGTTATATTTTTCCTCTCTGATGTTTGCAGAAGAGAGCCTGTTTACTAAAATAATATAAGCAGATATCTAAAAGATACTCTGAGCTCAAGGTAAGGTTATATATTTATCTGTTTAAAACTATTTGTGTTATATTAGAACAGAGCTTGCAGTGTATTACAAATATTAAAGACATATATTTAACATTTTAAATTTTGTTGCTCTATTATGAAAAAATGGAAATTTCCATTGTATACAACTTAATATTTTTCTTTTTTTTCCACTTCTCATTTTATGGGCGTTTTCATATTCATAATAATTTAGCTGTTTTATTTCATTTATACTTGCAATCAGTTCAGTTAGATTGACCATTCTAGTCAAATGCTATCTGCTGATTCTCTAGCTATAAATTTGGTATTGTTGACTTATTTTTCCTGAAGTAATCCTATCTTCTTCCTTTCACCAGACCCCCATTCTGCTCTCTTTTATTCAATATACATTTTTAATGTTGTGCTAATATTATCATCTAGCGCTCAACTCAATATTGAACAAAGGAATGCTTCATATTTCATTTGTATTTTATTTTTCTATAATATTGAAATGAGAGAATTTTGATAATTTGAATAAATTACACCATAAATTAAAAGTAATAAGTTGGTCTAAGAAAATTTGTAATTCTTGCATTGACTGTTTGAGAAATTGAATAAAAACATCAGTTCTGAATAGGTAAATTTAATAAATGAGGGTACCTGCTCCCACAGCTTTCAGAAATTAAATTTACTGGGAGACCCTGATTCTAGGGCAAAAAATATCTCCAAAATTGTTCAGTTGTAGAAAAGCAGCCACCCTTCTATGGTGTACATGCCTGCCATTTCATTGCTTCATCATCTGTGTCCTGAGTTTCTCCCGCTCACAGATGGGACTTCCAGGATATTTAATCATGGCAAGAGCGACAGAGCAGGTTATCCTAGATCACAATGGTCTTGATAGCAAGTAAAGGTATTAGGGGTTTAGGTGTAGATTCTATGATAAATAAAGAAAAGAAATAAAATAGAGCAAATTTAATTGATTTTAGTTCACACTTAGAAATTCAAGTTTGATTGTGTGATTTAAAGTGAAACAAGTTGTAAACTCTGACAGCAATGGCAAGCTATTCTGGACACTGAAAAACAGGAAATAAATGACTAAATCGAGTATTTCAGGATATCAGAATACATCACACGAAATATGATCAGAGATTTTTCCTGGTGGCTCTTTCTATTGAAAGAGAAGCCCATACTAAGGACAGATTCCCTGTTACAAGTCACTAGAAACTTTATTAGCAGGTTTTCTGCTGTAATGGCCATTTTTCCATGGACTATGATATTGACAATTAAGCATATTTTATTGTATTTGATGTGCTATATCTCTCAATTAGAATAATCTTGAATCAGAGATATAAACATTCCATCTGCATCAGAAATATGTTGAACGCTATCCTCCCAGGGCCTGACTCAAACTGTGGGATTAATCTGAGATTATAATTTCAAATCCTTGCCAGAAAATTATTTATAAGATAAACTATAAACATACACATGGAATATCATTGACTTTTCTACTTTTGATAACCTCTTTATCTGTTTGATTATCTTTTTTTAAAAGATTTTTGTTTTTTATTTATTTCTCTCCACCCCCCCCCCAGTTGTCTGCTCTCTGTGTCCATTCGCTGTGTGTTCTTCTGTGACAGCTTCCATCTTATCAGCGACACTGGGAATCTGTGTTTCTTGTTGTTGTGTCATCTTGTTGTTGTGTCAGCTCTCCATGTGTGTGGTGCCATTCTTGGGCAGACTGCACTTTCTTTCGTGCTGGGCGGCTCTCCTTGCGCTTGGGGCTCCCCTACGCAGGGGACACCCCTGCATGTCATGGCACTCCTTGCGCGCATCAGCACTGCGCATGGACCAGCTTTTTGATGAACCTCCAATCTGTCTCCACAGTGGTTACACCATTTTACATTGTGACTAGCAATGAATGAGTGTTCCTATTTCTCTAAATCCTCTCCGACAGTTGTTATTTTGTGTTTTTGTACAATATATTTTTATTTTTTTAAAAGATAGATTACATAAATGTTGTCACTTTGCTGAAATCATGTATTAGCTTTAGGAGCTTTGTTGCGGATTTTTCAGAATTTTCTGTATATGCAACTGTATCTTCTGCAAATAGTGAAAGTTTCACTTCTTCCTCTCAATTTGGATGCCTGTAATTTATTTTCCTTGCCTAATTGCTTTGGCCAAAATTTCCAGTATTATTTTGAATAGCAGTGGTAACAGAGGACATCTTGCCTTGTTCCTGATCTTAGAGGGTTTTCAGTCTTTCATCATAAGTAGGATGCTAGTAGTGGGCTTTTCATATATTCCTTTCATCATTTGAGTAATTTTCTTTCTATTGCTCATTTTCGAAGTGTTTTGATCAAGAAAGTGTTCCAAAAGTATGCTTTGTTTGGTCAAATTAATTTTCTGCATCAATTGAGATGACCATGTAATTTTTTCCTTCATTCTGTTAATGTGGTTTATTACATTAATTGATTTTCTTATGTTGAGCCAACCTTGTATACCAGGTATATATCCCACTGAATATTGTATATAATTCTTTAATAAGCTATTGGATTCCATTTGCAGGTATTTTGTTGAGGATTTTTTTTTAAGAGGTACCAGAAAATGAACTGGGACCTTGTACATGTGAAGCACACACTCAACCATTGAGCTACACCTGCTCCTTGTTAAGGATTTTTGTATCTGTATCCATAAGAGTTTTGGTGTATAGTTTTCTTATGATGTCTTTATCTGGTTTTATTTTAAAGGTGGTGGTAGCCTCATAGAATGAGTTAAGGATTATGTCTTCCCTCCTCTTCATTATTTGGAATAATTTGATCAGAATTGGAATTAAATCTTCTGGAGCTATTTGGTAGAATTCCCATGTAAAAGCCATCTTTTCTTTGTTGAGAAGATTTTGATTAAAGTTTCAACCTCATTAATATTACTATTGTTTTGTTGCGATCTTCTGTTTCTTCTTGAGTTGATGTAGGTAGTTTGTGTGTTTCTAAGTAATTGTCCATTTCATCTTGATCATCTAACTTATTGGCATTCAGTTGTTCATTGTATCCACTTACAAATCTTTTATTTAATTTCAGTGGGGTCGGTAGTAATATCCCCTTTTTCATTTTCATATTTGTATTGTCTCTCTTAATTTCTTTGTCAATCTAGCTTAAGTTTTGTAGATTTTGTTGATCTTTCCAAGAACCAAATTTTGGTTTTGTTCATTCTCTCTATTGTTTTGTTTTCTATTTTGTTTATCTCCACTTTAATCTTTGTTATTTCCTTCCTTCTGTTTGCTTTGGGTTTAGTTTGCTATTCCTTTTCTAGTTCTTTCAGTTTTCAGGTTATGTATCTTATTTGAAACCCTTCCTCTTTTTAATGTAAGCATTTAGAGCTATAAATTTACCTGTCAGCACTACTTTCACTGCATCCCATGAGTTTTGGTATACTGTATTTTCATTTTCATTCACCTCAAGGTAGTTCCTAATTTTATTTCTGATTTCCTCTTTAGCCAGTTGTTTAAGATTATGTTGTTTAATTTCCAAATATTTGTGAAGTTTCCATTTCTTTCTCTGTTATTGATTTCTAGTTTCATCAATTGTGGTCAGAGAATATACATTGTATGATTTCAATATATTTTAATTCATTGAGTCTTCTTTTGTGACCCAACATATGGCCTATTCTGGAGAATGATTCATGTGTACTTGAGAAGAATGTCTATTCTGTTTTTGTTGGGTGAAGTGCTCTCTCTCTATGTCTGTCAAGTCTACTTAATTTATTGTATCATCCAGTCATGTACTTCTTTACTGATATTCTGACTAGATGTTCTATCCATTACTAGAATGGTGTTGTAAAATTTCCTTCTATTAATGTAGAACTGTAAATTTCTCCATTCAAATCTGTCAGTATTTGCTTTATACATTTTGGGGCTCTGCTGTTAGGTGCATATATATTTATAATTATTACATCTTTCTCTTGAATTGCCCCATGTATCAGTATGTAATGACCCCCTTTGTCTGTCATAATTTTTGATTTGATGTCTGTTGTATCTGATATTAGTATGGCCACCCCAGCTCTGTTTTGGCTACTTCTTGCACTGTATATGTTTCCATCTCTTCATCATCAACTTACTTGTTTCTTTATCTTTAATTTAATCTCTTGCAGACAGCATGTAGTTAGGTCATGCTTTTTTTAATTCATTCTGCCAATCTCTACCTTCTGACTGGAGAGCTTAATCAATTTACATAAAAAATCACTACTGAAAATACAAGTCTTTTTTCTGCAATTTTGCTACTTAGCCATTATAAATCTTATAACTTTTTTGTCCCTCACTTACATTACATCTAGCCCCCATCCCACTGCCATATTGTTTTTACTTTTTGTCACTTATGTCTCTGAATGTTGTGTATCCGAAAACCTAGATTAATCATTGTTTTTATGCATTTGCATTTTAGCCCCTTATAGGAAGTAAGTGGAGGTACATACCAAACAATATAACAATATAATGCTGACATTTTATCCAAATGGTTACCTTTAACACAACTCTTTGTTACTTTATGCTACTTTGAACCACTGTCTAGTGTCCTTTCATTTGAGTCTGAAGAACTCCCTTTAGCATTGCTTGTAGGTAAGGTCTTGTGGTGATTATTCCTATGGATAAAGTTTTTATCTATCTCAGAATATATTAATATCTTCCTCATTTTTGAAAGAGAGTCTCACGGGATATAAAATTTTGAGTAGCAGCTGTTTTCCTTTAACACTTTAAGTATTTCAACCCACTGCCTTCTGGACTTCATTGTTTCTGAGAAGTTTATACTCAGTCTTGTTAGGATTCCCTTATATGTAATACTTTGCTTTTCTCTTGCAATTTTCAGAAATCTCTTCCTGTCTTCTTACATGATAGTGTAGTTAATATATTATGGGGTAAATATTTCTTCATGCTTATCTTTTTTGGTGTTCTCTGAGCTTATTAGATGTGCTTATACATGGGTTTGCTAAGTTTGAGAAGCTCTCTGTCATTATTACTTTAACCCTGCCTTCTGCCACTTTCTTTCTTCTCATTCTGGGACATCCATAATGCATATATTATTGTGCTTGATGGTGTTCTATCAGTTTCTTAGTCTGTTTTTCACTTTTAATATTTCTTGTTTATTTCTGCTTCTCAACGTGGTTCTTATCAAGTGTCTGGTCTTCAAGTTTACTGATTCTTCTGCCTGCCCCATTCTGATCTGGAAACCCTCCTGGGCTTTTTTTTTTTTTTTCATTTATGTTATTGTTGTCTTTTAACTGCAGTAGTTCTGGTTGGTTCATGTTTAAAAATTTCTTTCTCATTGCTTGGCCACTCAGTATAGGAGCGTGGGCTAGCTCCATACTGAGCTAATGAAGAAAGGGGGAGGCATCATGGTAATCTACCATGTCTCGATGCCTTTTTCTTGATTTGGTGTTTTCTCTGATACTGTAACCCTTTTACTGGTTTCTAGGGCTTTGAGAAAGATGGTTCTCTCAGCTCTTGTTTGGTGCTTAAAGCTTTTATCGGGGGACAGAGTTCTGGAGGTGGTCATTCCTCCATCTTGATGACTGGAAACCTCCCTATTTTATTTCCAATGTTGTTTCTTTTTCAATTTTTGATATAAATAAAAAATGATGAATATTTGTTTTCTTCAATGACCTTGTTTTTAGGTATTATTGTTAATCTTGGGTATTAGTGTTTCTAAAGTTGTATGATGGTAATGTTATTTTGAATTAGAAAATATTCCTAATGGTAGACTATAGCTGATTAATAACACCTATCAGAACTTTGAAAGAATGAATCACAGAGTTCTTAAGAAGATATTTATTGTAATTGCCATCAATACAACAATTTAATTTATTGAGCCCCAAACTAGGTACAGAACAGTAGAATAAAAGTAAGGTAAGCCCATATCATAGTTCCAGTTTCACATATGCAAGCATAATTTTATGATTCAAAGACTGGATAATTTTTAATTCAGCATAAGTTGGTTAAACCATGACATCTATTTCATAAACAATAATATATGTGGTAAAAAGCTAATATCATATATGTATACACATACTCATTTATGAACTTTCAATGAAACATTTATTGGCATTGATATTGGGAGTCAGTATGATTATTATTGCCTATGAAACTGAAATTGGTCAAGAATTATATTTGAAAAACTATTTCAAGTATTTGGAAAATGTTTTGAGATTAGAAAGTTTGTTCCTTTCTACAAATACATTTATATTCTTTCTTTCAGTAAATATTTTTTGTGCACCCATAATTTCTCAAGCGTTTTTGTGGTTGCTTTTATTATGTACAATAATATAGCTTGCTTCAATAAAATTAAAAATAAAACATTCACTTGACAACTGATTTTTGAATTTGCAAGATGTTTTAATTGAAAATAGTTTTTAAATTCTTAAAATCTCAAAAAATGCTGTTACACACCTTGAGTCTTTTTTTATACCCATCACTCACATGATAATTTATCACTGACATTGTGGGAAGGAGGTTAATTGTAATTGCACGCTCACCTGGACTATCCTGTAATTTGAAGTAGAGTCCTTCTTCTGTGTTGGGCTCAACAAATCTATTAGTGCCAGGATGCTCTTTAATCTGCTATGGGATGGGGGAAGAAGTGATTTACTTGCTTGATTTAGTACTTAACTTTTATTGTCTGCTTCGGGCCACTTTACTAGGAAGGTCTGAATGTGAAGAGAATTAAAATTCAGATGCAACCAAAGATGGAAAAACTAACACGAAACAATAGGAATGAGAATAATTCCTGTCTTGAATATTGTTGATGAGCATGTTGCATTCAAATTACTGGGTATCCTCCACTACTTATTTCCTTCTTGAGAATTTTCAAATTGAAATTTTTAAAGAGATAATATGTAAGCATAACCAGAAATAGCTGCTATGTACAGCAGGGAAAGCATAGAGAAATTGAGAGGTGAAGAATTTTCTGGTTTGATTGTCTGTTTTTTGTTTATTATTATTATTGAAATAATGAAAATGCCCTAATAATAACTGAAGTAATGAACACACAGCTATGTGATTATACCAAATACCATTGATTGTACACTTTGGATGAATTGTATACTTTATTAATATGTACCAATAAAATTGGTTTGCTTTTTTTAAAAGATAGATTTTAATGAATGAGTCCTTGGAGAAATTGAATTCTCTATTGGATTTTTTTAAGCAACAGGGGAAAACAAAGACTTTTTCCTCCCTTGACAATAAAAGAAAGATAGAGGAGAGAGGAACACTACAGGGCACAAAATATAGTTCAGCTAAAACATTAGACTCTTTAATGTAAGAAATAATACTTTTAAAAATCTTTGTAAAATTTAGTACCAAAATTAAAACCCATTATGTTTATCTGATTTTTTTAAGGATTAATTAGGATAAATTTAGAAGCTGCTCATAGTTTCTGCACTGTTTTGGCTCACAGCACCTGGTGTTTTATCACTATGCCATATTTAGCTGCATTCTCTACATAATTATTTCTGCAAACATCCACAGAAAACGTATTATCACTCTTTATGTAAGAAATGGCTTAGGAAGCATTTTGTATCTTCCCATTTTCTGGACAAATGATTTCCTTTTGAACTCACCATACCTAAACTCCCAGTTATAGTAAAAATAATTAGCAGATAATATTAACCTGTTGATTATTTATTTAAAATTAAATTAAAAAATACAAATGCACAAAACTTTACTTCCTAACACATTTCAGTTTCTACCAGAGTCAGCACACACAGATTTTTATATCAATCTATACAAAATTACTTAGTGAAAATGGAATTCTAAATTTTAAAAAAGTTGAGACTCCACTCTTTATCTTAAGCCCTACACCTGTCCAGAGACCAAGTATCCTTATTTATGCCTTTTTATACTTTATATGTGTGTATGTATGTTTAAATCAGTATATAATATTGTTTTGTTGCTTTCATAAAATTCACATAATTGATTATTGTTCTACTTATTTTTAAAATTATTTTCTCCACACCATTAATTTCTCATGAACACAGATATATTTAATTTCATTGTGTTGTAGTATCTATAATAAGTTGTTTCTAGTTTTTCACTATTGCATATAATAGCAAAATAAACATCTTAATACGTGATTCATGTACGCCTATTCAATATATGTAGAAATAGAATTTATAAAGCAGTCCTAAATTTCTCTGTAAAGTGAGTTTGTACTTCTTCACACTCCCACCTTCACTATGTACAAATTCTCCTGTTATCACATCCTCACTAACTCTTGGTAAAATCATTATTTTAAATGGTTCCAATCTGATATCTGTGAAATAGTATCCCATGTTAGTGAAAATTTACATTTTCAAAACTAAGGGTAAGAATGAGCATCTTTCTACACTTAATATCAATGTAGGTTTTTCTCTTTGAAATTCTGTTCTTGTGTTTGGCCATTTAACAGCTGGATTAATTATGTTTTTTGAAGATGAAGAATATGATGAAGGGAAAAAATGTTGGTGATGCTGCGGTCTTAGAAGAAGGTGGAAGTAGGGTAGTAGAACACTTTCAGTCGTTCAATGCAGTTCATATATAGGGTGATTTGAGCTACAGATATGCAAAGCATGGGTTTCATAGAACTTCTGTGGTCTTAAACTAATATCACAGGTCCATCTTACTTTGAACTTTTTTAGATATTTATTTTAGTAAATATTGAAATTCCATAAACTAACCAGAGAATTGCTTTGCTTTTTGGTCTTGTATAATATTCTAATGGAATAACATTAAATTTTTAATAAATATTTTTTAATAAAATTGTATTATGTTGCATATAATTTTATGAAATCAACATGGAATTACAATAGGTATGTTAATATTTTTGCCCTTTTTTGGCATTTAACTATAGCGTACATGAAAGATCCCTAGACCTTGACTTATTTGACAGGGGGCACTTTGTCTTGCTTTTCTTTATGTTTCTGGTACTTAGTACAGTCCATATAGTGTAACCAAATGTTCTGGTAAGTCTAAAAGAGTTCATTACACTACATTTATATCCATGTAATATTAATAAAGCCTTTTTCACTCTCAAAATTGTCCCAAATCTGATGATAATTTATATGATCACCAATAATCTTTGTAAAATAAAAATAATATCTAACATAGATTGAAGGCCAGGTATTGGGCTAGATATTGACATGCTCTATTTCAAAAATCCTATTAGCTAGGATTATTTGACCAAATGTTATATGAGGAAACAGAGACTTAGAAAGTAATTAGCCCAAGTAATTGGAAAAGTCAGTTAAAACCAGTGTTGCTCATCTCCCTACTTTCAGTGACTATGAAAGTACTCATCTACTAAGAGATATTTTTTAAAAATCTTGGCTCAGTGTCTGAGAGAAAGCAAAGAAAAATCTTCAAAATTCCTATGGAACTTATTTAAAAGAAAGAAATTTGATAAACTATAATTTTGATTATTCTTATACTCACCATTTGTAGATCACTTTATTCATGATCTATTCATGTCAGATGACTTTACTTTGAGAAATAGTGTCTGTGTCTTTTAGTAAGGTCATTGTGGTTTTATTTAAGTTTTTCATTTGTGAAACCTGTATTTTAAAATGTGAACACGTAGAGGCAGAAATCACTTCTTGTAGAGGATAGTAAATAGCTCTCAAATGGTTCCAATGGATACAAAAGTTTACTTACATGGCCTGAAGATATGTATCAATACAATTTAAGAGCAGTAGGAGAATTGTAGCAAACAGATTGATAGCTACATTAGACAGGAGAAAAATGTATTGCATGAATATATTTCAGCATAAAATATGAAAAGTTATACATCAGGCTCATGACAGAATTTTAAATAGTCATTTTAGTCATATTAAAATAAGCTCATTGCCCTGGGACAAGATAATCAAAAGACATTTGAATGAATGGATGAATAAATGAATGAATGAAATTATCATAAATCATTTCTATTTCATAGCCCTGGTCATACAACTGAATTTAAATATAAATTATGGTATCACCTGTCAACCACCAACTCTATTAATAGAGCACTTCCAAAGGATATATACGTAATAGTCTTTTTGTGGTTGGAAAATTGTGTAACTATAGGCTTTGAAAAGAACTTTTACTTCCTTCAAGTATTGGCTTTCCTTAATGCCTAGGATGCATGCTATAGGAATATACAAGCTACAGAATATGCTGGATATCTCTAAGAGGAAAATAACAGCCATTGCATCGTAAAAACGTTGTGACTGTTAGTGATGAGAGTCATTATGGAGAGTACCTCGAATCAGGTACTTCTATTAGATATTTTAAAATGCAAAATTCAAGAGCTTCTTCGATTTATAAGAGCCACTAATACACATGATATATATTGAGATATATATATACTTGGTGTTTCAGCAGCTTTACAATCTGCTTTATTTTGGGAAAATATTGTTGTGAGTACTCTTAGAAACTGCTTCAATGATACAGAAAATTACCAGGATTTGATTAAAAATTTATATCCATTAAATTTACACAGCTTTTAAAAGTACTAAACTGTGCTATATGTGTACCTGAAAATATTTAACTACTTTTATCAAGAGTTTATTTCATAATACTCCATTTGGTTAATTAAAGTAGATTTGCCTGGCTCCAAAGACACATGCTGGACTCTCTACTACATAGCTCCTCCAACCTTTTAGAAACTTGCAGTATGGTGAGAGAAAACAGACAAAAAATCAATTACAAAAACTGAACAATGTGGTTTGTACTATATAAATGCTGCAGCCCACAAATAACATAGGAGCCCATGTCTGTTACATAAGACAACGAAAAACAATTTGGTTAACATAAACAATTTGGTTAATAATTTTGGCATAATTGCATCATTGTACACATAGCCATTGGTAGATAGATAAAGAACAATAGCTGTCTTGTTTCTAGTCTTTGACTTAGACTCAGTTGCTTTTCCTTAGACTCACTCATTTCAGAATATTTTATCTTATTAAAAAATTTTATCCATTTTTTTTTTGATCAGTAACCTTCTCTGATGAGCACTGAAATAACATCTGAAAATAAGATCTCAAGATTTTTGTGGTACACATTTCAATATCTGGCCTTACAATTCTCTATAAAAATCCCATTCTTATTGTTTGATAGATTTCCTTGATTACTGAGGTGAATCAAAACTAAAATGAAAGAAAAGTACAGAGAAAGAAACATGCAAATAATAAGATTTTTATTTGTGTTTACAAATTTGCTTGGAAAGAGAGACCAAATTGTAGTCCCAGTCCATTATTTTAAATCATTCCATAGCATTTCAGTTTGTTATTTAAATCTGGGCTTTCTAAAGAGTTTTCATGGTCCTGTCTTAATAATCTTGGCTCTTATAATGTGAAGGTCAAACAATCACCACTTCTCCTTTGTTGCATTCCAGGTTAGGAAAAGGCTCCATTGTACTTGAAAACTTGCCTTTAGGCGTCTATATATTAAAATCCCTTAGTCAGTAGTTTAATTTTATCAGGAGAATTCTTAGACTTCTCTAGAAATGCTAGAAGCACTTAAAAAAAACTCACCAAAGCTATTTAGAGCATATTTTTTATTATTAATGTAAAACCCCTGCCCCACAATGATAGTTCCTGATTTCTGATATCCAAACAATTTCATAAAGAAAAATGTTTTAGACCATCATATTTGTCAACTCAGTTGAAAATGCTTTTCTATTTACATATTTGGTTATAAAAGATCTTGTTCACCAGATGGCAGAACTTTCTTTTTCCCAGAATCTGTCCTTTATCTCAACTAATTGGAATTTTTATCACTTACTGTTTACATAGACTGATAGCCAAATAACTATTGGAAATCTAACCAGATCCCCTCCATTACAACAGCAAATAGAGATGAAATGGCAGACCCAAATTAATAAAACACCACTGAACTTTGGTAATACACATTCTGATAGCTGCCTCAAAGTAAGTCAGGTGCAATATTTGCTAATACCTATATTAATATGTATCACATCAGCATGACATTAATGTATTGTTAGGAATTATTTTCTGTGACAAAATCATGGGATATAGAAAACTGTTCAAAGTTGTTTTATGCAATATTTATCACTTTCCTGGGCTTCTGGAAATAGATTTTGTATTTTATATTTATGTTATATAATATATGTTATTTATTAATATAAAATTCAGATGATACCTAAAAAGGGGAAAAGTGTTTACTTCTGATATCTTAGTTTTATGTATTGAATAAAAACACGTCGTGTCATGAAAGTAATATCATAATTCTTTTCAACAAAAATTAAAAGGTCAAATTAATTTAAAATATGGTATCTTCAATTTACATAAATCTTTTTGTCAATTGTAAAATAAAAGAAAACAAAAGAAATGCACAGACATAATAAGTAATGCATGCCACAACTGCAAATTCTTTTTATGGTGAATCACAACTTACCATTTATATTGATAGTAAAATCAAATATACCCAAAGACATTTATTTTAATAAATTAATGCAGATACACAAATTTGGAAAGCTGTGCATATATTGTCAATATAATCACAGGATGAAAATTTATAGTATTTGAGATATAAATTCTTGTATCTTAAATCTCAGTTTAAAACCACATTTGAAAACCAGAGATATATGGTTTTTAGACCAGGCCACATATATATATATATATTTTTTCTCTCCCCTTTGCCCCAACCCCAGTTGTTTGTTCTCTGTGTCTCTTTGCTGCATCCTCTTTGTCCACTTCTATTGTCAGCGGCACGGGAATCTGTGTTTCTTTTTGTTGCATCATCTTGTTGTGTCAGCTCTCCGTGTGTACGGCACCATTCCTGGGCAGGCTGCACTTTCTTTTGCGCTGAGTGGCTCTCCTTACAGGGCACACTCCTTTGCGCGTGGGGCTCTCCTACGCGGGGGACACCTCGGTATGGCAGGGCTTTCCTTGCGCGCATCAGCGCTGCGCATGGGCCAGTTCCACACGGGTCAAGGAGGTCTGGGGTTTGAATCGCGGACCTCCCATGTGGTAGACGAATGCCCTAACCACTGGGCCGAGTTCGCCGCCTAAGCCGCATATTTTTAAGTTGGGATATTCTACCTGCTGTCATCAATTACATGAATTCCAATGAATGGGGAATTTGAAAGTTCTGCAACATTGTTTAAGAAGTAGGTATGATAATTTAAGAAAATTTATTCTTTTGAGGTTCTGAGGTATTGGTGAATTGCAATTGAGAGTAATTATCATTTACTTACCTTGAGATTTATATTAACACAGGTAATTGATTAATCCATGATTCCAGTATTTAGGAGGAAAAGGAAGTTAAGAAAGAGTATGGCACAAAGGAGAACAACAAATTAAACGAGAACTTTTACAAATAGAGAGAGCCTATATATATAAATGTGGCAGTTTGGCATTATTTATGAATTCTAAAAATAGATATTGAATTATGTTTGTAAACTCTTCTTTTCCTCTGAGCATGTTCCCCTTTGACCATATTAAATTCAGAGGTTTCACTTTTACTTGATTAAATTAAAATTAGGGCTTTGGTTCGGCCACATCAGTAGGATGTTGAATCCCTGCCCTTTTGGTGGAAATGGAAGTGTCATGAAGGGTATAGGAGAAAAGTGAAGAAATGAAGATAGCCAAAAATAAACGAATGCACAAAGAATAAAACCTCTGTAGCCAGTCCTTAGCTAACTGACAGACTAAAGAGAAGTACTCCTTGATAAAATAGTCATCTACTCCAATTTATGGTAGTCCAGATCTACATATTTGTCCACCAAATATCTGATGGATTATTAAGCATGAAGAAGTTAGAATGTTAATAAAACTAAATGCACTTACTGATACTTCAGTAACAGCCACTTGCTGTTTCTTTTGACTCTTAGCTCTTTTTTTTTAAAGATTTATTTTTTTATTTCTTTCTTTCCCCTTCCCCCCTCCCCCCCAGTTGTATGCTCTCTGTGTCCATTTGCTGTGTATTCTTCTGTGACTGCTTCTATCCTTATCAGCGGCAGTAAGAATCTGCGTTTCCTTTTGTTGCATCATCTTGTTGGTCAGCTCTCTGTGTGTGTGGCGCCATTCTTGGGCAGGCTGCACTTTCTTTCGCAATGGGTGGCTCTCCTTATGGGGCGCACTCCTTGCATGTGGGGCTCCACTATGTGGGGGACACCCCTACATGACATGGCACTCCTTGTGCACATCAGCACTGAGCATGGGCCAGCTCTACATGGATCAAGGAGGCCCGGGGTTTGAACTGCGGACCTCCCATGTGGTCGGCGGATGCCCTATCCATTGGGCCAAGTCCACTTCCAATCTTGCCTCTTTTTGTTGATCGTGCTTCTTAGACTCCCTTGATACACTTTTATTTAACATAGAACCACTTATAGTGATTGTGTTTTAAAATAAAATGAGTAATATGAGACTATCTTAATTAGACTATGAGTTATAATGAGTCATTTCAACTGAAGGGAATTGGATGAATAAGAAATAGAAGTGAAAGGCTAATAAAGGATGGATTACATATAAATGCCTACCTTGTGCATAAATAACAGAGGTGTGATATGAACAGCTATAAATCAATAAATTAACAAATCAATCATGAGCTAAGCATTTCTTCTACTGTTACTGCTATACCAACTAAAATTCTTAAATCACTCACATATTTGTGTTAAGGAGGCACAGAGGTTTCTGAAATGTAATTACTGTATAAACTGGGGCAATACCCTAAAGCAGTTCTCCTCTACAAATCACATAGCTCAGATAATTCCATATTCTGTTAAATAGCTAACTTGAAAATCTCATTACTCTGTATATTAGCCAGCCAAAGGGGTGCTCATGCAAAATACCAGGAATTGGTTGCTTTTTATAAAGGATATTTATTTGGGGTAGGAGCTTACAGATACCAGGCCATAAGCATGTTATTTCCCTCACCAAAGTCTCTTTTCACGTGTTGGAGCAAGATGGCTGCCAATGGCTGCAAGGGTTCAGGCTTCCTGTGTTCCTCCCTCCCAGGGTCTTGCTTCTCTCTGGGTTCAAGGTACCTTTCTTCCCAGGGCTTGCTTCTTCCTGAGCTCAGGGTTCCTCTCTTCTGGGGCTGGCTTCTCTTTCCTCTGTGAGTTTACTTCCTGGGGCTCCAGCTTAAGGCTTCAGAATCAAACTCCAACATCAAAAACTCTCAACTCTCCTTTGTCATGCCTTTTATCTGTGAGTCCCCACCCACTAAGGGGTGTGCCCTAATGACGTGGTCCAATCAAAGCCCTAATCATAACTTAATCATGCCCAGGTACGGGTCAGGTTACAGACATATCCAATATCTATTTTTGGAATTCATAACAATATCAAACTGCTACAATCTGTATAGCTAATTTTGGTGGAACAGTATGTGGAGTTGGGTCGAGATTGCCCTCTTTATTATAAATGAATGCAGAAAAGTCTTTTGCTTGACAGTATGAAAGAGATATGATGACTATGAGAAAAGCAAAGAGGGTGTTGACCTTCAGTAAATCAGGTACAATATTTGCTAATATATATTAATATAAATAATATATATAGTTATTTAGTTCATTTACAATTATTAATTATATGAACACAGCAGACTGGAAAAGAAGCAGAAAATTCCTACGTGAAAATGTTTTCAAAGAAGGGGACACAAAGAAACAGAGCCTCCTTGGAACATGCACAACACATCAGACACAGTGCCAGGGAGAGAACTCAGGTTTTCCAGAAGCTCCATCATATTTTAATCAGTTAGTGATATGTTAGATCTTTTTCTGTTATTTTTAGTCCCAAAGTTAAGTTGTATTTGATTGAGAGTTTTCACTATTGGATAACTTAAAATATATCTTTAAAATTGAAAATAAAATGAAAATTTATATTGCATAATGTTTTTCAGAATCAGAACTTCACAAATCAAGCTCTGGTAGCTCTAAATCTGAACAGCACAGACAGTAGCCTGAACAGCTGCTGCAGAATTTCCTGCAGGCTAGTACTTTATAACTTGTTTAAGTCAGGAAATGGGAAATGGATTTGTCAGGGTAGGAATGAAACTGAATTACACAAAGAAGTGTAAGGAAAGTGTTTATTTTGCTTGCTTATTGGACAAACTCGAGCAGTGGTGACTCTTAAATAAATAGGGCCATAATAGTTTAGGTTTGACATTTCTATAATGCTTATCTCACAAGCTCAGCTTCCATTAAATTTTGATAGAAGAACAGTGAACATAAAATTTGGAAGAAAATGTAATGGGAATTAGGGCATGAAACTAACTCAACTTTTGCTTATATCCTCAAACATATCTGAAATATGTCTACTTTCAGAAGCTTTGCCAATCAACCTATTTAAGTCTTCTTCATTTTCTTTTAGCAATGTCTTGTAGTTTTCTGAATACAGGTCCTTTATGTCCTTGGTTAAGTTTATTCCTAATTATTTGATTGTTTAGTTGCGATTATAAATAGAAAGTTTTTTTCTGATTTCCTCCTTATATTGCACATCAGTCGTATGTAGCTGAGCGAGAGGGTTTCGTCCTCGCTCAGGCCCAAGAGTCGGGGGGGCTTGCTCCTGCCGATCAGCCGGCGGGGGGTGCCCCGAGAGGGAGCACCGGTTCTCCAGGCGTGGGGGACACGCGGTTGGGGAAAAACCACGGAGACCGCTTGAGCGCAAGAACAGGTCTGCTTTATTACGGAAGTACACTTAGCTATATAGGGTTGGGTAGAGGGAGGGGCGTGATGAAGGGAGGGTTGGCTAAGGGGCGACTGTGGACAGGCTGAAGCTGATGGATAGACCTGAGGTAAGCAGTTACTGGGGAAGAGGGCAGATTGTGGGTTGGCAATATGGGCGGGACTGGCGGGAAGGACGGCAGGGCTGGAAGGGGAGGAGGGGTGGAGAAAGGCGGCAACAATTGCTCCTTTTGTTTTTAAAAGGAAATAGAGGCAACAAGTTTTGGTGCGCACTGTGGGTGTGAATAACTCGGCGTGCGCAGTAACAAAAGACAAGGATTAGGAGGAAGAGTAGGAGGAAAAGGAGGTTATAGGGACGGGCACGGGGATAGGACAAGGGGTGGGGGGAGACCACGAGGACCAGCCGGTCGTGAGCGGACAACATAGCATCTGGCCAGGATGCATGTGCCCGCCATTAGGGTCGGCGCACACCGGCGCCTGGCGCGCACCGAGCCTTGCCAGCGAAATGGGCCTGTGATGCCCCTGTACCCCTCGCCCGAGGGGGAGGAGTAGTTGGGGAGAAGTAAAGAGAGGAAGACAAGAAGCTATAGTCGTGCCGTCTGGAGTAGGTGGCGCGGACGGAAGGGGCGTGGAGGACGGATGGGGGGGGACTCAGCGGTGGCGAGGCGTTGGTAGTGGACTTGTACAAAGGAGCTGAACACTGCATTGGCTTGGTCTTTGGCAAGGTGGACTATCCTTCTGATGGCCCAGGGGCCCACAGTGAGGGCTAAAAGGATGATGATATTTGGGTGGAGGCCGCGGGGGTTAACAACCTGAGGCTGCAAAGGCCCAAGTGGCAACAATGGCGCGCAAGTCCGGCACGCGCGCACAAGGTGTTTGCAAGTTTCAATGGGAAGGTCTGGGAAGAGCTTCCGGATGGACCGCGCGGAGAAGTGGAATTGGGAATGCAGGAGCTTGGCTTGATTAACAAAGTCTCCAAGTTGCGGCCCGTCGGCAGGGCTTTCATGTAGGAGGACCGGGTTTACCTGGCGGCTTGACACAGAAGCATCAGTGAGGTCATTCCCTTGAGCCAGCGGTCCTGGTAAGCCAGAGTGGCTTCTGATATGAGCAATGAACCAAGGCTGCTGCCTCGCCTCAAGCAGTCGCTGTACGAAGGCGAGCGCTCGGTTAATGTTTGAGTCACTTGGTAAGAAAGTGGCAAGCGGGAGGCTGCGGCACACTTGAAGGGTGTATAGGCTGTCAGTGAAGATGTTGAGAGACTGGTTTGGGTGGAGGTTAAGGACTGCAGCGACGGCTAGAAGCTCACCTACTTGAACAGAGAAGTCATTTGCGAACAGCAGTTGCTGTGGCTCAGGATTTCCAGGAGTGTATATAATGGCTGCAAATGCCGTTTTTGAGGCATCTGTGAAGGCAGTGATAGCAGAAGGGATCGGGTTCCGTGCGGGCAATGGACGGAACGGGTTGGAAAACGCCAATTGAGACATTCCCTGCAGCAATCGGTGATGAGGATAGTGGTTGTCAAAGGAGCCGCGAAAGAGCTCTACCAGGCTCTGCATTTGGGCATTGTTCATGATGAGGGAGGTAACTTCTTTGGCATCTAAAGGCCAGACAATGTTGTGTGGCAGGATACCATACGTCTGTATGGAGAGAAGTACTAAGTCAGTGGCCAGAGCGATCCAGGCCCTTATGAAAGGGCAGATTTTTGGGAGCTTGCTTTTTGACGTATGAAGAAAGAGGAGGGGGCCGTCTTGCCATAAGAGACCCGTGGGAGTGACTGGCGTTGGCAGAACTAAAGCCAAAATTGGGAGGTCAGGGGAGAACCGCTCTAGGCGGCATTGCTGCAGAGCGGCGCTGACCTGTTGGACGGCTTCTCGGGCAGCGGCGGTGATGGTGATGGTGATGCTGCAAGTGACTGCAGTTGGTGGGCTGTCCCTTGTCTGCAAGAGCTCGAAGAGGGGCTGCATTTGCGCTGTTGTGATGGGAAGCGCCGAGCGAAGCCAATTGATTTGCCCGCAAAGTTGCTGGAGCTCGGTTAGCGTCATCTTATCAGAAAGGTGGATTTTTGGGCTTGCGGGTTGGATGAACCGATGAAAATGAAAGCCTAGGAATTGAAAAGGAGGCTGGAGGTTTATTTTGTCAGATTGCACAGTAAGCCCGAGGCTGGAGAGGTTTGTTATTATTGCCGAGAGCAGATCATTGAGGAGCGCACTGGAGCTCGCTGCTAAAAGGAGGTCGTCCATGTAGTGGAGAATGTATGTGTGCTCCGGATTGAGCTTGGAGCGCAGCAGCTCAACAGCATGGTTGACATACAGTTGGCACATAGTCGGGCTGTTGCGCATGCCTTGAGGCAATACTCACCACTGAAATCGCTGAGCTGCGCCTTGGTTGTTGATGCGCGGAACTGTGAACGCGAATCGTGGACAGTCCCGGGAGTGAAGAGGAATAGAGAAAAAGCAGTCCTTAATGTCAATGGTTGCCGCGTGAAAATGCTGGGGGACTGCGGTGGGATGCGGGCATCCTGGCTGAGGTGATCCCATAGGCTTAATATGTTTGTTGATCTCACGGAGGTCGTGGAGAAGGCGGTATTTGCCGGTATTCTTTTTGCTAATGACAAAGACTGGTGAATTGTAGGGACTAGTGGATGACTCTATATGCCCTGCTTGTAGCTGCTCTTCAATGAGGGCAGAGAGAGCTTGCAGCTTGTGAGCTGGCAAGGGCCACTGCTTGACCCAGATGGGCTCCTCTGTGTCCCATTCCAGAGGGATAGGGTCAGGTTTTGAGATGGGAGCAGTGGCCCCTAGAAGGGGGGGGGGGGGCAGCGCAGCTGAGAAGGCTTCTGTGGTGATTCGGGCCTTTAGCTGGCTGAGGACATCTCTCCCCCATAAGATGGTTTGGACAGACGAAAGGACGAGTGGGCGAATTTGGCCTTCGTGGCCTTCTCGGTCGCTCCAATGCAGAGGTTGGGATGTTTTCCAGGAGGTAGCAGCTCCCGTGGCGCCGATGACTTGAGGGCCGGTCTCTAGGGGCCAGTGATTGAACGCAGCGACTTCGAAGGGAACACAGGAGACTTCAGCGCCAGAATCTAGAAGTCCATCGAGCCATTGCCCATTGATTTTGAGCTCCAGTGAAGGTTTCTGGCGGCATGTGATGGGCATTGTCCACATTATGGCTTGGGAATTTTCCTGAGGGCCTCTTAGGGGTGGGGCTGAGGCCTGCCCCGCTGGGAGTTTAAAGGCTGCTGGGAACCTTGGGTGGAACGGCAGTCGCCGGCCCAGTGATATCCTTTCCCACAACGCGGACATGGTGTAGAAGGGCCCCTTGGCCACCGCAACGGCGGGTCTGAGCGAGGCGCTGGGCTTGGTTGGGAGCACTCGCGGACGAAGTGGCCGGGCTGGCCGCACCGAAAGCAGACAGAAGTGGGGCTGAATGAAACAGCCATGGCAGAGGCAAAGGCAGCGGTGAGTGTTTTGACTTGTGGGTCGACGTCACGGCAAGCAAGGACCCATTCGTGCAGAGCTTTGTCGCGTATGGGAAGGACTACGGCCCGGAACGGCGCAAGGCACCCATCAATGACTAACTCTTTGGCTAACGCAAATTGGGCATCCTCGCTGGAAATTTTCCGTTGACAAGCTTCCAGGACGCGGGCGACAAATGCTGGGAAGGTCTCATTGGAGTCCTGAAGCAGCTGCACGAGCTTGGTGGGCTGCTTGGTGGAAACTAGAGAGAATGACCACTGGACGAGGACTTTTACCCGGTGCCAAAACCCTGGGTCAATTTCGAGATAAGAACGAGGGTTTGCATAATTGTTGGTGCCCGTGTATGCATCGGAGGGATCGAGGACACCGGCTTGGGCATTCTCCACGATTTGCTGGTCAACAGCCGCTTGGTAATGGGCATGCCATTCAATAAATTGACCCGGCGTCAGGATGGCACGGGCTAGTGCAATCCAGTCATATGGGAGAACGAGTTGGGTCCCCAACTCCTCAAGTAGTTGCTGCGCATAAGGGCTGCCAATTCCGTCTTCCTTTACAGCTTTGCGGAGGGTCCTGACCTCTTCCGCTGTAAAGGGTAGCCAAGTTTGGGGTCGCTGCGGCGTGGGCTGCGGATTTAGTGGATATAGCTGGGGGGTTTGAGAAGACGTGGCACCGGGGACTGATGGAGCAGCCAAGGCAGGTGAAGGGCTATTGCCGTACGGCGGCGGCAAGGGATAAGCGGAACACGGGTGAGAAAATGGCGGCCTAGCGGCTTCCGGCCAACAACAAAATGGCGGCGGGACCCTTTCGGGCGCCGGCCAAGATGGCGGAGCAGCCACATCCAGCAGCGGACAAAATGGCGCGAGGGGCGCTTCCGGTTTAGCGGAAGATGGCGACCATGCAGTTTCCGGGCCCGAACCGGATGCTGACTGGGCAGGAAGAGGCGGGTAGAGGCGGGAGGAGGAGGACACCGGCGGAGAAGAAGCCGGATGGGCGCCATTTTGGGCAGAAGACAAAGGTGCTGGCGGAGAAGAAGGCAGAAATCCGCCATCTTGGGGAGCGGCAGGAGTGGTTTCTGTCTGCTGCGGGGAGCTCGGGCGGGGAGGTTCGCGCTCGAGAGCAGCAGCAAGTTGGTCAGACAGAGAGTCAGTGTCGGCGGACTCATCGGGATCACAGTCTAGAGGCCGTTTAGGAGAAGCTTCATAAACGGCCTCGGTCGGAGCGCCAAGGAGACAGGCGCGAATGGCAATGAGAACGGGTAAGAGGCCTGCTGGGAAGGTGCGTTTCTCGTGCTCCATGGCAGAGGTGACTCGATCTATGAGTCGCAAGTATGTGTCCGGGCTCCAGAGTTGGCAGGTGGCGAGCCATGGATTAAAAGGGAGCAAGAGATCCCAGTACTTTTGGAGCTGCCGCAAGGAGACGTGGACTCCATTGGCATCGAGCAGGGCAGCGAGGGCCCTGACTTGCGGCACCTGACGCAATGACAAAGAGGCGCCCATGACGGGATAGGGACGGGACGACGGCGAGGGGTCCCATGGGGCTCGTCTGGGCGAGGGGTCCCTACCTGGAGAGGAGGACGATCACAGCAGCAGCAGCAGCAGAGAGGGACCGGGGGAGGAGCCGCCACGTTGGGCGCCAGTTGTAGCTGAGCGAGAGGGTTTCATCCTCGCTCAGGCCCAAGAGTCGGGGGGACTTGCTCCTGCCGATCAGCCGGCGGGGGGTGCCCCGAGAGGGAGCACCGGTTCTCCAGGCGTGGGGGACGCGCAGTTGGGGAAAAACCATGGAGACCGCTTGAGCGCAAGAACAGGTCTGCTTTATTACGGAAGTACACTTAGCTATATAGGGTTGGGTAGAGGGAGGGGCGTGATGAAGGGAGGGTTGGCTAAGGGGCGGCTGTCGACAGGCTGAAGCTGATGGATAGACCTGAGGTAAGCAGTTACTGGGGAAGAGGGCAGATTGTGGGTTGGCAATATGGGCGGGACTGGCGGGAAGGACAGCGGGGGCTGGAAGGGGAGGAGGGGTGGAGAAAGGCGGCAACAGTCGTATATAGAAATGCTATTGATTTTCACTTATTAACCTTGTATCCCACCTCTTTGCTAAACTGGTCTATTAATTCTGGTAGCTCTGTTGTGGACTTTCCAGGATTTTCTAGGTATAGGATCATACCATCAGTGAATAGTGAAGTTTTACTTCTTCCTTTCCTATTTGAATGCCTTTTATTTGTCTAGTCTAACTGCTCTGGCTAGAACTTCTAGCAAAATATTGACTAATAATGGTGACAATAACATCCTTATCCTCTTCCTGATCTCAGTGGGAAAGCTTTTAATCTTTCTCACTATCTGTTTGGTGTTTTTGTTTACTTTATTTTTTATTATTTTAAAAATTTTTTATCCCCTCCACCCCCAAGATGGCTCCTTTGTCTGTTTGCTTGTTGTCTGCTAATCTTCCTCCAGAGTAACAGGGAACCAAACCCAGGACTTCCTATGTGGGAGGTGAGTGACCTACTGCTTGAGCCACTTCTGCTTACAGATTGTTGTGCCTCATTGAGGCTTGTTGCTGCTTGTCATCTTTAGGAGGCACTGGAAACCAAACCCAGGACCTCCTATGTGGGAGGCAGGTGCATAATTTCTTGAGACAAAAACCTGTGGGATTTTCATATATACACTTTACAATATTGAGAAAACTTCCTTCTATTACTGTATTCTGGAGTGTTTTTACCAAGAAAAAGTGCTGTATTTTGTCAGATGCCTTTTCTGCATCAATCAAAGAGCCATGTGATTTTTCTTCAATTCATCAATGTAATTTATTACACTAATTATTTTTCTTGTGTTGAACCACCCTTGCATATCTGGGATAAAACCCACTTGATTGTGACATGTAACTCTTTTAATGTGCTTTTGGATTTTGTTTGCAAGTATTTTGTTGAGGATTTTTGCATCTATATTCATCTATATGCAGTAGAGATATTGGTAATTTTCTTTTTCCATAGTGTCTTCATCTGGTATTAGAGTGATGTTGACTTTATAGAATGAGTTTGGTAGCATTGTTTCCTGTTCAGTTTTTTTGGAAGAGCTTGAACAATATCATTATTTGTTCATCTTCGAATGATTGGTAGAATTCACCTGTGGAGCCATCTGGTTCTGGCTATGCATCTTTGGGAAGAATTGATGATTTTCAATCTCTTCACTTGCAGTTGGTTGTTAAGGTCTTCTATTTCTTCTAATGTAGGTAGTTCATGTGTTTCTAGAGATTTGTCCATTTCATCTACATTTTCTAGTTTTTTGGCATTCAGTTGTTCATAGTATCCTCTTATGAGCTCTTATTTCTACAGTCAGTGGTAATCCTTCCCCCCATTTTGACTTTATTTGTGTCTTCTCTCTTTTTTCGTTAGTTTTGCAAAGGGTTTGTTGATTATGCTGATCTTTTCAAATAAACAACTTTTGGTTTTGTCGATGCTATTTTTTTTTTTTTTTCAGTTTCTTTCATTTCTCCTCAGATCTTTACTACTTATTTCCTTTGGCTTGATTTGGGATTAATTTACTGTTCTTTTTCTATTTCATACATGTGTGCAGTTAGATTACCAATTTTAGCTCTTTCTTCTTTTTTAATGTAAGCATGGAAGGCTATAAATTTCCCTCTTAGTACTGCCTTTGTGGTGTCCCATAGGTTTTGATACATTGTTTTCTTATTTACATTCATCTCAAGGTATTTGCTGAATTCTCCTGCAATTTCTTTTTTGACCCACTGTTTGTTTAAGAGTGTGTTGTTTAATCTCCATATATTTATGAATTTTCCATTTTTCTGTCCAAAATTGACATCTAGCTTCATTCTGTTGTGATCAGAGAAAATGCTTTATATAATTTCAATTACTTTAAATTTATTGAGATTTGTCTTTTGATTCAACATATGATCTGTCTTGAAGAAGGGGCCATGAACACTTGAAAAGAATGTATGTCCTTTTGTTTTGAGGTGCAGTGCTCCATAGATGTCTGTTAGTTCTAGTTCATTTATCATATTATTCAAGTTTTCTGTTTCTTTATTGTCTGTTCAGATGTTCTATCCAATACTGAAGTCTCCAATTATTACTGTAGAGACATCCATTTCTCCCTTCAGGTTTGCCAGTGTGTGCCTCATGTATCTTGGGGCACTGCGGTTAGGTGCATAAATATATTGAATAGTTATTTCTTTTTGTTGAATTGCCCCTTTTATTGCTATATAATAACCTTCCTTATCCCTTATAACAGTTTTACATTTAAATCTATTTTGTTAGATATTAATGTTGCTACTCCATCTCTTTTTGGTTAGTATTTGCATGGAATAACTTTTCCAACCTTTCACTTTTAACCTGTTTCTGTCCTTACATTTGGAGTTAGTTTCTTGTAGACAACATATAGATGGTTCATATTTTTTATTTATTCTATCAGTATGTGTCTTTTGATTTGGGAGTTCAAACCATTAACATTCAATGTTATAACTTCATCCATTTTCATCACTGTTTTCTGTTGTCATATCGTATTACAGTCTTTATCTTTCTACCCTTTAATTTACCCATTCTAATAATCTTCATTTCCACACACTTCTCCAAGTCTCTCACCCTTAATTTTTTCTTTTAGTCTGCAGCACTCCATGTAGTATCTCTTATAATTCTGGTCTTTTGGTAATCATATTCTTTGAGTTTTGTTTGTCTGTGAAGACTTTGAACTCCCCTTTGGTTTTGAAGGACTGTTTTCCCAGAAATACATTATACCTTTCTTCCCCCCAACCCCCCATAGTTTCTGATGAGAGGTCAGCATTTAATTTTATTGAGTTTCGCTTGTATGTAATGCATTGCTTTCTTCTTGCTGCTTTCAAAATCTTTTCTTTATCTCTGATATTTGACATTCTGAATAGTACTTGTCTCGGGGTAAGTCTATCCATGTTTATCCTGTTTGGGGTGGGTTGTCCTTCCTGGATATTAATATTTATGTCTTTCACAAGGGCAGGGAAGTTTTCAATGACTATTTCCTCAAATAATCTTTCTTCCCCTTTTCTGTTTTCTTCTCCTTCTGGGAAACATGCATATGTTTTTGTGTTTTGCATTGTCATTCAATTCTCTGAAACCCTGTTCCATTTTTTTCCCTTCTGTTCTCTTTCTGTTCTCCTGCCTTTTCCAGCTCAGATTTTGTCTTGGAAATCACTAATTATGTCTTCAAGCAAATCAGATCTCCTCTTAAGTGACTCTAATGCATTTTAATCTCATTCATTATGTTGTTTATTCCCATAAAGTCTGTTATTTTCTTTACAGACTTTCAAGTTCTTTATGTTCACCCAGTGTCTTCTTAATATCTTTTATCTCCATAGTCATATTTTTTTCTTCAATTCCTTAAATTGTTAGGAGAGTTGTGATAATCATTGATTAATTGTCATAAATCCTGAATCTCTTTAAGATATTTGGTTTATGCTTTTAGCTGGGCCATCTCTTCCTGTTTCCTAGTATGGCTTTTAATTTTTTGCCCATGTCTAAGCACCTTAAATGTTGATGAATTTACTCTGGTGGCCAATTTCCCTCTCTTGCCAATTGCTATTATTTTTTCATAGCTCTTCTTTCATATTTGATTCAACTTACCCTGAGTCTTTAAAGTTGCCCAGCTTAAGTTACCAAATCATGGTAGGGACTCACTAATGGACTGCAGACATTCTCCCTGGGGTGGGCTAAAGCTCCCTGGCACCCTTTCCACGGAGGTATATCTTTCTCAATTTTCCTTTGTTTTCATCTGGCCAGAGCAGAGATTCAAAGCAGACTCTGCTGGTTGAGTTCACTGAAGAAAAACCTCCCCACTCCCCCAATCTTTTCCCTTGTAATAGCTGCTATGGAAGAAGACGCCTGCTCCTGTCTCAGCGGCAATGAGCCTGGGTTTCCCGCCTCCCACACCTTAATATTTCCAGGGTCAAGAGAGGAGCCCTTCTCGGCAATTGCTAACTTAGTAGCTCACAGTTTGTTGTTTTGGCTTGTCTTTCTGACCCTCAACTCCTGAAAGTTGTGAAGCACTGTCTTGGTCTGCTGACACCCAGAGCCAGTCCCTTTGGCAGTTTTTGGCTTTCTCTTTCTTTTCGATTTTTTTTTTTTGAGAGAACCGAACCTTATCTACCTAATCCGTCACCATCCTCCCACAATCTATTTATTTGACTTCAGTTTGTGGTTGAAATTAAAATACTGAGTTTGAATATTATATGTAGGCATTCTGTTAGAGACTGTGTGTGTGCATGTGTTTGAGTACTTGAGTACAAATACATGCTTTCTTCAGATGATAAATATTGCAAGATATAACATGAGTTAATAAATTTGTGACCTGTGTTCTTTTGCTAACCTAAGCATGATGAAAATGAATTATATAAAAATCTTAAAATTATCTGAATTTTATAGTAATTGGTAGTAATGGAAAGGGCAACAAAATATGAAAAATGTAAACTCAAAACAGATGTGAATTTGTTCTCTTTACATAATTTGTTCTCTTTACATAATACATAAATTGTATTTTTATGGTGGTCAATAAAGTCAAAATGTCAAGTGTGATATATTGCAGCTTTTCAAAAGGGAAAGCAATAAGATTTTTTCATTGTTTGGAATGGAATTAATGGAAAATGCCCTATGAGTCTTTTTGCCTAACTATAAAACTAGAAATCAACTATCATTTATTTATTTAATAGGATATAAGTTTTAAGATTTCAGCAATTCAACCTTTACATTGAATTTATGTGTTTAAAAGTGTTATAATTTGAGTGGTTTAATAATTTAATATGAATTTAATGTTTCTAATGCAGAACCTATATTTTTCATAAATTAGATAGAGCCAATGTCAAATATCCTATATTTTAATTATTTTGAAAATATCTTTGAAAGGAACTGGATTTTTATGTCATATAAAGTTCTAAGTTACAAATACATTGAAAGTAAATACCAGATGTGGGCCAATCCAAAATGGTTTTCCATATGAAAGTGAATTTGCGGTTAATTTTTTAAGTGGTAACTAAAAGAAGAAGAAAAAGACAAAGAACAGCTGAAAAGAAAACAAATTAAATTTGAATACTAAAAAGTTTTCAACACTCTAAAATAAGGCAGGAGAAGGGAAATGAAGCAAAAAGAAAACAAAACAAAACCGAGGGCTAAAAATAGAAGATAATAAAATACTAGATCTAAATTCAACTATATCAATAATGCATTAAATGTAAACTAGATTAACTCTACAATTTAAAGTTGCAGGTTATTAAAGTTGATTTTTAAAAAGTAAAATTCAACTTTATTCATTTACAAGAAACATTTTAAATATAAAGTCACAGATTGGCTGAAAATGCAAGGATTAAAAAAAGTTATACTGTGTAAAAAGTAAGCAAGAGGAACAAGGAATGGCTATCTTAATTTGGGGTAAAATAGACTGAGATATGGAGTATTAGTAAAAATAAAGAGGGATATTTCAAAATGATAATGTGGTCAATTCATCAGCAAAACATTATAATCATGTGTGTACACATACACACATACAGAGCCTTAAAATCCATGAAGCAAAATTTGAAAGAATAAATGGGATAAATGGCTAAATCCACAATCACAGTAGGAAAATTTTATCAACTCTGTCTAAAAAGTTAATAGAAGACATAGATTGAAAATCAATAAGAATATAGAAGACATGAACACTAAATTATAAATGGATTATTTGACACAGAATTCTCCAGTAACAACAGAAGAGTTGAAATTCTTTACAAGTATATTCTGATAACAATGAAATTAAATTTGAAGTCAATAACAATTATGCATCTAGGAAAAACTCTAATAGTTTAATATTAAATAACACACTTCTAAATAATCCAGAGATGAAAAGATTTCTTTCAAACGAAAGTTAAACTTTTATTTTGAACTGAAAGATAACGAAAATCTATAGCATACTAAAATATGTGGGCTGAAATGAAAGTAGTGCTTAAAGCTAAATTTAAGCACACATTAGAGAATAAGAAAAATGTCAAATTAAGAAATCAAATCAGGAATCAGCTAGAAAGTAGAGAAACAAGAAAGAAGAGTAGCATAACCAAAAGCTGGTTCTTAGGGAAGATCAAGTAATTGATATACCCCTAGCTAGATGGACGAAAGAGAGAGACAAAAAAAGTTACTACTATAGATTCTGGAGACCTTTAAAAGATAATGAGTGATATGAATAACTTCATGCCAAACAATTAAACAAATTGGGTGAAATGCACAAAGTATTTAAATATGCAGTGTACCAGAATTATCACAAGATGAATAAGAAAATCTGAATTGTACCATATTGAACAAAAAATAATTTTATGAACCTCCTTCCCAAAAAAAACCTTCCAGGCCTAAATTCATGAATGAATTCTATCATATGCTCAAAGAATAATTAACACCAAGTTTGCACAAATTCTTTTATAAGATATGGGAAGATGAAATCCTCTTAAAAGCACCAGAAAATGGGATAGTCATTCTAAGAAAGACACTATAAAAACCAGTGAAAAAATATATATATAGATATATATAAATATATATAGATATATATTGATAGTTTTCATGAACATAGACAAAATATCCTTAACAAAATAGTACAAAGTTGTATCCATCAAAATACAGATGAAATAGAATGTAAAGACCAATTAGAGTTTATACTGGCTGTGCAAATTATGGTTAACACTTGAAATATCAATGTAAGTCAAAATATTAGTATAATACAGAATAAAATAATGAAATCACTTTGAAGATGTATATAAAAGGATTAGAAAAAAATTCAACACCAATTTATGATAAAAACCTCAGGAAACTGAGAATAGGAGGGAATTTACTTAGCCTCACAAAACATCTATAAAAATTCTACAGATAAAATCCTAATTCATTGTCTAATGTCGAACACTTTTCCTTACAATTAGGAACAACACAAGTATGCCCACTTACAGCCTTTCTTTTCAGCTATTTACTGGAGTTCCAAGTCATTATAATAAGGTAAGAAAGAAATAACAGGTAAGTAGATTTGAAAGGAAAAAGTATAACTATCTCATCTATAGATCACATATTACAGAATCTGCAAAGTTACTACTAGAAATAAAAATTGACCTTAACAAGATTACAAGATATAAGGATTATATATAAAAATCAACTGTATTTCTATATACTAGTTTCAAACCACTGGAGTTGAAAACTTTAAAAGTTCTATTTGTAATAACACAAAAGCAAAATATTTTTATATAAATTTGTATAAAGATGTAATATCGCTTCACTAAAACTGTAAAACAATGCTGAAAGAAATAAAATAAATAGAGATATACCTTATTAATGTATTTGATAACTCAGTAATATTAATTTATTGAATATCATCCAATAGGTCTCGAGATTCAATGAAATACTGAACAATATTGAAGCAGGCTTTATCTGTAGAATTGACAAGCTGATTCTAAATTCCATTTGGAAATGAAATTGGCCTAGATGAGCCAAATAATTTTTTTCTAAGAAAGAGCAATGGAGGGGGATTTATACTACCTGACTTAAAGACATGTTCTAAAGCTACTACAATCAAGACAATGTGGTAAGGGTGAAAGGATAGGTATATAGATGAATGGAACGCATTACAGAAAGAAAAATTAGTTTCACACCTGTGTGACTTTTTTTCCCACAATAGTTTGGTCTTAGATAGGTGTATATGTAGTTAATTCATGAAACAGGAGGAAAGTAGAATGAGATGGGCCAGAGGCAGGTACTGGGTCTATATGGCCTTGGGGACTTGTAAATTTTGTTTTGGCTGTCTTTATTTATCTGAGGAATAAAGAGAGTGATTATTGACTAAGAGTCTATATAGAAGTCTGAGCAGAGAAGAAGTGTGAAAGAGCTTCCTGGGAGAGAGGGAAGGTAGAAGGAGCATGAAAATGTGTTGCGTTGCTTGACATCATTAAGGGATCATTTGAAGTTAAGTATCTTATATTAAGAGTGATATCAGTCAATATGGCTGTGCACTCCTTTTCAGTTAGAACCAGATTCACAAGTATAGGACCATGTGGAAGATTTAGTTTGCTTTGGTAGGTTTGGGGCATTGAAAGATGAGTAAGATAAAGTGAGAAAATTTAAAAGGAAGTTGAGAGTTTAATAAATACATTAATCTGGAAAGGGACAGCAGAAAGATGGTAGACTGATGGATTTTAGGTATGGTGGAGCTTAAAAGTTGTTGGAACCAGAACACTAAAGGAAGTTAGATGGTACTATAAGTAGGCAAATGTCTAGAATAAGATATTTGAAGTTGAGGTCATAGAGTTTGCAGCTATTGATAATTTACAAGATATATTGACTGAGATGGATAGAAGATGAGATCATTATTGAAGAATAAGTCAAAAGAACAAAGGTATGGGAAGGCTCATCTTTTGTGAATATTGGAAATACCAAGAATTATGACAGAAGCAGTGTTGAAAATGATGGTATGAACCAAGTACTGAAGTCTTCAAGGAATGGAAGGGAGTGAATTATGGATGGAAAAATGACCACAAGAAGGAAGTGAATTGTTTATATGGTTTACGGGCATGAATTCAGTGATGAAGTCTCAGGGAAGGAAATAGGAGTGTTCTGTTACTAATGTAACATAACAAATCACTCAAAACTTAGGTGATTAAAACGAATACATTTATTTTGCTCACAAAGCTGAAATTTTGGCACTGTATTGTGGGGGCAGCTCGTTTATGCTCCGCATGGCATCAGCTGAGGCAACTCAAAGTTTAGAGACTACGGCACTCTAAAGATTCACTTATGTCTGGAGATTGATTCTGTCTGTATTGTGGGACTTCAGCTGGGGTTATAATCTAGAATATATATACGTGGCTTTCCTATTTGGCCATTTAGTTTTCTCAGAAGATGGTGACTGAATTTTAAGAGCATGTGTCCCTAAAACTTAGGCAGAAGCTGCATTACCTTTTATGCCTAGCATGGAACTCACATACTGTCATTACAGCCTGCCCAGATTCAAGGAGTGGGGACAGATCCCACTTATTAATGAGAAAGATGTCAATGTCACATGGAAGGAAGAGAATATGCAATGAGAGATCTTGTGGCAGCCATCATGAAATATAAAATCTTCATAGGGAGAATGGTCTGGACAGGGCAATGAAGAACAAGGGGGACACCTGCTCTGTACAGAAGCCCACCAGTAGGAGAGATAAAACACCTACCATAACAGAGATAGTGTCATCAGATGAGAAACATATGTTTGTTAGAACAAGAAGAAAAGGTAATATATAAAGATATTGAGGGTTAAGGAAATTTTGCTGATACCTTGAGCTAAATAAAGATTCATAATAAAATATTTTCATAAGTTATGGAAGGAAGGGAGATAAGGTAAAAAAAGTGGATGTATAGAATTATCTATGGAGAAGATTGTAAAAGAGGCAAGGGATGACTTAGGAAATATATTATGAAGACATATGAAAAGTAGTTATCACAAGACCTGGCATAAAGTATGTACTTAAAACATGTCAATATTTGCTTTTATTATGGGGATACATATAAAAAGTGGTTTCATACTTTCTTGTAGTGATTCATAACAAACTCATAATACATGTAAAAATAGGAAAATGTTAATTATTGATGTATTTTTCCAGAAATTAAATCTTAAATGGCTTAACATTGATTTAGTGACTATTTCTATTCTAGTCTCATATACCTTACACACACATGCACACACATGCACACAGTGTTTAGTCAGTGCTTAGAAATATTCATGTGAATACTTCACTATAAAATGTGATTCATTGCAATTAGAAGCAAATGCATTTTCAACTTTAATTTAAACTTTCAGTATTGATGAGTAATAGTTTATAAAAAAGAAAAACTTCCTAGTATTTTTTTTGGTGTATATAAACACCAAATGAAAAATGAAAATCTATCAAGGCTATTTAGTTGCTTCTTAAGAACATTCATAATTTTTTTTTATTTTAGACTAGGGTGCTAAAATGTGGGTAAAGCGAACATATATGACATAAATCATCAAAATAAATTTTCCAATATCATATTTTCTAACCACAAGTTACTCCAATTGTCCAAATCCCATGATAACTTGAGAACCCCTTTTTTCCTGTGGCTTATTGCTAAATCTGCATGGCATGCTTAATCATGACACTCGTGACTCTCAGTTTTTGTAGTCAGCTATATTTCCAGGTTTTCCCAGATTAATTTTCAATGTTTTATATATGATAGATCTTGAGAATTTTAGATGTGTTAATTTATTTTTCTTGCTTACGATATATTGTTTTATGGTTAAATGACTCATTTTAAGATCAGTAGAAAATACTAGACTATATATTAAAATATCTATTAAAATGAACAGAAAACATGCTATTTATTCTTATTTTCTTTGTATGCTTATCTGTGACTAACAATACCATTATTAAAAGTATGTTAAATATTCTTAGTAGTGACTGCTGTTGATGAATTTAGTGCATTTTTAATAAGAAACATTATGAATTTTGAGATAATGGCTCCTTTCAAAAATGACTTTAAATTTTGTCCTTATTGGTTTCCATCATCATTTTTTATTTAAATTCCATTATGAGCTGGAAATAATTTTTCATTCTAGAGGGAACTCAATGAAAATGTTCACCAGGCAATATAAGATTAGTGAGTTTGGGGCATCTGTGACTAAAAATTCTGAAAGCACTAAGCCATGTAACCACTGGGACAAACATATATGATTTTTTCTCAGATACTAAAAAGAAAGATGAAGAGAAGAAATTGGAACTAGATCTCTTCATGGGATTAAAAATGCTGAGAGAGGCAAGGTTCATTAAAGAATACAGAGGATGTTAAGGATAGTAGCAGGTCAGGGTATGTATTATTCATCTAAAGGGGTGCTGATGCAAAATACCAGAAATCTGTTGGCTTCTATAAAGGGTATTTGTTTGGGGTAGAAGCTTACAGTTACTAGGCCATAAAACATAAGTTACTTCCCTCACCAAAGTCTTTTGCCACATGTTGGGCAAGGTGGCTGCCAGTGTCTGCCAAGGTTCAGGCTTCTTGGGTTCCTCTCTTCCTAGGGCTTGCCTCTCTCTGGGCTTAGCTGCCATTCTCTAGTCTCTGCAGCTGCAGACTATCATGAGAACAGCTCTTCTCTCTTCCCAGGGCCTTCTCTCTTTCCTCACGACCAGGCTCCTCTGTGTGTTTATTTCCCGGGACTCTAATTCAAAACTCCAGCAGCAGAACTCCAACATCAAAGCTCCAACCTCCCTTCTCTGCAGTGTGGTTTCTCTATGAATCCCCTAGGTGGGTGAGGACATCCTACTGACATTTCCCAATCAAGCTTTAATCATTATTAATCAAGTAAAAGTGAAACCTCAATCCAATATACTCTAATATGCTCAGAGGGACAAACCAGTTTACAACCTTAATCCAATATCTATTTTTGAAATTCATAAATAACATCAAACTGCTACAGGGTACAAACCTCTGATTAAACAGAGCTGGCTTTGAAGCTCAGTTTTGCTCTTGACCATCTTCAATGAGTAGAGTTGTATCAAGTTGCCTCATGAGTATCTTGCGGGTTTTCACAGAGGAAATGCAATTAAAGTGCGCATGTGTGTAGTGTTGAAGAAATTTCCTTGCTTGTTTGTATCCCAAGCACCCAGCCAAAGCTAGCCTAGGGTGTCTGCCATTTTGTGCATTGTATGTTGAACATGAATGACCACACTCTTCCCTGCAGTGACACATTCATTCCCTTAAAAGCTCAAACTATCTCCAGTCCAATTTTTCTTCTAATATCCGCTCATCTATATATCTCTCAAAAAGATACCTCTACTTGAATGCCTCATACCTCTCTTTGCATAATATATGCAAAACTGAATTCCTGATCTCCCCCTCTGAAAACCTCAGTACCTTGAATCATGCTTTCCTTCTCTCTCTTACACTCCACACCTAATCAGTCAGCAAATCCTGTTGACTGTACCCTCAATAATATGCAGCATTTAATCACTTTGCACCACTTCCATTACTGAAACCCTAGGCCAAACAGCACCAGCTTTCTGATAGACTATTTTAATGCCCTCTTAACTGTTCTCCTTTCTTCCATTTTTTTTTTCTCATTTGCAATAGTCCACTGTAATTCCAGAAGCCAAAGTTCTTCTTGAAAGTGAGATGTGTTTCTTCTCTGCTCAAAACCCTGAATAAAATGCAGGTTCTTGCAATTGCTTTCAAAGCCATTCATGATCTGTTGCTCTTCACCCATATGACATCTCACTCATTGCTCCAGCCCCTCTGGCCTTCTTCCTTTTCCTTGGAATACCAGTCATGCTGCCTTTCTATGGACTGATCTTGCACCTTGGATAACTTTACCTCCTTCAAATATTTGTTCAGTCATTTTCTTTTCAATGATGTCCATTCTTTCCATACACTCATCTCATTAAGTGATCTTTTTTCTCAGATCTAAACATAGATGTGACTTCTTTTAGGTGGCCTACTATGACCTTGTTCCACCTACCCCTCATTTAATATTGTCTCAATTTTATGTTCCCATAATTCCCTATTTTAGAACCAATCAAATTCATGTTTTTTGTTTTTTCCTCTCCCTCCTCACCTCCCTCGTGTCTATTTGCATGCTTTCTGCTCTCTGTGTCCAACCACTGTGCATTCTTCTGTGTCTGTATTTTTATTTATGTATTCTCCCCCCCTTGCAACTTGCCTGTTGTCTGTGTCCATTCGCTGTGCTCTTCTGTGTGTGTGTTTGTTTTTTTTTTGCTTGTCTCCCTTTTTGTTGCTTCACCTGGCTGAGTCAGCTCTCTGCAGCGCTGGTAGGTGAGCCTGCCTTCACCAGGAGGTGCCGGGAGCAAACCCAGGGCCTCCCATATGGTAGACTGGAGCCCAACTAGTTGAAGTTGAACCACAGCCGCTTCCAAATCCATGTCTTTTTTACCCCTATACATACCACTGAACAGGGCATGCATGCTATATAACATTTAATTAGTATTTGAAAAATGAATAAATCAAGTGTTCATAAGTACATGGAACCACATACTATGTGCAGGACTGGAGAGATACACTAGAAAAGACTCAGTAGGGGAATAAAAGCAAGTGAGATGATTAATTAGAAAAAAAAAAATCCCCTCTCATGATGTAACACCATTATCATCGTAGGATTTTAGAAATTAATAAACCTACAAAAGTAACTCTTTATATAACATGAACTGCTTCAACCAAAGTATCAGTGTGAGATATTAAGGAGTGATGTTTTTTGTCAATAAAAAAACCAAAATGATTGCCTGAAAAATGTCATATAAATTACTCATGCTGCAAAGATTTATGAAACTTTATTTAAGCATTTGAAATTGTTACCTCTTTCTTATTGTTCCAAGATTACAGCTTTCTATACAAATGGGAATATAGAATAGGTTTTAAATGATTTAAGTATCTTATTATCACACACATACATGCTGGATTCTATAGCATGATAAATTCAGATTTTCAGAGGTTAAACTTTTACAAAAATCATTTGAAACAATCCCATTTATCCATTAAAAATCTTTGAGATGTAAAAACTTTTCACCATAAAAATACTTTAAAAAATATTGATTATGTATTATCTACTCACATACATGAGAGGTGTTTTTGAGCTCCTGGATTGAGGGGACAAAGATAATACTTGAAAAGATTGTATTTTACCAAACCATTCTGAATAAACAAAAATGAATCTGAGTAACACTCTCTTCAGTAGCAACATATATGGTTTCATGCTGTTAAACACATAAATATTATGTAGAAATATAATACCTTAGATTGCATAGCATAACAAATACTTAAATGTGTTTCCATCAGTCCCTATCACCTTAATTTTTAGATTAGTCATTTGATGTTATTCAAATTGTAGCCTTTTGGCAGAAACATTTATTTCTCCCTAATTTTGATGTTATGTTACAAAAATATTTATAAGAAAATTAATATCTCCTACATTCCTTTGATATCTACATAGTAAAATGCAGACAAATCTTTGGGAATGATTATTTTTGGAGTGGGAAAATTAATCAAGGATCATATTTCAGTTTTGCAAAAATTTATACCTGATTGTAATGAAAAGAAAAAAACCTTAGAAATGTTGGTAGTCTCTTAAAATTGTAGATTCAAATGAAATGACCATTTTGAATTCATCTATACCAATTCCAGCCTTATTCTGAGACATGCCCAAGGCATGACGTCTCTATGAGTCTGGAGCAGATAACATTAGTAGACAATATTGTGGGAAATTTGGGGTACCAGAAACAGTGAAAAATAAAAAGTTTAACAAGAACAAAAAATACACACCTTTGAATGGCATCTAGTTCTGTGATGTTTAATTTTATTTTAAAATAAGTTATTATCCTCCTGAGAATAGTTTCATAATATATTTTAAAGAATACAATATTGGAATCAGACTAAAATCTAATCCTAAACCTCTGTTTGATTTTAGCAAGGTTATGTAATCTCTTTGTGACTTAGTTAATAGTTAAAGGTACCGAAATATCATTCTTAATTTAGATGTTAGGTTATTTCTATGAAGCCTTGTCTTGAACTCTCTTATGTGTTCACATGCTTCCTTCATTGGGAAAAATAAGTTGGTTGAAAGGAAATAGTGACTGCTATATATTACATACAAGCCTGGTATGTGTATGGATTGTGTCATACATATGACAATCGACTCTAAGATCATTTCCTATCCTACAAACCTATGATGTGTAATACAAATCTGTTTTGAACCAAAGGGGATAGACACTGAGGCCATTAAAATTGGGTGAAAATGGGGATACATCTTAGTTTGTGAGGACTGTTATGACAAATATCACACACTGGTAGTCTTAAACATAAAGATTATTGGCTCACAGTTTAGAAGCTAGAAGTCCAAAATTAAGTTATTAGCAGCACTTGCTTTCTCCCAAGTCTGTAGAATTCTAGTGGCTTGCTGACAGTCAATCCCTGCCTCCATCACATGGCAATCTGTCTCTTTATGCCTCTTCCTGAGGCTTGTCTATCCGTATCTAAACCTTCTTTATATATAAAGATCTCAGTCAAAGCAGATTAGTTTTGCTTCACCTTAGTAGGGTCTTCAAAAATGCTGTTCATGAATGACTTCACACCCACAGGACCTGATGATAGGACTCCAGCATGTTTTTGTGGGAGACGTGCTAGAAGCTACCATAGCACATTAATCATAGGAATTATCACAATAGTTTTAAAGAGTTATCATTTATTGAGTGCTAATTCTCTACCAGCCCTATAATACAAGAAATAGTTCATCAGGAAGGCACCAGGTTACAGATAAGGAAATTTAGGCTCCAGGTTATAAGGTATCAGCTCCAGCATCATACAAACACAATATGAAATTGCTAGGATTTGAACTCAGGTCTATGTGATCTTACAGTCCATGTCTCTTTAATCAAAGAGAAGATGGTTTGTGGCCACTTAGACCAAAAGAGTTAGAAACAGTCACTGTGGAGAATAAAGTAATGATAGAAAAGTAGTAACTAAAGTACCAACTAATAACAGTTGGTGTTACCTGAGATTGCATGTAACTTGAAATGTACTCCATAATGCTTCACCCCTGAGAATATTTAACTAGGTCGATAATGTTCATTATGAAAGATCAAGGACGGTAATTCCTAAAAGCCTGCCATGGAGCCAGCAGGGCATTGGAGAGAAAACTTAGCTATGTTATCAGACAGGCATACACTGGAATTCCATTTTCACCATTTACTGGTTGTGAAAACCTAGCATATTGCTTAGTTTTGTACATATAGAATGGAAACATTAATATCACTAATACTATTATTGTGCTAATTAAATGATTTAAAACTGTGCAGAGAGTTTCACAAACTGCTGGCACTTGAGGACATGATAAATAAATGTCGGCTTGTTTTGTTTTTATTTTTACTGTTATTGTCTTTATGTCATGGGGCTATAAAAGAGGGAGCATCGTAAGAGATGAGGATTGAATAGTAATCACAAAGTGACAGTGGAGAAAGAATAGACTTGAAAATATAATGCAAATTGTGTTAAGATTATAACTTTAAACTAAGTTTCCACATTTCAAAATATGGAACCTGATATTAATCGTTCTTGAGATCAACCAATTAGAATGATTGTTTTTCTGACTTCCTTTTTCTTCTTGCTCTGGCTTCTGAAAAAATCCAAAACCCATTCTGGTTTTAAAATTGAGATTGCCAGATAGCTAGAACATGAAAACACACTCTGGGAGAGACTGAATAATTCTATATCATATTGAAACTACAGAAGGAAAAATATGCATCAGCTAAACACAGAGAAATAAAAATTTTGCAATATATGGTGCTATGAAATATATTTTATGAGTTGCCTGAATTCTGAAGTTGTTTCTAAAGTTGTTTAGAAATAAAGTACATTATCAAAGAGCAGTGTTTACCACTTTGTTTTGAACCAGTATTTCACATACTGTGAATAAAAATTATGTCTGTAAATATTAGCATCTGTAATTGTTAAATGTGGGACCCAGTAGAACACTTACAGACCGAAAATTAGGGACAAATACATGACTGCTCTTGCCAAATGAACAGTATCTTGCCAAATGAACAGCAAAAGCCAATTGCTTTTGCTAACTCACAGACACTTTATTCAAAAAGAGCAAAATTTCACAGATATGCAATGAACTGATTACAAAATGGGTCAATTCATTTTAATTCTCAATGTACATTTTGGAGAAAAAAGGTTTACAATGATTGCATGCCCTATGTATTCTTTAAACTTCCTCTATGGTATTTGTATTCATAACTACAAATGCACTATGCCTTATATTTCAAGTAGACTTTCTCATAAAACAATGGAAACTATTTTCTAATTTTTTTTTACTTTAAGACAAATTATAGTTTTCATATAGTTATAGTTTATCTATATCTATCTACCTATCTATACTTGTAAAAGAATCCCATAATGTTTTAATTAAAACTCAAATTATATTCATTCTAGAAAATAATTCTCTGATGACTAAAAAATGTGTTTTCCTTTTGTTGTAGTTGTTTGATTTAACAAGAAAAATTGTAATCAGTAATCCATTTATACTGCATATTATGGCTTATTATTTATTTGAAAAAATCCATATTTAATCTGTACTTTTCAGTCTAATTAAAGGAATGTGATTTTGTTCCACAGGCAGTATGTCTCCTGAGTCATTGAGTCAATATGCAAGGTCCAATGGCACAACAAGAAAGGTTGATAACAAGAACATGCTATTTCTAACTTAACCATCAGGGCCAGGAACTAGACCTTGTATATCCTTTTATAACAAATGTTCTGTTGGATGTTTTTTTTCCTTACATTGAAAGTTTATTGCATTAATCAGAATATATTCTCCTTATGATTCATTACAGGACTTATTATATGACCCTACAGACATGACTACCTGATTCTAAAAAAAAATGGGTGTTTCAAATCACAGACCATTAAAATTTTATACAAATTATATGATGAGTCACTCAGTTTTGCTTTAGGTATTTAAACTGTACATCCTGTCTCCTAAGGCAATAAACATCCATATTAACGTGAATGCTGTTCTCAAAAACACATGTCTTAAAACATAAACTAATAGAGTAAAACACTGAGTGCTTATATAAGATGATTTCATGATATGCCATGAATATTCCAATTATATTTTTCATCACATTCCATGTGAATCAAAGTGATAAGGACTAGAATGCGATCAGATTGAATCAAGTCATTCAGAAAAGTTATCTTGCTTGTGATGATAGAAAAATATAATTGGAAAGTTTGGGTACCTTCTAATATATATAGAATATTATGTGCTTTATTACTAATAAGCAATTACTTAACTTTTTATCGTAGCTTTTTTTGGGATAGTGTTAACTTACAGATTTTCCCTTCTGCCCAATTTCCCATAACCATTTCCTTCTCAAAAACATAGCTTTCTGGATTCTCTCTAAATTATAAAATAACACTAATTTTGCTTGTAAAGATAAAAAATGATAATTTTTTAGCCAATTAACACTTTCATATATGTTGAAAAGAAATTTGCAAGGCATAGCGCTTTGTTTTAGGGAATCTAAAAATAATTACATGGGATTCCATTTTCTCAATGTTTTATAATTCTAGCCATCCTCTGGATAAACTTTAATGCTATCACCTATTGTAAGGCAAAACAAAAGTACCGGAATCTTTATCACTGAATGAATGAAAAGGTATTTGATATAATTTAACCTAATTTTATTTTCTATTTCTCTACAGTATAGATTCACATAGAATTGGATGTATCATCTATGACAGGTGTCATACTCAGGAAGAATTTAGTTTGTAAAAGACTGTTCAAAAGTACCCTTTTTTCTTAAGACCAAAATGGCATTGTAAGAAATCTGCTCATGGTATCTGTTGATGTCAAGATTAAATTCTGGGGAAACGGACTTTGGCCCAGTGGTTGGGGCGTCCGTCTGCCATGTGGGAGGTCCGCGGTTCGGACCCCGGGCCTCCTTGACCCGTGTGGAGCTGGCCATGCGCAGTGCTGATGCGCGCAGGGAGTGCCGTGCCACGCAGGGGTGTCCCCCGCGTGGGGGAGCCCCACGCGCAAGGAGTGCGCCCGTGAGGAAAGCCGCCCAGCGTGAAAAGAGAGGGAAGCCTGCCCAGGAATGGCGCCGCCCACACTTCCCGTGCCGCTGAGGACAACAGAAGCGGACGGGGAAACAGGACGCAGCAAATAGACACCAAGGGCAGACAACCAGGGGAGGGGGGGAAATTAAATAAATAAATAAATCTTTAAAAAAAAAAAAAAGATTAAATTCTGTTCAAATATATTGCTTTTCTTTGTATTTAATAAATAAACGGTAAGGATGAAAGTTAGCAAATAGAGGAGATAAAATGCTTAATTCAAATGTAATTTATACTAACTTTTCCTAATGAGTTCTTTTCAAATGTATTCATTTAACAATGGGCATAATTTTACCAACTCCCAAGTATTTATCTAATTAAAATTTCTAAGAGGGAAAATACATAACCAAATATCCAAAGAGTTTTGAACACACATACATACCCTACAAACACTATTATTGAGGCATTCTGATATCTGAATTATTTTACATGTATTTGCTTGTGACACAAAAACTGCTCAGTGTTTCAAGTTTCTATCTTTAAATTACAGAGTTTTGAAAAATATCCAGTAAAGCTAATAATTAAAATATTGGCTAAAATCATGTATGGTAACAAATTTATTTGAGCCAACCTATCAAACCAGTAATGAAAGAAAAAAGATCTCTGCTTTGAGAAATAATCATGGAAACTAGTTTTTATGATAAATACTCATATAATATAGACTCATCATAGAAGCCTTTGAAGGACCTCTAAAATTATTTGGCTTCTATTTACATGGAGATTCATTTAGATAAACTTAAAATAACAATACTGTGATTTACAATTGCACACAGTTTAGAGACCATGTGTCAGTTTATTCTAAGCCAAAGTCAGCCTCATGAAGGAGAATTGTGGGAAGATGGTAGAACAGGAAGCTTCAGTAATCAGTCCCTCCACCAGAACTACTTAAAAGGCAGGAACTGCCTCAATCAACTATTTAGAAACTCTAGTTCTACTTGTGAAAGTCCAGAACTATACATCATCCAGGAAATAGAAGGAGGGGGAGGCTTGTAAATTATGGTAAGGAATAGTAAATTGCTCTCTACATGTAGTGCTTACAGGCACTCATCCTCCACTATATCAGACCATGGAGTTGCTGGTTCCAGAAAAGGACATGAAGTCCACTTCCTCAAGATCCAGGGTGGGCACATGCTAAGCTGATCACAACTTTTATTAGCAACTTTGCTTCACTGGGTGCCTGGCTCTGAGGAAAGCCATTGTTACAACCTGCCCCAGACTTAGAGGAGGAGACTTAGAGAAGATACTCTTCCTCAGAGCTGTGAAGGACACTTGAAAAAATAGTGGCATTTGCTGGGCTGTTCAAGAAAGCACCGCTTTGGAGAGCAATGGAAGAACTTCTGGGCCCCCTGCATGGACTCACCCTCAGCCCTTCTCTAGGGCAGTTTGGAGGTCACCAAAACTCTCTTTGTGATACCCCAGCCTTGTTCCGTCTGTGAAATGCCCTACCTTTCCAGAATTTGCCATCCAGGTAACAAATATCTTCAGAGAAAGAAAGCAATATAAGAAACAATATAGAAAAATTACTAAAGAATATCAGAAAAAAAATCAATATGAGAATCTTAATAAAGAGATATATTTTTAAAAAAGAGAATTAACAAAACTATTGGAATTGAAGTCCTCAATACTGAAGGAAAAAAAAACAGTAAAGTTTTAATGATAGCTTGTAACTGGCAGAAGAAAGAATGAGCAAACTTGAAGACATTATAATTTAAATGAGCAGGCTCAGGAGCAGGAAAGAAAAAGAATTATAAAAAAAACTGAAAGAGCCTAAGAGAGCTCTGGGACAATATCAAAGAGACTGAACTATTAAAGAGATTGAATCAGTAACCAAAAAACTGCCAAAAAAGAAAAACCCAGACCCTATAACTTCACAGGTGTATTTTACCAAACATTCCAAGAAGAGTTAACACATACCCTGCTCAAAATCTTTAAAAAAAAAACTGAAGTCAGGAAACAGTTTTAACTCATTCTATGTGGCCAACATCACCCTCATGCCAAGTCAGATAAATATGCCACAAGAAACGAAAACTACAGACCACTATCTCTTATATACTTAATTGCAAAAATTCTGAACAAAATAGTAACAAACCAAGTCCAACAGCACATTAAAGAATTATACAACATGACAAAGTGGGATTTTTCATAAGTATGCATGGGTGGTTCAACATAAGAAAATAAATTAATATAATACACCATATTAGAAGAATGAAGGAAAAATGTCACATGATTATCTCAATTAATGCAGCAAATAGGAGCTAAATGTACAGAAACTAAATACACAGAGTTTCTATTTAGATGATGAAAAGTTTTGGTAATGGATGGTGGCGATGATATCCCAACATTTTCAATGTAATGAACGGCACTGATTATATATTTAAATGTGCTTAAAAGGGGGAAATTTTAGATTGTATATATGGTATTTTGAGGAATAAAAATAATACATGGAACTGCACCTTAAATTAAACCATGAACTACAGTTAATAGTACAATTATAAAAATGTTCTTTCACCAGTTGTAACAAATGGTCTATAGCAAAGTAAGATATTAAAAATAGGGTGATATATGGGAATCCTGTATTTTATGCAGGATTGTTCTATAACTCATAAGTATTCTAATTAAAAAATAGAAAAACAAAATTATACTCATGGTTTAGTTTCTTTATCTCTTTACCAAGGTGAAGTGATATACTATCACATCACTGTACAATGTCTGTCCATGAATACTTTTAGGTAGTGTTGGTATTTAGACTTATAAAATTAGATAGTTTAAGTATTTTATCTTAGGAAGTTACACAATTTGTTAAGGAATAAATTAGAAATAACTAATTAAATCAATACATTCTACTTGAGTATGACAAACATTTTATCCTAGTTTATTTCATAAATTTGTTATATCAGTATGGAATATTTCCTAAATTTAAAAAAAAATTACATATTTTCTAACTTTGCTAGCTATTAGTTCTAAAAAATACCAATTTTAATCATGAACAAATCAAAAGTGATATTTGGGAACATATCTTTTAAAACAAATTTAAACATAATATTCAGCTATTTTCTGAAGTCTTGATGGAATGATAATCACTTACCCTGAAATATGGGAAGGAAATCCATATTAGAATTGATCAGTGACACCACATGATAAAACCCTTCTGCAGAAGATAGGAATTTAGAAATATACAATTTTGCTTTCTCTTATCTGGTACCCTTCAAATTCTAGTGGCCTTGATCACCCCAGACACTCAGTTCTGTCTTCTCAAGTCAGGGAGTCCATTAGGCTCTACCTGTGTTCTCCTCCATGTGTAGCACCTTGAAAACCCTCTCAAAGCAGTAAACTGGGCAACCATTGGTCTCTCTCTTTTGTTTGTCTCTCTCAGGAATCACTGTTTTTCACTGCCTGATGTCCAATGACTTGTCAACCAACAGTGCATAAAAGTAGTTGGTGTTTTGGTTATTTCAGGTGGGAGATTAAATCCAGTCCCTCTCCATTTTGGCTAGAAACGGAAGTTGGTAGTCAGTTGTGGTTCATGGATCCCCAATGACTTTGCCAAACTCTGCTTAGGACTCTTGTGCAATTTAAGATACTTCTACTCAACCCTTTTCTTATTTCTCTATCTCTTTCACCCAGGCTCAAACATGTGTCATGGCATGTTGGCACTCCCAGCTTTCCCAGGATTCTGATATACTCTGAAAAATTTTCCCCTAATAAATTTCTTGTACTTTGAAAAAAAAAACAGAAATATACACATTTGAAACTAATAAAGTCCTAAACAATTTACAGAGCCACACATCTGTATTTAATTTATAATTAGATCGTATTGTATTTTATAGAAATATATATATAGTATTGAAAGTTCACATTTTTTCAACAATTAGTTGTTTAGACAAATAATGTGTAGACATAAGGATAATTAGATTGATAGATAAACACTAGATAGGGACACCCTCAAACACATACATGATAAATGTTATTTATAAATCATTATTTTGAGTACATTTTCAAAATGGACATAATAATATTAAACAACATTAAACAATTAATGAATATCTTAATATCAATCAAACAATATAAAAAGAGTTACCACACAACTGAGGTATTTAAAGGCAGCAGACATGTCTTAATCATATCATGCCCACTACCCAGTAAAGTTCATGTTATATATGTCTGGTCCAATACATTGAATGGATGATATTTAATTAATAGATTGTACATTTTTCCTCCCATCACAGTAGAAACATCCCTTACCACAGTGCTTAAAACAAAGTGTGCACTAAAAAAAGTAAGGTGCATAGTGTTTTCCAAAGGTTCTCAGATTAAATCCAAAATTTTCAGAAATTACAGATTTTTTGTGGGGGGTGTGGAGTACATTTGCCTTTATTGTCTTTTGAACTGGAATGCTTTCCCTACAGGGCTCAGTGTTAGAGAAGAGGAATTCCTTATGTACAGGAAATTATAAGTAGGCTAGTGTGGATGGAGACAGTGAGTATGGTAAGAGACCTCATTTTAAAGGTTTTAAAAGTGCTGAATAGTATGGAGATTTGTATGCTATGCTAATGTTCTATAATAAAAAAAAAATAACTAGAGGTTCCCCCAAAAAGGATATGGTCACTTGTTGCTGAGAAGTATGGCAATAAGTTAACTGCAATCTTTAAGAATAGTAGTTTCAATTGAGCAGTTTCAGTGGAAGGGTGGAGTGTGCAAGGGTTAATTAGGATGAGAAAGTGGAGATCCATGTAGGGAGAAGTAATTTAAGAATCATAGAACAGAATTTTTGGTAGCCAGAGAATATTTAGAGATCAAGTGAAATTTTAAGAAATGTGTCATTGTTTTTGTTATATTTTCCTTTGTTTTGTTTCCACTGAAAAATTCTACAAAATTTTATTCGACTGTGTGAATAACAGTAAACAGAAAAACTAAGTTTAAAAAGCATAGGAGATGCTTTCAGGATTAGTTCCAGAGAGCAGAGATAGGATTCATAACTCAAATAAAGAGGTTTATTTTAATAGGGCAAGGACACATTTCAATTTTGAAAGGAAGAAAAAATGAGAAAGTGGTTACAATTGCATATAGATCTGGAGATCTGGATGTAGGAAAAGGAGAAGGTTCCTCTGTGATGACTTTTATTTTCTCAGGTATCAGACAAATCGCTCAGCTGGGAGTTAAAGAGGAGCAGAGCTTGTAAGCAGTTTGAAGAAAGAGGAGAAACTACAAAATAGTCCTTTTCTTGTTGGAAAATGAACTTTTCTAAGGGAAATACTAAGATGGCCTAGCAGTATTTTATGCACCATAGGGACTTAAGTTCATGATTCAAAGGCAGTGAATAATTATTGTTTTGTGAGTTTCCCTCTCTGTATCTTTGCTTGGATTTATTAAGCCACCTCAAATTAAATAATGTCTTTTATATTACTCATTATTTTCCCCAAAATATGTTTCATATCTAATATTCTTCATCTGAGAAAAATGACACTAGGATTTCCCAAAGCAGCTTAAGCCAAATACCTTAGAATCATTCTTAGGATTTCCCACTTTTTCATCTGATCCTTTAAATATATCTCAAAACTGTGTTGAATTTACCTCATTACATCTCTTCAATTCACCTTCTTTTCTGTATCACCATTAGTACTGGTGTTTCTAAGGCAGCAGTGTCTCTTTGTGAATCAAATACAATAGAAACTAAAGGGCCAATTGCTACTACCCTCGCCACTCTCCAACCTGTTACCTATTCTTCTGAGAAATTACTTCAAATACCACTTTGATCTTATAAGTTCCTTATAAGTTCCTTATAAGTCTATTCCATGGGCTCCCTATCTTAGTCTCCTAGAGCTACCATAAACAGTTACCCCAAACTGGGTGGCTTAAAAGAACAGAATTTTTTTCAACAAATCACAAATGCAATTTGTTATAATGAAAGACAAAAACATCTCAACTTTTAAAAACACAGAGGAACAACAAAAACAATTTTAGAGAGAGAAGGTGAAAAGAAAATTCAGCCCACTTCCTAGAACATACTGAAGGACAAAAGATTGAATTCTCCTGACTCACACTCACATCTGACCATCTCTTTCAGTGAACCATCATCAGGGACATCCTGGTTACCAGACTGTGCAAAATACTTGTTTTGTGCTAGACCGGTCACCTACGTTGTTACAATTGATGATAGCACATGTTTATCTTTGTACTACTAATTAAAGTCCATGGTTTAACAGTGCTCACTGTTAAAATAAGAGAATTTTATTTTCATAGTTCTAGAGGTTTGAAGTCCAAAATAAAGTGTCAGCAAGGCAGGCTACAAACCAGAGCCTCTGATGAAAATCCTTATTGAGTTCCTAGAGACACTGGCTGTCTGAGATGGGAATTCTCTCTCTGAATGTAGAAATCACTCCCTTTTAAGGCCTTCAGTTGACTGAATGAGATGTCATTCATTGCTGACTGAAATCTCCTTAGTTGATTGTAGATGTAACTATGCAATGAACTCACCGATGATTAAAGTCCATGACATGCCCTTGTATTACGGTTAGCCCAGTGCTTGCTTGACCAGACAACTGGACACCATTAGCCTAACCATCACACAATACCTTTAGGATTTATAAAGGCAAGGCCATGTCTAAAATGTTTGTCTTTTCAACTCTGGTACCAGGCAGAGATTCTGGCTTACTGCACTTGTTGAAAACAATTTGTTGAACTACTGAACAGAGAGATATGTTTATCTACTTTTTAATTATATTTATATTTTTTCCAAAGCTCCCATGAGAAGTTAAGTAGCAGCATTACTTATGATATAATATAAAGGTTTTAAGTTAAAAAGTATTCATTAAAATGAAAATAAATCATTTTTGTTTTGTGAATGGGAATATGCAGAAAGTATGGATTGACATTTCATGCCTGAAAGCAAATAGTATTGAAAGTGAGAATGGTTTTACTGAAAAGAATAAAAGGCAAAACAAAACCTGGATAACATAGCTCAGTATGGTATAGGCTGTTAAAGCTATCCTATTATTAGAAAAATAACATTTTAAGTCTTCCCCTAATCATATAACTACAAGAATTTCCCTAATTCTATCAAAAGCTCTTCTTATCTTTCAAATACCATCAGAATTCTCTCTGAATTTATAAGAGCATTAAGGCTTTACTTTCACTATAATTAGATCTACTGAAAAAGGTACCTTCTCAGTTTTGTCAATTCCTGATTATTCATGTTGAAGGCAGAAGACATAGCTTTAATTACTAACACCCTGGATCATTTATAGCCCCTGAAAATTAGTCCCAATTCATCCTGTCTATCAGAAATTTCAGTTGACACACAAGTTTACCTTTAAGCTTTAACCGATGTTCCTTGATGCTTGAATAAATGTTCTTTATGTGTGAAGATTGAACATAGAAAAAAATGATAAGAGTTGATTAACTTTATGTAATCTAAGCTCTCAGATGTAATCAAACCATAAGTTTGGATACTTCAATTAGTCCATACTAGACAAATGGAATATTGATGTTTGTCTTTACTAGACCTGCAAGGAAAGAAGGTATACATGTCTAGGATTGGGTCCTTAAAAATGCAAGAAATACACAGAATAAAAGGATTTACTTCATAAACTTTTACTTACCTCATCATCAATTTAGATACAGTAGCAAAGTTATAAGCAAACATTTCCTTTATGAGATTCTAAACGGTTCATTTACAATTTCCATACATGCCATTCATTCATTCATGCATTACATAACATTTTTTGAACACCTCCATTGTTCGGTCACTGTGGTAGATAGTGTAGATTTAAAATTGAATGGTAATTTCTACCTTTTACTGGTTCTTGTGTAATACAGGTATTGCTAATATTAGAACAAACTCATACTGACTCAGTAAGAATCTCAAAGAAAAGTGCTGAAATGGAGTAAAATGTAGAACAAATGCCTAAAATCTGACTCCTTCTGATATCAATATAATATTGCATTCTCCCCAATCTAATAGAATGTGTGAAGCTTTTACCACACAATAATTAATTTAGTTATTGTAACCATATTTTTTAACACCTATTGAGTACCTCTCCTAGAAGTATATGGAATGACTTGCGTTTCTTAACATAAGTTGTAGCAATAATAGAGTTATTTAATACTGTACTCATAGCTCATAGCCCCACCTGGTTTTAAATACATATACTATTTGTGTTTTATAAATATAATTTCTCATATAATAAAAATATGTACATTCTGACATGTTTAAATACTTCAATATTTAGTTGTCTGAATGATGAACCTGGTATTTATGATCCAGCTTATGAAATCTTTTTTGAAATTAATGCAAGGATGTGTTATATGTAATCTGTATATATAAGTCACAATGATAGCATTATTCACAAAACAAACACAGCATCTGTTCCAGGGAAAAGCTTAGTCTCTTATTTCTTTTGACAGTGTGCAGACCTGGGTTCTTCAAAGCCTCACCTCACAGCCAGAGCTGCAGCAAATGTCCACCTCACAGTTATACCCATGAGGAAGCTTCAACCTCTTGTGTCTGTGAAAAGGATTATTTCAGGAGGGAGTCTGATCCACCCACAATGGCATGCACAAGTAAGGAAACCCATGGATATTTGGTGATGCTAAATTTCACCAGTTTGAACAAAGAGAATGATGGAGCCTGTTACATTCTAATACCATTCTCCCTTAAAACAGGCATAATGTTTAATTTTCCCAATATACCTTTTGCCAAATTTTCCCAATATACTTTTCCTTGAGGAATGATTGAAACGTTTTCTTCTTTTTTATCATTCACAGTTAGAAACACTCATGTTCCCTAACGTCAAATTCAACATCTGTTATATAGATTAAAAATGGTTCTTTTATTTTGAGTTTTTTAGTGGCCATGATTGCCAAACTTATGATTTTGTATAAATTCACTTTTCCTTTCACTCTAAATTTTATTATTATTACTGTTGTTTCTTCCTAAGCTAGTTTTCCAATCATAAGCATGCAGTAAATGGCACCTTCCCCTTCTAGTGCTAAGCTGCCCCACTAAGCTGCAAAGGCCAATGAGAAAGTTATTTACAAAAGAACACAGGAAACACTTCAGGAACATGGAGAATTGGTGGCTGGCAAATCAGACTAGAGTCAAATATAAAATCAGATTTTTAGTTATGTTTTTTCAAGCAGTTGCCATGTTTCTTGTTACTTGGTGTTATTAATTATAATTAATAACCTATTTGCTGATCATTTAGTGAGAGTAGATGAATAATACACATTTCTGATTGAATTCCAAGTTTTCTGTGCATGTATGTATATCAACAATGCCTTTTGTGCTTTTGTTTTTCAGTATTCTTTATAGTTCTGGAAAGGAAACAAATGTATGTGTTGTTTTGCTTGGTAACAATACTTTCAGAGTTTTTCTACAATCACAGCAAAAAGGGAAAATAAAAGTGGAAAATAATGACCCCCCCCCAATACCATTCTATTTCTATGACCTGCCTTGTTTTACTGGTGTTAAGTCCCAGTGAGTCATACTTGTTCTCAAAGATGTTGACAAAGATTTTTGAAATTTTATTATTCATCTTTAAATATAAATATATGTGCATATATTTGTGGTATTCAGTACAGATCCTTTCTAGCCAAATAACAATAAATTAAAACTATATGATCTCAACTGTGATTTGTATCAGTTGAACATATTTTCATTCGTGGATGTTAATTATTTTTATATTACTAATAACCTTTTTTATCTCTACTGATGATTTTATGGGTTGGATGATTACTAATTACAGTTTTTCTTCATATGAGTAAAAGATTTTTATATACATATGTGAATGGAGGAGATATAAACTATGATTGAATGTGATGTATTTGGGTTGCAGTGGAGAATTAAACTGGTGTTTAGCTTATTCAGAGTAAAACAAAGCCCCAGTTACTGAGAGGATTAATTTGGCTAGACAGTAGAGTGGTAAATTAAGGAGAGGAAATCATGCCTTGAATTATCTTTTACATTTAATTTTCTAGTTATTATTTTCTTTATGTGGTCCAGGCATGATTTTTCTCTTTCTCAGCATAAATGTGAACTCTTCTATCTGTGAATTTGCAAGGTTTTGTAATGGGGGAAAGACTGTGCTTTGGTGGCAAGTACTGCATTAGCATTTCTTTAGGACTTGAGTCCACAGGCAGACCTCAATTTTCTGTGTCTGTGTGAATTCCTAATACTGAATCTCAGAAGAACACTAATTTGTATGAATTTCTCAAAAACATTGGGACTGGTGTACAATATTTCTCATATGTAATCTGTGAGTGTGTCTGTTTTTAGTTGCATTCGTTGTACCACAAATACTGTAAATGATCAACAGATAATTTGATTGATGACTCTTTAGAATTCAATTTGTAGTTACAACTCTAGACATTAATATATATATTATATATATTAGGCACACACACACGTTTTTTTCAGTCTGGAAAAAGAATTTTAAAAACCCACAGGAAAAACATGGAACAAAAATAAAATCTAAGATTTTCATGGTTCTGCTTAAATCAAAAGTACTTCCCAGAGCTCTACTGTGGTTTGCATATCGTATAGTACACCTATTAGGGAGGTAGTACAATTTCATTACATCAGTGTTTGGGTGTGTCTGAGAAATTTTTTACCTCTACTTTAGGGTGTCACTTAAGTTTGAATTTCATCTTGACTTCAGAAGGATATGTGTCCAAACTCAAAAGTTGGCGGCCTAAAAGTAGTAGAGTCAGCAGATGAAAAAACAATGATGCATTCTTAAAGATTTATAGGAAAAGTATTAAATGCAGTTATATTTCAATTGGAAGTAATAACATCAAAATGGATTTTGATATCTTTCTAAATTAGACATAGTTCAGATATATTTTAACTTTATCTCAGAAATTTAACTTGTAACATTTTGAGCTCAACTTGCTTTTTCTCCATCACTTTCCATTATTTAATAAACTAAAGATTATAGTAAAAATAATTATATGTCCATCTTAATGAATGGTTTCCACTTTAAAGTGACTGGTTTTTATTGAATTGCATGAGTTTGAGTGTGTGGAAACATTCACAGGGTCAGTCATAAATAGAATCAGTGTGAGTTTTGTTTTCTCAAAAATATCACCTTCTTGGGTATAGGGATTTTTAATTTAAATGGCATACAGCTAAATCTTTAAAATTTAAGTCGTTTTCATATAAATTTTAAATTTATCATCAGTCATGACTTAATAAATGTTAGGTAGAAATTAATGTCCATCTCTATATTTAGGACAGACAATGTTTATTAGGTTAACTAAGCTAGATAGTCCTAAGTAGATTGATTTTTGCTTATGAATCATTCAGTTACCCCATACTCCATTTTATTCCCTTTTGGGAAAGATTTACTAATTATGTCTCTGAAACAAATACAAATGTATTTTCTCCTTGAGAACATTTGGTCATACAGCATTAAAACTGACTGCAGTTTTAACTCTTAAGTATATGAAAAATGACTATATAGTTAGCTATTTTGCAATCAATTTTAGTTCTTTTTATTATGCTGAATGATAGTTTCAGGACTAGTTAGAATAATATGCAAAACTGAATATTACCTATTCCCTGAAAAAGTTTCTAAGCAATTCTAAGTGTGGATTTCATTGCTAAAATATTGATAGTAATCTTCCATGAAATACGATGATTCTGAAATATATTTTCTTTATTTAATGACATACATCCCATTAATATATTAGATTAAAAATTAAAGTACCTAAGAAATACATTATGAATCTAGGAAAGTTAAACCAATATTTTAAGACATTATGATTCTATGGGAATGTTTTAGTTGAATAGATTTCCTTCCTTATTGCTGTTTTTGTTCTGTAACCCTTCAAAAACTGAAAAATTGTTCTTCCTATTATAGTGATTTTAAGGGTTTAGACATAAATTTCAGATATTCAATTAAGTATAATTCATAATATATAGAATAATAATAATATTAAAACAATATCAATGGGAAAAGCAAAGTTATTGCAGATTGTAATGGAGACCAACAACTTAAGTATGAGTACTTCCCTGGCAAAAGTGGGAGGGATTCAAGTTCTGATGGTGATTTATCAAATTGTAAGCAATTTAATTTGAGGTAAACTAAGGTAGTTTCACTTGCTGCAAAATTTGTATGTAAGAACCACAACTGAAAAGACCTGTTTTTGCCTGTGCTTATTGCTTAGTAGCTTTTTCTTGTTTAATTGTAGGTTGCACACAAAGTAATATCATTGAGGAATTAATCGGCTCAATCCCCAAGGAAATGTATTTGCCATTTTTTAAATATATAACTTTAATATAACATATTTGTGCCTTCATATTTTCAATCTGACATAATTTGTTTATATGTTAAACAAGCCATCTGCTTTCAGTGAACTATTCTAAGATAAGTCATTTGTATAGGGCATATATATCTACCTATTATAGATACCTACCTTCCTTCAAAACTGTAACAAGATTTTTCAAAGATTATTACAAATTAATGACTCTTGCATCCTTCTTACTTAAAAGATTGGCTGCAAATCTATATTTTTCCCTCATTCCAGGAATTGGTTGGGTGAAAAGTGCCTAATTATATTTTCTTAAAATATGTCTTTTTCACTTTACTTTGCAAACCAGGACCCCCCTCAGCTCCTCGGAATGCCATCTCAAATGTTAATGAAACTAGTGTGTTTCTGGAATGGATTCCTCCTGCTGACACTGGTGGAAGGAAAGATGTGTCATATTATATTGCATGCAAGAAGTGCATCTCCCATGCAGGTGTGTGTGATGAGTGTGGAGGCCATGTCAGGTACCTCCCCCAGCAAATCGGCCTGAAAAATACCTCTGTCATGATGGTGGATCTGCTCGCTCACACAAACTATACCTTTGAGATTGAGGCAGTGAATGGAGTGTCCGACCAGAGCCCAGGAGCCCGGCAGTATGTGTCTGTAAATGTAACCACAAATCAAGCAGGTAAGTCCTATGTCCAACACAAGTCAGGCCTACTTCTGTTAGTTCTCCCTGCAGATGAAGAGTAAGTTGACTGACATCAGTTAGAGAACTTCTCATAAACCAGAGGGTCAGGACTTAATGTAAATACATCTCCAAATACATTTTTAAAGTAAAAAAAAAGATAGGCTATTTTAACAAGCATATTCATGAGTGGATAGAAGAAAAGATAGGTTTTAATTGAATTTTTAAATTAAAAATACATTTCTGGCTCAAATACATTTTTAGCAAAAAATTAAAATGCATTTAAATTCATATAGTGCAAGTAGTATAGTTCAAATCTCCATTTTATTATTTTGTTTCCTTCAAATTCTTCATTTGATTAATTTAGCGTGAACTAAGATTTTTATTTGTTTGGCTTCAGAGCTTAATCTACAGATTAAAACATTTTCTTATTATTGCTAGTATTATTATAACAACAGTTATATGAAATAACATGTTCTTTGTTAAATCCATTTCTCAAAATTAGAATAGCTATGAAATATAAAAACCACATGAAACCACATCTATGCTCCATGTGGAGATCTCAGAATTATGAGGGAGTAAATGATACAGTCCAGCTGAACTATGAATATCCTTACGGTTTCCTCTAATATTTTTATTTTATGCAAATCAGCATAGAAAGTTTCTTTTCTGGTAAAAACAAAAACCAAAGACAAACTACAACTGAATTAGGAATTCAGTCTACCATTTGGCCAGAGCCATTCAAAGCCTATGAGTAATTTAACACTTGTCTTTCCAAACACCAGGTATCTGGGAAGGGAAGACAAAGGCAATAAATCCCAAAAAAGTTTTAACTTTCCTCCTTCCCTGGCTACAACTCCCAGTCCATGGACATAAACTTGCTACCTCATCCGTATCTGAGGTGGGCTTTGATTGGTGAGCACATCCATGCTGTCAGTTCTCATAATGAAATTTGTTGTGTTTGACTAAATAAAATCAGCTAGATCAAATAATAGTAGTATATGTTTTTAGCTTGTGAAAATACTGGCTGGACAAGGGAATGTGTAGGTAATTAAAGGAATGCTGTAGGTAATCAAGTTCCATCAAAATAATTTGAATTGTTGGACCTGTCAGGTAAATCCCGTGGCTATCTTTTGAGAATAAGAAACATGTGGTTGAGTTTGCAGTTGCCTCTGATTGATAGAGCAGAGAGAAATATTCAAGAGTAGATCAGATGAAGGTACCTGAGTAATTCAATAAGAATCATTCTGAATGTTCTAGGTCTTATCCATGTTGAATACATGTCTATATGCATTATTTTATTCATGAAAGAAAGGAATACATACATTTAAAACTTTTTTTTAGTTAATTATTTATATTTTCCTCCATTTATACTCAATCTAAAGTGGAGCAAACAAGCTGGATAGGTACAGTAAAACTAAACTTTCCCTTATTAGACTAAGCTGCAGGCAGTGACGTCATATGTAGGTTGTCCATCAGAGAATCTAAACGTCACAGGCATTTAATATGTGAACTTTCTTCTTATATTAGTACAATAATAACTTTAAATGTGTGGTTTCAAGTTTTGTATTCAACATCCTTCAATCTTACTTGGTTCTATATAGGAATCTTCCATTAACAAATTGAAGGGTAATCTCTTAGTGTTTATTTCTTTGGGAGAAAATTTTGTAATTCTCATCACCTTACTTAACTTCTTTAAAAGATAATTCTCTGATGGACTTGATAATAAGAAGTGGCCTTGTTTATTCTTAGTGGTCTGTTTGGTAAATATTTGTTCTGCTTCTTTTTGTCTTGCGGCCTGTTCAGACTCCAAATATGTTTCTTGAGCCTTAAATAACTGAAGACAAGAAAGGTAAATTTCTTGCAGCTAATCAAGACATGGCTATCATGTGAAGCAAAGATTTGTATTCAGAGCAGACATTTTGTTCATTTTTGGCTGCCTCTTTTCTCCAACTTCTCAGTGTACACATACTGTGAAATCCTTGCAAGCCTACCAAACAAATATCCAAAAAAAGAAAGAGATTCAGTATACCAACTAAATCTCAGTTTCCACAAAAATTGCTAAATTCAAGTAGCTCTGAAAAAAATCTTAGATTTAGTGCCACCATTACTGAACAGTTATCAAATACCAGTATCACAGAAAGTGGAGTATACTAGTTGGTTTTTAATGTCCGAATGTTTTCATATACTAAATGGAAGAAATTTTTCTGCATCATTTATAGTTGTGCATATAATCAGTAGATTTTTAAATTTGGTTTCAGTTTCCTCTAAGGATTGTTTCCTGCAAAATACATTTCGTTTTTTTAAGTAATTTGTTCCAAATTTGTAATTGGCCTCAACAATTGCTCTGGCATTTTCTGATTGATAAAATTCATTTTTGTGACAGCAGCACATGTACAAACTGTCCAAGCTAAAAATTAGATACAAAAAATACAAGAAGAAAAAATAGTTATTTGTTCAAATGAAAAACTTTGCATTGAGTTTGGAAGTGAAATTTATTAGTGAACTCTGGTTTATCAGTCTATAAATGGAAATGATGTCCTACCAAGGATAGTGATTAAGTGATTAATTTATGGATGTTTAGATGTTATTTAAAACATTTTTCCAAATATTAAATCATATGGTATCTAGCATCTTGCTTTTGCAAGAAATTGTCTGAATGCAAATGATAATTTTTGCATGGATTTTAATAGTGAAATGAAACAGCAAAGTTTTAATGAAAAGCTAAATACTAGAATTGGTGGGAGTTTATGGCCTTTCCAAAATGTGTCTAATAGGACTGATAATAATAAACGTGAATTCTAAAATTATGAGTATTTTCATATTCAAGAAAAATAATCACATATGAAGAAATAGAAATAAGGTATAGGTTATATGAAGGTTAAGAAATGCTGGCTGTGAGGTAGGGGAAAATTATAGGAAATAAAATTAGAATGTATTAATTGCATAAAGAACTCTTAAATATGCAAATAGTCAAAAAGGATATAAATGGTGAATATATAAATTGACTTTATTACAGCATTAAGTTTAGAAAAGGAATAAATTTTTCCTTGAGTTCCTTGAGTATTCTAGTGAGTTTATGTATCTTATACATTCTTTTTAAAAAATGAATATATTCATTTTAATTCACTGTACACAATTTCTAAACCAAGAAAAACATAAAAAATACAATGAAACTAGTAGACTAAATTTTCAGTTATTTTTACTTCCTAACACAATACACTAATATAGTTTTATCATCTTCCAAATGAAATGTACCGGGACATGAGAATGTGTTTCTTGCATGTAATTTATAGAATCATATATTGATAAAGAATCTGGACTGTAGTGTCAGACTTTCAAGTTCTAATGTTGGTTCTACTATTTGCTGGCTGAGTGATTCAAGCAAGATTCTTAACCCTCCCAGGGCCTGAGTTTTCCCACTTGTAAACCGGAAAAATACTAGTATCTATTTCATAGGCTAGTTGTGAGGATTAAATGAGTTAATAGCTATGAAACAATGAGTGTAATGCCTGACATATAAATGTTAGGGTAGTAGTATTTAAGAAAATGTTCAACAATATTTCAAGTGGTGTGAGAGTCTAAGGGAGAAACCATGGGATAAAAGGGTTTCAGACGTCGTTAGTGTTATGTAGACAGACACCTGGTGAAGTAAAAATGGAAAAGAAAAAAATACATTTGAAATTTAGAAATAATGCATAGCACAACTACAGATAACAAAAGACAACTGCTGCAAGCCTGAAGGAATTAAACTTAGAAACATCATTTTCCAATGGACACTCAAATCTCAATGATTTCTTAATATCGAAGTTCTAAGTTTGATAACATATACAAAGAAATAACATGAAGGAGTAACAAGGGAATAACTGTATCAAAGTAAGAGCAAAGAGGCAGAAAATATTTATAGATTGAAAATAGACACATAATTTTGATTTTCATCAAAATGTATTTGAGAAAAGTACAATTGTATATCATTTTTATGTGTGGACAGATTTATATTTGGTCAATTATTGAAGGTTCTAAAGAAAATATCTAGGCAAATTATTCATTTAATTACATATCATAAGTATACCTATATTGATCTTACACTAATTCTTCTATGACCAAATCAGTATTGTTATTTTGCTAGCAACGAAACTCTTAATTTTGCCAAATGAAGCTCCCTGTCTATAATGGAACTTGGCTTAATGAACTGAAGTTCAAGGTCTATGCTTATTGTCCTGGCTATTTGCATTTTGAAAACATAGTTCAAAGATAAGATTCTTTTCCAATGAGTAGATCAATAATTTATCTCTGGTATGTTTAACCAAGATTAGCATATGTGGTAGAATATTTTTAGAAGCGGCCAAATTTCAGGAACTTTCTCTTCTTTCTCCTTCTCCCTTCTATTTATTATGGTGACTGTGACAAAATATTGATTACTAGCATATTTTAATGTTATTCTGTGCTCATTATTGTGCAAAAAATATTTATTTGTATTTTCTCATTTGATCCTAACAATATCATTATGGTATACTATTGCTATTCCCACTTTTAGGATGAAAAGACTGACATTTAAAGATGTGAAGTAATTTACCCAAGGTCACAGTTCTAGTAAGTGAGGGAATAAGAATCAGAACTAAGGAATTATAACTCTAGAACTAATATGCTCTGAATTACTAGTAAATACTGTCCATGCTATTTCCTCTACTTGAAACTAGTTTCTTATATCACTCTCCTAGATAGCTCAGTTTTAAAATCCATTGAAATTTCCCCTCTGCTCTTTAGTTCGAGCATGCCTCTTCTAACACAAGGCACTATAACTATTTTCTCTCCTTTCTATTTTTCTGGAATCATTCCCTGGGGACCATGCCAGTGCCTAGTGTTTGTGTTTGTTTGTTAAGATGATTCATAAATGTTTTTTTTTTTTAATTATCCAAATCAGTGTTATAATTGCAGATACTTGTTATGTTATGTAATGTGCTTGAATGATTGCTTTGTTGTTGTTTTGTTGAGTGTTTCTTTTTTTATAAAATAAGGAAGTGGACATAGAGCCCCAATTACACTTCATAGGTTTAGATTTTCCAGAATTCTGAAATAAGACTATGATTTAAGGCCAGCTGCTTTGCTGGCCTGCCTACTCTCTTGATCTCTCTTCTCCAGATGCTCTAATCTTGACAAGAGAATTCACTAAGAATGCCTGAGTCTACCCTAGAGAGGTACTTTGTATAATTACTATGCTATTTATGGTAATGCACAGCATTTTTCTCTAAAAAATCACCTCTATATGTTTCTTAAGGCCGTGCATAGTTTAACAATCGCACAAGTGCACATACAAACACATACAAACAGAGCCTGGTTAATTTGATGCAGGGTTTGACCCACAGTTTGAGAAGGAATACACTTGTGGGGTGTTCCGATATTTGTTTCCTATCCCTCCCATCAAGGAAAATGGTGACAACCTTTAGTCAGGTTTGCTTGATACTACTTTCCCCAAAAGTTTCCTACAGAATACTTGCTGACAGACTGTTTCTACACTGGCAATGATATTTGTTTTACTGCTTTTTCTTGCTTTTTCTTTCTAATCTGGGGAATCTACTTACTTTCACCTGGGAGTTAGTTTTTAACTCTGCTCTTTTGTGTCAGTTCTAGTTACTAACTGATTTCCTAGTCAACAGAAACAATTCCAATTTCTGTGTGAAACATCAAACATTCTTGTGCTTTAGTTCAAAATCAGAAGCACTCCAATATTACACTGCTTAATCATTTGTGACATTTGCATGTAGGCTATGGACTTATTTGTGTAAAGATATGCTTATTGTAAATCGATATGCATAAAATATTGACTTGTTTTAAACCTCACTCTGAGGTCTCTTTGCCTTTTATTACCAATATTTAGGGATCTAGTTCTGTATAGCATTCCTGATTGCCTAGCATCATGTAATCAAAGAGTGCTGTGTAGAAGTAGTAAAATAGTGAATCCATAGATGCATAGATGCATATAAGCTAATGTATGAATCATCTCTTACGTTCTCAGTGAAGTTTACCTAGAATCCTGCCATAATCTATTAAAATAACTTGCTCATGTGGTTTTCCTGAGATTGGTCTTCATGCATTTGAAAACAATTTATTCATCACTTCCTGCATTCATCACATTCTATTGAGCATTCTGGAAGATACAAAATAGTTAAAGATATGCATCACTCTTAGAAAATTTTATTTTACCAATGTAGAAGAGTAGGAGAAGAAATTCTAATGAAATCAATTAGAAATTAATGGCAATAGGTACAGTAGTAATAGTATCAAATTCATTACCTTTACTGTTTCACATCTACATTTTTTTTTCCTAGTTTGTTTCCTTTATCACATGTAGAAGTCTGTGGAAGGATTCACTCAAATCCACTTAGTCATAGCATGCTTTGACATTTATTAAAGTGATGAAGCATTTTACAACTGCCCATATATCTATTTAAATGGTCATGCCTTGTTTAGATAGATTAATGCCAGCATAATCAATCTTTACTGATATATTGACACACACAAAAAATGAGAAAAGAAATATCTTAAGATCATTTGGCTTTTGGGAGCATTTTCATTTACTCTGTGATAACCAATATCATTAGTAATGAATAGTTCATTTGCTACATTATTGAAATAGAGTCAGAGCAAATTACCTATTTTGTAGTTTGGCATCAAGACACCGACATACTCTTTATCAGAAAAAGTATCTACCTTAGGGAAGTTTCTCTAAGATGTGAAATCTTTTCCATTGAATAGAATATACTTTGAATGACTGCTTTTTTCTTTCTTTATATGAATTTTCTTCCATTATTAAGAAAAGAGAGGATAACTTATTGAGTCTTTAAGCCTAGAACTCCTGATGATATGAAATTTGTTGCAAACAGATGATTAAATTACAAATCAAGCTGTAATTTCATTTAGATTTGTGGCATGAACCAAATATAAATGCAATATTAATTCAACAGTGTAGTTCCTCTGCTTTGTTATCTCTGCCTATTTCAAAGTGTATGAATTTAGAGTATCTATTTCAGTTTTTCTGTAATTATCTTTATTTTTACACTATTAAAACAATAAATGGCAATTGAAGAAGAAAATGTTCTTTATCTAATACTTACCAAACTTTCAATTTAGTTTTTTCTGTTATCAGTATTGTGTTCATATTTAAAAGAATTCTCTTGTTACTCCTTATGCTTAATTAACCCAGGAGATGCTATATATATATATTTAATACCTTATATATTTATGAAATATTATAATATTTTATAAGTATTTATGGCTATCATTAAGTTTAGAAAATTCCTCACAGTCTTCTTCAGTTACTTCTACCAGAGACTGACCATGGCTTTCTTGAAAGGAAATTATTGTTTACTTTGTTAGAAAATCACTTCAGTGGTGCAAATAGACTCTAGTTTAACAAAGATCTACTTGCCCTTGATTTTCTTATTTCTTTTATCTTACTACATGAATATATTTTTCATATTTAATCAGGATTTGTCTTAAAATTCTTGATTTGTTGTCCTTTGAATTTATTTTAAAAGTTAAAATGATGATCATTTTAGTAAAAGCACCTATCACTATATAACAAATTGTTTTGAATTTTGTAGAGATGTGTTTCCATTTCTTAAGAAAATATCTGAATTATTTTTGGTGAGATTGGAAATAGGGACATAATCTGTCTTTTACCCCTGAATCTGGTCCTCTGTCCCAAGCAGCATTAAATACCTCTTAAAATTTACTCAAACATCCAACCCTGGCCTTTGTTTTGGGAAACTAAGGAATTTTGGATTTCCTTTATCCAATCATGGCTTTGGTTTTCTAGTTAACTTTTATAAGAATCATTTATTTTTCTTACATACTATTTTTGAAATTACAAAAATGTCTCATCCATTATTTTGTTTAGTCCTTACACCAATCTGTTCAAGTATGTAACTTGTACTCCTTTTTTACACAGTAAGCTAGAGATTCTAATTTTTAGTTGTATGACTCTACAGCTGCCAAAAAACTGCCTGTATCAGTCAGCTGTAGGGATGCTGATCCAAAATACCAGAAATTGGTTGGTTTTTATAAAGGGTATTTATTTGGGGTAGGAGCTTACAGATACCATGCCATAAAGCATAAGTTACTTCCCTCACCAAAATCTATTTTCATGTGTTAGAGCAAGATGGCTGCTGATGTATGCAAGGGTTCAGGTTTCCTGGATTCCTCCCTTCCAGGGTCTTGCTTCTCTCTGGGTTCAAGGTTCCTTTCTTCCTGGTGCTTGCTTCTCTTTCCTCTGTGTGCTTACTTCCCAAGGCTCCAGCCTTAAGACGAGCATCAAACTCCAAAATCAAAACTCCAACATTAAGAACCCTTAATTCTGTTCTTTGCCATGCCTTTTATCTGTAAGTCCCCACCCACCAAAGATTGGGGACACAATGTCCTACTGGCACAAGAGGTTTACATAATTACTTAATCAAGTAAACCTATGAATCCAATATATTCTAAAATGCCCTGAGGAAAAGGTCAGTTTATAATCATAATCCAATATTTCTTTTGCAATTCATCAATAATATCAAACTGCTACACTATGCATATTATAAATTCAACTAGAATATATTTAAGCCAGGGAACACATTTTATTGAAAGAAAGCAGTTTCAGGCAAGTTTGACCAGGGTTCTGGCTCCATTTTTCTGACATTGTTTACCTGGAATTTCTCCTGTGTCTATTTTTTCTTCAACTGGAAATCCCTCATGACAACAAAATGGCTGTAGCAATCCCAGACCTCATGGCTACATACCGCATCATCTAGAAGGAAATAAAACTTTTCTTAGTCCGTCCATGAAATAAAAGTCTTAGATTTTATTTTCAAGAATGATTTTATGAGAGTACAAAGTCTAAATTAATCTCTCTCATGAGGGATTGAGAATACATGAGCTGGCTTATTTCCCATGGATCTCCCCATGACCTTACCATAGACTCAGATATAGTTAAACCCAGCAACACACTAGAGCAGAGATAGAATGGAGTTGAGCATTAGAACTCAACTTGTTCTGTTGCTCAAGTCCAGAATTCTTTTCTTAAGCCATACATTCTTTTTCAATGGTTGTCTATTAGTATTTCAAGTATCTTTAAAAACAAAATCTTTAACTTCTTTTTTGGCTATTTATTTAGTTTCCCTTGTAGATTATTTTCTTCTTATTATCAGTTTAAATGTTATTATTCTTCAGAGTTTGGCCCTAGAATCATTCCTCTTCACACTTTAAAATAACTGATCAATTTATTTCCTTCAAGTAGTATGCCTATGTGGTGTGGAGCAAACCACTCCAAAACTCAGTGATTTAAAGCAATAAGCATGTATATTTGCTCATAAGTCTATAGACCGGCTGTATGTTCCTTCTTGTTTCAGCTGTAATTACTTCTCCATCTGCAGTCATCTGTAAATTGGTTAGGTGACCTATGGCTGCAATAACAAATTATCACAAACTTGGTGCTTTAAACAGCACAATTTATTGTCTTAACGGTTCTCTAGCTCGGAAGTCCATCAATAGTCTCACTGGGTTGAAATCAAGATGTTAACAAGGACACGTTACTTTTTTGGTGGCTCTAAGAAAGATACGATTTCCTTGTCTTTTCCTATTTCTAGAGGTTTCCTTCTTTCCTTGGTTTGTGTTCCCCGTCCTCCATCTTCAAAGGCAACAGTGGTGGCTTAAGTCCTTCTTATATTGCATTACTCTGACCTTTTTCTGCTTCCTTCACCCACTTCTAAGGACAATTGAGAATTAGGGCATGGAAAGTGTTGGTGTCTACGACAGGGACTCTGCTGATCTTGACTGGGCTGTCTCATACTTTAAAGGATTATCATGTTGGCTGATTTGGTATGGCATTGGTTAGGATAACAGGGTTTTTCTCAGTTTTGGTCTCTCAGTCTGCAGCATGTTGGCTTAGGCTTATTTGTTGGTGAATTCAGGGTTCCACGTGAAAGAATGATTTATTACATTCATTGTTTTCCACTGGGTGAAGCAAGTCAAAAGGACAATCCAGGTCAAAAGCTGGAGAAATAAACAGCATCCTTTATTGGAGAGGCTGCACAGTCACATTTCAAATGGCCTTGAGAATGGGAGAGGTGGGAATTTAGGACCATTTTTTCAATCAATTTACCACTATTGATATACCTCACAATTTTATTCTCCATTTGCAATCAACACAGTTACTGTTTATTCTCTGGGGATATAAACTTTCTTTTGCTTTCTTGCCTTCATATCTACTATTCTGACTGACTGGCACCCTACCTTCTCTCTCTTGCCCACACCACTGGGTCAAAGACATATTAATCTCTGTACCTTAATTTATTGTGGGTGTGGTCCATAGGGAAACAAAGAAGAGAGTCAATCTTCACTTTGCTTTATTACTATGTCTTTTACAAAATATAATAACCATTTTTTTTGTTTCATGAAGATTAAGGGACTATACTTTTTTTTTGGTGTATGTTTTCTTGCTTTCTGTTTCCAGATGTAGAAGATATATGTGACGTTCATAAAGATGAGTATAAGTAAAGAATATTGGGGTGACTTGTCTAGAAGGGAAGGGAAATACTACAGGAAAGGATGTTTTCATCTTGGCTAGGTATCTGACTTTAATAAAAGGAATGTTGAACTGTACAAATTTAAGAAAAAATTAAACTTGACATAGACTCTATGCTTACAATCAGATATTATAGGTAATATTTGAGAGGTGACATAATCTTGTAGTCATTTTTGACACTTTTTCCCTCACATTCCACATCAAACCAACACTAAATTTAAACTATTCTATGTCTAAATATATCTACAATTCAATTATATCTCACCCACTCCATTGTTAATACCCTGTACAAATCACTATTATTTCATAACTGGATTATTGTTATAGTTTCTTTTTTTATTTTTTTTAATTTTTTAAAGAGGCTTTAGATTACATAAATGTTACATAAAAATATACAAGGGATTCCCATATGCCTCACTCCCTCCCCTCTACACATTCCCACATTAACAACATCCTTCATTAGTGTTGTAATTTGTTACAATTGATGAACCCATATTAAAGCATTACTAGTAATCATACCTACAGTTTACACTTATTACTTATAGTCTGTCCCACACAATTTTGTAAGTTGTGACAAAATATACAATGGCCTGTATCTGTCACTGCAGTGTCATGCAGGATAAACAGTGTCCCAAAAATGCCCCCATATTACATCTATTCTTCCCTCTTCCATCCTTCAGAACCTCTGGTGGCCACTACGTTTACAACAAAGATAAGAGTTCTTTCATTGCTAGAAAAATATAAATCTATAGTAGAATAATAATGTCTACTTTAGTCCATTGTTCATTCTTCAATCGTGAGGATTTTGGGATATTGATGTCCACTCTGCTTCTAATTGAGAGGGGCTTAGATCTCAGGGAACACATGGGTGGAACTATCTTCCTTGCAATTACAGACATTCTCTGTTCCTTGGGATGGTCGTTGTCCATCACCATCTCCTTGTTAGTTTTCCTAGATGAGTTCAATGAACTGGAGAACAGGTGTTGCAGTTTTCCTGAGATTTGCACAACTGGCACATGAACAGACAAAAGATTTAAGTCTCTGGGACATATATTTAATGAGTGTATTGCTAATTATAGGTTCAAATAAATAGGGCAAAAGAGCCATGTGTAATGAAACTATAAATGAGTCTAACTCTGTTAACACTGGGGAGCAGAAATTCCAGAGTAAGGCCAACTGACCAGGTGCTGAATGTCTGCACTTGTTTGCCCTGCTAATAATGTCTACATGTCTCTAGAGCCCTCAGGACCTCTACTTTTGAGGCACTGTTTACTGTGGCAGTCAATGAAATCCTGCTGAGATGTACATAAGGGTCACCTCTGGACTGACCTTCCAACTCGGAAATCTCTTAGCCATAAAAATTCATTTGTATTTAATAGTTTCTGCTCTTGGTCAAGGTCTTTTTCCAGATGCATTACTAGTTGGCACTTAATAGTAATCCCCCAGTGCCAGGTAGTCTCATCCACAGAAGTCATGTCCCATGCTGGGGCGGTGGGGAAAAGTAGTGCATTTATATGTTAAGTTTGGCTTAGAGAGATGCCACATTTGAACAGCAAAGAGGATTTCAGGAGGTAACTCTTAGGCAATATATAATACTAGACTAAGTTTCAATTTCACAAGAAAAAGATCATAAGTACAATCATCAGTATCAAGGACCCAGCATAATGATCTGTCTTCCTTCACTAGGCACTGCCTATTTACTCAGGGGGTTCTTGCTGCTCTATTAGAGAATGTAACAGTACTCTACAGGATGGGAATTCAATATTTTTTCAGTTGTTGTATGGGTCTCCACCCACCGAGACAATGCCCCATGAACACTTGAACATGTTCATATGCCATAGAATCATGCCCCAGGTGCATCCCTCCCTACACATCCCCCCAACACTGACACCCCACACCAGTGTTCCTCATCTGCCACAGTTGTATTCCTTCTGTGATCCAAAACCTCTCTAAAAACTAAGCCAAAAAATAACCAAATAAAATTAATAAGAAAATAAAATAATATTTATCTTTCAAAAATAAATAAAATACAAAAATAGAAAATAAAATATTAAAATAAATAATTTGTATACATTGTGTTTTTCATCACTATAAAATGTTATCTTGTATGCACAGTGACAATTTTTTTCCATATGTTCACCCAGTGTCTTACTTTTTCCATTTTATCTTCAAAGGTGCTTTAGGCTACAGAAAAGTCACATAGAAAATATAGGATATTCCCATATACTCAATGCCCTCTCCCTTTTCCACTCTTCCCTATTAATAACATTTACATGTGGATGGTACATTTGTTAGAATTGATGTACAAATATTGAGCATGGTCGATGGTTTAAATTATGGCTTCCTTTTTCAACTGTACACTTTTATAGGTTCTGATGAAATTTAAAATGGCCTGTATCCACTTTTGCAAGATTATGTAGAAAAATTCTAACCCCCTAAAAGTGCCCTATGTTCCATCTATTCTTCCCTGTCCCTCCCCTCAGAACCTGGAAACCACTAAGTTTTGATTTTTGAAGAATAAGATTCATAGTTAACTTACAATATTATTGAGGACTTGACATATTGATCTGTTTTCTTTCATTAGGCACTGCTTATATTCTTGAGCGATACTTGTCCCTGTAGTTGAGAATATAGCAGGACTCCCCAAGATAAGAATTTAATATTTGTTTATTGTATGTATCTGTACCCACTGTGATAACACACTCTGACAAGGTAACAATTACATATTCCATAGAGGCATGCCTCAGGTGTGCCCTATCCTGCATATCCCCCCATACCCAATGCCCTACACCATTAATCCTCCCTGCCATATTTGCCAAAAGAGCATCCCCACCATTGTAGTTTTAACCACAGATGTGCAAATCCCCAGCATTCACTTGCTCCTTCCTCCAACCCTCCCCCCAGTTCCATAGATTGTCATGGAATTCCCCTACCCTATACCCCTCAGAACCGCAGAACCCAATCACACCACTGCACTACTCTCATGCCCAGCCGCTGCCCAACCACACCCTTTTACCTTACAATAGATTTTGCCTGTTCTTTTTTATGATACTATTTTATTTAAAGAAAACTCATCTTCTCTATATGCTACATTAATTCTTCTTGACTGCAGTCACTTTAAAGGAACTTTATTTTTCAGATAAAATTGTCATAATTTTTTCAACATTTCCCCTTAGTTGTAATATTTATGCTTTAAGTAATCTTGCCTAATTTCCTCTTAAAATGCTCAAAGTTGTTTTTTTTTTACTTCCCTGTTAGAACATTATTCAAACTTACCAGTTAATTATTTCATAAGTTATTACATCAAAATCATTGTTAGATAAAGTCGTAGCAGATTTTGGTTTTTCAATTTTTTGTAACATTGTACAAATTATTTATTTAGAATAGGCTAATTGCTTGCTTTAAAATAAAAATGTTGTTGTTTTATGTTGCTTTATCAATTCCTTGAGGCAAATTTTACATACTTTCAACTTCTTGTTTTTTAATTTCTGAGTATGCCAGTTATTTTAAATTGGTTCTCAACAGAAAAAATATATACTTTAGAAAAAAATAATCTTTGTATGATTTAGGTATTGGAATTTTTAGGAAGGCAACTTAATTAATTTGTAGTGAATAACATTGAATCTAATCATTACATGACCTCAGAACTCCTACAGGATACATTTCTAAGAAGTTATTACTTTAGTTAGTATGTATCTTGGATTTCTTTCATGTTTCATGATACTTGGTGATTACATTTTTGTTTTCCTCAGACTGGCCAAAAGGCAAAGCTTTATGAGGTCTATAAGTAAAACTATATTGCATACTGATGCAATTGGTATGTATATTTTAGTTTAGAGAAAATAATAGAATAACAGTAATAATTTTCCAAATCTAAATTAGTGAACAAGAAATTTGTAGATATATATTAAGTTTTAGAGGGAGGAACATTTTTACCAACTAGCTACATCAGCACTGATGTCCACATTTAAGAGTTATGACTAGAGCTTTTCTTTTTTTTTTTCAGTCTTTACCCACCTCAGGGTTTCTGTACACATGCGTATCCATTATCTTCCATAATATTAAGCCCCAAATAACTCCTGTTTATTTCATGTGAAATAAATAACTAAATTACAAGAGAAGAAAAATCTGTATATGATTTACACTCTAGATAATATCCAAATGGATTCTTTTAATAGGACAGTAATCCATGAAGTATTTGTAAGAAGTCACTCTATCACTGGAAAATCCGATACTTTAAGTATAAGTGACTGAAATACCAATCCAGTGTTTTCATTTTACCTTGTTGAACTGCGATCATTTTATTCAGAAGCTTAACACTTAATCAGTATATTAGTTTTCAAAAAATAATTCACAAACCAATATGCAGGGCATATTCTTAAAGTGCAAAGACTCAACTCATCTAGATATCTTTGTTTTAAGTATAAAGATGTATTTACTTATCTATCTACCTATTTGTTCTCTCCCTCATCTAATGTGTGCACAGGCCTTATTGCTCAAAGTAGACATATTCTGCTTGATAAATTGCATAATTATTCAATATCAATTATATTTTGTCTAGAACATTTATGTGACTCTCTCTCTGTAAATCTGACATGAGTTTCTTTTATATTAGTCTTTCCTCATTAGCTTTTCTTTTTATTTTGTTCTTTTTTATATTTCATATTTTAATGGTGATATTTCAAAACTAAGAATCTTAGCTATGTGGATACATCATGTTTTAAATGTGCCCTATTTTTGCAGCTCAGTTGTACTCAAATGTCATTTTGTGTCAGGTTGCAAGGTTTATGTATCTTTTGTGAAAGTAAGTCATGACTTGTAGCTTTTGAAGCCAAGCAGTTTTTTAAAAATTACTTTTTGTTATCTTTTTTTTAAAAGGATACATAGATCACACAAAATATTACATTAAAAAATATAGGAGATTCCCATAAACCCCACTCCCCATACCCCCCACTCCTCCCACATCAACAACTTCTTTCATATTGTGGTATATTCATTGCATTTGATGAATATATTTGGAGCACTGCTGCACAGCATGGGTTATGGTTTATGTTGTAGTTTACACTCTCTCCCAGTCCATTCAGTGGATTATGGCAGGATATATAATGTCCTGCACCTGTCCCTGCAATATCATTTGGGACAACTCCAAGCCCTGAAAATGCCCCCATATCACACCTCTTTTCCCTCTCTCTGCCTTCAGCAACTCCCTTGGCCACTGTCTCCACATCAATGATGTAATTTCTTCCACTGCTAGAATCACAATAATTCAATAGTAGAATACCAGTGAGTCCACTCTAATCCATATTTTATTCTTCCTTCCGGAGACACTGGGATGGTGATGTCCTCTCCACTCCTAATTTTAAAAGGGGCTTAGATCCCACATGGTTGCATTACCAGTCAGTGCTTGGTAGTAATCCCTCAGTGCCAGGGAGCCGCATCCATGCGAGTCATGTCCCATGCTGGGTGGAAGGTAATGCACTTATATGTTGAGTTTGGCTTAGAAAGAGGCCACATTTGAGCAACATGGAGGTTCTCAGGAGGTAACTCTTAGGCACCCTGATGCTCTAGGCCAAGTTGAAATTTCAAGAACACAGATTCATAAACATACTCATTGGTCTTAAGGCCCATCTTTGGACCATCCTTCCTCACTGGTCTTTGCCCTTGCACTTGGGGGATTGTTGCTGTTGCCTTGGGAAATGAGGCAGAGCTCCTCAGAATGAGAACTCAGCACTCCCTCAGTTGCCATGTGAAACTCTACCTACTATGTCAGTACCCAATGAACATCTGAACATATCTATATGCATGGCCTGGAAAACTCCCTTTCACCCATGCATCGCCCATCAATGACACCCTCACCAATGCTCCTCCCCTGCCATAGTTGAAACCCTCTGTGATCCAAAACTTCAAAAATTAAGCCTAATATATTGCCAAATTCAATTAATAGGAAAGTGAAATAGTAATGATAGGTTTATACATTAGAAATAGAATAAATAGCAATTTAGAAACACTAAAATAAAGTAAAAAATAAATTGGGATAATAAAAAAATGAAAAATATCAAAAATCATTTTGACGTTTTGCCTTTCATCACTATATGTACAGTGGCAAGGCAATCTCTTCCAATTCTTCCTCAGTGTCTTACATCTTACATCTTTTTTTTTTCAATTATGTCTTCAAAGAAGTTTTAGGTAAAATCACATATAGAATATAGGGAACTCCCATATACCCAAAATTCCCCCCTTTTTCTCCCTTCCTCAGCACCTATAGAGGTGTATATAGGATTGTCTTAAAATATGAACCAGATAAGTTTCCCTTTTCATAACATACACACATATACTCACACAAACACTGACAGAAAAACATCTCTTTTTAATGTACTGAGTGTTTTATGTTGAATTAGATAGTTGAATATTTTAAAATTCACAAATATATATTTTTCTTTCATGATTCTTCTTTGACTTTCATGATTTTGAATTAACTTCTTCCTTAGTTGTTAAATCCTTTATATTGGTTTTAAGGTTTTCTTTTTCCTTTATTATTTTAACAAAAAAAGCATAGGCAGATTAATTTAGGTTTTCATTTTATTTTTCTTATGTTTAGAAAAGTTTATTATGTCAAGTAACTTCAATTAAATATTTATTATCTATCTAACCTATATACACCTATATACATTGGTATATAATATTTCCTCATAATTTTATAGTTTTGAGAAATTACAATATTTGAAGATAACATGTCTTATATATGAATAGTTGCAGATAAGACCCCTGGCCTGATACCCTTATTAGGTAGGATAATTTATCTCCACCTAATCATTCATGCTTCTGGTGGGAAATTGAGTGAAATTAGAAATACTTATAAATGTTTCTATATACAAAAAATTCCCAGAGAACAGTGAATTGTGTATTATCTATCACAGCAATTAAGGAAAATTGGAAAAGTAGTTTGTTTTAAAACCAGCTTATTTTTTTATATAGTCTTCCTTTTTACATTGTAGTGATGGGAATAATAATTTGGTAGTGTTAGACTGGAAAATATGAATTGAAACTCATTAATAGGATGTATTTATCTTTTTTATCTAGATCTAATTTGAATTAGGAACTAATCTAAGTATTGAATATAGTTAATATAGTCCTTGAATTTGTGTCATATATAATTGGTGCCTGTCTCATCTCTGAAAGAGAAAAGAACCACGCTCATTCAAATTTCTAGTTATTCTTTTCTTGCTCTCCCTGTCTTCAGGTATTAGAATATGAAAATGTGCTTGATTTCTAGTATCTTAAAAATAAAAGGTGTGAAATTTCACACACATTATCATGTATGGCATAGGCACTTAAAATTAATGGAAGTCTTTGAAATAGCAAGGTATTATATAATGGAAGAGTAAATTCATATTCATACTCTTAGTAATGAATATGTTAACTCGTCTTTCTGGATGATGATATTTATCTTGTAACCTTTATAGAACAAAATGGGACATAAATTAATCTGATAAGTGAATGCCTAAATTAATGACTGATTAAGTTAATGAATAATTGCTATTTATATTAGGCTTATTTACTTTAACACATCTTTTCTATGACATCCTGTAATACATACGATTAGAAAGGCCCTACTGTAGGCAGTATCAGATAGAAATGAATCATGAATTCTGCCTTCAGTGAGTACACAGTTTAATAGGGAAAATTACCCAAAGACACACACACAAGTAACTGAGATAATGTTAAAAATAAGGTTTGTTGGAGCAGTAGCATAAATTAATGTGGATGTTAAGAAGAAATAGTAATTATTTCCAGATGAGAAAATCAAAAGCTTTCACAAAGGAGACAGCATTTGCATAAGGCCATGAAAGATAGGTAGGATATAGACATGTTGAATTTAAAATTTATGTGGGCTGTGGGAACAATTTGAGGAACAGCACAAAGTAAGTTTGTAAAAGGTTCATATAGAGGACTTAGAATGGTCTAGTCTAGTTTGATTCAGTTCTATTTGAAACAAGTGGGATAGTATGTTTGAAAAGATAACTTGGTTCAAGATTTTTGGAGGACTTTCAATGTCAGGTAAAAAGATTTAAAAATTTTTTTTCTATGCATGAGGAACTTTTAAAATTTCTAAACATGAAACTAACCTTATTGCTTCATGTTTAAATGCAATGCACAATTTAAAAATGTAAACAAAAATCTTAAAATAGATTATTCTATTATCATCTAGTATAATATGAAGACCTCCTTTAACAATTGATTACTCTTAAGCAATCCTCCTTAAAAACAATTTTAAATATCATATGCTTATAAATTGTATTAACATTTCCAAAAACACAAGATCACTGATTCAGTAGATACATTGTAGATCAAAGTATATATATTTTTCATAAGTATTCTTGATAGTAATTCTGATGTAGGAGTTGCTAGGCTATGCTTCAAAAGCCCCTGATTTCAGCTATGAGTATCCTCATAGAAAAGCCACGGAAAAACCACAATGCATGTAGAAATAACAGATTGATTTGAAATTTTCAGTTCTTGACTCCTCATCTGGGATATACATTTTCTAATGATTCCCTAGCAAATACTAGTTCAGAAATATATGTTCTTAAATTTAAGAGAAACATTTCAGCAGTAAAAGAAATAAAAGAACAAAATTGCTATTTACTTAATATTTAACTTAGTGTTTACTTTTTACTTTTTTAAAGAAGCTTTAGATTACATAAATGTTACATAAAAAATATAGGGATTTCCATATGTCCAACCCTCTCCTCCTCTTGCACTTTCCCACATTAACAACATCTTTCTTTTGTGTAGTACATTTGTTAGAATTGATGAACACATATTGAAGCATTGCTATCAACCATGGACATTATAGTTTGCACGTTGTCCTGCACAATTTTGTAGGTTATGACAAAATATACAATGGCTTGTATCTGTCATTGCAGTGTCATGTAGGCAATTCCAGTCTCCCGAAAATGCCCCCATATTCTACCTATTTTTCCCTCTCCCTCTCCTCAGATCCTCTGGTGGCCACTGCTTTTATATCAATGATAAAATTTCTTCCATTACTAGAATAATACTGTCTACTTTAGTCCATTGTCATTACCCAGTCTTGAGGATTTGGGGATGGTGATGCCCATTCTGTTTTGAACTGAGAGGCGGCTTAGATCTCTTGGAGCAGATGGATGGAACTACCTTTTGCTTGCAATTGCAGATACTCTGTTCCTTCGGATGGTCATTGTCCATCACCATCTCCTTGTTAGTTTTTCTGGGTGAGTCCAATGAACTGGAGAGTAGGTGTTACAACTCTGCTGAGATCCAGGGTTCAACTGGCACATAAACACATGAAAGATTTAAGTCTCTGGGACGTGTATTTAACAAGTATAGTGCTAATTATAAAATAAAAGGAGCTGAAGAACCATGTGTAGGGAAACTTTAAATGAGTCTAACTCTGTTACACTGGGGAGCAGAAATTCCAAAGTATGGCCCACGGATAAGGTGCGGAATGTCTGAACTTGTCTGCCTTGCTTGTAGTGTTTAGATGTCTCTAGAGCCCTCAGGAGCCCTGCTATTTGAGGCACTGTTTACTGCGGCAGTTAAGAATTTTTAATTTTTAAAAATTATCTCATGTAATACTTGTAACCACCCCATGATGTAGATATAGTGTTTTTGCTATTTAACAGATAAGGACACTTAGGTTAGATTATTTGTCACAGGGCTTGTTAGCAGAATATTATAACCCAAGGAAGCTGGTACCACAGTCAATTCATTAACCACCACACAATGCGATTTCTCCATGTAAAGTCCAGTGCCATCTTCTACTTGCCCTTTCTGACTGGGAGAAATGTTTATTTCAGTTTACAAGGAAAAAAATGAAGGCACATATAAGTTACTAAAATGTATATTTCTCCTACTTCTAAGAATATATTAGTGCATCCTGGAGGTCAGTTCTCTGGTTCTCTTTTTTACACTATTTTTTGGTTACTATGATCTGCATTGTACTTTAATAAAACTGATATTTATGATGTATATGATATTTATTGCTGCAGTAAGGTAGCAAATAACCTCTTAGGTGATGCATTTTCATATACTGAGCATTTTAATTAGATTGAAAAGAAGAAAGTAATAACTTCTTATAAATCAGACTGCTTCCATTGCTTGAGATTCGAAGAAAATCTTCACTTATTTCTAATTGAGTTTGGGAAAGTGGATAGATGTCATATTACAAATCGACTGATAGTTGTGTGTTTTACATGCTTTTTTCTCTCATAGATGATAACTTTGATAGAATCATATTTGACTAAAATAATTGCATTTCATGCACCTTTTATGTTGATTAGACTTTTAATTAAACATTTCCAAGATCCATTAATTAATAGGCTTCCTTCAAGTTCTCTCTTATAAATTAAGCAGCATACTAGATTAGTTAAAATATGACAGTCTTGTTGTGACACACTAATCAACATTAACATTTCATCAATGATTCTAAGATGAAGTGCATTTTTTTCCTTTTTATTGCTCTTTAACAAATTGCAGAAAATAGAGCAACTATCACATCATGTTTAGAATCATAGGGTAATTTATGCTACTGTTTCCTTTTCTTCCACTCCTATGAAGGGAAAAAAAAGGAACAGGGTGAAGAAGGATTCAGAAATAGAGCCACAGAAATTAATGCCGTGAAACCTGCCAAGCAAGGCAAAGGCTGTTAAGATCTGTCTCTGGTAGAGAAATTCCCTTTGCTGTCTTCTTAGAGGTCTCCTTTCTTTCAGTGCCAGACTGGGAGAACACTGTTAAGGCATTCACTCTGATTACCCTGACTTTCAAGCAGATTTGCATAGTTTTTATTCATACTGATTCATGGTTTTCCTTTTAATAAGTTTCTCTCTTGCAGCAACTTTCCTTTAGGCAGCCTCTACTATCCAGTTAAGTAGGAGAAATAATGTACTCCTGAGCAGCTCTGAAATTTGATATTCACTTGGAAAGAAGGGATTTTTCCGCCAATTTCAGGTCGTAAAAATAAAGATGTGTAGCAAATAAAACATGAGTTAAGAAATAAGTATTTGACTCATTTTTCAGTTCTTATGGTAGGCATAATAATCTCAGTAACTCCTCCAGAATGTGGGATAAACCGCGATGTGTTTGGGGAATCATGTTTAAATTCAGAAATAGAAATAAGGTTCAGAAAAGTGTTCATTGTGTTTTTCTTATATGCATCATTTTTCTGTTATGCAGTGACATGAATTCGTTCCAGATTTGTTTTTAGAGGTTTCTTGGATCAGGCACTCAAGTATTGTCAGTGTTTGTGATAAGTATTCCCAGTGCTAGATAAGTAACACTGGAAAGGAATAAGAGTGGCAAGGCTTGAGATACAGCTGTTTGTTCGTGTGAACCCCAGAAAATTGACTTTTTAGTTCAGTTTTGGTGAAATATTCTACCAACAAAAAAATTACTTTGAATTTCTCAAATGTTAAAGAGAGAGACTGAGACTTAGGCTTAGAGTGAGAAAGAATGGAAGGTCTAAAATAGACATCCTTCTACTTAAAAACAGATTAGTTTCTGAAAGGCTTTTCATAGCCCATTTGTTCAAAGTGTCTAAGAAGGCTTAAGCTTACAATTTTGAATGCATTTACACTAAATAGTGCTTGAAATCTGTGCTTTGAAGTTTTAAATCCGAATTTTCTCTGCACTTTCTTGCCAATTTAAGTTCTCTTTGGATTGGACATCATTTCCCAAAGTAGAATGGCTTCATCCACTTGAAATTTGTTTGGGCAGGCCCACCTCTCCTTGATAAACTCCAAGTATCAAAATGCATTTTTGAGCAGTTACATTATCTGATAAATGCACTTTAATTATGTGTGCATTTTAAAGGTTATTGAACCCATGGAAGTATCTGTGGCTTCAGACTAAAGTTATATTACAGAATTGTCACCATCCTTGACCTTTATATAGAATAGTTCCTCACTATTTTCCTGCATAAACATTTGTCTAGTGGGCATCTGACCTTGAAGCAAAATTTTAGACACACAATGGAAAGATTTTAATTTCATAAATAACTCCTCTTCCTTATTTGAGGAGGACCCAATGCACACTGCATAGGACCATCCTGTTTCATTTGATGTCAGATGTGTTCTTTGCCCTTCGGTTTTGTTTGTTTTGTTTTCCTTCACATTGTCTATTCATTTCATCACATATGAAGATATAGTATTTTCTTCTGGGCATCATTAATTTTTTAATCTCTCTTCTTTACCTTTGTAATAATACACACTTTTTTTTTGCCAGCACTTTCATTTTTTTCATTCCTTTTGCAATCAAATAAATGAAATTGATTATTTAAAAAAAATTTCATATTCATCCAGCATATATGTGCAAGAATTATCAACCAAATGACTTTTAAATGACTGCCCACGACTGCTATCAACATACATTGGTAGCAGTTAGAGTGACTGTATATATTACCTGTTCATTTCAAGTTCTTAAATCACAAATAGAGGACCAAAATTAACATGGTAGTATAAGCAATCATGTCATTATTTAATAGCCAATCATATCATCATGTTTTACCCCTCCACCTCATTCTCTCATTCTTTCTCCCTTTCTCTCTCTTTCACACAAACATACACACACACATAAATTTCACTTCAAACTTATGCCAGTCATTGGACAACTTTTAGTCATTTCAGCGAAGTTCTGCTTTGAAAATACAACAGATTATGTATTTGTTTGTTTAGGCAATCCAGAATCGAGAGTTTTAGAGATATGTTGGAAACAGGAAAAGCTTCATTATTTTTATGGTATACTGCTCATGATTATCTGAGTTTTGGTTACTCAATATATTAAATATTTCCCTCCTATCTTTGATTATTTTTAAACATTCTGTGTTTTTACAAGGTAGCTTTATTTATCCAAAGAGTTGGTGTGAAATTAAAGATCTTAATGTTAATTATTACGTATTTTGGAGAGAAAGATATATAGCTAAAGCAGATTGTAAAAATGTATAAAATTCTCATTGCTCAGTGAAATATTTAGTGATTTATGTAGCTTTTTCTCCATTAGTATTGAATTATTATTTTTACACATAAACTATTTGAGAATGTATTGTCTTCCTTGAAGATTTTAATTAGAATTTTAAGGGTGTGTAAATTTTCATGTGTGCTGGTTTAGTAAAATGAGAAAGAAAAATGGCTTATATTACGAATGCCAAAATATGATTAACCATGTAACACAGTATTGCACACTGTGTACACACAAATTATAATAGTTGCATGGATAGCAGAGGAAATTGAAAGGAAACCTTCCTTTTCCTCATTACAAATCAAAAATGATACTCATTTATTAGAACAAATTTTCTCATTCTCAATTTTTGTGAGTTCCTAAAACCATTGTTTATATAAACAAAGAGTAGGGTAAGGAGTTCTTAGAAATTGTAACTTACTGAAAATGGGTTGTATAGAAAAAGAATGTTGTCTAGCTCAGTACAACTTTCATTTTTTTTGGAGGAAATTGTTTTCTTCCTTATGGTTAGAAAATACTTAAATTAGTTTACCAGAAATGTATACATGCTAAATAGAAGAAAAAAATATCTATAGTCTACAAACTGGTTTTAGTTGCAAATCTTATGAACACTAATTTTCTCATTTCTTCTCTATACTTTTAAAATATAAAACTAATACTCATTTTAGGTTCTTTAATCATATTTAATGAAAATGATATTATTGTTTTAAGTGAATGCATAAACATTAAAAATTTACATTCTTATTTTCAGTTTATTGAGTCTTAGTCATAGAATATTTTTGGTTTCGCTTTGTTTCGTATTTTAGTTGAACTGGCAAATATATTTTGTTTTAAATGATAATCAATCTCTACCAGGAATTTTCTAATCATGGCTTCACCCCTTTCCCTGTCTCTTGCCAAACTTCATCTGAAGTGATGTATCTATATATCTATGTACTTCCTACTTGTTATGTGTGGGAGCTATGTATATATTTAGTTAATAGAGGATTTTATTTTAACTAAAGTTATTTTATATTGTTATTTATAATTTCCTTTACCTAAGAATTGAGTTATTCTAAAGGCATATTTGGTATTTGATGAATATCTCATTTAGGTGTTGTAATTATTTTTCTTAAATCTATTTATTATATAAACTATTTTCCATCCATGGACCTGCAACTTGCTACAATTAAAGACCAGCAAAAATGAAAGTGTTGATTTTTGTAAGTATTTAGGATTGTAAAGTGTGTTTAAAAATTGGCAGGATGGTCATTTTTCAGAATTTTGTACAAAACAACATGTTTTCTTTAATGGAAAAATCGATGATACTTTGAAATAAAGTGGAAGAAGAAAAATGGTATTCTTTTTTTCTTTAGTTTTGTGTTTTTATTGTTTCTTAAAAACTTGCTATTACTTCCTGGCAAGGCAATGTATAAGATGCAAGATATCTCCTCACAAATAGAAGTTACTTATAAAAATACAATTGAAGCCACCTACTCTGTTAGCCAGTCTTTACCATCTAACTGTAGGCACTTCTGAACAGCCCCTAGGGTGCTTTGTAAGCCTTTGAAGTATCATTAGAAGGTCTGCGCTGAGGAATAAGGTTTCACTGTTCATGCTCCAGGCATTAGTCAAAAAGGTATAGAAGTTCTCTCTCATTCACGTATACCCTTTTGAGATTGTACAAAGTTATACTTAAAGATGCAAAGAGCTACTCATGTTTAATTTTAAAACAGAAGTCAGAGAGGGAAAAATAATTTAGGATTTCTACTAAAGAGTTCTTTGCCACAATTATTTCAAAGTTCCTTTGAGGTGTTATAATCTGTTCTGAGATTAGAATGTGGACAAATTAATTTCGGGGGGTATTAAATGCGAGAGGAAATAGGTGAGTGACTTTAGTATGTTAAGAAAAAGGGACAGATTTGCAAATATGTCCCTTTTATTTTTATACAAACATTGAACCAGTATTTTAATTAGTATCTCTATGTGTAATGCTTGCTATGATTAATTAGTAGAAAGAGAAAAGATGTTATTTCTAATACGTTCACATGATCACATGTTATTTTCCATCCTGCTTTGAAGTGAAACCATTGACTTCTAGAAGTCAAAAAAGGTTTAAATATTTGTCCTTATATTTAATGGTCATAAGCATCTTTGCATGTGGAATACTGGCATAACAATTTAGGGCATCAAATATTAAAATTTAGAATGATATTAGTGTTCTTTACTTCACTTTCAATTGTAATAACTTTGATGATGCAACAATTCAAAGGTAAATTTTATATAAAATGATATAACCAAAAATAGGCTGAAATATGTATAAACATTACTCTCATTAGCTTAAATTCACTTTTACAGTTTAAAAAGGATAAATTTGTATAGCTGAATCCTGATTCCCATCATTTCTTCCTCACATTCTCCCCAGAAGAAAGTATAAAACTTAAGTGTGTATATATTGCTTACATGGGGGCTTTTTTTTGTAGTTTTAGTGCATATATTGATATTTATAAATAATACTTATTTTTAAATTTTATATACCTGCCAATTTTTGTATCTTTTATAGCTTAAATGATTTTTTAATTCTTTAGAAGTTTATCTATGTTAATAAGTACATGTCAAATTTACTGGATATAATTACAATATGAATAAACCTTAGTATATCTATTCCCCTACTGAGGATTTGTCAACTTCTTTTTCTATTAGTCTTCATACATGTCTCCATCTGCTTATGTTCTAGAGTTTTGTTAGACCAGACACATGTAATTAAAATTTCTCTATGATGACTTTTTTCAAATATTCCATTAGTAGGTACAAATGTATATTCTTTCAAAAATATAAACAAAGCAAAATACCATTTCCCAAAATTTTTGTTCATACTTGTTTTATCAGATTTTTTAATTTGGAGTGTTAATGTATCTTATTTTTACTTCGTTTTCATTTCCTAAGTATTTTTTTAAGTTTAAAAGATTTTCATAGAATTTGGGCATTAGTATTTATTCTGTAAAATTGCCTAGTAAATTTTTCAATTTTTAAATATTATTTTTATTTCTTTATTTGCATTCACTGGATAGTAATATTACTCATTATAATCAATACAAATAGCTTTTATTCATCTCTTGTCTGATTTTCAATGTTGTTACTCTGTATTTTTCATGTTAATATGGTCAAAGTTATCAATGTTTGCTGTGAGATTTGTATGTTATGCATCAATTTTAAGAAATCCTTTGCTGGAGTGATACTGTAAAGATTCTCATATAGTCTCACCTAAAACTCCACATGAAACCCTTTAATTCATATATAATTTATTTTCTTGCACATTATAAATTTAGGATCATGTTAATATAAATAACGTTATCTAAAGGACATTTATTAAAAAGCAAATCATTTCCTTATGGATATTTACTTTCTATAATATTTAAAACACTAATACATGGCTCTCTTCTTAGACTCTACATTGTGATTTTTGTTTATAATAATTGTTATGTAATAATTGTGATAAATTTATAATATGCTATGGTTTTCCCGTTCTTTCTCTTCTTTGGTGTGGGGGAGAATTGGGGAGAGTTTTTATATTTTTAGTATAGGTTGACAATAAATTTTCTCAAGCCCTGTAGATATACTTTTGACTCCTTCTAAAGAAGTCTGCTCCCAGTGTATGGTATTGATTGTCTTTCTTCCTCTCTGGATACTCTTTCTTTTTTTAATTGAAGTGTATCATTTATATATGAACATACATAGACAATAAATGTATGGTAAAAGTTGTGAACTTGCAAAATAAACATGCATAACATCATACAAGGATCCCATACATCAGTCCTCCACCAACACCTGGCATTGTTGTGATATATTTGTTAAAAACTACACAAGAGCATTGTCAAAATATTACTGCTAACAAAAGTTCATATCTTACATTTGGTGTTATTTTCCCCAACCCACCCTATTTTTTGAAACAAATCAATTCTATTGATGCATACTAATAAAGCATACTGTTTTTCCAAAGTGAACAATCAATGGTATTTGGCATAATCACATAGTTGTGTGTTCATCACTTCAGTCATTATTAAAACATTTTCAGTATTTCAAGAATAATAATAAAAAATAAACAAATAAGGAAATCCCTCCCCTCTTAATCTGTCTCCCCTTCTATACATAGCTGCTATTTCTGGCTTTTCTTGCACAGTATTTGTTTATTAAGCTATTTTATTGAGATATATGAGATATATTCACATACCGTATGAGCTATCCAAAGTGTATATATTAGAGGCACGTGGCAGTAGATTTGAATTGCTTGAAGACAGAATTAGTGACTTCAAAGGCAGAACATCTGAACTGGAAAAGACAGGAGAACAGAAAGAGAAGAGAAAGGAAAAAATGGAACAGAGTCTCAGGGAATTGAATGACAGTGTGAAACGCACAAACATTCCCATTATTGGTGTGCCAGAAGGAGAAGAGAATGGAAAAGAGCAGAAAGAATACTTGAGGAAATAATGACCAAAAACTGCTCAATCCTTATGAAGGACATAAATGTCAATATCCAAGAATAACAATGCACCCCAAACAGAATGAATTCGAATAGACCTACCCCATGACACCTACTATTCATAATGATAAATATCAGTGATAGAGAATTGTGAAAGCAGCAAGAGAAGAGCAAAGCATTACATACAAGGGAAACTCAATAAGATTAAATACGGACCTCTTATCAGAAACCATGGAGGAGAGAATAAAGTGGCACTATGTATTTAAGGTATTGAAAGAGGAAAAACTGCCAGCCAAGGATTCTGTATCTGGCAAAGCTGTCCTTCAAAAATGACGGTGAATTTAAAGTCTTCACAGACAAATAAAAAATGATAGAATATGTTACCAAAAGACCAGATTTACAAGAGATTCTGAAGTGAGTGCTGCATTCTGAATGGACAAAACAAGGTGAGGGTTTAGGAGAAGAGTGTAGAAATGAAGATTATTACGAAGGGTAAACTAAAAGATAAGACAGAAACAGAATGGTATGACAATAGAAAACCGAAGGACAAAATGGATAAAATAAGTAATGCCTTTACAGTAATAACATTGAATGTTACTGGATTGAATGCCCCAATCAAAAGACATAGATTGATAAAATGAATAACAAAAAATGAGCCATCTTTATGTTGTCTACAAGAACTCACCTCAGACATAAGGACACAATCACGTTAAAAGTGAAAGGTTGGAAAAAGGAATTCCATGTAAATAGTAACCAAAATAGAGCTGGAGGAGACCAGATAAATGTAAAATAACAATATTATAATATATGAACAATAATTACTCAGCTCAACTAACAAATTGTTGCTCTGATCGATCTGTATGCTGTAAGTTTCTTCATACAAAATAAACATCTGCTTTTAATTGAGGAGGACTAGAGAAAAGATATTTTTTGGATGCCTCATTTTTCTTTAACCCTTTCATATGTATATCGTTAATTAAAATAACCCATTTGGATCACTAATGATTTAGCATGACTACTGTTGAAAAAGATTTTGAGTTTTTCTTTCTCATAAAATTTTGAGTTGGCATACTGTTATCTGACATAATCCGTTCATTCCAATAAGATGTGAAGAATTCCCAAATAGGAATTTGGTTATCCAGAAAGAATTATGGCCTAAGTGGAAATGAAAGAACAACCGATTATTTATTTCATTCTCAGATATTAATATGTCCAATAGTTAGAGCTATAATATGAAAATTAGAATTATAATTTATTTCTATTATTTTAGAATTATTATTTACATTTATAAAGGTTTGTTGCTGTGCTATCTATCATAATTGATTTAATCTAACCTGGCCTTGCACTCTTAAAATTTGTAATTTCTTTCTAACTATTTTTCTATTTATTTCACAACTTTTCTTTAAATCTCTTCTCTTGATATTCTTAAATTTGCTTTGTTTGAGTGGTTTTTATAGTTTCCATGAGAAGATTTACTTTAAATTAATTTTTTTTATTAGAGAAGTTGTAGGTTTATAGGAAAAAAACATGCAAAAAATAGAGAGTTCTCATATACTCCCCTCACACACTCAGTTTTCCCTCTTCTTAACAGTTTATATTAGTGTGGAAACTTTGATATAGTTGATGAAACAGTATTATAAAAGTTATATAATTTACTGTCATCTCTAATATACACTAAGAATCACTGTTTTTTTTTTAAAGATTTATTTTATTTATTTCTCTCCCCTTCCCCCCCACACCCCAGCTGTCCGTTCTCTGTGTCCATTCGCTGCATGTTCTTTTTTGTCTGCTTCTGTTGTGAGCGGCATGGGAACCTGTGTTTCTTTTGTTGTGTCATCTTCCTGTGTCAACTCTGTGTGTGTGCAGCACCATTCCTGGGCAGGCTTTACTGTCTTTCGCGCTGGGTGGCTCTCCTTACGGGGCGCACTCCTTGCGCGTGGGGGTCCCCTACGTGGGGGACACCCCTGCGTGGCATGGCACTCCTTGCGCACATCAGCACTGCTCATGGGCCAGCTCCACACAGGTCAAGGAGCCCTGGGGTTTGAACCGCAGACCTCCCCATGTGGTAGACGGATGCCCTAACAACTGGGCCGAGTCCGCTTCCCAAGATTCACTATTTATGTTGTGCAATCCTATCCCTTTATTAAAAAAAATTTAGTCTATTAACATATATACAACTAAATTTTCTTCCAGTCTCAAATATATAATTCTGTGGTGTTAATTATATTCACAATTTTGTCAAAACCACCATCCTCTACCAAAACTTTTTTTCATCACCCCAGAAAGAAACTATAACAATTACCCATTAACTCCCTATTCTCTACACCTATCAAGGCCCCCAGTAATCTGTATATGATTTCAGACTAGAAATTTTCTTTATCTAGTTATTTCATATCAGTGACATCATGTCCTTTTTGTCTGGTCTATTTCTCTCAACATGTTGTCATTAAGGTAAATCTGTGTTGTCACATGTATCAGGGCTTCATTGCTTTTTAATGGCTGAATAGTATTCCATTGTACCTCTCTACCACATTTTGTTCATTCATTTATCTATTAAAGGTACTTTGGTTACTTTCACCTTTTGATAACTTTTACAATGTCATTGTGACTATTGGTATGGAAATATCTGATGGAGTCCCTCCTCTTAATACGTCCTGAAAGTCAGATTGTTGGATTTTATGGTAGTTCTGTACTTAATTTTCTGAGGAAACACCAGGCTGCCTTCCACAGTAGCTGCACTATTTTATATTCACACCAAGAATGAACCAGTGTTCCCCATTTCTCCTGATTTTCTCCAATTCTTGTTATTTTCTGTTTTGTTTTGTTTTGTTGGTTATTATCCGTTCTAGTGAGTATGAGACGATATCTTTTTGATGTTCAGCATTTTTTCTTGTATTTATTTCCATTTGTATAACTTCTTCAAAGAAATGTCTATTCAAGTCTTTCCCCAATTTTGAATTGTTTTTTTTGCCAATTTGTTGTTGAGTTGTTAAGATTTCCTTATATATTCTGGATATTATACCTTTATTGGGGCTGATGTTTACAAATATTTTTCCCCCATTCTCTAGGTTGTCTTTTTACTCTCATAATGAATTATTTTGATGCACCGAAGTTATTAATTTTGATTAAGTCCCACTTATTTAACTTTTTCTTGGGTTGCCTATGTTTTATGTAAAGTCCAAGAAGCCATTGCCTTACATAATGTCCTGAAGATGTTTCCCTATGTCTTCCTCAAGAAGTTTTATAGCTTACAGTTCTTATATTTAATATTAAGATCCAATCTGAATTGGTTTTGGTATATGTTGTAAGGTAGGAAGGCACCTATATTCTTTTGCATATGGATATCCAGATTTCCATTGAACATTTTTGAAGAGACTATTCTTTCCCAACTGAGTGGACTTGGCACCCTTGTCAAAATTTAATTGGCTATAGGTGCGAAGATTTATTTCTGAACTCTCAATTGAATTCCCTGTGTCTATGCATCTATCTTCACAATCCATGAATAAAGAATGCCTTCTATTTCTTTAGATCTTTGATTATTTTAAGCAATGTTTTTTTAGCTATCTATGTACAAGTCCTTTACATCACTAGTTATTTTTATTGCTGGATACTTGTTTATTTTTGTTGCTATCATAATTGGAATACTTAATGGGTTTGCTCTTCAGGCTGCTAGTTCATAGTGTACAGAAACACTACTGATCTTTGCATGTTGATCTTTTGCCCTATTGCTTTGCTGAATTTGTTTATTAACTATATTAGTATTGTTGTGATTCCTTCAGGATTTCTATATGTAGAATCATGTAATAAAAAAAGGAAAATTTTACTTCTTTTCTAATTCAGAACATTTTATTTCTTTTTCTTTCCTATTGCTCTGGCTAGACCTTCCAAATCAATCCTGAATAAGAGTAGTGACCATGGGTATCCTTGTCCTGTTCCTGATCTTAGGAAAAAGTATTTAATCTGTCATAATTGAGTATAATGTTATTTGTGGATATTTCATATGTGCCTTTTATCAAGATGAGAAGTTTTTCTTTCATTTGTATTATTCTGACTATTTTTAATCAAAGTTGCTGAATTTTGTCAAATGCCTTTAATCATGTCCTTTTTCCCTTTGTTCTGCTGAAGTGGTATATTACATTAATAGATTTTCTTAACATGAACTATTCCTGCATGCCTGAGATAAATAGCATTTGATTATGGTGTACAATCCTTTTAATGTGCTATAGAATGTAACTTGCTAGTATTTTGTTAAGAATATGTGCCTTTCTATATTGATAAAGAATTCTAGTCTGTAATTTTCTTTTTCTTGTGGTATCTTTATCTGGCTATGATAATAAGATGATGCTAGCCTCACAGAATTAATTAGGAAGTGTTCTAGACTCTTCATTTTTTTTGGAAGATGTTGAGCAGTGTTGGTGTTAAGTACTCTTGGGATATTTGATTAAATTCACCTGTGAAGCTATCTGGTCCTAGGATTTTCTTTGTTAAGAAGTTTTTGGTGATTGGTTCAGTCTCTTTTCTTATTGCTTGTCTGTTGAAATCTTCTAATTCTTCTTGAGTTGGTGTAAATAATTTTGTTTAGTTTTCTAATTGGTTGGTGTACAGTCGCTCATGGTATCCTCTTACAATCCTTTTTATTTCTGTGGAGATAGTTGTAATGGCACACCTTTCATTTCTGGTTTAATTATATGTATCCCTTCGTTTAAGTTTAGTTGATTTTATTATTCCGCTCAAAAAATCAACTTAGGTTTCTTTGCTTTTTCTGGTTTTTGTTCTCTATTTCACTTATCTCTGCTAATCTTTTTGTTTCCTTCTCAATTTGAACTTAGGTTTCTCTTCTTTCCTATAGTTCTTAAAGTTGTGAAGGTAGGCCTCTGATTTGTGATTTTCGTTCTGTTTTAAAGTAAGCATTTTTAGCTGTAAATTTCCCTCTTGACACTACCTTTGATGTATCTCTTAAATTTTATAATGCTTTACTTTCATTTTCTTTTGTCTCAAGATATTTCCTAATTTCTCTTGTGATTTCTTCTTTGACCCATTGTTTTTTTTAACTGTGTTGCTTTCCACATATTTGTGAATTTTCCATCTTGTCCTCTGTTATTAATTTCTTGCTTCATTCTATTGTGGTTTGAGAAGATACATTGTATGATTTCAATTTTTAAATTCATTGAGACTTGTTTTTGACTTAGCATAATGTCAATCCTGGGGAATAGGCAATGTGTACTAGAGAAGAATTTGTATTCTTCTGCTTTTAGGTGAAGTGTTCTGTATAAATCTGTTGCCTCTAGTTGGTTTATGGTATCATTCAAATCTTCTGTTTCCTTATTGATCTTCTATCTAGATGTTCAACCCATTATTGAAAGTGGTGTATTGAAGTCTCCTACTATAAATGTAGAACCATCTATTTTTCCCACATATTTCAGTATATTTTATTTAAAAATGCTATAGCTTCCTCAGCTCTCTTTTGGTTACTATTTGCATTGTAAATTGTTTCACAGCCTTTCACATTCAACCTATTTGTTTTTTTGTTCTGTTTTGTTTTGTTTGCAAGTTGATAAGTTTATTGTCTTTGTATGAAAAATCTTCATAGAAAATTTCAGTTTGGTTTAGCTCTCAGCAGCCCGCTCCTGAGCTCTGAGGAAACTTGCCTTCTTCTGAACTACCCAATCTTTCTTTTGGGCAAGAGACATTTTGGGACAATTCCACCTCTTCTTTTTAACTTCCTTCTTAGGCTTTTTCTCATAGACTGGATTCTCTCGTATAGCAGCATGGGCTTTCTTGTACATCTCCTCCATGTCTGGCATTATGCTATTCTTTATATATTGAGAGAACTGTTTCTTGTAAGCATCTTCATCTTCCTCCATCAGGTAACACATACAATCTGCAACGTTCTGACCCATGATGTGCTTCCGATGTATTTCTGCATTGAATTCCTTGCTTTCTGAATCATAACCGGGGAATCGTTTGGTACTGTGAGGGATGGATAAGCCTCCATCCACAGCTCCCTTCAAAGCCCCAAAAACTTTATTTCCAGTGGTAGTTCTGGCAAGTCCTGCATCCAAATAGCAAGTGAAGGCACCAGGTTGACCATCAATACTTTCCACATTGTATTCATCTCCAGTTACTTCCATTTGGCCTTCATAGATCTTGTCCATGCCAAACCTGTTGAGAAGCCTGTGGGCCAGCAGCAGGCCAGTACAATATGCTGCAGCATAATTTGTCAGGCCAACCTTCACACCATACTTCGGGAGTTCGTGAGCATAAGCTGCACAGACTATCGTATGCCCTTCTATACAGGCATAAGCAATCTGACAAATGATATCTCTGTTGGTTACACGAACTATCTTCCTGTATGTGGGTGTTTTTGTACTTATTTTTATCCTGGATTACCAAGCATTTCCGAGCATAGTAATCAGTTTTACCCTCTCTTCGTCTTCTAAATTTCACCTGGTATCTCTTGAAATAGGCCTTATTCTTGACAACTTTAACAAACCCCATCCTGTGGATCAGAGAAGAACATCCACAGCTCAGCACAGACCGGCAGGCCCGGAGCACTAAAGGGGGGGGGGGGGGGGGGAAGCTCAACCTATTCGTGTATTTGAATTATTATGAGTCTACTGTAAACACTAAACAGTTGATCATGATTTTCATCCTTTCAATCAATCTCTGCCTTTTGACTTGAGGGTTTAATCCATTCACATTTAAAGTAACTCTTATAATGCAGGGCTTTCTTTCATTTTGTTACTTGATCTTTGTTCTTTTCATTCATTTTTCCCCCTCAATTCTTCCATATGCGTACTTTCATATTTATTTGTTTTTCTTAGCATACCATTTTTTTGTTCCTTCTCATTTACTTCTGTATATATTTTTCAGATATTTCCATTTTGAATACAGTGGGTCTTATTGTTAACATTCTAGGTCTACAATCATTTCATTTGTTTTGATACCAACTTAATTTCAATAGCATATGAAAACCAATCTTCCTATATTCTTCTTTCCCCCCAATTTTTTGTTGTACTTAAACAGATTGTATCTTTATCCATTGTATGTTCAAAAACACAGGTTTAACATTACTTCTTATGCCTTATATAACCTGTAAGAAGTGAAAGTGGAGTTGCATACCAAAAAATACAATACAAAAGTATTAAATTTTCTCATTAACCATATGGTTACTTTTACCAGACATATTTCTCTATGCTGCTTTCACCCGTGGTTTACTGTCATTTCCTTTTGTTCTGAACAACTACCTTCAGCATTTCTTCTATGACAGATTCAGTGGTGATGAACACCGTCAGCTTTTGCTTATCTGGGAATGGTTTAATATCTTCCATAATTTTAAAGACAGTCTTGCTGGATATAAAATTCTTGATTGGCAATTACTTTCTTTCAACACTTTAAATATTTCATCCCTTTGCCTTCTTCCCTTCATGTTATCTGATGAGAAACCAACACATAATCTTACTGAGGCTTCTTTGTACATATCATATTGCTTTTCTCTTGCAGCTTTCAGGATTATCCACTTGTCCTTGACATGCAATAGTTTCACCTCAACAAGTCTAGGCATGGTTATGTAACAGGGTGTTGCAAACTAAAAAACAGCTTAGCATTTTGAATGCTGTACCAGAATCCAAGTCCTTGAGGAAGAAGACTTTTAAAAAGAGATAATAGAAACCCTGTTTCAAATCACATATTTCTAAGGAAGCAAGGGTTCACCAAATGCAGGAAATTTTCTTACATGTTGCTGCAGGAAATGGGAAACTTTCTATCAGCTCCTGCTCCAAAGGTTCTTTGCCAGGAGTCTTTAAGGAGGCAGTGAAAGGCCTAAGAACTAACCTAACAAGAGGGCATAATTTTTTAAATTATCATCATTATCATTTTTAAAACCTGACAGAGGAATGAGGTCAAGTTCTTCACCTGAAACCCTTCAGGATTCTGGAGGATGAGGAACTTTTGATCATCAATCAGTTAATCCAGGCTAACAGATAAACCAGCCCTCAAACTTGTTCTGAACTTGCTTTGCAAGTACATTATTACACAATTAGATGAAATAACACCCCTCAATGGTATTAATTTTAATGGGAAAAAAAGCACATGAGAAATATTGGTATAGATTAAATTACTGACTTGCAGGATTACACTTGGCTTCTAAGATCCTGGGACTTTAAATATAAGAACTGATTCTCTCAAATTCCTCAACCTGCATCTCCCAAAATACAATTGTCAGACTTTCTGGAGACCTTAGTGTTCATTTGGAACTCAAAAGACTTTCACTAGTCATAATTTATAACAAATATTCCATAACAATGCAAGGAGTTGATGATGGCGTCAGTAGCATACTCTGGGTTCTGGGCTTCTAGGTTCTTGACTATGTTGCATAGGAATTTAAGGGCATGCCATAAGGTAGGCCAGGAAGTAAAGAGTTTATTAAGAAATAAGAAAAGCAATAATATACAATCCCAAAGACAGGTGTAGGCATGCTACAGGGTGAGATGTGCACTAAGTGTGGTTCTTTTTGAGGTTGTTTTGTTTAGGGTTTGTTTGGGTTCTTGAATGCACACATTCATGTTTTCTTTAAGTTTGGGAAGTTTTCTGCCCCTTTCACTCTCTGCTTCTTCTTTGGAGACTCTAATAATGTATTATTAGTATGCTTAATAGTCCCATTCTTTTTTCTTTCTACTCTTAACCCTTTATCATTTCAATTGTTTTTACTTTCAATTCACTTATTCTTTTTTCTGACAGCCTCAATCCACTGCTGAAATCTTCTGGGGAGTTTTTCATTAAAGTTAGTGTGCTCTTCTTCAACTCCAATATTTCTGTTTGATCCCTTTTAAAATTTTCTATCTCTTTGTTAAGATTCTCATATTGTTCATTCATTCTTTTCCTGATATGCTTTAATTCTTTCTCCACACTTTCTTTTATCTCCTTGAGAATATTGAGAATCATTTTTTAAAAGTTTTGTCAAGTGTATTCAAAGTTTAGTCTTCTTATTTGATTTCATTATTTTTATCTCGTTCCCTTCTGTTTCTGTTTATTTTGTATTCTTTTTGGAACATGCTATATTTTAATATTTTAAAGTTTTAACTCTGTGATTTCATCCCTGAATTGACTGTTCCTTAAATTTAATCCAGTGATATATGATATCTAGATTTTCTTCAGTATCAGGACTGTGCAAAAACTCTTTTCAAACTCTTTGCAAATTGTCTCTATGTTGGCTGGCTCTCTCCTTCAGGAGAGGTCTGCCATTTTATCAAGAAGAGCAGCCTGAAGTGAAAAATGGAGGGTTGTCTCCATATTTTCTGAGCCAGTCTTGCCCTGGGCTGGTGTTCACTTGCTTTAGGAATTCCCCAATTTACAGGAATTCTAAATCCCCCCTTTATTCCCTACTAAATAGACTTTCTCCCACTCTTGGATATTCTATTTCAGTCTTAAAACATATAATCCTTTGTCTCAGGCTGCTTTGACTTAGATGCTTATTACATTGCTTTTGATATCTTCAATCTGTTTCTGAGAGCAAAACAAGAACAAATTCTGGTCGGGTAAGCCAGGTTAGAGATTCCTGGTCCAGATAGATTGGCACCGCCATGCAGACACAACAGTATACACATACTGGCACCAACCAGCACTGGGGAAGGGGTACAGGTGTGACCATTCAGGATACCATGACCTCTCCTACCATTTTCGATGCTTCTTTTTCTCGATTTGGAACTTACCAGTTACTGCAACTCTTTAACTCTTTGCCAGAGTTTTGAGGAAGATGGCACTGTCAGTTTTTGCTAGTTGCTCAAAGATTTTTTGGAGAAATGGCACCTTGGAATATGTTACACCGCCATCTTTGTCTACCAGTAGTCACTCTTTGTGACTTTGTCTTTGCATTTATTTTCATTTGTACTGTTCTTTGTGACTTTGTCTCTGTGTTTATTTTCATTTGTAGTGCTTACAATTTATTTTGATTGTTGAATAGAAGGATATATGCATTTCACCTATTTTGGAAAATTAGTTGGCAGTGTCTCTGTAGATCTTGCCTTCTTTTGATTTTCCTTACTTTCTTCTTTTACAGTTACTATTACATAAATGTTGATTTATCCCATTATATCTTACATGTATCTTTCCTTGTAGTTTCTTCAGATCAGTCTCTTAGATATTTCTTTATCTTTGTCTAATTTGCATTTTATCTTGTCCATTGTAACTTTAATTTAAATGGTTTTTGAAATTATATTTGTATTCTGAAATTATATTTGCTACTTTTTCCAAAAGTACCTGTTTTTCTTCAGTCCTGTTCTTTTTTGTGGTATACTTTCACTTGTAATGCTGCTATTTTTTTTTATATTTGGGTAATTTATAGAACCAAATTGTTCTCTATTTCCTGAAGTTATTAGGTATACCAACATCTAACCCACACTCATGGTGAATTTATGTTTATTGTTTTTTTTCTTGGCTATTATTAATTGCGATATCTTTTTCAATGATGGCTGATTTATGGAAATCCTGTGCAACTTAGATTAAGGGTGTTTTTCAATTGTTGCTTATTTTTTAATCTCTGGAGTATAGTATTTTTAGACTTCAAATTACTTCATCACAGTTTTTTCCTAGATAAATGTACATTTCTCTTTGGAATCATCAGAGTAAAAGGATATTTCTACAGTTTATATGGCTGCATGACTTCCTAAAATATATATTTTTCCCTCTCTTGTATAAAAGCTGTTTTAAAGTTCTCTATGACCACTTGAAGAAAGCAGAAGTGATAATGAGACTAAACTCTTTTTCTAGATAGTTCAGTGGATATACTTAAAGTATATAGGTCTATCTAAGCTGGGGTTTTTACAAAGAAATGTGTAAATATAGATACTTTTCCTGAGGAACTAAAGTAATTTCTTACGTTCAGGTATCCACAAAAGATCTCAGTTTTAGAGATAAGCATCATTACACAGTGTAATTTTTCACCTGAGGTTCATAGAAGTGGACTGAAAAAGCAGTTGGTTAAACTTTGAACCCCAATGAGTGCTTGAGCAAGTGCTATAACCAGCATCTTTTAATAGTGATATTTGATCTATTTCCAATGGGTTTTATCACCTTTTATATACCTGAAGATTTTTGCTTCTATAAATTTAGAGTAGACATTTTTGCTAGTATTAGTACATGTATATAAATTTAAGATAATAAACATGAAATATCAAATACTTTCAGAATAATTAGTTCTGAACAAATCATGCTTAATGTTAGTTAATAACATTTCTCCCACATGTGTTTTTAACCAGCTCTTTGTATAGGATCTTTAAAATAAAAACCAAAACATAAAACCTTCTCTTATTCCCTACTCTCCCTGTAACTCCACTTACTATCACTCTAATCTTCTGATTACAACCAAAGTTTTTGATAAAATTGTTATTAACTATTTCTGCTTTCTAGCATCTCCTCACTTACCCCTAAATATCAACTGTTGCCATCCCCATTACTTTCTCATGTTTCCTTGACCTGAAGAGTTATTAAAGACCTTGTTGCTAAAATCTAATGTGTACTTTTCAAACTTTCCTTTACTTGACTTCTTTATGACATTTTTCAGTATAAACCAATCTCCTCTTTAGACTATCTTCTCCTGGATTTTTCAATAATACAGTCTTTTTTTTTTCTGTCTTTCTTCTCTGTACATTACAGTGTCTTTCTTGACTCCATCCTCTGTCTGTCCTGTATATGCTGGATAAACATATAGGGTTCTCTACAAGGGAGAATTTCTTTCTTAAACTATATACAGCAAGAATTCTCATACCTTGCTTATCCAGATAAGAACATTACTTCAGAGAATACTGGAAATTCTCAATTTTTTATTCCACTTTCTGTCCAGTGCCTGCATTTTTACAAGTTAATGAGGCCATCTATGGCAAGGAACACATTTTAAGCTGTCTGCATCAGCAGGAAGTAGATTATGAATGTATATTTTGATTTAAGGTTGTCTAAGCAAAAATCATACTCAGCAACATTTATAGGTCTTTCAGTTTTTGAAAACTTCTGCTTGAGGAGAAATAATGAAATTTTGTCACTCTCAAGTCCTCTAAAATATAAGTATCTCCTTTAAAAGCCCTCTTTCAGAGTAACAATTGGGAACATAATGTTGACTGCATTGCATTAAATGCAGTTGCATTTATTTTCAGAACTATTTGAAATATATTAGCTAGTTTCATGCTCTCCACCTAACACTAAATATCTGAGTTGAAACTACTGTCATGTCCTAAGATGTTCATTACCTTCCCCTTTAGTGCATTATTTCCAGTGTAAACAAAGTAAAATTTAAAGATCCAGACCTGCTTAGAGATAGCACTCTTTGATCAAAACTAGTTTACAGCCCTTAGACAAAGCTCAACTCCTTAACATGGTTTATTGGCTCTATAAGATTTGCCCCTGCTCAACTCACTAGCCTCATATCTCAGGTTCTTTTTTTTCACAATTTGTTTCAACCATACTGCAATGCTTTAAGCACTTCCAGTATCATATATTATGTGTGTATATATGTGCATATGCACTTGCGTACATATATGTGCATGTGTGCAAAATCTTTCTACCCATAACACTTTTCTCTACATACCCTTTTGTATTCTATTTCTGGGTATTATAAATATCATGATTTAGAAATCATTTCCTTTGGTAAAACTTGCCTGATTTTCCAGGTCAGGAAGGTATGCCCTACTTTATGTTTCCATACTTACTTCCCAGAGTATTACACTAAAGTAATCTCTTTTACTTGCCTGGATCTCTCACTAGAATCTAAGTTCTGTGAGGTCAATGAATGTGTCTTTCTTGAATAAATGAGTGAATGAATGCATGAACTAATGAATGAATGAATGAACAAATAGGTTTTCTGACTGGTCTTAATAACATATCCAATTCAGTTATATATTTTTTGGCCTATGCTGGTAGATGCTATGTAAAGTTATTCATACTACATTAATTACTAGCAATATATTTAAAAAGAAATAAATAAATAATACAATTTAACTGAAAAAAAATCTATGTTCACAAAAAGCCTTATAATTTATGTTGAAGAGATTGTACATCAATTAAAAAATATCCTGAATGTATTAAGTTGTTTGGCATGATCAAAATTGTGTTGACCAAGATAACTTTGACAGCTTTGTTCCTAATAGCCATGTTAGCATCAGTCAGGAAGTTATTGCCAAATCCAGAAGATATGGTTGTGAATCAAATGACAGTGTTATCAGAAGAGGTGGCATATCCTGAAAGCTAAATTTCAGAATGCACTGAAAATTTAATAGGAGGCACAGATTCCAAATACTGCACCAAACCTAATTTGTAGGATTTCTATTCCTCCAACTGCTTGAGAAATTAAGGAAGAAATTACCAGCCTTATGCTTGTAGCTGATTGAAAACACAAGTATTTTAATGAAGATTAATTTAGTATACAGGAATATTAATCTGCTTGGTAGCTTCAATGAAGAATGCAATGAGTGTAGTCTGGCAGTTAGGTCACTGAGTGTATGCATGGCCTGCCAACATGTAGGAACAAAAGTGATATCATATTAGAGGGCATAACTAACTTCTTTCAAATTGGCAAATTAAAGCTGGAGAATACAAATACACTGTTTTGTGTCATGAAGTGAAAACAGCTTGTAATAAAAATGAGTCACAGGGAAGCCGACTTGGCCCAGTGGATAGGGTGTCCGTCTACCACATGGGAGGTCCGCAGTTCAAACCCCAGGCCTCCTTGACCCATGTGGAGCTGGCCCATGCGCAGTGCCGATGTGCGCAAGGAGTGCCATCCCATGCACAAGGAGTGCACCCCATAAGAAGAGGCACCCAGAGCGAAAAAAGTGCAGGCTGCCAGGAGTGGTACCACACACATGGAGAGGTGACACAGCAAGATGATGCAACAAAAAAAGACGCAGATTCCTGTGCCACTGACAACAGCAGAAAGCGGACAAAAAGAAGAATGTGCAGCAAATGAACACAGAGAACAATACAACTGGGGCAGGGGTTGGGGGGAAGTGGAGAGAAATAAACAAAATATATCTTGGAAAAAAAAATGAATCACACTTCTCATATATTGTTTCATTTTCATAGCTTATTCTAGGAGGACTGGCTACAATTTTGGTGTGCAAAGTAGCAGTTTCTTAAGTACTTAGCTTTCTTGATAATAAGTTTTCTTTAGAATGCTTATGATCCTGTTGGCATCTTCACTGTCTTGGTAGCTATATCTTCAATTAAATTTTCTCAAAACAGCAATATTCAAGTCTTTTACTATTCTCTGTTTGTTTTTAATTTGACATCTTCCATTTGTGATTATCAATATTTTCTAAATTGATAACTAATTCAATTAAATAACATTTAAGTATAAAAATGTTATTATTTTTGTACATTCAATTTTAAACCCTATAGCTAAATACCACAATTAAAAGGAAAAATCTAAACTGTTCTAAACAAGTTAAATGCACATTAAAATTGGAAAATATCCTACCTCACACCATATACAAAAATCAACTCAAAATGGATCAAAAAGCTAAAAATAAGAGCCAGAACTATAAAACTCCCAAAGGAAAATGTAGGAATGAGGCTTAAGGACCTTTTGTTAAGCATTTGTATCTCTTTCCTCTCACATTTTGCTATACACTGCAAGAAGAAGCCAGCCTGCATTTTCCACATTTAATTTGGAAATCTTCTCAGTTAAATGTCCAAGTTCCATCTAACATCGAGTTTATTTTACCAAGTTCTCTACAACTTTAAAACAAGAATTGCCTTTCCTCTAGTTTCCAATAATAGTTTCATTATTTCCTTCTAACGCCTTGTTGGAAAGAACTTCAGAGTTTACATTCTACCGACAGTCTCTTTTTTTTTTTTATTCATTTTTTTAAAAATATTACATTCAATAAATATGAAGTCCCATTCAACCCCACCGCCCCCACCCCCCACTCCCCGCACAGCAACACTCTCTCCTATCATCATGACACATCCATTGCATTTGGTAAGTACATCTCTGGGCATCGCTGCACCTCATGGTCAATGGTCCACATCATAGCCCACACTCTCCCACGTTCCATCCAGTGGGCCCTGAGGGGATCTACAATGTCCCGTAATTGTCCGTGAAGCCCCACCCAGGACAACTCCAAGTCCCAAAAACGCCTCCACATCTCATCTCTTCCTCCCATTCCCCGACAGTCTCTTCAAAGCTACCTAGGCCTCTTCTATCAAGCATCTCACAATTCCTCCAAAAAATACCCCTTACCCATATATAAAGCTGTTACAACATTTTTGTTTATTGCAAGCAGTTCAACCCCACTCTTTCTGTATCAATTTCTGTCTTACTTTGCATCAAGGCTGCTGATACATACTACCAGAAATGTGATGGTTTTTATAAAGGGGATTTATTTTCAGGAAAAGCCTATAGTTCTGATGCTTTGTCCAAAGCAGAGCACCATCAGTGATACTTTCTCACCAAAGTCAGCTAATGTTGATCCTGGTGTCCTACCATGTAGCAGTTGGGCATGTAGCAGGACTCATCTCCTCATCCTGAGCTACTCTATGGGCCCTTGGGGGCCTCTTTCTTTGCCCCTGTGCTCTGCTGGTTCCAGACTCTGATACCTCTCTCAGCCTATTGGGACTTCTCTGTTTTCCTGGACTCCTCTCTCTCACATGGCAGGATCAATATGTCAGCATCCTTTCTCTCTGTATCTTCCTCTCTCTGTCTCCATTTATACAAAGCCCAGCAAGAGTATGGAAACCTAACCTGTGTCACACCTCACTGATGTTGTCCAATCAAAAGCAATCTACTCAAGCAATCTAAATTGCATCCAATGCAATCAAAGGGTACTAAGCCCACAGATTTAGATTCATTTAAGAGCATAATTTTTTGAGATATTGAAAAAGAACTTCGAACTCTCACAAAGTGGTAAGTAGTTTTCCCTAAATTGATTAGCTAAAACCTAAGATCAGGTTTTTGCTTCTCTAAATATGAAGCTCTTTACACTACAGTGAAAATGCAGCCCCATTTCTTCATAGCAGCATTAGTAAAATTATTATTTAACTATAAAGATCAACCATTTAAGGGTTCCAAAAAGTAATCAACAAATTGTTTCTAATAGATGTTTACTTATACAGCACAAACCAGAGTTATAGAAAGCCTGCACATATACATGCATACCTGTTCTTTCAGTTTCCTGGATGGTAAATCAAATACCATGGAATGAGATGGTTTGAACAACAGAAGTTTGTTGGTTCACAGATTTGAAGCTAGTAGAAGTCTGATATCAAGGCATAAGGAAGGGGGAAACGGACTTTGGCCCAGTGGTTAGGGCGTCCGTCTACCATATGGGAGGTCCGCGGTTCAAACCCCGGTCCTCCTTGACCCGTGTGGAGCTGGCCATGCGCAGTGCTGATGCGCGCAAGGAGTGCCGTGCCACGCAAGGGTGTCCCCCGCGTGGGGGAGCCCCACACGCAAGGAGTGCGCCCGTGAGGAAAGCCGCCCAGCGTGAAAAGAAAGAGCAGCCTGCCCAGGAATGGCGCCGCCCACACTTCCTGTGCCGCTGACGACAACAGAAGCGACAAAGAAACAAGACGCATAGACACCAAGAACAGACAACCAGGCGAGTGGGGGGAATTAAATAAATAAATAAATCTTTAAAAAAAAAAAAAGGCATAAGGAAGGTAATACTCTCTCCCCAAAGACTGGGACATTCTGGGGCTAGCTACTGGTGATCCTTCGTCCTTGGGTGTTCTCTTATGTCATTATGCACATGGTGGCTTCTCCAGCCTTCTTTCTCTTCTGGTTCCATTGATTTCCAGCTCTGGCTTTGCCTGTGGCATCTTTTCTCTCTATAGGACCTTTTCTATAAGTCCTTCATTAATAGGATCAGTACTCATCTTGATTCAGCTTTGCCACACTTTAACTGAAGTAACCTTTTTATAAAGCCCTATGCACAAGGGTTCATACCACAAGAATGGAGTATGTTAAGAACATCTTTATCTAGGGTACAAACCTCCAAGTCACCATACCTCCTAACTCCTAGCCCACATATACCAAAAAGCCTAGAAATAGGAATTATTTTGAGAGGAAATAGGCTATTACTATATTGTTTATTTTCTCTTAACTAGAAATCTTCCCTACTATAGGCCCATATGTAATATGGGTCTGAGACCCAGCTAACACATTTCTCCCTTACCGATTCCCATCATATTCTACTAATAGGACACAATCGAGGGAGATGGGAAGGCAGATTGAGAGAAAAAGGTAATTCCCATTCCCTATTTGTTTGCTGGTCCAAATGCTGATGCCATAGCAATTGCTCTTTGTTTCCACAGCAACACTTGGTTCTAGCATCTAATTTTTGAGGCATTCCCAGAAAAAGGTTCATTGTACCACTTTAAAAGGCACTCCTCCAGGTTCTTAAATACCAGAAGTAGCTAGTCTTCTTGGTTTTGATATCCCCCCAATTTTTCTTTTACTTGACCTAGGGATGATTGTTGCTTTTTGTAATTATCACCGGATTACATATTTCCTTTTTGCCCAATTCAGTGTTACATTAGTATAAGTAATTCCCCATAGTAAATTCTCTCTGTTCGAATATCTTGGATGGTATCTATTTTTCTGACTGGACCCCAATTAATGTAATTATGATAGTTTTGTGATGATTAATTTGTTTCTTTTTAGAATATTTTGATAGCTTTGTATAATTCAGATAGGAAAGATTTACATGGGATACACTTTTTTCTAATGAAAAACAGACACAATTATAAAGCACAATATATCATTCAAAACAAGTTGCAAATAATGAAGGCAAACCCCAGGTTACTACAGCAAGAACTTCTCATCTACTCTACCTGATGTTTTGGATTTGATCTTCTAAAAGGCAAGTCTCCCAGGTGTTTGAGGTTTCCAGCATTGTTCTTTGAAAAGAACCACCATGGGAGAATATGGTTTGTTCAAATAGGAATTTTAAAAGGTTTCTAACTTCTGAAGTTTGCTGTATGAATGATTGTGATGATCGGGTGAACTCAGCACAGATCTGAGACTTGAGACTTGTCATCCCGAGTGTTGGGCAGTGACTGTGTAGCTACAGGCAAGTCACTTACCCTCCTCTGTATCTCAGTATCTTCTCATGCTGCAGGACTTTACCAAATAAAGATTATTTTCCATACCATTATAGACAAAATAGTGACAAAATTACTTGTGGCTATTTCTAAGAAAAAAATGTGTTAGTATATTTAACTTGACTCTGCTTTATTGTCTCTAGAAATTCAGGTTTTAAAAACCCAACCAGGTCTGTTCACCCAGTTCAATCAGCCTTGTGGTTCCATTTCTTGTGTGAATGTCATTTTTACTGCCAGATGTAATTTGCAACCTTTCCATGTGTGTCTTTTTGCATCTTTTTGATTTCTCGTTAAAAAAGTGTTTGCCCTTTTTTGTAGTTATATTATATAGAATGGATTTAGCCTGTAATTTATTCTTCCAAGATATTCAAATTGCTCCTTTTCTCTTCCTTCGTTCCCTCCTTCCCTGACTTCTTTTATTCCTACCTTTCTTTTTCTTTGTTTATAGATAATAATATAGATAATTTGTTTATAGATAATGTACAGTGAATATTAAGTTTACTATTGGTAAGGGCAGATTCCTCTAAGCATTTGCACTTTAAAATTAAATAAATACCACCAATATACTTTTCAAAAATCTGTGGTTTTACAGAATATGAAAGTGTTGTTTTCTTACAACCTTAGCAATACTGGATGTTTTTAGATTGTTTTTAATTTAACCAATCTGATGGATAATGCCTTAACTTAAATGCAGCTGATAATTTTTTAAATGTTTGTCTTAATGTTTCCCTGCTTAATGTACCATCCATATTTTTACTGCTAAAACTCATTAATGAAATAAGAGCCAGAGAATATCTTTTTGTGTGTGTTCTTTATATCTAAGTAGAAATTTTTGGGGATATTCATAAGCTTTATATCCGAATATTTTATAATAGTAATAGTAACGTTTCCAAAGTCAGGAATATTATACCCAAATAATGAAGTATATAAAGGACTAGAATAATAAGAGACAAATTACTTTATTTTGTGTTAAAATATCTACATCATGATATTAGTGAAGATAGATAATTTTTGAAGATAGATCATTTTCTTATACTTAAGATATAAATAAGCAGTGCAATCAACAGGCATTGCAAAGAGATTGAGAAAAAGTTAAATTCAGTATATTAATAATACCATAGCTACAAACTTACATCTTATTATGCATGCATATTTTCCACTCTTTAAAATCATTAAGTGCATTCAGTTAGCCTGAATCAATTAAAACCAGTTAATCCCAAGCATTTAGTTTTCTTTTTGGTAAATACAAATATAAAACAAAATAGACAATGTATGAATATTGTATACAGAATAAACGATTCCATACTACTGGAACTACTAAAACAGAGTCATTTTTTAAATAGATCATGAAGCATCAGTTCAAACTGCTGAGAAGACAAGTTAAATTACCCTGTTATCTGCTGTTATGGTTACTTAGTCATTGATTCATGTACATTTTCTTCTTCATTCAGATGCTTTTATGTCACTTTTTATTAACGTTTTGTAATTCTTTTGAGATTTAGGAAGGAATTTTCAACCAGCAATTGTAAGATAGCACTCTTAGACTTTTAAGAATTTTAAAGAGTGATTAATCATGATACGCGATTTCTCATACAAAAAAAAAATCTTTTCTAGGTAGAACAAAATATATGCACCTTTTGTCTTAGGAATTAAACACAAATGAAACCTCCATTAAATCAACAAATTTTTACAATCAATGTAATTAATATTAGGATGCTAAATATCTGAATTTTCCTTAAAATTAATTTTTTAAATACTTGAGTGAATTCAAATATTAATAGTTTTCTTGCTTGTTTTTAGGACATAACACCTATAATGCAGCTTGGGTGAATATTGATAAAGCATGTGAGCTCTGAACCCATATTGCCTGGATTTGATCAATTCCAAGAATTACTAATTGTGATCTTTTCCTGCCTCAGTATTCCCATCTGTAAAAAAGAGATTATTACAGTATCTGCCTCACTGAATGGTAGTGAGGTTTACAAGCGTTAATGTGTGTAAAGATTTAGTTCATTTCAGTTGATTTTGTGTATGGAGATACAGGTTGTATATAGGTTTTTAGGTGTTTGAGGTTGCCGCTCGCTGGGTGAGGAGTCCGCAGAGGGGCCGCAGGCAAGTAACGACGACGAGGGGAAGAACCCACACGGAGACGAGGCTGATGGCGCAGGTCTGATTTAATGAGGAAGTGCTTGACAATATAAGCCCGAGGGAACGGGGGTGGGGCTAGCATGGGGTGAGAGCGGATTGGTGAGCACGGGCAGAATACCCTTATATGGCCAGGAGATGCAGCTCTGCAGACTAGTGGGTGGAGACGGGGCAGAGGTGGGCCGGCGAGGGGGCGTAGCTGGGGGCAATGTGAGGGCGGAGTCACCCGTACCAGGCGGAGGGCGTAGTCACCCATTCCCGCCACCCCTCCCGGGCAGCTGTGGCACCTTACAGCTGCCCCGGGCTGACCACAGAGGTTAACCATACCTTGGCCTGCTTCCTCTCCTCAGGTGTTATAGCCATTTTTAATAAATAAACTGTTTCAACTCTTCCCTTTTGTTTCTCTCCTCAACTATCGTTCTGATTCCTCACTCCTTTTTCATAAACGCACATTATAATCTCTTGCAGTTACAATTGATCTTTTCCTTTCTTTTTAAATTCTCTCCTCATTTTGAGCTAATAATATTCTTGCTTTTTTATCCCCCCAAATAAAACTGTTAACTGTCCTGTGCTTAATTCCAAAATCTAGTTTATACTTGCCAGTCTGCACGATATCTCTGTGGAATTTGCCTCTATGGTTAGCCTTCAGGCTTTTCAAAAGTTGATCACCCTCAGGGTCAGTGTACAACTTAAAACTCCAGGTGGTTGTCATGGACTGTGTCTGGTAAGGTAGTGAAGAGAGTGAGACAAGATGTGCAGGTAAAGGAGCTTAAACTTTATTCTACAGGTGAAGGCAGTACTTCAAAGGATTTTTACCTCAGGAATGACAGATTTAGATAAATATTTTAGAAGTGTAATTCTCTTTAATTAATCTTCAATTTTGACTAATTTGGACAAATATTTTCAATTTTCCTTGTAATAACTTTTTTTAAAAAGGTAGAAGGGTCCTTGCAGCTTCCCTCGAGCTGCGACCTGCCCCTGTGGGGACCTTGACTCTAGCCCACAGCTGCTGGGCCTCCCAGAGGCTCCTACGCTAACCCTAAAGGCACTGTGTGAAGCTGGGGTCCCTTGGGGAGAGCGGCAAGAGAAAGAGGAGGAGCCTTTCTGCTCATTTTCCCCTCAGCTCCACCACCTTGGGGCATCTGGCTCTTCTCTTCATATGTTCTCTTTCCTTCTTACTCTTGGGTAAATAAACAGCCTGTGAGCACATAGGCAGCCTGAAAGAAATGCTGTTGAAACTGTAAGATTCTGATGTATGGAGTCATCCTAAATAAAGAGAAGGAAACATTAAAGAATAAAAAAAGACTTTTTAGAAATGAATCAATAGTTACATGTGCTCAATTTAATCTGTGAATACTTTAATTTGCGGTCAATTAATAAGTCAGTAGAAGGAGTATACTTTGTGGAAGTTTTCACCTGGGAAGGTGTTCATTATTGATACAAAAATTATGGACTTGGGGCTGGGATGTGTGAAAGGTTTGCATTTGTGTGGTCATTGCTTTGTATTATAACTCACTTTGAGAAAGAACACATTATTTTTAACATGTCAGAAAACATGTCAGGTCCCATTATGCTTTCTGTTCAGTTGAAGCCATGTTTTTACCATGTACCCCTGTCTCTTATTTGTTTTTCTTTATTTATTTTTAAAAATTTATTTTTTATTTATTTCTCTCCCCTTCCTCCACCCTCCCCTCCCAAATTGCCTGCTCTCTATGTCCATTTACTGTGTATTCTTCTGTGACCACTTCTATTCTTATCAGCGGCACCAGGAATCTGTGTTTCTTTTTGTTGCATCATCTTGTTGTGTCAGCTCTCCGTGTCTGCAGCACCATTTTTGGGCAGGCTGTACTTTCTTTCATGCTGGGCGGCTCTCATTACAGGGTGCACTCCTTGCGCATGGGGCTCCCCTACATGGGGGACCCTTTGTGGCACGGCACTCCTTGCATGCATCAGCACTGCACATGGGCCAGCTCCACACAGGTCAAGGAGGCCTGGGGTTTGAAGCATGGACCTCCCATGTGGTAGGTGGACACCCTATCCATTGGGCCAAGTTCACTTCCCTCTTATTTGGTTTATAAACCTCTTTCCCATCCAAGACATTCTACACACTTCTTGCATAGAAAATCTTCCCACTATGCCACTTTTATGATGCCAGTTCCTTTTCCAAAGAGGATTATGTATTTTCTTGCCCATAATACAATCTAATATCAGTCTGGCTTACATAGCCCTTTGGACCCATGATAACTACTTAGATTTATGATCCAAACACTTATTTATATATGCCCTTCAATGCAAAGGAAATGCTCTCTCTAATGTCCCTATAGTTATTACTTTTAGTTATTTGTATTCTGAGCCTTTGGGCATTTCTTTGTTAATATTTCCTTTGTCTCATTTCCTCCAAGTATTCATATCTTACAAAAATCCCAGCTGAAATCTAAACTCCACCAGACCATTGTGATCTCATTTTTCTGTGTCTTCTAAAGATTTTCTTGTTGTCATTAAACAATTTCACATTTATCATTACCACCACCAGTACAACATAGCAGTGTCAGCAGCAGCTATCACAAACATGGACCAAATGACTCCAATGTACAACTGCTTGCATTAGGATTTGGGGGCAGAAAGTGGTTGCAGACTGGTCCCCACCTTTCAGAGATTTATTTCTGTTTTGAAATGTTGAAGTTATACCAACAATATAACAGGAATAATAATAATAGAAACTATTCTAATTATAAAATCAGTGATGCAACATTAAACTGGTTTTCAGCTTTTACCCAAGTCTATTTTTCTGCTTTTGCCCACCATATATGTCCATGTCCTTTAGTAACACACCAAACATCACTGAGTGTGACACACTTTTGATTTTTAAATCTTGGCCTTCATTTTTAACATTCTTTTAGTCAAAATGATCCTTGTTCTTTCTGTCCAATGGGAAGATTTTCATTTTAAAATTTAGTGCCCACTTTTCCTTATTTAAATCTTTTCATACACTTTATAACATCATTCAGCTACTCACTGCCTTCTTTACATTTCCATGGCCTTCAGCCTGTAGTTTAGAAGACAGATATAGGAGTCATAACATTCATGAAAAAATATGAAAAAAGATATGTGTATATATGCAAATATATGAATGTATAGTCTATATATTTATATTTACCTTAGTGTTCATATTTATATTATAACTTGTAGGGGTGAATGGGCTTGATTAATTGATGAATGCATTTAATTGAAGAAAGGAATTCATGTAGGGAAGAATATGTTGAAAAGACAAATGTGAGTCTTTCAATAACCTGAGTTCAATACAACACCTTGAGGTAATTGTATGTGTTTTAGTTTCCTAAACTGCTCAAGTGAATACTATGAAATAGGTCAAGTTAATCAAATGGAAGTTTATTTGCTAAAGGTTTGAAATTGGGAAAAAATGCAAATCACTGTGTCATGAAGGTGCTTCCTTCCTGAAGTCTGTGATGTCCTGGGACTGACTGTTGGAGATCCTTGGTCCTTAACTTTTCCCATGGCAAGGCACATGGCCCCATCTGGTCCCGGCCTTCACCTCCACATTCTGTTGATGCCCAGCTTCTTGCTTCCTATGACTTTCTTTCCTTCTGTCTGAGTTTCATTTCCCTTATAAAGGACTCTGGTAATAGGGTTCAGATCTATCCTGATTGAGGTAGGCTACACTTAATCTGAAGTAACCTCCTTGAAAGGTTCTACTTACAGTAGGTTCAAACCCACAGGAATGGATTGAGAAAAAGAACATGTTTTTCTTGGGCCCATACAGCTACAAACCACCACAGTATGGTTGCTCTTAGTGCCTGTTGGTTTTTAAGTGAATGGGGTTCTAGTTAAATTGCTGCTATTTTAAATGTAAATTTCAAAGAAGAATGGGCCTCACTTATATTATTTATCGCTGTTTTCACAGGAATTAAAATAGTGCTTGGCACATGGCAGGCTATCTGTAATTATTTATTTAAATGAAGGAATGATCCTATTAAGACAATATATGAACCCATAAATATTGTTTTCAGTTCTGAAATCAAAGGATTTCAAATCTGACACATTTGGGAAACCGACTTTGGCCCAGTGGTTAGGGCATCCCTCTACCACATGGGAGGTCCGCGGTTCAAGCCCCGGGCCTCCTTGACCCGTGTGGAGCTGGCCCATGCGCAGTGCTGATGCCCGCAAGGAGTGCCGTGCCACACCGGGGTGTCCCCCGCGTGGACGCGCAAGGAGTGCACCCATAAGGAGAGCCGCCCAGCGCGAAGGAGGGAGCAGCCTGCCGAGGAATGGCGTCGCCCACACTTCCCGTGCAGCTGACGACAACAGAAGCGGACAAAGAAACAAGACGCAGCAAAGAGACACAGAAAACAGACAACGGGGGGAGGGGAGGGGAATTAAATAAATAAAAATAAATCTTTAAAAAAAAAATCTGACACATTTGAAGCCTTTGAGATTCATAAAACAACTAAGGAGGAACAAGAAAGGAAACAACTGCTTCAGTATTTTCTGTAAATTCATGATGTGAGTTTTCTAATTTTAACGTAGGGATTTTAATTCTGTTTTTAATTCTGTGAACTGTTGAGTTAGTTGAGAGATCTAATCCCAATGTTAAAAATAAGTAACAGAGACACTGGAAAGATTACTAATACTACATTTAAGCTTTATTCCAGATTCACTCTTCATAATTGGAAAGAACATGTTTGAAGTCCTATGAATAATTCTGTAGTCAGTCAGTTTGCTAATTTTCCTTCTGTATCAGAAATGATGTCCTTTCATTAATTATTTTGATTTCAAAAATTTGCATTCTTACTTGGTACTTAAAGTGAAATATGGTCCAAATATATTTTAATGTCTAATAAAATATATTTTGTTAATATTTTAGTGTTGTCCAAAATTTGATGTATCTTCCTCAGTGAACTGAAGAAACAATTGCCTATTCTTACTGTTAGATGATGGAAATCCTTAAGGCCTGCATGGAAAGTTTACCCAGTGTTCCTAGGAAGGATGGCCATTATGTACAATACGAAATGGTCTGTGATTAGTAGGAAGCCAAAAGTTCTTTGTGAAACTTTTAAACTCACTATGATGGCTCTGTTTCCCTTCTTTGTAAGAATACTGTAAGCTGAGATTCTGTAAAGAATCTGAAGAAAAATATCTTTATGAGAGAGAATGAAAAGTAAAGAAATTGTAACATTGGTAGCACTTAGTCTTTCTTATTAGAAATTATTTTATTATCCTTTTACCTTATTTACATATTCATAAAATGTCCCATTCACTATCCTTAGGCACACTTTAAACAATTAGTACATCATTCATGAAGTTCTGTCAATGAACACTGTAAAAATTCCTTTCCTCTCCTACCATGTAATTGTGATGGAAATATACAGATCAAAAGCCTGGTACCATTTACCCGTGAGAGGATAAAAAGAAAAGAACAGAGTAATAAATTGCAGGGGAAAACAAGCCTTGGCATTATGCAGTTGATCACAGAGTCATTAAACTTTCCAAGTCCCAGTAGGTGCAAGTTAGTTATGGAGAGATAATTTCCTTACTAAATAGCCAAACTTAGGTATGGTTGTTATAATTCTTACTTTTATATGATCTCAAGCTGCTTGACCATTTGAAATATGTGCTTTTTAAATATGTACTGTGTTGCTGAATCCAAAACTATCTTACTGAGTTTTCTACATTTTTAGAAATGTAAAAATAAAATAAAATAAAATAACTGATTGAGTCTCAAATAGCCAACTTTTAAATCACATTAATTCCTAAATTTTCTTTGTCTCATCAGACTCTTTGGACTCATCAATACCTCTATCATCATATTTTCCGGATGCTATAAATATAAAGTGTATAATTGTTGGATCCTTTAATAAAGAGAAATTTTAAAAATTGAGGAAGAAATCTAAGTTTAGCATGAACTGCTTCAAGAAACTGTGTATCACTAGAGATTAGGTAACATTTTTTCATGCTTATTTGTGGTACTACTTTCTTACAAGTAGTTGGTTAGAAAACATAGAAATATTTTTCCAAAGTACTGAATGCTCTCAGAAAAATAATTAAATTGCATATATAGTGGTCCCTGATTCCTCAATTTTTATTTCATCAGAACATCTCTGTGTCAAAAGATGAATCTACCAAAACTAACCTATCTACTATAAACATGTGTCAAATTTATACACTCTCATAAAAAAAAACACAGTCTACTTAAAAAAAAAACAGAACGTGATTTTTCATAGTTATTTCATCATAAAGTGTTAGCTTTGTTCATTGAGAATAGTATAGTGACTGACATTGCTGAGGAAAAGATAATTCAATTCTAACATGATAATAAATGTTCAAGACCCAAGTGTTGAAAAAATCTAAAATTATATTGAAAAAGAAATTTTCAATAGTGTAAATATTTAATTGGAAATATGGTCAAGGCAAATTACCATCTGTGAGGGGTGCTCTGATCAAGTGAGGGTAGAGATTTTTTTTCCTTCCACTTCTCTATTTCTATGCTTCCACATTTTTTTAAGTGTTAGAGTGAATAGTAGAGATTACCTGCTCCAGAACTCTAATTTTTTACTTTAAAATTTTATTGCCCAGTAAGGAGAAGTGAGTTGCCCCTAATGCTAAGATCATTAAAGAAAAAGTACAGAAGAGTTTCTTAATTCAAGACCAGGAATATCCAGCAACCAAGACTTTGCAGACAACAAATAGTAGGAAATAGTAAAACAACACATCACATCTAGTAAAATGCTTTGTTTATAAACCCTTACTTTCTAGAATCTGTCCTTATAATTAGTTATCATGGGCTCTCCTTATGGCCAAGTTAATCAGCAGCAAAGCCTGTAATATTTTGGTTTCTTAATTTCTTCTATACTTAAAAAGCCCTTTGAAGATGAAAAAAATCTTGTGAAATACTATTAAGACTGTTATGCCTTAATGCATACAGGTTTATATAAAGGCTACAAGTATTATACTTGGTCTATGTGTAGCAACTTCTTCTACTTTATATCCTAAAGCATGGAACAGCTGGCACAAATTGTGCACTAATCTCAGACACCTATTATACAAATCTAAAATTCTAATTGACAATAAATTGGGATTTAATGTGTGATAATAATGCATCTATAAACTTACCTAGAGTGTACATATATAGTTTATGACCAAGTGTTAGTCAGAGTTGTTATAATATTGGGATGTTATAGCTAATTTGCTCCTTTTGTATAGTTATTATATATAATATTGGCAGTCAGTGGTAAATTCCTTTACCTGCATATTCTATAATTTGCACTGAGGGAGGGCAATGGGAAGAATATGGGAGTATGTATTTTTCTGTTGTCTTATTTTACATACTTTTATTTTATTTTTAACAAATCAGTTTTATTGATACATAGTAATAGAGCATACAGTTAATCAAAGTGTACAATCATTGACATTTGGTATAATCACAGTTGTACATTCATCTCTTCAATCATTATTAGAGCATTTTTATTATTTTAATAATAATAATAGTTGAAAGTTACAGTTTTTGGTGTGATGGGTTGAAAAATTAAATGAGGCAGCAGCTTTGATTCAGGGAAATTTTCTGCTTATTCTGATGGAATTTAAAAACGTAATGAAAGTTGATATAATTTCTGTGCAAGTTAAGTAATAACTAGAGTAGTGATGTTTACCTGGAGCAGAGGAAAGGGATACGTTTCTTTAAAAAATAGTGAGGTTTGAGAAAAGAGATACCTTGCCAAGAAGAAGGAAAAAAAAAACTAAATAAATGACATTAATGTTTTACCTGTGTTTAAGTAGAACCACAGAATTTGTTTTGACTATGTAAACCGAAAATATATTGATAGTTGCATGTAACATTTCCATAACAGGGATACTATTGTAAGTATCATCGCCTTACTCTAGTACTATGTGGGAAAGGTAAAACACACAAAGTGATGCAGATTATATGGATCACTTTATCTGTATCATTTTATATGTGTAATAAGGAAGAGTGACACCAGAGATCTATCAAAGAGATATATTATTACTCACAGGGCCTAGAACAGTGAGAAGCAGCAGGCTCAAAGTTTCTCCTGTGGAAATTCCTAGGAGCATAGGCTCAACCAGGCAGGTGGGGAGCAAAAGGTTACAGCAGGCTTGGGGATTAAGCTTTTATAATATGACTTGTGTGGCACTGTCACAGTTGTTCAAGCAAGCATGGGGATTGAGGGAGTTTTATTTGACTTTCCCAGGAGCACCAAACTAGGAAGGAAGGGGGAAGAAGGAGAAACTACTTTGCCTTGTATAAGCATGTGTCAGGAGTGGTCAGTGATGAACCTAAAGGCTGGGTATAAGATGCTGAAGTAGCGTAACAGTGTAAATAGCCCATATTTTATTTTAATTCAGTACACTGAATAATTCACGCCTCCCCCTCCCTAAAAAAAAAGATATTCATGTCCTAATCTCTGGAACCTGAGAATATGTAACCTTAAATTGCAACAGGGACTTTGAGGGTATTATTAAGTTAAGGATTTTGAGATTGAGAGATTATATTGTAATATCTAGGTGCATTCGAGTTGATTATAAGGGTCCTTATAAGAGGGAGTCAGTAGATCTAGAGAAAAAAGAAATGTGATAATGGAACCAGAAGTTAGAGTGACATGCTTTGAAGATGGAGGAAGGGGCCAAGGAATTTTCTTGGTATCTTGAAAAAGACAATAGACTTTCCTTGAAAACTCCAAAAGGAACACATCCCTACGAACACCTTGATTTCAGGTTTTCACCCCCAATACTTTAAGAGAATAAATGTGTATCCTTTTAAGCCACTACATTTGTGGTGTTTATTGCAGTAACAATAGAAAAATAATGCAGTAGAATATTTTTACAAGATAAAAAAGTATTCATATTATTGAAGTCATTTTTTTCTTTTTGTAATTATCTTTTTTTAAAGATACATAGATCACAAAAAATGTTACATTAAAAAATTAGAGGTTCCCTTATACTCCACTCCCCACACCCCCCACTCCTCCCACATCGCCAACTTCTTTCATTAGTGAGGTACATTCATTGCATTTGATGAGTACATTTTGGAGCACTGCTACACAGCATGGATTATAGTTTATGTTGTAGTTTATACTCTCTCCCAGTCCATTCAGTGGGTTATGGCAGGATATATAATGTGCTGCATCTGTCCCTGCAATATCATTCAGGACAACTCCAAGTCCCGAAAATGCCACAATATCACACCTCTTTTTCCCTCTTCCTGCCTTGGCTTTTTTTTTTTTTCCCTATTCTTTATTAAATTGTCTTTTTTTTTAAAAAGATACATAGATCACAAAAAATGTTACATTAAAACATATAAGAGGTTCCCACATAATCCACACCTCACCCCCGACTCCTTCCACATCAACAACCTCTTTCATCATGTGGCACATTTATTGCATTTAGTGAATACATTTTGGAGCACTGCTGCACTGCATGGATTATAGTTTACATTGTAGTTTGTACTCAGTGGGCTATGGCAGGATATATAATGTCCAGCATTGTCCCTGCAGTATCATTTAGGACAACTCCAAGTCCTGAAAATGCCCCCACATCTCATCTCCTCTTCCCTATCCCTACCCTCAGCAACTACCATGGCCACTTTCTATACATCAATGCTATAGTTTCTTCCATTGCTAGTCACAATAGTTCTATAGTAGAATACCAGTAAATTCACTCTAATCCATATTTTATTCCTCCAAGAGGGGCTTAGATCCCACATGGTTGATGAATACAATTCTACTGCTTGGATTTGTGGGCACTCTCGGTTCCCTGGTGTGGTCGTCATTTTTAAGTTCCGCAAATATGTAGAAAACTTGTTAGATATAAATATTATGCAGTGCTGTTTTTAATGAACTAAGAAGAATTTGTTTCAGTCCTAATTTACCCCTAAATTGATTATGCCTGATATTTCTTTATTTTGATCCAGGTCAGAGATTTAATAATCTATAATCCTTTGAAATTAATAAGTGAAATATAATATTTTGTATGTATATAAATATGTATATGCATTTGTAATATACTGCATTTTTAAAAATTAATTTTATTAAACATCTTATTAGATGTGCAAGCAGCAGTTGATGTATTTTTACAATCAGACACACCTGGGTTCAAATCACAACCCCACCACTTACTACTGATTGTACTTAAAATATAGAGGCACTACATTTATTTGCATATTATGCATATGTGTATATATATATAATCTAAGAACTCATATATTTATCTGTTTTCCCAAAGAGTAAGTAGATAAAATAGGGATTGTCCCAGATAGACATACTAGCAGGCACAGGAAGTGGTAAATGATGGACTGAAGGCAAATGAATAAGGAAAAATGATGAATAATAGAATAATTGAAGTGAAAACTCAACAGCAATTTAGGGCTAGTTAGATTATTCTCATTCAGAGAATGGGGAATATTCTGACATTTGCCTCTACTGATCAACAATAGACACTCTCTTTAAAGAGCTGCTAATAATCTTGCCTTTCAGTACATTGGCATGATTTTATCTGATCTTGTTACTTGTTTCACTTCTATATATCTCTGCTAGTTTGCTACATCTCCAAACATGATGCTATAACGTTATTTATATATAACTTTGTCTTTGTACAATGCATTAAAATTATATTGCAACGCTTCATAATTATCACCTGTCCAAATTCTTCCTTGTAGTCACAAGAATTGGTAATTCGAGTTTTATTTTTATTCACAGGATTTATAGTTAGACTTTCACCTTAAAATAGGTTCAAACTTGTAATGAAGTATTTTTTCAAGTTTACTCACTTCAGACTTTTTAAATAAAAGTTAACATAAAAGCAAAATGGCATTGATCAATTTTACCCATTGATTTTGCAAAATCCAGATTCCAATTTGTTTTTTAATGATCATATTACATGCTCACAAGTTCTTATTATGTTGGCTTCTTGATTGATAGGGTCATTTTTTTTTTAAGTTGCTACCTCCCCTCCCACGTGCTTGTTGTCCTTTTTGTTGTTACAGAAGAAGCAAAATGAATGAAGCCACTTCTCACTGTACTCAAGTGCTATAGAATCTTGGGAAGCAGGTAAATAGATCATTCTCTGGAGGAATGATCTAACTTTCTATATCTCTGGATCTAATAATTTTCCAAAACAATTTATTTTATTGTTCCCAGTTTTACAATCACTGAGCAGGACATCTGGAGTTGATGATTTGACAGTCCAAGCGGCGAGACTGTGGCACATATTAGGTGTTCAGTAAATATTTGGAAAGAAATAAGGGAGGGAAAGGGGAGAAGATTGTTGGTAAAACTTCTTTTCCTGGGAGTGGAGGTGTTTCTTAAAGTTCATGAGATAGAGAGGGAGTTGTTTTGAGTATATGTAAAAGAAATGTGCTGGGACAAATGAGGGAGAGATATTCATGTGGTACTGCAAATTTCCGCTGTGTTACTCTATAATGCAGACACTGCATGCTCTCTTGAAAGTGCTCACAAGTTATTTACTAACCATAATTTGTCAAAGTTTGTGAAATATATATTTTTAAATATATCTAAATTAGAGGATTTTCATGGCTACCTTGACTTAAAGAGTGTAAATATACATTTCTGAGTGAAAGAGAAGACTGAAATCACTTAGCATACAGGGAATTGCCTAAAATCCATCTTTCATTTTATCTTTGGTGCAGCGTTTGGAGAGCAGTCACTACCTCTGAACTGTGGTTTGAGGATTATGATTTATTTATCTTGGGGTTTTATTTCCCTGAAGACAATTTTCAATTTTCATCAGTACCAATGTATATATAGGGAGCTGTCACAATTTGAATGATAGTTTTTAGTGTATTATGGTAGATAAAATAATTGAAAACCATTGTTGTAGGTAATACAATTCAGAGTAGACACAGCTGTACCTCACAGAATGCATTGAGTGTATATGACAATAAATAGTTGCCTAATTTTGTTATCAGAGAGTATTATTTACTATTTTGTTAACATCTTTGGAAGAAACAAAGAAATTGAACAAAAGTAATTGTCGTTAAAATAGTTAAAGGGAAAATTAACAAAATACTTTTGTTAAAGTATTCAATCTTTAACAAAACAAACCAGTGTGCAATTAAATACTAAGAGTAACATCTGTAACGTGAGCCTTTCTTTCTTTATTCTATAGTGTGATGCTTAAGTATACAAATGAGACTGCTTCAGTCTACCAATTCCTGGTCAGCTGCTGACCTTGAACAAGTTCCTTAACTTTTCTAGTCCTCATAAGGGGAGTAAAATAGTTCCTCTTTCCTAGGAATGTTGAAAGGATTGAAAGAGTTAATGTGTATATAGTGCTTGGAATAAAAAGTGCCTAGCACATAATGTTTAATATAAATGTACTCTGTTATTAGGTAAGGTAATTATAAATTCCCTTTTATCTATCTCTTTATTCATGCATGTATTCATTCCTTCATTTAGCCAACACTTGTCAAACAATTCTCAAAGCAAAATCTGGACCTAGCTCTTCCTGACAAGACCAGAGATTTTGCTATATCTTCCAAAATAAAATCCTTCATCTTGGCTGTTATAAAGCTAGGAGTATTACGTTTTTCTTTTTGTTATAAATATAAACACAAGCTACTGTTCCAATGAAACAAAAATGTGAATTTTAGGCTATTTGAACTTCTGATGACAAATACAAATATGCTATATTCTCTTGACTTTAGAGATTACTGTGTGATCACTCTAAGAAAATGGTAGTACATGCAATTTGAGATTTCACCATAACTTGGAGATTATGTGATGTTTTTCACTAAAATCAGTCCTGTGGAAAGAGCTGAGGATTTAAATATCTGATAACATTACAAATTTAGAACACAATGTTGTAACTTGGCTCTTTTCTGGAATGTAAAAGGTTGACTTGCTGAAATCATTAATCTTGTATTTTCTCTAGTTACAGGCTGTACTGTTGCTCCTAGGAATGATACTATTTAAAGTTATTGTGATAGGGAGCTTTATGAGAGCAGATGATAAACACCACTTAGTTTCTCTGGTTATTCAGCAGCCATAAAGTTTAATTTTTGTTTCTTTTGGCACAACTTCAGATTTTAAAGGATCTTGGCAGATAGCCTCAGAGAGAATGTACTTCGAGAAAGAAGATGCAATGGTCTTGAATTTGAATGGCATAATAGAAATCTAAACTGGTTCTTTAAACAATCTTTGGTGGAAACTTCCTATTTATGTATCTCTATAAGCTTAAGACCAATTGGAAGTGAGCAAAGAAAAAAAGGGTTGTATGTATATATATATATATATAATGTATTACATTCCTAAAAATATTAGATTGGATTAACTTTACATTGTTGAAAATCTTGAAGTCATTAAGAATTGAACAGAAAATTTTGTTTTCTTGCTTTATTACTGCTAGTGACTTATTCTGTGCTTAACAAGAACTGATATATTGTGGATCTTTAGGGGGAGATTGATAATTCCTTATGTAGAAGAGAGAAGCATGATTTATAAGAGTATATTTATTGACCTAAACATCATTTATTCACCTGTAAAACTAATGGTTACACTTCATAATTGAGGTTTAATATTGATAAACACTACTGAAAATTACATAGTAAATTATATTCCCTTGCACATAGTGCAAATGTATTATACTGTGTTGATTTAAGTTTTCCAAATGTGCCACATTATTTACCAACTAAGCTCATTTTTACTTAAAAGGTAATTGTAATTTTTAAAAAATTCTGTTTCTCACAAAATGTGTACTGTTATTAAGATTCAATAATAATTGACACTAAGACAACACTGTATATTAAAAAATATTATAGGATAATAAGTAATAAATGGATAATTTTTCTATAATAATTTATTTGGTGTAGTGTTAATGTTTATTATCCAAACAGGTATATTGTCATTTTATACCTTTTTATATTTAATATTTGTTTTTACAACTTGCATGATTGTTTTGAAGAATGGTGACCATAAAGCCAATAATGTAGTCCTCTATATTTATTATTGCCCTTTTCATTATCACTTTAGTATCATTGTGACTATGACTCCAAAACAATATATGAAACATATAGTTTAATACTAATAAGTTTTATGGAGACAAAAATTCCTTCACAATTAAGTTAGTTTTATGTCCCACTGAAAACAATTTTCAATATTTTATGATATTCAAGTGTTTGAAAAAGCAAATGATATTTAATGGAACATTTTAATTCATAGGTTCTTTTTATTAAAAGAATATCATCAAAACAACTGACATTTGGAGCTAGGTTTTTGTAATGGTCTTTTCGAAACTTCACTGAGATCATATATCAAAAGATCCAATTGCAGGCTTTTAAGATGGAGAGATAGTAGGTTTTCTCTGAATGAGCTGATTGAATTTTCATTTTGAGAAAGCAAATTTTAAATGACTTCTTTCTCTACAAGAGACCATGAGTACCTGGTATGTTGAGAATGCACTGTGGTTATTTTTCTCTGCCCAGTGGTATCAAATCGCAATGTAATAATAAATATATATATATGTATATACATCTACAAATATAAATGTATAATGCATGTGTGCATATTATTATAAAATACCTGCCTCACTTTTCCATTTTAACAATTTTAAATACGTTTATGAGTCAGCAAATTCAGTTCACATTTAATTAGGAATTCCGGTTATTCATTTTTTTACCTTCAAATGTAGAATATGTACTCTAAATTAAGTATAGCAGGGTAATCATTATATTTAGTTTTAGTAAATCAGCTGTATACAAAGTACACATGACTCAATATATATGTGTGCACAATAAATGAGGATTTATCTCTATCTACATTTCTTTAAATTGCAGGGATCATCAGTCATATATAACATGCATATGTACTCAGATACTAAATTTTGCCTAAACCTCAGCTAAATATATGAGGCAATTGTTCACAAATTATTCTTCACAGAACATATTTAACAGTAACATTAGCTGTTACTGATGTAGTGCCTCATATTTGCAGATATTGTACTAACCACTTTACATATTTTAGCTCATTTGCTCTACAGGCACAGTATGACTGATTGTATTTTGGTATTTTGGAGAGAGCTCTAAGTACATTTATGATTTCCCTGCCTAATGATGAAAACAGAAATAGCATAAAATGACCATCTATGGGGAAATTACTATCCAACAGATGGTGCCAATGTGAAATTAGAGTCAAACAAATTTTTAAATAACTTTAGTTTAAAAGCAAAACAACCAACCATTAAAAGATTTTCCCGTATGAATTAAGCTCAATAAGTAGATGTTTTCAACGTAGACATTCTTAGCCATTACTTTTACAATTGCTGACATGTCAATTCAATCCATTTCTGTTAGTTCTTGGCACTCAGAACAGACCTGAATTTCTGAAGGAAACCACACAATTAAGGCATTGTCCTGCCCTTACCAAGCATACGACCATATAAATAAAATGAAATCAATTATAGTTTTTGTTTGTTGCCTTGGAGTGAAAGTATTTCAAAAGATGGATCTAAAGTCATATTTCAAAACAAAGTTTGAATAATAGTGTAAGGTCAGAATATATTTTAAATAATTATTTTTTAAAAAATATGTACATTGTGCGAATAGTGAAATTAAAACTAAGAATTTTCCCACACCAAATAAACTGAAGAACCGTTTATAGGAAAACCAAATACTTGCTCATGATACTTGCTCATGATATGATAATAGAGGAGGATATATTTTCTGTTTGTCACAGTGAGTAGCTTAGATGTGTTGTATGCTAGGCTACCCAATATTGATGACACTACTTTCTCTTTTATTTTACCTTCTTGCAGTTTCTCATGAGTTTATTTAAGCATTCACCATTTATTTTCATGAATTTTATTTTTTCATTAAGAACCTTTCATAACTTGCTTTACACTCAAAACATTAATTTATATTCTAACTTCAAAATATGGTGTTACATAAGGGCAAAAATATCAAGTTCTTAAGAAGAGAATATAGTCATCAATTTTTATATTTATTTCAGTCTACATAAGTTGCAAAGAAATAGTTACTCTCATAGAATTTTTATTAAAGCCTCTAAAATTTTGGATTAAAGCCAGCTTATAAAAATAAATTCAAAAAAATATTTTTCCAAAATTAAGACTTTCAGTGTTGTGTTTTTTTACACTTGTCTAACTCACATTTTGATCTATAGTTTGGAGGAGGCATTGACTACATTATAATTTTATTTCTGGTTTTCAGATATGTAAAATTCATACATTGATTTAAATTGTTACATGAGCATATACAGAGATACATTTATGAAAATGGATGATATATGCACTATGCTTATTTCAATGTTATTTCATTTCAGAAAACAAAAGCTAAAGATAAATCAAGAGGGTTTAGTTTTTTGCATTTTTCTATAGTGCAGCATCTCTGGAATTTCTATAGCTAAATCTCAGTTTAATAGGTAATTCAGAGCTTATCTTCCTACATTTTCCATTCTAATTTTTCACCTTCTCTTGCATGAATTTAAGAGAAGACAGGGCTTTGCAGTGAGTCATCAAAGAGACACTAGCTACTTTGGCTTTGATTTCAAGGTCTATTCTTTACTCAGGAATACACTTAAACTTAAAATGCACGTAAGTTTTCGTAATTATTCAAACTGTTTATATATAAATTATTTTAGGTGCATAAATATATGTATTGAAATTGTATGTTTATGCTTTAAAAAATGTTTAAGTATATAATCTCACTTCGTACGAAGATTGAGTGGCAGAATATTCACTAAATATAATTTTATTTCCAGTACTATATTTATTCTGAGCCTCATAATAGATATCTCTAGATTAGATTTTCTTTAAAATTATCCAATAACATTTTTTTAAAATATTGTCTTATTCAAGCATGAGATTCAGTAAGTTATATCTATATTGTTCAGTACCACGGCCAAGAGGCATGTGTCTGCATTTGAGAACATGACTTGTACTGTAGGTTGGTGTCACAACCCAGCATCTGAAAGACATGGTTTTGGGCCATGGCAAGACCCAAGGACACACTTGGCACATAATCAGACATGAGCTTTATTTGTTGGGACTTATGGACAGGAGAAGGTCTTTGTCAGTGGCAGGCTGAAGAACAAAAGTAGCACTCCACAAGAATGAGGGAAAATGAGGGGCAGTGTATAGGGTCCTCGAACAAAGAAATTTCATAACAGAGTTACATAAATGGGGCCTGCTAATGTTATTTTAGGAAGGAATTGTATAGCTTGGAAAAAATAATAGTCTAGGATACCATTTGCACATTGTTCTCCTATGAGGAGGTTTTTTACATGTCAACTCGGTCCTGGGGCATGCAGATGGCTGTGCACTGTAGGCTGAGTTTCTCTTAAGAAGGAGAAGCCAAGGCCAGAGATCACTGGTCCCCGACAGTCCATCACCACACAGCACTCTGTGTTGCCCATAAGACACATTTCATCCACATCTCACAACAACAGTACAGCATAGAGCAGAATACTAAGAGTCTACCACCAAAAGTTAATGGACTTACAAAGACTCTAATTAAACTAATTAACATTATGAGAGTGATCAGGAATATTTACACAACATTGAACATTATTCAATGAGAAAGTTTTTTTCCAGACTTGCTGATGGGTCATATTCTGCCATGCCTACATGGTGTCCCACTCTTTCCAGTTTGCAGTAGTTACAATTCAAGGTAGATTGTGCTGGCCTAACAATATGCAAGCAACATTGTTTTGTACATGACCAAGTACTAGGTAGGGGAATGCTATAAGAAGTCTTCCAATACCATACATTTCCCCCTTCTAAATTCTATAGTTTTCTGTGGTGACATAAAAAACTAGTTTAGGCATAAGGAGAGTCCACATAGACACACATAGGGCCTTAGCTGATTGGGTCCTGATTGGTTGCCTTTCTACCTTCACCTGTCAGCTTTCAAGGAACCAATGGGGCACCTTTCTGTTTGGAGTTAAGCAGGACTTCTCTTGAGCCTGGGACTTTCAAACTGGACCTCATGACTAGGGCCTTTGGTGGGCTTTATTCTGTCTAGCCATGTTCCCTGTTTCCAAACCTGCCTCAACTTTCCCCTCAGAAACTTTACACTATTCTTATGGGGGAACTGAAGGATGGTGGTCATTCTTGTGTAATTGCTTCCTGCTGGTTAAGGACAGTAGTTTCTGCCTAACAGGGTGTGAAACTCTCTGCTATTCTATTGAAGTTGATTCTGGAAGAAATAAACTTAGAAAATGATTTAAGTTTACTAAGAATTTTAGAATGTTCAATATGCTTTTGCATATGATCTAGAATAGAAGAGTTATTATTATGTTCATCAGGTATCTAGGTCCAGCACTTAATTCTAATTAATGCACAAGTTCCTCTTTGAGCTGCAGCTAATAGATTTAAACTCCAGGTTTGTGATACCATATGTACTCTTTCTCCATGGTAGCAGGCCATAATGCCAGTTATGTTTGTACCACATTACTCTGGTAATTACTCTGGTAATTATAGCTCAACTTGATATGCAGCCAGCATGCTGCAGCACCATTGGCCATTGATGGGAACCTCCAGTGTTCCACTGGCGTGGTATACAGCACCCTTTGACACTATGGAACAGAGCCAGTCTGGAGGCAAAATCTAGTCATACCAAGCCTTTGCTGGCTGTCTAAGGAGTCCAAAATAGCAAAATAGTTTCCATCCACATCAGGAGCCATGTTCAGAGATGTGGTAGATACTTTTATTGTTTTAGAAGTCTTAGTGACTGACCTATCCAATAACTCAAATGGAGAGGCACCATGCAGGATACTGAGGCCTGGTTTGAATACACAAGAGCTTGGCAATACTGAAGTCTATCTCTTTAAATTTTTATATACTTTTTTAAACATTTCCAGTGCAGTTTATAACATATCAGATGAACTTAACTATTTTTAGTGCTTTACTTTTTACTTTTACATATTTACCATGATTACATTAATTAACAAGTATCTTACTTTAGGAAAAACTACTTTCTTCGTTATCTTCTGAAGACCCAAAATTCACAATGGAATCAAGTTTATCTTCCCCTACCACCACCTTATTATGCAGATTGAAGTGGTGTCTGACAGGTTTTTATGTTATGAAGTTACTTTTACCTTTAAATAAACCTATTAAATTATCCCAGTACCAAGCTGTATTAGTCAGGATTCTCTAAGGAATCAGAATCACAAGCAATATCTGTCAATAGTATGTGATTTTATAAGTCTTTCATGCAGCCATGGGGATGCACAAGTCCAGGTTCCACAGACAGGTTGCAGCAAGGGGCTACAATGAAAGTCCAGTGAAGGTTCTTGATAAGTTCTGAGAGATGTTGGCTGTCCTAAGACCAGCTGGAAAATTCTCTCTCAATGCTGGAATGACTTCCTGATTTAAGGAATTCAACTGATTGGGTTAAGCATCACTCATTGCTGACTGCAATCTCCCTGACTGATGTAATTGTAATCTGCTATCTATGATTTACCACTGCAGTAAAGTCAATGCAGACTAAGGTCCATATAAGCCCTTGTATTACAGTTAGCCCAGTGCTTGCTTGTCCAAACAACTGGGCACAATTGCCTGGCTGAGTTGACACAATAGCCTAACCATCACAGTCCACCCCTTGTCAACTTGGCAACCATACACATTACCTTAAACCATATGTAGTCTCTAAGTAAAAACAGTAACAGACATGCATACATATATGTATTTCTGCCTAACAATGTCCAACTCTCCTGCATTAATTCAATACAGAATAGGGTGCAAGTTCTTGAGTAATATTCACTCTCAAACTTGACATCCTCAAATATTTTGACATGAAAGTGATACAACTTGTTATATGATAAGGGAAAATGTGGGGAAGAAGACAAAGTAATTCATTTTGTGTATATATACAATCATCATCATAATGAAATAAGGAAGAAAGATTATCTATGAAATTTACTTTTAACCATTTAAGACTTGTTTTATGTCCTCAATCTGATCTGGGAAAAGTAGTTATTTTACTTTAATTTTCTTCCTGAATTTCATTAAGCACAAACTTACAATTTTTATCATTTTAAAGATGTACTACATATAATGTCAGTTTGTTTTATTAGTATCCTATAAACCTAGGGAGATTGCACCTAAGCCAAATAAAATTGGAACAGTTATGGTTTATGAAAGAAATGTTCTTTTTCCCCCTTTATAGGAGGCTAAAACTTCCTTTTTCTTTCATAAAATTTTAAGATTGTGAAGAACCTTAAAAGCATACTGCCTGCCAAGTTCTGGAATATATTATAATTGTTAAATTTGTTTTAATCATAATTTAGAAGAGATCTTCCCATAGCCTTAAAGGACTTTTTTTTTTTTTTTTTTTTTACTTACTGAAATTTGGTAACTGGATTAATTGCTCTCATTTTAAGGCTGTTAAAAGACTTAAATTGGGGGATTATAATACAAACTATGATTCTTGATTACCCAGCCTGCATTTTCTATTTTGTCACATCTTGCTCTTTTCCCATTCTTCCTCTTTTTCCGCATCTGAGAGGTCTGTAGGATCCCATGTGTTAGGTACCCACCCAGGGGTTGTTAATATTCTCCCAACCTGGACTCAAGGCAGCCTATGTCCCCTAGCCTGAATATATCAGCAAGCCAGGGTTTCTAACTGATCATTAACTCGGCGCAGGCAATTATTTAAAGAATTTTTCATTTCTATCTATGTCAGGCACATATCTTTTTCTAATTTTAAATTTTCTAAGTGGCACACAGAGGCCTTTGACACTTGTTCTGCCTTAGTAGCCACCCCCAACACAGGCCATGTTATAGCCGCTGCTATCTGGCAGTCTCCCATTTTCTTACTTAAATGCAGCTGCTTTGCTACCTGCTGTAGCACTGCCAATATACCTGCCAGAGTTTTTTGGGTGACCCTGTACTTTCTCAGCAGTGTTCACTTGTCCTAGGGCAGCCACCCTTCTCCACAGGAACATTATAGGCCAACCTAGAATTTCCCCCATGGAGTCTCTTTTCCCTGAGCTCATGCCTGCTACTGCTGGTGGTCCTTCAGTCTCCTGGCTGGTGGCTCACCAACTGTTGCAACCCAACTCCTGAAGGACATGGGTTGGGGCAGTGACAAGACCAAAGGACATACTCAGCACATATCAGACATGAACTTTATTTATTGGAAAACACAGACAGGAGTTTTAAGATCAGCAAGTGTGAGTCCTCCAACTTCATTTCCCTTTTTCAAAACGGCTTTAGCTATTTGGGACCCCTTACATTTCCATATAAATTTGATAACTGTCTTTTCTGTTTCAGAAAAGAAAATTGTAATGTTGATACTGATTGCATTGAAGCTATAAATTGGTTTAGATAGGATTGGCATATTAATGATACTCAGTCTTCTAATCTATGAAAATGGAATGCCCTTACATTTATTTACGTCTTCTTTGATTTCTTTTTAACAATGTTTTATAGTTTTATATTTCCAAGTCCTTTAGATCCTAGATATTTGCTGCTTTTTGTTGTTAATGTAAAAGGAATATTCTTCTTGATTTCTTCTTCTAATTGTTCATTGCTTGTATATATAAACACTACTGATGTGGGAGTGTTGATCTTGTACCCTGCAAGTTTTCTGAAATCATTTATTGGCTCTAGTAGTTTTGTTGTAAATTTTTCAGTATTTTCTGCATATAGGGTAATATCATCGGCAAATAGGAAACATTTCACTTCTTCCTTTCCAATTTGCATGCCTTTTATTGCTTTTTCTTGCCCACTTGGTCTGGTGAGGACTTACAACTGTTCTGAAAAACAGTGGTGACAATACATCCTTTCCTTGTTTTTGATCTTACAGGGAAAGCTTTCATTCTTCCACGCTTCACCATTGTGTCCTGTTCATATATGCCTGTTATCATGTTGCAGAAGTTTTCTTCTGTTTCTAGTGTTCTAAGTGAGTTTATTAAGATGGGATGTTGGATTTCATCAAATGTTTTTTTCTGCATCATTTAAATGATCATGTGCTTCTTTTTCCCCTCATTGTGTTAATATGGTGTAGTACATTAATTGATATTCTTATGTTAAACCAACCTTGCATACCAGGGATAAATCCCACTTGATTAATGGTGTATAAGATAATTTTTATGACCCTTTCTTTCACCAGAGAGCTAGCCAGGGGTTTGACCCCTATGACAGCCTACCATGAGAGTTGGAAAGTGGTGCTGATAGCAGCCACTCAGGAGAATGTACTTGTCTTTAATCATAGTTTTTTAACCTTTTCCTCTTGCTCCTCCTTGGATTCATTAAAGGGTTCTTCTGGCCTCTGGTGTCTTATAGTTGTTTTGGTAGAGGGACTGGTTCCTGGAACACTCTACACTGTCGTCTTCCCACAATGCTTATATACTTTATTGTTGCCTTATAAACAATAATTGTGGGCGGGAACTGATGAATGGTAAATATTCCATTTGACACAATCAGTGTTCATGTTTTATACAAGTTCCATTTTAAAAAACGGAGCAGACATGGTGGACTATTATGTGGCAATTTTATTAACACTCAAGGAAGTTTACTTATAACTGTTACTTAATGTTGTGCTGTGAAATTTTCCAGAGGTAAATATAAAAAAATATCATCTGAAAAGATACCTTGCCTTTTTTTCTTGTCCAGAGTTTAGAAAAATGCTAATTTCAGAAATGGGGAAATGAGTTATTGAGACTTATTGTAGGTATATTTTAATAAGGTTAGTTTGTAATATAAATATATTTCTGAACTCTTCCTAGACAAATGTCTACATTTTTACAACTGATACCATTACATATAGGGTTTATTTGGCACCCACTCTTTTACTGACACTGAATATATATAATCAGATTTCAATCTCACAGGAAGGTGATGAGTTTGGTATTATTGTACTCACTTTTAAAAAGTATATTCAGTGTGGTTAAGTAACTTACAAAAGGTCACACTTCTAGAAAATGTCTGGCAGTCTAAGTATTTGAAGCCAGTTTGCCTGACTTCAAGCTATGTATGCTATGGCATACCATACCATTTACTGAGACCATGCATGATACTAATTTCCTGTATACTAGATTGAAATTTTAGGATGATCTATTGGTTTATGTAACTAATGAAAAGTTTTATCATTGTTTGTACCATTGAGATGTTAGAGCTTTCTATATTATGTCATTCATCTAATGTTAAACAGACATGAATTAAGAATTCCGAAGCCATTATACATGTGTACTGGAATTAACCATATCAAGTAAATGGATGTCTGTTGGTAGATAGGAGCCAGTTTTCTCACTTTTGGAGTGGGAAGTTAAATATAAGTAAGGTGAGGAAGCTAGAGTGATCCATATAGTAGTTGATTAGAATTGGAGACCTCAATATGAACTCATGTTCAGCTTCATATAGATATAGGTGTTTACATATATAAATATTCATAGATAGGTGTAGATACATGGGTTAGTATACACACATTTGTTTCTGTGCACTTTCAGCTGAGAGAGTCTGGAATCAGCAACATCACAAGAGCACACGTAGCACCCAGATCTTGGTTTCTAATACCATTTTCCAATAAAAGTAGCCATGTGTCGTTGGAGAAATGACTTTTCTAGGACTGAGGCTATATATGTGCAAGATGAGCCAGAAACATATTGTCTTGTGGTGCAAGAAAGAAAGAAAATGCTAAAGAAAAAAAATCCACAATGAACAGGCATAGGGATTAACCAAAAAAGTTCACGAAGATCAAAGCTAGAAAAATCTGAGCAACAAAAGAGAGTAGTATTGAATAATAAATAAAAATATTTAAAAATAAATGAGCCATACTGAAATAATTGATTAATTGTGATGGACAAATGTCTTGTGCAGATGAATTCCAAATATTAATAGTTTATGTGGATACATCGCCTTCAAGAAGGTGGATCATACATCCCCACTACGTAAGTGTGGGCTGCGAAGTGACTTCCTTCCAAAATACAATGTGGAAAGGAAGAAAAGGAGTAGCTTTAGAGAGGAGTAGAGAAGCCTCAGCCAGGTGTCTGAGGTTAACATCAACATTGAGAAGTTACATGAATTGCATTTATTCTTTTTTTTTATTTTTTTATTAAATCTTTTTTTTAAAGATACATAGATCACAAAAATGTTACATTAGGGAAATGGACTTGACCCAGTGGATAGGGCATCTGCCTACCACATGCGAGGTCCGCGGTTCTAACCCTGGGCCTCCTTTACCCGTGTGGAGCTGGCCCATGCGCAGTGCTGATGCGCGCAAGGAGTGCCGCGACATGCGGGGGTGTCCCCCACATGGGGGAACCCCACGTGCAAGGAGTGCACCCCCGTAGGGAGAGTTGGCCAGCACGAAAGAAATTTCAGCCTGCCCAGGAATGGCGCCACATGCACGGAGAGCTGATGCATCAAGATGACGAAACAAGAAGGAGACACAGATTCCCGTGCCGCTGACAACAACAGAAGCGGACAAGGAGTGCACTGCGGATGGACACAGAGAACAGACAAAAGGGGGTTGGGGGAGGGGAGAGAAATAGATAAAATAAATCTTAAAAAAAATACATTAAAAAATGTATGAGGTTCCCACATACCCCACCCCTCAACCCCCCACTCCTCCCATATCAACAACCCCTTTCATCATTGTGGCACATTCATTGCATTTGGTGAATACATTTTGGAGCACTGCTGTACCACATGGATTATAGTTTACATTGTAGTTTACACTTTCCCCCAGTACATTCAGTGGATTATGGCAGGATATATAATGTCCAGCATCTGTCCCTGCAATTTATTCTTGATATGATATGATATGATGGTAATGACACTTTATTTCTGTGGTCTTCCTTCTAAAAACTCATAACTCCAGTCTAATCATACAAAATACATTTAAAAAATCCCAGTTGCAAGGCATTTTGCAAGTAACCTTACCAGTACTCCTCAGAACTGGGAAGGCCATCAAAAACATGGAAAGTCTGAGAAACTCATATAGGAGAAGTGATGACTGTATTAGTCACCCAAAGTGGTGCTAATGCAAAATACCAGAAATTTGTTGGTTTTTATAAAAGGTATTTATTTGGGGTAGGAGCTTACAGATACCAGGCCATAAAGCATAAGTTACTTCCCTGACCGAAGTCTCTTTGGAACAAGATGGCTGCCAACATCTGTGAGGGTTCAGGCTTCCTGAGTTCCTTTGTTCCTGGGGCTTGCTTTCCTCTGGATGCAAGGTTCCTTTCTTCCTGGAGCTGGCTTCTCTTTCTTCTGCCTGCTGACTTCCCAGGGCTCCAGCGTAAGTCTTCAGCATCAAACTCCAACATAAGAAACCCTTAACTCTGTTCTTTGCCATGCCTTTTTTCTGTGAGTTCACACCTACCAAGGGGTAGGGACTCAACACCCTAATCATAACTCAATCATGCCCAGGTACAGATCAGATTACAAACATAATCCCATATCTATTTTTGGAATTCATAACCATATCAACTGCTACAATGACTAAATGTAATGTGGTATGCTGGGTGGAACCCTGGAACAGAAAATGAAAATTGAATAAAAATTAAGGATGTCTGAATAAATTATGGACTTTAGTTAATAAGAATGTATCAGTATTCACTTATTAATTGTGAAAAATATATCATACAAGCATAAGAAGATGTTAATAATAGAGAAGATTATGTGTGGGGTATGTGGAAAATCTCTGTACTATCTTTGCAATGTTCAATAAACATAAAACCATTCTAAATTGAAAATTTTATTTAAAAAAATCAAACAATAATTGGTTCATATTGGGAACTGTTAATACCCTGAAAGATCAGTACCTTGCTTGCCAAGTGGACACACAAAGATCAGTGCCAATGCAGAATAATTCAGAATATTTCCACATATACAAAAGTTAAAATTCAGAATTAATGTGGATTACTTTATTCTCATCACAACTTGATTTCTTTCACATTTTTTTTCTTACAAAGGAAAACAAATAACTTTTTTATTTGATAAGAGCCAAAAAAATTTATGAGGTAGTTTTAGAAATTAGCATTTTCATTTTGTACCAGGCTTACTTAATAGAAACTTGAGTAGACAGAGAATAAGAGAATGAGACCTGTTAGGCAGGCAAATAAGATGAATTAAACATTTCCCTTGATTCTGGCAAATCTGGTTACAGCCATTTTAATGGGCTTCGTACCTGTAACATATTTCATGTTAGTGGAAGACTGCAACTACTCAAAATTTGTGCATCATCATTATTTTCATGGGAGCTGTCAGTGTCACTACTTTCACCACATTTACTCAGGTGATGCAAAAATTTTCTTATCATAGAAGAAATTATCCCTGAACTCTCCTAAGCTCAGGGATCTTTTTTTCCCCCTCTGACCCATTATATTAAAAAATAACCTGCCTCACATGTACAAGATCCCGAGTTCAATCCCCAGGACCTCCAATAAATAAATAAATAAATAAATAAAGAAGCAAAAGATATAAGTAAGCAATTCCTAGTAAAGGAAATGCAAATTGTTGATGAACACATGAAAAGATGCTCAAACTCAGAAAGTCATAGCACTGCACAACAGGTAAATATTGAGATGCTATTGAGATTTTTTATTTTGTTTTGCTTTTTAAAGTACTTCTTAGCCTTTGACAAAACTGAATTTGGAAAATAAAGTCATTTGTTAAACAAATAGACCAGTCTTGGGTATCTAAATAATTTATGTTTAAATATGATGGATACAAATAAGTAGCACAGCATTCTGCTTCAGATAGTCATGTCTGAAATGACATTTCATAGCTTCACTTTGAAAAAATTGATTTTGTTGAAAGAACTGATTAAGTTTTAAAATAAAGCAGAAATCTCCAAATAATCTTATCTTAATGTATAATGAGATAAATAAATATCAGAAATGGGAAAAATGATTGTCATTCACGATAACTTATAAATATATACACTGCTAAACAAATTACATTGAAAAATATCAAGTCTACTGAAAAATACTGGCAGCTAAAGTTATCTTCCTGGCTTCCTATAAAGATCAAAAGAGTCCTTTATCTTTAATCCTCTGTTAGTGTTTCATCTTCAGGAAATTTGTTATTTGCCACAAACACTCTGATGGCCTTGCCATGTTTATTGGATGTTCTTTCCACAATGCCGAAATCCGTATGACTCTTCTCTCACTGAAAAACCAGTAGGGACTTTGAATCTATGCCAGAATGGAATAGTGAGAACTGTTAATTACAATTTTCATGGAACAAAATAAACTTAAATTTTACAGTTGTTTTTAAATTAATTTGGCTCTATATGTACCCTAGTTTTCTGTAATATTCCAAAAATATTTATGGACCTAGACATATTTTAGAAAACAAGAAATAAGACAAACCTGAAAATATGCATTCTCTGTAACTAAAGATCACCAAGTCCTGATATTAAGGAATAAAAATAATACATTTTAGCACCATGACATTATAACCCCATTATGCATACATAAAACACTGAACAGTAAACGTATTGCTAATATAGATTATATGTTTCTCTATTGATACTAATTTCATGGACAAAATTACTCCATTTGCATTTTACAGTTGAATATATTGTCATTAAAGAAAAAACTAAAAAAATAAAGATTTTGTATATCCTACCTCGAAGGGTTTTTTGCATATTTTTGGAAACCTGCTCTGCCCCAGGCATTATTCTTGATCTTAGGGATTCAACAATGAACAAAATAAGCAATACCTCTGCCTTCAAAAATCTCACATCCTGGTCGGAGGACTAGAATAAAAAGCAAGTATATAATTAAGATGCATATCTTCTCATATGGTTCTACATGCAAAAATTAAGGAGAAAAATAAAACACTGAAGGGGCAAATGGAATGGCAATGTAAGAAAAGATGAGGGACAGCAGGCTACTAGAGCAAGTAGAGTAGTAAGGCAGGACCTTAAAATGAAACTTGAAGGAAGTGAGGAAGAGAGCCAAAATGGAATTTGAGGTAAGAGTCCTGAACCATGGAAAGTCAAATACAACAGTCTTTAGGCAGGAGAATGTTCGTAGTGCCCTCAAATCTGAAAGCCTAGAGAAGAGCTGGTGGAGAAGCAAAAATTAAGGCAGATGAGATGCAAGTGCCCATAAGGCACTGGAGGATTTTCAGCAGAGGAGTGACCTGTCTTAGCTTATGTTTAAAATAATCAGCCTCTCCCCAACCCCACCTTCACACTATAACGTTCTAAACTTTGTCTTTGGTGTCTCATGTTCAAAGTGTTCTCTCTGATTCGATTACATTTGCTACAGAGTAGATAAAAATAATTAAAGATGACTTAAATGACGGTGTGTTATTTTGTCAGATAAATGTTGGAAATCAAAATGGTCGGAAATTATTTGTTTTTAAATTTCACTGGATATTTATTACTATGCAGGTATGCCTCTTGTTATATATTACTCACTATGGTTGACCTTTTTTTCTATCTTAGACAAATAACTATTTATTACCCAATGATGGTCTATTCTATGTCTCTTATAAAAGCTAAAAGTTTCAAAAATAAAGGTCATCTACAACAGGAAAAAATGTTAGTCAATATATCGTTATGACTTCAAAACCAGAGTCTATAAAAGAGCTAACAGATTGATAAAAACTGAAAAATTGAGTCAAATATCTAAAAGTTTAGCATATTCAAATAAGAGCTAGGTATTCAGACATAATGTACAATATTTTTTTTCAATTTTTATCATAAAAATTGTCATTTCATTGATACTAATGGAGATATCAATGAACACCATAACTGATTGTGACTTCCCATTAAATATTTGGGGAAATGGTAATGAGGAAAGATGATTTTTCTACTTGACTTCAAGATATACCACACACTTAATAATAGATTGAAAGAAAACTCTCCACTATATTAATGTGTGGATTTATTGATGATTATAAGATCCAACTTATTTTAAAATAATAAATTATAAAAATAGCCTTAATATTATGGAAATGTGATAATATAGACACTACTCATGTACCTATTAGCATAATGGCTTATATTGTACAGTGTCCATAAAGTTTAGAAACATTGAAAATCCATTTAGTCATCAAGAACATTTTCAATCAAAAAGAAGTAAGATTATTTAAGTTTCTAAAACTTAAGGGGAAAATGTCGATTTCAGATTCTCTGTTAGGAAGGTTTCATTATGAGAAAATTATGGGGATATTTAACTGATTTATATATTTTAAAACAATTAACAATATTTAAAGTTTGTGTTGTACAGAGATAAGTAAAATTGTTACCAAGTTAAGACAAAATTTAACTGTTTGGGATTTTTATTATACTACATTCCAAAAATGCCAATAAACATTATACACAGGAGATAATTACCTAGTAAATGTCTAGTTGCATGGACACATATTTCGTTGGAATTGCAGGGCTCTTTTAATCATACGACTGTTTTTATGCTATTTTGCAGCCCCTTCTCCAGTCACCAATGTGAAAAAGGGGAAGATTGCAAAAAACAGCATTTCTTTGTCTTGGCAAGAGCCAGATCGTCCCAATGGAATCATCTTGGAGTATGAAATCAAATATTTTGAAAAGGTGGGACTAACAAAATAAAAGTTATCCTCTCTTGTTTTTTCTTCATTTAGCAACTTCAGTTATCCAATTTGTAGAACTGCATGTTGCAATCTTGTGTGCAAATCAATGACAATTGATGCTACATTTATGATTATGGAAGCTTAAAGTGTACAGGGAGCACTCGGTTCATGCTTTTATTCTGCAAAATAGTTTATGCTGCCTAGATACTATTGTATCATTAAGATCAGGTTAATTAGGTTTGCAGAATTAAAAGATGAAGTCACAGACATTTTGAAAGTTATGCAAAAACTTAGGCTGTTGACCTTAGTGACTGTAGTGTGCCACAATGAAAATGACCTCAGTTTATTGACAATAACTCTGCATAACACCTATACTATTAAGGAATTATGGACAAATATGATGTATGTATAATATATACATTTTATGATTCTGTGACAAAAATCTAACACTAAGTTGAAAGTTTATTTTAAAATTTGAGGATACAAACAAGGATGTTTGCCTCACTTTCCCTATGAGGTCTTGACTTCTCTCTGAGTTGTGTCTTAGGTCCATTTTTCATATTTTCCCATAATAGTTGTTGGGGTCTAAAGGCAGCAATCATCCCTTTTTCCTCTTTTCTGAAAACACAACCAAGAGAACTAATAATAAATAATACAGATGAAAACTAAAGTTGAGTTTAGAAGTGTAAAATTTGAATTGAAGCATGTGGCTTAGAAAAGTTGCCAGTATAAGACTGCCAACTACTCCCACTTCCACCATACCATGATTTTTGTGCAGTTTTCTAAAGAGAGAAGGACCAACACAATTTTCCAGAACAACTGCTTACAACAAACTGGCTTCTAATAGAGAGGATAAACACAGATGGCTACCCAAACCTACCTCTAGGAGCTAGATCAGAGACCCTGATCATAAAACTGTTTGTCCTATGGTTGTAGGACATATTGCAGACAAGCAAATCCAAAAAGAGAAGGGAAAGACTGAGCCACACATAGTCAATTCCCTTTCCCAAATGGAAACATCATTTTTTAGGAAAGAGTGAATTGGGTGGCAGAAAGGGCAAAAACTTACTGTCCAATAAGTTAGAATTTGCTCCCAGGCTAGAACACTGGTAGAGTGGAGGAGAGCAAATTATTCCATTACATTTATATGAAAAATGCTGAATTCCTTTTAATAAAAATAAATATAAATATCCAAGATTTTCTGTTTATGCATAGATGAGAGTATAGGTAAATTCATAGAAATATTAAGGTTTCATAGGATTATTGGTTTTTTAATTTAAAAAGTATTCTTTCATTTGTTGATTCAATAATTATCTATGCGAATAGATGTGTGCAGGAGGGCTTATCTGCGTAAGAGATATGTAAAGAGGTTTAAATATCTCTACAATGTACACATACAGATGTTATAAAAAAAGATTAACAATCAATTATCACTTTCAAGATAGTTGTGTCTCTAGGAATGCCTTTTAAAATCATTACATGTGACTGATTATTAGAGTGTAAAACTGATACTTAGTATTTTGCAAAAAATATATATTATCCATCAAGAATGACCTAAAAGAACACCTCTGAGACAAAGTTATGTTGGGATATGGTTTACCGTACTTATTGTAAAAAGAAGTAAATTTAATTAAGTAGAATATAGTGACAGTCTCTCTCAGTTATTCCTGTTTCTCTGGGAGTAATAGTCCAAAGTTGTATTGCAAATTCCAGAGGTCTACAATTTAAACATACACTATAGCCAAAAACAATTTTTAAAATTAAGGTTTACATTCCTCATTCAAGTTTTTGTAACCTTTATTGCTGTATACTGATACAAAACTAGATAAATAGTTATATGACTATACATAAATGCATGCTGAATTCTTTTCATTGTAATTAAAGTTGATTTTAAAAGAAGTTGAAAGGCATCATGTCAGTTTAAATACATATATATATAAAATGTTCCGTAGCAATAAGACTAGAGGTTTGGAAGTACTTATTGGTTCTGTTGTCTTTCTTTCCCTGAACCAGCTAGCTGGATCAGTAGACCAATGACTGGCTTTCTTTTTTGTTTTAAGAAAACCGTCCAATTTTTTCCTCTTCTGAGATAAGCTTTGGGGGTTTTCACTTTCATTTTCCAGCATAAGTTTGAGTAAGTTTGTGTATATAATAGTTAATAGAAACAAAAATTAACAGATTTTGTTTTGTCTTTTAAAGCTGACGCTTCTATTAGAACAGTTATTCAACAAATTTTAGAATACTTTTCTATTCCTTCTATTGCATATTATTGCTATTATGAATATACTTTCTTTAATGTTTGACTTTGTTTTTAATTATATTGGTTCATTGTAGTTCAGTGATTCAATTTTATACTTTATACATTCCATTATCTGCATAATTTATTGTATGAAGAAGTGATTTTGGAAAAAGATTCCCACACATATCATCAACACATGAATAACAAGTTGACTACTTATATGCTTTAATAGCAAGATATATTATTTGGGTGAGGTTACTAAGTTCTCTTGGTAAATATTTTCTTTTTTATTGTGAAGGTATTCATCCCCAGATCTTTTTTACCAAGTTAAATTATTGAGTGGACAAATAAAAAGTACATAGAAAAAATGATAACATTTCCAGGAAATAAATGAAAATGAGTTTTATGCTCTGTATTGGGGTTCTGATAGCCTTTCTGAGCTTCTTTGAACTTTCAGAATGACACCACCGTTTCATTGGGTGGCTTTTGGCCAGACACAGGTGGCAGAGCTTTCCAGGGCATATGTATCTGCCAGCTGGCATTTCTTCCTGCAATTGCCCTGCTATAATAGAGGTCATTGGGTCTCTCTCCTCCTGCATGGTGATGGGCCTATTGCCATCTCTTAATTAAAGGCAGAAGCAAAAGGAAGCTTCCCCTTGGCAGGGTTTTTGCCAGCTGGCTCCTTCTGCTGAGGCCCTCCCCTCGCTGCATGTGAACAGTGTTTGCTAAGCAGCTTGGGAATGTCTCTCATTTGCTCAGCTGGGACATGAGGGCAGCAAAAGCCACTGCCCTGACCAGGAACTTGGCAGCCAAGCACTTGTGGATGTTGGCAATGTGTATCTAGGGTTTGAAACATGAAGAAAATTAAAGTATGAGAGTGATTTAAAGGAGTGGAACAAAGGCAATTTTGAATGATAGGTAGATAATTTAAAAGGAGTGTTTATTGGTTTCGATCCCTGAAATATATAGTTTGGTAACTTCCCTGCAATAATACAGTTTTCACCTAATTCAGAGAGGCAGTGTACAATTAGATAAGACCCTAAATAAGAAACAACCAATTAATATTATATTAATTGATTAATATGACAAAATGTTCTGTATTTTTAATGAAATTGCTGTTAGATTATACACTATTTCAAAAGGCAGCATTCCACTTTCCTGGTAATAGATCTTCCTTTTTTGGTAAAATTATCATTTTATGTCTTTTATTTTTACAAAATGTAATGCTTGTTATTTCAATAATAAGGAATTGCAATGTTGATTTGGATTTTACTTTTCAGTGGAAGAATTTACCACTAGAAAATAAAGACGAGAATAATCGAATTTACTGAGAACTACTGTGCTGTGGAGATGTTGCTCAATGCTACATATCTCTACGTCTATCTCTATCTCTATAGCCTCATAATATGCTTTGGGTAACTTTTTTCCCATTTTAACAGAAGGAAAAATTTAAGTTCAGAGAGCATGTTACCATATTCAAACACTAGCTTAATTAAGGCTGAAATTCTAATCCTGTTATTCCTGAGTTTTTATTTTTTGAAAAAAACTTATTTACATTATAAATGTTAATATTTAAAGTAAAATTGTATTTATGTAAGCTATGTCAGAATCTCATACTTAGCAGACTGGAATTTTTACCAGACTAAATTCCCTTTAAATGAATGAAAATAACATCAGCTCTCACATTTTACTCATCATTTACTGAAAGATATTGCTACAATAATAGCCAACTTGGAATGTACAATATTACAGAGAAAAAGTCTTGCACATTCATCTAAAACATGAGAATTCCCAGAATGGTCAGTAACTACGAAAATGTATGGGAGATAATGTTCTTAAAGGAACACTTCAAGAAATTGGCTGCTCTTTCACTGTCGTAACCCAGCACATGGAAGGGGCAGTAGTGTACATAGTAGAAGATCAAAAAATAATTGTGAATAATGAAAATGAGTGACATTACTAAGTAAAATTATATAGAATTTGATTTTGTACATTGAATCCTTTGCAAAACAGTAGTAAATTTCCTAAACACTTAAAAGATGATGCACCTTAATTTAATCTGTGCATTAAAAAACTAAAGAACAATCATTTGCCTAAAATGAATCTGAAACCTGTTTGGATTAGAATTTAGATCATACCTATTTAGAAAGAATTTTGGATAAGTAAAAGGTTGTTTCCTGAGAAAAGGGGGAAAAGCCTCTTAAGCATTACTTCTCTTCTGTTAGTCCTTTAAATCTTTCAAAAATGCAATTTATGCAGAAAGACTCCAAGGCGAAAAAAAAAAAGAAAAATATAAGGGAGGAGAAAGTTCAAAACAAGGACTTTTGTGCTTTTTAAATCCTTTATAGATCTAAGTTTGGTAAATTCAGAGAGAAAGTGAGGGGCTATGGATGATTTAATCTAGAATTTTGTGTAGGGCAGTGGAAATAAGAAAAGTTCCTCTTTCTTTCATTTTCCCAAACCGCCTTTCCAGTGATGTTTTTTCTTCTGTTCTATCTCTATTCACTACTTAACCCCAGCTCCAAACACATAGAAGTGAAAATAATAGAAAGTTTTTTAAAAAGAAAAAGATTTTTATTTGTATTTTTACTATTGTGATCCCCACTGAGACTTATACTTATACTTATACTTATACTTAGTCCCTCTCTCAAGTTCTGAAGATACGTAGAACTCTAGTTCACTAAACATTTAAAACATTAAATTTTCTCTGGCATTATGTGAGACATTTTTAGCTTTTCCTAGGAAAATCAGCAAGTTTGATGTACACTTTAAAATATTTATGAGAAAAACAAGCACACAAATAGAAATAATTATGTACTGTAAAATAATTATTTTGCAAAATTCTATTTTAAAAGCTTTGAAAATATAATTTTTGCCCAAGAGCATCTCACCAACCAACCTTGAGTTCTATAAAACATACCTAGCGTATGTAGGTTTTTTCCCAAAACATCAAATTTGCACTAATAGAGAGTCCATTGGTTTGTGGATTATTTTCTGATCTATGCTTCCATATTTAGTTTTTATTAGTAATTCACATATTGGCTTTTTTTTTTTATTGAATGCATATGTGTATTCCAAGGACCAAGAGACCAGCTATACGATTATCAAATCTAAAGAGACATCTATTACCGCAGAGGGCTTGAAACCAGCTTCTGTGTATGTCTTCCAAATTCGAGCACGCACAGCAGCAGGCTATGGAATCTTCAGTCGAAGATTTGAGTTTGAAACCATCCCAGTGTGTAAGTCATTTTAATTACTGTCAACTCGAGTCTCTGTAATGGTTACCAAAAAGGAGTCAGTGGATCAATACCCTCCCAGGGCACTCTATCACTCTCACTCTCCTTCATTCTCCCCTGGTACTATGGTAGGTTGGCAGATTAACACATGGGTCCTTGATTCTTCATCACGTTTTGTCTACTGGGAGATGAATCACCAGAGGATCCTTAAGAAATGTTTAAATATTGCTTTTAAAGACTTTCTTTTACTGCTTCCCTATTTAATTGAATTATTGCCATTTACTTTTTACTTTTTTATCTTATGCTTCTTCTACCAGGCTTAGTTTTTATATGAATATTCTACAGAGTTTTCTTTAGTATCAATTTCAGCAAGAAAATGGTGCTCTCAAAAACTAATCTGATTTTTAAAAGATTATCTGGCAGTATTGTTTAAATGGTATCTGGTAATATCCTGGAATATCCTTTTTTTTTCATGAAATACCACAAAGCTTTTTCTTCTTTGAATTCAAATAAAATACTTAAGACACTTACTTGTCCTAAAGCAAATATATTATAAGCAGGATTAGTAGACACTAGCTTTCTATGTTTATAGATGAAAAAGTTGACACATTATTGTTTTGTTATGAAGAAAATAATACATAGGTATATTGTAAAATGTCATATATATGTAAATATACTTTTTAAAGCTAGATTATATAAGAATTAGTGCTTTTTAAAATAAGGGAAATAAAATGACTATTTCTTCCTTTTGAATATGAACAAAATGAAAGCTTAGTTATCAGGTTTACTTTGTAATGACTGAAAAATTATTAAATTTAATGCTTTAAATTGTACAGTTAATGCTTAATTTGTACAGTTTCTATTTGACATGATGAAAATGTTCTGGTAACAAATGATGGTGATGGTATCACAACATTTTGATCTTAATTAACAACACTGAATTTTATCTTTGAATGTTGTTAAAGGGGAAATTTCAGGTTCTGATAATGTTACTAGAATTTTTTTTTTTTAATCTCTGGGACTATATATCACAAACTGTGAACTCTGCGGTAAACTATGGACATAGTCAATAGTAAAATTATAAATATGTGCTTTCATCAGTTGTAACTAATGCACCACATGAATGCAAAAGTCTTAAAAATATGATGTATATGGAATCCCTGTATTTTATGCATGATTGATCTGGAAACCCATAATTTCTCTAATAAAAAAATTAATCTCTTTAAACCCATGTAATACAGCTCTTTAGCAAGTCAATATGTACTTCTGTTTAAAACATGCTTAACTAAATTTTCTACAAATTTTTTTTATTATTTGAAAAAAAATACATTCCTAAGTTCTACTCCACCTGATCTTACATAGATAAGGTTTGCCCATGGTAAAACACGATGAATTTTTTTCTTTCATTGAAAATAAAAAATCCAGGACTAAGATTTAATTGAAACTACTGAAATTTAAATCTCTAATGCTATTCAGAAAAATTCCTTAATAGTATCAAAAAGAAGAGATGTAATTAGTCAGAAAATTTTCATAATTTTTCCAAGGTATTGTCAAAGAGAGACAATTGTTTAATCTGTTACCTTTAACTCAAGCGGATTTCTGATAAAAGACTTGTTCCATAAGCTGGTCACCCTCATAGGCACTGACTTTTTTGAGGTACATTAGAAATGTTTTCTACTCTCATGCTTTCTTAACAATGGGAACAGAATCACATAAATCAAAATGTTGTAAATATACAAATCAAGTTGTAAATATACAACTGAAAATCACATTTTAAAAAATTACAAATTTCTATTCAGTTTTAAGGTGCTGGTATATTTAGCAATTGGTTTTTTGTTGTTTTTTTTCCCAGATACCTCAATGTTACTTGCCTTACTGTTTTTCTTCAATTAGTATTTAATGGACATGCCAAAATTATTCAGTCAGATCACTGAGAAGACTAATATATGGTCTCTTTCACAGAATTTCATCTGAGATTTGTCTGCTTTACTAGCTAAAGAAAATAATTAAGGACTGTAGTGCTTCCTAGCTATTAATGTAAAATCTTTACTTGCCTATATAGGCATATATTAGTTAACATTGTAAGGAATGGCTTACTTTAGCAACATTAGCTATTATTGATATAAGAATATCAGTTCTTGTTGACTTTTATGTAGAATCCTTCCTAGATATAACTCAACAAGAGTGTGTTGATCACTTATGTATTAGACTTTCCTAGATACAGGAGAAATAAATAAGAGTAAGACATGGAAACTACTCTCCAGATAGTTAAGAATGGAATCGGTTTCATTTTGAAGGAGAATATAATTGTTTTAAAAACTATTTTAAGATAATAATTTTTATTATCATTTTTAATGTTTATTTTCTTTACTCTCTCTACATCAAAAGACTTCATTTTTTGTACTCTATGTGACTAAAATAATTGTAAGAAACAATCCCTTCTTTCTTGAGACTTATAGTCTAATGAGAAGTCAAAGATGATACATATTGATAATTAAAATAACACTTCCATTTTGAAACTCCTGTAGCAGTTATGCTTTATGCCAATTATTTAACAGTTTCTTGTGCAGAATTTTGTGAAATCACTTGGATTATTTTATTAGGCAATTTTTTAATTCATATCATGAATGAAATTTTCACATACATCCATTATTTTCCCTAATTTAAATAAAAATAAAATGGCCACCTGCATTGGGAATTCGCAGGAGCAACCTCCTTTTAAAAAACTAAAAACTGACCAAGGATGGAACTTTCTAAGAGAGCAGAGCAATCTGAACAAAGTTGCAGTTATTGCAACGTTGAGTGATTAGCTGGTCTCTATGGGGTAAGGTTTCTATATTTTCTTGCTTGCTTCCACATTTCCTTTATATAAGTTCTTAATTTCTACCTTCTTGACAGAGTTCTCTTCTCGTGTTAGGATGCTGCTTGATTCATAAATTGCTCAATACAGCTGTGAGATACTGATTTTCATGTTGTTAAAAAGTTTCCTTTTAACATCGCACAAGGTTCACAAATTTTGAATGTTGGAATTACGGTATCTAAAAGTATTTGCATTTTGCCTATCAAAATTATCTTTGATTTTCATTTGGTGGGTGACTAGTGAGAATAATGATTAGTGAATCTAATGAAATGTTGTGATGCCTAGTGATACAAATGAAACCCTATCTTAACATTCAGAAATATAAGGATCAAAATCGTTTTTCTGTTTATTTTTTTTCTTCTTGTTCAAACTTACAGGACAGTGGCAAAAATTATACCAACACCATGCAAAAAACTCCAACATATCCTCCCCATAGATTCTCAGATCCATCAATTTTAAATTTTGCCACATTTGCCACAACATTCTATTATTTTCGATCACCTATCTAAATTTTCTGAGCATTTGAGAGGAGGGTGCGACACACATCATACTCCTTGAACATATATTTCCATGTGCATTTCCTACTCACAGGATTTTAACTTATGTAATGATTTTTAGTGCATTTATCAAGTTCAAGGAATTTATCTTTGATGTACAACTTACATTCTACACTCCAAGTTTTTCTTATGTCCCAATAATGTTTTTTTGAGCCTTTTCTCTTCCATTCTTAGATCATATCCAGTATCACGCATTATATTTGTCATCATCTATCTACTTTCTTTGTCTTCTCTTTTACAACATAATTTTCCCATCCCAGCCATGCCCAAGCATACCATTCAGTCAGAGTAATCACATTCATAAAGTTGCAGTACCCTCACAACCATCTATTATTAAAACTTTACCCTCACACAAAACAGAAGCCTTACTTTCATTTTGCAATAACTACCCATTGCTCTGGCCCCACCCCTGGTAACCTGTGCTCTACTTTCTGTCTCTATGAATTTTCATATACACTGATACTTCCTTTGTGGTTACCATGGGGCTTAAATTTAATATCCTAAATCTGTAACCATCATGCTAGCTTTGATACCAACTTAACTTCAATAGCATACATAAACTATATTCTTATTACCCCTCCGTTTCCTTACCTTTATGTAATTCTTGTCACAAATTACATGATTATACATTATGAGTCCCAAACCACTGATTTATCTTTACACTTTATGTATTTACATTTAAGATCTTATAGGAAGTGAAAGGTAGAGTTACAATAAAAAATACAATAATGCTGGTTAGATCTTTACCAGGGATCTTTATTTCTTCATGTGGCTTCAGTGAGTTGTCTAGTGCCTTTTCTTTTCAATCTTCAGAACTCCCTTAGCATTTCTTATGGGGCCAGTATAGTGGTGATGAAGACCCTCAGCTTTTTTTTATCTGGGAATGCCTTAATTCCTCCCTCCTTTTTGAAAAACAGTATTTCCAGATACAGAATTCTTGATTGGCAATTTTTTCTTTTGCTGTCAGCACTTCAAATACACCTTCCCACTAACTTCTTGCCTCCATGAGAAATTGGCACTTAATCTAATTGAAGCCCTCTGTATGTGGTATGGTTCTTCTCTCACAACATTCAGAATTCTCTCTATATCTTTAGCATTCAACAGTTTGATTATAAAATGGCGTGGTGTGGGTTTATTTGGGTTTATCTTTTTTGAAGTTTGTTGAGCATCATTAATGTGTATAGTCATGTCTTCATTAAATTTGGGAAGTTTTTACCCATTATTTCTTTGAATATTCTCTCTACCTCCTCCACCCCCCCCCCCCCCCCCATTCTCTCTTTTGGGAAAAGCATGCATTGGTATGCTTGATGGTGTTTCAGATTCATCAGGCTCTGTTCACATTTTTTCATTCTCTCCCCTTTCTGCACCTCAGACTGGATAATTTCAATAGTCTTATCATCAAGTCCACTGATTCTTTCTTCTGCCAGCTCCAATCTGCTATTGAACTCTTTTAGGGAATTTTTAATTTTAGCTGTGGTCTTCAACTCCCTTTGTTTCCTTTATATAAGTTCCAGCTCTCTATTGATTTTCTATTTGTGTTCATATGTTGTTTTCCTGATCCTTTAGTTATTTGTCCATGTTTTCCTTTATCTCTGTAAGCATATTTAGGATCATTTTTTAGAAGTTTTGTCTGCAGTATTCCAGATTTGATCTTCCTCATTGAGGTTTTCTAGAGTTGTATTATTCTTCTTTGCCCGGGCCATTACTTCCTATGTCCTCATATGTTTTGTAATCTATTGTTTCATGTATTTTATCTTGATTTGGGCATATGCCTTTGGCCCTAGGGATTTCCCTGTTTATATGGATATAAATGTTTCCTCTTCCCTAAGAAACAGTTTCCTTACAATCCTGGGCACTGAACTGCAAGTCCTACAGCCAGCAACCCTTTGTCCTAGGCAGCAGGACATCACTGCTCTCCCACAACATTTGTGGAAGAGCTTGGTGAGCTACCTTGTACACACAGGGCAAATTCTAAGGCAGTGAGTCCCTCAGACCACTACCAGACAGATCAGGTCAGATATTTATGCTCCCAGATGTGTAGGAGGGTTACTCTGCTCCCTCCAGAACTGGGAACCAGGATCCACAGTAAAAGGTTGGGGGAGGGGCCACGCAGGGCACCATGAGATACTACCATTTTTAAGTGCCCTTTTCCTTGATTCTGTGCTGGCACTGCTACTGCAATCCTTTAACTGTTTTCTTAGCTTTTAGAAAGATGTTTGCCAGACATCTTACATAGTTGGTTGATCATAACTTCTGTGGAGGGACAGAGCCCTGAAGCATCTTACTTTTCCATCTTGATCAGAGTAGGGCCAGAAATAATTTTTAAATTATCACTTTACAAATACTTAAAAAAATTTTTCGGATTGGTTGCCCAAATCATAATAAGAATACCTATTAGAATCACAGTGAAACATTATGTTATTGATTTGTTTATTTTCAAATATACCCACTCCATTTTGGAACTCTTCTGGTCCTCTCAGTAACCTCCAGCAACCACTAATCTCCATTACTAAAATTATGACATTTCAGAAATGTCTTATAAAATTAGTCCATGTTTTACAGGCTTTTATTTTGGGTTTGACATGTTTTACTCAGAATAATTCTCAAGAGATTCGTATAGGTTTTTTGCATGTATCAATAGTTATTGTAATTACTTTTCATTGCTGAGTAGTAATTCATGTTATGTATATACCACAACTTGTTTAACCATTCTCCTATTGAAGGTTATCTGGGCTATTACCAGTAAAGCTACTATAAACATTTGTGCATACATTGTTATGTCAATAAATGTTTACTTTTCCCTGGAATAAATGTCCAAGAGTACAGTTGATAGGCCATATGTTAATATTTATTAAAAAACTGCTGAACTGTTTTCCAGAGTGACTATACAATTTTACAGTCATACCATCAGTGGATGCATGATTCAATTTCTTTGCATCCTTGCGAGCAATTTATGTTGTCACTATTTTTAAATTTAGCCACTCTGATATGTGTGTATTAATAGCTCTTGTGGTTTTAATTTGCATATCCCTGATGGCTAATGATGTTGCACATCTCTTCAAGTGCTTATTTGCCTGTCATACTGTTTTAAATGTACCCACTGATTCCTAGCTACCCAAATTAAATATTAAAGCACATACTTTGATTGGGTTCTCCTGATCAAAAGAGTTAATAATGGTTCTCTGTTGCCGTGGTAGAAATTTCCCAAATTCTTAGCCTGATCTTCAAAATCCCTTCTTATCTGGCTCTAGAAAATCTTTCCATCTGCAATGGTTACCACTTCAAAGAAGTAACTAAAGTAATAAAATCTAGAGACTACTATCTATGTAAAATGGGTTTGCATATAGTTTGCATATGGAGAACAAGATGAGGGAAAACACTGTGATTTCTCAAACAAATGCTATATTAAAATTTTTAGAGATGAGACATTGTTTACGATGATTGAAAAAAAGGAGCATTATTCTTTAATAAATAAAATAAGAATATTTATAACATATCCTTTTAATGATGGTGCTTTATTTACATTGTTTCAAAATTTCCCTTCAAGTATTCCCAATACATTCCTATCTATACTTCAAAAAAGCATTAATTATCAGGTAATTCTTAATTCTTGCTAAACATGCATAAGAAGATGAACAACAGGAGAAATATTGATTACTGAAATTTAGAATTACTAAAAATATTTTCCTAAAATTTATTGATTTAAATATTTGGACACTTTTATATGACATTAGTGATCAATCATGTTATGCAAGATATCACACATAGGTACTTATTTTAGCACATTGTTAAATTAGGTCTTGGCAATCATTAAAAAATGCAATATTGAAGACTATCAATCACCCATAATTTTTCTCAGGATTAAATTTTTGGTTAGCCTGAACTGACCTGTTCTTACTCTTATTAATCATGCCCTTTTCTTCAAAAACTAAACTGTCATTTATTTGAACAGTTAATCATTGAACTTGGAAAGATTGATAGAAGGTCTCTTGAAAGATAAAATGAGAATTTGGGGATTTTCTCCCATAGATAATAGAAAATCCAAATAAAGGGAATAACAGTTTGCTGTTTTTTAAAAATTGAATAATGATTTGGAGGGAAATAAAAGTTGAAGGTGTAAATTTGGGAGCCTTCAGTTGACAGTTATTAACAGATGCCATGAGCAAAAATGTGTTTATAAGTGGGACAGAGAAAAGGAGGGAGCTCAAGTGAGGATGAAAGTGAGGATGAAAGAAAGAGAAAGAGAGTCACAGAGAGAGAGAAGGAAAATGTGGAGCTAGCACTCATCAAGAAACACACATGATGTAAGGAAAGAATGTTGAGCCAACAGAACTGACAAAGAAGTGCTTCAAAGAGGAGCAAAGAGAATACAGATCGTCCAATTCCATTGAAATCTAGAGGAGGGGAGTTGCAAGAATGATAGATAGATTCAATAAAGTTGAATCCTTATTATGGTGGAGGGTAAGGTGGAGAAATACTCAAAATACTCATTACCTCTATCAAAAATGATATCATTCTTGGAATTTAAGAGCAGAATTTAATAGTGTTGAATTTAATAGTGTTGGTCCTCAGAAGAGAAGACTGGATCTAGATAACTCAATAAGGATCATGAAAGATAGGAAAGAATGAGAATGGCAAATAAAACAGATGAAAGTAATTAGTAATAATATCTCTCATTTATTTAAGGCTACAAATGTTTGAAGCACTATCCTAAGTGCTTTGTATTTATTATCTCATTTAATCTTCACAATAATATAACGATCTGGGAAAATTTTTGTTATTTGGAAATTAAGGAATGAGACTTTAAAAGGTTAAATAATTTTCCTTGGCTCAGATATCTAGTAAGTGTTGAAACAGGTATAGATATCCAGGTCAAAATCACTCCAGCAAGATTAATTGTACAGATTTATTCTTCTTACCTAGCAGAGAACAAAAGGGAACAAATGCCATCCTAGAGGGAAGCCTTTGAGGGAACAAAGTTCTGGTAAAGGCAGGAGGTGATTCTTAACAATGGAATTAAGTATAGCAAAAGGAGGATGTGCAATTATATGTAACCATGAAATTCAGACTAGATCACTCATGTTTATAAAGTTTTAAATTTCTAAAAATGAGGGAAGTGGAAATGGATTAGAATATTTGGGGAAGACATTCTGTTGATGAGTTTATTTGGAATTTAATAAAAAAGATTAAGGCATTGGAAAAGCAGTTGGAGTTCAATCAAATTATTAAATAGCAATGAACTTTTATGGGCCAAGTCTGTATCATTTTCTCTAGAAACAGTATACCCCCTGCCAGAAACAAAAAGAACTAAAAAAAAAAATGGTAGCTCTAATCTCAGTATAGAAATTTTAATACAGCAAAATTAGAGGAGGCTACTTCTGATAATGAAGTAGATTTTCCCTACCCCATTTATGCTGCAAGCCACTATTAAAGGTTTTACCACAAACCTCAACATCAAAGAAAGGAGAAAACGGTAAAGCATCCTTGAATTGCAACTATCATCACCCAAGTAAAGAGAGCTGAAGAGCTCAGACTCAGGCTCCAAATAATTGTTTTACAAGTCCATAACCAGGTCTTGAAAATAGTGGGGTCTGAGGACTGCTCTAAAGTGGTTGCAAATGCACAAAATTGCAAGAAAGCAGTTCAGGGACTTGGTCAGTTTTGGTTAAAAAGAATCAGGAGTAGATGAGTGAAAAAGAAAGTGAAGTGTTTAGAAAAGCCATTTGTGAGGCCATGATCTGATACGGTGTTGTAAAAATGAAAGCATGGAAAATACAGTTGTTGTGATTTAGTTTTGAAAACTTGAAATTTGAGATCATGGAAATGAAATAGTTCTACCCTGAAATTGGAAGAACGGTTTTGTCAGTAGACATTAAGCATATTAGTTATCGTATTCAGGGATTCGTGAGAACATTAGTAAAATTTGTTTTCTTCTATAGATTTCTTGTTTTAATGAGGAGGAATTAGTTAACACAAAAGCAAAAATTTCTTGTTTATTTAGGTACAATTACTAATCTTGTCAATATTCCTCATTATGGTAAATGTATTACTGAAATATAAAATATTTCATCTAACTTCATAATTCAGTTTAAAAAGGTGATATAAGTGAATCAGGTCTTACAACAGACTTCTCAAAGTTCTGTATTTATGCCTGGTTTTTTTTCTCAGTTATCTATATATACATGCTTGATTATATTCTAGCTTGAAATTAAAGGTTTTAAAATTATATTCAGAAGAGTGACATTAAATTCAGTGGGGTCTTAATCACATCATTTTGAACTTCAACCTACAGATACAGAGAAAAAATCTGAGTTGAAGAGATTTTTTTACTGAAAAACAGCAGCATGAGGATTCAAAAATGTGTTAAATTTCATATACATAGCACTTCCTATTTCAAGTAAGGTATTTGAAGTCAAGGATGAAATTCCATTTTATCTTACAAAACTAAGGTCCTCAGATGAATACTATGCAAACAATATACTTTCATATTTTTAAATGATGGCAATCAGTGATTTAGTTATGCCTTTGAATTTCTATTTGGAAAGTAAATATTTTCTCTTAAAGATACCTTTTCAATTACATACCTCTGAGAAGGAATATTAGAAGGAAATCTTAGCGAACTGTGACTGAGTTACTCAAACCATGAATTGATTACTGACTATTAAGCAGCTCTTAATTTGGAATGTATATGATCACTTTAACCACAAGCTCTTTTTTTCTGTGTTTCCCATCAGCAGTTGCAGCATCCAGCGATCAAAGCCAGATTCCTATAATTGCTGTATCTGTGACAGTGGGAATCATTTTGTTGGCAGTGGTTATCGGCTTTCTCCTCAGTGGAAGGTAAGAGAGGAAGCTGTGAGTCTGAACTTTTGCAGCTGATCTCTTCCTTACCTTGATCTGACCATTTGTCTGTTAAGCACATCCCAAAGCAAATCAGGCAAAGGATATATCAGTGGACAACCTCAATGTATCAATATATTTCCTAAGTCTTACCTTGCCCATGTTAGTGCTCATTTTGTGCACACAATTTCTCTTTTTCAGGTAAGCACTTCTGACAAGGTAGTATTAATTGTCACTGTTTATTATGTCATTAGTATACTTACATCTCTTTTTCTGACACAGTATTTAGATTTTGGATTTTTTTTTCATCTCAAAAATATTAATGCTTGCCTACTTTGATTTTAATTAACATGTGGGAAAGCCTAGTCTGCCTCTAGTAGAGTTAGAGAAATAGGCCAGCATTTGGCCAGCATTCTATTCTAACAGACTGATACAAAGCAGACATTCAGCAAACAGGCATTTTAGAAAATAACCAGCCATTCTTAATTATCACTTTTCTTTTCAGCTTCTGGATGACTTCAACCTGAACATATTAATAATAGTGTATATTATTTTTAAATAATTTTAATGAATTTTATATTAATGTATATAAACATATGTACATTTTTCATTTTAAACAAACAAGATATAGAGCCAAACAAAAGCTTTAGGTAGAAGGTATTTCTTCACAGGAGAGAGAGCATAATCAACCTTCCCACATAAAAATAAAGCATCAGTGTACTCTATTCCTACAACAAGCTCAGTAATTGAACATATTTTCATTTTTCATGCAAGCCATAGTTAGAAGGGATATTCAGTAATAAGAATTGTCTATTTGGAAAGGATTTGGTATTAAACCATTATAGAAAACCTGATGACAATCTTCATAGAAAGATTTAATCCTACACAAAAATATGAAAATGTACTGTAAGCTCCACAAAAAAGTCAGGGAATCAATACTTATATTGATTTTGTTACACTTCTGCTCATTTACTCTAGAATTTTCAGGACCTTTTCAACTCATAAAATATACAGAATTAGGCATTTATGAATATACTGCATATTGTGTTCTGAAAAGATTTATAGCTACATTCTTAAATTAGAGTGGTAATAGTTTATTTTCATAAAATGGTGCTACTCCCTTTATATCTGAAAATTCCTTTTTTGCTAGTTCTTGTTCATTTAAAAGTATTCAGTGTTTTCTTAAGAATCTATGTCGTAATCCATTACTTTACTCTTAATGTTTGCAGATGTATAGCTACAAAATAGTTTGTAATCTATTGAGAAAAAATAGGCCCAACTACCCCTTCTAGCTATCTGTTCTCCCTGAAGTCAGTTGGGGAGAACATCCTGTTTGTGTCCTATTTACTCGAAGGTAAGCTAATTCCCCATTCTTGCCATTAAACTTTCCTCTAATTTTGACCAAGTAAGAGAATATAGCTGATAAAGTTGTAACTACCAAGAAAACTACCAAAGGATAAATAACTGTGATACATGTTCAGAGCTGATGTGTAATACCATTTCTTAATTTTGACTGCAATATGAGTTGGATTCTTTCTTTCTAATAATACCAGTAAAAAATAGTTCTAGTTGGAGATGTGAATATTGTAAGACAATATCTGTATTTGTTGTCTCCATACTTAAGAGAAACAAATAAAAACGGAGAAAAGAGGCAAAGTCAGAAGCCAATTTATGTGTTTGAGAGTTTATTATGTGCTCACATCAAATATAGGAAGTAGTTTGTTGTAATTGCAGCATACGCTCTTCATTTATACATTACACAGTATTCAGTAATGTTAATGTATAGTTACTGTTGACATTGGGCTAAGAAGTCTTGCTTCCTTGTATATGATTCAGTCCCTGTTCTCAAGGTATTTTCTTCCCAAATATATAGATACAATTGATTAAAAGCAATTCATTTTTTACATCTATATTAAACAAAATGTTTAAGAGAATATTCAATCTACTTATTGTTTGGTAACTGATGGATAATATACTTTAGTCATAGGGCACGCGCACACACACTTGAATCCCACATGTAGCTGACGTTGCTCTAATAAGAATATTTTAGTACAATCTTTTAGTTTTACTGAAAAAATTTCTCCATCCAAGAGTCAAATAAAACTGTGGTTTGATTTGATAATTTTTTTCAATTTATTGTTTTATAAATGTGTACTACTTTTAAAAAATGACGACTTAAGAATACATTCTTCATATTCTTCATATTATTATATTAAAAATTTTTCTTAATTACTTTACTTTTATAACACACTTTACTTAGAAGGCTGAGGCCAGTAATTTGCAGTTGAATGGATAACAACTTTTATTAAGAAACAGTCTGGTGTTTCTATTTTTTAGCAGCATTTTTTTTTTGCATGAATTTTTTATTATTTCATTTTGTTGAGTGCACATTCTTGAATTCCAAGGTAGCATATTAGTCATATGATAAACGATAATACGGCTAGTGTATTTTACTCTTCATGGGCAAGTTATTTAATGTTTGTGTTTTATGAATACACTTATTCAAAAGCCAAATGATAAGATTTTTGAAAGAAGTTTTTCCTGCCTCTCTAAAGGCAATGAATTTAGCAATTCTTTACTGAGAGTAAGAAAGTCTTATCTGTTCTATAGTACCTAGAGAATCCTGAATTATCTCAGCAAAGATTTATCAAATATAAGACCTAAATGAAGTGACTCTAAAATCTAACCCAAACTTGGAAATTAGCTAAATACCAACTAATTATTGAAAACACCTTGTGTCCTGGGAGTGATATAAAGACATTGAATTCTATAAAATGTTTCTTCCTCCATTCTGTGCCAAAATATGATTGATAAACTCATTCAAACATATAATGGCATTTAGACTAACCCTTATTTTTAACTTACTCTCTTTTTTCACTTTGTAATTAATCCCAAAAAATGATATTTGCTGCTAGACAATGCATATTTAAATTGAAAATAATTTAATAATATAGCACTGGTTGTATGGATAAATTAATTTTATTTTGGTATATGCAAAAATATAAATATTGCTTGTGTGTAATATTCATTGATAATTTATGTCTTTATTTGGATCCATGAGAAAATGTATCTTGAAAATCCATATTCATTGACAATTTTTAATTTTATTTCTACTCAAGAAAATATAGATTATAATGCATTGAATAATATGAAACAAATACATTTCAAAGACAAATCAGGTTTTAAAAAATTCTCATATACACAGACAAATGAAAAATAATTCAAATATATAGACTTGCTTATCCTTTCAAGCTTAAGCTGATCATGCAAAAATCTTTTGAGAGCTCCAACCTAAATACAGTTTAAAATACTAATGATAAACATAGCTCTTGAATGAAAAATTCTTATTCTAAAAATGATAAATAAGCATGTAGTATCTTAAGATACTTGAAAATTCTAGAATTTTTGTTGCTTTCTCTATTAAATGACTTATATATTCCTTGTTATGCAGAGTTGTCTCTTGTTTTGCTACTTTCTTTCCCATATATCATTAAATCATCTTTTCCAGATAGTTCAAATCAATTGACTTTTCCTCAGCATGCTATTAGCTAATTACCTTTGAAAGTATATAAATTAAAACTCCTAATATTCATAGCATATTGTAGTTTTTAAGCTTTCTTTGGGTAACTTTAGTAACTTTCTTATTATATGCTAATTTTGTTTTTTCTTAATATGTGCTATTTTCTGGATATAAATTGCTTAATCAACTAGTTGTTAACCAATGATTGTCCTCTTCATCCTCTATGAATTATATATTTGAGGAAGTCCATTATTATGCCCCTACCCTTCTTTTTCTTTTCTTTAAAGGTTTTCATTGATATTTTTAAGTCAATTTGTTCTCCATGTCCCCATTTCAGACACATGGCCTAAATTCTGAAAATTGATGACCTGCCACCATTTAGTCTGATATAAAACTTAAATTAACAGGATTTAGTGTATAAGAATACAGAGGAAAGCTCATTTTTCAGTGTGCAGAAACTATTTCTTTGATACTTTCTAAATCTAGAATTAATGGAATTAAAGAATAATGTTACCTATCTCTCATTTATCGTGATATCATGATACAATTAAAATTTTTAAATTTGTTTTAAATTTTATTTTCAATTAATTCCACAAGTTTACGTAGAGGTAAAGTGTACCTGTATTATACACATATGCTCACAAACATGTACTGTCACGTGCTTTCTCATAAACACAAAAAAGATAAAGCTTTTTGCCAATTTTGAAACTGGGGGGAAAAACATTACAACTCTTGAAGAGGTAGAATGTTTCCCCCTTCCTACTTGGTCTTGGGTATGATATTAAGGTACTCATTCTGTGACTTTTGTTCTGTAATGTTCCTGATAGAATGAATTTAGTCTTCGGACTAACTTAATTCCTCTTAAAAAAAGCATTAATTATTTTCTGGGTAATAGATCCCCTCATTCGTCCTGGTCATGTTCAAATCCTGTAGTTGGACATAAAACTTCAATCCAATATCCCTTTGTCTTTCATTAAACATTTGAAACGCAGTCCTTTTGAAATGTGTCCTATTTTCCTGAGGTGAAAATTCTTCAGAAATCTACAGATATTGTATAGTGAGTCTAACAAAACTGTCAAAATTAAAAGATGATGCCAGAATCTTAGAGAAACAATGGATGGTTGTTGCCTGTTGGAGGCTTAAAAGTGGATTTATGGAAAACATTGCTTTAAAGTTTTTTTGGTTACTTGGAAATATTATTAAAATTTAACATTTTGTCTTTTTTTAAGTCTCATAAAGTATACAGCTTGTAAATGACATAATCTTTCCAATCATCCATTCTACAAATATTGATTGAGCTTCTTTTAAACTTCAATTACCAAGCTAAGTCTTGAACATGTTAGATGAAAAGGCAATGTATTTTTCCAAAATGTTTCCAATTTATGTAGTAACATGTTAAATAGAATTTCATAAAGCTGAAGTACAAAAGAGGGAAAAAGAAAAGAGTTGACAAAAGTGGACACATTCTCTTCATAGTAATGTTAATAACATTTTTTATTTGTTCCTAAAAGATGATCTTAATCATTAATTCAAGAAATTTTTGAGTCACTATGTTCCAGGAACATTTCTTATGTTAGCAAAAGCAGTGGCCTCGGGGAAATATCCCCTCTACTCAGAAATTTCTCTTCAAGCTTATTTGGATCCAAATAAAATAATTATGTAAGCATTCAGAGTACAGCCATTAAATTTAGACAACTGCTGGAGCTCTGCCTCCATCTGGTATTGGAGTGTCACAGTTTCTCAAGGGAATACTTTTTAAAGGGTACCAGTTATTCTAAAACCTTCAGTGAAACTTCATTGCCTAATGCAAGTAATAAAATAATAATAATGATAATATGAGTATAACAATACCTAACTTGAATTACATAATACCTATTATTAGGCAGTGTTCTAAGGGTTTTTAATGTGCTATTTCATTTAATACTCTAAAAAGCACTTTGTACCACATTTAGTTCTATCCCTAATTTACAGCTGATAGAATTGTCTTTTGGGCTGTTTCTTGAACATTGTAAGAATGTTCCTGCCTGAAGACCTTTGTACTGGCTTTTCCAACTGCCTAAAACTCTCTTACCCCAGAGAACTGCTTGGTTACTTTATTTCTTTCAAATCTTTGATCAAATCTTAGCCTCTCAATTGGGCTTACTAAAATAATGACCAATGATTTCTCCCCCTGCACTCTAGATATCTCATACTCTCCTTTGTTCTTTTCTTAATACTTACTGTCATTCTCATATCAAATATATACTTATTATATTTGTTTGTATCCCTTACTATAATATAATATCCAAAATGGTAGGGATTTTTATCTGTGTCTTCCCCCCTCTGGAAAAGTGTCAGGAAAATAAATAACTGACTTTGAATTTAAATGATAAAATTATGTCATTTGTCCAGGTATACAGTTAGCTAGTAAGGGTCCAGGGCTTGAACCCCGTTCTCACTTTAGGGTTCTTTCTTTTCACAATACAACTTCCTATGACTAAACTGGAAGTGTTAACTTTAGCATTTTTTAAAATTGCCTCTTTAAATACATTCAATATATGATCATTAAGCTGTATTATTTTGGTGAAACTCTGAACTCTTACATACAAAGCCACTGATTCTCTTCTGCTACAAAATATTGATACTGGCTTTTAAAAACATTCCAAACTAATCAATTATATGAATACATACCACTTAGAAACTAACATCAGTGATCTTGCTCCTCAGGCTAAATAAAATGCATTTTTAGTGGATTTTAGTGGCTTCTTCATCCTCTGTTGGAAAATTATACCTGGTAAACTGTATTTATGCTAAAATTACTCTTAACATGAATAACTCAATGAACATTTCTAATTTTGTGAAACTTGGTTAATTTCACTTTTGTCTTCCCTCAAAACACTTGTTTCCACAAAAGTGGCATTAGTTCATCATTTTATATAACTGTCTCCATTTAGAGATGTATGCTTATCTTGAACACAGATTGTAGTATAGGTCCTTGTAAAGATCCAATGACTGTCTGACTAGAGAGGTAAAGACAATTGAAAACATGAATGAAGTAACTTTTCCAGCCTTATTGTTGTTTTTGTCCTGTATTCCTTTGGTTGTAGCCAGATTCAAAATGGTTTAATCCAAAAGAGAATGTATAGCTCACATAGCTGTAAAATAAAGTGAATTTAAACAAAAATGCCAAAACACGGGTATTGATAGATCCAAGTACTAAAACTATTTATCCTATGAAGTTTGAGGAACATGGTTCTAGATTCCTCTGATATCCGTATGGTATTTAAAGCCATTTATAAAATCAAATTTATTTGGGTAGAACCTTGGAGCACTGTAATATTAACAGTTAGGGTAAATGAGGGAGGTTCGGCAAGAGGAGACCAGAATGGTCCATGAAGTAATGTGAGACCAGACAATTAAGAATCACAAAAGGGGAAAAGTCACTGCATTGAACACAGCTTTTACTTCAAGGGTCTTTGCTCTTCTTTCTCAGAGTCCACAATGGAATAGGATTACACAGGACCCTGATATTCAACTGCATAGAGTAATTCTAGCAGTACTACTGAGACTTTGTTTCAGAAGAGGATAGAGGAGTTACACTGCATTCTTCAGCCTTTCCCTGATTCTTCCCTCATAGTCTCAGCCAGTGTCCAGGGAAGCTCTATCCTTGGCACAGTGATTTTCCTCCTAAATCTATAACAAACCACCATGGCTAGAGAGATGGCATGCACTGACTGGTCCAATCAGTAGTAGAGCCATGCCATAACCTGAAGATGTGGACAGTCCCATACAAAGTATGTGGACTAGGAATGAGGAAGAGCAGCATGTTCTGTACCTTTATTCATACCCTACATTTGCTTGTAACAACCTTAGTACCATCTTTGAAAGTGAAACCTTACTCATTTTCAACACCCAAATTATATATTCTTACTATCATAAAGCCTTCCTCAATTCCCTTAGCCAAAGCATTCCCTCCTTTCATTGATGCCTTAGGACAATATTATCAGTACTTCCCAACCTCAGACTATAGTATATTGTATAAATATCTTCTTCTCCTTGCCCTTCAGTAAGTACTTTGAGGATAAAGACCACTGTGGCTCTCGACCATAACATTATTGAATGGATATCTCATAAATTATTGAACTAAAGATAAACTGTACCTCAATCTGCATTTGAAGTGTTTTGTCCAATTTCCCCTCACTAATGTTAATAGTTAGGAAGTGAAAAATATTAGTAACTATGAAAAGCATAATAGGAAAACCAACCTGTAAATGTCCTTTCTCCCTGAACACCAGAATTTTTGTTGGCATCATAAATAAGTACAAGTATTTCAACAAGTATTGCTAGGAGTTAAGAAATCTTCACTAGTTTATGGTATTATTTATTTGACATCTGGACCCAATAATGTCAATGTGGTGATGCACTTGGTAACATCAAGCAACAATAGCTTTAAAAATAGTAATGTAGGTCAAAATATTTGTAATTCTGTTCTGACTTACATCAGGTTAGAGGCATAATGGATATGCTGATATATTTGGCATTTCGAAAATAATTAGAATTATATAATTTCAGAACTTGATTCATTTGGATAAGGAGACAGGATTGTATGAAACTACTCTAATATGCTTTTATTTCAAAATAATGACAAATAGAAAAATATTAGTAATCAAGCATGCAATCAAAGATTTTAGAAAAGAGCTCATTAAAAGCAAATCTCAGCTGTTTATGAATTAGCAATAGAGGTGACTTTATAAAACTGTAATAAATCCAATCATTTGTATTGATTTACTATCTGGGAGTTGTCATCTCCCATTTTCACATGATTATGTGATTTTTTTTCTTCAGAGGTTCTGTATCAGAGATAATGAGAGAGCAGATCGTAATTTACTAATACCTAACAAATGGGGATCAGAGAGACTAATGCTAGAGAAGAAGACTAGGAGCATATCAACATCTAATTGCCCACTGTAGGAAGTAAACCATCCTAGGAAATGGAATTCCAGAGATGGCACAGTTGTCCAAAATGATTGACTATTTTACCTGCCATTTTTCAAAGCTCAAACATCTCAACATCACTACAAATCTCAGGAAGATATATTGAGGGAAACAGACTCCATTTATGGTACTGGAAATAACAGGTTAATATCACTGATTGACATTTCATGGAAGATGTATATCTTTTTGTAAAGAATCTAGCAACTCTCAGATTTCATCAACTATGAAGCAAAGGACAGGTCGAAAGCCTAAAGATAAGAGCAAAAGAATACTTTGTGTCTGAAACTCTGTTTCTATAATAATGCAATCCCCATCTGAAATAGGGAGCAGGCTGGCATGCCAGAAAACAGTACTGCTAGGTTTCTGGGAATCTTACTAGGTCTCTGAAAGCCTACAATGGCACAATAAAAGTGTCAGGAAAAAAATCCATAGGTACAATCTTTCTCACAAGATTTTTAAAACATATTTTAATGTCCCAAATAAACAGTCTTTAGCTAATGATGACAAAGATGATCAAAAATTGAAGACATCATCAAATCAACATGAATTAAATGTTTACATGATAAGCATCTTAATTCGCCACAGGGCTGCTGAAGCAAAGTGCCAGATATGGGTTGGCTTTTATAACGGGAATTTTATTTAGGGTAAAAGTTTACAGTTCCAAGACTGTGGAATTTCCAAATCGAGGAACTATCAGAGATACTTTCTCATCAAAGTCAGCTGCTGTTATTCCTAGTGTCCTGACAAGTGGCTTCTGGACATGGTGGGTCTGCCACCTTGCTCTTTCTTCTTGAAATCAACTGTGACCTATCAGCCACCTCTCCCTGGGCCACAGCTCTTTGAGCCTCTCAGGGTTTCTTTCCTTGAGCTCAGCTATGAGCAAACCAGGAGCTGTTTCTCTCAAATGATTGGATCAAATATGGCAGCTTCTTTTCCCTCTGGGTTTCTGGTTCTTTGTCTCCGTTTATATCAGACGAAGCAAGAGAGCAGAAACCCAAGCTGACTCATACCTTGCTGAAGTAGTCCAATCAAAAGCCTTAAAGTGATCCTATCAGGTAATCTAATCAAAGGACCTTCAACTGAATTTAATGCAATCAAAGGACCCCAAACCCACAGGAATGGATTAGTTCAAGAACAGTCTTTTTCTGGGTTTCACAAAATTCAAGCTATCATTATGAGCAATGTTGAACATTTTTGCATATGAATTTTGATGGTACAATTATAAGTCAGAACTTTACTTCTATGGGACTTGCATATTTTGCATTATTTCTTCATGATCTAGTCTTCTTTGAATTATTTCAAAAGAGTATATGAGGGTCTGCTAGATTTACCTCTTCTTTAGTCATCTGGAAAGTAGTGGGCCAGGATATAATGAGTCTTTCCTGAAGTCTTCTAAAGATTTCTAATTAATCCTTCAAAACCTGTCTTTGTGTGTAGTGTCACTGCCCAACCCCAATAAGGAAACACCTATTTTTGAATTTCAAGTAGATATCCATTTTGCCATCCAGTATTTTTTGGCTCAAGCAGAATTGTAAGGAATTATAAGGAAGTTCTCCTGGACATCTCAAATATCTCAAATATCTGGTTGGAGCCTGTTGTTCTGGCCCTTTTATTTCTATCAGTTCCCAAAGGCAGGGTGGCTGTATTTTGCTTTGGGTCTCTAAACTTTAAAAACCCAACTGTAAGATGACTCTTGAAATAATAAAGCTTGGAGGTTCATCAGGACCTCATCCAATGCATAATATGTCCTGAAGTAAAAAATCACCCTCTTGATTCTGCTTCCATCCTCCCAGCCATTACATTGTATCTCCTTTGAAATCAAAATGTTCAGATTGCATCTGGAATGCTTCAGCCTTCTGTCAAGGGTATAGACTAATAGCCACTTCCTTAGAAGAAAATCCTGATTTTCTAACATTACTTAGACATCTTGCTTCCCCACTTTCCTATAAATTTCAGACTCTTCATTACATTACATTTTAAAAAGTTGGCATGGCATGCTAATTTCTTACTAGTTACTGTTTTATTTATGTATATATTTCTTATTTTTTCTAGTTAAAAAATTGTAAAGAACATGCAAGACGCAATGTAGAAAGAAAATAAATCATTCTTATAACAAGAGAAAGTCACTTAATATCTTGCCATATATATTGAAAATATATATAATATATTATTGAGTTCTTAATTTATACTTTTTTTCTTTTACTTAACATTCTAATGTAAAATTTTCTGTGTAATTGAAAATGATTCAAAAGTTAAAAAAAAAAAAGTATAGGTCTTGACAGTCTGTCTACCCTTTCCCATATTTCCTCTTTGTTGTTTTTGTTGTTGCTGTTGTTTTGGGGTGGGTATGTACTATCTCTGTCTTTAATGCCCTGAGAATACATTCATATAGTTCAAACTAAAAGTCAATTAAAATGAGTATTTAAGATTATTGATATATATGACACATGGCCCTTGTAATCATGGCATCATTTACCATCTACCCAACAGTGCATGAAATTGCCTGGCAGTCCACAAACTAGTGAATCTTTGCTCAATTAATAGGAGTAAATGATTCTCCATTTTAATTTGCATTTCTTTTCATTATTGATATTATGTACAAGAGACTACAAATAATATATATGTAAATATAGTTATTAAGTATTTTAATTTACCAGTTTTGTAAATTGCCTATACAGGGTCTATCTCATTAAGCTAGTACTATCTTACATCTTCATATAATATAGATACATTATTAGTAGTTGTCGTTTGGTGTGCTCTTCAGTTCTATTTATATTGTAGTGATATTTTTTAAATGTTAATTTTATGTGGTTGGGCATCAAATTGGTATTTTTCATCAGTTTATGTAAATATACCTAAACTATTTATCACCCTGCCCTAAAAGTTTTATAAGTTTCCACCTGTGGTATATACTAAATAAGTGTCTATGTGATTTTCTTTTATCCCTACTGGCTATGGGCTATCAAAACTACTCAATTGATTAGTCTGGTTTGTATCAATTTCATACTGATTTAATTATTACAGTTTTTAAATATATTGTAGTAATTGGTCAATTGATTTCTCATTGGGGATCTTTATGGTCACAATTTCAAGTATTTATATAGGTATATTTACATGTGTATATACACACATTTACATACATTATACACAATTGTATGTACACAATGCAATTGTGACCATTATTAGTCACTGTTTTATTATTTAGGTGTGTAATGTGTTAAAATAGTTAACAATTTCTCTATCATAATAATTAAATACTTACCTCAGCTGATTTTATTTCTACTTACTAATACTAATAAAAACCAAAATATATTTACATGGAATTTGAGTGGTTCAATATGAAAATATAACATTTCACTTCTTACAAAATACATCTTTTGGGTGTGTTATTTTCCATATGCTTCTACAATTGCTCTTATTATTTAAGAGTGAAATAATTAAGCTGAAACATTAGTCCTTCAGATTTCTCCATCTTAAAAATATAATGCTTATAGATGTGACTCAACTGTAGAAAATTACTGAGTAACCCTAATGGACAGAAATTTTAAAAATTAGAAATTATATATTTGGCTTTTTTCTTGTATTAATTTCCTCTTTTGAACCTTCTCATATTTTTAATTGACAGTATATTTCATTAAAACAAGTATCTAAAGCAAATGTTATTATCACAGATGTCTTTATAAATATTCTGTTTTTTTCATTTGGCAAAATTAGCATCACTTTTTAGTAACTTTATTTAACCCAACTTTTTCTTTCTACTTTTCCACAAATAAATTAAAAGCAAAAATAGCTGAGCACAATTAGTCAAGGCAGTCATATTCTCCTCTCAGGGGAACTTCAGAGATATACCTGATTCCCCTGTGAAATGACTGGGAAGAAAAAAGTGCAGTGAAAGAGGCTTATAGTTAGTAACATTATGCTTATAGGAATGGAGGTAATTGGTGTTACCTTAAGGAATTAAAATCTTTCTCAGTAAAGGTGACTTCCTGTAGGAGAGGGAAGCATATAATTTAGTGGTTTGTCTGCTAAAACTAATATTGTGCCAACCCAGATTCTGGGCTTTGAGGAACAAAACAAAGATGGTGGTTGATTGCAGAGCTGATTCCATTTATTTTCCTTTATTGAACTTGTAAAGATGATTTCTTCAAACGTTTCACCAAATAGAAGTTGAAGTTTTTAAAATGAGATTAGTGTTTAATATATAAAAAATAAAATAAAAGAAAGAAGAAACCTCAAGGAATAAAGCCCCATGCAAAATTCTTATTATGATGTGATCCAGTCCACAAGTACAGATCTCCATCACATTGAGTGTTCTTCATTAATGGAAGAAAGAAGAGTAATTTTGAATTTTTAAAACATAATTATTTAAAAGGATTTTGATTTACCAAATAGCTTAAGAAAATGATGAGCTTACACAAGCAGAATTAAGGAATGAGAAAAGAAAATTATAGGGCATAGTGAGATTGAGTTAAAAGTGAAAGTTTTTGTTTTGTTTTTCATTTTCAGTAGTTCTCTGCCTGTTTGCTAGTTTTTGAGGTCAACATCAGTTTGAAAGTTTGTAGTCTCCTGTACGTATATAATGCCTACAATAAACTATTCCCTATCTGCTATTGAAGAAAGTAGGATTTTCAGAAGATTTCAAAATAAACACCATATATACCTTATAGGACTATGTAGACCAAATATATTAAAATGGCAGGTTTATTTTTTTGGCTATAGTTTAAATTATAGCTTATTTTAGTAATGATTATACAGCTAGGAGCTATGCATAGAGACACACACATATAAGTATACATAAGCTATGAAATAACACAGTACTCAAATGTAAATGATCTGAATATTGCAAAAAAGGGACATTTAAATAATGTATGAAGAGCTCACACAATCTGATTTTCCTATCAAAATATCACACTAGCAAGCTTGGCAAAAGCTGTTGATATATCATGTTCCTCCAATCTCTTTTTTTTATGGCTCATTAAAGTTTATTTTTCTGACCTCTGTGCCCTGTAGAATTTGTTTTTCTATAGAGTTTGACGCTTTGAGGATCTTGAGAAAGTAAGACATGCTCCCTGCTTTCAAGAAGTGGACAATCTAAGAAGGAGACAGTCATACAATCAGAATATTTCAACATAGCACAATTAGTGTTGTACTTGGAATAAACTGACCATGAAACCGGTATGACCATAGAGTAGGGGATATAATTATCTCACCTGAATGAGATATGTTGTTACAAAAATGGTAGATTAGTGCTGTAATCTGAAGGATAAAGAGGAATTTTAAGAGAGTCGATGGAGGGAGAGTGGTGGGAAAGCCATGTAGTCACGAATGCACATGGCATGTTCAGTTTGCTGTTACTTCTTAGCATATCCTATAAGGTCTTCACAACCTCTGCCTGTGTATCTTCCCAGACTCTGCCTCATTGTCTGAGCTTAGGCATCTGCAAACTGATATTTAAAAAATAGGGAAGATAATTTTCAAACACACACATTCAAGGCTTTCTTTCTGGAATACTTTATTTTTACAGTATAATATAGTTTATTTTCATGGTAATTTCAGGTGGAACTATGGATTATATGACATATATTCATGTTAGTTTTCCATGTTCTGAGTCACTGATAGGTATGCAAAGAATTTTCAACATACTTTCTCTCCTACTTTCTCCCACTCCTTTTTCTAATTTTCCACAAATACTAGAGCAAAAGTCTTCCAAGTTCCAAGTCACTGACATACAGTACATTAGTAAGAAAATATTGTAACTCCTTCAGACCAGTAGACATGTTAAACATGGCATTATTGGAGCATTCTAAAACAGTGTTTACAGCGTTTTACAGGAACTTAATGAAATCCATCCTCTCAAAACTTTAGCGGGGTCTCTGCAGGAGTCTCAAATTTTGATATATTTTTTTTCCAATAGTACTCCTGCCTGAGATAAAAATAAGTAAGATTTTCTCTTTACCTTCACTTTTAATTTTTTTTTCTTTCTTAGTGTTGGTTATTCAGGTAATAGTGAAAGTGGTTGTTTTGGTGGTTGTGTTGGTGATGGTTGTATTAGCAGTGGTGATAGTAGTTTTGTTTTTCAAGAGACAAAGGTAAGGATTCTTGGAGTAGAGGTATCTCTTTCCAATTTATTGTCATTGCCACCAGCATCATGTCTAGGCCTTCAATAGTGTTGTAAGGTACTGATGGGGTAAACAAAGAAGAAACCACATCTTACTTTAATTTTCTTGTCTTATTGGAACTGACTCCAATTTATTAAATTAAATATATAACAATTAAAGATATATGTATAGACACAGGTTTATATGTATGCATGTGTTTGTACATATATGTGATTTTAATTTGCTCTAGCTTAGTAGCATATCAAAGAGAAAATTCTTTTACATCAAAATATTCAACACTTCTGGAATTCTTTCCTGACAATTCTGTAGAAAAACTGAACTCTTCTTTCACATAAATTTGTATGTCTTTGAACAAAATCTCGAGAGGGCAGTATGGTGAATAAAGAAAACATTACAATTTATTGAGTGGTTTTGTGTGAAATTGTGACTCCTATAAAAGTTAAATAGCTAGTATTATAGTATAGAAGTATAAGCAAGTCTGCTGTTAACATTAAAATTGCAATTAATGGAATCAGTAATGATAAATATTAGGAAAAAACTATTGGTTTAAATAAAGGCTAGGATGAAATTTACAATTACATAGACATACTATTCTTCATCTGTAGATAATATGAATTAACATTGTAAAGAAGATTGCAGAATAATTATTAGAGTACTTACCAGAAAACAAATTGTTTTTAAGTACCTCCCGGCACGTAAGAAATTTTTATTAACATACAGACCACTAGTATGCAAATAACAAAGCTTTCCCTTTCTATTCATAAAGTAAATTCCCCTAAGACTGTTATGATACATCATTCAGTGCAACTAGTATTTATTGAGTAGCTATGGAATCATTGGTTCTCCACCTGGAGGAAATTTGGAATCATTTAACAAGTTTTTTAAAAGTAATGGACACCACAATCAAAATGGTATGATATAATGGTCCTGGAGTAATGACAGGGCATTGGTAATTTTTAAAGACTGAGCAGTTGATTCTAATCTGCAGGCAGGAAAATAATGTTATATAATCTCTCTATTCTTGAAGTATATAGTACATAGATTCTCAGTAAATGCTAATGAGAACAATTATGTCTGCTACTGCAGCAAAAATTTTTTTTTACAAAAAATGGTTAGTATTTGGTAAAATTTATTTTGAGTTTAAATATTTGGTTGAATGAGCAAATTGTATTTAATGTGTTCAGTAACACTTTCTAGTTGCCTCAATGCCTTTAACTTGTGGCATTCATGAAAGAGGAGCGCAATGTCCCAATGTTTTATAATGATTACAGTGATTGAAAGAAATACAGTGAATCATCATTAAAAAGTACAGCTGGGGGAAAAAATTTAGTCTAAATATAACTCACCACAAGTTTTCTTTTTGCTTTCCTTCAGTTTGATATTCCTAGGTTTTAATTGTTGTCTTCAGAGTAAGTAATATGGAGAGTTTCTTTCTGATTACAGAATTAAAATGAATTAGTTTTGTTTTTGGTTTTGTGACCTTGCCCATAAGACAAGGGAGCACAGATTTGTAGAGTTTGGAGTTCCATTTTACTTTACAAACCCTTAAATCTATATAATTTTTTAAGTTTTGCCTCAGTCATTTAAATGATATAATCTCTTTTCAGTGTGTTTAAGTAATATAGTAGAGTTTGTGTCATTGAGTTTTTTACAGGCTCCATCTCACAATGTTTAAGACAAAATTTGGCATTTCTTTTGTTACAGGAAGGGCTAGACTTATATGAAAGTGTTTTAAATATTGTATGTAACTTATTATGAATTATTTTACTAGACTTTTTAACCTGGTAACAGTGATTGAAGAAAGAAAGGTCTGTAATTTAGTTCCCCATGAAGAATCTTATATTTTGCATTGAGGATGGACATTAAGATACAGGGGGCTGTAGCTGGAATAAGGGGGACGTTTAGGGTGAAGATTGAAATGAGCTGAATGATGTAGAATGAGAAATTGTGTTTCCAGTATAGTTATGGGAAAATAATAGTACCCTCACCTTATGTCTTTCCCCACAACTTATCAATGTAATCTTGGGAGTTGTTTAAACTTGTTAATTTTCTTAAAATTAAAAAGTAAATTCCAAAAAATTTCACAACAAATATGAAGTCAGAGAAAACCAAAAAATTTTCCATAGTGCTAATTAACATAATACTGGGAATATTTGTCATCATTTTTTTCTATGTGTATATTTTACATACTTTTATTGATTATTATACCATATTTATTTCCATTGTTTTATAGATGCCATAGATATTTTTTATTGCATGATATTTTACTGACCATTTACTTCCTTTACAATCTATATCTATTACAAGTCATGGCACAATAAACAGCTTTATGCACATTAATTGCTCCTCACCTTATGCCCTGAAGCCATGTTAATATAGTAATTTCAGTTTTAAAAACTTTAAAGTACTGGCTTTGAGCCCAGAATGCTGCAGAGAGCTTTACATACATTATCAAAATCATTCTTATACCTATGTGATGTCGTTTTTACTATTTTCTCATTTACATCAATGAGCAATTTGCCCGAGATTATAAACCTAGCAATGTATACATCCAGAATTGTTCCCAGTTTAACTGGAAACCCATGGTCTTACCTATTTTGCTAGACAATGGTGTCAAAGGGTGGAAGCATTTTTATTGCTCTTCCCGAAGTTTGGCAGTTTGTTTTTTAAAGTATCAGTGCCACTTTTCAGCGTTTTCTGCCACCTATGAGGGCACAAGTTTCTCTCTGCTTTCTCCAGCACTGAATACCATCATTTAACTTCTTTTTTCCCAAAAATAAAATTGGGAGGTGATGAAGCCTTTCAGTTAGGGTTTTTGTTTGTTTGTTTTTATTGAAGACATAAAGTGAAAATATTTTCTGCATCCGGGTTTTCTAATCAAAAGTACTTCTTTGGTGAAATTAAGCTTCCTACCTTTCTCTCATTTATCTTTTGGCATCTTAGTGTTTTTCTTATCAGTGTGTATGATATCTTGTTTAAGAATTAAGTCCTCATTTATCCACAGCCTACAGTCTTGCATCTCTAATCTAGTATCTCTCAGAATCTCTTCCCTAGAGGTATAATCACCTTGTTTCTTAGGAGGGAGGTTATCGTACTTACACTGACACACTTCATGCATATATCGATCAACTCTGAAAAGCCTGGCTAAAGTAATTTCATTTGAATCTCCTTTTAGTCTGGAATGCTTCTGTTATCATATTTTCATCTTCTGAAGGACAAGTTGGAATAGCTTGTTAAAACAGAAGACCAACATTTTTGCTTTTTTTTTTTAATTATAAACCTGAAAGAGGTAAACCATTTTAAACTTGTATAATAATGATCTTGCTTCAGCTTCATGCACTTACAGAATTCCAGGTGCTAAAAACTGATGGGATTGCAGATGCACTCTGTGTTGCAGTATAGCTCACAGAAATTAGATTGGTGCTATTTCTGGCACATTTTGGTTTCTATATCTAAATGATCTCTGAGGCTTGTAAGAATTTTTTCAATGTGTACCTCTCCGAGTACTTGATTAAGGAAAGAGTATGTTCTTTTTACTATCTAACTCCAAGGTATTTACTTAAAAAAAGTCATTTGGAGACTTATTATTCTCCTTTAGATGTTAATAGAAAAGTAACATCAGTTTTTAATTCCTTAATAACTTAAATCATAAAGTATGCTATGATGGCTACTTCCTTAGAAAATGTATTTTTTTGCAAATGATATCTAAAAATTACTTTGGCTTTTCTGTATGTACGTGAATTGATCTGAATGTAATTAGTTATTTAGGTATATTATTAATTGAAATATTTAATATGGTAATTGTATATAGGTCATGAAAAAATCAATTCCTCTTGCGATGATGAGAATCTGTTCTATCACTTTGATTATATTATTAAGAATAATAGAGAAAAAAATTTTAAATTTAAAAGAAAATTTTAAAAAGAGTAATAGATACTATGTTTTTTCCAAAACATTTGATGTGCCAGAGACTGACCTAAGTGAAAAATATATGTATATATAGTCTCTTACTTTATTTTTACAAAAGCTAGGAGATTCCATCCATTATTCTGATTTTATAGCTGCCAACTGGACCTCAGATGGTTAACTAACTTACCCAAGTTAATGCATTGTTTTGCCATCTTAAAACAAGTCAAATAAAATAGAAATAAAAAATGTAAAACACTGACTACAAAAAAATAGAAATACAAATGTTTGAATTTTACATTATTTCAGGTTTTTAAAATTATACTTTATTGAAACTAAATTAGAATTCCAATGGATAGGCAAAGTGACTTATATACTCCCAAATTAAGATCAGTGTATTTGGTTTTATAGTGAAATGTGTGTGTTTGTGCATACTACTTTGATTATGATTATTATGATTTTTTTAATCAAGAGGTCAAAATGGAATTTTTTAATTATTTTCAGAAGCAGTCATGTCTTCTTTGAATATTAGAATACTAACCAAATACTACTAGGTAATGGACAATTACCATTCACAATTTTATATGAGTCTGTAAATTCTGCATACCCTGTCAACTAGAAAGAAGTTTCTACTTTATTAGGAGATGCTATTATCTTTTTTCATGCTCAAAAACAATTGGATAACCTTTTCAATAATCAATAATCATTATTTTTTGCTTATTGAATTGGAACTATGCTGTTTGAAATTAACACATATATGCAAAATTTCCACATTAGCTATCAGCAAAAGTAGGTTATTGTACTGTTAATTAATACTAATTACAATAAGAAGCATTGATTGCTTACAAGTGTTATTTATTATGTTTAAACTATGAAGGAATAAAAAAGATCAAGGAATCATCCTTCATCTCAGGAAACTAAGCCTAAGCAAGGAAGAGGGCAAATGTTCCGTGAAAGACCAGATAGATATATATGTTTCAGGCTTTCCAAGTCAACCACTCTGTTACGTGCCTGCCATGGTAGCACTAAAGAAGCCATAGGCACCAGTAACAACTCTGGCTGTGTCCAATGAAACTATATTTACAAAAACAAAAACAAAAAAAGGCAGATTTTGCCCTGAGAGCCAGGATGTAGGTTTGGTCTCTGTACTGACACAAGACAGATAAAGGAGGAAAGTTGACATATAAGATTTCAGTAATGAAATAAATAAACATAATTATAGAGATATATGTCAAGATTTGCCAAAATACTTTACAATTTTTTTTTAATCTTAGAGAATTTCAAAATCTTGATAGACTGTAATTGGACCTTCTTCAATTACTTTATATTCTAAATAATTATTTGGCATATTCTTTACTATATTATATTATTTTATATTCTACTATATTATATCAAAGTAGAAATAAATATCAAAGTAACCATTTTGTTCACATGGTTTCCATTTTCGTAATAATCAAATCGTCAGACATTTGGCAATACTAAAAATTTATCAATGACTCAAAAAATGTAACATTGCCTACTTTTACTTTGAAAAAGGTTCATAGGAATTTGATTTGGAAATACTTGTCTGACTCCATTAACATTTACCAATTTAATAGATGTCTTGTATTTTTTTTCTCCTGTTTTGAAATAAATTAGAATAGATGCATTCAATTAATTAAGTTCAAAATAAAACATTTTAGCCAAAGTCCTAAGCCAGCTGGTCCGTGATATCATTACCTAACTCAATCCACAGTTCTCTTGAAATCACTATAATTACTAGTCAGAAAATATACTTGAAAGTGGATGCACGGAACCACTAAGTAACTTCTATGTTACAGTCTTATGCCAGTTTTCATGGTCCTAAAGTTGTAGGCTATATGCAAAGTATGTTTTTGAAAGACTATTTTAAATATCCTCCAAATGTAATTTTTTGAGGGAATTTCTGAGGAAATATATATTTAAATGGGCTTACAATCTTATTTGTATGTCTATAATAATGTGTAATCAAATGCATTGACTCCTTATATTTCCAACTGAACAATGATTTTAAGTAAAGTAAAAATAACTTTAATACAGCTCTGTATTTCTTAAATCCATGAAATGCTTATTAATTTGAAAGGCATTGTGGAAAAGATTTAATCCTATGCATTGAAAGACTTGCTTTTGAAAAGCAAAGCAGACACCTGACTAAATTCACAGTGTCTATATGCTATTGAAGAGAGTGGGATCTCGTCCTTATCTTGGGCTCTCTTGTTTGCTTTTCAGTTGCTGCGAATGTGGCTGTGGGAGGGCTTCTTCCCTGTGCGCTGTTGCCCATCCAAGCCTAATATGGTTAGTGTTCCCTCCGACCTTCACTCCTGTGTAATGTCCCACCTATATGTATTCCTGTCAGCATTCCTTTGCTTTTCCATTGTGTGCATTTTAACAATTAGTATACCAGTTACACCGTTAACAGGTAGAAAACTAGAATTAAAGTGGTTCCCAATGACGAATCATAACAAATGATTTCATGGTGCATTATTTCAAACAAAATATCCGTACAGCACATCATCCCTGTGCCAAGCATTCATACATCCCTTATAAGGCTTTTAACTGTGGTTCTGACGTAAAGTAGAAAGTTGTAAGATTGTAGCATCTGTTCTACATTAACATGTCGCTGTTTTTTTGTTCCATTAAGTAAAAATCATATCATACATGGAAGTAGAATGTTACTTCTTGGAAGGTTTTCACATTTTCTGTTTCTTATCACCATGGAATGACCAAAACATAATTGGGATCTTCTGTTGTCATAATCATCTTGGATACATGTGGTATTGGAGCATAAATCTGCATGTGATTATAAATGGTTGACCTAATTTTATTAAGTTTGAATTATTTCAGATATCAGAAGTGATAAATTCAGCTTTGAAACCAGTAATGTAAAAACATATGCATTTTTGAGATGAGTATCTAAATGGGATAGTCTTCATTATTTACAAATGCAAATCCTAAATATATATCTGGGTTACAGCTATAAAACCATAAGCTGGAACATAAGAATCTAGGACTCTATTCACATATTTAGAGTGACTCATACACAATCTTAAGTTACCTTGGAGAAAAATAAAATACTACAAATTGTTTCTTTCTGAATTAAAGATCAAGTTTCCTGCATTATTTTTGATAAAATAATAAACTTGATAATTGCTTTTTATAGTCAAAACTTGCCAAAAAGAAATATTTTGATATGTACTTTTGAAAATTAAAGGTTTCCTCAGAGGATTTTTAAATATTACTTGTCTTCTGTAAATATAAATGAATTGTTATTGATTCAAAAATTGTGTGTGAACGTGCATGCATATGCACATGTCAGACATGTTGGAATGGATATGGAAAATCTTCTGAGAGCAGGAAAGTAAACAAGCACATATTGATGTAATGCAGAGATCTTTTTCTCTTAAAATTGTGTATTTGGAAAGAAATTGAAGTTAATATGAAAGTGCAGATTTATTCCAAGTATTTAAAATATTTAACATACTTGGAAAATTTCTATGAATGTGGATTTACAGAGACAGACAAAATAAAACTGAAATCTGATAATTAGTAGAGTATAACTTAAATGGGTTTTCACTGTGATTTTTTAAATGCAATATGAAAAATTAAAGAATGACAGCCAATTTGTGCATTCTAATTCAGTCTCCACTATAGTTTTCATTAGAGATATATTATCACTGAAGCAGAATAGGCAGAATTTATATCTTTTTAAAAAAAGAAGACTGATGTCAGTCTACCTTGACTTAAATCTTAAAGATAACTCAATGTGAACCGGGACATTTCTGGACTCTTAACTTAAATAGTATTGCCTAAAAACTAACTACAGCTGGATTAGGAAACTTAATTTTCAAAAGAGTATTTTGCTTTCCTACTGGGCAGTGGTCCTCAGTGAGTTTATAAAATAACAAAATAAAAGAAAGAAGCAAAAGTGGAAGGACATTACTCTTCCTTCATAATAGACACTTGTACATACACATATGTATCACTAGAAAAATCTAATATAAAACTTTTTCCTAATCGTTTTCTTCAAATAATCTTAGGAATCATAGTGGCAGTGACTACGTATTTATGTGTCTATTTTGTTAGTATTTGTGTGTGCAGAAAAAAAATCATGATTTAGCCATGAATGTACATAAATATTCAATAAAGTACTAACAGCCTTCATAGAAAGATTTATGGAAAGAACAATTTTTCTTTAATGTATTCTTATGAAAATAAAACCACAAAATAAAAGTCATAAACTTTAATTGGGCTTGTGCAAATTAGACAGACAGAAAGAAAGTTATTGGGGAGGAATGGAAGCTAAAAATGTTTTTGTTACTGTATTTTCTGAACTTCCATTTTATAATTTCTAGTCAGTGTGAGATTTCACTTGAAGATCACATTTGTTTAGATTAAAGTATTGGGGAGAAAACAACCTTCAATAATGGATCTTAAGGTCTGAAAAGAATCATTTTCATAAGAGAAACAGTAAAAGACAGAAATCTGAATTTCTGTCACTTAATTATGTATAATGGGGGTGGGGGCGGTGGGGTTGAATGGGACTTCATATTTTTTTAATGTAATATTTTTTAAAAAATGAATTAAAAAAATACAAAAAAAAAAGAAACCAAAAAAAAAATTATGTATAACTATATCAGCATTTGTCATTTGCCATGTAAATAATTTTTAAGAAACACTCTATCATCTAACACATTTGCAATTAGAAGGTAGACGTTTTTTAGACATTTTGAGGTTTTATAATTTCATTGTTTCTCATTTCTTAAAACCCATTCATGAATATACATGTGGTTGGTTTTGACCTGAATATAATGGAAGGCATAAATATTAAGCATCCACTGAGGAGACACTGTCTTGCAGAAGTTCCTTTAGATGCTTTGTGGATATTTAGAGTTCTGAAGAACTTGATTTAAAAAGCATTGTTCTAGTCTTTCATTTTACAATTCAACTATTTTAAATATTGTGAAAGACTCTGAGGTTCTGATTTTTACTCTGGTCGCTTTCCCACCAGGAAACTATGCTCCATTATTTTTCAAATGCATGGTGTGCCATTTATAAAATGATATTAGTAATTACATTTTCCATCTTTGATCTCAAATTGTTTTTCATCTCTGTATTTTCCCATGCTGTTGTGACATCCATAAATATAAATGTAAATGTTGATAGGCCAACCATTTTCCTTGCTTTGACTGAAATCTACATTGTGAATGAATCTATATTCTGGAATATTCTGAATAATACTTCCACAAAAGCCCTGGAATTTTTAGACATTCTGTCTCTATGACTGCCCGCATTTTTGTCATATGTATTTTTTATCAGTGGTCTTTGAATTCCTGACTTTATCATCTGATTTGAGAGGCTAATCATTGTTTCCCTCCTTAAAAAAATACATATAATATATATTTAAATATACATATTAAAAGCATGCAGTGTTGAACTGGTTTTCTTTAATAAAATAAGATGTTGATGGGTGTAATTTCTGAATGATATCACCATTTCTTCCTAGGTATTCATTTGTGTATATGCTCACAGAAACATAAATATACATAAATATATATATTTATAAATATACATATATTTATTAAAAATATTTATTATAAGTTCTTCTGAAATATACCATAGTCGCATATTAGCCTTTTCTTGCATTTCTTAAATTTAATCATGTATCTGACTATTTCCTTCATTCATTAATTTCCATGCTTCCATCTGCTTCCTCTGAGTGTTTCAGGTGGCAAGGGAAAAGATGTTGAGAATTCAAAAAATAGAAATGATAATTTCTTATTTTCTTTCGGTCTTTCATCTATTCTGTGACATTTACTATCAACCATCTTTATTAGAAGCTCATTGTAAATTTTTTCGTTTTATAAAATCAGACACATAAGGAATAAACTCTAGCATCTCTTATAACATAGAGGATCAAAATAAAACACAACAAAGGCAAAAATAATTCTCTGGCAAAAGGGTCACGAATTATTTTGAAACATGATTCATGATATCTAAATGTATAGACACTAATGTTTTTTGCAGTTTTTTACCTTTTAAATGTTTTTGCTTTAAAGTACAGGGAAATCATTGTATAAACAATCTGGAAAACCAAGGAACAATACAAGAGGTTGTCCAAATCCATATGCTCACTCTTGTAAAGAAATAAAATGCAAAACCACTTCTTCTCCCACCCTTGTACCTATACCACCTTATTTAAAATTAATTTGGAAAAGTATTCAGTGTTTGTTTCTGCAAGGTAAAGCAATGGAAAAATATGTTTCTATGGTAGCTGTTACTGAGCATGGATTGATACCTTCCTTTGGCTATTCCATCCACTCATCTTTCTTCATTAGCCACAATAGTACCATTTAGTAAATTACTGATTCTGTGCATCGTTTTGTACTTTAGAGGGCTTGATTTAATACTGCAAATTTATTATCAGTTCCTAAATTTACACACAAAAACTAAGTTATTTACTGAAAAATTCATATACCTACAGACACTGTTTGCTATTTCATTAATTACATAAATTTCAAATAACCAGATTTAGATGTTCTGACTGGGTCGAGGTTTTAACATTCCTCTAAGTACAAACACTGCTGATACTTTATTACAATAATTTCAAAGCATATGAAAATTGTAACATGAAGCAAAATGAAGAAACTGATTCTTTGCTATTCAGAAAAAAAAATCTGTTCCAGTAGGTAGGAGGCATAATTTATCTACAGAATGGCATATTTATTGATTATTTGATTGGTTTAAATTACGCATCTGGAGCAGGTACAAAAGATATTGAATGCTTTGCTGGTGATGCTGAACCTCTCCTTGAGTGTTAGTCTCTGCCAGCTGCACTTTTACTTGCTGTATCTTGTCAAGACTTGTTTTAATGATGCTTTGGGAGGTTTCAGAACTTAATTTTATGTTAATGTAACATGCATCCGTGTATGTTATACAGCTCCAGAGATGGCCAAAGCCAAAAATAACTCCTTTCTATTGCCCTCCTGATTCTCACCCTAGGAAATAAAATGTAACCACTCCTCATGAAGGTATTCCCAAATCATTTTTTACATGAGCCAAATTTTTATTTCCATTTACATATGAGGAATTTGCATGCCATTTAAATTTGAGGCTTAGTTAATGATATAGGCTATTTCAGGGTACAATTTTTTTAAAACATTTTTTTTTAAGGTGAGAGATTAGAAGGTGGAATGGATGTTTGTTGTCTAATGTAAGAACTTGTATACCTTTTAGGTCTCTTTAGAATTCCTCTAACAAAATGTTTCTTCAGTATTATTTAAATGACATAAACCTCAGGAAGAGTTCACATACCATATTTAGAACATTGGCCAAATAGTATCAATAACCATTTCTCTAGAGGTATATCCATTAAAGGTTAAATTAATAAAACAGTATCTAGTAAAAGTATGAACAATGTATTAAAATAATTAGAATTTTATCTTTAATGGATCATGTAAAATTTTGTTTTTCTTTTCTCTGTTTCACTGTGATGAGGTAACTCAAGATGTCTTAAAGGCTCTTGAATGACAAATGCTCCTAAGTGTTTGAATAAAATTTTAAAAGTCATCAGATCCCTATTGTGTTATAGTTCACTCAAGAATACAGTATGTCCTAAGGATACCCTTAAAGTTTACTCAGAAATTTACTAGCTATAGTTTACTAACAAACTGCCAGTTACTTAACATGAAAAAGTAATAATAATTTAACTTTGCAAAAAAGTTAGAAGTTATGATAGAATTATCTATTTTTTGTATTATACAGGTAATTAGCAGGAAATAACAAAATAAAATAGGCTTTTCTTTTATATCAAAATATACAAATATTTAAATAAAAATTCTAGAATCTATAATTAAGGAATGGTCATCTTTGATATATATCTTTTGAACACTTCATTTAAAATTGTTTTCATCCAACTTTTTCAGTTAGCCATTATGGTTGTATTTTCTTAGTGCAGAAATAAATGGCAATTTTGTTTTTAATAAATTCAGTTTTGTGGTGGAAGCTTATGAATAGTCAAGTCATTTCCTTAGAGTTTCACTAATATTAATTTAAATATTTTTATATTAACCAGTTGTTTTACTGTTATATGTTAATCAGGTATCATGTCAATTCAGTTTTCATCAGCATATTCTCTCTACAAACACCTGTCATTGTGTAGACATGATCAAAATGCCATTCACTCATTCATTTATTCATTCATCAGTGTGACAAATAATTTTAGTGCCAACTCTGAGCCAAAGTCTAGGTCTCTGCAGGGATTTATAGGTGAATGTTAATTCGTGCCATTCAAGAAATTAAAAGAACCAAAAAAATGTATTCAAAAGACCACAGTGCACTGTAGCCTTGGAGTCACACTATGAGAGGGATATAGAAAGCTAATGAGACTCAGAAGGGTAAACGTTGCATTTGTTGAGTGTATCAGGAAAAAAATCATGAGAAAGGCAAAAACTAAACCGAACTTTGATCATAGAAAACTTGCTGGGAAAAACACTGTAGGTAAAGGAAACAGATATATGTAAAAGGTTTGAAATGGAGAAATACCTTGGGGATTTGAGGATAAAGTTTAATATACTTAAAAGTAATTGAAAGGGAGTGGGTGTGGTTGGTGGTTGAGCCACCAACTTTGCATGCAATCCCCTGTACCTCCTAAAAGAAAAAAGAAAAGAAAGTTGGAGATGATGTAGCAAAGGTGAGTTAGTGCTGTGTAGGAGTCTTTATCTTACTACTTCATTGAAGATTGTTAAGTCAAATACCACCATATGAAAAAGGACCTTGTTTACAATAATTTGTTTGCAACCTTATCTAGCGTAGTTTGGGAAAGAAGAGAGAATTCAGGAATATCCAGGGGTATCATCAAAAGGCAATTGTAGCAATCCAAATAAAAAGTACCCAGGCTTTTATTGAGGAAGTGGTAGAGCTAATAAAAAGAATAGATAGACTGAAATATATTTTAGTTACATAATGCTTGGGATTTGACATCTAATTTGTTGTGAAGGATACAAAAATAAAGTTTTTATCTTAAGGGACCAAGGCTCTGATGATGTTATTAATAGGACTAAAGAAAGGCAGATCATGGTTGAGAGAAGTACAGAAAAATAATATTGGTTTGAATTTGAAATAGTATTGCAGTATTACTGTAAAAGAAATCTTAGAACTAAAGTGTGCACTCAAAAGAAATTAAACCAAAGAGATAAAGGTGCTGTTTAAATAGATTGAAATCCGATTGGATGGCCAGAGTAGAAAAAGAGCCAATCATGCTGGTAACCCATGGAAATGTACTACATAAATGTAAATGTAGAGAAGAGTAAGAAGAGTCAGAAAAGATTAGGGATTTAATTCCATCAGGAATAATTAAAAATTAAAGTAAGGTTGTTCAGTTAGAGGTTATCATTAGTGAACCTAACCTTAGAAAAACAGATTGCAGCCAGTTTTAGAGCACATGGTAAAGACTGGTAAATTAGAGGTTAAGGAGGAAAACAGGACAGGCTAAGGTTTGGAGAGGGATCACAGGACGACTGTGTTGTGGTGAATTTGATAGTGAATTGAGTGGAAATGAGCCTGTGGAGCAACTGAAGACTCCAAAATACAGTATTTGGGGGGAAATATATAGAGTAAGTTCCTGAAAGTGGGTGACTACTGGATCAAAGGCATAATTTGGACATTCCATCCTGGAAATTGTCAGTAGCTTCTGAGATGGCAAAAAAAATAAAGGAGAAAGTACACATAGGAATGTCTGGTGTATGTCGTGTGGCAATGGGCACTTAAGTTTGGGTTTCAGACTTAGCGAAATCCTAGGCAAGCTTACTGGCTGAGAGAAAGGGATACAGTCTGGTGGAACTGGATTCATCCAAAAAGAGTACTGAAGTTATTTTATACTATTAGTGTGAAAATCAGTTTAGGATTGCGATAATTTCCATTGCGTTTCACGCTGGTAGGCTTGATAAGATTCACCGCTTTGAGATGTGGCTAATTTTAGCTTGCTCTGTTTCAGGCGTTGCGGTTACAGCAAAGCAAAACAAGATCCAGAAGAGGAAAAGATGCATTTTCATAATGGGCACAGTAAGCAAATTGTACAAAATAAAAACGCAGCAAAGTAGAGAAGACTTTATAATTACTTTGACTTCTTTTGAGGCTGGAGATTTGCAATAACTGACCAAAATTACAATACTTAAAAAGAAAAAGAAATGTGTTCTGTTACACTCTTGCGAGGTCTGTGGCCTGGGGTATTATGAATTACTTTACTCTGTTCTTTAAAGCATACTTTCATTAAAATAAAATATTTTTGCTTAATATAAGACTCTGTTATAGTTCAAACCAAATACCCAGGACCATTCAAATTACTAGCAATAGAGAGTAGGTATCTATCATTAAATAGTAATATTTATTTAAATGAATAAAATATTTCAGGATTTTTTTCCTCTAACATAATAATAGAAACTTACCTGAATAGATTCTGTAGCAGCAACCTTGATTCAAATGACCTGAGACTACTCTTTTAAGAAATGTAGTACATCAAGTTTTAATAATTAAAAGAATTAGCCTAAATGAGGTCTAAGTGAGGTATTTAAATATGCTCTTTTTTTCTTTTAATAAACTGTGCTCTTAAGAATTTCAATGAGTTAATTTGCCAACTAAATGACAAAAAAAGAAAATAGTTTCATTTGGTTTTGTTACTCTGCTGTGACCGTAAAAATCAAAATCATTGAAACTATAATTCATACTTAGGGACCATTTATATAGTACTACTTATTTAATGTTACTTTTCCTGAAAAAATCCACTGTGTGGGTGATATTCGTAGCATTTAAAAATGAGAAAATTGAGGCTCAGAGAGCCTAAGTATCTTGTAAAAAGAGTGGCAGAAATAGAATGAGAAGTCGATTTTTTTCTTTTGACCTCTACTTCAGCATATTTGCACTATGCCACCACAGAAGTTATTTTCCAGTATTTTTGTAAAAAGACAGTTAACAACCTGAGATGATATTTCCTAATAAACCTTATAATAACAAACTAATAAATAAACGACTAGCATTTCTTTGTCCAGTTTAGTAGAAAAATTGTCTGACTTTGCCTCAGAGACTGATCCCCTGAACATTATAATTAAAAGATGATAATAGGTTAGGTCACAGCCCTATTTGGTAACATCGATCTTTCTTGTGCATACCAATGATTCAGATTTCTAAAATTATTAAAGTGATATAGTTATATAAATGACTCTCTTAACTCAGGAGAGGTCCTATCCTTGCAGTTCAGCCACTTCTAGGGATTAGGGGTTAAGCCAAAGTAGCATGTTAATAAAGTTTATAGTTTCTCTTTTCAATCAAAACCATTATTATTTTAATACCCTTTTATTTTCACAGTTAAACTGCCAGGAGTAAGAACTTACATTGATCCACACACCTATGAGGACCCCAATCAAGCTGTCCATGAATTTGCCAAGGAGATAGAAGCTTCATGCATCACCATTGAAAGAGTTATTGGAGCAGGTATGATAATGGTTTTAACTCTTAACTTTTAATTTGTGTTCGTATTACAAAATATTTGTTATCTTTCATAATTAACATGCTTTCAAAAGTGGTATTATCATATATTAAATCTACCTTCTGTGGAGCTAATATTCAAACCAGCAAATTTCACTCTATACACACACATATATTCAAACAGATAACACATCAACATCTATTTGTTATATTCCACAACCCATATGTAGAGAGAGACAGACAGAGACAGAGAGAAAGAGAGAGAGAGTGTTTGTAATCATCAAGCATATTTACATCATTCAGGCACACGGTTTTCCTATTTGTCGATCAGTTCTTATTTAAAATTGTTTTCTTTTTATTCTGCTATAACCTTTCCCCTTTTCTCTTCTCAGTAATACCACAACCAGAGTAGAAAGAGAAAGAAGTAATTTTGTCAGTTGGCTTTAATTTTTTTCTAACGTTTCTCTTAAAGTGCCTGTAGGTAAAACTGATGAAGCTAATTACCCCCAAATTTTACTATGATTGCCTGTCAATTATTTTTCCCAATATACCACTTCTTATTAACAGTGATAATGAAGTGTGGATCCCCCTTTTTTACTCTGTAAATGTAAACTTTACATGGATATCACATTGAAATAGTTGAAATATTGTGCATATTGTTGTAATGTAAAGTTGTTTAAAAATAAGCTCTTTTTTTAGCATCTAAAACTTAATACTCTAAGAATTCATAAGAGTATTATTAGAGTAAGAATATATTTTAAATGAGTTCTTTGTATGACTTTTAAAATATTTATCAAAGGTGAATTTGGTGAAGTTTGCAGTGGACGTTTGAAACTACCAGCAAAAAGAGAATTGCCTGTGGCTATCAAAACCCTTAAAGTAGGCTATACTGAAAAGCAACGTAGAGATTTCTTGGGTGAAGCAAGCATCATGGGGCAATTTGACCATCCTAACATCATCCATTTAGAAGGAGTTGTAACAAAAAGTAAGTTCTATGGCCAGTTGTGTGTATATGTGAAATGAGTATCTGGATTTGTTCCATTATGTTATCATTAATTTCAGGTTCCAAAGAAAACTTACCCTAATGATGTTAATAATAATTTTCTTAATATTAATAATAATTGCCCTCCATTTTGTTGATTTTTGTCAAAACTTATCTTCAATGAAACCAAATTTCTATTTATTTTCAAAACATATATATTAACCAATTTGCTATTAATTCTGCACCAGAGAAAATGTAACCAGATAAATGAGAGAATAAAGGTGGCAATGTTATTTTTCTCCTGGCTCTTTCACTTTTTATACGAGGGAAATATTAACTACAAAGTTTTGTCTGAAGCACTGAAGTTTATGATTTAATAGGATTACTATAGCCATAGGCATCCTGCCACCTTTTAAGCAGCATTTTGCAGCCAAATATATTTCTTTTATTCATTTTCTTCCTTGATGTATTTTAATAGTTACAGGGAAGGCAATAGCCTCAAAGAATGGAAAAGTTCCTTGAGTTTCATTAATTGTTAAATCAGATACTGTATTTACTAAGACTCATTTAGTACTTCTTATCTCTTAGGTTTGTGTTAATGTTTCACTTGCCAATGCTGCCCACCATGTGATTACACATATAGGAAACCAAAATGTAAATATTTACAATGTTTCTTTCTCTTTACTTTTTCTTCTGTATGAATTGAAATGTAGTTCTCCTTTATAAACATAGCTCTCAATGTTCAATTTAGGAAGTCTTCAGCTTGTTTTTAATTTACCATGTTGCATCTCACTTTATTTGTGTCCTTAATTTCATGCTCTCTGATCTGATGCTAATTTATTCAGCAATTATTCTCAACCTGCAGCACGCAGATAATGAGACATAAGTGCAACTAAATCTAGTGATTTTTCTGATTGAAACTGAGTTAGAGAATCTGAAGGAGCACTGCTGTAGGTGGTGCCATTATGAACCTTCATTTTTCCTGAATCACAATTTTAAATGCCAGAAACATGGGAATCACTCAGATTCCTTCCGTGATTTGTTGTAAAATAGGGCACATCATAAATAGAGAGATATTCTGGAAAGGTTTCTTACTAAATGACAAAAACCCCAACAAGTCCTGGCCTAATTGACTTATTTGCAGTGCAAGATATCTAAGTATAAAATACACAGTCCCAACTTTTACTATTTAAAATAAGACAGAAAAATAATATAACATTTCTTATTCTTCTTAAAGAACTAGGATATTCTTCCCATCCATGGGAATTATTACCAAAATTAATTAAAGTTATATTTCTATATAATCGTAGAATTATTCATTTTTGTATTTCTTAATCTAGGATCATATATAAATATACTTAGTTCATCTATAAAATTGATACATTTAAACAAAATCAGAGAGAGGAAAAATACCAGAGGAATGTTAGAGAAAGCATATCCTCTTTCTTTTTCCTTGCTGTGCCAAGGAGATGGCACATTCAATGACCATTATTTAAATTGTCATGTAATTCTGACTTATTATTGATATATACATTTTATAATTATGTTTCAAATATATTATTTCATTATATCTTCTGAGATCTCTTCCTTTTAACAGACTCAGTCTGTACTGACAAGGCCTATTCTAATACTTTGCAAACATCATTCTGTACACATTGACAAGAATCTTGTCCTAATTGTTTTTGTTGAATGAATCCTCAGTCAGAGGCCATTTCAGGGTCTTATAAACTCCAGTAGTTTATAAGTATTTTTCTGCCCTTTGTCATAGGATACATAATATTATAATTAATTTGTACATATTTTACCACCCATACTACACAAGGGCATATGTTCATTTCCCCCCAAGTATCTATCAGAGGCTATAGACATTATGTAATTTTAAAATGAATTAAATTAAATAAGTGAGTACATAAATTGCCCTTATATAAAGATTAATAACTAGTCAGAGTTTATGTTAATTTTTAAAATTTTATTCTATAGTATCAATATTTTAGGGAAAAATAAAACTTCCTGGGAAGGAACTTGCCCAAGAATCTTTTCACAAGTTGTGGCATAGACTAGCTATTACTCCTACTAATCATTAACATTATTTTAAGCATATACTATGCTTTGCATATATTATCTCTTTTACTCTTCACAATTACCCCTATGCTTTAGGCATTAATATTTGTTATCACTTTACAGATGGGAAAAATTAATGCTAAATGTGTTAAGTACCTTATCTATGTCATAAAACAAGCATGAAATATCAGATTTTATAACAGCTTTGTCTTGCTCCAGAACCCATACTCCTAAACAGTGTACATTAGCAAACTAAAACTTTATCATCCTGTATACATTGTCAAGAATCATTCATTTATTCAGAAATTGCTCCCTGAACACCTAACACGTGTCTATCACTGTTAATCAGTGATTAAATCAGACTAAGCCACCACCTTTATGGAGCTTACATTCTGGGTTGAGGGGAGGACAGAAACTAACTAAATACACTTATCCTGTGTTAAATGAAGAAAATAAAGTGAGGCAAGGGATTAGGTACTGATTCTGATGAGGACTGGTGGTTTGTGTTATGCTTAGAGGAAAGCCTTTCTGATAAGGTACCACTTGAATGAAGTGAAGGTGCATGCCTTGCAGATATGTGGGGGAGGAAATTTGCCATAACAGAAACTGAAAAGGCTCTAATGCAACTGCATGGCATATTCAAGAAACAGCAAGAAGACTAGGTTTTCTGCCCTGGAGTGCATGAGGGGAGTCTGGTAAGAGCATAGCTCACGACAGATTGTGTAAAAACTTTTTGGTCCCCATATAGACAATCTTTCACTCTGAGCTTTGGAGATTTTAGAGATAAGAATTAACAGGATTTGATTTATACATGAACAGGATCACACAGGCCATTATTTAAGCTGAAAAACAGTAAGAGGACTATTGAAATAATTCACAGATCATTGTGGATTAGACCAGGGTAGTGAGTTAACAATGTGAAGTATATTTCTTGGATTCTGGGAATATTTTGCAGCAAGTACCATAAGTCTTCCAGTGGATAGGATATGGAGTGTGAACAAAGTAGAGGAATTCAGAGATAATTCTACATTGTTTTGTCAGAGTATTTAGAAGGAAGGAATTGCCATTTCTGGGGAAGAGTTTGCAAGGAACAGGATAACGGTTGGTAATAATCAGTAGCTCGGTTGTGGATATGTTAAGTTCAAGATAACTATTAGCATCCAATTTCAGATGTTGCACTAAAAAATATAAATGAAACTGTTTGAAGTATAGGTATGCTTCCATTTCACAAATGACAACCAAACTTTGCGAACCAATGCTAAACCATGATGGAAAGAAATAACTTTAAAATTACAGGAAAAATAGAAGTCAGCTCTTTGTCAGAGTATATTCAGGAATTAATAAATGCATGTGACATAATTTTTAGAGATTATCAAGCGTTCTTCCTGATAGATGCTAAATCACGATCATCTGAAAAAAAGTTATAGAATGACAAAAGAAACATAAATTGACTAATAGTAAATTACATTTTCTTTTTAGTATGATTTTCATATTTAAATATTATATAAATTTAGAACTAGATCATCATTTACAAACTGTCAATTTGTGTTTTCAAATATGTTGTATTTGAAAATATATATATTTCCATATTATATATATATAAATTTAGAAAAGAATGATTGATGAAAGTAATATTTAGCTAATTTTATATGAGCAAGAGTAAAAATGAGACCTATGTAGGATAACAAGACTTTTAGAAGTTATTTAGTCTAAACAAAAAATACTAAAAATTAACATGTTAATTAACATCATGTGTATGAAGTTTTATTATAAATGAAAGTAACACATTCAATATCCCTGGGCCTTTTTTTCATTATTAATGGAACAGAGCTGGCTAGATTTAAAAGTTCTTAGATTCCCTAACTCCCCCCAAAAGTCTGCAATATCTGACACCATAACTAATTGCTAAGCATCTTCACTAATGTTAGAGGAGTCTACTTTATTTTTCATTTGAGAAATTAATATCTAGTGAGAAAGTTTATTTCAGTGTTAACAATCTGAACAAAGGAAAATAGTATAAAAAGTTTGGAATTTCTCCCTAAAGGTGCTTTTGGCATTCTCATGCTTCTATCTCAGGTGAGATACTCAGGCTTTGATTTCACCATCCTTGAGTTATTTGGTATGTCATAGCTATGATTCCAAACTTTGTATTCACACACAAATATAGTATTTGTGAATTTTTGAAATAGAAAATTAAATATTTTGAAATTATAATCATCAGAAAGGATTATCATGGATGATTAATATTTGATAATATAGTCCCTTGCACAGCGTAAGTATTCAATAAATTGAAAAGTTGTAACATGTTTATCAATAATAAATGTCAATTTCACAATTATTGTGTCTATTACTTCTCAGATGCTGCTTGGGCTGGTCTTCAGCAATATAAAAATATAAAAATTCTTGACTATGATTAAAATCATGTTCTGACATGTTTAAGAGCTCTTTTATATGATTTTGATATAAAATATATTTTAAAGATGATTGGCAAATCTCTTTTTCTATATCAAGCTGGATAATGGAATATGATTTATACTGTCTTATTGAATTAACAAGGGTTATAATAAGCAGTAATTATTGCTATGTCATTCTTGCAGGCTGTAGGGGCTGAGACAAAACATAAGCCAAAATAAATATAATTAGCATTAAAATGATTCATGCATGAAAAATAATTGAATAAGTTCTAAAGTATCTTTTCTTGTCTACAAAAGATCATACTTGTTTGTAAATATTCATCTTAATTGCTTTTCCACCATTTTCTGAAGTACAATAGGTATTTAGCTCCCTATCATATTTCTCAAATACTGGTTTTGTTTTCAACATTACAACCTATACTGTCATAAATATCAATCTGACTTTTAAAACTAAGTGATATTGGCTGCATTCCAGGTGCCTGTCTCCCTAGAAAGTAATTATGTATTTCATTTAAATTATGTGTTATCCATTGTTAATAAGTTTCTGATCAGCATTTTTTCTTTAGGCTATAAATTCTTCTAAGTTCTGTGAATTTGGTTTTGATTTTAAGATCTAGATTAACCCAAGGAAAAGAGACTTTTTACATAGGATGTCTAACCAATCCCTGCTCACTAAACCTTGAGGAAGCATTGGTAAATATTTGCACTGCCTCATAACTGTAAGTAGAGCATCTGAAAAATGAGAGTATGGGGCAGAAATTAGAAGTTCCCGAAAAAGGAGAAGAGGAAAACTGAAAGTGCCCTATATAGAAATATAGGGAAAGCCCTGCAAACATAAAGACTTTGGGTAAAGTAGATAATGATATATGGTAGATTTTCTGTTTTGATCAAGAAAGTGTGATCTGAGAAATTTCAATTATAGAAAGCTAAGACCACATACCCTGGATAACTGCTGGAATGCAATCCTTCCATCCTTTATGGATCTCTAAGTGAGTGGAGAAGTTGAGGCAGATTCAAAGTAAAAGAGCCACATAGGAAAGATGGGCTTAAAATCCTTAGTATAGGCACATTCCAGAAAAACTAAGTCTCTTAATAGTTCAATCAGGACTGATGTTCAGTAAATCTGTATACCTTGGGTTGTATTAGCCATAGAATAATTGGAGCATTGTGTGGTAAAGACCAATGCCAGTGCTATTTATCTAGGTGCTCCCTTTATTGGCCTGCGCAGTTCACTTCCTGGGTACTCCAGGCTCCCTGAAATGCAGCAGACAAAGGGGCAATGTCAGGCATGGCAACATGCTCCAGGGCCTACTCCTGCACTCTGGCTGACACAAGTTCTGACAAGTAGGCACCCATGCCAAAACAGTTATCAAATATGTTCACTCTTGTCTCTGGAAAAAAATATACTGGTCCTGGACATTTGAAAAAAAGGGTCCACAGACTAAAAGTCTATAATGGGCTCTGACACACGAGAATCAGACCAAAATGGCCCAATGCAAAAAAAAAAAAACTTTTTTTTTCTTTGAGGTACCAGGGTCAGGGATTGAACCAGGACCTTGTATGTAGGAAGCCAGTGCTCAGTCACTGAGCTACAGTACTCCCTTGAGTTGGTTTTTTCTTTGTTTGCTTGTTTGCTTTGTTTTTCTTTTTAGGAGGTACCAGGCATTGAACCTGGACCTCATACATGGAAAGCAGGCACTCAACCACTTGAGCTACATCTGCTCACCAAAGGAAAGTTTGTCTATTTTACAGTTTGTCTGCGGTCCATATGTGGCAAAACATGAAAATAAAATTTAATTTGGAAGCAGTTCTCTATTCAGGAGCAGTGATTACAATTATACTAAGGAGGAAATATATTTACAATCATTTTTATTGTTTATTTTTGTGCTGTCAAAGTCACTTACAAATATAATCAAAATCTCTCGATTTGCCTTTTTTTTTTTTTACTGAGGTATTACATTTCCATCCACTTTTAAAATCAGTATTCTCTGACTCATCTTCTGTCACTTCTTGATTTAAAAAATGAAAAAATCCTAAGGCTCCAGCCATATCCAAACCCGATGGGGTCTTTTAAGGACAAAATGCCTTAGCCCATGATACCCCCTCTCCTGGAATATTCATCACCTCATATTATACCCATGACCCCTTCCCTCTGGAAGGTTTAGATCAAATGACATCTCTGGTGCATATCCTTTGCATATATGATCTCTCACCCAATGTAGGCATATGAAGATATGAGCCAAATGAATTTGTACACAAATCATAAACTTTAAAGAAGTTGATATAAATGTGTTTGCCTTTGTAATGTATTTGTCACATTCTATTCAAAGAATATTACCTCTAAAGCATATTAAAAGGAGAGAATTACCTAAATGAGAAATTAGATTGTCCTACCTTATTATTCTAAAACAGCGAATTTTAAGTAATCTTAGGAAGAAAAAACCCTTTGACTTTCTAGTTATTTCTTTATTAGGTATAAGTAAGTAATCAAATTTTCCACATCTATATTTGTATTCTTGGAATCATGGCATATATAAATATGCAAGCTCTAAGTCTATGATCAGAACTAATCACTTCTCAAGTAAAATGCAAATATCCTTCTGGAGAATGCCATTAAGTTAATTATAATGCATCCAATGATTGTATAGGCCTTGTTTCCCTTCATAATATAGAAAGTTAATTAATAGCAGCATAAGATAATAATTTTACTGTCATAAAGTCTCCTTGCTCCTACCTCAAGATGGTTTAAATTAACACTTAAATTTTATATAGTACGTTTTTATTAGAGGAAAAGAGCATGTTTTAAACCACACTGAGGTTAATATGAAGTGATAAACTAGCAACTGAGTTCTAGATGTTTTCTGGTGTAACAAGGATTTCTTGCCCTGTATTATTCGTTTTGTATTGCAGACCTATTTTGTGCACTGCATAATTTAATGGGGGATAAGATATGATCTGTTTTTTTAGCTTACACATAGCAAGGAAATGAACCCACAGGTATAAAGTTGAACAAGCTCTAAGTTGGATACTGGTGCAGCTCAATGGATATGCAGAGTCAGGTTGTGAAATAGATACCATTATTATTCTCATTTTTACCTCTATTAAAAGAGAATTCATCCGTAAACTAATTATCTGTATAAATTGATTCTGACATTGGACAATTGTATAATTTTCACATGTGAAAGTCACTTTGTTGCTGTTTTTCAGATACTTTACTCTCACTGTCTTCACCCATATTCTAAGAAGATATCATCATGTCAGGAATTTCCTTGCTGCTTGAAAAGGACTACATTTTAATTAATATAAAAATTGGGGCACTGACTTAAAACTCTAAGAAAAAATTTATCTAGATAAGAATGCAAAATCAAAAAGCAGCTGTTTATATCACTGTGTTTACTTTTCAGGTAAACCAGTAATGATAGTGACAGAGTATATGGAGAATGGTTCTTTAGATACATTTTTGAAGGTAAGATTGGGGTTTAACTTAATTATTCAAAGTGTTGTTTATAAACTGGGCATGATGATGAAGGCGAAAATGAGCTACTCCAGATATTTAGATATATCTATATCTGGTATAAGAATAACTATACTGAAAAAATTATCTTTGGCTTAAAAATTCTCCTTTTCAGAAAACATGTATTTTTTTTTTTGCCTGTGTAAGTCTCCAAATTTTGAATGTTGGTATTTCACTCTATTTGTAAACATTTGGGCTAGACAACAAAAAATATTTGTGGAACTGATCAAAAGTATAACCTTCAATGTAATGACTTTTGCAATTGATTAAGAAAGGTAATGGGACACTGACATTGATGACAATTAATATGATAGCCCCGTGCAGTGAATTGGTGGTCTAGAGATATGTGAACTTCCATTCCAATCTCCAGCATCTACCATATTCTGTTGCCAAATTTATTTTCCTTAGCTCCAAGTTCTCCATCTCCCAAGGTCACAATTCCTTTATTTTAAAATAATCATCATTTGAGTATTATTCTGTATGACTAGAGAAAGGTCAATGTCCTTGCCAAAGAGGGCACTTTTCCAAGAACTACTAGCATAGTCCATTCATCGCTCATTCCTTGTGCTGCTGAAGAAAGTTCCTTATTTCCTGTGGCCATTTCATTTTTACCTCAACATGCCTATTCAGCTAGCTTCTTTAAAGTCACCTCAAAGATGTGCAGTATTAGTCCAAGGTAGACAGCAGGTTGGAGTGATGATCACACTCTTCTGATGCCTGAGAATAAAGAAGTTAACAATGCAGAAAAAAGCAATTTAAATGAGATATTTGACAAGAGCTTTTGATGCTTTATCTGCTTTGAACAGGGAGAGGATTGGTAAACATTTCTAGCTAACTATATTTCCTAGCTGTTTCCACTTTCCTTCAGATAGAAATTTCATATGAATTGTGATGGAGTGATAGTATTAATTTTGGGATTGAAGAAAACTCCATGTTAGCCTCCAGTGATTGGTGTTACTAGACTATTTTTTCCATATTGTCTTTACAGAAAAATGATGGACAGTTCACTGTCATTCAGCTTGTTGGCATGCTGAGAGGTATCGCCGCTGGGATGAAGTACCTTTCTGACATGGGCTATGTGCATAGAGACCTTGCTGCCAGAAACATCTTAATCAATAGTAACCTTGTTTGCAAAGTGTCTGACTTTGGACTTTCAAGAGTGCTGGAAGATGATCCTGAGGCAGCCTACACCACAAGGGTGAGATCTAACAGAATGCGTTTCTAAAACACTAGACTAGAGGCATTAAATTTTTAAAGATTTTTAAGGAACTAGCAAAAAGGGCATTTCTCCAATTGAGTTGGTGAGAGAGAAACAAAATCCAGATAATTATCCTAGCTAGCGGTCAACAAATTCAGATATTAAAGTCATATAGGGAAAATATTCACCTTATGAACACTGTTAATTCATATGTTCCGATAGATGCTGTATGTAGAAAATTTTAGTTCAAAATTGAAACAACACTGTAAAAGGCATATGGAAATTTAAATATAGAGGGAAAAAAGGTAAAGAGAAACTTACATCAAAAGCAATAAACATGCATCTGTGTACATATACATGTATTACATAAATTATATATGTATCTGTATAGATAAACATTCACAACATTATTGAGTGACTTAGGCTCTCTGTATCACAGTACCCTTCAGCAAAATAAATAAAGATAGAACTATCTAGACCCTGTCTTTTAAGTATTCACATTGTGGGAAAAAGGAGTTATTTCTTCAAAAATATTGATTTACTGAAGGGAAATATAATGCCTAATTACTTTTCTTACAAACCATGTAACCTGTTAAGCCCACATTTATGAAAGACTGGTCATCAATTCATACTGCCATAATTAGCATACATCAACACCCTTTTCCAGCAAAATAATTGCTTCCTGAATTGATATGGTATGTAATTGACAGCTTTTCACAGGAAAAACTTGCTATTAAAGAGAAATTTTCTGGGATCTCTATGATGCTGACATACTCTTGAATATTTGAAGCCCTTATAATCAAGTATATTTGTTTAATTTAAATTTTTTCAATGTATCAGGGTAAATATCCTCCAGGTTTAAATTCCTTGTGAAGGTAAAGATTTATCTTTGTATGCTTTTCACTATATAATTTGGTTAACTTTTGTTTTAATACAGAAGGGCACTTTCCCTCTCTCATTCTCAGACTAAGATAGATATTTAACATGTTTTCTTATTAATTCAACTTTTAAAATTTATATATACTGATAATCTAACAATATGCTCTTTCATTTCATCATTTTTATGGCTGTATTTTACGTTGTTGCTTCATGACTCATGGCTATTTAGGGATCTGTACTACACTGAAGGAGCAAGAGTAACTTATCTAAGCAAACAAAGCCTTCTAATAGTCTGTCTATTAAATCAATAAATTAATTGCTGGGATTATCCTCTTCTTCTAGACTAATTATCATTTGTCTGCATTAAATGAAACCTCAGTTTAGAAATCTCCTGGGATTAGAGCTATACTTAATAAACTTGGACTGAGCAAGATTGAGGTTATAGAAAAGTCCATTCCCAGTAGGATTGGTTGGTGTTTTAAACACATAAAACGGATTTGTCAATATTTGTGTTACTGTGTCATGCTGGAAGGGGAGGTGCAGGGGGCAGAGTTCCTGAGAGCCTTAAGACTGTCCTCTGAAATGGGGTGTGGGATGAAACATATATGCTGGAAGATGAGAAGGTCAGGAAACTTCAGATATCATTGATAACAAATATGAAGGTCAGAGAACCAGCAGAAAAATCTGGACTAAAGTTTCAAATACTCTGCAGACTACATTGCTAAGAGGAATACCAATAATAACACATTACGGAATATTACAACTCTATGCATAGCCAAGTCTCATGATGTGATCCTGGCTATAAATGTTTAATTAGTGAAAGTAATTTCAGAAATGTCTCTTAAAGTGGTATTACCATATATCTGAAAAGCAAATAATCCAGACAGCTCCAACTACCAGAATATTTCAAGCATTAACACAAAAAATGTTATTTTCTCATATTACCTGAAAGTTTGGTTCATAAATAGCAATTTAAGTCCCATTTTATTCTAGTGTGTGATTTACATTATTCCCTGCCTGCAAAATGGGAATGGATATTTTTACAAGAAAATATTCAAAACCTACACATACTCTCTCCCTCCCTTAATTTATATTTGCTTATAGATAAGATATTTGGTTGTCTGGGTTTGCCTGCTTTTAAAAATTAAGAGAAAAATTTTCACCCTGAAAAGGGCAGGATATAGCAGTTTCTTTTGTGAACTAAGAGAAACTCTACCAAACAAATTACCATACAAAAAAACCTCAAATTGTATAATGTGGTAAATTTTCCCCCTTAATCTTGTTTCAATACTTTCAATTGGGTTGGATTAAATGAAATATCCACCTCTTCTGTGAAACAGTCTCACCTACCAAGCACAAAAATATGCTAAAGGACAAGCAGAGAAAAGAAAGGCTAAAAGAAACAACACAATGTCAGGGAGAAATATGACTTTATTTTTTAAAGATTTGATTTCCATGCTAGTCTTATTAGCTGTTAAATTTCTCACGGTTGCATTCAGCAAGCTAGTCCTGTATTAAAGAAAGAAAAAAAGTGCCCTGGGAATGTGAGTCCTTTACTCGCTTTTGAAAGTCATGAAAGTATACTTATTGATTTGTTTGACTGCCTGCTTTCCCCTACTTAGGGCTGCCATCCTGAGTATTGTAATTGAGATGTGGCTCCTGTATGTGTTCCAGCAGTCAAACAGAATTTAAACTAGAAACCTTCCGGACAGCCAATTAGTTAGTCAGTCTCCAAGTGCTTATGGGCAAAGATATGTGAAAAGAGACTGCATGCTGTCAAACAGATTCACTTAAAAATGCAACAACTCTTTCTAGATCTTTTCCGTGAAGCAACAATATCCTTAGATACTATTTGAAGTATGTAGGACTTATTAAAAAAATTATTTTCCTTATTTTTAGGGAGGCAAAATTCCAATCAGATGGACTGCTCCAGAAGCTATAGCTTTCCGAAAGTTTACATCTGCAAGTGATGTCTGGAGCTATGGAATAGTGATGTGGGAAGTTGTGTCTTATGGAGAGAGACCCTACTGGGAGATGACTAATCAAGATGTAAGTGTGGAACTACTCACCTTCAACTTTGGAACAAAATGCTCTACTCTCTCCAAGTTAGGAGACATAATGCTTTACATTTCTGGAAATGACAGTTGCTATAAAAATGAGAGGGAGAGAGAGATGCTTTGCCTACCCTCTGATCTGTTTTAATTGTTGTTGAAATATCCTTTCCACAGAAGCTCAAAATGAGTTAGTACAAAGAAAACTAAGTTACTGTTATATAAAAACTCAGTCCCTTGCCAGACAGTTCTAGCTGCACTGTAGTGATATTTCATTCAATTTATGTCAGTACCACTTTCAAAGATGAAGAAAGATCAATCAAAGAATGGATACTGACAGGCAACTTTTTATGATTTGCATTTGATAAAAGCAGCTAATATTCCAAATCAAAAGGACAAATGGATATGGATTTAATGGTGAGTGCCCTTAGAAGATACAAAGGAATATACTATGTTTTGTTTTCTTTTGTTTTTTAATTTAAAACATGTAAAAGGAGATATATTGTGTATTTAATTTTGGAAACAATAGAATTTTTTCTCACCATGGAAAACATAATTCATTCTTAGCATAAAAGAATCCCAGAATTAAAAGGACCAAAAAGAATCTTCTATTAAAATTCCAAATGTTTATTATATGTTACCTAACACATGACTCTCTGGTCTTTGCTTTTATCATTTTTCATTTTTACTATTCAGTACAACTCTTTTCATTTTGGATCACATTCAAATTTGATATTTTTCTTTCACAATGTGACAACAATTTTAAAAGGAACTAACATTTGTTGAGCCCTTACTATGTTCCTGTCTTAAATTCTTTACCAACTAATATCTCATTATTTCTTTTTGAAACCAGCACATTGAACAGTCTTAAAGCAATGGGGTACTGATTTGAAACAAATTTATCTTTTCCCCAACTATTTCCTTCAGCCATACTTTGTAAAATCTCCCTCTCTGTCTTCAGAGATTGCTAGATAGATATTATAGCTCTCCAGCCACATTTTTTTTTTGGCAACAGCAGACTCATTCCAGGAATTAAGACTTATTTTCTGGTATAAAAATTCAAGTCTGGTCTAAATCAAAGTCCCGTATCCATACCAATGGGTCTTATACACCACAGGGCAAGCCTGCCCCTACCTACCTTGATAAGAAAGGAGGAGTGGTCAGATATTTTGCTTATCTTCCTTCTCTGCCAAATTCTGCTTCTGGATTTTTCAAAATTGTCATGGGTAGACAGGTGTAGAAGGGGCAAGGTTGTTTGTTTTTATAATGCGGGATTGTTGCTGCTTCCTATGGGGCAGTCAGCCTAAGGCCAATTCTCTAGCAAAGCACATACCTAAGCTCTTCCAATTACCCTTGAGGAAGGAGGCCTCCTCCCTGCAGGTCTCCTGGAGGGAAGAAGAAGAAATACTCCAGCTGACTCCCCACAGTTCCTCTCACTGGCAGTCTGCTCCCCATCTCACAATCTCTTATCGCACCATACATTTTTCTATTTACTCAACCCAAGAAAAATCAGTCCTTTCTGGATACTCCACCAGTACTTCCTCTTTTTGGACTACTGTCAGAGGCTACTCTAGCCAGCCTATCTTCTTCACATTTTCCCAGGTGAGAAGCTGGTGCAAGTTTCTGGGTTCATAGTCACACTATGATTTTTCCCAAGAATTATTTCATAGCATTCGGCTCTGAAAACAACAGTTTTATGGATTCCTGTCTCTCAGCAAACAGAGCAAGGCAGTCAGATGCCAGATTCCCTTTCTTGTAAGTCACTTAATATTGCCATACTTGATTCCCTTGGTATCTCATTCACTTGACTTGGAGGGGCAGTGTTGAATGGTGTGATTTTCTGAATTTGGGGGAACATAGAATCTTTTGTTTTTAGCTTTACAATTTTGGGACTGGACTAGAGCAAAAGTATCATTCATCTCCTATTATATATGTATGCATGTATGCATATATATATATAATAATATCAGAGAGATATTATTATTGCCATTTTATTATAAAGAAACAAAGGCTTAGAGAGGTTAAATGACTGGCTTAAAGTCACAAAAATAATAAAAATTAGACCAGAAATTTCAACATTGTTATCTGACTCTAAAATTTTTATCCTTAACTTTTAGACTCCTCTTTAATTTCCAGTCATTGGTCCTAGATTAGCCTTCTGATTGAACATAAAATACAATGATTATTTCTGGATTGGGATCTAGTCTAGACTAAGATGATACCTATTTAATACTTTTTTAATTGTTTTTAAGATATATGCCAAATACTAAGATGACGTACAGCGCATTGTGTAATTAGACTTCTAACTTATCTCAAGGCTCGTTTCACAGCCATTGTTCCCTTTAAGTTTTTTGAGACTATTTCATTCTGTCCTGGCATCAAGCCTTCATATGCTGGTCTCTACATGTGTCTACTTCACTCAAGTGAGACATTAGACCCTTACTGTTTAGTTAACTTATATTTACATTTGAGATATTTTGAATCCTGATTCTGTCCCTCATAATATCAGTAGTCCTTCCCAACTGTGTAACATGTGATCCATATGATTGACAATTATGTATTTGTCCCATTTAAATTATTGGTAGATGTAGACCATGTACAGGGCCAAAGAACACTCTGTGATCCTAGCTGAGGGACCATAAGTGTTTCTGCTGATCTTGTGTGGGTTTGTTCATGCTCCTGAGAACTGGCTAATTTTGACTGGGATAGCTCAATTCTGCTCTACCTGTCCCTCATTGTCCTCCTCAGGCTAACAGGCAAGCCCAGACATGTTCTCATTTCAGTGACTAGTAGGCAACAACAGGCATGGTTGTATCTCAACTGCAACGTATTTGCTAAAATCTTATTGGTCAATCTCATAGTCAAATAATTGAAATTACATGAAAGACATGGAGGGAGGGAGGTGTGAATGATTTGGAACAAACAAAGCAGTCTACTCTAGTTTGTGTAATCATTCTCAGTTTTTCTATTATGTATCTTAGTTTTCTATTTTCGTTCGCTTGATGTTTAATAGCTAATTTTGGAATTTAGCATCATCCATTCTTAATCTCATGGAAATTTTCTTTGTTATTTCTAATAGTATTATTTTTACTTTTAAAGTTTGAGTCTTGATATTTATCTAGATAAATTTATTTCAAATCATTTAGAATAACAGATAAGACTCTAAGATTTACAGAAAACAATTGTGCAATTACAGTCTTTCTAGTGTTTCTGCCTGAATACAATGTCCAATACATGCTTTTTTACTTCCTGGACAAGTTTATGAGGTTTTGTTTTCTAGGTAAGGCACTAATTTGATATACCCTAATTTTAGTCCAAATTTGTATCGCAAAACATGACAGACCTACTGTACTTAAAGATCATGATCATTGAATCTCTTTTAGAAAAAACCGTCAAACTGCAAAATGGATCCACTGACTTGTCAGTTTCAAGTGATATATCCTATAATAACCACATTTCAGATGCTATCTGATTCAGATGCTTTGCCACTAGGAAAATGCTACATTACCAAGACATACAGGATAATCTATATCTCTCACAGGAGACCTTCTGTGTCAGGAGAACAGAATGCAACTTAAAAGTTTCTTTTGATTCAGGATTACCTCTGCTATCATGAAGAAAAACCATAACAAGAAATAATAAAAACAAAATAGAATGACTAAGGTCATTTTTGGTAAATGCCAGATGTTAAACTCTAATTCAAGCTTAGGCAGCCAGATAATATACCGTACTTAGCAAAAGTATATTTATTGATAGCAAGCATTTTGAATGACAACATTTTTCAAAACCTAAAATAAAAATCAAAAAAGATCTCATTTCAATGCATTTTCATATTTAGTGACAGTTTCTTTCTCTCATATTTATTGGGAAATGTATGAATGCATGCAAGTCTAAATATATGGATTTAGAAAATGTTTTTAAAATTCATTTAGGTCATTTGTTTTTTAACTTTTTCATTTTAGAATTTATTTTTTTCTACTTTAAGGCAATCAGTTTGCAATGCTGATTTTGCATTCTGCAAATTTTAATCCTGTACTTTTATTACTATTTCTGTTGGTCTAATCCTTGCCTAAAAGGCAGCAAGACTATTTGACATTTTGTATATTTTGATTAACATCAAAAGGATGTAAAAAAAAGGATATTAGTCCACTTTGTACTGGATGTGCCTCTCTTTCTTCCTGTTTCTAGATTTGGCTTCCATTTCTGCATGAATAGAATAGTGTCTTATAAATGTTTGTTTTGCTTATATTGTTAAATTATTTTATGCTAAAACCAAGTGGATAGCATGTTGTAAATAATAAAAGAAGAAATATGAGAACATAAGTCTTTATCCAATTGCTGCCGATTACCAAGATTTGACATGGAGCAAATCACTTGACATTTTAGTTGCAGTGTTATAATGTCTAAAATGAGTGCGTTGAACTAAGGGATATTAGTCTTTTAAAGATAATACTATTTTTCATTGTAAGAAATTCTTTTAGAAATTTGTATCCTTGTGATAATTCTTGTTCCTTTGAAAAAGTGATTTATCATGAAATTTCAATACATCATTCTAAAATCCCTGTAACTTGCTTTTTAACAACAACACAACTATAATTTCAAAAAGCAAATACTTGGCCTGAAAGTCAGAGATCTTGTTTGCTATGACTTTTGGTCAATTTCAACAACTGTAAAGTGTGGGAAAGGCCTTGAGTAGGGGATTTTTTACATCTCTTTAATCTCTGGAACACTATTGATCTAAGATTGATGCACTGAAAACAGGCATGCTTAGTGTTTCTTTAATAACTATTGAAAACAGGAAAGAAATTTGAGGAAAAAAAAAAAAAACCTGGTATATATGAAACTATTTCTGTGGTCTCTGAGATTATTTACAGGAATACATTCATAATTTCCTATCATTTCTGGGTACCACATATCTAATATGAACAAAACAATTCTTATATATGAGATTTCATGTAAATACCTAGGAACAAAGGCTCTCAAACCCTAGGTAAAACTTAATTTGTTAAAATTTGTTAAAACACACCTTAAGAAATTTCCTTACAAACTTCCTGCCACTTTGTTGTCTAGCTATATTTTCACATCTCCTGTAATTAAGAATGAACCCTCTTCCATAACAATTCATTTAAATATTGATTCTTTTTTTCTTATAGTGCAAAGAAATGTGATTCCTTGTGGTTGTTCATCTTCTCCCAAATTATTTTCCTGAGGTTTAATTATTTCTAATTCCAGTGCTGTGGCTCAACACAGTGATGGAAAAAGCCCTTTGCATGCCAGAGAAACTTGTATTTGAAGCCTACTATTGTCAGTTCTTAATTTTGAAAAATGGTTAAATATTTAACCTTCTGAAGCCTAAAGTGCTTCATCTGTAAAATGTGTGTAAGAATTCCTGCTTTGCAGATCTGTAATAAGGATGAATTTGGATAATGTAATACTGTCTGTAAAACAGCGCCTATTATATAATATATAGACTAATATGAGTCCTCCAAGAAGCCAATGACAAAAAAGAAATAAATATAAAAGTATTTTTAGGGAAAATGTTTCTAAGGAAAAACAAGGAGGAATCAGGTTATGCTGAAGGAAGTCAGGTTGTGATACAGATCTGTCCGAGTTTCAGCAGAGATGGAAGGAAGGATGATTGGGTGGAAGTATCTGTAAGGGCAGAGCAGTTCTAAGAGAGTTTGGCAAGACTGCCAGAGACTTCTCAAGCCAACAGTGCCTGCTAGAGGAATCCCTTACCTCATAGGAATGGTGCCTGTCTTATCCCTACCATGGTCAATCATTGGCTGGGAACAACCTGTACAAAGCGTGGCGTTGGTGCAAATATGATGATGGAGTTTAGATCACAGCAGTTAGGGTTGTTAGTCCATTTCAGTCCATGCAGGTTGAGATCGGAGAGACAAATTCACATGCCCTTCATAGTCTACCCTTGTGCCACACAGATCTAGTCCTCTACCCAGGCTCAAGGAGTTTCTTAATTTCCTAGGCCTACTCTAACAGTACCACAAACTGAATGGCTTGAGACCATGGAAATTCATTGTCTTACAGTTCTGGAGGCCACATATCCAAAATCAAGGTGTCAGCAGGGCCATACTTTCTGCTCCATGCTTCTCTCTTAGCTTCTAGTAGTTTGCGAATAGTCCTTAGGTTTCAGTCTCTGCCTCAGTTGTCACATGACCATCTTTCCTCTCTCTATATTCAGATTCCCTCTTCTTATTAGAACCCATGTCATATTAAATTAAAGCCCACCTAATCCAATTTGGCTGCCTTAACTAATAATATCTACAAAGACCCTACTTCCAAATAAGGTCACAATTCATAGGACTGGGAGTTAAGATTTGGGGTACACAATCCAACCCTAGCAGAAAAAATCTCCTTCATGGTTCTGTGAGCTTCTTTTCCTGAGGGGATACTCAGAACAGAGAAGTGAGTACAAATTATACTCTTTGTAACTTCAGCTGTGCACAGGATCACACATGGTCCTCATCCTATCCCTGTTCCACTATGCCTCCTGAATTTCACTTACCCTCACCCATCACCTTGGCAGGTTATATTACTTTATCTGATGGTATGAACCAGTCCTCCATTCTTGGAGGAGTGGGCTTTCAGACCAGCGTTGTCATAAAAGATTAATAATAGGATCCTAAGGGGATCACCTGGATTCCACACTTATTCTTCCCTATGGCACTTTGTAAAAAGTAGTTCAGCCATCTCCTGCTTCTCAATAGCAATTATTCCTGACCTAATGATGACTACTCTTTCTCTTTTGCTGGTTCTTGGGCACAAGTAGTTCAGAGAGCCCTGGTATTAGGAATAACTGTTAATTTAATGGAACCCTTGCTGTGTACCTTGGCAAGAGACACAGGGAATATAGCACAATATAGAGGTCTCTGATTTCATACCAGTACTGCATCCTGAAGAAAGGAACCCAGTCCTTTCAGAGAGTTGCCTCTCAGGTAGTGCTTCAGCTGCACCCTTAGAAAGCCATTCCTGCATTCTATGAAGCCAGCTGCTTCTGCTTCTAGATGGTTAGTTATGTGCAATGGTGTGCTGGAACCAGCCTATACCAGCTTGAAAATTTCTACCTGGTTGGCAGCATGTTAAAAGCTTCAAATTGACATGGAGGGAGTGTTTATACCACCTAAACTGCCAATGCTACAAATTCATTTCCTCTTCCAAGAAATCCAGTTGTTAAATATTTATCAGCAAACCACTAAAAGTGTGATACTAACACACATCCTCACTGTAAAACAAAGACCCTGGTTGTGATATGCTGTGGGGGGTTCTGTACTTGCAAATCAAGCATTCCAAAGACACCCGCTAATAGCACTGGCTGAGGATGTGTGGGCAGGAAAGACAAACCTAGTCCCAGAAGAGACATATGATATAAACACTTGACAGGATGAACCACTGACACATTATGGTAGGATCCCAACATAACCAACTTGCCAACAAGTGTTTGGTGAGATTCCTCAAGGCGTGATGCCATATTAGTAGCACAATGTTGGGACTTCATGTATTGGAAGGAGAGGCAGCATTCATTAACTTAAGTTCAGGATATTGATCTACATGCCAATGCCAAGAAAATGCATAGTTTATAATAATATTTCAGATATAAACTGGTGCCAGATTGTCTGAAAAATTTCCGGTTCCTTTATCTGTTCCTTTTTTTTTTTTTTCTCTTTCTTTCTTTTGTTTACCTCATCACCCAGATGAATAAATGTAATAGAAAAAGAAGTCAAGTGAGGTTATGATTCATTTGGTTATACATAAATTTTATTGTAAAATGAATATGCAAATTGTACTTTGGTAAATTTGGTAGATTTCCCAGCTTTTCAAAAACTACCAGAATGCTAATGCTATTCATTTCTCCAAAAACTATCAAAGAAAGAATAAAGATTCATTTACTTCAAAATTAAAAAGTATAAAATCTAAATTTATTGTAAAATTATTTTAAAGATAAATTCTGAAGGTGAGTCTAGAATTAAATTCAATTAATTTATTTCCTGGACCAAGTTCTAAATTTAACTCTTATCTTTAAATATAAATTTGCTTGAAAATAAAACTGACTAATTATATATCCTTGAAATAACTTCTTAGATCAAATAACTTAAGTTGTTTGAAAACTAGTGAACTGGGAAGTGGATTTGGCTCAATGGATAGAGTGCCTGCCTACCACACGGAAGGTCCAGGATTCAAACCCAGGGCCTTCTGACCCATGTGATGACCTGGCCCATGCACAGTGCTGATGCGTGCAAGGAGTACCGTGCCATGCAGGGGTGTCCCCTGCAGAGGGGAGCCCCACATGCAAAAAGCGTGCCCCATAAGGAGAGCCACCCAGCGTGAAAAAAGTGCAACCTGCCCAGGAGTGGCACTGCACACACAGAGAGCTGATGCAGCAAGATGATACAGCAAAAAGAGACAGAGATTCCCAGTGCCGCTGACAAGAATACAAGTGGACACAGAAGAATACACAGCAAATGGACACAGAGAGCAGACAGCTGGTGGGGGGGAGGGCCAAGGACGGGGAGAGAAAAAAAAAACAAAACAAACTAGTGAACTGGTTTAAATTATTGATTTCATAGCCACATATGAAAAGTAGCTGCTTATTGAAAAAAGCAATATTTTCTTAAAAAAATAGGTGTTAAAGAGACAAAATAGACTAATTAGTAGCAGCTTTGGGGAAAAGAACATCATGAAATAAGTCAAATTTCAAGTGATTAAGAATCATTGTTTCCAATGCATATCAAAAGAATTGAGTGATTTAAACTATTCATAATAATGACTTTTAATTTTGATATGTCTTTGATTCTCAGATGCTAAAACAAATACCATAAAGCAAGTTAGCTTAAATGCAGAAATCTTTCGGTTCATGGTTTGACACTAGGTGAAGTCCAGTTTGAGGTGTCAGCACCTGTGGCTGCTGGTGATACTTAGGCCCTTCGCTTTTCTGTCACATGACAATGCACATGAGGATTTCTTTTCCTTTCTCTTTCCGTTCAATTGGCTTTCAGCTTCTTCTCCTTCCTGGTGGCTTTCTCCATGTGGCATTTTCTATAAGGCTTCCAGTAATCCTGATTTATTTGGTTGCACATTAATTAAAAATATCATCTACAAAAGTCCTATTTGTGTCCCACAGGAGTGGAATAAGATTAAGAACATGATTCTCTGGGGTAAATAATTCAATCTACCATAGTCCACCCTCTGGACCCCAAAAAGACATGTACTTCCCACAGGACATGTTCTTCCCACACTCATTCCATTACAACATCCCAAAAGCTCTGAACCATTTCTGTAACAATGGTAAATACAGTTTTATCAAATTCATTTATCGGGCAAAATTTCTGTCTGTGTATCTGTGAAACCCTGACCTCAAGTTCTAAGAGTCATGTGTGGATTGATGCTTCATCTTCTAGTCCAGTGGAGCAGCAGCCGACTCCTTCAAAGTATTTGCACAAGTAGCCATCCTCCCCCTAATGCTTAGGTACAGGTCCCACCCTCTCTGAGCACAGTTTCCAACTTCTCTAAGCATTAAGATGGTGGCCAGACTTTCTGCAAATGCTAGATTATAGGCCCCACCATCTTAGAGCCATGTGGGTGACAGCAATATTCCTGTACAAAGGTTCACAAGGCCGGTTCCCTCCCAGCACAGGGGCAAATCCTCTGCCCCTGAAAGTGCAGAATCAGACCCACCATTTCCACACTCATGAATGGGCCACTCGGTTGACCTGAGGAAATCTTTTCAGTCTAGACTTCTGCTTCCATCATTCTGCCCTTGAGGTCACTCTTCCTTCAGTTTGTCCCTTCTCTGTCTCTTTTAGTCCAGGCTGGGAGTGGTTCCCTTCGTAAAATTTGGAAAAACCCTCATTGGCTTTGCATGCTTTTCAAGGGTTTAAAACCATCAGACAATAGGACTTTCCACTGTTCCTTCTCGGAAACTTGCATTTCCAATCCTGTCTTCTTCTGAGATGTCTGTCTGGATCCATGTTCATCCACACCCTTTTCAGGAAAGGGTTTTTCAGTTAAACCTTCACATGAAACCCTGTTTTCTGGGGACTTACTTCCCAGAAATTCAGAGAGGGCCCTCATAGAGCCCTAGAGTCAGGACATACATTCTGGATAGGCTGAAAATTTTCAAAGCCACCAATTTCTGACACCTTTTGGCTTAGGAGTTTAATTCTCGGCTTACCCCTCTGCTGTCACATTTTGCTAAAAGCTGCAGAGAAGCCAGGCTGCACCTTCCACCAGGCTGCACCTTCCACACTTAGCTTGGAAATGTGCTCAGCTAAATACCCAAGTTAATCACTTTAAGTTCTGCCTTCCATCTGACATCAGAACACACTGCCTCTTTAAAACAAGCATTGCCTTCTCTCTAGTTTTCAATAACGCCTTGATTATTTCCTTCTAAGTCTTCATCAGAGAGGTCCATATTTCTACCCACAGTCTCTTCAAAGTAATCTAGGATTTTTCTATCTAGCGTCTCATAATTCTTCCAGCCTGTATTTCTTACCTAATTCCAAAGCCATTTCCACATTTTTAGGTATTTGTCATAGCTGCAACCCACTTTCTGGTAACAGTCTCCAAGCTGTTAAAACGAATATCATGCATTGGGTTGGTTTAAATAATAGGGATTTAGTGGCTCACAGTTTTGAGTCTAGAAGAAGCCCTTAACTGAGGCATCAGCAAGGTAAAGACTGTGAATGAATACAAGTGATTCTCGGATCCTTGGTTTTCAGCCACATGGCAATGCATATGGCAATGTCTTACTGTTCTGGCTTCTGTTGACTTCCAGCTTCTTCTCTTCACTGGTGGCTTTCTCCTCTTTTGCCTTCTCCATAAAGATTCCAGTAATAGAATTAAGACCCATTCTGTTTCTGATAGCTGTACCTTAACTGAAAATAATTTCAAATGCCCTATTTACAATTGAACCCCTAGGAATGGGTAAGATTAAGCATATGTTTTTCTGGGGTACCTAATTCAACCTATCACAGTATGTATGAGTTACTAAAGAGATTAACTATCCTTATCAGCACTGGGAAATCGTATTATAAATAAACTAATAGATAAATGAACATTCATTAATATATGAATGCAAATCATACATTTTATTCCTTTATTATTTAATTTCAACTTAGGACAAGCATTGTCTCAAAATTTTACCTGTTTTTCTTTTGTAAATTGGTGGTTTATACCTATTGCTAGTTAATCTGCTGGTGACTTGTTTTTTTGCCTCAATGTTCACAAACTTTTAATACATTAGATATGTTAATCATCTGTTATAGTTTTTGAAAATATTTTCTCTGTGGTTTACCTTTCATTTTTTACATTACTTTTGAATTAAGTAAGTTAACAAAGGTGGTGGTTGATTTTCAGTTCTTCTTTTGCCCCCGGTTATACAATTATTTATCTGACCATGTATTTTTTAGAGTCCTCGGATGACATTTATGTCTGTCTGCACCTAAAACATTGGCGTTTCTCAGGAAGTTTTATTTTATGTTTTTTCCAGGGTGATATAAGCTACATCTGGCTTAAAGTTGTAATCAAGTACTGATGACCATGTTTATATTATCAACCAAAATTCCTCCTGTGCTCTAGGCAGATTCCTCCAAATTGCCATCTGGGTGTTCCCTACCCACCTCAAATAAAAGAAGCCCCAAATGATACCTGTCAACATCCTCTACCCCTGTACACATGCTTACCTGAAGTTAACAGCAATACCATCCAGTGTAATAGGCTTGGACTTACTTAATTTCAAATGCTCCTTACCTCTACCCTCTATCCATGTTAAATCTCTTAGATCTGCCACTCCTTCTTTTCATCTGCTGCTGCTTTTGTTCAGATGCCATTTTCTATATCTTATAGAGTCCGGTTTCTTTTCAAGTCTTCAAAGTTATCTTTGTAAATTTCCTATTGTAATCATTATATTTTCTTTCCATTTTCCAAGTCAGTGCTAATATTTTGTGAAAAATGTAGTTAACTTAATTAAGGAAATATTCATAATAGGGCTTTGAGAAATAAGTTCCCAATTCTTGATTTTTGTTATCACTTAAATATTTGGATTTTAAAATTGAATAAAACCTGTGTTATTGTATTCAGTAGTATAAATGAATCTGGTATGGGATTATATATTTTGATGGTCGCAGCATTATTTCAAATGTTTTTCATAAAAACCTCACCGTTAAACAGGTACTTTATAGTTGTGTAGTTATGGTTAAAATCAATGACAGTTGTAATGCCTGTGCTACTCGACTGTCAGTCCAAATTACTGATAGAAATCAGTAGATGATAATAAACAACCAAACCTTGACATTATTAAATGATACATGAGACAGTTATGCTAATTCAGCCTTTGAGTTATCCATCATTTACCATCCAAAAGTCTCTTTTGAAGTAAAATTACAGTTCCATTACTTTAAAAAATGTGACTCTGCACATATTTTTCATTTAAAAAGCATTAACTTTTCAGAGAAATCACTAGAAAATTTAATCTCTATTTGATTCCAGAATGTAAGGATAAATAAAACATGAACTCTGTATTTTTATGTCAATTAAGTTTACAGATCACCCTTCACCAAGATTTTAAATAAAAATACCTACCATTTATTTTATATTATTTATATAATATGTGAAGAAAAGCCATCTTTTTATATTGTGATAATATAGTTATATTTGTTGCTTTTTTAATATTTTATTTTGCAGCAGAAAGGAATGACAGGATTTCAGAGAGAGTTATGTTGGTTGTTATTTGTGAGAATGAGAACAAAAAAAGGATGAAAGTTGAATAGTGGAAATTTCTCATGCTATGCTTTACTAAACTCAGGGCCTGTGATGGGTTCTGCTTTGCTTCATACAGGTGATTAAAGCAGTAGAGGAAGGCTACCGTTTGCCAAGCCCCATGGACTGCCCTGCTGCTCTCTACCAATTAATGCTGGATTGCTGGCAGAAAGATCGAAATAGCAGGCCCAAGTTTGATGAAATAGTGAATATGTTGGACAAGCTGATACGAAACCCAAGTAGTTTGAAGACCCTGGTTAATGCATCAAGCAGGTATAAATCCAAACCTGAGAAATTTTCCCAAATGTAGCTAATTCAGATTGCTGTCACAAATATATATGTTAATCTATATGAGGTTAATTTATTTGAATTTGGTTTTTGCATAATGTTACTATCTTATAATGAAAGCAATGTGAGCAATTAAATTATACTTTAAAGTATCTAAACCTATTCTAACAGAGTAGCAATTCAGTTTCAAAGAAATGTGAATTTTATAGCCAAGATCAGATAACATAAAAAATAACATGCAGATGTATGTATTTTCATGCTTTATGAAGAATGGTAGGAATAAGAATACAAGGAAGAAGCCAATTAATCACTGATGTATTTTAAATCAGAGAGTTTTAACCATAATTACTCTTCAACTCCTTTAGAATTCATTTTCGTGTCTATCAGATTTTATGAACATTGACTACTCCTTGAAGAATCCTATTGCTCTTGTACAGTTGTGCACAGATATTTGTTTAACCATTTCATATGCAGTTTGAACAAAACTTAAAAGTCTGATAACTCTCTTATCTTGTGGAGGAATGTTAGCAAGTGAGCACTTTTTTTTTTATCTCTTCTGAATAGCACATCAATGCATTTAAATTATGTAGTATATTTGTAAAGCCCACTTGCCTCTTTAATTTGAAAAATTAAGAAATTGTGCTCTCAAAAAATAAACCAATTTGATTTAGTACTTGAAAATTTACCGGCTTGTATTTGTCATATATTTGAAGCAGTTGCCTATTTTTACAAGAAACAGTATCATGCCAGGAAATAAATTGACTATCATTAGCAGGAACTGAATAAGAAACAGTTTGTTGATAAAGTTATATAAGTTCTATGATTTTGAAATAACATTTGTTTACTAGGCAAAAAGTCATTTTAAATACAAATGAGGAATAAAACTTCAACCTCTGTTCAGGCATCATTAACTTTCTGTGGTAGCAACTAGAATGGATCTATTAGCAACTATTCCTTATGTTGGTCCCTAAATATCTACGTTTATATTGTTTATTGCCATGTAAAATGTGAAGTTTTCCTCTCATCCACTTGTATGAATTATGTTGCTTGAGGTAAGATCTCACAAATAGACATAAGGAGAAGGAAATCATAAAAAGAAATTCTTAATGTTCTAATTTTTTAAAAGTAAAATAACATCATCATTAAGTTTGAAAGCAGTTTAGAGTTTCCCCCAAAAATTTCATGTTTTCTCATAGGTAGTGTAAAGGATTTAGCTTATTAGAGAAGAAAGAAGTAGAGAGTTTCATTTCACTTTAAGACCATACAAATTACTACCCTCTCCTTGTTTTAGTCATCGTCCAATTGCAAATCTGGAAGGTGTTAGTTCGTATGTGAAAAAAAAACAACAAAAAAATTTTTCTGCCTCTCTCCATCCTTACCTGAATCAGAAGAAACAATTTACTAAATACAAATTAAAGTATTTAAAGTGTTTATTGAAAGTGAAACTCTTTAAGCAGAGAGATCTCAAACCAGGGAAATCGGACTGAGAGTCTCAGTAGCCATCTGGTCATGGCTACTTATAAAGGCACTTAGAAGATTTCCAAGTGAGAAGTTACAATGACTGATGGCATTTAAGTTTCTTATTAAATAGGAGGTCTTACACAAATGGGAACAGATGTATCTTGGTTGGTACAATATACTTATCCATTTCTGATAGTCTGTCTCTACTGGGCTAAAACTGACTTATTACTAAGTGTCTAAGTATTGTTCAAACTGCAATTTTATTGAGCCTTGAAAGTTCCCTATGATTAATTGTTTTCTCTTTTGAAAAGTCCCTGGCATTTATGAAAAAAAATTCACTCCCGGGAAAAGGCAATGCTGGGGGCCATTTTATTTTAACCCCCGTGTAACAAGTCTTGGTTGATTTCAGCATTCTTATAGATGATAATTCATTATCTCTCAATTCCTTGAAATCTTCTTCCCCAATGATTTTTTTTTTTTCTGTAATCTGCCTTGGAAGCTCCTTCCTGTGGTCATATTCTAGACCTTGTTATTACCCTCAACGGCAACTTTTGATCATCTGAACTTCAAGATACTACTCTCCAACTTTCACCTTCTATATTTCTACCTCCAACAATTCTTTGACCCCACTAGGACCAAAAGTCCATTGATTCAGCTGTCTTTTCACAATCCCTCACCTACTCTACACACAAGTCACTTTAGTCCATGCACAGATTAAACCGCATAATCTTTTATTGTCATTACTCCTTTGTATGTCTGCTAAACTAACTTGCAGTATTAGTTTTCTAGGGCTGCCCTAACAAAGTACTACAAACTAGCTGGCTTAAAAAAATAAAAATTTATTCTCTCACATTTCTGGAGGGTAGAATTCTAAATCAAGGTGTGAGCCAGGCCATGCTCAGTCCAAAGCCTCCAGGGTAGACTCATTCCTTTTCTCTTCTAGCAACTGGCAGCACCAGGCATTCTTTGGTTTGTAGCAGCATAACTCATCCATGCCCTTCTTCCTTCTGTGTCAGTGTCTCCATGCTCAAATTTCCCTCATCATATAAAGACACCATTTATATTGGATATAGGGGCCACCCCAATCCAAAATGATCTTATCTTAAGTATGTGCATTTGCCAAGACCCTGTTTCCAAATAGTGTCACATTCATAAGTACTGTAGTTTAGGATTTGAGCATATCATTTCAGAGGAACACAATTAAACCCACAACACTCTGGAAAATCAGAACCAAAGTGATTAAACTATTAAATTCAACTTTCTACCTGTTCTCTGCCTGTACTTCCACAAACATACATGAGTGAAGGAAAACACACAACCAACCCTACTGTTTTTTCTTCAGTACCTCCTCTTTCTAAAATATCAAGTATAGTCTCCCTTCAGACCTTGCCATTTGCTGTTCCTTCTGCCTGGAAAGTACTTTCCCTCTCTCACTTCCTTCAGCTCTTTACTCAAATGTCATTTTCTAAATAAGGCCATTTTATGACTACAACTCTCTCCCTGCCCTTTATAATATTTCTGCTTTAGCATATTATTTATTTATTTTGCTTTTTTCCTGTCTACTGCCTCAGTATAAGGTAAAATGTAAACTCCATGAGGAAGGTTATTTGTCTTATTTATAAATTCTGCATCCCAAGGAACTAGTATGCAAAAATGACATTGGACAAGTAAACCTCAGATAATATGCTTGTAAAATGGGCATAGAAATACCAATTATATTTGAAAACTGGTGAAACAACTTATATAAAGTACTTTAAAATTTTTCTAGTTTATAAATCTAACTTTAAATTTGTCCACCTTAGTGGTTCACAGTTGTTTTCAAAATGGAAATAGCTTTCTTATTCTTTCTCATTATAAAAGTTATAATGTTCACTGTAAAAATAAATGAAGGCAGTAAAAACATTTTTAAAATAAAATGAGAAAAATTCCCTGTTTGTGCAGAGATATCTGCTAATAATATTTTATGGTGTACCCCACTAGATATCTTCCTTATATGCATATGCAGAAGTTTTTATCAAACTTTGGGATTATACCTTGTGCACTATTTTGTTAATTGGTACTTCCATCCGGTATACTCTTGTAGCAGTTTGATATGGTATGAATTCCAAAAATAGACATTGGATTATGTTTGTAATCTGTTCTATACCCAGACATGATTAAATTATGATTAGGGCTTTGATTGGGCCATGTCATTAGGGTGTTGAGTCCCCACTTGAATCCCTACCCCCCTTGGTGGGTGGGAACTCACAGATAAAAGTCAAGGCAAAGGACAGAGTTGGAAGGTTTTTGATGTTGGGGTTTTTGATGTTGGAGTTTGATGCTGAAGCCTTAAACTAGAGCCCTGGGAAGTAAGCTCACAGAGGAAAGAGAAGCAAGCCCAAGAAGAGAGGAAACCTGAGCCCAGGAAGAATCAAGCCCTGGGAAGAGAGGAACCCTGAACCCAGAGAGAATCAAGACCCTGGAAGGGAGGAACCCAGGAAACCTGAACCCTCATAGACATTGGCAGTCATCTTGCTCCAACATGTGAAAATAGACTTTGGTGAGGGAAGTAACTTATGCCTTATGGCCAGGTATCTGTAAGTTCCTACCCCAAATAACTACCCTTTATAAAAACCAACCGATGTCTGGTATTTTGCATCGCATCCCTTTGGCTGACTAATACAACTCTCTTGATGTCTTTTAAAGTTAATTCACCTGGATCATCATGCTTAATAGCTACAAATGACTACACGATATACATTTTTTAATCAATAAATCTACTCTGGGTCATGCTGTAGACAGGGTCCTGAGTATACAGCATCTACCAATTTGGACTAGACTGGTTTCCTTAAAGAGTTAATATACTATTAGGAGACATAGATATTAAATAAAATTAAAACTTCAGAAGTGACTTGTTTAATTTGAAGGAGGGGTAAGAGTAGAATGTGGGTGAATAACTAGGAGGCTACAATACTTGTGCAGGTGAAATATGTTGTCCTGAAAAAAGACAGTGACAAATGAGATGGAGCTGTCCAGATATGCAAGGTACTGGAAGTAAAATGGATATATGCCCATTGATAGGTTACATGAGGGGACTGGACTGGATGTCAATGAAGCACTCCAAGAGAAGCTGGATATGGAGAAGTTGAGGACTGTGGTTTTTGACATTTTAGGGGTGATATATTCCAATGAAAAGTGGGAGCCATGACATAGGAATATGGATACATGTGAGACTAAAGCTGGAGATAAAAATTTGAGAATTTGGGGTATATAGATATCATTTGAAACCATGAAAGTGGACGAAGTCACCTAAATTAGAGTGGGGTGACAGTCTGAGTAGGGAGGATATAAGACCAAGACTTGGAGCTCTCTAAATTTTAAACCTGGAAAGGAAAAAGTAGTAGGCAAAGGAGACTGAGGAGTAGCCAGATGTATACAATGCTATGGTAACCAAGAAAGAGAAAATAGTGATATAGTGATTCTAAAAAGGTTGATATTGGATGGGTGTGCAAGACAGAGGTGGCAGGGGTAGTGGTTAAATGTTTCTGGGAGGTCATATTATGGCTTGACAAATGTCCACAGATTTTGGCAAAGTAGGGTCATTTTTTACTTTAACCAGAGAAATTTTCATAGAACGGTGTTAAAAGAAACTACCAGATGAGAATAGGTTTAAATGTAAATGGAATAACTCTTTGTGACTTAGGTCTTATGGTTGAAGTTTACTTAAGTACACTCCTGCTGATGGGCATTTAAATTATTTTCAATGTTTACTCTCATTAACAAAATAGTGTACCTGTGCCTTTTGCTTTTTTTTTCCCTGATAATTTCCTTATGATTCATTTCTAGAAATCATCACCAACTTTTTCTTCATAATCATATCAGTCAGCATCCTCCAGAAAAACAGAACCAATAGAATATATGTGTATATATAGGTATATGTGGATGTATGTATCTATATCCCAAACTTATACACTGAGAGATTATTATAAGCAATTGCTTCACATGACTGTAGGGGCTAGCAATCTCAAATAAATAGAGCAGACTGGAGACTGGAGACTGGATACCCATTGAGAGTAATATTGCATTCTTCAGTCCCAATTCCTCAGGCTGGGAACTCAGGAAGAAGTAGAGGATGAAGTCTTGAGGCAGAATAGCTTCTGATCTCTGGAAACCTCAGCTAAGACTTCCAACTGATGGGATAGGCCTACCCACATAATGTAGGGTAACATCCTTTAATTAGGTCAACTGATTGTAGATGCTGATCTCAAATATGAAATTGCATCCCAGTAACAACGAGGCCAGTATTCGACCAAAGAACTAAACCCTGTGACCTAGCCAGGTTGACACATAAAATTACACATCAGAATCATCATTATCATTTTTATTATTGGTCAGAGGGGATTAATTTAGTATACTTAAGCGTCTCATTATTTTGTTGATTCTATTCAGTGTTCTTATGCATTTGGGATTACATACTGTTTTCCAGGTACTAACACTTATAAGTGAATTAACAAACATCTCTTATGTAAGAGCATAAAATAAGTGATAGCTTCTGGATTTCCTGATAGTTTGGATTAAATGATCATGAGTTCTTCTAGCAAAGTTTAGAAGTAATTGACTTTATACTAATTAATCCTACATACCTATATTTGGTAGCATTTTCTGTATCACTTTTACAAATAGAACAGTAGTAGCAAGTAAATACATCTAAATAATTATGGGAAATTTTTAGCTAATGTTGTTTCACAGGAAGATTACTTATTAATCCATTACAAATTCTTAAAAATTATGGGTAAAAGAAAATCTCAATGGGCTGAATTTATATTCTTCTGAATTTTGAATTTTATTTTCTTTCATTTTAACATTTGTATATTTTGCTCTCATCAATGTTTATAGGCCCACAGCTGCATTAATACAAGCTAACATTAATTAAAATGAAATTTGTTATAAAAGTTAAAATTTTAATTTTAATATTGATATTTTATGTATTTCAGAGTATCTAATTTATTGATGGAACACGGGCCTCTGGGATCTGGGGCCTACAGATCAGTAGGTGAATGGCTAGAAGCAATCAAAATGGGCCGATATACAGAGATTTTCATGGAAAACGGATATAGTTCAATGGACGCTGTGGCTCAGGTGACCTTGGAGTGAGTAATTTTTCTGATAATTTTTACATAATTGTTGGGATGAAAAAAAATTGTTCATATACCAATCTGGATGAGGGCAAAGAATATTAGCTAAACTTTGTCTATGTGCAGCAGTTTTCATGGAACCTCTTCTGTTTTGTTTTGTTTTGGTTTTTTTTAGACTGTATTGTTAACAATTGCATGGTTAATGCTACTTATTGCCAGTATCTTTGCTTCTTTTCTTCAGATAAATAGCATTTGAGTATTTGAATAATTGGAATAATAATTCCTTGGCAAAATTACTGGCATTTTGTGTTGTGGAAAAGATGTTTTCTTGGCAAAGTTTTTTATACCAGTACCTATGTTATATGAATGTAAATACAAACCAAAACAAACTGTAAGCACAATTGGTGTGGCTAGTCCTATAAAATGACAAAACACATTCTCAAATTCTGGCTGTTGGTGATGAATGCCCAGGTAACAGCAACTGAGCCCGCTTAAGCTCAACAAAGCTTGAGCGGGCAGGAATCTCATTTAATCTCTAAGTGGTGCATCTTATATTCTTGTAGTCCAAGAATATATTATATCCTGCCTCTGATTTGTTATTTGGTACAATCTCAGTGGAACCAATTGTGCCCTTTTCTGTTTGCACGGTTAAGACAAAATTTATCAAATCTTAATTAAAGTCACTAATGTTAAGTACAAAATTCTTTAAGGTTGTCAATTGTACTTTATCATACACTTTGAATGTGTAATCATTTTATCCTAATATTTGTGAAAATTATGTGTCGTAATGGTGGTTCCTTATGAAACATTCTAGATTCTAGTTAATATTATGTTTTAACCTGTGAATTTAATGACAACTTACTTCAAATTAACTATAAATTCAAAGGTTAAAAATATTATTTTGAGTAAGTATTAGGAATGGTAGAATATCCTAAAGTACTAAACCAGAGTCGTCCTTCCATTACTTCACTTAATATGCACATTGAGCATTTCTTTCTTACCATCTCTACTTTATGGCATTCTTTGATTCACTGAAGTCACTGTCCATCCCCACAAAAGGGAACAGGGTACCACCATTTATTACTAGTTAATGTCAAGCTCTCAGCATTTCTCTTCCTTCACGCTTATAACTGAAAGCACCTAAAATCACTACTCAGCTCAGTCTCCTAATTACCAAATCCCATTGTCAGAACCACCATGAAATCATATCTACTAAATCATGATATATTTTTGCCTTTTATTTATTTGGGCACTCAAAGAACTCATTTGTGCTATATTTAAAATAGTAAACTTAAAAATGTACTTATAATTTAAAACTATTTTTACATGATTGCTATTTAATTTCAGTAAAAATGGTCATTTTAATTTATTAAGTTAATTTGTCATTTTATATTAAAATGATACTGTAGGTATTTCTTCTACCCAATGTCAGATTACTTGTACATATATAATAAAATTATTTGCATTAAACAATGTCTCTCTTTTTATTAAAATAGCATACATATTCATATAGCCACTACCATTTTGCCTCTCCCATCACAAAATACTGGTATTTGAATTAACTACCCATGTTTCACTTTATTTCTTTGGGGCCCCAAAATAATGTAAATATATTGTATATTTTTCTGTTATAATTTTACTTTTTCTTATTTCTTTTAATTCTTTTCTCTTTATGTTTCCTATCCACCCCCACCTCCCTAAATTTCCTTCATTTTACATATTTTTTTCAAGCTCCTAATAACCTCTTCTGTCTTCTTATGGTCGTGCTTCACTATCTCATTACTATTCTCCAATAATTGAGCTCTGGTCATTTTTTTCTCTACTTGGTTCATTTTCTTATTCCTATCTTTATTTCTTTCATAGTTTGTTGACTCTTTGCTCTATTGCCTTCTTTCCAGTATTTTGCCTTTTAATTCATTTACTCTATCTAGGAGAATAAAGTGAAATTAGGAGACTTAGCAACAACTTCCTATTCGTAGAATATTTCACTGCCTTGATTTCCTTATGTCAATTACTTCAGATTGCTGGACCACTTAATAAAACTCTGAACCCAGTGAAACTGTTTGGATAGTCCCTACCTCTAAACATAGTTTGTCTTTTTTACGTATTTATGGCCAGTTTTTCCTAATTGGTAAGGTCATATTTATCAAAACATTATGTTGGTTAACACACATAATAGGTAGTAAGAAGTTACCTGTTTGATTAAGAATATAAAAAAGGCCATCAAAATAATTAGCCATTTCTAAAAGCTAATGACCAAGGGAACTGGGATATCAGCAAAAGGGAAAGGCAAGCTAATAAAACACCCTGATAGTGATTTTCCACACATGATCTCTACCCCATATCTAAATTTTAATTTATGTAGCTTGTTTAATACTACATAAAATAATAAAAATTATTGGCCAAATTTTAGCAAGGTCATTAAAGAAACCAGAAGCTGGAAGAATACATTCATAACTGTAATAAATGCTTTAAATATATTAAAATCAATTAATATAATGCAAATGGTCACACTCCCAAATACTTAAAGAAGAAAAATGTGTAAAAATTGGTGTTCTCAAATTTGTTTTCATAGGTTGTATAGTAAAGGATGAGAAAAAGAAGACATTTTCAGAACCACATAATTTGGTTTAAAATTTCCTTCATGAAGTTTTATTTATATTTGTTAATGAATTTTTCCCAGCACATGTATTTACATCTTAACATGGGAAAGCAATAAGGAACTTAAAATCAAAGCATGTTCAATGAAAGTGACTTTCAACCTTGAACATTCAGTCTGCTATTTCTTATGCGTAAGCCCTGCTATTCTGTGTACAATATTCATATTGGAACAATTGCTGTTGTAGTAATGGTGCCATCGGGACTAATGTGTATATGTACAATGCATTATGTACAGTGTTGATAGGGGGAATTACAAGCTTGAAGTGAGTTGTAAATTGAATGCCATGATATGAATTAAGAACAGAAAAGCAGATGTACTTTCAAATTCTTTTCTGACCAGTACTGTCAACTTTTGATTATTCAGAAATTTGAGAAATTAATACATTATACTGGCCTTATTATAATATAGCATGAAGGTTTATCAAATCCAGAGCTAAAGTTGGGGATATTTATTCAAATATATTTCTTATAAAAATTTTAATATGCATAATTATTGTACAATAGAGTACAGAGAGAATGACTTACCAACCTCTGTGTTTTACATAATAAAGCTAAAACTCCAAGTCCTAGCCCTTGCAATAACTCATCCATTGCAAATCATGCCATGGTTAAATCTTCTTTCCAAAGATAAATATGTTTATCTTATACAGAACACAATATAATGATTATCAGGATTCTTATAAGTTAATTAAAAAATGCCAAACATATAACTGTATGACAAAAACTGTGAAAGGAATAAAGATTGAAATTTGGTAGATATTCATTAATCAATCTTCTCCCTTCTCCTAATCAGACAATACTAGTTGAACTGTTTACCAATGACATGGCATAAAGATATGTAAAGTAGAAGGGAGAAGAATGAGTAAGGGAATGAATCATCAGCAATGGGTAAAATAAATCCTGAATAATCAAAAGTTGTCTTTTGAACATCCACCGGGCACCTCTTGTTTTTCCTACCTTTTTCTTTCTGCCATTTAGCATTCATAATATCAATATTTTCCATTGTTTGATATTATGGAATTATATTTTTAAATCCTGGAATGTAATCACATACAGTGGAAGGTCATTGTATGTATAGCTTTTCTAAAACTAATCATACATTGTCAATAAAATGCAAACTATATTTTATGCAATAATGCAATTATCATCATGTTTCAGCTCATAAACCTGGGCTGAAATATAGTTCATCATCACTAGAATCAGCCTTGAGTATTACTTAAAATTATACATGTTCATCATAAAATTAGTGTAATATTTGTAAAGAAGAAACATTTAAAACTATGGCTTGTTTTAAAATTTCCTACATATAGAAGAGAAATTAATAATATAGCATATCTCCCATCAATTCCAAATGCTTTTTTTAAATAATTGTAAATAGGGCAGCAACTTTATCATTAGAAGAAAAACATTTTATTTTTATCAAATTTTTTTCACATTATTACTGCTAATTTGCCCGTTTAATATGTGCTTTAGGTAGTAAAATGAGAATTGTTGGAAAGTGCACAGACTTTAAGAAAAAATGCTTAAAAGAAAATAATTTAATACACTTAGCACTATTGGATAAAGGCATTAACCTTTACTACAAACCCTTTGCTAATATAATTTTAACTCTCAAAATATCATTAGAAAAATATTAAACAGAATTTTTTTTAAGAAATTACATTGCCACTGAGAATGATGTTCACTTGTTTAAATGATCATGATTCTTGTTTTTTCCACTGAAAATAACATTGTGTAAAGGTATATGTACATTATATGCATTCCAATAATACTATTTTTTCTATATCTATACACATTAATTTGACAGCTTAAAGATATAAATCATTTTTGGTAGTGAGTAAAAGGCAATGTTTTTTATAATTGTATCTCTCCCACAAAGAATTAGGGAGAGAAAGACAGAATTTCAGTGGCTTGACCTTTCATTGGCATCTTAGGAAACAATCAGATCTTATATTGATCTTGAACTAAAATTCTATGCTTAGTACACTTGGAAAATTAAAATTAACTTCAAATCTGGATGTATGAAATGTTCTGAAGAAGGACAGATTTTACTTACCTATAAGCATGAACTCTTTATCTGCATTTACTTTTCAAATACTGTTCTTCAAAACACTCACTTTTTAACTTTATAAGTATCATGAATATACATATTCCAAAGCATTGAGCTAGAGTCTTTCTGGTGGTAAAAGTCAGTTCTAGAGAATGAATTTTTATTTATGTTCAATGTAACAGCAAGTTAATGCAGTGGGAAAAATTTTTCAAACCATGGTTGATATGATTTAGAGACAACAACCAAAAGTTGAAATATGGAACACAGACATATACACACATGCACACAAACGCACATACTTTTAAAATTAAGGCTTTGGTATTATGTAAGCAAGTCTATTTTGTTTGTATAGGAAAACCTGTAAGTTATTTTTTTTGCATCATTCAGAATAAAGTATAATGGTTACTCTCACATGCTCCTTCCTAATAATTAGTATACCAATTATGAATTTTTCTATTTAAATATTTCTATTTAGATATGTGTATGCATGTATATATATAAAGCCTTATATCTTGTATTTACTTATGTAAACATAGAGAGGAACACACCTATCTCTATACCTATCTATATCTGTGTTCATCATTATATTTACATACTTCCCAACCTGAATTCATCCAGATCACCTATGGTTATATAAAATATGCATTAAACTTCTATTTATTCCTAATTAATTAAAAGCTCTAGTAGAGATGGATTGCTTTCAAGCTAAGAAATTTAAACTTTTAATTATTTTCTTTTGTCTTATGTCCAACTTTGAAGTATAAACACAAATGAATACTCACATCTGGAAATATAAGATATTTTGTTACTATTAGTAGTAGTATGAGTACAGAATCTAGAACTGCCATGAAATGTAGATTGGGTTACCACAGCCTTAGTTAAAGTGCTCTATTCCCTCCTATAGCTCTCTCCTTTCTTTCAGAATTTTAAATACTTGAGCAAATCTACAAAGTCCCCATTTTACAGATTAATAAATAGTTGCATGCAGTTTGAAGTGCTTTGCTCACATTGTATCTCACAGAGTAGTGAGAAATTAAGAGTATGGTTCTTGGTATCAAGGGTCTAGGTTCAGTCCAAGCTCTACTACCTACCTGCTGTGTCACCTAGGCAAGTGATTTAAAGTGATTTCCCTTTGTCTATAGAAGGAGATTTAAATAAATCTATCTCATAAGGTTTTATATTTTTCTGCCACTTAGGAAAGAGCTATCTAAAACTGTTACTTATTTTTATATTTAGTGCAGTAGTTCTCAACAAAGAGAAGTTTTGCCACCTGGGAAACATTTGGCTATATCTGGAGAAATTTCTCTTGTTACTACAAGACAGAGGGAGTGGTGCAATGCTATCAGCTACTAGCAGGCTAGAGGCCAAGGAAGCTGCTAAACATCTTTTATTGCTGGGAACTCCCCATCCTCTCCAAAATAAATAATTTCCCAACCTACAACATAAACTGTTATGGCTGAGAATCTCTGATTTAATAGAAAATAGGCAAAGAGGAAAAGAGTTTGCTCATATGTCCTTTTCTACATTAGTAGAAATTAATTAATAATTTATAAAAGCCCATTTCATAACAATGTTAATTTTGTATCAAAGTGGATTTTTACTGGTTTTTAGGTATTGCTGACAATTGCGTTCCTTTACTATTACCTTTATATTATACTCCAGTATCTTGTAGCTATAATAATTTCTGTTTAATGTTAATGTTCACTTTTTAAGAAGAACTATGTTTCCTCCATAAATATGTGTTGCTTCTCTTTAGGTTACTTGTCATTTCCTAAAAGTCTCAAATCAAGAAAACATAAAAAGTAAAAGTTACCTTAGATATTACTTCATTAAACAATTCCTTCTAGTACTTAAACATATAGGGCTTAGTTGACCTTTTACTAAACATTTCTGAAATTAAGAGACTTTTTGAGTTATCCAAAACAATTCATATTTACCTGTAATGATTCTAATGACATTGTGTCAAATTCTAAGACAGTATGAAAGTGATGGATTTACTGAGCACAAAAATATTAAAATTTTAACATACTGTTTTCAACGAAGTAATTATCTAAAGAAATCTAATATGACAAGCATCTTCATCATTTAGAATTTTGAACTGGTAGTTAATTTTTCCTATAATCAATTCTTAATCATTTGCCAAACATATCTGAATCACATTTACCTAACACATATTTTATGATAATACAATTCCTAAATATTCAGTGAAATAACATTTTAAAACCATGGACCCTGGCATTGAGCTCCAAAATATGCTAAATTTGTGTAGAAACCTCTAATTTTCCTTTAAATAACAAAATTTGTTTAAAAAAGAATAGCAGGAAATTATCTTGTTTGAAAAGACATTTTGATAGTGTGTAATCTCTAGTATGCTCTAAATGCCAGTAGAGTCTGGAAGTTATTTGGTAAAGGAAGAAAGGTCTGGAGCTTTAGGTTCCAAATAAATAATAAAATATTTGTAAGTGTTACAGGAGCAATGTAGTTAGTTAGTTATTGTTATCCCCTAAAGAAAGCTGTTATAAAAATTGTCCATATAGAATGAGTTATTTGAAAAGTTTGGTCTTCAACTACTTAGCTGAAAATTTTAAATTTATAAAATATTTACCTTGTGTTTCTTTAGTAAAAAATACAAAGTGCTTATGTGTATTGTAGGCCCACATTTTCAAAACTATCCAGTGAAATTGTACCCTTTAAATTATTTATTGATAAACATGTGCAAATTTCTTTTTTCACCACAATATGCTACTAAAAACAGATGTACAAAAAGGGAGACACATATGTATTATAAATACGTACTTTTTCTTTGTCTGAAAACAGATCTTTGAGCTAAAATTTTGGAGTCTACCTTTGAAAATTGGACCCGATATGTCTAATTGGGATGCAGTCTAATTACTTCCTGCAAAATGTTTGCCCCCTTTTCACCATGATATTGAGGTGTGCTACAAATTGAATCAATACATACATCCAATGTGTGCTTTCTTCATACAGGGATTTGAGGCGGCTTGGAGTGACTCTTGCTGGTCACCAGAAGAAGATCATGAACAGCCTTCAAGAAATGAAGGTGCAGCTGGTAAATGGGATGGTGCCATTGTAACTTCATTTTAACGTCACTTCTTTAAGTGAATGATTCTGCACTTTGTAAACAAGCCCTGAGATTTATTTTAACACAAAAGGAAACAAAGGGAAAACTCAGTGATTTCTAAATCCTAAGAGAGCATTTGTCTCAGCCACAGAATTTATACTCAGTGTTTTACAAAAATATCCTTACCTTCCTCACAGTGTCTTCATTTTCATGAAGCAAACATAACCTGCATGGAGTATGACCATGAGGTTAGACATTATCTACAACAATAAAAAAAATCCTTCCTACTACTTCCACAAAATTTTGTACCTGAAATACATAACTACGTATAGCACCGTCATAGACTGAATTAAGAAAGTCTCCTTCAAAATTTCCAAGGATCTACTTAAAAGGAAGTTTTATATAGCCATTCATGGGCTAACTAAAGCTGCAGTTTACTGAGGTTTACTTCAAGTCTTATTTGTCTACATAAGTGTACTGAAGAGCAATATGATTAGATTATTTCATAATAGATACCTTCTTTTATAATTTTAAAATGCTGTTACACAGCATGAAGATACAGAAACTAGTATATAAACAAGTTGTTTGATCAAGGACAAGTACAATACAGGGTGTATATTTCTTTTTCTGTCTTATAATATTTACTTTTAGTTTGCTCTTCTAGAGACTATTAGGAAATGAAAGTGTATATGCTGTACAATTTGCTTCATTCCCAGGAACCAGTTTAAGTTGGAGTTTTTTGTGTGTGTATGTGGGCCTGCATATGTGTGCATTGCATTCTGCTTGCATTTTACTAGTGTTTTAATTTTAGCAACATACAAGAAAAAGTGTACCAGAATGTAAAATGAATAGGAGAAATGGCAAAGCAGTAAAACAAAATTTAACACAAGCTTGTGTCTTTTTTCGCTAATGTGTCCAAAAGCTCCTAAATCTCTGTATTCACTAAGAGGAAATGTCTATAAGATTAAATCCCTTTTGGCTTTTTAAAAACATTTTGTGGTATCTGTGACAATGCTGTTCTTCTAGCCATTAATCTTGCACCCTTGTAAGAAATTTCACCTTTCTGAATCCCAGAAAATATCTTGTCAAGCAAAATTGACACCAAAGGGCACATTTTCAGCGGGATGTAGAAGGATTTAACTGTGTAGGCTCCTGTTAATATTGTTAAATCCAGGCACATAGTACTAAGCATTACCCCTAAGTGCTAATCCTTTGTAACCACTGTGGCTCAGCTCTAGAAAATTTGATACTAAGGCAGCAGTGGAATGATAACAAATATATATATTTTTCCTTCAGAATTTTCTCTATTTCGCAGCTTGAAAAATTTTATTTATGAATGGACGTATATTCTCTTGGTAATTTCCTCTTGTATTCAATTATATGGCATTAAAATTATTTTGATTAACCTATCAAAAGTATTATTTAATTGGCCTTGTTAAAGAATATAAGATGTCCTATGTATACTCTATGTATACAAAAACTCTGCTACTTAGTGAAATTACCAAAAGTTTCATAGTGTTACCTTTATAAAAATTATGGGATGGCATCTGATTACTCAATCTAAACATGTTAGGAACATGGCAAATGAGTTACAGACAACTCATTGTTATCAATGGAAATCATATATTGGAAGAGCCTGGATTATGGAAATCCATAGGAAATATATCTGCATTATATTGATTGCACTCTGTGTCCTTTTTTATTTGAATGTATAGCACATCCAATAATAAACAAGGGAAAATAATATCTTTCCACCAAACTCACATTTTACATAAGCAGTGAAGTAGCTCTTTGCTGAGGAACAAGACCAAAAACAAACAAAAATTAAAAAGGAAAGAAAAAAAGAAAAAAGGTTTAAAGAATTTTTAAATATATATTGTTCTTTCTAATAATCAGCACCATACTATACAAAAGGTTGACACAACTCTGCTTCAAGTATATTCTATTAAGTCTAGTAAAATTTCCAGAGAAAGTCTGGCAGCAGTGGATTTAACCTTTTGTTGATAAAATCAAAGGAAACAAACCTCCCCATTATTTAAAATGTGCTTGTTCATTTTAGTAAACTGAGACACTTAACCTAATTCTTTTAAATAATTGGAGATAATGTTAATTGAATTCTGTAAAAATAACCAAATCTGAGTGTTAGGAGTGACAATTGAGAAACTTCAAAGTAAAAATAGACTTATCAATCTAAAATGGAAACTGCCATAAATTTTAGATCCAGGACACTAGCAACAATTACTTAGACATAATAAAGATATTTTTAAAACTATTTTCCCATTTTGTGTGCTCAGAATTGATTGGGAGTTCAGAATGTTTTATAATATCTCACAACTGACTAGAATTAGAAGTTACAATGTAGGTAACCTCATTTTCCAAAAGAATATAAATTAATTTAGATCACATTTATTTCCCTCCTTTGCAATCTTGTTGGTCATTTTGGATAGTGAATCAAGATGAAAGTTAAATAGTCAAAATTCTTGCATCCATATCTCAATTTGGTTCAGACTTTCTAAGGAATGTTAATATGTTTTTAGAAGCAATACAGACACTTTCAAATAAGATGTACCCTCAAAAAAAGGGAAGGAATGCCTTTCTAAAGTATTTGCTCACCACTGGATATGTCACCAATTGGAAAGTGTCCATCACATCTCTAAATGTGAGAAATAGAACAAAGACGAGAGGCAGCTCTTGTGAAATGTAGGGAGGCAGTAACCCAGAACAAGGTCTGACAAATCTTAATTGTGTGATTTCTTATCCTATTGGTTCATTTTGTCATGCACTAGTCTACCAAAAATAAAATGTAGACCTGATACTTTTAGTACAAAAACAGATTTGTCAAATGATGTATGTTATTGTAACTGTCAGTAGCAATATCTCTGAGTCTTTCTCAGTTTTGGACTTAAAATAAAAGTATAAGCAGGGAGTAATTTTCAACTTACTGATACCTGATAAAGTCACTCAGTTACTACTTTTATCAATCATAATTTTTTTTCTAAAATTTGCCATTTGTTTGCTATTTTCATATTTACTATGACATATCAGTTGCTCTTGGCCAATGGAATGTATTAATTGTGTGTAAAAATGTAAAAATATCGATTTTCCCACTTTTTAACTTGTTAATGTGCATGCTTTTTATTTTGTTTTTGTATTTTAATCACCACGTCAGTGTTCTAAAGTTGTAGGATTACTGTAAAAATTATATTCCAGTGTACTGTATGAATGAGGCCAGACTTGGAGTAGATGACACAGAACATTCTCAACTCTTGAAAAAGAACTTCAACCAGTGCACTTGTTGGAGACAGTTTAACATCTCAAGTTTAAAATGAAAGCTTAATGCCAGTTGAGCACTTACGTGTTTGCATGTCTGCTATTTAATCTATATTTGACAGTAAAAGATTTTTATCACCATCCTTTCTCCCATTTAAAGTGGGTTCCTGGAAGCACAAGCAGAGATATTTACCTTTGGAAGACATTTTTGGCTATAAAGGTACATTGGATGGCAAATGCTATCTGAGTCAGCTGTTAGAAATTTACTAGATGTATGGTGTTGCATAGTAGAATAAGATCCCTTCCTCAATTTTTCTTTTTTAAGAAGAAAAAAAAAGCTCAATATGATAGTAAACTGTCTTTGCTTATGTCCTGCCAGATGTTTAAACTTGAAGTAAATTAAAAGTAGGTACAATAAGATGATGATGATGGTGGTGGTGGTGGTGGTGATGATGAATAAATGGAATTAAAATTCTTGCTTTATTTGAAGTTAATAGCTATAATAAGTAAAATCATTTTTCTCAACTCTGTAGAACAGCTGGTTACATTGAATATTTTTTCTCCATTATGCTGTTAATTATATAGTAATGTATCAAAGGAGAAATAGATAAGAACGTTTCATTTCTTGTTCATTTAAGAAAGATCTTTTTACACATAAATGATCGAATGTTCTCATTCAAAATGACCACATAGTTAATGCTTAGAAGGAGGCACCAATTCTTTTTTTTAAAAAAGTCCAATTATATTATTTGTTTCTTCTAAATATTAATTTCAAAAATGAAGGTGGCAAAATTTGTTGTGTTTATTCTACTATAGTAACAGCAGAAAATCCAGTGGTCATCATATTTGTGAATATTTAGACTTGTAGTTTATAATTAATTATTTTAAAATGTGTAAATTGCATTCAGAAAATTCGAGAATAATACTTAGTCCCAGTCATTTATTAATATGTATATCAAATTGTTTTGCTTTCAGGCAGGTCAGAAGCAGTTGCTTGGCATATCTTACTCTATGACAGGCACCAGAAACGCTCAAGTCCCTGCCTTGGATTCAAGGAAGGATTAGTATTTCTGTATTCTTTTTTTCCCATTTGAAGCTTTATGTGCATTTGGTTTGTGTACATGTTTTGTAGTGTAAGATATGAAATTATATATTTTTTCAGAAAATAAAAAACCCTTTGAATACAATTAAATCCAATTGTCATGTTTCACCCTCCCTCCAAAAATATTTTAAAATGCCCACACTTGCAGGCTTTCTATAAATATTTCAGTTAGTTCTGATAAAACATGAATTTCCCAGGCTAAATATTTAAAGGGCAGTCAGCATCCATTTTCCTCAGACATTCCTTTGCATTAGATCAGTTTTTGCAACTAGAGATTGGTGCTGAGATTGTAGGACATGAGCACTACTGTGTCAAAACCTAATTAGAAGTTGCTTTGTGACAGTGTAATACAACATGACTAGGGGGAAAAAAAGAAAACTATGTGTACCATCTGCAAAAAAAAAAAAAGGCTTTATGTTTACCAGCATCAATGTAACACTTCTCATTACCCTGCATCTGATCATGGACTAAGGTTGAGGAGTTGCATCATCACAAGAAAGATGACCTTAAGTACAAACCCTCTCCTATTCTACACAATGTACTGCATCAGATAGTTTCTTTTATAAAGAACACAGCAAACAATTTCTTGTATTCAATGAAATGAATCATAGTTACACATTCATAAGCAGTGACATCACATGCTCTATGGAAATGATCAACCAAGGACTTTTTTGTTTAAGCAGATCACCATTGCCTTAGATATTATTTACTGTTTTAATGAGTCTTCTTAGGTAAAGAACTCCAAGTTCTTTGTCACCAAGTAGATTATTCTTGCCCCCATTTATGCTACAGAAATAACAGTTCCATTACAAAAGAGATTTTCCCGCATTGCTATAGTTGCTCTTGATCAGGCAAGGAGGGATTGGATGTAGGTGAAAACATTTCATGAGAATACATTATTCTGTATTGGAATTTTTCACTCACCTTTGCGATACATGATGTGTCCACTTTACTGCTGAGAAAACCAAGGCTCAAAACTGTTAAGGAATTGCCCAAGGCCTGACTGCTCTTTAATGCCAAAGGTATTATGAAACCCAGGTTATTTGATACCAAAAACCATGCCCTTTCTACCATACTACTCTGTTTACACAGTGTAAGTCATGATTTTGAGATATCAATATTGTCTGAGAACCAATGTGCAAAAATGACTCACATACATTCAGAAAGCAAACTGCAGACCTTGGGTGGGAACCAGGGTCTGACTGGTCAAATCTCAAACATACCCAGGTTTTAGAATAAACCACATTTTGAGAACAAAAAATAGTTTGTATTATTTGTGATTCTGGCACCAAATGCAACATACTCTATTTCAGGATATTTTTCCTATGATGTAATATACTCAGCTGCAAGTTTAGGAAATTGCACTAAATATTTATTAGGTACTTCCAGTTGTAATATCTAAATTTTAATTACAGAAATAAAGTTGAGTGGTGGTTCACTACAAAATTGTTACCAAACACAAAATAAAACAAATGAATTGATATTTATGAAACTCTACAGTAGCCAGGTTTATAAGTCAGCCAAAGGGCTGCTGATGCAAAATGCCAGAAATCGGTTGGCTTTTATATAGGGTATTTATTTGGGGTAGAAGCTTACAGTTACCAGGCCATAAAGCATAAGTTACTTCCCTCACCAAAGTCTGTTGCCACCTATTGCAGCAAGATGGCTACCAATGTCTGCAAGGATTCAGGCTTCCTCTTCCTCTTAAGGCTCCATGGTCCCAGCTTCTTCCGTTATCAGCTGTAGACTGAGATAAGTCTTGACTCTCTCCTTGGCTCATTTCTCTCCAGGCTCAGCTACTCTGCTCACTCCACAGGCCAGCTGTAGACTATCATGCTAACAGCTCATCTCTCTTTCTGGGTCCTCCACTGTGTCTAATAGCCTTCTCTCCTTCCTCATGTATTTTCTTCTCTGTGTGTTCACTTCCTGGGGCTCCAACATTAAATCTCTAAATTCTCTCCTCTGCCATATTGTTTTATCAGCATCCTACTGTTGTTGATCAAAGCCTTACTCATAATTTAATCAAGTAAAAGTAAAACCTCTGAATCCAAAACAATATAATATGCTCAGAAGAAAAGAACAGTTTATAAACATAATCCAATATCTATTTTTGGAATTCATCAACAGTACCAAACTGCTCCACCAGGTAAATCAGTGTTTTATGGAAATTACTAAATGTAATTTTATTTAAATTTATCAGGTGAAAAAACAAAAACTTGAATGAAGCTGGAGGAATGCTTAAATATAGATAAGTGTTATTCACATCAAAACTTTTTTGTTCTCAGTGTATCACCAATAATTTTAAAGATTGATTGTGAAAATATTAATATATTGGGATTATTATTTTTAATGTAAAGTTTCTTAGTGATCTTAATTTTCCAGAAAGTAAAAATTGGTTAACCATCTCATATAATTTATTATAGTGGATTTCTAAAAGAAAATTAGAATGTGACAATTTCAGGAAATAAAATGCAGGCATCATAGCTAAACAGTGTTATTACTATTGCTTATTAATTTTAAAAAAAGGTTTTACAAATATTCCAAGTTCAGTTCTAGCCTTCTTTCCTCAGTTACCTGACAGGTTGTCTGTTTTTCTAGAATGCATGGTTTCTTACACTGCTACCCAACTGAAAATTACTGAGCATTTTAGTTTGCTTTCTATTTGGATTTGAAAAAGTACTTTGGATGTAAATTTTTGAGTTCTTGCCTGATCAAAATTGCCATTATTTGATTCTCACAATGATTTGGCTATGAAATTGTAAGTTCATTTATTTTAAGGGCATTGCTCAAAGTTTTTAATATATACTGATGCCAGGGAGTCTTCTGGTATTCTTAATCCCTTTCTATCTAATGTACTTCCTTTTTCTGTACAGTTTCAGAAATCTCACTAGTTGTGTCCTTTTTTCTTTTTCTTTTTCTTTTTGAATTTTGTCTGTTTTATACCTGATGGAGTCTCAATCTAAAGACAAGCCTTCAGCTCAGAGAAAAAGTCATCTTTTTAAAAAAATTTTTATTATGTTCTATTTCCATTGCTCTGTTTTTTCTACCTGGAACTGCTAATATCCAAATGTTGGAATATAAAAAAAGATGTCATCCATCTTTTTTATTATCTTCTGTCTTCTTTATCTTCTGAAAGATTTTCTTGACTATCTTCCACATTACTCATTCAGTCTTTGGATTTGTTCATTTTATTCCTCTGATCCTACCAGGCTTAAAACATACATGATCAGATATTGACTAAATATTTTATCTCAAGTGCCTACTTCTCTTTTGAGTGTCATATATGTATATATATATATAGTTTTTCTCTTGGCATAACCACTGTGATATCTCACCGACCCTTTAAACTTAACATGTACAAAAATGAATTCATGATCTTCACTCTTACCACATCAAAAGAAAAAAATCATGCTTCTCTTTCTCCTAGGAGCTAGGTTTCCTGTTTGACTCTTCTTCAGTGCCCACATGCAACAGATCACTGAGTTTTTTCAATTATAACTTTATTTTTTTTAAAGATTTATTTTTTATTTATTTCTCTCCCCTTCCCCCGCCCCCCACCAGTTGTCTGCTCTCTGTGTCCATTCACTGTGTGTTCTTCTGTGACGACTTCTATCCTTATCAGCGGCACTAGGAATCTGTGTTTCTTTTTGTTGCATCATCTTGCTGCGTCAGCTCTCCATGTATGCGGTGCCATTCCTGGGCAGGCTGCACTTTCTTTCATGCTAGGCAGCTCTCCTTACGGGATGCGATCCTTGCACGTGGGGCTCCCCGGGGGACATGGCACTCCTTGCGCGCTTCAGCACTGTGCATGGGCCAGCTCCACACTGATCAAGGAGGGTTTGAACTGTGGACCTCCCATGTGGTAGGTGGATGCCCTATCCATTGGGCCAAGTCTGCTTCCCTCAATATAGCTTTAAAATATATATCTGATGCTCCTACAGATTCATTAATACAAGCCACCATCAGCTATCTGAGCTACACTGATAGCCTGGAAATGGCTCTCCCTCTATTTACTAGTGTCCCATTCAATACATATTTTACCTATCTGATTATTCCCTTCTCGTGCTTAAAATCCTTGAATCCCAAACTACTCAGAGATAATTGAATTCTTCCTAGGGTTATGAATACCTTTCTGACCCCATCTCAATTTGCTTTTGTCAAGACATTGCAACTATCCTCTCGCCAACTCTTAAGTTAACAATCTTAATCATGTCTGTAGACCTTGGCACATCCCTAGAATACTGTTCCTTCAACTTTTCCCTCATGTATCCTTCATAGCACAAATACAATTTTACCTTTTTTGGTTAACCCTCAGTCCTGGAGGTATACAGAACAGCAAATGCCAACTGGGTTATTTGAAGAAAGATTGGTAAAGGAACTATTTACAAAGCTGTGGTCAGGTTCAGGAAGTCAATAAAAGATAGAGAAGCCCCTGAGGATAAGAAAAAGTCATCCTCAGTCCCATTCACCCTGGGGCTGAATGGGAAAAGTGAAGGGAACTGTTATGACACACATGAACTGACAGGATCTTTAGTCTTTTGTAGGAAACTAGGAATAAAGATCCCATATTCAGACTCTTCTTGCCCTCCAATTTTTTACTGGTTCAATTGGTTAACCAAACCCAACCAGAAGACAAAGGGCAAAGTTGCTCAATGCTGCTGTCATAAGGATCAGCCTCCCTGAGAAGGGAGCACAGTGAAGAAGAATGGAGAATGGATTGCTCACAGAACTGTGGATAATGTTTCTTTGACCTTCTCTAAGACACTTCATGTGTGTCCCCCATTGTCTTCATTCTCATTAGCAATATGCTTATTTCATATAACTTGCCTAAACAATATTTAAATACATATTTGGGTAGTTATTTTTCAATAAAATCTCCCATTAGACTATAAGCTCTATGGAGACATAAGAGTTTAGTTACTACTAAATACCCAGCACATGGCACATTGACTGGCAGACAACTGGAGTTTAATGCAGTGTTATTACTCATAAATTTCTGTAACCTTTTGAAAAGTCAAAAAATTAAAATAAAAATTAAAGCCACATAAACTAAGCTCTGACTATTATCGTACATGTATTTTATATATGAACCAAACCAGCCAGAAGATTGTGTTTTTCTTTTAACTTTTACTTTTTTTAACATGTGCTTCAGGCTTACTAGTACCGTTCATTCCAGCAGTTGCAATGAAGAACATTCAAATACCTTGATAAGAAATATTTATCATGAATTTTTATAGACAAATTTTTAAAATCATACAGCAATCAAACAATTTTAAGAAATCAGTCACTCATTAAAGTGATGTTAATGATTTGAGAGGAATGAGTGAGTCTCTTTGAACAAAAGAACCAATTTTCTTTATTCAGCATAAAAATTAGATCCCAGCTTCTATAAAACCAGTTCGAGCTATTAACACCTTCAAGTTCACAGTATAACTCTACCAGTAAGGACCTTATGATTTCTTTCCTAAGATTGAGAAGTTCCAGGACTGATGTGACTTATATGTTCTAAAATCCGTTTAAGAGTGTTTGCTTTAGGAGGTATGTGTAACATACCTCAGACCTTGACCTCAAAATAAGTGTCAGGGGCCTTTTGTCTGTATCCAGGTCCCCCAAAATTATGTCCTTGACTAGGCAGTTGGTTTACAGGAAGAACACACGGAATCTAACCCTTGCTGTAATTGTTAAAATGCATAAGAATAGTTCTGGACTTGATCCATATCTCTTACCCAGATTATCAGTTTACACTTTGACATCCTTTTTTGACAGACTCCTTTCTAAGAGAAAGAAAAGAAAAAAAAAAAGTTAAAAGGAATAGGGAAAGATAAAATTGAAGAAAATAAACTATTTTCTTTTCTTCCTCAGTCATTAAGTTCATTTAATAGATTTAAGGATCCAAATACCTTTTCTTTAAGGAAAGATCTGATAAAGGTAAATGAGATACCTGCATGCAAAACAGAGACTTTAATCAAGTAACCTTGATATGCCCTGCTTGGTGAGGTTTAGTAATGATCTTTATAAAGTTAATATTAGTCTAGGTACAGAAATTTTGATCTTTCTCTTTTGGGTTGTCTGGACAAATCTGAAAATATCTCTTCATTTCATTTTCTAGTGTTATCAAGTGGGTGGTTGCCTTAGTTTGCTACCGAAATGCAATATACCAGAATGTGTTGGCTTTTATAATGGGGATTTATTGTCTTATAAGCTTACAGTTTCAAGGCTGAGAAAGATGTCCAAATGAAGACATCACAGGCAATACTTTCTCCCTGGAGACTGACTGCTGGCGATGCTGGACTGCTCTGTCATACAGCAGGGCACATGGAGGTGTCTGATTTCTCCCTTCTCTTCTGGGTTTTGTTGCTTTCAGCTTTTAATTTCCAGGACTTTCTCTCTCAACATTTGCATGTTCCTGTCCATATTCATGCTGTTTATAAAAGACTCCAGTACGAGGATTAAGATTACTGAAGTAATCTAATCACACCCACAATAGGTTCACAACCACAGGAATGGACCAGCTTTAAGAATATGATGTTCCTGGGGTATACACAGTCTCCAACTACCACACTCTACCCTCTGGACCCCCAAAAGATAAGTTCTTTCCATATGCAAATACATTCATCCCACCACAATATTCAAAGCCTTAAATTATTTCCATAAAAATATTAACTACAAGGTCTTATTAAAATCAGTTATAGATGTGGTCTGTCCTGGGACAAAATACCCCTCAGGCTGGGGACCTGTGAAACTGAGAACAAGTTATTTAATTCAAATATACAAAGGAGGAGACATCATAAGATATGTGTTCCTATTGCTAGGGAGAAATTGGAAGGAAAACAGGGGTCACAGATCCCCTACAATTACGAAGCCCTGCAGGGCATACTCCATTCAATTTCAGTGTCTAAGAGTAAGTTATAGAACAAGGTCTTGTCCTCCGCAGCCTGGTGGCACTCCACCAGGGCAGCCCCGCCCTTTGCAAGTGCTTACACAGTGTCATGCTCTTGGCCCCACTCTCATCCAGTATCTCAGTCATGATTTAACTCGAGGCTTCACTTTGCAAGAACAGTGTGGTGATGGCCAGACTCTCCCCAATCCCTGGGGAACAAGCTCCGCCTTTTCTGAAGACTGGGGCAGCAATACTCTTCCTAAACAATGGGGCGGAAGGCCCACTCTCTTCAAATGCCAGGGACATTCTCATCCTTTCCACGTATGTGGGTGAGTTCACTTTCTTGGCCCAAAGATGTCTTCAGTTCTGACCTCACTTTCCATGGTTCTACATTTGAAATCATTTTTCCTTTAATCTGTCCTGTTTCTGTCCCTTTTAGTCCATGCTGGCAGTGGTCCATTCATACAGTTCTCGCAAAAAAAAAATTTGTTGGCTTCTTATGCAGTACCCAGTTGTCCCTAATGTCAGACAGTAAGACTTCCCACAGCTCCTTCCTGGATAGCTGCATTTCCAATCCTGACTTGCAGCGAAATGGTTGACTGGTTGAAGGCTTATTTAAGTCCTCACATGTGGCACTATTCTCTGAGACTTGCTCTGTGGAAACTCAGAATTTTCTAAACCATCTATTTCTCGTTTCTGTGCCCAGAAGATTGGTTCTAAGCTTATCCCTTTCCTCTTGCTTTTTACTATAAGCTCCAAGGATAAGCCAGGCCATACTTGCCACATTTAATTTGGAAATCTCCAAGCTCGTCACATTCAAATTCTGCCTCCCATCCAACTTCAGAAAACAGTTTCACTACTTTAAAACAAGGCCCATTTTTTTTTTCCAGTTTGCAATGACACAGTCATCACTTCTGTCTAAGGCCTTATTAGAAGTACTTTAGAACAAGGGTCTACCATTTTAAAACAAGGGTCACCGTTTTTCCAGTTGCAATGACATGTTCATCATTTCTGTCTAAGGCCTCATTGGAAGCACCTATATTGTCTGTATTTCTACCAACAGTCTCTTCAGAGCAATCTAGGCATTTTTATCAAGCATCTCACAATTCTTCACTCATATCCAATCAATAAGTCACTTTCACATTTTTGGTTTTTGCATTAGCCGCTCCTCACTTTAAGATTTCTAACTTCCACAATTTATAACTACACTGACATCTTTAAGACCTCTAAAATAGATATTCTCAGTTGGCACTCTTGGTTCAACATTAGTAGATATTATAGACCACAGGCAGGAAAAAATGCATTAACACATGAAAGTTGGTTCTTGGACTATTTGGCAATCAGCAGCCAGTGTGAGCATCCTTTATACACTACAGCCCTTGAACATTGTATTACTTTGCCAGGGCTGCTGTAACAAAGTACCAGATGCTAGCTGGCTGAAACAATAGAAAATTATTATCTCACTTTCCTGGAGGCTAGTAAGCCAAAATCTAGTTGTCAGTGGGGCCATCTTCCTCTGTAATAGAGAATCTGGCTACTGGTGGGTTGCCAGCAATCCATAGTGTTCCTTGGCCTGTGGTGGAATAGCTCAATCTCTGTCTCCATCACAGCACCAACTGATTCTCTCGGCCTCTCTTATTGTGTCTAAATTTCCTTTCCTTAGAAGGACATTAGTCATAGCAGATTAGAGCACACCATAATCCAATTTGACCTCATCTTAACTAATAACATCTCCAAAGATGTTATTTTCAAATAAATTCGCATTCACAGGACAAGGATTTAGGACTTGAAGATGTCTTTTTTGGAGGGTATATATCAATACATTCTAATGACCATGATGTAAATGGCACACACACACAGTCCCAATATTAAGCATATACAGCATTATGCAGTGGGTTTACCATGAGCATTTCCATATTATAATGAATAGACACTTTCCTCATATTTTTTATACTGGACATGAAATGCTCTTTTAGAAACAAATGCTAATGATCTTAGTAAAGAAAACAATTGATACGTGTATAAATGTAGCAAGCATACAATGAAAGAAGCTGACTCCTCTTTAAATAATGTAAAACACCTTGACTAGTAACTGAAGACCCATTGTTTTTTTCTCAGCCAAGGCCCTATCTGAGGTAGAGCTTAAAGAGAGTCAATTGATAATAATTATTTACATTTCTTATTGCATCAAAACTAAAAATCAGTCGTGTGTATATTTTCTAATTTTATCCCCTTTATGATATGTAAATTAGACAAGACAAGGATTATTAACCTCATTTTATAGACGAGGAAACAAACTTAATAATGTTGCCAATTACAACCACAGATCTCATCACTCAGTGGTCTTGAACAATTCCAAGTTTTCCTTAACCTAGCTATTGAGGTATATAATGCTAATGGTGAATGGGTTAATAGTGAGAATAATACAAATATTTTAAGTGCTACCATTGTCCTGAATACTCTGTTGAATTCTCTCACATACATACTAATTCAATCCTCACAGTGGTCCATCAATTGAGATATATTCCATTTTTATTTCAATGTAGAAATGAAGACTGCAAACTGATTTAATTAACCTAATATCATATATTTCATAAATATATCCCTTCTCTCATTCAAAGTTAAACCTTCTTCCTCCGAGTTTCAGATTATGTCCCCCTACATGATTGGCAGTCTATTCCATCAATTGTTTCTCTCTTGTATATAGTCAGTTATTTTGTCTTCATGGTTAATATCACCTCATCCCCTACATCTAGGTGAGGGAACATAGCATCATGTTTCTCCTGGAGTCAGCATGTCTGGGTTCAAATCTTGCCCTCTCACATATATGAATTTCTGTAAGCCATCTAACCTCTCTTTCCTTAGGTCCCTCATCATCCATTACAAGAAGACATAATAAGGCTTTTATGAGACTCTAAGGTTATATCCATAGAGAGTGTGAAAATAGTACCCAGCACACAGTAATTCCTCAGTAAATATTAATTATTTTTATTAATGTTATAAGCAACTTTTAATTCAAACTTACTTCTTATTCAATATCGACCCTAATCTAGCATTCTATTTCATGTCAAAACAAATGCGTAACCTTCACTTCCTTTTCCCTTCCTCTCATTTCACTGCACTATTTCTTCTCATTCCATAGTTATTTCACTTAATGTTATAAAAAATTTCAAACACACGTAAAATTAATAAAAATTTAATAAATTCCCTTGTATATGTAGCCAACTTCAAGAATTTTCAATTCAATGTAAATTTTGTTTTATACATAACACCTCTATCAAAATTTTAAAAAGAAAATCTAAGATATCAGGCTGTAAATAATTATTTCAGTGTATATCTCTTAAATAGAGGGCTTTTAAATATATATTCATAATACCATTATACCACTTAAACATTAACAATCTTTTTATAAAAAATATCCAACCAGCATTCCCAATTTATCATACAATTTTTTTAGTTTCCTTAAATCAGTATCCAAATAGACTCTCTTCATTTATAACCTCTCTTCCCATTTCTTTCTCTTTCTCTCTTCTTTTTCAGATTGCAATTTATTTTGTAAACAAATTCGATTCTTAGTTTGTCAAAGGGTTGCCCATGCAAATACCAGAAGTATGTTGACTTTCATAATGGGAATTTATTCAGGGTAAAAGCTTACAGCTGTAAGACCATGAGATGTCCAAATCGAGACATCAGCAGAGATGCTCTCTCACCAAGTCAGCTACTGTTGATCTCAGAACGTTGCCATGTGGTGAAGCAAGATAGCTGCTAAGCTTTGCAGAGGTCTCTGCCTTCCCTCCAGAATCTGCCATCTCTTGGAGCTCGGCTGTGAGTATCCAGGGACAGGGTTTGTCTCTTAGGGCTTTTACTCCTTGCAGGTCAGCTGTGGGCAAAACTGGAGTCTTTTCTCTCACATGGCAGAATCAAACATGACAGTTCCCTTTTTTCCTGTCTGTCTATGTGTCCATTTATATCAGACCCAGCAAGGGGGCAGAGACTCAGCCCAAGTCATGCCTCACTATTGTAGTCCAATCAAAAGTCTTAAAGTGATTTTATCAAGTAATCTAATCAAAGGCCCCCTCAACTGAATTTAATGCACCCAAAGGGATGCATTAGTTTACAGACATAATATTTCTCTTTTGGGAATTCATGAAATAATTTCAAACTGCCACACCAACATTTCCACAGATTGTTTGTCCTGTAGAGTTTGCCACAGTCATATTTTGCTGATATCTTAGTTTCTTAGGACTACTACTATTGTAGAATTTGAGAGAAGTTCAATTATTTGAGTATAGAGAGGCCAGGACTCAGGAATGATTTTGAGAAGGAAAAATGGTTTATTGACGGCTGGCCGGACTCGGGAACTTTCTGTTTCAATCCTGAGCCCTGAACAAGATTTTTTAGTCCCTTTTATACAGAGAGGAAAGGCCAAATGGTCCTTTTGTTTCAGTTCTCAATAGGCTTGAATTAGCATATATTTCCACATCTTAGGTAAGCTTTTAGCATGGACTTTAGGCATTCGATAAGCTTTTAGCATATTTGCTTTGCATTTCCCCTGAATACTTAAAGTTTATAGACCTTGCATTTTTAAACTGTTTCCTGCTCACCAAGGGCAGGTCTGCAGCCTTTTATCATCCCACACCCACAAGTCACAGATAGTTTAGGTTATCTCTGAAGAGACAAAGAGCCTTCCACCCATAGCCTGCATCACTACAACAACATATCACAAACTAGGTGGCTTAAAACAATAAAAATTTATTGCCTCATAGTTCTGAAGGCTAGAAGTTTGAAACTGAGGTGTCAGTAGGGCCATGTTTCCTCTAAAATCTGAGGGAAACATCTCCAATTGTGTCTCCTAGTGACTTTCTGGCAATTCACATCATTCTCTGCATCAATTGTCATGTGGCATTCTCCCATCTGTCTGACTGTGTACAATTCTCATGTTCTTATGGTGACACCAGTCATATTGGATTAGGTTCCACCCCAATCTAGTTTAGCCACCTCTTTACTATTAATAATAATATCTTCAAAGTTCCTATTGCCAAATAAGATCACAATCAAAGGACAGGAATAAAGACTTTAAAATGTCTTCTTAGGGGGGACTCAATTCAGCCCATAACAGCTGTTTACTTCATTGTGTTGGTTTTTAACACATTTCTATATTCCCTTTATTTCTTGTGAATTGATGGTTTGGCTCACAAGCTTTCTCTTTTTGAGGTTTAATTTTTTGTTGTTGTTGCGAATACGTCCTGGGTAGTTTTGTGAACTTCCTTCAAGACACACTTAAAGTTGAATTGTTTCTTTTTCTGTGATGTTAACAATCATTGATTATCATGGCCTAATAATTATTCTTTTAAAATTTTCTAAATGGTTATGTTTTAGCATTCTTTCTTCATTTATTTGGCACACTATTTTTTTTTTTTTTTTTTTTCGAATAAGGACTGCTTCACCAATGATTTAGTTTTCCAGGGATAGAGTTTGTATAAAAAATACAAAACAGTTTTTTGTTGTTGGCATTGTTGGTTTTATTTATCATCATCAAAACTGATCAAATTTCCCTTCTGCAAACAAGGGCCTAATGCCATATTTTATTTGCTTCTTTACTCATGCAAAAGCCTCTTTACTATTTTACCTTCACTCACATCTTTACAACATTAGAGAGATCCCTTTGATATTATGCCAAACTTAACATGGCATCCAAGAACCTAACCTTTCCTGCTTTGCTTACTTTTCTGACCTGTCACTCACAGTTCCATTATCTTTTATTATTCTGCCTGTGTTTTAAGCACTGACATTTCCAGAATAGTATCTTTGATACTCCTTCCATCTCAAGCTACATGTTATTCCAAGGAAATTTATCAACTTACAAGTCTTCAAGTTTAACATATGTAGAATGGCATTCCATGTTGAATCTCCAACACAAGGTTTTCCTTTAAAATATGCATCCATATATATAACTTTATAATGACCAGCTCCAATTGGTCATACTCTAGGCTTTTTAAAGTCAGCATACATAAAACTTACTTTCTTCAAAGCAAATTACATTTCTTCCTTACCTCCTAGCCTGTAGAAGATACTACCATACAATTAACAAATGTAGAGATCAAAAATTTATATTTATTTTCTAAATTTTATTTGCCCTTCACCTTCATGAAAAAATGTCATAAAATTTTATTAATTTCACATTGAAAAAGTTTCTCAGATCTATCACTTTCAAGTGGGGAAAATTAAGAATAAGTCAAAGATACAGGTCATTATATATCTTGTCATAACTTACAAAAAAAGTGTGGGAAAGAGTGTAAACTACAATGTAAACTATAATCCATGGTTAGTGGCAATGCTCCAACATGTGTTCATCAGTTGTAACAAATGTACCACACTAATGAAGGTTGTTGTTAATGTGGGAAAACATGGGAGGGGTAGGAAGCAGGGCATATGGTAATTCCTATATTTTTCATATAACATTCATGTAATCTAAGTATCTTTAAAAAAATTTAAAAGTCTATTTTTAAAAAAGGAATAAGTCAAAAGTAGCACTGAATAGGAAGCATAACATATAAAATTTTAAAATGTCACCTACAACCAAAGAGTTACTCTTACTTAATAGTACTTTATTTTATGCATTCTATAATGGAAATTTGATAAGAATTCTATGCACATGGTACTAAATCATACGCATTTAATGGCACATTTTTATCCAGCTTTATTTTTTTATCATGAAAATAAAATTAGAAAGCATTTGGTTGACAGATCTTTTGCAAAAATGAATGGATATATCCCTTTAAGAAGCTGCTCTGAAATATGTTAGCAAATAAATTGCTTTATATTATACTGAAAATGATAGCAAAAATTTTGTCAGTAATTTTAAAAGATAGGACTTTCCACTCAGATATAAGGATATACAAGTAAATAAATAATTAATTAAAAAACAAAATTTTAAAATAGAATATTAATAAAATAAAAAATTTATTGAATGCTCCCAGAGTGGTAACATCAAAATCTATAAGAAGTAAGGAAATTAGACCAAATGACAAATAATTATGTTCCAATCATCTTTTTATTCTCTGTAAATATATGAAATACAATTACAATGAACATTAATATCTAACAAAGTATATTAGAAAAGTGAAATCTAATTGTGTTTTCAGGACAAGTGGGTTGCAGATGTCCCATTCCTTTAGTTTCCTAATACTAAAGAAGAGATGAGGAATTATGATCTAACTTTTGTATTCTTTTTCAGCATTTGCTGAATATTCCCCATGTTTAAACATGAGCTATTGCTAGATGGCCTGTTAAGGCACACAGCCCTAATTTTCCATAATATAGAAGAAAATTTCCAAGAAATAAATACCCTCTTCTCTTTGTAAGAAAAGTAATTCTAATGTCAATGTCAAATAGGTTTTGGAAACACTCCATATTTCTTTCTTTCCTGGACTTGGCAAAGCATTCTAGAAATACAAGGGCTCAGCTAAGCTTAGTTCAGTGATTCCCCAAATATTTAATCATGGGATGCTTTTAAACAGTTGTATTTATTACTAATATCATACAGTGATGCTAAAAGTAGAATGCCATTCGTGTGGAACACTTCTCAAGTTAACTTTGGTAATGTTATTTTTTTCAACTAAAAACTTCAACTACTGCTGAAGAACTGACAAGAAGTCATCCACTCTGAGTTATACTTGTGTTAGTGCAATGCATCTGGGTAAAGGTCCATTTATACTCAGGCCTCATTTTCCTGGAGAACAATGCCACAGTACAATTATAATGCATATGAATGGAGTTTGGTGTACTCCAAAATATATAAAATTAATTGCTCAAAATTATACTCTTTTTAAAATGTAAGTCATTCATTTCTCATATTTAGATCATGGCCTTAAAAGAAGAGGCTTTGCCATAAAATTTTAAAACAAAAATTAAACCATGATCTTGGTCATAGTACCATTATTACCCTGGCACATGTCTCATTGGATAATAACATTAAAAATCTGCAAGTATTTTAAGCCAAAGAAGGCAACAGACTTGGTGAAAGGAGGAAGGGGATAATGAAGCTTGTTGCTAAGTAAAGAAATGTGTAACAAACAGCTGTTGATAGAATAATTATCTCAGTAGAAATCAGTGCCTCATCACAATACATACCAGTCCTAAGGAACTAAGAAAAAAGACTGGGAACTTGAAATATGACTGAAAATCAAGGACCCATTTTGGATGTATCTACACACACACACATGTATATAAGTATGTACATCTATCTATATAGGACTCAGAAAAGCAAGTATATAAAATAAATAAAGGAAAAACATATGGTAATTTACACAGTTCTTTCTGGAGGAGTAATTCAGAACCAAAGGTCTTAAAGTATGAGTTTCTAACCTGAGGTACCTGAATGACACCTTTATGAAACTGGAGAACTCCGAAAAACTTCAAAATTGTGTCTACATATATTTTGTATGAAGAAAATCTATAGTCATTAAACTCTCAAAGGACTGTTTGTCCATAAAGTAGTAAAAATCATCAACTCAAAGTAATCATCGGATATTCTTTAGTTAGTGATATTATGTACTCATAAGCAAACAATTTGTAATAGGAGTTTCCTACCATTTCCACTTACTTTTCCCAAGTTTAATATAAATCCCAGGTAGTCTTTATATATATATATATATATATATATATATATATATATATATATAGTCTTTATATATTTTTAATATAAATCTGTATAAATCTTCCTACTAGGAAATTAGCTCCGTTGTAGCTCATTGCCAGGAGGTAAATGATACTGGTGGTAATAGCTTCATTACATAGCAGGATCTAGAGATAATATAATCCAATTGTTTCTAATAATTTATGAACTAAATTGAAAACTCTATTAAAAACTAAAGAAATTCTAGTATATAACTGTATCAAGGATATTACTATAGAGAAAAATACTTTTAAAAAAGATAGTAAGATGTCACAAAGTACTAAGTTCTATGGCAGTCAAATCGAATACCTTTAGTTTCACAATGGGATTTTTATCAGAAATTTTATTTCGTTAAACCTAAACTCAAACCTTTTGCCCAGCAGTGGCATTACATGCCTGATTTACTTTAGCAGTCATCATTAATGTGATTTTTACTTTAAGTATCGTTCTTGTTGTTAAATAGCATTGATATTTTGGTTGAAAAACCTTTTTTTAATAGTCTATATAAATCTCTTTTCCAACACTCATTTACTCATCTTCTTTTTTTTTTATTATTTATTTATTTTTTTTTTTTTTAATTACATTATGAAAAATATGAGGTCCCATTCAACCCCACCGCCCCCGCCCCCCACTCCCCCCACAGCAACACTCTCTCCCATCATCATGACACATCCATTGCACCTGGTAAGTTCATCTCTGAGCATCACTGCACCCCATAGTCAATGGTCCACATCATAGCCCAGACTCTCTCACGTTCCATCCAGTGGGCCCTGGGGGGATCTATAATGTCCCGGAATTGTCCGTGAAGCACTATCCAGGACAACCCCACGTCCCGAAAACGCCTCCACATCTCATCTCTTCCTCCCGTTCTCCACACCCAGCAGCCACCATGGCTACCGTTCCCACACCCATTCCACATTTTCTCTGTGGACATTGGATTGGTTGTGTCCATTGCACATCTATGTCAAGTGAGGGCTTAGATTCCACATGGGTACTGGATGCACTCCTCCCGCTTCCAGTTGTAGACACTCTAGGCTCCATGTTGCGGTGGTTGACCTTCTTCAACTCCATGTTAGCTGAGTGGAGTAAGTCCAATAAATCAAAGTGTAGGAGCTGAAGTCTGTTGAGGCTCTGGGCCTGGGTGTCATATTATCAGTCCAGAGATTCAAATCCCTTACATATATCTTAAACCCAGCACCAACTACAATTCCAATAAAGTAGCATGCAAGTCTTGTGAAAAGAGATCCCCTCTGAGTCCAATTCCATCACGCAGAAACACCAGCTCCAAAGAAGGGCTATCTGTCATGGCAGTGAACCCCTTCTGCCATGACCATAGAACCCGTGGGTCTCTTTATCCCTCAAAAGAACCAATACCTGGGGTTGTATCTACCTTATCTGTCTCTTAGACTCTGTTCAGTTGTACATAGGGGTATTCCTTCTGACAACCTCCAGACTCTTTTTTAGAGACTCACAGCCTTATAATCTCATTTCTCCTTTCCATTTCCCCCTTACATTAGGTCAAACAGCTTCCCGAAGTCATGTTATTATATGTAGACAGGTATATTCTGCTGTTCCGCATTGAATCTTTAATTCAAGGTCATTTTCTAGTTGCTTCTTCAGCTGGTATGTGGTAGTGATCCCTCGGTGCCAGGGAGGCTCATCCCCGGGTGTCGTGTCCCACGCTGGGGGGAATGCATCACATCTACATGCTGAGTTTGGCTGTGAGAGTGGCCACATTTGAGTAACATGAAGGCTGTCAGGAGGAAACCCCCAGGCACAATTCTACTCTAGGCCTTGTTCTTATTGCAGGTGTATAGGCTCAAAAGTGTAACCATTAGTATCACGAGCCCACTGTTGGGCCCTCCTTCCTTCCTGGTTCTTGCCGTTGCACCTGGAGGATTGCCGCTGCTCTCCCAGGGCCCACAACAGTGACCCCCCGGCCAGGAGCCCAGTACCCCCCCAGCTGTTGTTTTTAATTGTTTCCACTATGAGTATATATAGACATTACCATATACCCTGGGCATATGCCCTGTATAACTCCCTGTCAACCATATATATCCTGTCAATAACATCCCATATCAGTATTCCTCCGCTGCCATTGTTGAACCACTCTGTGATCCAAAACTTCCCGTAAAGTGAATCCCAACATAATGTCAGCTTCAGAAGAGTCTTAGATCACCAAAATTCATATATACAATATACAGTATTTCCCCAGATCCACCATAAAACCTTTTCCCTTCCACAGCAATAATCTTTTAACTTATTCATATCATATTTCCTGAAACTGATGTACAGATTCCGAAACTATAGTTTTCAAACAAGGTGACATTTGTGCTTACTATGTGGTCCATATTTTAGGCTGTACAGTTTTCTAAATTTTTTAATTATCCTATGTTTTGTCTTATGGTTTTCATTATTAGTCTGTCGTCCCCTATATGTTTTTGGTGTAATATTAGCTGTTTTATATTCATCCTCGTGTACTCTCACATAACTCCTCTTTTGCCCCCTTATTTACCTTTGTTCCATCCATTCCACATCCATTTTCCCCTCCCCTTAGGGCCCACAACGCCTGCCAATCTAATACCCTGGGAGCCGTCCTTTCTCACGAGAGATACAGTTCTCTCTATTCGACGGCATTAGTCTTCCCCAGGATATGGGTCCACCCCACCCAATGGTAGAACCCACCTTGGCAAAATGAGCCTTCAGCTATTCCCTCCGGAGTCCATCACGCATCAGACCATACCCCCTGAGCGTCCTAACCAGGTAACCCTCCTACTTATACTTTGATACGTTTTACTCAACATTTAGTTCTCAATGAACTTCTGATACTCTCCCATATTCGTATGTTGCCCCTCCCTCCCACCTATTTCTTGGACAATATTACCCCTCTTCCCATCCCCAGCCCCCCTCAAACCCAGAAAACCCCACCCGAAGGTAACCCCTTGCCCCCATTTTGTCCCTTCTTTGTGCTCATACTTACCGCCAGCTCATCACTGATTCCACCCCTGCAGACATTAACTCACATCCTTCCTCCACCCCCCGATTTCCTGTAAGCCACTTTTCCAGACTCTAGCTCTCTGAGGCAGTTAACTTATTTCATATCATTGAGGTCATATAGTATTTGTCCTTCAATGCCTGGGTTGCTTCACTCAACATAAGATTCTCAAGGTTCATCCATGTTATCACGTGCGATTGTAGTGTATTGGTTCTTACAGCTGAGTAGTATTCCACTGTGTGTATATACCACATTTTATTGATCCACTCATCTGTTGATGGACATTTGGATTGATTCCAACTTTTGGCGATAGTGAACAATGCTGCTATGAACATTGGTGTAGATATATCGGTTTGTGTCCTTGTTTTCAGATCTTATGAGTATATACCCAGCAGTGGTATTGCTGGGTCATATGGCAAATCTATGGATATTTTTTGAGAAACCGCCAAACTGTCCTCCAGAATGGTTGGATCCTTCTGCATTCCCACCAGCAATGGATGAGTGTTCCCCTTTCTTCACATCCTCTCCAGCATTTGTATTCTACTGTTTTTTTCATGGCTGCCAATCTTATGGGAGTAAGATGGTATCTCATTGTAGTTTTGATTTGCATTTCCCTGATAGCTAGAGATTTTTTTCATGTGCTTTTTAGCCATTTGTATTTCTTCTTTGGAGAAGTGTCTGTTTAAGTCTTTTTCCCATTTTTTAAATGGGTTGTTTATCTTTTTGTTTTCAAGATATATGAGTTCTTTATATATGCAAGTTATAAGTCTCTTATCAGATATATGGTTGCCAAATATTTTCTCCCATTGTGTGGGTTCCCTTTTTACTTTCTTGACAAACTCCTTTGAGGTGCAGAAGGCTTTAATTTTGAGGTAGTCCCATTTATCTATTTGTTCTTTTGCTGCTCGTGCTTTTGGTGTGATATTCATGAAGCCATTTCCTATTACAAGGTCCTGTAGATGTTTCCCTACACTGCTTTCTAAGGTCTTTATGGTCTTGGCTCTTATATTTAGGTCTTTGATCCATCTTGAGTTGATCTTTGTATAAGGTGTGAGATGGTAATCCTCTTTCATTCTTCTACATATGGCTATCCAGTTCTCCAGGCACCATTTGTTGAATAGGCCATTCTCTCCCAGTTGAGAGGGTTTGGTGGCTTTATCGAATATTATATGGCTATATACATGAGGTTCTATATCTGAACTTTCAATTTGATTCCATTGGTCTGTGTGTCTCTCCTTATGCCAGTACCATGCTGTTTTCACTACTGTAGCTTTGTAGTATGTTTAGAAGTCAGGATGTGTGATTCCTCCTATTTCGTTTTTCTTTTTCAATATGTCTTTGGCTATTCGGGGCCTCTTTCTATTCCAAGTAAATTTCATAGTTAGTTTTTCTAGTTCCTTAAAGAAGGCTGTGTTGATTTTTATTGGGATTGCATTGAATGTGTAGATCAGTTTTGGTAGGATAGACATCTTAATAATATTCAGTCTTCCTATCCATGAACAGGGAATATTCTTCCATTTATTTAGGTCTTCTTTGATTTCCTTGAACAATCTTGTATAGTTCTCGATGTATAAGTTTTTTACTTCTTTAGTTAAATTTATTCCTAAGTATTTGATTTTTTTATTTACTATTGTGAATGGTATTTGTTTCTTGATTTCCTCCTGATCTTGCTCATTATTGGTGTACAGAAATGCTACTGATTTTTGCGCATTGATCTTATAACCTGTGACTTTGCTAAACTCATTTATGAGTTCTAGAAGCTTTGTTGTAGATCTCTCAGGGTTTTCTATATATAGGATCATGTCATCTTCAAATAATGAAATTTTGACTTCTTCCCTTCCAATTTGAATGCCTTTTATATCTGGTTCTTGTCTCAGTGCTCGAGCAAGTACTTCCAAGACAATGTTAAATAGGAGCGGAGACAATGGGCATCCTTGTCTTGTTCCTGAGTTTAGAGGGAAGGATTTCAGGATTTCGCCATTGTAAACAATGTTGGCTTTCGGTTTTTCATATATACTCTTTATCATGTTCAAAAAGTTTCCTTGTATTCCGATCTTTTGGAGTGTTTTTATCAGGAAGGGATGCTGTATTTTGTCAAATGCCTTTTCTGCATCTATAGATATAATCATGTGGTTTTTTTCTCTCAATCTGTTTATATGGTGTATTACATTGATTGATTTTCTTATGTTGAACCATCCTTGCATACCTGGAGTAAATCCCACTTGGTCATGGTGTATAATTTGTTTAATGCATTGTTGAATACAATTAGCAAGTATTTTGTTAAGTATTTTTGCGTCTAGGTTCATTAGAGAAATTGGTCTGTAATTTTCCTTTCTTGTGGTGTCTTTGTTTGGCTTTGGTACTAGGGTAATGTTGGCATCATAGAAGGAATTAGGCAGTGTTCCTTCTGTTTCGATTTTTTGGAATAGTTTCAACAGGATTGGTGTTAGTTCTTTCCGGAATGTTTTGTAGAATTCACCTGTGAAGCCATCTGGCCCTGGGCTCTTCTTAGTTGGGAATTTTTTAATGACTGATTCTATCTCTTTGCTTGTGATTGGTTTGTTAAGATCATCAATTTCTTCTTTCGTCAGTATGGGCTGCTTATGAGTTTCTAGGAATTTGTCCATTTCCTCTAAATTGTCATTTTTGTTGGAATATAGTTTTTCAAAGTATCCTCTTATGATAGTCTTTATTTCTGTGGGGTCAGTGGTGATATCACCTTTCTCATTTCTTATTTTGTGTATTTGCATCTTTTCTCTTTTTTTCTTTGTTAGTCTCACTAAAGGTTTGTCAATTTTGTTGATCTTCTCAAAAAACCAGCTCTTGGTCTTGTTTATTTTTTCAAGTGCTTTCTTATTTTCTATTTCATTTAGTTCTGCTCTTATCTTTGTTATTTCCTTCCTTCTTCTTCCTGTTGGGTTACTTTGTTGTTGTTTTTCTAATTCCGTCAAAAGTGCAGTTAGTTCTCCAATTTCTGCTCTTTCTTCTTTTTTGATATATGAATTTATGGCTATAAATTTCCCTCTCAGTACCGCTTTTGCTGCATCCCATAAATTTTGGTATGTTGTGTTATCATTATCATTTGTTTCAAGGTAGTCATTGATTTCTTTTGAGATTTCCTCTTTGACCTACTGTTTTTCTAAGAGTGTGCTGTTTAATTTCCAAATTGTCATGTGGAGTCTGGGTCTCTGTCCCTTGCAAATTTCCAGCTTCACTCCACTGTGGTCAGAGATATTGTTTTGTATGATTTCAATCTTTCTGAATTCATTAAGCCTTTCTTTGTGTCCTAGCATATGGTCAATCTTGGAGAATGTTCCATGTGCGCTTGAGAAAAATGTATATCCTGCTGTGTTTGGGTGTAATGATCTATATATGTCTATTAGATCCAGCTCTTCTAATATACTGTTCAAATGTTTTGTTTCTTTAGTGATTCTCTTTTGAGATGTTCTGTCCAGAGTTGATAGTGGTGTATTAAAATCCCCCACTATAATTGTAGATGCATCTATTCTTTCACTTAGTTTTTCCAGCGTTTGCCTCACATATTTAGAGGCGCCCTTGTTAGGAGCATAAATATTTATGATTGTTCGATCTTCTTGACAGATTGTCCCTTTCACTAAAATATAGTATCCTTATTTGTCTCTCACAATTGTTTCGCATTTAAAGTCTATTTTGTCTGATATTAATATAGCTACTCCTGCCTTTTTTTGGTTGTTGTTTGCTTGTATGATTGTTTTCCAGCCATTCACTTTCAACCTCCATGAGTCTCTGGGTCTAAGATGTGTCTCTTGTAGGCAGCATATAGATGGGTTGTATTTCCTTATCCAGTGTCCCAGTCTGAATCTTTTGATAGGTGAGTTTAATCCGTTGACATTCAGTGTTATTACGTTTAGAGAGTTATTTATGGTAGCCATATTTTGGTTGGATTTGTGTTTGTTATATTTTGTTTGTATTATTTTATTTTCCCCTTCTATTTTTGTCTTTCTTGTTGCTTTTACACTCTCCTCCATCTCTGACTGTCCTGTTTTTTCCTTTCTTCCTGCAGAACTCCCTTAAGAATTTCTTGAAGGGGAGGTTTCTTGTTGATATACTCTTTCAGTTTCTGTTTATCTGTGAATATTTTGAACTCTCCATCATTTCTGAATGCTAGTTTAGCTGGATAGAGTATTCTTGGTTGGAAATTTTTTTCCTTTAGTACCTTGACTATATCATACCACTGTCTTCTTGCCTCCATCGTTTCAGATGAGAAATCAGCACTTAATCTTATGGAGTTTCCCTTGTATGTGATGGTTTTCTTTTCTCTTGCTGCTTTTAGAATTTTTTCTTTGTCTTGAGCATTGGATAATTTGACAAGTATATGTCTTGGGGTGGGCCTGTTGGGGTTTATGACCAGTGGAGTGCGCTGTGCTTCTTGGATATGTACATCTGTCTCTTTCAGTCGATTTGGGAAGTTTTCATTCATTATTTCCTGCAACACTCCTTCTGACCCCTTTCCCTTCTCTTCTCCTTCTGGAATGCCTATAATATGTATGTTTGAGCGTTTTGCGTTATCATTCAGGTCCCTAAGTCCTATCTGGATTTTTTCTACCTTTTTATTGACCACATCTACTATCTGTTTGATTTCCAATGCACTGTCTTCCACATCACTAATTCTCTGCTCTGCCTCTTCTAGTCTGCTGATATTTGCTGCAAGTGTATTTTTGATTTCTTGGATTGTGGTGTTCATTTCCATCATATCTGTTATTTTTTTGCGCATGTCTGCAATTTCCCCTCCAAGTGTTGTCTTCATGCTGTTAACCTCTTTCATTACTTCATCAAATTTGTCGGTGATAAATGTTCTGAGATCTTTCATTGCTTGTGCGAAGTCCTGCCCCCCTTCCTGATTGGATTCAGCCATGTTTTCCTGATTACTGGTTTGGTTTGTAGATTTTTGTTTCTGTCTTGTCAACATTTTTTCTTGACGGGTTTAATCAGTTCCTTAGCTTCTTTATCTAGTCTTGGAGATTAATTAGCTGTTGTTTTTGCGTAAGTGTTATATCTTCTCTTTGTCACTTTGTTCTTCTTATTCCAATTTCTTATTGCAAGTTAAGCTCACTTTAAAGGAAAGTATTAGTGCTGGGGAAAGGCAATTGTGTAAGGGAGGAAAAAGTGTGAAGTAGTATTGGTGATATATGTTTACAAAGCAAAAATATGAGTTCTGGGAGGATGGAGGTTAGATCATGTAAATTGTGTAGAGTTATAGTAGTAGGAAAGTACCTATAATGAGGTAGACGACTGAATATGGGAGGAATGTGGTACGTACTAAGAGGCTATTGTTTTTGTGAGAGAGGGAAAGAGAGAAGAAAGGTAATAGTTTCAGGGACGAATACCAGATGGAAAACTAAACAAAGGTATTAGAAATTAAGAGTTAGACACTTTGTGGATCAAAGAAAGGGAGATGGAATATAGGAGAGATAGCAGATGGTGGAGGATATCAAGTTGTAGGGGAAAGGGGATAGTGTAGATAGGCTAAATCTATTCACAGAGAAATGAGGCAGTGGAGGGTGAGGAAACCCAGCAAATGTGAGGTATTTCCTGTAGGACCTATTGTATTGTTAAGATAAAATAGTATAAGAAGAATATTGGGGACAGGAAAGAGAGGATTAAAAAAAAAACAACAACAAAAATATAAAAAAATTAAAAAAAAAAAAAACAGAAACCCCACCGCCAGGCTCGGCTGGGCTCGGCTGGGCTCGGCTGGGCTCCGGTCCCCCGCCCTCCGCGGCTCAGCTGGGCTTGGCTAGGCTTGGCTGGGCTCGGGTCCCCCACCCGTCGCGGCTCGGCTGGGCTCGGCTGGGCTCGGCTTTCCCGCCTGCCGCCCGCCGCGGCGCAGCACGGCTCGGCTCTCCCGCCCGGTGCGGCTCGGCTGGGCTCGGCCAGGCCCAGCTGGGCTCGGCTTCCCCGCCCGCCACCCGCCGCGGCGCAGCGCAACTCAGCTCTCCCGCTCGCCGCCCTCCGCGGCGCGGCTGGGCTCCACTGAGCTCGGCTGGGCTTGGCCCCCTCGCCCTCCGCGGCTCAGCTGGGATCGGGTGGGCTCGGCTTTCCCGCCCGCCACCCACCGCAGCGCGGCTGGGCTCGGCTCCATCGCCCGCCGCCCGCCGCGGCACAGCGCAGCTCGGCTCTCCCGCCCGCCGCCCGCCGCCTGCCGCAGCTCGGCTGGGCTCGGCTCCCTCGCCTGCCGCCCGCCACGGCACAGCGCGGCTCGGCTCTCCCGCTCGCCGCCCGCCGCGGCGTGGCTGGGCTCGGCTGGGCTCAGCTTCCCCGCCCACCGCCCACCGCGGCTCGGCTGGGTTCGGCTGGACTCAGCTGGGCTAGGCTGGGCTCGGCTCTCCCGCCTGCCACCCGCCGCGGCGCAGCGCGACTCGGCTCTCCCGCCTGCCGCCCACCGCGGCGTGGCTCGGATCCCCCATCCACTGCCCACCGCGGCCCAGCTAGGCTACCCTGGCCGCCGCCCGCCCGGGCTCGGCGCGGTGCTAGCTGCCTCGGCTCTGCCTACCCAAGGAGGGAATCCTCCACACGTAGCTGGGATCTCCGTGTATATTTCACAGACGGATCCTCTCTGTTACCTTCCCTCCAAATCGATGTCCAAACACCTTGGGACCAGGAAAAATCCCAAAACAGCCCGGTCCCAAAGAGTCTCCGACGCCTCCCAGCCGATTCCCTCCAGGAGCTAGTAACCGGGAAGTTCACTCAGCCACCATCTTGCCTCCCTCCTCCCTCATCTTCTTATTAATTTAAGCACTTACTATGTCAGACACTCAAGACCCAGATCATGGGCTCTCAAGCCTTATACATCTGGTCTAAATTATGGTTCCGCCACTTACTAGCTCTCACTTTGGGCAAGTTAGTTTACATCTCTATTCCTTAGCTCCTCATCTGCAATATGGAATGAATTTACTATGAGCATGTCACTCATCCCATACTCTCTGTGCTGCAGTCACTGATCCTCAAGTTGATACTTACCTCAGGATCATTGTACCTGCTGTTTCCTGTGCCTGGATCACTCTTATCCTGGTACTTTGTGTGGATTGTTTTCTATATTTTTAATCTCTGATTAAATGTCTGCTGGGATTGCCCTCTCAGCCTACCTAAAAGTATCACACCATGTTCCATCATTACACCTTTTTCATTTCCTTCAAATCACTTTACAAAGATGTATTTTTGTGTACTTTATTGTTTGTTTATTACATATTCTTCCTCTGGAATACAAACTCAATGAAAATAAAAATCAGGCTAGTTTTTCTCACTGCTATATTCTGAGAACTTGGCACAGTTTTGGAACAGTGTCAGTATTCAATAAATGTCACTTGAATGTAGGAAGTTATAAAATATTCATCACATTGTGGCAAAGAGTAAGTACCACATAAATGGCACAAATTATAATCTTGGAGAAATGAGGATATCACACAATAATCAATTCTTCCTTCTAAGTTTTAACCAATTCTAACCAGATCTAAGAAAACAATGAGAGCCAAATCATTATTAAACAAAGCTTTCCTCAGTCCTAAAGTAAAGGGCTACATTGAAGAAGGTAGCTTGAATTTGAGAGAGTAAATTGGAGTTTTAGCTTTGTTCCCCACAGTCAAGACTTTGGAAACCACCTGTTGGGAAAATTAAGCCTGTAAATTGAATACATTTACACATTCTTCATATAAAATATTGTGACTTACATCATGAACAGTTTCCGCTATAATAGGAAGTGGAAAAGAGTATGGTGATCTCCAATTCACCCTTTCTCTAAAAAGCATCTTCAAAGTTGGATCTAGATGTGTTTGTTCATTGCCATATTTTGAGGCACAGTAACCCCGTATATGATATGGTCCAGTAAATGTTAGACTTTTGCCAGTCAGACTCCATAATTTCCCCCCCCCCCAAAAGAGGAGAAAGTATGTGGTAAGTTAAGAGAGAAGGGTATTCTTCCAATGACTTTTTCAAGAAAAGTCCATTATTGGTGGAACTTTTCTTAGAACAAATCTGGAATATAGGGAGAGGAAAAAATGGTTATCCTAGCAAATTGTTACTGTTGAATTTGTTGTTATGGTTATTACTATTTTTAGAATAATATCCTTGTCCTTCAGAAGCTACAACCTCATAGGATGAGATACACAAGTAAATAAATTAAGAACAGTAAAGCATCATGTGTACAAGGGACTTTAGGAGAAAGTAAGAAACAATTTCTTTTATTTTTTAAAATATATTTTTATTTTTAAAAGATACTAGATTACATAAAATGTTACATAAAAAAATATAAGGAATTCCCATATGCCCCATTCTCCACACCTCCCACTTTTCTTCACATTAACAACTACTTTCATTAGGATGGTATATCTGTTGCAATTGATGAACACACTTTGGGGCATTCCCATACAGTATGGAATGTATAGTTTACATTGAAGTTTACACTCTCTCCCACTCCATTCTGTAGGTTATGGCGGGATATAATGCCCTGTATCTATAGTTTCAAAGTCATTCAGGACAATTCCAACTCCCATAAATGCCCCAATAATACACCTCTTTTTCCCTCGTCCTGCCTTCAGCATCTCCAGTGGCCACTGTCTCCACATCAATGATATACTTTCTTCCATTGCTAGAATCACAGTAAGTCTACAGTGGAATACCAGTAAGTCCATATTTTATTCCTCCATCCTGAGGATTCTGAATGGTGATGCCCATTCCACCTCTAATTGAGAGGGGGCTTTGATCCCATATGGCTGATAGAAGGGACTCTCTTGGTTACATTTGTAGACTCTGGGTTCCTTGGTGTGGTGGTTGTCCATCCTCACCTCCTTGTTAGTTGTCCTGGGTGAGACCAATGACCTGGAGAGTAGGTGTTGCAACTCTGCTGAGGCTCAAGGCCCAGCTGACATGTGGACAGCCCAGAGATTCAAGTCTCCTGGACATATACCTACCAACTCCAGCACTAACTATATGTTCAATAAAAGGTACGGAAGAGGCATGTGTAGAGGTCACATCTGAGTTGAACTCTGTCACACTCAGGAGCACATACTCCAAAATAGGGATGACTGGCAAGGCACAAAACCCAGGAGCTCTTTGACATGACCATAAGACCTGGGTGTCTCCAGAGCTCTCAGAAGTCCCACTATTTAGGGTAGTATCTACTTCGGCTGTCTATGAGATCCTCACTTTGAAGTCTCCTTAGCCATATAAACTCATTTGTCTTTACATTTTCCCTCTTTTACTCAAGACTTTTTTCCAGGTGCATCACCAGCAGTGCTTGCTAGTAGTCCCTTGGTGCCAGGGAGGCTTATCCCCTGGAGTCGTGTCCCATGCTGGGGGAAAGGTAATGCATTTATATGCTTAGTTTGACTTAGAGAGTGGCCACATTTGAGCAACATGGATGCTCTCAGGGGGGAACTCTTAGGCACTTTACAGTAATAGCTAAGTTGCAATTTCAAGAGCAAAGGGCTCATAAGCATAGTTGTCAATATCAAGGGCCCATCAATGGATCATCCTTCTTCAGTAGTCACTGCCCTTATACTGGGGGTTTGTTGCTGTTCTTTTAGAGAATGTAGCAGAGCTACCCAGGATGGGAGTTAAGTAATCTTTTGGTTGTTGTATGATTCTCTACCCACTGTGGCAATGCCCCATGAACATCTGAACATAATTTCAGATGTCCAGGTGAGCTTCCTGCCACGTAGCCTCCATCACTCACACCCTACACCAATGATCCTCCACGGCCATAGTTGTAACCCTTCTGTGATCCAAAACTTCTTCAAAAATGAAGCCAAGAATACCATCAAAAATTAATAGGAAAATGAAATAGTAATGATAGGATCAAACATAAGAAATAAAATACATAATAATTTAGAAAACTAAAATAAAGTTTAAAAATGGCATACTAAAGAAAATGAGAAATATTAAATTTTTTTCAAGTTATGCCTTTCACCACTGTAATAACTCTTGTCCTGTAAGTAGAGTGGCATTTTATTCCCTTTTTTCCCTAATGTCTTACATTTTTTCATTTTGTCTTAAAAGAAGTTTTAGGTCACAGTAAAATCACATACAGAATATTGGGGACACCCATGTACCCAGCATCCTCTCTCTTTTCCCCCTTCCCTATCTATAACCTTTTTACATGTGGATGGTACATTTGCCACAACCAATATACAAACATTGAAACACAGCTGCTAACCATGGTCAATGGTTCACATTATGGTCTACATTCTAGACCATACACTTTTATAAATTTTTGATGAAATTTAACATGGCCTGTGTCCATCATTGCAAGATCATACAGAACACTTGCATTGCCCCCTAACTACCCTATCTTCCATTTATTCTATTGCTCTCTACCCCTTCTCTTAGGGCCTACAGCGAATGCCAGGCTTCACTCCTTGAAGGACAAGATTTACAGACACATGCAACAATGCTGAGGGCCTGGCACATGAGTCCATCCTTCCATATCAGGAACTGCCCATGCTCTTGAGAGACAACTTTCACTCTGTTTGAGAACATATAGAGCCTCCCCAGTATGGGAGACCAACTCCTTCCCACTCATTATGTGGGTCTCCCCCCACTGATACATCACACAATGATGAAATGATCACTCACACATTCTCTAGAAGACTGCTCCAGGTGTGCTCCATCCCAAATGCCCCACCCATCCAACATGCTAAACCAGTAACCCTCCCTTGTCATAATGCCAAAAGAGTTTTCTCAACATTGTAATTTCAACCATGTACCCGCCCATACCCAATTTTCACCTATTCCCTCCCTCAAACCTCTACCCAGTTCCATAGACCATCTGACACATCTTCCCCACCCTAGCCCCTGTCAACCTTGCACCACCCAACCCAATAGTATCCCTACACACCTGTCATATCCCTTCAATGCACAATGACTTATTTCAAATCTATCATAGATTTTGCCCTTGTGGGCATTGCCTCACAATCTTTTTCTCCCTTTCTATTTCCTGTAAACCTATCTTCCAGACTCTAGGTCTCTGAGTTGGCATGATTTTCTTAATTCATATCAGAGTGGTCATGTAATATTTGTCCTTCAATGCCTGGCTTGCTTCACTCAACATAAGGTCCTCAAGATTCATCCATTTTACCCTGTGTATTAGTACTGTGTTCCTTCTTCCAGTTGAGTAATATTTCATTGTATATATATACCACATTTTGTTTATCCATTCATGTGTTGATGGGCATTTGAGTTGATTCCAACTTTTGGCAATAGTGAATAACTATGCCACTATGAACATTGATGTGCATATATCTATTCATGTCCTTGCTTTCAATTCTTCTGGGTACATACCCAGTAGTGTAAATGCTGGGTCATATGGCAGATCTATAGTTAGTTTTTTGAAGAACGTCCAAACTGTCCTCCATAATGTCTAGACCATTCTACATTCCCACCAGCAGTGGAAAAGGGTTCCCATTCCTCCATATCCTCTCCAACACTTGTAGTTCAGTTTTTTTAATGGCCACTTGTCTAGTGAGTGTAAGATGGTATCTCATTGAAGTTTTGATTTGCATTTCCCTAAAAGCTAGTGATCTAGAGTATCTTTTCATGTGCTTTTTAGCCATTTGTATTTCTTCTTTGGAGAAGTGTCTGTTCAAATCACTTGCTTATTTTTTAAATGGATAGTTTGTCTTTTTATTTTTGAGATATAGAATTTCTTTATATATGTTGGATATTAGGTTCCTATCAGGTATATGGTTATAAAATATTTTCTCCCATTGATAAGGGTGTGTTTTCACTTTCTTGGCAAACTTCTTTGAGGTGCAAAAGCTTTTAATTTTGAGGTAGTCCCATTTATCTATTTTTTCTTTCACTGCTCATGCTTTGGTTGTGAAGTTCATGAAGCCATTTCCTATTACAAGGTCCTATAGATGCTCCCTACATTATCTTCCAAGGTCTTTATGGTCTAGGTTCTTATATTATGTCTTTGATATATCTTGAGTTGATTTTGTATAAGGTATGAGTTGGTATTCATCTCTCATTTTTTTTGAATATGGATATCCAGTTCTCCAAGCCACATTTGTTGAAGAGGCTATTCTCTCCCAGTTAAGTGGGTTTGGTGGCCTTGGCAAATATCAGATGATTGTGTATGCAAGGATCTATATCAGAACTCTCAATTCAGTTCCAATGGTCAGTATGTATATCCTTGTGTCAATATCATGCAGTTTTGACTGCAGTAGTTTTGTAGTATGTTTTAAGGTCAAGTGGTATAATTCCTCTGATTTTGTTTTTCTTTTTCAACATGTCTTTGGCTATTTGAGGCCTCTTGCACTTCCAAATAAATTTCATAATTTTTCCAGTTCAGCAAAAAATGTGTTTTTTTATTGGGATTTTTATTGGGATTGCATTAAATCTGTAGACCAGTTTGAGTAGGATAGACATCTTGATGATATTTAGTCTTCCTATCCAAGAACAAGGAATATTCTTCCATTTATTTTAGTCTTCTTTGATTGCCTTTAACAGAGTTGTGTAGTTTTCTGTGGATAAGTAATTTACACCTTTAGTTAAATTTATTCCTAGGTATTTGATTTTTTCAGTTACTATTGTAAATGGTATTTTTTTTCTTGGTTTTCTCCCCAGATTGCTCATTATTGGTAATTGAAATGTGACTGATTTTTGTGCATTAATCTTAAAAACTATGACTTTACAGAACTCATTTAGTTCTAGAAGCTTTGTTGTCAATTTCTCAGGGCTTTCTGTGTAAAAGATCATGTCATCTGCAAATAGTGAAATTTTGACTCCTTTTTTTTCAATTTGGATAACTTTTATATCTGTTTCTTACCTCAGTGCCCAAGGAAGTACTTAACACAGTGCTAAGTAGGAGCAGTGATAGTGGGCATCCTTGTCTTGTTCCTGATCTCAGAGAGAAAACTTTTAGGATTTCACAATTTTAAATGATGATCATAGTCAGAAAGTTTCCTTCTATTCCTATCTCTCACAGTGCTTTTATCAGAAAAGTGTGCTGTATGTTGTCAAATGCTTTTCCTCTCTATACAGATGATCCCATGATATTTTTCTTTTGATCTATTTATGTGGTGTATAATATTGATTGATTTTCTTATGTTGAACCATCCTTGCAAACCTGGGATGAAACCCACTTAGTCATGGTGTATAATTTGTTTGATGTATTGTTGAATATGATTAGCAAGTATTTTTTGAAGATTTTAGCATCTACATTCATTAGAGAGATTAGTCTGTAATTCCCTTCCTGTGGTGTCTTTCTCTTTGGTATTAGGGTAATGTTGACATCATAGAATGAGTTAGGCAATGTTCCTTCTACTTCTATTTTTTTAAAGTGTTTAGGCAGGATTGGTGTTAGTTCTTTTTTTATTTTTTATTTCTCTCCCCTTTCTCCCTCCCCCCACCAGTTGTCTGCTCTCTGTGTCCATTCACTCTGTGTTTTTCTGTGACCACTTCTATCCTTATCGGTGGCACCAGGAATCTGTGTTTCTTTTTGTTGCATCATCTTGTGTCAGCTGCCCGTGTGTGTGGCACCTTTCTTGGGCAGGCTGCACTTTCTTTTGTGCTGGGCAACTCTCCTTATGGGGTGCACTGGAGTGGTGTTAGTTCTTTTTGGAAAGTTTGGTAGAATTCACCTGTGAAGGCTTCAAGTCCTGGGCTCTTCTTAGTTGGGGGTTTTTTAATGACTGATTCTATCTTTTGTGATTGGTGTGCTGAGTTCATCAATTTCTTTTTTCATCAATGTAGGCTACTTGTGTGTGTCTAAGAATTTGTCCCTTTCCTCTAAATTGTCCTTCTTGTTGGCATATAATTTTTCAAAGTATCCTCTTACGATACTCATTATTTCTGTGTGATCAGTGGTGATATCCACTTCCTGATTTCTTATTTTGTGTATTTGCATCTTCTCTCTTTTTTTCTTTGTTAGTCTAGCTGAGGGTTTGTCAATTTTATTGATCTTGGAGAACCAGCTTTTGGTTTTTGTTTATTTTTTCTAGTGCTTTCTTATTTTCTATTTCATTTAGTTCTGCTCTAGTCTTTGTTATATCATTCTTTCTACTCCCATTGGAATTAGTTTTTTTTCCATCTTCTAATTCCTCGAGGTGTGCTGCTAGGTCTTTGATTTTTAGCTCTTTCTTCTTTTTGGATATATATATATATATATATATATGGCTATGAATTTCCCTCTCAGTACAGCCTTTGCTGCATCTTATAGGTTTTGATATGTTGTCAATGTCATTTGTTTCAAGGTAGTTGAAATGTCTTTTGAAATATCCTCTTTGATCCACTGTTTGTCTAAGAATATGTTGTTTAACTTCCATATCTTTCTGCCTAATCTGGTTCTCTGGTCCTTACTGACTTCCAGCTTCATTCCATTTTTTTTCAGAGAAATTACTTTTTATAATTTCAATATTTCTGAGCTCATTGAGAAATTTTCTGTGTCCTAGCATGTGGTCTATCTTTGAGAATGATCCATGTGCAATTGAGAAGAATGTAATCCCATTAGTTTTGGGTGTAGTGTTCTGTATATATCTATTAGGAACAGATATTCTAATGTATTATTCAAAGACTTTGTTTCTTTATTGATTCTCTGTTAAGATGGTATGTCTAATGGTGATGAAGGTGTATTAAAGCATCCCACTAGAATTGTAGATGCATCTATTTCTCTTCTTAGTTTTTCCACTGTTTGCTTCATGTATTTTGAGGTGCCCTGGTTAGATGCATAAATGTTTATCAGTATTCTTTCTTCTTGAAAGATTACCCCTTTTACTAATATATAGTGTCTGTCTTTGTCTCTTATAATAGTTTGCATTTAAAAATTATTTTTTCCAATATTAGTGTAGCTATTCCCACCCTTTTATGGTTATTGTATGCTTGAAAGATTGTTTTCCAGCCATTCATTTTCAGCCTCCTTGAATCCCTGGGTCTAAACTGGGTTTCTGGTAGACAGCACACAAGTGGGTCATATTTCCTTATCCTTATCCAGAAGTTTCCTTCTGTATCTCTTGACTGATGAGTTTAATCCATTATCATTCAGTGTTATTACTCTCAAGGAATTACATTAGCCATTATTTTCTTTGGGTTTATTTATGTCATATGTTGTTTTTATTTCTCTTTTCATCTTTTTAGTTGTTCTTACATGCTCTTTGAATTCTCTTTCTCTCCTGTGTGTTTTTCCTTTTAACCTGCACAACTAACTCTCTTCTCATTGGCATACTCTCTTAGTTTCTGTTTATCTGTGAATATTGGAACTCTCCATCATTTTTGAATGCCAGCTTTGCTGGATAGAGAATTCTTGGCTGAAAGTTTTTTTCTTTTATGAATTATGAATTTTATGAATTATGAATTATGTCATACCACTGCCTTCTTGCCTTCATGGTTTCAGATGAGAAATCAGCACTTAATTTTATTGAGCTTCTCTTGTATGTGAGAGTTCTCTTTTCTCTTGTTGCCTTTAGTATTTCTCTTGGTCTTGGGCACTGGAGAGTTTTACAAGTATATTTCTTAGAGCAGGCCTGTTGGGATTTATACAGTTTTGGGTACAGCTTCCTGAACATGTACATACATCTCCCCTCAACAGGGTTGGGAAGTTTTAGCCATTATTTCCTCCAACATGTCTTATGTCCCTTTCCCTTTTCTTCTCTCCCTGTGATGCTTATTAATGCATATGTTTGTGCATTTCATGTTGTCATTCAAATCCCTAAGGCCTTGCTGGGTTTTTCTATCTTTTCATCTATCTGTTCTAAAATCTGTTTGATTTCAGATGTACTATCTTCCACATCGCTAATTCTTTCCTCTGTCTGTTCAAATCTGTTGTTATGTGCTTCCAACATATTTTTGATTTCTTGGATTTTGCCATTCATTACCTGTTGGAGATTTGGACCTGAAGGGTATCGGGAATGAAAAAAAGAGAAAAGGGGGAAGGAACGTGTGAGAGAGCTGGGATCAGAGGGTCTGCGAATAATAACTCCTCAGACAACTTTATTGTATACAAGGGGATCCCTATATACCCCAGTGTACATGACAACAAGCAGGAACATGTAGCCTACATGCAAGCAGAAACACGTAGCCTACATGACATCAAGCAGCATTACCCATAGTCTAAGGAATTTTTAAAAATCTTATCTCAAGGTACAAAGTCTAAGTGTTCTATTCACTACAAAAGATATGTGCTCATCTTTTCTTTCAGCCTTTAACAGCTTCATCCCGTATGCCGGGAACTCTAAATTACCGCATTCCTTAGGTTGCAAGCGTAGCCATGGAGACAGCACTAGCATGGAGACAGCACATCTCCTCGTAAGGCCACTGTGCCTCAGTTTCCAACAATTACCACCATATCTGTTATCTTTTTACATATGTTTACAATTTCTTCAAAATGTTCTCCCAGTATCTTCTTAATATCCTTATTTTCTTTCTTCACTTCATTAAGTTGGTCTATGATATTTGTTTGGACAAGTTTGATTAGTTGTTTGATGTTCTGCATCTCTTCTTTGTTTGTTCATTGTTCATTGGACTGGACCATGTGTTCCAGTTTCTTGTCATGGTTTGTAATTTTTTGCTGCTGTCTGGTCATCTTTTTATCTTGATAGGTTTATTCTATTTTTTGTTGTTGTTGTTCATTGGACTGGACCATGTGTTCCAGTTTCTTGTCATGGTTTGTAATTTTTTGTTGCTGTCTGGTCATCTTTTTATCTTGATAGGTTTATTCTATTTTTTTTTTTTTTTTTTTTTTGGAGAAGAAAAGAATTTATTCTCAATCTTGCAAGAAGGGGTGCATAACCATAAATGTGGCTGGTACCGGGTTTATTCTATTGATTAGCTTCTCTCCCTACTCTAGGGTTTTATTTATGTGTGTGTTAAGTTTTTTTTGTTGACACTTTGTGCTTCTTGTTCCATATCTTGCTGTTTTCTATGTTCCCTTGAGCAATTTATCTCTTTTTCCATCTCTTTCCAGATCGATGCCCCAAAGTGTTCTGCTCTGTGGGTTTTCTGATACAACTCACTGGGGCAGGATCTTGACCCACTTAGCTGTGTTTTGCAAGATAGATGGTGAGTGCACACTTAAACCAATGCCATCTTGCTCTCTGTTCCTAGTTTATTTCTGATGGCAAAGAAGAAGTCTCTTGGGAATGGATGTGGCTTAAGCAGTTGAGCACCTGTCTCCTGCATGGGAAGTTCCAGGTTTGATTCCTGTTATCTTCTCAAATAGACAAAAATAAATGAAAAAAAAAAAAAAAAACTCAGGGAAGCCAGCATAACTCAGTAGTTAAGCACCAGTTACCCTCATATAAAGTCCCATGTTCAACCCCTGGCCAATAATACCTAAAAAGGAAGAAAAAGCCTCCTTGTGGAGCTAAAATTCTAGAGTCATACTGTGTGATATGGTAACCCCTAGCCACACGTGGCTATGTATTTTCACACTAAATTAATTAAAATCTAATAAAATTAAAAATTCAATTCTTCAGTCTCTCTAGACATAATGCACGTGCTCAATGGACCCATATAGCTTGTGGTACCTAAATGGAGATCTCAGATATAGAACATTTCCATCATTGCAGAAAGTTCTATTAGACAGACAGTGCTGGTCTTCATATGTGACAGTCTTAGATGTTATTCTGTAAGTGTGAAAGATGGCTTAGATGGGAAAAAAGTCAAGAAAAATAATTTAGGATGGAAACATAATAGGTGAGATAGATAAAAAATGTTTATGTCAAGGAAATAAGGGGATAGATGGAGAGAAGACAACTAATAAAAAGTAAAGAGGTAGCCTCAACAGGCCCCATCGGTGGGTTGATGTCATTTTGATACGAAAAGTGAAGTATAAGTCTGAGGTTTCTGACTTGCGTGGCTAAGTAATTAGAATACAAAATGAATTATTTAAAAATAATTTTAAAAAATTAAAAAGCAAAAGATAAATAAAATTGAAAAATGGGGTTATCCAGTGAACCATGATGAACTACAACAAACCTAGCCAAGTTATTTTCAGATTATTACTGAGTAAAAGTGTACATCAGACCTCCACATCTGTTCTTCAGGCCCCTGGTCTCAGCTCTGGACTCAGTGACTGGTCAAATATGAAAACATTTATGTCTGCACAAACAAGCATTGATATGCAGCACACTGTGTTTACAATCTATATCTGGAAATGAAACATTTCTCTGAAGAAGAAGAAAACAATTTTTATTGACAAAATTCTGATTCAAAAAGGCATGCACATCAATCTACATTATGAGAACACTGGGTTTGGAAGTTTAAAACTCCATTATTACCTAAAATATATCATGCCCCAAAAAGTGATTTTTGTTTGTTTGTTTTAATTTGCCATATACCTCTGGAGTTAAAGGAATAATTCTTAAGACTCTCCCAGAATACCAAAACAAAAGAGGGGTGTTCAAAAAACGGGGATTTACTGTTCAAATGAAATGACAGTTTTATTTCCCTAGCAACTAGAACTCCCGTTAGGGTCTTGGAAGTTCCATTCAGGACCCCATGATTCACATAATCAAAATACTAATAATAATTATTGTAAAGCATTGAAAAATGAGTAAGGGGTATATTGGGAAAGGAATAAATACTGGGAACTATTCATTCCCATCCTCCAACATCTTAATTTGCATCTCCCCAAGGTTTCTGAGGCAAGGACTTGGATGCATGAGGTTGTTTTGGGAGGTGACCCCAAAACCAAGAGTTAGGAAAGAGAAAATAGGAAAAGTTAACACTCTAATGCAGTAGGCAACAGTGACTGCATTCCACCAGAATCTCTGGGAAGCATTGACAGTGCCTCAGAAGTGACAGTTGAAAGATTGGACAGATGTCTACCATCCTATATTGGCTGAAGTTTGACTTAAGGTGCTTTAATATCCCCAAACTTTCATGCTGCACTTGTGCATGGGATTTTCAAAGAGTCACAGCCAGGTACCCATGCCCTGTAGTATCTGGAGTGAGGCTTGAAAATGGCAGTCAGGCCTGGGCTGGCAGAACTACTGCACATTGGAGAGGAAACTTAGCAGGGGTAAGCTTCTAGCTAACCCCCAATCCAGATACCAAGTGCCTTCTGGAGTAGGGTGTAGAACTGAATCACTGTGTAAGTGACTCAGTTCCAGCTCTGAGTCCAGAGCTGACCCTATGGGGTTACCTTTCTACTGTGGGTTTGTTTTGTGGGACTCTGGGAAACACAGATTGGCTTCCCAGTCCCCCAAATTGCCTCCCCTACCATGCCCTTCCCAGGCTGGCATGTTGATCCAACGGCTGGCAGCTAGTCAAACCTGGCAGCCCGTGGGCCTCAGGTCCACATTCTAAGTTAAAGATCCTGGGCACCTATGGGGGTCTGTACTTGTTCTGTTCCCAATGAGTATCCACTTACCAGAGGGAGCATTATATTAAATAGCAAATTAAATCATCTTAACTGATCAGGAGGGAGACCAGAAAAGAAGTGAGGAAAGAGCTTTATAGTATAGTACTCTTAACTGCATTTTCTTCCTGCTTTCTGAACAAGGGACTCCATGTTTTCAGGTTGTTTGGTCTCACAAATTTTAGCCAGCACTCCTTCAAGGAAGTGCACAGCCAAAATATTTAACAAAAGATAAAATACAGAAGGAACAAGCTGCTGCAACTCTACCTGATGTTCTAAATGATATTCAACTTCACCTTCCTGTACCTCCCATTTTAGTTTTTCCTCATTTTCATTCAGCATTTCAGTCAGTCTGGTTTGTTTATCTAGTTGAGGAAAGCCAGAGTGTTAGCCTTGAAAGAAGGGATCTTTTCACAGTTTGGTTGCTGTGATTGCCCATTCAACAGCATAGAAGTCTGAATAAATGTCCCAGTAACTGCTCCATATTTCAGACATATTTCTTTTTGTCCCAATTATGTAAGAGCAATCCTAGCCCTTTGTAATAATTAGAACCAATTACTCCTGTCAATGTAATAATTCATTTATCTATTCACTCACCAGACACAAGCTATTACTTGGTTAGTAGAGGAAGCATTTCTTTCTGGTGTCACACAGACACCTTCAATTTAGCAATCCCAAGAGGCAAAAACAGAAAATGCAAATGCAGCCAGTTGGTCATCGAGTCTGATGAAAATTCCACTTCTACTTTTGGTCCTTGGACTCAGGTATTCTAGCTATTAATGATAGCACAATATAAATCAATCCTTGAATTACTTAAATATTGCATCCTAGAGGACAGCTCTAAAACTTTGTAGTATGTTGTCTTCTATCTGATACCTTTTTTGAAACTTCAATAGACTATTCCAAGTTTCTGTATGGCTGACCACCTCAGAGAAATTTAGATATGGTAGTATGGATAGATTCTGTGATCAGACAACTCACTGTCACTATTTCTTCACTGTAAAACAAATCCTTTGTCTGAGGTTCTGCTATGTGATAACCTATGCTAGTAAATCAGGCATACTATAAACTTTCCTATAATGATCCTGACAGAGAAACTGTCAGTGGCGGAAACAAACCCTTATCTGGAATAGCCATGGAAAGGTAGAAAAGATTCAATGTAATTAATGTGCTGCCAAGTGGTTGGTCTGATATCAGAGGCTCATGGTCAAGCATGCAGTAGTGACAGTGGTTTAACTGGCCTTGTAATGGTGTGGCAGGGTACAATATGGGGCCCCCTGTGTGCATAACCTCCATCCCTGCCATCATGACTATTCCATTCATGGACCTATTGCACAAGGACTGAAGAGTCCAAAGATAGGACTGATCAACAGCTAACTGGTAAGGTATCACAAGCACATTTATGTTTTTTTTGTTTTTGTTTTTTGTTTTAGTGCCTCCTCTGCACTGGATGCTCAAAAGTGCTATCATTTTATGTCCATTCTACAGGTCCAATCAGCATGCCACTTCCTTAGACAACGTTGCCTCTAATCTTATAATTTGCCCTTCCAGCTCCTCAAGTCAACATGCCAAGGTATTCACCACTGCCCATATTCTGTGTTTCCTTCTATCAGCCTCTCTTCTTTCAAATTATACATCCAAGTGCACTTTCAACAGCTCTGCCCAATGCAGGAATAGTCTGTTTTCAGTTAACACCTGTGTATCATGTTAAATAATTTGTAAACAGATCCTTATTGTTTCTCTTCCATCAGTTGATCATGGGGACTCCATCTCCTCAGGCCTTTAGGTTTGAGATGAAAGAGCGATGTCAGTGCAACAGAGGTAGGCAACATGGATAACTCAGCTTCTACTTCAGGAAACAGGCTTCTGTCCACTGGATTGCTGGGTCTTTATCTAAAATGTATCGTTTCTATTTGTGTGATGAATTGCTGTAGTACCTAGTGGACCTTATGAATCAATAGAGCTGATAACATCTTTTAAGTCATGTAGTCACATCATCAGTCTCTACTACTCCCCAGTAGCACTTCACAGCTATCAAATGCTAGAACTACTGCATAGCTCTGTGGTTATCTTTCTCCTACACCTTTTATGGATCAACCCAGGTAAGAATCTTATTAATTGTGATGTTATAGAACTTACTACTAACAATACTACTACATAGTACATTCTGATGATGAACAACTACAAGCATTATACAGGTCAGATAACTGAAGAGACTCAGAAACCACAGATCATTCTCATAAAGGTTTGGTACAGAACAGAAGAAAGTGCAGGCAAGCATAGGGGCCCAAGAAACTTCTAGGCACAATTCCCCAGGGTCCTTCCTTAATCATAAAAAAAATGCCCTTTTACTTTGGATTATGAACCACTGAGACATGCATGAGGAATCTTGATTTCAGGAGACTAAGGAAAAGGTTTCTAGGAGTCTTTTATGTCCCATTAGACACACAGCCAAATAGGAGGTTACCCAGTTACACCAGGAATAAGTAACCAATCTTCACATCTCTAAATAATGTAAACAAAGTGGTCTTTGCACCCCCAAGGGAATTTCAAGCATTAGACAATGAATTATAAATTAGTAACTGGACTTCTTGTCTTTATCTTGGCCTACAGTCAGTACCAGACTTTCAGATATCCCCAGAGATAAGCATAGACAAGCAGTTCTGCTTGAGATGACTGTATCTTACCCAGTGATTCAGCTCCAGAATTTCATTTAGAATTGCTTCTTCCTAGGAATGCCTCTGGTTCTAATTTCTTTGTTTTGGGGTTGAGAATGGTCTTAGGATTTCTAGGGAAACAGAAACCACAATATATATTGGCTCACACAACTGTGGGTGGGCAAGTCCAAATCCTGAAGGGCAGGCAGCACTTGGCAACTCTGATGAACGTTTTTGATGAATTTCCCAGAAGAAAGTAGCTGGCTGAAATAGAGAAATTCTCCCTTCTGACTGCTGAAATCATCAATTCTCCTTTTAAGGCTTTTACTGATTGGATAAGATTTCTTTATTGTTGAAAACAAACTCCTCAGTTGATTGTAGATGTAATCATTCATAGATACAATCAACATACTGATGGTTTAAATCATGAATATACTTTCAGTAACAATTAGACCAATGCTTGCTTGACTAAACAACCAGACTACGTAACCTGTTCAAAGTGACATATGAATGTAACCACCACAGGGATTTTAACCAAAGCAGAACCTGAACCAAGCACATAGTTGCAAGTCATTTATTTAAGAGAGTCTTAGAAAGCAGGAGTGTGAAAACAGGAAAGGTAGAAGAAGGAAGTCATTAAAAATGAGTATATATTATAGAGGGTTCAGCAAGAATCTCCGAGAAACATCAGAAGTGTCTCTCATAGTTGTCTATGAGACATGGGATGCTAGACACCTAGTTAGTAGCTTTCATCTGCATTGGTTGAGATTTGCCCCTGGGAGAATTAACTCTTCCATTCTGTCTAGTTGTAGTGTTGTGCAGAATGAGCAGTCGGTTATACCTTCAGAGAAGGCCATGGCTTTAGAGATGGTTCAGAGGATAATTAGTTCAGGAATTTTGAGAGCCTGCTTTTAAACACTGCCAACATTACAAATTGGATTCCAATATAGTGGAATACTATATAATAGAGTGCTACTATATATCACTTCAGAGTGATGCATTCAATGACATCATGTCATACCTTGAAACTGGCCTTGGTAGTGTTTGCACTATGCTACAAATAAGGATTTAATATTTTTATCCCTCTTCCCCTGCCCCAGCTGCTTGTTACACACTTATTATTACTCTACTGTGGAAAAGCTAAGAAAGACATGTTGGATGCTTGAGGAAAGATAGTATCAGGGTAAGCTGGAATTTTCCAAACTGGTGTGGCTGAAACATGCTATACTCCCCAGTTTTCTAGACAATTGGTAGTAAAGTGGGGGATTTATTTTCCCCTCTAATATCCAACAGGGCCCCACACCATCTTAAGTTAATATTATTATAAGGAGACATCATGTTTCACTGAATGTGTTGAAGATAGAGAATTTTCAGGATGAAAGGCCAAGAAATTGAAAGGTCACATGGCTAGGCTGCCTCCCACATCATAGAAGTTAGTCAGAGTGAGAAAAGAACATACATAGAAAGAATATGAGATGGTGGTAGAAGTTTTAAAAAATAAGGGGCAGTGACAGACACGGTGAGTGATGTTTTCATTTTCTAGCTGCTAAAACAAATACCATAAAGTGAGTTGGCTTAACAACCAGAATGTATTGCTCACAATCTCAGATGTGAGAGAACTTGCTTTTTCCAGGGATTGGTATTTTGTGATTCTTTGGTTTTTCTGTCATGTGGCAATACACACAAAAATGTCATCTCTTTTCTCCTTCATGTTCCATTTTCTTCTAGCTTCTAGAACCTGTTTCTGTTGCACAACTTAATGGAAATAACTTCTAGAAGAGATCTTATTTACAATGGGTTCATACCCATTAGAAAGTGGACCAAGAACAAGAGCATATCCAAACTGGGTACACAATCCAATTTACCACAGGTGGGTAGTGTATGTTACATATGAATGACACATTCCTAAATGACAAGGATTTTACATGCAAGGGGTGGAGTGATTATCTACAATCCACCTATGAATGGAAATTCCCCACCTCAGAGTTTTCAAGGTAGGAGAACTTCACATCCTCCACTTTTTCTCATATGCACACAATACCAATACCAACAACAACACATTCAGAACTATTTAATAAAATAAGAAAATAGTAGCTAATATTTATTGAGTGTATGCTATGTGTTGTCAACTTTTTAAATGAATTTTATACATTATCTTTTAAAATCCACACTGCAATCTGACAATTTAGTTAGCAGTATCAGTCTCAATTTTCAGATTGTGAAACTGAAGCACAAAAAGGTTAAGTAACTAGGAAACATCATGTATTAATTTGTAATGCTAGGATTCAAACTCTCCTCTGAAAAATCTCCATCTTCTCAATATAATTGGGATTTGCTCTTACCTCAGGACACTGTTTAACTTTCTGCCCCCTAGTACGGTGAATGATTTTATAACTATAGGGCCTCTAAATGTGGAGATGTCTTCCTTTCTTCTCAGATATTTCCAGATCATTGCTCCCCACCTTCTTTCTAAAATCTCAATCCATTTTTGAAGCACATGCCAATAGAGCATTTAACCTATTACCTTTTTGTTGAGTTCGTGTATAAACCTTTCCCTCAGTCCTCCTCATTCATTGAAAATTTTAACATCCAACTACTTTGTACATTATTGGTGATCTCAAACCAGGTCCACAAGCACAGAAAAAATATATATGCAAATTAATTAGAAAGGGTTCCTCCTGAGCCCTTGATACTGATGACTATGCTTAGGAACCTGTGTGCCTGAAATATGAACTAGGCCTAGAGCTGTAGGGTGCTTAAGAGTTACCTCTTGAGAGCCTCCATGTTGCTCAATGTGGCCACTCTCCAAACCAAACTCAGTATGTAAATGCATTACCCTCTCACCAACGTGGGACATGACTCCTGGCACTGAGGGATTACTAAAAAGAGACTTCAAATAAAAGGGTCAACTCAGACCAGCAGAATATCTCAGCCTACATGTTGGATCAAGTGGTAAAAACTGCTCTTTGACCTTGAATAAAAGAGGGAAATGGCAAAGACAACTGTGTTTATATGGCTAAGAGTCTTCCAAAAAGAGTCGGGAGGTCATCAGAGGGGTCACACTTATGGACACCTCAGCAGGACCCCAGAAAAAGCCAAAGTAGATACAACCCTAGGTTGTTCTCCTGAAGGCTATGGAGATCCACAGGGTATATAGTCATGGCAGATGGATCTGGAGCTCTGTGCCATGTCAGAGGGTTCTACATTGGAATTTGTGCTCCTGAGTGTGATAGAGCTGGACTCAGATGTGACTTATCTACACATGCCTCTTCTGTCACTTTTACTGAATCTGTGGTTGGCGGTAGGGATGGTCCATACTCAGGAGACTTCATGTGCCAGCTGGGCCCTGAGCCTCAGCAGAGTGGCAACTCTTACTCTCTGGTTCATTGGTCTTCCCCAGCTCAGCTAACAGGGAGGTGAAGATGGTCAACTACCACACCAAACCAGGGAATCAAGAGTGCCTACAACTATAAGCAGAGGAATTGCATCAATTATCCATGAGGAATCTAAACCCCCTCTTGATCTAGAAGTGGAGAGGACATCACCATCCCAGGGCCCACAGAATGGAGGAATAAATTACGGACTAGAGTGGACTTACTGATACTCTATTATAAAGCTATTGTGAGGAGTAATAGAAGAAATTTTATCATTGAAGAGGAGAAAATGATCACAGTAGTTCTTGAGGACAGGGAGAGGGAAGAAGAGATGTGAGGTGGGGGCACTTTTGGGATTTTGAGTTGTCCTAAATGATATTGCAGGACAGATGCTGGACTTTATATATCCTGCCATAACCCACTGAATATACTAGGGGAGAGTGTGAGCTACAGGGTAAACTAATATCTATGTAGTGCAGCAGTGCTCCAAAATGTGTTCACCAAGTGCGATGAGTGTGCCACAATGATGATGTTGGTGTGGGAGGAGTGGGGTGGGGTGGTGGGGGGTATACAGGAACTTCTTGTATTTTTTAATGTAACATATTTTTTGTGTGATGTAGATATCTTTAAAATAAATACAATTTACAAAAATGATGTATTAGGGATGGGGAGCAGGTTATATGGGAACCTCTTATGTTTTTTGTTTTCATTATGATTTTATGATTTTTAATGTAACTTCCTTGTGATCTATTAACTTTAATTTAAAAAAAAACTTCTTTGAAGACAAAAAACAAAACAAAACAGTCCTTTCTGCCAGACTGAGATTAGCCTCTATCCAGGGCCCAGGGTTTTCCATAGAATCTGGGTGAGCTTTTTGCTTACTGGTCCCTTGCCTACTAGATTGTCCAAGCAAACAATTTCTCCACAAATTTTTCCTTTTAATTTCTCATTCTCACAATCAATAGCTTTTTCTCTACCATACCTCTGCCACCAACTCCAAAGCTTATCCTATAGGTCCTACTAAGGATAACTGAATAGCATCCAAAATGTTGTCAAAATCAACTAATTCTCTGACCACCATCCATAATCTTTTCAGCTCACTAACTCTACACATAGTCAAAATTTTTCAGTCTCAAATTCTTTAACTCTTCCATTTTACATTCCAATCACTATGTCAAGATCTTCTTATCCAATTTAAGTGTGATGCTCCATCCCTATGGTCCTATAATCATATTTATAGATACCCTCAAAAGCATTTGTCCCCTTGCCCTCTATATTCCTCAGCTGGCAAAACTAAAATCCTATTTAAATTTACTCTGTCTGCTAATTGCCTGTATAAATTGGGTAGGGAAAATAAACCACTGTCAATGCTATCACTTTATATTTAGGATCACAAATCTCAAATGATCTCACAGAATTGGTTAGCAATCTTATTTTATTTAGCTAGTCAATTCACTCTATCATCCCATATTTAAGGAATTTTCCCATGTAATCCTCTGTCCTCTCCACACAGTATCAATGCTTCCCTCTCTATTATGTCATTTTCATCAGGATACAGAATGCAGTAATATCCTCTGTCTTAAAATGACCCTCCTTCAACTCACCATGTCTCTCCAGTTACTATTCCACTTCTATATATCATCATATAACACAATTAAAAAAAAGATTTCTATGTCAATCTTCCATTTTTTCAACTCACAAGCTTTCCTCATATTCGAATCATGCTGTTATTGATGCCACTTAAACCTCTTTATATGAAGTTCATTAATAACTTCAATATTAACAAATGCAAATACTTAATTCTTAGTCCTCCTCTTACTCAACCTCTCTCTCATTCACCTCTCATTCACCCTTTCTGATGATCAAGTTTTCCTTCCTTACACACTTTGTTCACTTAGCCTCTACAGCAGACTCATGATCATTGAAATATTTCAGGTCTCATTTGTCTTACCCCACTTTATCCAAACCCAAACCACCTTCATCCACAGCCAGTTTCATGGCTGTAAATAATTTCTATATTACCCAGGCTAATATCTCTAAAAACATTTGCCTTCAGAACTGACACTCTTTTAAGCTGCAGATACACTCAACTACCTCCCTGATAGCTCAGTTAAATGTGTAAAAGGCATAATGGATTTTCTCTAACTCTTCATCATCTCCATAAAAATAATAACCAGTCCCCCAGTTGCTCAGGCCAAAACCCTATAAAGTATCACTCTTGCCTGTCCCTCAGCCCCATATTAAATTTTTTAGTAAGTTCTATGGGATCTACTTTCAATATGTATTCCAAATGTGACCATGCTTGTTTAACTCCATTTCTATCCTACATGTTATTGCATAATTACTCTTCTTGATTCCATTCTTATTGCCCTAAGTAAATTCTTAATAAAGTGGCCAGCATTATCTTTAAATAAAATAAAGTGGATCACATTAATCCACTACTCAGACTCTCTAATAATTTCCTGTCAAAAAATCCAACTGTTGAGACTTCCGGCAAGATGGTGGCTGAGTGAGCTTGCCTTGCCATCTCTCCTGGGAAGAGGCAGCTGGGCACCGCTGGAGGTTCTTCGGGACCAGGCTTTTTCAGGATTTTTTCAGGGCAGGAAGTGTCTGGACATCGATTTGGTGGGAAGGTAACGGAAAGGACTGGTCTATAAGATATAAATTGGGACTTTTCAGGAGGGGGAGGCAAGATGGCGGCTGAGTGAACTTCCTGGTTACTAGCTCCTGGGGGGAATTGGCTGGGAGGCATCGGAGACTCTTTGGGATCGGCTGTTTCGGGATTTTTCCTGGCCCGGAGGTGTCTGGACATCGATTTGGAGGGAAGGTAACAGAGAGGATCCATCTGTGAAATATACACGGAGATCCCAGCTACGTGTGGAGGATTCCCTCCTTGGGTAGGCGGAGCCGAGGCAGCTAGCACCGCGCGGAGCCCCGGCGGGCGGCGGCCAGGGTAGCCGAGTCCGGCCGAGCCCGGCTGAGCCGCGGCGGGCGGGGGGGCGGAGCCCGGCTGAGCTCAGCCGAGCCCAGCTGCGCCGCGCCTCGAGCGGGAGAGCCGAGTCGCGCTGCGCCGCGCCGGGCGGCGGGCGGGAAAGCCGAGCCCGGCCGAGCCCAGACGAGCCCAGCCAGGCCGCTGCGGGCGGCGGGCGGGGGACCGGAGCCCAGCTGACCCCAGCCGAGCCTGGCGGTGGGGTTTCTGTTCTTTGGTTTTTTTTTGTTTTTTTTTTTTATTTTTTGTTGTTGTTGTTCTTCTTGTTGTTCTTTTTTTTTTTTTTTCAATCCTCTCTTTCTTGTCCCCAATATTCTCCTTATACTATTTTACCTTAACAATACAATAGGTCCTACAGGAAATACCTCACATTTGCTGGGTTCCCTCACCCTCCACTGCCTCATTTCTCTGTGAATAGATTTAGCCTATCTACACTATCCCCTTTCCCCTACAACTTGATATCCTCCACCATCTGCTATCTCTCCTATATTCCATCTCCTTTCTTTGATCCACAAAGTGTCTAACTCTTAATTTCTAATACCTTTGTTTAGTTTTCCATCTGGTATTCGTCCCTGAAACTATTACCTTTCTTCTCTCTTTCCCTCTCTCACAAAAACAATAGCCTCTTAGTACGTACCACATTCCTCCCATATTCAGTCGTCTACCTCATTATAGGTACTTTCCTACTACTATAACTCTACACAATTTACATGATCTAACCTCCATCCTCCCAGAACTCATATTTTTGCTTTGTAAACATATATCACCAATACTACTTCACACTTTTTCCTTCCTTACACAGTTGACTTTCCCCAGCACTAATACTTTCCTTTAAAGTGAGCTTAACTAGCAATAAGAAATTGGAATAAGAAGAACAAAGTGACAAAGAGAAGATATAACACTTACGCAAAAACAACAGCTAATTAATCTCCAAGACTAGACAAAGAAGTTAAGGAACTGATTAAACCCGTCAAGAAAAAATGTTGACAAGACAGCAACAAAAATCTACAAACCAAACCAGTAATCAGCAAAACATGGCTGAATCCAATCAACAAACTGAAAATCAGGAAGGGGGGCAGGACTTCGCACAAGCAATGAAAGATCTCAGAACATTTATCACCGACAAATTTGATGAAGTAATGAAAGAGGTTAACAGCGTGAAGACAACACTTGGAGGGGAAATTGCAGACATGCGCAAAAAAATAACAGATATGATGGAAATGAACACCACAATTCAAGAAATCAAAAATACACTTGAGCAAATATCAGCAGACTAGAAGAGGCAGAGCAGAGAATTAGTGATGTGGAAGACAGTGCATTGGAAATCAAACAGATAGTAGAAGTGGTCAATAAAAAGGTAGAAAAAATCCAGATAGGACTTAGGGACCTGAATGATAACGCAAAACGCTCAAACATACGTATTATAGGCATTCCAGAAGGAGAAGAGAAGGGAAAGGGGTCAGAAGTAGTGTTGCAGGAAATAATGAATGAAAACTTCCCAAATCTACTGAAAGAGACAGATGTACATATCCAAGAAGCACAGCGCACTCCACTGGTCATAAACCCCAACAGGCCCACCCAAAGACATATACTTGTCAAATTATCCAATGCTCAAGACAAAGAAAAAATTCTAAAAGCAGCAAGAGAAAAGAAAACCATCACATACAAGGGAAACTCCATAAGATTAAGTGCTGATTTCTCATCTGAAACGATGGAGGCAAGAAGGCAGTGGTATGATATAGTCAAGGTACTAAAGGAAAAAAATTTCCAACCAAGAATACTCTATCCAGCTAAACTAGCATTCAAAAATGATGGAGAGTTCAAAATATTCACAGATAAACAGAAACTGAAAGAGTATATCAACAAGAAACCTCCCCTTCAAGAAATTCTTAAGGGAATTCTGCAGGAAGAAAGGAAAAAACAGGACAGTCAGAGATGGAGGAGAGTGTAAAAGCAACAAGAAAGACAAAAATAGAAGGGGAAAATAAAATAATACAAACAAAATATAACAAACACAAATCCAACCAAAATATGGCTACCATAAATAACTCTCTAAACGTAATAACACTGAATGTCAACGGATTAAACTCACCTATCAAAGATTCAGACTGGGACACTGGATAAGGAAATACGACCCATCTATATGCTGCCTACAAGAGACACATCTTAGACCCAGAGACTCATGGAGGTTGAAAGTGAATGGCTGGAAAACAATCATACAAGCAAACAACAACCAAAAAAAGGCAGGAGTAGCTATATTAATATCAGACAAAATAGACTTTAAATGCGAAACAATTGTGAGAGACAAAGAAGGATACTATATTTTAGTGAAAGGGACAATCTGTCAAGAAGATCGAACAATCATAAATATTTATGCTCCTAACAAGGGCGCCTCTAAATATGTGAGGCAAACGCTGGAAAAACTAAGTGAAAGAATAGATGCATCTACAATTATAGTGGGGGATTTTAATACACCACTATCAACTCTGGACAGAACATCTCAAAAGAGAATCACTAAAGAAACAAAACATTTGAACATTATATTAGAAGAGCTGGATCTAATAGACATATATAGATCATTACACCCAAACACAGCAGGATATACATTTTTCTCAAACGCACATGGAACATTCTCCAAGATTGACCATATGCTAGGCCACAAAGAAAGGCTTAATGAATTCAGAAAGATCGAAATCATACAAAAAAATATCTCTGACCACAGTGGAGTCAAGCTGGAAATTTGCAAGGGACAGAGACTCAGACTTCACACGACAATTTGGAAATTAAACAGCACACTCTTAGAAAAACAGTGGGTCAAAGAGGAAATCTCAAAAGAAATCAATGACTACCTTGAAACAAATGATAATGATAACACAACATACCAAAATTTATGGGATGCAGCAAAAGCGGTACTGAGAGGGAAATTTATAGCCATAAATTCATATATCAAAAAAGAAGAAAGAGCAGAAATTGAAGAATTAACTGCACATTTGAAGGAATTAGAAAAACAACAACAAAGTAACCCAACAGGAAGAAGAAGGAAGGAAATAACAAAGATAAGAGCAGAACTAAATGAAATAGAAAATAAGAAAGCTCTTGAAAAAATAAACAAGACCAAGAGCTGGTTTTTTGAGAAGATCAACAAAATTGACAAACCTTTAGCGAGACTAACAAAGAAAAAAAGAGAAAAGATGCAAATACACAAAATAAGAAATGAGAAAGGTGAAATCACCACTGACCCCACAGAAATAAAGACTATCATAAGAGGATACTTTGAAAAACTATATTCCAACAAAAATGACAATTTAGAGGAAATGGACAAATTCCCAGAAATACATAAGCAGCCCATACTGACGAAAGAAGAAATTGATGATCTTAACAAACCAATCACAAGCAAAGAGATAGAATCAGTCATTAAAAATCTCCCAACTAAGAAGAGACCAGGGCCAGATGGCTTCACAGGTGAATTCTACAAAACATTCCGGAAAGAACTAACACCAATCCTGTTGAAACTATTCCAAAAAATCGAAACAGAAGGAACACTGCCTAATTCCTTCTATGATGCCAACATTACCCTAGTACCAAAGCCAAACAAAGACACCACAAGAAAGTAAAATTACAGACCAATTTCTCTAATGAACCTAGACGCAAAAATACTTAACAAAATACTTGCTAATCGTATTCAACAACACATTAAACGAATTATACACCATGACCAAGTGGGATTTATTCCAGGTATGCAAGGATGGTTCAACATAAGAAAATCAATCAATGTAATACACCATATAAACAGATTGAGAGAAAAAAACCACATGATTATATCTATAGATGCAGAAAAGGCATTTGACAAAATACAGCACCCCTTCCTGATAAAAACACTCCAAAAGATCGGAATACAAGGAAACTTTTTGAACATGATAAAGAGTATATATGAAAAACCTAAAGCCAACATTGTTTACAATGGCGAAATCCTGAAATCCTTCCCTCTAAACTCAGGAACAAGACAAGGATGCCCATTGTCTCCGCTCCTATTTAACATTGTCTTGGAAGTACTGGCTCGAGCACTGAGACAAGAACCAGATATAAAAGGCATTCAAATTGGAAGGGAAGAAGTCAGAATTTCATTATTTGCAGATGACATGATCCTATATATAGAAAACCCTGAGAGATCTACAACAAAGCTCCTAGAACTCATAAATGAGTTTAGCAAAGTCACAGGTTATAAGATCAATGCGCAAAAATCAGTAGCATTTCTATACACCAATAATGAGCAAGATCAGGAGGAAATCAAGAAACAAATACCATTCACAATAGTAAATAAAAAAATCAAATACTTAGGAATAAATTTAACTAAAGAGGTAAAAAACTTATACATCGAGAACTATACAAGATTGTTCAAGGAAATCAAAGAAGACCTAAATAAATGGAAGAATTTTCCCTGTTCATGGATAGGAAGACTGAATATTATTAAGATGTCTATCCTACCAAAACTGATCTACACATTCAATGCAATCCCAATAAAAATCAACACAGCCTTCTTTAAGGAACTATAAAAACTAACTATGAAATTTATTTGGAATAGAAAGAGGCCCCGAATAGCCAAAGACATATTGAAAAAGAAAAACGAAATAGGAGGAATCACACTTCCTGACTTCAAAACATACTACAAAGCTAGAGTAGTGAAAACAGCATGGTACTGGCATAAGGAGAGACACACAGACCAATGGAATCGAATTGAAAGTTCAGATATAGAACCTCATGTATATAGCCATATAATATTCGATAAAGCCACCAAACCCTCTCAACTGGGAGAGAATGGCCTATTCAACAAATGGTGCCTGGAGAACTGGATAGCTATATGTAGAAGAATGAAAGAGGATTACCATCTCACACCTTAAACAAAGATCAACTCAAGATGGATCAAAGACCTAAATATAAGAGCCAAGACCATAAAGACCTTAGAAAGCAGTGTAGGGAAACATCTACAGGACCTTGTAATAGGAAATGGCTTCATGAATATCACACCAAAAGCACGAGCAGCAAAAGAACAAATAGATAAATGGGACTACCTCAAAATTAAAGCCTTCTGCACCTCAAAGGAGTTTGTCAAGAAAGTAAAAAGGTAACCCACACAATGGGAGAAAATATTTGGCAACCATATATCTGATAAGAGACTTATAACTTGCATATATAAAGAACTCATAGATCTCGAAAACAAAAAGATAAACAACCCATTTAAAAAATGGGAAAAAGTTTTAAACAGACACTTCTCCAAAGAAGAAATACAAATGGCTAAAAAGCACATGAAAAAATGCTTCAAATCCCTAGCTATCAGGGAAATGCAAATCAAAACTACAATGAGATACCATCTAACTCCCATAAGATTGGCAGCCATGAAAAAAACAGTAGAATACAAATGCTGGAGAGGATGTGAAGAAAGGGGAACACTCATCCATTGCTGGTGGGAATGCAGAAGGATCCAACCATTCTGGAGGACAGTTTGGCAGTTTCGCAAAAAATTATCCATAGATTTGCCATATGACCCAGCAATACCACTGCTGGGTATATACGCATCAGATCTGAAAACAAGGACACAAACCGATATATGTACACCATTGTTCATAGCAGCATTGTTCACCATTGCCAAAAGTTGGAATCAATCCAAAAGTCCATCAACAGATGAGTGGATCAATAAAATGTGGTATATACACACAATGGAATACTACTCAGCTGTAAGAACCAATACACTACAATCGCACATGATAACATGGATGAACCTTGAGAATCTTATGTTGAGTGAAGCAACCCAGGCATTGAAGGACAAATACAATATGACCTCAATGATATGAAATAAGTTAACTGCCTCAGAGAGCTAGAGTCTGGAAAAGTGGCTTACTGGAAATCGGGGGGTGGAGGAAGGATGTGAGTTATTGTCTGTAGGGGTGGAATCTGTGATGAGCTGGGGGTAAGTATGAGCACAAAGAAGGGACAAAATGGGGGCAAGGGGTTACCTTCGGGTGGGGTTTTCTGGGTTTGAGGGGGGCTGGGGATGGGAAGAGGGGTAATATGGTCCAAGAAATAGGTGGGAGGGAGGGCCAACATACAAACATGGGAGAGTGCCAGAAGTTCATTGAGAACTAAATGTTGAGTAAAACGTATCAAAGTATAAGTAGGAGGGTTACCTGGTTAGGACGCTCAGGGGGTATGGTCTGATGTGGGAGGACTCCGGAGGGAATAGCTGAAGGCTCATTTTGCCAAGGTGGGTTCTACCATTGGGTGGGGTGGACCCATATCCTGGGGAAGACTAAAGCCGTCGAATAGAGAGGACTGTATCTCTCGTGAGAAAGGACGGCTCCCAGGGCATTAGATTGGCAGGCGTTGTGGGCCCTAAGGGGAGGGGAAAATGGATGTGGAATGGATGGAACAAAGGTAAATAAGGGGGCAAAAGAGGAGTTATGTGAGAGTACACGAGGATGAATATAAAACAGCTAATATTACACCAAAAACATATAGGGGACGACAGACTAATAATGAAAACCATAAGACAAAACATAGGATAACTAAAAAATTTAGAAAACTGTACAACCTAAAGTATGGACCACATAGTAAGCACAAATGTTACTTTGTTTGAAAACTATAGTTTCGGAATCTGTACATCAGTTTCAGGAAATATGATATGAATAAGTTAAAAGATTATTGCTGTGGAAGGGAAAAGGTTTTATGGTGGATCTGGGGAAATACTGTATATTGTATATATGAATTTTGGTGATCTAAGACTCTTCTGAAGCTGACATTATGTTGGGATTCACTTTACGGGAAGTTTTGGATCACAGAGTGGTTCAACAATGGCAGCGGAGGAATACTGATATGGGATGTTATTGACAGGATATATATGGTTGACAGGGAGTTATACAGGGCATATGCCCAGGGTATATGGTAATGTCTATATATACTCATAGTGGAAACAATTAAAAACAACAGCTGGGGGGGTACTGGGCTCCTGGCCGGGGAGTCACTGTTGTGGGCCCTGGGAGAGCAGCGGCAATCCTCCAGGTGCAACGGCAAGAACCAGGAAGGAAGGAGGGCCCAACAGTGGGCTCTTGATACTAATGGCTACACTTTTGAGCCTATGCACCTGCAATAAGAACAAGGCCTAGAGTAGCATTGTGCCTGGGGGTTTCCTCCTGACAGCCTTCATGTTACTCAAATGTGGCCACTCTCACAGCCAAACTCAGCGTGTAGATGTGATGCATTCCCCCCAGCGTGGGACACGACACCCGGGGATGAGCCTCCCTGGCACCGAGGGATCACTACCACATACCAGCTGAAGAAGCAACTAGAAAATGACCTTGAATTAAAGATTCAATGTGGAACAGCAGAATATACCTGTCTACATATAATAACATGACTTCGGGAAGCGGTTTGACCTAATGTAAGGGGGAAAAGGAAAGGAGAAATGAGATTATAAGGCTGTGAGTCTCTAAAAAAGAGTCTGGAGGTTGTCAGAAGGAATACACCTATGTACAACTGAACAGAGTCTAAGAGACAGATAAGGTAGATACAACCCCAGGTATTGGTTCTTTTGAGGGATAAAGAGACCCACAGGTTCTATGGTCATGGCAGAAGGGGTTCACTGCCATGACAGATGGCCCTTCTTTGGAGCTGGTGTTTCTGCGTGATGGAAATGGACTCAGAGGGGATGTCTTTTCACAAGACTTGCATGCTACTTTATTGGAATTGTAGTTGGTGCTGGGTTTAAGATATATGTAGGGGATTTGAATCTCTGGACTGATAATATGACACCCAGGCCCAGAGCCTCAACAGACTTCAGCTCCTACACTTTGACTTATTGGACTTACTCCACTCAGCTAACATGGAGTTGAAGAAGGTCAACCACCACAACATGGAGCCTAGAGTGTCTACAACTAGAAGCGGGAAGAGTGCATCCAGTACCCATGTGGAATCTAAGCCCTCACTTGACATAGGTGTACAATGGACACAACCAATCCAATGTCCACAGAGAAAATGTGGAATGGGTATGGGAACGGTAGCCATGGGGGCTGCTGGGTGTGGGGAACGGGAGGAAGAGATGAGATGTGGAGGTATTTTCAGGACGTGGAGTTGTCCTGGATAGTGCTTCACGGACAATTACGGGACACTGTAGATCCCCCCAGGGCCCACTGGATGGAACGTGAGAGAGTCTGGGCTATGATGTGGACCATTGACTATGGGGTGCAGTGATGCTCAGAGATGAACTTACCAGGTGCAATGGATGTATCACGATGATGGGAGAGAGTGTTGCTGTGGGGGGAGTGGGGGGCGGGGGCGGTGGGGTTGAATGGGACCTCATATATATTTTTTTAATGTAATTAAAAAATAATAATAATAATAAATAAATATTTAAAAAAAAAACAAAAAATCCAACTGTTAAATGTTGCTTACAGAGTTCTAATTAAAGTTATTATTTCTCTGTACTTATGTGCATATATATATATATATATATATATATTCTTTTTTACTTAATCCCAGCTACACTGGCCTGATCTTCTTACTGTAACTTAAGTACGCTTACTTCTTTCCATCACATCCATGATTTTCCGTTATTTCATCAGGTTTCTATTCAATTGTCTTCTCTTCTGCTTCATTTATGTAACTCTTTATTTTTCATCCTGGTTTATTTATCATCATAGCACTTATCATGGTTTGTATTCATGTGCATATATATTTATATTATGTTTAAGGTCTATTTTCTACTGCTAGAATGTATCTTCCCTAAGAACAAAGATTTTATGTTCTTTGTACATTGCTATTATTTTTATGTCTACATAGAGGCTATGTTTAATAAACGCTTGTCCAATGAGAGAACACACTGATTAATTAATCACCATTTTGAAAAGGGGGCAGCATTTTAGATGGTGTTGCATTATACAAGAAAAATGAAACAAACTGAAACTTTGTTAGAGAAGGCAAAGGCGATTTGGTGAGAAGGATGGCATTTACCACATTTGCCAGACTGTGTAATCACTAACCTAATTATGTATTTATCCTGCTGCAGAGCCCAGAGGACCCCAAATGATATTTGTGCTTCCCAGCACATCTGCACTGTATAACACTATGCCTGAAGAAAAGATCAGGTATCCTATAAACAAGCACTGAATGAATGAATTTAAGAAAGTTCCTGGGACTCAATCAATCTAGAATTCAAACGTAGTCATAAGAATATATCCACAGATATAAGTCACTAGAGTTTAGCTATACAATTGTCTCATTTAGATATTTACTTTGCCTGAAAATATGAACAGTATTGGAGAAATAGACAAGGTCTCCTTGTTTGGGGAAAATTATATCATTTCCCATAAACTATCACTATAATGATGAAAATCTTTGCAAGTCTGTGAGAACTAAAGAGAAATATAATGAGATGGTTTGGGGACGTAAGGAACATTAAATTAGTACGATAAATGTTTTCAACTTATTTCTAAATGTTTATTATTGCAGCAAACAAAAGTTTGAAATCTGCTTTGTAAATTTCAACTACTATAGTGAGAAAAAGTATTTATACATTACTCAGTTGCTTCTTGTACATGATTAGCACATCAGTATAAACTGATCTATGTAGATTTGGATGTTTATATCTGTGAGCAACTGAGATACATTTTTCCACTAAAAACAACATTTTTCAGAAATTGAGGCAGAAATTTCAGCTTGAGGAGGAATGCAGTCCTATATTTAGGAATGAAAACTGCAGTAAAAAAAAAAATGGAAATTTACAGAACACAAATTTCTTAAACAGATTTGTTTTTCTGGCTTCCATCTAGTTAAATGATCATGTCCCCAACTTTCTAATGCTCCATTGCCTGATGAAAAAATCCAGCAAAGCCTGTCATTTTGCCAGTCAGTAACTAGTTCAATATAGTAGCACAGTTGAATAATTTATTATTTACATCCTCAATATGCAAAAGAACCTAAACATTTTTATTCCTTAATTTTCTTTTTCTAACATTAGCTATGTATAACTTCTCCTTCTTTCTCCCTTCCCTTTACTCTCCCAACCCTATTTCCCTTTCTCTTTGCCTCTCTCCCTCATTCCTTCATCTCTTCTCTTTCTCTTGAACAAGAATGCTATCATACACTGTGTAATTATTAACAGGTAATATTAACATTAAATGGATTTGTAAAATTCAATGTTTATTCTTTTGTTTAAAAAAATGAAAAACATTGCTCAAATTGCCATTGCTTAATAGATTTAAATCTGTACTTTGGAACACAGACAATTCATTGTCTCATGAAGTTTCTGTATTATACTATATTTTGCTGGTGCTTTTATTTTGTGTCTTTTAATAACTTTTAAGAATTGGTAATATTTAGAATGTGATCACTAGTACAACATGGTTAAAATTTTATCAGAAAGTTATTACTTTTTCTCTGAACATTATTGTCTTTTGTACATTATTTTGGAAAATTTGCTGTAATATAACTATATTGCATGCGAGGAGGTGATTTTTAATAACAAAAGTATCCTCTTGCTTTTAAAGGAAAAATCAGTGGAAAAACATTTACCTACATGAAGTCTGTTAAAAGCTGATTTTGCTGTACCAGAGCAATTCCATAATGGATGGACTACTCAACCTTAATAACACTAACTTGAGAACATAGTGTTTTTCACTATTCTGTTTATAAACAGACAGCAGTTTGGCAAAAGAAATACTATGCATAGGAAAAGATAAATAACTTTTAAAGTGACTTTTCTGTGTTAAAAAATAATAAAATGCTAAGCTTTACATTTTAAAAATTAATATGGTTCTAGCCAATTTTATATTGCTATAACCTAGCAAAGACCAAAACACAAAAGGAAAATGCAGGATTTTACTAATTCCTTACATATACCTCCCCATACACAGAGATATTAATAAAATAAATGTTGTGATAGCAATCCAGAATGGAAATGTTATAATAAAGAACTTCCTTATATGTAAGTTTCCAAAACACAGAGCTCTGGTTTCTACCTTTTCTACAGAAAGAAACTAAAATGTTTTGTGATAAATAACATGAAATATAGATCAGAAAAATTAAATTTGTATGAAATATAAGAACAAAATAAAAGCAGAGAACCTGGCAGTAAGAAATTTATCTGCACGACTCAATGACAAATACAGTTATGTCTCCTTTTTTATGTAAAAGCTCATATTTTATGCAGAAAATTAGAATTATTTTATAGGAATTTGGTCATTTAACCTATAATTTAGTATAATTTAGAAATATATGTATTTGTACCTTTCTATTGAAGGTATTAAAATTAGTTTGAGTGGGTATATTTGGAGGGGGTTCAGCAAGATAGATTTAAATATTGATTTTATTCTCATTTTAAATACAACAGTTTCTAAGGAAACACCATTTTATCACACATTTTAGTTATTAATATCAATTAATTAAAAATTTTTAAGTTAGAAGTATGATAGGTAATATTTTACAATATTTATTCTGCCTTTTAAAGCACTAGAGGATAATATTATCAATAAAAAACATGTTGGGGTGACTCTTATGTTCCAAGTGTTAGATTTTATAACAGCATTTGACTCAGTCACTTTTGTATAAATGACAAGAGGCACAGATTTTAAATAACTGGCCAAAGGTCACTTTGTGATGGAGACAATATTTGAATCTAGTCAGCTGGTTTCCCAAGCATATCTTCTTACCCACTCTCCCTATATTTTCCTATCCTGCTTCCTCTTATTTTATTTCATTTCTCCAACTTAGGTTCTTTACTAGAATGGAAGCTTTTTTTGTTATTATTACATTTCCCCTTGGTTGGCACAATTTTCATAGAAGGATAAAATAATGTTACACATGAACTGCAGCAGGTATAAGAGTAACACTTGCAGCTGCCATCTCTGTTGAACGCCCCTCACACATACACGCACCTTTTTTCCTTTTGATTTTTCAGTTAATTTTTGTGATTTTTTTCTACTCTTTTCTAGTCATTCTGAGCATTTTAATTATGTCACATGGAATAAAATATTCATTCAAAAACTTGCCAGACATTGTATGGTGATCACAAAATTACTCAATTAAATCATTGTCTTAATGTGGAAAAAATCCCCCAAATAGCAAAGTTTATCATACTTAGAAAATAATTATATTCATGTCTAAGAAATTAATACTATTCTTATTTTTAAGACCTTTGAGATTGATAAACTTGGAGAAAAGAGGATCTGTTAAAAAAAATCTAAAAATATAAGCTGGCCTTACCTTAAGTGATTTAGATCCCAACAGTTTTTACAAGTTGACCAATAGGCAAACAATTCTAACAGAGTCCAAGTATGTATGTAGTTTGATTATTCTTGATATACACAGCTACCTGTCTAAGCAACAACATAGAAAAAAGGTAAGCATATTCATTGGAGAGAGTTTTTCATTTCACTTCAGCAGCATTTTTACATTTGTGTCTTTGCTATTTCTTCAGTCCCTAAAGTCACAGGTAAACTTCAAAGCATAATAGGAATAAAATTTCATTATAAGATATTATTCCATTCATGGCTTCTAGTGCATTTGGGAGTGTGGTTGTTTAGAGCAGTATGTACCTCAGGAAAACATGTTCTTAACCTGCATCCATTCTTGTGGATGTCAACCCATTTTAAGTAGGACCTTTTGATGTGGTTACTTCAGGTAAGGTATCATCTACCACAACCAGGATGAGTCTTAATCCTATTACTGGAGTCCTTTATAGACAGAATGAAATTCAGCAGAGAGAAGGTCATAGGAAATGAGAAGCTGAACATTAACAGAAACCAGAGGAGAGGAGAGAGACCAGGAGAAATTGCCCTATGTCTTGCCTTGTGACAAGCCAAGGGTCAAGGATCACCAGCAGCCAAAGCCAGGATGCCACAGTCTTTGGGCAGAAAGCATCTCCTTGATGACATCTTGATTTGAACTTTTTTTTCTCAGCTTCAAACTGTGAGTGAATAAATTCACATTGTTTATCCCTACCTAATTCATGGTATTTGCTTGAGCAGCCCAAGAAACTAAAACTGGAGACACAGTTTTTAGGAATGATTTAGGGAATTTTGTTACTTTGAGATAAATTTAAAAGGAGTAAAAAATTGGTAAGTCCTTCCAATTAAAATATGGTAGAATTTTATTTTTCAGTAAAGACTTCAATCCCTTTTTTTCTAACTAAATTTTATTCACATGAAATAAAAGTTGACTGTTTTTATAATGGGATATCTAATTTATTTTAACATGGCTAAAGAATCAAAGCAACTGAACTTTAAAATGGGAAATCTTACTATTCTTTTGGATAGCTTAAACTATTTTTGCTTTTTCCATTCCAACATACCATTGCAGGAAATGGTAACTCACTAAAGCATTTCCTTGAAACTAGTTCACCTGTGAGGATCTCAGAAGCACATCAGTTTATTTAGGCCTTAAATACGGCTCTGTATTTATTTATTCACTCTTTTAGATGATAAGCATACCATATGCTAATGGCAGAAAACAACAAAATTTGATGTCATATTTAACATTAAATATGTTTGTATTCGTCCAATTTTTCAAAGTTTCTACTATTTATATTAGTGACTCTAACACCTATCAAATAAATTGTTTCATTTCTTCCAATATCATGTATTTATTGTGCTGTATAGTAGGATAGCATGTCTGTGTCAAATATAACAAGGTTACATAGTTGCATAATTATAATTTAGCATGGATCATTTAGTGAGTTCAACTTTCTTGCATTCAATGTCCAGCAATATGATATAGCAGCACTTGTGTTCTCCATGATATAACAACAAGAAAATAGGACAGGCCTCACTAAGAAAAGCCAGCAGAAACTTCCTTTCCATAAATCCAAAGGCTATTTTCTGTCGTTGGTTTATTGATTGTTTGACACCTCCGAAGATCTCTCTCGAAACACTTTTTTTTTTCAATGCTGTCATGTTTTCTTACTTCCTCACTCTTTTACAGGTTCTCTTCTATCCAACTAAGAAATATTGAAGTTATACAAATCTTTATTCTAGACTAGTGTCTCAAAATATAGTCTCCAGCCAAGCAGCAGCAGCAGCATCTCCTTGGAATTTGTAATAACTACAAATTCTGGGGCCTTACCCCAAACATACTGAGTCACCAAGTCGAAGTGAAGGCCAGAAATCTATATTATAACAAGCCATCCATATTATTCTGATGCACACTAAAGTTTGAGAACCACCCTTCTCTATCTTCTTCTCTCATCACTCTATGTTCTCACCTTCATTGTACTTATATAGAATCACATTCTTTCCTTTAAAGCAGGAGTCAACAAAATTCTTTCTATAAAGGAAAAGATAGAATCACATTCTTTTCTTTAAAGCAGGAGTCAACAAAATTTTTTCTATAAGAAATATCTTGTGCTTTGAGGACTATATGCTCAATCTCTAACAACTGCTCAAGTCTGCCATTATACCCATGGAAGCAGTCACTGTTAATATATAAATGGATGAGTATGACTGGGCTCAAATAGAATTTTATATAACCACACTGAAATTTGAATTCCATGTAATTTTTATGTGGCATGAAATATGCTTTTTATTTTTCTACCATTTAAAAATGTAGGAACCATCTTTAACTCATGATATATACAAAAACAGGATTGCAGCCAGCTGGATTTTTCCATAGCTCATATATGCCGACCCTTGCTTTAGTTCAAATATGTCTGTGAACTAGCAGCATTACCATCACCAGACACCTTAATAAAAATTGATTCCTGGGCCCCACTCTTCTGAAACAGGATTTACATATTAACAAGTTTCATTTGTTGATTCATGATTTGTGTTCATGATAAACTTTGAGAAAAAAGGCTATAGAGCACCTATCTAAGTTTGAAAGTACACATTTATTAGTTATTTTATTAGGTTAATAGCTATCTCTCCCATCAAAGTCTAATTCCAAGAGAATAAGCTTGCACACTATCTAATCTTAGAAGAGTAGCCTAGTTTCTGGCCCATATTTATTGAAAGGATATTATGCAACTTCCCAATGCTAAAAGCAAATGTCAGTATGAAAAGAATAAAACTTTACATTAGGTAGTAGAGGACATGGGAACAATTTAAAATCCAATTTTTTTTTCACCACAACTGTCTAATACTCATGTCCTTATTTTTGCTTCCTATCAAAGAGGTCCATTTTTTACTTACCTGGGAATTAAGTGGATTATTAAAGTGACAAAATATGGGAACTAAACAAAACTATCTTTCAGAGGAAGCTAACGTATTTTGCAATTCATATATACAAATATTACATAGGTAACAACAACGTGGCTTTGATTGTTAATTTTAAGGTCATAGAACATTAACTACAAGACGTTTCCTTCATTTGTCTCCCCATCCCAAACTCCCCAGAATATTCTTATGAAAGTAGATATTAATTTTATAGTAGTGCTTTATCTCTCTTTCTTGCTGCTAACTCCAGTTGTTGTTGTTTTTTTTAATAATGAAGAATACATTTACCAGGTTGTCTTTGATTAACCCTGTGCTCTTATAATTTGTTCTTATTTAATACTGGCGTTAGTGTTTTACATCCATCTGTCTCAGTAAGAATAGGGCACACATCTGGGCCAGATGTCAGTCTTTTCTTTTTTGTAGTATTCCATATACTCTCAAATTTATTTTCTGAATTGATAAGGCAAGATAAAAATATGTTCTTCATCCTTAACACCACACAACCTCATAAAATAATTCAATAGGAGATTCAGAAAGAGATTATGTAATTTCTGGGCAATAACATGAGTTAATGGAATTGTGTACTATAACAATTGGGCATTTCAGACAAACACATAGATAATATTCTAGAATGACAAACAAGATGCTGTGGTACTATGTTAAGATTTTCTACCACAGTAAATCATAAGAAAAGATACAATTTTTAAAAAATATGTTTTTAGAATAGATTAGCATACATTCCTCTAATTGTTCTAATCCTTTTGCCAATAATACTAAAAAGAGAAAACTCAATCAAAAAGAACATTCTCTGGAGAGTGATCCATAATAAAATCTATTTTTCTGTCTCCACATTAAAAAAAATCATAGAAGATGAGATATTCAGGTCTGCTTACTGGAATGCAGTAATAGAATAATCATGGAAACCAGATTATAAAGGCTTTTAAAACTCTGCTCATTTTTCTTCATCGTTTTTAATGTAATATTAAGGAATATATTTAGTTTTTACAATGGTGAATTACTAAAACTAAGGACGTTAAAGTTGTCTCCTAGATAATGGGGTAGGTGCATTCTGTTTTCAGCAAAATAAGTCAGCCATTGTCCAGTTCCTATACCACCTATGAGAGACAGACAGGTGGCTTAATGATTTCCACTATTTTTTTTTCATCTTGCAGGTCAGGTATCTTTTCTGTCTTTGGCATTGTTTTGTTTGTTTTTTTGTTGGTTGCTATTTCTTCTCTGAGGTATGGGCAAGTGTTATAAAATGGTACTGTGAAAAAGACATCCTTTCAGAAACTTATTATGAAATGTGATGATGATTTTGAAGTCAGTGAAAGAAAAGGATTTTCAAGTGAATGTAAAGGATGGAAATTATATCACTGATGTGGAAACAGTGGCCACTGGAGGTGCTGAAGGCAGGGAGAGAGAAAAAGAGGTGTAATATGGGACATTTTCAGGACTTGGAAATATCCTGAATGACATTGCAATGACAGATACAGGCCATTATATATCCTGCTGTAATCTACAGAATTGAATGGGAGAGAGTGTAAACTACAATGTAAATTATAATCCATGCTTAGTGACAATGCTCCAAATGTGTTCATCAGTTGCAACAAATGCACCACACAAATGATAAAAGTTGTTAATGTGGGGAAGGGTGGGAGGTGTGGGGAGTGAGGCATATGGGAATCCCTTATATTTTTGTGTGTAACATTTTGTGTAATATAACTATCTTTAAATTTTTTTAATATATTAAAAATTATTTTATAAGCAGTATATGTGCAATTATATGGGATGTTAAACCATTACCATACAGAGACCTTATCAAAGATCAAAATTGTTAGTTTTTCATTTGTTAAAATATTTTTCTGCCATTTCACTGTGTTTTCCTATACTAAAGTATTACGATGTACCTGTTCTTTAGAAAAGGTAGCAAAATAAAAATAGTTGGAATTATTGCTTTAAAAAAAAAGATATTACTGACTATACAGTACTGAGAAGTGGAAATCTAACAAATTATATGCTCAAAAGGAAAGCAACTAGTTGCTTCATTCAAATTCTTCTTTAAATATATACAAGAGAGGAAACAAATAACTGGGCTCAAAGGCCTAGCTCTTAATTAGCAAATTAGGGAAAAAGAGAAGTCCCCTTAAGGAATGGAGAATAGGAACTAGTGACGAGGAGCCCAGCTCCCCATGTGCCATGCCCATGCTTCCCCCACACTTTTCATTCCTTTGGAATCTTTCAGCAATAATCTGAGAAATTGCTGGCATCATTGCTTGGCTCTGTATCATTCTTAGGTGATGGATAAAATAAATCTTTTGGATTTTTGTGATTGTTGACTCTATAGATATTCATTACAATTTTTTTTTACTTTAAATATTTACAAAAATATGTTTATAAAGAAATGATAGCTTGATGCTTATTGTTATTTATCTCAAACAATGCCATATTCTTATATATAATGAAATATCAAAAGAAATCTTAGAAACAAAATTTTATAAGAGCTAATGGTGTGAATACCACCCATCATATTGAGGCCTAAATCTTTATCATTTGATTTTCAAATAAATATGACTAATTAATTACATACTTATGGCTCCTCTTTTGAAATGTCTTCCAGTCTGGGCATGATGAGTGAGGCAAAGTGTATATGCATAAATATCTTCTGACAACTGGGGACACTTGAAGTACTGTCATATGTTCAATAAAAGAGAGAGACCTCAGGGATATGAAAGGGAAGACACTTCAGGGTCTTTCCATAGCATGGAAGTGTTCTCAGAACACTTGATTGGGGTTATGTAAGGACACGTATCAGATGTGCATTGAAAAAAATAACTTCAGCGAAATAGCTATAAATTTACCAAAAAAAATTTTTTTTATATGCCAGTACAGCACATCATTCCTTGAGAGTCATAATGAATCCTGACCTAGATTTTTTTTTAACTGTGCATGTCAAGTCTCCAAGCACACTTTGTTAAGAAAAAAGAAAAAAACTATCAGTAGCCTTGAACAAGTTTGTTTTATGCTAGTTTTGTTTTTTAAAATATATTGTATGTTAAAGTTTCTGTATGTGAGAAATGAAGAAATGATGATTGCCAAAGTTTTCATGAGAAAATATGTGATTTTGAGATTTGTAAGTATGAATACAGATCAGCAGATTTTTACCTTTGTATTACTTATGTTTAATTTTAGCACGTATTTAGAGTGAACTCATGCTTGCACCAAGTGTACATCTATTTTTTTTCTAGAAATCCTTGTTATTTAAGCATTTGTTTGAAGTTATTGGAAACAATGGGATAAAATGATGTAGATTATGTAGCATAGTGAAATTATATGCTAGGAATTGTGTTTTAGTAACTAATAGAAAATTTTCATTTACTATACTGTGCTTTAGAATTCACCCTCACAATGTGTGTTTCTTTGAATAAACTACTATACAGAGACTTTATCACTTTTTGAGGCTCTGGGAATTTTTCCTCAATTTTCTGTGAATAAAGGTTCACCGTTCTTTTGGTACTGACACAACTTTAATTCAGTCTCTGATAACCTGGAACATGAATTAGTACAAAAGATTCTTAGCCAATCTGCTTATCTTCAATCTCTTCTATTTCCATCTGCCTTTCACTTAGTCACTGAATAAATCTTCCTTAAACATTGCTCTCATGATGTCACCCAACTGATCAAAAAATTTAACACTTCTTCACTAACTGCCAATAAATTCCTAATCAAAGAATGACATTCAAAACCCTTGCCATCTGCCTTCATGTACTCATAATCTCCTCCTCCATCCTGCTTCTATTTTTTAAAAATGTTTAATGATACTAGACAATTCACAATTTCCTAAATAAGTTTCTCTCTATGTATCCATCTGCCAATAATGTTCCTTTAGTCTCTATCATTTTTTCTCATGTCTAAGGCTAGGATAGAGGAAAGAGATGCAATTTTTTAGAAATACCCCAGATTCTTACTACCAAATTTACCAATCTATATTTTCTGTTTTTCCTGCCATCTAATTGAAAATGACATCCAAGCTCCTCTCCAAATGTGACCCTTTCTCAGAGCTCTGGAGCCTATCACTTTTTCTCAAAGTCTTCACATTCAACTTATCCTCTGACTCATCAATTTCTCCTTGTCTATTGGATCATTATATCAGCATTCCAGATGTAACCCATTTATGGCACTCAGGTTGCAATGATCTACATCTAGTCTAGTTTACTCTTCCAAGCTTCCTGAATTATATATTAAATTTTCTAAATACATTACTTTATATAAATGATGCACAGGATGAGGCTTGTTAATTGCAAAGAAAAATAGAGAGGCATGTAACATATTTTGAACTTGGAGTAGGCTATTCATCACTCAGAATAAATGAATAATTATGTGGCATCTTAAACAAAAACAAATTCTGACATATAATTAAAAAGCAAATATTGACATAACTTTATGAATGTAAAAATAATAGATGTGACATTTGATGGATACTATGAACAAATAAGATTATTGCAATTTGCTAAATTGACTTTTCCATAAAACTTGTTTAGTATTATTTTACTTAGGAATTCAACAGCTTTCATAGTAAAAAAATATTCCTCATTTGCATGAAATTCTCATTTCACTTTGAAAATAGGCATGGATGTTTCAAAAACCTTAGCAATTATAGTGTAATCTCATCTATAGCTCCATGTTCTAAAGTTTGTATGATACAATTTAAGGAAAATACATTCTATTTTTATATCAAAAAAACTTAAGGAATAAATTTTTTTAAAAAAGTAAAATCCTAACTTACATATAAATCCAAAATAATCATGTGGCAAAGATTTTATTTTATTCAGTAGTTAATAAGAGAACCTTAAAAAACAAAACTGGCTCAAGATATTCCAAGGTATAGAGACCTATATAGACTGTCATGAATGCTGAAATAAATTCACTAACATATACGAAACTGGTCAATATCCAAAAGAAAATAATATGCTAATATTTTGGATCATGTCTTCTATCCTGGGTGAGTTGGAACAGAGTAAATCGATTGCATATCCACCAGACATAATTAATTTGTATCTCTGAACTGGAACAATTTGCATTGCCAACCACTAGTTAATATCTCCATGTCCAGAAAAAATGCCAAAGACAGTGAAAGGCTTACAACCCTGTTGTAAGAGATCACCCTGAGTTTTAGCAACATCTAGAATTCACTAAATGAATATTCAGTATTTGATTACTCATTTCAAAGTCTTTAACAATTTTTCTGATAGAGGCATGATCTATGGAAACAGTTGCGCATAGAGATTCACTCATGGAAGATGATAAGGACATCAGAAAAGTCTGATATTCCCTAATTTTCAGTGCCCAGTGAGATATAATTATCAAAAGCAAGATCCAATGACCTATTCTAAATTTTCTATAAAAAGAAACAGATTGCTAGAAAGAAACATAACTTTTCCTCTTTCTACCTCTATTTATATACATGCTAAAAGTGAAATATATTTCTAATTGACTTTATAATTAAAATATGAATTTAAAAACTTTATTTCAGTGATTAGAACCAGTTTTAAATGTAAAATAAGCACCAATATTACATTTCTTGACCAGTGTCGTTATTTAAGTATATATAGAAAACTGTATGATAACTCAAGCCATTGCATTTATTAAGGTAGCACCAGATTAAAAAAAAAAAATTAAGGCACAATTAAACTAATTGACAGTATGTACAGAGACTAAGACTTGTCTTTATTTAGGTATCAGTTCTTGTGTTAGTTTCTCTCGGGTTTTTTCTGATCATAATCCAAGGAGTTAAATCTGAAAATGTTTTATAATAAAAAAAGAAGGAAAATATTTAGATTTTTTAGAACAATATATATTATTTATTGCCAATATTCAGGTAGATTCCAAGGGAGAATTCTGTATATTTTCCATGTATTTTCTTTTCAAGTCAAAGAGAAATCTTTCGTTTTGCTTCATTCTAGTCATGTGAACCCTTTCGGGGGCATTAACTTCCCTGAAACCATTAAGCCCTTTGTATTAATTCACACAGCTGAAAAAGTCTAGACAAGTCACTGGTGAAAAGGTCCATATCTAGGTTGCATTGTTTTTCCATCAGGATTATTAATACTATAAGAAAATTGCTCACAAAGATATTCTTCTCTTTACTGCATTTTTATAAGCTGCTTATGCTAAGCAGGTGTCTGCAATTGTTGTGCTGTTAAGAGGGGTATATACATCTAGCCAAGGGATAAACAGGTGAATCTGCTTCAGCTGAGTCATTTACATGCCTCTATAAAATATGTATGACCAAATTTACATATCAATGTATATAACAATAGTTAGATGTTCCTTTGGACTAGTCATGAGAGATAAAAGCAGAAAAGATACTAGGGATTTAGAAAGATTATCCTGAAATTCTCATTAAAGCTATATAATGAAGATGAGAAAGTAAAATGCATACAGATTTTTAAAAATCTTCTAAACATTTTGAACTCTAAAAATGACAGGAAATTTCTCTCACATGTTAAAGTGTTTGAACTGTAAGCCATCACTTTGAAAAAACTCAACAGAAATTACCTTAAAAAATTCTTAGATTTACATAAAATTTATTGTACCCTTGGACTCTATTCCAAAGGATTCAGGCCTTGGCTCCTTTTCTGTTTATTGTACAGGAGTTCTACCATGTTACTAGCCTAAGAAATACCAAAAACTCACTAGAATTGGAGAATAGTTATTATAACCTTCCAGCAAGATATAATTTTCAAATTATCACTGACATTTGAAATAATTATATAATTATCACTGCCATGGCTTTTCACTTGTATGTTCAATGAGCTGTTCATAATCAATATATTCCAAATGACACTCATCAGTTTCCCCTACAATCTGCTCCTCTACTTGTTTCTGTTATTTTGTTTAATACTGATACTAAAATACATTTCTGTGCACAGTATTTGAGGCACCAAAGAGGCCTCTTAGAATCTTTTAGCAATGAAATTTCCATGTCTTGGGAAACCCCTTAGTTCTGGGCAAACTGGTCAGTTAATTACCCTGTGGATTAGCTCAAATAAGTTACCTCTGTTCCATTACCTTGGTTAGGTAATACATTCCTTCCCCAAACTAATGCAATTGCCTTCATATCTTAACTACCCAATAGTAGGCCAGCAGCATGTACATCAGCTGGGGACCTGTGAGAAATGCAGGATCGTGGGCCCTTCCACATACCTAAAGGGTCATGATTTGCTTTCATCAAGCTCCCTGCCCTGTCTCCCAGATGATCTATATACACATTAAAGTTTGGGAAGACTGCTCTAAATGGATCCTTGCCTTCAGCCCAGGAGCCCTTCATTACATTTATATTGAAAAGAATTTCCAACTCTGAGGCAGTACAATATTATCACAATATATTTTAATATGAAAACCATATTTTCATATTTTCATGAAAATATCATGGCTCAATAATCATGGCTCAATAGCACCACCATATTGATTTTACTAAAAGGTAAATCAGATGACCTTATTGCTTGACTATCTTAAAATACTTTCCACTATCTCTCTAAAATAAAATCCAAACCCATGGCCTCTAAGGCCTATAGTTGGACAAAGGCCAATTCCATCAAAATCACATACACATTTTGTACTTCTAGATATTTGAAACACCTCTCTTCTTTTTCTTGTCTCTGCATTGCTTACATGCTCATTCTTCTGGCCCTTTTTCATTTTGGATAATCTTTTAGTAAATGCATCTACTGTGAAGACTTCCATTATATTAAACTCGCCTTACTATAATAGCTCATTTATATTTCTATGAGATCCCTTTTGAAACTCTATTATACATATATATTTAAATCTCTTTGTTTCATTCAATATATACTCTAGGCCTTGAGAAAACAGAAATAGGTATTCCTTTCATCTCTACAGCATATGGCATAGACATAGTATCAGTGATATGTGAAAGAATGGGTGAAAGAATAAGAGTATTCAAAATGTCTTCATGTTTTGCATTCATGGTGAGTCTTCAAATAGAATGTCATGACAATTATGAGGTCATGCATAATATGATATGATGATATGATATATATGATATATTCCATTAATAGAGCATTTAAATATGACCTTTCAATATTAAGCTACATCTACTTTCCTACTCTGAGTCTTAAAAAGTAAAAAAACCAAAGTAAAAAAGTAAATAATTTAAAAAAAATGTGCATCTGGATTACACATACCATTCTCATCTGTGCAAGAATTTGTGGTTACATTATGAAAGAAAATCTTGTTTCTTTAGCAGTAGAGGTGATCCTATATAATATCTGTCAGATTTGTACTGTATATTCACTAAAAAATGAAAGGTATATAGAAATTAACATTTATTTCAGAAAGAACTTGTTCAATTATTCAGTGAATGTTTATGAAAAGATGAATTATATAAAATTACTATTGTTGATTATAAAGCTTTTCAAATATGAGTATCACAGTTTTTGATAAGCCTTGATTTTTGAGAATTTTAAGTGGTTTGTCATCATGAGCCATTCAATATCTTATACATTCCTGATAAATTATTAGATCATTTGTAGTGAAGATTCCATGATATAATTTAAAAATGTAATCATGTCGACTTTACTATTGAAAAACCAGAAGCTAAACATTAGATATATGCACTAATGCAATGGTAGGTCGACACTTAATCCTATAATGTGAAGATTTTCTGTTGAGTACAGATCCTTTATCAAATTTGAATTCTATCAACAGAGAAGACTGGGCAATTTCTACACAGTCAGTTTCCTAGACAGAAATTTCAGTCCTAGTCCTAAAGATTCTTTCAACAATGCTGCTATATATTTTTGTAATGATCTTTAATTAAGTCATTGTTTTGCCTAGAAGTAGAAAATACAAGAAAAATAATAAAAAGAAAAAAGAAAGGAACACTTAGAATACACAGAACCCCATTAATTTCTATAATGCCCCCAAAATATCTTTATACTTTATAACATCTGAACAGATGTAATTTTCAGATATTCATGAAAAATTACTTAGTTGTAATTGAGCTGCATCAATGTATACCATTACCAGCTAAATCTAACCCTTTCTTGCATTCCTTACAATGTATAATGAGCCATTCTGGGTTTCTTGAAAACAGTGTCTTCTCTTTAATCCAAATATTCTTTGCATTCTTAAAGTAACTTTTATTTTCTTAAACAGGCTTACCAAATGCCACATTCACTATTTCTGTTTGATATTTTTCATTCATTCATTACTGATAGATTACTTACAGTTATTGAACCGTCTACAAAAAATAAATATCTTCATATAAAGATAATACTGGGATGAGAAAGGAAAATAAATTGGATGTGGAGTACAGCTTTTACATACAGTGAGAATGAGAGCAGATCCTTAAAAGGCTGTTGATAGTAGATGGCAAATTTTGAAACTGATATTCCATGCAGGTCTCACTTCTACCTTCACCCCTCCCCAACTAAATGAGTGATACATATGGAATCTGATTTATATATCTTTGAAGCAGTAGTCTAAAGCATATTTCTAAATAGTTTAAGGAATTTTTTTCCTTCTTCAACTTGGACAAAGTAACAGTTTTTATTTCTTCAAATATTGCTTTTTCTCTTTTTCTCTATTTTTTTCCCACCATTATTTCCAGAACTTCTCCATTGCCTTGAAAATGATTTTTTTCAAAATATAACTTTACACCTTATCTCGTTAAATAAGACTGCTGTTTTTATATTAGCATGTTTAAAGAAAGTATATATAGAAAGAAAAAAAATGAATTATTTTAAATTTCTTGACAATAGAGGTAATCGATCTAAAGTCTTATTACATTGTTTTCTCCTTCTAAACACAACTCCTTGATTGATGTGTTTCCCAGAGTTGTAAAGAATTGTTACTCTTAAATGTAAAGAATTGTTACTCTTAAATGTCTTATGATAAAGCAAGTGAAATAACATGACTTTGATTAAGACAGTTTAAAATGAAAAAAACAAAACAAAACAAAACAAAAAACACCAAAATAGGTAGAAAAGATAATAAAATCTGCCAGTGCCAAAAAAGCAAAGAAGGATTGGTGATGATGGTACGCTGCAACATCTTTTAGAAGCTAGGCCATCATATCCATAATTAGTTTCTCTAGAAAATCACATTACCTTCAAAATTGCCTTAAGATAAAATTGATGGGAATTGGGGCTTAAAGGCTGATAGCAATATATATATGTACATATGTATTTATATATATAAATTTTCTACATAAAAATAATATTTGTGTTAACTACTTCTGTATGTCACTAGAACATTTTCTTCAAAATACACTCTTTTAGTATTAAATAGTTCTAGACTAATCCTCCACCAATTATGGGTCCTGCCACATGACAGAGATCAACTCCGAGGTTTGAGCAGTTCACTAGGTTTGTGATAATTAACAAGCTGTGACTTAGTTCCCCCTGATATGCATTGAGGAAAGACAAGCCCCCTTCCTCATAGATTACAAGTCTGAAAGCACGGCACTTCCCTGAAGGTTGAACAAAGAAACCAGCTGGAAATGAGGGTAAAGGGAGATTAAGACCTTCACTCCCTGCAGACCAAAACAACACCTGTTCCACCAACATTCCAAGAAAATAGAACGCCTAATTCCATTACCCTCTAGCCACACAAGGGAAAATTTTCTCCTCTAGGGCTTCCTATTGGCCCCTGCCCCTCACTCAGACCTCGACCCCCGCCCACTATCATTTCCCTGCCTAGAAAAGTACTGTATAAATTCAAATACCCCCCTTCCAGGAGTGGGCTGAAGTCTCTTTTCAGACCCCCACTATGTCGGTGGGCGAGCTGACATCTATTCTTCAGAACCACTCCTTTGAGAGAGCTTCCCAATAAACTTTCTGCCTTCAGTCTGTCTCTGTGTCCCAGTGAGCATCGTTTTTCTCCAACATTTGGTGCCAAAAACCCGGGACTAGGTCATGTTGAGACTGTTTGATTGGTGAGGAATTTCCCCTCTGCCACAGCTAGATGCCCATCCAATACTGGACTTGGAATCTCAGCTGGGTGAGTTAAAGATTTCCCCACCAGAGAATCCTCCCCCCTCTCTCTCTTTCCTTTTCCAGTGTCCAGGACAACCCACAGGAAAATCCTAACACTCGGTCAGTGATCCTCACTATCCCCAAAGGCCATGGCAGGTGGAAGGCCTGCATCCTTGTGAGAAGAAACCCCTTGACTCCAGGGAAGTCTGGCTCCAAGTGTGGTTTCCTGTTTCCTTGGAGATATTTGACTGATTCAGGGACGCCTGTCTCATTCAGAATTTCCCCTGTTCAAGAGATCCTTAGTCTCGCCTCAGCCACCTAAAATGGGGAATTCAATTTTGGCCTCCCCCAAAACCGTACCTCTGGGCTGCCTCCTTCATAACCTTAAAACTGTACCCAGAAGGAGACATCAGACCTAAAAAGCTTGTTTTCTTTTAGACCTCTGTGTGGTCACAGTACAAATTGGACAATGAAAATCAGTGGCTAGAAAATGGCACTTTCATTTTCCAAGTTCACCATGACTTAGAGAACTGTATCCAGTACAACGGCGGATGGTCAGAGATCCCTTATGTTCAGGCATCCTTTTTCTTTCTTTCCCTCCCTCTGCCAATCCTGTTTTTCCTACCAAAATCTTCTTTTACACAAGAAACATCAGAAATCTTCCTCCTCATCACTTCTACCCCCTAAAACTTCTGAACACTCCAACTTTGACTCCTAAGGTCATGCTCCCCTACCCCCGTACCTCCTCCATATAACACTACGGGGTTATCTCTGAACTCACCCCACATCCCTTCTTCCTCTCCCCCTTTGTCAATGCTGCCTTCTACCCCTTCCCTTCTCCCCTCCTCTAGGTGCTTGCAGAGACTACCTCCCCATCCTCCTGCACCACAACCCTCCACCTCCATCAGCCTGCAGGCTCCTAACTCCACACAGATGCCAGCTCCTCTCTTACCCCTCCAGAAGCTGAAGAAATAGAGCATATGTTCCTTTCACACTCTCAGATCTAAGCCAGATAGAGAACCAGTTAGGCTCTTTCTCTGAAAATCTCTACATTATTCTTTCCACCTATTACCAGAAAAAAAAAAAATGTATTTCATTTGCAGACCAAACACTTGCAAATATTCTAAACCAACAAAACGCTGCTAATACCCTTGTAGAGCCACAGCAGTCCCCAGAAAAAAAAACCTAGTTGTAAATCCTTCATTCTCCAGAGTTCCCAACAAACCCTCCACTCCAGGCAAGTAAAAAAAACCCCACCAAGACCATACTTCAAAGGCACTGGGCCAAGCAGTGCCCAAACCCACAACCTCCTCCAAGGCCATGCCTGCTGGGCAAGCAAGAAATCCACTAAAAGTCTGACTGTTCTCAGAGTTCTCAAGAAAAAATGACATCAGTTATCCAGTCAGACCCACGCCCTGACTTCAACCTTCAACCTCCCAGAACTTCTGGAACCAGCAACAGACAGTTAAAGTTGACCAGAAACCTTGCAGGCCCCACACCCATCTCCAAAGCAGAATCTCAGATAACTCTGATGGTGGCAAGTAAGCCAATTTCCTTTTTTATTAATGCAAAACCACTTACTCTGCCCTTCCCAAATTCCCTAAACTTTTAGCTCACTCCTCAATCTCAATGGTGAAGGTCAATAAAGAGTTTCATAACCCATCTTTTACAGTACCCACCAAGAAGCCACCTGTTCACTCATTCGCTCCCTCCTCTGCTCCCCCTTTTTCTGCTGAATTCTGTTAATCCTGAAATCTAAAATACTGAAATTCCTATCATTGCTACCCATCACAAACCAGTCACAGTTCAATTAAAAAATCTTAGCTACATCCCATTCAAACCCTAATATCTTGCCCCTCTTGATACCCTGCAAAGTATCAAACCTACAATTACTTACCTCTTACAAATAAACCTTTAGCTTACTCCTGAACTTTAAATCTAAGTGTATTCCTAAAAAGTAATAATCCAAAATATATGTGTTAAGTATCTGTCTATCTAAACTGCTAAATTAAAACTTAACTGAATTTATACTGCTTGAATATACCTAATTGGTTGCTGATTACTAATAAAAATATTTCCAAGAACAAGCATGCATGTTATAGACAACACTGATACCAGAAAAATCTTAAAAGTAGCAAAATCAGAAATGTGAAACAGTAAAAACCATAAAAACAGTCACACCAAAAGATTAAGAATTATAAGCCAAAGTGGTGAGCTTTATGTTTCTATTAGTGTGTCTAATAAAATCATTATTCTAGCAACTTTGTTTAATTTTAATGGTAATTATATGCTATAAAAAGTTTGCTTTGAAACAGTTGTTCCAAAGTTGTTTTGGTAACAAATATGAAAGGTGTATAGAATGTGTTATTTTCTTTGTGTTAAGGAAAAAAAAAAGTAATTTTGTCCTAAGACAAAACGAAAAGAAAAAAAGCGGGACAAAACCTAAATGAATACAGAAAGTGCAGAAGGTGTGTGGAAAAGGAGTTTTTTTGGTTAAAGTTGAATAAGATTAATAGGTCTATCTATAAAGTTTTAAAAGCTATAGTATCAAATAGTATACTGATGCAAAGTTAAAATTTTGTTCTTTCTCTGTTATATTAACAAAGTTTCTTAAATCATTGGTTTATTTTAGCAAAAGTTTACAAAGAGTTTTTCTCCTAATCAGTGTACAAAAAAGTTGCTTTTATCACAATAGCTTCTTGTTCTTTAACCTTATCATTTCCTTGGCTGTTTAAGAAAAGTCTCATCACTCTTAAAAAAAACATAACGTTCAAACCTGTTTTCTCAAAATCAAATCCTGAAAAGCACCTTTTATATCAAATTATTGCAAAAGATTTGTTCTTTCACCTTAAAAAGTGAAATAAAAAATAGGCGAGTTCATTTGATATGTTATAAGTTAAATGAGAAGTGTTTAAAAAGTGCTATAAAGTTAAAAGGAATTTTTTAACCCTCTATTAATTAAAGTTGTATGAGTAAAAAGTTCGTATAAATATTTAAAAGATGTATAAAATTTCTGAAAATTTAACAATGTTACAGCATAATATTAGATAAAGATATAATGTTGTTAATTATGGTTTTAATTATTATTAAAGATGGTATGTATCACAAAAACAACCTCTCTGCCTGGAAAACAAAAAGCAAATGCTTTAACTCATACTTGTCTGATTTACATGAAAGCCGCCTCTAGGCAGATGCTTTAACCCATACTTGTCCAGTTCACATTGAAAGCTGCCACTGAATGATATAACACAGTAGGCTATCATAAATTAAAGTAATACTACTGTTGTATGCAGCAACCCTAAATATTGTTGGTTTATTATAAAAATTAATATCCAATTATGTCACTATCACTTTGTTTTCAAACTTGCTAAAGCTTTCTCTCATATCTCCTTAAGCAAATCAAGTCAGCCTGCATTCAACCTCATGTGAAAAAGCCAACAGTGGATTTTGCAGTGCTTTCCCAAGGCTGAGTGCATAACCCAATCGTCTATCCTGGCCTGCTGACAAAAATCTGACTGTGTGAAAAACCTGTAGCTATAACCCTAGTTCATTATATTGATAATATTGTGTTGACCAGTGATTCTTTTTACAAGATTGGGAAAAGTATCTGAGACAATAATATCTTATTTTAAAAACCTGAAATGGGCAAACAATTGAGAGAAGCTATTAAGTCCAAGCAGCTCTGTCAAATTCTTTAATGTTGTTTAGTTGGATAAAATGAAAACTATTACCTCCTACTGTAATTTATAAAGTACAATGTTTTTCTCAAATTTATAAGAATTTGTAGTGTTGTTAAAATATTAAAAACCATTCATCTGTCATGTAGCTTGACTATTAAAACCATTATATGTGTTAATCTAGAAAAGTTGTTAAGGAAAATAAGAGAACCTCCAGTAGACTGCTTTTTAAAAAGGAAAGGCAGAGAGGGCATTGATACAAGCTCAAGCATAAAAAAGTAAACTCTAGTTTACCTTGTAAATTAAATGTAGCCAGCAGCAACATTAGCTTTAAGTAAAGTTTGTGGCAGAGGCAACATTCTAAACAAATAGCCTTTGGGTTGTAATCACAATCGTAAAAGAAACCAAATTACAGTATAGCCCCTTAATAAAATAAAACAAAACAAAGCAAAATCTGTGGCCAGCATAACATACCCTTTTGCAAAGAAAAGGCTTAAATCTTTAGTGTCTGGTCTCTCTGAGGACTGCCACCCCTATCTAAAGGTGAATTGCAGATAGGAAAAACAAGACAAGAACAATGAACTGTCATAAAACATCCTCTGAGAAGAAGAAATCTACAGAAAGACATCTGAAACATCTGCCAGCAGCAACAGGTAACAGTCTATCATATCCCTGCCAACTCCTCTAACACCCCTTTTGAAATTGTTAAAGGAAATACCCTTGGGAAGATCCAGAGTCATATTGTTGAAACCTGAGAAGCAGCAGAGTGGCTCCACAAGAAAAATGGACATTGTGGCTACTGAAACCCGTGGCAGCACTTCGAGCTGCCTGTTGCTCACCAAGAGCTCGTGGACATCACTCACGAATATTCATCGTGCTCACTCAACAACTGAGCATCAGTCTCCTCCTGCTCTCAGAAAGAACAAGTTATGCTTTCACTACTACAAACACTGCAACAACGCTCTTGTAACCAGCCAACTACTATTTGCTGCCTGAAAATGTAAGCACCCTATATAAAGTGCCAGCCACCCTACAGCCCAAAATGAAAAATAATAATAATTTTTTGTTGCCTATGCCTCAAACTATATGAACAGAAAAAAAGTCTTTTTTAGCCATACTTTGTAGCCTTATTGGATAAGAATCTTAAGTCCATAAAAATCAAAACTCATCCAGACATTGTTTTGAAACCACGTTTAATATTCTGAAATTTCCTATTCCCACTAATGCTCTTTGTGTGTTTATGTAAACTCTTCTTATACCTAAAATAAAATTTTAATGTCACTGAAACCTTGTAGCATATGGCCCATCAAATAAGTTATATTAATAACGTAGCTACTGACACTATATCTGATTGGTTTTTCTCATTATCTTAGCCCTGAATCTCATAGTTACTTCCCATATTCACCCCACTAATAAGCCTCCTCCTTTTAATATCAGCAGGACTGTACATTCTCCAAGCTATAGCAGTTCATTAAAACAGTCTGAAGTATCACCCAGAACCATGTGAACAACCTCCTACTAATGCACGTTGTTGGGAGCAGTCAATACGAGTATACACTGAGTTCAGCAATGCCAGTAACATGGCCGCCAGAGCGGAGCCCACTTCCTTATTCTTCTTCCTCCCCACTCCTTTGTTCTCCGTTTCCCGCCACTGCCCAGGCTGATAAAGCAGTACGCAGGCGCAAGGCGCGAAACTGAAGTCTGCTTTCCACCCCAGCAACAGCAGCCACCAATCCCTGAACCCTGCCACTTACCCCAGCAACAGCAACAGCCAATCCCTAGCACCCACCACTCCTCCCCTTCCCAAGAGTATATATGCTTTGTTCCCTCAATAAAATTTCGCAGCTTGACCATCACCCTGTCTCGCTGTCATTCCTCACGTCTCCTGTCTCACCATTTTCCTCCATGAAACCACGAGCCCCCGTTCCTTGCCCTGCTGGCTGGAGCTGGACACATGTAATTCAAAACCAGCCCTTAACCCATAAAACACCATCACAATAACTCAATGAAACCCACTCCATCCCTCAACAGCAGAAAGGAGCCTGAAAAAAAATAACTAGGAAAATAAAACACAGCTATCCTCATTCTTCTCATTTTTCTTCACCCTTAAAATCAATCCTTTTACTCACTGTAACACTATTACTAATAGTATTGCTGTTTTTCTTTTTAGCCCCTGTCTCTTACAGCTCCTATCCCAATTTATATACTGAATCATACAATCATACAGTCAAACGGTGTCTTTCTGCTGTGTGAGTGAAAATATCAACCCCTGTGAGACCTGAAACCACAGCCCACTTGACATCAGAAAGTAGCCAGATCGAGCCAATGCCCCAAATCCACTCACCCTCCTATCCTGCCCAGCAACTTTTACCCCAATACCCAGGTTCCCCAATGTATATATATATAAACAAAGAGTTGGGAATGTTAGAGGTTCCCCTCACTAGGTTTGCAATATTAACAAGCTGTGACTCAGTTCTCCCTGATATGCATTGAGGAAAGACAAGTCCCTTCCCTCATAGCCTTTGTGTCTGAAAGCACAGCACTTCCCCAAAGGTTGAACAAAGAAACCACCTGGAAATGGGAGTAAATGGAGATAAAGACCTTCATTCCCTGCAGATCAAAACAACACCTGTTTCTCCAGCATTCCAAGAAAACATAACTCCCTAACCCACTCCCTAACCCATTATACTCTAGCCATATAAGGGAAAATTTTCGCTTCTAGAGCTTCCTATTGGCCCCCCCACCTCACTCAGACCCTCAATCCCTTCCCACTATCATTTCCCCACCTAGAACAGTACTGTATAAATTCAAATCCCTCCCTTCCAGGAGTAGCTAAAGGCTCTCTTCAGACCACTGCCATGCCAGTCAGGGGGCTGAAGTCTGTTCTTCAGACCCCCTCCGTTGGGAGAGCTTCCCAGTAAACTTTCTGCCTGCAATCAGTCTCTGTGTACCAGTGAGTACCATTTATCTCCAACAAGCAGCAGCAAACCTGTTTTATTTTATATATTGTGGTAGTTTTTTTTTTTTAAATTTCATTATAATATTATTTTAAATAATTACTTTTTAGTACATGCATTTTTTTTTATACATTAGATACTACTAAAAGCCTAATAAAGAGTCATGCTCGGACTTGTTTCTTTGCGTAACCAAGGGTTAAGTATAAAAACAATTGTGATTACTAAATCATTATGTAGATGTCTGTATATTATAAAAGAGTCAAATGTTAACACCTGAAATTACTGTAGCTGGCTAGGGTGGTGTCACCTTTGTTTATAGTTATTCTAGACTTAACTTCACCCTTGCCGTGCTTACCTTTGTAATGGTAATTCTAGATGGACCTTATGGTTGTTTATAGATTACGCTCAAACTTGTGAATGCTTACTTATGAAGGTAACCACTCCACCCACCAATATCCATATGAAAAACCTTGTAACCTTCCTTTGTTCTGTTTACCCCCACCCCGGATCCTTGTAAATGACTGGGTTTGTTACAATACCAACCCATCATTTTCAGCCCATTAATGTTTACTAATGAAGGAACCTGTGTTCATCTCTACCCCAATTATTTATTAGCACCCAATGTTATGAAATATTAGAGTTTCTGCCGATTAAGGAGGCAGTTTTGAGCTATGAGGCTACCGTGCTCAATTATTTGCACAAACAAACTCTTTCTCACTTTGAAATCCCGTATCTCCAGATTTGGCTTAGTTAAAAGTATAAAAATAAGAATAATTGTTTTTTTTTAAAGGATGTTAGCTTTAAGACAGCTTCTGAGGTCTCTTTGATAGCATAAATATGTAAGGCATGCAGGATTTTGTTAATGGAAAAGAAAGTTTTGTCTTAAAATAACAGGTTTTTCAAGAATAACAAACAGGAATATGTAGAACAATTGTGAATGGGTATAGAAATTTGCAGAAAGCTTGCAGAAAAGGAATTTTATTTGGCATGGTCAAGGTTGGCTGGGCATTTGTAATCTATAATGGGAAATTGTAGTCTATCAATTAGTCCACTTCATCACTTTTCATCCCCTTCCTGTCTACCTGGGACCCATGACCTATTTTCTCCCATTTCTCTTTCTTTCCTACCTTAATAAATTACTGGCCTAATTAACCCTATGTGCTCTTGAAATTCATTTCTGCAGCAGTCAAGAACCTAGACAAAATCCAGTTACATTGGTATATATTCTTAAATAAATGTGGTTATGTTATACACCATTTTAATTTGCATTTCTCACTTTATGCTTTTTTGCTAATGAGTAATTACTTGCTGTTTATTTTTAATTTATTTTAAGCTATGGAAATGATATCAGACAAGGCAAATTTGAGTAATTTTCTTATTTGAGTTCAAAATGGATCGTAAAGCAGCTGAGACAACTTGCAATATCAACAACGCATTTGGCTAGGAACTGTATAGTGCAGGGATGGTTCAAGAAATTTTGCAAATGAGATGATAACCTTGAAGATGAGGAGCATAGTGACCATCCATCAGAAGTTGACAACAACCAATTGAGACCCCGTATGGAAGCTGATCCTGTTACAACAACACGACAAGTTGCCAAAGAACTCAACATCAACTATTCTACAGTTGCTCAGCATTTGAACCAAATTGAAAAGGTGAAAAAGCTCAATAAGTGATTTCCTCATGAGCTGACCAAAAATCCAAAAAATTATTGTTTTGAAGTATCATCTTCTCTTATTCTACACAACAACAAACCATTTCTCGATTGGATTGTGATGTGCGACAAAAAGTGGATTTTATACAACAACTGATGATGACCAGCTCAATGGTTGGACCAAGAAGAAGCTCCATAGCACTTCCCAAAGTCAAACTTGCACCAAAAAAAAAGGTCATAGTCACTGTTGGATGGTCTGGGCCAGTCTGATCTACTACAGCATTCTGAATTCCAGGAAACCGTTACATCAAAGAAGTGTGCTTAGAAAATCTATGAGATGTACCAAAAACTGCAACACCTATAGCCAGCATTGGACAACAGAAAGAATTTCATGTTGTACAACTGCTTCAAAAGTTGAAAGAAACAGACTATGAAGCTTTGCCTCACCTGCCATATTCACCTGACTTCTCTACAACTGACTACCTCTTTTCAAAGCATCTTGACAACGTTTTGCAGGGAAAACACTTCCACAATCAGCAGGAGGCAGAAAATGCTTTCCAAGAGTTCATCGAATTCTGAAGCATGGATTTTTATGCCACAGGAATAAACATTTCTTTCTTGCAAAAATGTATTGATTGTAATGGTTCCTATTTTGATTAATAAAGATGTGTTTGAGCCTAGTTATAATGACTTAAATTTCATTGTCCAAAACCGTGATTCCTTTCGCACCAACCCAATATTTCTTTCAGTTGTTCATTATGCATTTACCTTTACTTTTTCCATGTACTCTCTCAGATATATAGTGTTTTTCAAATGGTAAGCTCTGCCAGCTAATCTATCCGTACACTGCCCTACCTCCTACTTCTCCTTCTCCTTCTCCTTTCTGCCCTCGCTGCTCCCTAGGACTGCTGCATGTCCATTATTTAAGGACTTCCCTCCATATTTTTCCTCTGTTGTGTCCTCTGTTTCACAGTCAGGAAACTTCCTCTTTATTGGTTTACTCCTTCATTTCCAGAAGGACTTTGCCATAAGTTTTCTGAAAAAGGATGCATGTTTTTCATTAATTATAATGAAGGTACAACACTAAGGCAAAATGTTAAAAATGGGAGCATGTATATGGGAACTCTATTTTCTGCACAATCTTTCTGTAAACTAACAACTTCTCTAATAATAATAATAATTGTAAAAAAAGAAAGGATGCATGTGAATTTTTTTAAACCTCAGATTATCTATAAAATGTCTTTATGCTCACAATTGATTGACACTCCTTATGAACATGCCTTATTGTGCCTGCTAAAATCAAAAGGTTGTGAATTTTCTCATTTGTAATGAAGAGACCAGAGTAAAAAAGTTATAAGATTTAGGGAATTTGAATTAAGTTGCATGATTATGATTGATCAGAACTATGTGGTTTTCTTACTTGATTCTTTTTTCCTTGTTCAAGGTTTACTCCAGCAGTAATCTACTCATATAAAATCAATGGTTTCCCTTTCTGGGTAAATCTCTTCAATTCCAAATTCAATCCTATTAAAATTTATATTTAATAGTAATTATTCTATTTTTAAAATATTAACTAAGAAATTTTAAGTAATGGTTACTTAGAAAATTTCTTGTCCTTAGCATATAGCATCATCTATCTTCTATTCAAGAAATGTCTTATCTCTTTTTCAGTTTTAGTTATTAAAAGCTTGGGTATAAATGCAATAATACTATTATGGTTGTTTTAACGATCTTTTATTTATGAAAGAAAATTTCACCAGGATAACACAAAATATCTAGAAACAAAGTCTCAATGAGATCTAGGTATATATGGACACAATGTTTCTCATGAAAATGTTCTACCACATAAATATATATTTAAATTATGTAATATGCCTGGGTTGAAGCTACCTGTACCTAATCAAATACTCATATCCAAGAGATCTAGGGAAAGAAAAGGAAGAATAAAAGGGCATCTGGAGTGATGGAAGAGATTTCCTGCCCTGGGAAGGAATGGTGAAGCTAAGAACATTATTTTTTACTGCAATTATAATATAGGAAGACAAGTATATTCATCTTGGCTTTAGAAAATAGTGTCTGAAAATATAAGGTCTTGTTTTAGGAAAAAGGATTTTGAATATAAGCTAAAGTACTGAAGAAAAAAAAATCACACCATGGAAGTAATTAAAAAAATATTATTTTGTACTTTAAAACCTAGAAGTTATGTAACTAGCATAAAATCTAAAACTCCATTAAAACAATAGTAATATCTGCCACTATAAACAATGTTGAGGAAAAAAAAGCTGTGAAAAGTTTGCTAGATGTTTAGCAGATGAAAGTTTATTTTTTAAAAGCCTTATAAGCTATGCTATGCATATGAAAAGATGCTCACAAAAGACACCATTTCTCCTGATTGGCACTTTAATTGATGAGATATAATTGATTCACTTTAATTGGCACCCACTTTAATTGGTGAGATTATGTGGAAATAAGCACACTCATATCCTATTGGACCTGTGTGGGAATTTGCTTGACTTACCTGAAGGGCAATATGCATAAAACTTAGAAATGTGCATACCCTTTGACCTAGCAATTTCACCTCTAGCAATGTATGCAAAGAAAATTAATTGGAAAAGCGAAAAGTTGAATGAAACATTTTCCACAGTGTTATTTACAGCATCAGAAAAAGCAACAACTAAAATTGGGAAGGACTAGGTTAAATAAATTATGATATGGCAACATAATATAAAGCCATGTAGCTATTAAAATGGCAATAAAAATCCTTTATTAACCCATTAAATATTCAGAAGATAATGCTAATTTAAGACTACCAGGTTACAAAACTCTAAAACATTAGGGAAGTTTTGATCCCATTTTTACAGAGGATAGATATAGACATATATCTATACACAAACTCATAGGCAAATGGAAGACTGGAAGGTTTTGGTAACTAACAATTAAAAGTAGTTACCTTTGGGTGATGGGTTTGCAGTCAACTTTTCCTTCAAAAGTTATATTTCTCTGCATTCTGTTTATTTAGCCTAATTAATATGTTACATTTTTATCATAAAAATATAAGTTGTTTATATCATTAAACCTATCAGGCACACATACAAACACATGATATGCTCAAATGTGAGAATGATCATAGTGAACTGAATTATCTATTTACATCTGTTCTGTTCCTCTGACCGAAGGAAACCCTAAGTATCTGTTTCAAGCATTCATTTTTTAAAAGCTCAAAATATTGGTTATTAATAATTCATTTCCAATTTTAAAGTTTATAAAATATCATTTTTCTGTGTGAGGCTCAAAATGAATAAAATTAGATTTTCTTTATATTTCTGCTTTAAAGCAGAAATCAATACAAAACCAATTGGAAATGGAAACTCCTAAAGAATGTCTTTATGAAATGTATTCTGTAAATTAATTCCCATTAATGTTATTCATGGTAAGCCTTTCACACAACAACAACAAATGTTGTTACAAACAAACTTACATACAAACTTCAGTAGCAAAATGTCAGTTTTCCAATTTATATTAGATTGATGAAGCTCTCAGAATCTATATTTTAGGTCTGCTAATTAATATTTCATTAAGTTATTTGCCAAGCACCTTTGCTGCTCTTTTTTCTTTAAAAAAAAAAAAGCAAACAAACATTTTTATCAAACAAAGTTTAGTTGAACAAAGGATAACTTTTTAAAATTTAAGCAATAGCAAGAAGTAGGAAAACAGCCATCATGAACACTGTTCTTTACTGTTCCCACAAAGTCTTGGTCTTTCTAATTAGTAAATGCTTGTGCTTCCAAGTGTGCATTTTTAATAACACATTGGGTGCCAGAGGTCAGCCAAAATTTACATAAAAATGAGAACTGAGATGGCAACACAAAATCAGATGGTACAGGCAAAATGTTAATAAGAAAGGCTCCTGGAACAGAAGATATTATCCTAATCCATTGAGTTCTTTTGATTATTCATTCTGTATACTTGTATGTTGATTCAAATCACAGTTGAAGTAAAAAAACTATCAGGTGCTTGAAACATTAGGGATCAAGGACTCTCATGACGTGACATTCTTTATCACTGGAGAAATCCTGTTAGAGAAATCAAAGACCGACTGGCATGGGCCTGTGATCTACAAGTCACTAAAAATGAGCCAGTCATACATAATGTAGTGCCAAGTATAGTTTCTGAGTTAAAGAATGTACACGTCAGAAATAAGTAGGAAGCAAAAACATGGAATTTAGTAAATATATAAACTGAAAGTTTCACACGTGCTTTCCTATTAAGCAATAGTCTTAATGATGTGGGCTATGGGTGGAAGGCTCTTTGTCTCTTCAGAGATAACCTAAGCTGTTTGACTTGTGGGTGTGGAATGGTAAGAGGCTGCAGTCCTGCCCTTTGGGACAATGGCAAAGGCTCCAGTCCCAGGAAACAGTTTAACAATGCAAGGGCTATAAACTTTAAGTATTTAGGGGAAATGCAAAAACCAAATATGCTAAAAGCTTATCTAGAATATCTGGAGTCCATGCTAAAAGCTTATCTAAGATGTGGAAGATATATATGCTAATTGAAACCTATTGAGAACTGAAACAAAGGGACCATTTGGCCTTTCCTCTTTGTATAAAAGACGTTTGAAAATCTTGTTCAGGGCTCGGGATTCAAACAGAAAGCTCCCGAGTCCGGCCGGCCGTCAAGAAACCATTTTTCCTTCTCAAAATCATTACTGAGTCCTGGCCTCTCTATACTCAAATAATTGAACTTCTCTCAAATTCTACAAAATTAATAAAGTTAAAACTCTTCTGGAACTTCACTTTGAACAACTTCTTGGCAATTTTACTCTTATAGATGACTATTTTATTTTTTCTGCAAAGACTCTAGAGACTCTAAAACGCCTTTCATGAAATAGTTTTCTTATTCTTTTTTCTTTTAAGTAGCTGTGATGTTTTTCTCTGACAATTTGTTTTGTATCAAAAAAAAAAAAGATCATGACCTAATTAGTTTTATTTGATAACTTAAACTGATTACACAAGAGTTTCATTAAAGTAGATCCTACTAATTTAAAAAGTAATATTCTTGATATTCTATTTAGCTATAACAGCAATTCTTTGTTCAAATTGGCAGGTTTAGAAAATAATTATAAAACTGAGAGTATGCTTGTGATTTTATAAGAACTTCCCTTCAGTCCTTGAAGTTATGAACTTCTGATTCATAATTTTCTCTAAAACTTTACCAGTTGAAATTAGCAATGATTTCAAATAAGTTAACAGCATATATTGAGCATTTACTATAGGACAGACAGTCTTAATATATTTATATTACATTTCTTATTTATTCCCCATAGCAGAATCATGTACCTTATATTATTATTTCCATTCCACAGAGGAGAAGTCTGCAACTTAGAGAGACTTATCCAAGGCCTCAGTGGCAGGGTTATACAATCCATTCAATGTGTATACTCAGTGACTCTCATTTTCATCACAGAGTTGTGCTGTCATCACCTCAGCCAATTTTAGAACATTTTTATTACTGCAAGAGAAAAAAAATCCCATAACCCTTTTTATACCCCTTTATAGTTGTCTCTTAAAATTGATATATCTTCTTTTCCATTGCTGTAAAATATTACAATACTACTGTTAGCTATCATACGTAAGTTACACTTATTGAAATTTTCCCATGTATTGCCATATTCTTAACATTTTGTATAAGAACATTCTTGTGTAGTGGTTGAATTACTAACTTGTCCAGCAAGTTAGAGACGGTGCAAGAGAATATACTTAAACACAATTAAGTGGCAGAACTGAGCTTTTTAAATTAATGAAGTTCTTCTTATTCTAAGATGCACTAGTATATATACTTTTGGGGGCTGGGCTTTTTGCCCCAAAATTTTTGGGTTAGATTTTAGAACTTTGTATTTCTTATCACAATGTCCAGAGGCAATGTCCGGAGACAGGAGAGCAGGATAGCACAAGCTTTTTCTGCTGCATGTTGATGCCTAAACAAAGAACATACACAAATCCTCACTATGCTGTTAGTTTTTACTACTTCTCTTAAGGGCAAGGGGTAAAGCAGATGGAGGTGTTTTCAGTTCAAGGACTTTTGCACAAGTGATAACAAACAAAAGCTTTCATGGCTGTTTTCAGCTCACTGAAGTTAGTGGCAATCATAACTTCTTTATCCAGGTAACCACACATTCTTATGTATTTATATTATTAACCATAATCTTCACCTACCACTGAAATCACTATGTTATAAAAACCCTACTTTATTCTCTATTTCCTTTCCATTGATATTTACTTCCACAGAATACCCTTTTCAGCCACAATCTCATATATAAATCAGCAATGTTATATACATTATAATGTGTTACTATCAACTCTATTCATTTTCACCTTTACAATAAATCTTATTAAAATTTCTGCATACATTGAGCATCAACTCCCCTTTCAGTCCATATTTTATTTCCTTTTAACCTATATTCTAAAGTTTACCTCTGTGAGCTTATTTATTGGATGTAGTTCATATTAGTTAGACCAAATAATATTCCACCTTTTGTGTCTGGCTTACTCTGTCTCACTCAATGAAATATTCTCAAGTTTCATCCACGTTGTCATATGTATTCCGATTTCATTTCTTCTTCCAGCTGAATAGTATTCTATTGTATGTATAAACCACATTTTATTTACGTATTCATCAGTGGATGGCCACTTGGACTGGTTCCATATTTTAGCAATTGAGAATAATGCTGCCATGAACATAGGTGTGCAACTGTCAGTTTGTGTCCTTACTTTCAGTTCTGAATATATTGCTAGTAATGTATTATTGGATCATATGGCAGTTCTTTATTCAAAAACTTGAGGAGCTACCTGTCTTCCAGAGAGGCTGCACCATTCTACATTCCCACCAATAGTGAAAGAGTCTCCCTATTTTTCCACATCCTCTCCAGCACTTGTAGTTTTCTGATTTTTGGTTTTTTTTTATGATGACCATTCCATTAGGTGTGAAATCATATCTAATTGTAGGTTTGGTCTGCATTTCCCTAATAGCTAGTCATGTTGACCATGTTTTCATGCGCTTTTTGGCCAATTGTATTTCCTCTTTGGTGAAATGTCTATTCAAGTCTTTTGTCCATTTTTTAAAATGGGTTGCCTGTCTTTATTGTTGAGTTGTAGGATCTCTTTATATAACATGGATCTCAAACATCTGTTGGATATTTGGCTTCCAAATATTTTCTCCCATTGAGAAGGCTGTCTTTTTACTTTCCTGAAAAAGTCTTTTGAAGAACAAAAATGTTTAATTTTGAGGAGGTCCCATTTATCTATTTTTTCTTTCATTGCTTGTACTTTGCATGTAAAGTTTAAGAAACTTCCACCTACCACAAGATCTTGAAGATGTTTCCCTAAATTTTCTTCTATAAGTTTTATAATTGTAGCTTTTAAACTTAGGTCCTTGCTCCATTTTGAGTTAATTTTGTATAAGTTGTAAGATAGAGGTCATCTTTCTTTCTTTTGGATATGTATATCCACTTCTCCCACCACGATTTGTTCAATAGATTGGGCTCAACTGGGGGTGGTGGTGCTTGACAGCCTTGTCAAAAATCTCTTGACCATGGATGTGAGGATTTACTTCTGAGTTGTTAATTCAGTTACATTGGTCAATATGTCTACCTTTATGCTAGTATCATGCTGTTTTTTATCACTGTAGCTAAGTAATGTGCTTTAAAGTGAGGAAGTGAGAGCCTTCCAACTTCATTCCTCTTTTAAAGACATTTTTGGCTATTCAGAGCCACATACCCTTCCAAATAAAGTAATAATTGGATTTTCCATTTCTGAAAAAAAGGTTGTTGGAATTTTTATTGGGATTTCATTGAGTCTGTAAATCAGTTTGGGTAGAATTGACATCTTAACTATATTTAGTCTTCCAAGCCATCAATATGGAATGTCCTTCCATTATTTAGGTTTTCTTTGGTTTCTTTTAGCAATGTTTTGTAGTTTTTTTAATACAGGTCCTTTATGTCCATGGTTAAGTTTAATCCTAAATATTTGATTATTTTAGTCACTTATAAATTGATTTTTTTCTATCTTTCTCCTCAGATTGCTCATTAGTAGTGTACAGAAACACAACTGATCTTTGCATATTAATCTTGTATCCCATCACTGATGAAATTATGTGTAGAAAAATTGGTATGTAATTTTCTTTTTTAGTATCTTTATCTAGTTTTGGTGTTAGGGTGATGTTGGTGTCATAGAATGAGTTTGCTAGTGTTCCTTTGTATTCAAATTTTTGGAAGACTTTGAGCAAGATTGTTATTAGATTGTCTTTGAATGATTGGTAGAATTCACCTATGAAGCCAACTGATTTTGAGGTTTCCATCTTTGGGAGATTCTTGATGACTGTGTCAATATTTTACTATTGATAGTTGTGTCAGTCTTCTCTTTCTTCTAGTGTCAGTGTAGATTTTTCATGTGTTTCTAGGAATTTGTCCATTTTATCTACTTAGTCTAATTTGTTGGGGTATAGTTATTTATAGAATCCTCTTACAATCTCTCATTTCTTATTTCCATTTCCATCCACAGACTACTCCTTTCAGTCACAATCTCATTTATAAATCAGCAGTGTAAATTATATTCACTATAATGTGTTACTATCAGCTCTATTTCTCTTATTTATGCAGAGTCAGTGTTAATATCTTCCCTCTCATTTATGATTTTGGTTATTTGCATCGTCTCTCTTTTTTTCTTTGTTAGTCTAGCTAAGGGTTTGTCAATTTTGTTGATCTTCTTGAACAACCAACTTTTTTTGGTTTTGCTGATTCTCTCTATTGTTTTTTGTTCTCAATTTCATTTACTTCTGTTCTGATCTTTATTTTACCTTTTCTTCTCCTTGTTTTGGGATTAGCTTGCTGTTCTTTTTCTAGTTCTTCCCAGGGTGCAGTTAGGTCCTTGATTTTATTCTTTCTTCTTTTTTGATGTTAGCATTGAGGGCTATAAATTTCCTTCTCAGCACTGTTTTTGCTGTATCCCATAGATTTTAATATGTTGTGCTCTCATATGCATTTATCTCAAGATGTTTTCTAATTTTTTTTTTGCAATTTCCTCTTTAACACACTGATTATTTAAAGGTGTGTTCTTTAATCTCCATATGTGTATGAATTTTCCCTTTTTCCATTCATTATTGATTTCCAAATTCATCCCATTATTATCATAGGGAGGGTTTTGTGTAATTTCAGTCTTTTAAAATTTATTGAGATTTGTCTTGTGACCCAACGTACGATCTATCCTGGAGAAGGATCCATGAGCGCTTGAAAAGAATGTATATCCTGCTGTCTTGGGATATAATGCTCTCGAAATGTTTGTTAGGTCTGGTTCATTTATCACATTATTCAGGCTATATCAAGCATCTATCATATTATTCAAACTTATCCATTTTTTTTTGCTGTCCAGATGTCTATCCAATGCTGAGATTGGTGTAATGAAGTCTCCAACTGTTATTGTAGAGATGTCTGTTTATCTCTTCAGATTTCCAGTGTGTGCCTCATGTTTTGGAGCACCCAGTTTAGTTGCAAAAATAGTTATTGTGGTTACTACTTCTTTTTTTTTAAATTTATTTTCTCACCCCTTCTACCCCCCACCGCAGTTGTCTGTTCTCTGTGTATCTGCTGTGTGTTCTTCTTTATCTGCTTCTGTTGTTGTCAGCGGCACGGGAATCTCTATTTCTTCTTGCTGCATCATCTTGTTGTGTCAGCTCTCTGTGTGTGCGGTGCCATTTCTGGGCAGGCTGCACTTTCTTTCACACTGGGCAGCTCTCCTTATGGGGCGCACTCCTTGCTCATGGGGCTCCCCTATGCGGGGGACACCCCTGCATGGCAGGGCATTCCTTGCGTGCATCAGCACGGTGCATGGGCCAGCTGTACACAGGTCAAGGAGGTCCAGGGTTTGAATCACGGACCTCCCATGTGGTAGATGGACGCCCTATCCACTGGGCCAACTACTTCTTCTTGAAATATCCTTCTTATTAATATATAATGACCTTCTTAATCTCTTATAACAGTTTTGCTTTAAAAATCTATTTGTCCAATAAGAGTATCAACACTCCAGATATTTTTTATTCCTATTTTCATGGAATACTTTTGCCAATCTTTCACTTTCAACCCTTATGTTGAAGTGAATCTCTTGTAGACAGCATATAGCTGGATCATGTATTTTTATCCATTGTGTCAGTCTATGTCTTTTGATTGAGGAATTCAATCCATTAACATTCAATGTTATTATTGTAAAGTCATTGCTTACTTGGTCCATTTTGTCCTTTGGCTTTCCATTGTCATATCTTACAAATGTCTGGGTTTTTTTCACCCTTTTATTTCCCTTTACTGATAATCTTCATTTCTACCATCTTCTCTAAGTCTTTTACCCTTGTTTTTTCCCATTCAGGCTGTTGCACACCCTTTGGTATCTCTTGTAAATCTGGTCTTTTGATAAAATATTCTCAGTTTGGTTTGTTTGTGGAGATTTTAAACTCACCCTCATTTTGGAAGGACACTTTTGCCAGATAGAGAAATCTTGACTGGCAGTTTTTCTCTTTCAGTACCTTAAATACATCAGTCTACTTTCTTCTTGCCTCCCTGGTTTCTGAAGAAAGATTGCCATGTATTCTTATTGAGGGTTCCTTGTATGTGATGTACTCCTTTTCTCTTGATGCTTTCAAAGTCTTCTCTTTATCTCTGGTATTTGCCTTTCCAAACAGGAGATGTCTCAGAGTACGTCTATTCAGATTTATTCTGCTTTCGGTTCATTGTCCTTGGATATTGATATTTATGTTTCATAAGTGTTGGGAAGCTTTCAGTCATTATTTCCTCAAATATTCTTCCCCACCCCTTTTCCCTTCTTTTCTCTTCTGTAGCACTGATAACACATGTTTTGCATTTCACATTGTCATTCAGTGCTATGGATCCTGTTCCATTTTGTCCATTATTTTCTCTTTCTGGTCTCCTGTTTTCTTAAGTTCAGATATTCTGCTCTCCATTTCACTAATCTTGCCCTCTATCATATCAAATCTCCTGTTATATGCAGCTAATGTATTTTTAATCACATCCATTATGTCCTTCATTCTCATAAGTTCTCTTAGTTTTCTTTGCCTGCTTTCAAATGCTTTTTTTTTTGTTCTCTTAGAGTCTTCTTAATATCCTATATGTCTTTAATCCTATTTTCCTTCAACTCCTTGAATTGATTTAAGAGATTTTGTGATTATCGTTGATTAGTTGTTTTAAGTCCAGTGTCTCATCAAGATTTTTGGTTTGATCCTTTGGTTGGGCCATATCTTTGTGTTTCTTAGTGTGGCTTATAATTTTCCACTGATGTCTAGGCACCTGAGTATGTTGATGAATTTACTCTTATGGTCAATTCCTCTCTTGTCTAGTGGTTTTGTTTCACAGCTCTTATTTGATTTTTGGTTTAACTTATTCTAAATCTCTAAAATTGCCTATTTTAAATTATCAAAATAGGGCCAGGGATTCACTAATGGATTGCAGATCAGCCCAGGAGTTTGGGCTAAGATATGCCTAAAGACAGTTTTCTCCTTGTGGTTTCCTGGTCAGCCAGCAGATGGCGCTCTTTGGCAGATCTTTCCACTGAGGTCACTCAACCCTCACTTGCCCATAATTCTGGTCTAGACAGAGAGAAGACTCAAAGTGGGCTGCTCTGGTCAAATTCACTGAAGGGAAACCGCTCTCTGCCCGCCTCTGAACCATCTTTCCACAGAGGAAGATGTCTGTTCCCCTTTCAGTTGACTATAGTGAGTCACAGGTTTTATCTAGGCTGTTTGCCTTGAGGTTGGGGAATGTGTACCATTCCTGGCCAAGGGATGGGTTAGCAACTCATGGTTTTCATTGCAACTTCTTCATCTCTCTGTCCCTAACCCTCCTGAAGGGTACACAGCACTCTCCTGGTCTGCATAGCTCCAAACAAGTCCTTCTGTTAGCTTTTTGTCCTTTCTCCATTATTTCTGTGAGTTGAGCCATCTTCCCAGAATTGAATTTTTATTGCAGACTGGATTTACAGTGAAATTAAGTAAGCATATATTATTGAGGAAAGATTTGAGTTTGTTCAGAAATTTACCAAGAGCTATTCACAGTTTTAAAAAATAATTCTCCAGCAATAATTATAGATCATGTTATCTGAGGCATCTGACTCAATACCTCTGGAAGTCCTTATTTGTGCATGTTATATTAACATGGATTATCCTTCTCAGTGCAGTCCTTTAATGACTTCATCAGGTGATCTGGTGCAGCCAAGCTCTAGGAATTAAACTAAATGATTTTTTAATTATAAATTATTCGCTTTTGTGTACCATTATGACATTTTGTTGATACTTTAAAAATTAAATGTATAGAGGTTTTATTATAGAAATTTAATTTTTGGATATTGGGCAAGTTACTAAATATTTGATATATAAAGAGGAATTGGGCATGATGGCTATTAAAACCATCATATTTGTTTATAGGCCATGCTCCTTTCAAAGTTCAAACTTGCATTCTGTGTACTAAAACCCATTTTTTCTTTCTCAAAGACATACCTACAACAATTGGCTTCATCTTTCTTTTGCACTTAATTTATTTCACTATTGACTGGATTATTCTCCCAGGCATATAAAAATGATTTAATTTCTCCCATAAAAAGTAAAAATTTTACTTGATCTTGCCTGGTTGCCAACACATTTCTCTGCTTAATTTATAGCAAACTCCAAAATAGTTGCATATTAATCACCATTTCTAAATTCTTATATATATTTTTTTGTCTCATGGTCTTAGTTTATTTGAGCTTAGTTTATTTTCTCTACTACAATGTCAAAATATCTCTTCTGAAGAATAGTATCCCCTCTACACAGTTAAATCCAAAGTTCTGTTTTCACTTCTCATATTACTTGCTGTGGCAGCTTGGTATTATTGATGAAATCCAAAAGGAAATACTGATTATGTATATAAACTGATGTGTCAGAGACTGATTAAATAATGATTAAGGCTTTGATTGGGCCATGTCAGTAAGACATTGTACCTCTGCCCCTTTGGGGGATGGGGACTCACAGAGAAACCACACCCCAGAGAAAGAGGTTGGAGTTTTGACCTGGAGCCTGGGAAGTAAACACACAGAGAAGCAGGTACATGAGGAAGAAGAGAAATCTCCATTAAACACAGGCAGAGGACTCAGAGAGAAAGACAAGCCATTTGCCTGATAGTCTGCAGCTGGCCTTGTGGAGCTAACAAAGCAGCTGGGCCTGAAGAGAAATGAGCCCCTGAAAGAGAGGGACCCAGGAAGCGTGAACCCTGCCAGATGTCAGCAGCCATCTTGCTCCAACATGCAGCAATAGACTTTGGTGAGAGAAGTAACGTGTGCTTTATGGCCTGATAACTGTTAAGCTTCTACCCCAAATAAATACCCTTTATAAAAACCAACTGATTTCTGGTAGTTTGCATCAGCACCCCTTTGGCTGACTAATATCCTTGCCTATTAAAGGGTTTAACTCAAATTATTATTTTTTTTTTTCCTGGAGGTTGTAAATGTTGGAGTACCCTGAGAATTATTCTTTAGATTTCTGGTATTATTCTAGTGATCACATCTAAGTCATGATCTTAGTTATCATCCATTCACTGATGCCTTCTGAATTTATTTCTCTAGTTTGGGCCTGTGTCCAGAAATGAAGAGTTTCCTCTTCAACTTGTTAGATATCTAAAATCTAATGGGTACCTTAAACATAATATGTCTAATTACAAACTTCTAATTCACACCCCCCAAATCCACACTCTTCCATAATAAATAATTGTTACTCCCTTTTTCCCTTTTCAGGCCAAGTACCTGGGGTTCATCCTTGACCTCTTTCTCACGTCCCTTATCCAGTTGATTGGTATTTTCTATTGATACCATTTTCGGACCATACCCAGAATCCAATTTTTATTTTTATTTTGCTATCTATACCGTTTCTACTCTATAACAAGACTCATTAATTAAAAGGCTCCTAACTGGTTTTTCTCTTTCTATCCTTGTCCCCCTATAATCTATTTTTCACTTAGCAGAGAGAATGACATTTTGAAAATGTCGTTCAGATCATTTTAGTCCTTTGCTCAAATTTTCTGATCTAACCCATCTCACTAAAAGAAAATTTTAAGTTGTTACAAAAGCCTAAATGAAATGTCCCTGTGCCTGTTATCTGCATTTATCTATATCTTCTGTCTTCCCTTATCCCACTCTTGCCCCATTGACCACCACTATACTGCTTGAATATCTCCAGCAGGATCTTCCCTCAGGGAATTTGGACTTGCTTTTCTCTGCCTGGTTTTCCTCCCTTCCATTCACAGAGCATTTCACAGAGTCATTTCCCAACCCTCCCAGAAAAAATATTAATAGCAAACTTTATTTTTGTAGCAACCTTTTCTAGTTCCCTCATTTGGCTTTATTTTTCTCCATAGTACTTGTCATTGACAACTTCTTTTTTTTTTTTTTTCAAATTCTACTCAATTTATTCATTTTTTAAAAAAATATTACATTAAAAAAATATGAGGTCCCCATTCCCCCCACCACCCCCACCCCACTACTCCCCCCCCCCCAATAACACTCTCCCCCATCATCATGTCACATCCATTTCCATTGCATCTGATGAGTACATCTCTGGGCATCGCTGCACCCCATGTCCCGTGTTCCACACCATAGCCCACACTTTCCCACCTTCCATCCAGTGGGCCATGGGAGGACATACAACATCCAGCAATTTGACAACTTCTTTATTTACTTTATTTGTTCATTAGACGTTTCAACTTTTAGAATGAAAATTCTATTGGGTAGGTACTTCTGTTAACACATTAAATAAATACATATTGAATAAATGAAGGGCAGACCAAAATTAGCCATTTAAAAAATTTTTACTCTTCTCTTCATGTTTGAATTTTATCTGTATTCATTTTATCTTGTAAATCAGCCAGTCCTTCCTCTTTTGTTTATGATTCCCACACTGACAACAAAGAATTTTTAATTTGAAAATTATCTGTGAAGTGAATATCTTCATTGAGCAAAAAAATTTCAGCAAAAAAATTCTTTAAGGTTTTCTCAGATTTCCAGTTTTTATACATGATAATCGCAGTCATACATAGAAAATGAGTACTCATCTGGCATCTAAAGTTTATTCAAAACATGCAGAGGATCAGGGAAATGGTAAGGTATACTAGAAAAGATCCCTTGGTGACAAATGCCTTCAGGTTGTAGCGTGAAGGTCATAGGTGTTCAGCAGTGGAGTGACTGTTGAAGTTGATTATTTTCTGGCATTTTTCATGCTTAGAACTGTAACTGAATGGACCACATAAATTGCTAATAAGTGGATTCAAAGAACTTTGGAAATGCAATGAACATATGGAAGAATGATCATGATAATTATATACAATAGTCTCTTAAACTACCTTGGAGGCATTTTAAAGCCTGAAAAATTGGAAATGAATTTTTATTACCTACTCACATATGACTTTGGGCAAATTACTTAAATTATCCTAGCCTCCATTTCTTACTTTGTATAATGCAGAGAAAAGCAAACCTACCTCACAAGGTTGTTGAGAAGATGCAATGATTTTTATACATATTAAGTGCTTAGAACAGGAATGCGGGTATTGCTTAGTTGGTTGACTGCCTGCTTCCCATGTACAAGGTCCCAGGTTCAATCCCTGGTGCTGCCTAAAAAAAAATACTGCTTAGAACAATACTAATAAACAGTAAGTGAGCAATGCATTTCAGGATTTTTTTTCACTATTCTAACCCAGAGTTCTTGAAAATATCTTAAATTTATTTTTAATATTTTGAAAGTTTATATATGAACTTTAAAATTGCTTTTCACCAAACATTTTCTTTTTGAAATGTAAGGGAAATAAAATCTGCAAGTTTTAAATATTGTATTAAGTATTTGTTTCCAGAACATTTAAATATGTTGAGGTATTCTAAATATTTGGACTTTGAGAAAAACCGTTTATTGTTCCTAGAAATTTTTAGAAAAATGTGTAATAGAAAACTAGCTTTACCTTATAAATTGTTGTTCCTAACAAAACAATCAAAGATCAAGCTTCCAAACAGGCTATTGCTTTTATTCCAATGTTGGTAGTTATTGTAGTTTTAAAAAATATAAGTAAATCATTAGACAGAATGCTTCACTATGATAATTTGAGAAATCCCATCCCAGGAGATCCAATCTAACATTCACACGGTCTGATGAATGAAATCTCTAAGACATGAAGAGACTAGGCTTAGATGGAACCTGACAGTAAATACTGTTCCTGTCAGTCAGGCCCAAGCAGCCAGTGGTGCTTCAGTGATTTTTGATATAATTAAGCTTCAAGCTTGGTATATGAATTGGATTTAATCAGTCATATGATTCACATTACATGTCAAATGATCAAAAAAATGACACATTGCACACTAATGTCTCTTCTGATTCTGCAAGTCTTCGTTTATATGGCAGAAAAATAACAAGAAGATAATTTATAACGAATGTCTTCCCTTTACCTTCTCACGTTTCTAGGTTCTCCTTGTTTTCAAACTAAATATCTCTACATATTCTAACACAAGTGACTTCTAGCTGTGAAAATGTTCCCATGGGGGTTGAATAACAAATTAACATGAGTTGGGGTAAAGGTTTCCTAATTAGCTGATCAAGACTGTCAGGCCATGAGAGGAAGCAAAGCACCATGATATTCTTAACACTTTACAAATTCCTCACTCATCATCCTTTCCTCCTCCCTGTTAATTCTGCCTGATTAGTTCAGAAGCCTTGAAATCAAATTAGCTTGTGTAAGAAAGTACAGTTGTAGTCTTTCTTTCCTAAATACGTTTGTGGTTAGCAAGCCAAAGTACATTTCCAATCTTCTGGATGCTTCATCTGAGGGGGACCGAGGTTTATAATAAGAAGGCTATTTGCATATAAATTATGCCTAGAATATAAGGAGGATTGGAGACTGAGAAATGCTATTATTTACAAAGAAAATAGAGGGCAATCTCTGATATAAAACCATTTTTTAAAAATTTTGTGTGATCGGAGCATTTGTATTTCTTGTAGCATGACCAGCTGCAATTTGAGGGGGAAAATTTTTGGCAATCTGCAAGACTCCCAGCCAAGAGTTTGTATGACATTTAATTAGAGACCCACGTTCTGTGGAAGTGTATTAAAGGGGATCTAAGTGGTATTATTGGGAAATAAAATTCTTGGTTTATTATGAATAAAAAAAAACAATTCACAGCATTATGGTACATCTCTGAACATCTGGAAACGCTGAGCATCTGGAAACTTACATACAATTAAAAACTATGAAACTAGTAAGTGCAGGACTAATATAACATATTCCATTCATTTAAAACAAATATTCTTTTCATACGTATTCCATTCATTACTATGATGACTTTGCAACATGGAGATATTTATGGGCATACAAAATTTCTGACTATAAATTTGACTTTGAATAATCAACAGTAGTTTACTTTCAGGGTTATGTTTGAAATGAATTATATGCCTGATTTAAAAAATACATTTTGGTATACAATTGCTGCTTTAAAGGGAAAATCTACCACACCCTGAGAGGTCAAAATTCCTACAAAAATAACCACGTAAACTATATGGGACACTGAGCTTGATGAATCTAAGCAATCCTGCTGTCATTCTGTCCTCACGTTACAAACAATGAGAAATTTAAGATTTGATTACTGTTAGCTGCAGCTATAACAAGAGGACCAGTTAAGCTATTTGTTTTGTAATCAAATTAAATTTTTTAAAAATGAAAAGAAGTTCAAGGCATAGACACTTCACTAATGAGATAACACCCTGGCTAAATTTAAAAACCTCACCCAGCCTGAAATCTTTAGGATTTGTTCTTTGTTCATTTCTCTTTGTTCCTTCCTCTCTCTTTACTCCATCCTCCTACTGACTCTTACATATTTAAAACCCAGTATGATGTCTATTTTGCTTTAGTATAATGCTGACATCTTATGAGATGCAAGGGATGCAAAGCACTGCAAGTGACTAAACTGCAAAAATGTTGGTTTTGTCTTAATATAAAAGAAAACATATGAAGGCTATGAACATATGAATAGCTTAGAAGGCTATTTTCTGAAGGACCAATTTTTCCAATTAACATCTTCCATTTAACATCTCCAAAAGAGACAACATGTGAGTTTCTCATTTCTCATTTCAGTTCCATATCTCATATCCATATGTTAATCACCCAGTGTGAACAAAAGATTGAGTGCAATTTTAGGGCTATATATATAATCAGATTGGATCAACCGATGGTATTAGATCAGCATATGAGAGAAGAGGATATGGATAGTTTCAGGATTAGCTTCTAAATAAGGATGAGTTCATTTAATTATGTTGGTGATTATAGAATATGTGGATTTCACATGTACTCTTTCACTTGAGAAGAACATGTAGGGGTAAGAAAGAATAAAAATAGCTCAAAAATTAGTGTTATAACTTGTCCCCCGTTGTGAGTTGAAACTGTATGTACCCCAGAAAAATCAGGTTTTTAAAGCTAATCCATTCAGGTGGGCATAAATCTATTGTTACTACTATGGCATTTTGGTTAGCTTACTTCAGTTAAGGCTTGGCTCAGGATGGGTCCTCATCTTTTTACTGGAGGCCTTTATAAATGGGCAAAAGCCATGGAAGCAAGAAGCTTAAAGCAAGGGGACTGGCAGAGAAGGGAGGGGACAGATGACACTGCCATGTGCCCTGCCATGTGACAGAGGAGTCAAAGACCACTGGCAGCTGGTCTTTGGGAAGGAAGCATCACCTGATGATGCCTGGACATTTTTTTTTGTCTATTTAATTTTTAATGTTACATTAAAAAAATATGAGGTCCCCATATACTCCCCACACCCCTCACCCCACTCCTCCCATAACAACAACCTCCTTCATCATCATGGGAAATTCACTGGACTTGGTAAACACATCTCTGAGCACTGCTGCACCACATGGCCAGTGGTCCACATTATAGTTTACACTCTCCCCCAGTCCACCCAGTGGCCATGGGAGGATGGGAGGACATACAGTGTCCAGTAACTGTCCCTGCAGCACCACCCAGGACAACTCCAAGTCCTGAAAATGCCCCCATATCACATCTCTTCTTCCCACTCCCTACCCTCAGCAGCCACCATGGCCACTTTCTCCACACCAATGCCAATTTTCTTTGATTACTAATCACAATAGTTCATGAATAGAATATCAGTAAGTCCACTCTAATCCATACTCTATTCCTCCATCCTGGGGACCCTGGAATGGTTGTGTTCACTCCACATCTATATCAAGAGGGGGCTTAGATTCCACATGGATGCTGGATGCAATTCTCCTGCTTTCAGTTGTAGGCACTCTTGGCTCCCTGGTGTGGTGGTTGACCTTCTTCACCTCTATGTTAGCTGAGTGGGGTAAGTCCAATAAACCAGAGAGTAGAAGTTCCAAGTCTGTTGAGGTTCAGGGCCTGGCTATCACATGGACAGTCCAGAGATTCAGGTCCCCTGAGTATACACTATCCCATCACCTACCACAGGTCTGGTAAAAGTAACAGGAGAGGCTAGTGGACAAAGATCACATCTGAGCCCAGCTCCATCACACAGAAACATAAACTTCAAAGTAGGGCCAACTGACATGGCACTGAACTCCATCTGCCATGACCATAGAACCTGTGGGTCTCTGTAGCCCTCAGAAGAACCAATACCTGCGGTTGTATCTACCTTCTGTCTCAGGGACTCTGCTGAGGTGTGCATAAGGGTGACTCCTCTGATAACCTCCCAGCTCTTTTTGGAGACTCATAGCCTATAAACTCATTTGTCCTTTCCATTTCCCCCTTTTATTCAAGATCAAAAAGCATTTTAAACTCCTGATATTACATTTAGGCTGAGATATTTTGCTGATCTGATTTGACCCTTTAATTGAAGTACCATCATCACCTGGTACTTGGTAATAATCCCTCGGCACCAGGGAAGCTCATCCCCAGGAGTCATGTCCCATGCTGGGGGGAAGGCAATGCATTTATATGCTGAATTTGGCTTTGAGACTGGCCACATTTGAGCAACATGGAGGCTCTCAGGAGGTAACTCTTAGGTACCCTGCAGCTCTAGGCCTAGTTCTTATTTCAGGCGCACAGGCTCACAAGCATAGTCATTAGTATTAGGGGCTCATTGTTCGACCTTCCTTCTTTTTTGGTCTTTGCCATTGCACTTGGTGGATTGTTGCTGTTCCTTTAGGGACTATGATAGAGCTCCCCTGACTAAGAACTCAGCACTCCCTCAGTTGTTGTTTTTAACTGTAACCACCATGAAAATATCCAAACATTTTTATGTACCCTGGATATATGCCCTGGAGGACTCCCTGCCAACCATGTGTCCCCTGTCAATAACATCCCACACCAGTATTCCTCCCCTGCCATTGTTGAACCTCTCTGTGGTCCTAAACTTCTTCAAAAATGAAGCCTAATATATTGCCAGGTTCCATTAATAGTAAAATGGAATATAGTAATGAGTTTAAATGTTAGATATAGAATACATACTAATTTAGAAAAATTAAGGTAAAAATAAATTGGGGTATCAAAAATTTAAAAAATGAAAAAGGTTTGTTTTTAATGTTTTGCCTTCCATCACTGCAATAAATGTCCTGTATGCACATTGGCAAGGCAACTTCTTTCATCTCTTCCTCAGTGTCTATGTCCTTTCTTTCTCTTTTTTTTCCTAATTATTAAGTTTGTTTTCACAAAACTTTTAGATCACAGTAATTCATATATACAATATATGGTACTCCCACATATCCAACATAAAACACTTTGTCCCTTCCCCAGCAATAATATTTTTACATGTTCATGCTATACTTACTGCAACTGATGTACAAATATTGAGACAATAGCTTTCAAACAAGGTTACACTTGGTTTTACATTGTGATTTATATTTTAGACTATACAATTTTCTAAATTTTTAGTTATCTTATGTTTTACATTATGATTTACATTTTAACCTATAGGCCCCTATATATTTTTGGTGTAATTTAACATGTACTATATCCATCCATGCATAATCTTGTGTAACACTTCCATTGCCCCACAGTTACATTGATTCCATCTCTTTAATATCTCTTTCCCCCTTCCCTCAGCACCCACAGTGACAATCAATCTTCATTGCTTGAAGGGCTATGTTCAGAGATAATTGCAACAATGTTGAGGGCTTGACATGCTCGACTGCCCTAACACACTGGGAGCCATCATTTCTCTCTAGAGATACAATTCCCTCTATTTGAGAACATCCCTCTATTTGAGAATGAAATGGGTATACCTTCACTCCCATTGTGTGGGTCTCCATCCAATGATACAACCCAGTATCACAAAATGAGCATTCACACACTCCCTAGAAGCCCATCCTGTGTCAGATTCTCCCCTATAAGCATCTTAAATAGGTAACCTTCCTTATTATATTTTTGAAAAAGTTTTCTCAACATTATACTCTCAACCACATACCTGACAATTGTGTATGTTCATATGTTCCCCCACTTTCCCCCCAATTTCTTGGGCAATATTATCCATCCTCCCATCCCTAGCTCCCCTCAAGCCTGCAAAGCCCCACCCAAAGGTATCCCTATGCCCCCATTTATCCCTTCCCTATACAAATACTTACCTCCAACTTATCATAGATTTCACCCATGTAGGTGTCAGCTCGCAACCTTCCTCTACCCACCAAATTCCTTTAAGTCTATTATCTGGTCTCTGGCTCTCTGAGGCAGTTGGTTACTTATTTCATTATTATTGAGGTCATGTAGTATCTGTCCTTCAATGCCTGGGCTGCTTCACTCAACATAAGGTTCTCAAGATTCATCCATGTTATCACGTGTGTTTGTAGTGTATTTGTTATTAAAGCTGAGTAGTATTCCATTGTATGCATATACCACATTTTATTTATCCATTCATCTTTGATGGGCATTTGGGTTGATTCCAACTTTTGGCAATAGTGAACAATGCTGCTATGAGCATTGGTGTGCATATATTGATTTGTGTCTTTGTTTTCAGTTCTACTGTGTATATACCCAGCAGTGGAATAGCTGGGCCATATGGCAAATCTATAGCTAGTTTTTTGAGAAACTGCCAAACTGTCCTCCAGAATGGCTGAATCCTTCTGCATTCCCACCAGCAGTGGATGAGTGTTCCCATTCCTCCACATCCTCTCCAGCATTTGTAGTCTTCTGTTTTTTTCATAGCTGCCAATCTTATGGGAGTAAGAAGGTATCACATTGTAGTTTTGATTTGCATTTCCCCAATTGCTAGAGACTTGGAGCATTTTTTCATGTGTTTTTTGGCCATTTGTATTTCTTCTTTAGAGAATTGTCTATTTAAATCTTTTTTTCCCATTTTTTAAATGGGTTATTTATCTTTTTATTTTCAAGATATAGGAGTTCTTTATATATGCAGGGTATAAGTCTCCTATCAGATATATGGTTACCAAATATTTTCTCCCATTGTGTAGGCTCTCTTTTCACTTTCTTGACAAACTCCTTTGAGGTGCAGAAGGCTTTAATTTTGAGGAGGTCCCATTTTATCTATTTGGTCTTTTGCTGCTCGTGCTTTTGGTGTGATATTCATGAAGACATTTCCTATTACAAGTCCCTGTAGATGGTTCCCTACATTGCTTTCCAAAGTCTTTATGGTCTTGGCTCTTATATTTAGGTCTTTGATCCATCTTGAGTTGATTTTTGTATAAGGTGTGAGTTGGTAATCTTCTTTCATTCTTTTACATATTGATATCCCGTTCTCCAGGCACCATTTGTTGAAGAGGCCATTCTCTCCCAGTTGAGAGGGTTTGGTGGCTTTATCAAATATTATATATCAGAACTCTCAATTCTGTTCCATTGGTCTATGCGTCTCTCCTTGTGCCAATATCATGCCGTTTTCAATATTGTAGCTTTGTAGTATTTTTTGAAGTCAGGTAGTTGATTGCTCCAATTTCATTTTTCTTTTTCAATATCTCTTGGCTATTTGGGGCCTCTTTCCTTTCCAAATAAATTTCATAGCTAGTTTTTCTAGTTCATTAAAGAATGCTGTGTTGATTTTTATTGGGATTGCATTGAATGTGTAGATCAGTTTTGGTGAGATAGACATCTTAATAATATTTAGTCTTCCTATCCATGAACAGGGAATATTCTTCCATTTATTTAAGTCTTCTTTGATTTCCTTGAACAGTGTTGTGTAGTTCCCTGTGTGTAAGTTCTTTACATCTTTAAATTTATTCCTAGGTATTTGATTTTTTAAATTTACTATTGTAAGTGGTATTTGTTTCTTGATTTCCTCCTGAGCTTGCTCATTATTGGTGTACAGAAATGCTACTGATAATTTGTGTATTGATCTTAGAACCTGTGACTTTACTAAACTCATTTATGAGTTCTAGACGCTTTCTTGTAGACGTCTCAGGGTTTTCTATGTGTAGGAGCATGTCATCTGCAATCAATGAAATTCTGACTTCTCTCTTTCCAATTTGAATGCCTTTTACATCTGGTTCTTGCTTCAGTGCTCGAGCAAGTATTTCTAACACAATGTTAAATAGAAGAGGTGATAGTGGGCATCCTTGTCTTGTTACTGATCTTAGAGGGGAATATTTTAGTATTTCACCATTGTAAACAATGTTGTCTGTGGGTTTTTCATATATACCCTTTATTATGTTCAGGAAATTTCCTTGTATTCTGACCTTTTGCAGTGTTTTTATCAAGAAAGGGTGCTGTATTTTGTCAAATGCCTTTTCTGCATCTATAGATATGATCATGTGATTTTTTTCCCTCAATCTGTTTATATGGTGTATTACATTGATTGATTTTCTTATGTTGAACCATCCTTGCATACCCAGAATGAATCCCACTTCATCATGGTGTATAATTTGTTTAATGTGTTGTTGAATACGATTAGCAAATATTTTATTGAGGATTTTTGTGTCTAGGTTCATTAGAGAAATTAGTCTGTAATTTTCCTTTCTTGTGGTGTCTTTGTTTGGTTTTGGTACCAGGGTAATGTTGGCATCATAGAATGAGTTAGGCAATGTTCCTTCTGTTTTGATTTTTCAGAAGAGTTTCAGCAAGATGGGCATTAGTTCTTTCCGGAATGTTTTGTAGAATTCACCTGTGAAGCCATTTGGCCCAGGGCTTTTCTTAGTTCAGAGGTTTTAATGACTGATTCTATCTCTTTACTTGTGATTGGTTTGTTGAGATCGTCAGTTTCTTCTTTCATCAATATAGGTTGCTTATGTGTTTCTAGGAATTTGTCCATTTCCTCTAAATGGTCATTTTTGTAGGAATATAGTTTTTCAAAGTATCCTCTTATGATTGTCTTTATTTCTGTGGTCAGCATTGATATCTCCTTTCTCATTGCTTATTTTGTGTATTTGCATCTTCTCTCATTTTTTTCTTTGTTAGTCTAGCTAAGGATTTTTCCATTTTATTGATCTCAAAGAACCAGCTCTTGGTTTTGTTTATCTTTTCAAGTGCTTTCTTATTTTCTATTTCATTTAGTTCTGCTTTTATCTTTGTTATTTCTTTCTTTCTTCTTCCTTTGGAATTACTTTGTTGTTTTTTTACTAATTCCTCCAAAAATGCAGTTAGTTCTTCAATTTTAACTCTTTCTTCTTTTTTGATGTATGAATTTATGGCTATAAATTTCCCTCTCAGTACTGCTTTTGCTGCATCCCATAGGTTTTGGTATGTCGTGTAATCATTTTCATTAGTTTCAAGGTAGTTATTATTTTCTTTTGAGATTTCCTCCCCGGCCCACTGTTTTTCTAAGAGTATGCTGCTTAATTTCCATGTCTTGGTGTGAAATCTGGGCCTCTGGCGCTTGCAGATTTCCAGCTTCACTCCACTGTGGTCAGAGAAATTATTTTTTATGATTTTGATCTTTCTGAGTTCATTGAGACTTTCTTTATGGCTTCGCATATGGTCTATCTTGGAAAATGATCCATGTGCACTTGAGAAAAATGTATATACTGCTGTATTTGGGTGTAATGTTCTGTATATGTCTATTAGGTCCAGCTCCTCTAATATACTGTTCAAAGTTTTTGTTTCTTTATTGATTCTCTTTTGAGATGTTCTGTCTAAAGTTGATAGTTGTGTATTAAAGTCCCCCACTATAATTGTAGAGGTATCTATTCTTTCACTTAGTTTTTCCAGTTTTTGCCTCATGTATTTGGAGGCACCCTTGTTAGAAGCATAAATGTTTATGATTGTTCATTCTTTTTGAAAGATTATCCCTTTCACTGATATGTAGTGTCCATCTTTGTCTCTCACAATCATTTTGGATTTAAAGTCTATTTTGTCTGATATTAATATAGGTACTCCTGCCCTTTAATTATTGTTTGCTTGTAAGATTGCTTTCTAGCCATTCACTTTCAACCTCCTTGAATCGCTTGGTCTAAGATGTGTTTCTTGTAGACAGCATGTAGATGGGTCATATTTCCTTATCCAATCTTCCAATCTGAATCTTTTGATAGGTGAGTTTAATCCATTGACATTCAGTGTTATTACTTTCAAGGAATTATATATGTTAGCCATATTTTCTTTGGACTTCTGTTTGTCATATTTTGTTTGATTTTTTCTTCTCTTTTTGTCATTTTAGTTGCTCTTATACTCTCCTCCAACTTTGCCTCTCCTGTTTTTTTCTTTCTTCCTGCAGAACTCCCTTTAGTATTTCTTGAAGGGCAGGGTTCTTGTTGGCATACTCTTTTATTTTCTGTTTACCTGTGAATATTTTGAACTCTCCATCATTTTTTGAATGTTAGCTTAGCTGGATAGAGTATTCTCGGCTGGAAATTTTTTTCTTTTAGTATCTTGACTATATCATAACACTGCCTTCTTGCCTCCATGGTTTCAGGTGAGAAATCAGCATGTAATCTTATGGAGCCTCCTTTGCATGTGATGGTTCTCTTTTCTCTTGCTGCTTTTAGAATTTTCTCTTTGTCTTGAGCATTGGATAATTTGACAAGTATATGTCTTGGGGTAGGCCTGTTGGGATTTATGCTGTTTGGGGTGTGGGTTGTGCTTCCTGGACATGTACATCCATCTCCCTCAGTAGATTTGGGAATTTTTCAGCATTATTTCCTCCAACAACTCTTCTGTCCCTTCTCCTCTCCTTTTGGGATGCCTATAATATGTATGTTTGTGCATTTTGCATTGTCATTCAGGTACCTACGTCCCAGCTGGATTTTTTCTTTGTTTTTTTTTTTTTTTGATCAGTTCCATTATCTGTTTGATTTCAGATGTACTTTCTTCCACATCACTAATTCTCTCCTCTGCCTTTTCTAATCTGATGTTATTTGCTGAGAGTTTATTTTTGATTTCTTGAATTGTGCTGTTCATCACCATCATATCCATTATCTTTTTGCATATGATTTCAATTTCTTCTGTGTTCTCTCCAAGTGTTTTCTTCATATTCTTAGTCTCTTCCTTTACTTCATTAAATTGGTCACTAATAAATGTTTTGAGAGCTTTAATTACTTCTCTAATGTTCTGCTCCTCTTCCTGGTTTTTAGTTTGTTCATTGGATTGGAGCATGTGTTCCTGATTATTGGTTTAGTTTGTAGTTTTTTGTTGCTGTCTGGTCATCATTTTATCTTGACGGGTTTGATCAGTTCCTTAATTTCTTTGTCTAGTCCTGGGGTTTAATTAGTAGTTGTTTTTGTGTACGTGTTATGTCTTCTCTTTGTCACTTTGTTCTTCTTATTCTATTTTCTTGTTGCTGGCTAATTTCACTTTGAAGAAAATTATTTGGGCTAGGGAAAGCAAAATGAGTAAGAAAAGAATATGTATAAAGTTGTATTGATAATAAATGTTAACAGAGGAATGATGTGAGATCTAGGAGAATGGATATTAGACCCATGTGAGCTGTGTAGAGTTATAGCAGTAAGTAGAGTATCTATAAAGAGACAGTCAACTGAATATGAGGAGGAACATAATATGAATTAAAAGGCCAGTGTTTACAGGAGAGAGGGAAAGAGAAAAGAAAGACAATAATATAAAGAGTGATTAAAAGACAGAAAATAGAACAAATGTATTAGAAATAAAAAGTCAGACAATTTGGGGACCAAACAAAGGGAGGTGGAATGTAAGAGAAACAACAGATGATGGAGGATAGAAAGATGTGGAGGAAAGAGGATAGTGTAGGTGGCCAAAATCAATACACTCAGAAAAGAGGAAATGGAGGATGAGGAAACACAGCAAATGTGAAGTGCTCCCTGCAGCACCTATTATATAAAAAAAAAATAAAATAAAGAAGAGAAAGGAAGAAAAAGAGAAAAAAAAGAGAAAAAATAGGAGGGACAAAAAGGCAGGAAGCAAGGAAGAAAAAGAAAAAGAGAATGAAATGAAAGAAAAATAAAAGGGTCTTGGGGAATAAAAAGGAAGAAAAAACCAAGAGACAATGCTGCAATAGCAACCAGGACAACAAACAAACAAACAAACAAACCAACAAACAAACAAAGTTTCAAGCTGGAGTCCTCTTTGCAGTTAAATAAAATGCTTAGGGATCTAACATTCTCCCTTTCTCTCTTCCTCACTTCCATCTCTCCCAGGGCAGCAGGAAAGCTGCATGAGGGGTCCTGTAGTAGATTCAAGTGGGTCCTTGGTGAACCAAATCAACACAGAAGACAATGATTCTTTATCTCCAGCGTGAGAGCACCTACACCTCACCAGAAACCCCAAATATGCTATTGGAAGCTTGAATAGCATGTCCTACAGTCCTTAGCTGTGCTAGGGAAGGTCTTCCCAGACCAAGTATCTTATCCCAGGACGCTTAGGTAAATTGGGCTTTCTCAGCAGATTCGCCTCTCCTTTCTTCCCAGGCTCTCCCCAAGCCAGCTGGTACGCTCCTCCAAGCCCAAAGAGAACAAACAAACAAAACAAAACGCGGAGGGCTAGGGTAATCATGGAACTCAGATGGACCTTAGCGTGTGCTGGATTCAGGAATGGGAAGTCCGGGATATTGCAGACTCAAGGTATGTGAGTCTGTGGAGCATGGGCTATGGGGGTTTAGGGGTTACGGACTTGGGAACCACACATCTGGTAAACACAGGGTTTGGGAACGCCGCAGCACAATAGACAGTTTTCAGGGATCTCTGTGGCCACCAGTCCTAGGGGGAAGTGTCCCGCCCACAACTTCTGACCTCCATGTCAGAAACCCAAAATTCTACCTCTTCTGCAAGAACCTCTTCTGTCTCTGTCTCACCAAATCGATGTCCAGACACCTTCTGCCCTACAAGCCCCCGAAACAACCTGCTCCAGCAGGACTCCAACCCTACTCAGCTGCTTCTTTGTAGGAGAGATTATGAGGTGCACTCACTCAGATGCCATTTTGCCGCTCCTCCTGGACATTTTTATCAGCCTAAAATCTGCAATGTTACAATCTAACAATTTATTCAATAATAAAATGTTAAAGCCAATGTTTTTCATGGTATCTATTTTGAGCAACTTAGTAAATTAAATACCTACCCTCCTTAGTAAAATTTAAATTTAGAGACATTTGATCTCTGTTCAAGTTCTCTTTTCTTAATAGCACTGTTGGCAGAAGGCTCTGGGTCCTGGGCTTCTAGGTTCTTGGCTTATGCTGCATGAAAGAATTTAAGGATGGCCAGAGTTTGGCAAAGGAGTAAAGTGTTTATTAAGAAACAAGAATAGAGTACATAGTCCTAGACATGGACTGTGGGCATGCTACAGGATGATTTATGCATGTGGGGACCCCAGGTTAGTCCTTTTAAAACCTTTACTCCTCTCTCTTCATAATGTTAGGGAAGGGCTCCAGCTCTTTGCTATTCTGATTGGTTCCTTTACAATCCCCACCTGTTAGCTCTCAGGAGGCCTCTTTGGGGTATTCAGGGCTTCTCCTTGACCCTGGAAAGAGTTCCAAATGGGATCTCATAGTCAGGGTCTCATGGGATCTTTCCAGCAGCCTTACCCTCAGAAGGTTTCCAGGCATGGCCTCACGACCAGATGGTCTGCCAGTCATGTTGTCCACTGGTCATGTTGTCTGCTGGGCCTCAGCTGCCTTTCCACTTTTACTATACTAACCTGCCTCAGTACCTCCTCATGTAAATGCAACACAGTAACTGTTTATTGTGTATATTATTTGAACAAAGCACTGAGCTAGATATATAGTATTATAAAATGCTAGAAAAGCATATATTGCTAAAATATTGGTTTCAGGCTAATATATTTTGTTTATTATGACATATATGACCTATCATTTCTGATTTATAGATAATTTCTGATTAATCCTTTTCCTTATCAAATTCTGTGTTCCATTCAAAATAGATTTGAATTATTTTAAATAACCAACCTCCTCTTCACCATTTTGTGAGGTTCTTCATTCCTTCTGTAAATCATGCTACAGATTCCCACAGTTCTTTAAATTCTCTTTGTGAGTTTGACCCTTGAGAAAAGAAAGTTTTGTTGGTTTCCACAGAGTTAAAATGAAATGTCTAATGCATGTATGCTTTTTTTAATTAAAAAACATTTTTTTTTTACCAGTTCTCACTATAAATGGATTGCTTGGAACAACTAACCAACTAGAGAGCTCAGCAGCTTAGGGTAAATAATGCTCCATGCTTTCAAATATTGATGCCTTTATACATGCTGCTCTGTTGGCACTCTGTTGACCTGAAATGTCAGCCTTGTTCTTTCCCTGCCACTTAACTCACTACTTGCCCACTAACCTTTTCTTCCTTTCCCATACTATGTTCGGCTAATTTATACTTATCTTTTGAGAACCACCCAAGAAATAAGAAATCTGAGTTAACTTGCTAAATCTGTGTGTCTGTGTGTGTTTGTGTATTCTTTGCACAGAAAATACTGTTCAGGGATTTCTTTTCATATAAAACATAAACATTATTAGTTCAAACTTTTGGACTCAAAAAGCTCTATAATATTATAATATTTTATTCTTCTTCTAGGTTACAAAACCAGTAAATTTTAACAATTAACTTAAGCGGCCTTTTGATTATTTGTTTCAATATACAGACTTGGATTAATTTGCTAAAATTTAAAACTATATTTACATATTTAATACATTAGGTTTTCTTATGAAGTACTCTGATAAATCTTAAGTATTTAAATAATACCTGTGAATCTAATAAATTAAACTTATGAATATTTTTACTATTAAGTTCTATTAAGTGTTCCAGTAAAGTTTATAAACTGAGTAAAATTTCAAATTATAATAATAACTATTCATTATATTGGCATAAAATATTTTGGGATGAAATGTTATTCAAGTGCTCATAATATGAAATATGGACAACAGTTTTTATGAATTTGACTTATCTCATTATTTGTATACCAAATTTTAAAACTTTCTATGATAATTTTCAGTTATCTACCAAGCAACAATTTGTAGTCCTCTGTAGAATAATGCTCCTTCCCCACAAAGATGTCCATGCCCTAATCTCTGGAACCTGTAAATTTCAACCTTATATGGCAAAAGTGATTTTGTAGACATGATTAAGTGGATGGAACTTAAAATGGGGAGGTCTCACTAGATTATCTGGTAGACTACAGTAATCACATAAATCCTTATAAGCAAATAACTTTCCTGATGGGTCAAAGACCCAATAAAAGGAGAAGGATCAAAGGAGATGTTACATGAGAAGGACTCAACCCTTTTTTACTGAATTTGAAAATGGAAAACAGAGTTCATGAGTCAAGGAATGTGGATTGTCTCTAGAAGCTGAGGACTCTTGTCAAGTGAAAAACAAGTCTTATAATTACAAAAAAACAAAACAAAACAAAACAGAATTCTACCAACCACCTGAATGAGCAAATAAATGGATACTCCCCAAAAATTTCCAAAAATAAATGCAGACTGGCTAACCCTGATGTGAGCCTGGTGAGACCTAATGCAAGTTCCAAGCAAATTCTGAAGATAGTACCAGCTGTTTCAAGTTGTGTGTGGGCCAGAAATTTAAGCCAGATTGTGAAAGCTGAAGCAACAACTACCTGGTGCAATCATCACAATTCAGACTGTTGTGTTGAACCCTTTTCTACCAAATCTACAACAATAGGAGCCTTCTAGTCTACAGTCTCCAAAATGTATAATTTAGTAGTCTATACCTTGATAATTCAAGTTATTGTCTACTCAATACTCAAATCTTATGTTGCTATACTTTCTGATGGCATTCATCTAATGTATTTATTTCTCTAGTCTAGGGTGGATTATTCTAAAAGTTTTCTCATAATTCTTAAATATTTTTAAATGGAAGATGATTTGATTCTATGTATCTCCAGTAGTTCTGAAGTCGCAATTTTAAAATTCACTTAATGACAATTAGGAAGTCTTCCCTGATTGACAACTGTTCTAGATGTCCCTTTTCTATAATTTCACAACAAACACCCTGCTATATATATATACTTTTTTTTTTTAGGTACTGGAGTCAGGGATTGAACCCAGGACCTCATATGTACAAATCCAGCCCTCAACCACTGAACCACATCAGCTCCCCTAAGTTCATTTTTTTTTCATTTTGCTTGTTGCTTGTTTTTTGTTTTCTGGGAGGTACCAGGAACTGAACCCAGGACCTCCCATGTGGGAAGCAAGCACTCAACCATTTGAGCCACATCTGCTACCCATGCTATATACATTTGCTATAACATTGATCACTCTATATAGAATTTACAAAAATTCGCTTGTGCCCTTTACAGTAGAGTAAACTTATTGATTATAGAATGATATATATGTATAATCTAGGATTAAGAATGGTATTATCCAAAATGATACATCAGACAGTTATGATTTGCATTTTAGGGCAAAGAAAAATTAGAAAAAGAACCACATTTATGAAAAACAAAACAAAATGTTTGATCCCTAGGTATTTAATCACTCTGTCCTATTACTGCTTTTAATGCAGTATAATATATATACAATAAAATCACCTTTTTTTGCATAGTATCAAGAACAAGGAAAGGTCTGAAATTTCACCCTACTTGTAAACTATAAAGTTAGTCTGTCATAGTTTCATGACCACTGCAGAGAAAACTCCTGGGTGAGAAACTAAGGATTTTATTACTCATAACAGAGCATTTGTTCCAGTTTGCCACACTTCCCATAGCATAATGCATAGGACAGATAATACCTGCACCTGCAGTGGGGTACATTATAGGAGAGAAATCTCTAGCTTTAGAATCCTGAATGCTTTAAAATAGGCAATACCCTTTTTCCAGAGGGAGACTTTATCTTTATTATACTGTACTGTAAACTAACATACCCTCTATTCTGGAGAGAGATACTATCTTTCAAGGCTGCTTGCTCTACAAAGATTCTTGAAAAGATTCAATCAATGTCTCTGCTAGCAAGACATGCAGAGACATTTTTCCATGGGTAACTGTCTCCCAACAATATTCACTCTTTCTTGCTCTACTATCTTGGCTTCTGGTGAATTTCCCCCGTGGGTACACATTTCATTGGCCACTCTGATTAATCTGACCAATAGAGGCTGGCACCAAATCTGTTCAATATGTCTCATTCAGCATTTAATAAAGTCTATTATCAACAAGATTCTAAGCATTGTAAAAATGCCTAGTACCTTGTCTGCTAGAATCTTGAAACCAACATGGTGAACAACCCCATAAATAGTCAGAACCTGCCTTAGAAAGTCAGTGGCTTTCTCATTAGATATGTTAACTGACCTTTCCAGTTGGCAGAAGACATTAGGCTGGGAGCAGCCAGTTATATTGTTTCTAGTTTCTATCTGTGCAGCCACTGCCTTGGTTCACAAGGGGAAATGGGAACAATTCTATCATTAATAGCAACCCTGGCCAGTGAGTTGGGCTGACCTAAATGTTTTCTGGGACCAAGAAATTTTAGTGATCACTTAGGCTAAAGACATATACAATTTTTATGTTATATTTTCTTATTGAATGACATCCTTCTTTGAGATAATTGTCTATACAAATCACATCATGTAATTAGTGAGTCATTTATCCATTTGGGAATTTTTCCAAACACATGAATTTCTTGTGGTTCCCATAAGAAATTACCACAAATTGGTTGTTTAGATTACAGAAATTATTTTCTTACAATTTTGGAATGTTGAAATCCAAAATCAAGGTGTCATCATGGCCACACTAACCTCTGAAGCCTCCAGGGCAAGAATCTTTTGCCTTCCTTTTCCAGCTTCTGGTGGCTTCCAGTGTTCCTTAGCTTGTGGCTGCATTACTTCAGTCTCAGACTCTGGTCATATTGCCCCTTCACATCCATCTGTGTCTCTCATTGGTATGTCTCTTAAAATAACAGTTTTCATTGGATTTAGAGTCCACCTGGATAGTACAGAATCATCTCCTCATCTCAAGATCCTTAACTTAATTGCATCTGCAAAGACCCTTTTTTCCCAAATGGAGAACATTCACAAGCTTCTGGGATTAGAATGTGGACATAGTTTAGGGGTAGCCATTCAGCACACTATTCCAAGAAATCAAGAATAGTTTTATTTTGGATATAATATACAGCCTTCTAAGGGGAACACTATCTCTTGGTGATGTTTACTTAAACAATTAAAAGCTTCTCACATCCAGTCCTAATCACCACATTTCTGGGAGGAATACAAGTTGATTCCTGTCTTCCAAACAAATCATACAGTCCTGGGGGAAAGGTGCCCTGGAGAGAGAGTGCTTACAATAGCTGGGCTTCTGCAGGTGGGGCTTACAACAGTCAGGGGGTACAAGTTAGTGGTGCCTCAAATGTGGCCTTAACTCTTGTTGGCATGAAAGACTTAGGCTTGCAAATTTAATTGAAATAATTAAACTTAGTGCTTGCTTTTGGAAGGAGCACCTAAGGGAAGTCAATCTAACCAATCTCGTTTGTCTAGTAACTAGCTGGATGGCATTTTTTATCCACAGAATTATTTAGTGATGGTATAGGAATGGAGGTAGGGCAGACATGCAGAAGAGTTGGCAGGTATTTTACTTGGGAGGTGCAGGAGCTTGCACCATCCCTGCTATTTCCAATAGACCTCTAGGCAAGGTTAAGGGGAATTGCTATCAAACCATGGTCACAGCCATCTGGTAGGAAATATCAGAGTCAACAGTCACTTATATTTAATGTACTTGCAACAGTTTGGAAGAACCTCCAGGAGGAGTTCTGAAAGATCATTAACATCTCTTCCTCTCTCATGCCTCTTGGAGGACATGGTATTTCTTCTCTAAGTGTCATGATTGTTTTTCTCCACAAAATTGGTATATCTTATTCCAGTAACTATAACTTTACCTCTATTTTAATCATATCCTGTTGACACCCAGATGTTGCATCCAAAAGGGGCCAGTGCAAGAGAGGTTAAGTCATTTGTATAAAGTTTACAGAAACAGAATCTTTATAAAATATTACCCACTGTAGTTCATGTGGACCACTCTAAGAGAAGTTGGTGAGCATAGTACTCAACCAAGTTGTCATTATCTTTATGACTTAGAACTATGTTAGTCCAACAAGATAATGCCAAGTGACTGAATAAGAATTAAGTCTAAATCTCCTAGGCCCCATGGTGTATTAACCAAGCTTGTCATTAGTTGAAGAAAGAAACTTAATGCCCAGGAATGACTGGGCAGAGTCCTGAATTTTCAAGGTAGGTCTATACAATCTTCTACCTCTTTCATACTAATTAGTACCCAGAAAGAAGTAGAAGAGAGAAGATTCTTCCAGGAGGGCAGCTATATTCAGTAATCAACCTGCTTTAAAAGGCATGTGGTTCAGGAAGAACGGTACAATTGGATACATTTTTGACTTGATGTTTGACGAGGCTGTTCCAATACTCCAACAACTACCCTTCATTGTTGGGAATGTTGCTTTCATCACATATTTTCATTGTCAGTCCATTGCTAAGTGGCTTTTGTGATACAAATCTCACATCATTGTCAGAATGCAAATGGTCCAGAAAGCCAAAAACATGGTGAAGACTAGTTTCAAAGTTAAAAATTATGGATGTGGTAGGGTAAGGTGTCCATTTTTTTAATCTCCAGAACCTATGAATATGTTACTCCCCCCCCGCCCCCCCCCATATATTGGAAAAGGGACTTTGTAGACAATACCAAGTGAGGATGTTGAGATAGGGAGATTGCCTTGGATAGTCTGGGGGGACCCAATGATGCAATGATGTAATATGCATGTATTACAAAGAGAGATTATAAGCAGAAGAGGAGAATGTCATGTATCTGTGGAAGAAGAGATTAGAATGAAGCAGCCACAAGCCAATGAGTCAAGGAATGCCAAGAGCTACTGCGGCGGCTTGCTCGGTCGGTAGAGGTGGGGTCTGGCTGCGGACGAGGGGTCGGTCCAGCTCTGGACGAGGGGTCGGTCCCACTTGGGACGAGGGGTCGGTCCCACTTGGGACGAGCAGTCGGTCCGGCAGCAGACGAGGGGTCGGTCTCACAGGGGTTGCGCGGTTCGGCTGACGGGGTCGCCCGGCGAAGCCGGCGACGAGGGGGTCGCCCGGAGAAGCAGGCGACGAACTGGGGACAAGGGAGGCCAGGCCCTTGTCGGGGGCTCTCAGGACTGGAGGGCGCACGGCAGAAGAACTACCGCAGAGACAAGGTAAACACGCAAGTCCACTTTATTGAGGGAGAGGCAACAGTTTTATAGGGGCTGGGGAAGGCTGATTGGTTGAAGCCATGCCCTGTTCTGATTGGTTGCCGGCGAAAGTTCAGTGGGAGGTACTGGACGGGGGAGGGGTGGTGATTAGGGATTGGCTGTTGCTGTTGCTGGGGGAAGTGGCAGGGTTTAGGGATTGGTGGCTGCTGTTGCTGGGGTGGAGGGCAGACTTGAGTTTCCCGCCCACGCCTGGCTGTTGCTGCTGTCGGGGGGAGGAAAAAGGGCAGACTGGATTTTTCCGCCCACGCCTGGCTGTTGCTGCTGTCGGGGGAGGGGAAAAGGGCAGACTGGAATTTTCTGCCCTGCGCCTGCGCAGGGAGAAAGAAGAAGAAGGGTGCAGCCCCACAGGCATTGTGTGGCGCCATCCGGGAGGAGGGGCGGCCGCGGAAGCATGGCTGCCGAGAAGGGGAGACCCGAGGGCACTCTGCGCCCATGCCGAGCTTCCTTCAGGGGTGACGGTGAGTCCGACCAGCCACCCTATTATGGGGGCAGCGGCTTGGCCTGCCGCGGCTGCTCCTCCGCCAGGCCAGCAAACCACACTTCAGCCCGAGGGGTGACCGCAAGCTACTAGAAGCTAAATGAGGGAAGGAACCTATTCTTCCATGGAGACTCAGAATGAGCTAGGCCTACTGACACCCTCTTTTGGACTTTTGACCTCCAGAACTATAAGGGAACAAATATGCCTGGTTTTAAGGCGTTAAGTTTGGTTTGTGGTAACTTGCTACAATAGCAAAAGGAAACTAATACAGTAGTGTGGAAGTGAGCTGATTAGCCTGGAATAAAACACATTTTCCAGACAATATGTCAACAGTCAGGAGTTACCACTATTCAAAAACTGAGACAAATGAGTCAGTGTTTGAAAGGAATCACAATTTTGGCATACAGTGATAGCATCTGCGTCAGAAAAAGATTCTTTACTTTTTGTTCAGTCTATGATGATGGATGAATTGCAATGTCTGGTATAATGATGAACCTAGGCAGCAATGATAATCTAGGTAGTGGACACCAACTTAGTAGCTTGATTTCAGTCAATCTAATCAGAAAATGGGCCCTTTATGTGGACATCTACAGGAGTCATTCAAACAGTTCAATTAGAATCCAGGAATTGTTTGCAGAATTTTCAGCCCCAAGGAGGAGTATTTTCAATCTGCCAATCTGTAGATATTAAAGAGGCAAGCAGTACAGATGCATAACTGTCAAAAGCCTACGTGTCAGGAGAAATACAACAAAGTCAGTCAATTGGAACATCGGCCAAAACTATGAGCACAGCTTTGAGTTCTGTCCATGGAATGAAGATTTGCTGTATATCCATTTGACTAGTGTCTTAATTTCCCAGGACTTTCATGACAAATTACTGCAAAGTAGGTGGCTTAAAACAGCAGACATTTATTGCATTGCAGTTCTTTTTGTTAGAAGTCCAAAATCAAGATGTTGGCAGGGCCATGCTTCCTTCAAAGTCTTTTGGGATGAATTTTCTCTATGCCTCTTCTAGCATCTGTGGTTTTCCACACATACCATAGTGCTCTCTGCATAAATTATCAAATGGCATTGTCCTCACTATCTCTCTGTGCCCAAATTCCCTTGTAAGGACACCAGTCATGTTAGGGTGAGGGCTACAGTCTACTTCAGTGTGACCTCATTTTAACTTGTTTAATTGTAAAGACCCTAGCTCAAGTAAGAGCACATCCTCAGGTATTCAGGATTAGAGATTTAACATACTTTTTGGGGGAACACAATTCAATCCATAATAACAATCAAGGCTTCTTGGGCTCTTCCCACCTCTTTAGTTGTTGAGTTCAGATTGGCCCCCCAAAATGATTACATTAGTCCAGAGAGTCACAGAGACCAGATGGGTCATGACAAAAGAACTTACTGTGTCAGGGAGATAATAAGTACAAAATCCCCAGAAGTACCACTAGGTGGAAGATACCACCATTTTCTGGGATTTCACTTGGAAAAATTATAAGCTACAAAGATTTGTAGTTCAAAGGGAATTTTTAAGTGGTGGGGCTTCAAAGATACTAATATTTTTGTAAATGTGGCTCTTCACAATGGAGAGAGACTCCCCTCTGGAATTTTTTGAATGAGGATATCCAGGCATATAACTCAACAATCCCTACTATACATTTAGGTGTGAAGGCAGCAAGTGCATTCATGGAATTGGTTCAACAGGCTACACCCAAAAGGTCAAATATCTTTCCTTCCGCATTGTGCTCCCTATTTGTCACAGGGAGGCAGAAAACTGGCTTCCCAAGATGTCCATGCCCTAATCTCTGGAACCTGTTAATATGTCATGCTACATGGCAAATTGAAATTAGGTTAGTGGATGGGATTGATGTTGGTAATCAGATGACCTTAAAGGAGGGAGATTATCCTGTACTAATTGAGTGGGCCAAATGGGATCTCAAGAGGCAATAAATGAGGAGGAGAGAAGCAGAGCAGTTAGTATCAGAGCAATGTTATGTGAGAAAGATCCAAGCAGCCTTGTTGACTTTGAAAGTTAAAGAAGGTCAACAACAAAAAATGCAAGTAGCCTCTAAAAACTGGAAAAGGCAAGAAAATTGATTATTCCCTAGAGTATCCAGAAAAGAACACAGCCCTGTTGACACCTTGATGTCAGCCAAAGGAGACCCATTTCAGACTTCTGATATCCAGAACTCTTAGATAATAAATTTGTGTTGTTTTAAGGCACTAACTTCATGATTGTTACAACAGCAACTGAAAACTAATACACTTACTAAATTCCAATCAGTTTGATTCAAGTGCCCCCTAGCCCCATGGTAACAGATAGCATGGTGACTTGAAGGTTTATATCCCAAAGTCACAAAAATTTGAGCCCCTCTGGCCTCAAAATTCTCCAGCACATTCCTATGGATTTGGGAACAATTTCTTGGGAACAGGTCTATAGTTTCTATGTTTGTAATCCCTTTTTCTGGTTTTAATATTCATGTACTGCTGGTATCAGAAAATGTTTTGGGGGATGAGGTATTTTTAAATTTTTGTTTGTGTTTCTGTAATATGGGCAGTATTTCTTCCTTCAGTGGTTGATGTTCATCACTGAAGGACATAGGTTGAGATTTTTCTTTATGGGAAACTATTAAAATAGAACTTTAATTAATTTAATAAATATAGGACTAATAAGGTTATTTATTTCTTTTTGAATGAGCATTGGTTGTTTGTGCTATTTGAGGAATTGGTCTATCTTATATAAATTTGTCAAAATTTTCAAAATTTGCTTATATTATACTCATATTAATTTTAATATCTGTAGGTTCTCTAATGCTGACCCTTCTTTCATTCTTAATATTTGTAATATATGACTTCTTTATTTTTTTCTGGATCAGTCTGTATGAACTCATTTATTTATTTTTTTTAGGAGGTATTTTTTTTAGGAGGATTGAACCCCATACATGGGAAGCAGATGCTCAATCACTTGAGCTACATCTGCTCCCAGTCTGTATAAACTTTACCAGTTTTACCAAAGTCTACAAAGTATTAGGTTTGGAGTTTATAATTTTTTCCTATTGTTTTCAATTTTATTGACATGTATGCATTTTTTGGGTTAGTTTGGATTTTATTTGCTCTTCTTTTTCTAATTTCTTAAATACAAAGCTTAGATGATTGAGAGAACTTGTTCTCTAAAGTAAGCATCTATTGCTATGCATTTCTCTCTAAACACTGCTTTAGCTGCATTCCACAAATTTTGATATGTTATTTTATATTTTCATTCCATCCAAAATGTTTTCTAAATTTTCTGGTAAATTTATCTTTGACCCAAAAGTTATTTGTAATTGGATTGTACATCTATTTGGACTAAACTTATATCTTTCTTTTTTTTAATTTTTAATTTTTAATTTAGGTTATTTTATTTTTTAGATCTTTATTTTATTTTCCATTGAAAACATTGAGCTGTAAGACAACTGTAAGTGTTGAGCCCATTTTTTCAAAGTTCATAAAGAAAACACCTGACAGTGCCTTTTTAAAAAATTATTATTATTTTTTAATATTAAAGAAGCTTTAGATTACATAAATGTTACATTAAAAAAATAGGGGATTCCCATATGCCCATTCTTTCCCCCTCCCACACTATCTCACATTAACAGCATCTTTCATTAATGTGGTATGTTTGTTACAATTGATGAACAAATATTGAAGCATTGCTACTAACCGTGGGCTAAATATGTATTTATCTATCAGAAGAACTTCAAAATACATGAAGCAAAAATATGAAGAAATGTATATATTATAGTTAATGCTCTATCTTGCACAATTTTGTAGGTTATGACAAAATCTATAATGGCCTATATACATCATTGCAATGTCATATAGGACAACTCCAATGTCCTGAAAAAAAACCCCATATTATACTTATTCTGCCTTCTCCTTCCCTTGAGAACTTCTGGTGGTCACTGCTGTTATATATTTCTGTTATTGATTCCTAACTAAAATTTATTTTGATTAGAAAACATGACATAAATTCTTTATTATTTTTTTTTTTTGCATTTTTTTCATGGCCATATATATGGACTATTTTGGGGACTATGCCATATGTGCTTGAAATAAATATCTTCTACTCTTTTTAGGTAGAATGTTTTGTAAATATCAAATATTCTATTGTTCAGTGCTTCATTGTTACCAATATTGTTAATATATTGATATATTGTTACTATATATCATTGTTATAGTATTGTAACTATTGATGTGTCCACTAGTCTTATCAATTATTTAGAGAGGGATACTAATTAGGAAATTGATCTATTTCTCCTTTCATTTCTTTGTATTTCACTTCCTGTATTTTGAACTAAATCTGTCAGGAAAATATGTACTTAGGATTTTTGTTTCATTTTGATGAATCACCTTTTAACCATTATATCCATCCTTGTGCCCGTTAATACTCACTGTACTGTAGTCTTTTTTTATATTAATCTAAACACTCTTGACTTCTTTTGATTAGTATCTATATGGGATGCCTTTTTTCATCCTTTTACTTTTAACATATATATAGTGATATATATATATGATTTTTCTTTTAGAAGCATCTAAGAGGGACTTGTTTTTTTATCAAATTTTATAACATTAATTGGTACATTGAGACATTTTATATTTAATGTAGTTATTAACATATATGGATTTAAACCTACTATTTTGCTACTTGCTTTCTATTTGACTTAGCTACTAGTTTTTCCTTTTTCTCTTTATAAAATACTATTATTTAACACTATTTGCCTCCACTGTCAGCTTTTTAGTTCTATCTCTATTTTAAAGTGTTTTATTGTGTCTCTAGGGTTTACCATATATGTATTTAAGATATCACATTCCACCTTCAAATAATATTATACTGTTTTTTCCATATGGTGTTGAGATATAAGAATATATTTCCAAATCTTCCTTCTAACTCTTTGGGCTACTTTTGTTATATATTTAACTTTTTCTTATAATTACCATAATACATTATTACCATTTTATCTTTAGACGGACTTTTCTCTTTAAAAGAATAAAAAATAAGAAATGTATTTTCTATTTGCCTTTATTTTTACTATTTCTAAAACTTTTAATTTCTCTATTTGCATTTTAATTTCTTGCTGGTATCATATTCTTATTGTCCAAAATGTTCCTTTTAACATTTCCAGTAGTGCAGATTGTTAACAAAGATTTATTTAAATTTTATTTATTTATTTATCTCTGAAAATTTAACAGCTTTCATTTTTAAAATATATTTCTCTGAATATAGAATGCTAGGTTTGGTAATAGTTTTAGAATATTTTGCTATACAGTATTTTAAAGATACCATTTCATTGTCTTTTATTTTGTATAATTTCTGACATAAATTTCATTCCTAACTTGATTTACTTTGCTTTAAATGTGTCCTTTATTTCTTAATCTCTTCAATTTTTCATTGGTTTGCTTTTTTTAGGAACTTGTCTATAGTGTGTCTAGCTTTTTTTTAATTTGTTTTCTTTTAAAAATACATCTTGTTTGACCATTTCTGAAATTCTTAAATCTGTAGTTTAATGCCTTTCATTATTAATAACTTCCTTAGTTCAAAATTAAACTTTATGGAATATGTGTTTTAAAGAGCATAGGGAATATAACAGCTTCTGAGATGTACATGTATAAATATGCATTCTGATTAGTAATAATCCCAAAATTTCTATTATAATCATGCTCTTGTGCTATTTCAAAAATCGATTAGGGCCCTTATACATAAAAACAGGGATGAATGCCCAATTTAGAAACCTTTGTGTCAAAAATCCATTAATTAGTTTTTCAAATGTTATTTATCATCATTATTAGCCAGGCACTGAGGTAAGCAATGGGAATTTAAAAAATAAAGAAAGAAACGATTCTGAAGATTCCCTGCTCTCAAAGAACTAAGAGTTTCCACTACAATCTGCTTTTATATCAATTCTTATGCACACTCTGTTTTTATATCAAATCTGCCTTTTTGAAGTCTGCACTAGTCCAATTTTATCCAAAGAGCAGTTTTAGAATTGACAATTAATGGACTGATTCAAGGAGAGTTTCTGAAAGTATTCTCAATATTTCTGTCACATCACTTATTAACATTTCTCTGAATCAAATATGTTGCTGTGAATTAGTAAAATCAAAATTCCAAGTTTAAATGAAAGCAATGGATTCTATTCAAAAATAGCAATTTATCTTTTGCAAGAATAGATAATTTTCAACTCTTTTAAATCATTGGTCCCTTTTGATCAGTCTCACAAAATAATGGAGGCATTATATAGATATATTGTTACCTATAAAATTTAGCTCATTTGATTCATGTTCTAGAGCAATTGAGCAGAATAAGGTAAAAATATCCTGCCAATATGTGAATCCCTGCACTGAATGCATTTCCTGTATTAGTATTTCTTATACACTAATGTTCATGCAATTTACTTCTTGAGAAAATGCAGATTCTTCTTTAGTAAGCCTAAGTGGAGCCAGAGATGCGCATTTCTAACAGGCGCCCTGGTGATTCTGATGTTGCAGGTCCCTGGACCACATTTTGAGAGGCAAGGTCCCATATCAAAACCTATTTCCTATACTTCGCTTTTAGCTGATGTCACAATTTGTCCAGATTAGCCATCATTTTAGAATCCTCAGGGAAACCAATTATTATGAATCTTTTCCTCAATAGTGTATACTTTTCACACCTTACAAAATCAGAAACAAAGCAGGAATTCCAAAAATGGCTATTCTATAATTATAACCACATTTTTTGGCTGGCAGTATATTTTACTTCCAAGATTTTAAAGTCACGTATAATTACTAATAATGTAAAATATATTGGAAATAGTAAGACTAGAGAATATTCCATCTTCTCAGCATTTGCTGTGCCCGCTTGCATAGCCAATGTCACGCTTACACTTTAAAAGTTTGGTCTATGTATTGTTAGTATTTCAAAATACAGTCTAGGCATGACTTTTCAAAAGTGACTTCAAGTGACTTAGAAGTTAATACCCCAAGTCTTGCTAGATTTAGTTTTAAAGGAGCCATAAGATCTTTTGTAATCTGGTTGGAAATAAAAGAAGTAGAACCAATGTAAAGTAATGTTTAAGTTCCTGATGAACCATTTTTGAGTAACAATGAATACTAAGGTTATGTGCTTTTACAGGGTCAATTAATGTACAGTTAGGGTCATATTAAGAAAAAGATTAGGCACTGGAGCCATAATTCCTGAATTCAGATCTTGGCCTTATATTTATAAGCTGTTGCACCTTGAGCAAGTGACTTACCTTCTCTGTGCATCTATCTCCTCATCTGTAAAATAGAATAGTTATAGTTCTTACCTCATAGAGTTGAAGAGAAAATTAAATGGCATAATATATTTAAAAACATTGGAACAGTCTCCAGAAATATAATAATTAGCCATGACGATGGTGGTTGTGGTGGTGGTTATATAGACTTGGAGAACTGCAATCTCTAAAAAATTATTTTTGGCAATTAATAGCATTGTCTAATAAAATGTTAAAGACCAATCCCACAGTCTAAAATAGTTCAGATGGTACATATTCCTGTTGGGGCAGGAATGCTGTCAGAGTCTGCCTCATTGCCAAATTTCAGCATTGCCCAAAGCGCTCCAGTGAGAAGAGTACTGGCAATCTTTACTCTCTAGTGTATGTTTGCTATTTAAACAGGTGCTCTATATTTTGAGATTTCTGGAGTTATAGAAGTAGAGCATCAAATGAATGTTATTTATGTTAGTTGAATAATTTCTCATAATTACTGTAGTTTAGACATACAAACTTTGTGATATCTTTTTATCTGAACTTCAAAGTCTTCTGAAACCCACCATTACATTTTTGCAACGTGCAAAGGTACTGTTGAACTTGTGATCACGCCAGCATTGCTTTTGGCTCTTAACCTTCTGCAGCATTCTAAGTTTATAAACTACAAAAGATAAACAACACAAATATTTCCCCATCCAAACCCATTTCTTCCAAATATACCATGAGGATTAACTACAGGTTTATCAGTAGAAACAGTTCCCTGAGCTCTCTCTCTTTCTTTCTCTCTCTCTCGAGCTTTGTTTTGACATTTCTTTTCTTTTGGAAAGACCGAAGTCAGTGGACAATATTGTTTAGCTAAAACAAACAAACAAACAAACAACTCTTGCTGGGCATATAGGTAAACTCCCCTCCCAACACACACACACACACACACACACACACACACAGAGCTACCAACCAACAGAGGAAAACAATATATTTTTCCAGGTGATAAAAGAATTAGAAAGAAATTTTTATAAATGAATGTTATATATCATTTCAGTTCAGAATTTGTGATTTGTTCTCGTGTATGACCAAATTAAATAAGTAAATAAACAACAATGGACTGATAAATGAACAATTAAGAAAAAAACAAATTGGAATTGCTTGATTTTCAACCACTTAAACACATACACACAAATCCAAAACAATGAAACTGACCAGTAGAAAATGTTGTTTTCATGAGGAGCTATATCAGTTAGCAGAAATAGTATACTAGCAACTACATGAGGATAGATTTTCAGACAGTTTCTTAATCTTTTTTTTCAATAAAAAAAGTAAATTGAAATCCTATTGATGTTTGAAATGCTATGCATTTCAAGATTGAAAGTTAAGCATAGACCCAAGATTTAATTGTGTTCTTAAACCAAAAGCTACTACTTTCACAGGGACAAAATGCTTCAATATTCAAATAAAGAGACCTTCTGTGAGAGAATGGGCCAACTGAAAATATTTCTAACAGAAGAATAAAGAGAAAGGTACTCTAAGAATTCAAATTTTCATCATATTACTTCTTTTCTTTCTATTTTTCTAATAGCATCACCACACATCATTAACTTAATTTGGGACATCAAAAAATTATCTCAACTATTCAAATATAAATAAAATCTCACAATAAAACATTTATACACCTCAGTACAGAATGTTGACAGAACTAAATGGCATTCTTTATTCTTTTTACATTTGTTCTGCTGAGTAGCCTTTGTTCAAGACTTGTACCAGAAGGAGAGTTCAAGTCGTCAATCAACTGCTCTACAAAGTACAGTAGTTTACTTAAAACAATCATTATTTTTGTTTGCTTATTTAATTTAACAGTGAATAAGATGAATAAGAAAAATTAGAAAACAAAGACAATGCTTTATTTATTAATTTGGATAGTGTGTATACACATGCATATACACATATATATATATCCATTGTGTCATTTCAAGTCAGACTGAACATATATTCATTTTTAAAATATTTATTGAACTTCTGTTATGGTGCCAGGCACTGTTCTGGCACTGCCTATGCAATAGTGAGCAAAATGCATGACCCTCTTGCCCCTGTAGAATTTACATTCAACAAGGAACAGACAGAGAAGGGTGCAATGATTGTGTTCTATTCTAAAGTTCTTAGGATTTGGAACAAGACTTGTTTAAAAATCAATATAAGCCACTGTGAAGCTGGATAACCTTGGACAAGTTATTTAATTCCTTAAATTTATAAATTTTAACTTTACAATTGGGGTAATTATACTGGTTTAAGTGAATTTTTGGACAGTATTAAGGAAGAGTCCCCTTAATTTGCCAAGGTTTCTATTAATTGGTGGATTTATTTTGTTAATTGGAACTCTAAGAGACATTAGAAAGCTAAGAGGCAAATCAGAAGGAATTTTTTTTTCTCCAAGGCTTTTATTTTTGTCCCCAAAACTAACAAGGGATAATACTTATAACAACTAACCCTTGTTTCCTTGTCTTCTGATAACGAAACCTTTTTTCCTTACTAGCTTAAGTTACTGAGCCTAGATTCTAGACCCATGGTCGAGGAGGAGTAGACAAAGATGTTTCCATGGACACAATCTGGACAACGCTTCTCCCCCTCAAGATAACCTGCCTTGCTTCTTTATGCCTAAAATGATTGACTGTGATGACAACTAATTACAACTTTTTCACTCTCATTTGCATCACTAAAGGGCCTACATCTCTATTCACTATCAGAGATATCACAACCTGGCAAGCATGAAAGAATTTCACATGACATAATGTGGGAAATGAAGACAAAGGGACATTGTGTTCTTTCATTCTATTTCCTTGTTATAACTGACTTAAACTGCCTCATGGGAATGGAATGGCTTAAGCCTGGCTCTGTCAGGCTCTCCTTTTGACAGTTTACCAATTCCCAGTATTCATAGGTGACAAAGCATTGCCAAATGGAAAAGACCTGAAACCATGAGGACACAAGGGGCCCAGGGGTCTCTAGCTCTCTCTCTCCCTCTCTCACTCTTTCTATCTATCCATATGTAAACACACAGAGATGCAAAAATATATATCATAGGTTTGGAGTGTGTATTAATGAGAGGGCAGCATATGGGAAGCGCTTAAGAGTTATAAGTTATTGTACATGTATTATTGTTCTTAAAGGTGAAATAAATTTGTGTGTGTGCCTTTGTAAGGCGATTTTTGAGTCTTTGGGCTTATCGTGAGAACATAATGTGATAACTATGAAAGACTCTTACAAATGTAAAGTCAAATATAAATATAATGGAGCATAACTGTTATCACAAAAAGTTTTGGAGTCATCAATATGGTAAATGTGCCTCTTAGATATAGTTAGCAAAGGAGAGCCTGTGACTCAAGGAACAATGTTAAGTCTAGCATAATGTTTCCATCATCATTATCAGCATTGTCCGCACTATCATCATTTAAGAATAGATACGCTGATTGTTCTTTTTAATTCTTTTAAAATTTAATGTGAAAATTCCCTCATTTGAATATTATATACCAGAATAAATACTATACGTCTGTTAAAGCTATAGTTATTTCCATAATTTTTCAGACTATGGGCCAATTTCTGTTTTTCATGTCACATACCTGGTATTATTTTTTAACGTACCCAGATATCCTTTATCCAAATTTTGCAAGTTAGAAAAATATTTAAAATCTACCAAATTAAACGGTGTTCAGTAAGTAGAATAAAAATGACAGGCATGTACTAGTGAGATTTAATGTTTAAAATTTGATTATATAAAAAATATTATAACTTACACTATGATAACAAACATTGTATTTTTATTAATATCAAGATGCAGTTCCCTGACTTTATGCTAGATGTGCAATTTAGTACTTTTTAATAGTTCACACTACAGGGGACATAGCAGGAAATATGTCATTAGCATTGACTACATTATTCTATATTGTCTTTGGAAAATCATAAGTAAACATTCATGACATATTTCCATTTTAAAATATAAGAGATTATTTGGTACATGAGAGACACTGAATAATTGTTTGCTAAATTAATTACCTCTAGCTCTTTCCAAGTCTTGCTGGGGCATGATTTGGGGTGAAGAGGGGAAGACCATAACACTAAAATTTATTTAATAATTTAATATTAAAATGGTTTCCTTCTATCAAATTCTTCTTACAAAAACGTGTTAAATCCTTGATCTAGTAAAAGTATCACTTCATTGTCAACATTCGTGATAAAGAAGAAACAATTACTTGGGGGGGAATATTGTGCTCAAGGTATATAACTATTGGCAAACAACACATTTATAGTAATGGGAACATGTAGTTGCTATGTTAGAAAATTCAATGATTTATGTACTCTATTTATTTATTATTTATCATTGGTTTAACAGGTAAACATCATGTCAAGTCACATTTTTAGATTTTGTCTGTCAGGAAAATTTTTTTACTTCAGTTCTTGCATATTTCCAGAAATAAAATTCTCTACAAATAGTTTGTAATTAACTCACTAAAGTGACAATATTTAAGTGAAATTTTAAAAATGGTTGCTAAAAAAGCCTTAATATCTATTTAGTCCAAAGCCTTTCTCCCCAAAATACTGTCTTACTGAAAGTTGCACAGATTTCAATGCACTGAAGATTTGTCTTAATTTTACTACCAAATCCTAAATGCCATGCCATGTACATACTGCAAATATTCTACATATAAAAACATAGACTAATCAAAAAGATTTCAAAAGCTTCTTCATAATTATTTAAAATTATTATGGTGAGAGACTGAGAGATAAATAATCCAAATGAGATAATGTCATATCCCTTATTATAATCTATGGAGAGAATAAGATTTAGGCTTTAAAAACCTCTTTTGTAAACAACAAAAAAATCTTTGCTTCTGGGCATATGCCACAAAAAGGGAGTCAGCCAGTTTACAAAGTCACCACTAGCTCACACCATCCATTTCCGATGAATTATATTTTTACAAGTGGCATTCACACCATATGCACATTTGGATTTTCTATATACAAACCTAGTTATTTGATCCACAAGCCAAGTGATCATTCCAAACCATAATTTCTTACATAAACAGGTTTGCTACAATCCAGAAGTTAATCACACTCAAATGAATTCATTAGCTAACCAACATATTTGTGATAAAACTCCAATCTGTTAGGAACCCAAAATTGTCTGAAATTGGATTTTGTTGTTGTTAGAACCATACGGTAATCTTTTTTTTTCCAGAAGCACATTTGGAAGACCCCTTGCTGTGGCTTTTTATTTTGATTATTCTGATTAAAAAAAAAAAATCATTCCAAAGGTTCATTGAGTGTCCATTCCAAATCAGTACAATTGAAGAATGTTCAGACAAAATGAATTAAGCTGTTGTCAACATTTTTGTTAGTAGTTAATAAATTGCAAATGTTTAAGAACTGTACTTATGCAAATGATATTTGCTATATGTAAAAATATACATAGAATACATTGTAAATCAATAAGGGGATATATGAATTCAAGAAATATATACCTCCAATAATTGTCTATTATGGGATCTTCCTTATAGGTAGAAAAATGAGGTGATGATGCATTAAGTGAGAAAAAATAAAGCAATACATAATTAAGAGGTAAAATATATCTGAAAATCATTTATGTAGATTCGCTAATGTGAGCTGATGTTTTGACAAAGAATTCTTAGAAAAAGTGGGAACAGAGTTTGTTTTTCAGAAAATACATTGTTTCAATACAGATAGCAGAAGAACAAAGGTATCCAAGACCATGAGAACATAGCCTGTTTTTGGAGTCAGAAGGAATGAGAAAAGATAAGTGTGGTTAGGATGGAGAAGTAGGGAAAGGAGAAGTTAGGGTTGTCTTCTCAGAGTCAGGTCAGATTTTAGAAACCCTTAAAAGGGAGTGAAAGTGTTAAAAATCTTAAAATAGACAAAAGAGAAATATCGGAAGTTTAAAAACAGATTGTTTTAAAAAAGAGGCAACTATTAGCAATGTATATGTGCACTGGGCTACCATGTAAGAGCTAATTTAAAACAGTGGAAGTTGTAAAACAGAAGGAAACTGGTATTTTAGAAAGAAAGTGTCTAGACATAAGGTGTTATGAAGAGTTCTTTGTTAAATGAAAACAAGAACAATTTGATGTAAAAAAAAAGTCTAACAATGATTTATTGGATATACTCTTTGAAAGAGGGGATGGATAAGAGATGACCAAGTGAGTGATTAGAATAATGGTTTGAAAATAATGGAATTGTATTATTTCAGAGAGGATACAACTCTGGTAGGTGTATGATGAGAGAGGAGGATAATGAATTGAATTAGAGAGTCTTTCCAGTTTGAGGTGGTGATGAGGCTTTATTTACCTGATCATTTAAAGGCCAGATGAGTTAAAATCAGTATTCTTGCAAGTGACAAGCATAACAGTTCTGAACATGACTTCTTCCTCCTTCTGATGTGACTGGACTCACTTCATTGGTTCCTTTGAGATAGATGTGATGCTTTTCAAATATTTATTTATTAATGAAATTGTTCCTGAAAAAAGATTTAATGTGGATTGCGTACATAACATTTAAGACTGTAAAAACTCAAAGCAGATACAGAGAGAAAAATTGAGGGTAGTAAACCAAATTATACTGGGAATGGGGTTGATTTATAAATTCATACATACCATTGTCTTGTGATCACTTGCTAACAGTGGACAAATGCAACAGTGTGCTTTCCAGTAAATTCCCAAAAGGAGGAAACTACTCAATTATTTTGCTCCTCTTAGTTATAGTTTTTGAGGTTAAACCCTTTGACAGCTTTGTCTCCTTTTGAACACTTTAAATAGTACTTTTAAAAAAAATGTTATCCAGTGTATATAATTATTATCTGTAAGCGGTTTCATGAGACCATACCAAATTTCTGCCATTACCAGAAATCCTTCAACATTATTAATTTTTTTGTTGTCGTTAATGGTGTTCTCACAGGTAGAGCCCAGCTTTCTATTAAATCAACCTTAGTGTTTGTTTTCATTTTTTGCAAATATTCCAAGACTGTCTCTTTAATTATGACAGTGCTTCATGCATTTTTGTTGTTTATAACACTGTTATTTTATTGCCCATCAGTTTTCTCCTTACATATTAGTGAAATATTTGAGGAAACATTGATTTGATTCATGACAACTCACAACATTTTAGTCTTCATTATTCTATTGCTTTTATTCAGATTTATCTACTTTTTAAGGAATCAATTAATGGATACTTAAGTTGGAATTTTTTTCCCTTTACTGTTTTATTTGCTAAACACTCCCAAAATTTCATTATTCACAGAATTAATAAACAGTTCCATTTTCAAAGAATGTTTTTAAGAAATGAAATATTTTAACACTAAGTTCTAGGTCATTTGATTTTGTTCAAATTATTTCAAGTGAACAGATGAATATTTTCAGACAATTTCACTACAAATTAATGCCCACTTACAAGTCATATGTCACTGAATTCACATTATCTGTTTATTTTCAACCATATATTTAAATGAAGACTTTGCATAGAGCTAGTGCTTCTCTACCACGAATTCCCCTGTGGGGATCAGAAAAGTTTTCATGAATAACAGAAAGCAAATCTATCACAAATATGAATATTAAGATTGCATGCAGTGAGTGGGTTTCCACCCACTGAGATGAGACCCACACAATAAGCAAGAAAATATTAAACTCCAATCCTGTGGAATCCTGCTATATTCTCAGTTAGAGGGGCAAAAATCTCTTGAGAACATAGCCAGTGCCTAAGAAAAGAAAACAGACAAAGATGTCAGGCCCCCTATACTATTGGATGTAACTACGGACCTTATTCTTCAAAAATTGAAACTTAATGAATACTGTAGTTTCAAAGGGGAGGGGGAAGAAGAATAGACTAGATGGAACATAGAGCATTTTTAGGGCAATAGAACTGCTCTGCACAATCTTACAATAATGGATACAGGCCATTTTAAATTTTGTTAAAACCTATAAAAGTGAAGAGTATGAAATGTAAACCATAATGTAAACCAATGACCATAATTAGTAGCAATGCTTCAATATTTGTACATCAGTTGTAATAAATGTATCATCCACATGTTAGATATCATTAATAGGAGAGAGTGGGAGGAGGGAAGGGCAATGGGTATATGGGAATCCCCTATATTTTCTGGTGATTTTTTTTGTAACCTAAAACTTCTTTGAAGATAAAGTAAAAAAATAAATAAATAAAAGACACTGGGAGAACATATGGAAGAAATTGTCACTGTACATAAAAGACAACAGATCTTACAGTAAAGAAAGATACAATGAATAAAAGTTTTATTTTTTATTTTTGTATTTTATTTATTATTATTAATATTTAATTTGCTAAATTTTATTAGGTTTTGTTTTTGAAGAATTTTTGGGTGGCAGTAAGGTCACAATTGTGGCAAGGGAGGATCACTGATGTGGTGGGGGGAGTGTGGGAAGGGGTGCATCAGGGCATGCCTTTAAGACAGATGAATATGTTCAAGTGTTCAGGGGGTATTGTCTCAGTGAATGGAGACCCACACAATCAAAAGAATATTGAATTCCCACCCTAGGGAGTCCTGATACATTTTCTAATAGAACAACAAGAAACCCCCAAGTACATGGGGCAGTACCTAGTGAAGGAGAGACCATTATGCTAGGCCTTTGATATTTATGATTGTGCTCATGAACCTTTTCTAATGAAACTGAAACTTAGCCTAGTATTATATATTGCCTAATAGTTACCTCCTGAAAGCCTTCTTGTTGCTCAAATATGGTCTCTTTCTAAGCCAAACTCAGCATATGAATGTACTAACTTCCCTACTACATAGGGGATTCTCACCAATCACTAATTAGCCATGTATCTGGAAAAAGACCTTGACCAAAAGGGGGAAATACTAAGTACAAATGAGTTTTTATGGATAAGAGATTTTAAAGTGAGTCGGTTAGCATTCCAGAAGTTATGTTTATGCATATCTTAGTGGAGCTCATTGACTGCCACAGTAAACAGTTGGTTTCCTAAGGGCTATAGAGAAATCTAGACACTGTAAGCAGGGCAGACAATCTCAGGAATTCAGCACTCTCTCAGTGGGTTTTACTTTGGAAAATATGCTCCCCAATGAATCAGACTTAGGTGCATTTATAATTTCCCTGCACATGGCTCCTCTTCCCCTTTTATTTGAACCTATAATTGGCAACATGCTTGTTAATTATATGTCCCAGAGACTTATATCTTCAGTCTGTACATATGTGGGTTGAGTCCTGAATCTTAGCAGAGTTGCAACACCTACACTCCAGTTCATTGGACTCATCCAGGACAACTAACAAGGAGGTGAGGATGGGCAACCATGACACCAAGGAACAAAGATTTCTTACTAATATATATTTTTCATCACAAAAAGTTGGAGGAGATGCATGTATTCTCCTACTATAGCAAGTTAATCTTTTGATGAATAGTCCCCTGTTTTTCCACCTCAGAATTTATATATTCTTATAGGTTCCCTAAAAGATGGAATTTTTACACCCATCATTTAATTTACTATAAAGATGTTTTCATGTTCTTTTGTATTTTCATTTAAATTCTGCAGAAACTAACCATAATTGCTATCCATCACAGTCTCTGATATATCCTTACAAAGTCTACATATACACCCTTTAGCATGAGTATTACAATGCTGTAAAAGAGAACTAAAGATTAAATTCTATAGACTAGAATCATGATAATTTGTTTGAATTTTATGTATATCTGAGTAATACAACATCAGAAATTATTAAAAGCTCTTGTTGTTTGTTTACTCAATCTAATTAATAGTTATGCTAGATGGTATTGCAAATATCATGCTGGTATGGTCTTTTCAGCTTTTTTCTAGGGGGTAAACAGCAACAAATTCTTTCACACTTTCAAACCAGTTTAATTTCAAATTCAGTTTAATTTCAAACCACACAGCCATGAACTCTTCAATCCTAGGAAGTGATGATCACAGAGGGAGCTCATCCCTTCATCACAAGAGTTGAATTATTTTGCTTTGTTCAATTCAACTGAATACATTGTGGCAGATCTTCAATTTCCATTTATTTTCTAATCAAAAAGAGTTATTTCCTTGGCACTGGTACTGTTCTGAGCATTTCAGAAAGAAGAAACAGAATCAGCAGGAGCAAAGTGCATGATATTTGAAATAACAATTCTCCCAAATTTTGTTCAAAAATTAAATTGAAGTTAGTTTATTTATCTATTAGCAGAGTCAAAGCCAACTGTACAACTCTGCCTGGAATCCTTGTCAAAGTCATGCAAGCTGTTGTTGGTAGAACAGATTCAATTGATCTGGAGCTTTTATTTTTAACTACTGTCATCTTTATTCTCTAATTAACCCTTGCAGGTACTTTAAAACTCAATTTAGTTGTCTTTCCTTCCTTTAGATGTCTTTTTTAAGTGTCCCACTCTTAACTGAGTAGCTCTCCTGTGAGTTTTCATAACATAGAGATTTCTGACATGAAATCATCATATTAATTGTGACTCTAAACTAATATGAATATTTTCCTCAGTGATCTATAAACATCTATATTGCAGGAATTGTCTCAGAACATAGCACAAAGATTGTCACACATTAATGCTTCAACAATATTATATGTTGCATAACTAAAGGAAATTCCATTACCTGCATGGGAATTAAATGTTCCTGAGGATCCACGGGAGCCAGAAGATAACTATTTCTGAATCTCAAAATGAGGAATAACATGAAAAAAATAAAGGGCATATGAAAGGACAATTCCTTCTACCAGTCTATCCCAGTTGAGTACACACTGGAGAAATGACACAGGTGCTTAAATGATGTATGACGCTGTGTTGGAGGCATTAAACTGTCTCTTCTGCTTCACTTTCTTCTCTTTAGATCTTTCTTTTTTTCTGCTCTATTTCAACTTGTTTGCATTCTATTTTTCATTGAAATAAAGGATTATGTTATCACATAAATGAGGGTTAAATACATATTGACTTAAATTTATAAAAACTTCAGTCTGGAAAAAAACTCAAAATGTCCTCTGGCCCACATGCATTTTTCTCTTTGCTATGACATTTAAAAGAAAGATAAGACTAGGAAGTGTCAATTCTTTCTAAGTTACAGTTCAGTTGACATTTCTAAATAGCATAGGATTATAACAATATTAGATATAACTTGACTAATCGTACTATATTTATGCTCACTCTGTGAGCATTTTTATAATCATGGATGATCAAATCCTAATACTTTATCAGAGTTTTAAAATACCACTCAAAAACAATATGTCCATGAGAAAATAAATGTTGTATACCTATGAATTCTTAAGGTATATAGAAATACAAGGTATAAATTATTTGGCTTGTAATTTCAAAAGTCAAATGCTTGTACATTAAGTGGTTATAATGTGTGAAAATAAGTGCTGTGATATCTTTTGTTTGGGGTAATTTCATTTGATTCTTAGTCTATGTGTACATTAACCAAAAGATTAAAAAAATTTTTAAAATTTCCATTATCTCATAGATAGCCTATTCTTGGAAATATTTGTAATTGAGTGGATATGTTTCCCACATAATTTGGAGGCATAAAGTTTGGGTAGAATTTCACAGGTCCAGCACTATCATGAGAGAAATGTATGCTATATTTCATTTTTAAAGTGTTACCTTCAAAGTGGCTTCTTTTTCTTTTCCATGATTGTTTCTTTGGCTGCTCAAGTAACTACCATGAAATGGCCAGCTTAAACAATGGGAATGTATTAGCTCAGAGTTTTGAGGCTAAAAGAAAGTCCAAATCAAGACACTGTCAAGGCAATGTTTTCTTCCCAAAGACTGGCATTCTGGGGCTGGCTACCAGCAATCCTTGGTCTTTGGCTCCTCTGTCACATGTCAGTGCACATGGTGGCCTCTCCTGGCCTTTCCGTTCTGTTCCGTATTCTGTTGAATTACAGCTCTGGCTGCTGCTCCTTTGGCTTTCTCTCTCTGTGTCTGAATTTCATTCCATTTATAAGAACTCCAGTTATAAGATTAAGACCCATCTTGATTAAGGTGGGCCATACCTTAACTGAATAAAAAAATTCCTGCTTACATTGGGTTCATACCCACAGGAATGGTTAAGTTTCAGAACATATTTTTCTGGGATACCTGCAGCTCCAAACCACCACAATGATAAATGGGATAAATAGGCTAACTTCAAAGACTACTTTAAATATCCTTATGAGACTTAGGAAACAAACTTTAGTGTACCTCTAGAATTACAAAACAGTATTTTAAAAATAAAATATTAGATGTGATATCATTTATGGGAGTTTATTTGAAGAGTTTATGTTTCATAAATTGTGCATAATCGAACTGAACATAGAAAAGAGCTCCACGGAGGGAGAGGAAAGGGGAGGCTGATGTAGGGCAAACCTGGAAGCTAAGTGAGGAAATGTTCTGATTGGCCAAAGTTTAGTTTCCATTTTACATGGGGGAGGGGGTCTTAAAATTGTGGAACAGATATACTTAGATTTTGCATGACCTGCTTGTTATTCTGATAAGGCTTCTCTACTGGACCAAAACTGGCTTGGCACCAAGTATTGCTAAACTGAAGTTCTGGAGGGTGCATTCAGTTTTCTTGAAAAGCTCCTGCAATCAATTGTTTTTGTCGTCCAGAAAATTCTTTCCTGGAAATGGGTCCCTCCAATCAATGTCCAATTCAGGGAGCGGTTTTATTTTACTTAACAGTATAAATAATGATAATTCAAATAATTAGCAAAGACCAAACAGATAGATATGAATGGATTATATAAATGTTAACATACAATATAGATTTTTATAGCATATTCACAGAGGTAATTCTTACTACATGCTGGGCACTGTTAATGTACTTTACACATTTTAACTAATTTCATCTCCATATTAAACCTATGAATTCTGTAATCCCCATTTTATATATGAGAAAACTAAGTCACAAAGAGGGTGGCAGAAAGCTGCAGTCTGGATTCACACCCAAGAAGTCTGTCTGCAAAATCAGTGCTTTTAAACTATTTCATGGTGCCTGCCTAAATTGTACAGATACAAGTAAAAATAGTACAAAGCTACTTTTAGGGAAGGAATGTTTTAGAAATAAATATAGGAAAGTGGATATGACTCAAGCAGTTGAAAGCCTGCTTCCCACGTGGGATGTCCCGGGTTTAGCCCCTGGTGCCTCCTAGAAACAAAAAACAAGCAACAAACAAATGAAAAAAAAAAAAAAAAACTCAGGGGAGATGATGTAGCTCAGTGATTGAGTATCCCAGGGATTGACTGCTGGCTTTCAACATACAAGGCCCCTGTTGCATCCCTGGCTCTGGTACCTAAAAATAAAAATAAATAAAAAAAAATAAATAAATAAATAACAGAAACCAATTCAGAAGCATGATGTCTATGTAGTGAGCTGCAGTTTCAGACTTACCAGGAATGTATGGCCAACTGATGGAGCAGACTCACCATATGTTTATTTATATGAGATACTGAATTTCTATCCATGAAGAAAGAGGCAGCCTGCAAGAATAAAGTGGTTAAAAGCACAAAACTGGGACCAGGCTGCTTGGGTTTGAAGATTGATTCTTCCTTTTCTTAGTTGTATGACCTTTGCAACTTAACCTCTTTAAGCTATCGTTTCCACATCAGTGAAAGGAGGCTAGGAACTCAGCACTTCCTCATTTGTCATTTATAAATGTAACTACTATGAAAATATCCAAACATTTTTATGTACCCTGTATACATGCCCTGGAAAACTCCCTCCCAACCATGTGCCCCCATCAGTAACAACCCACATGAGTGTTCCTCCCCTGTCATAGTTGAACCTCTCTGTGGTCCAAAACTTCTTCAAAAAATGAAGCCTAATGTATTTGTCAAGTTCCATTAATAGTAAAATGTAACATAGTGAGTGGTTTAAAGGTTAGATATAGAATACATACATATTAATTTAGAAAAATTAAATTTAAAAAATTGGAGTGTCTTATCACATTCCCCAATGGAACAGCAACAATCCTCCAAGTGCAATGGCAAAGGCCAATAAAGAAGGATTGTCCAACAATGAGCCCTTGATGCTGATAACTATGCTTATGAGACTGTATGGCTGAAATATGAACTAGGCCTAGAGCTACAGGGTGCCTAAGAGTTACTTCCTGACATCCTCCATTTTGCTCAAATGTGACCACCCTATAAGCGAAACCCAATATGTAAATGCATTACCTTCCCCCCAGCATGGGACATGGCTTCTGGGAATAAGCCTCCCTGGTGCCAAGGGATTACTACCAAACACCAGCTGATGAAACTAGAAAAAGACCTTGAGTAAAAGTAACTAGAAAAAGACCTTGAATAAAAGGGTCAACTCAGACCAGCAGAATATCTCAGCCTACATGTAATATTAGGTGTTAAAAATGGCTTTTTGACCTTGAATAAAGGGGGGAAATGGAAAGGACAAATGAGTTTATATGGCTATGAGTCTCAAAAAAAAGTCGGGAGGTCATCAGAGGGGTCATGCTTACACATGCCTCAGCAGGGTCCCAGAGACAGCCAAAGTAGATACAACTCCAGTTACTGGTTTTCCAGAGGGCTACAGAGGCCCACAGGTTCTATGGTCATGGCAGATGGCTTTGGAGTTCAGTGTCATGTTAATTGGCCCTACTTTGGAGTTTGTGTTCCTGAGTGTGATGGAATTGGACTCAGATGTCATCTTTCTACACATGCCTTTTCTTCACTTTTACTGGACCTGTGGTTGGTGCTGGGGTTGGTGTATACTCAGGAGACCTGAATCTCTGGACTGTCCATGTGACAGCTAGATCCCAAACCTCAGCAGTCTTGCAACTTCTACTCTCTGGATTTTTGGACTTACCTCAGCCAGCGATCAGGGAGGTGAAGAAGGTCAACCACCACACCAGAATGCCTACAACTGCAAGCAGGAAAATTGTATCCATTATCCACATGGAATCTAAGACTCTTCTCTATATAGAGGTGGAGTGGAGATAACCATCTCAGAGTACACAGGATAGAGGAATAGAATATGGATTGGAGTGACTTACTGATAATCTACTATGGAGCTACTGTGATTAGTAATGGAAGAAATTGTAGCATTGATGTGGAGAAAGTGGACACAGTAGCTGCTGAGGGTAGGGAGAGGGAAGATGAGATATGATGTGGGGGCATTTTCAGGACTTGGAGTTGTCCTGGGTGGTACTGCAGGGACAGACGCTGGACATTGTATGCTCTGCTATGGCTCGCTGGATGGACTGGGGGAGAGTGTAAACTTCAATGTAAACAATTATCCATGTGGTGCAGCAGGGCTCCTAAAGGTATTCACCAAATACAATGAATGTGCCACGATGATGAAAGAGGTTGTTGATGTGGGAGGAGTGGGGTGAGGAGGATGGGGGATATATGGGGACCTCTTATATTTTTTGAATGTAACATTTAAAAAAAGAGAGAGAAAAATATATAATTAAAAAAAAACAAAGGAGGCTAATAAGAGTACATGAGTCTTTGAATTGTAGTGAAAATGAAGAGTAAATTTTATAATGTAATCAGAGCAATGTATACTGACTGCAACATACTGCATGTAGTTTCAGTATGTTAAAGAATAGAATATCTTCAAGGGATATAAATGGAGCTACTGAAAGCATTGGTGAGACCATAATGGAGATGATGGCTTTGCAGGGTTAGTAGCAAGAGAGTGGCCCGGGGTTAATAGTTCACGACATGAAACAATGATTCTTCCTTGAAAGTGTGGTCAGAGTAATCAGTGGTAATGCTGTTGTGTAAGTCCAACTTGGAAGAGGTTCAACTTCTCATGCTTCTTATAAGTAACCTCTTGGAGAAACCCTCAAATCTTGGGGCACTTAATGCTATTGTATATGCTTACGAAGATAGTAAGCAAAGATGGTTGAAACAGGGTCCCCACCTTTGTGTAGTTTTCAGCTGTGTGGATATACAGTGATGTAATATTTTCATTAAGATCATCATCACCATACTCATTCTTGATGGATTTATGTAAATGACAATCATATTCCATTCTAGGTTTATTCATCCAATCCAACTTTCTAAGTTATTTTAGTCTTATCAATAAGACTGGTTACTCATATAATAAAGACCAAATTTTGTAGTTCAGTTTATCTGTTTTGGTTGAAACTATTTCAATATATTCCCTAACATTTAAGCAGGAAAATATCTAAAGAGGGCAGTGTGAAAAAAGAAGGAATTTTAAAAGAATATTAACTTGTCCCTTACAGGTTAAAGAGAAAGAGAAACAAGGAAGTGAAAAAGATAGTGAAATGGACATATGTTGAACTATTTACAAAGACTTTGGAAGATGAATACAAATGGGGTAGTCTAAGGAGGTTGCTGTTAATTGAAAGACAGCTAGAGGATAATCTAGGGACAGTATAACAGTGATTTTGGTGATAGATGAGGATTGTGGTTAATAATAGAAATACAAGAATGATCTTCTACTACAAGATATAAAGAATATGTGATACATGGGAAGAATGCAACTAATGTAACTTACAGACTATAGTTAACAGTAATATTGTAATACTTTGGTAGCAAAGGCAAAGAAGAGCAAAGAAGATACTATATTAATGTTAAAGGTCTAAAAAGAATATGGGGTTCGGTTTTATGAGATAAATATAAGTAAGCATTTTCTTTATTTTCTTCATTAACAAGGAGACATGTGTCATGTCATTTAATTAATCTTTTCATTTATTTATCTTTCTGAACACCACAGAAATAATTGAGTTTGTTTTTAGGATTAAATATATAAAAGTCTCTGGACAGAATTTTTTAGAGTATGCTTCCAACATTTGTTAAGCTGCCTTTTGTCTATTATTTTATTTTTTGAAATCAAAATAAAGTTTACTTTAAAAAAGTAAACAAATTTTTCCTAAAAACTGAAGACTGGAAAATAATTATCAAGTGCTACTTAAAATATGTACTCTCTTTTCCTTGGATATTCTGAGTAAAAGCTACCAGCAAATTATGAAATGTCCATTATGTATCTGCTTGCTTAACATTTTTTCTCATATATTAAGTTTTATATTTTAATGACTCTCACAGATGCAATTAAAATGATAGTGAATCTTGCCTGGTTTTGAAAAGAACTCTGTTGTACAATTTCTGGTGACTTTAATGACTTGTAAGTTTGACACATCCATATACAGTCTTCATTTAAAATCTACATGGTTCCTCTTTCACTTGATATTTTCCTAATGATTGAAGAATTTGAAAAGAGAAAATTCAAAGAAAAGAAAAAGAGAAACATTATCCCTCATCACACCATTCAGAGACAAAAATATTTCAGTTTTTGACATATTTCCTTCCAGCTTATATAAAAGAGGATAAATAGTATGGTTTACTTATTTAAAAACAAATAAAATATGATGAACGTAACTGGAAATCAGATGCTCTAGACAGTGTAATTCAAGGCCAAAAGGCTGGCAGTAATAGCTGCATATCTGAATCCTCGGTCACAAATATAACAGAGAAATACATTAAGCCAACTGAGAGCATTCAGCAATCACAGCACTGACAGGTCAGGATGGTTGGTGGCTGGTGGTTTAAGAGCTCTTCCTCCTGCTAGTTTATCATTCACACTTCAATGATCTTTATGGAAATGACCAATAAGCCAGCCCGGTACAAATAAGTCCACTGAGGTAGTTCTTAATACCCATTCTTATCAAATTGAATCACCATGGAACTAATCTTCTGCATATTATTTCAGAGAGTTGACATTTTATATGCACATTAAAGCTTCCTGGAAAGGGCCCATCAATCTGAAGAGAGGCACAGCTGATTCCTGTCAGGTTTCAGGTTGGTATTTATTAAGCTAAGTCTGTTTATATCCTTTAGCACAGAGTGAAACATGGACATCCTTAACTGACTCAAGGTAGAGGCAGTAGAAGGAAACAAAGTGGCTAGGAAGAAGAGAAAATACAATTGTGTTCTAAAATGAAATAGAATAATGAGTGTATTTAATAAAATGTTATCAACATTTTGACTTAAGGTAAATATATGGGTGATATGGATTGAATATGTTGTAAAGGGATGCAACTCTTGAAACTGACTAATTTACTTTGTGACTACTTACTCTAATTCATTTCCATTTCTAAAAACCTTTAGGAGAAATAATTCTTCTGTGAACACAATTAGACATGACAGTACTGACGTGGAAGTTTTCTAGGTGTATAGAACATGTAATAAATAATAAATTTAGCCAAGATATATATTTTGAAATTTAAATAACGTATTTTGTGACTGTCCTATGTGAAAACTATTACCTTGCTTGTTCTAGGGAGAAAGTTGTCTAAAACATATACCCTTCCATCAATAATTAAGGTCCAGAAGGGAGGATTGTGGAGGAAGAGGCATATATTTGAGGTTGATGTAAAGCAAGACCATAGACATAGGCAGTAGTTAAGTTATAGTAGTATTATATGCAACCAGCTCAATCCATGACATATTTATTTTCCTATAGCTTTATAAATTAAAAAAAAATCATCCTTTACATATGCTATCCATTTTCCTTTTTAAATCTGCACAACAATCCTGAGATATAAGTCGGTGGTCACCATTATAACTAAGACACAGGCCTACTTCATTTTATTTCACTTTGCAGATATTTCATGTGTTACAAATTGAAGGTTTGTGGCAACCCTGCGTTGAACTACTCTGTTGGTACCATTTTCCAACAGCCTATGTGTCTCTGGCTGACATTTTGGTAACTCTTGCAATATTTCCAACTTTTAAATTATCTTTGTATCTGTTGTGGTGATTTTTTATTTTACTATTGTAATTTTTGGGGGAGGGTGCCATGAAGCCATATAAAATGGCAAACTTAGTTGATAAGTGTTGTGTGTTCTGACTGCTCCACCAAATGGCCATTCCCTCATCTCTCATCCTCTCTTTGGGCCTCCCCATTCTCTGGAACACAGTGATATTGAAATTAGGCCTGTTGATAAACCAATAATGGCCTCTGAGTGTTCAAGTGAAAGAAAGAGTCTCTGTAAGGCTATAGATGACAACGATAATCATTCCTCTGATAGATCTGGGCAAAGTAAATTGAAAACCTTCTGGAAAGGATTTGCCATTCTAGGTACCATTAAGACCATTTGTGATGTATGGGAAGAGGTGAAAGTATCAATATTACCAGAAGTTTGAAAAAAGTTGATTCCAATCCTTATGGATGACTTTGAGGGTTTCAGGACTCCAGTGGAAGAAATAACTACAAATGTAGGAATAGCAGGAGAACTAGAATTAGAAGTAGAGCCTGAAGTAGTGACTGAATTGCTGCACTCTCATGATAAAACTTGAACGGATGAGGAGTTGATTCTTATGGATAATCAAAGAAAGTGATTTCTTGAGATGGAATCTATTCCTGGTTAAGACGCTATGAAGATTGTTGAAATGACAAGAAAGGGCTTAGAATATTATGTACACGTAGTTGATAAAGCAACAGCAGTTTTTGAGAGAATTGACTCCAGTTTTGAAAGTTCTACTGTGGGTAAAATGCTATCAAATAACATAGTATGTTATAGAAAAATCTTTCATGATAAGAAGAGTCAATTGAGTCAGCAAACTTCATTTTTTTTCTTATTTTAAGAAATTGTCACCTCCAGCCCAACCTTCAGCAGTTACCACCCTGATCATCAGCAACCATCAGCACTGTTTTACTATTATTTGTTGATGGATGCTTGGGTTGCTTCCATCTTTTGACAATTGTGAATGTTACTATGAACATTGGTATGCAAACATCTGTTCAGGTTCCTAGTTTCAGTTCTTCTGGGTATAAACCTAGTAGTGAGATTTCCAGGTCATATGGTGATTCTATATTTAATTTCCTGAGGAACTGCCAAACTGTTTTTCAGAGCATCTGCACCAATCTACATTCCCACAAGCAATGAATTACTGTTCCTATTGTACCACATCCTCTTCAACACTTGTAATTTTCTGTTTTTGTTTTTTTTAATAGTAGTCATTCTAGTGAGTGTGAGTGATATTTCATTGTGGTTTTGATTTGCATTTCCCTAATTGCTAGTGATGTTGACCATCACTTCATGTGCTGTTTAGCTATTTGTATATACACTTTAGAGAGTTATTTATTCAGGTTTTTGACCATTTTTTAAGTTGGGTTGTTTTTAAATGTTGACTAATAGGATTTCTTTATATATTCTGGATATTAATCCCTTATGATTAATCCATTAAAATAGGGTTTCTGAATTGCTTCTAAAATTTTTGCTGTTGGCTTTATACTCTGATTAAATTCAAGGGCACTAATGACTATTCCCAATAATCAAGAGGTCACTGACAGCCCATGGCATGAATGGACAATAAAGATATGCAAAATATCACCACTGGATATCACTACTTCCATGCTTCTAAGAACTAGGATCTGAATGAGAGTGTTTTCAACACCTTAACAGAGTTTTGTGGAGTTAAAAGGTACAATGATGTTGACTGGCTGTTCCTAAATATGCTGGGTACTGTTACAAAAGAAAGTGAGGAGCTGAAGGCTCCCAATTTGCAAATTAAGTGCCCTATGAATGATGTGAAAGTTTCTGTGTTCCCTGAAAGAATGTCTTATTTCCTGTAGCCACAGACTTGAGATCTCTGAAAACCAGATCCAGTGTCTCATTGTGTGAGTAGCATAGTTACAACAAAAACTAAAATCTCAACCCTTCAGGGTGTCTGCTGTTAAAGCGAAGGCATTGATTGGAAAGGAGTAGAATCCTGAGGATTGGGATGGAGACATAGGTATTGACGATGATTTTGAAACCCTAAATTTTGCTGAGACTTTTCCAGATAAATCTGTAATTGTCTGCCCTGAGGAGACAGCCACCAGACCTGTTCTCTGCCCTGAGGCAATAACCACTCAGCTTCAAACCTGCAGCAACCAAACTCCACCCTGCCCCGAAAAGACAAGCACCCAACTCCAGCTGGCCCTAAGGAGTCTGCTATCCAACCCCCACTTGAGGAGATTAATCCTGTTTTACCAAATGGAATTGAAATGGAATGACCTGAGATAATTGACTTGTAAGACCCTTCTAATGCTTCTCCTTACCCACCCCCACCACTACCCTTTTCTTCCAGATTTATAACTAAAGTCACAACAAACCCCCAGGGTGAAGTACAACCTGTGACCCATGAGGAAATATGCTATGCTCTAAAACAATTTCAAGAGTTTTCCAATTTACATTGACAGAAATCAGGGGACTATGTGTTGAAATGTATATTAAAGGTATGGTATAATGGTGGAAAAAATATAAAGTTGGATCAGACTGAATTTATTGATATGGGCCCACTAAGCAGACTCCAGATTCAGTGTTGTAATAGCTTGAGGGGTTAGAAAGGGCTTTCACAGTTTGTTCAGTGGCTGGCTAGAAACATGGGCCAAAAGATGGCTAACACTGCCTGAGGTCAAGATGCCAGAATTGCCCTGGAATACTGTCCATGAGAGGATCCAAAGGCTTAGCGAGGTTGGAATATTATAATGGATTCAGCATTTAGGACCTTCCCACCCTCCCCATGAAGAATAAATTTGTGAGACTAACTCCATATTCCCTGAAGAGTTCTGTGGTTGCTCTTCTTTGTAGATATGACCATGGGAAGTGCTGTTAGAGAACTAGAAACTTTAGACATTGTGAAAATGATTGGACCATGGTCCAGCAGAAACCAAGTGGCAGCATTTAATCACCAAAAACAAGGAAAGTGTGTTTACAACAATTTGAAGCAGACTCAAAGTGGCAATCAAAATATTCTGAGTCTCATAGACACATGGTGTTGGCTAATAGATCATGGGGTACCTCGTGGTGAAATAGATAGTCTACTAAATTCCTATTTGACCTGTCTAAGCAGAAGTGTTCTAGGACAAATGAACAAAAGCCTAATATGAATTACATAAATGGTGAGTCATGGCTCCTTAATTAATTCCCAAATTGAGACAGTTTATAGAACCAAAGTCCCTTGAATATAACATATGTACAATACTAATATATGGTACTAATAATAAGGGGGTATATGGAAAAAATATACCAAATATAAGCTATGGACCATAGTTAGTAGTTATATTTTCATGAGGTTCTTTGATAATCTAACAAAAGTCCCACAACGAGGCAAAATGTTAGTGGAGGGGTGATGTATGGGAATTCTACACATTATGTATGACTGTTCTGTAAGCTCATGACATCTCTAACTAAAAAAAAAATATAAGGTCCTTCCACCTTGGTGAAATTTCTAGGTGTTCAGTGTGTGAGGCATATTGAGATAGCTCTTCTGAAGTGTAGGGTAAGCTGTTACATCTGGACCCTCCTATGACAAAAAAAAAAAAAAGGGCAAAATGCTTAATTGGCCTCTTCAAATTTTGGGAACAACGTATTCCTCATTTGGGTGTGCTTCCCCAGCCCAACTAGTGACCAGAAAAGCTTTTAGTTTTGACCAGAATAAAAGGAGGCTCTGCAATATGTCTGGGCTGCTGTGTAAGCCGCACTGCCACTTGGGCCATATGATCTAGCAGAACCTATGGTGCTGGAAGTGTAATGACAAATAGAGATGCCATCTGGAGTCTTTGGCAGGCCCTTATAGGAGAATCACAATGCAAACCTTTAGGATTTTGGAGTAAAGCCATGCCATCCTCTGCAGATAAATACTCTTCTTCTGATAAAGAGCTTTTGGCCTCAACTGGGTCTTAGTAGAGACTGAATGCTAACTATGGACCAACAAGTTAGTAGAGATTGAATTCTTAACTATGGACCAACAAGTTACCATGACATCTGGATTGCCTACTGTGAGCTGGGTATTGTCTAACCCACCAAACCATAAAGATGGTTATGTACAGCAGCACTCCATCACAAAATGGGCATTGTGTATACAAGACAGGGCTTGAGAGGATCCTGAAGGCACAATTAAGTTACATGAGGAACTGGCTAAAATGCCCATGGCCACCACTTCTGCCACATTATCTTCTCTTTTCTAGCCACAGCTATGGCTTCTTGGGGGAGTTCCTTACAATCAGTTGACTGAAGAATAGAAAACTTGGGTTTGGTTTACAGATGTTTCTGCATCATATTAAGGTAGTAGCTGAATGTGGACAGCGGCAGCATTGCAGCCCTTTCTGGGACATCCCTGAAGGACAGTGATGAGAACAAATCCTCCCACTGTGCAGAACTTTGAGCAGGGCAACTGGCTTTTCATTTTGCTTAAAAGGAGAAATGGCTGGATATGCATCTGTACACTGATTCATGGGATGTTGCCAATGGTTCAGCTGGATGGTCAGGGACTTGGAAAGAACACGACTAGAAAACTGGGGACAGAGAGGTTGGGGAAGAGTTATGTAGATAGACTTTCTGAGTGGGCAAAAAACATGCAAATATTTGTGTACCATGTGAATGTTCACCAGAAGGTGACTTCAGCAGAGGAAGATTTATAATAATCAAGGAGATAAGATGAGTTCACTGGATTCATGAATACAAGAGCCATAGTGGTAAGGATAGACATTATGCCTGTGATCAGCAACTTTGACTTCCCCTCACAAGGCTGATTTGGCTACAGCCACTGCTGAGTGCCCAGTCTGCCAGCATCAGAGACCTACACTCAGCCCCTAGTATGGTACCATTCCCTGAAGTGATCAGACTGCTACCTGGTGTTAGATTGTTTACTTTATTCCACTTCCATCATGGAAGGGGCAGGAATCTGATCTAACTGGAATAGACACATACTCTGGATATCTGGATATAGGTTTGCTTTCTCTGCGCTCTATGTTTCTTCCAAAACTACCATCCATGGACTTACTGCATGCCTTATTCATTGCCATGGTATTCTACACAGCATTGTTTCTGATCAAAGAACCCATTTCACAGCTAATGAAGTGTGGGAATGGGCAAATGCTCATGGAATTCACTGTTTTTACCATCCTCCCATCACGTTGAAGCAGCTGGATTGATAGAATGGTGGAAAAGTCTTTTAAAGACTCAGTTATGGGGGAGGGAGAGAGAAGAATAGGTGTAATATGAGGACATTTTCAGGGTACTGGAATTGTCCTGTACAACATTGCAATGATGGATACAGGCCATTATAATGTTTGTCATAATCTACAAAATTGTGTGGGACAGAGTGTAAATGGTATTGCAAACTATAGTCCACAGTTAGGAACAATGATTCAATATGTGTTCATCAGTTTTAACAAATGTACCACACTAAAGAAAGATGCTGTTAATGTGGGAAAATGTGAGAGTGGGAGGGAGTGGGGCATATGGGAATCCACTATATTTTTTTGTAACATTTATGTAATCTAAAGCTTCTTTAAAAATAATTTTTTTTTTAAAAGACTCATTTATGGCTCCAACTACGTGGCAATACCTTGTAGGGCTGAGGCATTGTTCTTCAGGAGGCTGTGTATGCTCTAAATCAGCATCGACTCTATGGTACTGTTTCTCCCATAGCCAGAATTCACAGGTCCAGGAATCAAGGAGGGAAATGGGAGTGGCACCACTCACTGTTATCCCTAGTTACCCATTCTTTCTGCATGGATTGCCCTCCTTCTTTTCTTTGTCTTTTTCCTTATTCACTTTTCAGATCTCAACTAATTGGTACTTCTTCAAGAAAGACATCACCAAAGGTATTTTGTGCTCTCATACAACTATCTCCCTTTTACTTATAGCATGTTTCATGGTTAAAAGTTCACTTTTATTTGTTCAATATTTAATTGCTCTGTTTTTCTCACTGGACTACTCATAGAAAAATTTGTCCTGATTTTTGCATAACATTAGTCAGCAATGCATAGCAAGCACCTAGCCAATTGTCTGCATCCAATATATTTTTTGAATGAATGAATATATGTGTATATACACACTCATATTTGAGGTACTAACTAAAACACACTATATTCTCTATCTATATAAATTAATTTATATATTTTTACCAATTTGATTTAAGTTCTAATTTGGTAGGGTTTATGCTTACAGTTTTTTTTTTTTTACTTTATTTTTAAAGAAGTTTTAAATTACAGAAAAGTCACATCGAAAAATAGGGGATTCTTATATTTCCCATCCCCACCCCGTCTGACATTTTACCCTATTAATAACATCTTTTATTAGTGTGGTATATTTGGTTACAATTGATGAACACATATTGAAGCATTGCTACCAACCATGGTCTATAGTTTACATTATAGATTACATTTTGCATTGTACAATTTTATAGGTTCTGACAAATGTATCATGACTGTATTTGTCATTGCAATATCATGCAAAACAATTCCAATGCCCCCCAAATTTCCCATGTTATACCTATTCTTTCCTCTCTCTTCTCTCACAACCTCTGGTGGCCACTATTTTCATATCAGTGTTACACGTTCTTCCATTACTAGAATAATAATAATTCTACTTTGGTCCATAGTCGTATTCCACCTTATGTTTGTTCATTCCTCAAACTTGAGAATTTGGGGATTGTGATGCCCACTCTGATTCCAATTGAGAGGGAACTTAGATCTCATTGGGCAGGTGGGTGGAACAGTCTTGCTTGCAGTTGTAGGTACTCTCTGTTTTTTTGGATGGGAATTGTCCATCATCATAATTTTGTTAGTTGTTCTGGGTGAGTTGATGAACTGAAGAGTAGGTGTTGGCTGCTATTCTGCTGAGATTCAGGCCTCAGCTGGCATAAAAACAGAATGAAAATTTAAGGGCTATCATGTTAATTATAGGTACAAATAAAAGGATTAGAAGAACCATGTGTATAAATTATATTATAAAGTGAGTCTAACTCTATTACATTGGAGAGAGGTTAGCATATATTCCAAGGTAAGGCCCTCTAATTGGATGCCTATGTTTTGGGATTGTGTGCCCTGCTTATAGTGTCCAGATGTCTCTAGGGTGCTCAGGAGTACCCAGCTTGAGGCACTGTTTACTGTGGCTGTCAGTGAGATCCTCCTAAAATGTACATAAATATAACTTCTGGAATGACTTCCTGACTCACTTTGAAATCTCTTAGCTATAAAAACTCTTTTGTATTTAATATTTTCCCTCTTTGGTCAAGGTGTTTTTCCAAATGCGTCACTAGTTGGCACTTGGAAATAGTGCCTTGGTGCCAGGGAGGCCCATCCCTTGGAGTCATGTCCCATGCCAGAGGGGTGGGGGAGGTAGTGAGCATATATGCCTTGTTTGGCTTAGAGAGAGGTCACATTTGAGTAACAAGGAGATTTTCAGGAGGTAACTTTTAGGCTATATATATTACTAGAATAATGTTCATAAGTTCAGGAATTAATATCAAGGTGAATTAGTCTGTTGTCTTTCACTAGGCACTGCCTATATACTCTAGAGATTCTTGTCATTCTACTAGATAATGTGCTTACAGTTCTTTTTCTGTACTATATTTACTATCACCAGCTAGGTTCCTTTTCTAGATTCTTATTGTTTTACTTTTGACTAGTAATCATTAACATCAGCTGATAATGGTAAAAATGGATACTTTTTTTTGCAAAAAAAGCAGTTTCACTGAAATTCAGCACTAGTTGGTTAGTTTACTTTAATTAGGTTATTTGGAAAATTAAAATAGCTAACAAAATGTATTCATAAGTAAGAGGCTGACTTCCTTAACTAATTTTGATATAGTACACAACCATGTCTAGATTAATACTGCCATATTAATTTTGCATAATTGCACATGAACAAAATTAAGACTCTTATGATATTTAACATAATAATAATTTCATAGTCCTTGACTAACTCAGGCTGTGAGAAAATGGAATTGAAAAAAGGGTGAGTGATGGCAGTTTAAGAACTTTAAGAAAATGCCTTGAAAACCTATAACATTTTAGAAATTCTTAGTCTCCAAATATCTAATCCCTGATTAATTTATCATTAGGACTCAACACTATATGCTTGCTAAAATATTATTTGCTTTTCAGAAGCAAATCCATTTTCTGTACTTGGTAAAAACATTTTTAGTAACCAAATACATACACATATTTAAGGACTGCAATCATTGTCTCAGATTTCTTCTTACTACTTTATGTTTGAAACTGCTGTATTTTCTTGTTTTGCTTATGATAGTGGTTTTAAAATCTAAGAAAAATGCCCCACACAATTTCTTTTAATAAAGAAGTATTAAAAAATCTACAGATAATTAAATAGAAATTTCACCTAATTAAAATAATGCCATGTAGGCAGGCAAATGAAACTTTTTTGGGAAATTAATTTTCTGCATTCTCAGATACACCCCCCTTAAAGCCATTTAACTGTTTACATAGTTTCATTAGTATTCCAAACATGGCTCAAATTTTTTTGTAGAATTCTCATATTTCTGCCATCAAAATGGGTTTAATGATTCTGGCAAAGAAATTCCTAAACAAATGAATAGACTCTACTTTGTTGCATGGACAACTGAAAAATGATGGTCTGAGTAAGGCCATCTGGAAAGGGTACAGGTAAGAATATTTGACTTTGGAGAAAGCACCTTAGTTTGATGTCTCATCTGGATAATATTTATGCCAAACTCATTAACAAAGGCAACACTGCCAAGGTTTTTTGGAGCTTCGGTAGTTTAAACAGTTCACAACTTCCAGCACAATGTCCTTATATGAAAATTAAGAAGACATTATTGAAAGAAATATGCTTGATACTGGCTAATTTAATAGAGAAAATCAACAGTAAAAATTGAGAATTGAACTGGGTTTTTAAAATTAACTACTATACACAAATAGAAACTTACTGTAAAATGATTGAGTACAACACAAGTGATGAACATATTAAGTCCAAATTTTATTTTGGATGCTATAATTCTGATACCATTAAAATCAATTTTAATTCAAGCCCCATAAATCTTTAAAAGAATTTAGTTGAATCAATAGGTTCTGTTTGTTTAGACTTTTATAATAGGAATTGTTTTTCTCATTACAAAATATTTCAACACATTTCTATACAATTAAGTTTTAACTTTATAGTTTCTCCTGTGAATTACAATATTCAGCCTTGCTAAATAAAAATAATATGAACATGACTACTGGCATTCTTTTCACTTACTCTTGAGAATATGAGCTCACAGAAAAGAAGAACCAATACTGTGTCCTTATGATATAATTGTTTAGACTAAGAAGGAAACATTTCATCAATTTCATTCCCTGGAGATTGTCCTTGTAGCTTTTAAGAGGAAGACTGATACCCCTATTTTTGCTGCCAGACTTTAAGTAAGATGAACCAGTTAACAGTTTTGCTCTCTAGTCATACTTCAACAGCTAATTTCAAAACTAACTTGAAATTCTTAGAATTAAATTGTTATGCTTTATTTTGGTCCTTTTTGTGGTTGGTTTTTATCTTGTTTTTGAACCTTGATTGAAATTGAAGGTCACTTATTGTTTAGTATTACACACTTTCTAATGAATGTTGTTCATTCATTATATACAACTGTGCCTACACCACTTATTTCAGTTTTCACTTGACCCTTACTTTAGAACTCCAATGTCAATATAATTTTCAGATTTATTTTATAGTTATTCACCCTTATAATATTATAAAATAATATAAAATATAGTATAATATAATGTAATATAGAATAATAACAGTAGAATATTTACTGAACAAAATATCAAGCTACATTATTAATTTAATCAAATAATTTAATTCACAATGCAACATTAATAAAAATCTGAAACTCAGAGAAGTATTGTTTTTTGTTTTTTTTTAATATTCTCTTGTTTAAACATTAAGTGCTGGGGCTCAAATTCAAACCCAGTCCCTAATATTTAAATATATAAGTTATTTAAAATTGAACCTCATGAAAGAGTTTCATACTATTATACATTAAAGGAGAAATGCAAAAAAGAATGTCAATTCAATGTATTATCCAAATTCTTAACGAGTATATGAGATGTAAAAAGGTTTACTTCAATCTTTCTCAATCTTTGTATCTTCTAACTACCAGGGGTTTTACATACATACACACTCACACACTCACACATATATACAAATTTCATATTCAAATTAATTTTGGAAAATCCTCATGCTCCTTAAAGATTTGGTATATATAAATCAGTGCATTAAAGGAGACAAATTCTCAATTAAACTATAACATTTCTGCATGCAGAATCAAGTAAATCTGTATTTGACAAGAGCCTTGGAAGATCTCCAGTGTCTTTCTCTGGAGCAAATATAAGCTACGCTTTTTTGTCCTTTACAACAAATGCGAATCTCCTAAGCTCGGGGTTCCTTGGCAACCAATTGCACGTATTGGCTTTCATCTGGGTCCATCTGCATTGCCCCCGTGGGACTTAAGAAAGGGAACTGACACCAATATGATGCCCATGCTGCCTGCTATGCCATAAGTAATATAACAATTTTCTCTGACCCAGGAGTCTCATATAACCTGCGTGTATCCATGAAACTAGTAGATTAACTTGTTAGCGTGCATGTAGAATAAAATCTCAGTTCTGAAAGTGTTTTAAATTCTTCAGTCAGTTATAGTTTATATTATTTAAATAAACATGTCCAAGTCTCTTCATCTACAAAAAATTTTTAACTGGAAATGTTGATATCCTATGAAATCAGCATAGAAGGAACAGTGGGAAATCATAATTCAAAGAAGTAGTATGATTTTTGTTTGAGTGATTCAAAATTAATCTTGGCCTTTGACTTGATAAAGTACTCTGATAAATATATTCAGATTTCTGTTGTTTTCTCTAAACTTGGCTTCCCATTACTACTTGGTATAGGATATCTTCCTGTATATATCTCAACTATGCTTGACAGTTCCAGTTTAACTAACAATTTACCATAAAGAGTATATTCGGTTATTTTTCCCATTTCTGATTACTAGCATCACGGAACAGTGTTGCCATGGAAATGTAGATTGTGATATATATTTAGAGGAAGGAGAGTAAAATAACAGGTGAGGGAGACATGTAGTTAGCTTGAAAAAAGCATCATTATCACTCAAATAAGAAGGCTGTTTGACAATACTTAATGTACTAAACGCAGGTTTGGAATTAGGGAATGTGTTTCATTGAAAAATACAATGAATTTTTGTTTGACATATTACTTACTGGTTATTATGATTTTTGTTAGTGTTCCTTTTCTATTTATGAATGTGACTAATATTTGGAATTTTTAAGCTGTATACACAATGAAAAGACATGGACAAAAATCAAATGTAAAGTATTTTACCACCAACCTCTGTCCATTACATTTTCTTAATTACTACTGTGTAAGTGTTCCTATTGCATGAGGTAAATACTAATTTCAGATGAAATAAAATAAAATGAAGGGAGATGACAGGAAACCTTTTAAAATTAGGGGCTTCTCTGAGAATGTGACAGTTACCCTGGGGGTGAAACTAAAACTGCTAAGTGAAAAGATGTAATCATTTTAGTTTCAAAATTGCCTGTCACTCATTACTAAAGAAGCTTATTAGCAAAACTTTGATTATTCTTTTACTTTTAAATATCCCAAGATAATTAAAACCACAAGAAAAGGTAATTTTTGTAAAATCTTTTATTTTTAACCATTCTTCTCAAATGGTTTATGAACATAAGTCTAGCCCTTGTTTGAAGCTCTCTCTTTACATTAGAAGTGTTGTGGCTTTCATGGATCCTCCCTAGCACATCATCACTGGCAATTCAGTCTTCTGAATTTGGAACACAAGTAAACCAAAAGAGCTCAAGTTTAACCATATTATACATTTAAGGGGTTTTGTGGGTTGGATTTTCTTAGTACATTTTCCTAAATGTATTTATGATTATAAACACAGTGTATGTGCATGGTTGAAAATGTACAAAATAAAGAAATATTAAAGACACATAAATATTGCAAATAAGCCAACTATTCAGAGATAATAATTAACCTTTGACATGAATACACAGAAAAACAACTGCTATTTTTTAGCTACTTATAAAAAATTAATATTTTATTATATCAGTCCATTTTGGATTTTGGGCTACTGGCACTGATATCACTTCACCTGCCATGTATTTCACAGTGGTTTTGTGTTCTCCATGTTCAGATTTTTACAAGAGTTAGCTCCTGATGACTTTCTCAATTAGCATGTGGCCAAATTTGTGAAACAGCTCAAGACTGGTCATTTTTCAGGACTTCACATTTTTTACTACTGAAATATTGATTTAATAAACTCCATTGTTTATAAGCAGAGAAATGAGACTTTTATCCTTCATTCTTTCTGTTGTTTTTGGTTTCTATTTGTTGAAATTTTAAACTTCACAAGTCTTTATCTCCTTCATTTTGGTTCATGTTGGGATTTTTGTATACTTGTGCTTGACATAAGTAATTCCAAATCTTACTATTAGGATTGTTGGATAGTTTCTGTTGTACCACCCTCTAGCGAGCACTGACTATTATAGAAATAGTATATATTCTTATTGCTGTGATAATATGTGAAGGTGAAAAAAAACCTACCACATTGTGTTTTAATTTGCATCTCTTTGCTTTTCATTGAGATTGTTTATCTGCTTATTGGCATTTATATTTATTCCATGAATAAATAATGTATAATGTACATTTAAAAGAAAATTTTATTTATTGATGTGCAAGAATATATATCAATGTAGTTAAATGTGTACCTATCATATTCATTGCAAAGATTGTTTTCAGATTGTCATTTGTATGCTTTATTCCTGACATTTTATATTTTTATGCTGTCAAATATGTCAATAATTTTCTTTTTAAAATTAATTATTTAAATTTTTAAATAACTTTCTTTAGAATTTCTCTCACTAATTTATACTTAGAAAGTCTTTTTCTAATCTAAAATTAATTGGGAAAAGACAGAAAACTTCATTAAGAGAGGATTGAGTGATTAATACTGCTGAGTTCTTGACAATAGAGTAGCATTGGTTTTTGCAGTATGTTTTTAATTCAGTCTATCTCCAGTCTCACTCCCATTTTTCACTTCTGTCTAGGGAAACATTCTAGTGTGTTTGATCTATATTGTTTTTATTTCTATGTGTCCTTGTGAAATATATATACATATATATATATACAAACACATATTGTTTTGTTTGCAAGTGTCTTTATTTTACATAAATGGAATCATGCTATAAAGCCTCAGTTTATCTTCTGCTCACATATCATCCTTGGTGTCATTTACACGATGATTCAATTGATTCTAACACTGCATAGTATTCTTTAATGAGTATCCAACACATTATCTCTTTTCCCATGGAGGGCTACCCAGATTGCCTCCAATTCTCCACTACCACAAAGTGGAGAACATCATTATATATATATAAATTATTTTGTAGATTTGCATGGGAATTTCTTTGGCATATATAACCAGCTTCAGGAAATGTGGAACTAATAATACATTTTTATCTACCCTGACTAAACATTTCCAGATTGGTCTCCTGAATGGATATACCAAACTTAATCTCACCCTTAGTTTGTAAGATTTTTTGCCTATCTACATATCTGCCTACATTTGGCATGAACAGATTTATCATTTTCCCCAGTTTTCTAGGAACAAAGTGATACCATATTGTTTCTATTTATTACTGTAATTTCTAATGAGTTTTACCTTTTACCAGCTCTTTGTTTGCTTATTTACCTTTAGGTTGAGTTGGTTTACTTGTTCTAGTGATATTACTATTAGAAGTTACATGTAGTTACAGAGCTATGTTTTGGATAGTGCTTTTATGTTATCTATTTTTTACCCTTTAGATTTAAACTAATTTGTCTACGGATAGCTATTTTGCCTAGTAAGCAGCAGATAACTCTTCTGTCTTATGATTTTGGTCCTGTAGTTGAAATAACTTTTCATTAACATTTAAAGAAATTTTAATGTATTTTGGTTTAAATCTACCATCTTACAACTTGCTTTTCTAATCCTCAATAGTCCTATACTTGTTTACATTCTTATGATTAATCAAATATATTTAAAATTAAAATGCATGTGTTTGCACTGTGTGATTATTGTATTGAATATTATTTCTAAATATATTTTCAACCCTTAAAACATACGTTGATTTTAGAGGCATTTCATTTACTCACGTATTTTCACATTCCATTGCATTTCATTATTTCCTAGATTCATGTTTTTCCGTGAAGAATCATTTTCCTAATTATTAAAGTACTCCTTTAATGATTTTCAGTCATGCTCTTTTTGCCTTTTTAAATCCCTAGTCAGTTTCAAATGTATGCTAGATATTGGGTATTTTTTAAGTATAGAATTTTCAGATGATGTTATCTTCCTGAAGAGACGACTGACCCTTTTTGAATGCAAGGCAGGCAGATTGTAAGAGGGTACAGGGATTTTATGATGTTAAATCAAGGATTGAGCTAAATTGAAGCTTGTTCGCAGTTTAGTAATTCTAAATCTAATCTGCTTTACCTCTTTACCAAGGTTTTAACTTCCAACTGAAACTTGATGTACTTAAAAATGTTCCTCACCCTGATGGAATCTTATCTCTAATGTTTGCCTCCTTAGCTTAGTGAGACTAAGAAAAACGTGTTGTGTTTCGGGGGATTTTTCTTTTTTTATCCTTTTAGCCTCTTGTCCCTTGCAGTTTCAGAATTTCATATATTTCATGCCGGAAAAAAAAGAAACCGCTATGCATATGTTCAGTTCTTTGTTTCATCAGTTTTCTTAAGGTTGTACACAGATTTATTTTGTATTGTACCTGGTTTTTATAGCACTACTTGGCAGAAAAATTGGCCAGCTGGGAACTACTCCCTTCTATTCCAAATTGTAGGTGAATATTATTTATTTTTACATCTTGAATTTCTGTACATCTTTACATATCCATCAACTCTATATATCTTATTAATTATAATACATTGTTGATTCTGTTGGTGTTTCCACGTATACAAATTATCTTGTACATATTTGATGATAGCATTATATCTTTCCTCTGTATCCTTATATTTCCTCTCTTTTTTCTATTCTTGTAGTGCTGACCAGGACCTCCAGGATTATGTTAAATTCAAAATGACAGGGGAATGGATGTGGCTTAAGTAGTTGAGGAGCCTACTTCCCACATGGGAGGTTCCAAGTTCCGTTCCTAGTGCCTCTTAGAAAAAATAAAAACAAATAACACGCAAAACAAACAAACAAAAAAAACAACTCAAGGGAGCCGATGTGGCTCAGTAACTGAGCACCAGCTTCCCACATATGAGGACTCAGGTTCAATTCCCGGCCCCCAGCACCTAAAAGAGAAAAAAAATACAGTGAAATTCTTGATTCTCTCTATTAAAGGAAAAACATCATCACTCGATGTATTTATTCCAATAATAAGAATTCTTCTTTTTCCCTTCACTCTGGTTTTTTTCTTTTTTTTCATTAGAATAGTTGTGAGTTTACAGAAATATCATGCATAAAATACAGGATTCCTCTATACCAACCTATTATTAAACCTGACATTGGTGTGGGACATTTGTTGCAATTCATGAAAGCATACTTGTATAATTGTACTATTAACTATATGCATGTTTTAATTTAGGGTAACTGTTTGTGTAATGCAATTCCATGAATTTGCTTTAAATTTTTATTCTGATACCATATATAAACCTAACACTTCCACTTTCCCATTCAGATATTTATTTCAGCACTGTCAATTATGTTCACAATGTTATGCTACCTTCAAAATGATCTAATAGGAATCCTGTACATTTCTAGCCCCAACTTCCCATTCTCTATTCCACTCTGTCCCTTGTTAAACTTTATTCTAGATTCTGACTCTGTGAGTTTGCTTATTCCCATTATTTTTTATCAGTGAGATCAAACAGTATTTGTCCTTCTATGCCTGACATATTTTACCAAATATGATGTCTTCAAGGTTCATTCATGCTGTCACATGTATCAGAACTTCATTTCTTTTTGTGATTCTATTGCAAGTATATTCCACATTTTGTTTATCCATTCATTGGTTAATGGACACTAGAGTTGCTTTCATTTTTTGGCTACTGTGAATAATGCTGCTATAGACATTGTGTGCAAATTTCTTTTCAAGTCCCTGTTTTCATTTCTTGTGGTATATAACTAATAGTGGGATTGACAGGTCATATGGTAATTCTATACTTATATTTCTAAGAAACTGCCAAACTGTCTTCCAGAGTAGCTACACCAATTTACATTGCCCCAAGCAATGAATGAGTGTTCCTATATCTCCACCCTCTCTAAAACTTGTAATTTTCTATTTTTTTAAATAGCAGCCATTATAATGGGGGTGAACTGGTATCACATTGTAGTTTGCTTTGTTTTTCCCTGATGGCTAATGGTGTTGACCATCTTTTCATATACTTTCTGGCCATTTGTATATCATCTTTGAATACATGTCTATTCAAATCTTTTGCCCATTTTAAAATTAGGTTTGTCTTTTTCTGGCTAAGTTGGTGGATTTCTTCATTAATTCTGGATAGTAAACATTTATTGGACATGTGGCTTCAAAATATATTCTCCCATTGTATGGTTTACCATTTTATTTTCCTGATAAATTACTTTGAGGTGCAAAAGGTTTAAATTTGATGTTGTCCCATTTATCTATTTTTTTGTTGTTGTTGCTTGTCCTTTGGGTATGACATCTAAGAAACTATTGCCTAACATAAGGTCCTAAAGATGCTTTTCTGTATTTTCTTCTAGGCATTTGGTAATTCTGGCTCTTATATTTAAGTTTTTGATCCATTTTGAGTTCATGTATGTATAAGGTATGAGGTCTGGATCCTCTTTCTTTCTTTTGTAAATGAAGAGCCAACTTTCCAGTACCTTTTTTTGAAGAGAATGTTCTTTGCTCATTGAGTGGTCTTTGATACACCATGTCAAAAATCAGTTAGCCATAAATGTGAGAACTGATTTCTAATCTCTCAATTCAATTACATTGGTCTATATGTCTGTCTATGGGTTTTTAAGGATTTTCTGTATATAAGATCATGCCATTTGCAAATAGGGAAAGTTTTCTTTCTTCCTTTCCAATTTGGATAACAGTTATTTCTTTTTTTTTTTCCTAATTGCTCTAGCAAGAACTTACAGTAAAATGTTGAATAACTTATTGATAATGGACATCCTTGTCTTGTTCCTAATCTTAGAGGGAAAGCTTTCACTATTTCATCGTTAATTAGAATGTTAGCTGTGGGATTTTTTGACATGTTGAGGAAGTTTCCTTGTATTGCTAGTTTTCTAAAGTTTTTTTTTTTTATCAAGAAAGGGTGAAACATTTTGACAAATGCCTTTTCTGCATTGAGTACATATTTTTTTCCTTTTATTCTGTTAACGTATTTTGTATCACATTAATTGATTTTCTTATGTTGATCCACACTTACATACTAGAGATAGCTCCCCCTTGATAATAGTGTATAATTATTTTAATGTGTTGTTGGATTTTGTTAGTATTTTGTTGAGGATTTTTTTCATCCATATTCATAAGAAATGTTCATCTGTGATTTTCTATTCTTGTGATATCTTTATCTGGCTTTAGTATGAGGGTGATTTTGGACTTCAAAAATGAATTAGAAACTTTCTTCCTCTTCAGTTTTTAGGAAAAGGATTGGAGCTAAATTCTCTTGGAATATTTGGTGAATTTGCCCTATGAAGCCATCTACTCCTGGGATTTTTTCGTTGTGTGAGTTTTGATCATTAATTCAACCTCTTTACTAGTAATTATTTATTGAGAGCTTCTATTTCTTCTTGAGACAGTGTAGATTGTGAGTTTCTAAAAATTTGTCTACTTCACTTAGATTATCTAATTTCTTGGCATGCAGTTGTTTTAGTACCACGTAGAATTCTTTTCATTTTAGTGTGGTCATTTGTAATGTCCTTCTTTTCATTTCTGATTTCCATTATTTGTATCCTTTTTCCTTTATTCTTTATCAGTCTAATAAAGATTTGCCAATTTTATTGATCTTTACAAGGAACCAAACTTCATTTTTGTTGATTCTCTGTATTTGTTGTTGTTTTTCTCTATTTCATTTATCTCTGCTCTAATCTTTGTTATTTCCTTCCTTCTCCTTGCTTTGGATTTAGTTTGCTCTTCTTTTTCTAGTTCTTCCAGTTTTTAGGCTACTTCTCTGATTTGAAGTCTTTCTTCTTTTTTCTTCCCTCCCTCACCCCCTCCCCTGATATATTTTTTGCTGTCTCTGTCCATTTACTGTGTGATCTTCTGTATCTATTTCTCTTTTAGTCTTCTCGTCTTTCTCCTCTAGGATTCACCTGGATTTGATCCTGGGGACCTCTGATGTGGGGATAGGTTCCTCTCAATTGTGCCACCTCAGTTCCTAGTCTCTGCTTCACTCACCTTGACTCCGTCATCTCTCTTTTGTTGCATCGTCATCTTGCTGCGTGCCTCGCTTGTGCAGGCACTGGCTCACCTCATGGGCACTTGGTTTGCTGCACGGGCACCTAGCTTGCCACGCAGGCACTGGCTAACTATGTGGGCACTCACATGAGTACTTGGCTCACCACACAGGCGCTCACATAGGCACTTGGCTCACCACATAGTCACTTGGTTCACCACGTGGGCACTCAGCTCACCACACAGGCACTTGGCTCATTTTCTCTTGGCTCATGCACAGGCATGTTATCTTTTCTTCTTTTTCACCAGGAGGCCCCAGGGATTGAACCCAGGCCCTCCCCTATGATAGGCAGAGGCCTCATCATAAGTTTTAGTGTGTTGTATTTTCATTTTCATTCACCTCCAGTTATTTCCTAATTTCACTTGTGATTTTCTCTTTATTCCACTGGTTGTTTAAGAATATGCTGGTTAATTTCCACCTATTTGTGAATTTTCCATTCTCCCACCCCTTTATTGACTTCTAGCTCTATTTCATTGTGATTGGAAAATACACATTGCATGATTTCAATGTTTTTAATTTATTTAGATTTGTTTGTGACCTAAAATATGGCTATCTTGAAGAATGATTCATGTGCACTTGAGACTAATATATTAATATTCTGTTTTTATTGGGTAAAGTATTCTATATAGCTATGTTATATCTAGTTAGTTTATAGTATCATTCAAGTCTTGTGTTTCTTTATTGATCTTCTGTGAAGTTTGAAGTTCTTTTATGAATCTTAAAAACAAAAATATGCTTTTCAACTAATCCATTCTTGTGAGTGTGAGACCCCTTAGACTGGACTATGTTAGTGAGGCATAACTTAGGTTGAGTTTCCACCATCCTATTGGAGTGATACATATAGAGACACAGAGAGAGACACACACACAGAGGAGATAAAGGAAATGACCATTTTGATCTGGCCATGTGAGGGAAAAGATGCCAGATTGCCCACGGCTGAGTTCAAGGAGAAAAGCCCCGAGAGGTTCAAGGAGCCAAGGCCCAGGAGATAAATATCAGCCACAGCTAAGTTCAAGGAAAGACTAGAAAGTGGCTGGCAGACCCATCTTGTCTGATTGCCATGTGGAAGGATGCTATGATCAACAGTAGTTGAATTTGGTGAGAAAACATCTCTGATGGTGCCTTGATTTGGAAGTTTCATGGCCTCAAAACTGTAAGTTTTTACCCTAAATAAAATCCCCATTATAAAGCCAATCTATTTCTGATATTTTGGATTGGCAGCCCTTTGGCTAACTAAGGCATCTTCTGACCAGATGTTCTATTTGGTACTGAAAATGGCCTGTTAGAGTCTTTTACTATTAATGCAGAACTACCAATTTCTCTCTTCAAATCTTTATTGCTTCATATATTTTGGGCTCTGCTGTTAGTTGTATGTGTATTTAGAATTGTTACATCTTCTCATTGAATTGGCCCCTTGATTAGTAAATAATAACTATCTGTGTCCCTTGTAACTCTTTGTGATTTAAAGTCTATGTTATCTGATGTCAGTATAATTACATCACCTCTTTTGGTTACTACTCCCATGGTATGTATTTTTGCTATGCTTTCATTTTCTACCTCCTTCTACATTTTTTTTGTCTTTATTTATTTTTTTAATATTACATTAAAAAAATATGAGGTCCCTATATACCCCCCACCCCCTCATCCCACTCCTCCCCCCATAACAACATTCTCCTCCATCATCATGAGACCTTCATTGCATTTGGTGAATACATCTCTGAGCACCACTGCACCTCATGGTCAATGGTCCACACCATAGCCCTCACTCTTCCACATTCCACCCAGTGGGCCATGGGAGGACATACAATGCCCGGTAACTGTCCCTGCAGCACCACCCAGGACAACTCCAAGTCCTGAAAACGCCCCCACAGTTCAGCTCTTCCTCCCACTCCCTACCCCCAGCAGCCACCATAGCCACTTTCTCCACACCAATGCCACATATTCTTTGATTACTAATCACAATAGTTCATGAATAGAATATCAGTAAGTCCACTCTAATCCATACTCTATTCCTCCATCCTGTGGACCTTGAGTTGTATACTCTTTATACCCATGCAGAGATATTTGACGTACATTCCAGAAAATACACGTGCATATATATTCTTATTCTTTCACTCTTCCTTTCCCCCCACAAACAGTAATCCTCCCAAACATGCTTCTGCAGTTTGCATTTCCCGCTAACAGTGTACTTGGAAAAGTTCAGTGTCAATACAGAAATTGCCCCTCATTCCATTTTTTTGTTCAATTGTGAGAGTGAAATTGCTAAATCTCATCGCATTTCAACTGGAAACCCCTCTAAGGCTTCCCACTTTTTTGGGGGGAAATCCCTCCTCACCCACACAGGTGCTGTCTGGCCTGTGAGCAAGCCCCTGCCTCACCACCAGCTTCATCTCACCTTCTTTCCCGGGAAGGCTGGCTTGCTCTGGTTTCTTTTGTTTTTTTTTGTGTGTTTTTTTTAAGATTTATTTTATTTATTGTGGACACAGAAGAACACACAGAGAATGGACACAGAGAGCAGACAACAGAGGGGGGGAAGGGAAGAGAAATAAATAAAATAAATCCTTGTACTTTTGAATATACAGTGAGTCTCTTGTGGATAGCGTGCAGTTCTGTTATGTTTTCTTTTTAATAGAAATGTTTGAATGTAAAGAACAATTATGCATAACTACAGGATTCCCATACACTACCCCACCACCAACACCTTGCCGTTTTATGGAAGATTTGTTATGATTGATGAAAGAACATCAAAATATTACTACTAACTATATTCCATTACTTACATTAGGTGTATTTTCCCCATTAATCACAGTTTTTAATCCTGTGTATATTTATAGTTCATGAAAGAACATCCTTGTCTGTTTACTATTAAACACAATCCATCATGCACCACAGGTGTCAATATGTTATACAGTCCCCTGCCTTGTACAATCAATCCAAAGGGTATACTCAGTGGCTCTCAGTATTATTAGAGTTGTGCTATCATGTTATCAAAGTAATTTTATAACATTTTCATTACTCCAAAAAGAAAAAACCCATACCCCTTGTGGCAGTTTGCAATTATTTTATGAATCCCCAAAAGAGAAAGTTTATATTTTAAACTAATCTATTCTTGTGGGTTTAAAAACCCATTTGACTGGATTATACAAGTGTGGCATGATTTATGTTGAGTCTCCACCCTCTTGCTTGGTCTGATATAAAGGGAGACAGAAAGCAGACAGTCAGATGTAAAAGGGAGTCAGCATATTTGATTTTGAAATGTGAGACAGAGGAATGCTTAAGCACAAAGCTCCCAAGAGGCTGAACCCAAGGAGCAGCTCAAGAAGAGACCAGACCTGCTGTATGTCTGATACCTTAGAGCTGAGCTTAGGAAGACAGTGGAACAGCTGAGACAAGCCCTATGTCTGGTTGCTCACAGCTGAGCTCCAAGAGAGAAGATTCTGGAGGGGATGGCAGAGACCTCCGCAGAGATTGGCAGCCATCTTGCTTTACAACGTGACAACAATGTCAGGATCAACAGTAACTGACTTTGGTGAGAAACCACCTCTTATGATACCTTTACTTGGACTTTTCACAACCTTGGAACTGTGAATTTTACTGCAACTAAATACCCTTTATTAAAGCCAACCAATTTCTGGTACTTTGTATTGGCAGCACTTTGGCAAAATAAAACAGCCCCTTATACCTCACTATTATTAACCCTTAGCATTGATATGGTACCTTCATTGCCATTGATGCAAAATTATTATAGTATTACTGTTAACAATAGTCCATAATTTACATTATTTCTATTTTTCCCATATATCACCATATACTTGACACCTTGTAATAGTGATGCACCTTGGTTCTAGTTCTGCAAATACATTCTTTATTTGTGTTATTAACCACAGTCTTGATCAACCACCAAATTCAATGTGTTATACAGTCCCAAGATTATCCTTTGCTTCTTTCTACTGACATTTATGACCCCAGACCACTGTGTCCACGATCACATTTATATATCAGTGGTGTTAGTTATACACATTATAATGTGTTATCATCATCTCAAATGCATTTCCAAATGTATAAAATCAACCTTCTTAAAAGTTCTACAAACACCAAGCATTGACTCCCCCTTCTCAACTCTCAATCTATCTCCTAGTAATCGATACTATAGATTTTAACTCCATAAAATTACTAGTTGTAATTAGTTCATATTAGTGAGACCAGACAATGCTTGTTCTTTTGCGTCAGGCTTATTTTACTGAACATAATGTTCTCAAGGTTCATCCATGATGTCATATACATCTCAGCTTCATTTCTTCTTACAGCTGAATAGTATTCTATCATATGTATGTACCACATTTTGTTTATCCATTCATCAGTTGATGGGCACTTTGGTTGTTTCCATCTTTGGTAGTTGTGAATAACACCACTATGAACATTGCTGTGCAAATGTCATCCATATCCTTGCTTTCAAATCTTCTGCATATATTCCTCATAGTGGGATCTCTAGGTCATACAGCAGTTTGCTATTTATCTTCCTAAGAATGTACCAAACTTTCTTCCACAAAGGCTATACCATTCAACATTCCTACTAACAATGAGAGTACTCTTATTTCTCTACACCCTTTCCAACACTTGTGGTTTTCTGTTTGTTTGTTTGTTTGTTTTTTAATAGTGGCCATTCTATAAGGTGTGTGAAATTATATCTCCTTGCAATTTTGATTTAGCTTTTAATGTAATTTTTGCCATTTGTATTTCTTCTTTAAAAAATGTCTATTCAATTATTTTGCTTATTTTAAAATTGGGCTTTTTGTTTTTATATCTTTGATTTGTATGATCTCTTTATATACCTGGGAAATAAACCTTTATCAGATATGAGTTACTAAATATTTTCTTACATTGAGTAGGCTGCCTTTATCACTTTCTTGACAAAGTCATTTGAAGTGAAAAATTGTTTAATTTTGACCAGGTCTGATTTATCTATTTTTTCTTTCATTGCTTATGATTTGGGTATAAGTTTAAGAAACCAACTCCTAGCACAAAATCCTGAAGATAATTTCCTATTTTCTTCTAGGAGCTTTATAGTTCTAGCTTTCATATTAAGTCTTTGATTCTTATTGAACTATTTTGTATAAAGTACAAGATAGGCGTCCTCTTTCTTTCATTTAAATATGAATATCCAGTTCTCCAAGCCCTATTTGTCATATAGACTGTTCTGACCCAGCTGGGGAGATTTAGCAGCCATGTTAGAAATCACTCGACCATATGGTTTTGAGGGAGAATTCAACAAATGTAAGAAATGAACTATAGTTAGTAGTAATATTTTGATGATGTTCTTTAATCATTTATAACAAGTATTCCACAACAACACAAGGTATTGGTGTTGGGGTGATATATGGGAGGCCTGTATGTTTTGAATACATTTTTGTTTTGTAAGCTCACAACATTTCTTGTAATAAAAGAAAATTAAAACAAAAACAACTATAGAATTGAGGGACTATTTTGAAACTCGCAATTTTATTCCTTTGGTTAATCTATCTTTCTTTCTTTTTTCTTTCTTTGGAGGTACCAAGGATTAAACCTGTGACCTCATACATAGGAAGCAGGCATTCAACAACTGAGATACACCCGTTCTCAATATATCTATCTTTATGCCAGTACTGAGCTGTTTTAAACACTGTAGTTGAGTATTATGTTTTAAAGTCAGGAAATGAGAGTCCCCTGACTTTGTACTTCTTTTAATGATATATTTTTTTGCTATTTGGGTACCCTTACCCTTTCAAATAAATGTGACAATTGGCCTTTCCATTATTGTAAAGTAGGCTCTTGGAATTTTGATTGCGATTGTGTTGAATCTTTAAACCAATTTGGGTAGAACTGATGTTTTAATGATGTGTAATCCTCCAACCATGAATGTGCCATTCCATTTTAGTTCTCCTTTGATTTATTGTAGCAATGGTTTGTAGTTTTCTGAATACAGATCCTTTACATTCCTGGAAAAATTAATTCCTAGATATTTTAATCTTTTCGTTGCTATTATAAGTGGAATTTTTTCTTGATTTCCTCCTTGTTTATTACTAGCATGTAACAACACTATTGATTTTTGTGTATTCATCTTGTGTCCTTTATATCCTTGGTTAAGTTTATTCCTAGATTTTTTTTTTCATTTAAAAAAAATTTATTGAAGTATATCATTCACACATAAACATACATAAACAATAAGTGTATAGTAATAGTTGTGAACTTACAAAACAAACATACATAGCATCATACAGGACTCTCATAACTCAACCTACCACCAATACCTTGCATTGTTGTTAAACATTTTAAGCTAAGGATTAAAGAGCATTGTCAAAATATTCCTATTAATCAAAGTATTTTCCGCAGTCCCCCTATTATTATTATCTTTATATCTTTTATATATGAACATACATAAACAATAATGTATAGTAAAAGCTGTGGACTTACAAAACATGCATAACATTATACAGGGGTCCCAATACATCAGCCCTCCACCAACACCTTGCATTGTCATGAGAAATTTTTTACAGATTATGAAAGACTATTGTCAAAATCTTTTTACTAATTATAGTCTGTATCTTATATTTGGTGTGTTTTTTTTCTCCAACTCACTCTATTACTATTTTTTAAATATATTTTTTATGACAGAAGTTGTGAATTTATAAAACAATCATGCACATGCGTAGAATTCCCATCTATCACCACACCACATTGTGGTGGAATATTTGTTACAGACAATATAATATTATCTGATTGTTACCATGTCCATAGTGTACATTTGGCACACATTCTCCATACTGTCCCACTATCAACACAGTATATCTTTGGCATAGATGCAAGCATATTACGTTATTACTGTTAACCACAGTAAATAGGTCACTCCAATTGTATTTTTCCCATGTTTCTCCACATTCCCACCTCCCTGCAGTAGTGATGTACATTTGCTCTAGTTTACAAAGGACACTCTTGCATCTGTACCATCAACCACAATTCTCATCCACCTCTTGGTTTACTGTGCTATTCAGTTCCTATATTATTCTCTAGCATTCTGTCAATTAGCATTTACATCCCTAACTACCATTTTCAACCACATCCCCATTTATTTAGTAGCTGTTACTCATTATTTGTTACCATCCACTCTATACATTTCCACACTTTTATCTTAAAGATAATTAAAACTTCTACATGCATTAAACATCAGTAGTCCATCTCAGTCCTCCTCTTATCTCCTTTAAGAATCCACTACCTACTGCCAAGTCTTGAAGATATTTTCCTACAATTTCTTTTAGAAGCTTTATGGCTCTTGCTTTTATATTTAGGTTTTTGATCCATTTTGACTTAATTTTTGGATAAGGTATGAGATAGGGGTCCTCTTTCCTTCTTTTGGCTATGAATATTCAGTTCTTTCAGCACCACTTGTTGAGAGGACTGTTCTGCCTGAGTTGTGTGGATTTGACAGGCCAGTCAAAAATCACTTGATCATACTTGTGAGGGTCTGTTTCTGAACCATTAATTTGGTTCCACTGGTCTATGTGTCTGTCTTTATGCTGGTACCATGCTGTTTGTACCACTAAAGCTAGGTGATATGATTTAAAGTCTGGAGATGAGAGTTCACTTTTCCTTTTATAAGATGTTTCTGGCTATTTAGGACCCCTTACTCTTTCAAATAAACTTGATAATCGTATTTTCAATAAAAACAAATGCTGGTGTAATCTTTATCAGGATTGCATTGAATCTGTATATCAATTTGAGTAGAACTGATGTCTTTATGATATTTAGTCTTCCAATCCATGATCATGGAATGTTCTTCTAGTTATTTAGGACTTTTTAAATTTCTTTTAACATTGAGTTGTAATTTTCTGAATACAAGTGCTTTACATTTTTGGTTAAGTTTGTTCCCATTTGAGTTTAATCTGTTACATTTTATTTTCACCACTCTTTTGACACTTTTGGTTACTTTATTGATATAACCTTCATTTCTAGACTCTCTTCCAGGCCTGTCTCTCCTGTGTTTTCTTTTCAGGCTCTAGCAAACCCTTTAGTATTTCCTGAAAATCTGGTCTCTTGGTTTTGAAATTCTCTCATTTTCTATTTATCTGCCTTCATTTTTGAAAGACAATCTTGCTGGATATAAGATTCTTGGCTGGAAGTTTTTCTCTTGTAGTATATTAAATATATCATATCACTGTCTTCTTGCTTCCATGGTTTCTGGTAAGAATCAGCAATTAATCTTTTTTGGGTATCCTTTATGCTATGCATTGCTTTTCTCTTGCTGTTTGCAGAATTCTCTCTTTGTCTTTGGCACTAGACATTCTGATGAGTATGTGTCTCAGAATTGGTCTATTCAGATTTTTTCAGATGGGAGTTGGTTGTGCTTCTTGGACGTGGATATCTATGTCCTTCAATAGGGATGGGAAATTTTCTACCATTATTTCTTCAAATATTCCTTCTGTCCATTTCCCCTCCTCTTCTTCTGAGACACCCATGTTTGTACATCTTTTGCTGTCTTTAAGTTCCCTGAGACCTTGATCAATTTTTTTCCATTCTTTTCTTCATCTCTTCTTTTGTATGTTCACTTTCAGAGGTCATTTCTTTAAGCTCACCAATCCTTTCTTCTGCTTCCTCAAATCTTCTATTATAAGATGCCAATGTTTTAAAATTTCATTTATTGCACCTTTCATTCCCATAAGATCTGCTACTTTTCTATGTATGCTTTCAAATTCTTTTTTGTGCTCATCCAATATCTTCTTAATATCCTTAATCTCTTTAGCCATCTCATTAAATTTATTAAGGATATTTATTTGAACATCTATGATTAGTTGTTTCAACTCCTTTTTGTCCTCTTAAGGCTTATCTTGTTCCTTTAACTGTGCCATATCTTTCTGTTTCTTTGTGTGGAATGTAATTTTTTGTTGGTGTCTTGGCATCTGGCTTACTAAAGTATTTATTCTGGATACAGTTTTTCTCTTTAGCTTAGGGCTTCCTGCCCTTCTCCCTTGCTGGTTGTGCATTAGAAGCTGAGCATATAGTTGGTGGTATCAGCTGTGGAGGCTCAAATTGCCCTTATTGTCCCAGGGACTGATGAAACTTCTCCCACCTTTCTTCTTTGTCAGAGGTAGGACAGTCACAGCTTTGTGGAATAATCCAAGTCATGAAGGCCTAGACTATAGTTGCCCTGAGAGACTGATGAGGCTTCAAACCCCTCTCTCCCCTGCTCCAGGTATGGGCAGCAATCTATGCAGTGTGGTTCCAAGATGACCACAGTGCCCCAGTGGACTTCCATTTATTCAGCCTGTGCTAGCCAAAGGTACCTGAATTTACCTGGATAGGCTGGTGCAGGGCCTGCCAGCCTCCTCCTGCCAGAGGAGGGGCTGAAGCCTAGGCTAGGGCTGCAGGCTAAGCTGGATGAAAGAAACCCATTCCTACTGTCACAGTGGTTTTCAGTCCTTGTTTCCCCTCAGGTGGGGGTGGAGTCAAAATCGTGGCTACCAGCCTTTTTCCCACATGGACAGATTCACACCCTAGCTGGACCTAGGGTTATTACATAGTCAGCTAAGTCTACTAATCAGTAGCCAAAATTAGTGGACAACCACCTTTTCCTCCCCTGTTTTGGGGAAATGGAGCTTCCAATTCCAGCCACAGAACAGCTCCTGGGGTAGCTTGCACTGCCAAAGTACTTACTGTGGCTTGGCTTGTAATTTCCCAGAGAGACTGGTGCAGGTCCCCCCAGCTTCCTCTCTCCCAGAGATGGTGCTGGGGCTTAGGCTAGACCTGAAATTTGATCTGGATGAAAAGAAGCTGGTCCCTACCAGCATTGTGATTTTCAGTCTGCCATACTTTGCCTCATGCCAGAGTCAGAGTACAGGTGGTGGCTACCAGCCTCCTTCTGATTTGGACAGGCTCAAACTTTAACTTTTCTCAGGATTATGCTTTAGCCCACTGAATTTACTCATCAGTAGCTGAAGTTGGTGCCCAACTATCTCTTTCTCCTCCATTTTTGGGAAGTGGAGCTTTCAATTCCAGCCACAGAAAGCTCTGAGGTGGCTTGAGCCTCCAGTGGAGGATGGGTACCAGACTCCATGGCATGGAGTGCTCTACTTAGGAATCTTCTCAGCAGATGGGCAGTCTCCTCCTTCCATTCCTTTAAGGATGTGGCAGGATATTCTCCTGACCTCCTGGAGACCCCAGATACGTGCTTTAGCTAGCTCCAGAAAGCTCTATGTGTTTACTAACTACCCTGTAGCAGGAGCTGACTCTAGAAGCTCCTTAGTCCATTGCCATCTTGCTGGTTATTCCTAAATATTTAATTCTTTTACTTTCTATTGTAAATTTAATGTTATTTTATTACTTCCTCAGGTTACTCATTACTAGAGTATAGAACCGAGATTAATACACAAAGTTCAGTAGTGGTTGTTTTAGAGTTACCTCATTTATAGGTGCATTAGTCAGTCAAAGTGGTACTGATTCAAAATATCAGATATTTGTTGTCTTTTATAGAGGGTATTTTTTTCAAGGTAGTTACAAGCCATCAAGCACAAGTTACTTCCCTCACCAAAGTGTATTGCCACGTGTTGGGAAAAGATGGCTGCCAATGTCTGCAGAGAATTCAGGCTTCCTGGCTTCTTCTCTTCCCGGGGCTCTGTTCCTCTCCAGGCTAACCTGCTGTGCTCTCTCCACAAGGCCAGCTGTAAATTATGAAGTAAACACTTTGTCTCTCTCCCTGGGGCTTCTGCTGTGTTTAAGGAACTGTTTCTGTTCCTCTGTGTTCTTATCCTATGTATTCACCTCCTGGGCTCTAGCTCAAAACTCCAACTCTTTTCTCTGCCATGTAGTTTTCAACATCCTACTGATGTGGCTCAATCTAAAGTCCTAATCATAATTTAATCATGCTCAGGTACAGACCAGTTTACAAACATAATCCAATAACTATTTTTGGAATTCATAAACAATATCAAACTGCTACAATAGGATTCAAATTCCTACTCAATTTCCCAGGAGGCAGTCCTCTTTCTGTGTTTAAACCTGGCAAGGCTTTGCCCAGACTTTCTGCCTCTATGGTTTCTCATAAACATTTTTTTGTATCCAGCTTCTTTCATCTGGAGTGCAAATTCTAGGAGGGGCTGCATGCTGGAGATCACTTTCCCAAATCAGCCTTTTCCAGATGAAACAGTGCCAAGGACCCACTGGTGGGGTACAGATCAACTCCATAGTAGCCTGGAGTTGGGGTCCGGAAAGGTGCCAGGACCTTCTTCCACATCTCCCCAAAGCTGAGCTTTCTTGACCTGCAAAGTAAATGCAGCCCTTCAATTAATTTAATTGTTTTCCACTGTCCTGAGAAATCACAACATCTTAAGTATCCTCTGCTACCAAAATTGTTTGGGATAGGAACTAGAGCCAGGCCTCCAGTGATCAGAGGTCTCTAATCAAAGCCATGATCTCATACTCACTTGCGGATTTGGGAAAGAGGAATTTTCTACCAACAGTGAGCTAGGTTGAAGCTGAACTCCACAGTGGTCTATTGAGAGAGTGAGGGTGGGTGGGTACTGGTAACCATCAGGCAGAGAGAGCAATTTAATGGTCTTTACTGTAATTTAACAGCTTCTCTGCACACTCTTCCTTGGATACTGTACAGTATTCTACTGACCTCCAGAGTTTCAAAAGAGTTGTTTCAGACAATTCCTGCCTTATAATAGCTGTTCTTCTGTTAGAAGTGAATTTTAGAGCTTCTACTTTGACATCTTCCCACAATCCTCCTTAATTCTATCTTGAAATATTTAATTTCCCCTCATTTCTCCATGTCGACCTTTAATACTCTGTTACCATCACCATCTTTTGTGTTTTTTTTTCCCTAGGCTAGTGCTCTGCTAGGTTTTCCCAGACCACAGATTGAAAATTGTGAACCTGATTACATTAAAAAAATGCTCAAAACTCTTCAAAGGATGCTCTTAAGATATATTCTAAGGTTCTTACCATGACTCCAGGGCCTTGTTTTATCTTTTAAGCATCATTTTGCATCTCTTTCCTAATTTCTTATTAAGCTGGTATTCTCTCACTTCTTTATATCTGTGCAACTCCTTCATATTTCATGGCATTTGCACATATGCTTGAAAAGGTTTTAGCACTAATCCTCACACAATTTTAGCTTAGCTAAGTCTATTCAGCTTTTAAGACTTGGCCTGTGTAGTAGTTTGGCATTGCTTATGAATTCCAAAAGTAGGTATTGGATTATGTTTGTAAACTGGTCTGTTCTTCTGTGTGTGTTCCCCTTTGATTATATTAAGTCCAGAGGTTTCACTTTTACTTGATTAAATGGTGAGCCAGGCTTTGATTTGGCCATGTCAGTAGGACATTGAGTCCTTGACTCCTTGGTGGGTGGGGCCCCACAGAGAAAACAGCATGGCAGAGGAAAGAGTTGGAGTTTTGGTACTGGAGCCCTGGGAAGTAAACACATATGGAAAGAATACAGAGGAATAGAGACAGTTCCATAGATACGGCAGAGGTCCCAGGGGAAAAGAGACTCTGACAGTCTACAACTGGCCTTGTGGATAGACCAGAGCAGCTGAGTTGGGAAAGAAATAAGCCTCAGGTGAGAGACATTTAGAAGGAAGAGGAAGGCTGAACCCTCATAGAGGCCAGCAATCATCTTGCTCTAACACATGGCAAAAGACTTTGGTGAGGGAAGTAACTTACACTTTATGGCCTTGAGACTGTAAGCTTCTACCCCAAATAAATAATCTTTAGAAAAGCCAACAGATTTCTGGTACTTTACATCGGCACCCCTTTGGCTAACTAATACAGCATGCTTCATGGTTCACTGTATACTACACTTTTCTTTGTTACAATAATCATTTCAGTTGAATACTTCCATGATCATGTCTTTAATGTATGTCTACCTAATAGGTGGGCATACCTATAGGGAAAGCTCCAAAGACAGAAATACTTTAATACTTATTTCATATATTCTCCTAAATTTCTCATAGCCCTTCCTCCTTGGTTAGTTTCATTTGATGACCATGTCAATTAACAAAATAAAAGATATCAGATTCATATTATCTATCTTTCCAGCACTAAATTACTAATTCTATTTTATCTGTACACATCTTCTCCTTTATTTCCCCAATTAGGTCACAGGTGTTCTTTCAAATATCAATTTCTCTACCTCCTCTAGAATTTTATATCAAACAAGTATTTCAATCCTTCATTTTCCCCACATTCTCTCTGACTTCCTTAGACTTTCCTTGCCATTTTGATAATTCCCATGAGCAAAAAAATGAGATTTTGATTCTAGTATCTTAAAGATACAAACATAACTCTGTATCTCATTCCTGCTACTTTTCTCTTTCTTTACTTCTCATCACATAAAAACATCTTCAAAGATCTATCAAAATAGGTATAATGGCTGTAGATTACATAAATGTTACATAAAAAATATAGGGGAATCCTATATGCCTCAACTTCTTCCCCTCCACACCATCTTACATTAACAACATCTTATATTATTGTGGTACATTTGTTAAAATTAATGATCACATATTGAAGCATTGCTACTAACTGTGGACTATCATTTACATTATAATATACACTGCCTTGCACAATTTTATTTGTTTTGACAAAATGTATAATGGCCTCTATCTGTCATTGCATTGCCATGGAGGACAATTTCAAAGTCCTGAAAATGCTCCCATGTTACACCTATTCTCTCTCCCCCTCAGAATCTTTGGTGGCCACTGCCTTTACATCAATGCTAAAAGTTCTTCCACTGCTAGAATAATAAGACTGTAACATAGTAATAATATCTACTTTAGCCCATTGCTCATTCTCCAGTCTTGAATATTTTGGGATGATGATGCTGACTCTGCTTCTAATTGAAGGGGGCATAGATGCCATGGGACAGATTGATGGAACTGTCTAGCTTGCAGTTGCAGATACTCTGTTATTTGGGAGAGGTGTTGTCCATCGTTATCTCCTTATTAGTTTTCCTGGGTGAGTCCAATGAACTGGAGAGTAGGTATTGCAACTCTGCTGAGATTCAGGGCTCAACCAGCTCATAAGTGGACCAAAGATTTAAGTCTCTGGGACAAATATTTAACAAGTATAGTACTAATTATGGGTTGAAATAAAAGGGGCAGAAGAGCTAGGTGTTGAGAAACTATAACTTAGTCTATTTCTGTTACACTGGAGAGTTATAAATTCTTTATATATAAGGTAAGGCTGACCTTGAGGGTGCCAAATTCCTGAGCTTGCCTGTCCTGCTTATAGTGTCTAGATGTCTCTAGTGCCCTCAGGAAACCCACTGTTTGAGGCACTGTTTGCTGTGGCAAAAACTGAGATCCTGCTATGATGAGAATAAGCATAACCTCTGGAATGGCCTCCTGACTCACTTTGAACTCTCTTAGCCATAAAAACTTATTCGTATTAATATTCCCCTTTTTGGTCAAAGTCTTTTTCCAGATGCATTGCTAGATGGCTCTTGGTAATAATCCCTCAGTGCCAGGGAGGCTCATCCCTGGGAGTCATTTCCCACACTGGAGTGGGGGAGGGGAATGTAGTGCATTTATGTGCTGTGTTTGGCTTAGCGAGATGCCATATTTGAGCAACAAGGAGGCTTTCAGGAGGTAACTTTTAGACAATATATAATACTTTGCTGTTTCAATTTCACAAGCAAAGGTTCATAAATACAACCACCAATAACAAGGGCCTGGCTTAATGGTCTGTCTTCCGTCATTAGGCACTGCCCTTTTACTTGGGGGTTTCTTGTTGTTCTATTAGATAATGTAGCAGGACTCCCAAGGATAGGAAATCAATGGTTCTTTCATTTAATGTGTGGGTCTCTACCTACTGAGATAATGCTCCCCCCAACTTGAACATATTGGTAAGCCTTGGAGGCATGCCACAGGTGCACCCCTTCCCACACATTCCCCCATCACACCAGTGATCCTCCTTGCCACAGTTGCGACCTTTCTGTGATCCAAAACTTCTTCAAAATGAGGTCAACAAAATAGCAAAATATGATTAACAAGAAAATGAAATAATAATAGTTTAAAAATAACAAATAAAATGCAAAAATTAAAAAAAACAGAAATAAAATTAAAAGTTTTAGAGTTTGTGTCTTTCATCACTGTAAGATCTGTTGTCTCCCCCTTTTCCAGTCTCCCTTATTAATAACATTTTACATGCAGATGGTACATTTGTTACAATTGATGTAAAAATATTGGAGTATTGCTTCTAACCATGGTCAGTGGTTTACATTATGGTTTACATTGCACTATACACTTTTACAGGTATTGTTGAGATTTAAAATGACCTGTGTTCATTATTACAAGATCATGCAAAACAACTTTAATACCTTAAAAATACTCTATGTTCCATCTATTCTATTCTTCCTTCAACCTCCCCTCTGAACCTATGGAAACCACTAAGCTTCAATTATTGAAGAATAAGGTTCATAGTTACTTGTAATAATATTGAGGGCTTGACATATTGGGCTGTTTTCTTTTATTAGGCACTGCCTATGTTCTTGAGGAATTCTTGTCCCTTTTATTGAGAACTTAGTAGGGCTCCCCGGGATGGGAGTTTAATATTTTCTTGTTTATTGTGTGGATCTCCACCCAGTGAAATAACACACTCACAAGATAAATACACTTCAGTATAAGGTCTTTAAGATTCAGCCATGTTATCCCATGTGTTAATATTGCATTCCTTCTTACAACTGAGTAATATTCTATTTTATGTATATACCACTGTTTGCTTAAAAAAAAGATAATTTTCTGTTCTTATTTTACAAGAGTTTTACAAACTGTTAAACATAATTGAGCACATGCTTCTTGGAATACTTCCCTCTTTTATCTTCTGTGACATAATCCATAGGCTTTCTTTCTGTTTCATATGCTGTTTCCTTCCAAGCACCTTTTGCTGAACCATCTTCTTTTACTTTACTTTCAACCATGAAGTTTCCTAGGGCTAGTTTGGGGATGCACTATTTTATTCTCAGCCTTTAAAATTTATATTCCCAGCCTATCCTTCTCCTCTGCACTCCAATCTAAGGCCAAATTAAATTTGTCACTTGGGATGCCCATGGTAACTCAAAATCAATGACTCCAAAGTGGAATCCTCAAATTTTAGCCTCAAATATGCCCCCAATCTATCCGTATACCAATAAAGAACACATTATAATCCTGTGTTCAAGCCAGAAACTAAGGAGTTATTCTCAAGTCCTCAGTCTTTCTGATCCTCAGGCCATTTCTACCATGTCAACCTCCTATATCCAGAAACATTCCCTTTTAATTGTTGCTCTCACCTAGCCAAACACTTTTTCCTCATCTGGAGTATTTCAGGTCTTCATTTTCTCATTTTATCCCTACCGTGGCATCTTTCAGATAAGAATCAGAGTATGATCCTTTTAAAATAGACATAAGAGCCTGAAGCACAGTGGGTAAAATCTTTTAAACACTCCTTGTGTACTAAAAACTCTCTATCATTGCCTGAAATTTTCTAAATTATTTATACTGTGTTCAATATTGAAACCTTATATAATGGCATACATGTATTAGTCAATTTTCCCAGGAAATATTATACAACAGGATATATTATACAAATACTATGATTTTTATTATTGAAATTTGCTCATGTGACAGTGAGAATAAGCAAGTCAAAATTCTCTAAGACAGGCAACAAGCTGAAAATTCTAATGAAGGTTTCAATGAATTCCCCAAGAGAAGATGGCTGGCCTAAGGAGATATAACAATTATTCTTTATCTCCCCTGAAATAACCATTTCTCCCATTAAGGTCTTAAACTGATTAGATAAGACTTTTCACATTGATTGTAGATCCAAACATTCATAGATGCAATCAACTGACTAATGATTTAAATCCACAAAATATCCTAATAGTAATAATTAGGCCAATGCTTACTTGACCAAACAATGGGACTCCATAACCTGGCCAAATTGACACATGAACCTTACCATCACAGTCCACCCCTAGTCAAACTGGCACCCATACAAATCTCATTAAACCATACTTAATCTTTATATAAAAACAATAGCTATCATACTTTATCCTAACACAATTAAACTGTCTAATGTACAACTGGAAACACATGAACTCTTTCCCCACAAGAGGATGCAAGTCCTCGGGTAATAATAAATTTTGAAATTTATATACTATAAATTAAATACTATAACACAAAGTTAATGTACTTATATTATACAGAGATAAAATAGGGGAGAAAAAAGAATTTGGTTTATGTATATATATAAACATATTACTAACAAAAGAAGGAATAAATACTTTTAATAACCATTATAGTCTGTTTCTGCAACTGATCACATGGACATAGCTCATATTTATAAGTACCTTCTTCCACTACCCATTCTGTATTACCTTTACCCTTGGTAAGCACCTCAGCTTGCCCTAGTTCTTTGCCTAGTGGGGTGACTTAAATTTCATTTGTGAAGGGTCTGTGCCATTAGTTGTCCTGCCTAGATTGGGTTGTTGCAATTTTTCATTGACATTAATCACAGGACCTGTTAGTACTGGGAGTTGCCCTAAGGGATCTCTTGTATTCCTGGCAAACTCTTCTTTATCTCCATTGTGTTGTAGCAGCCCTATTTCCCTTTGATAATCAGGATCAATTACCCCATCTGTAGTGGTTTGATATAGTTATGAATTCCAAAAATAGATACTGGATTATGTTTGTAATCTGGTCTATTACTGAGCATGACTGAGCTATGATTAGGGCTTTGATTGGGCCTCATGATTAGGCCTTTGAGCCCCACCCACTATAAAAGGCATGGCAAAGATAGAGTTGGAACTTTTGATGTGAGGGTTTTTGATGTTGGAGTTTGATGCTGAAGTCTTAAGCTGGAGCCCCAGGAAGTAAGCCCACAGAGGAAAGAGAAGCCAGCCCCAGGAAGAGAGGAACCCTGAGCCTGGAAGAAACAAGTCCTGGGAAGGAAGGAAACTTAAACCCAGAAAGAAGCAAGACCCTGAAAGGGAGGAACCCAGGAAACCTGAACCCTCGCAGCCATCGACAGCCATCTTGCTCCAACATGTGAAAACAGACTTTGGTGAGGGAAGTAACTTATGCCTTATGGCCTGGTATCTGTAAGGTCCCACCCCAAATAAATACCCTTTATAAAAACCACCCCATTTCTTGTATTTTGTATCAGCACACCTTTTGCTGACTAATACACCATCCAATACATAATTCCCTTCTTTACCTGTGGATTCAGAGGGATGAGGAGTCCAACGTGTCCCAATAGTAGTCTTAACTTTCAGTTCAATAGAATCTTTGTTGAGTCTCCTGGCAGAAGCACCCCTTTTGGAACTAAAACATGTAAACCAGGAGAGCTTAAGGCCATGGAGACAGGGAGTAAATAATTTTTTAATGGATCCCCAGGGGTAATACTGAGTGGTACCACTCCCATTTCCACCCTTTGATTTCTGGACCTGTGAATCGTGGCCTGGCAGGAACAGCAATGTATAGTAGTTACTGTTTTAGAGCATATACAGCTCTCAGGAGAATATGGCGCCAGCCCTGCAAGGTATTGCCACCCAGTTGGCACTGTATTTGAGTCTTCAAAAGGCTATTCCTCCATTCTATCCAGTTTCAGGATGATGGGAAACATGGTAAGACCAGTGAACTCCCTGAGCATTTGCCCATTCCTATGCATCCTTGGTTCTTGACTTTTCATGACTTTTCATGTGGTGATGCACATGGAGGCTTCTTTCTTTTCTGGGTATTTTGGACTACCAGTTTATGGCTGCTCCCTGTGGTTTCTCTCTGACTTTTACTCTGCTTATAAAAGACCTCATTAAACTGTAGTAAAGTCCAACCTGATTCAGGTGAGCCACATCTTAACTGAACTAACATTTTGAAGAATCCTATTTACAATGGGTTCACATCCACTAAATGAAAAATGTGTCCAAACTGAGATACACACAATTCAATCCACCATAATATATGTCCTTTGCTTAGTGAAATCTAGTTACACTGTCTTTCCTTTTCATTGCTGGGAAGTCTCAACTCAGTTCTGCTGCAGAACATTAGGATATCTCTTCTCTCTGCCTGGAATGTTTTTTCCCTAGACCTTTGAACTGGGGATTCCTCTAAAATCTGTTGCACTTCACTTTAAAGTCATTTACTTGGGAAAACTTCCCTGACAACTGTGTACTCTTGTTCTATATGATTTAGCTTTACTTATTTCCTTCAAAGCTCTAATAACAATGCTACTATTTAAATCAGGTGTTCTAGTCTGCTAAAGCTGCTGGGAGAAAAATACCAGAAATGGGTTGGTTTTTATAAAAGGGATTTATTAGGATAAAAGCTTACAGTTGCAAGACTGTGAAAATGCCCAAATCAAGGCACCATCAGAGATGCTTTTTCCCCAGATGTTGGCTGCTGGCAGATCCAGGACCCCTGCCAGGTGGCAAGGCGGTCTGACACTCTCTCTGCTTTTCTCCTCCAGGCTCACCTTTTCTTTCAGCTTCAAGCTGATCCATGGGCCTAACCTCTTGGGGGCCTCTTGCTTCAGCTTCTCCACTAATTCCATTCTCTAGCCTCTCTCTCAAGTCTTTCAGGGTTTCCCTCTCTTTCTGCAGCTATAGACAATCTTGGAGTCCTTTCTCACATGGCAGGGTAGAAATGATGACTTTCTCTGTGTATTTCTGCTTTCAGTTCTCAGTTTACATGAGACTCCAGCCAGAGGGTGGATACCTAACCTGGATCATGCCTAACTGACTAGTCTAATCAAAGTCCCTAAAACAGTCTAATCAAAAGTGATCTAAATAAAAATACCCTTAACTAAGTTGAATGCAATCAATGGTTCCCACACCCACAGGAATAGATTAATCACATCTGAGTCCAGCTCCATCACACAGAAACACAAACTCCAAAGAAGGGCCAACTGACATGGCACTGAACTCCATCTGCCATGACCATAGAACCTGTGGGTCTCTGTAGCCCTCAGAAGAATTTTTTTATTCTTGAGTTGTAAGTATTCTTTTAAATATTCTGGAGACTAATTCCTTATAAGATATATAATTTTCAAATATTTTCTCCCATTCTATGAGTTGTCTTTCACTTTCTTGATGGTGTTCTTTGAAGCACAAAATGATTAAAATTTGATAAAGGGCATTTTTTTCAATTTTTCTTTTGCCACATATGCTTTTGGGGTTATATCTAAGAAATCGTTTCCTAGTCCAAAGTTACAAAGTTTTACTCCTATGCTTTCTGTGAGTTTTATGGTTTTAATGCTTATATTTAGGTCTATAATCAATGAGTTAATTTTTAAAATATGGTGGTAGGTAGGGTTTCACTAAATTATTTTAAATATAGATATCCAGTGTCCCAGCATCATTTGTCAAAAAGATTATTTTTTTCCCTTAAATTGTCTTGGCATCCTTGAAAATCAATTGACTTCAAATATATGTATAGGTCTATCTCTGAACTCTTGTGTTTATACCATTGATCCATTATTTATCCATTAGTAATCAAGACACTACAATAATCAATATAGAACAACACTGTTTTTACTATTGGAGCTTTATAGTAACTTTGGAAATCTAAACTTGAGACCATCAACTTTTTTTTCAGGATTTTTGGGCTATTCTGGGTGGTTTGCATTGTCATATAGATTTTTGGATCATCTTGACAATTTCTACAAAAAGTCACCTGGGATTTTGAAAGGAATTGCATTGATTAGGTCAATAAATTTGGGTTGAATTGCAATCTTAACAATATTAAGTCTTCCAATCCATGAACGAGTGCTGTCTTTTCATTTATTTAGGGCATCTTCAATTTTATCATAATATTTAAAATTTTCAGAGTGAAAGTTTTTCACTTATTCAGTTAAATATATTCTTAAGTATTTTATTCTTTTCCATGCTTCTATAAATGAATTTGTTTTCCTAATTTTATTTTTTATTGTTCAGTGCTATTGTAGAGAAATCGAATCGATCCTCTACACTATAACTTCGTTGAACTTATTAGTTCTAATAGCTTTTTAGTAGATTCCTTAAATTTTCCCTATATAAATTAATGTTCTTTGAAAAATAGAGAAAATCTGGAAAAGATTTTTTATTCATTTACTTGCTTATTAGCCTTGGCTAAAACCTCCAGTATAATGTTACATAAGAAGTTGTGAGAACTGACATGCTTGTCTTTATCTTGAACTTAGGGGATAAGCATTAAATTTTTTCACTCTTATATATGATGGGGACACGTCTTTAACAGGGTAAGGAAGTTCCCTTCTTTTTCTAGTTTTTTGGGCATTTTTATTAAGATACAGTGTTGAATCTTTTCAAACCTTTTTCTGTACTTATTGAAATAATCGTGGTTTTTTCCTTTATTGCAGTGGTTATTACAGTAATCAATTTTTAGATATTAGAGTAATTTTGCATTTTTGGGGTAAATTCCACTTGGTCATGGTATATATGCAGTTTATATGTTGCTGGATTCAGCTTGCTGGTTTTTCTTTGAGGGTTTTTGTGTCTATATGCACACAAGATCATTGTCTGTAGGTTTTTAAAGATTTCTTTGTCTGATTTTGATATCAGGGTGAGACTAGTCAAATAGAATTAGATTGAAAATGTTTCTCCTCTTTATTTTATTTTATTGTTTTTTTAAAGATTTATTTATTTACTTAATTCCCCCCCCCCCCCCCCCCCCCCCCCCGCCGGTTGTCTGTTCTCTGTGTCTATGTGCTGCGTCTTGTTTCTTTGTCCGCTTCTGTTGTCCTCAGCGGCACGGCACGGGAAGTGTGGGCGGCGCCATTCCTGGGCAGACTGCACTTTCTTACACGCTGGGCGGCTCTCCTTACGGGCACACTCCTTGCACGTGGGGCTCCCCTAAGCGGGGGACACCCCTGCGTGGCGCGGCACTCCTTGCACGCATCAGCACTGCGCATGGGCCAGCTCTGCACGGGTCAAGGAGGCCCGGGGTTTGAACCGCGGACCTCCCATGTGGTAGACGGACGCCCTAACCACTGGGCCAAGTTCGTTTCCCTCTCCTCTTTATATTGGAGTATTTTGTGAAGAATTTATATTAATTATTCTTTAAGTATTTGGTAGCATTCAAGAGTAAAACTCTCTGGTCCTGAGCTTACTTTTGTGGGAAGATCTTAAATAACTAAATGAATGTATTTATTACTGTAGGTCTATTGAGTTCTTTCATTTCATTTTGAGTCAGTTAGGTATATTGTTTTTCTTGTATTTTGTCCAATTCATCTAAGTTATCTAATATTTTAGTATAGTTATTCATAACATTCTTTATAATTCATTTTATTTCTGTAAGGTTGATAGTGCTGTTCCCTCCATTATTCTTTATTTAGCTATTTGAATCTTTTTATTTTTCTTGGGATCTAGCATCACTGGCTTTTTTTCTATTCTTTTTTCTATTGTTTATTTCATTATTTCTACCAAAATCAATTTAAGATATTTTCAGCAATTATTTCTTCAAATATTTATTCTGCTCCTTTCTCTCTTCATCTGTGGTACTCCCATTACATGTATTTTGGTGTCCTTAATGCATTCCCACATTTACTGGAGGAGATTCTCATTATCATGCATTCATTTTCTTTCTGCTATTAAGAATGTACAATCCGTATTCACCAAATGCAATGAATGTCCCACAATGATGAAAGAAGTTGTTGATGTGGGAGGAGTGGGGTGAGGGGGGTGGGGGGTATATGGGGACCTCATATTTTTTAATGTAACATTTGAAAAAAAAAGAGAGAAAAATAAAATAAAATAAAATACATTCGAAAACAGATGGTATAATCCCAATTGATCGGTCTACAGGCTCACTGATTATTTCTTCTGCCAAGTCATATCTATTGTTGGGTCCTTTTAGTGAATTTTCCATTTCAGTTATTTTACTTTTAAAATCCAGGACTTCCAATTATTTCTTAATAAAAAAATCATTTGTATTTTCTATTGATATTCTTTTTTTCTGATTAGCCACCACATTCATTCCTCACTTTACTTTAAAATGTTTTTAATTGACTTTATTTTTAAAAACAGTTTTAGATTTACAGAAAAGCTGAGAAAATAATACAGAGGGTTCTCATAAACCCCACATGCAGTTTCCCCTGTTATTAACATCTTACATTAGTATTGTCTATTTATTACAATGACTGAGGTAATATTGATATAGTACTGTGGGAGTTTGGTATTGTTTATGAATTACAAAAATAGATATTGGGTTGCATTTGTAAACTGGTCTGTTCCTCTGGGAATATTAGATTGTATTAGATTTAGGGGTTTCACTCTTACAATATTAAATCAAAATTAGGACTTTTATTTGATCACTCCATTAGGGCAACTTGGTTTGAGTCCCTGCCCCACCCCCTTGGTGGGCTACATAAGTGGAAGCTCAGTCAAAGACAGGGAAGTAAGTACATGGAGAAAAAGAGCACAGAGAGCTTAATTTGGGACATTGGAGCCCCAGGGAGAGAGCCAAGCCATTCGCCTGATAGTCTGCAGCTGAAGAGATCAGAGCCTGAACAGCTGAGAAAGCCCTGAAAGAAACAAGCCCCAGGGAGAGAGATGAACCTTATGCTGGCTTACAGCTGGAACCACGGAGTGTTAGGAGGAAGAGGAAGGCTGAACCCTTGTAGAGACTGGCAGCCATCTTCCTCCAACACATGGCAACAGACTTTGGTGAGGGAAGTGACTTAACACTTTATGGCCTTGTGACAGTAAGCTTCTACCCCAAATCAATACCCTTTATAAAAGCCAACACATTTCTGGTATTTTGCATCAGGACCCCTATGTCTGACTAGTACAAGTACTATTGAATAAAGTCCACACTTTGTTCAGATTTTCTTATTTTTTATGTAATTTCTTTTTTGTTCCAGGATCCCATCCAGGATACCACATTACGTTTAGTTGTCATGTCTCCTTAGGTGCCTCTTAGCTAGGAGGGTTTCTCAGACTTTCCTTGTTTTTGATGACCTTAAACTGTTTCAACATTATTTCCTTTAACTCTTTGCAGTTACTTATAATAGCTACTTTAAAATATTTGTTAAGTTTGAAAACTGGCTGTCTCAAAGGCAGACTCTTGCCTGCTTCTTTTTTTGTACATTGGTCACACTTTCTTGTTCTTTTACATGTCTTGTATTTTTTTTACCCATTAGAAACTGAACATTTTAGAAAATATGTTGTAGCACTATAGGATATTGTTTCCATTCTCAGCTTGAGTTTGTCTCCTTGTTTATTTGTTTAGTGACTACTTCAATGATCTCTAGTGTACTTGCAGTGTGCAAATTCTAACATCACTCCTCAAAGGCTGCAGCCTTGGATATGCATGCGGTCAACCTGGGATTATAGTGGATTTAACAGATGTCTCTGTTTCTTTCTCTAGTCTCTCTGTTAAGCTGTCTGACTCAATTGGCATCATATCAATCTGTTGACTTCCATGAACTTTCACTGCTTCCATTGTTTTTGACAATGCCCGGAAAGTATAAAGTGCTCCACAGTCTGCTTCGGAGCCGCTTTGCAGAGGGAGCCTTTTGAGCCAGTCCGTGAGGCTTGGTACAATGCTAACATTGGTTTGGAGCCAATTATTCTGCACCTGAAGTAAAGCTCTTTCCTACAAATGAAGGTTAGGTGAAGAAAGAAAGCCAGACACCTCTCAGCCACTGTTGTCTAAAATAGAGCTTCTGCAATATGGAGAAGAGGAGGGCAGTGAGAAATTCTGCTGACCTTCCCTTTGAGGAAGAGAAAGTAGGAGCTGTGGGGAAAGGGAGACTAGTGTTCTTGGCTGTACCCACTGGGAGCAGAGTTTCTCCATGCTGAGCTGGAGAAGGGGGTAATTAGATCTTGGCTCTCATGCCACAGACTCTCACTACTCTAACTTAGATTTATAAGATTATCTTGAATAAATGCTGCTTCATTTTCTGAATGCCTTTAGAACAATTTCCAGATATGGTAAATGGATGTTTTATTTTATAATTTTCATCATTTATAATTGAAGGTCTGCAGAGCTCCTGAAGTCAACTCACCATTGTTATAATTCTTATGTAGTTTGTATTTTCTCTATCCTCCATATAGCATCTCTTTATTCTTCATCTTCCTCATAGTTTTGGTTTTTGTCCTTTTCCTCTCTATTTTGAAATATAATATCAGATTTTCCAGTATATGGATACTCTAGTTTTCCAGTTATTTCTTTTCTTTAACATCTTAAACATAGACCTTAATTTGTTACTGCAATTTTAATTAAATTTCAGTCCATTATGACACATCTCTCTTTTGCATGTAATTATGTATTTTTCCATCTTAGCCATCTTTTTTTTATGACTTAGATGATATTTACATGATTTATTTCTAGTGTGAATTTGCTGATGTTGAATAAAAGATGGCTGCTTATGGAGGGCTTTTCCAAATAGTTTTTTGAAATAGGGTTTCTTTCCCATGTGAATTAACACATCTTGAGTCATGGTGGATCTGTGAGTGAAATCTTCTTGAAAATCACTATATTTAAAGGGATTCTTTTGAATATGATGTCTCAAACATGTAATGGTAGATGTGCTTTCTTGCAGATATGTTTCATGGATGCCATTTCTTGATTTTTAGAACTACTGCCTGAACTCTGGCTTTGGAGAAATATTCCTGTCTCCAAAGTTCCTCTCCTTGCTCCAAGTGGGAAAGCACATCTGCTTAGCAGACCTCATATCCCACTTGGATCAGATGATTGATAGTTTCCAGCGTCACATCTCTAAACAGTTTTCTCTGAGAAGAGTCCATCTTTCATCCTTAATTTCAGTTTTGTATTTTCCAATATTCTTGCTCTTATTTATAAAGGCAAAGTGCATTCTCCCCAACTTTAGTATGCCAAATGATTTTCTAATTTATTTTGAAATATCCATTTCTTCTAGCCTTCAGTTTGATGTTCCAGTATTTCAATTTCTCTGATCTGCCGTTTGTGTGTGTGTACATGAGTAAACTTTTAACTATCATATTTTTTTTTCATAAATGAGGAGACTTTTATCATGACTTATTACTTGTCAGCAGGAAAATTATGTGAATTTTCCCCTGGCTTGTCTTGTAAAATATTTGTGAAATAGGACTATTTCACAGATAGTATTAGACTAATACATGGAAAAATAGAATTCTCTATACAGCATCCACTCGTATCTGTAGACTCTAGCAATCGTACATCCTTTTCAGTTATGTGTGAGGAAAGAATCATCTACACTTTTCCCTTCTCAATCCCCTGGAAATACTTCATAAACAGAAAGCATGTAAAGAAAACTAAAATTACCAGTATATACTACAACTCCTATAAGCATTCTGCTCAATTCTCCTTCTAAATTACTAATGTTTGAATCTCAAATATATTCTCTTTAGTTTCCACCCCAAGAAAAAGTTGGTAGATTTGCCTCTGTAAGTGTATATGCATGCATGTAAGCAAGCATGCGTGTGGTTGTTGACTGTTTTTTTTTTTCTCTCCATCAAGTAGCACTCAAATAAGGAGTTAGGTGGAGAGGGTTTCTGATTTTTAGCTATTACAATAAAATAATAACAATGGAAAAATATTAAAGTAGCATTAAATGGTTAACAGAAAATAAATATAAATGATATAAGCATGTGATGAAGATTCTCACTCATCTTTAGATAAATAAACATTTAAAGATTATATAGAGTTTACCAAAGAGTTTGGAGAATAATTTAAAAGTTCGATCCATTGGTCTTTTAGCAAAGGTACATGAAAACATAAATTTTTAGACTCTCTTGATAGACTTGTATAAACTATTTGGAAGGAATTAGTTATTATTTATCAATATTTTAAATGTACTTTCACTCCAACTCAGAAGTTCCAATTCTGTTATTCATGCTTGAGATATAATAATCCAAGTGTATAAATATACATGTAAATGACTCTTTTACATTTTTGTTAATAAATGATAAAGTAATCTCATCGTGAATAAAATAAGCTACATTGAATAAAACACAACTATTGCTATGCAGAAATATCAAAATTTAAAATCTGCCACCTCAGAAGTACATCAATTACATATAAACTGTCCATTAGGATTTCTTATATAGTACCGCGTGAAGCCATTATTCCTGAAGGCCAATGCCAAGAAGTAATATATTCCTTTCAAGAGCCTAGACTTGCCATAGCAGATGTCAGATGATAGCCTTACTATCACTCAATTACTTATGTTAAAATTTCCAGAAGTGTCAGACACACTGATCATCATATGGTCATTTTCTGTTATCCCTTTAACTAAAGTCCCAGGCTATCTTCAGTACTCAATTGAAAATACTATCAGGAGATAATAAATATTATCTAGATTTAGTATAATTCATGAAAATAGCATTATCTGACAAAAAATTACAGGGAATTTCAATGCAGTATCAGTTATGCTGACAAAAGTATAAATCTGATTGCATCAGATCTTCACTGCCAATGGGAGCATATATTAAATTTATATACAGTGAAGAGCAGCAATACTCACAGATACTGCTCACATCTTGAGGGGCAGGATGGTGCTTGCCTGAATTATATACTTCTAAGCAGTACGAGGATTTCAATACCTTTCATTTCAACATTGGTTGAAATGGAAATATTGATTGACTTTGAATTTTGTTGAGGTTGTGAAATTGTTGCCTTATTATCATTTAGCTGAAGGAGAGAATGGCTTTTTTTTAATAGAGAAGCCATGGCTTTACAGACAATCTTGCATAAAATATAGGATCCCCATATATATCACCCTATTATTAATATCTTGCATTAGTATGGTATGTTTGTTACAGTTGATGAAAGTATATTTTTATGCGTATTTTATTTAGGGTTCACTGTGTTGTTCAGTTCCATGATTTTAATTTTTTTTAAAATTCTAGTAATATGTATAAAATGAAAAAATTTCCCCTTTTAACTACATTCAAATATATAATTCAGTGCTGTTCATTACATTCACAATGTAATGATAACATCACCACATCCATAACAAAAATATTTAAATGATCCCAGACAGAAACTATCTACATTTTAAGCCTTAATTCCCTATGCCCCATGTCATGAACACCTATTCTCATTATTTCATATTAGTGAGACAAGACAAATTTTGTCCCTTTGTGTCTGGCTTATTTTATGCAACATGATGTCTTCAAGGTTCATCCGTATTGGCACATGTAACAGAATTTTTTTTATTTTCATGGCTGATCAATATTCCATATTATGTATATACCACATTTTGTTTATCCATTCATCTATTGATGGACACTTGGTTTGCTTCCATCTTTTAGAAATGGTGAAAAATGCTGCTATGAGCATTGGTGCACAAATATCTGTCCAAATCTCTGCTTTCAATTAGTTTGGGTATATATCTAGAAGTGGGATTGCCATGTCATATGGTAATTCTATACATAACTTTCTGACAAACTGCCAAATTGTCTGACACGACAGCTGCATCATTTTACATTCCCACCACCAATAAACAAGTATCCTTATTTCTCCACATACTTTCTAACACTTTGAAATTTTAAATAACAGTGGCCATTCTAATGGGTATGGAATGGTACCTCATTTAGGCAATGATTTGTATTTACTTGCTAGCTAAAGATGTAGAGCATTGTTTCATGTGCTTTTTGGACATTTATATATCTTTCAAGTCTCTTGCCCACTTGCAAGTTGGGTTATTTGTCTTTTTGTTGTTGAACTGAAGGCTTTCTTTATATATTTTAGATATTAACATTTAACAGGTATGTGGTTTGCAAATATTTTCTCCCATTGTGTAGGCTGCAATTTTATTTTTAGCTCCTCTGAGGCATAAAAGTTTTAATTTTGATGAGGTCCCATTTATCTGTTATTTTTCTTTTGTAACTCAAGCATTATGTGTAAGATCTAAGAAACCATTGCCCATCACAAGGTCTTAAAGATACTGAACATTTCTGTACATTTTTTTCAAGGAGTTTTATAGTTCTGGTTTTTATATTTAGGTCTTTGATCCAGTTAAAGTGGGTTTTTATATATAGTGTGATGTAGCAGTGTGCCTTCATTCCTTTGCAAATGAAGATCCAGTTTTCCTAGCACCATTTGTTGAAGAGACTATTCTTTCCCAATTAATGTCTTTCACCCTTGTCAAATATCAGTTGGCCATAAATGCATGGGCTGATTTCCAAGTTTTCATTTCAACTCGATTGGTCTCTATGTCTGTCCTTGTGCCAGTAATGATCTTTTGATTACTGTGTCTTTGAAATAAGTTTCAAGATCTAGAAGTGTGAGTACTCCAACTTCATTCTTCTTTTTGAGATGGCGTTGACTATTCATGGCCTCATACCTTCCGTATAAATTTGGTGATTGGCTTTTTCATTTCTGCGAAGATTGTTGGAAGTTTTATTGAAATCGTATTGAATCTGTAAATCACTATATGTTGAATTGACATCTTAATATTTAGTTTTCTAACCCATGAACATGTAGATCATCGTTGATTTCTTTTAGTAACATTTGTAGTTTTCTGTGTACAAGCCCTTTACATCCATGGTTAGATTTATTCCTAGATATTTGACTTATTAGTTGCTATTGTAAATGGATTTTTCCTAGTTTTTTTCCTTCCAATTGTTCATTACTAGTATTTAGAAACACTATTGAATTTTGGGAGTTCATCTTGTATACTGGAGCCTTGCTGAATACATTTCTTACCTCTAGGTACATTATTGTGTATTTTTTAGGATTTACTTCATATAGGATCATGTTACCTGCAAATAGGGAAAATATTACTTCTTTCTTAACAAATCTTTTGCCTTTTATTTATTTTTCTTGCCTAATTTTTCTGGATAGAACTTCCAGTACAATTTTAAGAAACAGTGGTAATAATGAGCATCCAAGTCTTCTTCCTGATTTTAGAAGGAAAGCATTTCACCTTTCACTGTTAAGTATGATATTGGCTGTGGGCTTTTCATATATACCCTTTATCACTTTGAGGAAATTTCCTTCTATTTCTAGTTTGCTCAGTGTTTTTATCAAGAAGCAGTGCTGGATATTTTGAAATGTATTTTCTGCATCAATTGAGATGTCCATGTGTTTTTCCCCTTTATTCTGATAATATGGTGCATTGCATTAATTAATTTTTCAATATCGAACTGCCCTTGCATAACTGAGATAATTCCAACTTGATCATGGTGTATTATTCCTTTAATGTGCTGGTAGAAGACTTTTGCATTTGTATTCATAAGTGATATAGTCTCTAATTTTATTATCTTGTGCTATTTACCTGGTCTTTATATAAGTGTGATATTGACCTCAAAGAATGAATTAGAGAGTGTTCCCTTCTTCTAATTTTTTCAAAAACTATGAGCAGGTTTGGTGTTAATTCTTCCTGGAATGTTTGGTAATTCTCCTGTGAAGCCATTTGGTCCTGGAATTTTCTTTGTTGGAAGGTTTTTGTTTACTGACTCAATCTCCTTAATAGTTATTAGACTGTTGAGATATTTTATTTCTTCTTGAGTAAATATAGGTATCTTGTGTGTTTCTAGGAAATTGTCCATTTCATCTAAGTTATCTAATTTGTTTACATATAGTTTTTCATAATATCTCCTTACAGTAATCTACTCTCTAAGTGGAGTCAGTAGTAATGTCCCCTTTTATTCATTTTCAATTTTAGTTATCTGTGTCCCCTCTCTTCTTTTCTTTCTCAGTATAGCTGAAGTTTCATCAATTTTATTTATCTTCAAAAACTAACTTATGGTTTTGCTGATTTTATTTTTTTGTTGTTGTTATTCTCTATTTCATTTATCTCTGCTCTAATCTTTATTTCCTTCCTTGCACTTGCTTTGGATTTAGTTTGCTCTTCTTTTTATACTTCCTCCTGTTTTGAGGTTGAAATAGTTCTTAATTTTTAATGTAAGCATTTAGAGCTATAGATTTCCCTCTCTGCATTGCCTTTGCTGAAACCCATAATTTTTTTTTAAGATTTATTTTTTATTTATTTCTCTCCCCTTACCTCCCCTCCCTGTTGTCTGCTCTCTGTGTTCATTCACTGTGTGTTCTTCTGTATTCCCTTACATTCTTGTCAGTGGCACCGGGAATCTGTGTCTCTTTTTCTTGCATCATCTTGCTGTGTTAGCTCTCCATGTGTGCAGTGCCGCTCCTGGGCAGACTGAGTTTTTTTTTGCATGGGGCGGCTCTCTTTGCAGGGGCACACTCCTTGTGCATGGGGTTCCCCTATGTGGGGGACACTCCTGTGTGGTATGGCACTCCTTGTGGATATCAGCACTGCACGTGGGCCAGCTCACCAGGAGACCCTGGTTGAACCCTGGACCTCCCATATGGTAGGTAGATGCTCTATCAGTTGAGCCAAATCCACTTCCCATCCCATAATTTTTTGTATGTTTCATATCCATTTTCATTCACCTCAAGCTATTTCCTAATTTCTCTTGTGGGCTCCTCTTTTACCTATTAGTTTTTAAGAGCATGTAGTTTAATTTCCACATATTTGTGAATTGTCCTTCTCCCTGTTATTGATTTTTAGCTTTATTTTTGAGTCAGAGAAGATTAATTGTATGATTTCAACATTTTTAAATTTATTGAGACTTGTTTTGTGACCCAAAATATGGTTTATCCTGCAAATGATCCATGTTCAATCAAGAAGAATATGTATTCTGTTGTGGGGTGAAGTATTTTCTCTATATATATCAGTTAGGTTTTGCTTGTTTATAGTATCATTCACATATTGTATTTCCTTATAATCTTCTGAGTAGGTGATCTATCCATTATTTTGAAAGTGGTGTTTTAAAGTACTCAACTGTTAATGTTGAATTATCAATTTATCCCTTCAAATCTGTCAGTATTTACTTTATATATTTTGGGGAGCTACTGTTTTGTTCATATATAATTGTTACTTCTTTCCATTGAATTGGCCCTTTTACCCACATATAATGACCATCGTTGCCCCCCATAACCTTGTAACTGTTTTTAACTTAGTTTATTTTATCTGATATTAATGGCTACACCAGCTCTCTTTTGGTTACTACTTGCATGGTACATTTTTTCCCTCATCCTTTCAGGTTCATTATACTTATGTCTTTAAATCTATGTTGAATCTCCTGTAAACAACATATAATTGGGTAATGATTTCTATCCATTCTGGCAGTCTTTGCCTGTTCACTGGAGATTTTATTTCACTTACCTTTAAAGTCACTACTGATACTTTGCTATTCAATCTTTGTAAGTCTTATACCCTTTTATGTACCTTAATTCTTTCATTAATGTCTAATTTCATATTTACTTGATTTTTAAATTTGTACCATATTGAGTCTCTTTTCATTTCTGTCTGGATATATTTTTCATATATTTTATTTGTGGCTATCATGAGGTTAAAAATTAGCAAATGAAATATATAACACTTTTTGATTCTAACTTGTCTTCAGTAATATACAAATATACTATTCCTATAGCCTTCCATGCCCGCACATTTTTGTACTGGTTGCGATTTATACCTTTGTACATTGTCCAAAACCATAGATTTATAATTACTTTTTTATACTTTTGCATTTTAGCACCTGTATGAAGTAAAAAGCAGAATTACATAACAAAATATGCAATACAGTATTACTGGCATTTATAATTACCCAAATGGTTACCTTTACTTGCAGTCTTTGTTTTTTTTATGCCACTTGCCACTTTGAACCACTATATAATGTCTTTTCCTTTCAGTCTGAAGAACTTCCTTTAGCATTGCTTGTAGGCAGGCCTGGTGGTGATAAATTCCCTCAGTTTCTTGTTTTTGCTTGTTTTTTTTTTTTTTTTAATCTGGGAATGTCTAAAATTTCCCCTCTTTTTTTAATAGAAAATCTTACTCAGTGTAAAATTCTTGGGGCAAGCAGATGTGGCTCAAGTGATTGGTCTCCTGCTTACCACATGAGAGGCCCTGGGTTTGAGCCAGGACCAAACCTCCTAGCAAAGACGAGCAAGACAATGAGTTGGCACAATGGGCTAGCATGGCTAGCTGATACAATAAGTTCATGCAACAAAGAAATACAAAGAGGAAACACAAAGAGAGAGACAATAAAGCAGGGAGCACATGTGGCTCAAGCAATTGAGTACCACTCTTCCACATGGGAGGTCCTGGGTTTGGTTCTTGGTGCCTCCTAAAGAGAGGATGAGCAGACACAGAGGGCACACAGTGAATGGACACAGAGAGCAGACAGCACAAACTACGAGGGAGGGGGAATAAATAAATGAAATAAATCTTAAAATAAAATAAAATTCTTGGTTCCCAATTGTTTTTTTTCAGCACTTTAAGTATTTCAACCCACTGCCTTCTTTGCAACCATGGTTTCCTCATGAGAAATTGGCACTTAATCTCATTTGAACTCCTATGTACATAACATGCTTTTTTTTCTCTTGCAGCTTTCAGAACTCTTTCCTTGTTTTACGTATTCAACAGTTTGATCAGTGTTTGGAGGGGAATATTTTTCTTTAAATTTACCCTGTTTTGAGTCCTCTGGACTTCTTGAATGTGCATATTCACATCTTTTGCAAAGCTCGAGAATAACTTTTTTTAAAGGAGGTACTGGGGATCAAACCCAGAACCTCATACATGGGAAGCAGGCACTCAATCACTTGAGTTACATCCACTTCCCAAGTTTGGGAAGATTTTTGGCATTATTTCTTTGAATACTTTTTCTTCCCTTAATCTCTTACTTCTCTTTCTGGGACTCCCATAATGTGTTTATTGGTATTGTTGATAGTATCCCAGAGGTATCTTAGGATATTTTCACTTTTTATAATTATTTTTCCTTTCTGCCCCTTAGCCTGATTCATTTAAATTATCTTGTCTTCATGTTCACTGATTCTTTTTCTGCCATCTCCAGTATGCTGTTGAAACCATCCTGGGAATTTTTTATGTCAGTTACTGTGGTCTTCAACTCCACTCATTCTTTTTGGTTCTTTTTAAAATTTTCTATCTATTAAGATTTTCATTTTGTTCATTCATTGTTTATCTGATATCCTTTAGTTTTCACGTCCATGATCATATCTAAGGCCATTTATTTAAATTCTTTGTCTGGTCTTTTTCATTGATGTTTTCTAGGCTTTTATCTTCTTCCTTTGGGTGAGACATCATCCACTGTTTCTTGTTTATCTTATTATCTTTTGTTGCAAATATTAACACTGGCAGTTAATTCCTGAGATATCGGTTTCTTGATTTTGTAACCAGCTGGTGATATGACAGAAATTTTCTTGAGTATCATCCTTCCTATTAGGAAGGTCTATCCAAGGTAAATGACAAGCGCAGGATCTTCCTTGTCTTTTTTGGGCCCATGTTTTGGGCTGTGTTTTGTCTAAGTCTTAGGAGTTCCCTGTGATAGGTATTTGAGTGCCCTCTTCTTCTCACTAGATAGACCTTCTCCCTCTCCCAGATGTTCCACTCCTGGACTTAAAGTAGATAAACCTTTGTCTAGTTATTCGACCTCAATTTTTTTTTTTTTTTTTTTTACACTGCTTTCATTGTTTCAAGCTGCTCTTATCTGGAGAGCAAATTATAGGAGGGTACATGGAAAGGAGTTTTCCAAGTCAGTCTTTCCCAGCTGGAACAAGGCCAGTGACCACAAAGTGACACCAGCTGACTCCAAACTCCCTGGGAAGGGGTTGAGTTCAGTTCCAGATAGAGTGCCAGGAGCTGCATCCCAGCTCCCCAAAGTTGCTCTTTCTTGACTTGCCCAGCAAATGCAGGTCTGTCTTCTGCAATTTAAAGAAGCATACCATCTTAAGTCTCCTCTGCTGTCTTTGTCTAGGGTAGTTTGGAACAATGACTACCCTCAGAACCTGGCCCCCAATGATCTGAAGTAGCTATTCAAAAGCCATGAGCAGTGATCAGCATATGCCCACCCCAGATCTTGGGGAAATGGCCAGGGGCCACCCCTCACTGCTGCCTGCCATGATAGTGGGTTCTGCGCAATGGCAATAGTTACACAGAGAGTGGAATGACCTGTAATTTACCAGCATCTTCTTTTTGTTCTTCCCTGTATGCTGTACAGTATTGTACTAGACACTGGAGTTTTGAAATAGTTTGGTTCAGAGAGTTTCTGCCTGTTTAATAGTTGTTCTAGTGGAGGAACTGCTTCCAGATGATTCCTACTCTGCTATTTTCCAACAATTCTCCCCAAGAATGGTTTCTTAAGCTTTCCTTCAAGATATTCTTCTTGAAGAGTCATTTTCATGCAGAAAAAATGAGAATATTTGCATGTTCATGCATATCTTCTGGGACCTATGAAACTAGACTGAAAGACTATTACGTACAAGCTATTCATCTTGTGTATCTTGGTATACACTAAGTTTATATTCATGGCATGTATGTAATGGAGTTCAGAAACTTTTACACTAAACATTTTGAATGAATGAGTGGATAAATATGAATTGCTTTTTATGTTGATGTCTTTTCATTGAGATATGAGATTCTCAACTCTACATATATGTATGTTTGCACACATGCATATATTTTATATATACCTATATATATTTACATATATACACACATATACATGTACATATGTGTCCGTACATATATATCAAGAGAAAAATCCTATATTTATTATGTTTTCATCCATTCATTCATTTAATCATTTACTAAATAAGCAATTATTACTAATTACTTATGTGTAAGACTGCATGAGGTATGAGGGTATTATAAATAAATATGATCTCTAACTTATGATACACATGATTCATATCATCCAGTGACCTACTTTGGGGGTACTTATGCCCATCTACTATACCTGAGAGCTATTTTGCTTTAGTTTCATTATTTTACCATTTTACATTGTGGCTTTTTTTTTTTTTTTTTTTTTGCCACTTAAGACATTTTATTGGCATATGACAATTTACAAGGGTCCCAGTTGTATTATGTGTCACACTAAGAGTAGCTTAGCCATCTATATTCATTCTTATTGGGTAATATTTTTTCTCAAATTATAATTTCATTCCCAACATTGATTTTACTGTGGCAAAGGGAATAGTAATTCCTTAAAGTAGATGGCAATTGGAAAAATATATTTTCCTTTTTATATTAAAATCCTTAAGATGGACGGTATACACACTGAAAAACTGAGCCATGCCCTTCTTCAACAGCTTTCTTAATCCTGTCTGGAAATATCCACTGGTTCATTTTTATTTCCCTTCTCTAGGCAAAAGGAAGTTTGCCAATGCAGATATCAAGGAGTTAGTATTTCTGGCACTTGTAAACAAATATATTCTCAACAAGAGGATCCATTTAGCTTTTATAGCATGTTATTAGGTATGGAGTTAAATTGATTTAAAAATATAACCCTTGCTCTTAAAAAGCTAACACACACAATGGCATTCAATTGCAGAGTTCTCCTAGTCACTCTGTCCTACTACATTTGGTATGATACTCTTTCCTTAATTTTGTTTAAGAGATTAAAAGTGAGCAAATCATGTATATATTTAGATTAAAGTAATATTTTAGCATTTAAAATATGATTTGCCCATAGGACTTAAGTAGCTTTGTTCCCACTACCTATTAAATAATTTCTCATCCAATTTCTTTTTATTATTGTCTTAAGTGGAAAAAAAATATTATAAAACCATTTATAGTAGTGCACAGCAATTTAGTGGCTAACCAAATACTAACTGTTAAAATAAAAGTTATATTTACTTATATAAAATAAAAATGTTCATGAAAACTTGCTTTCTTCGGGGTACTGATCAGATCCCTAAAAGGTTGCTTGAACATGTGTGCAAGTATTGTTTTGAATAGGAGACTGTTGGTTACATACTAATTAATGCAACACATCCTTACTTTGACAGGGTTTCGTCTGCTTTAACAATTTCAGAATACCAAAACAGGGGAAATCATGCAACACTAAGGATCTCAGGGTTAGGCTAACTATCACATATATTGAGTTTTGGTTTTTGTTCAATAGCTCTTGGCAATAGTCCTGCTTGAATTACGGTGTAGAAAAGCCAGGATGAACTTGAGCCATACATTTATGATCTTTAAAAAAATAAGCATTATCTCCTTTTAATGAAAACATATGCAAATAATTTGGTTGCTGGGTTAACTTTCCAATCTAACTTTTAATAGCCTGTTCTTTTGAGCTATTGGCAAAGCGGTTTTTTTGTTTGTTTGTTTAAATTCTTAAACACTTGAAGTGTTAAACTGGCTTTCTTTAACAAAGTAACAACTTGTTCTGTGGTACTTCAAAAATTAGTCACCCTGTGGTGTCTTGTGTTTGAACAAATAAAATGTTAAACATTTGTATACAGTTAAAATAGTGTGTTCTCTATAAACAATTTCTGTTCAGATACTTGTAGAGGTAAAGTTTTCTTCAGAATAAAACATTGAGAAACAAGGAAGGAAGAGAATCAGAACTTTTAAAGAACTGTACTTGACCATGTTTTAGGGACAAAGTAGAATTACAATGGCTTGTAACTAAAATGAGGAAAAGTTTTTTTAGTTTAAGTTGATACAACTACGGTATGTAACGATTTTCTACTTTATTTCAGTACAATTTTCAACATACATTGTACTATTTCTCAAGGTATTTAATGACTTTAAATTTCTATAGACTACTTGCAAACAGTAAAATTTAAGTAAAGTGCTTACATTCTTATTTTTATGAAAATTTCATTTTATTGATATGTATTAATAAAGCATAAATCCATCTGAAGGGTACCATCAATGATATTCAGTGTAATCACAAATTTGTGCATTTATCACATCAATTGTTCCTAAAAGCACTTTCATTTTCCAATAATAAATATAATAAAAAATCAAACAAACAAAACTCATCACCTCTCAATCTCTATGCTTCCCCTGCTGTAAATAGCTGCTATTCCTTTTTCTTCTTTCTAATAAATTTAAATTTATATTTTTAAAGAACAGTTATGTATGCAATATCACCCAAATTCATGTTTTATATGAAGTTTTACTCTCTTATACAGTCCCATGTTATGGTTTTTAGCTTTCCCCTACTAATATAAATGAGCTTAGACTTTCCCTTTCAACCACTGTCATATCCTACAATAGCACTGCTAATTACAAACACCATTTCTATTCACTTTCAAAGATTTGCAAACAACCTTTTTAACCAGTTCTACATAGAGTTTTCCATTCTCTACCCTCCTATTTTCTGGTGATCTATATTTTAATTATTAGCTCCATGAGTTTACACAATATATTTAGTCCATAAAAGAGCACTCACACAGTATTTGTCCTATTGTGTCTGACTTGCTTCACTTAACATAATGTCTTCCAGGTTCATTCATGCTGTCATAAGCTTCACAACTTCCTTTCTTCTTATCATTGCATAATATTCCATTGTGTGTATACATCACAAATTGTTTATCCATTCATCAGTTGATGGACACCTGGGTTGTTTCCAACTTTTGGCAATTGTGAATAATACCACTATGAACATCAGTGTGCAGATGTCTGTTCATATCTCTGGTCTAAGTTAATCTGGATATATACCTAGATATAGTATTGTCAGTTCATATGGCAAGTCTACGTTCAAATTACTTGGGAACTGCCAAACAGTCCTCCACAGTGGCTATACCATTCTACATTCCCACCAAGAGTAAATAAGTGTTCCTATTCCTCCATATCCTCTCCAACATTTAAATTTAGTTTTCAGACTTTTTAATAGTGGCCAGTCTAAAGGGTACAAAATGATATCTGATTGTAGTTTTGATTTGCATTTCCCTAATCACTAGTGATATTGAACATTTTTTCATGTGTTTCTTCACCATTTGTACTTCTTCATTGGACAATCATCTTTTTTTTTGTCTTTATTTTTTTAAGGTTACATTAAAAATATATAAGGTTCCCATATATCCCCCACCCCTCCCCCCATGCCTCCCCCCATAACAACAACCTTCTCCGTCATCATGAGACATTCATTGCACTTGGTGAATACATCTCTGAGCACCGCTGCACCTCATGGTCAATTGTCCACACCATAGCCCACACTCTCCCACAGTCCACTCAGTGGGCCATGGAAGGACATACAATGTCCGATAACTGTCCCTGCAGCACCACCTAGGACAACTCCAACTCCCAAAAATGCCCCCACATCACATCTCTTCTTCCCACTTCCTACCCTCAGTAGCCACCATGGCCACTTTCTCCACACCAATGCCACATTTTCTTCGATTAGTAATCACAATACTTCATGAATAGAATATCAGTAAGTCCACTCTAATCCATACTCTATTCCTCCATCCTGTGGGTGTTTGAATGGTTGTGTCCACTCCACATCTATATCAAGAGGGGGCTTAGATTCCACATGGATGCTGGATGCAATTCTCCTGCTTGCAGTTGTAGGCACTCTTGGCTCCTGGTGTGGTGGTTGATCTTCTTCACCTCCATGTTAGCTGAGTGAGGTAAGTCCAATAAACCAGAGTGTAGGAGTTGCAAGTCCGTTGAGGCTCAGGGCCTGGCTATCACATGGTCAGTCCAGAGGTTCAGGTCCTCTGGGTATACACTAAACTCCAGCACCAACTACAGATCCAGTAAAAGTAACAGGAGAGGCTTGTGGACAAAAATCACATCTGAGTCCAGTTCCATCACACAGAAACACAAACTCCAAAGTAGGGCCAACTGACATGGCACCGAACTTCATCTGCCATAATCATAGACCCTGTGGGTCTCTGTAGCCCTCAGAAGAACCAATACCTGGGGTTGTATCTAATTTATCTGTCTCTGGGACTCTGCTGAGGTGTGCATAATGGCGACCCCTCTGATAATCTTCCGCCTCTTTTTGGAGACTCATAGCCATATAAACTCATTTGTCCTTTCCATTTCTTGCTCTTATTCAAGTCAAAAAGCATTTTTAACCCCTGGTATTATATGTAGACTGAGATATCCTGCTGGTCTGAGTTGACCCTTTTATTCAAAGTCATGTTCTAGTTACATCATCAGCTGGTACTTGGTAGTAATCCCTCAGCACCAGGGAGGCTCATTGGACAATCATCTTTTCAAGTTTTCAATTGGGTTCTTTTTTCTTTTTATTGTTGAGTTATGTGATCTCTTCATATATAACACGGCTGTTAAACCCTTATTGGATATGGGTTTGCCAAATATTTTCTCACATTAAGTCCGCTGCCTTTGTACCCTTTTGACAAAGTTTTTTGAAGTGCAAAAGTGGTTAATTTTGGGGAGGTCCCTTTTACCTATTTCATCATTTGTTGCTCATGCCTTGGGTGTAAGGTTTAAGAAACTACCACCTACCACAAGATTTTGAAGATGTTTGCTTACATATTCTTCTAGTTTTGTGGTTGTCTCTTTTAATATTTAGGTCCTTGATCCATTTTAAGTTAATTTTTGTATAAGGTGTGAGTTAGAGGTCTTCTCTTTTTCTTTTGGATATGAAAATTCAGTTATCCCAGCACCATTTGTTGAATAGACTGTTCTGGCCCAGCTTGGAGGGCTTGACCACCTTGTCAAAAATCACTTGACTGTAGATGTTAGGGTCTATTTCTGAGCTCTTGATTTGGTTCCATTGGTTAATGTGCCTGTCTTTATGCCAGTACCATGCTGTTTTTACCACTATAACTAAGTAATATGCTTTAAAGGCCAGGAGTGAGAGTATTCCAACTTTGTTCTTCTTTTTAAGATCTTTTTGGCTATTCAGGACCCCTTATGCTTTCAAGTAAATTTGATAATTAGTTTTTCCACTTCAGCAAAAAAAAAAAATGCTGTAGGGATTTTTATAGGTATTATATTGAATTTAATCTTCCAATCTATGAACATGGACTGTCCTTCCATTTATTTAAGTCTTCTTCATTTCTTTTAGTTATGTTTTGTAGTTTTCTGAATACAGGTCCTTTATGCCCTTGGTTAAGTTTATTCCTAAATAATCTATTGTTTTACTTGCTATTATAATCGGAATTTTTTTGGTCTGATTTGCTACTCAGTTTGCACATCAGTAGTGTATAGAACTGCTCTTGATTTTTTTTTGTATTAATCTTGTATCCTGCCACTTTGCTGAAGTTGTCTATTCTTTGTTGTGGATTTTTCAGGATATTCTAGATATAATTTCATATCATCAACAATGGTGACAGTTTCAGGTAAAAAGAATGGTGGGTTTAAGTTCTGCTCTCTTTTGTAGTATTAGATGTACTACTCCTTTCCTTCTTTGCATCTGTACTTATTTTCTTCATTATTTTCCATGGGTTCTTCTTCATCTTCAACCATCCCATCCCCTTTGTATTTGTCATGAGTCCATTTTAAACTATTCCTTGATTTTTGAAGTTAGAGCACCTCTCCTATGTTGAAAGGTATGATGACCTCTTCCTTTTTTTGCCTGATAGGCCACACCATCGTCTCTGTCATCACAAAAGTTTCCTCATGTACACCTGTAATTCTGAATATTCTTTCAGAACATGGTGAATTTTAAATTCTTTTCTTTCCTTCTTATTTCCTTTTCTTCTTGAGAAATGGGAGAAGGTGAAGCTAAAGAGGATGAAGATTGAAAATAATCTTGCTCTCTACTTTTATATTTACTGTCATCTTTGCAAGATATGTATTCCTTGTAATCTTTTGGAGTTTTTTCCTATGTTCTTTATCCACTGGGTTCCCTGGAGCACTTGGAATTCCCCCATTCTTTACATTTTTTTTCCCTACAGTGATGAATATCATGTCAAAGATCAGCAGAATCACACCTTACTATTATTATTTTTAATTCCCTTTCAGTTTTCTTCTTTAAAAAAGCTCTCTTCTCCTGTTAAATGGGTATGCTTCCTCAGGACACTTGAAGAAATGTCAATTCTCCTGTGGATCTTGAGGCTTTTCTGCTGGGCACTGTGTTTCTCAGTGGCTATCTGCTTCAAAGTGAACTTTTTGTTTCGGGTCATTTCAACTGATTTGAAGTATTGCTCTTTAACATGATGAACCAAGAACACAATGTGTTGAATAAATGACTCTGAAGTGCTTTTTCTGGCCTGTGGCAGTTTAATGTAGAATTCTTGCTCCTTCTTGACAGAATTGACTCTTTTACCAGCTAGGAGACTGTCTTTACTCAAGGACCCAGGTCTGTTGAAATCCTCAAGAGAAACAGGTGCCATTTTGAGTTTGACTTCAGGATAATGAGGATCACTGTCTGTCATTTTGATTCTAAGTTGGCTTTCCTCTTTGAAGGTAGACATTTTTCATGCCTCCAGATTATTGTGTAGAGGGGAACTGTAATCAAAGAGGTCTTTGAGCTTTTCCAACTTTACCTTCTCGGGTGACTGAGTTTCTTTCTTTACTGTTACTCTTTCAGAACTTTTGTTGTTTATTTGTTCCTTGTACTTTATCTTTCGTAGTGCTAGGCCATTCCACTATATATCCAGTTTCTTTATATTTATATATATTTTTTCCTCTCTAAGTCCATCACTTTCTCTATTGCCTTTCAATGAAACTTTAGACTTGTACTTGGGTCCTTCTTCCTCAGCATTCTGGTGAGATGTAGTAGCAAAATTTTTATTCTGATCTGCAAGAACTGACTTCCTGAGCTGTCTATAATCCTCTTTCTCCTCTGTGCATCCCCTTCTGAATCCAACTTTTTATCTCCATGCTCTATCATTGAAGTAATCTAGAACTTCCTGATCTTCTTATTCACCCTCTCTCCTCCTTTATTTCTGATCCTTCCTCCTTTGGGGCTTCTTAATCCCTGCTATTATCCATATTAACCAAGAATATTCTAACTCTTCATCTGTGAAGTTTTTAAAGAACTTCCCAGTCTCTTCAGTTTCCTGATCTTTACCATGAGGATAACATGAGGAATGTCTCCTAGTCTCATCTCTTGGGGCATTCTGTGTTGTGATTGTCTTTGCTTCTTCACAATGGAATATGCTGAATTGGACTATTCTGAAAAGGACTATATTGACTATGCCTATTTCTGAAGGAAGTAGACTTCTCAGAGCTATGTTGAATGGAATGTGAATGCTGGGAGTGGGTGTTTTTTGCAGAGTGGACTGTATTGAATATGGGGGCATCAGAGCAAGATGAACTCTGACAAGGTGGTGTAGCAATAGGTGAAGGACTATGGGGTGACTGGGGACTATTATCTTAAGCTGAAAGACTAGGCCAAATATCACCAGACATGGCCAATTTATTAAACTCATCAATAAATTCAGATGGGTCATGCTCAAGCGTTTCTTGTTTCCTCATGTGACTTATTTTTCAGATGACTTTCTTCTTGTGATTCCCCTTCATCTTCTTTGGTCTGCTTTTCCTGAGACCCTTGTCTTTTAGAGATGGGTGGTTTGGTATATGGGGATTAAGAACAAGAAGAGGAGGACCTTGGACACCTAGAGGATCTTTATGAGCAGTGAGATATGCTTCAGGGTCTCTGAAAAAAACAGATATTCTTTTTGGACTCCTGGAGTGTGAACAACCTCATCTAGGACTTCTAGACTATTTTCATTTCCAAACAGGTCTAAAACCACCTAGATGATATCTACCTCCTCCTCCTTGACCATACCCTCTGCCCCTTCTTATGTACCCATAAGAGTGTCTCACTCCTCTATTATTTCTGTAATCTCAATGATAATCTTTATAATAAATATGATCTCTACTACAAAATCTTGTATATGTCCTGAAAACTAGAACAGTTTCTCTCCTTTCTGTAGTGTGATCTTGATCTTGATCGAGAACTAGAGTGTGATCTAGGATTGGATCTTGAAGAATGTGATCTAGAATTGGAACAACCCATTTCTATACTCCTTGGCCTTTATGCAGAAGCAAGGAGTCTAATGAAGTCTTTGAGATACTGTAGAATTCTTCCTGGAGATAATGTTCTGAGAAATTAAACTGTAAATCCAAATTCCAGATATGCTGAAGCATTGTTCCTGGCCTTAGCACAATTGTAACTACACAGTAGCCATTTCTGGACTCAAGAATAAGAGAAAACCATAGAGGAAACTTTGAAGTGCTAGCTCAGTCAGTCATTTCCACTTATATTGCAACTTTAAGTGAGAATAATATTTGTTTCAATTTATTTGGATACCAACTCTTTTCTGAAAATGAGATTCTGACCACTTTGCAAAGAATACTATATATTTTTTTTTTTAATTTTTTTATTTTTTATTGACTTTGTAATAATATTACATTAAAAATATATATGTGAGGTCCCATTCAACCCCACCCCCCCACCCCCCCTCTCCCCCCCCCCCAACAACATTCGTTCCCATCATCATGACACATCCATTGGATTTGGTAAGTACATCTTTGGGCACCTCTGCACCTCATATACATTGGTTCACATCATGGCCCATACTCTCCTCTATTCCATCAAGTGGGCCCTGTGAGGATTTACAATGTCCGGTGATTACCTCTGAAGCACCATCCAGGGCAGCTCCATGTCCCGAAGACGCCTCCACCTCTCATCTCTTCCTGCCTTTCCCAATACCCTTTTAAAAAGACTATTTCAAAATAACTCATTAAAGTTATATATATATATATATATGTATGTATGTGTTGTGGTTTGAAGCTGTATGTACCCCAGAAAAATCATGGTTTTAAATTAAATACATTTCTGTGGGTGTGAATCCATTATAGCAGGACATTTTGATGAGGTTACTTCAGGTTATGTGAGGGCCATCGCAATCAGGATGGGTCTTGATCCTATCATTGGAGTCCTTTATAAATGGAGTGATACATGAGAGCAAAAGCCACAGATGGGGGAGTAAGATGCCAAGCACCAACAGTATTGGGAAGTGAAGGGAGAGACCTGGAGACACCAAAATGTTCTTTGCCATGTGGTAAAGAACCAAGGATTGCCAACAGCCTGCCCCAAAATGCCAGACTCCAGGAAGAAAGTATCACCTTGATGGTGCCTTGATTTGAACTTTCTTTTAGCCTCAAAACCTGAGCAATTAAATTCTTTTTGTACAACCTGACCTATTTTTTATTTTTAAAAAATTATATAGCTATTGAAACAGTCTATATTTGTGAAGCTTTTTGTAAAACATATCAGTCAGCTTGGAAGCAAATAAATCAATAGAAAGTAATACAACTACCAAGAAAGTGGGACAGGTTGTAAAATGGAACATATGTTCTGTTTCAGAAGGATTTTTTCTTAGACTTGGTTGAAATAAGACTGTTCTTCCTGAGAAGCATATGTGTTAATGAATCAACAATTCTTCAATGAGAAGTATCAGTTATATGAGGAAATGACTATCTCTTATTCTGGATGTAGAAGATTTGCAGCTTTAGAATTATATAGAAAATATTGACTTATTTTAAACTTTACCTAGTTGGAAGGAAAATATATCCAATGAATGAACATCCAACTATCAGTATTTTTTCATCATTACCTTGGTTTATAGGAATATATTAGTTTCAAATAATATAAAATAGAGATGATACAAATATTCACAAATTAGGTAAAATGTCACATGCTTTGAGAGAATGGGTTACTTACAGATGCCTTTACTGTGTGCTGAATTAAGGATGCAATTCAATTAAAATGTAAAGAAAATCATGCAGGATAACTTAAATAAAAAGTTAAATGATAGGTTTTAAACAGCTTATATTAACTCAATAACCTTGATGAAACAGATTAATCACATTTCTGCATGTAACATTGATAAGGTAAATTTGGCAACTTAGAAGCAGTCACATATGTAAAGCAATGTGCTATGAATCAGGCCTGACCTATTCTGTGTAAAACATTCTTTTGGATTAGAAAGAAGGAAATTATGAAGTACAGTCAAAATCAAGACTTAGAATAACAAGAAAAATGGAGGCTCTTGAGATCAGTAGCATAATTTTCACCAAAATAATTTTACTGCAGTTTAAATGCTAGACATATATTAGATATCTTTTACTGATGCATAAAACAAATGATTCATAGTTTATAAACTGCAACAAACTAGAAGCCCATAGAGAAAAGAGATTACTTTTTCTCATTCAAATACAAGAAAAGGACAGTCTTCTGTGTATAGTGGATGTTGAACTCTTTCCATTGGTCTCTTGATAAATTTCAAACTGTTCCCTGATATTCACGCAAGCCTTTCTTACCCAAAAAAGAAGTCAGTTTCTTTATTCAGTCAACTAAATGAAAAACAGCTGAATGGGAAGTCTTTCTGGACTCTGGGAACTACCAAGAGCAATTTGTTGACACATGAGGGAAAGCCAACAGAAAGATAATTGATATTTTAAAGGAAATTTCCCCAAAATGTATTCCATGAAACAATACAGTTTTGTGAGATATTAATAGATGTTACATGAGAAAGAAGTATTCCATTTGGGAAAAGCCACATTCTATATTTCTTCTCTTAATATTATAATACTGAACTATCTTTCTATAAAATAACCTATTTAAGTTTAATTTAGCACAGCTCAAACTTATTTTCCACAATTTCTTTTCTAAAACTTTCTTTTATATTTTAGAGAATCCTCACAGTACTGAAAAGTCCTTTGGCAAATGTTGCCCTAGACTTGGGGAAGAGAGATTTTGCTCCATCTTGTGGCTTCCAAAAGGGAAGAGATGTGACTACATTTATCTACATAGCAAATTAACTATTTTAACTTTTGACTCATTAAATTATTCTTCAGTTGCCTCTTATATAAATGTTTTACAGGTGCTACATATGACTTTTTCCTACATTGTCCTTGGAATCCCCTTTCAGTCTGGCCTGTACCAAAATTTTTTACCCAAATTCAGAGATCAGGGACAGAAAGTTTCCATTAGGCCAAAGGAAAATTATTCCATAGGAAAGATTAGGATCAAAAGTTGTTTTCAAATGATACAACTACAAAAAAAGTGGCTTAAAGTACACTGTGATAACATGGAAAAGAGAAAAACAACAACAATGGAAAAAAATACAAAAATAAACAATGAAACTATCCAAAAAACAAAATAATACAAGGAAGAAAGAATAGTTCAAAAAGAAAGCAGAGTGTAGGTATCTCAGAGATCAGAGATCAATGACTTATTTAGGTTATGATTAGACACACCTGATTTGAGAGCATTTTAGTCACAAAATAGTTAAATCTTACCACCATTTTACGGTAAATGGAAATATCAAATGCTTTATATTAAAATGCTACCTTATATAATTTTCCCAAATAAATTCTTGATGCTTAATGATTTAAATATAGAAAGGAAAGCCATTAAAAATAGATATATAAAGCAATCTTGTTCACCTGAAATTAATAAGAATTTTATATTAAATAAAAACCCCAGGGCATTCACTGACAACTTAAAACAGGACATGTATCAACAACAAAACGAAAACATATTTCTATTGTCAAAAGGGTTTGATTAGCCAAATCAGAATCACCTAAATCATATATATAAATAGAGAGATATAGATAATAGAAATTGATATAAATATAGATATAGTACTATGTATTACCATGTATCATATACCATATATCTTACCTAATGATTCTAAAGAATATAGACATGCATCAAGAACACATGAGGGGAGTGGACGTGCCTGCTTCCCACATGGGGAGGTCCACGGTTCCATCCCTAGTGCCTCCTAAAAAAAAAACAAAAAACAACAAGCAAACAAACAAACAAAAAAACAACTCAGGGGAGCCAATGTGGCTCAGTGGTTAAGCACCAGGTTCCCATATATAAGGTCCAGGGCTCAATCTCTGGCCCTGGTACCTCAGGAAAAAAAAAATACAAAAAACATTTTCCTCCTCGTATATTCTGAAATCATTGGATGCAGCTTCCAAAATCATCTCTATTTTCTCACATTGGGAAAGTATTTTGATTTTGTTTAGGCAGAGAGTAATTTAAGTGATATAAGGAGAAATGCACTGTTTATTACATAAACAGGACCTGGCTTATGTTACTACATTATATTTTCTAATCAGCTATGCCTCATGAATCCATAAATTCCAGTCAAGGCAGACTAGGTATATCCTTCTGTATTAGTCTGTCAAAAGGGTACTCATACAAAGTACAACAAATTTGTTGGCTTTTATAATGGGAATTTATTTGGGGTAAAATTACAATTCCAAGGCCAAATCGGGTAGCAGCAGAGATGCTTAACTGTTTATCCTAGTGTGTTGCCAAATGGTGAAGCAAGATGGCCTCCCATCTCAGTGAAGTTTGAACATTCCCCCCTGGGCTTCCTCTCTCAGGCTCAGCTCCTCTGCTTTCTCCCTGATTTCAGGTGTAGCCAGCATACGGCTTGTCTCAAGACTTCCTATATCAGCCTCAGCTGGTCTACTCTTTTATAATCTCAGTTTATGTAAACTATCAGGCAAATGGCTCATATCTTCCCAGGACCTCAGCTGTTTGAGCATTCTCCTTTCTGTCACATGGCAAAATGAAAAATGACGGAGCTCTCTCTTCCTGTTGTCTGTCTGTCCCTGCGAGTCTGTTTTCATTAGCCCCAGCAAAGGGAGCTGGGACTCAACTTGAGTCATGCTTTACTGAATTAGTTGAAAAAGCCCTAAAGCAATCTTAACAGGTAATCTAATCAAAATTCTCTCAACTGAATTCAATATAATCAAAGGATATCACAACCAGAGGAACAGATTAGTTTACAAACATAATCTTTCTTTTTGGGGATTCATAAAATAATCTCAAACTGCCACACCTTCTAAAAACATTTTATAGATGGGCACCATCCAATATCTTTCCACTAGTAAAAATCATTAATATGTTTATGAAATGGATCAAGGTGATAAACTTGTTTACAATGAAATCTCCAGGCTATTTATTCTGTGGTGCTTATCTTCCTTAGGGAGGGAAAGGTTACCGGCTTGCTGTTAACATTTTCCTTCCTTATATCGAATAATGCATATTTTTTCCATAAATTTGGAAACATTTCATTGAGTTAGACAGTGTAAGTGGGTATATGAAATGATTAACATGTTCATTCACTTTTTTTGGGTAATGGAAAGATATTATTTTACAAATATAAACTATCATGATAATAACCAAACAAATTTATATCAAGCATTTTCTCAAAGGTTACATATATTAACTCATTAAACCTTCATAACAAAAACAGTCTTTTCTATTATTATCCCCATTTTAAAGATGAGAAATTCGAGTTTTAGAAAAGTTCAGTGTCTTCCTTATATGTGCCACATTGCTTATAAGTACTGGATCTAGGATTCAAAGGTAGATACCTCAGTCTGGAGCCTGTGCTAGTAACTATTATGCTGTCACTTTTGATGAAATTCAGCAAAATGTGTGAAAGCCTTGAATTTTTCATAGTTTTTGACAAACCTATTAATTTAAAGGATTTTATCTTAAGGCAAACGTTGAGTGGGAATAAGAACAAGAAAAATTCACTGCATAGGAGAGAAAGACATCAAGGTTAGCAATTATAAATAGAAATAGTTAAGTTCACAAATACAGGGGAATCTGAGAACCAGTTATTGAGGAAAGACAGATCTTGTGGAAAGGAAGAGAGAGCAAAAGAGGATAAGCAGGTGAGATCAAGAAAGAACAAGGATAAAAAGCAAGCAGATCTGTGGACAGATGTGCATTATTTTAAGTATGAGATTAAGGGAAGCTAAAAGCATGGTGGAAATCTAACCAGCTAGAGTTAAAATCCTCAATCATTTTGAAGCACAGTATTCATTTATGAAACAAAATTATAATTAAAAAAACATTAAAGTGAAGTAAAGTGGTGAGACCATATCTGGTCCAACTAACCACACCCCAGAAATGTTTCTGTTATAGTCAAAGAATGATATTAAGGATTAAGAATATGATTAAAGTATAATGAAATCACTTGTACTTGAGATTCCTTGCTTATAGGGCTGACCTGATGCTTCTTATACTGGTTTGATTGAAGTCAGTGTTATATAAGAAGTCATATGCAGTAGTTGCAAATCACATTGTTGTTCTCTGGCACCAATGATTGGAAAGAAAACCTAGAAATCAAGAACCCAGGACTGAGCAAATTGGCTCTCACTACTGTTGCTAAGGGTTTAGGCCAATCTCCCTAATCTATTTCCATTACTCTTGAAGGGCTGGTCTTGTCTGGAAAGGGGAGAAAGAAAGGGAAAGAGCAAATAATCAAGGATGATTTTTAAAATCCAAGCAAAATAACCTCCCAATAAGTAATTGGTTGAACTTATTATAGAACATTTAATTGGATTAATATATACTTGAAATTATCTCTTCAAAAACATTTAAAATACAACAATATGGTGATGAAATATTGCTAAGGGAAAGTAATATGTTGTAAAATAGTATTTACAGTTATATTACTCACATACATGTACCCACACATGATATAAAAAATCCTATGGATATACAATGTGATATCTATTATCTGTCAGTTTATATATAAAGCAATTGTATATACATTTTCTATATTACCATTTTTCTCATCTATTAAATTACTTTGTGCAAATCACCTCTTTGAGACAGAGTTACTTATCAGATTGTTATGAGGATTAAATGACTATACATGTAAAATATTTAGAAAATGACTGGCACATAATAAATAATTGTTAAGCATACAGATATATGTGTACATGTATAAAAGTAAGACTAAGCTCATAATTATGAAATTTCTTGCACCTAGACATGTTGGTTATACAATATTTTATTTTCAGCTTTGAGCTTTTCTATGTTTTCCAAATTACATATAAAATATGGTTATTGCATTGGAAATAAAAAGAAAATATACATGTTACTTGAGAAAACTCCATTAAGTGGAAAGACTTCTGAAGACAATGTAAAGCTGATGCTTTAGTGTAAAACAGGTTCTTCTACTGCAATAGTGATATTTATTTATTTTTTGTCTTTATTTTTTTAATAGTGATATTTATAAAGGGCATGCTTTATGGGTCTACTATCCAGGTATCTAGAGTAGCTGGGCATCAGAGATGGAGGGTTCCTGTTCCTGTCAGCGAATCCAGCCTCTTTCCTCAAAAACTATAGCAGGAACTTCACAACTATGGGCTTTTCCTCAGTGTGAAGCAATGTGCTACTGTTACTTAAAAAACAACTGTTTATTTTAATGCATGGGAATTTAGGTTGCAGATAACTTGATCACCTAACATGCTTCAATTTCATTTCAGGTGATTTGCCTTTTTTCTCTTCTTACATTAGGGAATATATTTTACATATTGTGAGTACAACTTACTAATAATTCATTAATAATTTCCTCCACATAAATATTAAACAATCAATGGATTATTAAAATTCAGTTATTTTAAAATAACAAATAATAAAGAAAATTAAGACAGGTTAAAATAAATAATAAAAGGTAATTATTTTGTTTGTTTTGTATTTTAAAGAGTTTATGTTCATTTAATTTCAACCTTTTTTGTTTTATACACATATAAAGCTTTATATACATATGTGTATTTAAGATTTTTGCTTGTCTTTTATTAGTTTCTATTCTCTTTCCTGAATTATTTTATTTTATCTTACTTCTAGCTTGAGTATTATTTTATAAATGGCAGTAAATGAATTTTTAGATTGACATTTTTATTGAAAAAATTATAGGTGCACATGCAAAAGTGTGAAATAATATAGAAATAATGCATAGAGAGTTTTCGTACCCTTTCTTAGTTTCCTCCAATGGTAACATTTTGCAAAACTGTAGTAAATTACTACAACCAGAATATTGACATTGATACAATTCACTAATCTTATTCTGATGTCCCTAGTATTATTTGATTGTGTATGTGTCCAAAGTTCTATACAATTTTATCAGCACTGTAGGTTGATGTATTCACCTCCACAACTAGGATTCTGAATGGTTCCAACACCACAAGGATTATTTGTTTTGTATTTTTATAACTTGTAGCAGTTTGATATTATTGATGAATACCAAAAAGAAATATTGGATTATGTTTACAAACTGATCTCCTGTGGGCATAATAGATTATATTTGATTCACAGGTTTACTTGATTAAGCAATTATATGAACTTCTTGTGCCAGTGGGGCATTGAGTTCCCACCCTTTGGTGGCAAAGGACAGAGTTGGAGGCTTTTAGTGTTGGAGTTTTGATGTTGGAGTTTGATGCTGAAGCTGGAGCCCCAGGGAGAGAGAAAGAGCCATTATTCACCTGATAGACTACAGATGACCTTGTGGAGAGAGGCAAAGTCTAGAGAGGCTCATACTCTACAGCTGATCTTGTGGAGAAAACAGAGGCGCTGAGCCCAGAGCAAGCCAGGAAACCTGAATTATCACAGACATCAGCAGCATCTTGCTCCAGCACGTGAAAAAAGATTTACTGAGGGAAGTAACTTATGCTTTATGACCTGGTGTCTGTAAGCTCCTACCCAAATAAATACCCATTATAAGAACCAACCAGTTTCTGGTATTTTGCATCAGTACCCCTTTGGCTGACTGATGCATAACTATACCCATGTTTTCTCTCAGAATAATTCCCTGGAGATTCATTTAGTTTGTGGCATGTATCAATAGTTTATTTCATTTGTTTAACAATTTATTCATTGCATGATATCTGGGCTATTTCCAGTTTTTGGTTATTACAAATAAAGCAGCTATGAACAAGTGGGTACAGATTTTTGTGTGAACTTAAGTTTTCATTTTTCTGAGAAAAACACACGAGTGAAATTGTTGGGTCATTTGATAGTTGCAATTTTAGTTTTTTTAAAGAATTGCAAAGCTGCTTCCCAGAGTGGCTATATTATTTTGTACCAGCAATGTATGAGTGATTCCATTTCTTTGTATCCTCACCAGGAATTAGCATTGTCAATGCTTCTTATTATAGACATTCTGATAATTAAATAGTGTTATTTCTTTATGGTTTTAATTTGCATTTTCCCCAAAGGCTAATGATGTTGAGCATCATTTTATGTGCTTATTTATAATCTGTGTATACTTTTGTGAAAAGTAAATACAATGACCTGAAACAGCTACCAAGTTAGTTAAAAATTTTGACAAGATAAGCTAGAATTTTTTGGTTGAATTATCATGTCTTTTCCTTTTCAGTTCAATTAATTATCAAATAACAATTGAATGCTTACTATATGTTTCACATATATGTGTGAATTTATTTTATGTAAGTAAATAAAATATTATTTTTAGCCTTTAGCAAAATATTTAGGAAAAAAACCACCAATGATTTCTGACTCTGCTTTTCTTTCCAAAAAACCTCTATCAGCAATCTATGTTTACTGAAAAAAAAAAAAGTCAAATTTATTTCCTGTTATTTTCTATTCTTGTTCATCTCAACAAATGGATAACATGGAGGAAAAGCTACATCTCAGAGCATCAAGCAATACTGCAGATAAAAATAAGTGCTAAAGGAGGCACAGATAAAAGTTGAGCCAATCAAAGTGATAAGACTCAGACTTTAGCTGAAATATGTTAGAACAAGAGAAAATTGGGACAATAAGGTTTTTAAATTACATAGTCCCAGAAAAAGTTAGAGCACTCTGAGGCAAGAGAATAAACTTCTGTGGGCCGAATTCTCATTCTCTTCACTCTAGGGAAATACAGTATAAGTAGGTTTGATGAGTATGTATTCCCTTGGAGTTATAAAATATGAGGATCTGGCCCTATGTCTTTAATTTGTACAAAATATATTTTTATAAGGGAGAGAGCTCTAAGAGGTTTTCTGTGGTCCTGTACCTCAGAGAGTTGGAAATTTGTATTGTATTAAAATGGATTAGAGAAAGGTCTCTATTCAAGTGTCCTGGCATCACACAGGGAGCATGCTATCCTGAGGCAAAGCGTATTTAAAGATCCTCTTGAGGTTTGCTTGAGTTTTTATCAATTCCTATAAAGCCAACTTCATATAAAATAAGTTATTGAAAAATTCTTTGAAAAAATCTTTGCAGCCAGAAAGCATAATATTAGAAAAAACAATTCTGGTCACCATAATTGAAACCAGACCTACTCCATGAGTATACAGATGTTTGCCACTATTTACCAAATTATCGAGATAGTTGCCAATTCTTCTCTCCCTCTACTCCTAACCCGTGAATTATATGATTATTTTTTAAAATTTTCTTGAAATCTGTCATCATTTTCTTCATTAATTTAATCCATAACAATTGCATTTATTAATTTAATTTTATGAAATGTATTATCCAACTTCATTATTTTCAAAAAGTATATATTTTATTAAAATAACATTGAAAATATGAACCAGTTTAAACTGTATAAATAAAATATTAATTTCATCCATTTGTTAGGTTGTGTACTAAATTATTTGAGGACTTAAGTAAAATTTACATACAAATGTGACTATTGTATACAAATTATTAGCGTTAGAATTTTATTTTAAAAACTTGTAAATGCATTACTTTCTTCATTAATTAACTTATATTCAAATAGCAGATTAATTGATTTAAAAAAATTTTCAATCTGTTTTGGCATTCTGAATGATATAATTAAAACAAATGTGATTTTGGAAAGTGGAATTAAGTGTAAACCACAATGTAAACTGTAGACCGTGGTTAGTAGCCATGATTCAATATTTATTCATCAATTATAACAAATGTACCACAATATTGTAAGATGTCATTAATAAGGGAAGGTGTGGGAGGGAAAAAGGGTGGGGTATATGAGAATCCTTTTTACTCTATATATGACTTTTCTGTAATCTACCACCTCTTTAAAAATAAAGTTTATTATATGAAAAAAAGAAAATATATTTGTAGTAAGTTCTTTGTAAAAATCCATATTCAAAGGTCAATTGTTAGATTTAATTATTTTTGAAGTTATTGCTGTTGATTTTATGATACATTTTGATGAACATTTAATAGAATTCATCCCTTTTTTTCATGCACAGTTTATCACATCTAGTGGTTTAGGAGCTGCAGATACCTATTAGAAATATGAGCAACTGGAACACTTTGTTTATATTCTATATCACTGGGTCAATTTATAGTATTTTTATTTATCATCTGGTCTTCTTGATACAAGGTGAATAATTTGCTATCTCTGTAATAAATTTGCAAGATTATTTTATCTTTCCTCATTGTGATCCATTTAAAAATATACTTAGAATCACTTCTGTTTTTTGGAATCTTTTTCTAAATTAAATTTTATAACCAATTTCTTCCTTTAACTACAACTATAATAAATATATCTAATAAACCAGGTTTAATTAAACTTGTGATTTATATAATTGACTTATTGCTCATCCATGCAACCTAATTAACTACAGTTACACAAATGTTTTTCAAATGTATAAAAAAACAAACTATTGGGAAATAATATTGAATATAGTTTATATTCAGACAAAAATTTACAAGTTAAAAAAATGCCACCAACAATCTATAGGTTTTCAAAACACAATGTATATGTGTAGAGTTTAATTACTAGAGGCATTTCACTTGCTTATTAAAGCTTAGAGTCTGAAAAAGGAGGTTTATATTCTGAAACACTAATTCTTATATGAAAATTTAGTGATAAACTACAGATAGGTTTAGATTTTAATAATAGCCCTTCTACTTAGTAGAGGAGCTATTAAATTCTCAGTATCTTGGATCACTTTTCCTTACTAAAAAGTGTAAGTAAAAATGTTCCTATCTCATAGTGATTGAGTAAAATTTAAATGAAACAATGTTTGAAAAGTACTTAGCATATAGCAATCATTATGGCAGAGAAAAAGATATTTGTTTTTTCTCTTCCTGAGCACACAGGAAAAGTATATTTCCCAGGTTCACTAGTGATTATGTGGACCTGACTTGTACTATTCAAGGAAACCAAATATTATTTCCAGGCTAAGGAATTGAAGAGCCAATACATTTGCTCCATGATCAGCCTCTCTTCCTCTGCTGTGTTGACCATGAGAACTTTTTAGTGAAGCAACAGAGTCACTAGATGGAGGCAACCAGGATCTCTGAGTTACTCCTGGAAGGGATCTAATCTGAAGGACGTACCAGACCTGCACAAATTGTGTGGGAGAAAAAGAAATGGTTACATGTTGAGTTGCTGGAAAGTCACCAGATGCAATTGAGGCATGATGGCTAGAAGTAGCAAGCAAGCACAATATTAATAAAACTATTCCTGGGAAGTGGACTTGGCCCAATGGATAGGACATCCTCCTACCACATGGGAGGTCCACAGTTCAAACCCTGGGCTTCCTTGACCAGTGTGGAGCAGGCCCATGTGCAGTACTGATGCACAAGGAGTGCCCTGCCACTCAGGGGTGTCCCCCATATAGGGGAGCCCCACGTGCAAAGAATGTGCCCCGTAAGGAGAGCCACCTAGCATGAAAGAAAATGCAGTCTGCCTAAGAATGACACTGCACACACGGAGAGCTGACACAACAAGATGATGCAACAAAAAGAAACACAGATTCCTGGTGCTGCTGATAAGGATAGAAGCAGTCACAGAAGAACACTCAGGGAGTGGACACAGAGAGCAGACAACTGTGGGGGTGGTGGTGGAAAGAAATAAAATAAATAAAAACAACAAAACTACTCCTATATGTGTGTTCTTGTGTAATTACAAGGTATCAAGATTAATCATGAAAATTTTGTTATTTGTTCAAAGGTAAAATAATAAGAATAGAGTCTGTTTAAAAATATATACACTGCCTTTTCTCTAGTAAAATAGGTGACGTAAAGTGACAGTTACTGAATTAATTTTTTAAAGTGTTTTTCCTAGCAAAAACTATCCAAAATGAGATTATCATTGATTTTTCTAAATTGATTTCACTTATAAAATGGAAGTCCACAATTTGAATAAATTTAATAGCATAAATAGAATAAATTTGTAAGAAGATAAATCACCCATAGTATTGTTTTCTAGAAAAAAAGTAACTGCCTTTAGTCAATAAAATTACTCTGATGAATTTATATCAATAGACATGGCTAATATCTACGATGATACTGGTGGTTAAATTTTCATAATAATAAGCATACCAGGTCTCCACACTAAAGTCATTATTTACCATACTGTTTAATTAAAAAAGAATTTCTTTTAAAAATTGCAAAGATGTTCTACTTCTTTTACCCCTGACCCAATCTGCAGTAACCCACTCTCTTTGAGGGTTTCTGATTCATGGTTCTTAAGCCTTGTAGGATTCTGTAATTAGGAGAATAATCCTTCATGGAAACTGTTAAAATTATATATATATATATATATATATCAGATGAAGAAGAGCTAAGAAATATTAACAGTTAAACATGGGGTAGTCTAAAGTCTAAAATAAATTGGATGAAGCATCAAAGAAGACGCTTAAAACATGGTCAGTCAAAAATAAGTCCCTAGACAAGAGGGAGAAACTAACCTTCAGAACTATCTCAAGATAATCAGATGCCCAGACATCAGCTAAAAATTGCAAACCATACTAAGAAATGGGTATATATGGCTCAGTCAAGGGAACAAATTAAAACTTAGGAGACACAGAATTTGAAACAAGAAATCAAAGAAGTTCAAACATATCTAAATCAATTCAAGGAAGTGCAGTGTTAGGGGTACATGAATATAGAGTTAAAGAATGTTAAGAAGAAAATGGGTGAGCATAAAGAAGAATTTGAAAGTATAAAAAACATACAAATAAAGTAGAGGAGAATGGCACATTAGTAGAGATTGAAAACACAACAGAGGCAAACAACAGCAGATATGAACAGGCAAAAGGAAGTATCAATGAAATAGATGACAAGACTATTGAAATCATAAAGTCTGAAGAACAGATAAAGAAAAGAAAAAATTTGTGCGGTGACTCAGGCATTCGGTGACAGCATGAATCACACAATATAACATCATGAGTGGCCAAGGAGAAATGGGAAAAGGAGAAAATGAATAGTTAAGGACATAATGGCCAAAATTTCTTAACTCTTTTGAAAGACATAAATATACATGTCAAAGAAGTGCAATGTACTCCAAACATTATAAATCTTAATAGAGCTACTCCAAGATACATAATAATCAGAAAGTCCAATGGAAAAGATAGAGAGAATTTTGAAAGCAGCAAAAGAAAAGTGATTTGTCATTCTGAGGGTTAGGATAATGTGTCAATGTTGTCAGGTAATGGTGCCCAGTTGTTTGGTCAAGTAAGTACTGAACAAATTGTAATATAAAACATTTAATGGGCTATAATAATCAGTGAGTTGGTTGCATAGATGGCTGATTACTTCTATAATCAACTGAGAAGATTGCCATCAGCAAGGAGTGATGTTTTATCCAATCAGTTGAAGGCCTTAAAAAGGTAAGTGGTTTCAGCATTCAGAGAGAGAATTCTCATCTCTACATCAGAGAGCCAGCATCTCCTGGGAACTCAGCAAGGATCTTCATGGGAACCACGGGTCTGTAGTCTGTCCTGTGGAATTTGGGCTTCTGCATCCCCATGGTCATGTGGGAGAATTTTATATAATCTCATACTATTTCCTGTCAGGATTGTTTCCCTAGAGAACATTGACTAAGTACAGTTTGATACCAGGAGTGGTTCTTGAGAAACAGACTTCTAAATATGGGATTTCTGAAGAGATTCTTGGATTTTTGCAATTGGTTCTCTACTCTGATTAGATTCAAGGGCACTAATGGCTCCCTTTCCAATAATCAAGAAGACACTGATAGTCCATGGAGTGAGTTGGCAACAGAGATATGTAAAATATCACTTCTGGATATGACTTCTTCCATGCTTATAAGAGGCAAGGATCTGAGTGAGAGTGTTTTCAACACCTTAACCAAGTTTTGTGGAGTTAAAATTACAGTGATATTGGGTGGGTGTTACTAAATATGCTGGATACAGTTACAAAAGAAAGGAATAAGCTAAAAGCTTCATATTTGCAACTTAAATTCTGCATGAATGAGGAAAACATTTATTTGTGCTCTGAAAGAAGATCTTTTTTCATGTAGCCAGATTTGAGATCTCTGAAAACCAGACTCAGAGTCTCGTTGTATAGGTAGCACAGTTACAAAGGAAACTAAAATCTTAACCTTGCTGGGTGTTAAAGTGAGAACATTGATTGGAAAGCAATGGAACCCTGAGTATTGGGATGGTTACATATGGGTTGATGATATCATTGGGGATATTGAAATCTTAAATTCTGTTGAGACTTTACCAGGTAAACAAGTAATGGTCTGCACTGTGGAGACCACACAAGGTCAAGCCTGTATCACCAAGCCTCCAGACTGTCCCAGAAAGTCATGACCACTTCCCAGCCCTGAGGCATGTACCAGACAATTTCCACCATGCTCTGAGGAGTCTGCCACCCAACCCCCACCTGCAGTGATTAATCCTATCTCACCAGACAAAAATGCAAAGGAGTGCCCTAAGGTTAGTAGCTTGCAAGATGTTTCTAATCCTTCTCTTTACCCATTCCCACCACCCCTCTTTAAAGACCTATTACTAGACTGAAATACAACAGGCCCTCAAAGGTGAAGTTCAAAGTGTGATCCTGAGGAAGTACAATGTATTCCAAAAGAACTGCATGAGTTTTCCAATTTATATAAACATAAATCAGGGTAATATATGTGGGGATGGATATTAAGGATATGGGATAATGGTGGAAGGAATATAAGTTTCATCGGGCTGAATTTATTGATATGGGCCCACTAAGAAGAGATTCTTTATTCAATGCTGTAGCTCAAAGTGTTAGAAAGGGCTCTAAGAGTTTTTTTGCAGGCTAGCTGATATATGGACTAAAAGATAGCCTAGAATGTTTTAGGTCAGGAAGCTCGATTTACCCTGGTATACTATAGAAGAGGGGATCCAAAGGCTTAGAGAGATTGGGATACTAGAATGGATTTATGATTTAAGACCTGCTCACCTATCCCAGAAACATCCAAAAGATATATCTACAACCAGGACTGTGAGGAATACATCTGTAAAACTAACTCCATCTTCTCTGAAGAAGTCTATGGTTGCTCTCCTCGATAGCCCATATATTATTGTGGGAACTGCTGTCATGGAACTAGAATCTTTAAAATATTATAAGGATGATCAGATCTCAGGCTGGAATAGCCTAGTATCAGCAGTTAATCACCACAAACAAGGTGGTCATGGCTACCACAATGAAAGGCAGAAGCAAAGCAGCAATCAAAATTGTCTGAGTCTCATAAAACTATGGTATTGGCTAATAGATCATGGGGTGCCTAGGAGTGAAAAAGCTGTGCAGTCTACTAAATTCCTTCTGGATCTGTATAAGCAGAAGTGTTCTTCGTGGAATGAATAAAACCCTGACTTGAATAAAAGAAAGAGAATTCCCTTGAATAAGAGGAAGTCCAGTTCCCTTGGGGAAGGACCCTGTTACAATGCCAAAAAGTTATACTGTTTTTTTTTTTTTTTTTAAAGATTTTATTTTTATTTATTTAATTCCCCTCCCCTCCCCCGGTTGTCTTGTTTTCTGTGTCTATTTGCTGCGTCTTGTTTCTTTGTCCGCTTCTGTTGTCGTCAGCGGCACGGGAAGTGTGTGTGGCGCCATTCCTCGGCAGGCTGCTCCCTCCTTTGCGCTGGGCGGCTCTCCTTATGGGTGCACTCCTTGCGCGTGGGGCTCCCCTACGCGGGGGACACCCCTGTGTAGCAGGGCACTCCTTGCGCGCATCAGCACTGCACATGGGCCAGCTCCACACAGGTCAAGGAGGCCCGGGGCTTGAACCACGGACCTCCCATGTGGTAGACGGACGCCCTAACCACTGGGCCAAAGTCCGTTTCCCAAGTTATACTGTTAATCTTCCTTCTAGACTTCTGTAAAGAAACCTTTGGCCTTTGACCAGTGTACTTGTGCATTGGGGAAAAGGATGTCGCTCAGAAGTGACATTAATTCCAGGACACTCAAAACATCACTGTGGTCCACCAGTCAGAATAGGGACTAATGGAGGTCAGGCAATTGATGGAGTTTTAGCTCAGACTCATCTCACAGTGGGTCCAGTGTATCCCCAGACCCATTTGGTGGTTATTTCCACAGTTCCAGAATGCATAATTGGAATAGACAGTCAGTAACTGGTAGAATTGCCATATTGGATCCCTGACTTAAGGAGTGAGGGCTATTATGGTAGGAAGGGACAAAGGGAAGCCACTAAAACTGTCCCTAGCTAGTAAAATAGTAAATAAAAAGCAATACTGGGTTCCTGGAGGAATTGCAGGGATAAGTACCACCATCAAGGAGCTGAAGGATTCAGAGGTGGTGATTCCCAACACATCCCCATTCAACTCTCCTTTTAGGCTTGTGCAGAAAACAGCTGGATCTTGGAGGATGGCAACAGATTATAAATTTAACCAGGTGGTGATTCTAATCATAGTCACTGTCCCAGGTGTGGTATCATTGCTTGAACAAATCAACACATCCCCTGGTACCTGGTATGAAGTTACTAATCTGGCAAATGCTTTTTCTCAATTTCCATTAGTAAGGTCCATCAGAAACAGTTTGCTTTCACCTGGCAAGGCCAGCAATATACCTTCATGCTCCTCCTCATGGATATATCAACTCTGCTCTTCTATGTCATGATATTATCTGCAGGGAACTTGATCAACTCTCCCTCCTGTAAGACAGCACACTGGTCCATTATATTGATGATATCATATTAATTGAACTTAGTAAGCAAGAAGTAGCATTGACTATACTTATTGGTAAGGCATTTGCATGAGATAGGATTGGAGCTAAATACAGGGGCCTTCCACATAAGTGAAATTTCTAGGTGCCCTGTGGTATGGGGCATGTCAAGATATCACTTCTGAAGTGAAGGATAAGCCGTTGCATCTGCCCCCTCCTACAACCAATAAAGAGCAGCAATGCTTAGTTGGTTTCTTTGGATTTTGGAGACAGCACATTCTTGACTTGGGTGTGCTACTCTGACCCATTTACCAAGTGACCAGAAAAGCTGCTAGTTTTGAGTGGAGACTAGAATAAGAGGAGGCTCTGAGACAGGTTCAGACTCCTGTGCAAGCTCCACTGCCACTTAGGCCATATGATCCAGCAGATCTAGTGGTGCTGGAAGTGTCAGTGGCAAACAGAATGGCCATCTGGAGTCTTTATCAGGTCCCAATAAGAAAATCACAACACAGACCTTTAAGATTTGGAGCAAAACCCTGCCATCTTCTGCAGATCTACTCTCCTTTTGAAACAGCTTTTGACCCATTACTGGGTCATAGTAGAGACTGATTGCTTAACCACTGGCTACCAAGTTACCATGAGACCTGAGTTATCTATCTTGAGCTGGGTATTGTTTGGCCCACCAAATGCATAAAACTGGGCATGCACAGCAGCTCTCCATCACAGAGTGGACGTTGTGTATATAAGATAGGGCTCTAGCAGGTTTTGAAGGTGCAAGTAATTTACATGAGGAAGTGACCCAATTACCCATGTTCATCCTGCCATGTTACTTTCTCTTTCCCAGTCCACAGCTATGGCCTCTTGGTGAGTTCCTTCCAATTAGTTGACTGAGGAGAGAAAACTCTGACCTGGTTTACAGTTGGTTCTACACGATACACAGGTATCGTGTACAATGGCCACCTGAAAGTTGACCATTGTAGCACTGTAGCCTTTTTCTGGGATGTCCCTGAAGGACACTGGTGAAGGCAATCTTCCAGTGGGCAGAACTTTGAGCAGTGTGGCTAGTCGTTCATTTTGGTTGGGAGAAGAAATGGCCGAAAAAGGGTGTTTGTACACTGATTCATGGGCCATTGCCAAAATTTTGTCTGGATGGTCAGGGACGTATAGAGAACATGATTGGAAAATTGGTGACAAAGAGGTTTGGGGAAGAGGTATATGGATGTACCTTTCTGAGTGGGTGAAAATATGAAAATATTTGTGTCCTACAAGAATACTTCCATCCAAAGGGTGATTTCAGTAGAGAATGATTTTAATAATCAAGAGTGGTAAGTGGGTATGATTTATTTTTATAGAGAGGCTGTAAGTTTATAGAAAAATTTACAGCTTCTCTAAAAAATGTTAAGTCCTATTTAAGATTCACACCCACAGGAATTTGGATTAAGACTTGAACATGTCTTTATTGGGGGTTATGATTCAATCCCCCATTTACCTACTTTTATGGATTATACATTTTGATTTTAATTGATTGGTTGAATTATTTGAAAAATTTCAGAACCCTGGTTTCTTTCTATAGCTAATTTCACTTCAGAATATTTATATACTTCATTTACTACCATTAAACTCATTTTCTATGTAATGAATTCAATTGTTTCTTTAAAATAAAAGTAGTAGTTACCTGTTACTTGGTTTAACTGAAGCCTTTCTAGCACTATTGTGCTGAGTGCTCTATACTGTTAAAGAGAAACATGGCAAGTTAAATCAGAGATTTCTCATTATGTTGTCAAATTATAAGAGTGATAGATGGGAGTATTTCTTTTTCCAACTTAAATTACTCTTTTGTAAAATAATAAAAACAACATAACTACTAGACAATAATGGAAACAAGAAGAGTAAAGAACAATTTATTTACTGGTGTTGCGGCATGCAAATAGAGGACTTAATGGAACATATTTAGGAAAAAATTAAAACACAAATCTGAAATCTTCAAAATCTCCTTCAACCTCTCTATTGAGATCAATCATCTTATAGCAAATTGGCCGCTCTCAGTAAATAATTACACCAGTCACACTGACCACAAGCTTGGCAATCTTCCTGTGTGTGTTTCTTCCTATGCAATATTTGATGCATTCATAATCATTTTTTTTCCTTTCAAATTATTCTCCATGTCTGCTGACCTCTCACCACTTCTGTTGTCAACATCTTTGGTAGGCAGTACAAAGAATCCAACCCCATAACCTGAGAACATGTTATGCTACATGGCAAAGAGCATTAATATTGCAGATAGAATTAAGGTTGCTAGTCAGCTGATTTTGAGAGGAGAAGATTATGCTGATTTACCTGTGTGGCCTCAATATAATCACAAGAGTCCATGTAAGTGAAAAAGAGAGGCAGAAATGGGACAATTGGATGGATCAAAGTGTGAAAAGGACTAGGCTCACCACCGCTGGCTTTGAAAATGGAGGGAGAGTCCACTAGCCAGAAATATGGGCGGCCACTAGCACCTGGAAACATCATGGAAGCGAATTCTTTTCTGGAGCCTCTGGAAAGGACGCAGTTCAGCAATTTTAGCTCAGGGATGCCCAATTCAGACTTCTGACCTAAAGAATTCTAATAAAAAATCTGTTTTGTTTTTGGTCGCTATGTTTGTGGTAACTTATTACAGCTTCCATAGGAATCCAATACACCATGCTACTTAAACTATTATCTTGAATATTCAACAGCCTACAAACTAGTTTCCCTAAACCATTCTTATCTTTTTAAGAGTTTATTTCCTACAAAGAAAGAAGTGATTGTTTAAAAATGTAAATTCTTTACTCACTTGACTTCATATCACAATAAGAAAATTAATAAATGAACTCCAGGATCTCATCATGACCTACAAATCCTTACATGAGCTTGCCCAGTCAACCTCTCCAATCTCACTGATACTGAGAACTTCAGGCTTTTTCACTTTATTCTGGCCACTCTGGACATTTTCCAATATCTAAAATAGTCCAAACTCATCTCTCACTTATGATCTTTATATTTTTGAATCCCTCTGCCTAAAACACTCTGGCCTTAAAACTGGATGTGTCTGTATCCTCCTTAACGTCCTTGTCTACTATCAGCCCTTTCTCTGTAAGGCCTTCTTTGACTACCAAACCTAAATTAAACTCCTTCTCTCCAGTATTGTTTCATTTTCATCCTAGTAGTTATCTCTATTCAAAATTGTCTAATTCACTTTGTAATTTTTTCCTATACCCAAAACACCCAAATAATGTAAAAACCACAGAGAGGAAAAACTTTCTGTGCTTCATCATTGCAGTCTTGGCACCTAGAAAAGCATTTGACACATTATAAATGCTCCATATACATTGGCTGAATAAATGAATGAAAATATTTTGCAAATTAATTTAAGACCTTTAAATATTAAGGCCATACACAATTAAACACTAATATGTGTATCTTTTTAGTTGTATAAGTTCATTAATTCTACTACCTCATAAATACATATTGTCACTTTGCATGTAAGGACAGAAAATTGCATGTGGCACTACTGAGGTCAAAATTAACATACTGCACTTTTTAATTTATGATGAAATTTAAGATGCACCACAGAAGTGTCCAGAAAAGGCACACATCTTGGGAGCTCTAACCCTTTCTTTTGTAAAAAATTGGAGTGCTAGCTATTTCTTCCTGTGTATTATTCACTTATTTTTTCATTCTGTAATGACAGTAGTCATTCTAGAGTGTGATGCCTAATTTTATGTGTCAACCTAGCAAGGCTGTGGTGTCCAGTTGTCTGTTTAAACACTGGCCTACTTTCTACAGCAGAGGTATTTCATGGATGGGATTAGTATCTACGATCAGTTAACTTTGCATACAAGAGATCAGGAATGTGGGAGGGCCTCATCCAATGAATTTTAGGTCTTAAAAGGAAGAACTCAGGTTTTTAAGAATCAGAAGGAAGTCTTCCTTCAGTATGCATCCTCCATTCCTTCCTGGCCTCTTCTGCAGACTCAGATTAAGACTTCAACATCACTCTTTCCTGACTTTCCAGCCTCCAACCTGCTGTATAGAAATTGGAATTTTCAGCCCTGTAAACATAAGAGGTAATTCCTTATAATAAATCTCATTTATATTTATTTTTATTCATGTATCCTATTGGCTCTTTTTCTCTAGAGGACCCTAATTAAAACATAGGGTTCTTGTCATCAGAGAATGTAAAATTTAAAATCAGTGTAATGATGTGAATAATTCTAATGTAGGCCTACCTGTACGGCTTCCATAACCACGTAACTAAATTCAACTCTTTCTAAATGTCTCACAAGGTTGTTTTAAATTCCATCTATTCAGATTTTAAGCATTTAATTTATTAGAAAATGATTGTTCATAGAAAAAAATTTCTTAGACAGTAAACAAGACTAGTGGAGATTGACCTACAAATTACTTGAAATCTTTGCCTTAGCTTCTTTATCTATAAAATTTGCACATTACTATTAGTAGCTACCTTATGGGATTGTGGTAAAAATTAAATAAATTAATTTATTAAATACACATAATAAACACTAAATAAATATAAGTTAATCAGAGAAATTATAACACAACTAATCTTGATTCCACTAGCATGCATTAGTTAACTGTTTTACTTCAGTATAAAATTGTTTTCCTGAAAACTACCCACCTAAATCTGCTAAATTGACCAAAACATAATTTACTTAGAGTTTTGAAATTAAAAGATTCACCCTAACTAAATTTCTACCTGTGAAAGAATTGCCTAATTTTCATTGTGTATCATGTTGTATAATTTAAAGATAATATTTAATAAATTTGGCTTCAAAAATTTTCAGTTGCTTTGGGAACTGTTCTATAGTATGTATGGTGTTAGTGTCTAAGTTATGACAGTAAGAACATTTCCTTGTCCATTGCAGGAATACTAGGAATAGTCTTCAGAAGACATTATATTTGAACTCAAGAACTTAATAAGATGCAAATCTCCCAATGTTGTTTATCTTCCATTATCACCATGGATCTATAATCAAATATCATCCATGCCTTATTCTTTTCTGAACTAAAAATAAAAAATGGAATTAATCTCAAATTGTTTATTGTTATATAAGTGACATTAGTAAATTATAAAAACACTTAAAAATATACCTATACTGCCATATACTTGTGCCATTCAAGTATTAGTAAAGTGATAATGGAATACATGAAAATAATTACAACCTCCAAAAGAGGTGAAAATAATTTATGTGTAGCTTATAATTTTAAAAATGTATATGCAGAGTATATGGATTAAATATAATTTTGATAGGTGTAAAATAAGACTTGAAAGTATAAAATAAGACTGTGATTTGGCTTGTTTTATTCAAATATCTTCCCTTTGATTTAAAATAACTTTTTGATGATTTGGATATGTGTGCCTCATTTTCCCTGAAAAAAATCATAATTGTTACTCATTAACTGATGATTTTTAGAAAAAGTTAAGACAATAGATACTTTTATGATACACAAATGTAGAGATTAATAATTATGTTAATTGTTCTAGAACTAAATTTATGTTTTTATTGTTGCACAAGTAATTCCAAATTGAATTGACATTCAAACAATGCTACAGAGTGATTCAAACTATACTGTTAGAAACAGGTTTATTTTAGAGCTAATTTATTTTAATTGGCTCCCTTGGAAGAACCACTCTTCTAAATAAGTGGTGTTATGGGTGCATTTCTATGATTAATTATACTTCTATCTTTACGTATTTTGTGAGTGAAATGAGTGATATAAATTTGTGGGCAGAGTGGGCGATTATGACTCTGAGCTAAAATCATCAGCTCATTCATATTTTAAAACTTGAGTTCTTAATAATAGTTTAATAACCATCCTCCTCCTCTATCATGTCCTTCTTCTCCTGCTACTCCTTTACTTTTTGTTTCGGGGATGGGAGAAGCAGAACTCCAGGGATTATCTGAGGATAATTTAGGTCTTGATTTCAGGTACATTCTGAGTTCACCACTTGTAGAAATGGTCTGGAAATCAGTTCAGGTTAATCTTATTTCAGCTCCTTCACTTGGAAAAGCAGATTTTAATGCTGTGTGTTGTCTTTATTTTATTTTGACTCATGAAAGACAGTTTTATTTTTGCCCTTTACTATCTTTGCACAAAATATCTTAAACTTAAAGTAACTTAATATTTTTAAACAATAGAATAGATTTTGCATACATATATCTATGCATATTGAGTAAAGTATAAAGAAAAGTTAAAAATTTTATGGAAATTAATGAAATTTCATTATTAAAAATTATAGAAAGTATAATCCTTATACAAAAGAAACAAGTAAAACCATATATTTTTTATTTAAAAGGAATGACTGAAAATAAATTGAACAATAACAACATACAAACAGAAAAGAAGAACTATTATAACTCTATGATATGGCAATATAAATAAACTAAGTAAATAAAGATACAGACAATGATATGCATGCCAATGCATTTGTTGTGCAAAGAAGTGATGAGAGTTTCAATTGGGCTTTTTCTTCCATGGAATGGGAAAAATATATTTTTTAATATTGGAGAATAATCATGAGAAGATTTCCAATGCAACTTTAAAATTAATTTTGGGTGTGGAAAAAACTTGTGCTAGAGATAATACTCACAATATTGAATAAGGTTAGTACCAGAAGAGGCAAATAAAATTTAAAAAGTATATAATCTATACCTAGATAATCTCTAAATATAAAATTTGTATACAGAGAGAGAAGAGCAAACTGTGAATATAAAAACTTTTAGATATATGAAATGCCTCATTAGAATTTATGGAAATGTATTACAAAAATTTGATATAATTTTCAGTTAGATTGGTAAAAGATGTGTTCAAAAGATGGATAGTGACCATTGCTGTTAAGACGTGGGATGCTAGTTCAAGTGTAAATTGCTATAATTTGTAAAGCAAAATAATCTCTTCTATCCATTATAACTAAAAGGTACATGTCTTGATTCAACAAGCCACTTTTGAGATTATATTTCAAATAAATAGAAGCACAATGTGTGTGCGTATCTGAACACTGTGTGTGTTTGTTGCATTTTTGTTGTGGGGAAATAATTGCAAGGGGCAAGAATCACTGAAGGCCCATAAATAAAAGAATGATTGAGTAAATCATAGCATGTACATATAGCACATACTTACTATGAAATACATTGTAGACATTGAAAAAAGTGAATTAGATCAATATGTGTTGCTTTGGAAGAAATCTCATGAACTAATGTTAAGAAAAAAATATATAGCTTGATATATATAAATTAAAATGTATACAGGGGAAAGAAAAAGAATCCAGAAAGAATGAAAGAATTCTGAAAGAAAGAAAGAAAGAAAAGGAGAGCGACAGAGCCAGAGAATGGAAGAGAGAAAAGATGGCGGGGGGAGGAAAGAGGATAGACATGGTTTAAATCCCTTTGAAAATACTGGAGGCAGTGGGTATAGCTCAGTGGTTGAGTGCTTGCTTAGCATGTATGAGGCCGGGTACCCTGGAAGCTCCCTGAAACCTTCCCCCCCCAGAAAACAAAACAAAACAAAAAAACCCAACCAACCAACCAACAAACAAAACAGTAAAAAAAGTGCCTACTTTATTGCTTTTAAGCATTTCTAATGGTAGAAAGAGAATTGAGCAAAGATTTTACAAAGTCATTAACTTGGGGTGGAGATTGGAAGAGAAAAGAAATATTAAAAATTTACTATGCATTTCTAGATATTTAGATATATCTGTGATTTTTTACCTGAATAAAAGGATTTCTAGTGTTTCATTTATTTTCCTCCTTTTGAGTACGAACACCATAGTCTCAACCACTTTACCTTGTGTGTGAGTGTGGGAGCTGGGGCTCTGGTGAGGTAGAGGGTTTTGCCTTTACAGGTCAGTGGATCAAAAGAGACATATCCAGAATTCATTAACCAGAAAGCTTGGCACTGAGTTGGACTCTGTGACTGGGAAGGAATTTGGGGTGACCCTCTTGGGAAATATGAGAGTATTTTCTATGTGTGGAAAGAATAAAGCAAAGGTGTATTTTGTGCTTGGAAGTGTGGAAAAGATTGTTCTTCATGAGATTTCCATTGAGGAATTCTATATGAAACAAATTTAAGAAATATGATGTTTACTTGTTGTAGAAATTATGGTAATAAAGCCATTGGTGAATTCCTGATCTCTATTAAAACACAAAAAACTTGTTCTTTTGCTACCAAATCTCTATCTGCAATGATGAAGTAACAAGCCTTTTTTATTACAGAATCTGTGAGTCTCTTAATTTATGTCTCTCTATTTGATAATAAGATTGTAGCCAAAATTGCATAAAATTTATGCTTTTAGAGAATTTAATATTGGCTTCATGTTTCATTTTAATATTTAATCTTCATTTTTACTTAACACTGCTTTTAAATTCTATATATTACTCAGTGGTATTATATGAATTAGGACAAATTAATTCCAATTCTTTTTTTAGTGATAGGAAAATATGCATAATAACCATAAACAAGAAAAGCCAGTATTTCAGTGGTCTGTGATTACATAAATGCATAAAATGATATCAAACAATGCCATTTTGAAAAGGAAACAGTAAAGTATTGATCATAGATAAGAAAAAATTAAAACTTACTACCATTTATTAATATTACTAAAGGGGAATGAATATTTTTAAATATTTAAGGAATAAAAGATTACATACCATTACTATCTATCACCTTGAGAGACTTACATTAAATCATTGCTTTTTGGAAGTCATAGTTCATCCAAACAGCTTCATATATGTCAAATGCTAAAGGTATGAAAGGCGATAAGTAGGACCTTAAGGAATCTGGTGGAATTTCTAAATATATAAATACATGCATACATACATACATACATACATACATGAATGTGAGGCTTTTCTATTAATATATCTTTGGAAATGCTATTTGTTGAAGAGATCCTATTTCCTATGTTAAGGGGACCTATCTGGATTTTTGACCCAGATTTATAAGAAGCAGTGAGAAATAGAGGCAGAGCCAGGAGAACAAGAGACTTGCACCGGGCAGTGAGGGAGCCACAGCAAAATTGGCAGGCTAATTATTTCCTCACCAACAATGTTTCTGATCCTTTGTGAAAGAATGTAATATTTTTTTTCTAGTATTTGACATTTTCTTGATAAGAATAATGCCTGTATCTTTCATTAATGAAATGATTCAAAATAAATCTGATCTATATTTAAGGAGATAGCACACAACCAAATTCAAGTACATCACTAAATTAACACTCTTGGTGTTTGGAATGACCCTAATCTAGAATTTGAAGTTAAATAAATGTGAAGGAAGTGGCTTGAAGCTAACTAAAACTCCAAGATTAAAGTCCCAAGTATGGTTAAAAGACTATCAAGAGTTTAGTTGGTTAAAAAAGGTGTTTTTTATTGTCAGTAGTATTTATTTCATAATAGAGTCAAAACACCTACTGGAAAGAAGACTGACTATATTCCCTTAATAAATTCATTTAAATGGATAGGCATGATAATCAATCACAAAAACCTCAGATGATTGAAATTTGCTTAGCTTAGGCTATCTGGTAGAATAAATAACCTCTAACAGATCTTAATTCCATGAATATCCAGGATGACCAATATTTATTTTCTAATAAAATCACATAACAAATGAATTATATGCAATGGATTTGTCATTTAATGACAGAAAAACAAATCATATATATTGAAAAATTATGTTTTACCTCATTATATCTGAAGAGGATATTGAATAAATTTCTCAGTTAAACTGAGATATTGTTTATATGTGGAAGTAATTGACTTATGGAGAAAAGACCAAAAAGAATTAAAAATAAAATGTTTATAAACTCTAAAAAATTCATTATTTTATCAATTATAATTTTACTAGTTATATAGATTTATTAAATTTAAGTTTTAAAATTGTATTTTTGTCCATTATGATCTATTTGTATGTAGCATTCAAAATCATGTTTTTACAACATAACAGGGAGATTATATTTGTTTGTTTATTGTATAAAGTGACCATTGGGTCTGGCATAAGGTATCACTTTGAAAATTTACATTTTCAAACAACTGAAAATTTATGTTTTCAAACAATTGACAAGATTCTAATTTAGTTGAATCTGCTGCTCAAAAGAACCCAACTTTTGAGAACTATATCATGATGGAGCCTTTGCACCAAAGATCTATTGCTTGTACCCTACAGCTGTGTGACAGTTACAATGACATACAGGATAGTATATCATAAATGTAAAATTTTGTTGTATTTCTCAAAGAGTTGTACACTTGCTGAAGAAGAATGAGACTTAGAAAGCAAAGTGAGTTCAGCTCCACTAGAAGAATGTGTTAATCATTAAGAAGTCCGTAGTGCCTCTATTTCACTGACTAGGGAGTAAAGCAGGAGTTATGAAAACTGTTATGTGAAGCAAATGAGGCAGTGTCACTTTTTTTTAAAAAAAAATTGAAGACTAGAGTATATCTAGCTGTGTATAAGAATTAAATGCATAAATGCACAGCATCTATTTAACAAACCTTATTTATGCAGAATGTTCTATATGTTAGTGTTTGTAGGGAAAAAATGATGTGGAAAACACAGTTCCTATCTATGAGGTAATTTAAATCAAGTTAAGGAAAGTTACCTGTATTTATGAGATAGAAATAAACCATATGTGAAAAATACTCTTTTAAGTGTTTGTAGCAGTTTGATATAGTTATGAATTCCAAAAATAGATATTGGATTATGTTTGTAATTGGGTCTATTACTAGGCATGATTGAGTTATGATTAGGGCTTTGATTGGGCAACATCACCAAAGGGTGGGGACTCACAGATAAAAGGCATGGCAAAAGACAGAATGATAGCTTTGGATGCGTGGACTCTTAATGTTGGAGTTTGAGTCTGAAGTCTTAAGCTGGAGCCCCAGGAAGTAAGCACACAGAGAAAAGAGTAGCAAGCCCAGGGAAGAAGGAACCTTGAACCCAGAGAGAAGCAAGACCCTGGAAGGGAGGAACCCAGGAAGCCTGAACCCTCACAGCCATCGGCAGCCATCTTGCTCCAACTTGTGAAAATAGACTTTGGTGAGGGAATTAACTCATGCTTTATGGCCTGGTATCTGTAAGCTTCTACCCCAAATAATTACCCTTTATAAAAACCAACCAAATTCAGGTATTTTGCATCAGCATCCCTGACTAATAGAGTGTTGATCCATAAGCTATTTTTCCTCATATTTTGGAATCAAAATCAACAGAGGTGCTTAAATGGGACCAATAAACAGTGATAATTTTGCTCAATGTGAAGCTGTATAGGAAAACTATGAGTATACCAACTGTAGGACAAACTTTGTATCCAGGATATGATTGGCCTTAAATGAATCACCTATTGTGTTCTAGAAATTTCAGTCCCTGGAGAAAGCTAATGGTTGGGAACTCCTGGTAGAACAATAAGCACACCTTACATGTCTGTAGGTCTCCTACTTTTGCATAGGACAGTACATGTTTAGATTATATCCATAAAATCAGGCAGAAGCAAAACACTGTTAACAATAAAATGGGGGAATATATTGTCTTACAAACAAAAATATAATCATATCACTTTTGACTTAAATTCCTTTAAATGTCCCCACATCTCTAAGAATAAAACTCTCTTAACCCAAATAGCAAGACTGCTTGTTATTCCAACCTACCTAGCAGTCCAGCCTTATCTCAAATACTCTGTAATTGATGAGCTACATCTCAGCATAGTGCTCTTTTTAGTCCCATGCTTCCTCCTTCCACAAGGCAAGCGTCCGCCGTTCCCTTGGCAAAGCCCTTTCTTCTTATTTTAAGTTCTTTTAGATATACAAAAATGTACAAAGAATATGACCAATAATCATGTTAAAAAAAAAAGATTGTTGGTAGATTTGACCCCATGTGTGTGCTCCTCTCCAATCATATCTACCTCTTCCCCCACCCTCACCCTTAGGTTTCCAATGTTCCTATCATTCCTATGCATTAAAAAATATGTTTGCTACACATACATGTGCTTTTTTTTTAAAGATTTATTTTTTATATATTTCTCTCCCCATCCTCCCCCACCCCCTGCTCTCTTTGTCCATTCACCGTTCATTCTTCTGTGACCGCTTCTATCCTTATCAGTGGCACCAGGAATTGGTGTTTCTTTTTTTTCGTTGCATCACCTTGCTGTGTCAGCTCTCTGTGTGTGCGGTGCCACTCCCGGGGCAGGCTGCACTTTCTTTTGTGCCGGGTGGCTCTCCTTAAGTGCGAATGGGGCTCCACTATGCGGGGGACACCCCTGTGTGGCATGACACTCCTTGCGCACATCAGCACTGCAAATGGGCCAGCTCCACACGGGTTAAGGAGGCCCGGGGTTTGAACCACGGACCTCCCATGTGGTAGGCAGACGCCCTATCCATAGCTCCCTATCCGCTTCCTTAAAGCTTGTATTTTTAATGCATTACATAATATCCTTCTCAATTTTTAATTTCATAAAGATAATTTCATATTTCTTCCTAAATCTAAAATTAAGGTCTTCAATGAAAACAATGTCAGGTATGGATCCACGTGTTTTTCCATTATGATAATCAATTGACTCAGAGTCATTTGATATATATATTCATAATGAACCACAATGCCTCTGTATCACATTTCTTGTCTTTATAAACATGGGTCCTTTCTTGGCTTCCTTATTCAGTTCCAACATTCTAATTATCTTTTCCTGGGTCGTTATTATATTTTCAGTTATTATATCTCCTTTCAACTTACTACTTTTCTTTTTCAACAATAACTTGGCTCTTTTTGCTCTTCTATAAAATATAGAATCATCTTGTAAAATTCCTTTAAAATGCAGAAAGTTTTCCTTGGCATTTCAAAACTTAACCTAATTAACACCTGGTTACCTGAGAGATCTCATCTAAATTGATCCTTTCATTTAGAAATATTCCATGACTCATTTATGGAACTTTACTGTAATCACTCATTGAAATATATCTCTGCTTTTTTAAATACTTAACTAGAGTTGAATTTTTTCATTTGTCTCTGAGATTATTTGCCCATGTCTTTTACCTCATTAGTAATAATAGCAACAGTAACGTGACTAATAATTAGTCAACACACACAAATACACAACTGAGGTAAATGCTCAAGTGTTGCAATATAGTGCAGTGACTTATAGCACTGTCTGAGAAGCAGAACTCTGCCTCCCAAAGACAGTCTTGGAACTATGATATGTTAAAAAGTATGATTTCCTTGTCACCTAAATTTCTACTTAGGTAAAAATAAGAGAAGTTTAGCAGTCATAATAAAAAGAGATGAAAGTAAATCTTTATCTTGATTGAATTCTTAATAGATATATTTCTATCTATCTATCTATCTATCTATCTATCTATCTATCTATCTATCTATCTATCTATCTATCTATCTCTATTATCTCCCCTCCTTCTTGCTACCATCTATATCTTGAGTCCAAAAGCACTTGACTACCTGTAACATGCAATTTTTAAGCATGTGAGCAAGATCCAAAGAAAGGTTTTTCCAAGCAACTGAAACTGAACAGATGAATATTTCTTTACCCATTAGAGCAGCTATTACTTTGTCTACTGCAGTTTGCTGCAATCAGAACTTAAATAATAGTGGAAAGAGGGCAGATGCCTCCACAACTACATTTTCAGGATAGGGTCTTTCACTTTTACTCATTTTGAAGACTTTTGTTTTCCTTAAATTTTGTGCCCTTGTCTTCTGATTTGATCAGAACTCTGTCTCTTTGAGAAAGGAGAACAAAGGCCTAAGTTTAGAAATGAGCTTTTGTATTTTCCCAGACTGTCTTCCCCAAGGGAAATATAATTTACTACTATTTCTTCATATTTGCCCTCCATAAAGATGTTTAAAAAGTGGCACTAGCTTTCATGGCTGCAAATGTTTTGTTCACTAGTGATTTCTTCTTGGACAAGTTTGACTTAAATAGCAAAATGGTTATTAAAGAAAGTTAAAGAACAACTTTAATATAGAATGAAATGCAAAAGAGATGAGCTTCTTTTTAAGATGCAAAAGAACTCACATAGAGCTGCCAAACCTAGTTACACTAAAAACAAGTGAGAAAAATGTAGACTGCCTCCAGAGCTTTCAAAAACCATCAGACACTCAATATGTAATAATGACTGAACATATTCACTGTATTTAAAGCCTATATAAAAAGAAGTGTCTAGAGAAACTTGAATTAAAGAAGATTTTGTGAAATTTGCCTAAGTATGGAATGCACATCTATTTTGAATTTTCTTGCTTTTATTTGAGACAAGTGGCAGATAATTTCACAGCTGTCAGTTAATGCACATAATGAATGTCTTCTGAAAGGATGAAAGCATGAAGTTGTATTCATGTTCCCCAAGTATGTAAAATACATTCAAAAGGATGTCAAGATCGGGTATGAAATGAAAAATGCAAGAACACTTTGGTTTAGCAGTACGTTCAGTGTTTGCAGGAGTGAAGAGGAATGTATGTGTGTGAATACTAACCCTTGTCTCCCTATAAATTAAAATCAATAGGAGAGTGTGAAAAGCACTAAGTGCTTTAAGTCTTAGATTTTTGCATCAGTTTCTAAGGACTCTATTATCTAGCATTTTTATCTGACACAGGAGCCAACTTTAGTTAATTGCTTTGAAACACTTTGTCTTTTAAATTTAATACTAAATCCTGGCATTCTTTAAGCTTTTGAATCTATGGGCATTTTTATCTAGACAAGATGGATAAGGACATTCTTTCAACTGTGGGAAAAAGGAGATACAATGATATTAATGAAAAAGACTGCATAGTGCTAACATTGGTAAGTTTAAACAGTATAAATCTCATTCATCTAAAATCTTGCATTAATTTGTACAAGAATTACTTCTTGATTTTGGAAGAGCAGATTCTTAGACATTCTTATTCTTTCATTGAGAATCACTGTGCTTTTTTTAAAAAAAGATAGAAAGAAATAAAACACATAAAATGTGTGCAGTCTTCAATATATGACTTGTTCCAATTTACTTAAGCCAATGCCATAAAATTTACACATTACAAAGTACATAATCACCCTGAAAACATGGAATCATATTCATTTTGCAGATAGTGATATTTCCCTTTCCTGTTCATCATTGGTGGTTCTTTATGGTCTGATTCAACACATTTTTCTTAAAATCAGTCTAGTTTTTCAGTATTTTAAACTTCACCTTCCACTTGGTAGTTATGATCCAGAGTAAAGAAGGAAGGAAAACCAGCATTAATACATTAATGTAATTAATGGTAATTAATGTATTGGTTTGGAGTTTCATTGATGCTGATATCAGTGTACAAAACACAGTTTTCTAAAACTTTCATTATTATGTTGGAAACGTAGATGTTCTTGAGTGAAAATCCTGAAAACTCAAAGAAGTGTAACTAATTTAAGAACAACAGAGATTTGATGAGTTTCTTTCTCCCTAGAAAATATAAGAGCATGATAAATTTTGAAAACTTTCAGTTAGGAATTCAGGGATCACTTCATTAACTTGGATTCATACCAAGTATTTCAGTATTACTAATTAAATGCCAAAAACACCCATATAAAGATAATGATGATTTCATGGAATAGAGAATTTGTCATTGGTCAGTGTATTAGACAGCCAAAGGGGTACTGATGCAAAATACCAGAAATTGGTTGGTTTATATAAAGGGTATTTATTTGGGATAGGAGCTTACAGATACCAGGCCATAAAGCATAAGTTACTTCCTTCACCAAAATCTATTTTCACATGTTGGAGCAGGATAGCTGCCAACATCTGTGAGGGTTCAGGCTTCCTGGATTCCTCTGGGCTCAGCTCCAGGCTTCAGCATCAAACTCCCAACATCATCAAAAACCCTCAAGCCTGTCCTTTGCCATGCCATTTGTCTGTGAGTGGGGACTTAATGTCCTACTGGCACAAGAGGTTTAATAATTCCTTAATCAAGTAAATGTGTGAATCCAATATAATCTAATATGCCTAGAGGAGAAGATCAGTTCACAAAATAATTCAATGTTTCTTTTTGGAATTCATCAATAATATCAAACTGCTACACTCCACCCTCTGAATTCCAAAAAAACATTATAATATTTTTTAAAAAAAACCTTAAATCAGTTACAATGCAAGTACTAAATCATATCAGAATCATTTTAAGGAATAGAGTTTGTCCTAGGGCAAAATTCTGTTGGCTATAGGCCTCTGAAAATTAAAAAAACAATTCATTTACTTCCAATACACAAATAGACAAAGGGTAAATGTTTTAATTTATCTCCAATAAGGATAAATTAGGATGGAAACATGAGTGATGGTTTCTCTATAGTTCGGTAGACCTGCAGGGAAAACTCTTTGATTTCAAAGCCTGGGAGTTATTCTTAAGAAGATGGTTTCTTCTCTTTGGAGCCATATGGGAACCCACCCTTTCCATACGCTTGCCCAATGGCCATTTTCTTGGTTCTACCTCATCGAGCATCTGGTTGTTGACCAAGCTGCAGACCTCTCCTCCGAGAGTTTTGGGGTGATTGCCACACCTTATCCAATCTTTGGGTTAGAGTCTTATCCCCTCCAGTACAGTTATGTGATGACAAAATTCCCCCAAACCTTTGGCATAAAGGTTCAATCCTCTCAAAGCAATGAGTTGACTGCCTGGCCTTCCCTAACCTTTGGAATACAGGCTCAGTCCTCTCAGAGCAACGAATTGACCACCTGGCCTTCCCTAAGCTTTGGTGGACATATCCACCTCTCTCAGACCTGTGTGGGGCTGACCTCTGCCACCCTTATCCTTGGGGAATATGTTCTACCCTCTGTACCCTGGGGCAGCAAAACTCTCCCAGAACATTGGACAGCAACATCCACCCTCTTCAACTGCTGGAGCAAACTCACCCTCTATATACATGGGTGGCGTTCCTCTCTTGGCCCAAGATGATATCCTAATTCCAGATCTCAGCTTCTATGGTTTTCCTCTTAAAGCTGTTTCTCCTTCAATCTCTTCTTTCCATGTCCTTTTATTCCAGACTGACAGTAGTTTTGTTTACACAACTCTTTCAAAAAGTCTGTTAGTTTAGCATGCAGGAAGCAGGGGTCTAAGCCTTCAGACAGTAAGACTTCCCACCCCTTACCCATTTATAAAACCTTTCCAGCATTTTGGTAATTGTAAAAGCACTTACCCATTCCTCGGTACCATATTCTGTATTAGTCAGACAAGGGAGTGCTGATACAAAATACTAGAAATTGGTTGGTTTGTATAAAGAGTATTTATTTGGGTTAGGAGCTTACAGATACCAGGCCATAATGCATAAGTCACTTCCCTCACCAAAGTCTATTTTCATGTATTGAAACCAGATGGCTGCCAATGTCTGTGAGGGTTCAGGCTTCCTGGGTTCCTCTTGGCTCAGCTCCAGGCTTCAGCATCAAACTCCAACATCAAAACCCCAACATCAAAAACCCTCGAGTCTGACCTTTTATCTGTGAATCCCCACACACCAAAGGGTGGGAACTCGATGCCCTACTGGCACAAGAGGTTTACATAATTCCTTAATCAAGTAAACCTATGAATCCAATATAATCTAATATGCCCAGAGTAGAAGAGCAGTTTACAAACATAATCCAATATATATTTTTTGGAATTCATCAATAATATCAAACTGTTACAGTTCAGTAATAGGGGAAACTAACTCTGATATTGATATTTGTGTGCAGAGGTTTATTGGGAAGTACTCTCTAGAACACCTCCATGGGAATGAGGTAAACAGGATTAGGTTGAGGAAGAACATAAATAAAATGCAGTTGGAACAGTGACCTCAGGCCAGCTCATGGCAAGCTTTGAAGGTGTTAGTGCACTTCAGAGAAGTCTGAAATGAAGATAAAAGGCTCAGCCATTATTTCCCAATATTGACTAACAATTCGATGTGCATTTCCCAGGTAGGGGGCAAACCTCAAGCAAGGCAGTTCTTTTTGACTGAGGGCAAATATTAATAGGTAATCAGCTATAAGACTGGGAATTAATGTCCACATTCTGAAGGGAGATTAGGATGGAGCACAAACTTGGCCATTACAGAGCTCAATCAGTGCAAATCTGTGGGTAATTGCACAAATTCAACATACAAAACAGTGAATTGAGAAGTATATTCTTGAAGTATATGCCACAGGATTTGTAATTGGATTTAAGGAAGTCAAACAGAGGATATCTGAAAACACTGTGGCAACACCACTATTCCAGAGAATTAAAGAAAAGATTGGAACACTTCGAAATTCTTTTGATGAATTGAATATAAATTATTCATGATTGTTTAAAAAATATAAACAAATACAAAGATCTGATAATGACTGCTTCAAAACAAACATACATAAAATACTAGCAAGTAAAATACAATACACAAAAAGATAATGCAACATGACCCAGGGGCTTAACTGGTAAATAAATGATCATCTAGTTGAAAGAGTGCTAAGGTTCCTAAATTGGGATTTTGAAATATTCTCCACTGATAGGAAAAGGGCCGCTTGGATAAATGGCAGATTTGTACATCTTGGAAAGAAATATGAAAAATGAACTTGAAACCTCTTGTGAGAGTAAACAAATGGAGCCAATAAGGCTAATAGAGTAATGGCCAAGGGGGTCGGTATTGCATTCTATTGCACTTCCAAGTTTCATGACTAATAATAATCATATCATAATGAAGAGAAATGGCTTGTTTTTGCAAAATATTCCAAGAATAAATCACTAAATGACCAGTATTCAGGAGGTTTCACTCTGGAAAAATTGGAAAGAGCCAACTTTCCTTGAAAAGGAAGATATGTCGTGAACACTTGTGTGGGCAACATAATTCTGAAAGGAAGGAAAACCCAGGGATAGGAGGTTACGTTTCACTACATTAAGAACCATCATTTATCCAAAGACACCAATACAAGAATGAAAAAAATTAATGTGCACAGGATCATATGTGTTTGATTCTCTTCCACCAGAAACCCAGGCAGACACTGAAGGCAGCTTTTATGAAATTTATAACTGAAGACACTGCTCCAATCTTATCTTTGTTTCCAAAATATTTGTAGTTAATGCTAAAGCTTTTCTCAGAATAAGCCAAGATTTCTCACTCAACAGGCAATTGTTCAGAGACATGAGCATGTGAGATAAATTCACATGGAGAAGTTGGCAGCAGTGCAAGGACTGATGTCTTTGGAACCCACCCAAGATGGGTGTTCCTTTGAAACAAATCCAAAAGAAGAAGAGTTAAGAGGTGATGAACAACAGATGGAGAGTATGACCCCTGACCCCTAAGCCTGTGCCTCAGGAAGGAAACAATAAAGCATCTTTTTAATGTGTTTGCTTGAGTGTTCAGTGGTGTGGTTTAAGAAGAAAGAAAAAATTTGTGTTGTGGACCATGTATACTCCTATTGAGTTCTTGTAATGGATATATATTAGGCTTCTCTGCTCTATCAGATGACTTCCTGCCAGTCCTTCTCATGCAGTGCTCTACTCTCTAAAATCTATATCTTGTAATGATAAGGGAACTGGAAATTTTAGAGAAGGTACCTCCAGGAATTGTACTAGTAATAAGAGGCCTATGAAACTTTGTGCTAAAATCTGAACACTCTGTAACTTACCATTTTTACCACTCAAATAGGCCAAAACACCCACGGGAAATACCTCAGTTCATCACAGAAATTAAGCTATTAAGCCAAGCTGATTCCTGTGCCCAGATTTCAATTTAGAAAATAGGGAAACACAATTCAGTCACAGGAGGGGAAGTCTACCTTCAACAATCCCTAGAGGACTTAAGAGAAAGGTTTGTGAGGATTTGAATCATAAAATAAATATTATACAGCAATAAAAATTCTGAATTACTGCCCCTTGCAATAATACCTATGCACATTACAAACAATATTGAGCAAAAGAGACATACTCTAAATAATAAATGCTGAATTGATTTATAAATCAATTTATATCAAGTTTAAAATTGAGCAAAATTAATCTTTGATTTTGGAAGTGAGGGTAATTATACTTTGGTAAATGGGATGATGAGAAGCAGGGAGCACAAGTTGGACTTCTTTTTTTTTTTCTCTTATATTTCTTTTTTTATTTTTAAAGGAGCTTTAGATTACATGAATGTTACATAAAAAAATATAGGGGATTCCCATATATTCCCCAATACCCCAGCTTCCTCCTCCACTTTACCCCATTAACAACATCTTTCATTAGTGTGGTACATTTATTAAAATTGATGAACACATATTGAAGCATTGCTACTAAGCATGGTCTATAGTTAATATAATAGTTTACACTTTGCACCACATAATTTTATAGGTTTTGACAAAATGTATAATGACTTGTATACATCATTGCAATGTCATGTAGAACAATTTCAATATCCCCAAAATGCCACATATTACACCTATTCTTTACTTTCCCTTCCCTCAGAACCTCTGATGGCCACTGCCTTTATATCAATGATACAAGTTCTTCCATTGCTAGAATAATAATTCTACTTTAGTCCACAGTTGCATTCCCCTCTTATGTTTGTTCATCCCTCAGTCCTGAGAATTTTAGGATGGTGATGCCTACTCTGTTTTTAGTAGAGAAGGAGCTTAGATTGCATGGGGCTGATGGATGGAATGGTCTTACTTACAGTTGGAGATATTTTATGTTTTTTGGGATGGGCATTGACCATCATCATCCTTTTTTCAGTTGTTCTGGGTGAGTCCAATGAACAGGACAGTAGGAGTAATAACTCTGCTGAGATTCGGGGCTTAATTGGTATATGAAAAGACCAAAGATTTAAGCCTCTGGAGCATATATTTAATGAGTATAGTGCTAATTATAGGTTTAAATACAAGGGACAGAATAGTCATATGTAGGGAAATTATAAATTAGTCTAACTGTATTACATTGGGGAACATATATTACAAAGTAAGGTCCAAAGACAGGGTGCTGATTTCTTGAGATTGTCCACCCAGTGTATAGTGTTTAGATGTCTCTAGAACACTTAGGAACCCCCTGTTTGAGGCACTGTTTACTTTGGCAGCAATGAGATCCTTCTGGGATATGCATAAGAGTAACCTCTGGAGTGACCTCCCAACACACTTTGTTTTTTCTCCCCCTCACCCTGTTGTCTGCTCTGTGTCCATTCATTGTATGTTCTTCTGTGACCGCTCCATTCTTATCAGCGGCACATTGCATCTGTGTTTCTTTTTTTGTTGCGTCATCTTGTTGTATCAGCTCTCCGTGTATGCGGTGCCATTCCTGGGCAAGCTGCACTTCCTCTCACGCTGGGCGGCTCTCCTAATGGGGTGCACTCCTTGTGCGTGGGGCTCCCCCACGTGGGGACACCCCTGTGTGGCATAGCACTCCTTTCAGTGCTGCGCATGGGCCAGCTCCACACGGGTCCAGGAGACCCAGGGTTTGAACCACAGACTTCCCATGTGGCAGGTGGAAGCCTTATCCATTGGGCCAAGTCCGCTTTCCCCAACGCACTTTGAAATCTCTTAGTCATAAAAACTCATTTCTGTTTAATATTTCCCCCTTTTGGTCAAGGTCTTTTTCCAAATGCATTACTAGTTGGCACTTAGTAATAATCCCTGGGTGCCAGGGAGCCTTATCCCAAGTCCCATGCCTTGTGGAAGGGAGTACATTCATATGCTGAGTTTGGCTTAGAGAGTGGCCTTATTTGAACAACAATGAGGCTTTCAGGAGCTAACTCTCAGGGAATATATAATACTAGCTTAAGTTTCAGTTTCTCTAGGTCATAAGCACAACCATCAGTATTAAGGACCTGGCAAAATGGTCTGTCCTTCTTCACTAGGCATTGCCCTTGTAATTGGGGGATTCTTTGCCACTCAGTTTCCACCCACTGAGAGAATGCTCCGTGGCCAGATGAACATAGTCATACGCCATAGAGGCATGCTCAGGGCACCCCTCCACACACATCTGCCTAACACTCACACCCTGCAACAGTGATCCTCCCCTGCCACAGATGTGACCCTTCTGCGATCAAAAGCCTCCCCTAAAACAAAGCCAAAATAAAAAACAAAAAATAAAATGAAAAACTACTAACAAATAGAAAAATAAAAAAATAAAATTAAAAAATAATATAAAACATTATTTTTTTGCATTCTGTCTTTCATCACCATAAGATCTGTCACCTTTTACGTACAGTGACTATTTCTTCCCCAGTCTCCTCTTTTTTTCTTTGTCTTCAAAGAAGCTTTAGGTTACAGAAAAGTCAAATAGAAAATATAGGGGATTCACACATACCCAATTCCATCTCCCTTTTTTACTCTTTAATCTGGATGATGTTTGTAAAGGGTTTTCACTTTGAGAAAATTAATAGATCTATATAACTATGGTTTACATTTATTTTTGGGTTTAAGTTATGATTTTATACATACTTGTTAAAATAAACATTGTATCACCCTACCTAAAGTAGTAACACAAGCTGCATCTTATCCATGCATTGTAAATGAGTGATTTCAAAGATAAATATAAATATAGACGGTTGGTAATTGAACGTATACATGCCAGTCTTACAGAAAAGATGTTCTAATAAGAATCCATAGCCTAATTAGGATGGTGTCTGGCTTAAAATGTCTTATTGATGTGCACTCATTCTTGCTAATCTAAATTTCTACTTTCTCCAAAATCCCCAAATTCTCCAGGCAGCCTTCATTTTCCACCAATTGCACTCATCCTGTCATCTGACCTTCTGTAGCATTTTGCCTTACAACATTGCCATTGATTAAATACTTTATCTATTCTCTAGTTGTCTCATGTAGCTAACAATTCTCCCCTATTTTCAGCATAATTTCTTAAGGGCTGACATTCTTCATGTTACCAATATCTTGGATTTCTGAGTAGAAAAAATACATAGTAAACCAAGAAATCATTCAAAGACGGATAATCAGGACTTATAGAAATAGATATTGATAATACATAGATGTAGGTATAGATATAGATTATGTAGATTCAGATTATTCCTATTTAATGAATTTTAACTAATTATTTCCCTGACAAAATCGGGTAGCTTATGCTCTTTTATCTTTGTTATAATTATTTACTCTATATTTCTTAGAATAATAAATTGTATTGTACTATTAAATACATGGATTTTTCCATCAATTCAGGAAAGAAGTGGTAAATCTGAATCAGTCCCTGAATGTGTGTCAACTGCAATATTTGAAACATATAGTTCATTCAAATTTCATATTATATATTGTTTCAGATGTCAATGTATAGTCTGGATTGAATAGGTTGGCTTAAATGTGTAAATTTATTGGATCACATTTTTGAGGCTAGGGAAAAGTCCAAATAAAGGTATCATGAAGGTGATGCTTTCTCCCCAGAGACTTTGACATTCTAAGTCTTTCTGCCAATGATCCTTGGTCCTTGGTTCCTCTGTAGCAATGAAATGGCAGCCTGTCCTGGCCTTTCCCGTCTCTTCTGGTTTCCACCTACTCTCAGCATCTTTCTTTCCATAGCTTTCTCTATCTGTCTGAATTTCATTCTGCTTATAAAGCACTCCAGTAATAGGATAAAGCCCCATCCTCATTGAGGTGGGCCATACCTTAACTGAAGTAACCTCATCAAAAGTTCCTACTTACAATAGGATCCCACTCACAGAAAGAATGGTTTTTTATTTTTCTGGTGTTCATGTTTCCAAGCCATCACACTGTGTATTATACACATCACTTCCACTTCCATTTCACTGACAAAACAGAATAAAATAGTTGTACCTAACTTCAAAGAGGCAGAAAAGTGCAATCTTACCAGATGTATAAAAAGGGAAGAACCAAAATATTTAGTTACCATAAATCTGATAGTCATTTTTCCAAGAAAACTCAATGAATCTTACTCCCTGGTAACACATCCTTTATAATCCCATCCCCTTGCACAAGCATATTAGTCTTTAGTTATTGTCTTAGATTTCTATGATACAAATTACCTGTGAATATGATGGAATATCACTGATGCTAATGATTTTTATGTTGTATTTCAGGGGTAAAAAGATTCTGCATATGTTATTTAGATCTTAAATTGATTTTGAGTTATTCAGAGCAGAGATTATTTTAGGTGAGCCTGACTCAATCAGGTGAAAGCCTTTGAAAGAGGAACTGGACTCTTCCTACAGTGCTCTTATTTTCCTATTGTCCATCAAGAAGCAAGCTGCACCTGCAAGGAAATGATTTTGCCAACAAACAAATTATCTTGGAAGTTCCTGACACTTAGATGAAAACCCAATCCAGCCAACACCTTCTTTGTGATACCCTGATAAGTGGACCCAGCTAATCACTTGCAAAACTTATGACTCATGAAAACTGTGAGATAGAAAGGTGTGTTCAGAATTAAGAAATGGAGACAACTTAGCAGCAGAGGAAAATCAATGGAAAATTGCTTTCTGATAGACCCTAACCAATGTACCTGTCCAAGGCCCAGTACCAGAAAATACCAGAAGATGGGAGAACTCCTAGTCACCTAGCCACAGAATGCTCCACCATCTCCTCCCCTGGACATTTCCCACTAAATTGTACTTTTTACTTCCTCTTTTACATACAACAGAAGCAATGAAGACATTGGAACTTACAAGTCCTCATTTACATGGAGGGGAAAGTTGGGGGAAAGCTCAGCCTTAATAAAGCAGCACCCCTAACCCCAGCAGGCACAGTCATAAAAGCACATCTGTACTCCCAACTTAAATGTGTACTTTTGCTTTGCATTAAATTCCCTTGCTAATATTTGACTAGTACTTGCATTTTCTTGTGACTGTGTCAAGAACCGTCCACCCTAGGTTGAGGCCTTTCTCCAAGACCTCTCAAGGTCTCTCAGACATCAGTTCTAAGCTGCTAAAAAAAACAGTCTGAGAGAGGAGACCCAGAAAGAAACAAGCTCCATACCTGGTTGCCTTCAGATGGCCTCTGGGAGACTGTGAGATGAGAGGGGAAGCAGGGACCACAGCAGAGATCTGTCCCATTTTGCTTCTTCAAATGACAGGATCCCAAGATTACTAGTAGCTGACTTGGTGAGAAAGAATCACTGCAGATACCCAAGCTAGGAATTGTAAACTTTTACTGTAAATAAAATTCCCATTATAAAGGCCAATCCATTTCTGGTACTTTGCATTGGCAGCCCTTTGGCAAGCTAAGACAGTTGGAAACTTGTGACAATATGTCTTGAAAGAATAGTTTAGCAAGATAAAGAATAATTTTATATAAATATAAATTAATAAGGAACAATATAATCACATTCATCAATAAACTTTTCATGTGTTTATTTTATAAAAGCTATTTCATTAGCTTTGGAAATCTATCATATTTTAAGAGCAGTGTTTTATGAAAATATTGAACATGTCTATTTCATATATGACTAAGTACAATGTCATTTATTGACAGGTGATAATGGCTTTATTAAAGGATGTTTGTTTCATTCAAACAAAATGAGATCAGTGGAAAATCAATTTGTAAGCATTACCCAATTGAATGGGTTTAATATGCACACATACAACATGTATAACTCAGAAAAAAAATCCATTTTTCCAAAACAATTTATTAAAGATATACCTTCCTCATTTAAGACAATCAAGAATGAGGAAATTGAAAATGGGCATTTCAGAAAAAAGGTAGAAAGAAATTATTATATTACATATAATTTATATAGAAATTTCCCTTCTATATTATGTCAAATTATAAGATTTTGGTTAATTTTGTGGTTTTTTGGAATTTTTTTCCTGTCACATATGAAAAATTCTAAAGTTGGAAAATATCTTGGAAGAATTAAATCAAATAATTCAGCACATGATATATGCTCTAGGCTAACTGTAGTTAATATATTTAAATTTGGTCAAACACTCCGGGTGTCAAAGAAACCCCAATTACTCTTCCATGCTACAAGAGTGTAAGATCTTCTCCAAATGCAGACTTTGAAAATGTCATTTTAAATTAGAAACATTCATTTTGCTTCTTTGCAAGAGTATCTGGTTAGATAGTTGTATAAAATAGATGAAGAATGCAAAAATATTGTGAAGGGTATTCTAGTTGTTAGTTTCCCTAACAATACCTATGGGAAGTTTCGATGACATTCAAAGAATGGACCAATGTTATATTGCTTATCATTGCCCTGAAAATTTACATTAAATGCCAACCTTTTATTAAATACTGAAGGAAGATGCATTGAGATGCATTATTATTTCCAGATAGGTACTGCGCTTTTCGGGGCTTTCCCTACCATTAATTCCAGCTTACTTCAGCTTCCATATTAAAGGAAAGAAGCCTTTGAAATGAAGTCAACAATGAAAGGTTGAAAATGTATTCAGCAATCCTGAGTGTTCCTATACACATTTTATATGTTTAGTTATTCTTTAGATTTGGACTGAGAAATCTAGGATTTCCTTTATTAATTAAAGATACATAAATCTTAGTCAGAGTGTGTTACCTGAATATAGCTGTGCTTTCCCCAGCCTATATGACAGCTATCAATGTTGAGACAATCTGTGCACAGAATTTCAACTTCTGGTATCTCAAATTATAAAGCAGATCTTACTGCTATAGTTTCCCTCCAAAAGTAACCTAAGGTTTTCACATAATGCATCACCCATATACTTTCTAAATACCTTAATGCTTTCTTGTTTTAACTCATGTTAAACCCTCAATCCTTTCTTCCTTCTCTGATCTGTGTTTTTACATTCAAAGAAGTAGACTGTTTCTCTAGTCCAATTGAATCCAATTCTGTTCACAATGCCTCATAATTCCACCAAAAACTTTCTTTATCCTGTGTAGCAGTTTGATATTATTGATGAATTCCAAAAGTAATATTGGGTTATGTTTGTAAATGGATCTTTTCCTCTGGGCATATTAGATAACATTGGATTCATAGGTTTACTTGATTAAGTAATTGTGTAAACCTCTTGTGCCAGTAGAGCATTATACAAGTGGTATGTGTGCACAGATAAAAGGCATGACAAAGGACAGAGTTAAGAGTTTTTGATGTTGAAGTTTTGATGTTGGAGTTTGATGCTGAAGCCTTAAACTGGAGCCTTGGGAAGAGAGGAACCTTCAGCCTGGAAAGAAGCAAGCCCTGGGAAGAGAGGAACCCAAGAAGCCTGAACCCTCATAGACATTGGCAGCCATCTTGATCCAACATGTGAAAATAGATTTTGGTAAGGGAAATAACTTATGCTTCATAGCCTGGTGTCTGTAAGCTCCTACCCCAAATACATACCCTTTATAAAAACCACTTTCTGATATTTTGCATTAACTCTCCTTTGGCTGACTAATATACCCTGTGACATACATGTAGTCTAATATCGGAATCAATTATAATGAAATACTCATATTTTATCATAAAAGGAATTTTCAGCAGTTTAACATAACCCACCATTTTATTTAGATAGAGCAAGACAGGTCAAAATTTTGTCTATGCAATTCTTTTCTAGATGGCTTTTTATATCAAACCTAAATTAAGCACTGATCTCTCAAGGGCATTGTATTAATTTTCTCATTTAACTATTTAATACAATTTTTCACTATTACACATTTTAACCTTTCATTCTCTTTTAGAATTTCCTTTTGATACATTCAAAATGGATGCTAGGTTCTGGTCCCACTCAAACTCCAGTTTGGAACAGTTATTATTATTTTTTAATTATAAAAATTCTCAAATTCTACTCAGTAAACTAAGTGTAGTTCAGCTTTACAGAGTGCACAAATCCAAAACTTATTGTTTCAGTCCATAATTATCTTTGAAGATTTTTAACTAGTAGCTATTGCTAAACCTATAAAAAGTCAACTGTTTTAAACATTCAGTATCTCCAGTTTTATATATCTCACAAATATATATAACTTCTAAGTTCTAGAAACATACTTCATGTCTCTTTCTTTTCTCAATAACTCAACACTGATAACGCATAGTAAAATAGACACAACAATTTCCAATTAAATGGATTGCATAATATGTTAAATGTAAAATACTAAGCAAAACTCCTCGCACATAAATGCTCACTATTAGCTTACAATGATTAGTTGATTCATGTTCTTGATTTGACACTGCTAAACAATTTAGAAAGTGGTTCAACATTTTATCACTTGGAAGGTTTAATTTCATAGATATAACTACTCAGGTATGGACTTTTACAAGAATGAAAATAATATTTTCATGGTATGTAGAGAAAGAAAAGTAATTTTTCTAAAGTCATACAAGGCAAAAGGTGAAAGATGATTCTATTAACAACTGTAAATTTATTTACATAAAATGCATGAGTCACTAGGCTTCAGTGCTTATAGTTGTACAATTATAACTGGGAATATATGTCAGAAATCTGTTAAGATTAAAAATAGAAAGGAATTATAAATCCTAAGAATGTCCCTTTATGCTAACTAAATTCTCTCCCTTATGATTATATTTTTATTCCTCTTATAACTGCGGAATCCAACATGACTTCTAAACCTTGGTGGTGGTAGAGGTGGTGAAGATGGTGTATATATATGTGTGCAGTATAAGTAGAACCTATCTCTCTTCATCTGAAATTAATAAAGTGAACCAATCCCTTTTCACAGATGTCTTCCCACATTGGTTTGTTGCCAGTGAACCTCTACATTATGGGTCACACACAGTATCTAACTAAAGGGTTACAAGCTTGTGAATTTCTTCAAGAAGGAAATTTTATACTTCTTTAAAGGTATAGTATTTCACTGTTCTCCAGCCATCAGTAGCAATTTGTTGGTCTGTTATGAATCATATTACCAAGTCTGATGAGATGAAAAGAATCTTGTTACTTCTAGGTATCCCTGTTCTGTTTCCTTGAGTTGGATCTGATTTGAATATTTAACTTCCTTTTGGAAAAATCATTATTAAATTACCAGAAGCATTTTTAATTGTCCTAAGGCTAACAGCATAATGATATTTATTCCAAGAAAAAATTAGATGAATAGAATGTGATATAAATAACTTGGTCAAAATAACATTGTGGTCCAGTACCATGTTACCATCCTTTAAAGCATCTGGCACTATTTGAAGTGTAAGAAACAGTGTTCACCAGACGAGCTAGGACTGTTTTTTAAAATTTTATTTTATATGATTGTTATGTTCTCATGAAACCTTTTTTATGGGAAACAGCATCATTGATTTAATAATAAGTACACTGTTGGAAAAGATGTAACAATATGCTATTTCCTCTCTAACAAAACAACAAACATTATGATTTCTAAGGCAAAATTGCTAGAGTTGATGCTTTCCATCTGGTGGAAGGTCAAGGAAAATCACAATGATGTAATGTTACCAAACAGCTAAATTTTGTGAGATACATCCATTGTAAGATGGGAAGGTTTCTTTAAAAGCCTTGCTATAGGTGTTGGGGGAAAGGGTTGCAATTATGTCAAATCTCCCTTTAACTTTCTTTTAAGGAAATTCTAAGGAGCATTAGAGCAAGATTATCCTTATCACCAAGTCTTTTTCCTTTTATGCCATATTTCCATTTCCATTTTTTCCCTTCATTATTTTTGGATATAATCAATAGCAGTATCCTTTAATTTTATTGTTCTTGTTTGTCCTTTACAATTTGACATGCACAACGTTTAATTTGTCCATTGAAAAAATTAAAGAATATGTTAAGAATGAAGATTCTGGAACCAGAATGACGTAAAATCCTGGCTGAGACACTTACTTACTTTGCGACCTTGAACTAGTGACTCAATGTTTCTGTGCTTCAGTTTCTTCATCTTACCTCAGAGAGTGGCTGTGATGATGAAATAAATTAGTATAGAAACTAAACTTAGCATAGTGACTGATGTACACTAGGAAGTCAAACAGTCTAGCTATTTGGGGCATTATTATTGAAACTATTTCATAATTCCATGCTAATTGATAGGGTAAATAGTTTGTTTATTTATTTTTTTGTAGATTTAACTATTACTGTGGAAAATAAATAGCAAGATAGAGGCTCGAGTTCACTTTCACTTTTATCTTAAGATTTTCTTCTTAGTTATTTATTGTGCAGTTTCATATTAGAACACCCTTAAATTATAAAAAATACAGAATCCAAGTAATAAGAGGGAATTCAAGATCTTCTCACTACAGCACTTCAAGCAATAATATGAATTAATATCTATTTTTATCTTATGTTTTCAGATATGAAATCCTTTGTGTTACTAATATGTTTTAAGCAAATTGTTAGAGACTAAATATGATTTTTATAATAAAGTTTATTAAAATAAATATAACTTTCAACATTCACCTTGAGTAGAATTCCCAATGTTACAATGAGCCTGTATAACATATATATAAGGTGGTCTTGTATTAATAGACAACTATGGGTAAGTGGACTTGGCCCAGTGGTTAGGGCATCTGTCTACACATGTAAGGTCCACAGTTCAAATCCCAGGTCTCCTTGACCCATGTGGAGCTGGCCCATGAGCAGTGCTGATGCACGCAAGGAGTGCCCTGCCACGCAGTGGTGTCCCCGCATAGGGGAGTCCCACGTGCAAGGAGTAGCCCCCTTCAATAGAGCTGCCCAGCACGAAAGAAAATGCAGCCTGCCCAAGAGTGGTGCCGCACACATGGAGAACTGAAGCAGCAAGATGACGCAACTAAAAGAAACACAGATTCCCGTACAGCTGACAACAACAGAAGCAGACAAAAAGAATAACACGCAGCAAATGGACACAGAGAACAGACAACTGGGGAAGGGCGGAGGGGGAGGAGAAGGGGAGAGAAATAAATAAAAATAAATAAATCTTTAAAAAAAAAACCCAGACAACTATGAAGTTACTGTTGAATATATATTCATTTAGCATATCATTGACATGATTTTGTAAATTTTTTGGTAAAAGTCCTAGATACTCATCAGTTTCTGACCACACTCAGAGAGGAGAACATTTACCTTCATTTAAATAATTTAATTAATTGAAAGCATAGTTCTTGGTGTGATTTTATGGATTTAATTTTTATATAGAGTGATCACCCTAAAAAATCATTTCCTTTAAATTCCACACAGTGCTCATTATTTGATCATGTTTCTCATATTTCCCCAAAATTGTTTTCCACACAAAACTATTCTTTTTTTGTGTGTGTGTGTGATATGATTTTTTTTTTATTGACTTTGTAATAATATTACATTAAAAATATATATGTGAGGTCCCATTCAACCCCACCCCCCCACCCCCCCTCTCCCCCCCCAACAACACTCGTTCCCATCATCATGACACATCCATTGGACTTGGCAAGCACATCTTTGGGCACCTCTGCACCTCATAGACAATGGTCCACATCATGGCCCATACTCTCCTCCATTCCATCCAGTGGGCCCTGTGAGGATCCACGATGTCCGGTGATCACCCCCGAGGCGCCATCCAGGGCAGCTCCACGTCCCAAAGACGCCTCCACCTCTCATCTCTTCCTGCCCTTCCCCATACCCATCGTCCACCATGTCCACTTTTCCCAATCCAATGCCACCTCTTCTATGTGGACATTGGATTGGTTGTGTCCATTGCACCTCTATGTCAAGAGGAGGCTCAGATTCCACATGGATGCTGGCTGCCATCCTCCCATTTTCAGTTGTAATCACTCTAGGCTCCATGGTGTGGTGGTTGTCCTTCTTCAACTCCATCTTAGCTGAGTGTGGTAAGTCCAATAAATCAGATTGTAGGTGCTGGAGTCTGTTGAGGCTCAGGACCTGGCTATCACATTATCAGTCCAGAGATTCAAATCCCCTAACTATATCTTAAACCCCAACGTTAACTGCACCTCCAGCAGATTAGTATGAAAGTCTTATGAAGGGAGATCCCATCTGAGTCCAGATTCATCACACATAAACACCATTTCCAGAGAGGGGCCATCTGCCCTGGTAGTAAACCCCATCGGCCATGACCATAACTCTCATGGGTCTCTTTAGCCTTCATAGGAACCAATATCTTATTTCTCGGCGGTGGACTTGGCCCAGTGGTTAGGGCGTCCGCCTACCACATGGGAGGTCTGCGGTTCAAACCCCGGGCGTCCTTGACCCATGTGGAGCTGGCCCATTCGCAGTGCTGCCACGCAGGAGTGTTCCCGTGTAGGGGAGCCCCACGTGCAAGGAGTGTGCCCCGGAAGGAGAGCTGCCCAGTGCTAAAGAAAGTGCAGCCTACCCAAGAATGGTGTCGCCCACATGGAGAGCTCACACGACAAGATGAGGCAACAAAAAGAAACACAGATTCTCGTGCTGCTGACAACAACAGAAGTGGACAAAGAAGATGGAGCAAATAGACACAGAGAACAGACAACCAGGGTGGGGGCTGGGGGAAGGGGAGAGAAAGAAAGAAATAAATAAATCTTAAAAAAAAAACTATTCTTCTTTCAAACTTTCTTTATATGAAATATTTCAAGTGCTTCACTGTCTTGCTTGCTCTCTGAATGCATTTCTATTTCTGCATGTTTTACTGAATTTTGAAAACAATTCACTAGATACTGACTCTGTGGTACAGCATATAGAATTCTCCTTCACCACAGACTGCTTTAATATTGCACAATGTGAATTCACATTAACCCAACTGTCAACTGAAATCTATGGAACTTTTTATTCTGAATGGACTTACATGATCCCAAGACCTTCATTCTACTGTTCAATTTGCTTTTTGTAACAATTGCAGACTCACGACTCTTTAGTTTTGGCACATTTTCCCCCCAACAATATTATTTTGGCTCTCAATCATGTTATTTAAAATCTGGCATTTATTGAGCACATATACTAATTTGCAGACACAGGGCTAAGTATTTTTCTCATTTAATCTCGGAACAACCATAAAAATGCACTATTGTTTTGATTTCATATCCGGTTAACTGGCTTTACATATTTGTCACCTGAAAGTTCTGTAAGCCTACCTTAACTATAATCTTCTAAGACACTGATAAAATTTAAGTTAATGTCAAGGACTAATCACAGAGTTGCCTAATATTCTTTTTTTAAAAAATTGTCTTTTTTTTTTAAGATGCATAGATCACAAAAAAATATAAGAGGTTCCTATATACCCCACACCCCATGTCCCCCCCACTAATATTTTTCTAAAAATGACCCACAAATTAAATTGAGGTAGTTTCATGTTTAAATGCTTTCTTAATATCTTCAACTGGGTATACCTTAGATAATTCAAATTTATAAGTCCAAGAATTTACCAGCAACTTCTTCAAATCTCAGTTTACACTCATTTTAGCAATCCAAAAAACTTGGAATTAACACATTCTGCTTTCTTATTGCCTGAATGAATTCTTATTCTGTCTACTTCTTGGTATCCCCACAACTACCATTCTAGTCCAAGTAACTAATCTCCTGAATTCTCACTTTTAGTCCCACAAACTCATGCTCCAGACTGTAGAATGATTTTTTTTATTTTTGTTTTTGTCTTTAGGAGGTACTAGGGATTGAACCCAGGACCTTGGTACATGGGAAGCAGATGCTCAACCAGTTGAGTTATATCTGCTTTCCCACAGAATGATCTTTTAAAGAGAAAAATCTCTGACCATCACCACCTTAATATCTCTCAAAGATTTTTCTGGTGCTAATAGAATTAAATTCAATCTTTAACATCTCCTTCAAGGTCCTTTATTATTTGCCTTTCTTCTTGTCTCTAGTCTTACTGAAACAATACATACAATGTCTTCACTTCTTTCAGATTTTTCAAATGTGATCCTTCCTCCCTTCCTCCCTTCCTCCCTTCCTCCCTTCCTCCCTTCCTCCCTTCCTCCCTTCCTCCCTTCCTTCCTCTTTGTAATGTGCCAGGCATTGAGCTGGCACAGAAAATACACTGGTACATAAAGCAGTAAACTCTCTTGTAGAAATTACACTCTAATTGGTAGATATAGACAATAAACAAACATAAAAACAAAAATATGTATTCACGAAAGCTGATTCTTTCCCTACCTTCACCTTACTGATGTCTACTGATGTTTTAGGTTAGAGCATCACTTCTTAGTTTTACATGGGAACAACAACTTTCATATTTCTCTTTTATAACACATCACATTTACCATGATGTGTTTAAGGTATATAATCTCTAACAGACTTGAAGCTCCAAAATGCGAGAACCCATAACTAATTGTCCACTGTATATTTCCAGCATACTGTATGGTTCCTGGAAATTAGCAGATAATCAATAACTACAAACTAATTGACTGATTTGCCAACTACAAATTGGACAAAAAATGATATACTTTGCAACTTAAATATATGATTCTACTTTCGTCTAGAGATTAACTTTATAAAAATATAAGAAAATTTTTGAGTAGAGTATTTGGTGGGGGATACTGTAAGATAAAAGTTTATACTAGAAAGTCTCTGTATTAGTCAGCCAAAGGGGTGCTGATGCAAAATAACAGAAACTGGTTGGTTTTTATAAAGGGTATTTATTTGGGGTAGAAGCTTACAGATACCAGGCCATAAAGCATAATTTACTTCCCTCATCAAAGTTTATTTGGAGCAAGACGGCTGACGACGTCTGGGAGGGTTCGAGCTTCCTGGGTTCCTACCTTCCTGGGGCTTGCTTTTCTCTGGGTTCAGGGTTCCTTCCTTCCTGGTGCTGGCTTCTCTTTCCTGTGGGTGCTACTCTCCAGGTCTTCAGCATCAAACTCTAACATCAGAAATCCCCAACTCTGTTCTTCACCATGCCTTTTATCTGTGAGTCTCCATCCACCAGTAGGTGGGGATGCAATGCCCTAATCATAACTCAATCATGCCCAGAACTGATCAGATTACAAGCATAATCCAATATTTCTTTTTGGAATTCATCAATTATATCAAACTGCTACAGTCTCTATAAACAGAACAACGTAATAGATAAATGACAGATGAATGTGACTAAACATTCTCAATTCTGCCTAATAAATGTAACATTTTAATCATAAGAATGGTAATATTTCTCATCAACTCTAAAAGAATAAGTTATTAGAAAGATAGTATTGGAACAAATTACTTACTTTTTGAGGAACTTTCTTAAATGTCTATTTCCAGTATCAAAATAAATCCTGTATTCAAAATAAATTCCAGATGGATTAAACATTTAACTGTAAAAAATAAAATAAAACCTGAAAATTCCAGAAGAAATTATTTATAGATAACTAAATTATCTTATAGACAAGATAGTCCTTTCTAATTGGGTCATGGTGTTGTTCAACTTTTAGGGACCCCTTACAGAAAACTTTAAATATGTCCCCTCTCTTGAAACTCTGTATATGGTGTTTTCGGAAAGTGATGCTAAGCAATGGTTACCCTAAGATGCCATAATATCAGAATCGTATCATAACTATCTTGCCTTACAAAAATTATATATTATAGTAAAGCAAAACTTAAAGAAAACAAATTTGAAATGGCATTTATAAATTGGGAAAATTGTTTGAATTATATATGACAGCACTTTAAAATATCTATTAAATAAATAGCTCTTAAGCATCAAAACTAAAACCACATGAACCAGGTTGTAAAAACTGGCCAAATATTTTCTCAATTAAGTAAAAAGTAAAATTAAAAGGCCAATAAAATATAACAGTTGACTCCATTTTAAATCACATAACAGAGAATTAAGTGAGCTAAGACCTTTGCTTTCTCCATTGCAAAATGCTTTATAAAATTTGATATATCATTAATGATATAACTACAAAGAATAGACAAATATACTACATCTTTTTAAATTAATGAAAAATTCCTGGTAAATTTTTCTTAAATATATCAAATCTATAAAAAGCATTTGTGGCGGTGGGCTTGGCCCAGTGGTTAGGGCGTCCGTCTACCACATGGGAGGTCCGTGGTTCAGACCCCGGGCCTCCTTGACCCATGTGCAGCTGGCCTATGAGCAGTGCTGATGCGCGCAAGGAGTGCCGTGACACACGGGTGTCCCCGCGTAGGGGAGCCCCAGGCGCAAGGAGTGCGCCCCGTAAGGAGAGCTGCCCAGGGTGAAAGAAAGTGCAGCCTGCCCAGGAATGGTGCCGCACACACGGAGAACTGAGGCAACAAGATGACGCAACGAAAAGAAACAAGAGATTCCCGTGCCGCTGACAACAGAAGTGGACAAAGAAGACGCAGCAAATAGACACAGAGAACAGACAACCGGGATGGGGGGTGGGGGAGAAATAAATAAATAAATCTTTTTAAAAATATAAAAAAATAAAAATAAAAGCATTTGTGCTAAAAATTTATCTTAAATAAACAAATAGATTATTGCATATCTCTATGAAGATATACAGGATGTTAGTTTATGTGCTGTGACAATTATAAGATAATAAACTAAAATATCCAAGTTTGGTTAAGCAATTTGGACATATTCAAAATTTGCTCTTAAAATGATAAATCCATAAAAAACATGGAAGAATATTGAAGATGTATGTACACTTACGAAAAAAGATTATAAAATAATTCTTTAGTATAATTGCATTTTTGTAAGTAAAAGACTGCATTTCTTTGTATGAATGCTTTTATTGGAAAAATTCTGCAATGAATCACACAAATGATAAACAATGGTTCTCTCTAGATGGTGGCGTTTGTGATGCTATTGGCTTTTGACAGTTGTTAGAGTACAGATATTAAAACCTAGAGCCCCAAATTTCAAAATCCTGACTTTAAAAATTAATATATTTGAAAATCTCATCATTTCCTCCACTAGAAATAATCATAAGAATAGTATCTGTCTCAATTCCTCTATGCATAAAAGAGTTAATGTATGTGAAACACTTAGAAAAACTTTGTAAAGGATAAACAGTAAGAGTTAACATTTTTCCTTTCGCCATTCTAGTTATTTACAGATTATGAATTATTTTGTAACTGAAAATAAAACTCCCCTCAGGAGAAAGTCTCTTGTGAAATTTGTGAATAAGACAATGAGACAAATGGAAAACAAAGCTTAAATTATTAACTTTGGTAGGCATGGGAAACTTGCATTCAAAAGCATAGTCTCACTAAAATAGTGTCTGAGCTTATTTTAAATATTGGGTAAGCATTCGGTTGGTTCTAAAAGAAGTGGTGAAATATTCTGACTGGCTTTAACAGAAGCAAGAGAATATTCTGATTAGCTTTTACAAGGAGGGCTGACTCAGCATTCTGATTCATCTATTTTGTAAATATCATTTTGTCCCTGCTATAGTTTCAGAGACCAAAGTTTCTCAAGAACTTTGATTTTAAAGAATAAAACTTATCAATACTATGTCCTTGATACTAATTTCATTCAAAGAGAAAAATGTATTCAGAATATGTTCTTGATATTCTCAGAAGGAGCATTTTAACAATTAATAAGACTTATTGGTTTCTTTTAAAAAAAATAGTGAAGTTGTATGCTTGCAGAAAAATTATGCATAAAATACACAAATTTCTCATATATCACTATTATTAACATCTTATTTTAATGGAGTATGTTTGTTGCAACTTTGGAAGTTATATTTTTATAATTGTGCTATTAACTATAGTCCATGTTTTACTGCTAGGTTTCACTGTTAGTTTTTTACAATCATATGGATATTTTTAAAAAGTTTTATTCAAGAAATATAGTATGTACAACCTAAAATTTTTCCTTTTAGCCGCATTCTAATTTATATCAGTGCTGTTAATAATATTCACAGTGTTATGCTACCATTACCACCATCTATTACTAAAAATTTCTGTCATCCCAAATAGAAACTGAATAATTTAAGCATTAACTCCACATTCTGTATACTAACTCTAGCTCCTTATAAATATAATCTAGTTTCTGATTCTATCGATTTGTTGCTTCTTCTAATTATTTTATACCAGTGAGATCATTCAATATTTGTCTTTTGTGTCTGGCTTTTTTCACTGAGCATGATCTTTCTGAGGTTCTTCCATGCTGTAGTATGTTCTAGAACTTCATTATTTTACAGTTGATAATATTTCATTGTGTTTATATACCACATTTTGTTTATCCATACACCTGTCAATGGATAACTTCCTTCTTATGGCAAATGTGAATAATGATACTAAGAACATTAATGTGTAAATATCTGTGGGATTTCCTATCAATTTTGGGGGGTGTCTACCTAGGACTGGGATTGCCTGGTCATTTGATAATTTTCTATTTAACTTTCTTAGGAACCACCAAACTTTTTCACAGCAGGTGCACCATTTTACATACTCACAAAAAAAGATGAGTGTTCTATTTCTCTACATCATCTGCAACACTTGTAATTTTCCATTAAAAAAAATATATTACCCACCTGAGTGGGCATGAAATGGTATTTCATTGAGGTTTTGATTTACATTTCCTTAATAACTAATGATGTTGGTCATCTTTTCATGTGATTGTTGGCCATTTGTCTATCTTCTTTGAAGAGATATCTATTCAAATGTTTTGGCCATTTTTTCATTGGGTTGTTCGTCTTTTATTTGTTGAGTTGTAGTATTTCTTTATATCTTGGATATTAAACCCTTATCAAAGATGTGATTTCCAAATATTTTCTTCCATATTGTTTGTTGTTGTTTTACTTTATTGATAAAGTCATTTGAGGTATAGATATTGTTAATTTTGATGAGATCCCATTTTCTATTTTTTTTTCTTTTGTTGCTTATGCTTTGAGTATAAAGTCTAAGAAACCATTGCCTAGCACAAGGTCATGAAGATGCTTCCTTATGTTTTCTTCCAAGTTTTATAGTTCCAGCTCTTTTCCCTGGTGGACAAATTCTGGTATGTGAGGTCAAGCTGGAGAGGAGTTCCCTAGGTCAATCTTTCCTAGCCATAATTCGACTAGGGCCCACAAAATCCATCTGACAAAATCCAGCTAGGGACACACAAAAGGAATGCCAGCTGGCTGTGCATTGCCCTTGGGAGAAGAGGTGGGAGGGGTCAACAAGATTGCCAGGAACTGCTCCTATAGCCTTCAAAGTTGCTTTTTCTTGATTTGGCACTTGCATGGTCAGTGCAGGCTTTTAACTCATTTTCATAGTTCTGAGGAAGTGTACAGTCTTAAAGCTCTTCTGCTGCCTTTGCCCAAGGCAGGTTGGAGCAATGGCCACCCCCAGAGCTGAGCTTCCAGATAAAGTAGCTGATCAAAAAAAGTGGTCAGTAATCAGATTGCATAATTCTAGATCTTGGGTAACTAGGTTTTGATAATCTACCCTGGCACCAACAAGTTGCACCAGGAGCTGAGGTAGAGGACCTCCCTTCTGTCTGCCATAAGATTGGGGCATTGGCAATGGAAGCTGCATGGAGAGTGAAATTCACTTGTATTTACTAAATATGACAGCCTCTTTCTCCCAATATTCTGTGGATGCTTCACAGTGTTCTAAAACTCCAGAATTTCAGAAAAATTGACTCAGACATTTACTGCCTGTTTAGTGAGTTGTTCTGCTGGAGGAGTTGCTATCTTAAGCTACCTATTGCCCTATCTTCCCACAATCCTCCATATTCATTTCTTTCAGTTGGTATCTTTTTCTTTGTCATTGAAATTATTTAAAATTTTATTAAAAGTTATTTTAATAGTTTCCCATCTCCTTATTTCTTTGGTGTTTCAGTGTCTAAATCTACTTTCTATTTTCATTTTAACTATAATGAATAGTCTTCTGTTCCTCATCCCCTTTTATTTTGATCTTTTGAATAATTGGAATATTGTATTAGTCAGCCAAAGGGGTGCTGATGCAAAGTACTAGAATTCTGTTGGCTTTTATAAAGGATAATTATTTGGGGTCGAAGCATACAGTCCCAGGGCCTTAAAGAGTCCAACTCAAGGTACCATAAGAGGTACTTTCTCACCTGAAGTCATTGGCCATGTGGCGGGTGATGTTTGCCAAGGTTCAACCTTCCTTCTTCCTCTTAAGGCTCAGTGGTCCCAGCTTCTTCCAGTCTCAGATGTAGGCTGGCATAATGTTTGTCAGTCCCTCTGGGACCTGTTTCTTTCCTGGCTCAGCTGCTCTGGTCTTTTCACAAGGTCAGCTGTAGATTGTCAGGCTCATCTGTATTGCCAGAGTTGTGTCTATGGAGCACACTTTCTTCCTGCTGCTGTGTATCTACTTCCATGTGAAAGTCTATTTTGTCCCTGCCAAAGGGGTGGGAACTAAATCCTGTATGCCCTAATGACATGGTTAAATAAAAACCCTAATCTTGATTTAATAAAGTAAAAGTGAAACCTCTGGATCTAATATAATCTAATATGCACAGAGGAACAGACCAGTTTACAAACACAATTGAATATCTATTTTTGGAATTCAGGAACAATACCAAACTGCCACAGATATTATTCACATCCCGTGTTAACCTGCTATAGTCTATTTGAACATTTTTTTCAAGCCATTTCTATTTTCAGAAGTTTAACTCTCATTGGGGAGATCTGGAGGAAATTCAGCTGAACATTCCCAGCTTCTCTTTGTTATTCAGTTTTCCTGAGGGATGAGGGTGGGTCGAGTGGATTATTTGTTAGGTAAATTTTGGAATAGGATTTGGGCTTACTTGGCACTGCCCCACCTGTGCTTCTCTTTTTGTATCTGCCTATCTGTAGAAAAGCATAGTTTAGTCTGCTCTTGTCTTTGAAATAAGCTTGAAGCTTTGACAGAGGCCCTCAGAATGTGGCCTGTGTTGTCATACTGAGCCAGTGAAGAAGATGGGGAGAGGGATGGAGGTAAAACTATCTATTACAGTAGTAATATTAGCAAGCACTTGGTCCATGGTATCTACTTAGCTTTATCAGTAGTAAAGTTGTCCTGGGTGATACTGCAGGGACAGTTACCAGACATTGTATGTCCTCCCATGGCCCACTGGGTGGACTGAGGGAGAATGTGGGCTATGGTGTGGACCACTGACCATGAGGTGCAGCTGTGTTCAGAGATGTATTCACAAATGCAATGCATGTCTCATGATGATGGAGGAGGTTGTTGTTACGGGCGGAGGAGTGGGGTGAGGGGGGTGGGGGGTATATGGGGACCTCATATTTTTTTAATGTAACATTAAAAAAATAAATAAAGAGAAAAAAATTACTTTTGTAAAATATACATAACACAATAATTTTCACCATTTTTAGTGTACAATTCTGTGACATTAAATACACTGAAAATATTGTGTAACCTTCACCACTATAGTGGTGATTTGAAGTTATATGTACCCCAGAAAAACATGTTTTTAAATTTAATCAATTCCTGAGGGTATAAACCCATTATAAGTAAGAGCTTTTGAAGAGGTTACTTCAGTTAAGGTGTTTGTCAACCAGCCCAATCAGGATGGGTCCTAATCCTATTACTGGAGTCCTTTATAAATGGAATGAATTCAGACATGAGAGAGAAAAAAGCCACAGGAAACAGGAAGCTGAAGGGGAACTGGAAAAAGAAGGGGGAGACCAGGAAACACTGCGATGTGTCTTGCCAGAGGACTCAAAGATCACTGGCAGCCAGAATCAGAATATTAGAGTCTTTGGGGAAAAAGGAATGCCTTAATGGTGACTTAATTTGGACTTTTTCCTGGCCCCAAGTGTGAGCAAATATATTACCATTGTCTAATTCAACCAATTCATGGTATTTCCTTGCACAGCCTGCAGAACTAAAACAACTATTTCTGAGCATTTTCATCATCCCAGACAAATATCATTAAGAAATAACTCCCTACACAACCCTTCTCTCAGCCCCTGGTAACCACTATTTTGATTTCTGTTTCTATGAATTTGCTTATTTTAAGTATTTCATATAAGAGAAATCATGCAATATTTATCCTTTTAAGAGGTTTATTGCGCTCAACATGATGTCTTCAAGGTTTATCCATGTTGAAGCATGCTATATTTCTGTGTCCAGAACTAGAAAAAATTACGTGGGTTGTTTATTTAGGCCTCCTGCAGTACTGAAAAAAATATATCAAAATTCTCTCTTACCTCCTTTTAGGAAAGCAATCCCTGAACCAAATGTTACTTCTTTATATTTCTAAAGTACATTTTGGACCTCAGATTCTATCCTAATAGTGGATTTTCTACAGTCTTGGATTTGAAGAATTATTTGTAGACACTTTCTTTGCTGCTCACAACTTCCTTCATCCTATCCCAATTCTGTTTTTTTTTTCTTTCAAATTGTCAATATAAAATTGTTGTTTAGAATATGGTGTCTGATACCAAACCTGCCAGACTTTGAATTCCTCTTCTATTACTGTGTGACTTGGAAAAGTTTCACCTATAAGTTGGAGACTATAATAATATCTAGTTATTGTTATTTTGATGATTAGCTGAGATAAAGTATAGATGCTTTCTGACATGTAATAAATATTCATTATTAGTTAAAATATTATCATTCCTTCTTTCTTGACCCCATATATGCTCAGAAACACACATAGGTAACATTTTTCCTGCTTAAAATTGCTATTTTTTAACTATATATTATTTCAATTATTTAATTATCTAAATTTTTTTTTCCTACTTGGGAAACAAGTTTATGTTGACAAAAACAAGCCATAGAACTTTAATAAGCCATACAGCAAAGGAAAGGAGAAAAAAAAAGCCTGTGACATAATTTTATTTTCTTTGCCATCTCTCAGCAATACAATGGATGAAGACACAAAATTTAATTAGCTATGTAGGAAATTAAAGCCTGCAACTGGAACCTAAATGTATTAGCGTACAAAAGTCTTTTGAAGCTACTTTCATGATGCAGGAAGATAGTTAAGTAATTTGAAACTACAATTTTGTTTGAGGATTTCAAATGTGCCCATATCATATAAAAACATAGACATTTTAAAATAGTGCCCAATTTGTTGCCTTAACTTAGCATTTCAAATGACATATATATATTTTTTTAAGTAGGAATAATAGGAGGAAGTTCTGTTAGACCTGGACCATGGCTTCATTTTAAACAAATGCATGCTGTCATCGCGCATGCTAAGTCTTTTTAATGGGGAACTGAAATGAACACACTCTATGAAACAGATTGAAAAGGAGGTTTAAAGCACAGTCGTTTATCAGGGTTTCTAATTGTGACATTCTTTGAAGTCTTGAGGACACCAATTTGTTTCTAGTGAGTTAATCAAGGAGGGTGGGAAATATCTCAGTGGAATTCCCTTTTTCTCAGAGTATAAGATTAGAAACAGATTTCTCTTCAAGAGTAAAAGTAAAAAATGAAATAAGACAAGCTTCTTATTGATAGGATGAAAATATGTCTTTTTATGAAAAATATAGCATTTTTAAAGTATATTTTTTCTTTATTTTTAAAAGATACTTAGATTATATAAAATGTTACATAAAAAATATAAGGGCTTACATATGCCCCATTCCCCACATTAACAACTTCTTTCATTAGTATGGTACATTCATTGTAATTGATAAACATATTTTGGAGCTTGCCACACAGCATGAATTATAGTTTACATTGTAGTTTATACTCTCTCCCACTTCATTCTGTGGGTTGTGGCAGGATATACAATGTCCTGTATCTGTCTTTGCTATGTCCTTCAGTACAATTCCAAGTCCCAAATATGCCCCATATTACACCTTTTTTCCCTCTCCCTGCCTTCAGCAACTCCAGTGACCACTGTCTCCACATCAATGATATACTTTTTTCCATTGCTAGAATTACAGTAAGTCTATAGTAGAATAACTGTAAGTCCACTCTAGTTCATATTTTATCCCCCAAACCTGAGATCTCTGGGATGGTGATGCCTACTCCACCTCTAATTAAGAGGAATTTTGATCCCATATGGCTGATGGATGGGACTCTCTTGGTTGCAGTTGTAGACTCTTTGGGTTCCTTGGTGTGCTGATTGTCCATCCTCACCTCCTTGTTAGTTTTCCTGGGTGAGTCTAATGAACTAGAGTGTAGGTGTTGCAACTCTGCTGAGGGTCAGTGCTCAGCTGGCACATGGACAGTCCAGGGATTCAAGTCTTTGGACATACACCTACCAACTCCAGCACCAACTATAGGTTCAATAAAAGGGACAGAAGAGGCATGTGTAGATAAGTCACATCTGAGTTGAACTGTGTCACACTTGGGAACACAAACTCCAAAGTAGGGTCCACAGGCAAGGCACCAATCTCCAGAACTATCTGCCATGACCATAGGACCTAGGTGTCTCCAGAGCCCTCAGGAGCCCTACTAATTGGGGTAGTATTTACTTGGGCTATCTATGAGATCCTGCTAGGATGTGCATAGGTGTTATCTCTCTGATGACCTCCTGACTTACTTTGAAGTCTCTTAGCCATATAAACTCGTTTATCTTTACTATTTTCCCCTTTTATTCAAGGGCTTTTTCCAGTCGCATCACCATCTGGTGCTCGGTAGTAATCCCTCGGTGCCAGGGAGGCTCATCCACAGGTGTCATGTACCATGCTGGGGGGAAGGCAATGCATTCATGCTGAGTTTGGTTTAGAGAATGGCCACATTTGAACAACAAGTATGTTGTCAGGAAGTAACTCTTTGGTGCCCTACTAAACTAAGCTAAGTTGCAATTTCAAGAGCAAAAGGCTCATAACCATCATCATAAATATCAAGGGTCCATCAATGAGTCATCGCTCTTCACTAGTCATTGGCCCTGTACTTGAGGGATTGTTGCTTTTCCATTGGAGAATAGGTCAGAACTCCCCAGGATGGGAATTCAGTATTTCTTCAGTTGTTGTGTGAATCTCTACAGACTATGGCAATTTGAACATATTTATATACATTATATGTATGCCCAGGTGAACCTCCTCCCATGTATCTCCGATCACTGACACCCCACACAAATGATTCTCCCTGTAACCCTTCTGTGATACAAAATTTCTTCAAAATAAAGCCAGGAATATTGTGAAATTCAATTAATAGGAAAATGTGATAGTAATGATAAGTTTAAACATAAGAAATAAAATACATAATACTTTAGAAAAACTAAAACTGAAATAAAGCAAAAAATTTTGGGGTATTAAAAAATGAAAAACTAAAAACATAGTTTTTGATGTTTTGCCTTTCACTGTAATAACTGTTGTTCTGTATGTACAGTGACATTTTCTTCCACTTCTTCCTTAGTGTCTTACTTTCTTTCATTATATCATCAAAGAATTTTCAGCTCACTGGAAAGTCACTTACAGAACATAGGGGACTCTCATTATATCCAATATCTTCCCCCTTTTTCTCTTTCCCTGAATGACCTTTTTACATGTGATTGGTACATTTGTTACAATTGATGTACAGATATTGAAACCTAGTTACTAACCATGGTCAGTAGTTTACATTATAGTGTGCATTTTAGACCATACACTTTTATAAATTTTTGATGAAATTTAACTTGGCCTGTATCCATCATTGCAAAGTCATGCAGAACACTTCCATTTCCCCCTAACTATCCCCTCTTACATCTATTCTGTTCCTCCCTCTTTCTCTTCCTCAGGGCTCACAGTGACCACCAGTCTTCAGTCCTTGAAGGACAAGATTCATAGTTATTTGCATCAATGCTGAGGGCTTTACACACTAGTTCGTCCTGCCCTATAGCTCTTGAGGACACCCTCCCTTCTGTTTGAGAATATCTCTTGCCTCCCCAGTATGGGAGTCCAATTCCTTCCCATTCATTATATGGGTCTCTCCCCACTGATACAATACACTATAACAAAGTGTTCAGAAGCACTTTCTCTAGAAGACTGCCCCAGGTGGACCCTGTCCCAAATGTCCCTTCTTCCAAAGCCCTAAACCAGTAACGCTTCCTTGTCATATTGCCGAAAGAGTTTTCTCCACGTTGTAGTTTCAACCACTTACCCTCCAATTCCCAAGTCACCTGCTTACTCCCCCCTAGTTCCAGGGACCAGCCAATAGATCCTCCCCACCCTAGGCCCCTGGCAAGCTTGCATCACCCAACCCAATAGTATCCCTAACTCCTGTCATATCCCTTCACTGCACTGATCACTTCCATGTTATGATATATTTCGCCTTTGTGGGCCTTGACTCACAAACTTTTTCTCCCTTTCTATTTCCTGTAAACCTATCTTCCAGACTCTAGTTCTCTGAGTTGGCTCAGTTTGCTTAATATATATCAGAGAGGTCATGTAATAGGTGTCATTCATGCCTGGCTTGCTTCATTCAACATGAAGTCCTCAAGATTCATCTATGTTTTCTTGTTCATAAGTACTGTATTCCTTCTTACAACTGAGTAATATTTGACTGTATGAATATACCACAAATTTTTTATCCATTCATCTGATGATGGGTATTTGGGTTGATTCCAACATTTGACAATAGTGAATAATGCCACTATGAATATTGTTGTTGTGCATGTATCTGTTCATGTCTTTGCTTTCAATTCTTTTGGGTATATACCCAGCAGTGGAATTGCTGGGTCATATGGCAGATTTATAGTTAGTTATTTGAGGAACCACCAAACTGCCCTCCACAATGGCTTTACCATTCTGCATTCCTACCAGCAGTGGATGAGGGTTACCATTCTTCCACATCCTTTCCAACACTTGTAGTCCTCTGCTTTTTTAAATGTTTGCCAATCTAATGGGTATAAGATGGCATCTCATTGTAGTTTTGATTTGCATTTTCCTAATAGCTAGTATGTTGCACATCTTTTCATGTGCTTTTTATCCATTTGTATTTCTTCTTTGGAGAAGAGTCTGTTCAAATCACTTGCCCATTTTTAAAATGGGTTGTTTGTCTTTTTATTTTTGAGATTGTATTTCTTTATGTATGTGGAATATTAGGTTCTATTGAATATATGGTTACCAAATATTTCCCCCCTGTGGGTAGGCTGTCTTTTCACTTTCTTGACAAACTCCTTTGAAGGGCAAAAGTTTTAATTTTGAGGAGATCCCATTTATCTGTTTTTTCTTTCACTGCTCATGCTTTGAGTGTGAAGTTCATGAAGCTATTTCCTAATACAAGATCCAGTAGATCCTTCCCTACATTATCTACCAAGGTCTTTATGGTCTTGGCTCTTATATTTAGACTTTTGATCTAACTGGAGCTGATTTTTGTATACGGTATGAGATGGTATTCCTCTATCACTCTTTTGGATATGTATATCTAATACTCCAGGCACCATTGGTCAGAGTCCATTCTCTTCCAGTTGAGTGGGCTTGGTGGCTTTCTTGAGTATCAGATGACTGTGTATGTGAGGATCTATATCAGAACTCTCCATTCAGTTCCATTGATCAGAATATCTGTCCTTATGCCAAATATCATGCAGTTTTTACTACTGGAGCTTTGTAATATGGTTTAAAGTCAGATAATGTGATTCCTCTGATTTTGTTGATCTTTTTCATGTGTCTTTGACTATTCAGGGCCTCTTGCCCTTCCAAATAAATTTCATAGTTAGTTTTTCCAATTCAGTAAAAAATGCCATGTTGCTTTTTATTGGGATTGCATTAAATCTGTAGATTAGTTTGGGAAGGATAGACATCTTAATGATATTTAATATTTCTATCTATGAACAGGGAATATTTTTCCATTTATTTAAGTTTTCTTTGATTTCCTTTAACAGTGTTGTGTAGTTATCTGCATATATGTCATTTACATTTTTAGTTAAATTTATTCCTAAAATTTGTTGTGTTTTTTTTAGTTACTATTGTAAATAGTATTTTTTTCTTGATTTCCTTCCCAGAGTGCTCATTTTTGGAATACAGAAATGCTACTCATTGTTATGCATTGACCTTATAACATTCAACTTTACTGAACTCATTTATAAGTTCTAGAAAATTTGGTGTAAATTTTTCAGGGCTTTCTATGTACAGGATTATGTCATCTGCAAATAGTGAAATCTTTACTTCTTCCTTTCCAATTTGGATGCACTTTATATCTTTTTCTTGCCCAGTGCCTGAGCAATGTTAAATAGGAGTAGTGGTAAATTTTTCCCAATCTTAGAGGGAAAGCTTTTAGGATTTCACCATTGTAAATGATATTAGCTGTGGGGTTTTCCTATCCACCCTTTTTCATTTTGAGGAAGTTTCCTTCTACTCCTATCTTTTGCGATGCTTTTATCAGGAATGGGTGCTGTGTTTTGTTGAATGCTTTTTTGTATCTATAGGGATGATCAAGTGATTTTTTTTTCTTTCAATCTGTTTATGTGGTGTATTACATTGATTGATTTTCTTATATTGAACCATCATTGCACACCTGGGATGCAACCCACTTGGTCATGGTTTATAATTCTTTTGATGTGTTGTTGAATACAATTAGCAAGTATTTTGTTGAGGATTTTAGCCTCAAGGCTAAAATTAGAGAAATTGTTCTGTAATTCTCCTTTCTTGTGGTATCTTTGTTTGGCTTTGGTATTAGGGTAATGTTGAAATCATAGAATGAGTTAGGCAATGCTCCTTCTACTTCTATTTTTTGGAAGAGTTTAAGCAGAACGGTGTTAGTTCTTTCCAGAATATGTGGTAGAATTCACCTGTGAAGCTGTCTGGTCCTGGGCTCTTCTGGTCAGGAGGCTTTTAATGACTAATTCTATCTCTTTACTTGTGATTGGTCTGTTGAGTTCATCAATTTCTTTCATCAGTGTAGGCTGCTTGTGTGTTTCTAGGAATTTGTCCATTTCCTTTAAATTGTCCTTCTTGTTGGCATATAATTTTTCAAAGTATCCTCTGATGATACACTTTATTTCTGTGGGGACAGTTTTGATGTCCCTGTCCTCATTTTTATTTTGATATTTGCATCTTCTCTCTTCTTCTTTTTTAGTTCAGCTAAGGGTTTGTCAATTTTATTGATCTTCTGCCAGCTTTTGGTTTTGCTTAGTTTTTCTAGTGTTTTCTTATTTTCTATTTCACTTAGTTCTGTTCTAATCTTTGTTATCCATCTTTCCATTTCCATTGGTGTTAGTTTGTTGTTCTTTTTCTAATTCTTCCAGGTGTGTTGTTGGGTCTTTGAGTTTAGCTCTTCCTTGTTTTTTGATATAGGAATTTTTAGCTATAAATTTCCTTCTTGGTATAGCTTTTGCTGCATCCAATCAGTTTTGATACATTGTATTGTCATTTTCATTTGTTTCAAGGTAGTTACTTATTTCTTTTGAAATTTCCTCCTTGATCCACTGTTTGTCTAAGAGTGTGCTGTTTAATTTCCATATCTTTGTGCTTAATATGGTTCTCTGGCCCTTACAGATTTCCAGCTTCATTCCATTGTGGTCAGAGAAATTAATTTTTATAATTTCAATCTTTTTGATTTCCTTGGGAAATTTTCTGTGGCCTAGCATGTGGTCTATCTTGGAGAATCATCCACATACACTCGAGAAAAGTGTATAACCTGGTATATTTGGGTGTAGCATTCTGTATATGTTTATTAGATCTAGACCCTCTAATGTATTATTCAAAGTCTGTTTCTCTATTGATTCCCTGTTGAGATGGTCTGTCTAATGGTAATAATGGTGCATTAAAGCTCCCACTATAATTTTAGAGGCATCTATTTCTCTACTTAATTTTTTCAATGTTTGCCTCATGTATTTTTAGGCACCCTGGTTAAGTGCATAAATGATTGTTCTTTCTTTTTGAATGATTATCTCTTTTACTAATATATAGTGTCTGTTTTGTCTCTTACAATACTTTTGCATTTAAAGTCTATTTTGTCTAATATTAATATAGCCACTCCCACCCTTTTTTGGTTATTGTTTGCTTATAAGATTATTTTCCAGTCATTCACTTTCAGCCCTCTTGATTCCCTGCGTCTAAGGTGAGTTTCTTGTAGACAGCTTATAGATGGATCATATTTACTTATCTATTCTGCCAATCTTTGTCTCTTGATTGGTGAGTTTAAGTCATTAACATTTAGTGTTATTTCTTTCTAGGAATTACTTATATTAGCCATATTTTCTTTGAGTTTATGCATGTCCTATGCTTTTTTAAAATTTTTCTCTTTATGTTTTTAATTGTTTCATCACTCTTCTTTAAGTTTCTCCTGTCTTTCCCTTTCAACCTGCTGAACTCCCTTTACTATTTCTTGAAGAGCAAGTTTCTTATTGGCAAACTCTCCTAGCTTCTGTTTTTCTGTGAATATTTGGAACTCTCCATCATTTCTGAATGCTAGCTCTGCTGGATAGAGAATTCTTGGCTGGAAATTTTTTCTTTTAGTATCTTAACTATGTCATACCACTGCCTTCTAGCCTCCATGGTTTTAGATGAAGAATCATCATTTAATCTTATTGAGCTTCCTGAATGTGATGGTTCTCTTTTCTCTTGCTGCCTTCATTATTTTCTCTTTGTCTTCAGCATTGGATAGTTTGACAAGTATATGACTTGGAGTCGGCCTTTTGGAATTTATACTGTTTGGGGTGTGCTGCACTTCTTGGACATGTACATTCATGTTCCTCAATAGGGTTGGGAAGTTTTCAGTCATTATTTCTTCCAACACACCTTCTGTCCCCTTTCCATTCTTTTCTCTCTCTGGGATACCTATAATGCATATGTTTGTGCATTTTGTGTTGTCATTCAAATCCCTAAGTCTCTGCTGGATTTTTTCTATCTTTTTATCTATCTGTTCACATGCACTGTCTTCACATCACTGATTCTTTCCTCTGCCTGTTCAAATCTGTTGTTATGTGCTTAAATTGTATTTTTAATTTCTTGGATTGTGCCATTCATCACCATCATAGCCATTATCTTTTTATGTATGTTTATAAGTTCTTTAGTATGTTCTTCAGTGTCTTAATATCCTTAATCTCTTCCTTTACTTCATTAAGTTGGTCCATGATATTTGTTTGAACAGCTTTGATTTGTTGTTTGATGTTCTGCATCTCTTCCTAGTTTTTAGTTTACTCATTGGACTGGGCCATTTCTTGCTGTTTCTTGGTATGGTTTGTAATTTTTTGTTGCTTTCTGGTCATCTTTTTATCTTGAGGTGTTTATTCAGTTGATTAGCTTCTCTTTCTACTCTAGGGTTTTATTTAGTTGCTGGTTTTGTGCATTTGTTAAGTTTTTCTCTTTGATACTTTGTTCTGCTTATTCTATTTCCTTGTCATCATTTTGTTCCCTTGAAGGAAAGATTAGGACCAGAGAAAGCAAAAGAGGTAAGAAAAGAAAAAGGATAATAGTAATAATGATAGTTAAAGTTAGAAGTAGAACTGTATAAGAACTAGGAAAATGAATATTTAAGCCATTTAAGCAGTGTAGAGTAATAGGAATAAAAATGTGGAGTACCTACAACGAAATGGGGAACTAAATATAGAGAAGTGTATAGAATGAATTAAAAGGCCAGAATGATTAGGAGAGAGGGAAAGAGAAAAGAAAGGACAAATAGGAAAAAGTTCTTAAGAGAAAGAAAACAGAATATAGGAGTAAGAAATTTTAAAAAGAGAAAAATTGGAGACCAAACAAAGAGAAGTGGAATGTAAGAACAATAACAGAAAGTGAAAGATAGAAATTTATAGGAAAGAAAAGAGATAGTGTCGGTAGCCAAAACAGTTATACACAGAAAAGGGGAAATTATGGAAGAGGAAATACAGCAAACAAGAAATAAGCCAGCATCACCTAATCTAAAAATGGGGGGTGGGGGGAGGTGGAGAAAGAGGAAAGAAAGACAAGAAAATACAAAAACAAACAAACCCACAAGCAAGCAGTCAAACAAAAACTAAGGAAAAGCAGTCTTCCCTCTTAGGCCGCTGTGGAGTTTCTCAGGCTGCTGGTGTTCATCAGTCAATTACCCTGCAGTCTTCCCTGTTCAGGTTTTGAGGCAAGCTTTAGCAAGTAAACTAAGTTAAATTTTAAAACAAAAGTAGCCTTTTTTTAAGGAAAAATAAGAGACCCAGGAGAAGCTAATGCAATAATAATGTCTATATTCTTCCTATCGTAAAGTGTCAGCTAGATGTTTAATATCCTGGTGGGTCACTGTTCTAAGAGAACCCAGGAATTGAACTAGGGACCTTGTATATCCAAGGCAAAAACTTCACTGAGTTGAACTTTCTCACTGAATCAGTTAACTCTTCAGAAAACTGTGTAGTCACTTTCCCTTATGCAGATTTGACTCAGCAGTTGGATAAATTCCTGCTGATTAGGAGTCTGCCCCTGCCTCCTTTCTGTCTTATTGCTTTCTCTCCCATGGCAGCAGCCTACCTGAGAGTTCCCTTTTGAAATGCAAATGAAACTCTGGTGACTTAACTCACCTCAGAAAAAAAATGACTCTCAACCCTCTTCCAGACCACCCTCTCCTCCCATGGAACCCTAAATTGGCTCTTGGAAGCTTTTTAAGTACTTCCTAAGGCCCCCCTTCCTTAGAGGAGGTTGAAATTTTGATAGTTTTCAGCATGGGACTAGGCAATTGCCTGACTCTGTCCTCTCCCAGGCCAAGTTTCTCTATCCCAGGGTGGTTAGGTAAATCAGGCTGCCTCACCACATTCACCTTCCTTCTTCCTGGTGCCACCTTGAGCCAACTGGTATGCTCCTCAGAGCTCAAAAGGGGGTCCAGACATCTAAACCCACAGAAAGAAAACCCCTCTCCACCCTTTGCCAGAAGCTTCCCACTCTCAGAGAATGCCTCCTCTGGCTAGGTGACCAGCGGGAGTCAGGGCTTGCCCCAGCTTTTTACCTTGAGCGTGGGGTTCAGTCATCCAGCAGTTCCATCCTCAAGGACAAGATACTCCTGGTTTTATCTTGAACAATTTATCTCTTTGCTGAACTCTCTCCAGATCAATGCCCAAAGCCTCCTCTTCTGTGGGTTCCCAAAACAGCTCACTTGGGCAGGATCTTATCCCCAATTCAACTGTTTTTTCGAAAGAGATAGTGAGTATGCACTTAAACTGATGCCATCTTGCTCTTCTCTCCTATATATATATATCTTTTTTTTTTTTTATTATATGGAAGACAGTGTCAGTACCATTCAACAGCTCTGGTACCATTTTCCATCTCTGATGGAAGACTTCTTTTCGAAACTCTAAAATCTGAAAATATGAAATACTTCCCCAGACTCCTTTGCAGCTAGGGCTTAATTATGTAAGCCATTCTTTGTGGTTGGGATAGAAGTCTGCTGGAAAATATTCCCCTTTCTAGAGTTAGGATCATTTATAATTTCCTTACACATGATTCTTCCTACCCCTTTTATTTAAACATTTAATTAATACTATACCTGTTAAATATACGTCCCAGAGACTTAAATCTTTGATCTGTTCATATTCTGGTTGAGTCCTGAAGCTCAGCAGAGTTGCAGCCATCATCTTCTCTCCAATTCATCAGACTTGCCCAGAACAACTAACAAAATGATGATGATGGACAACCCCCTCTGCAAAAACAAAAACAAAGAGTATGTACGACTTCAAGCAAAATAGTTCTTTCCATCTGCCCCATAAGATTTAAGCCCCTCTCAATCTGAAGCAGAGTATGCATGACCAACCTCAAATCCTTAAGATTGAGTAATGAACAAAATTAAGGGAGGACTGCAACCATAGACCAAAGTAGACTTATTATTATTCTAGATATATGGGACTCCTCTATATTTTTGATGTAGCTTTTCTGTAATCTAAAACTTCTTTAAAAATAAAGTTTAAAAAAATGAATGAGAGACCCTGTCTCTTCATTGCTTGATGTCTGTATATGAATCCTGGAACTATTTCAACCAAATGTGTGGCCCTGATGGGAGAGACAGCACACATACTGAAGACAGCATAGGGAAAAGACGACAAGCACCACCATCCTTAGTGACTTCATTAAACTGCCATTATTCATATTACATTTTGAGATAATCCCTTTAATTTTTATTTACTTTTAGAAAAGTTTTTTTATGCTTGTAAGCACAAATATCTTAACAAAAATATAAAGTGATCCTGTTTCCACTTCAAGAACAATGGACTTTGGTAACCTGAAAGATGGAATGGACACACCCTAGAGTGACTCCCAATGAGTCATGCTCTTATATTAAGTGAGGAAAAAACCTATGGCTTGCATCTAGCCAATAAATTATGGTGTAGGTGGTAGAATAGTTACTCCCTTGATTAGGTTACATCATGGAAGCAGACAGGTATGAGAAATTCTCTTCCTGGTCTTGAAGAAGTTCACTACATGTTGCCATAGAGAAAAGAACTGAAGGCAGCCTCCAGGAGCTGAGAGAGGCCTCTGGCTATCAGCCAGCAAGAAAATAAGGATCCTCAGGTCTACAGCCAGAAGAAATTAAATTCTGCCAACAACTTCATGAGCTTGGAAAAGGACCCTGAGCTCCAAAAAGGAACACAGACTAGGTTAGACACATTGATTACAGTCTTGTGGATCCTTGAACAGAGGATACAGTCAAGTCATGCCCTGACCCCTGACCTGTGGAACTTGTGAGCTAATCAATGTGTGCTGTTTTTGATTTTGGCAATTTATTATACAGCAGTTGAAAACTAATACATCAACTCACGAATGCTTGCTCTGATAGGTAATTTTAATTTCACAGTCACTTCAACTCACCAAATCTAAATGAGTCTTCTAAGAGTTGCCACCCAAACTACATTGTGATTCATAATTTGTATTAACTTCTCAGTTTCATAGATAGCTATGACATCTGCAAACAAGTTTTTATAACACATACCAAGATTTTTAAAGCAGTCTTTCATCATGTTTCTTTCCTGAAAGGTGCCATATTATAAAATCTGTAAAACTGGCAAACGTGTTTGCCAATATTAACAACCAGCAGTGTTGTAGCAAAATGAGCACACTCATACCTTGCCAGTGGGCATGAAAAAATGGTAAAAACTCTTTTAAAGGTAATTTGGTGGTATTTTTTATAGCCTTAAATGTATTCTTATTTGTTAACTCAATATATTGCATAATTCGAATGAAGTGCCTAATTCAATGCCTAACACATCTCATCAAATAGCACATGTCCAGAAACAATCCTAGTTTGTTCCTCTCAAACTTACTACTGCAGTGTTTACCAATTCAATGAAACAACTTCTGTTTACCCAGTTGCTTAATCCTGGGCACTTCTCTCTTCTAACTTCCCACATCATTCAATAATCAAGGGTTGCCAATTCTAAATCCACTATATTCTACTCTCCAGCCAGAGTTATCTTTTAATAACACTATGTTACTTTTTAGAGAAAATCATTAGTCTTGCCCCATTAAATATAGAATGAAATTCAAAATCTTTGTCATGAATTATAAGGATTGCCTTGCCCAGCCCCTCTTCCATGGCCATACTGATGTCTCTGTTTATTATTCTGAGAAAATAATAATATTATCTCAGCTCTGGGTAAACTTAAAATGTTAGCTAATCCAATCTTCTCACTTTGGAATAGTCCTGACTATTTCAAAGTGATGACCACCCCCAAGTTATGGTATGATAAGGAAAGATTGGGAATCCATATTTTCTGACCCTATTCAGAGTCAAGTTCATTTTGTTTTTCTGCTTTTCATAAACTAGGCAAACTGATTTTTTAAAAAGATTTATGTATTTTTCCCCCTTCCCCTCCACCCACCCTGTTGTTTTAGCTGTGTGTGCTGTTTTCTCTTCTCATTTCCTCTACTCTAGGATTCACTGGGATTTGATCCTGGAGAACCCTAATGTGTAGAGAGGTTCCCTGTCAATTGTGCCACCTCAGTTCCTGGTTTCTGCTGCACTTCACCTTGACTCTCCTCTTGTCTCTTTTTTGATGCATCATCATCTTGCTGCATGACTCACTTGTGCAAACACTGGCTTACCAAGAAGGCACTTGCACTCACCACATGGGCACTCGCGTGGGCACTGGCTTACCACCTCAGCATGCTTTCACTTCTTTTTCACCAGAAGGCCTGGGTCCTCCCATATGGTAGGCAGAAGCTCTATCACTTGAGCCACATCTGCTTTCCAGTAAATTGATTTTAATACACTGAGTACTTTCAGTTATACTATAAAAATATCATTTGAATGAATTACAAAAAAAACAAAGTATACTGGAGACTTTTTATAATGTTCCTTTCTCCTGAAATAAATACAGTGTGCTTTACTGAATACAGGGTTATGTTCAAATTCTGACTTAATTATTGTGACCTAGAGGAGAATATTTAACATCTCCAATCTTCAATTTTTTTTACTTATTAAATTGATGAAATTGTTATGCATACTTCAGGGTTGTTGTAAGATTTAAGTGCAATGGCATTTTATCCTGCTTTATGCTATATTTGGTGCAGAGTAAATGCTCAAAACAAGTTAGGTGTCATGTTATTGCTCTTGTTATTATTATTAATGTAACAGCAAATGAGCCTCTGTAAAATATATCCACAGTTAAGCTAATTTAAAAATTAATGTGCCTACAAAATTGTGTGGCACACACACAGTAGAGAAATTATTAGCTCTTTTTGAGATGAAATTGATCTCTTTACAATTTCACTGTAAATTGCAATGAAAATCAGTCTGAAAGAACACCCCACCATAGATTAACTATTTAAATCAATAGTTGAAGATGCTGTTCTTGAGATACAGAATCAGAAATTCCATTAAGGTTTGTGGAAATTTGATCTGATATGTCACTGAAAACATTTTTCCCCCATAATATCTAGTCTGTCTGTATAAAAATAGTAACAACAAGAAAAAATTGAGACAATGTTTCCATTTTATTCATTTTTTTTGACTGAAAATTTTCTTTCTGGTTAAAGGATCCAATTCTATAGTTAACTGCATTATATATAATTCATTTTTAAAAATAATCGAACATATCATATAGGATATTTCTCAACCTTGGTCATATGAATATGGCATCATTCTTCTTTACTAATTAAGTTCTTTACATCAGCTGCCATGAGCAGAATGGAACTACTTATCCATATTTGTTGCTAGGATATAAGAATGGACCTTTGCCATGGGAATGCATTGACTAATAAAGGGTGTGTGACAACTTCCATGTCACAGATAAAAGACCTAAGAATAATTAGTTTTGTATTATTAGAGAAAATGTGAGTTTATAGAACAATCATGCATAAAATAAAGGATTCCAATGAATGCCCCCCTCATTATTAACAGATTCCATTGCTATGGTACATCTATTACAATTAATAAGAGCACATTCTTGGAATTTTACTATTAACTGCTCTCCATGGTTTAACTTAGGGGTCAGTGTTTGTGATGTGCAGTTCCATGGATTTTTAAACAATTTTTATTCTATTACTATATACATGACCTAACACTTCCCCTTTAGCCACATTCCAATATATATTTCAGTCCTATAAATTACATTACTTGTTGTGCTACTATCACCACTATTTATTACCAAAACATTTTCACAGTTTCAAATAAGAACTGTGTACATTTTATATTTTAACTCCCTATTCCCTATCCCCATCTTGTCCCATGGTAACCAATATTATAGATTCTGATTCTATGTTTGCCTATTCTAATTATTTCATATCAGTGAGATGATACAATATTTCTCCTTTTTGTGTCCAACATATTACTCTAAAAATGTCTTGAAGATTCACCTATGTGGTGTATGTATCAGAATTTCATTTCTTTTTATAGTTGAATAAATTTCCATTGCATATTTATACCACATTTTGTTTGCCCATTAATCAGCTGATAGACACTAGGGTTGCTTTCATCTTTCAGCACTGTGAACAATGCCAGTATGACTATTACTGTGCAAGTATCTGAGTCATTGCTTTCAATTCTTTTGCTTATGTAACTAAAAGTGAAATCTCTGCATCATATAGTAATTCTACCTTTAACTTCTTGAGAAACCACCAAGCTGATTTCCACAGAGACTGTACCATTTTACATTTCCATCAACAATGAATGAATGTTCCTATTTCTCGTCATTCTTTTTGACACTTGTTATTTTCTACTTTTAAAAAAATGGCAGCCATTCTAATGGGTGTGAAGTCATATCTTTTCATGGTTTCTTCCCTGATGGCTAATGATTATGAGCTTCTTCTCATGTGCTTTTCCAACATTTGTTTATTTTCTTAGGAGACATGTCTAGTCAAGTTTTTTTCACCATTTCATTGTTAACCTGAAGGATTTTTTCATATATTCTGTTTATTAAACCTTTATCAGATATGGGATTTCCAAATATCTTCTCCCATTTTATAGGCTGTCATTTTACTTTCACGGTAAATTCCTTTAAGCACAAAAGTCTTTTTAGTTTGACAAAGTTCCAATAATCTTTTTTTTTCTTTTTTTGCTTGTACTTTGGGTATATATTCTAAGAAACTTTCTTAAGACATGTCCTGAGGTGTTTCTCCGGATTTTCTTCTCAGAGTTTGATAGGTCTGGCTCTTATATTTAGGTTTTTGATCAATTTTGGGTTGACTTTTTTATATAGCGTGAAGTAGGGGTTCTACTCCAATCTTTTGCAAATGGACACCCAGTTTTCCAGCAACATTTGTTGAAGAAATTATTCTTTTCCCATTGAGTGGTCTTTTCTGCTTTGTCAAAAAATTATTTGGCCGTAAATGTAAGGCTTGATTCCCGAGCTTTCAATTCAATTCTCTTGGTCCTTTTGCCAGTACCATGATGCTTTGATTACTGAGAGTTGGTAATATGTTTTAAGATTGGGAAGTCTAAGTCCTCCAACTTAATTCTTCATTTTCAAGATTACTGTGGCAATTCAGGGCTCCTTAGCTGCCATATAAATTTGATAGCTGACTTTTCCATTGCTGCAAAGAAGGTGGTTAGAATTTTAACTGGGATTGTCTTGAATCTGTAAATCACTTTGGGTATAATTAACATCATAACAATATTTAGTCTTCCAGTCCATGAACACAGAATGACCTTCCCTTTATTTAAGTCTTCTCTGATTTCTTTTAGTAATGTTTTGCATTTCCTGAATGCAAATCATTTAAATCTTTGGTTAGATATTTTCTTGGGTATTTTATTTGTATAATTACTGCTGTAAATGAAATTTTTTAAATTTCTTGATTTCTCAATCTGATTGTTCATTGTTGGTACATAGAAACACTACTGCATTTGGGGTTTGCTGAATTTATTTTGTTGCTCTAGGAGCTTGGTTGTGCATTTTTCAGGCATCTCTGAACATAGGATCATGTCATCTGCAAAAAGGAAAAGTTTTACTTCTTCCTTACCACTTGAATGCCTTCTATTTGTTTTCCGGCCTGATTTTCTGGCAGAAACTTCCAGTAGAATTTTTTTTTCCTCTTTTCTTTCATATAATAAACTTTATTTTTAAAGAGGTTTTAGAATACAGAAAAGTTACATTTAAAGTATAAGGTATTCCCATATACCCTTCCTCATTTTCCCCTATTAATAACATCTTACGATAGTGTGATACATTTGTTACAATTGATGAATAAATATTGAGCATTGTTACTAACCAAGGTCCAAGTTTGACTTTTTTGGTTTATACTTTGTACTGTACAATTTTATAGTTTTTGAGAAATTGTATAATTGCCTGTATCTATCATTGCTATATCATACAGAACAATTCCAATGCCCTAAAATGCCCTATGTGTCATCATTCTTCCATCCTCCTCCCCTCAGAACATGTGTTAACCACTGTCTTTATATCAAGGTTACATGTTCTTCTGTTGCTACAGTAATAATAAGTTTACTTTGGTCCATGGTTGCATTCTTCCCTAATGTTTGCTCATTCCTCAACCTTGAGGATTTTTATTTTTAGGTACCAGGGCTGCAGATTAAACCCAGGTTCAACCACTGAGCTACACCAGCTTCCCAACCTTGAAGATTTGGGGATGGTGATGCCCACTCTACTTCAGATTGAAAGGAACCTTAGATCATATGGGGCAGATGAATGAAATTGCTTTCCTTGGAATTGTAGATACTCTTCTGCTTTGGGGGATTGACGCTTTCCATCATCATAATCTTTTATTAGTTGTCCTGGGTTAGTCTGATGAACTGGGAAGTAGGTGTTGGGTACAACTCTTTTGAGATTCAGGGCTCAATTGGCATATGAATAGATTGAAGATTTAAATTTCTTGGATATATATTTAATGTGCATAGTGTTAATTATAGGTTCAACTGAAAATGGAGGAAATTATAAATGAGTGTAATTCTACTACATTGGGGAGATATATTGTCATATATTCCAAGCAAGGCCCATTGATGGGGTGCTGGTTTTAAGGGTTTGTGTGACTTGCCTATAGTGTCCAGATGTCTCTAGAGTCCTCAGGATCACCCTTATTTGAGCATTTATTTATTGTGGCTGTTAGAGAGACCTATCCGAGACATGACCTCCTGACTCATTAGAATTGAAATCTTTTAGCCATAAAAATGCTTTTGTATTGATATTTAATGTTTTCCCATTTTGGTCAATGTCTTTTTTCAAAGTTTCACTATTTTGTGCTTGGTTTTTTTCCCTTAGAGCCAGGAAGGGTCATATCTGGGAGTCATGCAGGGACAAGAGGTGTTGGAAAGGGACGGGGTATAGTATGTTTATTGGCTGAGATGTACTTGAGAGAGGCCAATTTGAAAAAAAAAGGGGGTTTTCAGGAGGTAATTATTAAGCAATAATTTTTATTAGGCTAAGTTTCAATTTTACAAGAATAAGGTCACATAAGTACAAGCATTAATATTGATGGCTTGGCATATTGGTCTGTTTTGTTTTATTAGTCATCCAGTACAATGTTGAATACCAATAGTGAAAATGTTCATCCTTGTCTTGTTTCTGATCTTAGAGGGAAAGCTTTCAGTCTTTCACCATTAAGGAGGATATCAGCTCTTAGTTTTTCATATATGAACTTCATCATGTTGAGGAATCTCCCTAGTTTTCTAAGAGTTCTTTTTTAATCAAGAAGAGAAGACGTGAATTTTGTCAAATGACTTTTCTGTATCAATTGAGGTGATCATGTGTTTTTTTGTCCCTTTCATTCTAGTAATGTGATATATTGCATTATTTGATCATATGTTGAAACCCCTTATATACCTAGATAACTTCCTTTTGATCATGGCATGGTATAATTCTTTTGATGTGCTGATGGATTTGATTTGCTAATATTTTGTTGAGGATATTTGCATCTACATTCATAATAGACATTGCTCTATAGTATTCCTTCTTTGTGGTATCTTTACCTGTCTTTAGAGTGAGGATGATATAGGCTTCATAGAATGGTTTAGGGTGAATTCCCCACTCTTCAAATTTTTGGAAGAGTTTGAGCAAGATTGGTGTTAATTCTTCTTGTAATGTTTGGTATAATTCTCCTGGGATTTTCTTTGTTTGAAGGTTTTTGGTTGCTGATTCAATATCTTTGAGAATTACTTATTTGTTAAGATCTATTTTTCCTAGAGTCAATGTAAGTAGTTTGTGTGTTTCTGAGAATTTTTCCATTTCATTTAGGTTATCTAAGGTGTAACATTGCTCATAGTATTCACATTTAGTTATTCCTTTGGAGTCAGTAGTAATACCTCTTTTTTTATATACCCTTTAAAATTTATGTTAAAAATACTTAGATTACATAAATGTTACATAAAAATTATAGAGGATTCCCTTATGCCCACTCCATACCCCTCCTACATTTTCCCATATTAACAACATCTTTCATTAGTGTGGTACATTTGCTATAATTGATGAACACATACTGGAGCATTGCCACTAGGCATGGATTATAGTTTAGATTGCAGTTTACACTCTGTCCTGCACAGTTTTGTAAATTATGATAAGATATGTGTAGCCATTTGGTAGTGTTTATGAATTCCATAAATAGATATTGGATTATGTTTGGAAATGGTCTGTTCCTCTGGGCATATTGTATTATATTGTATTCAAAGGTTTCACTTTTGCTTGATTGAGTTGTGATTAGGGCTTTGATGGGGCCACATCAGTGAGATATTGAGTCCCTGTCCCCTTTAGTTTTTACAGAGAAAACTAAATGGCATAATAGTTAGTTGGATTTTTGATCCTGGACCACAGAGAAGCAGATATATGAGGAAAGAGAAAAGATTCCATTAGACACAGCAGAGGCCCCAAACAGAGATGAACTATTCACCTGAGAGTTTACAGATGGCCTTGTGGAATAAGCAGAGCAGCTGAGCCAAGAGAAACAAGCTCCAGGAGAGAGAAAAGACTTGTCCCAACCTGTGTTGAGATTGGAAGAAGCTGGGTCCATGGGGCCTTAGGAAGAAGGAGGCTGAACCCTCACAGAGACCAGCAGCCATCTTGCGCCAACAAATGACAAAAGACTTTGATGAGGGAAGTAATTTATACTTTATGGCCTTATGACTGTAAACGTCTACTCCAAATAACTACCCTTTATAAAGCCAATATATTTCCAGTACTTAGCCTCAGCACCTCTTTAGCTGACTAATATAATATATAATGACCAGAATCTGTCATTGCAATGTCAATCAGGATAATTTCAAAGTCCTGCAAATGTTCCCATATTACACCTATTTTTCCCTTTCCCTCCCTTCAGAATCTCCAGGGGGCCATTGCCTCCACATCAATGATAAAAGCTCTTTCATCGCTAGAATAACAATAAGTGTATAATTGAAGAACAGTAAGTACTCTGGTCCATTGTTCATTCCCCAATCCTCAGGATTCTGGGATGGTGATGCCCACTCTGCCTCTAATTGAGAGGGGCTTAGATCCCATGGGGCAGGTTGATAGGTCTATCTTGCTTACAGTTGCAGAATCTCTATGTTCCTCAGGATGGTTGGTGTCCATATCTTCTCCTTGATAATTGTCCTGAGTGAATCCAATGAACTGGAGAGTAAGTATTGCAACTAGCCCCAAATGGACAGCTCAAAGATTTAAGCCACTTGAACATACACATATTAACTCTAGTACTAGCTATAGATTCAAACAGAAGGGGCAGAAGAGAATTGTGTAGGGAAACCACAGTTGAGTCCAACTCTGTCACTGGGGAGCATAAATTCCAAAGTAGGGCCCACTGGCAGGGTGCAAACTCCTGAGCTGTCTTCCCTGAATATAGTATCTAGAATCTCTAGCTCCCTTAGGAGCCCTGCTATTGGAGGCAATATCTACTTTGGCAGTCAATGAGATCCTGCTGAGACATAGATAAGTATAACCTCTGGAATGAACTACTGACTCACTTTGAAGTCTCTTAGCTTTAAAAATTCATTTCTCTTTACATGTTCCCCCTTTTGGTCAGTGCCTTTTTCCAGTTGCATTGCTAGTTGGCACTTTGTAGTAATCCTTTGGTGCCAGGGAGGTTTATCCCCAGGAGTTATGACCAACTCTGGAGGGGAAGTTAATGCATTTATATGCTGAGTTTGGCTTAGAGAAGGACCATGTTTTAGCAACAAGAAGGCTCTCAGGTGGTAACTCTCAGGCACCCTATAATACTAGGCTGTTTCAATTTCAAAAGAAAAGGTTCATAAGTACAGTCATCAATATCAAGGGCCCGTCAATGGTCCATCTTTCATTAGTGACTACCCCTGTACTCAGGGAATTCTTGTTATAGAGAATCTGAAAGAGTTCCCCAGGTTGGGAATTTTACATTATTTTGGTTATTTTTTGGATCTCCACCCACCATGACAATGCCTCATGAACACTTCAACATATTCATATGCTTTATAGGTATGCCCCAAGGAAACTCCTCCCATGCATCCCCTATCACTGACACCCCTCATCAATGATCTTCCCCTGCCATGGTTGTAACCCTTCTGAGATCCAAAACTTCTTCAATAATGAAGCCAACAAAATAGCCAAATACAATTAATAAGAAAAGGAAATAATGATAGTTTTAAAAATAGCAAATTAAATGCAAAAAAATAAAAAAATTTTGAAATAATAAAAAATAAAAAATACATAAAATTAAAAAAATTTTGACATTATGTCTTTCATCACTGTAAGATCTGTTGTCTTGTATTACAGTGACATTTTCTTCCTTTTATTTCCCCAGTGTCCCAGATTCATAGTTACTTGCAACAACATTGAGGGCTTGACATACTGGCCTGTCCCCAACCCCAATTGGCAATGACCTTGCTCTTGATAGACTCCTAGTCCTCTCTTTGAGAACACAACAGGACTCCCCAGGATGGGATTCCAACACCTTTCCACCAATTGTATGGGTTGCAACACACCAATACAACACACTAAGACAAGATGAACCCTCACACTCCCTAGAAGTTTGCCCCACATGCAGTTTGCTGTCCACATGCTGTCCACATCTAATACCCTAAACCAGTATCCCTCCCCTGCTATATTTGCCAAAACAATATTCCCAACATCGTAGAACAACTACAAACCCACAAATCTCCGGAGGTCACATACTCCCTTCCTCTATCCTCCCCTCAGTTCTGTGGACAGTCCAAACACCCTACCATGCCCCCCTCACAAACCATCACTACTCAACCCAATAGCATCACTGCACCACTGTCATACCCATCTATGCACAACTATACCCTTACACCTTATAGATTTTGCCCATATGGGCATTGGCTCACAACCTTCTTCTCCCTTTCTCTCTCCTATAAACCTATCTTCCAGTCTGTAGCTCTGAGAGTCTGCTCAATTTGTGTAATTCATATCAGTGAGGTCATGTAATATTTGTCCTCTATTGCTTGGCTGGCTTCACCCAACATAAGGTCTTCAAGATTCATCCATGTTATTCTGTGTGTTAGTACTGCATTCCATCTAACAACTGAGTAATATTCCATGGAATGTAGATACCACAATTTGCTAATCCACTCATCTGTTGATGGACATTTGGGCTGTTTACAAATTTGGCAATTGTGAATAATGCCACTGTGAACATTGATATGCATGTATCTGTTTGTGTCCTTGCTTTCATTTCTTCTGGGTATATACTCAGCAGTGGGATTGCTGAATCATAAGACATTTATATAGTTTGCTTCCTGAGAAGCTACAAAACTGTTTTCCACAATGGCTGCACCATTCTACATTCCCATCAGCAGTGGATAAGGGTTCCCATCGGATGGTTGTAAGATGAAATCTCATTGTAGTTTTGATTTGCAATTCCCTAATAGCTAGTGATGCTGAGTGTCTTTTCATGTGCTTTTTAGCCATTTGTATTTCTTCTTTGGAGAAGTGTATATTCAAATCATTTGCCCATTTTTAAATTGGATTGTTTGTCTTTTTATTTTTGATGTGTAGGATTTCTTTATATATGCTGGATATTAGGACCCTATCAGACAGTTACCGAAGGAGGCTGATTTCTCACTTTCTCGACAAACTCCTTTGAGGTAAAAAGGTTGTTAATTTGGGGGAGGTTCCATTTATCTATTTTTTTCTTGCATTGCTCATGCTTTGGGTGTAAAGTTCTTGAAACCATTTCCTAGTACAAGACCCTGTAGATGCTTCCCTACATTATCTTCCAATATCTTTATGGTCTTGGCTCTTATATTTAGAACTTTGATCCATCCTGAGTTAATTTTTGTATAAGATGTGAGATGGTGTTTCTCTCTCATTCCTTTCAATATGGATATCCAGTTCTCCAAGCACCATTTGTTTGAAGAAGCCATTCTCTACCAGTTAAATGGGCTTGGTGGCCTTGTCAACTATCAATTGAGTGTATATGCGAGAATGTATATCAGAACCTTCAATTCAGTTTCACTGTGGTATGCCTATCCTTGTATCAATATCATGAAGTTTTGACTGTTGTTGCTTTGTAGTTATGTTTTAAAGTCAGGTAGTGTGATTCCTTCAATTTCATTCTTGTTTTTCAATATGTCTCTGACTATTCAGGGCCCCTTGCCCTACTGAATAAATTTAATAGTTAGCTTGTCCAATTCAGTAAAAAATGCTGTGGTAAATTTTATTGGGACTGGGTTAATTGTGTAAATCAGTTTGGGTAGGAAAGACATTTTAATCATGTTTAATCTTCCTAACCATGAACAGGAAATATGCTTCTGTTTGTTAAGTCTTCTTGATTTCCTTTAACAGTGTTGTGCAGTTTTCTGTGTGCAAGTCATTTACATCTCTAGTTAAATTTATTTCTAGGTATTTGATTATTTTAGTTGCTATTGTAAGAGAAATTTTCCTGATTTCCTCCTCAGATTGCTCATTATTGGTGTACAGCAATGCTACTGATTTTTGCCCATTGATCTTATTACCTGCTACTTTATTGAACTCATTTAAGAGCTCTAGAAGTTTTGGAATGGGCTTTCTATGCATAGAATCATGTCATCTGCAAGTAGTGAAGTTTTCACTTCTTCTTTTTCACTTTGGATGTCTTTTATATCTTTTTTTTTTCCCTAAGTGCTCAAGTGAGTTCTTCTAACACAATGTTAAATAAGAGCAGTGGCAGTGGGCATCCTTGTCTTGTTCCAGATCTTAGAGGGAAAGCTTATAGGATTTTACCATTGAATATGATGTTTGCTGTGGGTTTTCCATGTGCACTCTTTATCATGTTGAGGAAGTTTTTTTCTATTCCTATCTTTTGCAGTGTTTTTATCAGGAAAGTGTGCTGTAATTTTTTGAATGCTTTTTCTGCATCTATAGAGATGATGATGTGATTTTTTTCTTTTGATCTGTTTATGTGGTACATTATACTGATTGATTTTCTTATGTTTAAACATCCTTGCATACGAAGGATGAAATCCACTTGGTTGTGGTGTATAATTCATTTGATGTGTTTTTGAATATGATTACCAAGTATATTTTTTAGAATTTTAGCGTCTTTCATTAGAAAGATTGGTTTATAGTTTTCTTGTGGCTTCTTTGATTGGCTTTGATTTAGGGTGATGTCGGCATTATAGAATGAGTTAGGCAATTTACAACCACTTCTATTTTTTGGAAGAGTTTAAGCAAGATTGGTGTTCATTCTTTCTAGAATGATTGGTGGAATTTACCTGTGAAGCCATCTGGTTCTGTGCTATTCTTAGTTGTGAGGTTTTTGATGATTAATTCTCATTAATTTTGACTGGTCTGTTGAGTTCATCAAATTCTTCTTTCATCAATGTCTGCTTGTTTGTTTCTAGGGATTTGCCCATTTCCTCTAAATTATCCATCTTGATGGCATTTTTCAACATATCCTCTTATGATACTCTTTTATTTCTGTGGGTTTAGTGGTGATATCCCCTTCCTCATTTCTTATTTTATGTATTTGCATCTTCCCTCTTTTTCTATTTGTTAGTCTAGCTAAGGATTTGTCAATTTTATTAATCTTCTCACAGAACCAGCTTTTGGTTTTAATTTTTTCTAGTGTTTTCTTATTTTCAATTTCATTTAGCTCTGTTCTGATCTGTGTTATTTCCTACTTCCTACTTGCTTTGTGGTTAATTTTTTGTTTTTTTTTCTAATTCCACCAGGTGTACAGTTAGGTCTTTCATTTTAGGCATTTATGATCATGAATTTTCCTCTCAGTATTGCTTTTGCTGCATCTCATAGGCTTTGATACATTGTGTTGTCATTTTCATTTGTTTCAAGGTAGTTACTGATTTCTTTTGCAATTTTTTCCTTGACCCACTCTTTGTCTTAGGGTGTTAAATTCTGTATATTTCTTCCTAATCTGCTTCTCTGTCCCTTACTGATTGCCACTTCAATCCATTGTGGACAGGGAAATAACTTTGTATAATTTAAATCTTTCTGAATTCATTGAGAGTTGTTCTGTGGTCTAGTATGTGGTCTATCCTGGAGAATGATCAATGTGTGCTCAAGAAGTATACATATTCTATTATATTTGGTTGCAATGTTCTGTATATGTCTATGAGGTCCAGATCCTCCAATATATTATTCAAAGTCTCCATTGATCCTGTGTCAAGAAGTTCTGTCTAATGGTATATTAAAGTGTCCTAGTATAATTGTAAAGGCATCTATTTCTCCACTTAGTTTTTCCAATGTCTGCCTGATGTTTACTGAGTTGCCCTGCTTAGGTACACAAATGTTTATGATTGTTCTTTCTTCTTCATAGAGTACCCCTTTTATTATTAATATATAGTGTCCTTGTCTCTTACAAGAGTTTTGCATTTAAACTCTATTTTGTCTGATAATATTATAGCTACTGCCACCCATTTTTGGCTACTGTTTGCATTTAAAATTATTTTCCAAACATTCACTTTCAGCATCCTTTCATCCCTGGGTCTAAGGTGAGTTTTTTTGTAAACAGCATATATGTGGGTCATATTTCCCATTTCTGCTTTTTTGTTATTTGTGTCCTCTCTTTTTTTTTCATTGTCAATCTGGCTAAAGGTTTGTCAATTCTATTGTTCCTTCCAAAGAACCAAGTTTTTTGTTTTTTGATGATTTCTATTGTTCTTGTTTTTTTCACTCTATGTCATTTATCTTTGTTCTAATCTTTGTTATTTCCTTATTCTTGCTTTGGGTCTACTTGCTCTTTTTTTTCTAACTCTTCTAGTTTTTTTTAAAAAATTTTACTCCTCTCCCCTTCCCCGCCCCCCCCCCCAGTTGTCTGTTCTCTGTGTCTGTTTGCTGTATGTTCTTCTTTGTCCATGTCTGTTATTGTCGTGGTACAGGAATCTGTGTTTCTTTTTTTGTTGCATCATCTTGTTGTGTCAGCTCTCCATGTGTGCAGTGCCATTCCTGGGCAGGATGAATTTCTTTCGTGCTGGGCAGCTCCCCTTACAGGGCGCACTCCTTGTGCGTGGGGCTCCCCTACATGGGGGCACTGCATATGGGCCAGCTCCACACAGGTCAAGGAGGCCCAGGGTTTGAACTACAGACCTCCCATGTAGTAGACAGATGCCCTAACCACTGGGCCATGTCCACTTCCCTAATTCTTCTAGTTTTGAGATTGGGTCTCTGATTTGAAATCTTTCTTCTTTTTTAAAGTGAACATTGAAAACTATAAATTTTCTCTCTGCACTGCCTTTGCTGCATCTCATATGTTTTGGTATGTTGCATTTCATTTTTATTTGCATCAAGATATTTCCTTGTGATTTCCTCTTTAACCCATTGGTATTTTGAGAGTATGTTGTTTAATTTCCACACATTTGTGAATTTTCCACGTCAGCTTCTGTTATTGTTTTCTGGCTTCACTACATTGTTGTTGGGGAAGATATATTATTTCAATACTTTTTTATTTATTGATACTTTTTTGAGAACTTAAAACTGGTCTATCCTGGAGATTTATCTATGTACATGAGAAAAGAAAGTGTATTCAGTTGCTGTTGTGTAAAGTGTTCTATATATGTCTATTAGGTCTAGTTGGCTTAGATTATTGTTCAAGTTTTGTATTTCCTTTTTTGGTAATAATAAACTTTATTTTTAGGGATGATTTAGATTTATATTTACAGAAAAATTACACTGAAAGTATACAGAATTTCCATATAACTCCCCCCTTAACACCCATACCATGCATATTTCCTTTTTGATCTTCCATTTATATTTTCTATCCATTACTGAAAGTGATGTATTAAATTTTCCTGCTATTAATATAGAACCTTCAATATCTTCCTTCAAGTCTATTAGTAATTGTGTCAGATATTTTAGGGATCTTCTGTTAGGAACATAAATATTTGTAATTTTTATATCTTCTTGTTTAATTGAACCCAATATCAGTATATAATTATTGTCTTTGTCTTCATAACTGTTATTTAATTAAAGTTTATTTTATTTGATATTAACAGAGGTACCCCAGCTCCATTTTTTTTCATCCTCTCACTTCCAACCTACTTTTGTCTTTGAATTTAAGGTTTGTTTTTTGTAGATATCATATAATTTTGTCATGCTTTTTTTGACAATCTGCCAATCTCTGCCTTTTGACTGGAGGGATTCATCTATTTACATTTGAACCCACTACTGATAATGCAGGACTTTCTTCTGGCATTTTTTCTTTAGACTTTGTAAACCTTATGCTGTGTTGTTGTTGTTGTTGTTGTTTGTCTCAGTTCTTCCATTAATACCAATATTTATAAATTTAACATCCTAAATTTATAACAATCATAGTTGGTTTTGATTCCAACTTTACTTCATTACCATACACATAAACTTTTCCTATATTCTGCCATCCCTCCACCATTTTCATTCTTGGTACAAATTATATCTTTGTATATTATATATCCAAACCATAGAGTTTTCATTACTTTGTATGCATTTGAATTTTGGCATCAGTAGGAAGTAAAAAGTGATGTTATACACCAACATATAAGTATCAATTGTACCAGTATTTATAATTATTCAAATGGTTACTTTAGTGGAAGTCTTTATTTCTTTATGCCCCTTTGAACAACTGTCTTATGTTTTTTCCTTTCAGTCTTTAAAGCTCCCTTTAGTATTGCTTGTAGGGCAGATGTAATAGTGATGACCTGCCTCAGCTTTTGTTTATCTGGGAATACTTTAATTTCTCCCTTGTTTTTGAAAGAAAATAAATTCTTCATTGGCAGTTGTCTTCTTTCAGCACTTTAGTATTTCAGTCCACTGCCTTCCTCAATAGTTTCTGAAGGGAAATTAACTCTCAGTCTAATTGGGTCTCCCTTATATATAACATGTTGCTTTTTTCTTGCAGTTTCCAGAACTCTCTCCTTATAATTTGAATTCTATAATTTGTAGTTTGATCAATATATGAGGGGGCATATTTTTCTTTATGTTTATATATTTTTTTGTTCTCTGGTCTTCTTGGATATACATAGTTACATCCTTTGCTAAGTTTGGGAAGTTGTCTGCCAATATTACTTTGAATATTCCTTTTGGCCCTTTCTGTCTTTCTTCTCCTTCTGGGACTCCCATAATGCATATATTGGCAAGACTGTTGTATACCCACAGGTCACTTGGGCTATTTTCATTTTTATAATTCTTTTTATTTTTGCTCCTTAGCCTGACTCATTTCAGCAATCTTTTCTTCCAGTTCACTGATTCTTTCTTCTGCCATCTCAAATATGCTGTTGAAAATATCCTAGGAATTTTTCATTCAGTTGCAATGCTCTTCAACTAGTTCTGTTCTGTTCTTTTTAAAAATTTCTTTCTTTTTACTAAGATTCTTATATTGCTCATTCATTCTTTTCCTGATAACCTTTAGTATTTTCCTTAATCTCTTTGAACATTTTTTAAGATCACTTTCTTAAAAACCTTTTTAGGTATATCCAAAGTCTTGTCTTCTGTGTTGTTTTTTTCTGGATTTCTAGCCTCTTCCTTTGGATGGGCCTTCATTTCCTGTTTCATTGTTTTCTTGTAATCTTTTGTTGCACACTGTACATTTTAATATTTTATAATGTTAATTTGGAATTTATTCACTGAGGTGTCTGCTTCTTGATCTTATATCTACTTGGTGATATGACTGAGATTTTCTTAGGTTTCAGTGCTCCTATTGGGAAGGTCCATTCAAAGCAAATGCAGTGCTCAGTGTTCTCTCTGTCCTTTCTGGTGCTCTGTCTTTTCCTGGGTTTGTTCTCCTTGACTGTTTTGGAGTTCTTCTTTCTTCATGAGTTTGTATGCTCCGTTGTTTTCTAGGAGATAGACCTTCTCCCTTTCCTTGGTGTTTGAAGCAGGTAAGCCTTTCTGCCAGGCTGTGTGCCTCAATAGTTACTTACACTGCTTTCATTGTTCATGCTGCTTTCACATGTAAGGCAAATTCTGGGAGGCGGTGACAACAGAGATGAATTTCTCAAGTCAGTCTTCCCAAGCTGGGTCAAGTCCAAGGTCCTCCACAGGTTATGCTGACTAGCTCCAAAATATCCTGGGACAGAGACTAGGAAGGATGTTAAGAGCATCTTCCATGACTTCCCAAATATGTGTTTTCTTGACCTGCCAAGCACATACAGCCCTTCAACTGTACCCCACAGGTCTGAGGAAGTGTAGTGTCTTTAAGTATCCTCAACTGTCTTTGTCTAAGGTAAGTTTGAACAATGACCATCCTCAGAATGATCCAAAGTTGCTAATAAAATGCCACAATCAGTAATAGGTCATACCTGCCCCTGATCTTGGGAACATAGATTTTAATCTTCCTCTCTGTCACTATTAAACTAGTGAGGGGCTAGACACTAAGGTAGCTTGCCACATAAGTGAAACATGGGCTTTTTTAACCACTGCACAAAAAGAGCAATTTTTAAAGTATTTTCTATAATTTACCTACCTTCCCTCCTGCTCTTTCCTGGATGTTGTATGGTGTTGTACTGTATTCCAAAGTTTTAAAATAGTTATTTCAGAAGATTTCTGCCTGTTTAATGGCTGTTCTGGTGGAATAACTGAATCTATGAACTTCCTATGGTGCCATCTTCCCCAAAAGAGTAATTAAGTTCTTACTCAGTGATCAGTCATTTTTCCTTAGACCATAAATAGTTGATAGAATTTTAATTGCAACTATATTATGTTGTATGACATTAATAAACTTAGTTCTGGTTCCATACTCAGAATGTATGATGTTCTACCTATGTCAAATGCTGCATTAATCATAAATTTCTTCCTCTTTCTTACAGGAATTTCATCTAAAGATCTACTTAGAAATTTTCTTTATCTCCAATAGAGAAATTAATTAATGTAGATAGCCTTAAACTGGTTTTCTCTCTTCTGCTCACAATTTTTTTCTATATCCTTTAAAAAATCATTTATATTTTGCATTTGTTGGTTCCCAGGAATATTATATTACATGATTATTATTTTGTTTTTATTGTTTTTGTTTCTATTTATGAAAGGAATATGTGTTTAATTAATAATATTGAAGGTTCATAATTCAATTACTTTATAAACATCTGTGTTTGGGGAGTAGCAAGTAGGCAGTGAAGGAAAAATACATGCTATGCTATATAAGGCCAATCCAGCTAGGATCTGCATCCCTAGGCAAATTATATTAGGTTGTCTACATCTTCATTCAAAATTATTTCATTAAGGTGAAATCAAGGCAGATTGATAAGAGTTCATAATTACTATGTTTGAAAATCACTTTACATTATCCTTAATTCTCACAACTATATATGCTAGTGTCATCCTTAATTTATAGGCGAAGAAATTGAAGCTTCCAGGTTTAATCAAATGTGGCTAGAATCCCACAGTTAATTAGTGCCTGATCCATAATGTTACCCATGTCTGCCTGACTCTAATGCAAATATTCTTTGTGTGGTAACGTGATTCTTCTTCCATATACAAGTGTTGAATATGGAGAAGGGCCACTAGGAGATTCTGTAGTTTCTAGTGACTGAAAAGTCAGTAGAGGATGGAGAAATCACATTCATTTTGCTGTGGTGATAACAATGAGCCTCAAGACCATTATAGGAAAATAAGTTACAGAATTTTTTGTTTAAATTCTTCTAAAGACAATTAGGTAATATACACTCATGTGTGCATTATCTTAATTGACAATATTCACTTCAGTTGCTTTTACAGCTTCACCTATTTTGCAAAACTCTTCAGAATTGTAGGCATAAGGATTTCATGGACATGTGGCCTGGACAATTATGTTGTTGGGATGAAAATATAAAAATATATTATTTAGTCATTATTATTATATATATCTAATTTCAAAGTATCCCTGGGCCTTTGCAGAAGTTTCCTATAATGAAATTTCACCCTGCTCCATCACAGAGCCATACATGCTTCAGCTGATAAACTTCATAGAATACCATGTATACAAGTGACCTGGGAAAACATATCAGATAATCTGATGTTATTCTTAAATTTTAATTTCCTTAAAAGCAAGTTTTAATTCTCCAAAGCCTAACATGATACCTAGCATAGTGTTTAAAACATATTTGCTGCATGAAATGGTATTCAGTAAATAATATTAACTAATTAAACTTTTGCCCTAAAATTAGCACCTGTGAATTTATTGCCACTAATTTTCAAGTAGTCATGTATACATCGTTTGGAGGTAAGGCGTGAAAAACCAAATGAGAATAGCTAATTTTGTGAGCAGGAATGAAAAAAACAATTATTCAGTGATTATCTGAAAATGGGATGCTCACTTTCTCCTAACCCAATGAAATGCCCAAAATATCAAGGGTGGACCTGTCTTATCAGATCAAGAAATATCTGTGACCCCTTTGAGCAATTAATTAAAAAATAAATAAATATGATAAAATCAACTACTTGGTCATATAACATGAAAAATAATCTCTTTGAATTAATTTCTTTAAAAAGTTAAGCCAGTTGAGAGTATTATCAAAACCTGTTAGCATCTGCAAATATTGTCAGTGAATCAGGGAGAGAATATGTCTGTGAAAGATATATATTCTTTAGATATATTTTTTATTGAAGTGTATCATTATACACGAACACACATAAACAATAAGTATGTAGTAAAAATTGTGAATTTACAAAATAAACATCCATAACATCACACAGTAGTCTCATTTTGCATTGTTGTAAAATATTTGTTACATACTATGCAAGAGCATCATCAAAATATTACTACCGACTATAGTCCTTTACTATAATATTCTTGCATCAATGCCAAAACTGTACTGTATTTATAATGAAGGTGTACAGAAAAAGTGTGCCAAATGTATGCTCTGGACCATGATTGGTGGTAATAGTCTGATGATATTATCTCATAATCTGTAACAAATGTTCCACCATGGTGTGGTGTTGTACGGGAAATCTACACATCTTTATGATTGTTTTGCAAGCTCACAATATCTGTAATAAAAATATATTGAAAAAAATAATGTGGATTGGGGGAAAAATACACCAAATGAAAGATATATTTTAACCCGATGTTTTGATTAACGTTTTACTTGTTGCTACCATTTGAGCCACTGCAAAAGAATGGTTCTCATCATTTTTACTCTAAATTTACCTGATTCTAGTTCCCATCTCCACCGTCCACACAAAATGACATAAATACTAAAAGAGAAAATTTCAGAATAGGAAATTTATTTGGAAACTACTTTCTGACCTTGGGGAACATCTCAGTAATATAGTTTGTTTTAACGATTAAATTACTTAAATATAGACTAAACTATCATTCCTCTTCTCATTTCCTTTGTGCTTTTAAATAAACTTGCTTGTATTGATCTTTTTGCCTTAACATTATGCCTCAGCTGCATTTATCCTCCTTCTATAATAGTTTTATCTAATGCTGTATGAGACTGTCTGGAGCTAATGGCTAAATGATAAAGATAAGGATGCAAGGAAGGCAAGAGTAGATACTGCTATAAGGAAAAGCAAGAGAAGTCCGATCCTCATTTCTATGGAAATAAAGTGTTGGAAGAAGTTTTCCTTCCTGCTGTTTCAGGATGGATGTTGAATCCATGGCAGTATGCAGCAAAGGTCTGTTAAGAGACTCCGGGATTTTGGCTGGTGCCTTCCTTATGCTTAGCAGCACAGCTGGTGCAGGTGCATTTCCAGCCATAATAACTAATAACATTCCCGGTGGAAACATTCGACTGTGGTAAAACAGACAGAAATCTATTATAAATGTGAGTGCAATGTCAATGTTTACAGAGGGAGGTCAAATAACAGAATTCTATTTGGCAAATGTCAGTACTGTATGAGTAGAAAGCATTCACAATATTTGCATTCTTATTAGAATGATATGCGCAAAACTCATAAATATTTCATGGATTTTTTAACTTCCATTTTTCCTCCCTCACCAGAAATTACTTTTCTTGCCACTTCTCTGAGTCTCAAAGTTCTCTCTGTTGCTTATGTGCTTTCCCGTATTTGAGGTTATACAGTGAGCTACTGGACTAGTGTAATGATCAGATCAACTGTAACTTTTTTGTGACATATTGACATGTTTACATTTAAATGTGAACCCTAGAACTGAAAGCCTCTTCTAATGTGAATCTACTTAAGAGCATAAGCAAATTTTTACATGGTCACCTTAAATTAACCATGTTTTATCTTGCCTTGGCTCATTCATTCTCCACAGGCTTCAGGATATGAAAATGGATCAGGTCAACTCCATGTGATTTCAACTGCTTTCTTTAATCAGGGGAGGAAAAAGAACAATTTGATTTATAGTGAAAAATACAAAAGCATTTAGAAATATAAAAAAGTATATGTAGGGAAGTGGATTTGGCTCAACTGATAGAATGTCTTCCTACTACCTGGGAGGTCTAGGGTTCTAACCAAGTGCTTCCAGACCCCTGTGGTGAGCTGGCCCATGTGCAGTCCTGATGCACGCAAGGAGTGCCCTGCCATGCAGGGATGTCCCCTGCATAGGGGAGCCCCACGCACAAGGAGTGCGCCGATGCAAGGAGAGCCACCCCGTGTGAAAAAAGCGCAGCTTGCCCAGGAGTGATGTTGCACACATGGAGAGCTGACACTGCAAGATGACACAACAAAAAAGAGACACAGATTCCTGGTGCCGCTGACAAGAATGCAAGAGTGGACACAGAAGAACACACAGTGAATGGGCACAGAAAGCAGACAATGGGGAGGGGGGAAGGGAGGGGAGGGGAGAGAAATAAATTAAAAAAATAAATCTTTAAAAAAGAAGTATATGTAATACAAAGTATATGTATTTTTTAGTACCAATGACCAATGTTGAAAATTTATGATTATTTACAATTAGATCTTGAAAAAGAATGTGAATTATTATGCTAACTGCATCTTTGGTAATACATTTAGACATTGTTTTCTATAAATACATGTCAGGATTGTCCTTTTGTAGATGATAGAAATGGAGTTTATCTTTCACTTGAGTCTTCACACAATTATAATTCCTTATGTATGTATGAAATAACATTCAGTTTAGCGGGGAGAGTGGGAAGGCAAGTGTCTTTTGTTCCAAAATTTAAAAAACACCTGATTTTGTTTGGTAATCAGAGTGAAGGAAATGAGAAAATGATAAATGGAGATATTGAAGTCTGTGGTAGACTTGTGGATGGTACTAGTTCACAAGATGTTTATTCAAATAAGAAAATAAAGTGAACCCAGTTCAGCCTGGTAGGATTTCAATCAATGTGTCTAAAAATCAATTTCTTGATTTTGCAAGTAGACCACAAAATACAACCCTAGCATAATGATCTCTCTATGGATACTTAGGCAGAATGTTAGACACATATATGATCTGCTTTAAGAGCATTAAAAAGAGACTCTTAAAGCCAGATGTATACCTACGGGAGTAAAGTATTAGTTTAATTTCATATCATGCATACTATGTTATAAAACAACATTGCTTATAGAGTGTAATATTCATTTCAAATCATTTCAGAAGAAGAAACTAAGTTAAAGGTACGTATTTATTGTTAGAAGTATCCTGATTTCAAAAACATTAAAATATGTCAATATATTGAGGAATTATAGTATTTATTAAATACTGACAAGATTTAAATTTCAAATGTCCCTCATAAATTCATGTATTATATTAAACCATTCAAAACTGTGATGAGACACTCCAATCTCCCTTTCAGGATTATGACACTCATTACATTAGTCATTGTAGAATGCTGGCTGTGAGCACTCAGCTGAGCCCCTGAGGACTATTCACACTTTAGAGCTCCCCATGGAATTGGCTGAGGCATTGGTACCACTGTATTAACTTCACCTTCTCTATCTGCCCAATGTTGTTTCACTCACAGGTATTTTCAAGATACTTCCCCAAAATGTCCTGCATGCAAATCTCAGGGTCTCAAAATCTTGGTCTGAGGTCAACAGCCTATTGTAATTAATAATTACTAACAATTTGTATACCAGAGGTGTAAATACAACTCTTATGTTAATGAAAGAGTTGAACATCTGAAAACAACTAAAAAACAATAAAACTCCAAGTATGAAATAGCTCAAGAGACTCAAATATATGATGCTTATTTCTCTGAACTAGTGCTTGTTGATAACCAAATGGGAATATGGATCATGCTTAGTAGCAATGCTTCAATATGTGTTCATCAATTGCAACAAACGTACCACACCAATGGAAGATGTTAATGGGGGAAAGTGTGGGAGAGGAAGGGGATAGGGCATATGGGAATCCTTATATTTTTTATGTAAGTTTATGTAATCTAAATCTTCTTTAAAAATAAAGAAAAAAAAGAGGGGAAAAAAAGGGAATACGGTATCCCAATGTTTAACTACATTTTTCCTTTAAAGCAAAGATGTCAAAAATATTTCTTAACTAATAAAAAAGTACCAAATATACACATAACTATACGGAATTTACATAAGCATGAGATATTTATAGGTGCAGGATAAATAAGAATTTTATAAATAGACTTGGAATTTCCACTCCACCTCACTGTTTTTTACCTTACATATGAGTAAATCTAAATCTGGAGCCTCTTGTGTCTTCTCCAATAATTAAAAATAACCATAGATTTTATTAGTGTCTGAATTGATTACCTATATTTAGATAAAACCTAGAAATTTGCTATGTTTATTGTTAAGTAGTTCCACCTCAAACCCCTAATTTGAAGGTAAGAATAAATATAAATCTGGTGGCTAAATAACATAAAAGATAATGGAAAATATTAAATTCTTTCTTAAAAACAAGAAACTTCCAGAATACTTGCATTGTTGAGTATGTCTTCTCTTACAATTTTCACTGATCCAGTGCAATGTTATAGGCTGTGTTCATACAATCATCAAAATGCAGATATACGAAATAATAACTCAAACATCCAAATACATTGGCAATTTGTACTATTCAGCAGCAATTTTGTAGGATTTTACATTTTAGAAAGACATTGTTTTAACAGAAACTTTGCTACTTGAAATATAATAATTCATCACATTTTCAGTGCAAAAAAAATTAGTTTTCTGTTTGTTCAAAATTATTCAAATATAAAAACTATCATGATTCTATCCAATGCAACCCTAACTCTAAAACTAGTGTACTTGGCAAGGGCTTTTTCCACATCTACTGTCCATTATCACCTCTGCAACTTGAAGAGTTTTATTTTCATTAACATTTTGTATGAGTGCTTGTGTACAGGGGAAGGTGCAAATAAATCATTACAAAGGCTGAAATAATCAGGATGTCTGACTTTAAAAATGCAGAACATACAATTGATGATATTTATATTGGAATTGTTTCTATAGCAGAGTTTTTATGTTCCTTGTGAGAAAAGTTTCAAAGGCATCATGTAATTATATTTTTAAATTATTTTTGCCTGATCCAAAATGTAGAACTCATGAAAATAAGATTTCTACCTTATAATAAATCAGACATATAGCATATCATTTAAGAATAATAAATGATAATGTACATTTGCCATAAAAAAACATTGCATATGGCTAAAATGTGGGCAACCTCTACATACATTGCATAAATAAGGTTGATTTCCAGATATTTTTCATCCCACTTCTGTAGACAATTTGCAGGATTTGCCATTATATTAAAATAATCGTTTACATGGGAGTGGATATAGGTTAGTGGCTGAGCACCTGCTTCCCATGTATGAGGTCCTGGGTTCAATTCCTGGTACTGCCTTAAAAAAAAGAAAAAGAAAAAGAATTGTATAAATATAATGATTAAATAATCACTGACAATACATGGGAGTACATTTCTCTTCTCTAAAATCTGTAATTAATACTACTGCAATTGTATAAACATTAAGTCATGGAATTTTCCAGGCATGAATTTAGGAGTAAGTACCACTACAAACTTATTTGATTTATTAAAATTAAAAACATAGACCATGTCAAGTGTTGGTGAGACAGTGAAGAAATTAACACCTCCTACACTGCTTTTAGAAAGGCAAAATAGCACCACCACATTGGAAAACCATTTGCGGGTTGCCTAAAAAGTTAGCCATACACTTAGTATTGAACAACTCATTCTACTCCTAGGCATTTGCCCAAGCAATGAAAGCATATGTCCATATAAGCACTTTTACTTGAATATTCTTAGCAATTCTATTACTTGTAGTCCCACACTGAAATAACTAAAATGGCTGATACCAGGTGAGTGAATAAACAAATTGTGCTATGCCCACACAAAGGAACACTACTCAGCAATAAAAATGAATAAACTATTGTTATATGCCACAAAATGGATGACCCTCAAAATAAGTAGTTGGAGCAAAAGTTTGACAAAAAAATAGCCTACTTGTTGGTTCCATTTATATAAATTCCAAAAAATTCTAAATAATATTTTGGGACAGAATGCAGATTAGTGGTCATTTGGGGATGAGGTGGTGGCAAAAAGGAAGGGCAGGATGGAGAGATTACAAAGAGGATTTCAAAAGTTCCAAGGTAATGTTCAGGATTGATTTGTTCATTTTCTTGTTTTTGTTATGGTTTCTGGGAGAATAGATATGTCAAAACCTATCAAATCATACATTTCACATGTATACAGCTTATTTTATGTCAAATTATACCCCAATAAAACTGGATTTAAAAATCTCTCCTAACAGAGGGCTTTGATAGTTGTTTTGGATTACTAGATTATGAGAGACTTTCCCAATGTCTCAAGAACTTTGAAATTTGTTGTGAACTGAATGATATTCAGAAAGAAACAGTGTTGGATTAGATATGAGCTCAAATAAAATGTCCCTTTCTCCTTAACAGTGTACTTCACATTTACAATAAGAAAAATACACCTTCCTAGAGAATTTACTGTCTTCATTCTTAAGTGCTTAAAATATCTAATATTGAAGACACTCATGTTTCTGTGTTATCTGCTTAATAATTTTGTAAGTAAAAAATGAACAGGAACCATAACTTAAATATTTTTCAAACCTCCCACAACAACTTGAAAATTTCTTTGGTTTCAGAAAGTACCTAATATATATTTTGGAAAAAATGATGTCACTTTCTGCCTGACAAGATCAATCTGCTTCATTTAGTAAATTAATGAATATTTTATGTGTATACTCAACATGTTATGATTAAATGAGCGTGACTTTCAAAATCATATATCAGTTCAATTTCTCTCACTGATATTTACTAAAGGTATGACCTTGAGATTCAATTTCCTTGTCTCTCAAACATTAAAATGAAGATCAAGTGAATTAACATATTTAAAGCTCCTAGAATATAACCTGATACATAATAGTTGCTCAAAAATTTTTAATTTACTTTCTTTTCCATCCCCCAAGATTACCGTGAGTGTTCTATTAATAACCTATGTAAAATACCTAGTAAAATTTGTTAATTTTAACTAATTGGCTATATCTTAAAGGGGCTTGTATGCTAAATGATTTTACCTAACCAATCAATCAGTAAACTATTACTTTTTCATATACCATAGGTGCTGTTCTTGTGACAATTTTTTTCTTCACACATTATTTGTTTCTTGCAAAAGGCAGTAATAGAGAAGAATAGTTGAAGCAAAATTCAAAAGGTCTTGAAAATTATTTTCAAATGTACTTTATTGCAATGCTCTAGAATTATGTTTCCTTATCTCAAGATCTTTGATGAAGATAACCTTAGGCTATTTCTGTTCAACACTAAGAGTGGATATGACAAGGTGAAATCTTAAAAAGTCAAGTAGTATTATTTTATAGCTCTCAAAATACTTTAAGTGGGCATTTAAAAAATTTCACTAGAAAGCTGTAATTTTTAACCCCAAAACCTTTTCTTTAACCCTTTTATAAGTCAGTCCCAGAGATGATTTAGGATGGAAATTTAGGAATTGTTAGCTGAGAATAATTTGCTTTTAAAGTTAAAATTGTTACTTTTATATTATTTTGCTTCAGGAATCCTTGGCTCAAATTCATATTTTTCTTATAAAAAGATTTAATTTTCAAAAAGCTATGGAAAAGTATATTTTCTGAGGGAGTTTATACTTTGAGAAAATGTTCTTTTCTTAAATTTTAAAATAGTTTCAAATCTAGATAAAAGTAAAAAACTTTTAAGAACCGTATGAAGAACTCCAACATCCTCAGATTCCCAGTTATTAAAGTTTTTCCCATTTGTCCAATGTTTCATCTCTTTTTCTTTCTGTCTGGAATCCTATCCAGAAATAAGATATGTGTCTTACCTTATTAGCTCCTATATTTTGCAACAGTTTCTTAGTCTTTCTCTGTTCCTTTTACCCTTGACAGTCTTAAAGATTACAGACTTGCCATTTGGTAGGATAAACCTCAACTGAGTTTATTCAATGCTTCCTACAGGCCATGCATTCTTGGTAAAGGTACCACAGAAATGAAGCTATTTTCTTCTCAATTCACTGGATCAGGAAACATCCAGCCACTGGCACTATTAACCTTAAACCTTAAATAACCTAGTCCAAAGATATCAACTGTGTTTTTTCTCTATGAAGTCACTATTTTTTGCCCTTTGATTTGATTATCTTGTGAAAGACAAGAGTATAGTACACTAATATTATATGCCTCATCAAATCTCTCACCAGCATTAACCTCCATTAACAATCCCTGTCTGCATCAACTACCACTATGATGTTAACTAAATATTATCCCTTGCAATCATTAACTCTACATTTATTAGTTGACATTCTATTGTAAAAAAAAAGAGCTCCTCTTTATCCTTACACATTTTCTGTTTATGTATGTTTTTCTTTTCATCAATGTGGATTTATTTATTTCTGTTTTGTTCAATGGATTTATCACTATACTTGTGAAATATAAGTCACAGAGATGAAAATCTTTAGTCTGTTCATGTGTCAGTTGAGCACTGAATCTCAGCAGAGTTGCAACACCTACTCCCCAGTTAAATGGACTCATCTAAGACTACTAACAAGGAGATGATGATGGACAATATGCATCTCAAGGAACAGAGAATATCTGCAACTGCAAGGAAGATAGTTCCATCCATCTGTTCCATGGGATCTAAGCCCCCTCTCAATTAAAAACAGAGTGAACATCACTATCCAAAACTTTTCAAGACTGAGGAAAGAACAATGGACTAAAGTAGACATATTATTATTCCATTATAGACTTCTTATTATTCTAGCAATGGAAAAACTTTTATCATTGATATAAAGGCAGTGGCCACCAGAGGTTCTGAGGGGAGGGAGAGGGAAGAATAGGTGAAACAAGGGGGCATTTTCGGGACATTGGAACTGTCCTATATCCTATTTATTTTGACGCTCAAGTTGCCCTATATTTGTTCAGTGAGTACTATTTCAAGCTGGCTCTTGTGTTTACGTAAATATATAACCCCCATTTTATGACCTTTGTTTCCTGTTTCTTTTCTTTTTAACTTTTTGGCACAAGAAGATATTCTAGGCTCATCTTTATTTTCCTTGTCTAAGTCATGGACTTGGCAATTTCTGCAGATTCCTACTTCTGTTTATTAGAAGACGGTAGTAAGAAACCAAGACTTCTTTAATAAGTATGCTTATTAATCTCGAAGTAACAATTCTGAAGTACTACTTCTAAAACTGAGGTAGATAGTCTCAGCAGGCATAAATTAGAAGTCTATTCACACACATAAGTACATTATAGTTATTTCTATATCTATATATGTATGTGTATATTATGCAAATACCTATACAAACTTACATGTACCCCTATCTTACCTATTTTAAAATATAGATGGATATGTATATGTACATATATGTGCATATGTATACACACATATATAGCCAGGTATACATACATATAAATATGTATACACATATGCATACATCTATGTGAATCCTTCCCAACTTTCATGTTTGTAAATCTTTTTAAAGATAGTGAGGAACCTGACTTAATTTACTTATTTGTCCCAATCTCCAAACCACTCCTGCTACTTCCTCTGCTCTACCTCCACTAACTCACTTCCTTTAGCATTAGGCACATTGCCTCAGATGATTCCAAGAATCACCTCTTCTCCATCACTGTTCTACTTCTTTGGATTCTGCTATCTCCACACAGGAGGGGAAGGAAAGGAAGCAACTATGGTATGGGAATGGAAGGTACAACAGTCCTAGAGTCTCAACCCACTCCCATGTTTGTAAGTGTCAGAGTCACCAACAAAAGCATGACTCACACAGGTACTGAATGGAATGTTTCTTTTTTTTAATCCTTTTTCTGTCTTTATTTATTTATATTTTAATGTTACATTAAAAAAATATGATGTCCCCATATACCCTCCACTCCCCTTACCCCACTCCTCCCACAATAACAACCTCCTCCAACATCATGGGACACTCACTGCACTAGGTGAACACATCTCTGAGCACTGCTGCACCACATGGTCAGTGGTCACATTATAGTTTACACTCTCCCCCAGTCCACCCAGTGGGCCATGGGAGGACACACAATGTCCAGTAACTGTCCCCGCAGTACCACCCAGGACAACTCCAAGTCCTGAAAATGCCCCTACATCACCTTTCTTCTTTCCACTCCCCACCCCCAGCAGCCATCATGGCCACTTTCTCCACCTCAATGCCATTACTTTCATCACTAATCACAACAATTCCAGAATAGAGCATCAGCAAGTCCACTCCAATTCATACTCCACTCATTCATTTTGTGGACCCTGGGATGTCTATTTCCACTCCACCTCTGTATCAACTCACATGCAGAAGAGCCAGAACAAGGTTATCTTCAATAGCCAGTGTCAGTTCTCCATGGCCATTGTGTCTCAACCCAAGGCTTGTACAGGGAGATAATCTGCACACACCCTTTTTATGTCATCAGTACAGTGGAATGGCCCTGTTCGCTCCCCTTTAGAATAATATGGCCATGAGGTGAACCAGGTATCATAAAATATACACACCTTAGTCAGACAATCATTTTCCCGTATTTGTTTGCATATGCTCCAAGCAAAAGAAGGGGGCATGTGCTGGCAGGTCACTCCCTTATAGGAAATTCGTTTTATATCCAGGTGCCACAAGAAGGGAATCAGTTCACACTCACTCTCCATCTTATGCACCAGGCCAACACATCTGGTCCTGAGCACCAGACTTATTTGTGGGTCACAGGGAAAGGTGGCAGGTTGCACTCAGATCATCCCCTATACAATTACATACATGGTATCTAATAATTCAAATGACGATTTCTGGCCCCCAATACACTTAACCAACCAGCTTACTTATTTTATTTTAAAAATAATGTTTATATGTTTCTTTTTTAAACAAAGTTTGTAAGTTTCAAAGCCATTTGCAAAAATTCTCAGTTTTAGCATTAAAAAATTAATCCATATGAACAAATACTTAGGCAGATTTGGATAGTGTTTTTCAGTTCTCACCTCTTAGTTTATTTTATTGCAAAATACAGATATTTTCCTTCAAGCAACTAACTACAGAATGTAAGTATAGATTCATTTATCTGAAGGTAATTGAAATTCTTGAATGAGTTATAAATATTTCAGTTGTGAAATATTAATCATCTCCAAAAGGCCAAAAATAAAGCCATTTAATTTCATAAATACATGATTAATGCATGCTTTAAAATGCCAGGTTTTGATTATATTAGGAAATTTGAAGGTTTCATAATTTAAATGTAGCTATTCAAATACCACTACAATAGAAAATTAGGTAAAAAGAGGGAAATGAAAAAGGTCGTGTTGAATCTTAATCCTTCAAACCCCAGGCTTCCAATAGGTGTAGAAAAGAAATATTTTCGATGGAAATGCGGTTCCATTTAAAAACAGAATAAGTAATATGATTTTGGAATTTAGAATCCTGTATGGTTTAAAAATGTGTTCATTCACTTTCCTCTTATTGACATTGCTGTGCGTACCACATTTGATTTAAGCTGAGTCTATGACATCAGATTATTTTATGGAGAGTGCATTAACATTTGCTCGATAGTGTAAATAGCTCTATGAATCTTATCAGTAAAAAAGGATTATATTTTCCATATTTTTACACTCAAATGAAAATTTGGAAATGGTAACCTTCAGCAAGTTATACAATTAAAATTGCCAAATGACTGTTGCAGAGGAGAAATTTTATGATAGAAATTTTAAAATTTGCCTCAATTGTCTGCAATGATTCTATTTTTATTCAATATTGTTTGATACCCATTCTTTGTTTATATAGAAAAAAAGAGTGTCCTCTCCCTGCTTTCCTGCCTCTGGACCCGTTCCCGTCCTCTGTGCCCTGTTCTCACCATCTTTCCTCTGCCACATGGCCACACAAGTAAAACCTGGGCATTTATGATCTATAACGTGAAATTGTAACTTGTAAATCAGCCCTCTTTATCCCTTTTCACCCCTTCCTCTCTACCTGGGATCCCTGCTCTGTTATTTTCTCCCATTTCTCTTTCCTCCCTACCTGAACAAATTACTGGCCTAACCAAAAAAAAAAAAAAAAAAAAAAAAAGAGTGACTAGCAAACTCACATGGATAATACTGAGTGAGAGATAAAGGTACAGAAAACAGTCCAAAAGAAATTTAAAATAACCAACGGTGAGACAATGCCAGATAATTCTTTCAAGAATTAAACTAGGATATGATAGCTTTTGTGATATATATCATGAATGAACAAAAGTAAATCACTGTAATGTTTGTCCTAAGGATCCTTGTATAATGCAGTGCTGAGAATAAAAAGACCAGGAAAATCTTGGGCCTCATCTGTAATTGTTGTGTGGGAACAAAAGTGATTCATTAGACTAGTGATTTAGTTTGCTAGGCTGCTTAAAGCAGATACCTTGAAATGCATTGGCTTAAACCGTTGGAATGCATTAGCTTACAGTTTTGAGGCTGAAAAATATGCCCCAAACAAGCCATCATCAAGTTGATGCTTTCTTCCTGAAGATCATCTGCCAGGGATCCTCGGCTCCTCCACCACGTGGCACATGGGTGTGTCTGCTGGTTTCTCCCTTCTCTTTTGGGTTTTGCTGATTTCAGCTTCTTGTTTCCATGGTGTACTCTCTCACTCTCTGTATTCATTCCACTTATGAAGGACTTCAGTAGTTGGATTAAAACTCATCATGAATCATGAATGATGTGGGTCACACCTTAACTGAAGAAGTCTCTCCAGAAGGTCTTACTTACAATGAGTTTATAGGAATGGATTAAATATAAGTACACATTTTTCTAGGGTACATACAGCTTTAAACCACCACAACTAGCTTGCGTAATGTTACAATGTTTTCTCATCTAAAATACTAGAGTTTTAGTCTCCAAAAATTATAAAAAAGCTTATTGGAAATAGGAATGATACAGAGGAGAAAAACTAAGATATTTTGGGGGAAGGAGAGTTGAAGAAGTATATTTATAAAGAAAAGGTAAAGTATTAATGAGTTTTTCTTCAATTCAGAAAACTGAGGTCAAAGCAATAGGTGAATCTTTTAAAGTTCATAATTTACAACTATTTGTCATGTTTTCTAGAATTAGCCTCAGTAGCATACAATTTTCATTAGTAAATTATGAATTTTAGAATAACCAAGAAGTAATGTGTGCCAGATATACAAATATATTTTTGAAAAACTGAAAAAAACATAAAAATAATTAAGATAACATTTTTACTGAAACACTGATATATTATAACACTTTAAGTTTGGCATCTATATGAAAAATCACATTTTCTTTAGACATATTCATTGGCACAGCAAAAGAATAAGTAAGGTATATAAAGTTATGTGATGTTTTATAATGATAATAAAGTCTCTAGTATTCAAAGAGCTATTTACAGAAATATCAGGTGCTGTCAAAAATAAGACAACAAAGAAGGAATTAAATAGGAAAATTTTGCCTTTAAAGATCTTTTTTCTATATTTTTGCATTCAGCATTGTAGAATTCTTCAGACTGGATATCAAATTACATACACCTTCCTTCCCTTAATTTCTTGTTGGAATATGATAGAAAACCAGCTTTACAATAGCTTAACAAAATAGCAAAGTTTTATTTTTTTCACAGACAATATGTTAGCGTACAGTTCAGGGCTCATACGGTAAATCCACAATTGCTAACACTGGTATAGTCACTTTCTATCAACCAGCCATTCTTAGAATGTGATTTTTTTATGTCATGATTTTCAACTAGCTGCAAAATAGTTGCTTTATCTCCAGACATTGTGCCTACCTTACTTTAGGAAATAATGGAGGAGTAAAAAGCAAAAGACACATGCCTCCTAGATTGTATACTCTTTTTTTAAAACAAGTCAATTTTATTGCTACATATTAATAAAGCTTACAATTTATCCAAAGTGTACAAGCTATGGCATTTGGTATAATCACATAGTTGTGCATTCATCACTTCAATCATTATTAAAGCATTTTCATCACTTCAATACTACTAATAATAATTATAAAACAGACAAACAAGAAATTTCCTCATCTCTCAATCTCTGTTTCCCCTGCTGTACATAGCTGCTATTTCTGGCTATTCTTGCACAATTATTTATTTATTTATTAAACAGTTTTATTGAGATATATTCACATACCATATGATCTATCCAAAGCATATAATCAATGGCTTTTAGTATAATCACAATGTTATACATTCATTACCTCAAAAATTTTAGAACAATTTCATTACTCCATCTTGGTAACTCTACTTAGTGACTTCTTGTGTCACAATACTACATATTACTCTGTGGAATGCTAAGAAATATCAATTTTTGTTTTGTTTTCCAACAGACCTTTGTTACATTTTCTTATTTTGAATAAAATTGGAGTTTTCTTAGAAAGAATAGAAGAAATGTTATGGAAGTCACATTCATTTGTTAAGTGGCCATCACCCACAACTCACCTACTTATATATCCCTCTCTGGGGATGTCACAAACACGTGGTTCATGGCCATCCTTTGGCTTTCCCCTACCTCCTCTTCCTCTTCTATTATGTGCCATTTCATAACATGGGCAGATGTTAAATCTAATGAAAAGGGTCAGCCAGACCTTAAACTCAGAAACCAGGAACAAGCAGGCCCAGATGCTTATCTGGACAGGAATTCTCAGTTGGAAGGCCCCCCACCCAGGTGGATAAAAGTTACACTTAACCAGTGTCATTTGGTCTCTCTTCTCCAAAGTGAAGTGGGGTGCTTTAGTTTGCCAAAGGGCTGCTGATGCAAAGTATCAGAAATATATTGACTTTTATAAAGTGCTATTTATTTGAGGTAAAAGCTTATAGTTCCAAGACCGTAAAAAGTCCAACTCAAGGCACCATAAAAGGGTGCTTTCTCACCAAAGTCATCTGCCATGTGTTGAAGCTAGATGGCAGGCAATTTCTGCCTGGTCTTTGCCTTCCCCTCTGGACTTCCTCTCTCAGGCTTAATTGCTCTACTTCTCGATTTCAGCGGCAAACTCTCAGGCATAATGCTCATCTCCTGAGCTTCTCTGTGGACCCAGCCTCTTGGAGGCTTTGTACTTAAGCAATACTCTTGTCCTCTTTCACCTGGTATAGGGCTTGTCTCTTAGGGTTTTTCTCCTTAATGTTCAGCTGTGGGCAAAACTGGAGTCTTTTCTTACATGGCAGAATCAAATATGCTGACTTCTTTTTTCTGTGTCTGTTTGAATAAGTCTTCCTCTCTGTTTTCTTTTATATTAAACGAGCAAGGGGCAGAGACTCAACCTGAGTCATGCCTCACTGATGTAGTACAATTAAAAGCTCAAAAGTGATCTTATCAAGCTATCTAATCAATGGTCCCTAAACTGATATTAATGCAATTAAAGGGTATCACACCCGGAGGTGAAGATTAGTTTGCAAACACATTCTCCTTTTGGAATTCATAGTCTCAAACTGCCACAGGGGGCATGTTGAGCTGCCATCTATTGACCCTGACCCAGAGCAGTTTTCAGCCACCCTGGGAGACCAGCTGTAATGGGACTTCTTCCCCTGATCATTCGGACTTTTTGAGTTGTGTGAGTAACAAGGAAATTTTCCCTTTCTGGAATCTTTATTTGCACAATAAAAGGATAATTTGCTGAGTTTTTGTTGTGCCCTGAAACTATTTTGCCATGACTCATTGTTATAACAACTTACTCCATAAGAATAAGCAACCTAGAGTGGACACCATTGCAGTATTTCATATTATCTTATAAAATAAAGTTTATTTATTTTTAACTTTAATCAGAAATTATATTTTCAATAGACTTAAGAGTTATAAATCCAAAGTATGTGGTGTTAAAAATGTGATTATACATGTAAATTAAATTATGTGAAAAATTATACATGTTCATGGTGCATTTACTTGTGCCAGACACTGTTTTGTTTTACACACTCTTTTAAATGCTTTCTATATATTGTATCTTTCAATGCATAAAGCAAAAAAAAAAAAAAATGTGTAGGTGGTATTATTCCTTTATCTAAGACACTGAGGTATAGAAAGGTTAATTAATTCATTTCTCATACTCAGACACCTAAGAAATGGTAAAAAAGAGATTATAACCCAGATAGCACCAGAGTCCACGCTTTTAACTAGTTTCTGTTGGATCCAAATGGTAAGGTTACTGTTTTCATAGAAAAATTTGATAGAATATGAAGCTTTAGATTTTTGCTTTGATCTGTACAATTACAACTTGCTTAAAGAATCTTACAAAACTGCTCATTTAACATGGAAAAGAGATAATAGTTGTAGTTCCTGAAACAGTAATACATATAATACAGAGTTGAGGAAACTAAATTTGAATAATGTAATATTCACAGAATTTGGTCAAGCATACATTGAAATTTACCAGTGTGGAAGAGAGGGTGTGTAAAAAGAAGTTAATCAAGGACTCAACTGTTTGTCTCCTTTTAGAATCACTCAAACCCTCTTATCATCCATCATGGACCTAAATAGTGACTGCTGCTGATAAATGTGCACTTCTTCCAGGATGCTGATAAGAAATGTACAATTCTTAGATCATATGGGGGTCTAAATTAAATGTCTGTGGTCCAGACGTTAATAAATGTCTTTGATTATGGCTTAAATTAGTTGACTCTACAGCAGTAGATAACAACACAGAGGTTGTTACCTCTATTGCTTGAAAGTGGAGTGCTGCTGTAACATGAAACATGGGCTTTGGGATGTGGCTATAGGTGGAGGCTGGGAGGAAAATAAGGAAACCATTACTGGAAACTGAAACAAAGTAACCTGTGGAATAATTGGAAGGATTCTGACTTTTAGTAGTTAGGACAATAGAAAGAGGTTTTAGTTAAAATGTGACTCTAACTACAACAATTTCCAGAAAGAAGTTGAAAAATTCAATTACTTTTATTTATCACCAATGATAAAGTCTTACAAGAGAACAATAAGTTAAAGATAGGAAATATTCAGTTTTCAAGTGTATTTAAAGGAAATATTACCTCTCTACAATTTTCTGTCCAGCTCCCTTTTCCCAAAGAACTTCAAATTCTTTTTAATTTTTCACATTTGTAAGATAACAATTACCCATCATAAGAAACTACAAGCTGAAAGACAGGTAGAATGTAAGGCAACTTTTTTACCCCCTGATTATATACTAATAAAGATGTAGTTTTAGAAGTTTATCTGTAAAATATAAAGTATATTTTTGGCATCAGCTTCTAAGTAGGACTCAATAATTCATAACAGACCAATAGTCCTTTTGCAATTACTTGGGAAAAAAGGTGGATAAATTATAAACATTATATGTTTATAAATAATATAATATAAATATTATAAAAACCATATTTTAAAGTCATTAGGGTAGTACAGAAGAAGGAAATATTAGATTAAATAAAATGTCAAAATTTAGTGGAAATTTTGGAAAAATTATAGAAGTAGGAGTCATGCTATGCAGCCATTTTTTCCCAGGGGCATTTGTTCATTCCAGTCCTATGTAGGTGACTATCAAGGTAGGTTTAAAGCTATAGCTTAACACTTCCAAAAAATAAAAGCAAAATGAAATCTCCCTCTGTCTCACTGTGCTTTGGAAGCAATGAGCAACCATTATGGGAGCATGCCTCAAGCTCACTGTAGGTTACTCCTTCTAGATGTTTGCAGGATTTGAAGATACTTGCGGTAGTTGCCTGAATGGTGATGGGTGAGGCTGGATAAATGTGCTGGAAACTTTGATAGGCAGTGGTGGATAACCCATAGTCTTTTGTTTTTTGGAAAAGGAGATACAAAGGTTCTCAATCCAAAGCCTGGGTGGGTCAAACCCAAAGAACAGGAATGTACTAGAGAAAGACCTAGTCTCACTGAAACTGTAACCCGGTATTAACTCAGATTAATTACTGATAGGATCGAATTGATTAATCCTCCAATTAATATCACTAAAAGATGAACGTGGAAACCCTCCATGGTGGGACATATCATCATCTGGAACATCTACAGATCTTTATTTTACACATTGCTAAAATGTAATCCAAAATTACTAGATATGAGAAAATACAACAGAATGTAACCCATAAATGAGAGAAAAGGTAGAAAGTAGAAATAGTCCCAAATATGAGACAAATATTATAGGCATTTGATGGCCAAGAAAATGGGGAAATTGACTTTAAAAATGGAAAAATTCAACAAGTATTTGAAATAGAACCAAATTGACCTTATACTCCTACTAAATATAATATTAAAAATGAGAACTCAATGAATGGGTTTAACAGCAATTTCAGCTCTTCAGAACTCATGAAACATAGAGTGAAAATAATGGAATTAAACACCTAACAGAGCTTAAAAGACATTCAGTACAATTTTAAAAACAGATAGAAAAAAGAAATATTATTCAAAGGAATAATGATAAAACTGACTCTTGACAACTAATAATAAGCTGATAGGAGGCAAAACAATGGAAGCTGGTGGAAGGCCATTTTTAAACCTACACCACAGCACAATTAACCTTAAACAAATAGAAAATTAATAAAAACCTCTTAGATGAAGAAAAGAATTTGTCAACAAGCACATTTGAACTAGAAATGCATTAAAAATGCACATATTAAAATTTAAAAAGTAGTTTCCTGGAAGAAAGACAATAATAGAAGCAAGAAATATGGAAAAGCAGGAAGGAATAAGGAGCACTAAAAATGATAAATTTGTGGTTAAATATTATTGATTATGGAGTATACTAGAATAAGATTTTTTAACCCCCCCCCGCCCCCCCCCCCCCACTCCCATGGCTTTTTGCTTGCTATCTGCTTTCTGTGTCCATTAGCAGTGCATTCTTCTGGGTCTGGACTTATTTTTATTTATTTATCCCCTTCCCCTCCTCCTTGCAGCTTGCTTGCTGTCTGCTCTCTGTGTCCATTTGCTGAACATTCTTCTGCATTTTTGCTTGTCTCTCTTTTTGTTGTGCCACCTTGCCGAGTTGGCCCTCAGGGCGCTTGTGGGCTGCCGGCACCTGGGGCAGCAGCTCTCCACAGCAAGCAGGTGAGCCTGCCTTCACAAGGAGGCCTCGGGGCACAAACCCAGGGCTTTCTATATGGTAGACAGCAGCCCAACTGATTGATCCACAGCCACTTCCTCAGAATAAGGTTTTTTTTCAAGATTTTCTTTCTTTATTGCCCCCCCCCACAGCTTGTTCCTTTCTTTGTTGTCTCTTCTCTGTGTCCATTTGCTGTGCGTTTTTTCTGTATCTGCTTGTCTCCCTTTGCTGCATCATCTTGCTGCACCAGCTCTCCGTGGTGCACGGGCCATCAGCTCTCTGCAGTGCACGGGCCAGCTTTGCCTTCACAAGGAGGCCCTGGGATGTGAACCCAGGGTCTCCCATATAGTAGATGGGAGCCCAACTGATTGAGCCACAGCCACTTACCCAGAATAAAATTTTAATGTCTTGTTGTGTATATCAGATAAACCCTAAGTGACCCCCAAATATCCTCAACTTTTTTTATTCAAGCCCTTGTATAATTCTCCCCCCTTGAATGTGACTTGCCTCTAAATTACAGATTTTGGAAAAATGATGGAATGCCACTGCCACGAACACAGTATGTTACATGACTTCATCATTCTACCAGACTCACTCTAGAGCCTCCCCTGGCTGGCTTGTTCAGGTATGCAGGCATGATGGAGAAACCCATTTGGAAAGGAATTCCAGCCAACCTCTAGGAAACAGACTCTAGGAACTCTGAGCTGCCTTTAGGAGCTGGGTGGCCTCCAGCCAACCATCATCAAGGATCCAGGGATCTTAATCCTTCAGCCACAAGGAAATGGATTCTGCTAACAACCTGAATGAGCTTGGAAGTATATTCTTCCTCAATTAAATATTGAGATGAAAATACAACTGGTCAACACCTTGAATGTAGTCTTGTGAGACCCTAAGAAGAGGACTCGGCTAAACTGTGCCCAGATTTCTGACTCTTAGAAATGTTGAGATAATAATGATGTATTGTCTTAAATTGGTGAGTTTAAGTATGGCGGGCATAGAATACTAATATATAAAATTTAAACTATATGTAGAACTAAATTCATGGCAACAATAACATAAAATATAAGAAAGGAGTAAATGGAGTCTAAAGACTTTGAAGTGCTTGTGGTATTGGAGAAATGGTAATACTGGGTATTAGCCTATTTTAAGTTAAGAATGTATGTTTTAATATCTCTGTTACAACCATTTTGGAAAATATTTGGCTTTGCTAAAGCTGAATGTAAGCATACACTATGACACAATTCATTTTCTAGCATATCCAACAAAATTGAGCATATATGGTCACCAAAAGCCATATACTAAAATGTTTATAGCAGTACTCTCTCAATTTCCAGTTTGCTCCAAGCTAGAAAATACCTTGTGGTATATTAACATATGGTCAATGTACAACTATAAGCACCAATATGAACTAATTTCACAAGCACATGTTGAGTGAGAGGCCAGCTACAAAAGAGTACAAATGATTGTATTTCCAATTTTATAAGGCACAAAAAATGATATTAACCCATGCTGTTAAAAGTCAAGATATTGGTTACCCTTGGAGAGGTAGTGATTAGAAAATAAAATGAGGGTGCTTCTGGGATGTTGGCAATATGTAATTCATTAATTTTGGTGCTGGTAATAAAGATATGTTTAGTTTATGAAAATTCAGCAGCTGTAAATTTATTTAAGAAATATAGGAAAAATAATATATTTCTATAAAACCTTTTTAAAAGTATATGTTGGGTCACTTTGTAGGAAGCACTAGGCTAGAAGTTGAATGCAGATGATTTTAGGCTGAGTAACTGTTTTTTCTCTGAAAAATTTTAAAATCTGATGGTAGAGACAGGAACATAAGAAAATGCTAAGACAGAAAAGTATGGGGATCATTGTAGTTAGACAAATAAGGGTATCAGAAAAGAAAAGGTAAACTTACATGGATAGGAAAAAGGGACTAGCAAGATACGAATACTCTCTATCCATTCCCTACCCCATGGGATTGGCAGTGAAGGGAATGAAAAAAGATGTGCTGGGAGCTATAGGGGAAGTGAATGATCAAATGCAGGATTTTGAAAAAATACAAAGCATGTTCATACACCTTTGGAAAGAATTTTTTTAATAAAAAGAAGGTGGTGTTTAAAAATGAAAATAAAATTCTGTGTGAATGATGGGATAAGGTAACAGAGGGACTAGGAAAAGAATAAGGGTATGAACACAGGAGTCAGAATTGCCTTGAAGATAAATCAAACTTTTCTCTCTATATTTGTAGAATATTTTTGAAATGTCCAATCAGGGCAGTATAGGGCTTGGCCAAGGATATTTATGCCTTTGCCATGTCAACTTTTGGCTTGGTAACCTGGGTCCTTTTCAATCTTCCCATGTAGAAATTAATCTATGTGGCTCATTGCACTGGGGAAGATTGAGGCACAGACTGATAGTACTTCCATGATGTAATTGAATATATGCCTCAGAGACTAAATTAGATCTATAAAAATATTCTTAAGGGGATTTGGCGATTAACTTAATCAATTTAATCAATGGAAATAATCAGAACTCTAATTTATACCATAAGACAAATTAGTTCTATGAAACATACAGATTGAAATCTCAGAGCAAGGAAAATATTGTTCTCTTCTGATGAAAATATTGTTAGATCACTTGGAAATTTAGAATTAAGATTTATGCTCATTGCAGTAGCTTTATGCTTCATAGATTTTCTAATAGAATCATTCTCCTCCAAAACTTTCTTCTCTTTTTCCTCTTAACTTTAAATTTTTTAAAATTTTTATTTCTTCTTTATTCCTGTGTAAGGCCTCATAACTGAAGACTTGCATTCATCTTCTAAGTAGATAAAGCAGATTGGCATGAACCCAAAATAATTTTAATTATGTGGTTTGAGTTTGTCATATGATCTAAATCCTTGTTACTTAAAATGTGGTCCATAGATCAGTAGCATCAGCATCACTTCGGAGTTTATTAGAAATGAAAACTCTTGGGTCTTACTCCAGATCTGGTCCCATCAAAATCTGCCTTTTAAAACGACACCAGGTTATTTGAATCACATTAAACTTTCAGATATACAATTATAATTTTCCTTTTCTCTTTCTTTCAAGATTTCTATTGTTGCACAAAAAATTACCAGAAACTTAGAGGTTTAAAATAGATATATATATATTATCTCACCAGGTATTAGTCAGTATATTGTAGAGAAACAGAACTGACTATATATATATATATATAATGTAATATTATGAAAATTTTTAGTAGGAATTTAGTAGGAATTGGTTTATTACCTGAGAGGATAGGCAATTCCAAATTCCATAGGGCAGGCCGCAAGCTAGGAACTCCCATGAAGGCTTTCAATGAAATCACCAGGAGAAGCTGGATGACTGTCTGAAGTAGAGAAGGGAATTCTTCCTCTAACTACTGAAATGGTCATTCTCCATTTAAGAACTTCAACTGATTTTGATGAGATTTCTCTCATTGTTGAAGGCAATATCCTTGATTGTAGATGCAATCAGCCATAGATGCAATCAACTTACTAATGAGTGAAATCCATGAATTATCCTTATAGTGACAATTAAGCCAGTGCTTCCTTGATCAAATAACTGGCCACCATAACCTGCCAAGATGACACATGAACTTAACCATCATGCACATTTTCTATTTCTAGGAGTCCAGAGAAGCTTAGCTTTTGTCCTCTGTTCTAGGTCTCCTAAAGTTGCAATCTAGATATCAACTTTGCTGAGCACCTTTCTGAAACTCAGAGTCCTCTTAAAAGCTCATGTGGTTGCAGATATAATTCATTTCCTTTCAGCTGTATTTTTCTGATCTCAGGGATGTTTTAAATCCTCTTTTAAAGTTATCTGATTAAATCAGGCCTTTCTAAATAATCTACCTTTTTATTAATTCAAAGTCAAATTGATCAGAGGCTTTAATTGGTTATATAAAATTTCTTTAACTTCTTCATATAATGTAAATGTAAAGAAGGGAGTGGCATATGTCATTTCCAGGAGTCTTATTAACACACAAGGGAAAGAGACTTATACAGGGCGCTTTACACCAGGGAATGAGAATCTTGGGGAGCATCTTAGAATCTGCCTACCCATGGACACAAACATATAGCAAAATGGTCATACAACAAAAAGAAAAAGTAGAATTTATTTACCAAGACATCTTTTGATGAACACTTAATTGGGCATATTTCATGCTAAGTAAATATTCAAGAAAGATAAGTATAATCATGATTATATATATATGTATATATCTTATTGACATAAGGAATTCCAAATTTTACCCTGATTTTCATTCAGAATAGTACATGTACACCAAATCCCTTCTTAATAAGTCTGTTTATTATCAGAACCAAATATATTCAATTTTCTTTGCCTTTAGCACTCCAAATGTACAGATTAAATGTTCTTTTCTATCAGTAAACATCTAAAAAAATCCATCTTTTTTTAAAAATTCAGATATGATTAGTTTGAATGTTATCTTTCTCTGTGTGAATGTCTTTTTTCTGCTATTGGAAGTAAGAAAAATAAGTTAGAATTTTCTAGGATATAGAATACTGAACCATGGGCAAAATATTATTGCTATTCTGGCAGAAAATAAAATTGTTCACTTAAACTTCTCTTATTTTAAGCTGTTATATTTTGAAGTGATAATTAGCAGTTGTGTTGCTAAATGAGAAGTAATGGAATCTCTTGATAGGTTTCATATTTTGCCCTGATTTTGATTTACAGTTATAATCCTTAATTATAAGGTTTTTACTGAATATACATTGCAATGTATTATAAGTATAGATTCATATAAATATATCATTGTTCATTATCACAGACAATATAATTTATTTTGTATAGTAAACTATTTGATTTCAGATGCTCATCCTTTAGTCCCAGAGAAATTTAAAGAACAAAATTTGGCATATGTAAGGATGGAAAGGGTGCCTTCTTTAGTAGACAGATACTCTTTCTCTATCCCCAAGGAATCTTCATATTTTAGAATGCCTTTTTTTAAAACAATATTTGTTGAAAGTCTATCATATTCCAGGCACAGTTATATGTGCTAAATTCACATGAGGTTAATGTCAGGGTTTGAGAGGGCTAACAAATTATAAACTAAGTTCTGAATTGCTTTCTAAAAGGACAAACAAAATGAGTAACAAGAGAACAAATGTCAGCTTTTCCTTTTTGAAATATGTTTTTTATTGACGTATATCATTCATATTCGAGCATACATAAACTATAAGTGTATAGTAAAAGCTGTGAACTTACAAAATAAACATGCATAACATCATACAGGGGTACCATACATCAGCACTCCACCAGCACCTTGCGACGTTTTGATACATTTGTTTCAAACTATGCAAGAACATCATCAAAATATTACTACTAATTATAGTCCGTATCTTACATTTGGTGGATTTCCCACACACACACCCTATTATTTTTTAAAATATATTTTTGTTACAGAGGTTGTGAACTTGCAGAATGGTCACGCGCACATGTAGAATTCCTGCTCAACACCCCTTTGCCAACACACCACACTGTGGTGGAATATTTGTTACAGATTTTGAGATAATATCATCAGAGTGTTATCACCAACCATGGTGAACTAAATACAAAGAATAAACACATGGAGTTAAAACCTGAGGTCAGCTTTTCTTTTGATAGATATCTTGGACTTCCTAACAGTCAATCCCAGAATGAGACAGGCAGGTTTACTCACCCAATTTAGGCAGTACAATGAAAGCTACTTCTTAGATTATTAGAGGGCTTAAATTAAATGTCTGTGGCAGGTAGTCTTTGATTATGGTTTAAATTATGGTTGACTTGGCAGCAATCAATAACTGATACAATGTTTGCTACCCAGATTACATGGAAATACAGTGCTGTTTTAACCAAGTCCTAAAACATGGAACATGGGATTTTTGATGTGGCAGTAGGTAGAGAGGCTGGGAGGATGGTAAGGAACCCATTAGTGGATATTGAAAAATAGTAACCTGCAGAATAATTAGCAAGCCTCATGCTTGCAATGGCTTGAAAAATAGAAAAAGGATCTAGTTAAATTCTGCATCTGACTAAGACAATTTCCAGGCAGAATATTGAAAGTGTCAATTCATTTTTATTTATCACCTATGATAAGATGTTGTAAGAGAACAGTGAACTAAAAATAGGGGATATTCAGTTTTCTAGCTATATTTTGAAGAAATATTGTCACCTAAGAGCTTGTTGGTTGAAAAATTAAACTGGTTTCATTGGCAAATAATTCTTAAAGTAAGAAGTACCTTCAGGCAAGGTTTAAATTCAGAGTGCTTGAAGAGAAAAAAGCACTCCCAGATTAAAGATCATTATCAAAGTTGTGAATGTAAGTCAACTCCTTAAGATGTTTGAAAGAGTTAAGGCAGGACTACATAGACCCTCTCAACTAGGCAAAAATTCTTGAAAGAGTTATAAGGGTTTTTTCCTACAACCTCTGTGAACCCAAAATAAAGAGAGGTTCTAGCAAAGATATTTTTGTGTATAACTTTGTCTAAATTAGTGAATACAGGATTCTAAGCCTCTTACTTTCAACACATAGGAAGCAGACTAAAAAAAGCTACTCAACTGCCAACTTGGGCCATTTCTGAGGATGACTCAGAAAAAGGAGTCAGGAGCCTGGAGAGTGGAGTTGAGAGCCTCAGAGGACTGCTTTTGTGTACCAGAGCTAGGCCTCAATCAAGACCCTGTCACAGAAGTAGGGAACGCTGACAGTATGTGCTCAGCTGGATTTCAGACTTGCTCTGCACCAGTGGTCGCCCTGTGCCTCCCGTGTCTTCCCTTTTTGAATATGAGCATCTACTAATTTATCCCATCCCCTTCTCACCGATGGATATAGGGTGTGGGGGGAGCAAACAATTTCTATTTTAGTTTATTTCATTTAGAGAAGAATCATACCCCAGGAGCCTCATTGCTTCAATCTTGACGCTAATGATGAAATTTTGGATTTGTGGACAAGCCACATAAATTCAAGAATTCTCCTTGTTGAAAGTACTTCAAAACTTACAAAGAAACAGAACTTGGATAGCTTATAAAGCATAACATACTTGGGCACGTACTGACAATTTAAGATTGAGATTTGTTAATATTCTGTAGCAATTGGGGAACTAGGCTCACAATGCAGTCTAAAGTCCTGGCCTGTGGATTGAAAAATTGTTCTGCAGGCCAAGGACTACTTAGCTCTGATTCTCATTTTAGTTTCCTGAAACACTAGGCCCCCCTCCCTTTGCCTCCCTATTTCAAAGATGAGCTATATTAAGGTGTACATGCTCAGTGATCTACTAAGGCCAATGAGGCCTGAACCCATTTTGTAAGGTCAGTGCCTATAATCCTACCATTAAACAAAAAAACCCCTGCAGTGTAAAACAACCTGTGAGGACAAAGTTGCCATTAGCTATCTAAATCGGCCAAGGTCAAAAGTTCTTGTTTATTAAAAGCCTAAGTTCTAAAGTTACTTAGCAATTGCTCAGACTTCATCAGCTATAAACCAATCCTCCCATCACCACCACCAAAAAAAAAAGCCACGTTGTTCACATGTTCCACTACAAACTGACACCAAGGTAAAAGTGACACATGGCCCTTGCTTTCTAAAGCAGACTGCTTAGGTTAACACTTTGGATGTAACAATTAAATTGTTTCTGATTCAGTTCATTGTCTGTTTCTTATGCACAATGGACCACAGAAGTTTAAATAGCTAATTTCTATTTTTTTAAAGATTTATTTTATTTATTTATCTTTCCACATCTCCTCATTGTTTATACTTGCTGTGTCTGTTCATCTTTGTTTTTTTAGGGAACGGAAACTAGAACCTCTGATGTGGGAGGGAGGCACCTAATCACTTAAGCCATCTTCGTTCCCTGCTTTGTTGTGTCCCTCCTTATGTTTTTCCAGTGTCTCTTGTTGTGTCATCTTGTTGCATCAGTTCGCCATGCCTGCCCACTGCACCAGCTCACTGTCCTGCTGGTCCTTTTTAGGAGACACCAGGAAACTCCATACCCTGCTTTGTTGTGTCCCCCATTATGCTTTTCTTCTTGTGTCTCTTGTTGAATCATCTTGTTTTGTTAGCTTGCTGTGCCTGCCTGTCATGCCAGTTTGCTGTCTTCTTTAGGAGGCACTGGGAACTGAACCAGTCCCTCTCATTTGGCATGTAGGGGCCCAATCACTTGAGCTACATCTGCTTCCCAATAGCTAATTTCTAATATCGCTCCTCTGAATTAGGTAAGGCTGCCTGTGAGGTCGCAGACCTGAAAACCTTCACTTAAGTGTTAGGGTGCTTTTTAATGTTCAGACACAAATCAGAGCATGTTTTCTATTCATGCAGATAGATCTCAATGAAAAATAGGAAAGAGCTGGATTCCACCTGCTCAGATCCTCTTTCAAACTCACCTATTGGTTGACGTTCTTCTCTCCCTGGAGTTGGAGAGGCAGAAAAAGCCTTTAGAATTATTCTATTGTAGATAAGGCTAAATCCAAACATGAAGAAAAAATGCTTCATTCCAGGAGCTGCAAAAAGGGTGTGTTTGGGAGCATATAAGAGGGTAAGTGACTGTATACATGTCAGCAAGCAGATAAATGAGAGAATTTTACCTAGTGGTAAGATAACAGAGGGCAGTGTGATGGAGAATGCCTGGAATGAGGGTGGGATTGCTTCACACAGTATGGTGAGTCACTCGCCTCCCTGAAGAGGTGCCAGGAATAGGAAAGAACAAGAACAGTGTATCAAAAAATGGAATGGGCTTGGTGTGTTTGGATTTGGGGGCATACAGAAAGACCAATGTCGAAAGAACCTATTGAGAGAAGGGAAAGGTTGTACAGAATGAAGTTAATAGATGGGCAGGACTAGATCAGGGAGAGCTGATACTCTCACACTTAGTATGATACTACTCATACTAAGAAGTTTGCTTTTCATAGTAATATGAGACAGATTTCATGTAGCTGTTTTATAATACATTCATACTCTGGATTCTGTATGTAGAATGGATTATTGGAAAACTTAAGTATAAGCTATTGCAGAAGTCCACACAAGAATGACTTAAACCAGGATGACAGGAGAGTTAAAGTGAAAAATTATTTGATTTGGAAGATATTTGGATGTCGAGCAGAACTCGATTATAATTTGAATATTAGAGATTTAAAAAGGGAGAAATAAAAGATAATGCATAATTTCTGGGTAATAGCAATGAGTAGATTGTTATTTAGGAAATGGAAAGACTGGGGGAAAACTGCTTGAGTGTAAAATTGGTAGTAGTGCTTGTGATAAAATAACTTTGAAGTTACTAATAAAATATGCAGAACACATTTGTCTAAATAATATGGAGATCAGTGCGGAGGAAGTGCTGGAGATAAAAATACTAGATTTTAATATGGTAGCCTAAGGAGAAAGTATGGAGAAGAACTGAAGCTTGAAAACCACTCTTAGTTTAGTAGATGTGGAAGAGCCAGCAAAACAGACTAGAAGGAAAGGCCATTGAAAATAGAGACAAAAATAAGAGAGAGGAATAACAGAAACTAAGTGAAGAAAAACTTTCAATAAGGAAGGATGACCTAATTTTCAGAAGTGGAAAGCTTTAAGAAGAGGAAAGAAGATCTACAAGAATGGGCATAGTCTATCTTTTCCTTCCTTTTCTTCTCTTTTTCCTTTAAACTAGAATTTCAGAACATATTTTCAGAGATTCTGATTCAAAATGTCGTAGTAGAACTCCCAGAACGCAGGTGACTTTTATTCAAATGATAGAAACTGTCAGGGAATAAATTGTTCCAGGAAATAGCTAGAATTTCTTTCTTTTTTTAAAAAATGTATTTGTATGAATAAAAAGAAATCAGTTCTGAAACAATATTGTATTGTTTTATTATCCTGGGGGTTCTTCTCCCTGAAGGCAGAAGCAGCAAAGTTATCAAAATGTTTAACAGAGTGTGTTAGTTAGTCAAAGGTGTGCTGATGCGAAGTACCAGAAATCTGTTGGCTTTTATAAAGGGTATTTACGGGGAGTAGAAGTTTACAATTACAAAGCCCTAAAGAGTCCACCTCCAAGTTACTTCCTTACTAAACTCTGTTGCCACATGTTGAAGCAAGATGGCCGGCAATGTCTGTGAGTGTTCAGCCTTCCTTTTTCCTCTTAAGGCTCCATGGGTCCAGCTTCTTTCAATCTAAGCTGTAGTCTGGCATAGGGCTCTTCTCTCTTCCCAGGGCTCATTTATTTCTGGGCTCAGCTGCTCTGTTATCTTCACAAGGTCAGCTGTAAACTGTCAGGAGAATGGCTCTTCTCTCTTCCTGGGGCTGCAGGATTCTCTTCTGTGTCTCTCTTTTCTCATGCACATCTGGTTTTGTGTGTCTCCTTGATTGTCTGTTTATATAGCCCACGAAGGGGACAAGGACTCAAACTGATTTACACTCTACTGACTGGTCAAATCAAAGCCCTAATCTTAACATAATTCAATCAAAGACATCTCAGCTGAATCTAATATAGTCAAAGGGTGTCATGCCCAAAGGAACAGACCAGTTACAAACATAATCTCTCTTTTTGGAATTCATAAATGATTTCAAACTACTACACAGAGTATTGGTAATTAGTAGCCTACAGGGTTGGGGGGAAAGGGGGGGAATGGACGAGATCTCTCCAGTACAAGCAAGAAGGCAGTGCAATAACTCGGAAATTTAGAAATGACAATAAAACTCATTAAAATTGACCTACTATTTATTATAAGCATGAGATGGCAATTCTAAACAGTGTTAGTGATAAAGTGCTCTGTGAAGAAATTGTGTTAGTTAAGTTTTAAACATATATTTACTTTTACATATTCACATATATAAACCTGTTTTTATGTACACAATTTTTAGCTTAGCAAATTTTAAATATTTATCTTTTAATAAACATATAAACTTATTCTACAAGGACATTAAATTAGGGAAATGACAGTTTGGCAGTTTGCTCCTGACACACCTGGATTCAACTATATGTATTTGTTTTAACACTAAATTAATTAAGATTTAGGATTATTTGAACTCACTTTGAGAGGAAAGAGTGTCCCCAAATCTTGTGATACTATATATTTCTGATGCTAAACTGTAGATTAAAAATAACGTGTGATAGCACAGATATTGTAAAGGCAAATAAAATGAACATGAGTTAAGCCCATTCTGTGATTCTGTGTGACCACCTGGAATCTTTATCTGTTATTAGCTTTTTTCCTTTTCTTTTTTTTATTATGCAGAGATATTTGAAACAGAGATTTGGCAGGATTTCAAGTTCTGAAATTTACTGTGAAATGTGATTTTTATGAATTTCTGACAAACTTATCTTTATTTTTAAGACACTTCCAAACAATTTGGATGTCAGCTGCTTCATGTGAAAGAAACTTTTTGAAATAAAAATTAGTAAATAGTGTTCTTTGATCAACTAAGAGCAAAGCAAAACTGACAAATCTGGCTCTACATCTATGAAACATGATAATGTGAGAAAGATCACCTTTGATGAAGTTATTGACAAATATTTAGATGTTATGGCTCAAAAAGAGAAATCCTTGCCATTATTCATTACTATGACAATCCAATATGTAGGTATGAATCTGTTTTTCCTGTTTTCAAAAATATAATATATTTATATAATTGAAATATATACACATATTTTGCAAAAACATATTCTCTCTGCCAGCATTTCTTTTCTGGCCATTATTATTATTCATTTTATGTCATGAAAATAATTGTATCTTATAGAGAAGTTTGGTGCTAAAAACACTCTCCTCCACGTGTCCAATATGCTAAGTTCCAATGGCGCCAGAGAGTATACTTAAGTTTCTAACTAAAGTCAAAAGTAGTTCATGCACATGAAAATAAAAAGTGCCCTCCTTTTCATTTTCAGGGAATGTGATATTAAGGATTACCAGAAGGAAAAGTAAATAATTTTGAATGTACTTATATTTTTTAGAAAAGAAAATTAATTGTAGATCATTAATAACCCTTTCATACTAACTAAAATAGTGTAGACTAGGGCATGCTTTTTATTAGGTTTCATATCTAATGTGTCATAAGAGAAACTAAAGAAGAGCAAAGAATGTGAACAGATATGGTTTGAGGTAAATAGCAAAAATATGTCTCTCTCTTTTTACACACATTTTAAATTTCAATGTGGTTTTAGAAACACTACTTTATTTAACCATTTGAACCACCTATTCTTGGAGTAGGCCAAGACAGATATTCTGTACCAAGACCACATTTAGTGGATTGAGGAGTGAATGGACTATGAAGTGAAAACAGGGAATGAAGCTCATTTGATTAAACTCTGATGACTACAACATATAAATAATCATAATTAAATAATGTAGTTGTATTGGGGGTTTGAACTGCAGGTTTGCATAGGAACTTTGTTGACATTTCTCTCTGCAGGACTCAGAGACATTTATCCCAGTTTTTGGGAGTGCTGCTCACATACAGTCCTCAGATATCCTCCTCTTCAGAATTATCTTGGTTGATGAGAGCTGCTTAATCTAAAGCCACATCCTTTAAATTGAGCCTATATCACATCCTAATTTTCCTTTTCTCAGTTATGTTCCCTTTCTTTCTTCTACATAGGCTGTGACCTGGATATTTGGGGTCTCAAAACATCATCTTGGGTTCCTTCATGGAGGAGGGGCTTATGAGTCCAGATAATAAATGGCATTCTGAACCAGGCCCAACTTATAGTTTATCCACAGCCCCACCCACTGTTCATTTCCTTGGTCCCAAAAAGTAGAATTGGAACAGACATATTTGAAAGTGTGCACAATCTCTGTATTGTTTTCTTGACCTATGAACTAAGGAAACTGTGGTATGAAAGTCTTGGTAGAAGCATCTGAAACAGCCTGCCCCACCCCCAACCCAAAATAATAAATCATAATATTGTATTCCTGGAGCATAGGATAATTTAGGACCACCCTTGTAAAACTAAGGACAAAGGACTGATGGTTCCCACAAATCAACTCAGTAATTTGTCACTTGCAAAACAATGTGTGGTATTTGTCATAACAGCTGCGAAACTAAGACAGCTAGGGTTATGGAGAAAGACCATGCCAATTTCATTGAACAATTGTACTCCTTTTAAAAACAGGACTAGATGTGTTTCTGGGCCTCAATAGAGAGAGAAACTGACATGGGGCAAAAAATGACCATAGGATTGAAGCTAGAATTAACCCTTCATATGTTGGTTTCTGTTAGACTCATCAAGTCAAAATCAATCTTCATTGCTTAAAGGGCCATGTTCAGAGATACTTGCAACAATGTTGAGGGCTCGACATGCTCGACTGCCCTAACACATTGGGAGCCACCATTTCTCTCGAGAGATACAACTATCTCTATTTGAGAACATCAGTCCTCCCCAGGATGTGGGTATACCTTCACTCTTATTATATGGGTCTCTATCCAATGATATAACCCACTATGACAAAATGAGCATTCACACACTGCCTAGAAGCCTGTCCTGCATCAGATTATCCCCTTTAATTACACCAAAAATGTATAGGGGCTGATAGGCTAAAATGTAAATCATAATGTAAAACATAAGATAACTAAAAATTTAGAAAAATTGTATAGTCTAAAATATAAACCACAATGTAAACCCAAATGTTACTTTGTTTGAAAGCTATTGTCTCAATATCTGTACATCAGTTGCAGTAAATATAGTATGAATATGTAAAAAGATTATTGCTGTGGAAGCGAAAAGGGCTTTATGTTGGATATGTGGGAGTACTGTATATTGTATATATGATTTACTGTGATCTAAAACTTTTGTGAAGACAACCTTAATAATCAGGGGGAAAAAAAAGGACGTTGACACTGAAGAAAAGATGGAAGAAGTTCCTTTGCCAATTTGCATACAGGGTGACACTTATTGCAGTGATGGAAGGCAAAACATCAAAAACAAAGCTTCTGAATTTTTTAATTTTTTGATACACCAATTTATTTTTACCTTAATTTTTCTAAATTAATATGTATTCTATATCTAACCTTTAGCTCATCACTATATTCCATTTTACTATTAATGGAACCTGGCAATACATTGAACTTCATTTTTTAACAAGTTTTGGATCACAGAGAGGTTCAACAATGGCAGGGGAGGAATACTGGTGTGGGATGTTATTGACAGGGGACACATAGTTGGCAGGGAGTTCTCCAGGATATGTATCCAGTGTACATAAAAATTTTTGGATATTTTCATAGTGGTTACAATTAAAAACAACAACTGAGGGAGTAGTAAGTTCCTAGCCAGGGAAGCTCGATCACATTCCCTAAAGGAACAGCAACAATCCCCCAAGTGCAACGGCAAAGATCAAAAAAGAAGGAAGGTCCAACAATGAGCCCTTGATACTAATGACTATGCTTGAGAGCCTGTGTGCCTGAAATAAGAACTAGGCCTAGAGCTGCAGGGTGCCTAAGAGTTACCTCCTGAGAGTCTCTGTGTTGCTCAAATGTGACCAGTCTCAAAGCCAAACTCAGCATGCAAATGCAATGCCTTCCCCCCAGCGTGAGACATGACTCCCAGGAATGAGCCTCCCTGGCACCAAGGGATTACTACCAAGTACCAGCTGATGATGTAACTAGAAAATGACCTTGAATAAAAGAGTAAATTCAGACCAGCAGAATATCTCAGTCTACATATAATGCCAGGAATTAAAAATGCTTTTTGACCTGAATCAAAGGGGGAAATGGAAAGGGCACATGAGTTTATATGGCTATGTGTCTCCAAAAAGATGCGTGAGGTTATCAAAGGGCTCGCCCTTATGCACACCTCAGCAGAGTCCAGGATACAGATAAAGTAGATATAACCTCAGGTATTGGTTCTTCTGAGGGCTACAGAGACCCACAGGTTCTATGGTCATGGCAGATGGAGTTTGGTGCCATGTCAGTTGGCCCTACTTTGGCGTTCATGTTTCTGTGTGATGGATCTGGACTCAGATGTGATCTTTGTTCACAAGTCTCTCCTGTTACTCTTACCAGATCTGTAGTTGGTGCTGGGGTTTAGTGTATACCCAGGGGACCTGAATCTCTGGACTGACCATGTGATAGCCAGGCCCTGAGCCTCAACAGACTTCAGCTCCTACACTCTGGTTTATTGGACTTACCCCACTCAGCTAACATGGAAGTGAAGAAGGTCAACCACCACACCAGGGAGCCAAGAGTGCCTACAACTGCAAGCAGGAGAATTGCATCCAGCATCCATGTGGAATCTAAGCCCCCTCTTGATATAGATGTGGAGTGGACACAACCATTCCAGGGTCCACAGGATGAAGGAATAGAGTATGGATTAGAGTGGACTTACTGATATTCTATTCATGAACTATTGTGATTAGTAATTGAAGAAAATGTGGCATTGGTGCAGAGAAAGTGGCCATGGTGGTTGCTGGGGGTAGAGAGTAGGAGGAAGAGATGGGATGTGGTGCTTTTTCGGGACTTGGAGTTGTCCTGGGTGGTGCTGTGGGAACAGTTACCGGACACTGTATGTCTTCCCAAGGCTCACTGGGTGGACTGTGGTAGAGTGTGGGCTATGGTGTGGACCATTGACTATGAGGTGCAGCGGTGCTCAGAGATGTATTCACCAAATGCAATGAATGTCTCATGATGATGGAGGAGGTTGTTGTTATGAGGGGAGGAGTGGGGTGAGGAGGGTAGGGGGGAATATGGGGACCTCATATTTTTTAAATGTAACATTAAAAAAAATAAAGACAAAAAAAGATGCAAGGGAAGGAGGGAGGGAAGGAAGAAAGTGGAGAGGAAGGAGGGAAAGAATGTACAGTTTACTCTGGCTAAATGATCCCATTATTTTTAAGCTGTCTCATTAAATACCACTTTTAATACTTAAAAAAATAAGTCAAAATCAAGAAGGTTCATCTACCGTCTATACTAAAATGGAATTGATACAGTCAGGATTGAACATGTTTAGGGCCAGAAGCACAAGAACATTGCATGAGAAGTAGCCCAGAGCCCCATATTATTTATCACTGTTGTGTCAGCATTTCTCTTTCAGTTCCCACCTATGACCGGATAAGAGGGAAAGAAAAAGCTCCATCTTGGTTCAAAAATGAGTGAGGTTGCTTTGTGAGTACAAGCTTCAAATGAATGGTGGGTGCACTAACATCCCAGATAAATGTTTGCTTCAAAGACAGTGGTGAGGGAGAAGTCTCCAAAAGAGTGGACTTTTGGCATATCCACTATGTGTAGAAAGAGAAGTGAATGGAAAATAGAATATATGTAGACTCATAGGCAGTGGAAAAATGACTCAGCTAACTAGTCATGTTTGCTGGGAGTAAAAAGGATGGATAATCAGCATTCTGGGGTTGAAGCATGTGGAAGTGGCCAAATACCATGAAGATTCTTTTTGTATTGTACCATCAATAAAGAGCATCTACCATGAAAAGAGACTAAACAACCAGGCCAAAATTACTTGGTTATTTGACCTCTGTCATTGGCAGATGAATTTACCTGGATATAAGAATCCAGGGAAGAAGTAGGAGTGAACTTGGTTAACATCACTCTCATTTGAGGAATTTGTACTTTCAGTCCCTGAAGATATGAGCATTAAAGGAGTAGCGATGGTGACAAGGATGGAGGTTATGTATATGTCAAACAGAATAGTCTTCCATTTATGAAAGCTGACATTTGCTACTGTCAAATGTCCAACCTGCTAGCAATAGAGACCAATGCTGAGTTCCTGATAAAGCAGCATCCCTTGAGGAGACGAATCAATGACTTGATGGCAAGTTAACTACACTAAACTCTTTTCTCTCTGAAAATGGCAACAAGAAATTTGGCAAGAATATACATATTCTGGGTATGGGTCTACCTTTTCTGGTTAGAAAAACGCAACCATCCTACTATCTAAGGTCTTAACAGAAATTTTGACCAACTGGCCCCGGAGCCCATATAAGAAAAATGTGCTTATAGTATGGAAGTGGGTATAAGATCATGAAATCTACTAATCAGATTTATATGCTATATGACTCAGAAGCTGACAGTCTCATAGAATGATGAAAACACAGTTGCAGCACCCACTCACAGGCAACACTTGTGATGTCAGGGCACTATTTTCCAGGACTTGGGGTACAGATTTAGAAGCAAAAATCCCTTTATATGATGCAGTATTCTTTACAGGTAGAATAACTGAATCCAAGAATCCAGAGTTGGAAGCAGGAATGGACCCTGAAAATCAGCGCTGCATGAGTTTAGAACTCCTGGCTGCCAAAGGAGGACAGCAAGAGTTCCGCTAACTATAAACTTCATGGTCCTTGTGCCACCAGACCAGCAGACTTATGAAAAGGAGTCCACAACTCAGCTAGGTAATTGACCCTAATCATCAGAAGGAAATAGGACATAATGGGGCTCTACTTTGGTTATTCTCTTGCCCAATTTTGACAGTAAGTGAAAAAGCACAGCAGGCAGAGCCTGTGAAGTGCACAATGACCAGGGGCTCACATGCCTCAGGGATGAAGGCCTATTTCCTACCACTTGGAAAACTTCTGAGTTTTCAGAGGTGCTGAACTTTATAGGAGTCTAGAATGGAAAGAAAGGGGCAGGGGTACACTGAGTATTTGTTGTGTTCCCCAAAACAGCAGCAGAAGCAAGGCTGTAGTATATCCTCTAGCTTGCTCTTATCCATTTTCCCAAGGGAAATTTACTGAAAGGAGATATTCTTAGAACTTATATAAAAACTTCTATCAGAGAACTGTCAAGGGGTGGACTTTAGTGGATGATGGGATAGTCCTCTTTGATTTTCCTCCCTTAGGAAGGCCTTATTTTCCCAGTTGCTGGGAGTGCTGCCATTAGACAGAGCTCAGCTGTCAGCCCTCTTCACATTACCTTGACATAACAGTGTCCCATTACTAAAGTCATGTTCCTTCTCAGGGCAGCCCACATGCAATGACTGTTTGACACACGTTAAGAAGATCCTGCCCCTTAGTATCAGTTAGAAATAACTCTGAAGGGTCATGCCAGCTTCTGACCCATCGAATAATCTAAAACCATTTTTGAGAGTGTATTACAGCCTGACTTCTCCCCTTGCCTAGTCCTGCTTCCCTGACTTTCATTCTTCTATAGCTATTGATCCCAAGAGCATTCCCCTGTACAATAATCCTTGTCTCCAGTTCCTTTATATGGGGCCAATTAAGCAATGTCGAATGTGTGAATTTTTACATAATTTTGTGTAGTGAATGTGATCTATTTTATTTTTCCTGAATGAAGTAGTTTATTAAATCAAATAAAATTATTTTGAGAAGTTTAATACCCTTGGTTTGCATGTTTTTAAAGTAACAATTAGACAGTATTATTGCTATGTACTATTCCTGTCTATCCTACCTCAAATGAGTATTTAAATTATCATTATTTTGTGATTATCATCATCATTATTGAGTTCAATTATTTTTTAAAAAAGCACTGGATTTTTTCTATTTTGCCTAAAGATCCAATTCCTTTTCTGTTATATTAATGCACTTAAGAATTTAGAGCACTGATTTTCTATTTTAAAAATTTCAGCATGCTTCCTCATAAGAATGTGAAGATTTCAGTTGGGAACATTTTGGAAATTGACCTTGCAGCAGACTGAAGGAAAAGGGAGCAATAAACATAAATCCAGAAAAAGCTGACGTTTTCATTTTTGTAAACTGGGTATTTAATAATGGCTTAAAATTTTGTTATTCTTATTGTAGTTTGTTTTTATTTATGAACTAAAAAATGGTTTTCCACATTTGAAATCTATATTGACAACCTGGAAATAAAATCTGGAATTTAATTTAAAAAAAGAAAAAGTAAAACATATGTAGTCATCTGAGATTGCCTAATTTATTTTGAAAAAACCTTATACTTGCTTAGTACATGATGTGTATTTTGATAATCATATTGGAATGCTTTATTGATTATACAATGTACTTCGATCATGGTTGGAATTGTAATTTTATATCATGTGGTGTTAATTGTCAAAGAACTTTGGGCTGTTGATTTTACTCTGTTTTGTACTGAAATGATTTGGTTCATTCAGTTTTACTCTGGAGATCTTTGAGCCATTGCTGCTGTTTCTCTTGGTAGCAATGAAACAGAACTATACCCAAATCTCTGACTTTCTATAGTTAAAATTTATCATCAGTTATGCTCATAGGATCTATCTCAAAATGTAAAGGGCATCATCATGGGAAATAAAGCAAATGGATCTGACACTGCCATGATCAAGAGAAAAGAGTAATTTCACAAAGAGGAGAAATGAAGCAAGGGTATTTTAGTTTCCTAGTTGCTAAAACACATACCATACAATGGGTTGGCTTAAACAACAGGAATTTATTGGCTCATCTTTTGATATCAGGAGGAGTTCAAAATTGAGGCAATAACAAAGCTACTTTCTCCCAGAAGACTGTGGCATTCTGGAGCTGACTGCCAATGATCCTGACCTTGGCTTTCCTCTCACATGACAATGTAAATGGCAGTGCCTGTTCCTTCTCCTCCAACTTCAGTTGACTTCCAGTTCCTAGCTAATTCCCACAGTTTCTGTCTCCATCTGTTTATAAAGGACTCCATTAATCTGGAATAAATTGGACCAACATGACTTAATTGGGTCACACCTTAATTGAAGTAACATCTTATTTTCAGTGGGCCTTCTTACTGGAGCTGATATAAATGGAGACAGAGAAAGACAGACACACAGAGAAAGAAAGCCACTATATATAGCCTGTCATGGTGTGAGAGGACTACAGGCAAACAGAGAAGCCCTGAAGACTGAGAGAGGTCCTGGACTCTGGAACCAACAGAGCACAGAGGCATGGAAAAAGTGCTCTGAGAGGCTGGGCACAGGGAGTAGCTCAAAGCTGAAGAGAGGGGACCTATGCCTGATAGCTCACAGCTGAAATTGGGGAAAAACAAAAACAAAAATGGAGAAGCTGAGACTCAGAGAGGAGGCCTGGTAAGAGACAAACCTTATGCATGATTGTCCACAACTGAGCTCCAGAAGATGGTAGATTCTGGAGGGGAAGGCACAGACCTCAGCAGAGATCCACAGCCATCTTTACCACATGGCAGATCCCCAGAATCAACAGTGGTGGACTCTGGTAAGAAAACATCTCTGCTGATGCCTTGATTTGGACATTTCATAGCTCAGAACTGTAAGCTTTTACCTCAAATAAATCACCTTTCTAGAAGCCAATCTGTTTCTGGTAATTTGCATCAGCACACCTGTGGCAAATTAAGATTGCATCTAATAAGTAAAGTATATTTCTTTCCTAGAAATATTTAAAGCTATGTCCGAATTGGTATGTAACATGTATTACCATACTTTTCAATCCTTTTTCTGTATTTATGTGTCACCAGCCCAATTTGATGTAGATCCCTTGAAGTCATGGACTGCCACTTCTTTTATTTCTAGGACTCAGCAAAATGTTCCATACTCAATGTGATCCCTGCTGATTTCATTTTATAAAAGTGATTAAGGTTATTGGAAATCACATATCTGGACTTCACAATAGCCATTTTTTATTTTTATAAAAATAAAGAAATGGGGAAACAGATGTTGGGTACCTGCCTACAACATGGGAGGTCCTGGGTTCAGGTCCTGGTGCCTCATAAAAAAGACATGCTAGATACTGCACCACTGCAACAAGGAGATGCCTAAATTAGCAGATTCCATAGCCCACAGGGAGCGGAGTGACTCAGGCTTTGGGCATTCGCCTCCCATGTGGTAAGTCCTCAGTAGGGGTCCTGTTGATTCCTGAAGAAGGCAAGCAAACAGTGAACAGATAGGTGAAAGAACCATTGGGGATGGGGGATAATTTTTTTTTAAAGTAAATAAATAAATCTTAAAAAAAAAAGAAATGCATGTCCAGGAAAGTAGCATTGATTATTGGTTTAGATAGGTAGATATATATATAGAAGTTTTCAAAGCTTGCTTGTAAGGTCATTGCTCACAATAACTTTGACAAGTAAAAAGAGAAGTCAATGTTATTTTGTTGTTCTTCTACAACAACCAAACCTCCTTAGTACCATTTTCATTTAAAAAAATGTAATGACTTCATGAGTACTCATAATCTAAACTCATTAACTAGTTTAAATTCATCTTTTCATTCCAATGTAATATTCTAACTATTTAATTTTAGGGTATATTTGCATTTTGTTGATATGGCTAAAATTTGCTAATAATAAAATTTTTTTTAGGAAATCAGCATGGGTCAGTAAGGTTAAAGGAGATGAATCTGAATATTTTTGGTACATGGATATAATTCCTTCAAGCAGCCAAAGTGTTTGACTGCTATAATCCACACTTAACACCACACTTAACACCTAGTTAATTGCCAGGTATTGCTCTAAGGCATTTATATGTATGAATACATTTATTTCTTTCAATAACTCTACTAGGCAGGTGTTTCAGTGTGCTAAAGGTTGCCAATATAAAAATACTAAATTTGGGTTGACTTTATAATGAGATTTTATTAGGGTAAAATATTATAGTTCCAAAGATGTGAAAATGCTCTACAAGAATTACTAAAGAAGTTCTTCAGTTTTCTACAGAAAAAATCAAAATAGAGTGGTTTGGAGTAGTGTGAAGAAGTGAAGCTCTTCAGTAAAGGTATCTGAAAGGGGAAATGCGACACCCTATATAACTGTATCCTCAATATACATATACAAAAATACACTATTAGGGACAGAATATAATTATAAAAGAAAAAGTAATATTTCCTGATCATGGAAATGAAAAATATAAAGTAGTGTAGGACAAAAACAACATAAAGAAGGAAGATAAAGGATGTGGTAGCAGAGAATGTGTATGCTATTGAAGGTAAGTTGGTATCTTTACAAATGAGTAGGCTATGGACACAGGTTGTATAATACAAAACATGGGATAACCACAGAGAAAGCATTTAAAATATATACAGAATAAGAAATGAGAAAGGGTACAGTCAGAAGCATCACAAAATATCTTTTATAAAGAAAAGGAGGTTGAAATAAAGGATAGGAGAGAAAAAAGAGCATATAAAAATGAAGGACAAAATGGCTGAACTAAAGACTGCTTTTACAGTTATAACAATGATGTTAATTGTTTAAATTCTCCAATCAAAATCCATAGACTGACAGTGGATATGAAAATCATGTTTCAATTATATGCTGTTTACAAGATACTAAGCTTAGATTTAAAGACACAAATAGGGTGAAAGTGAAAGCATAGGAAAATAATCCATGCAAATAGCAAGTAAAAGGGAGCTGGAGTAGCTATACTATTGTCAGACAGGGCAGACTTTAAGTCAAAAGCTGTTACAAGAAACAAAGAAACACACTATGTATTAATGAAAGAGACAATCCACCTTGAAGAAATGACAATCATAAATATTTATGCACCTAACCACAGTGCCCCAAAATGGATAAGGCAAACAATGGCAAAGTTGAAGGGAGAAATAGACACCTCTACAAAAATAGTTGGAGACTTCAATTCTTATTAATAAATAGAACATCTAAAAAGAAGATCGATAAGGAAATGGAGAACTTGAATAATAGTATGATAAAGAAACTAGACCTAACATGCATATACAGATTATTGCATCCTAAATCATCAGGGTATACATTCTTTTCATATGCACATGGACCATTCTACAGGAAAGATCATGTGTTGGGTAACAAAAAAACTCAATAAATTTAAAAGACCGAAATTATACAAAGCATCTTCTTTGCAATAATGAAATGAAGCTGGAAATCAATAGCAGTCAAAGAACGGTAAAATCCCAAATGATTGGAAGTTAAATAATACACTCTTAATCAATGAATCAAAGAAGAAATTACAAGGGAAATCTATAAATATTTTGAGTCAAATGAAAATGAGAACACAGCATATCAAAACTTAAGGAATGCAGTGAACTCAGTGCTGAGAAGGAAATTTTGACCCTAAATGCTTACATTAAAAAAGAAGAGAGGTAAAGTCAAAGATCTAACTTCACACCTGCAGCAACTAGAAAAAGAACAGAAAACTAATTCCAAAGCAAGTAGAAGTAAAGAAACAACAAAGATTAAAGCAGAAATAAATGAAATACAGAATTTTTAAAAATAGCATTAATAAAACCAAAAATTAGTTCTTTGAAAAGATCAATAAAATTGACACTTAGATATAGTGACAAAGAAAATAAAAAGAAAATATGCAAATAAATAGAATCATAAATGATAGGGAAGAAAAATTATTACCAAACCCACAGAAATAAAAAAGGATCATAAGAAGAGACAATGAAAAACTGTATGCCAATAAATTGCTAGATGAAATGGGCAAATTCCTAGAAACACATGGGCAGCACACACTAACTCTACAGGAAATAGAATATCTCAACATACTAATTACAAATAAAGAGACTGAATCTGTTTTCAAAAACCTCCCAATAGGGAAAAGCCCAGGCGGAGATGTCGTCACAGGTGAATTCTAACAATAATTCTTAGAAGAATTTATACCATTTCTTTTCAAATTCTTCCAAAAAATTGAAGAGTAGGGAGCACTACCTAACTCATCTTTTATGGCAAATATGACCCCAATACCAAAGCCAGATAAAGATTCTAAAATAAAAGAAAATTAGAGGCCAATATCCTTTAAATATAGATGTAAAAATCCTCAATAAAATATGAGCAAATCAAATCTGCCAGCACATCAAAACAACTGTACACCATGAAAAAGTGAGTTTTATCCCAAATATGCAAGAGTGATTCAATATAAGAAAATGATCTCAATTATTGAAGAAAAGGAATTTGACAAAATCTTGTACCTCTTCTTGATAAAAACACTTAGAACATTAGAAATAGAAGGAAACTTACTCAACACGATAAAAGGCACATATGAAAAACTCAGAGCTAACATCCTACTTAATGGTGAAAGACTGAAAGCTTTCTCTCCAAGATCAGGAACAAGATAAGGATACCCTCTGTCACCTCTGTTGTTCAACATTGTACCGGAAGTTCTTGTTAGAGCAATTGAGCCGTGTATTAGGCTAGCCAAAGGGGTGCTGATGCAAAATACTGGAAATTGGTTAGTTTTTATAAAGGATATTTAGTTGGAGTAAGAGCTAACAGATAACAGGCCATAAAGCATAACTTACTTCTCTTTCCAAAGTCTATTTCCACATGTTGGGGCAAGATGGCTGCCTCTGTCAGTCAGGGCTCAAGCTTTCTTGGATCCTCTCTTCCCAGGTCTTCTTCTCTCTGGGCTTAGGGTTCCTTTCTTCTCAGGGCTTGCTTCTTTGAGGCTCAGGATTCCTCTCTTCTCAGGGCTCCAAATTCAGCATCAAACTCCAACATCAAAACTCCAACATTAAGAACCCTCAACTCTCCTTTGCCTTGCCTTTTATCTGTGAGTCCCCACCCACCAAAGGGTAGGGACTCAATTCTCCACTGGCACAAGAGGTTTACATAATTACCTAATCAAGTAAACCTATGAATCCAATAGGAAAAGTATAGACCAATCTCTCTATGAACTAGATGCTAAAATCCTTAACAAAATACTTGCTAACTGTATTCAACAGCACATCAAATGAATTATACACTATGACCAAGTGGGTTTCATCTCTGGTAGGCAGGGATCATTCAACATAAGAAAATCAATCAATGTGAAACACCACACAAAGAGGTCAGAAGGGACTTGCAACTCCTATCCTCTGGTTTATTGGACTTACCCTGGCCAGCTAACAGGGAGGTGAAGAAGATCAACCACCACACCAGAGAGCCAAGAGTACCTACAAATGCATGCATGAGAATTGCAACCATTATCCATGTGGAATCTAAGCACCCTCTTGATGTAGAGGGGGACTGGACATAACTATCCCAGGGTATGGAGGAATAGAGTATGGGTTAGAGTGGACTTACTGGTCCTCTGCTGGGGAACTATTGTGATTAGTAAGGGAAGAAATTATAATAAAGATGTGGAGAAAGTGGCCACGGTAGCTACTGATGGTAGGGAGAGGGAAGAAGAGATATGATGTGGAGGCACTTTCAGGATTTGGAGTTGTCCTGGGACATTGTGCGTCCTGCCATGGCCCACAGGGTGGAATAGGGAAGACTACAATGTATACCACTGTCCATGTGGTGCAGCGGTGCTTCAAAATGCATTCACCAGGTGCAGTGAATGTGCCACGATGATGAAAGAGGTTATTGATGTGGGAGGAATGGGGTCTATGGGGACCTCATATTTTTTAAGATAACATTTAAAAGAAAAGAAGAAAATAAATAAATAAAAAACCACATAATGACCTCTATAGATGCAGGAAAAAATATTGACAAAATACAGCACCCTTTTCTGAAAAAACACTGCGAAGGGTAGGAATAGAAGGAAACTTCCTCAATATGATAAAGGTTATGTATGAAAAACCAAAGCCAGCATCAAATTCAATCATGAAATCCTTAATGCTTTCTCTCTAATGTTAGGACAAAGACAAGGAGGCCCATTTTCACTGCTTCTATTTACCATTTTGTTAGAAGCACTTGGTCGAGCACTTAGGCAAGTAAAAGATTTAAAAAGGCATTTAAATTGGAAAGGAAGAAGTGAAAATTCCTCTATTTGCAGACAACATGATTCTATATATAGAAAGCCCTGAGAAATCTGCAACAAAGCTTCTTGGGCTTATAAATGAGTCAGTAGAGTTGCAGGTTATATGAGATCAATGTGCAAAAATCAGTAGCATTTCTGCACACAAATAATGAGAAATCTGAAGAGAAAATCAAGAAAAAATACAATTCACAATAGCAACTAAAAGAATCAAATACCTAGGAATCAATTTAAGTGAAAATGTAAATGACTTGTATGCAGAAAACTACACAAATCAAGAAGACTTAAACAAATGGAAGCATATTCTCTGTTCATGGATAGGAAGATTAAATATCATTAAGGTGTCTTTCTTACCCAAACTGATTTACAGATTTAACACAGTCCCAATAAAATTTACCACAGCATTTTTCACTGAATTGGACAAACTATGAAATTTATTTGGAAGGACAAGGGGCTCTGAATAGCCACAGACATACTGAAAAACAAAAATGAAATTGGAAGATCGTATTACCTGACTTTAAAACATAACTACAAAGCTACAGCAGTCAAAACTTCATGATATTGGCACAAGAATAGGCATACTGATCATTGGAACTGAATTGAAGGTTCTGATGTAGATTCTTGCATATATAATTAATATATAATTAACTGATATTTGGCAAGGCCACCAAGCCCATTCAACTGGTAGAGAATGGCTTCTTCAACAAATGATGCTTGGAGAATTGGATATCCATATTCAAAAGAATGAGAGAGGAACACTATCCTACACCTCATACAAAAATTAACTCAGGATGGATCAAAGATCTAAATATAAGAGCCAATACCATAAAGATCTTGGAAGATAATGTAGGGAAGCATCTACAGGGTCTTGTATTAGGAAAAGGTTTCATGAACTTTATACTCAAAGCATGGGTAGTGAAAGAAAATATAGATAAATGGAACCTCCCCCAAATTAAAAACTTTTGTACCTCAAAGGAGTCTGTCAAGAAAGTGAAAAAGCAGTCTCCTCAATGGAGAAAATATTTGGTAGCAATCTGTCCAATAAGGATGTAATATACGGCATATATAAAGAAATCCTACACCTCAAAAATAAAAAGACAAACAATCCAATTAAAAAATGGGCAAGTGATTTGAGTATACACTTCTCCAAAAAAGAAATACAAATGCATAAAAAAGCACATGAAAAGATGCTCAACATCACTTTTAGTAGAATGGAAATCAAAACTAAAATGAAATATCATCCTATACCCATAAGACTGGTGACTACTAAAAAAACTGGACTACCAATGTTGGAGAGGATGTGGAGGAATGGGAACCCTCATCCACTGCTGGTAGGAATGTAGAATAATGCAGCCACTATGGAAGACAGTTTGGCAGATCCCTAGAAAACTAACTATAGAACTGCTATCCAGCAATCCCACTGCTGGGTACTGGGAGAATTGAAAGCTGGGACACAGATATATGCAACTAATGTTCATAGTGGCATTATTCACTATTGCCAAAACTTGGAATCAATCCAAATGTCCTTCAACAGATGAATGGATAAACAAATTGTAGTATAAACATACAATGGAATGCAGTATTCCACATGCATTAGAAGGAATGCATTCTTAACACATGGGATAATATGGGTGAATCTTGAGAACATGTTGAGTGAAGACACTGAAGGACAAATATTACATGATCTTACTGATATGAATTAAGCAAATTGAACAGAGTCACAGAGCTAGACTCTGGAAGATAGGTTTAAAATAAATAGAAAGGGAGAAAATGTTTGCCAGCCAATACCCATATGAGCAAAAGCTATGATAAGGGGCAGGAGTTTTCTGAGACTATAGGTGATGCCTAACTGGGGAGGCCAGTGTATCAAGACCTCATTGTTGTAGTAAGTAACCAGGAATTTTTTCCTTTAAGGAGTGAAGCCTGGTGGTTGCCATGGATCCTGAAGGGAAGGAGAGGAAGGAATAGAATACATGGAATGGGGGGCAATTTGAAGGAGATGGGTGTTCTACATGATTTTCCTATAATGGATACATGCCATGTTGAATTACATCAAAGTTTATAAAAGTCTATGGTCCAAAATGTAAACCATAATGTAAACCATTTATCATGATTGGTAGCTATGTTTTGATATTTGTATTTTGACTATAACAAATGTAGCATCCACATATACAATGTTATTAATAGGAAAGGGAGAAAAGGTAGAGGATGTTAGGTATATGGGGGTTCTCTGTATTCAGTACATGACTCTTCTGTAACCTAAACATTCTTTGAGGACAAAATGAAAAAAAAAAAGAAGTAAGTTACTGGGGGAATAAATGGAAGACAGTATCACTGTACATATAGGACAACAGATCTTATAGTGATGAAAGGGAAAATGTAAAAAAATAAATAAATATTTTTCATGATTTTCATTACCCAAATTTTTATTTAAAAATTTTTTAAAATTTTATTTATTTTTAAAACTATCATTATTATTCATTTTTTATTAATCATATTTGTCTATTTAATTGTCTTCATCTTTGAAGAAGTTTTGGATCATAGAAGAATTACAACCATGGCAGGGGAGGATCATTGGTGCAGGGTGTCAGTGATGGGGAATAAGTGGGAGGAGGCCCACCTGGGCATACATATAAGGCATAAGAATGTGTTTAAAATTTCATGGGACATTGTCATAGTGGGTGGAGATTTACACAATAACTGAAGGAATATCAAATTCCCATCCTTGGGAGCTCTGCCACATTTTCTAATTGATCATCTAGAATACCCCAAGTACAGGGGCAATGACTAATGAAGGAGCATGGACCATTGACAGGTTCTTGATATTGATGACTGTGCTTATGAACCTTCACTCCTGAAATGGTAACTTAGCCTAGTGTTGTAGGGTGCCTAAGAGATGCAGCCTGAGAGCCTCCTTGTTGCTCAACTGTGGCCTTTCTCTAAGCTAAACTCAGCATATAAATCTGTTACCTTTCCCCCACTTTGGGACATGACTCCCAGGGATAAACCTCCCTGACACTGAGGGATTACTACCAAGCACCAACTAGAAATGCAACTGGAGAAAGACCTTGACCAAAAGGGAAAAAATGTAAAGACAAATGAGTTTTTATGGCTAAGAGACTTCAAAGTAAGTTGGGAGGTCATTCCAAAGATTTCACTTATGCATGTCTCAGCAAGATCTATTTGACTGCCAAAGTAGATACTACCCCAAATAGTGGGTCTCCTGAGGGCTCTGAAGACATCCAGATATTATAATCAGTGTATATTACTCAGGAGTTTGGTGCCTTGCCAGTGGGCCCTACTTTGGAATTTATGTTTCCTAGAGTGACAGAGCTGGGCTCAGTTGCATTTTCCCTCACATGACTCTTCTGTCCTATTTGAACCTATTAGTACTAGAGTTGGTAGGTGTACATCCAAGAGACTTAAATCTTTGTGTCGTCTATGTGCCACCTGGCCCCTGAATCTTATTGGAGTTGGAACACCTACTCTCCAGTTCTTTGGTCTCACCCAGGACAACTAATACGGAAGTGATGATGGACAACTACCATGCCAAGGAACCTAGAGAGTCTAAAACTGCAAGCATGAAAGTCTGATCCTCAGCTATATGGGATCACAGGCTCCTCTCAATTAATGGTGGTGAGGATATTACCAAGTAAAATCCTCAGGATTGGGGAATACACTATGGACTAAAGTAGACCTATTGGTCTACTAGTTTTATTGTAATTTTAGCAATGGAAGAAAGCATATCATTGATTTAGAGGCAGTGACTCCTGGAGGTTCTGAGGGCAGGGAGAGGAAAAAACAGGGAGCATTTTTGGAACTTGGAAATTGTCCTGAATGACATTGCAATGACAGAAACAGGCCATTATAAATCTTGTCTTAACCTACAGAATGATGTGGGAGAGAGTATAAGCCACAGTGTAAACTTTAATCCATGCTTAGTGGCAGTTCTTCAAAATGTGTGTATCAATTGCAATGAAAGTACTTCCCTAATGAAGGATGTTGTTAATGTGGGAAAATGTGGGAGTTGTAGGAAGTGGGGCACATATGAATCCCCTATGTTTTTTATGTGACATTTGTGTAATCTAAGTATCCTTAAAAAATTAAAAAAATAAAAACAAAAAAACCACAATGAGACACTCGTTTACACCCATTAGAATTGTTACTATTTAAAAAGAAAAATAGAAAATTACAAGTGCTGCTGAAGATGTGGAAATATAGGAACACTTGTTTATTTTTAGTGGGAATATAAAATGGTGGAGCCGCTGTGGAAAACAGCTTGGCAATTCCTCAGAAGCCTAAGTATATAATTACCATATGCACCAGCAATTCCTATATTAAGTATATACCTCAGAGAATTGAAACTAGGGACTTTAGCAGATATTTGCACACTGATATTCATATTTGCATTATTCACAAGTCCCAAAAGATGGAAGTAATCCAAGTGCCCATCAACTGATGAATGGATAAATAAAATGTGGTATATGTGTATTCTGGCTCATGAGACAACATGGATAAACCTTGAAGACATTATGTGAAGTGGAATAAGCCAGACAAAAAAAGACAAATATTGCATTAGCTCACTGATTTGAAATAATTAGAATAAGGAAACTCAGATTTAGAATCTAGAATATAGGTTACTAGGACTGACTTGGGGGTAGGGAATGGGAAGTTAATGCTTAAATTGTTCTCAATCCCAAAATGACATGTTCTTTTCATATGCAAAATACATTAATTCCATTACAATATTTCAAAAAGCCCTAAATCATTTCAGTAGCAATGCTAAGTACAAAATCTCATAAAAAGTTGTTTCTCTCCAGTCACTCCCTTTTCTGTCACTATCAGTTCAGACTGACAGTGGTTCTATTCATAAAGATCTTGCAAAGATCTTGTTGGATTCACATGCAGTTCACAGAACGTCCACCATCAGGCAATAGTAGTTTCCACAATTCTTTTCTGGATAATTGCATTTCAAATCCTGACTTGCAAGGAAAGGCTGTCTGGTTCCAAGTACAGTTAGGTCCTCATATGCGGTCCTTCCTTTGGGGATTTGTTTCCTGGGAGTCTGAAATTTCCCAAATCATCAATTTCTGGTTTCTTTGTGCCCAAGAGGTCATTTCTCAGCTTATCGCTTTCCTCTTGCATATGTGGTGCAAGGAGAAGTCAGGCTACATTTTCCAAATTTAGTTTGCTAAAAACTAAAATTACTTTAGTTTTAGTAAGGAATTCATTTCCTGACATGTAGTAAGGCACAGAGGTACATCTGCCAGTCTCTGCATTCTCCTCTAGGCTCCCTTTCTCCAAGCTCAGCTGTGGGTGATCAGGCACATGGCAGAGTCACCTCCCTTAACTCCTCTCCTCAGTACTTCAGCTTTGAGTGGCTGTCTGTGGCTTTTTTCTTTCCAGGGTTCATAAACTTCTGAAGGCTTTTCTCTGTCTCTGCTGCCTTTTTCATGTGCCTGCAGCTTTTATTCCTGTTTATAAAAGAAACCAGTAAGAGGATTAAGAACCACTCTAGGTCATGCAGTCTAATCAAGAAGTCTTAACTGAAGCAATTTCATAAAAAGGTCCCACCTATGATAGGTTTACACACACAGGAATGGAATAGCTCTAAGGACCTGATCTTCTAGGGGCTACTGTTTGTCATGAAAAAAATGATCAACTATATCAAGTGCTGATGATAAATGAAATAAAATGAAATCTGAAAATTGGTCATTAGATTTAGGAAAATAGAATCATTGGTGAGTATATAAGAGGAGCTTGATAGGAGTGGTGGGTTTCAATCCCAATGGAAATTGGTTCAAGACAGATGAGAAGGGAAACATTGGTTGCAGTGAATAATGACAATTCATTTTAGAAGTTCTGATAAAAATGGAAGGAAATAAATGTAACAGTACCTCAAGAGGAAATGGGGTGTGTAGTTATCTAGCAGTGAGTTTCAGTCTCGTTACCACATAATTTATTGCAGACCTTTTTTTTAACACTGTGACTGAAAAGAATCAAAGATAAATATAAGATGGATAACTAAACTTGAAAGAAGATGCTTTAGTGAAAAAGGCAGAAAGAATGGACTTAGAATTCTTTCTGCTAACAATTCTTCTTCAGAAATATTAAATGTGCTATGTGAATTCCCAGTGCAAGGGAGTCTTGTTAATATCTAAAGTTGCATTCTCCAAAGAAAATAAACAAATATAATGTACATGAAACACTCCCTGTCAAAACCAGGGCTTTGTCAGCCAGGATGGCTGAAACCCATGAATAAATTTAGGCCATCTCTTTGGGATAAGGTAAGCAACTGGAAGAATTCTGTATTAGTCAGCCAAAGGGGTGCTGCTGCAAAATACCAGAAATCTGCTGGGTGTTATAAAGGATATTTATTTGGGGTAGGAGCTTCCAGACACCAGGTCATAAAGCATAAGTTACTTCCCTCACTGAAGTCTATTTGGAGCAAACGGCTGCTGACGTCTGCGAGGGTTCAGGCTTCCTGGGTTCCTATGTTCCTGGGGCTTGCTTTTCTCTGGGTTCAATGTTCCTTTCTTCCTGGGGCTGGCTTCTCTTTCCTCTGCATGCTGACATTCCAGGTCTTCAGCATTAAACTCCAACATCAAACTTCAACATCAGAAACCCTTGCATCAAAAGTTCCAACTCTGTCCTTTGCCATGCTTTTTATCTGTGAGTCTCTACCCACCAAGGGGTGGGGACTGGGTGGGGACTCCATGCCCTAATGATAACTCAGTTATGTTCAGGTACAGATCAGATTACAAACATAATCCAATATTTCTTTTTGGAATTCATCAATTATATCAAACTACTATAAGCTCAAAAACACAACATACACAAAATCCTAGTAATCAAATGTCTGAGCAGAGAGACTAAGCAGTAGGCAACACTCTAGGGTGTAATTGGTTTTCAAACAGGCTATGAATGACTGGATGAACAAATTTGGAAACTAAAATTTAGGTGCAGAAATTTTATCTCATAACACAGACAGCAATGTGGGAGCTTAACCCCAATACCAAGGAAGATACTGGCTAATAGATTCAGAATATTAGATAAGAAAGGATGCAAGAGCAGAATGAACCAGATGATAAAAGTCCAAACTATGAATCCAGGAATTCTTCTGTTTCTCTGCCTAGGAGAGACAAGGGAAGATTAAAGGCAGAGTGTACTGCCACATGTTTTAGTCGTCTGAGAAGGGCGCTACTGTTGTAAAGTACTTGTCTTCCTCATTTGCTTCCCTGGGGAGGTTCCCTTGTTCTCTCTCTCTCTCCACACAGTCTCTGTGTGTGACTCATTCAGCATCCTTTGACGCTGTTACCAAGTGCCTTAAACAGAGTAAGCTTTAAATGAACATTTTTTATTAGATCATAATCTTCCCCCATACACATATATAATGCATACATCTGAATCAGATGATTACTGGCTAGTGGGGAGTCACTGTTGATCTTCAGTAGAGAAGTTTCAATCAAGTAGTGATAAGGATTGTGGTGGCTGGTGCAGGGTGGGGAAAGAGATCATGGAGAGAAAAGGTGTTGGACAAGACAACATTGAAATGAAAATGTTTGTGTTAAATAATTACATATATTTTTCTATAAAATGTTTCTTGGTAAATTTGCACAAAATGGCTTAGGAACGGAAATTTCATCCTCATGAATTTCCACCACAAATTACGTTGTATAATTTGTAAACATCTAGAGAAAATGTGTGCAGTGACATAACTATTTAAAACAATTGTTGTAATAGCAAAGGGAAGATATTTAAATTCAGTAAATTGAGTAACTAGCAGAATTTTCAAGAATAGGCTTTCCAAAAGTCACTGCTATGGACTTGCTCCTTAATCTCTTGCAATATATCCAATTTATGAATCATACATCCAAAGACAAAGGGCCTTTTAATACAGGTTAGGAGACTTTTCTTTGAGAACCATATCTAGAGCGAGTGGTTTGTGAATGTTGACAAAACAAATCTGCAAACCATCACGTTGACATGCACACAAGGGCCAAGTTTGTCCAGATGTCTAATATGGCACAGATGGGCAGGCAAGGCATTTGGCTGCAGTTTTCTTGTAAACATAAGAGAAAGCAGTACCCAAAGCTAACTTTTGAAGGTAGCAGCTTTCCAGTAGGGGAAATGTACCAAGCTGGCTGACTGGCACAGCACTAACTGCCATCAGCACCCTGCTGCTCCACTGCTTGGCATCCAGAGAGAGGGGCAACCCCTGTGCACACAACAGAGCTGCGGCCAGAAACAACTGTCGAAACCTGCAGCAACTCGCTGACTAGGTTCCATGACCTAGTTAAAGACCTGGAAGATATTTTCCTCATGCATTTTGAGTCAGTATGCTTTCTATAGGATGGTGTCAGATATGGAAGATTAACCTCCCCGCAGCATGTAGCACTAAAGGAAAGAGACAGAAGGAGACAGAGAGCAAGAGACGGCAAGAGAACAGTGGAAATATTTGCACTGAGTGTTCTGCATGAGCGTCTATCTTGTTCGGCTAGGAATAGAAAAATAAAGAGACTAAAAATTTGAAACTTTTGAAGTCTTGATTGGAGTGAATGCGTGTGCTTGTGTAACATATACATCTTTTGTGCTAATGGAAATATACATATTTTTAAACACTCTAAAGATTTTAAGTTATTTAGTTTAGAGGAACAAAATATATTAAGTGTATGACTGTTTTCTCTTGTTATTTACCAAGATGTTTGATTAACCAAAAATAGTCTCATTCAGAAAATAGCAATAAATTTGTTAATCGAAGTTTTGAAGTTTGTTTTCTTTTTTTTTTGCATTTGCATCTCCTAAAGCACTCTCACTCTAGTTTTACCAGTTTATTTCAAAGCTGAAAAACTTCAGCTATGAAGAAATAGCAACATACTAGTAAAGTAAACATAGTTAATATGTTTTCAGCTTTTAGTGTTCTTTACAACAATAATTAGATACCAAAAGATTTATTGTCTGAAAAGTATCCTGAAGTGAAAGGAGAAAAATTGTAATTGAAGACAACCTCTGTCATATGGAACTTTGTCTAATCAGGTCCATTTTTTCCTGTTTTGAGAATTAGCAGATTTTGTTTCTTCAAATATTTTATGTTTATTATAGTCACTAATTACGGAAAACCAGCGGTTACCGTAGATAATGGCACACATTTCTTTGCTTTCACTTAAGATAATTAGAAAAAGTAGAAATTAGTTACTTTTTTTTCAGTGTGGTGTATTTCCAACTGTGTGTCTCTATCATATGCTACCGATGCTGAATGTGAAACAGGCAGGAAACACAAGAAAATAGAAACTTCATAGCTTCATAATACAAAGAATGTGTCACTGTGTTGTAAGAGAGTTGCAGTCTATGGAAAACTGTGTTGTTGAAAGGAGTAAATCCCTAAGATGATCTGTATTTTTCAATGTACAAAAGTTTTGACTCACAGTTCTTATTTTGTGGTTAAGAGATGCTGATGCTTATCAATAATGCTTTGGAATATTGTCTAAAGGGAATTTGCATATGAATGAATTTAACATAAAGGTATTGTTATTTATACCTTGTGGACAATTTCATATTAAAACATTAGTTTAAGAAATTAAAAGACCAGGTAGCAATTCAATCTTGCTTTCCCCAAGTTATTTTAGCAAAGTACTCAATAAAATTATTTATTTACTTATTAAACCCTCCTTAGTCCAGAAAAAAATTCAAATTGTTTAGGTAATCTAGAATACAAAAATATATATTTATGACAAGCCCTTATGCACTTATATACCAACAACCAAATAAAATGAGAGGAAATAAATCAGAAATCTTTATAGTTTCAATTTATTTTGGTTTTCATTGGTCTATGGAGTTCATATATACCACAATAGGGGTTTTACACAAATTACTCATGTTAGATGGTTATCATTATGTTTTGTAAGGTAATTATATAATATTTAATGTTAGAATTTTGTATTAGATTTTAAAAACTTAATTATGATCTACTTGTCTGTGACTAGAAAACACTTAATTGATCTGGTGAAAAAAAATATAAGCCAGTATTTAATTTTCTCAGTTTTATGTTCAAGTGATAGAACTGGCAACTAACTCCCATTATTGGAGAACATTAGGAGAGGACATATTTATTTTAATTTCTTTTTAAAAATCTTGATAAATTATAATCATTCTGAAAGAAGTTTAACATATGACTGATTATATGATGAAGCAAAAATTATAAAGATACAACTATGCATTCTTAATAAAGAATCTAAAAAAATAAATGATACCTCAAATTATAATGATGTAGTTTTGTATTTAAAATTACATGTCAATTATTCATCTCAATTCATAGTAGATTAGATAATCTTATTTATAATTATTTGGAAAAAAGCACCACAAATCTTGTTAATCAAGAATTGTACAAAATTCTGTACTTTAAGAAATGTATCTTAGTTTGGGACCTCAACTTCTTGATCACTAACGAATCTCTTTCCAAGCTTAGAAGTACCAAAAATGACTAGGAATGGGCATGGCAAAAGTATAATTTCATCTATCCTAAACAAAGACATTTTAAAGGATAATTTTCAGCACTTACATAAAAAGCATAAGTACAAGTCCTTAGTTAGTTAAACCCAGTTAAGTGGTTTCAAAGCCATAAGTAGGACCAAGAATTAGGTGTGTCTCAAAATTTGACTTAAGAAATAAAGGGAAATATTTTGAAAAATAAACATCCTAAGTTTTAAATATTATTAAAACATTAACATGGACTATATATAAGCTGAAACAATTAAGATCCCTGTATGTAATTGAGACACCAGAAGATAAATATTTTTGTACTAAAAAAAGTTGTATGAGGAGATTTAATGGACTTTCACAGAAGTATAGCTCTGTCTTTTGTCTTGAAGGGTCTCATGGTCCTTGTCTTTTAAAAGGGATTCACAGAATGAAACAGGCAATACACATGGAAAACTCTGTCTCCCAATTTCTGTGCCTAAATACAGACTGGAACTTAGTTTGAGTACATTTCAGAATGTGGAAAAATACCAAACTTTAAATAAGTGGTTTAATTAGAAAATTAAACAAATGAGAAATTCAAAACCTTTAAGAGAAACTGAAGTTGAAAGTAAGCTAAAATATATTGGTGCTCAGAATTTATGACCTATAGGGAAAGGTTCTTGTGAATTTCAACCTTGTTTCACTTCTAAAATGCTTTGTTAACCTTTCTTTATGTCAGTCTAGTGGAATATTTAAATCTGCATATAATATTGTATTTGTCAGCAAGTCTGTGAAAATGAAACAACACAGAGAGTGACCTTTACTGTTCACAAGCTGTGTTATACATGTTATAGTCACAAAAGCCAAAAACATCCTAGTAGCCTGAAATAAGATGAAATCAGTAATAAATCTGAACTTTACAATGTTTACAGATATTTTACAAGTGCTCTTTTAATCTGAAATTTTGATTGACTGCATATCACAAGATATTGTTTTTGCTCCCTCTTGAGGCTCACTTTCAAAAACCCTGTGTCCCTGTAGAATATTTTGGCTTATTGCTTTAAAAAATAATGTCTTGAAGACTGAAACTATGACTCTGGTTCGCTTCCTGAAGAATAGTTTGATTATATGGAATGTATTTGTTGAGGACTTTCATGGTTGACATTTATGAGAAAATTTATCCTTTGATCTCTAAAAGCCATCTAATATAGCTCCATCTGTAAGAAATGGGATTTTTGCATGGTATTATGGCTCCTTTGTTGCTACCTAGCATTATGCAACATTTATTAATTTGATATTAATAAAGATTACTGAAGTAATACCACATATGTAGCACCTGGACACAAAAGTCCTCACTAGGAAATTAAATTGTATGCAAATGGATTATATATATACCAGCACTATATTAAATTACATTTCATTAGAAAATGACTTGTTTTTTTGTAATAACACATTCAAGTACAGGTTTACTGGTTGTTATTCATGTTATTAAGGAATTTCTCAGTGTCTGACAGTGCAAATTACAGACTGGGCATTCAATAAATGTAATTTAAAAATATAGAACAAGAAGCCATGATTTCCAGTCCCAAACATCATGTCTTATATATTTATTCACTCATTTATTCATTTAACAGATATTTCAGGAATGCTGTCTGACTTTTTATTTTGAAATAAATTTAGATTCAGAGAAAAATTGGAAAAAATAGTACAGAATTTTCCAGTATACCCTTCAATCCACTTTCCTGATTATTATCTTACACAGCCATAGTGAATTTATCCTAAGAAATTAGCAATGAGACAAGACTATTAACTAAACTACAGATTTTATCCATATTTTACCAGTTTTCCACTAATATGTTTTTTTTCTGTAAGGATACAATCTAGGACACCCCATTGCCTGAAATTATTATGTCCTTTTAATCTCTTCCAATCTGTGACATTACTCAGTTTTTCCTTACCTTTGCCTTGACACTTTTGAAGATCACCTGTTTTGCAGCATGCCTCTCAATTTGGATTTGCCTAAGGTTTTCTCATGATTAGATTGAGGATTTGAGGCCAGAGCACCAAAGAATAGCCTTGATCACTTGGCTAAGGTGATCTTCCACATTACTCTACTGCATGAGTACCTTTTCGATACTGGTCATGTTCCTTGTCCTTGACCATCCCATTGTCTGATAGAAGAGAAAAAAACATAAAAATAATAATCATGAATTTTGATAGAGATATGGTTGCAAACACTTAACAGGAATACCTAACAACACTTAACAGGAAAACCTAACAATCTACTAGAATCAGGAAACCTTTTCTGGAAGGTGAGGTGTGTAAGCTGAGATTGAAAGAAAGAGCAGGAATTAGCCAAGTGAATGGGGAGTGGATAGGAACAGGAAAATATGTCCCAACTATATCAATCAGGATATGTAAAGCCACAAGTTTGTTAGAGAACTGTAAGCAGTTAAAGATGCCTAAAATAGAAATAGTTCTTGGTAGATCTAGACAATGAGGCTGGAGAAGTTCTCAGGAGTAAGATTTTTAAGTGTTTACCTATATACTTTTCTGAGAATTTGGGAAATATCCTATAGACTTCTTATTTTCAACAAAAAGTTTAAATTAATTTTGCAAGTCAATTTCTTAAAAAATATTATCTCAAATTTCCTTTCCAGTGTTAAACTCTACCAAACCCCATGATGCATACATATTACATTTCAGTATTATGGGGTCAGTATTTGTAGCACTCAACCCTGCCATATGCTTTAGGCCTCTGTGCTATTCCCTTGACCTCAGAAGTCATTATTCTTTTCTCTCTGGCAATTGTTTTTTCACCTTTTTAATAAAGTCGAAGACATTACTAGCTTATTTTAAAAAAATCTCTTTTTTTTGGACCCATTATAATATTTTTATCGAACTGCTATTAGACAATTCATCACAGGATGCCTTTTGCATATGTTTATGTCTCCAAATGAATTGTGAATGATTTCAGCATAGGAATAACATCCAAATACCTCCCTAAGCTCATTTCTATCAAAGTCCTCCTTATATTTAGAGTCTAATAGGTGATTAGTAGATGAAGGACAGAATAAGGAGGGAGTAAATAAAACAAATACATAAAAGAATATTCAGTTTATTTATGCATGGAAAGCACCAATTGAGCTAGTTATTTTTAGTCATTGTTGTAATAGTTAATGAAATAATCCATTTCAGGAGCATTATTCATGTTATTATTGCAGATAGAATCAGCATAGAGAGTGAAATTAATGTGTTGTCTAATTTCCTGTCATAAATATTCAGTGCCATTTGGTGAGATTTCAAATGCATTTTAGTTTCCTTCATAGTTTATATGTTGAAATCAAACTTTATAATTACAATAAAATAAATATGCAGTAAGTTATTACTGAGGATGTTACCTGGTTAAAGTTAAGGAAATGGACAATTATTTTTATAGATTTCCCTAATTTTTTCTGCACTTTAGCAGTGATTATCATTGTTAAACTAAAGACCTAAACTCTTTTCAACTGATGAATGAGAAAATTAATCTCATATCAAATCCGAGCAAGAACAAATGTTACTTTGGGGATATAAAATAAGTCTGTATATATAGGCAGTAGTTCATTAATTGTAAAATAATGTTGATGTAGTTAGAGGGTTCAGTGAAATGTTTACTTTGATAATTTTCTGGAAAATTCCTTTCAAATAAAAAAAGTGGGTTGGCTTAATTAGTTGCTTAATTCTCTCCAATTCTTCAGAGTTGAATTTGAGTTAATGTCAATGAGATTCCTAAACAGACTTGTATTATCCCACATTAGAGACATGATATCAGAGGCAGAAAGAAATCAAGCCTGCTATTCAAGGTCACTACAAAGTCAATTTTGCTTCCTTAATAATATAAAGCTTACTGTATTTTAAATAAAGGTGGCAAGCAGAGAAATTAGCAAGATATTGAGAAAAATATTAGAACCATAAACCTTCTTTTACTAGACTGATTTTAACAACATGCCTTAAATATTTTTCTAAGGGAAACTTAGAGCAGTGACAGTGATATGAAAGAGGCAGTACCAAGAAATAAACTGTTGCAGTAGTATGAATGTTTATATTAAGACAGCTCAAGAGTATGGCAACCAAATAATAAAAAATAAAAGAACGATAACTGAAGGCGGCCGGTCAGCTGCACCTCGTGGGTCGGTTCCGCCGGGGGAGAGGGCTTTCCTCACGCTACCTGCATGAGATATGGGTTGTCAGGGTGACTCTCTGCCTCGCTCCAGGAACTGCCGCCAGGGCCGCAAACCAGCTGTGGCGAAGAGGACCGTGCTACGAACTCACATGAACACTGGCCAGAAGAAACAGGAGACTTTATTAGGAGAGCCAGAGCGTGTGGGCTCATATGCAATCTGCAGATGAGTTCGGGAAAGAGGAGGGGAAGGGGGAATATATAGGGATATGTAATTTAGGGGAGGCGCATGCACCTTGGCCTTGCCCCATGACTCAGCACTCATGACTGAGCACCGATGACTCAGCATGACTCAGCACCCACGACTCAGCATGATTCAGCACCTGTGACTCAGCACTGTGATGGCACCCAGGCCCACAACATGGCCTAGGCTCCTTTCATCTGACCCCTTTCTGTAAAATAAGTCAGCAGAATGCACATGGCATTAAACTTGCAGTGACTGCGCCTGTCTTAGGTCGCCTTCCTCTGAAGGTCTTACCCATCACTGGCTGCCGGCCAAGCTCAAGCAAGTGTAAGGGTGCAAGTGGCTGTGCCTGGCTTAGTTTGTCTTCCTCTGGAGATCTTACCCGTCGTTGGCTACCAGCCCACCAGCCGCACCTTTTGGGGAAGACTAAGGGAGCAGGCAGTTGCGGTAACAGTGTGATTCAATTGTCAGCGGTCACTGAGTCATGCAGGGTGGCTTGCTGAAGTAGCTGGCACATAGGTGGTGGAGGCTAGGCAAGAGTCAGGGGGTGGCCAGAGCATAGGAAGGGAAGAGAATGGGACATTTTAAGTTCTTCAGAGCAAGGCTTTGCACAATGTTGTTGAAGCAGTGTATGCTAGGTGCGGCTACACAGTGGTGGTAGCGGTGGCAGCTTATTCTCTCGTGGGGAGACACTGGTATCTGAGGGGGCACACGTGAAAGACAGTGACTGCTGAGATATACTCGATTCTTCTTTGGAGCCATCGCAGGAGACGGGGGGCTAAGCTGAAAAAGACAACTAAAAGAACAAGGGGGCCGAGGAGCGGGGCAATCCAGGCTGCAAGCGGGGAGGTAAACTAACTGAGAAAGGAGGGAGGGACTAGGGAGTTTTCAGACAGTGATTCACATAAATTTTTTAACTTATTTATGTTTTGCTCTATAACCCCTGACTCGTTAACAAAATAACAACACTCTTCCTGGAGGAAGAGACAGGTGCCTCCTTTCTCCGCAATAAGGAGATCTAATGCCCTTCTATTTTGTAATACAACATGAGTGAGTGAAGAGATTTGCCTTTGTAGGGACTCCAGGGATGCAGTAGTGGAGTCCAAGATGATCTGTAGCTCCTCTTGGAATTGCGCCGCAGTGGCGATTCCATGACTGAGGGCGCCGCCGGAGGTGACAATGGCAGCGACCGTGGTAGTGAGAGAAATTCCCACTAACACGGGGAGAAAGGCAGCTCTGTTTGGTCTAGGAGAAAGCAACTGAATAATTTCGCCTTCAGAATGCAGTGTAAGTTGGGGAGTGAGGGTGACTAGGACACATGGTTCAGGGACAGTGTCGTTAAGGCAGGTAAATAGGGACCGATTGCACCATAGGTAAAAACCAGTGGGTGCAGAAAAGTTTTGAGGGAGTGTTTGATTGGTGGCACAAGAAAGGAGCTGGAGGAGGTATGAGTTGTGGAGTTTGGAAAGAGACATGTTAGGTTGCCAGCATCATTATCCCATAAGGGTACAGTAGGTATGAGGTTCTCAACAACTGGGCCGTGTGTGATTGGAAAAATTAGAAATGTCATAAGGCACAGGTGTAGCAGTGAGTAAAGGACGACTAAGCACCACGCAAAGAAAGCAGTGGGTGGTGTTGGGGAGAACACTGGACCGATTAAGAAAACTGAGGGTGGCATCAAGTATTTCAACCCAGGTTGGAACAGGAAGTACATTATTGAAGGAGTTTTGTAGGGACGTCTCTGATTCACGTATTTGTTGTTCCACCCGAGTGACAGTTCTCGTGGTGTTGGGGTACACATAAGAATACTGACGGCTTATAAAGAGGTAGCTGTGTGGCCAACTGTCAGTACCAGTGCACAGGGCTCTGGAGACTCCAGAGGCCCACCTGGGGTGCCAGGGGTCGTGTATGTATAACATTAATGGAGGTATGTTGGAGTCGTTATAGTAGACGAGACAAATGGGAGGTAGCGTTCTGTGAGGAACAGCAGGGGGAACAAGGCAGGTACCATAATCTCCAATATTGCACTCCCAGTACGGACAACCACCATAGGTCTGATTATAATTATAGCGGAGGCAGTAACTCTCCATCTGTTGGAAAGGCAAGCATGCATAAGGTTAGTGCCATCGAAAAGGAGGGAGCCCAAGAGAGCCTCAGCGGCGCACGGGTGCGACACCTGTCTCTCCACCGCCACTTTTACCTGGGAGTAAAACTTTTCAAAATCTTCCTTGGTGCCCTGAATTAGCCCTGCAAGAGAGGTGGGAGTACCTCGGGTATTCAGCTTGCGAAAGATGGCCATGGTGCAATTACGTACTTTATCAAAATAATCCTCGTCTTGAACTAATTGGGCCTCAGGGTTGAGGAAGTTTCCTTCATCACAGAGGGCATCAAGTGGGACCTTGGCCTTGCCTCCCCTGGTCTGGAAGTAAAGGGACTCAGTCTCATCAAAAAAGAGGGCCCTCCAAGTGAGGAAATCACTGGAGGGGAGAATAGCGCGGGAAACATTTTTCCAATCCACAGGGCAGTTAACCTGAAACGCCAGGTTATCGAGGAGCATCTGAGCATAAGGGCTATTAAGCCCATCCTCCTGCACTGCCTTGCGCAAGGTAGTGATGGTTTTGGAGTCATGGGGAACCCACTTTTGAGGTCCCTCCTCCTCTTTGGGGGTTATCACCGGGAAAGCCTGGTAGAAAGCATTGCGATGGGAGGAGAGGGGGTTGCTGCTTGCCGGTAGGGCCCGCGCCAGGAGAGAAGGACAAGGAACGAGAGGGGTGAAGTGCAGAGGAAGGATCTGAGAGCGGGACAAAGGGCGCAGAGGACTTCTCAAGAGGCGGGGCCAAGACAGGCATCTCAGGAAGGGGAAGCGGGGGGTAGAGGCGATCCGCTGAAGTGTAGCAAGGCGGTTGGGACAGGGTTAGCAACAGGGGTGGGAGGCCCGAAGGGGTCGGATCATCGAGCAGCAAAAGAGAATGGGAAGAACGTTTGTCATCCAGAGAATCCGCGGGGGGGGGGGGGGGGGAGCAGGGCGAAGGTCGCCCATCCTCAGAAGCAGAAGCAACGGAGGAGAGCGGGGCAGGGACTTCAGGGAGTGGGGCTGCGGCCAGGCATGCATGGATAGCAAAAAGCACAGGGAGGAGGCCAAGAGGGAACACCTTTCCCTTGTTAGCCTCCGCAGATTGGACACCCTGAATGTACGTGGGTCCCAGAGAGAAGCAGTGGACAGCCAAGGGTTGAACTGGACAACCAAATTCCAGTACATATGGAGGTCCCTCTAAGAGACCTTCACATTGCAGCTAGCGAGGAGAGCCTTAAGGATTTGGGTTTGAGGGACAGAAGTAGAAGAAGAGTTGCCCATAATGGGGCAGTGGTAACTCACACGAACACAGGCGTGATGACGTCCGTCAGGCAGCGGGGTCCCTGTCCCTTGGTCCCTGTTCGGGCAGCAGATGAAAGCGGCCGGTGGGCTGCACCTCGTGGACTGGTTCCACCGGGGGAGAGGTCCTTTCTCACACTGCTGGCGTGAGATACGGGTTGTCAGGGCGACTCTGCCTCGCTCCGGGAACCGCCGCCGGGGCCGCAAACCAGCTGTGGCGAAGAGGACCGTGCTACGAACTCACATGAACACCGGCCAGAAGAAACAGGAGACTTTATTGGGAGAGCCAGAGCGTGTGGGCTCATGTGCAATCTGCAGACGAGTTCGGGGAAGAGGAGGGGAAGGGGGAATATATAGGGATATGGTAATTTAGGGGAGGCGCATGCGCCTTGGTCTTGCCCCATGACTTAGCACTCATGACTCATCATGGCTCAGCACTCCTGACTCATCATGACTCAGCACTCCTGACTCATCATGACTCAGCACCTATGGCTCATCATTGTGATGGCACCCAGGCCCACAACACAGCCTAGGCTCCCTACAGATAACTAAGATAAGCATAAAAGAATCATTGTACAATCAGGTCATTATTTCTTATGGTGCAAACTAACAGCTCTCAGATTGGCAGAATCAAAGAGAAAGATTAATAGAATGAGAAAGTTATCACAGAGCAAAGAAACAGAAAAAGTAAAAATGAGCTCCTGGAAGGAAAGCAGAAGGTCCTGAGCTATTACCCACTTTGAGCTTTAAGAGAGAATGAATGTTGGATGCACAAACCCTGCAGAATAAGCAAAAGCCCATCCACATGCTCCTGGTCTAACAGCAAAGCCATGGAAACAGCTCTAAACGTTGGAAAAGAAAACACAATAAAAAAGGTGAGTGATGGTAGATCCTTAGGGGAAAAAATAAAAGCCTGAGTTGAAGAAACAATGCAGAACAAAATAAGGAGCAGACTTGCCAAGGTTATGGCTTCTTCTGGATAGTGTATTTTGAAGGGAATAAATAAAGTGCTTTATGATAGCTTTGACTGCTCTTTAGGAGACAGTGTTCAAGAAGCACAACTAAAGAAAGGAGAGACAAAATGATCCAAGCTTTTGAAGAGAGATGTCAGTTACAGAAAATAAAGGTTTTATGGTGCCTTCCCATGGAAGATGAAACTGCATGAGAATTTTCTGTGAAGCATGCTTGAATGGCAATTAGCCAGAGAGGTAGATGCAATAGATAGAGAAGACCCTAAGTATTAAATTGCAGGTATAGAAGAAAGAAGTTTCCTTGTATGTTAGATTATTTCTAAAATGACAATTTCTGTCAAATTATTTATTTCAGTATAAATTTATAAAATGTGTATTCAAATATGCACATTTGATGTGAGAAGTCACATGGTGACTTTTTCTTAGATAGGCTATGCCAAACTGCAAAATGGACCATAGAACAATCTTGATGCTTGAGAATGTTTGTTTGAGTTATCCATGGCCTACAGGGTAATTTGCTCAAATAAAATGTGCTAAAAATATGCCTTTTCTGTTCACCCACAAATAGAAACAAAAAAGGAGTAGTTTTCTATTTTAATTTTAAAAGCTCTCCACTGTAGGACTTGAAATTAGACAAAAGATGGCAAAATATGAACAGAATATGCATTTTTTCTTTTTCAAAATAATAGAAATAGGATATGTATATGGAAAAATAAATTAGTGTAGGATTTTCATATTAATAAATATGGAGATAAGATATTTTAAAAGTAAAATTTTATCAATTTGATTTCACATGTTTCAAAGAGCCAGTTTCCTAAAATCCCATCCATTGCTGGGAAATGCATTATACAGATATTCTAAATAGGACTAGCTTTTAAAAAATAAAATGGCTATAAGTTATGTATTTTCATTTATTGCCACATTTCCCCACTAATATTCCTCCTCTTTCTTTTCCCAGACAGTCAGATTCATTGTCATGATAATTGTGAAAAAGTGTTTTTATAGAAGATTGTGAAAATGAAGCATAAAATTAGAATGGGAGTGGTTGATAATAATAATTAACATTTATTAAAAGCTTCCTGCGGCGGCTTGCTCGGTCGGTAGAGGTGGGGTCTGGCTGCGGACGAGGGGTTGGTCCAGCTCAGGACGAGGGGTCGGTCCAGCTTGGGACGAGGGGTCGGTCCCGCTTGGGACGAGGGTTCAGTCCGGCAGCAGACGAGGGGTCGGTCTCACATGGGTTGCGCGGTTCGGCTGACGGGGTTGCCCGGCGAAGCCGGCGATGAGGGGGTCGCCCGGAGAAGCAGGCGACGAACTGGGGACAAGGGAGGCCAGGTCCTTGTCGGGGGCTCTCAGGACTGGAGGGCGCACGGCAGAAGAACTGCGGCGGAGACAAGGTAAACACGCAAGTCCAACCTTATTGAGGGAGAGGCAACAGTTTTATAGGGGCTGGGGAAGGCTGATTGGTCGAAGCCATGCCCTGTTCTGATTGGTTGCCGGAGAAAGTTCAGTGGGAGGTACTGGACAGGGGAGGGGTGGTGGTTAGGGATTGGCTGTTGCTGTTGCTGGGGGAAGTGGCAGGGTTTAGGGATTGGTGGCTGCTGTTGCTGGGGTAGAGGGCAGACTTGAGTTTCCTGCCTTGCGCCTGGCTGTTGCTGCTGTCGGGGGTGGGGTGGGGGGGGGAAAGGGCAGACTGGAATTTTCCGCCCTGCACCTGTGCAGGGAGAAAGAAGAAGAAGGGTGTTGCCTCATAAGGCATCGTGTGGCGCTGTCCGGGAGGAGGGGCGGCCGCGGAAGCATGGCTGCCGAGAAGGGGAGACCCGAGGGCACTCTGCGCCCATGCTGAGCTTCCTTCAGGGGTGGCGGTGAGTCCGACCAGCCACCCTACCATGGGGGCAGCGGCCTGGACCCAGGCCCACCGCGGCTGCTCCCCCGCCAGGCCAGCAAACCACACCTCAGCCCGAGGGGTGACCGCAGCTTCCTTTGTGGTCCATTGACATACTTTGTTTCAAACTTCACTGCAGCCATATGAGGTACTTATGATTTTTCCCCCCATTTTACAGATTGGGAAACTGTTGCTCAGAAAGGTTAAACAGCTTTCCTAAACACATCCTACTAATAATTGTGGTCCATCTCTGATTCCAGAGATTGAATTCCTAAATGCTGTGGGTAGAATTCTGGAAAGACTTTGGTCATCTTCATAGCTAACATTTTGAAACTGGGTAAAGACTTCCCCAGACATGTCAATACATTTGGCCATTAAAAAAAAAAAAAGATAAAGAAGTTCAAATACAGACTTTCTGCCTTAAAAAATTTTACTTAGAGGGATGCCATCAACATGGTGAAGTAAGACATCCTCTGAAAAACTCCTCTCAGAAACAATTAATAAAAGGACACATCCCACTTCTTTGGAATTTTGGAGGAAGACAGAGCTTGGAGAAAGACTCCACAAATGCTGGATTAAAGAAAAAGAAAAAAAAAAAATAACAAGAAGAAAGATAGAAGGACTAGGATTTGTACCCACTAGTCTGGATGCCTCCTCCTCACTCGGTCCTGCACAGCTTAAGAGTCACATAGAGACACAGAAGCAGAAGCACCAGGACTGCTTCCTGCAGATGCAGATCATAGAGCCACTTATAGCAGTGAGTTAGAACCTGTTGCATGTCCAGGCTCAAGGACCCAAATCCTCAGACACATAAGGCACACCATAAGTGGCTGACTAAAGTATGCATACTAAAAGGTCCCCAGGAAATAATAGAGACCAGGGCAGAAATGTTGGCAAGATAGATATGCACAAACTGAGCCCAGGTTTTAATTGCTTGAACACCTAAATGAAAAAATGGACCTTTTTGGATGACCCAATCTGGCTAACCATGGTGGGATACACTAATGGGGAAGTCACAAGAGGAGAAAAGTCTTACAGGGGAAAAAAGCAGCAGTGGTGGCAGGGAATTGAAGTGTCTTTGAAAAAATTGCTCAAAGAACTTCGTTCAAATCTCCTAAATATGGAAAGAAAAAAAGTAATGGGGGAGATAGAGCTAAAATTAAGAAGGCATTTTGTAAGCAAAAAGAAAAATTATAAAGTTTAAAAAGAAACATAGAAATTATGGGATGAAAGGCACAATAAAGGACATTAAAATACACTAGAGTCATAGAGTAGCAGATTTGAATGGACAATTAAAAATCAGCAAACAAGAAGACAATAGAAATCATAGGGTCAATAAAAGATGGAGAAAAGAATAGAAAAAATTGAGCAGCACCTCAGGGACATGAGTGACAGCATGAGCATGCCAACATGAAAATCATAGTTGTCCCAGAGGGGAAAAGTACAGAAAAATTGTTTAAGGAAATAATGGCCAAATTTCCCAAATCTTATGAAAGACATAAATATACATGCCCCAAAAGTACAATGTACACCATCCAAAATAAATACTAACAGACTTACTTTGAGGCATATATTTTACAGAATGTCAAATGCCAAAGTTAAAGAGAGAATTTTGAAAGTAGCTGAGGAAAAGAGATTTGGCTCATATCAGGGATCCTCAATAAGACTTAAGTGCTGATTTCTCCTCAAAATTATGGAAGCAAATAGGCTGCCAAGCCAACTCCATTTGGAAAGAATCATCTCTTCAAAAACTGTAATAGGAAAAAATTACAAGTGTTGCAGAGGATGTGGAGAAATAGGAGCACTCATTCATTACTGGTGGGAAGGTAAAATGGTGTAGATTCTGTGGAAGAAAGTCTGGCAATTCCTCAGAAAGCCTCTTGGGGCCTTCCTCTCAAGTTCTGGGTTCTTCTCTGTCTCTGCAACTTTTTTTTGGTGTCTGTAGCTTTCTAGTCCTCCATTTATAAACCACTCCTGTAAGAGGATTAAGACCCACCCTAGGTCCTACATTCTAGTCAAAGAGCTTGACTGAAGGGATCTAATCAAAAGTTTCCAATTACAATGTGTTTACAGGCACGGGCTTTAAGAATGGGATTTTGTGGGGTGCACAAAATACTTAAACCAGCACACTGTGCCTTCAGGAATATCATCAGTACCTCCTATTTTAACAAGATGTTGTTTAACAATTAAATAAGTTAAGAGTCAGACAGGGAAACGTGACAAGGTAACCTAATTACAAGCTCCAAAAACACTGAGCAGCCTGCCTTGAAGTTTCTAGAGGTGAAGAGCTTTGAAAACATAGTGCATTATGGGAGAAAGTGAAAGCTTTCCTTGTTCAGACAACATCTGCTCTTGCTGTGACAAGAGGTTACTTTGATAATTTTCCAAAATTCGTGACTTGTAAGCCATGCTTAATATTTCCACAACCACAGCCACCACTTCAGCTTATAAAATGTCAAGTTTCTGTTTACCATTGTATCTGAATTAATTACTATAAATACTAAGCTGGAGACCTTTGTATTCTTCCTGCAGCATCAGCATTAATCTAAAAAATGTCTCTTATGAGTGTGGTACAGGTTTGCTTTGTTACTCACCAAAGTTTTACCTCACTTGACTCTGTAATTGGATTGTTCTTGGCATTCAATTGTACACTTTTCACATAAATGGTATTTATGTGCCAAGGTTCCTCTTGGCATTTCCTTTCTTTGTGAAGCATGTACCTCTCAGAGTCTCTTGTATATCTCTGCGTAGTCTGAAATGTACTCATTGTCCTCTTTGTTCATCTGGGCTCATGATCATATTCACTCATGTATACATATTCATATCTTTGATGTAAAAATAAGAATGATAGTATTATACATTTTATAAATGAGGAATTCAACACCCATGATACTTAAGTAGACAAGTGCAGAACTTAAATACCATGGCAAGGTATGGATGGTCATGTAATAGACATCAGGCCAGAGTAATTATCATAAGAATTTGACCCACAAGGGCCTTTGGCAAGGACTAATTGGTCAGAGTATCTGCCACTCAAATAGGTCAGCAGCACTTAAGATCCAACTTGAGCTCTATAATGGAAATAAAACTACATGTAATGAACAAAGGCTTGATTCAAATCTCCATAGCTGCTGTCAAAGTTCTAAGACAATCAGTTCACAGACATGACACCTTGCATGAAGGAGAGTCTGGGAACCCATGAAAAAGGATTATCGATATAGCTCACAAGTTTCCTGGGTTCCTTTTCCTCTGAGCCTTCCCCAAAGAGTTATCAAGCCATTTAATAAGGAATATTTGTACTTGGTTAAGGGAAGTGACCCCATAAGGTCTTTCAGGTGTAAAGACCTTTTGCATTTGGCAAACCATAATCTCTGAGCACCCATGATGCCAATAAGGTCCACCAGTATGCCTGGACACTTATGGAAATCAGAGGATAAACAGACTAGGGGCCAGAGTCTGTTTCACAATTGTAATGACAGTGATTCCATGACAATATTCTACATTCCTGGGTGTATAATTAAGATAAGAATGTTAAGCCAAACAGAGTCCTCACATTGTTTCCCTGATCCACTGAGCGAGGCTTATTATAGTAAGGAGAACCAAGAAGAAGCCCCTATGTTTCTTCCCCCTATAGAAAGTAAACTGAAAACAGAATCTTTGGAGCCATCAGAGAGATTATTATTAGCATTAGAAATCTGAAAGGTAAAGGTACAGTGGTAGGGATCTCCATCACATCACTCTGTAAATTGCCTATTGATCATACACAGAAGACAGGTGGAATCTAGAAAATGAAATATGGATGATAGTAAATGTGATCAGGTGGTGACACCAACAGTAGCTGCAGTTTGAAGACATGGTCTTTCTACTAGTATTCACATTTGAAAGGTGGCGATAGATATAATGAATGCATTTTTTCTGTTCATTGAAACTTTGTGCATAACAGAAATTGCTTATTTACAACTGACAGGAAAGCAGTATACTTTTACCATTTTGCCTCAAATTTACAATATCTTCGCATCAGGTGCAATAATTTAGTCTGAAGGGATTTTGTTCATCTCAACATTCTACATCACATTAGACTAGTTCATTTTATTGATGCTATCATGCTCTTTGGCCTTGGTGAACAAGATGTAGCACATCCATTTATGTCCTGTGCATGCCAGCGGATGGAAAGAAAAGAGAGAGAATGTTTCTGATGGCAAACTTTATTTTGAAGGAAGTAGTTTGCTTTGCTGTGATGTGTTTGTTTGCTTGTTTTTCTAGCAGTGGTGGCAGAAAGCCCAGTCTTGATGGTTTACATGGGTTTTGAGAGGAAGGAAATAGAATATCCCCTTTGCCAGCATGTATTATGGCTGAATCAGTATGGAACTTGGGTCAGTATTTACAGGGTGGACTTTCTGAATTTTGGATTACGGCAGGAGTGGTATGCTTCTCTTCCAGTTCAAGCAGAGATTTCTTGATCCCTCAACTCCCTGATCATGACAGAGATTACAGCTTGCCTTGTGGATCAGTTCTATGGTTTATTCTAGAAATTATTTCTGGAAGCCTGTTTTTCTATGCCCTTTAAAACTGTTCAGTAAGAATCCAACTTAAAGTACTAAATCCCTTTCACTTTAATAAACTTGGTCCCTTTCGCTTGCCATTAAACTTTCATATAAGGTGTTGGGTATATAAACCATACATGTATGTTAGGAGCAAGAGCAGGCTGCAGTTGTGTTTTGATGGTATTATGCCCAAATTATTCTTCTTCAATCACCTGTACAGCTCTTGGGTATTTTCTTCTCCATCCCAGCCTCTCTGTTTGTTTCTGAGGGAGTTATACGTAATTAACACCAGGCAATTGAACTACTTTAATTCATCACTTAGCTAGAACCCAATAAACTCAAATTCATAACATGGAAAAGATTCAATGGAGCATGTGGTTTAAGTGAGAGATATAAGTTTGCCCTCCTACTTATTTCCAAATCTAAGTCATGGGATTGTATCATGCTATGGCTCCATGATATAAAAACAGGTATGAATGGCTATCACATGCATAAACAAACATTAAAAAAAACTAAAAGATACTGCCATGATCAGACATTTGAGTTAGTTTTTATCACTGCAAACTAAAAATGTGGAATTAGCAGAGAAAGACATATGGGCAAAGGATCCTTTTAAATATTGGTGTTTCTGTCCATTAGTAATTATGATCTAATCAATGTCCTCTGGACTTAAACAATCCTATTAGTCTTCATTCATCTTCCCTGGGGGATGGTGTAAGGAGATATATAGAAGAGAGCTGAAACTTTCTTCCGTCATGACATGAAGCAGTTAGATGATACAATATGAAATGTTCAATAAACCGTCCAAATAAATAAAAAAGGGTGCAGCCAATTGTGGGGGGTAGGGTGACAGCAGTTATTGGTCATGGTAGTAGTTTATAAGATGCAAATATGGGCTTATTCTAGTTCTTGCTTTGATTTAGTTGGTTAGTCAATACCCAGAGCAGTTTTCTACTACGGAAAATTTAATTTTTATCCAGGTTGATTTTCCTCATTAAAAGCTCTGAGTATATATTGTTTTCTGTATTGTCTAGTTAAGGATATACATAACTTATCTGTAGATCAGAGTTGTTTTTGGGTATGGAAAAAGGAAGGTAGATAAATGTAATCAGTACTAAACATACGAATTGGGTCCATATTACTGAAAATTAGATGTGCAAAATGTACTCCCTAGAGGTATGGTCTTGGACTCCTGAGAGGTTGGGAGTCTCAGAGGGATTAGTAACTCAGAAGTCTGCTAATGGATATTGCTATTTGGGTGAGAATCCAAAGATATACTTAATTATTTTAAGGACAAATAAATCATTGAAACATGTTAACTTTGTTAATTGATTTATATAAACTTCTACAGGCAGCTTCTTTACAGACTTTACATATGTTTACATCTGTTTTATTTATACAATCAGAGTCTTGGAGAACCCAGAAAGAAAATTTACACTTTGTTTCCACAGGTTGGGAAAGATTGACAGAAAAGTGGGTTTAAATTTGAAGCAGTTTATACTTTTTTGATCAAGGGGAGACCTTGATGATGGTGTTTGGACTTTCTGCTTCTCCTTCCTTCTAACCTTCTTACCAAACCTGGTCTTTGAATGGAGAAAGAAAACAAGTAATGGATTGTTGAGAACTGCAGAGAATTGTGTTGGTTAATATCCTAAATGTTTACAAGGAAGGAAATGTTTGTAAGAAAATGGGATTCATATCAGGACAAGAAGAAAAGCATGAGGAACTTAAGTTTAACTTTGTCATTACACATGTGCATAACATCATAAATAAACTTGGGTTGCAAAATCTGTGAGATTTCTCCCAGCTCTCTGTTTGGTCACATCTACTTTGCTGATGAAGCTAGGGAAACTGGCAATGTAGAATTTTTTGTGACCCAACAGAACCTTTCTCCTTTCATTGCTTCATTTTCTACACTGGATTGGTTTATGGTAACTTATTGGCCAAATAAATATTATATTACTCATTTAAGTACAGGGCCTCTTTCTTAACAATATATCAAATAATACCTTTGCCTTTGGTGACCTGTTTATAAAAGATCATTTATATAGCTTCTTATTTATAAAAGATCATTTCAATTATTTTTGAGCTTGCTAATTACAAATATGATTAACTTGTTGCCAAAATCTTTCTCAGATGCATAGCAAGTACCTGATGTGTCACTTCTGTTTTCTTTGAGGTTATGGAACACTGAGAAATTAACTTAGCCGGAAAATTTCCATTTATTCAACAAACTTCCTTATGTAAGAGTTTTTTTAATTTCACAGTCTGATGCATCAACTGTTTGTTTTGGGCAATTTTGTGTCTTAGAATAAGTATAACAAGCTATTTTCTTTTATAAAGTAGGTTAGGCAGTGACCACTGTTTGTTGAAAGGTCATAATTTTACATGATTAAGGTTGGAAATAAAAAGTTTGTTTGCATGCTCAATATGTGATAATTCATATTTTGAAACCACAAAATGATTAACATTTCCCATATCAAGTATCTTATAGTTGAATCATGTGAAGCAAATTAGGATGAAATTTAAATATTACAGTGTTTGATATCTACGGTTCACATATTGTCCACTAGCTATTTGTAAGGGGACACATTATTAGAGGAGATTCACCAGTAATACAAAGCAATGCAATGTGGTAGACAGAATTCCTTTAATTAATTAATATTATTCTTTTTACCCAGACTGATTTAATTACGTACACAGGGTCATAAGTTATTATGGAAACCAGAATTATTTACAGTGTTTGAGGTCAGGGGACAGATAAGGCTTAAAATAGTTAAATGGTTTTCCAAGTACATACACTTTTTAATGAAAAAGGTATTTCAGATTATGATATCAGGGCCATAGGAGACTTTGCTGGTGCCTAGCCCAGATCCCTTTTACTTGGAGAAATGAACCATTTTCCTAGGTACTTTGAATGTTAGATGTTAACACTTCATAGCTGACTCCTGTTCTGGAGAATCCTGCTTGGATGGATGCTGACGAGGAGTCCAAATACCAGGTAAGTTCCATACCTACCTCTTCAACCTTAGATACAGTCTGCAGCCAATGACTGATTCACATGGGTAGACCAGATCCTGCGTGGCCAACTCTGTGGTGCAATTCATGCTACACAGGAAACTGTGAGATCTGGCCCTTCCCCACAGTCTTGTTCCTTGCTCTGCCTTATCCTTCTCTACTCCCTTTTTCTTGTGCATAGTCTCTCAATAAACCATGTGCACCAAATCCTTGTTTCAGGCTTTGCCTCTGGAAGACTTAATCAATTATTACTGCAAATAAGAATAAAATTTGTTAAAGGTGCCTGGCTCGGAATGCATATAATGTTTCTTAAGCAGAATTAGTGAATCTAAAATAATTAGATGGTCTTTACATACAAAACAGACTTGCCTATTTCCCCTAGATTGATTTTCAGTAACTCAGCAATATAATTCACTCATTTTATGTTCTGACATTGCTGTCTTTCACAGAGCAAAGAACACTGAGTGCGTGGGCCTGCTTCATGTATGTTTCTAATGAAACCGTTATGAAAACCTAAAGCCAAGAGAACAAACATTTTTAGAAGTGGCCTGGCACACATTCTTTATTCCTGATAAGTATTGAAATAACATCCTTTTTCACAATTTTGATAACAATGTAAAAAATAAATTTCTTCATCTAAATTTTTATCTTACTTCTTATACGTCACAAATATCACTTAAAAGCCAAAAGTATGAAAACCTAATGTAGAGTAATTTTAAAACAAAAAGAAATTTTCTATGACATCTGTGAAAGTTCTTTGTACCTCTCCTTTTTGAAATTTATAACAATATTAAAGGACTCTCACTACTACTTTATTAAATAGCTTTGTGATTAAGAATATAAATTGGAGTCAGATTTGAAATTTTGTCCTGCTTCTTTACCATTTTACATATGAGATCCTGACCAAGCTAATTGTGTGACTCATTTTTAAAAAATCATCAGAATGAGGAAAGTAATACATCCATATCCTAATCCCCAGAGCCTGTAACTGTTACCTCATATGGCAAAAAAGACTCTGCAAATGTGATTAAGTTAAAGATTTTTTTTATGTGAAATTTTTTTTTCATTTTTGCCTTTCACCACTGTAATAGTTCTTGTCCTGTATGTAAAGTAGCAAATTCTTTCTTTCCTTTCTCAGTGCTTCAACTTTTCTTCTTTTCCTTTTTTTTTATTTTATTTTTTAATTTTTAAAAAAATATTACATTCAAAAAATATGAGGTCCTCATTCATCCCCACCGCCCCCATCCCACCACTCCCCTCACAGTAACACTCTCCCCCATCATCATGACACATCCATTGCATCTGGTGAGTACATCTCTGGCCAAAAGATTTTGCAATGAGGAGATTATCCTGGATGATCCCTGTGGGCCCTAAATGTAATCACAAATGGACTTACATGAGGGAATCAAAGGGAGATTTGACTACAAAAGGAGCAGAAGACAATGTGATGACAGAAGTTGACATTGGAATGGTGCACTTGAAGGTGAAGGAAGAGACCACAAGCCAAGGAATACAAGTGGCCACTAGGAACTGTAAAGGTCAAGGAAACAGCTTCTCTCCTCAGAGCCTCAGGAAGAAACCAGGCCTGCTGACTTGACTTCAGCTCAGTGAAGCTGGTTTCAGGAGTCTGAGCTCCTGAGCCCCTACAGGACTAAAAGGTAATTAAGTTTTGTGTTTTGAGCCACTAAACATGTGGTAATATTTTACTGGTGCAACAGGAAGCAAATACAGTATCCAACTATATTTTAGTTAATCTTAAGTAATATAATGCACATAAATTCCAAGAATAATATCTGGCATAGTATCTCAGTTTACAACAGAGTGGTTGGCTTAAACAACAGCAAGTTAGTATCTCACAGTTTGGGAGGCAGAAATCCAAAATCAAGGTGTCAGCAGACCCATGCTTTCTGGGGAGTCTATAGCATTCTGGTGGTGGCTTTTTGGTAATTCAACACTCAGTCTATGATTCTGTCACATGGCCATTGTCTTTCTCTCTGTCTGTCTCCTCCTATCTCTTACTGTTGTGTCCAGATTTCCTCTACTTGTAAGGACTCCAGTTATTTTGGATTAAGGTCCATCCTTATTGCATTTGGACTGACCTTAGCTAGTGGGTAGTATCTATTAACATTTAAAAATGGAATCACATCCACAAGACAGGAGGTTAGGACCTGAACATGTTGTGATGGGGAATATGATTCAATCAAGAGCAGATAACATTCATAAATTATTAAGGGGGTAAGTCTACAATTCACTCTGCAAGACAGAAGTTCAGATACCTGGTAACAGTTCCCATGGCTCTCCTATGGAATTTTCTTCAAGGTAAACTTCCTTGCTCCTTTTCTGGTAACAAGATGTCCACATCATTTACTATGCTGATTTCTATTTTCCAAATAATTTGACTTTATTCAAAATTATATTAATTTTGAGTATAGAATATTTTTTCAAAATAACTATCAAAATGCTGAAATTATATGATAACCAAAATAGAAGCATAGGTTATAATTTAAGTAATTTTAAAAATAAGGAAAATAACTTGCAAACCAGTTCTACATGTTAGGTGATGCACAGGGTGGATGCAACAAAATGAGAAAAATGAAGAAAGAAAATGATAAAAGTTGTTACAAGCTGCATTAATACTTTTAATTTTTGTCAGTAAGCTCACTTCTACTCCTAGTAGTAGGCAAATGGAATCTCAGGTAAACAACAGATCATGGTATGGTCAAAATTCCAAATTTTAAAACTAGAGGCATCAAACTAAACACTTATGAAATTTAATGAAACACCCTGGATGTTTAAGTTGTGCATAAGAGTGGAAAAGAGGGGAAATATAGACTAGGAAAGGGTTTACTATACTGGTCATCCTCAATTTACAAATAAAAATTTCTCAATGTTCAAGTACATAAGAAAACTATCCCATTTCTGAATAACTTTTTGAATGGAATATGGAACGTAATTACAATATAATATATAATAAATTATATATTAGATTGATTACAGAGTGTTCTGGGGCTGATACCTGCCCCATTTTATACTTAGGGATTATATTTTTCTTAGATTAAAAGAAAATAGCCCACATAATTTTATAGTCACAATTTCTTTTTCATTAAAGTCACTGATGTTTTTACTTTTGGAGATAGTGGCAAAGATAAGGAAAAGATTAGGGCTTATTTCATAAAAGACAAAATTAAATATAGAAAATATTATTTTTAAAAGAGGGCACAATCAGGAGTTCAGACTTATTCCAAAGATGTGTTTTAAGTTCTTTATCACTGCCCCTAGGTATTTGGAGAATCAGAAGAGTTCTTTAAAAATAAATTTACCTTAAAATAATCATTACCTATTTCCATTGGCATATTTCTGTCTAGTTGTAGAAAAGAAATAAAAATCAATTTTATTGAGTACTTGAGAAAGAGAGCAAGAACAAGTTGGTAATATTGGACATTAAAAATGAATAATGAATAATATGAATTCACTTCTTTGTGAATATTAGAGTCTAAAGTATTAACTAGCTGTTAACAAAATAAATCAAAACCCAAATACTTGAAGTAACTGTTCACACAGTGTAAATCAATGACATATTTTTAAGTTTAATGGGGGAAGGAAGAAAAGAATAACTCAAGTATCCAGAGTAAAAATTAACAGTGAAACTCCAAGTAATGTAAACTTTGGGTAATTAGAATATAAAAGCATGAAGACAAATCCCAAAGAACTTGAACAAAATGATATCGTAAAATAAAACGTGTTTTCTAAAATGCCAGTTTATATAAATGCATTTTCTCAACTTTATCTTACAAATGCTTTAAATCTTTCCAAAAAGTTTTCACGAGAACATTCTTAATGTACTTTTGTATTCAGTTGGAATTTGCTTATTTTCCTTTCTAATGCTTTTTGTGCCTTTTGAATTGAGCTTTGAATTTCATATTTTCTTGAACAGCCTTCTTTTATACCTTTGATTGAATTGTAAAATAACTATTTTATCTATACATGTTCGCGCTTCTTTATTATGAGATATAGTAGGATGTTGCAGTTTAGATAGATTGCCAGAATGAAATTTATCTTGCTAGAGAGATATCACCACTCCAGATGGCCATGGGGTTGCTTGGGAATTCTAGTAAGGCAGGGATACCAGCAAAGCCACAAAATAAGAGCTTGTGATAATTATCTAGAATGGAATCAGCTGATATAAAAGAAGACCAAAAGGTTGAAAGGAAACTTGGTGGCATATGCTCAGTCTAGGTACAGAGCAGATTTCTTCATGCAAAACTAAAATTTGAAAACAGAAAACTTAACTCCTCTCTTTGAAGGTCAGGGGAAAATATAATAATGAATATCTCATGTGAGTTAGCCTAATATTGACACATGAGTTCATTTTTCCCATCAAATGAATTGAGATCAAAATACTAGCAGGTTTGTGCAAATGTTTGCTGATATCAGTATTTAATATTGACAATCAATAAAACTCTAATTCATTACCTATTTGTTGCAGGTTTTATTTTTTTTAATATATTAAGGTGTTATATATTTTTCTAATCAAATGAAAGAGAGCATACACATAATATAACTAGAAGGTAAATTAAATGCTAACTACCAGTATGACAAAAAATCCCAGAGATACATTTATTCTTTATACATATATATAAACTCATTCATGATGCCATTAAGAAAGGCACAATAAAAAATTACATTATTAAAGTACTCAATGGCCAGTGCCATTATTCTGAACCTCATAAAAACTCTGTATGTTGATCAATCAAGTCTGAGTTAGAGCATGTTGTCACTCTGACTGAGTCAAAGAGGTTACATTTGTCAAAGTAAATAAACATGCATACAGAAACATATATAAACATACTAACACCTGAATGCTATTGATTTTGACTGTCACAATGGACAAAAGTCAATTTTTCCCCCATATACATCTTCCTTGCTTTACAAAAGAAAAACACTTATAAAAGACAATGATATGAAGATAGCGTTTTTTAACAGCTAAAATTAATGAAGTGATCAAATCTGCCTCTTTTGTTGGATACGGTTCACACATGTCATTAACCTGGAGAATTAAAAAAAAAAATGAATGAATCCATTTTTATAGTTTTTCATCTATTTAGCAATACCACACCTCTAGAATCAGTGGATACCAAGAGATGAAGATATAAGTATGAGTGTAGAATCTTATAGTTTATAGTAGTAAAATGCATAGTAACTAACACTTTAGTCCTGGAAGTTAACAATCATAGGTTGCAAAATGTTTTAAGTATCCAGACAATGAAAACTCATGTGTAGGACAAAGACAAGAAGCAAAAATCAAATTTACTACTTGACATAATTTTAGTATTTTTTTCTTGACATCTGTAAGTGTTTAAAAACCTCAGAAAACGTTAAATCACACAATAAACCTGGGGAATATTGTTACTTTCATTTAAAAAATGTATATAAGTATATAGATTATTCAAGGAAAGTGAGATGGGAAATGTTTTATGCAAGCTAAGTATGAGCACTCCAATCCTACTTAAAAAAATAAAGAAGGATAATTTTCATTCCCTGTCAATCCAGCTCAGTGTGTGGCTGCCTCAGCAGCCACAGTCGTCTGAGAAGAACCATTTAGATGCAACATTTACTCTGGCACAGGTTTGGTTCCACACTCAAGTTTTTCTCCAGATGGACTAATTCCATGTGCACATGGGTTTGTCTCTTAACTACTGAAATTAGGAACAATCTCTGCAAGAGAACTTGGACAATAAGACAGCCAGCAGGAACATAAGTGGCTATCAGCAAACTCTTTTCTCCTTCTCACTTTTCTCTTGAGTTCCTGGATACTTTGCAAACAGCCTTACTTTTAACCAAATTGTGACAAATACTGCTTCAGAAAAACTTTTCCTTGCACATAGCCATTTTAACAGCCTTAGTCCTTTGGTTCTTTAAGAATTATTGAGGAGCCATCAAAGCATATACATGAATTATTTGGAAGCATTAAATGACCGACTGAGTGTCCTAGGGTGTAATAACTCAATTGATTAAAATTACTGTCTTTATTTTAGGCTCTTTGAAAAAATAATTTTTACTGGAAAGATGAAAGTAGCCCTGGTTTAGCATGCTAGAGTGACTGCCCCCAGAATGTATTAAGTCCTGTAAGGAATATGGAGAATGTATTAATACTGCAATCTACATAGATAAGGTAAATAAAAACAATGAGAGTAAAGCTATAAAACAATTCATAGTTAGATAATAAGCAATTGTTAGAGAAAACATTGCTCTGAGTTTAAGGATGTAAGAGATTAGGTTAGACTGGAATCTGTCATAGACAAATTATGCCCACCCAAAGATGTCGAAGTCCTAATCCCCAGACTCTGTGAATAAGTTGTATAACGAAGGAATGTTAAGGTTGCAAATGGAATGAAGAAATATTTAGTTGACCCTAAAATAAGCAGAGAGGAAGGAGGTTGAGGCAGATTTAGAGATACAATGCTACTGACTTTGAAGATGGAAGAGAGGACTGCAAGCCACGGAATGCAGGCAGTCTCTAGAAACTTGAAAAGGCAAAGCAGTAAAGCAGCAGACTCTTCCCTAGAGCTTCCAGAAAGAACACAGCCCTATGAACCCCTCGATTTCAGGTCAGTGAGATTCATTTTAGATTTCTGAGGAAAGCACCTGCCTTCTTGCCTTAGAATGGGGATATTCCCAATGATTTTTCAACTCCACAACTTCCGGACCCTGGTAGGACTCAACTCTTCTGTTAGTTTCCATGAAAATATGAGTAGAAGAGTAGAAAATTATACAGCCTTATTTGTTTTGCTTTGTTGGGAAGGAGGATATGCTATCAAGATTTCCTATTTTATTAGCCACTTTGGACTTTATTTTTGTGCTGACCAAATTCCTGTCCTGTCCTCTCTTTTTCCCAAAATATGATCCATATAAGCCCCTCTGTTTCCCATTGTTTCAGCATTTTAATTTGAGTCTACTTTGGTTTCTTTCCCCGACACTGAGTAAAATATTTCATTTTCCCCAAACTTCTAGTCTCTAAGCAATATCCCAACACTTTGGAAGTCATTTACTTATGACAATTGTTCAGATATATGGAATTTTCAGGAAAGCCTACTTCTTTTCCTATATCCTCTAGATTTTCTGCGGGTAGACAAGTGAATATATAGGTGATAATAGAAAAGCTGTGAATATGTTACAGACTGAAAACAAGTATTTTGTCAAGTTTTACCTATGTTTCCTGGCATTGGTGTAAAGAGCACAATAAATTTCATGTTTATAATCAATAGCTATATGGTAATATATATTATACAAAATGTTCCTACATTTAATATCTCATTCAATCTACAAAGCAATCTATTAAGGTACATATTTTCATTTTATATCTCCATAGGTGCAGAAACTTTTATACTGCTTCCAAGGACCTAAGCAGGATTCAAATCCAAATCTCTTGTTTATAAATCCTACACTTTTATAAGTTATTCTGTGATTTCTGTAATGAGGGACCACAAAAAACTTACTTCTCCGAGATTAAGCATGAAGACATGAAATGGGTCATATGCTACTGGTTGTGGGGCTGTCTTGTGACTATGATTATAGAAGAGCAAGGGGTGGGTATAATGTTTTGGTCCTGGAGACTTATCTGTCCTTTCTTGATTGCTGTATCTTCTTGCCTCTCTGAATTTGACACTTTAGATCTGGTATGTGTATATTTGTGTGCATGTCTGCGGTGCAAGTGTATATACAAGCACCCACATGTGGAAAGCTGGGCAAGAAAGGGGAGAAAATTTCAAGCGTGCTAAGGGTTATTTCTGTGAATACCAGACTTGTCAACCTTTCAGAACATGAACATCTTCAACTGGGGTACATGATGATATGTCAGGGTTTTGTGAATGGTTAGAATTAAAAACAGTATATTTTGAGTCATTTTTAATCAAATATTTGATTTAACAAGTTAATTTACCTGGCATCTTATTCATTGTTCTTTATATTGAAATATCTTGTGGTATTGAATAAAACTTTCCTACAGCTTTTTAAAATGACAAAACATAAAAGTTGACTTCATCAAAATTGAAAACTTTTGTGCTTCAAATGTTATTATCAAGGAAGTAAAAAAAACACAACCTACAGAACGGGAGAAAATGCTTGCAAATCATATATCAGATAAGGGCTTAATATGCAGAATAAAAAAGGAAGTCTCACAACTCTTCAACAAAAGATAGACAACCCAGTTTAAAAATGGACAAAGCAGGGCAGAGGCTTGGCAGGTGGGTCCTGGCTTCGGGGCCAGCCATGATCCTGCTGGAGGTGAAGAATCATACGGTCCAGACTCTTGTACTCGAGTGGAGAACACAGCTGTGGGAAACAAGCCTGAAGCAGCAGAAATAACATTTGCAGGTTTTGATGGGCGTCCTCTATCTTATTTCAATCCTAGTGGAGGCAAAACAAAAGTGATGGTTAGTATTTCTTTTGAAGTTTTGCAGGGTACTTCAGGCACACAGTGCTGACAATTGGTGAAAGAGGGTGTATGGCAGTTTCTCGTAAATCCACAAGTAGGATGTGATGTCTTTCTACTATATGACCGTGAAAATCTACCTGCACCCAAGCATTCAGTTGTGCATTGGGATGGCATGCTGAAACAAAACTGTTTTTACCCGTGTCTTTGGGAAACACTTCCAATTTTAAGAAGAGGGCAAGGAAGGAGAACAGGGCAGTTATCCGTTAGAGGAAGGACGAAACCAAGATTGAGTCCAAAAAAAGACAAGACTTACAGTAGTGTTCAGCACACTGTTTAATGATGAGCCGCTGTGTTCCCTGGCGTGTTCCGGCAGGACGGGCTGCGTGCGAGCCAGCGCGGCCCTCCAGGGCCTGTCCCGCCACAGGGGCCCGCCTCGCAGCTGAAAGGCGCAATGCCGCCGTGGGCGACAGTACTGGCTCCGTTACCTCGGTGCGGTTCCCCGCCACACCGGTGCCGGGCCGGGACAGCACCGTCAGCCTGACCACCTGCTCTACCATAGCGACTGCTCAAAGGCCAGTTCTCTCACAAGCATGTGGGCAAAAAGACATCGTCCTTACGGTGCTGAACCGCGCACGCCCAGACACCGAGACAGAAGAAATGAAAACAACCCCCGGGAAGACCTTTCCATCCCGCTTTCGCTCGGGCACAGAAGGGGGAAGTGGCTGGCAACGCAGGCTGGAACAGTAGCTACCGGATAATAGCAACTTTTAATGTTGCTCAAGTCTTCAGGTTTTTAAGGGATTCTCCGTTTTGGTTCCATTTTGTACAAGTTTGTAAAATAATCTGCAGAAACGAACTGTGCTTGCAAGGACTTCATAGGTCTCAAGAATTAAAATTAAAAAAAATAATAATTTCACTTGATCAGCCTAGTTCCTTTTTCTCCTCCGCCCCTTACCAAGCTGTTTCGAACGAAACTTTTATATCTAAAGCAATACGGTTAAGGACATTAGTAAAGGAAAGCTTTCTATCTTAAAAAAAAATAAAAGACAAAGGATATTTCTCCAAAGAGGATATATAAATGTCCCAAAAGTATGTGAAAAGAGGGTCAATATCGTTAGTCATAAGGGAAATGCAAATCAAAACCACAATTCCATACCAATTCATACCCATTAGGATGGCTTAAATTTAAAAAATGAAAATAATATATGTTTGTGAGGATGTGGAAAAATTGCAACCTGGCTGGTGGAAATGTAAAATGATGCAACCACTGTAGAAAGCAATATGGTCATTGCTCTGTTTATAGCAGCAGTATTCACAAGAGCCCAAAAGTGGAAACTAAGAGTTCAATGAATGATAAAAATAAGGTACATACACACAACGGAACATTATTCAGCCAGAAGAAAAGATGGAATTGCTACAACATGGGATAATTTTGAAAACATTATGCCCAGTGAAATAAACAAGGCGCATAAGAACAAATATTGTATGATGTTATTTATAGGAGATATCTAGATATAGCAGTTTTGCAGACATGGAAAGTAGATTAAACATTACCAGGCAATGGGAGAGAGGGTTGGGAAGTTTTGTTTGGTGAGTATAGAGTGTTTGTAAATAAAAATTAATAATTTAAAAACACAGAAAAGTTTTAAAAAATGTCCACTCACACTGGACTACTTAAGTTTGCTATTCCTCAGCTCTTAAGTTTTTGTTCAAAGAAAAAGTTGGTAATATTTTTATGCTTTGTACTTTATAATGCATTTTTTTTACAGACTTCCTGTGATGAATTGAATCCTTTCTCCAAAAAAAGTCATGTTTAGGTCCTAGCCCTTAGTCCTCTGGATGTGGACTCATTTGTAAATAGCATCTCTGAAGACATTATTAGTTAAGATGAGGTCAAACTGAATCAGGGTATGTCTTAATCTAATATAACAGGAGCAAAGAAAATTTGGGCACAGTGAGGAGACAGAAGATTTAAACTAACCTTAAAATATTTAAAGTAATGTACTCACATTCAAGTTATTTCTGTTTTGTTTTGTTTTGTTTTGTTTTACTTTTAATATGGGGTTCATGAATTGTCACTATGGTATCCATGTTTGGACTTGCAGGAACAGTTTTTCAATTCTCCAAAACTGTAAGGAAAATTTTATGTTCACATACATTTTGTGACAATTCTGCATAGTTTTCACCAGGTTGTCCAAAAGATTATCTTTCAGAAATATATTTAAGAAGTAGTCTCGCAATTGGTTGGTACTGTTAATCCTTTGACCATGTTACAGGTTATTGGGAGCTCTGGGTATTAGAGAGAAAAAAGTAAAAAAGAGATGAAGAAAGGGATGAAGGAAAGGAGGGAGGGTTGATTTAGAGTGATGCTATAATAGAAGGGGGAAATAATGTTCCAAATAATTTAATTACTTTTCTTTTATGAAAACATTTATTGATCCAACATTTTTGTAAGGAAGCCTTTCCTTTTAAGATCCTCTCAGTAAAAGATATATAGAACTCTATCTCCAATAGTCTCACTAATATGCTTAAAGCCTGAAAATGTTACAACTTAGAGTTAATCATTTTTTGATTGATGTACTTAATATACTTTTCGTTTAGCATGCAGTTTTATGATGAGACACCCCGACCCAATTTATGTGAGATATATGAGAGAACATTCTATTCTGATTCAAGTACCAAAGACTAATTTCATGGAGTAGGAAGCACTTTATATAATCAAGACTTGGAAATGAAGGCATTGTAGGAAAAAGAACATCATCAATAAACAAATAATGTCTATATGCAAAGAGTTAGTATTATATTCCACTACAGAGTAGAAACTGAAATCATGTGCCATACTTGAAAAATAATGGAATTCTTATTTACTAGAGTAAGAGGTATTATTATTCAAATACCACAGTAAAAATTAATAGGTGATTGTGGCTTCTGTCTTTGATTTGATGAGTCTGGGGAGTTTTGCTTCTTTCTCTTTTCTTCCAATTAATAAATGTTTTTGCCTTTTCACTGCTAAAGTCATGTATTGAAAGTCTTGGATTTCACACTTCTCACTAGTTTGGGAAATAAAGTAGGCTATAAATCACTTCTATGCAAAACAATTTTCCCTAATGTAATTTTCTTTTTCATAGAACACATTCAGTAATTAGATTAGTGCACTATTATGCCCTGGAATAAGTATATGACCATACTGCTTAGCTTAAATTGTTTTGACACTAAATTTGTCAAAGGAGGACACAGTTAAATTGGGTTTATTTGAGCTCTAGACTCTTATATTTTGGTCAATCAACTACCCCCTAGTCATTTCCTTGCCCACATTTAGTGCCTACATGATTTGAGCATGATCACAAGAAATTCATCATCATTTCCTCAGAGAGGTGGCTTGAATTGTGTGATAGACCTTCTATACCTTCATTATTTAGTGTCAAGTGTCTCTCTGATATAAATGCCCTCTCCTGGTTACTCATAGAATTACCATTTAGAACCTGCACCAAATCTTCCACTATCAGAACCTCAGAACATTGCCACCATTCATCTCTTGTTCTCACTGAACTCACAGAGCTAAAATACTAGTCTTCTTAAACATGCAAAGTTGAAAATAGTTATTGAAAAGCATTTCTGTTTATGGTTCTACTGGGAGTCTCATGGACACTGTTGTTCCCACAAACAAGTCTGCATTAAAAGAATGTGAGGAATCTAATAAATTCAAATAGCAACAAAAAAACAAACAAACAAGATTATATGAAGAAAATTCACATGGATATGTTTCTGCATGTTTGAATTTTCTAACTTGGAGAAGGTGAGAATTTAAGAAATTCATTTTTATTGTTTTTAAAGATTCTCTGAATATGGTGCATATAATAAAATCTTATTAATACCAATGTAAACCATGTGATGATTTAATCATGCAGGACCCTAGTATTAAACTTTGCAGCATGACTGGGGATAAAGTATTTAGAGTTATGATATATAATAAAATAGTAATACAAAAATTGACAAAGACATTTTATAATGTATTTATGGAAAGCCACTGACAGTAAGTTCTCTAAAACCGTATTTTCATAAGGTTTGCATAAAGTATTATATATATTATCATAGACTATGCTTGTATTTTTACTAAAACAGGTCTCATAACTCCAATATAGAAGTATTACATTGTTACTTTCTAACTTAAACTATTCTTTTAAAACAATTCCATAGTTAAAGTTGGCAATTTCCTGAAAGGGTTTTTATTTAATAAGACATTATTTTAAGGGAAAGTATAAATTGAAACTAGTCTTAAGTACAATATTTTTAGTTATTTACAAAATTTATGGTCCTACTTAAGGAAGTATCTGTTTGGGTCAACTGAATTTAAATGCCTTTTATTAAAGATACCTGCATAGCAGGTTTACTCAGGTGTAGTTCTAAAACCACTTTGTTTCTTGAGAAAAATATAAAATAGACAAAAGGAAGAATTAATTACATATAGTTTCCCAGATGATACATATTCTCTTTAATATATAATATGTCATATCACGGCATTGTATTAGATAAATGATTTCAGAAATTAGACATACTTATAATATGCTAAATGTGACCACTATCAATATTTAATTAGGAGAATCTATTAGTTCTTAATTAGAATTCATCAGGGGAATGTTTCAGGTTTACTCTCCCTTTGTCTATTTATAATTTGTTTCTTCCCCTAACTTAAATATAGCATATTTTATGGTGGAATATATTAACAAATATGGTTCCTTTCTGGTGCCCAGGCTTCTGTACTAGTCATAGATTTTCAATCTTTCTAAAAACCACATTTTAATATCTTCTTTAATATGTTTTGCCTTAGCTAATAAAACTTATTTCTGATGCTAAAAACTATTCCAAAATATTTGTAAAAACTAAAAGAAAACTTGTATTTTTCTTAAGTGGGATCTGATGAAGTGTACTGTAAGTGAAGTTCTTCTATAAATGCTTCTTAAGGCTATTGGGGGGAAATGATGTAATTTGTCTGTCTGTCCAAAAGTGGGAAAAAAGATATTGTGCTGATTGTTACTTGAAAAACAATTAAAAAAATCATATCCACCTCCAACCCCCATTACTAAAAAATATTTCAAAATTGCTTTAATTTTCCTCCTTGCTCTTCCCACTCCCTCCCCTACCACCACACAAACTGTTAAACATGTCTTTGGTAAGAGCAACTATGTTGAAAAATCTTAATGTGGCGACCTGACTATAATGGTGTATGCCTTTTAAGAATGGCCTCATTATTTTCTATATTTTTCTAAAAGTGAATGATGGATACTATATTAAATTCCAAAAATGATGCCATATTCTTTTAGACATGTTATCACATCAGCAAAAAACAAAACAAAACAATGAAACACACACACAAACAGCAAAACAAAAACAAAAGAAAAACTTTTATTTGTTTTTTTACTTTCCATATTTAAATGTTTTAAAGTATATACTGTAGGAACATTGTTATCATTCTTACTGAAAATGGGAAATATATTGCTACTGGTTAGAATTGAAAGTAAAAAGAAATATTAACAGAGAATTGAGTTTTTCAGAATAATTAAAATTGAAATTTATTGTGTTGGAAATATATCAGGCAGAAGTCAACTAGGTTTTCTCTCTCAGTAAGTTTCTTGAATGGAAATATGGAGAATAAATTGGTATGGGGGTGTTCAAGAATTGTTTTTCCTTCATTATGAATACCCTATCAATATGGCCTAAAATATTTATCTTCCACACAAGTGGTAAAATTAATCTTCTATAGTTTGATGGAATTTTTATCTCATTGCTTTTTTTTAATTGGCAGTGAAGCACTGATAAGGTAAAATTGAATGCCAGTACAATGCTGTCCTTTGATGAAGTTTTTGTCCTATTTTTCTAACATTATTTTTGTGAACCAAAAGTTTCTCTTGGAGGATAAATAACTATAGCACAGACGTTTTAAAAAATTATGTTTTATCAAAAAGACCAACTTTCTAATTCAAAACATGTAAGTACTTTCCATTGCTTTCTATTTTCAAAATGTTTTTAATTAGTTTTATTTATTTTATAATATACTTTTCTTTGAGTTGTAATCCTTTTTCCAAATCTGATATTTATTGAAGGATAAAACATCGTCACTATATGTTTTAGAATATGTTCTATTTCTTATATTTTCTCTGTATTTCTCCAGGTAATCAAAGAAAGTAATTTTTAAATATCATCTGCAAATGCTTGAAAGATTATATGTTAATGAAGTAGTCTTTTGAAAAATAGTGACTTCAGTCAGAATTCTTTTGGTTGCAAGTGACAGAAACCCAAATAAACGAACTGAAGCAGAAAAAAGGCATTTATTGGAAAGACTCACAGAATTAATAATTGATAAGCAGGAACCATCAAGAGTTCAGGAACTTTAGTGACTAGAACTGCAGGCTATGTTTCATCAAAATTCTCACTCCACCCCAATTTTTCTCTTCTTATCTCTGCTTGGCTACTTCTTTCCCTACTGCAGTTGGACCTTCACTATTGCTGCCTCACAGGGAAGGACAATAATTGACCAGGATTGGGTTGTGACATCACCCTTAATTAATTGCTCTAACCATAAGTATAGATTAATATGATTTGCCAGGTCTGCATTACTCTCCCAACCCTATATGTGGATTGTCAGAGACTTATGACAGGATGTCTTATAGAATAATATGGTTTGAGTGGTGAAGAAAGTTTTTCAAGAAAGGTTCTTTATGTTACCACAAAAAGGTGACAAGAATTCTGGGAAGATAGAACCAAATTTAGAAGACCTTAATATTTCATATTTTACAAAACTCTTTATTTCAGTAGGCAGTAAATGATTTTGGCATAAAGTAAGATTTAGATAAAGAAGAAAGCAAAGAAAGAAGATTCCTAATAGAATTGCTCTTATTATGCCATGTATTACTTTAGCTGGAGCTTCCTCTTTTAGGATATGAACTAAATTTGCTCATTTATAGACTTTTTCTTGCCTATAGCACAAAACACTTCAAACATATTTCCACTTCAACTTATCTGAAATAAGATGTATGACAAAATAAAATTTCACAGATTCTCTGCCAATATCATGACCTTTCTGCATTGACAGCTTCACAACTTGCTTCTTTCTGTATTCCCATTTTTAGTAATCGTGAATTTTTAAAATATGATGGGCATTCATGCATAACTCACAGTCACTTTTTAAAAACTACTTCAGATCACAAAAGTGTAATATGAGATATGCTTGATGAGATACATTTTAGATCTTAGTGTAGATTGGTTTCCCACATTGAATTCTATCTCGAGCTTTGTTTGGCTGAATCCTAGACAAAACTCTTCCATTACTGATTTTGTACAACTCTAGTGATCTTTATTTGAAAGATTATAGTTCAAAAAAAAGAAATATCTGTTGGTGATATCAACTTATATTTGCAATCAATTTGTGACGTTTCTTGTTTCTAATAAGTAAATGTATTTGAACAAATCTGGAATTACAATTTTAAATTCAGACTCTACCCTGGTTAGGCCCAATTTAAATTCTGGTAAATCATCACTCTCAATGCCCTGTGTTTTTCTTAGACAATATGAAATAAAATCCATTAAGTTCAATGATAATATATACATGAAGTTTCCTTCTTAATTTATTAAAGTCAGAGTTCTGTTCAAGATATTGTCACTATATTTAATAAATCTTGGATAGTCTGCATCATCCAGGCATTTAAAACAAGCTCATTTTGTTTTGCTTGTGCAATTTATGAAGCCTAATACTCACTCAGAATTTACAGAGTAGTATTTAACCTCAAGATATTTCATATGGAAAAGAGGCAAAACAATTCCCCAATACGTGTGAAAAAAATTTCTTACATTTTTTTTTTTCCACAAATGTGCATGCGTGGTATTATTTGTAATAATGCTACACTGCCACCTTGTGGAAAGAATCAGTTAAGTAAAGTTCTCTGGCCAGTTTCCCTGCTTAGGGCTCCTGTAAGTCTCTTTTGGATTCAGGTAAGCATGGTTAAGTAGGTAATTTTTTTTTTTCTACATAAACTGGTAAATTGTAGTAACATTATATATAAATTATGAGTGGAGTGACTTCACTGCAAAAAATTAGCCCAATATAGCCAATCTCTTCATAGAGATATTCATTTTAAAAAATTACATTCTATGAAGTACATTTTACTTGGAGAATAGAAAATATCAGTATTCAAGTCCTGCACCTCCCATTAGCTAGTTGTTTCTATTAATTGCCTTTGGCCTGCGTTTTCTACTTTCTAAAATTAGGAAACAACATATCATTTTGTATAGATTTTTCATTTATTAATTTATTTACATATACAATCTCTGGTTTGTCCTTTGAAATTTTTTAAATGTAAAAATTATTTGCTAAGCAGTGTATCTGATGCCTGGATAGCAGTGATGAGAAAAGACCTGGCATCTTACCATCCCTGTTTATGATGCCTCCGTCTAGTAAAATTTCAAGTTTAGTTATGGTAAAATATTGCGGACTAGGGAAGTTAAATTCTCCTAGCTAAAAGTATGAATTATTTGCATTCCAAAAATCCTATTGTATTATTTTCAATCATAACCTAGGAAAAACAATTATGTGGAATATTAATATAGGATTTATTTTGATGACCTCTGCAAGCATTTTATTTTCATATAAGGACATATTTCCAAAATATTTGAAATATATAACCACTGGAAATAAGACAGGTATTATATACTTCAAACCCCATGATAGAATCTTTACTACAGTACAAATACACCACTAGAGTTTCTTGGGAAGGACAAATGCCCAACTGAATTTAGCCTCTTTCTTAAATCTAAATAATTTAAATATAGTTAATATAATAATCATAAATAAATTCATTAAAATAATTTCATTTGTCATTTTAGATGTAGAACACATTCTAAAATATATAATGATTTTGCTTTTAGCCTATTTATAAAGAACATATTCAGAAGGATTGTGTTTTGTTTAGTTTTGTTTTTCACATTCATTGCATTTGATGAATACATTTTAGAGCACAGCTACACAGCATGGATTATAGTTTATGTTGCAATTTATACTCTCTCCCAGTCCATCAGTGGGTTACAGAAGGATATATAAAGGATTGTGAAAATGTTCTAATTAAATCTTTCAAAAAATTCTTCTACAGTACTATAATATCATAAATTAATGGTTGTCTTGTGTGTGTATGTGTGTATAATTTGTATTTGCAATAAAATATATCTTAGGAAAAACTAGCTCTAATTTCTACCCCTTCTATTCTTGTTACCTAGATTTTTTAAAATATATTTTTAAAATTTTCTCTGCTAAAAATATTATGATGTCAAAGATGTGGTAAGTTTTCATGATTCCTCTTTACTACCTCCCTGGTTGATATCAATAATTAATCATGATATCTTTTCATTCTAATTATCACATGCGCTTTCCTTATCCTCTTCCAAACTGTGTATAAGGCAGCCTCTAGTAATTGACAAAGCATGCAAATTGAAATCCTTTAACTGTCTCTAGGAATTTTTTTCAGTATTGGTATGTCTAGTTCATTAATTAATCCCACTGCTAGCTATTTCATGTCTACTACATACTAATACTTTGTATTATTTATCTAAATAATTTTCATATTTTAGATTGCCATATCTTTACCTATTGAAGTATGATAGAGTAAGATAATATTAAAAAATTTCAAGTAAGAGAATATTAAACCAGGCAAGATTTGAGACATTATTCCAAAATCTAGGTTTGTGCTGTGTTTTGGTAAAGAAGTCTTATCTGTCACTTAAATTTATGGAAATATTTGAATAAACAAAACCTGAATATATATATATAATCAATTATTTTTATCAAACATGACTCATTTGAATCGAAAAATATTGTTTCAGTATTGATAAGTTATCCAGGAACATATGCCTGACTGTATTCCTTCAGTTAATCATGAATTTGTGTTTTCAAAGAATAATTTTTAAGCATCCTCTAAGTACCACACATGGTTGTATGTATGTGCCATGGTGAGCAAGATAAATATGGTTCCTGCATTTATAAAGATTAATGTTCAGTCAAAAAGATAAAGAAGTTAGAAAGTATTAATATAATTGCTGTGGTAGAAAATATACAGGAAATACAATGTGGATGAATCCAATAAGACCTACCCTTGTCTGGATGGGCAAGGAAAATATCCTAGAAGTTATCATTAAGTAGTGCCTGCAAGATGTATGAGAGTTATTTAGGTTAAGAAGAGAGAAAATGGAAAATATTCTAAGTAAAGGTATCAACATATACAAAGTCCTGTGGGGCAAGAAGAATTAGCTAGATTTAAGAAATTAAAATGTCACTATTTCTGGAAATTAAAGTGGAGTGGTGGAGTGACAAGAGGTGAGTCTTGAGACATAGGTAAGAGACAATTAAGAATGGTCTTGTCATATTCCAAAATAGATGAAAGCATTAAAAGTCATACTCAGGAGACATGATTCATGTTTTATTTTAGAAGAACAATTCTAATATTTGGAGATTATATTGGATGGGAGAAAAATTAGAGAGAGGCAAAATAAGTAGAAAGCTGGGAAAAGTTCCAGGTGAGAAGTTATGGTGACCTGGACTTAGATGAGCATGGTGTGGACAGAGAAGAGTAATTGATTATTTGTTTGAGCAGGTAGTGGTGCAATTAGAAGAGTTTGGAGTTTTTGGTATTTGTGCAACTGGATGTGGGTAGAAAAGCATGAATTAGTTCTGTTTGGACTTGCTGAATTTTTAATATATCAGAATAATAGATACATTAGTTGGGCAGTTTGAAATATAAAATTTACCTGCTCTCTCTCTCATATTCTCTTGCTCTGTGTGTGTGTGAGTGTGTCTGTGTGTGTGTGGTAGTTCAAGTTTTTTATGGACCCAGAAAATCATGTCTTAGGGTTAATCCATTCCTGTTGGTAAAAACCTTTTGTAGGTGGAAATTCCTTTTGATTAAGTTACTTCAGTAGGGCATGATCCAGGTTTAGTCTTAATCTTCTAACTGGATGTCCTTTATAAATGGGTTAAATACAGAGAGAGAAACCCAGAAAAGCTGAGAGAAAAAGATATGAACAGGAAACTGAAAGCAAGGAAGCCCGTAAGAGGAGGGAAATGCTGCCATGTGCCTTGCTATGTGAGAGAGGAGGGCAGGATCATCACCACCAGCAACTGGACAGAAAGTATCACCTGAAGAGGCCTTGATTTGGACATTTTTCTCAGCCTAAAAACGAAGAACTTTTAAACTATTGAAGCCGCATTTCTGGTATAATGCCTTTGGCAGCTTAGCAAACTAAAACAATATGTAAATATAAATATATATTTATATATTTAAAACATATTGATAATGAATGAAGATATAGCAGAAGTTATGTTACTGGATTTTATCTAGGTTCTTGACTATGATGCAGAAATGAATTTCAAGAGCACGCTGGGTGAGTTAGGTCAATAATTTATTCAGGTAGGGAAGGAAGAGAAATGGGAGAAAATAACAGAGCAGGGGTCCCAGGTAGAGAGGAAGGGGGTGAAAAGGGATAAAGAGGGCTGATTTACAAGCTACAATTCTCCATTATAGATTATAAATCCCCAGGTTTACTTGCATGGCCATGTGGCAGAGGAAAAATGGCGAAGGCCGTGCACAGAGGACAGGGACAGGTCCAGAGGCAGGAGAGCAGGACAAAAGCGTGCTCAGGCTCCTAGTTTGCTTTTTAAACTATTAATTATCCACCCCTTTGCTAATGGCAGGGGAAGGATTCCAGCTGTTTGCTGTTTTGATTGATTACCCCACCCATCAATCCCCTAGTGAGGACCCAATGATAAAGTCCCTAGGGAACATACAGGGCTTTTCTTTGCTCCCAGAAAAAGTCTTTGTTCTGGATAGCAGAATCTTGAGGGTGGGGGTCTGCCAGCAGCCATCGTGGGGGTTACTGATGTCCATGTGGACTCTGCCAGGTTCCTGATCTGTCTATTATTTCCCTATCTTACTAGCCTGCTTCAGTTATAATTGCCAAAATGTGGGTGTGAAGAGAATCTATGAAAAAGTATTAAAATATTGGGGCAGAGAGACAGAAGAAAACCAAAAATATAAAGTCTACTGGAAGACTTCATTCCCAAAGGAAAGAGACATAGAAATACTTAAGGATACCTTGATAAACACTTTTAAATACTAAGAGGTTGAGTTAGATAACGATTGAGAAAGATCAATTGGATCTTGCATCAAATGCTACATTGATTAGTTGCAATGGAATGATAAAAGGTGAAATTTGTCTAATCTTTTATTTTTGCATCAGATTTTTCTTTTGCCTGCAAAATGAGAAGGAAAGTATCAGAACCTTAAAGGAGTAAACAAACCATACCTAATAGGACATATATACCTAGCACATATCAGAGGAGGATCCTAGGGACAAAATCACAGGCCAACCATGAGAAGATATTTTTCTACCTCCCCGTTAAATTACTGCACTTTTGCCAACCCTTGGCCCCCAATTCCCTCACTTTTCCCCTAGAATAGAAACTTATAGCAGAATTATATTTTCCACTATTTTTAAAAATAAAGGGTGGAAAAATAACCTGAAATTTTATTGTATACTTGATGTATCATAGTTGAACCATATTAAAATAATACAATAGAGTAAGGGATGTAACTCGGTGGTTGGGTACCTGCTTTGAGTGTATGAGATCCCAGGTTAAATCCTGGGTACCTTCCAAAAAATAATAATATAATACAAATAAAACCAAGTGCTAGGTTCTGGAAAATGACTTTACCAATTGTTCTTCAAAATTCTTTATAATGTCATTGTTAAATATGCCTAGTAGCATAACTTTATCTAAAGTTAATTTCAGTATGAGGGTGTTCTCTGCTCCTGTGGATAGACTCTAAATCTTTGGAATTTCCCCAAGCGAAAGAACTCTCTTATTCATGGTGCCTACTCCCCATCCCCTCTGATAGCTTCTGCTGACAAGATGTTCAAGGTGGGTCAGGGTATACTGGTAGTCTCAGGGTCTGGACTGGCTACACCAAAAGGATCAACCATTTGATTAGAAGATGGGGCTGGAAATTGAGTTCAACCACTCTCCATGAGGCCAATGACTCAGCCAAAGAAGACCCTAAAACTTGTAGAGAGAGGCTCATTTGGGCTTGCCTGTCCTACAATGCTCTGTGAATATTGTTACACATTGTTGTGCTAAGAGGGTAATATATCCCTGAGGCAGACAGGACTCTCCTAAATCCACCTGCATATCTCTTCATTTGGCTTGTTCTGATTTGTATACTGTTACTATAAAGAAACCGTAAGCATAGGTATAGTGCTTTCCCAAATTATCAAATTCAAGGATAGTCGTGGAGTGCTAGGCAAGTCACAGACACATGCTCAGAGGCCATCCCCCAGTGCTCACCTACCTTCTCCCCACCTTGTTTTCTATTGTTTCAGTAGGTTTCTAGTCCACAGCCCAGGGGAGATGCTAGGTGTAATCAAAGGGCTTGGTCATGTCTTGAACATGGAAACTTGGAAACCAGTGGCCTATCAAGGTGAGAAATCTCAGTGGCAAGGCCCACCCTTGGCAGCACAGATTTTTCTCTCTTCTTTGAAGTGAAGTGGGTCTTGCAGAGCTGCCATTCACTGACCACGACCTGAGTCGTTTTGCCTCCTTGGTAGACTGACGACAATGGGACCTTCTTCTGCTCTTTCAGACCCTTTGTGCCACGTAAGTAATAAAGCAGTCATTTGCTGAAAGTTATCTTTTGCCTGTGCCTCTGTTCCCACAATGGACCATAACACAACTGGCTCCATATGGAAACTCCAGTATTTTCAACCAACTGGAGAGAAGTAAGGGTGACCTCTGGGACCCATGAACTTATGGCTGGTGTCTGAAGTGAGGGCAGGTTTTTTTGGGACTCTTCCCTCTAATTTCATGGTTTGACAAACTCTGTGTACCGAGAAAGGTACAATAGTGTAAAATATATTTTCAGTCCTTGGATAAGTTGGGACAGACTTTTCTCATTATGCTTTATAACTTCCGTTTGTAAAATACGTTTGAAATTAAAAAAGGACTTTATTTTTAAAACAATGAGGCTAAGATTAAAGTCACTCTTACTAGGTAATCCTTTATTTTTTTCAATGCCTTTCCTAAGCAAATATCCAGGTGCTTTGTCAAATATCAAAAATATTAATTTTGATAATATGGCTGAAAACAATGTGTCATTAATTCTCCTTTGATATTCATATATTCACCTATCCACCTCTCTTACATATCCATTCACGGTTATTGAGTAGTGGGAAGCTGAGATGAGTTGCTAGAGATAGTCCTTGCATATAACCATGTTGAACCTATAAACAAAATGTAAAATTCTCATTCAATATGTATTGATTTTTTTTATGATAGCCCATTTTATAGATACTATTAATTAAAGTGCATGGTTTAACTTAAGGTTCACTGTTTGTGTTGTGTAGTTCCATGGAATTTAAAAAAATATATTCTTTTACCATATATACAATCTAACATTTCCCCTTTTTAATCACACATTGCATTTTAAAGTAACAACTATATAAATACCCCAGGAAATTGAGTATTTGGTGTATTTGAAAGAAACATATATTCAATATTCATGGATAACATTTCTGCATTTTAATTCTTGTCCTTATGAAGAATAGTCCTTGATAACTCTTAGCAGCATATCACATATCTGTAAACCTGTGAATTCACTACATGTTGGAGCAAAATCTTGGTTGCTATAATCTTTCTTTTTACTGGTATCATTCAATCTCTTCTAAGTAAAGTGAGAGTATGTTAAATCTCAGTTTATTATAGAATTAACCATTTGCCTAAAATAAATATGTAATGTTAGGTATTGAAGAAAAGTTGAGTTTAAAAGTTTGGGAAAACAACCTTGCCATGTTTCTAAACAACAATAGCATGTTGGGTTGATTATTTTTGCTTCAGTATAACTGATAAATGCAGTAGGACAAAAACATAAGGCAATATCATAAGATATGATTTGAAATATTGTAAAGGTAACTAAACTTTTTATTTGTGATTCACATCTTGAATTGCGCATGGAAAAGAGCTTTAACCCTACCCAATATGATCTGGTAGCATCTCATAGCTGCTTTGCTTATGTTCTCTGCTAAAATTCTATGTATTAATATCCCTGTATTCTTATTCACAAAAAAGGACCTCACCCCATTGGGAGAGCTTTGATATAAAAAAAGAAAAGCCCCCCCAATCCTGTATTATTGCTCCAATTTATGGTCTGACAATCTATACTCATTACCCCCTCAACCTCTGTCAGTTAAAAGTTAGTTCTGAACCTGTAGTTGGTGCTGGTGTTAGTGTATGCTCAGGAGACTTGAATCTCTGAAGTGTCTGTCCCAGCCAGGCCCTGAGCCTCAGCAGAGTTGCAACACTTATTATCTGGTTCACTGGACTCACCCAGGTCCAGCTAACAGGGAGGTGAGGGTGGTCAACTACCATACCAGGGAACTGAGAGAATCTACCGATGCAAGCAGGAGAATTCCATCCATCAGTCACGTGAGATCTAAGTCCCTTTCAATTTAGAGGTAGAGTGGACATTGTCACCCAGGGTCCTCAGGATGGGGGAATGAAATATGGATTACAGTGGACTTACTGGTATTCTACTATAGAATTATTGTGACTCTAGCAATGGAAGAAACTGTATCATTGATATGCAGACAAGACTTGGCCATGGGAGTTGCTAAGGACAGGGAGAGGGAAGCAGAGGTGTGATATTCGGGCATTTTTGGAATGGGGAGTTGTCCTGAATGATATTGCAGAGACAGATGCAGGACATTATATATCCTGCCATAACCACTGAATTGACTGGGAGAGAGTGTAAACTACAATGTAAACTATAATCCATGCTGTGCAGCAAGGCTCCAAAATGTACTCATCAAATGCAATGAATGTAACACACTAATGAAAGAAGTTGTCGATGTGGAAGGAGTGGGAGTTGTGGGGAGTGGGGTATACAGAAACATCAAATTTTTTAATATAACATTTTGTGTGATTTATGTATCTTTTAAAAAAAGATAGAAAACATTTGTACAGTGAATTCTAGTGGTTTTTAATTCTTGAAACTTTTGGTGAACTTCATACTTTCTGATCTGACATCAAAGAAGTTTGTCACATGGGAGAAAGCTGTGAAGAGAACATAATTATTGATGTAGAAATTGTTACATAATATTCAAAATATATTTTAGCAGTTTTATTGAGATATATTCACAAACCATACAATACATTCAAAGTGTACAATCAGTGTCCCTCACTGTAATCACAGAGTTGTGTATGCATCACCACAATCAATTTTAGAACATTTTCATTGCTCCAAAAAGAAAAATCCCATACTCCTTATACTTCCCTATTATTGACTCTATGTATTGGTATGGTACCTTTGTTCAAAATATACATTTACTCTTCAGACCAAATTGGCATTTTAAAAAACATTGTAGAGATTTATTGATCCATAGAAACCTTGTTTTTGTCAGAATTTACAACTCAGACTGACAGTCTCAAAGTCAATAGATACATTCTGCCATATCCGATAGCAATATAATTAGCTAGAAACAGAATAATATAAAATCTTACATTTTTCTATTGATTTAGACTGAGAGCAAAAGATTTCATTTTTGAAATGTGTCATAAATGCAAGTATAAAACAAAATATTTTTCAAAGTAAAACAATTTTAAAGGCATGCTTACATGGTAGAGATTGAGAAAATAAACTGTAAAAATTGTCTTCATTTCATGATTTGAAATCACTTATTTAAATTCTGACTGCTTTAGAGTTCTATTTAAGCATCTATTAAATATATATATTATGTCACACAGTGGGTAGAGTGGAAAAATTATACCATTTTCTCATTCTAGCTATTGCCTCAAAATTATCTTTATAAATCATTATGAATGTTAAGCAATAGAATAATAGAAAAGCAACATTTATTAAATTATATCTAAAACCAACTTTCTGATTTCTACTTTTGTAGGATTTCACTTAAAAATTTTTTTTTTCTTTTTTTATAAAGATTTTATTTATTTCTCTCCCCTTCCTCCCCCCACCTCAGTTGTCTGTTCTCTGTGTCCATTTGCTGTGTGTTCTCCTGTGTCTGCTTCTATTCTTGTCAGCAGCACTGGGAATCTGTGTCTCTCTTTTTTTTTGTTAAATCATCTTGTTGCATCAGCTCTCTGTGAGTGCGGCTGCCACTCCTGGGCAGGCCGAACTTTCTTTTTGTGCTGGGTAACTTCCCTTACGGGGTGCACTCTTTGTGTGTGGGGCTCCCCTATGTGAGGGACACCCAATGTGGCAAGGCACTCCTTTCATGCATCAGCACTGCACATGGGCCAGCTCCACACGGATCAAGGAGGCACTGGGTTTGAACCATGGACTTCCCATGTGGTAGGCAGATGCTTTATCCATTGAGCCAAGTCTGCTTCTCTCACTGACTTTTATGATTACTTTTCTGTCAATTTAGCCTTAAAGGAATAAAACATTTAAGATACACTTGAAATCTACTGTATCTCTTCCAATACTATTCTACTAGATTCTATATAGAAGAAATCATGGCCTGAAATTCCTTCACAGAAATATATAAATCCATAAATTATATATTTTTATTTTCATGTTTAAGGTTTAAGTATGTTGACTTGTATATCTCCATTTGCAAATACCTCTTTTATCTGAGATTATTTTATTTTTAACTTTATTCATATTAACATAGAAAATTCTAGTTCACTTAAAAATTATAAAATCCTATTATGTCATTATATCACAGTTTATTCTTTTTTAATAGATATTAGGGAAGTTGTCACTATGTTGCTATTACAAGGACTATTTCATTGGATGGTTGTTTCTATTACTCCTTTGCATATGGAGAAGATACTCTGGGATTTCTACCTATGGGTGCAATTGCTAAACTGATGGATATATTCATGTTGAAGAGTCTATGTACTGACAAATTGCTCTCAAAAAGTACCAATTTAGGCGGCGGACTTGGCTCAGTGGTTAGGGCGTCCGTCTACCACATGGGAGGTCCGTGGTTCAAACCCTGGGCCTCCTTGACCAATGTGGAGCTGGCCCAGGCGCAGTGCTGATGCGCGCAAGGACTGCCCTACCATGCAGGAGTGTCCCCTGCATAGTGGAGCCCCACGCGCAAGGAGTGCACCCCATAAGGAGAGCCGCCCAGCGCAAAAGAAAGTGCAGCTTGCCCAGGAATGGCACCACACACACGGAGAGCTGACACAACAAGATGATGCAACAAAAAGAGACATAGATACCCGTGCTACTGACAACAACAGAAGCGGACAAAGAACACCCAGCAAATAGACACAGAGAATAGACACCCAGGGTAGGGGGGAAGGGGAGAGAAATAAATAAATAAATAAATCTTTTTTTTTTTAAAGTACCAATTTAGGCTCTAGTCAGGATCCATAAGAGTTGTTTTGTGGATAGAAAATTAATAGTCAATTTCTCCAATATTTTATGTACTCCTCAGGATTTTTTTTCCTTTTCCTTGATCAGTTTTACTACTTACAGTTTTCAGGAAAGTTATTTCAGTTTGTTTGTTTTGAAAACATCATTTGTTGAATTACATCTCTTTTATATATGTACTTATATTCTGTTTCTTATTCTTTCACCTTTTTCTAAGACATTTTCTATTGCTCTTCTTACACCTCACTTACAGTGCATGCTGCTGAAATGTTGTCTTTATCTTAACTAAAGGAAAGCACAGAAAGTAGAATATTCATCTATTTTTTAAATTAATACATGTTAAATTTAATTAAAAATAAGATTTTCTAGAAGAAAAATTATTTTCACACTTCATGTCATTTTTAAGGAAATAAAAAGTTATGCCTAAAATTGAACACCTGTTTATTTTTGCTGAATTCTATTTCTTTTTTCACCAAGGTAATAGTTTTTCTGAATTTTGTGCATAACCATATTTTTCACTCAACTTTATATTTAAGACTGGTCTGTGCTGATAAATGACAACCCAGTTCATTAACCCTAATAGCCAAATATTAGCCCCTTATGTGTATATATTAATATTTTCTTATCCATTCCTTTACTTCAGAGCAGTGTGAATACTCTGATATTGTTCCTCAGGGGCTCAGACGTTCTTTGAGTGTCTTTTTCCCTCACCACACCAAGTTGTTAAACTCTGCAAATTGTTCGCAGATTGCCTATTGTTTTCAACAATGTCCTGGGTGTACATTGCTCTACAGACTGATCCAAAAAAATTGGTGTCTCCTTTAAAGCAATAGTTTCCAGATAAGATTTGTTCTAATCCCAGGACAGGAACACCAGCTCTCTCTTTCCTTATTCTCTCTAAATCTCCAACAATTCTTCAGATCTTCTCCACAGTGCTTTTGAGCCTAATCTCTACTGCTTTTGAGAATGCTCTTAGTTTTGAACTTCTCCAATCTTGGGTGCATATAAAAGCTCCAATGGGGAAAGACTTGGATCTCTCTGTTCTATAAACCCTGTAGCACTCAAGGAAAAATCTCTAAACCATGTATCTGATGCTGGGGGTAAGGACAATGGCAACATGCTTCTCTCTGAATGACACCCCTTCCTTAGGAACTAAGCGTTTGGTAGAAGGGGGACAGCAATAGCAGAGCTAATCAGCTTGCCTTTCCTTGGACTGGAAACCCACTCTACAAACCCTGGCAAGGGTGATTGGGGCCCAGTATTCTTAGTGGCACCACAGTCAAGGTAGGGTATCCTTCCCATGAGCTGGGATTGGGCTGAAGATAGGAGACCTTGTCTCTTGGCCCCATGCAGGACATAGTTTCATCAACAAGTAGCTGGGGACAGGGTGAGGAAAGTTAAGTCCTGTTCTTCCAGGTAGAAAGCCTTTGGACTGGATGCTGAAGATATTCTTGTCTATACCAGTTGGGAGTTGAGTTTCCATATTGTTGAGGTGGGAGTGGGGAGGAAGAGTCAGGGGTCTTGGATAAAGAGCCTTAGACTTTACCTTCTCTTAATGAATATTAGTAGATTTTCTTGAATAAATGTTTCTTTGGTATTCAGATAGAATGCTGTGGGTTTATTGGCTTTCCAGGCTGCTTAAAGCAAATATCAGCTGAAACCAGGGAAATTTATTTCCTCATGGTTGGAGTCCAAATCAAGTCATCATTAAAGTGATGCTTTCTTCCCAAAGACCAGATGCTGGTGATCCTTGGTTCCTTTGCTTCATGGCAAGGCCCTGATGGCACCTAAGGTCTCTCCCTCTCTTCTGGGTTTCTCTGATTTCAGCCTCTTGCTTCTGTGACTTTTTTTCTTTTTGCCTTAATTTCATTTTCTTATAAAGGACTCCAGCACTAGGATTAAGACCTACCCTGAATGAGGTTAGTCAAAACTTAACTGAAGTACCTCATCAAAGATCTTACTTAAAATGTGTCCAAACTCATTGGAATAGATTAAATGTAAGATGTTTTATTCTAGGGAACACACAGCTTCAAGCCACCACATTTCACCCTCTATACCCCAATAAGGCATGTTATTTCTACATGTAAAATGCATTCATTCTGTCACAATATCCCCAAAGCCCTAAGTCTTTTCTAGTACTTAGTACTAGAAATAGTATTTAGTACTTAGAAATAGTACTAAATACAAAGTCTCTTCAATAATGGCGATAGGTGTGGTCTGTCCTGATGTAATTCCTCTCTGTCTGTGGACTTGTGAAAACTAAAGAACAAATCAGCTTCTTCCAAAATACAATGAAGAGACAGGCATAGGATAAGCATTCTCATTCTGGGAGAAATTGGAAGGAAAACAGGGAACATATGTCACAAACACTTTTAAATCCTGTGAGCATACTCCCTTAGATTTCAAGGTCTGATAGTAATCTATGGAGCAAGTTTTATCCTCCAGGTCTGATGGAGCAGCAGCCCACCCTTTTCAAGTACTTTGGGAAGTGCCCATGTTCTCCCTGAAAATTTGGATGAAGATTCCAGCCTCTCCAAGCATTGGGGTGACAGCCAGATTTTCCAAATCCTTGGGGCCCTGGCTCAATGCTTTCAGAACACTGAGGAGATAGCCAGACCCTCTGTAAATCCCAGGGAATAGGCTACATCTTCAGAGAAAACTTTGGTGGCAGTCAGACTCTCTGAATCACTGGGGCACAGATTACAACTTCTAAGAACTGTGGAGTGGTAACACCTTTCCTGAAAATGGAGTGGAAGGCCTGATCTTTCTAAGAGCTGGAGGACTGAAACCTTTTCCACACACCTAGTGGGCCTGATCTCTTGACCCAAGAAGACGTCTTCAGTCCAGAACTCAGCTTCCATGGCTATACCTTTGAAGTTATTTTCCCTGCAGTTCTTTCCCTTCTTTTGTCCCTTTAGTCCAGGATGGCAGTGATTCTATTCTTACAGATCTTGTAAAAAAAAAAAAAACTGATTGGTTTTGCATGAAGCATACAGGGGTCCTAACAATAAGACAGCAGGACCACAATTACAATCCTAACTTGCACTGAAATGGCAGAGTAGCTCCATTTTCAGTTAAGTCCTCACATGGGACACTATTTTCTGGGGTCTCACATTCTGGAAGCTCAGTATTTCCCTAACCAACAATTTCTGGTTTCTTTATGCCCAGGAATTCAGTTCTCAACTTATTCCTTTCTTGCATTTTACCGTATGCTCTGAGGAGGAGCCAGGCTGTCTTTTCCATATTCTGTTTGGAAATCTCCTCGGCTAAATTTCCAGGCTTGTCACTTCAAATTCTGCCTTCCTTCTAACATCAGGAGTCAATTTTGCCAAGTTCTCCACCACTTAAAATAAAGATTTTATCCAGTTTGCAAGGACACATTCATTGTTTCTTTATAAGGCCTCATCGGAAATAACCTTCAAGTCCATATTTCTACCAAAAGTCTCTTCAAAGCAATCTTAAACCTTTTCTATCGAGCATCTCACAATTCTTCCCAAATCTACCGCTTACCTATTAAAAGAGCCACACCCACATCTTTGGTATTTTCAATCTCAGTACCCCACTCTCCTGGTAAAAATTTCTGTTATAGTTTGCTAAAGACAATATAGCAAAAAGGTTTGATTTTATATATTGGGATGTACTAATTTATAAGTTTACAGTTCTGAGACCATGAATGTGTCCAAATCAAGACATCATCATCAGATCCTTTCTCCCTGAGCTACAGCTATGGGTGGTCAGTCACATATCAGGGCACAGTGACTGTGTTTGCCAGTATCTTCCTTCTTTCTTCATGCTATGTTGCTTTCACCTTCTGGCAGCTTCTGGCTTTTTCTTTGCTCCTGTGACTTTCTCTCTCCTGATTTCTACTGATTTCAGTTTCTCTCTTCCATGGCTTCCTCTCTCAGCCTCTAGGAATTTTTCTCTGTGTCTCTGAGTCTATCTCCTTTTATAAAGGACAGCACTAGGAGGATTAGAAGCTCTCTCTGTAATGCAGTCTTTTTTATATTTTTGGAATGAAATCTAAACAAAAGGCCCTTAACTGAAGTAATATAATCAAAAGCTGACACCTATTGTAAGTTTACATGAACAGTAATGAATTAACACTAAGGACATGATCTTCAGGGGTCCACCCAGCCTCAAACTGTTACATCATCAGAAATACGTTTAACATCTGTATTTCTATCAATAATCTATTTGAAGCAATCTAGGCCTTTTCTATCAGGCACCTTACAAGTCTTCTAGCTTCTACCCATTACTCAATTCCAAAGCCATTTCCACATTTTTGGTATTTGCAATAGTAGCACTCCACTATCCTGGTATAAAAATCTGCTGTAGTTTTATATACTGTTCCAAAAAAGTACTACGGAATAACTCATTTTAAGCCATAGGAATTTATTTGATACAGTTAGTGTTCAGGAAAATGTCCAAATCATCTTTAAAGTAATGCTTTCTTCCTGAAGACAGGTTGCTGGTGATCCTTGATTTCTCTGTCACAAGGCAAGGCACATGGCAGTACCACTGGTTTCTTCCTTCTCTTTCAGGCTTCATTGATTTCAGCCTCTTGCTTCTATGACTATTCCCCTCTTTGTTTGAATTTCATTTTCTTATAAAAGATCCCAGCAAAAGAATTAAGATCCATCCTAGATTAGGTAGGTCACACTTTAATTGAAATAGCCTCATCAAAAGATCCTGCTTACAATGGGTTCACACCAATTGGGAATGGATTAAATTTAAGTACATGGTTTTCTGGGGTGTATATAACATCAGTTAATCAAAAAATGCCCTTAGGACCATTTCCAGAGACTTTATATATTTTTATTTTATTTTTTATTATCTTTTTTTTAAAAAAGATATGTAGATCACACAAAATGTTACATTAAAAATATGAGAGGTTCCCATATACCCCTGCTCCCCACCCTCCCTACTCCTCCCATATCAACAACCTCTTTCATCAGTGTGGTACATTCATTGCATTTGATGAGTACATTTTGGAGCACTGCTACACAGCATGGATTATAGTTTACATTGTAGTTTTATACTCTCTCCCAGTCAATTCAATGGTTATGGTAGGATGTATAATGTCCTATATCTGTCCCTGCAATATCACTCAGGACAATTCCAAGTTCCAAAAGTGCTCCAATATCATACTTCTTCTTCCCTCTTCCTGCCTCCAGCAACTCCCATGACCATTGTCTCCACATCAATGATACAGTTTCTTCCATTGCTAGAGTCATAATAATTCTATAGCAGAATACCAGTAAGTCCACTCTAGTCCAATTTTATTCCCCCATCCTGAGGACCCTGGTTGACAATGTCTACTCTACCTCTAAATCGAGAGGGGACTTAGATCCCACATGACTGATGGATGGAATTCTCCTGCTTGTAGTTGTAGACTCTCTTGGTTCTCTGGTGTGGTGGTTGACCATCCTCACCTCCCTGTTAGCTGACCTGGGTAAGTCGAATGAACTGGTAAGAGATGTTGCTACTCTGCTGAGGCTCAGGGCCCAGCTGGCATATGGACAGTCCAGAGATTCAAGTCTCCTGAGCATACACCAACCCCAGCACCAACCACAGGTTCAGCAAAAGTGACAGAAGAGGTATGTGTAGAGAGGTCATATCTGAGTCCAACTTCATTACACTCAGGAGCACAAGTTCTAAATTAGGGCCCATTGGCCAGGCACTGAACTCCAGAGCCATGTCTCATGACTGTAGAACCTGGGTGTCTCCATAGCCCTCAGGAGCATCACTACCTGTGGTTGTATCTACTTTGGCTGTCTCTGAGATCCTGCTGAGAAGTGCAGAAATGTGATGCCTCTGATAACTTCCTGACTCATTTTGAAGTGTCTTACCCATATAAACTCATTTTTCTTTATTATATCCCCCTTTTACTCAAGGTCTTTTTCTAGTTACATCACCAGCTGGTGCTTGGTAGTAATCCCTTGGTGCCAGGGAGGCTCATAGACAGGAGTCATGCCCTTATTGGGGGGAAGGTAATGCATTCACATGCTGAGTTTGGCTTAGAGACTGGCCACATTTGAACAACATGGAGGCTCTCAGGAGGTAACTCTAAGGAACCCTAAAGCTCTAGGCCTAGTTGAAATTTCAAGCATACAGGCTCATAAGCATAGTCATCAGTATCAAGGGCCTATCACTGGACCATCCTTCTTCACTGGTCTTTTTCCTTGCACTTGGGGGATTGTTGCTGTTCCACTGGGCAGTGTGACAGAGTCCCCTAGAATGGGAACTCAGCAGTCCCTCAGTTGTCATGTGAAACTCTACCTACTATGTCAATACCCAACAAACATTCAAGCATATCTATATGCCTTATATGCATGCTCTGGAGAACTCCCTCCCATCCATGCATCTCCCATCAATAACAACCCACATCAGTGCCCCTCTCCTGCCATAGTTGAATCCCTCTGTGATCCAAAACTTCTTCAAAAATTAAGCCTAATATATTGACAAATTCAATTAATAGGAAAATTAGACAATATTTGTAGGTTTAAAGATTAGGAATAGAATACATAATAATTTAGGAAACCCAAAATAAAGTAAAAAATAAATTGGGGTATTAAAATGAAAAGTATCATAAAATTTTTTTTGACTTTCATCATAGTAATAGATGTTGCCCTGTATGTACAGTGGCAAGACATTCTTTTCCATTTTTTCCTCAGTGTATACATTCTTTTTTTATTATTATTATGTCTTCAAATATGGCATTCTCTTATACCCAACAACAAACCCTTTTCCTCCTTCTCCAGCAGTGATCTTTTTAAAATGTGGATGTTACATTTTCTGCAACTGAAGTACAGATATTGAAACATAGCTACCAATCATGGTTCCGTTATGATTTACATTATGGTTTGCATTTTATACTGTATACTTTTATAAATTTTTGACTACATTGTGGTTTACATTATGGTTTACAGTTTAGCTATACACTTTTATAAATTTTTGATGAAATTTAACATGGCCTGTATCCATCATTGTAGAGTCATGCAGAACACTTCCACTGCCCCCCACTCACCTTCTCTTCCATCTATTCTTGGGGCTCACAGTGACAACCAAGCTTCACTGCTTGAAGAACAAGATTTATAGATACTTGCAGCAATGCTGATGGCTTGACACACTAGGCTGTCCTCCCCCAATGGGAGACACCCAGGTTCTCAAGAGACACCCTCTTCTCTGTTTGAGAACATCAAGTCTCCCCAGGATGGGGGTACAACACCTTCCCACTCATTGAATGGATCTCTACCCACTGATATAACACACTATGACAAGAAGAGCACTCATACACTCCTTAGAGTGAACCCGGTGCCAGATGCCCCCTGTCAAACACCCTAAATCAGTAACCCTTCCTTGTTATATTTTCTAAAGACTTTTCTCAACATTATAGTTTCAACCACATACCTGATAACCTCCCATGTTCACCTGCTCCCTCCCAACCCTTTACCCAATTCCTAGGACCTTCTGACCCATCCTCCCAAACCTAGCACCCTGAAAGCCTGCAAAGCCCCATCCAATAGTGTCCCCATCCCCCTGTCTTATCCCTTCACTGCATAATTACTTACCTCCAATTTATCATAGATTTCACCCATGTGAGCATTGGCTCATAAACTTCCTCTGCCCCCATATTTCCTATAAACCTTTCTTACAATGTCTAGCTCTCTCAGACAGCTGATTTGCTTAATTAACATCAGAGAGATCATATAGTATTTGCCCTTCAGTGCCTGGCTTGCTTCACTCAACATAAGGGCCTCAAGATTCATTCATATTATCCCATGTGTTAGTACTGTATTCCTTCTAAGAGTTGAGTAGTATTCCATTATATGTATATATCACATTTTCTTTATCCATTTATCTGTTGATGGGCATTTGGGTATATTCCAATTTTTGGCAATAGTGAATAATGCCACTATGAACCTTGGTGTGCATGTACCAGTTCATGTCCTTGTTTTCAGTTCTTCTGTGTATATACCCAGCAGTGGAATTGCTGGGTCATATGGCAAATCCATAGCTAGTTTTTTGAGGAACTGCCAAACTGTCCTCCACAATTGCTAGATCCTCCTACATTCCCACCACCACTGAATGAGGGTTCCCATTCCTCCACATCCTTTCCAACACTTGCAGTCCTCTGTTTTTTTTTAATGGCCACCAGTCTAATTGGTGTAAGATAGTATCTCATTGTAGTTTTGATTTGCATTTTGCTAATAGCTAGTGATACTAAGCATCTTTTCATGTGCCTTTTAGCCTTTGTATATCTTCTTTGGAGAAGTGTCTACTCAGATTTCTTGCCCATTTTTAAAAATGGGTTGTTTATCTTTTTATTTTCAAGATAAAGGATATCTTTATATATACTAGATATTAGGCTCCTATCAGATATATGGTTACCAAATATTTTCTCCCATTGGGTAGAATGTCTTTTCACTTTCTTGATAAACTCCTCTGAGGTGCAAAAGTCTTTAATTTTGAGGAGGTTCCATTTATCTGTTTTTTTCTTTTATTGCTTGTGCTTTGTGTGTGAAATTCATGAAGCCATTTCCTATTACAAGGTCCTATAAATGCTTCCCTACATTGTCTTCCAAGGTCCTTATGGTCTTGGCTCTTATACTTAGTATTTAGATATTTGTTTCATCTTGAGTTGATTTTTGTGTAAGGTATGAGGTGGTACTCCACTCTAATTCTTTTGCATATGGATATTCAGTTCTCTAAGCACCATTTGTTGAAGAGGCCATTCTCTCCCATTTGAGTGGACTTGGTGGCCTTGTCAAATATCAGATGATAGTATACATGAGGATCTATACCAGAACCCTCAATTCAGTTCCATTCATCAATATGTCTACCCTTGTGCCAATACCATGCCATTTTGAGCACTATAGCTTTGTAGTATGTCTTAAAGTCAGGTAGTGTGATTCCTTCAATTTCATTTTTCTTTTTAATATGTTTTTGGCTATTCAGAGCCTCTTTCCCTTCCAAAGAAATTTCATAGTTAGTTTTTCCAGTTCATTATAAAATGCTGTTTTGATTTTTATTGGGATTGCATTGAATCTGTAGTTCAGTTTGGGTAGGATAAACATCTTAATTATTTTTAGTCTTCCTAGCAATGAACAGGGAATATTCTTCCATTTATTTAAGTCTTCTTTGATTTCCTTTAACAGTGTTGTGTAGTTTTCTATATATGTCTTTTGAATTTTTAAATTTACTCCTATGTATTTTTTTAAGTAGTACTTTTATTTTTTATTTATTTTTTTTTTATTTCTCTCCACTTCCTCCCCTTCCCCCTTGACTCAGTTGTCTATTCTTTGTGTCCATTTGCTGCACGTCCTTCTTTGCCCACTTCTGTTGTTGTCAGAGGCATGGGAATCTGTGTTTCTTTTTTTTGCATCATCTTGTGTCAGCTTTCCATGTGTGTGGCACCACTCCTGGGCAGGCTGCACTTTCTTTTGCAATGGGCAGCTCTCCTTACGGAAAGCACTCCTTGTGCATGGGGCTTCCCTGTGTGGGGACACCCCCGCATGTCAGGGCACTCCTTGTGCGCATCAACACTGTGCATGGGCCAGCTCCACACGGGTCAAGGAGGCCCGGGGTTTGAATCATGGACCTCCCATGTGGTAGATGGATGCCCTATCCACTGGGCCAAGTTTGCTTCCCGACTCCTATGTATTTGATTTTTCAATTTACTATTGTAAATGGTATTTTTTTTCTTGATTTCCTCCTCAGGTTGCTCATTATTGGTGTTCAGAAATGATACTGATTTTGTGCATTGATCTTATAACCTGCAATTTTACTGAAATCATTTATAAGTTCTCAAAGCTTTGTTGTAGATTTCTCAGGGCTTTTTATGTATAGGATCATGTCATCTGCGAATAGTGAAATTTTGACTTCTTCCTTTCCAATTTGGATGCCTTTTATAACTGTTTCTTACCTCAGTGCTTGAGCAAGTACTTCTAACACAATGTTAAATAGGAAGGATGATGGTGAGCATCCTTGTCTTGTACCTGATCATAGAGGGAAAGATTTTAGGATTTCATCATTGTAAATGATGTTAACTGTGGGTTTTTCATATATACCCTTTATCATAATCAGAATGTTTCCTTCTAATGGTGTTTATGTGTGATGAATCTGGACTCAGATGGGATCTCCCTTCATAAGACTTTCATGCTAATGTGCTGGAGGTGCAGTTAATGTTGGGGTTTAAGATATATTTAGGGGATTTGAATCTCTGGACTGACAATGTGATAGCCAGATCCTGAGCCTCAACAGACTCCAGCACCTACAATCTGATTTATTGGACTTACCACACTCAGCTAAGATGGAGGTGAAGAAGGACAACCACCACACCATGGAGCCTAGAGTGATTACAACTGAAAATGGGAGGATTGCATCCAGCATCCAGGTGGAATCTGAGCCTCCTCTTGACATAAAGGTGCAATGGACACAACCAATCCAGTGTCCACATAGAAGAGGTGGCATTGGATTGGGAAAAGTGGACATAATGGACAAAGGGTATGGGGAAAGGCAGGAAGAGATGAGAGGTGGAGGTGTCTTCGGGACATGGAGCTGCCCTGGATGGTGCTTCAGAGGTAATCACCGGACATTGTAAATCCTCACAGGGCCTACATGATGGAATAGAGGAGAGTATAGGCCATGATGTGAACCAATGTATATGAGGTGCAGAGGTGCCCAAAGATGCACTTACCAAATCCAATGGATGTGTCATGATGATGGGAACGAGTGTTGTTGGGGGGGGGGAGAGGGGGGGGTGGGGGGGTGGGGTTGAATGGGACCTCACATATATATTTTTAATGTAATATTATTACAAAGTCAATAAAAAATAAAAAAATTAAAAAAAAAACAAAAAAACAAAAAAGAAAGAAAAAAAAAAAAAAAGAATGTTTCCTTCTATTCCTATGTTTTGCAGTGCTTTTATCAGGAAAGGGTGCTGTATTTTGTCAAATGTTTTTTCTGCAGCTATAGATATGATCATGTGATTTTTCCCTTTTGATCTGTTTATGTGGTGTATTACACCAATTGATTTTCTTAGGTTGAGGCATCCTTGCACACTGGGGATGAAACCCACTTGGTCGTGGTGTATAATTCATTTGATGTGTTGCTGAATATGATTAGCAAGTATTTTCTTGAGCGTTTTGGCATGTAGGTTCATTAGAGAGATTGGTCTGTATTTTCCTTTCTTGTGATATCTTTGTTTGGCTTTGGTATTAGGGTAATTTTGGCATCATAGAATGAGTTAGGCAATGTTCCTTATAGTTCAATTTTTTTGGAAGAGTTTAAACAAGATTGGTGTTAGTTCTTTCTGGAACATTTGATAAAATTCACCTGTGACGCTCTCTGGCCTGGGACTCTTCTAAGTTGGGAGGATTTAATGACTGATTCTATTTACTTGTGATTGGTTTGTTGAGATCAATTTCTTCTTTCATCAAGGTAGGCTGCTTATGAGTTTCTGGGAATTTGTCCATTTCCTCTAAATTGTCCTTCTAGTTATCATATAGTTTTTCAAAGTAGCCTCTTATGATACTCTATATTTCTGTGGGGTCATTGGTGATATCCCCTTCCTCATTTCTTATTTTGTAGATTTGCATCTTCTCTTTCTTTTTTTTTTTTGTTAGTCCAGCTAAGGATTTGTGAATATTATTGATCTTCTCAAAAAACCAGCTCTTCATTTTGTTTATTTTTTTCTAGTGCTTTCTTATTTTCTATTTCATTTAGCTCTGCTCTGATCTTTGTTATTTCTTTCTTTCTTCTTCCTTTGGCATTGGTTTGTTGTTTTTTTAATAATTCCTCCAAATGTGCAGTTAGGACTTTGATTTTAGTTCTTTTTTCTTTATTGGTATATGAATTTCTGGCTATGAATTTCCCTCTTAGTACAGCTTTTGCTGCATGCCAAAGTTTTGATATTTTATGTTGTCATTTTCATTAGTTTCAAGGTGGTTACTGATTTCTTTTGAGATTTCCCCCTTGACTAACTCTTTATCTAAGAATGTGTTGCTTAACTTCCATATCTTTGCACCTAATCTGCTTCTCTGGCCCTTGCAGATTTCTGGCTTTATTCCACTGTGGTCAGAGAAATTATTTTGTATGATTTCAGTCTTTCTGAATTCATTGAGACTTTCCTGTGGCCTAGCATGTGGCTATTTCAGAGAATGGTCCATGTGCTCATGTGAAGAATGTATATCCTGCTGTATTTGGGTGTAGTGTTCTGTGTATGTCTATTCAGTCCAGATCTTCCAATATATTATTCAAAGTTTTTGTTTCTTTATTAATTCTCTGTTGAGATATTCTATCTTATAGTGATAATGGTGTATTTAAGCCCCCCACTATAACTGTAGAGGCTTCTATTCCTCCACTTAGTTTTTCCAGTGTTTGCCTCACGTATTTTGAAGCACCCTGGTTAGGTGCATAAATGTTTGTGATTATTCTTTCCTCTTGAATGATTACCCTTTTTTTACTAATATGTAGTGCCCATCATTGTCTCTCACAATAGTTTTGCATTTAAAATCTATTTTGTCTGATATTAGAATAGCTACTCCTGCCTTTTATTGATTATTATTTGCTTGTAAGATTGTTTTCCAGCCATTCACTTTCAACCTCCTTGAATCCCTCATTCTAAGTTGGGTTTCCTGTAAAGAGGATACAGATGAGTCATATTTTCTTATCCATTCTGTCAATCTGTGTCTTTTGACAGGTGAGTTTAATCCATTACCATTAAGTGTTATTACTCTCAAGTAATTACTTATATTAGTCATATTTTCTTTGGATTTATGTATGTCATATGTTGTTTTTACTTCTTTTTGTATTTTTAGTTGTTTTTACACTCTCCTCCAACTCTGTCTGTATTAGTCAGGGTTCTCTAGGGAAACAGAATCAAATAAGAGATATCTGTGAGTAGTATGCGATTTTATAAGAGTCTCTCACTTGACCGTGGGGATGCATAAGTCCAGGTTCTGCAAGCAGGCTGCAACCAGAGGCTCCAATGAAAGTCCAGTGAAGGTTCTGGGAGGCACTGACTGTCCAAAGATGAACTAGGAAATTCTCACTCAATGGTGGAATCACTTCCCCTTTTGAGGTATTCAACTGATTGGATACAGGATCACTCATTGCTGATGACAGTCTCCCTGACTGATGTAATTGTAATCAGCTATCTATGATTTACTACTGCAGTAAAGTCAATGGTTACTAAAGTCCATAAATGCCCCTGCTCGACAGTTAACCCTGTGCTTGTTTGACCAAACAACTGGGCACAATTACCTGACTGAGTTGACACATTAGCCTAATCATCACACTGCCTCTCCTTCTTTTTACTTTTTCTTTCATCTTGCAGAACTCCCTTCAATAATTCTTGAAGGGCAGGTTTCTTACTGGCATACTCTCTTAGTTTTTGTTTATCTGTAAATATTTTGAAGTCTCCATAATTTTTGAATGTCAGCTTTGCTGGATACAGTATTCTTGACTGGGAATGTTTTTCTTTTCATAACTTGACTATGTCATACCACTGCCTTCTTGCCTCCATTGTTTCAGATGAGAACTCATTGCTTAATCTTACTGAGCTTACCTTGTATGTGATGATTCTCTTTTCTTGTGCTGCCTTTAGCTTTTTCTCTTTGTCTTGACCATTGGATAATTTGATCAGTTTTTGTCTTGGAGTAGACCTGCTGGGATTTAGACTGTTGGAGTATGCTGTGCTTCCTGGACATGTACATCCAACTCCCTCATTAAGTTTGGGAAGTCTTCACCCATTATTTCCTCCAAAACACCTTCTGTCCATTTTCCCTTCTCTTCTCCTTCTGGGATGCCTATACTGTGTATGTTTGTGAGTTTTGTGTTGTCATTCACATCCCTATGTCCTTCCTGGATTTTTTCCTCTTTTTGTCTATCAATTCTACTATCTGTTTGATTTCAAATGTACTGTCTTCCACATCACTAATTCTTTCCTCTGCCTCTTCAAATCTGCTGTTATTTTCTGAGAGTTTATTTTTGATTTCTTTGATTGTGTCTTTCATCACCATCATATCTGTTGTCTTTTTGTGTATGTTTACAATTACTTTAGTATGCTTTCCAAGTGTTTCTTAATATCCTTAATATCTTCCTCTGCTTCATTAAGTTGGTCCATGATTAGCTTGGAGAACTTTGATTAGTTGTTCGATGTTCTGCTCCTCTTCCTGGTTTTTAGTTTGTTCATTGGACTGGGCCATGTCTTCCTGATTATTGGTAGGGTTTGTAATATTTTGTTGCTGTCTGGTCATCATTTTATCTTGATGGGTTTGTTCAGTTGATTAATTTCTCCCTTTAGTCTAGGGCTTTATTTAGGGCTATTTTGTGTGTGTGTTAAGTTTTCTCTTTGACACTTCATTCTTCTTATTCTATTTCCTTGTTGTTGTCTAAGTTCCCTTGAAGGAAAACGATTAGGGCCAGGGAAAGCAAAAGAGGTAAGAAAAGAAAAAAATACAATAGCTGTACTGATAGTAAATATTAGCAGAAGAACTGTATAAGATCTATTAGAATGAATATTAAACCCCTGTAAGCAGTGTAGAGTTACAGGAATAAAAAATTGGAGTACCTGCAATGAAATGGGAAACTGAATATGGAGAAGAATATAGTATGAATTAAAAAGACCAGTGTGATAAGGAGAGAGGGAAAGAGTAAATAAAGGAAAATAAGATGAAGAGTTAATAAAATATAGAAAGCAGAATAAAAGTGTTAGAAATAAAAAGCCAGAAAAACTGAGGGCTAAACAAAACGAAGTTGAATGTAAGAGCAACAACAGAAGGTGGAAGATAGAAAGATGTAGGAAGGAAAAGAGATAGTGTTGTTAGCCAAAATCAGTACAAACTGAAAAGAGAAGAATGGGGAAGAGGAAGCACAGCAAACAAGAAACAAGTCAGCAGCACCCAATTTAAAAAAAAGGGTGGGGGATTAAAAGGAGAGAATGACAACAAAACAACAACAAAAAACAAAACAGACAAGTCCTCAAGCAAGGAGTCAACCAAACATTAAGAAAAAACAGACTTCCCTCTTAAGCCTCTGTGGAACTTTTCAGGCTGTGGAACTTTATCAATAAATTACCTTGCAGCTTTCTCACTGCAGATTTTGAAGGGGGTTTTAGTCAGTAAATGACATTAAATTATGTAACAAAAGTAATCTTTTTTTTTTCCCTTTCAGGAAAAATAAGAGACCCAAGGGAAGTTAATACAAAGATAATGTATATGCTCTCCCTGTTGCAAAGTATCAGCTAGATGTTTAATATCCCAGTGGGTGAACACTCTAAGAAGAACTGGGAACTGAACCAGAGACCTTGCACACTCATGGCTGAAACTCCTCCACTGAGACAAACCCTCCCTCCAGTCGACCTGCTCCTCAAAAAGAGTCCCCTTCCCAGGGCAGGATCAACTCCTTGAAATTGAACAAGCTGATTAGGAATCTGTCTTTCCTCCTTCCTTCCCAACTTACCTCTCTCCCAGGGCAGCAGAAAACCCATGCAAGAGCTCACCTCTGAAATTCAAATGGGTCACTGGTGAACCAACCCACCACATAAAACACTGACACTCAGTCTCCCTGAGAGAGAGCACTTACATCTTACCTGGAACCCCAAATATGTTCCTGGAAGCCTACCAATCCCTTTCCACTGTCCTCCTCCTCCAGGTATGCTGCACAGGACCAGTCAATTGCCTGGCTCCACCTTCCCCCAGACCAATTCTCCCTATCCCAGGGACGTTAGGCAAATCAACCTACCTCAGCAGATTTGCCTCTTCCCTCTTTCTGGTTTCTCCTCAAGCCAACTGGTATGCTCCTCAAAGCTCAAAATGCGGGGTCCAGACAATTGAACCCACACTTGTGGGACCCCTCTCCACCCTTCTCCTGAACCTCCCACTCTCAGAGTTTGTCTCTTTTAGCTGTGTGACAGGCCACATTCAGGGAACACTACAGCTTTCTGCCTGAAGGGAGGGGCTCAGTCATCCCACAGCTCCAGCCTCAAGTGCCAGAATCTCATGGTTTTAACTTGAGCAATCATTCTTCCTGTCACACTCTCACCAGATCAATGTCTTGAAGCCTCCCTCTTTGTGGGTTCCCAAAACAGCTCACTCAGACAGGATTTTGTCCCTACTCAGCTACTTTTTTGCAGGAGAGGTGATGTGGGTGCACTTACTTTGACACCATCTTGCCCTGTGTCCACTCCAGAGACTTTAAATGTATATGTGTATATATATACACATGGGGTACTTTTACTTCTTAAAGATTATTTTCCACCCAAAGTCCCAGTCACACTGCAAACTTTCTCACACTTGATCCATGTGATATGGAGACATGACCTTTCTTTGTTTTTGATTCTTCATTAGGGGAACTCTACACTGCTTGGTCTTTGTGCACCTTGTGTGAGCTTAATAGCAGGTATGACAGTTTGAAGTTCTTTTACGAATCCTGAAACAAGATAAAGATTACAATTTTGAACTAATCTATTCTTGTGGGCATGAGACCTCTTTTGAAAGGTATGACTCAGTGAGGCATGACTCAGGTTGAGTCTCAGCCTCTTGCTGGATTTGATATAAATGATGACCCAGGGAGAGAGAGAGAGAGATGTGCACAGAGGAAAAGGAAGCTGCCATATTGATCCTGCCATGTCAGAGAAAGAGCTCCAGTTTTGCCCACAGGTAAGCTCCAGGAGAGAAGCTCCTGAGAGGCTCAAAGATCTGAGGCACAGGGAGAGATGAACCATAAACCCCATAACTCCCTGCTGAACTCAGGGAGAAAGTGGAGTAGCTGAGACTGAGAGAGGAGGCCCAGTAAGCAACAAACCTTATGCCTGGTTGCCCATGGCTGAGCTTCTGGAGACAGTATATTCTGAAGAGGAAGGCAGAGACCTCATCAGAGATCAGCAGCCATCTTTGCCCCATGAAGAACCCCAGAATCAAGAGTAGCTTACTTTGGTGAGAAAATATCTCTGATGTGCCTTGATTTGGACATTTCCCAGCCTTAGAACTGTAAGCTTTAACCCCAAATGAATTTCCCATTATAAAAGCCAATGCATTTCTGGTACTTTATATTGGCACAGGCTTTTGGCAAACTAAGACAGCACATTTCATCACTTACTGTGAGCATTAGAAATCCAGACTCCTGATCCTACAGTCTGTATTTCCCTGAAACCCTCCTAGATGAATACAAAACCACCTTCATCTTAGGTTCTGTCTTCTTTTTCCTCTAGATTTGGTACCTGATGTTAACTTTTTTGAATTATGCTTGTTTTTTAATTGTTAAAATTTATTTAGTATTTCTATTTGTTGTAATGGGTAAGGGCACTGCATGAAACACCAGAGTTTGTCATGCTTCCAAAAGTTCTCCAAGCACAGCTTTTTAAAAATAACATAAATGCATAGTTGGCAGTTGAGAATTTTGACTAATGAGAACATAAGGTGTTGTCAGTATAACAATAGCATGCTACTTCAAATAAAATCAATTATCTACCAAAATTAATAATCTATCCTTTCAAGTAGAATATGCATTACACAGCATAAAATACAATTTGAAATGTGCCTCCTGGAATTGTAAAATGGTAGTGTTGTAGACAGTGAGAACAAATATTGACAAAGCAGAGTGCCAATTATATAGTTTATTTATTTATTTAATATTTTTTAGACTTTATATTCATAAAAAATAAATATTGCAGTATCAGCTTTTCTGTGATCAGGTGGATAAATATTAAACCAATATTGTAGCATGGAGAGAAAAGTAATGAGACCTTTTAATCAGCACTGCCTTTATTCTGGGTTTCTATTTCCTTTTTTTCCCCCTCAAATGCAAAATTATGATTCTATTATTTCAGAAAGAAAAAAGCCCACATTGTATATGCCATGTATCCTAATAGTTCATTGTTGGTCATATGATGTATTTATTAAAGAACAGTTGTTGGCAGATCTTTTGGAGAATGAGAGTATGAAAAAGTAAGTAAATTTTAAAAATTGCTGTATTGTGCAGAAATTTTCTGAAACTTTTGACAGGAATACCATTTTAATGGCTTCATCTTTGTTGGTAATTGCTACTAGCAGGTAGAGATATGAAAAGCAAAAACAGGAGAAAAGGAACTATAGGAATGACATGATCATTTGACTTTCAGAGCTGTGTCCTATGTTGCTTAGTGTGAGAAAACAAAACTGTTCAAGTGTTGGGGTCTAATTTTTTCAATTTATCATTTGATTGAAAAATAAAATATTTGCATATTTATTTTTGGTTTGCATGTTTTTCTCAAAAACTCAATTGAGGATATTGACCTTAAAGTTCATTGTAAATGATTGAACCCCACAGATTCCAGAAAAACAAGGTGAATAGAAATATTTAGGATATTTTCATTCACTAAATAACAGTTTAAACCTTTAAGACATGGTTTTAGGTGGAGACATTTAACATAACAGTTATTCTTATAAGGGAAAACAGAAATTAGTCAATGTCCTGTATTCCATACTTAATAAAATTGGAATTGTTTGGAATTCATGAAGTTGGATACTGGATTTTATCTCAGGTCTTGAAATTATAGTAAACTTTACGGTCAAATTAGCATTTTTCCCAGTTTTGTTGCATTAGATTCATTTTTTCTCCCCATTTATTTTGGTTGTTCTTCTCATGACTCAACCATGTATCTTTATAAAAATCCAACACTCTTTATCCCTGTAAATGTTTCACACAAAATTCAAAATATTTCACAATAATGTACATAGTTTAGGAAAAATACATAGTAGTGTTTGAAAGAGAAAAATTAGTTTTTCTAATATCAAAGCAACACATGCACCAAGGATTCCAATTACTGTTTACATTCTTAAAAATTCAGTGTATAAATATTATAACTGAAAGTCTCACTCCCACCTTGTTCTTTTTCTTTCCTGTAGTTAGCTATTTTTATTATTAAAAGTTTCTCTTTTCATTCTTCTATTATTTTTATAAGGATATAAACAAATATAAATATATATTCTTATTTCTTCTTTCTTACATAAAGTTGTAATAGCTATTATTTCTTCAATGCAAGTTACATATCTAATACACTTTTAAATATATCATCTCCTAAAATCTATGAGTTAAGTACTATATCATCCTCATGTATAAAGGAAGAAACTGAAACACAGTTTGTTTTAGCAATTGTCCAAAATAATACTGCTAAGTAGGGGTGCTAGGAGTTGAATGTAGGAATTCTATTTCCAGAGCCTAAAATCTTAAATACAGTGCACAACTTGCAATATAGAACAATGCCTAAGACATAGTGTTTTCAACTAATAGTGGAACCGATTATCTAAATTCCATCAGAACAGTGCCATTTGATAGAAGAATGAAGAGTGAATTAAGAGGTAGGATATTTCTGCTTAAATGCCTCTCATACCTCACCTCCCTGATGTTAATGAGAATTAAATATATTATGGGGGCTACAGCACAGAATCTGGTATCTCTCCCAACATTTTTGCAACTCTATGACTTTGACCAAGTTACTTAACTTTGCTAAACTTAAATTTCTTGGTATAAATAAAGGGGTAAATTATAATGTGTGCCACCTCTGAGCCTTGTTGTAAGGCTTAAATGACCTCATCTGTGTTCACTGCTTACTCCAACACCTATTATAAACTAAGTGCTAAATAAATGGAAGCTCAAATCTAATTTTCATTATTGATGATATATGATGATTTATAAATAAGGGACCAATTCTTTCTGAAAAATCAAACTATGCCAGTGTTGTAGGTCATTGAACTGAATGATATATTTGCAGGAATATCATCTTAATTGATCAAAATGTGTTCAACCTGGTCTTGAATTGCCATTCATGAGCCATTTCAATCAAATGTATATGCCTCAGAAACTGGCAAAGTAAAATCCAACATCATTAGATGGAATTATGCCTGTATTTTTTCTTTTCTGGTAGTAAAGTGGACAACAATGCACCTTCCCATGGAAAATGTCAAAACTCACTTTCCAAATTAAATGTGTAAGGCTATTATCATTATTTGAATTTGTGTTCCCTTATGAGAAAGGAGAGCTATGGAAATATTCTTTTTTTTTTTTTTTCAGGTTCGGGGGCCAGGGATTGAACTTGAGACCTCATATGTTTGAAGCCAGCACCCAACTACTGAGCCACAGAAACTTTCCTGAGTTGTTTTTTTCATTTTTTTGCTTGTTTTGTCTGTTTTGGAAGCACTGAGGACTGAAGCCAGGACTTCTCATGTGGGAAGCAGGCACTCAACCATTTGAGCCACATCCACTCCCCTGGAAGTATTCTTTATGTCATGCCATGGAAAATTACATTATTTTCTTTCCTCCTAAATTTTAATATTTTAAATTTAAATTTGCATAATATTCCCTATATGAAATGACCTTAAGTCTATCACTAAGTAGATCTAAACTGTATATTTATTCCAGAGAATATTTTCTACCTATAATTTTAAAAATTCTAAAATAAAGTAATTTGCAATTTCATAAGTAGATATGCAGTATCTCAGAGCAACACACAGTGCTACTGAGTCAGTTTGAACTTTTGTCAAATACACTTTGCAAATTTTGATTTCATTTCCCTAAATCAGTTTCTTTGTTTACAGGTGGTTTTTTATGGAGTATGGTATCATAACAAAAATAATTAATTTTCCCTCATGTGAACATTTCTAATATGTGATTTGGGAGTAGGAATTTGGAGGGAGAGCATAAAACTTTATGACATATAAGCAAATTTCACACAGCTTCAAAGAAGATAGATGATTTATGAGACCTGTAGTTCTCTAATTAAAAACAACACTTTCTACTGTTTCAGAAGAAACAGTGATTGGCTACATTCTGCAAGGAGGTATGGAGTTAAGTCAAGGAAAGAAATTCAAGAACTGTGTAGAATATATTATGTCTAACATTTGTCTGAAATTATGATTATTGCTATATTTGATTGCTGTTTTGGTTGGTTTATTTCAATGGTATTCCCTTTGACTTTCTCTTACAGTCCACTACTACATCCTAACTATCAACTACAAGACTTGATATGTTGTTGTTCTAGTTGTTGTTGTTTTTGTTCTTCTCATATTGCCCAAATCATCTCTTCATGATTCAGAGTACATGTCCTATAATGGAATAAATAAAGACTTTGTGTCAAAGACTTGAGGTCTAACTTCACCATTAATTAATTGGTTGTGTTTGAGAAGAATAATTAACATATTCTTTTTATATTTTGGCCAGGAAACCCAAACAACTTGACTTAACCATCTGTATATTTTGTAAGACTCCAATAAAAAACACAAATCAAAAGAAAGCAATGCAAGACAAATGCACATCTTCATATATCTTAGGATTTTGGCTTCAAACACTAATGTAGAACTTCAACAAGCTAGGATAGATTATGTGGCTGATTACCACTCCTTCTATCTTACATTCGAAGGCATTCATGGGCCAAATCTAATTCTATGAATATCTAACCTGAAGAAGGTACACTACCATCTGAGAAAAAAGAGCAAGAGAGCAAGTCAGGAAGACTCTTGTCCATTGAGCTGAGATGGCCTAGTCTTTAAAACCTTCTCAAGCTTTGAACATGCCCCCCAACCCCAGAAATATCATGAGAGAAACAGAACACAAAGCATTCATATAAATATATAATAATGAATATATATATTTCACATTCCCTTTCAGTAGTGTCCGTTTCTATTGTTTCCTCAAGTATTCTTTGTCCTCTCATTCTCTTCTCTTTCCTGTTACGAATCTTAATATCAAACCATTCTCAAACATTTAAGCTTAAAGTGCTACTTGTATATCAGGTATATAGAGTGAGTCTAACTAAATCAACACATCTCTAAGATTCAGATTTTTATCATCTTTTGGGAAGAGTAGGCATTGGGACATACCCAGAGCAACAATCTAATTCCAAGTGAGTAGTATCCATTATGACTTACTAGAAAGGAAAATCCATACTACATGTATATCTTCTTAGGTTGTTCAAAGGCACTACATGAGATCCAAGGAAACCCTGCAACTAAGAACTTCCCACATATTTACATTGATGTTCTCAGGTCAAATGTCAAGTTCTGATAAGAAAACTTCTATGGAAGACACATGTGACCTGGAACTTAACTGAAAGTGGGTGAACATAATTTTACTCATGCTGAACTAGGCCTATATATCAATGATGTGACATTGTAAAATGTCAACTCAATTTGGAGTAGAAGAACAAATCCAACCTTATTGTTGATGCCTGGGGATTAATGGTTCTACTTTTTCATTTTGATTCACTAATTTTGATCTTACATTGTGAGACTCAATTACTAGAGACAAATCTCATCTAGTGTCATTGGGTAATTGGTTTTTGTAGAGTCCATTATCCTAATAATTATACTCTAATTGGCATAAAAATGATAGGAACATCAGGAAATAATAACAGTAATTAATAGTAATTAAATTCTGTTTAGCCCATCACAGAGTATAGAGGTTGGGGGATGATTTTAAAAATTAATTTATATAGGACTTAAACAGAAATCATAAGCACTTAATATGCATTATTTTGTTTGTCGATTTATTTATGGTATCTAAACAACATTAAAACTTCACAATAGAGCCTTTTCTCCATAGTTAAAACAATTCTCAGTGAATTCAGTGAGTGTGTATATGTAAGAAAAGTTGCATGCTTTTATTTATTCATTCAATCAAACGTGCCTACCCTACCATATGTGAGGCATTGAGATGAACCTGAGAGAGAAACAACATACATAAGACACACTCTAGACCTTGAGGGGCACAAAATTTCACCAGAGATTCAGATTGAATGATTAATTCCCCTGTTAGGGTATATAGCGAAAGGAGAAAGTGTAGTCTCTGTTGGTGTTAAAGGTGGGGATGAGGATCAGGAACATCCTTTCCACCTTCCCCTTGTTTCTATTTGGAGAGACAGAGAGATAATATTCTTACCACTACTTTCTTAGATAATCTCTGTTCCTTGAATCCTCTGAGGAAAAGGAGTGAGCTCGCTGATAGTTTGAAAAATAAGTTGGACTTCCATGGCCAAGCTCCTCTTATCCTCTTTATAATGTGCCTGCTAGCACAGGGCATATTCTGTTCTGATTTATCATGTTGTAGATATTACCCTGGGTAAATTCACCAACTAGAAAGTGGGACTTTTGGTTGCCCAGCATTATCCATGAAAGGGTCGGTAAGACTATGTTATTCTGTGGCTCAGTTTTAGGAAGCCCATTAGACTATACACCTAATCCATGCTCTCCAACAACTCTGCCGCTGTGATCTATATTTGTGTTTCAGTAAACTTTTTGCTGAGTTACAAATCAGTCCAAAATTTAGTGGCTTATTACAAAAATAATTTTTTATTTCTCACAGTTCTGTGAGTTGATTGTGCTCAAGTGGATAGTTCTTCTGCTCTAAGACAAGTCATGGGGTCACTGGGGAAGGAGACCATACATGAAAGTGAATGCCAGTCATATTGTTTATTGGGTGCTACCATGTTACAGTGTACTACAGTCTATTTGACCCGTTTGTCTACCTCTTAATTGGTACTGAACTTGCATCTCATGTATTTCAGTATTTAAGAACCTCCCTCTGACTTTAGAAAACTACATCCAAATCATTTATAATTGATTTTTACTTTCATAGTGGTTATATTTTCTATTATAATCAAAAGTTCTCTGTCATTAATGAATCATTTTTCTACCAAATATTTATAATGATTGCTCCTTTATTATTTTTATAGTTTTCATGTTTTAAACCTTCTAATCCCATGTTGCAATTATATATGAGATATTTAAAAGAAATTTTGGTAATTTATTCAAGTCTTATCTATCAGATTTCACTATAGTGTACTGTCTCTAGATGTTGCTTTTATACAAAGTTGCCAATAAGAATATAAGAAATATGATAATGATGAGGTATTTTGCTCTGATTAAGAATAATAGCTTGAAAGTAAAAAATAAAGAAAGAAGTATAAAAACAAAAATGAAATAGCCTTAGTAAAGCACATACCATGGAAAACCAGGTAACAACTTTGTATTTCACAAACAGAGTGGTCTTCCTTGGCAGGTGCTACCCTAAATAGCTGGGATTTCAGGAAAACAGTCTTGTTTGTTTTCATACAAAATTTTCTGGGAATTGCACTCTGCAATATTTATGGAACACATGGGTACAGGAAATAACTGGATTTTTTTTCTGGATATACATTGAAATTCTAAACCAAATATACAGATATGAATACTTAAATAACACTTATGGCTTCCAACATGGAGGGAAAATGTTTTGTCTTGCTTTTACTCAAGATCAAAGGTAGACCACTCCATTCACACTCTCTTATTCTTTTCTGTTCTTGATCATGCCACAAATATTAAAAAGATAATCAACAGAAGCTAGAGGTTCCATTTGGAGTAGCTGAATTGAGTAAAAATGAGTGTTATAGGGAGTTCTGGAAGCTATAATAAATAAATAATATTTGAAGAAACTTCTTATGTCTAGCCTGATGATAAGAAGACAAACAAAACTAAACAAACTGGTAGCCATCAAGCAGTTTTAAGAACTGCTATGTGAATATGTTAAAATTAATTTTGTATTGTTCTAGAAGAAAAATCTTCAGATCGATAAATGTTGTGAACATGGAAGCAGATTTAAACTCAATGCAATGAGAAGCTTTCTAGAAATGAGTGTTTTTCAAACATAAACTTATGTGTAACCAGGTGGACAGCTTCCACTCATTAGAACTGTGTAAGTATTAATAGATTTTGCAATTCTCTAATAACTATAGAAGAAATTTCTGTACTACATGGAATTTGAATTAGATGAACAATAACATTCCTTCCAGTAATACAATTTTACTAATAATTTCCTAAAATATATTATGAAAAGCTTTATGAGTTTATGATCATTACCCAAATTGGGAAGAAAAATGATTGCTTATGTCTACATGCTTTAAAAGTAAACTATTAATGACACACCTCCAATCTTGGTTCAGTCTTAATATTATTTAGTATCTGTGGTGGTTAAGTTCATGTGTCAACTTGGCTAGATTATGGGGTCCAGTTTTTTGCTCAAGCAAGCACTGATCTGATTGTTACTATTTTATGGATATAAATCAGTTGACTGCATCTATGGTGATTACATCTCCAATCAACAAAGGAGATTGCCTTTAGCAAGAGAGAAATCTCATTCAATTAGCTGAAATCCTTAAAGGAAGAACTGATGACTTCAGTAGTCAGAACAGATAATTTCCACTTCTGCTTCAGCCAGCTTCTCCTGGGTCAATCATAGAAACATTCACCTGAGTTCCCGACTTACAGCTTTCTCAAGGGAATTTGGACTTGCTAATTCCAAATTTCTATTTCCTGCCAATTCTGTTTCCTTTTAGAAATATAACTAATATAGTATTTTATGTGGGCATTTGTCTGATTGTTCCACAATTTCATTAAATGAATGGCTTGGTTTGAAGATCCTGGGCACTTTAAACCATCACAAAGCTGCACCTTAAATACTTCGGCCAATTATTCCATTCTTACCCACCTTCTCTTTCTTACTACATTCCTACTGACACATTCAAGACCAAGTTCATAGCCTTTGGTAATCAGGCAGACCTTGCTAGTCAATTCTTCCTACTCCCTTAACATTCTAATAAGTGCTATAAAAAAACATGACAATGAAGGGCAATTATTTGCTTACCTTTCTGAGTAATTTTTACTTAGATTTTGATTATCATAGGGCAAAACATGTATCTATAAATTTGAACCACAATACCTTGCCCAATCTTAGAAACAATTTTTCATCTTTACTTCAGCCAGTTTCTCCTGGGGAATTCCTATGAAGGCTTCCTTGGACTTCGCAGCTTGCAGCCTGTTCTATGGAATTTGGTCTTGTGCATTACCACAGTCACATCAAACATTTCCTACAAACACACAAACACATATATAAATATGGTCTGTTCTGCTTCCTTAGAGAACTCTGACTAATACTGATTTGGGTAACAGAAGTGGTTTTTGAGAAACACATATTTAGGGATGAGATTTCTGAGTTGGTTCTGGGTTTTGGAATTTGTTCTGTAATTTGATTAGATTCATGGGTACTAATGACTCTATTCCCAAGAGTAAAGATGGCACTGATAATCAGTCAGGTGAGCTGTTAATAGAAATATGCAAGTTATCACCACGAGATATGGCTGCTCAAATTCTTATAAGAGGTAAGACTCTGAGAGTGTTTTTGCCTTCTTAATAGTTCCATGGAATTAAAATATGATGATGTTGACTGGTTGTTTCTAAGTATGCTAGATACAATTGTAAAAGAAAGGGATAAGCTCAAGGCTTTAAATTCCTAACTTAAGTGCTGCATGAAGGACAGGAATGTTTTTATATGTGCCTTGAAAAAAATCTTATTTAATATAACAGGATACTTAGAAGAAAAATATCAGAAAGTTTATAGCATGGACTAGGAGCAAGGCACAGAGGATAAAAGTTCATGGCAATACCTTTTATTTGTAAAGCTGAAAGTAAATATGAAAGTCCTCTTTATTTACAGATATGCTAACACAATATAAATGATAATACATATCCCATTTATAACCCAAAAACTATTAGCTAATATATAATTCTTGGAATTCAAAATGCCAAAATGGATTTATTCAAGCTGCTGCATATTCAGTGGAGAGTATGAAGACTGACCATTTGTTAAAGAAACATCATTGGAAAGCAATATAATACAGTGCTAAGGTATGTAGACTCTGGTTCCAGAATTATAGCTCTGGCACTTAAAGCTTGATTGATGTGGAGCATTTTATTAATCTCTTCTATCAGTTTATTTGATTCAAAAATGTATAATAAAATAATGCTTACTATTTAGGGTTTTTAAGAATTAAATGAGTTAATACATATATAGTACTAAGAAAAATTGCTAGAAACTTTAGTAGAAGGGTTCAATAAATATTAGCAACTGTTTACCTATATATGGTAAATTTGGCAATTGGTAAGTAATACCCAATGTTCTGTTTTAGTTTTGACATTTCTTAATGGAAATATAAAAAAGTAAGTTCTGAAGTAGTACATTTTCATTTGCCAATTGGATAAACCAGGTGACTACTGTTTGATTCTTATTAGACCAATGCCAATTGTGGCATAATTAATTGGTGGTTAATTTTCAATATTTATACACAGCTGTATTGAAAGGTAAAATATTTGTATATTGTTATTTAGCAAAATCAAAATATTTCAAATGAAGCTCTTAGATCTCAAAATTCATTTGGCAGAGTGTAGAATCTAATTTTCCAAAGGGATTTTATTGCAGTTACCTTTCCATCTACACATTTGCACAAGAGCTTAAGGGATGACTCTCCTCCAATGTTAGCAGAAGTTATGGTGCAATCTTCAAAATATCAGCAAATGCCATCTATAGCCATCTTCTTAGATTACCATGAGAGAAACATCACAGTTCTCCCTGGCTTTAGCAAATGGACTGTTACCTGGAAATTTCTATCACAATTTGGAATTTTTAGAAAAATTTCTTTCTTTCTCATTTTAAAATTGCAAATCTATCTTTTGGTAGACAAAATTAACCAAATACAGTGATCCATGGGCTGCCCTTGTAAAACTGCCCTTCAATAGACATTAAGAAATTAGAAGGACACACTCATAAGCATCCTAGGAGCAATATAAGTATCAGATCCTGAATATAATTTCTTAATATTCCAAGAAAAGAAGCTTAATTAGGACTATTAGGATCTTCCATTCACTCAGTAAATGTTTACAGAATATTTTGCTAGATGTTAGAAATGTAATGATACACAAGAAAAGCATGTCCTTGTCCTTCAAAAATCCAGTAGGACAGATATCTCAGGCAAGATAAGGTTTATGATGGTACAAATAGTGGTGTAGAAGCAAATATATTCTTAACCCAGAAAGAAATTCAGGGAAGTCTGCTGAAAGGACATGTCATATAAACTAAGAAAGTTTTAGTAAGATTTAGCTAACTGAAGGAAAGATGGGGAAAGATGTTCAGATAATGTAAGCCAGTATAGAGAACCACACTATTAAATTTCCTGGAGCAAAATGTCTATGGGGGTGGGGTGTAGTGAGAAGGGATGTAGTGAGCAATGAGATTGATATGGTGAAATTTCATCAGATCACATAATGACTTGTAATAAATGTCATAGAATTTTAAATTTAATCGTAATTCTTATCTACAACAAATTTATTATTTGTTTGTTTTATTATTTGTTTGTATCTATTTAGTCCCTGTGTTCTCTTTAATTAAATTGGTATTAAATAACTTCTTTCATTTAATGTTTACTTTGTTTCCAAAGATTTATGATAATTTTCTAATACATAGGGCCTATCATGAGGTTTCTAAAATATTTAAAGTATGCCTGGATATTACAATTTGATATTATTTATGAATCCCCCAAAAGAGAAAAATTATGTTTGCAAACTTGTCTGTTCCTCTGGGTGTGATACCCTTTGATTATATTAAATTCAGAGGTTTTAAGTTTACTTGATAAAAGATTAGGGCTTTGATTTGACCATGTCAGTAAGGTGTGGCTCAGGTTAAGTCCCTGCCCTCTTGGTGGGCTGATATAAATGGACATTCACTCAAGAAGACACAGGAAGAGAGAGAGCTCCATAGATCTGAGAGAAGATAGAAAGAACATTGTCAGTTTAGATTCTGGAAACTGAGGAGAGATGAGCTATTCACCTGATTGTTTGCCACCAAAGAGAACAGAGTAGCTAAGCAGCTGGTAAGACCTGGAAAGAAACAAGATCTATGCCAACCTGTAGCTGAGAGAGAGGAAAGCTGAACCCTCACAGAGTTCACCCAACATCTTGCTTCAACACATGACAACTGACTTTCATGAGAAAGCAACCTTGAGTTGAACTTTTTAGGGTCTTGGGACTATAAACTTTTACCCCAAGTAAATACCTTTTGTAAAAGCTGACATATTTCTGGTACTTTGCATCCGCATCCCTTTGGCTGACTAAAACAGAATTTGGTACCAGGAGAGTAGAGTCATGATTTTTCAATTACCAAAAATGCTGGAATGGTTTTATAAATGGTAAGGTGTATTTTTTGAAGGAATTGTGAGATGCTTGGTAGAAGACCCTATATTGTTTTGAAGAGACTGTTGGTAGGAATATACACACTAAAGAGACTTTTGATGAGGCCTTAAAAATATTAATACATGATGAAACTATTATTAAAAACTGGAAGAAAGGTGGTCTGTGTTTTAAAGTTGCAGAGAACTTAGCAAGATTGACTCCGGATGTTATACAGAAGGTAAAATTTGAAAATAGCAAACCTGGACATTTAGTTGAAGAATTTTTCAAAGTAAACTCAGAGAATGCAGCTTGGCTTCTTCTTGCAGCCTATAGCAAAATACTAGAGGAACAAGACAAACTGAGATCTGAATTGTTGGGCACAAAGAAACCAGAAATTGATTCAAGAAATTCCATACATCTGGAAATCAAGCCCTCAGATAACAGTGTCCCATTTGAGTAATTAACTAAACTTGAAACTTGTCAGTCAGAATTGAAAATGCAATTGCATAGGAAAAACTTGTGGAAAGTCTGTTTGATGGCTTGGATGCCTGTTTCCTGCATGCTAATCTAACAAGCTTTTTGCAAAATCTGTATGAACAAAAGCACGGTAACCTGAGTACAAGAGACAGAGAAGGGAGAGATGGAAGGGAAAACAGCTTTAAGAGGAAAACCATGGAAGATGAGGTTTGGAATTAAGATATTCCCTTGGACCAAGAGAGGGACCTCACCATGTGTATGGAGAGGGTGGATGTTCCAGTTCATTATTCAGGGAGGCTTTTGCTGCTGCAGGCTACAATAGAGTAGAGCATGTTTCCCAAGGGTTGGGGAGAGTGATCACCACCACAATGCTGAGTTGGGTGGACCTGTTCCCCATAGATTAAGGAAGGCCAGATGGCAAACTCACTGCTCTGAGAAGCTTGGGACTGTAAACCAGAGATTAGGGAGAATGTTGCCACTACCTCACTGTACTAAGGGGTTAAAACTGTACCTCGGAGATTGGGGAAAGGGTGGCCATCACCCCAATGCTCTTGGAGGGTGAGGTCTGGAATTTGGTCACCATTCAGATGCTTGATGTGGGTGGAACCAAGAAAATCGCCATTGGGCAAGCTTGTGGAAAGGGTGGGTGCCTATAGGCTCCAAGGAGAAGAAACCATCACTTTAGGAATAATTCTCAGAATTTGAAGTCTAATGCAGTATGCCTTGCAGGTTTTCAGGAACTGTTGGGAACCAGTGACTCATGTTTCCCTTCCAAATTCTCCTTATGGTAATGCAAATGTTTATCCTATGTTTTTTGCTTTGTATATTGTAAGCAGATAAATTGTCTTTAAGTTTCAAAAGCCAGAGGGAACTTTACCCTAAGACAAACTATATTTCTATAAACTGATTGTGATGTGGTTTTGTACTTAGTCTTGCTACTGAAACAAGGTTTTTGATAATTGTAATGTATTTTTTGAGATTCAGAGGGTGGAATGTGGCAGATTGATATTATTTATGAATCCCCCAAAAAGAGAAAAAATATGTTTGTAAACTGGTCTGTTCCTCTGGGTGTGATATCCTTTGATTGTATTAAAATCAAAGGTTTTACATTTATTTGATAAAAGATAGGGCTTTGATTCAACCACATCAGTAAGGTGTGACTCAGGTTAAGTCCCCATCCCTTTAGTGGACTGATATAAATGTACACTCATTCAAGAAGACACAGAAAGAGAGAGAGAGCTGTGTAGACATGAAGAAGATAGAGAGAATTTTGTCGAGTTTGAGAGATGACCCATTCACCTGATTGTTTGCTACTGAAGAGAACAGAACAGTTGAGCAGCTGATAAGAGCTGCAAATAAATGAGCCCTACACCAGTCTGTAGCCTAGAGACATTAAGACTGAACCCTCACAGAGATTGCCTGCCATCTTGTTCAACACATGACAACCTACTTTGGAGAGAAACCTATCTTGAGTTGTACTCTTTAAGGCCTTGGGGCTATAAGCCTTTACCTCAAATAAATACCCTTTAAAAAAGCCAACAGATTTCTGGTACTTTGCATCAGCACCCCTTTGGCTGACTAATACACTAGATTTTTTTTTAACCTTGCCATACTGGTAACCTTTTTTAAAATTTATTTTTTATTGAAATTGTTTTATTTATCTATCAATGTACCTAAGTCCAAATAAAATATCCCATGCCTGCTTTTGTTAACAGTTGATTTTACTGCGAGCATGCCACTTCCACTTGCATGAATTCCTCTTTGCTGTTTTGCTTATTAAGGATAAACTCAGTTGATGAGTTCAATACCCCAGAAGCTTTAAAGTCATCATTAATTTGATGTCACTCACTCTTCATTTATTAGTGATCCTAATATCTCATCAACCCTGAAATATTTGGAGTAGCTGACCTATACAATTTGATCCCAGTTGCAGGCATTAATTAATCAAGTCCTCTGACTGCCCTTATGTTTCCCTGACAGCTTTAATATTGAAACAATCTTTACTGGGAATTTTTATCCCCTTCCCTTATAGTCCTATATCTCCTTAAGTCAGTAAAATTTAGCAAGTGACCTTAAAAAAGTTGATGTGCAAACCACATCAGAATATAAACATAAAACATTTTAAGCTGTTTAATACTTATTTAAATCAAATTTTATTTTAAATTCTGACTAGAGATATCAGTCAATTTGGAGGTGTACAATCAATTCCTAACTAGTACATATAAAAATTGATTCTACCCACATAAAAAAAAAAATAAAACAAAGATTACTACCTCTTAGAATAATGTTTCCAAATACATGATCCAAGGATCACATATATTATCATTCAGAGAACATATTTAAAATATACCTACCAAAGCAGAATCTTAGAGAAAAACTTAGCCATTAGTATTCTAACAGAAATTCTAGATGATTCTTCCTCATACCAAAGGTGAAGAATAACTATTCTGAAATGCATTTATATGTTGAGTTTGGCTTAAAGAGAGGTCACATTTAAACAACAGTATTTCCTTGTCGGAAATTTGAAACTTTTTTCTTTTTCACAATTCAACATGACTCTTATTCTATCTCAGATAGTTGTAAATATGATTTGCATATTGAACCAATTTCTTTTACAGGAAAATAGAAATACAATGTGGATTCATATATCCCTAATATTCATTAAGTTTGTGACTATTTTACAATAGGGCAGAAAGTGAGTGTCTACAGCCACATACTGGGATACCAGAGTAGATATCAATCAATTGAATGAGATTGTTATTAGATATAAAGTAAGGAACTGAGAATTATTGTATTGGTTTAGAAAAGGATTATAATAATATTTTTGAGGATGTATTCTTATTAAAAATAATTTAAAATTGAATTTGGATTCAGCTTTCATTATGAAACAAAATATTATTCGAATCATAAATGGTATATTCTTGCATTGAAAATCATCCCTTTCTTAATTTTAGGGTATCACACATCATGTAATATCTCTGGGAGAATCAGCTAGCAGTATTAGTCTCACTCTTGTTTTCTCTTATAAAATATTTTTTTTTAAAAACCCAAGAAAAGTTTTTGGAGTGAAGTACTGTTTTCTCAGCAAAGAAGCACTCAAGAATCTTTGCTCTTGTAATATTTAAGAGATTTTGAGTGTTTATATAATGATATTGAAACTTAGGTAAAATTTATATACAGAAACATTATTTAATATACATTAGAGGTTTATTAATAAACAAGAAAGCATCTCTGTCTTCCATATGAGTCTAAAAATTTGCTTGAGACAAGCAAATTACCTTAACTTTATTTTGTAGTAAGGCTTTTAATGGCCATAATAAAAATTGGAATTTGTAGAGTAAGAGTAAGTCTATTCTGGTTCACCATTCTTTCCCCAATCCTGAAAATTCTGGGATGGTTATGTCCACTCCACCTCTAATTGAGAGGTGACTTTAATCCAATGGGGTAAATGGAAGGGACTATCTTGCTTGGAATTGCAGTCTCCATTTGTTCCTTGGGATGGTCATTGTCCATCATCTCCTTGTCTGTTGTGCTGGGTGAGTCAAATGAACTGGAGAGAATGGGTTACAACAGTGTTGAGATTGAGGGTCCAACTGGCACATGGAAAGCCCAAAGTTTAAATATCTTGGACACACACCTATCAACTCTAGTACTGACTATAGGTTCAAATAGAAAGGGCAGGAGAACCACTGTTAGGGAAATCACAACCGAGTCCAACTCTGTTACACTGGGGTGCTTAAATTCCAAAGTAGGATCCACTGGCTGGGTACCAAACTTCTGAACTGTCTGCCCTGCCTATAGTGTCTGGGTGTCCCCAGAGCCCTCAGGAGCACTGCTAATTGAGGCAATATTTACTTTTGACAGTCAATGAGATCCTGCTCAGATGTGCATAAGCATAAACATTGGAATGCCCTCCCAAATCACTTCGAAGTCTCTTAGTTAAATAAAACTCATCTGTCTTTACCCTTCCCCCTTTTGGTAAAGGTCTTTTTCCAGTCGCACTGCTAGATGGTGCTTGGTAGTAATCCCTTGGTGCCAGGGAGGCTCATCCCAGGAGTCATGTCCCATACTGGGGGAAAGGTAATACATTTATATATTGAGTTTAGCTTAAAGAGAGGCCACATTTAAGCAGCAAGGAGGCTCTCAGAAGGTAACTCTTAGGCACCCTATAATACTAGGCTAAGTTTCAATTTCAAAAGTAAAGAGTCATAGTACTATGATCACAATCAAGGGCCTGTCAATGGTCCACCCTCCTTCACTCATCACTGCCCCTGTATTCAGGGGATTCTTGCTATCCCATTAGAGAATGTGGCAGAGCTAGAGATAGACTTATTGTGATTCTAGCAATAGTAGAACTGTTATCATTGATGTGGAGACAGTGGCCTCTGGAGGTTCTGAGGGGAGAGAGAAGGTTTAGAGTAAAGATTAAAAACACAAGGACCCACTTAATGAAGAAATTCAATAAAAGTGCTCTAAGTAAATTTAAAGCAACAACTGTAATTAGAGACCAGGTGTTTAGATTTTAAAAGAGTCTATTCCACAACTCAAGTAGTCATATTGATGTGCTTATTGAATTTGAAAGATACTCAATAATGACCATTACTATTTTTTGTAAGATTTTATTTATTTCTCTCCCCTTCTCCCCCACCCTCCCAGTTATCTGTTCTCTGTGTCCATTTGCTGTGTGTTCTTCTTTTGTCTGCTTCTGTTGTTGTCAGTGGCATGGGAATCTGTGTTTCTTTTTGTTGCATTGTCTTGCTGTGTCAGTTCTCCATGTGTGCGGCACCATTTCTGGGCAGGCTGCACCTTCTCTTGTGCTGGGCAGCTCTCCTTATGGGGTGCACTCCTTGTGCATAGGGTTCCCTTACGCGGGGGACACCCCTGCATGGCAGGGCACTCCATGCACGCATCAGCACTGCATATGGGCCAGCTCCACATGGGTCAAGGAGGCCTGGGGTTTGAACTGCAGACCTCGCATGTGGTAGACAGATGCCCTAACCACTGAGTCAAGTCCACTTCCTGACCATTACTATTAATAGCCCCCTTGTTATGGAAATTAAGAAATGGGATTAATATATTTAACTGAAAATTCCTTTCTTTCTCAAACAATTGGTTCGGGAAGAACTTTTTGAGAAATCATTTGTAATGTTTTTGAAGGTCTAAGTATAGTGACTGGGAGGATAGCTGTTTTCGTTTGACTACTTACATGAGGAGAACATTTTGTTTTTTTTTTTAATTTAAAAGCTGAGGAATAAGAAGGTGCAAAAGGCAGTCATGTGATAAAAGTGAAAGGTGATATTACAAACAAAGAAACAGAGCTCTAGGTCTTTTTCATTGAGTCATAGGGCTAAGATGAAGTAATTGTAAGTATCCATAAGTCTTCAGGTTTTATTATTTATTTTCAGTTAATTCTATTGACTCAAAGTTCTCTCCTTTAGATATTTGTTGATGTAACACCCACAATTCAAGATACACCTAACAAAGTTTCTGACAAACAGATTTTACAAAAGTGTAGGGGAGCAGTTTTAGCTCAGTGGATGAACTCCTGCTTCTCCTGCTTCCCATGTATGAGGTCTAGGTTTCAATCCCCAGTATCTCCTAAAAAAAAAAATGTGCACATGTTGGCCCAGTGGTTAGGGCATCTGTCTACCACATGGGAGGTCCGTGGTTCAAACCCCAGGCCTCCTTGACCCATGTGGAGCTGGCCCATGTGCAGTGCGGATGCATGCAAGGAGTGCCCTGCCACGCAGGGGTGTCCCCTGTGTAGGGGAGCCCCAAGTGCAAGTAGTGTGTCCTGTAAGGAGAGCAGCCCAACGTGAAAGAAAGTTCAGCCTGCCCAGGAATGGTGGGGCACACACGGAGAACTGACACAGCAAGATGATACAACAAAAAGAGACACAGATTCCCCTGCTGCTGACAACAACAGAAGCCGAAAAAGAAGAACACACAGAAAATGGACACAGAGAACAGACAACTGGGGCAGGTGGGGAGGGGGGGTAAGGGGAGAGAAATAATATAAATAAATAAATAAAAGAAAAAGAAAAAGAAAAAAGAAAAAGCATGTAAACTCTGAATGAGACTATTTTCTCACCACCATTGACAAAGCCCTTAATCACATAGTTGAATAAAATTAGACCTTTATTACCTAAGAATGATTGTTTACACCAAATCAGTAGTAAATCAAGTCTCTGCTCAAAGTCTGTGTAAATTTTCCTCTCTAATCTAAACACAAGATAGGAACATGCCATATTTTTAGCTGCAATTCATGCATAACCCTCAAAGCTGTATCTGTTCCCTTTCTCATTCTGATGATGTCTTATGATTTTATTTAATAATAATATTTATAATATTTATCAATAATAATCCTTGCTTCTGTATTGCACTAGATTCCTTAGAGCTGATGAACACATGTATGTAAAATATATCCATACATCTAGTAATAAAGAACATGCCAAACCATCTGAAATTAAATTAACATATTTTCCAAGCTTTCTTAATAAATATATCAATTTTAACAATTTGACATCATTTCTTTAGAATTTTGCCAATTATAAAACTCTTAAAATTTTGCTCTAGTTGTTAACCTACAAAGTTTCCAATAAAGGAAATTTTAAAAAATATTTCAGATACCTTAATATGCAATGCCATTACATTAAATCTGTTCAAATCATTTACTAAATCTGCATTTAACTAGAAAATTGAATAAAAGAATCCCTGCTAGGGAACAATAAATCCATTAAAATGTATAGAACTATAATGTTGATGAGACATATAGTTTTCATCTCACATATTCAGGGATTCAATCATATTTATAATAGTTCTGAGAGAAATTAAAACAGTCCTGAACTCTTAAAAGGTGTCTGATGAGCAAACATATAATAACCGTAACTTAAAAATAACTCTTTGGCCCAATTTTATTGAATATTTAATTGTCTAATCTGTTTTTGCAGTTAAAAAAATCACAAAGCATATTTTCATGAATCTGTACTCCATTTTCTTGTTTTCTCTAAAGATCTTCTTAATACAAAGTAGTTGTCACAGTATGAATCACTTCTAATAATTGGCAATTTGAGCAAATTGCTGACTATCCTGTAGCTGTTTCAGTATCAGCAGGAAGTTTCATATCCTTTCAACAAAATACAATCATTTTAATAGTTGTATTTTGGTACTCTCCTTATTCACATATTCTAAGTGGGATTAGAATGTTTTAACAATTAGTAGTAATGGATTCCTTTATAAATATCAAAGTTATTAATATCTAGGAAACTGTGGGGAAAAAGGTTAAAATACCTATCTGCTAACTGCTTTACTGTGATATTATTGTATTAATTTAAATAAACGTTATAAACTTTGAACTCATATAGGAAAAATGTTTAGAAAACACTTGAGCAAATTAATAAGAATAGTGAAAAATGTATTTGTACTTTCTTACAAACAATAAGGAATCGGCTTTGGGGAGGATATCAGTCTAAATTACGCATATTCACTTTTTTTTATTATGCATTTTCCCCTTATTTAAAAAACTCATTTGTCTATTCTGAAACTTCTTTATATCATAGGCAATTCCAACCATTTTAAAACACATTTTCAGAAAGTTTTTAAATGGCTGTTACTCCTTATTCCTGTTACACCACCAAAAGTGTAATGGGAATTTTTGTGAAGAAAAACAGAGGAGCTTATGACATTGGTTCCACATTCAAACATTTAGTTTACACATCCATGATATTTGTATCTCTGAATCAATCCTTTAATAGTATTTATTTATTTCTATTTGGAAATGGAATCTTGAAAATAAGTCCATTCTATAACATTTTATACTATCTTGCACACCTGAATTCCTAAATCATTTTAATGAACATTAAATAGTTGAATACAATAAAACTTATATACTTACTCTTCATATAATTGTATGTCTCAGGACATCATACTACTATCTAACTATATGGAACTTTGTTGTTATGTACCTACTTATTTTATTTAATTGTATTACTTTAAAATAGTTATCTGAACAACTGATCTTTTGTATCTTGCACTTCTTCCTATTTAAATTAGTAGGTCATTCATAAATGTCTTAACCATATGAAATGGCCTTTCTAACAATTAGATTATTATCAGCATAGCACCAAAATCGAACAAATACAAAAAAGTGCTAATCATATAATAATATTAATAAGTTTTACTCCACTACTAGTAAGTACTTCTGAGGTTACTGGGATAAATTTTAATATTCCCAAATCCCTCAACAACAAAATGCATATTTATACCCAATGGGAAAGGGGCACTGTCAGTGAGCAAAAAAACATATATAAAGCAACCTCAGCAGTTTTCTCTCTGACAAGCATGTGGGTCTGCTTGTTACCAGCTTTTGGGTTCAAAGTACTGATTTAGGGATGTTTCATTAGACCTAAAGTCTAGCAGAATGGAAACACATATAACATATGCACACAATAGAAAAGCAAGGAGTTAGGTGAGGGCTGGGAGATGGCTGCTGAGTGTGTCCATGCCTTCCTCAGCAGTAGCAAAGTTCTGGGATTGCGTGAGGGATGGTATGCACTGCTAGGAATATTTTTAAAAAGTAGAATCTGCCACACTTAACAACCAGAATAGAAAAAAAAAATTTACAGCAAGTCAAAGTGACAAGATGTCTCTATGCACCTCCAAATATGGCTAGAAATGTTTACTAACACTGAAAACACCCATGTGGTGCCTCTAACTGTATGCGAGAAAGCAGAGGGTGGGTGTTATTCATCTGATGAGTCTGAGAGCTGGAGTACTAAGAAATCAAGTTTGCAAAGATACAAATTCACAAATTGATTCTATACTTGATGAGGGAATTTCAGGAAAAGATGAAAATAGGATAGAAACTCTCAGGCCACAATTGCCTGCATGCAAAGGACTATAGAGAAGGTGGATGTGGTCTTGTTGAGAAACAAAAAGCATAATGTTACAGAAAAAAAAAAAAATGTCTAACAAGCCACTCCTGCCCCTGCTTCTGTAAATCAGCCCATGAGAACATGGCTTTACAGGAGAATATCAAATGAATGACTCCTATCCCCTGCTTCCGTAATCTAACAAACCACTCTGGCCTCCCACTTCTGTAAATCAGCCTACAACCTTGCACCTGCATTCTGCTTCTGTAACCCCGCTTGCAAAATTTTGCCTAGCAACACATTAGCCAATGACCAAATGTCATGCTGATCTCACATAAAATCCTATATAAACTTACGAAAACTGAAAAACAGGGCTCAGAATTTGGAGATTGACTCTCCTCCGGACGCATGCATAATAAATCTGTTCCTGCTCCTCTCTGAGTGCCGTCTTGGGTTTCTCTGCTGTTCAGAACTCCTGACTTTGCTGCAACAGTCTAGGACATCTGAACTTTTAAAATTAAATAACAGACTTGCTTCTAAGACACAGTATTGGCAAAGGAAGATGTGCTGAATGGAATCTAAATTTAATGGCACAGAAATACTAGAAGCAAAGGAGAGTTTCTAGATAAAAGTAGGAATGAGGGGCATAAAAGCAATCTTATAAGGCAAAAGACATATATATTTTTAGCACTTTATTTTAACAAAAGTTAAGGGAACCCAAGAGTCACAAAGCAAGGAAAGCTAGTCGAGCCTATTCTCATCTCTTGAGAATACATTTTTATAAAGAAAATTGTACCTAATAGGGTGGGCTAAAAAATGTATATTTTATTAGTGTAGGTTGCGATTCAAAATAGTAGAGAAATATTTCAAGCATTTTTGGGTCACTTATTACAAAGGTGATTGTTGTAGCCATAAGATTTTTTCCTATCTACAAACTAAAACTTTTATTAGATAATACTTAATTAGAAGGTTAGATTACTAATTACCTGAAAGGTACATTTTGACATTTCTTTGATTGAGACTTATAAACATTTCAAATCATTTAATTTCACCAATCAGATAAATGTCATTTTTTTTTCTATTCAGGGAAACTCATTTTCATGTGACTTAATTTTACATAGCCTTGCATATACCATATCATGCCACCTAAAGTTTATCTACTAAGGTTAATAACTGATATAATTATAGTTGTATTATCTTTAAAATAAATATTATAATGGACTTTGAACATTTTTGATTATTTAGTTTCATGTTGTCTAAAAATGCCTATGTTTTATCTTTCTACAAACACAACTGCTAATTTTGCCCTCTAATAGGGGAGAGGAGATGTTTATTGAAAAGTCATCATAATTTCTTAAGCAAAACAATTTACACTGTTTATAGGTACTCATCCCAGTGTTTACAGAAATTAATTTTAACATTTGATGATTCCCTTATCTGTAAAGAAATGTCAATTAGGCCTTATTTAAAGGAGCTTGAACCTTTACAAGGAAGTTGAAAGTTTAATTGATTTAGAACAGAGGATAGGTATTTGTTTATTTACTCTAGGAGAAAATGAGAACACAAACATTTATTTACTCTACTGATCAGCAGCCTCATTATCAATAAGATCTTGAAGATAGAGGATCAATGAAAGAAAGGGATACACAAGTCAGTGATGTTAGCAAGCCAAGAGGATACTAGCTTCTGCTTCATGTGGGGACATTGTCTAACATTGTGACAATTTTAAAAAGACAGGGAAAAAAGAGCAGTAATTAAAGTATAGTCATATAAATAGAACTGTGCATTTTGTTTACTTTTGGGTTTTCTTGACATATGCTCATATTTCAAATAAAATGAGCAGTTGTATATAATAAATATAGTAAAATGATAAATATTTGATTTGTGGAAGAATAATTTCCTCCAATAATTTTTTTGTGTAGCATGCATCAAACTATATTAAGTATAAAAGAAGTTTTGTGGCCAAATGGGTTATGGGATTTAATACACATTTGCTCTGATTTCTGCAGGTATGACTGTGAATGGACTAAGAATCAATTGACTACTGTCACTTATCCTTAATTATATACAGATATCCATGTTTCTTATCTTCCCTCCATTTTCTATATATCCTTCTAAGGACAACACTGGAATCCTGCTCTGCATTTCCCTAAGAATCATGAGATGGGCTTGCTCACTGCAATTGACTTTCTTAACTTTCTCTTCTCTGTTCAGGGAAAGCTTGTGGCAGATGTGTAGGGCTAGAAGGTATAGATGGAAGAACTGAAAGGCTTTTCTTTGAAACTGGAGGATTGTCCCCACAATGGGTTAAAATATGTTTTCCTTACTTATTTCTTTATAAATAAGAAATTGGGAAGTTCCTGGAAGAGGTCGATGAGAGTTGTTCAAAGTACAATATCTTGGGCTTACTTTTTCCTGATTGGTCTCCCAGAAGTCAAATCTGCTTCTCATACCTCCACAAAGCAGCTAAGGTGATCCTTCTGAGTTTGTGCATATCATTCCTCACTGAAAACCCCCTTCACTCAAAGCGTGGGTGGCCTATGATCTCTCTGTGATGTAACCACCACTATCTTCCCTCATTTACTGCTGCCCAAAAGGATGACTATTATTGAAAAATCAGAAATAACAAGTGTTGTAGAGGATATAAGGAAATTGGAACTCTAGAACATTGTTGATAGGGATGTAAAATGGTGCAGGCACGTGGAAAGCAATATGGCAGTTCCTTAAAAAGTTAAATATAAAATTACCATATGACCCTGCATTCTCACATCTAGGTATATTCTATTCAAAGAGAATAAAAACAGGGTCTAAAACATATACTTTTATACCAATGTTTATAGCAATATTATTCACACTAGTACAAAATCTGGAAACAATCCATTTCCATTAACCAATGAATGTATAAACAAAATGTGGTACATACCCACAATGGACTATCATTTGGCCAAAAGGAAGAATGAAGTTATGAGACATGCTGCAACATGGAAGAACCTTGAACACATGTCCAGTAAAATGAGCAAGTCACATAAGGAAAAAATTGTCCTATATCCCATATTAGGGATGTTAGAAATAGCAAATTTAAAGCAACAGAGAGCAAATTAGAGATTACATGGAGGTAAGGAGGGAACAAGGGAAAGTATTTGTAAAAATAAGAAAAATTTTAAAAGGCACATGTTTAATTTCCTAAGTACTCAAGCAGATAGCATGAAATGGGTTGACTTAAACAATGGGAACTTACTAGTTTACAATATGCAGCCAGAAAATGTCCAAAACAAGGCATCAAGGCAATGCTTTCTTCCTGAAGACTGGCTGCAGCAACCCATGGCTCTTCTGTCACATGACAAGGCATATGGCAGCAGCATCTGCTGTTCTCTCCATTCTCTTCTGGGTTCCGGTACTTTCAGCTCCTTTCTTCCATGCTTTCTCTCTCTGTATTCATTCCATTTATAAATGACTCCAGGAAGAGGATGAAGGGTTATCCTAAATGAGGTGTGTGATACCTTAACTGAAGTAGCCTCATCAAAATGTCCTTACCTACAGAAATGGATTAAATTTAAGAACATGTTTTTCTGGAATACATACAGCTTCAAACTACCACAGTGCATAAGATAGTTCTGACTCATTTAGTGGAAAATATAAATAGTCATTATCGACAGATTTTCCAAATGGTTATATGTTTATAAATCAAAGTTAAGTTTTCCTGACCAAATGCCAAAAAATAATGTCTCCTATAGAGAATAATTAATAAATGTGATTATGCTTTTGAAATTGACTATAATATTAAATAGAAGAGTTCATATCCAATGACAAAAGCATAAAACCCAATACATTTCTAACAGTGTAGATACTTTTATGATTAAAAGGAAACATCAAGGAAGTATTCATAATAAACATAAAGCACATGTATTTGCCAAAATACTGAAAGGAATAATGATTGCTGTGGTATTTTGGTGGGATTATGGGTACCTTTTCTCTTCTCATTCTCCCAAATTTTTCATAATATTGTAGTTTAGTAAAAGGACACACAGATTTTACAGAACAGAGAGTCCTGTTTCAACTCAGTTTTGAGGATTAATAGCAGGATAATACTTGGCAAGTTATTTAACCTTTTAGAGACTCAAATTTATTATCTGTAAAATGGGAGTTAAAAGCATTTACCTCACAGGGTTATTGTGAATACCAAAGATATAACCTTGAAAATTGACTGCTTAATTTATCAAAAACAATATAAATGGGGCTGAGTTAACAATAAGAATTTAAAAATAAAATTTAAATCCTTTCACTTTTAATTCAAACAGTTTAAAAAACATCTCTAAATTTACCAGTCAAGTGTACTTTTTAGCACACCATAACCGTCTTTTCCTGATGATGCTTTTCCTGATGATTCTGTGAGTTAGAATTATTTAAATCCACCTAAAAATGAGAAGAGTGACTCTCTGTATTAGTCAGCCAAAGTGGTGCTGATGCAAAATACCAGAAATCTGTTGACTTTTATATAGAGTATTTATTTGGAGTAGAAGCTTACAGTTAACAGGTCATAAAGCATAAGCTAATTCCCTCACCAGAGTCTATTGCCAAGTATTAGAGCAAGATGGCTGCCAATGTCTGCTAAGGGTTCAGACTTCTTGGGTCCCTCTCTTTCTGGGGCTCCGTTTTTCTCTAGGCTCAGCTTCTGTCTTCTCTTCACAAGACCAGCTGTAGACTATCAGGCAAACAGCTCTGTCTCTCTCCCCCGGGGTTCTGCCATGTCTAAGGAGACATCTCTATTCCTCTATATTCTTTCCCTGTGTGTTCACTTCTCAGGCTCCAGTTCAAAACTCCCAACTCTGTCCTTTATCATATTTTTTCTCTGCAAGGGGCAGGAACTCATCACCCTACTGAAATGACCCAATCAAAGTCCAAATCATATTAATCAATTGAAAGTAATACCTCTGACAGGCAGTTTACAAGCATAATCCAATATCTATTTTTGAAATTCATAAACAATGCCAAACTGCTACACTGTCTAACAGGTCAAGCAACTTGCCAATAGAAATCAGCTAATAAGTGGCTAATACTTTTTTAAACAAATCAATTTTATTGATACATATTAATAAAACACACAATTGATTCAAAGTTACAATCAATGGTATTTGGTATAATCACTTACTTGTGCATTCAACATCTCAATCATTACAGCATTTTCATTATTTCAATAATTATGATAATAAATAAAAACAGAAACAAACAAGAAAATTCTTCATCTCTCAAACTCTGTTTCCCCTACTGTACACAGCTGCTGTTTCTGGCTATTCTTACAAAATTATTTATTTGTTTTATTTATTTATTTATTTTAAAGATTTATTATTTATTTATTTAATTCCCCTCCCCTCCCCTGGTTGTCTGTTTTCTGTGTCTTTTTTGCTGCGTCTTGTTTCTTTGTCCACTTTTGTTGTCGTCAGCGGCACGGGAAGTGTGGACAGCGCCATTCCTCAGCAGGCTGCTCCCTCCTTCGCGCTGGGCGGCTCTCCTTATGGGTGCACTCCTTGTGCGTGGGGCTCCCCTACGCAGGGGACACCCCTGCGTGGCACGGCACTCCTTGCGCGCATCAGCACTGCGCATGGGCCAGCTCCACATGGGCCAAAGAGGCCCGGGGCTTGAACCGCGGGCCTCCCATGTGGTAGACGGACGCCCTAACCACTGGGCCAAAGTCCGTTTCCCTATTTATTTGTTTATTAAGCAATCTTATTGAGATATAGTCACATACTACATAATCTATCAAAAGTATATAGTCTATGGCTTTTTGGATCCTCACATTGTTGTATATTTGCATCTCAAAAATTTTAGAACCATTTCATTACTCCAAAAAGAAAGATTCCATACAACTTAGCATTAATTCCCCAGCCCTACAAAACCACTAATCTAATTTCATCTTTATAAATTGATTTATATTTATAGTTTATATAAAAGGAATCATACAATATGTAGTACTCTGAGTCTGGTCTCCTTCACTCAGTGTAATGTTTTCTTTTTTCTGATATTAAATTGTGTAGTATTAACTTATATTTGTTCAAAGAAAAACAGTCATAATGCAATTCTACTCATATTCATATTTTGCATTATATATAATTCAAATAATGTATTTAGTTCAAAATAGGGCAATCATATCATATTTGTCCTTTTGTGTTGACTTGCTTCATTCAACAAAATATCCTCCACATTCAACCATGTAGTCATATGTTTCACAACTTCATTCCTTTTTATTGCTGCATAATATTACGTTTCATGTATATGTCACAATTTGTTTATCCACTCCTCAGTTGATGGACACCTGGGTGGTCTCCAAATTTTGACTATTGTGAATAGCACTGCTATGAACATCAGTGTGCAGATGTCTATTTGTGTCACTACTCTCAGTTCTTCTGGGTATATCCTAACAAATTTATTGTTGGGTCCCACGGCAAGTCTATATTCAGCTTCCTTAGGAACTGCCAAACAGCCCTCCACAGGGGCTATACAATTCTAAATTCCCACCAACAGGGAATAAGTGTTCCTATCTTTCCACATCCTCCCAACATTTACAGTTTTCCAACTTTCTAATAGTGGCCAATATAATAGGTGTGAAATGATATCTCATTGTAGTTTTGATTTGCATTTCCAAATTGCTAGTGATATTGAAAATTTATTCATGTGTTTCTTTGCCAGTTGTACTTTTTTGGACAGTTGTCTTTTCAAGTCTTTTGCCTATTTTATTTTTATCCCCCCCCATGTGGCTTTTTGTGTGTGTGTTGAGGTGCCTGCTCTCTGTGTCCATTCACTGTGTGCTCTTCTGTGTTTTTGCTGGTTTCCTTTTTTTTGTTTTGTCACCTTGCTGAGTCAGTTCTCTGTGGCCTCTCATATTGTAGATGGGAGCCCAATTGATTGAGTCACAGCCGCCTCCCCTCTTGCCTATTTTTTAATCATATAGCTTGACTTTTTATTGTTGAGTTGCATGATCTCCTTATATATCATGGATATTAAACCCTTATCAGATATGTGATTGCCAAATATTTCTCCCATTGAGTCAGCTGACTTTTCATCCTTTTTACAAAGTCCTGTGAGGTGCAAAAGTGTTTAATTTTGAGGAGGTTCCATTTATCTATTTTTTCTTTTGTGGTTCGTGCTTTGGGTATAAGGTTTAAGAAACTACCTCCCACCACAAGATTGTGAAGATGTTTTCCTACATGTTTTTCCAGGAGTTTTATGGTTATTGTTTTTATATTTAGGTCCTTGATGCATTTTGTGTTAATTTTGTATAAGGTGTGAGATAGGGATCTTCTTTCTTTCTTTTGGATATAGCTATCCAGTTCTCCCAGAACCATTTGTTGAATAGACTGCTTTGGCCCATATGGGTGGGCTTAACAGCCTTGTCAAAACTCTCTTGACTGCATATGTGAGGGTAGATTTCTTAGTTCTCAATTTGGTTCCATTGGTCAATCTCTGTCCTTATGCCAGTACCATATATTTTTTATCACTGGAGCTAAGTGATACGCTTTAAAGCCAGGAAGTGAGAGCCCTCCAATTTTGTTCTTCTTTTTAAAGACACTTTTGACTATTCAGAGCACCTAACCCTCCCAAATAAATTTGATTACTGGTGCTACAGTTTCTGCAAAAGAAGGTGTTGGGATTTTTATTGGGATTGCATTGAATCTGTAAATTAGTTTGAGTAGAATTAACATCTTAATGATATTTACTCTTCTAATCCATGAACCTGGAAAGTCCTTCCATTTATTTGTCTTCTTCAGTTTCTTTTAACAATATTCTGTAGTTTTCTGAATACAGGTCCTTTATGTCCTCCATTAAGTTGAGTCCTAAGTATATGATTGTTTCAGTTGCTATTATAAATGGAATTTTTTTTTCTGATTTCCTCCTCAGAGTGCACATCAGTAGTATATAAAAATGCTATTGAGACGGCAGACTTGGCCCAGTGGTTAGGGAGTCCATTTGCCACATGGGAGGTCCGCGGTTCAAACCCCGGGCCTCCTTGACCCATGTGGAGCTGGCCCATGCGCATTGCTGATGCGCAGAAGGAGTGCCTGCCACACAGGGGTGTCCCCCATGTAGAGGAGCCCCACGCACAAGGAGTGCACCCCATAAGGATAGCCGCCCAGCACAAAAGAAAGTGCAGCCTGCCCAGGAATGGTGCCGCACACACGGAGAGCTGACACAACAAGATGATGCAACAAAAAGAAACACAGATTCCCATGCCACTGACAACAACAGAAGAGGACAAAGAAGACACATCAAATAGACACAGAGAACAGACAACTGGGGTGGGGGGGGAAGGGGAGAGAAACAAATAAAAATAAATAAATCTTAAAAAAAAAAACGTTATTGAGCAATGGACGTGTTCCACAAGATTATGCAAGGATGGATATAGGACATGTTAAATTGCACCAAAAATGTATAGGGACCTATAGGCTAAAATGTAAATCATAATGTAAAACATAAGATAACTAAAAATTTAGAAAATTGTATAGTCTAAAATATAAACCACAATGTAAACCCAAGTGTAACCTTGTTTGAAAGCTATTGTCTCAATATCTGTATATCAGTTGCAGTAAATATAGTATGAGCATTTAAAAAGATTATTACTGAGGAAGGGACAAAGTGTCTAATGTTGAATATGTGGGAATACTGTATATTGTATATTTGAATTACTGTGGTCTAAAACTTTTGTGAAGACAAGCTTAATAATTAGGAAAAAGAAGAAAAAGAAATGATGTAGACACTGAGGAAGAGATGGAAGAAGTTGCCTTGCCAATGTGCATACTGGGCAACACTTACTGCTGTGATGGAAGGCGAAACATCAAAAACAAAGCTTTTTAATTTTTTAATTTTTTAATACCCTAATTTATTTTTACCTTAATTTTTCTAAATTAGTATGTATTCTATATCTAACCTTTAAACCCATCACTATATTCCATTTTACTATTAATGAAAACTGGCAATATATTGGGCTTCATTTTCGGTGAGGTTTTAGACCACAGAGGGGTTCAATGGTGGTGAGGGAGGAATACTAGTGTGGGGTGCCATTGGTGGGGGGTGCATGGTTTGGAGGGAGTTCTCCAGGGCATATGTGTGGGGTGCATAAAAATGTTTGGATATTTTCATAGTGGTTACTGTTGGGAATGATGACTGGGGGAGTGCTGAGTTCCTGGCCGGGAGAGCTTTGTCACATTCCCTAATGGAAGAGAAACAATCTCCTGAGTGCAATGGCTAAGACTGATAAGGAAGGGTGGTCTACAAAGAGCCCTTGATGCTAATGACTATGCTGTGAGCCTGTGCACCTGTAATAAGAACTAAGCCTAGAGCTGCAGGGAGCCTAAGAGTTACCTCCTGGGAGCCTCTATGTTGCTCAAATGTGGCCAGTCTCAAAGCCAAACTCAGCTTTGCCTTCCCCTCAGTGTGGGACCTGACTCCTGGGGATGAGCTTCTCTGGCACCGAGGGATTACTGCTAAGTACCAGCTGATGATGTGGCTGGAGAATGACCTTGAATAAAAGGGCCAACTCAGACCAGCAGAACATCTCAACCTACATGTAATATCAGGAGTTAAAAATGCTTTTTGACCTTGAATAAAAGGGGGAAATGGAAAGGACAAATGAATTTATATGACAATGAGTCTCCAAAAAAGAGCCAGGAGGTCATCAGAGGGGTCACCCTTATGCATACCTCAGCAGAGTCCCAGAGACAGCTAAAGTAGATACAACTCCAGGTATTGGTTCTTCCGAGGGCTACAAAGACCCACAGGTTTTATGGTCATGGCAGATGGACTTCAGTGCCATGTCAGTTGGCCCTACTTTGGAGTTTGTGTTCCTGAGTGTGATGGAGTTGGACTCAGATGTGATCTTTGTTCACAAGTCTCTCCTGTTACTTTTATTGGACCTGCGGTTGGTGCTGGAGTTTAGTGTATAGTCAGGGGACCTGAAACTCTGGACTGTTCATGTGATAGCCGGGCCCTGAGCCTCAACAGAATTGTAACTCCTATACTCTGGTTTATTGGACTTACCCCAACCAGTTAACAGGGAGGTGAAGAAGGTCAACCACCACACCAGGGAGCCAAGAGTGCCTACAACTGCAAACAGGAGAATTGCATCCATCATCCAAGTGGAATCTAAGCACCCTCTCGATATAGAGGTGGAGTTTACATAACCATCCCAGGGTCCACAGAATAGAATAGAGTATGGATTAAAGTGGACTTATTGATATTCTATTCTGGAACTATTGTTATTAGTAATGGAGGTAAATGTAGCATTGAGATGGAGAAAGTGGCCATGGTAGCGGCTGAAGGTGGGGAGTGGGAAGAAGAGATGTGATGTGATGTGATGTGGGGACATTTTCAGGACTTGGAGTTGTCCTGGGTGGTACTGTGGGGACAGTTACTGGACATTGTGTGTCCTCCCATGGCCCTCTGGGTGGACTGGGGGAGAGTGTAAACTATAATGTGGACCATTGACCATGTGGTACAGGAGTGCTTAGAGTTGTATTCACCAAGTGCAATGAATGTCCCATGATGATGGAGGAGGTTGTTGTTATGGGAGGAGTGGGGTGAGGGGGGTGGGGAGGTATATGGGGACCTTATATTTTTTTGACTATAACAATAAAAAAAAACATAAAGACAAAGAAATTTTAAAAACACTATTGATTTTTGCTTATTAATTTTGTATCCCACCACTCTGATGAACTCGTCTAATAATCCTAGTAATTTTGTTGTTGAGTTTTCAGGGTTTTTTAGATATTATCATGTCATCAGTGAAGAGTGAAAGGTTTACTTCTTCCTTTTTTTTTTTAAGATTTATTTATTTATTTATTTATTTATTTCCCCTCCCCCCCTTGTCTATTCTCTGTATCTATTTGCTGCGTCGTCTTCTTTGTCCGCTTCTGTTGTTGTCAGCGGCATGGGAATCTGTGTCTCTTTTTGATGCATCATCTTGTTGTGTCAGCTCTCCATGTGTGCAGCACCATTCCTGGGCAGGCTGCACTTTCTTTCACACTGGGCGGCTCTCATTATGAGGTACACTCCTTGTGTGTGGGGCTCCCCCACGTGGGGTACACCCCTGCGTGGCACAGCACTCATTGCGTGCATCAGTACTGCACATGGGCCAGCTCCACATGGGTCTAGGAGGCCTGGGGTTTGAACTGTGGACCCCCCATGTGGTAGATGGACGCCCTAACCACTGGGTCAAGTCTACTCCCCACTTCTTCCTTTTCTATTTGGGTGCCTTTTATTTCTTTGTCTAACCTAATACAGATGCAAAAATTCTCAAAAAAAATACTTGCAAACAGAGTCCAAAAGCACATTGAAAGAATTATACACCACAATGAAGTGGATTTTATCCTAGGAATACAAGGGTATTTCAACACAGGAAAATCAATTAGTGTAACAAACCACATTGATAAACCGAAGAAGAAAATTCATATGGTTCTCTGGATTGATACAGAAACAGCATTTGACAAAATGCAGCACTCTATCTTGATTAAAAACAACAACAAAACACTCCAAAAGATAGAAATATAAGGAAGCTTTGTCAAAATGGTAAAGTGCATTTATTGAAAACCCACAGCTAGCATCATACTCAAGGTTTAAAGCTTGAGAGAGTTCCAGCTGAGATCAGGAGCAAGACAAGGATGCCCACTGTCACCATTATTATTTAGTGTTGTGCTAACAATTTCTAGCTAGAGTAGAAATGACTTGAATCCAGGGCTTTGAGATTTAACTCCTGCTATCCCAACAGCTTTTACCTAAACTACACAGTAATGGCATATTAAAGGAAGGCTTATTATTAGGGAAGCTCCTTGGCAAACCGACTGACTCAACTCAGGTGTCATCTGAATCTGCCTCAGAATTCATGTTAGAGGAATTCTGTTGCCCAAGAGGAGCTGGGAAAGGAGAATTCCAGCTCTCCTCTGCTCAATTATACTGTATTTTCTTTATTGCTTGCCATGTCCATTACCCAAAGTTGGGGTAGAAACAGCCTGTGAGGTAATATCCTTGTATATTCTGCATGCAAACATGAGCAAGAACCTCTTATCTTTCAGGTCACTCCCTTAAAGCTGAAGCCCAGAATCTATGTCTGACATTTTGTTTCTGTCTGTTAGTATTTATCCACAATGCACTAGAAACAGAAGGGCCTGGTTTTGTGTTTCACCTTCAGATCACCTTCATAAGCCAAAAACCTGTCCTATTACTATGCTATGAATGCCATACTTTGAGTTCTACTGTCCAGATTATTGTTATATAAAATCTCTTAGAACACCTTTGCTCACTCTTGTTCTCTACAAAGCCTAGCTTTCCATCATATTGCCTTGAAACAATGTCATATGGAATATTAGAAAATGAATATTATTTTTTCATTTTATACTTCTGTGACAATCTAAATCTCTTGTATCCTCACTCTTAGTTTGACTAGGAAAATGTCACATTCTGGAAAATTCAAATGAGAAATTCATATCAGTGTGTTTCAAAATATTAGTTCAATTAAAATAACTGTTCATTACATATTAATTTTCTAGGTTTAAATTTAGAACTACCATGTTCGGCTATAAGTTCCACTAAACTGATTAGTTTTCCCAGTTCAGACAGTCACAGTTTTCCTATGTAGGGGACCCTCATGAGTTTCCTGGGTTCTTATTACTCAGCACAAAGAATGGAATTCCATACCAAGATAGCTCAGACAAGGTAAAGAGCTTTATTAAGCCAGCAGAGGCCAGGAGAGTAAATCTCAAACCTGCTTTCCTGAATAATGGGAGTAGCAGCATTATATTGGCTTGTGTAAGGGAGGGATTTTGTGGTTTGGAAAGATGGACATGTAAGAGTTTTTGCAAGTGGATTCTTACTGTGTATACTCTCTGCTCTAGATTGCATGCTCAGAAAATGGTGTCTGAATCCCACACAGAAGAGAGAATTTGCTATCATAATGAACTTAGGTTTAGCTAAGGTCACTTAACTATGGTACCGAGTTTGTGCTAAATGCTGTAAAGTCCCAGCTTGTTGTTGACTAAGTTCTGAGGTCAGCTACTAACCACAGCTACAAAACATACTCTACCTTGACTGGCTGTTTCCTAAGTGGGTTATGAGTCAGGGAGGACAGGATACATATGGGCTACAGGCAGGAACAGGATGCAGGTAAGTAGAGTCTGGCACCATTTCTTATGCAAGACCCATGTTTATAAAAGAATTGGCAACACTTTCTTACAGGGAGGGAGGGGGCCCCTCCAATTATTGCACTATAGGGAATTCTCTTGTTTCTCCTCAGCACTAGGCATGGTTGACATTATTATTTTGAGAGGGGAAAATAGCTTATTGGAAGTAATAATTTCAAGCAGAAGGCTGATAGATAGACTACCCTTTTGTATATGTTATGGTCTCCTTTTATGGCTTCTTCCTGCTCCCTGAACCTAGAGCTGTATTCATGAAAAATGATGATTAGTTTCAAAACCTGCTTCCTACGTTCTAACTGCTCCCACACAATTAAACCATTTAACTCTCTTGATATAAATTGTTTACACTATGTTCTTTAATTGTTAGCATCATATTTTTTAGTACTCACTATGAAAATTAATCAGTTTGGTCAATGAAGTGCTCATTTATTGTCAGCTGTCTAACATTCATTATTATCCTCCCAGATGCTCAATTTGATATCCATTTTTATCTCATGCATTCATTTTCAATATAATGAATATGGGCAATAATAATCCCAGACAATTAGCATCTCTTAGCAGCTTCAAACAAATCACCCCACCACACTATAGTTTATATGTCACCACTGGTGCTTATTTTCAAGTATTCAGAAAAGATTCCTGAATATTCATGTCTTTTTTTTAACTTGGAAAAAATATAATATTTGGCACAATATTGGCATGAACTCTCATCTAGAAATTAAGAGATCTGAGTTTTCTTCTGTTTCTAACAATGAAATATGTTGCCTTGGTAAAGAAAGAAGCTTGAAGAAAATTTGTTTTCTTATTCCTAATGTGAGGAGGTTGAATTATATCATTGTAAAATCCTTTCCTGTTCTTTAATTCCATGATTCTATTTCTTGCAGTTATTTCTCCAATTATTTAAACCAAAATTATGATTGTGAGCAAAGTCTTTCAATAAGTGAAAGTGTAATTCATTGACCCATTTATTTACTTAACAAATACCTATTGAGCACCTATTGCATTGAAGAGAGATTTCTTCCTTGGTATAGAGGAGAATAATGAATGCCATACTGCTCATACCATGAAGAAGCCTGTGTATGTTTAGAGAATGCATCAAAAGAAGATTAACTTGATACTACATGGGGAATAAACTAAGCACCAAATTGACTTAAAATATTTTGAAGATGTTTTAGTCTGCAAAAGCAACACAGACTTCAAATTCTTATTTTGAAATGAGCTAAGAAAACTGTATTTTATCATTGTGTCTGATTGATTGACTAACCTATGTGTTCTAGAATTGTATATTGTTTGTGTATTATGTAACAAAACTACTCCAAATGATGCTAAACAGTAATAAACCAAATAGAAAATAAATCCTAATATCTGCACATGCATTTATACTTCCTGGGATACTATTTCCTGAATCTTTGCATCACTTTTTCCCTCAATTCATTCATCACTGGACTGTAATCTCCCTAAGGGCAGGATGTCTTAGTTTTCCAAAACTACTATAAAAAAAAATCACACAGTGCTTTGGCTCAAACAACAGGAATTAATTGACTCAGGGTTTTGAGATTTAGAAGAAGTCCAAAATCAAGATTTCAACAAGGGATTCTTTCTCTCCAAAGTCTATAGTGTTCTGTTGCTGACTATCAGCAATTTTTAGGGTTCCCTGGCTTGCATTTCTGCCTCCCATCTCATGGCAATGCCCTATTCTGTAGTCTCTTCATCCAATTTCTATTGACTTCCTGCTTCTCCTTTTATCCTTTTCTGACTCTGACTACTGGTTTCTTCTCTTTGTAAGGCCTCTAGGAATATGGATCAAGTTCCATCTTCATTCATTCAGGTCACATCTTAACTAAAATTGGCTTCTTCATTAAGTCTTATTTACAATGGGTTTACATCCATTGGAATGTGGCTTAAAGATCCAAAATGTATTCACCAAATGCAATGAATGTGGCACAATGATGAGATTGTTGATGTGGGGTGTGGAGTGTGGGGTATGGGGGAACCTCATATATTTTAATGTAACATTTTTTGTGATCCATGGATCTTAAAAAAAAAAGGAAAATTTAATAATAATAAAAAAAGAGCATGTCTCAATTGGGGAACATAAAGAAGGTGAGGAAAGAGAAAAGTCAAGGGTGACTCCGAGATTATTTACCTGAGTAAATTGGTGATGATAGTGCCAATTCCAAAAACACTGAATTTGAAAACCAAAATTTCTGTTTTTACATTTTACATTTTAGAATTCAGTTATGTATAAAAGTGAATGTATGGAATTAGCATTTGGATGTATGAAGCTGGGAACCTGTTGAGGTTGGAGATAAAAATTTAAGATTATTCAGTGTATAGATACCATGTAGAGTCATGACACTTTAGTGCAATCAATTGGGCACAGAAATTGAAAGAGAAAATAAGAAATGTTAGTTAGTCACTGTGTTATAAAGTAATAAAAAGTATACATTTCAAGAAACAAATTGATTTGTTTATACATTTGGGTTTAAATTAGAAACTAAAGCAGGAGGTTGCCATGTGGTAGGAAAGTCAAGGACAAAAGATCATTGGCAGCCAACCCTAGAATGCCACAGTCCTGGAGTAGAATGCATTGCTTAGATGACTCCTTGATTTTGGACATCTCTTAATCTTCAAAGAGGTTCAAGGAGATAGTACAGATTTCTGGCTGACTAGGATGATTGTGTTAGATGTTTCAAATTACTGTTCCCCCACAGGATCTTTGAATGACTACCAAAAATGGACAGTTATCTTCCTCAAAACTGCAACAAACAACTAAAGGTTTGTAGTAACTGGGCAAGTACCGAGTAAAGAAAACACAGCTCTAAAAGTAGTAAGAAGCAGAACACATCCTGCAGTTTGCCCACAATCCAAGCCTTGGACCATGTAGTTTTCTTGTTTTCTTGTTCCTTAATAAGCTCTTTGCTCCCTTGCCTACCAAAAAAAAAAAAAAAATTGAAGTGGTTGAAGAAACTCATGGTGCCCTTGTTGACCTTCTATCATCCCCTCCCTTGAACAGCATGGAATCAGTTTGAGCTCCCATTATAGGTCCCTGGCTTCAGAGGGAGCAGAGTAATACTTATGGGTACCCTAGTGCGCTTGTGTGTTGGTGGCAATCAATTGTGTTAGACCGAAAGAATAAACTAGGAACATCATCTCTGGCTTACCTTTGAAGAACTTGCCCTGTAGGCAAAAGCAATTTGCTGACAACTAAAGCAGGAAAAGAAACAAATTGAAGTTCCTTAGGACAAAGGATAACCTGTTTCAAGTCATATAATAAAGTGCCTTGGAGGGTGAGAAAATCTGTTTCATGTGAGTATAGGGGACAGTCACATTACTGTAGAGGTGAGAATTCCTAAATCCATGATCAATTGCAAAGCCAGGACAAGACACAGGCTCACAGAAGATGGAGAGGACCCTGAATTTCACATTAACTGTGGCTGATCTCTGATATGAGGGTTAAACTCTGAGTGAAAATACCAGTCAATGCTCAGCCTATTTGAAAAGACTCTGAAAGATGACTTTTGCTTGGGTTTGTTTATTTTGGTTAGCTCTTGGCTCTCAAGAAAATATCATATCCCTAAATGGATAGAAACATAAGGAACATACAGTTCAGAGACTAAATCCCAGAATTAACACTTTAAAATATTAAAATTTACAGAGTGCAATAAAAAATTACAAGACAAAAAGTGAGAGGGACTTCTGGGAAGATAACATCAAAGTAGGTAGGCAGAACTCAATCCTTTCACAAAGAACAACTGAGAAAAGGCAAAAAGCAACCCAAGGGAACTGTTTTGGGAATCTGCAGAACAGGAAATTGCTGCACATCATCCAGGAGGGAGTGGGACAGAGAGACAAAAAGGCCAAAGGAACCCTTGATTTACTCACCCCCATGGCTGGGAATGGCACATGTATCACACCCTCAAGGCAAATAAACTTGGTAAAATCCCTGGCTCACTGCGGTCAACTGAGTGGGAAAGAACTTTCCCTGGAGGGACAGGGGCCTGGCAGGGGGTTGCGAGTGGTTTCTTTACAGTGATTTTGATCAGCTGAGGCCACTTTGAATCTCATAAAAGACCACAGCTAGCACTGTAATGGCCCCAGGGAGAGGTGTATGGGGATCTGCTCAGGCAGCCTGTCATACCCAGCCCCTGAGAGAAAGGAACTAGTTTTGGGAGAGGGCAGAAACAGGCTCCTAACAAGCCCAGCACAGGCAAATTGTTAACAGTCTAACTTACCCAAGGAACAGGGGTGGGAAGAGCCAGATAAGCTTTCAAAAATCTACTTAACCTGTGGAACTGTTATAGTTAAGTGTAGGAATTCTTGCCTTGCATATATGAGGTAATTGATTCAATTCCTGGTACCTCCTAAGAGAATGTATCCAGAAAGTGATCTACAGGATTATCAGACAACCGGTTAGCACCTTATAACTGGGTACCTCGTGTGCAGACGTCAAGCTGCAGGGTGATTGATTAATGAGGACCAGAACCTGAGAAGCACTCTAGGGGTCTAAGAGGGAAGTCTGTTTTTCCTGGTTTTTTTGTTGTTGTTGTTATTGTTGCTGTTTTCTTGTTTGTTATCTTTTCTCTTTCTTTGTTTCCTTTCTACTTCACCTTTTTTTTCCCTACTTACATTATTTCTTCTCTTTCTTTCATGTTTCCTTCTTTGGTCTCCTTTTGTTTTTCTTTCATTCTACCTCTTCTTATTTGGCCTTCATTTTTTCTTTCTCTTTCTTCTCCCCCACCCCCTTCTTTGATTCTTATTCATATTTCTGACCTTTTAATTCATTCAATTTTTTTCTATTTTGTTTCTTGTTTCATTTTTTTATATTCCACCTTTTAAAATCTTATTCCTGTATTTTTTATGATTTTTTTTGCTCATATTATTTACTTTCCTAGCTCTTGTATGGTTCCTCTACTACCATTTTTATTATTACTATTATTCTTCTTCTCTTCTTATCTCTTTCCTTTTCTCTGGACCTAGTAATTTTTTCAAGGGAACACGGACAACTGAAAGGATTTAGAATAAGAGGAACCAAGTATCAAAAAGAAAACTTACCACACACATGCAAAACAAAATAAAACCTTAGAATAGAAAGAGAAGCTAACACACCGAATAAGCCCATCAAGATAAATAGATTTCTAGACACCAATAAAAAACTACAAGCCATACAAAGAAACAGGAAGACATGGCCCAACCTAATGATCAAACTAAAAAGTAGGAGGAGATGTGGAACATGGAAAAACTAATCAAGGCTGTCCAAACAAATATCATGAATCAACTCAATGCAGTGAAAGAAGAGATAACAGATATTAAGAAGACACTTAATAAACTGAAGAAATTGTAAACATACATAAAAGTTAACAGATATGGTAGTGATGAATGGCAAAATGCAAGAAATCAAAAATATACTGGAAGCATGTAACAGCAGACTTGATCAGGCAGAGGAATGCATCAATAATATTGATGAGAGTATATCTGAAATCAGATAGATAGTAGAAGAGATAGAAAAAGGACAGAAAAATCCAGCAGGACCCCAAAGATTTGAGTAACAGTGAAACACACAAAAACATAAACATTATAGGCATCCCAGAGAGAGAAGAGAAGGGAAAGAAGGCAAAAGGAGTGTTGGAGGAAATAAAGGCTGAAAATTTCCTAACCTTTTGCACCACATGGATGTACATGTTCAGAAAGCACAGTGCACCCCAGCAGTATATGTACTAACAAGTTTAATCCAAGACATATACTTACATATTGTTGAATGCTCAAGACAAAGAGAGAATCCTGAAAGCAGCAAGAGAAAAGAGATCCATCGCATAGAAGGGAAGCCCAATAAGACTAAGTGCTGATTTCTTATCTGAAACAATGGAGACAAGAAGACAGTGTTATGACATAGTTAAGATGCTAAAAGAAAAAAGCTGTCAGCCAAGAATTCTGTATCCAGCAAAGCTGGCATTCAAAAATGAGCGGGAGTTCAAAATATTCACAGATAAACAGAAATTAAGAGAATTTGTGGCCCTGCTTTCACCCACCGAGTGTACGGCAGCAGCTGAGGACACCCGGCCAGCAGCCCACAGCATGGATTCGGACTCGGGAGAGCCCAGCGATGGGAGTCCATAGGCACAGCGGTCCCGATGTCTTTAGTTCAAAGAGCCTTACCCTTCAAGCCCAGAAGAAGATTCTTAGCAAAATATCCAGCAAAACTGTGGCCAATATGTTGATAGATGACAGACACCAGCAGTGAGATCTTTGATGAGCTCTACAAAATCACCAGAGAGCACACCCACAGCAAGAAGGAAGCCCACAAGATCATGAAAGACTTAATCAAGGCGGCAATCAAAATTGGAATCCTCTACCAAAACAACCAGTTCAACCAGTAGGAGATTATTATCATGGAGAAGTTCAGGAAGAAGCTGAACCAGATCGCCATGACCGTCATCAGCTTCTATGAGGTGGAGTACATCTTCGACAGGAACGTGCTCTCCCAGCTTCTGCATGAGTGCAAGGACCTGGTGCATGCCCTGGTGCAGGGACACCTGATGCATAGGACCCACAGGTGCATCAGCCATGTCTTCAACCACCTGGCTGATGTGGAGTTCCTCTCCACCCTCTACAATCTGGATGGGGATGGTAGGACCAACCTCAAGAGGATTTGTGATGGAATACATAAATTGCTAGATGAGAAAGTCCTTTGAATGCCTTTCCTCCTTCTGGACTTGGCTACTTTAAAGGTACAGCACCCAGTGTGGTCCAGGTGAGAATCAGGAAAACCAGAGGAAGCCCATGTCAGAGATGTCAACATTCTGTTCTAGTCATTCTTCTGATGCTAATGCTGTCCTGAAATCAAGTATATGTATCCCTGGAATGCTCTGAAGAGGTCTGTACTTAAAATCACCTTTGTTTGCTAGCTCAAAAAATATTTAATCCATTCTAAGCAGTAAGGCTGCTCTGCTACATTAAGGTGAGGTCCATTTAATAGCTCACCTTTGGAATGGAAGGAGACCTGACCAGGAGTGAGGAACATGGATTTGGTTCCCAGCTCCACCAGTTATGACCCTGTCTTCTTTATCCTGGAACCATGATGCCTGCCTGCCTGCCTACCTCACAGGGCTGTTGTGAGGATCAAAAGAGATGATGTATATTCCTGCTTTCCAAAACTCTAATGCAAGGACTTACTATTTTCTTTCCTAGTATGAAAGAGATAAACCTTGACCTAGACTACTAAGCAGAGGAGAAGAAAAGAATAGTATCTAATAGGCTGGGTTTGCAATCTATCTCTAGATGCACTGTTTCAAACAAAATAAAGACAAACCCAAGGTGTGAAAAATTATAGCTTCAAATTAGGAATATACTTTCATAAAAGCCCTGTTTTTTAGGACTTAGATGTACAGGTCTGTGATCCTACAGAGGGAAACTTTCCATGGGGTAGGGTGGGCTGTGGTGGGGGAAAGAGTTTCTCATCCATAGTGCAGAAGCAGAAAAGCACTGTGCTACTGCAGAACTGGCCATGCCCCATCTGAGAGGCACCATCCATGAGGCACTGGGAGGGTTTATTTGGTATACGTGGGAGAATAGGACAAAATGAACACCTGTCCATCCTTCCTGGCCCTTCACAGTCCTTTTATGCTATTTTCTCTGGTTCATTAATAAATTGAAACTACTCTTCAAAAAAGAAAAAAAAAAAAGAGAGAGTTTGTCAGCAAGAAGCCTGCCATTCAAGAAATACTGAAGGAAATTCTGCAGTTTGAAAGGAAAAAACAGAAGAGAGTTGGAGGAGAGTGTAGGAAAGAAAATTATTGGTAAGAATAACTAAAAGATAAAAAGAGAAATAAAAACAACATACAACATATATAAACAAACCCAAAATATAGTTAATGTAACTAATGCCTTGACAGTAATAACATTGAATGTTAATGGATTAAACTCTCCAATCAAGAGACACAGATTGGCAAAATGGATAAGGAAACATGACCAAACTATATGTTGTTTACAAGAAACTCACCTTAGACCCAGGGATGCAAGGAGGTTTTAAGTGAATGGTTGGAAAAGGATTTTACATGCAAACAATAACCAAAAAGGGTTGGAAGTAGCTACACTAATATCAGACAAAATAGACTTTAAATGCAAAACTATTGTAAGGAAAAAAAAAAAGAATGTCACTGTATAGTAATAAAAGTGGTAATCTATCAAGAAAAAATAGTAATTATAAACATTTATGAACCTAACTAGGTGCCCAAAAATACAGAGGCAAACACTGAAAAAACTAAGTGGAGTAATGGATGCCTTTACAATTATACCGGGGGACTTTATTACACCATTTTAACCATTAGACAGAACTTCTTGGAGAGGGTCAATAAAGAAACAGAGACCTCAAATAATACGTTAGAAATTCCAGAACTAATAGACATATACAGAGCATACACCAAAATAAAGCAGAATATATATTCTTCTCAAGCACACAAAGATCATTCTCTGGGATAGACCATATGCTAAGCCACAGAACAACTCTCAGTGAATTCCAAAAGAATGAAATTATACAAAGTAATTTCTCTGACCACAATGGATCAGAAAGGACTGGAGAACCAGATTAGGCACAGAGATATGGAAGTTAAATAGCACACTCTTAGACAATCAGTGGGTCAAGGAAGAAATTGCAAAAGAAATTAGTAACTATGTTGAAACTAATAAAAATGACAACACAATGTATCAAAACCTATGGGATGCAACAAAAGCAGTGCTGAGAGGAAAATTTATAGCAATAAATGATTACATTAAAACAGAAGAAAGAACTAAAATCCAATACTTAACTGCAAACCTGGAAGAATTAGAAAAAGAACAATAAACTAATCCCAAAGCAAGTAGAAAGAAGGAAATAACAAAGAATAGAGCAGAGCTAAAAGAAAATGAAAATAAGAAAGCACTAGAAAGAATTTAAAAAATCAAACACTTTTTTTGGAGAAGATTAATAAAATTGACAAATGCTCAGCTAGGTTAACAAAGAAAAAAAGAGAGAAGAAGGGAATAGATAAAATAAGAAATGAAGAAGGCACTATCACTACTGATCCCACAGAAATAAAGAGTATCATAAGATAACTATATGTGAATTATACAACATGACCAAGTAAGTTTCATCCTTGGTATGAAAGGATGGTTCAACATAAGAAAAACAATAAATGTAACATTTTTTTTTCAAAAGAAAAAAAACACAATTATCTCTATTGATGCAGAAAAAGCATTTGACAACATACAGCACAATTTCTTGAATAAAAACACTTCAAAAGTAGGAATAGAAGAAAACTTCCTCAACATGATAAAAGGTATATATGAAAAACCCACAGCTAACATAAGTTTCAATGGTGAAATGCTAAAGTCTTTCTTTCTAAGATTTGGAGAAAGACAAGGATGCCCACTCTCACTGCTGCTATTTAACTTTGTGTTAGAAGTACTTGCTCAAGCACTTAGGCAAGTAAAAGCTATAAAAGGCATCCAAATTGGAAAGGAAGAAGTAAAAAATTTTCTATTTGCAAATGACAACAAAGCTATTTGCAACCTACAACAAAGTTTCTAGAGCTGATTAGTGAGTTCAGTAAAGTGGCAGGATATAAGATCAATGCACAAAATCAGTAGCATTCCCATACACCAATAATGAGCAATCTGAGAAGGAAATCAAGAAAAAAATCAATTTACAATAGCAACTATGGGAATTAAATACCTAGAAATAAACTTAACTAAAGATATAAAGGGCTTATTTGCAGGAAATTATACAACATTTTTAAAGGAAATCAAAGAAGATCTTAAATAATGGAAAAATATTACCTGCTCATGGATTGGAAGACTAAACATTGTTAAGGTATCTGTCCTACCCAAACTGATTTACAGATTTAACACAATCACAATTAAAATTACAACAGCATTTTTTTAATGAATTCCAAAATCTAATTATGAAATTTACTTGGAAGGGCAAGAGGACGTGAATAGCAAATATTAAAAGATATATTGAAAAAGAACAAAATTGAAGGAAACACACTACCTGATTAAACATAATACAAAGCTACAGTGGTCAAAACTGCATGGTATTGGCACAAGGATAGACATATTGACCAATGGAACAGAATTGAGATTTATGATATATATCCTCACATATACAGTCAACTGATATTCAACAAGGCCACCAAGATCACTCAAGTGGGAGGGAATGGCCTCTTCAACAAATTCTGCTTAGGGAACTGGATATCCATATCCAAAGGAATGAGAGAAAATCAACATTGCATGCCCAATTCAAAAATTAATTCAAGATGGATCAAAAATCTAAATATAAGATCCAAGTCCTTAAAGATCTTGGAAGATAATGTAAGAAAGCATCTATAGGTTCTTGAAGTAGGAAATTGTTTCATAAACTTTACACTCAAAGCACAAGCAATGAAAGAAAAAATAGGTAAATGTGACCTTCTCAAAATTAAAAATGTTTGCAGTTCACAGTAGATTGTTGATAAAGTGAAAAGGCAACCTATGCAATGGAATAAAGTATTTGGTAACAGTCTATTTAATAAGAGCCTAATATCCAGCATATATAAAAAAAACCCTATGTCTCAAAGATAAAAAAAGACAAACAACCCTATTAAAAAATGGGCAAGAATTTTGAATAGACACTTCAGCAAAGAAGAAATACAAATGGCTAAAAAGCATATGAAAACATGCTCAATATCATTAGCTATTAGGGAAATGCAAATAAAAATGGCTATGAGATATCATCTTATACTCTTTAGACTGGTGACTGTTAAAAAAACAGTGGATTGGACAACCAGCAAATGATGACAGAGTAAGGAGCTCCTAGAGTCAGCTTCTGCTGCAGGGCAGTTAGTAATTATCCAGAGCTATTTAGAACACCTGTTTGGGGGCTCCAGGAGACCAGAAGAACATCCTGCAATGTATTTGAAAGAATGGAAGTAGGAGACTGTCCATCTGCAGAGATTTGTAAGTAGAGCACTCCATGCCCTGGAGGCTGGTGCCAATCCCCCACTGGAGGCACAAGCCACCTCAGGAGCTATTCTGTGGCTGGAATTGGAAGCTCCACTTCTCTAAAACAGGGGAGAAAGAGTTGGCACCAACTTCAGCTACTGATTAGTAAATTCAGTTGGATAAAGTATAATCTTAATTACAACTAAAGTTTGACCCTGTCCAATTCAGAAAAGGTTGGTAGCTGCCATGTTACCTCCATCCCTGGCATGAGAGAAGCAGGGTGGACTGAAAAGCACAGTGCTGGTAGGGGCCAGCTGCTTTCCATCCATATCAGACTGCAGCTCTAAAATAAGGCCCAGCCCCACCTACATTAGGGAAGAAGCTGTGGGGTACTGCACCAGCCTCTCCAGGAAAATACAGACCATGCTGCAGAAGCCAGTGATCATCCTACTTTGGTGGTGCAGGCTGCTTCAGGATCTATTCTGAGGCTGAAGTTGGAAGAAGGAGATGATTGGCCACCAACATCAGCTACTTATTAGTAAATTTGTCTGGCTAAAGTATAACCCTAAGAACAGCTAAAGTTTGTACCTATCCAAGTCAGAAAGAGACTGGTAGCTGCCATTTTGACCCCACCCCCGCATGAGGGGAAGCCAGGTTAACTAAAAATCACAGTGATGGTAGAGATCATTTTTTCCCACTCAGACTGGCTTACAGCCTAGCCTAGGCATCAGCTCAACCTCTAGTAGGGAGGAAGAGGGAGGGCCCTGCAGCAGTCTATCCAGGTAACTGCAGATACATTTGGCTGGCACAGAGTGAATAATTGGAAGTCTACTGGGCACCTGCAGTCATTTTGGATGCATACTGCATAGACTGCTGCCCACACGTACAGCTCCATCTCCACCCCAAGAAAGGGGAGAAAAGAGTGTGAATCTTCATCAGTCTCTCTGGGCAACTAGAGTCTAGGCCTTCATGACTTGGATTATACAGCTGTGGCTCTGTCTCTACCTCTGGCAAAAGAGAAGGTGGGAAGAAGCTACATCAGTCCCTGGAGCAATTAGGGCAGTTTGAGCCTCCACAGCTTATAGCACCAACTACATCTTTGGTTCCTACACAACCAGCAGGAGGAAAGGGGCAGAAGCCCAAAAATAAAGAGAAAAACTGCATCCAGAAAAAATACTCTAGGAAGCCAGATACCAGGACACCAAGAAAAAATTACAATCCATGCCAAGAAACAAGAAGCTGTGGCCCAGTCAAAAGAAGAAGATAAGCCTCCAGAGGATATAAAAGAGGTGAGACAACTAATTATAGATGTTCAAACAAATCTCCTTAAAAAATTTGATGAGATGGTTAAAGAGATTAAGGATATTAAGAAGACATTGGATGAACACAAAGAAGAATTTGAAAGCAAACATAGAAAAATAGGAGAGCTTATGGGAATAAAAGGTACAATAAATGAAATAAAAATACACTGGAATCATATAATAGCAGATTTGAGAAGGCTTAAGAAATTATGGGTGAGCTTGAAGAAATGGCCTCTGAAAGTGAACATACAAAAGAACAGATGAAGAAAAGAATGGAAAAAAACTGAACAAGGACTCTGGCAACTAAATGACAGCAAAAGGCATGCAAACATACAGGTCATGGGTATCCCAGAAGGAGAAGAGAAGGGAAAAGGGGCAGAAGGAATATTTGAAGAAATAATGGTAGAAAATTTCCCAACCCTATTGAAGGACATAGATATCCCTATCCAAAAAGTACAACATATTCCCATCCAAGAAAGTCTAAACAGACCAACCATGAGACACAAACTAATCAGAATGTCAAAGGCCAAAGACAAGGAGAGAATTCTGAGAACAGCAAGACCAAAGCAAGCACAACATATAAGGGCTATCCAATAAGATTAAGTGCTGATTTCTCACCAGAAACCATGGAGGCAAGAAAACAGTGGTCTGATATGTTTAAGATACTACAAGAGATAAACTTCCAGCCAAGAATCTTATATCCAGCAAGGCTGTCTTTCAAAAATGAGGGTGAATCTAGAATATACACAGATAATCAAAAACTGAGAATTTCTAAACAAGTGACCTGATTTTCGGGAACTACTAAAGGGTATGCTAGAGCCTGAAAAGAAAAACAGGAGAGATGGGCCTGGAAGAAAGTCTAGAAATGAAGATTATATCAACAAAAGTAGCTAAAAGTCTCAAAAGAATGGTGAAAATAAAATATGACAGATAAAATTTAAATAGTCAGGAATAAACTTAACCAATGATGTAAAGCACTTGTATTCAGAAAACTGCAATTCAAGGTTAAAACAAATTTTAAAAGCCCTAAATAACTGGATCAACATTCCATACTCATGGATTGGAAGACTAAATAACATTAAGATGTCAATTCTTCTCAAATTAACATACAGATTTAAAGCAATCCTGATAAAAATTCCACCAGCATTAAAGAAAAAACTGAAAACACAATCATTAAATTTATTTGGAAGGGTAAGGGTTCTGAATAGCCATAAACATCATAAAAGGGAAAAGTGAACCCTCATCTCCAGGCTTTAAATCATAATACCAACCTATAGTGGTAAAAACAACATGGTACTGGCCTAAAGACAGACACAAGAGACCAATGGAACCAAAATATTTTGTTCATAAATGACCCTCACAGGTATGGTCAAGTAATTTTTGACTAGCTTGTCAAACTCACACAGCTTGGGCAGAACAATCCATGCAGCAAATGATGCTGAAAAATTGGACATCCATAGCTGCAAGAAGGAAAGAGGACCCCTATATCACACCTTATCCAAAAATTAACTCAAAATGGATCAAAAAAACTAAACATAAAAGCAAGAACCATAAAACTTCTAGAAAAAAGTTTGGGAAAATATCTGCAAGACCTGGTGGTAGGTGGTGGATTCTTAAAGGAGATAAGAGAAGTACTGAGTGGACTATTGATGTTTAATGTATGTAGAAGTTTTAATTAGCTTTACTATAAAAGTGTGGAAATTATAGAGTGGGTGGTAACACACAGTAACAGCTAGTTTATAAATGGGGATGTGACTGAAAATGGTAGTCTTGTTATGCTAGAGAATAATCTAGGAACTGGATATGACAGTAAAGCAAGGGTTGGATGAGAATTGTGGTTGATGATACAGATGCAATAGTGTCTTTTGTTAGCTAGAGCAAATGTACATCACTACTGCTGGGTGTTGGGAATGTGGAGAAGCATGGGAAAAATGCAGCTGGAGAGAGCTATGGACTGTGGTTAGTAGTAATAATATAATATTCTTGCATCTATGTGAAAGATGTACTGTGTTGATAGTGAGGCAGTATGGAAAATATGAGCCAAATGTACACTATGGACATGGTAACAATCAGATGATATTATTTTATCTGTAGCAAATGACACATCACATTGTGGTGTATGGATGGAGGGGTGTTGTTTGGGATTCTGCACATGTGCATGGTTGTTTTATAAGTTTACAACTTCTGTCATAAAAATATATTTAAAAATAATAATATTTAAAAAATAATAGTAGGGTGGGTGGGAGAAAAACACACCAAATGTAAGACAAGGACTAGGATTAGTAGTGTAAGATTTTGACAATATTCTTTCATAATTTGCAACAAACATCTCATGACAATGCAAGGTGTTGGTGGACGGTTGATGTATGGGACCCCAACTTTTACTATACATGTAATTATTTATGCTCATATATAAATGATATAAGATAATGATAAAAGGATTGGTTGGGGTAAAAATACTTTACTACTAATATTTTGACAATGTTCTTTAATCATTAGTTTAAAAGGTTTAACAACAATGCAAGTAATTGGTGGTAGGGTGAGTTATGAGAGTCCTCTATGATGTTATATATGTTTGTTTTGTAAGTTCACAACTATTATTATATACTTATTGTTTATGCATGTTTATATATGAGTGATATACTTTAATAAATCAAAAAACAAACAAAAAACCTTACTACTAATGATAGTCTTTATCTTAATTTGGTGTATTTTCCTCCAAACCACCTTATTATTATTTTTTAAATATATTTTTGAGAGAAATTGTAAACTTACAAAACAATCATGCATATGTGTAGAATTCCCAAACAATAGCCCTCTATCAACACTCTTCCCCATGGTGGAATATTTTTACAGATTATGAGATAATATTATCCAATTATTACCTGACCCATAGTGTACATTTGGCACACATTTTCAATATTCTCCCATTATCAACACAGTACATCTTTGGTATAGATTCAAAAATATTGAATTATTACTGTTAGTCACAGTACATACATCACTCCAGTTGTATTTTTACCATGCTTCTCCACATTCCCACTACACCATCCTTCAATAATCATGTACATTTGCTCTAGCTTACAAAGGCACTCTTGCATCTGTACCATCAACCACAATTCTCATCCATCTCTGGGTCTGCTGTGCTTTCCAGTCCTAGATTATTCTCTAGTATTCAGTCAATTGGCATTTATATCCCAAGACTATCATTTTCAGTTACATCCTGTATAAACCAGCTGTCACTCACTCTAATCTGTTACCATCAACTCTGTACATTTCCACTCTTATACAGTAAAGCTAACTAAAACTTCCACATACATTAAACATCTGTAGTCCTTCTCAGTCCTCCTTTTATGTTCTTTAAGAATCTACCACCTACCACCAAGGCTTGAAGACATTTCCCTACATTTTCTTCTAGAACTTTTATATTGACTTTGAGTTAACTTTTTTATAAGGTGTGAGATATGGCTCCTCTTTCCTTCTTTTGGCTCTGGGTATCCAGTTCTCTCAGCACCATTCATTGAATGGAATGTTCTGCTTGACATGGGTGGGTTTGACACACTGGTCAAAACCCACTTGACCAGACATGTGAGGGTCTGTTTCTGAACCATCAACTAGGTTCCACTGGTCTATGCATGTCTTTATGCCAGTTACCAGGCTGTTTTTACCACTATAATGTGATTTAAAGTCCAAAAAAGAAAGTCCTCCAACTTTACTTTTCCTTTTTAAGATGTTTCTGGTTATTCAGGACCCCTTTCGCTTCCAAATAAATTTGATAATCATGTTTTCCATGTATTTAAAAAAATGCTGATGGAATTTTTACCAGGAATGCATTCAATCTGTATATCAGTTTGAGTAGAATTGACATCTTAATGATATTCAATCTTCCAATCTGTGAGCGTAGAACATTAATCTAATTATTTAGGTCTTTCTTAATTTCTTTTGACAAAGAGTTGTATTTTCTGAATACAAGTAATTTACATCATTGTTCAAGTTTATTCCTGAATATTTGGGTTTTATCTGTCATATTTTATTTTCACCATTCTTTTGAGACTTTTAGCTACTTTTATTGATAAAATCTTCATTTCTAGACTTTCTTCCAGGCCCATCTCTCCTGTCTTTTCTTTTCAGGCTCTAGCATACCCTTTAGTAGTTCCCAAAAATAGGGTCACTTGCTTAGAAATTCTCAGTTTTTGTTTATCTGTGAATATTCTAGATTCACCCTCATTTTTGAAAGACAGCCTTGCTGGATATAAGATTCTTGGCTGGAAGTTTATCTCTTGTAGTATCTTAAACATATCAGACCACTGTTTTCTTGCCTCCATGGTTTCTGGTGAGAAATCAGCACTTAATCTTATTGGATAGCCCTTATATGTTGTGCTTGCTTTGGTCTTGCTGTTCTCAGAATTCTCTCCTTGTCTTTGGCCTTTGACATTCTGATTAGTTTGTGTCTCAGAGTTGGTCTGTTTAGACTTTCTTGGATGGGAATATGTTGTACTTTTTGGATAGGGATATCTATGTCCTTCAATAGGGTTGGGAAATTTTCTACCATTATTTCTTCAAATATTCCTTCTGCCCCTTTTCCCTTCTCTTCTCCTTCTGGGATACCCATGACCTGTATGTTTGCATGCCTTTTGCTGTCATTTAGTTGCCAGAGTCCTTGTTCAGTTTTTTCCATTCTTTTCTTCATCTGTTCTTTTGTATGTTCACTTTCAGAGGCCATTTCTTCAAGCTCACCCATAATTTCTTAAGCCTTCTCAAATCTGCTATTATATGATTCCAGTGTATTTTTATTTCATTTATTGTACCTTTTATTCCCATAAGCTCTCCTATTTTTCTATGTTTGCTTTCAAATTCTTCTTTGTGTTCATCCAATGTCTTCTTAATATCCTTAATCTCTTTAACCATCTCATCGAATTTTTTAAGGAGATTTGTTTGAACATCTATAATTAGTTGTCTCACCTCTTTTATATCCTCTGGAGGCTTATCTTCTTCCTTTAACTGAGATTTAGCTTCCTGTTTCTTAGTGTGGATTGTAATTTTTTTTGTTGGTGTCTTCGCATCTGGCTTACAAGAACATTTTTCTGGATGCAGTTTTTCTCTTTAGTTTAGGACTTCCTATCCTTTCTCCCTTGTTGGTTATGCAGTAGGAACCAAGCATGTAGTCTGTGCTATAATCTGTGACAGGGATCAATGAAGTGTCTTCCATCTTTCTCCCTTTCCAGGGGTAGGGACAGAGTCACAGCTGTGTGGAATAATCCAAGTGCAGGCCTAGACTGTAGTTGCCCAGAGAGACTGATGAAACTTCACATCCCTTTCTCCCCTTGCCTGGGGCAGGGATGGAGTTGCAGGTGTGGGCAGCAATCTATGTAGTACAGATCCAAGATGACTGCAGTTGCCCTGGTAGATTTCTGATTTTCAGTCTATGCCAGCCAAAGTTATCTGCAGTTAGGCTGGCACAATGCTCCTGAGTCTCCTCCTGCCAGAGGCAGAATTTAAGCTCAAGCTAGGACTGCAGGCTGATCTGCATGAAAGAAACTGGTTCCTGCCAACCCTGAGAGTTTCAGTCAGCCCAGCTTCCCCTCAGGCTGGAGGCAGAGTCAGAATTGGGGCTACTGTCTTCTTTCTGACTTGGGCTGGCTCACTCCCCAGCTGTTACCAGGGTTATATCTTAGGCAGCCGATTCTTCCCATCAGCAGCCAAAATCGGCAGCCAACCATCTCCTCCTCTCCTGTTTCTGGGAAATGGAGCTTCCAATTCCAGCCTCCACAGCTTGGCCAGTAATATCCCAGAGAGGCTGGTGCTGGTCCCCGTAGCTTCCTCCCTGCTGGAAGTGGCATTGGGACCTAGGCCAGAGCTGTAATATGATCTGGATGGAAAGAAGCCAGTCCCCACCAGCACTGGGGTTTTCAGTCTGTCCCACTTCCCCTCATGCCAGGCACAGAGTTAAGATGTCGGCCCAACCTCTTTCTGACTTAGACAGGCTCAAACTTTAGCTGTTCTCAGGATTATACTGTAGCCCACTGAATTTACTCATCAGTAGCTGAAATTGGTGCCCAAATGTCTCTTCCTCCCCTGTTTTGGTGAAGTGGAACTTTCAATTCCAGCTGTGGAACACTTCCCAAAGTGGCTTGTGTCTCCAGTGGAGGATGGGCACCGGCCTCTGGGGCGTGGAGTGCTCTACTTATGAGTGTGCTTTGCAGATGGGCAGTATCCTCCTTCCAATCCTTCAAGGATGTTGCAGAATGCTCTTCTGAACTCCTGGAGCCCCCAAACAGGTGCTTCAGCTATCTCCAGAGAGCCCTGGGTGTTTGTTAACTGCCCTGTAGCAGGACCTGACTGTAGGAGCTCCTTACTCTGTAGTCATCTTGCTGGTTCTCTTAGTAGTAAGGTTTTGACAATATTCTTTCATAATTTGTAACAAATGTCTCACAACAATGCAAGGTTTTGGTGGAGGGCTGATGCATGGTACCACTGTGTGATGTTATTCATGTTGCTTTGTAAATTCACAACTTTTACTATATACTTATTGTTTATGTCCATGTATAAATGATACAAATATAATAATAATAACAGGTTGGGTTTGGGGAAAATATTTTGGTTAATTATAATATTTTGAGGATGTTCTTTGATCATTAGTTAAAAATGTTTAACAACAATGTTAGGTATTGGTGGTAGGTGAAATATTAGAGCTCTGTATGATGTTATGTATGTTTGTTTTGTATGTTCACAACTATTTCTATACACTTACTGTCTATGTATGTTCTTATATGAGTGATATACTTTAATAAATTTTAAACAAAAAACAAAGAAACAGAGGACTACAAGTGTTGGAGAAGATGTGGAGGAAAGGGAACACTTATTCACTACTGGTGGGAACGTAGAATGGTGCAGCCATTGTGGAGGAAAATTTGGTCGTTTTTCAGGAAGCTCACTATAGAACTGTAATATGATCCAGCAATTCCACTGCTGGGTATATACCCAGTAGAATTGAAAGCAGGGACACAAAGAGATATATGCCAGCCAATGTTTATAATGGCATTACTCATTATGATAAAAGTTGGAAGCAACCCAAAGATCCATCAACAGATGTATGGATAAGCAAACTCTGGTATATATGTACAGCTTACTTAGCTGTAAGAAGGAATGTAGTATTACCACACAGGATTTCATGGATGGATCTTGAAAACCTTATGTTAAGTGAACTATGCCAGGCACTAAAGGACAAATATTACATGACCTCACGATATGACTTAAGACACTCACAGAGCTAGAGTCTGGAAGATAGGTTTACAGGAGACAAAATAAGTAGAGAGTGGTGAGCTAATGCCCTATGGACAATGTCTATAAGGCACAAGGGTGTGGTTGGGCAGTGGATGGGTGTGAGAGGGGTGCAGTGATGTGATTGGGTTCAGCAGTGCTGGTCTGTAATAGGATTTGGGGGCTGTTGGCCTATCCATGGAAGTGGGGGGAAGGTTGGAGGAAGTAGCAGGTAAACTCTGGTGATTTGTAGGCCTGTGGTTAAAACTACAATGTTGGGAAAGTTCTTTTGACAAGTATGGCAGGGGAGGGTAACTGGTGTAGGGTGTTGAGTGTGGGGGAATATACTGGACAGGGCAAACCTAGGTCATACTTCTATAGTATATATATGCCATAGTGTGTTTTCTCTGGGTGGAGACCCACACAGAAAACAAGAAAATATTAAACTCACATCCTGGGGACTCCCACTATGTTCTCAATTAGAGGGACAAGAATCCCTAGAGATCTTAGGCAGTGCCTAATAAAAAGAGAAAAAGACCAATGTTTCAAGCCCTCAATATTAATGAATATAAACATTCTTATTCTTCAAAAATTGAAACATTGGTAACCACAGGTCTGAGGTGAGGGGGAGGAAAGAATAAAATAGAACATAGGACATTTTTAAGGTATTAGATATTCTGCATTATCTTGCAATAGTGGTCACAGGTCATTTTAAATTTCATCAAAACCTATAAAAGTATACAGTCCAAAATGTAAAACATAATGTAAACCATTGACTGTGGTTAGTAACAATGCTTCAATATTTGTACATCATTTGTAACAAATGTACCATCTGCATGTAAAATGTTATTAATAGGTGAGAGTGGAAAAGGGGGAGGGCATGTTGTATATGGGAATCCTCTTTATTTTCTATGTACCTTTTCTGTAACATAAGGCTTTTCTGAAAATATAGTGGAAAAGAAGATATGGGGGCAATATATGGAAGAAATTGTCAGTGTATATGCAAGACAACAGAGCTTACAGTGATGAAAGACACAATGTATAAAAATGTTTATATTATTTCAATCAAAAATTTTTAATGGATTTTATTTCTAATTTTTTGAAACTTATTTTCTTATTGAATTTATTTGGTTATTTTGTTGGTTTCATTCTCGGAGAGGTGTTGGATCACAAAAGCGTCACAACTTTGTCAGGGGTGGATCACTAGTATGGGGTGTGAATGATGGCAGGAAGTGTGGGAAGCAGTACACTTGGGGCATGACTCTAAGACATATGAATATGTTCAATTGTTCAAGAGACATTGTCTTGGTTGGGTGGAGATCTGCACAGTAACTGAAAGAATTGGCATCCTGGGATGAGCCCTACTACTTTTCTAATGGCTTGGCAAGAATCTTCCAAATATAAGGGCAATTCCTAGGGAAGGAAGACAGACCAATATGCCAGTCCCTTAATATTGATGACTTTACCTATAAACCTTTTCCTGTGAAATTTTAACTTAGCCTAATATTATATATTGCCTAAGAGTTATCTCCTGAAAGCCTCCTTATTGCTCAAATGTGGCCTGTCTCTAAGCCAGACTCAGCATATAAGCACACTAGCTTTCCCCTAGCATGGGGCATGACTCCCAAGAATGAACCTCCCTGCCACTGAGGTTATTATCAAGGACCGACTAGTAAAGCATTTGCAAAAAGACCTTGACCAAAAGGGGGAAATATCAAATAAAAATGAATTTTTAGGTCAGATTTCAAAGTGAGTTGTGAGGTCATTCCAGAGGTTATGGTTATGCATATCTCGGCAGAATCTCATTGGCTGCCACAGTAAATTTTGCCTGACGTAGTGGGGCTTCTGAGGACTCTAGAGACATCCAGACACTACAAGCAGGACAGACAAGCTCAGGAATTCAACACCCTGTCAGTAGGCCTTACTGTGGAATTTATGCTCCCTAGTGTAACATAGTTAGACTCATTTATAGTTTCCCTACATATGGTTCTTCTGCCCCTTTTAATTGAACCTATAATTAGCACTAGAGTTGTTAACTATATGTCCAAGAGATTTAAATCTTTTTGTGTTCATATGCTTGTTGAGCCCTGAATCTCAGCAGAGTTGCAATACCTACTCTCCAGTTGATTGGACTCACCCAGGGCAACTAACAAGGAGCTGATAATGGAAAATGCCTATCCCAAGGAACAGAGAGTGTTTGCAACTGTAAGGAAGATAGTTTCATTCATTTGTTCCCCCCATGCATCTTAAGCCCCCTTGCAATTAGAAATAGAGTGGGCATAACTATTCCCAAATCCTCAAAATTGGGGATTAACAATTGGCTAAGTAGATTTATTATTATCCTATTATAGACTTATCATTATTCTAGCAATGGAAAAACTTTTATCATTGATATAAAGGTAGTGGCACCAGAGTTTCTGGGGAGGGAGAAGGAAGAATAGGAGTAACATGGGGGCATTTTCAGGACTTTGGAATCGCCTGCATGACATTGCAGTGACTGATACAGGCCATTGTATATTTTGTCATAACCTACAAAACTGTGCAGAAGACAGTGTAAGCTATACTGTAAACTATAGTCCATGGTTAGTAGCAATTCTTCAATATGTGTTCATCAATTTTAACAAAAGTACCACAGTAATTAAAGATGCTGTTAATGTAGGAAAATGTGTGAGCAGTAGGGAATGGGACATATGAGAAACCCCTATATTTTTTATGCAGCATTTATGTAATCTAAACTTCTTTAAAAATAATAAATAAAAATGAAAAATATAAATTACAAACAATGAATCAGGAAATGACCCATTCAAAGGAACAGGATAAAAATCTAGAAACTATCAATAAGAAGACCAGACTTTGGATGAACTAGTCAGAAACTTTGAAAAAATGATCCTCAGTATAATCAAGGAATTAAAGAAAAATACAGAGAAAAAAATAAAAAAAGATATTAGGAAAACAATGAATGAACAATATGAGGAGCTCCAAAGAGTTAGAAAATTTTAAAAGAACCCAGTTAAAAACAAAATAAGAAAAATATTATAAATATCCTTTATGAATATATATAAATCCTCAACAAATTAGAAACAAACTGAATCCAACAGCATATTAAAAGAATTGTACACCATGATCAAGTTGGAATTATCCCAGGTAGACTAGGGGGTTCCAACACAATAAAATCAATTGGTGTAATTGATTTTACACTAATTAGTGTAATTAGTGTAATAACCCACATTAATACATTGAAGAAGAAAAATCACATGATGCTTTCTATTATTATGGAAAAGGCATATGACAAAATCTAGTATTCCTTCTTGATAAAAAGTCTTAGAAATCTAGAAACAGAAGGAAATTTTCTCAACATGATAATGCTATAGCTAACATCATGCTCAATGATGACAGAATGAAAGGTTTCTCCTAAGATTAGGAACAAGAAAAGGGTGCCCACTGTCACTTCTAGCTAGAGTAAATGATTCAAGAAAAAGAAGTAAAAGGCATCCAAATTGACGTGTAAGAAGGAAAACTTTCTCTAATTACTGAAGAAATGATCCTATGTATAGAAATTCCACACAAAAGTTACTATAGCTAATAACCAAATTCAGCAAAGTAGTGTCATACAAAATAACTGCCAAATCAGCAGTGTTTATATACACTAGTAATTGACAATATGAAGAGGAAAATATTAAAAAGCCCAATGTAAAATAGCACCTAAAAGAATAAATTTATAACAAATTTAATCAAGGGCATATAGGATTTATATGCAGAAAATTATAAAACTTTGCAAAGAGAAATCAAAGGATACTAAACAGATTGAAAGACATTTCATGCTCATAGATTGCAAGCCTGAATATTTAGGGGTCTATTCTACCAAAAGCAATTTATAAATTCAATGCAATCCCAATGAAACTTCCAACAAACTTCTTTACAAAAATGGAAATCTAATCATCAAATTTATAGGAAATGGTAAAGGCCCTCAAATGGCCACAATCACATCAATTGTAACAAATATACTACAGTAATGAAAGATATTACTAATACAGGAAAATGTGTGTGCGGGGAAAACTAGGGTATATGGGAATTCTCTATATATTTTCACTGTAACTTTTTCTTTTTTTAAAAGATTTATTTTTTATTTCTCTCCCCTCCCCCCCCATTGTCTGCTCTCTGTGTCCATATGCTGTGTGTTCTTCTGTGACCACTTCTATCCTTATCAGAGGCACCGGCAATCTGTGTTTCTTTTTGTTGCATCATCTTGTTGTTTCAGCTCTCCATGTGTGTGGCACCATTCTTGGGCAGGCTACGCTTTCTTTCATGCTGGGCAGCTCTCCTTATGGGGCACACTCCTTTTGTGTGGGGATCCTCCATGCAGGGGGCATCCCTGTGTGGCATGGCACTCCTTGCACACATCAGCAATGCGCATGGTTCAGCTCCACATGGGTCAAGGAGGCCCGGGGTTGAACTATGGACTTCCCATGTGGTAGGCAGATGCCCTATCCACTGGGCTAAGTATGCTTCCCTGTAACTTTTTCATAATCCAAAACTCCTTTAAATATAAAGTTAAAAAAAAAATAGCCACAACCATTCCTTAAAAGTATGAATGAAGTTGGGGGACTCAATCTGGTTTTAAAATGTATTATGAAGCTACAGTAATCAAATCAATAATATATTGACTTTCAAGAAGATGGCTTCAGAATAGGTAAGCAGGACTCAACTCTCACAAAATTAATGGAAGAAAGACCTGCTTTGGGGTTCTTTAGACCAGGAGAATACTGCACACCCCCAAGAGGGTGAGGGACAGAGAGACAAAGAAGCTGAAATGAAAACCATGAGTAACTAACCTCCATGGTTAGAGAGCTCATTCATCCCCTCATCCTCATGGTGAACAGTTTGGATAAAAACTGTGACTTGCTGCAGTCAACTATCAGGGGAACGGATGTCCTCCTCCTGGGAAGTAGTAGGGAGCAATGGAAGATTGGAGAGTGATTTCTATTCAGTGAATTTGGCCAGAAGATCCTGTTTTAAATCTCAGCTACACAAGACCAGGATCACAGGCAAGTGGAGGTTAAAAGAGTCACCTCCGTGGAAAGATTCACCAAGCACCATATTCTCGATAGCTGGAAAGCTACAAGTAGAAAAATTGCTTTTAGATGCCTGTTGCCCCCTTGATCTGGTTCACATTCCATTAAGGAGGACTGACCCTATTTTGATAACTTTAGCTGGGCAATGTTAAATTCTTAAAATAGGTTGAACCAAAACCAAAAGAAGAGCCATGACACAAAACAACTAGGCATGAGAGAAATTGACTATCAGAGTAAACTCATCAACCTATTCAGGTGTTTAGACATCAGCAAAAAATTTCAAGCCATACTATGAAAAAGGAAGATATGTCCCAGCCAAAGGAACAAAACAAAAATCCAAATGAGACATGGGATTTGACAACTAATTAATGGTAATCATATAAGTCTCCTAAATCAATTCAAGGAATTGAAGGAAATATGATTAAAACCTAAAGGATATTAAGATTGCACTGAGTGAACATAAATAACAACTTGAAAGCCTTCAATGGAAAGTAACAGAACTTATGAGAACAAAAGACACAATGGAAGAGATTAAAAATACATTAAGTGCATATAACAGCAGATATGAATTTATGGAGGACAGATATAATGAAATCAAGAGCAGAACATGTGAACTTGAAAAGTGGAGACCAGAAAGAGAAAGGAGTGGAAAAAATGCAATGGAACTCAAGGAATTTCATGATGATATGAAATGCGCAAACCTATGCATTATCAGTGCTGCAGAAGGGAATGAGAATGGAAAAGGGCAGAAAGAATGTTAGAGGATATGATGTGCTTAAGGTACTGAAAGAGGAAAACCAGCCAGACAAGAATTCTGTATCTAGCAAAACTGTCCTTCAAAAATGAGGGTGAGTTTAAAGTCTTCAGAGACAAACAAAATTTGAGACAGTATTTTACCAAAAGACCAGATTTACCAGAGATACTAAAGGTAGTGCTACAATCTGAAAGGAAAAAAAACAAGCTTTAGAGACTTGGAGAAGAGTGTAAAAATGAAGATTATTAGTAAGGGTAACTTAAAGGATAAAAAGAAAGAAAATAGTAAGATACAACAGAAACCCAAAAGATAAAGTAATACCTTTACAGTCATAACATAGGAAATTAATGCATTGAATTCCCAATCAAAAGACATAGACAGAATGGATAAAAAATATAAGCCATCTTTATACTGTCTGCAAGAGATTCATCTCGGACTTAAAGATACAACCAGGTTGAAAGTGAAAGGTAGTGAAAGAAATTCCACACAAATAATAAACAAAAAATATCTGGAGGAGCTATAACAGTATTGGTCAGAGTAGATATTAAATACAAAATTATTATGAAAATGAAGAAGGTCATTTATTAGTAAAATATATTTTATTAATAACAGGGGAAATTCATCAAGAAGAAAGAACTATATTAAATATTTGTGCAGCTAACCGAGTGTCCCAAGATACATGAGGCACATAGTGGCAAAACTGAAGGGAGAAATAGATGTCTCTATAATAGTAACTTGTGAATTTAAATTTAACACTCTCAGCATTTTGTAGACTATATGGACAGAGAATAAATAAGGAAACAGAGATATTGAATAATATAATAAATGAACTAGACCTAAAAGACACATAGAATATTACACCCCCAAACAGTAGGAAATACATTCTTTGCAGGTGCTCAGGGATCCTCCTCCAGAATAGAACATATGTTGGATCATAAGACAGGCTTCAATAAATGTAAATAGATAGAAATTATATGAAGCACCCTCTCTGATTATGATGGAATGAAGGTGGAAATCAATAATGGGTGAAAAAGGGAAAATTCACAAATATATGGAGTTTAAAAAGCATTATTTTAATAATCAGTGGTCAAAGAACAAATTGCAAGAGAAATCAGTAAATATCTTGAAATGAATGAAAATAAGAAAGCAACATACAAAAACCCATGGGAAACAACAAGGGCAGTGCTGAAAGGGAAATTTATAGTCCTTAATGCCTACAGTTAAAAACAAGAAAGCTTCTATCCCAAATAAATATCCTTTACAAAACTAACCAATTTCTGGTATTTTGCCTCAGCATCCCTTTGGCTGACTAATACAAAAGGATACTATCAATAACTCTATGCCAACAAACTAGACAATGTAGACAAAATGGGCAAATTTCTAGAAACACACAATCAACATTCACTGACCCTAGAAGAAATAGAAGACCTTAAAAAAAATCGCAAGCAAAGAGATTGAAACAGTCATTAGAAACCTTTCAAAGATGAAAAGCATGGGACAAGATGGCTTCACAGGTGAATTTTACCAATCAATCAAAGATGATCTAATATCAATCTTGCTCAAGCTCTCCCAAAAAGTTAACAGGAAGGAACATTAACAAGCTCATTCTATGTAGCAACATCACCCTAATACTAAAACCAGATAAAGATACTACAAAAACAAAAATTACAGACCAATTTCTCTAATTAATATAGATGCAGAAATCCTCAACAAAATACTTGCAAACTGAATCTGAAGCACTTTAAAAAATGATACACCACAGCCAAGTAGGTTTTATTCCAGCTACAGTAAATAGGCAAGATAAAGAAATAATAGGCACCAAAATAGGAAAGGAAGAAATAAAAGTCACTATTCATTGATGATATTATTCTATATCTGGAAAATATTGGAAAATTCAGAACAAAACAGCTAGAACTAATAAACAAGTTCAGCAAAGAGGTAGGATTCAAGTTTAATATGGAAAAATCAATAGTGTTTGGCTATACCACTGAAGGTCATTTGGAGGAGGATGTCAGAAAAAATGTATTTTATATTAGCAACTAATATGAATAAAATATTTATAAATATGTACCAAGGACATAAAAGAACTGTAATCAGAAAACTACAAAATATTACTAATAGAAACCTAAGAAGACCTAAATAATTGGAAGGACAGACTATGCTCATGATTTGGAAAACTAAATGTAATTAAGATGTCAACTCTACACAAACAATTCAATCCCAGTACAAATCCCAAGAGCCTTTTTTTGCAGAAATGTAAAAGCCAGCTATCAAATTTATTTGGAAGGGTTAAGGGACCCTGAATATCCAAAAAGATCTTAAAAAAGAGGAGTGAAGTTGGAGTACTCTCAGTCCTGGACTTTAAAGCATATCACTTAGTCAATGATAAAAACAGCATGGAACTATGGTACTGGCATAAAGATGACACATTGACAAGTGGAACTCAATTGAGAACTCAGAAATAGACCCTCACATCTAGAGTTGAGTGATTTTGGACAAGGTGGTTGCATTAGTCAGCCAAAGGGGTGCTGATGCAAAATACCAGAAATTAGTGGTTTTTATAAAGGGTATTTATTGGGGTAGGAGCTTACAGATACCAGGCCATAAGGCATACATTAGTTCCCTCACCAAAGTCTATTTTTACATGTTGGAGCAAGATGACTGCTGACATCTGCAAGGGTTCAGGCTTCCTAGGTTTCTCTCTTCCCAGGGCTCGCTTCTTTCCAGGCTTAGGGTTCCTTTCTTCCTGGAGCTTCAGCGTCAAACTGCAACATCAAAAACCCCTCCAACTCTGTCCTTTGCCACATCTTTTATCTGTGACTCCCCACCCACCAAAGGGTGGGGATTGAATGCTCTACTGGCACAAGAGGTTTACCTGATTACTTAATCAAATAAAACTCTGAATACAATATAATCTAATATGCCCAGAGGAAAAGATCAGTTTACAAACAACCTAATATTTCTTTTTGGAATTCATCAATAATATCAAACTGTTACAATGGTCAAGCTTTCTCATCTGGGTCAAAACAGTCTGTTCAACAAATAGTGCTGGGAGAACCAGATATCCATATCCAAAAGAAAGAAATAAGACTCATCTCTCACACCTTATACAAAAATTAACTCAAAATAGATCAAGGGCCTAAATTAAAAAGCTTCAACCATAAAACTCATTGAAAATAATGTAGGAAAACATCTTTAAGATCTTGTTGTGGGCAGTAGTTTCTTAAACCTTACACACAAACCACGAGCATTGAAAGAAAAATAGATAAATGATACAGTCTCAAAATGAAACACTTTTATTCTTCAAAAGACTGTGAAAAGAAGGTCAAAAAGTGCCCTACTCATTCAGATAAAATATTTGGAAGCCATATATCTTACAAGGATTTGAAATCAATGTTTCATAAAGAGATCATACAATTCAACTACTTAAAGAGAGCAATCCAATTTAAAAAATGGGCAAAATACTTGAATAGATATTTCTCCAAAGAGAAAATACAAATGGCCAAAAGGTACATGAAAAAAATGCTCAAAATCACTAGCTTTTAGGGAAATGCAGATCAAAACTATATTCAGACACCATTTCAACACCTTACAGAATGGCCATCATGAAAAAAAGCAGAAATTACAAGTGTTGTAGAGGTTGCTTAGAAATAGGAACACTTTATGGAAGACAGTTTAGTGGTACCTCAAAAAGCTAAATATAGAACTGCTGTTTGATCCAGGAATCTTGATACTACTAATAATTATAGCCTGTGCATAAATTCAAAATTATCTAATTCTGTATCCAAATGTGCCTACTCTTCAGAAATCCAATTAAGTAATATAGGCCCTATAGGCTTTGACTGCATGTATATTCAAGGTTGCATCCAGATAGAATGTGGGCAATATGTTAATTCAAGCTTACCTGGAATGTGGAGGATTTGCTAATTCAGGATATCTGGTAGTTAGTCTAACAGTTAACTAACAAAGGAAAGTTGTTTTCTTTCATAAAAGCACCATTTGACTCCCTATCCTATATATAAAAAGGGCCCCAAATTCTATATGGGGCTCAGATTTTGGGATGAGAAGCTCCAAGCCTGACCAGTCATAAATAAATCTTTTTTTTCCTTCCCAAAATTATTCCTGAGTCCTGGACTTTCTATACACAAATAATTGAACCTCTTTCAACTTCTACAACATTTTGGGGGGCTCATCTGAGATTTGCAAATGAAGGCCAGAGGAGATAGCACTTCACTACCCCTTCTGGATTCCTGAGGAAGACAGGAGGACTCAGGTGAACCCCAAATCTGGGTGTCCCTGGATTAAGTTTAGTCGAGAAAAGATGTGGACTCCCCCAGAATCTTCCCAATGAAAATCGAGGGCAATGGAAAGTCTGGATAAAATTCTGGGATTGAAACAAAAGACTCCAAACATGGAAGAAGGTAAGACTCCCCAGGGAGCATAGTGTCAGGAAAAACCCTAGCTTTAGATGCTAGGAAGAGGAGCCCAATCAGCTTCCAAGAAAGCCCCCAGTACCTCCAGAAATTTTGGGGGAAGCTCTTCTCTCTAGGTCTGAAAAAAAAAAAAAAAGGAAAAAGAGAAAAAGCCTGGTGTTTCGGGTTTGTCTAACTGCATTTTAGAATTTGGTACTGGTCTTGTCTCCACTGAGGTAGTGAAGGCTTGATTATAATAGGAAAGGATGTTTATAGGTTTGAGTCCTAATGTCCTGGCTACAGGAAAATGAATCAGCTTTCTAGTGAAGCTTGGTCTGGGTATAAAGTTAAACAGTGAGAAAAGTTTAGCTGGGAGTCTTTTATCTTGGCGCTGAATTGCAGATAAATTTGCTTTGTAAACAGCCAGGGTAAACAGAAAATCCTGTTAAATTTTAGTCTTGAAATTTCTCTCTTTCTAAGGTTTGTAACGGTTGCAGGGGCAGCTGTGTCCAGAAAATATAGAGATTGTGAGTCAGATTGATAAGTCTTGTGCTTCTGTCTGTGCTCAAATGCTGGTGTTGGATTGTGTAATTATGTAAAGTGGTAACCTTTGGTTAAGCTGGAACCCTCCCTTGCCATTGGCAAAGGAGTGAACTGATTATAGTTTATAAGGCAAAACCACAGCATCTAAATGTTTACGCATGCTCTGCTGTCTCATCTCTGGGTCTGTCCCCTAACTGGGGCTTGGGGGATGTCCATTTCCATAATGTGCACCCAAGTTTATTGAAACTGGCCCCAGTCAGGGTGGCTGGGTCCCCGGGGAAAGGTGCCAAATTTGAAAGATTCTTTCAAGCCATAGCAGACAGCTGGAAAGGGGGAGTGGCTTGCCCCTTTCCAGTGAGTCCGTGTGCCTTCTATTCATAAGCCACCTTCCTATTTAATCACTATGCACCTGACTGCCTGGAAGGGGGAAGGTGAAGGGGATGCAGAGCAGGATCAAAATAAATGCAATAAAGTTCCCTTCCTAAGATTCAAAGGCCAAAATAAATTTGCATTCTGCCCAGGATCTGGTTTTCCAAATCTCTCTCCCTGTGAATCTATGTAGAATGCTTTGAAATGTTTTAAAGCTGTATACTTGTCTGAAGGAAAGAGGCTATTGCTTGAAAACAATAGACCTCTAATCACTTGATAGCCCTTTTAATGGTCTGGCTGGGAACATCAGCAATAAGGGTCATAAAACTGCAGGAAAAGAGAAAGGATAAACCTCAACTTTAAAATCTATGTTTGGCTTTTGTCAGTTTGCTTGTGCCTAAGAATTCACGGTAAAAGTCAGTTTAAAAATGAATCTTTAAATGCCAATACTGTCTTGCTGATGAAGTAAATGTATAACTCACAGATGAGAATTTGTTCCATTACTAGGACAAGGCAGAACTTCATAGGATTGTTACTAATAATTTTCTTGTGACTTAATTAATAAAGGTATCCTTAACCTTAAGGTAAAAACTTAACAAAAACTGTAACTAAGAGTTAAGACCATTTGTAGATGCATTTACATTATAAAACAGCAGAAAGATAATAACTAAAATTATAACTGGGTGAGTTTAGCCTACCTATTATTGTGAGTGTAAATTCTAAACTACCCTTACCTTCATTTATGGTCACTTCAAGCCTAGCCTCACCCCTTGCCTTTGCTTATGGTTATTTCAAAGCAGCTTCTGTCCCTATAGCCAGGGAAAAGCAGACATGAGACATCCCTCTATCCTGTCCTACTGGTATTAGTAATCCTGCTTTCTTTCATAATTCCAAGTGTGGAATAAATTGCTTCCTGGTGGAATTCTTTACCCTTAGTGTTGAATGTCCACTGGGGTCTTTTTATCTCCAAGGAGGCCCCCTTGGAGGCCCCTTGCCTTGACTGTCATGGTTCCTAAGAGTGGCAATTCATGAGAGAAACCAGTCTCCCTGAGGCTTCAATAGCCTCAGTGAATATACGTAGAATTAGTCTTGCTCATCCAAAATCTGCTAAAATCAAAATAAAACATAAAGTTCTGAAACAAAGGAAAATTGTATTAAAGCATTGGGAATATTTTGGTTACAAGCCATTAGTCAAGAAACAAATTTTTGTGCCAAACTGCATGGTCATAGTGCAAATTAAGAAAAAATAAAACCTTTTGGGAGTCTTTCAAATGTTTTGCAGTCACACTTACTTTGTAAAAAAATGAAAGTTCTAAGAACTAAGTTATGTTTCTGTGTCAAATAATTCATGTCTGCCTATTTGCTCAAATTGTTGGGGTTAAATATGCAGTCATATAAGTAATATATATTTCTAAAACCCAAATTAACTAAATAGTTTATAAAATAGTGGAAATTATAAGTAACATCAATGAGTTGTGTTTCTGTGTCTAACTCTATTTGTGTCTGCCTATTTGCTCAGTGTATATCTTCATACATTGGTATTAAAATACCAAATTAACGTTGGGGTTTAAGATATATTTAGGGGATTTGAATCTCTGGACTGACAATGTGATAGACAGATCCTGAGCCTCAACAGACTCCAGCACCTACAATCTGATTTATTGGACTTACCACACTCAGCTAAGATGGAGGTGAAGAAGGACAACCACCACACCATGGAGCCTAGAGTGATTACAACTGAAAATGGGAGGATTGCATCCAGCATCCAGGTGGAATCTGAGCCTCCTCTTGACATAAAGGTGCAATGGACACAACCAATCCAGTGTCCACATAGAAGAGGTGGCATTGGATTGGGAAAAGTGGACATAATGGACAAAGGGTATGGGGAAAGGCAGGAAGAGATGAGAGGTGGAGGCGTCTTCGGGACATGGAGCTGCCCTGGATGGTGCTTCAGAGGTAATCACCGGACATTGTAAATCCTCACAGGGCCTACATGATGGAATAGAGGAGAGTATGGGCCATGATGTGAACCAATGTATATGAGGTGCAGAGGTGCCCAAAGATGTACTTACCAAATCCAATGGATGTGTCATGATGATGGGAACGAGTGTTGTTGGGGGGGGGGAGAGGGGGGGTGGGGGGGTGGGGTTGAATGGGACCTCACATATATATTTTTAATGTAATATTATTACAAAGTCAATAAAAAATAAAAAAAATTAATAAAAAAAAAAAACCAAATTAACAAATGAAAATTCTTAAAAGAGCTTTATTCAAATTGTTAAAAATTAAATATGCAGCTATATATGTGAATAAATATTCCTGGAGCCCAAATTAGACTAAGCAGGATGGAAAGGTCATATAGAAATCTGATTATAGGAACTATTGGGAAAGGGCCTTCTCTTTGCAAGAGCTTTGAGGGAGAGGCTGGGTGTGCCAGATTAAAACTATTTTTTAGACTAGGGAATTAAGAATCAGTTTGTCCTATACTTCCCTAGTTTAAACCTTTTAGCAGCCTTAAAATAAGGGTGGTTAATAATTCTATTATCAAATTTCAGTAAGTAAAAGAAAGTCCATAAAAGCTATGGAAAGATCTTTCCTAAATTATGATTAAACAAATTATGCAATTATAATATATTTTGGAACCCAGTAGTCAGTATGCTTTTAAAATTATTCACAATTTCAGAACTTAAACAAAGAAAAGAGTTTTTAGCTTCCTGTATGGAAAGGAAAGAGAACATTCCTTGCATAAACTATAATGGTTTCAATTTTATTTAGCTTGGGTGTACTCTCCCTTGGTTTATAAAATACCCATTTAATAAATTAACATTATATGTACAAAATCTTTGGAGTAATGAAAATTGTAAGTTCATGTTAGTGAAATTAAGCTAAAGAAAATTGTAGATATGCTCTGTTAAATGAATAAAGTAAACTTCTTTAGTTGATAATTGTAATTTAATAAGTTTATTTAAATGTACAGTAACTAGTTTATGTGGTTGTGTTTAATTGTAAAAAGTTTGTAAAAACATCTTCCAAACTGAAACATTTAAATGGTTCTAGTTCTAGAAGTCATTGTTAACTAAAAACCTGGATGGGTATTGATGGCAAAAAGTAACTTTGTGGTAATAAAACCTGTCTGAAAGTCACAACAAGGTACATATTTAAGTAAATGGTCATTATTTTGATTCCATTAGGAATCTTGCATTTTCATTTTAACAATGAAAGGTAGTTTTTTCCCCCCTCTATTACCAAAGTAAAAAATCTACTATTATCTTCATGGTAAAATAGTATAAATAAACAAAGTCATTTGATATATGATGAGTTGCATTAAAATGTTTAAAATATGTAAAACAATGGATAAACTTTAACATTGTCAAACTCTCTTGTGCATTCAAACCAGGCCTTGAATACATTACAGGCTGCCTCTCCATGGGAGTTATTGCCTAGGCTGATCATTGACCCCAATAATAATAGAAATATTTACTATATCAGGCCTCTGCTTGTGGTCCTGAAGTCGACGGAAACTACATTGCAAACTACATTGCAGTTTCAAACTCCTGCAGCAGCCCATGATGGCTCCATATAGCCAAATATACAGTGGATATCGCCTCCAGACTGGCACTGTTCCATAGTGCCAGAGAGCACTATGCACTAGGCTAGATGCTGAAAACTGCCTTCTTGGCTTCTCTCTAAGATCAATGAAGCTGCAGCTTGCTCACTGCATGAAGAACATATTGAGAGGAGTCATGGTCACCAGAGAACTGTAAGTAAAACTTAAATACAAATTGGCATTATGGTCTGCTCCCATGGAGAGATAACATGTAAAGTATTACAAACCTGAAACTTAAAACTATTAATTGCAACTCAGAATCCTTACGCATTAAGTAATACATTAATTAATATTAAGTGCTGTACCTTTATCCTGTTCCAAATATATGACTAATTATAATGTTATCTTTTCTATTCTAAACCATGTACAAAAGTACATTAGACATGTTAAACTCCTGGTAAACTTCATTTCCTAAACAGTTAATGAACATGTCTATAAAATAAAATAGCCATCTTAGATAAAAAACAACGGGGCCACCAGGGGCTTGCAGGTAACCAGTTAATTAATGCCAGGCTCAGCCACTCTACTACTCTACTGTATTCTACTGTGAAACGAGGCTTACTTGCTAGTGATGGGTCACGTATTGGACAGTAAAAATTACAAGGAATTGTATAATTAAAACCAAAATGTAAAAAAAAAAAAAATTCATTCTGTAGTTCTGGCCACTCCCACAGCTGAAAACTAAGAGAATTTCCAACTTGGTGCTCTAATCCTGAATGACACCAACTACCCAAAAGGTGCCAATTCACAAGAAGCACCTGACAGAGCACATGAGTGTCAATCATTAAACAGCCTGAAATGTGTTTTCAGAACAAAGCTAAGTACCTAATACTGTTATCTCAATTTCTCCCTGAAAATAATAACTTAAAAATATATATATATATACTGTTCCCCACCAACTCTTTAAAAGGGTGCCATCTTTATAGGCACTTAACCTTGTCTACCTCTGTAATCCAATGTTCTCTTTTAAAAACAGGTATTCCAAAATTTTGTTTGTTTCTTTCAGAATGAACATCTTATTAACCATATGAAAACTTCATCCAGCTTCATACAGAATGCCAGATCCATCTTCCTCCAGTTAAAATAAAGTAACAAAGTTTTTACACCTTGTTAGGTAATGACTACAATCCATGGCCAGCAGGAAGCAGTTACAGAAAAGAGATCATCTCCCTTTAAGATTAAACACATAAACTCTTTAAGGGTAAAATAAAATTAATAGATGGATCTGGAGCCTGGTGGGAAATGACATAAGTGCTAGTGGCCCCCAGGATGACTGCTGAGGGCCCCCCCACCCCCAGAATTCTGTTGTCCAGAACAAGAGCTTCTTCTGAAATCAGGATGGGCCCAAATTGTACCCAGGAACTTTGTCTTTAGGCCCTCGCTGAAAAATTAATGAGTGGGGTAATCAATCAAAATGCAGGCAGCTGCCCATCTCATGTTTCTATATACATACCAGTCAGTCCAGGGGGACTCTGACAACAGTGATGCCAAAGCTTAATGGACTTAAGCTTGGCCGCAAAGGGGGGAATATAATATAGCATGTGCATAAATTCATAATTATCTAATTCTATATCCAAGTGTACCTACTCTCTGGGAATCCAATTAAGTAATATATCACCTATAGTCTTTGACTGCATGTGTATTCAAGGTTTCATCCAGATGGAATGTGGGCAATGTTAATTCAAGATTACCTGGAATGTGGGGATATTCTAATTCAGGACCTATCTGGTAGTCATTCAAATACTTAACTAACAAAGAAAAGTTGTTTTCTTTCATAAAAGCATCATCTGACTCCCTACCCTGTATAAAAAGGACCCAAAATTCTATTGGGGGCTCAGATTTTGGGATGAGGAAGTCCAAGCCTGACCAGTCATAAATAAATAAATCTTTTTTTTCCTTCCCAAAATTATTCCTGAGTCTTGGCCTTTCTATATGCAAATAATTGAACCTCTTTTGACTTCTACCACACTAATACATACCAAAAAACCTGAAAGCAAGTAAGTGAACTGATATTTGCACACAGATGACTATTATTCACAGTTGCTAAAATATGGAATCAACCTTAGTACCCATCAATTGATCAATGGCTAAACAAATGTGGTATAAACATACAATGGAATACTATTCAGCTATAATAAGAAACCAATTGGAAAACACATGACAATATGGAGAAATTTTGAGGATATAATGTTGAGCAAAATTAGCCTGATACAAAAGAGAAAATATTATATGATCTCACTTTTCTGAACTAAATATGATGAATAAGATCATGGAGGTAAACTCTAGAGTGTAGGCAACTAGGAAATAGAATGTGGACTGAGAATGGGAACTGATGCTCAAATTACATAGAATTTTTAGTATGGCTTATGGTAAAAGTATGGAAATGAATAGAATTGGTGTTAACATGTTATAGTGAGTATAATTAGCACTGATGATTTCTTAATGCGATTGTGGCTGAAAGGGGAGGTCTGTGGATGTAGAAATCAATTGAAAGGAAATAAAGAATAATGTAGGGTATGTATAACATAGCGATTTCAGTTGTGAGTGAAGATTGTGATTAATAGTATAAATATAAGAATGTTCTTGGGCGGCAGACTTGGCCCCAGTGGTTAGGGTGTCCATTTACCACATGGGAGGTCCACGGTTCAAACCCCAGGCCTCCTTGACCCATGTGGAGCTGGCCCAGGCACAGTGCTGATGGGCACAAGGAGTGCCCTGCCACGCAGGGGTGTCCCCCGTGTAGGGGAGCCCCACGCGCAAGGAGCGCACCCCATAAGGAGAGCCGCCCAGCGCGAAAGAAAGTTCAGCCTGCCCAGGAATGGTGCTGCACACATGGAGAACTGACACAACAAGATGACATAATGAAAAAAAAACACAGATTCCCATGCCGCTGACAACAACAGAAGTGGACAAAGAAGATGACTCAGCAAATAGACACAGAGAACAGACAACCGGGGTTGGGGGGAGAAGGGGAGAGAAATAAATCAATCAATCTTTAAAAAAAAAAGAGTGTTCTTTCATGAAGTGTTAAGAATATGGAGATACACAGGAAAATTACAACTAACGTAATTTATGGATGATATTTAACAGTAATATATATGTATATATATTTTAAGTCTTTTTTGTATCTTTTAGTTTTTTAAAGATACATAAAAATTATGGGGGATTCCCATTTGACCCGCTCCCTACCCCTCCCACATTTTCCCACACTGACAACATCCTTCATTGGGGTGGTATATTTGTTACAACTGATGAACACATTTTGGAGCATTGCCATTCAGCATGGATTATAGTTTATATTGTAGTTTATAGTCCCTCCCACACTTTTTTGTAAGTTATTACAAGATATATAATGGCCTGTATCTGTCATTTCAAGGTCATTCAGGACAGTGCCATAGTCCTGAAAATGCCCCCGAATTACACCTATTTTTTCCTCTCCCTTCCTTCAGAACCTCCAGTGGCCACTGCCTCCACTTCAATAGTAAAAGTTCTTCCATTGTTAGAATCACAATATCTATAGTAGAATACCAGTAAGTCTACTCTAGTCCATCATTCATTCCCCAATCCTTAGGATTCTGAGATGGTGAGGCCCACTCCACCTCTAATTGAAAGGGGGCTTAGATCCCATGGTCCTGATGGATGGTACTATCTTGCTTGCAGTTGTAGACTCTGTTCCTTGAGATGGTCATTGTCCATCAATTAACAAGGAGATCCTAGTTAGTTGTCCTGGGTGAGTCCAATGACCTGGAAAGTAGTTTTTGGAAATCTGTTGTGATTCAGGGCCCAACTAAGTGCATTGAAAGCTCAAAGATTTAAGTCTCTTGGGTATACACCTATCAACTCTGGTGCTAACTATAGGCTCAAATAGAAGGGACAGAAGAGCCATGCATAGGGAAACCACAACTGAGTCCAACTCTGTCACACTGGGTAGCATGAATTCCAAAGTAGGGACCACTGGCAGGACACCAAATTTCTGAACTGTCTGCCCTACCTATAGTGTCTGGATGTCTCCAAAGTTCTCAGGAGCCCCACTATGTGAGGCAATATTTACTTAGTTAACAGTAATATTGTAATATTTGGCAGTAAAGGCTAGGAAGATATTATATCATTTCTAACAGGTAACTATAGAGGGATAAAATGGGGTATAGGATTTTTCCTTTTGACGTAATGAAAACATTCTTAAGTTGACTGAGGTGATGACAGCAGAATGATGATGAAAATGAGCATCACTGTGTATATACTTTGAATGGATTATACAAAATGTGGTGCTGTATAACACAGGGAATCCAGTATTGGGAGATGAAATGTGGTTAACAGTACAAATATGAGATAATTCTCTCATTAACTCTAAAATCTGTATAATACTAATACAGCATGTTAGTAACTGGGTGGGTTGGGGGAAAATACACACCAAGTGTAAGATAAAGGCTATAGATAGGGGCAGTATTTTGACAGTGCTATTTCATAGTTTGTAACAATTGTTTCACAACAATGCAAGGTGGTGGTGGTGGTAATGTATGGGACCCCTTTATGATTATATGCATGTTGTTTTGTAAGCTTACAATACTTACCCTGTACTTATTGTTTATGTATGTTCATGTTTGAGTGATATATCTAAATAAATTTTATTGAAAAATAATGACAGAGAAATGTTATACTGACACACTGATAGACATATAGATCAAAGGAATCAAACAGGACAGTTCAGAAATAGACCCTCATTTATATGGTCAATTGACTTTTAGAAAGGCTGCCAAGTATATTCAATTGGAAAAGATTAGTATTTCCAAGAAATGGTGCTGGGAAAACTGGAGGCCCCCTATTTCACTGTATATCCAACAACTAATTAAAAATTTTTCAAAGACCTAAGTATAAGAAGCAGGGCTATAAAACTCCTAGATGAAAACATAGAGAAGCATCTTCAGACCTTGTTTTAGGCAATGGTTTCTTAGACTTCACACCAAAAGCTTGAGCAACAAAAGAAGACAGATAAGTGGAACTTCATAAAGTTAAAAAGTTTTGTCCATGAAAGGACTTAATCATGTTAGAAAAAAAACAATCTACGGAATGGATAGAATAATTGGAAATTGCATGTCTTATAAGGGTTTAGTATCCAGAATATATAAATAAACCCTAAAACTCAACGACAAAAAGACTACCCAATTAAAAATTGGCAAAGTATTTGAGTAGATGTTTTCCCAAATAACATATACAATACTCCACATCATTAGCTTTAAGGAAAAGAAAATCAAAACTGCAATTAGATGCCAGCCATTTCATACCTCCTAGTGTGACTACTATTTAAAAATGTTGGAAAGGACATGAAAAAATAGAATCTCTCATTCATTGTTGGTTGGAATAAAAACAGTTCAGTTGTTTTTCATAAAGGTAAATATAGAAATACCATATGACATGACGATCCCACTTAAACATATGTAGACAGAAGAATTGGAAGCAGAGACTTGAACATATATTTGCACAATGATGTTCATAATGGCATTATTCACAATTGATAAAAGGTTGAAGCAAATCAAGTGTCCATCAACCAATGACTGGATAAACAAAATGTGGTATATATAAACACAATGGAATATTAATCAACCATAAAAAGAAAGAGTTCTAATACATAATGGCAATATGGATGACCCTCAAAACATCATGTTGAGTGAAATATGCCAGACACAAAAGGAGAAATATTGTATGATCTCACTGATATGAAATAATTAGAATAAGCATATTCATAGAGTTGGAAACTAGAATACAGGTAACAGGGGCCAGTTGGGGTTAGGGAATGAGGAGTTAATAATTGATGCAGAATTTCTGGTTGGATTGATGGAAATGTTTGGTAATGAATGGTGGTGATAGTAGCACAACAGGTGGACATAATTATTATCACTTAATTACATATTTGGATACGGTTAAAAGAGAAAATTTTAGTTTGTATATATGTTACTAGAAAAAAATCTTTAAAAGCAGTAAATAAGACTTTACAACCCAAATAGTGAACCATAATGTAAACTATATACCATAGTTAATAATGCAATTATTATAATATTCTTTCATCAATTTTAACAAATGTACTATACTAATGTAAGTTATTAATATTGGAGGTAAGTATATGGGTACTCTTTATTTCCTTCACTATTATTTTGTATGCTTAAACTTTCTAAGAAAAAATTTAAAACTTAGATGAATTTTATTTCATATATCCCTCTTATTTATAAGCCTGTGGCTCAGAATGGGAACTATTCCAAAGAATTGGAAAGATAATTAGGGAAAAAGCAAAAATAAAAATTTTTGCAGAACGGTGAGAAGGGGGAAAAAATAGGACCAACATTTTTTGCCTATTCATTTTTACTTAAATAAATACCTCAAGCACTTTGTCTCCTTCAGATTAAAGCTTCTTTCTTTATTTTAATTTTTTCTATAACCCATAAAATATTTCTCTGTGAAGAAGATTATGGTGTTTAAATTTTTTTTCTCTTTTTGAAGAAATGGAAAAAGTTACTGTGAAATGAATTATGCTTTTCAACAAATGACAGAAACATTTTTTAACTAAGTTGGATGGAATATATGCTGCTAGCTATGCACTTTTGAACTGTAGGGGAGGAAGGGCAACAGAAGTTAAATTGCATATCCAGATATGTATCAACCATCATCAAAAATAGTCACATTCCCCCTGATAGTTGGGACCTGTGACTGTAGGGTTTTTGTCTGAGTGCTTCTGGAGAAAGATAGACTTGCAAAATATTTTGTAAGTAATAGGTCACTTGTAAATGAAGGTAATATTAAATGTTTAGTGCTGAAGTTCAAAGTCATCTTTATGTTGAAGCATTGCCCTATTGATATTGTCTATAATGTACATTCATCTTAGAAATGTAAATGATGTAGCCATATTTGGGAATTAATGACTCAACAATTCCTTTCCCACATATGCCACATAAATTATTTCAGAGATCCATAAAGAGACATGCATAGGCATATTCATTGCAGCTTTACTTATGGGGTCACCAAGTTGGAATATAATATCGCTTCCATCATTGAGAAAGGAAGTAGGTAAAACTCGGTAGATACATACATTAGAGCAATTAGAAAAAAACAAACCATATGTACAAAAAGCAATAAGGATAACTCATGAATCATAGTAGTTGGTATAAGGAAAAGAAACAAGAGGAATAGATAATGAAATGTATAAGACAATACAGTTTACTTAGACTTGTATGAATATAAAACATTTTGTAAAACAAAGTGTATATTAAGCACAATTAAATATTTAACTCTTTTAGAGGAGGGGAATGGGATGGAAATAGGGTACTTGACCAGAAAAAAGATAGTAATCTCCTAAATAGTAGTACAATGCATTAAAAATAATACTGGTAGTCATGAATACATAGCTGGTATTTAAACTCAGGGAACTTAATGAGAGTTCCCTATGTAGAGTCTATAAATAAAGAAAAGAAATTGTCCACAATATAACCTGTAGCACTATGAAAATTTAGAAGACAGAGAATATGCAGCAAAGTAAACTGAGGTATGTGTACAGAACTGACAATAATAGCTAATACTTACTTAACCCTTACTATGCCAATCATTCTTCTAATTCCTTATCATGATTAACTTATTTAGCCCTGGCAATAATATAAGTTAAACTTAGCCTCATCATCAGCCCCAGTTTAAAGATTTGGGAAACTCAGACAAAGTAAATATTTCTGAAGTCACATTGTGAGTGGCAAAATCAGGCTTCAAAACTATGAAGATTTGCTCCAGAGTTTATGGACTTACCCACTACACTATGCTGTTTCAATATTTGATAACACAAAACCAATGGCTTAGAATCATAGATGCATAAACAAGAAAGTTTCCAAATGGAGGCAATGGCCAACAGTTTCAAATGTTGCTTTAGGTAAGATGAGAAGAAAAAGAGAGATTAGGAACTACACGCAGCAAAATAAGCAATAAAATCAGTTGACCCGATAATTTTACCAGGCTCACAAATTGAGCTTCTTCAGAATCTGCTCATCCATTACTTATTTAACTGAACATTGAATTAGAGGCACAAACTCAAAATTCACCCACCAAATACAAGATTGATAAGAGGGGCTAGAAAATTAGAGTGAAGAGAAAAGAGAAAATACAGGAGAGAAGAAAAAGTAAATGAAGATGCTAATTAGAATAATTGGACTTCTTGAAGAATACGCTCCTCAATGTCTAGATGTGGCAAAGGAGATTAGGGGTCTCAATGATTGCAGAGGAAAAAACCCTGTTTAGGGTGCTCAGATACCCTGAGGCTTTGAATGAAATGAAAATCTGATCCCAGAGCAGTTCAGTATCCTTAGAAGACTTTATAGTCTAGAAGTAGGGGATAATATCAGATATTAATATTGTTTACCCTTAGCCATCAGAGGAAGATAAAACTACATTTAGTAAGCTTTCATACACATTTTATAAATAAATCTTTCAAAAATATAGGGGGCTGACACTCAAAATTGACTGGGAATGTGAAAATAAGAACACGAAACTCTCCACTGAAATCACATTTGATAATGAAGGTGTGATAATAAGTAATACTAAATTCCAATGATATGCTTTAGGAAGACTTTTAATTCTAAATATGTGGTGCATATGTTCATAAATCATTCAAGGAGGTTTTGACTGAAGCCAAAAAAAAAAAAAAAAAAAGAAAATCTGTAAATCTGTAGAAGTTATTTAATGTATAATAAAGAAGACAGGATGTACCCATAAATTTATAAAACAAAGTTATGTAAACAGAGTAATTAAAGGGAAATATTTGTGATATGTAATTACATGTGAATAGGAATGCATATGAAGATTAATTTCCAGTTTGTTTATCAAGAGATTTTGTTACATATAGTTGAGGTTGTATAGCAAAAAGGAGTGAAACACTTTATAAAAGAGAGGTCATTTCATAAATCCAAAAATACTGTTATTTTTAAAAGAAGTGGATCTAATTGTTGCAGCCTTCAAATAGGGAAAGCTACAAATGAATAAATTAATGAATAAATTAATAATTTGCTCATTAAGGACAACTAAGGTTCCTTATAGAAAACTTGTAGGCACAACCAGATTCCTTGGTAATGAGTATTTTGCTCCTTATATTTAGGAATCACTTCACAGAGAAGAAAAGTAGCTGCCACCAGATTAGTATTTATAGAATAGAGTTTAGGATATTCATTGGCTCTGGAGTCAGCCTGCCTGGTTCTGAATCCCATTTCTGCAATTTATTAGAAATGTAACATTTCTGAATTATTTCACCTTTCATGCCTTTGTTTGCTTTTCTGTAAATTCAGAATAGTAGCATTTACCATATTTATTGTTGTGAATATTAAAACATCTTCTCTGTGTGAAGCATGCAGAATAATAACTGGTACTTATCTATTATTTAAAAAACATGTGTAACCTCTGTAATGCCCTGAATCATGTTGAGATCTCTTAGCCATAAAAATTCTTTTGTATTTAATGTTTCCTCCTTTTGGTTACAGTCCTTTTCTAAATATATCATTGGTATAATTAACACCTTAGTGCCAGGGAGGCTTATCCCTGGAAGTGATGTCCATGTTGAGAGGAAGATAGTGAGTTTATTTGCTGAATTTGGCTTAAAGAGTGGTCACATTTGAGTAAAAGGAGGTTTTTAGGAGGTAAATCTTAGGCAAAGTTTCAATTTTACAATAATAAGGTTCATCCATATAAGCATTAATATGGAAGACCTGGCATATCGGTCTGGTTTCTTTTAATAGGCACTGCCAATGCACTCTAAAGATTCTTGCCACTCTATTTGAGAATGTAACAGGACTCTGCAGGATGGGAGTTTAATATTTTATTGTTTATTGTGTGGGGCTCCTCCCACTGAGATAATACTCTATTAGCACATGAACAAGTCTCAGGTAGATCTCACTAACTGCCACAGTAAACAAAGCCTCATATAGGGGTGCTCCTGAGAGATCTAGAAAAATTGGCAACCCATGGGTGGACTTTAACCTAGAATATGTGATAACCTATTTCTCCATTCTAAGAGTTAGGTTCATTTATAATATTCTTACTCATGATTCTTCTACCACTTTTATTTGATCCTATAATTAGCATTATACTCATTAAATATATGTCCCAGAAACTTAAATCTTTGGTTTACTTATATGCTGGCTGAGCCCTGAATTTTAGCAGAATTGCATCCAACACCTACCCTCCATTTCATTAGACTCACTCAGGATAACTAACAAAATGATGGACAAGGCCTATTCCAAAAAAACAAGGAGTATCTACAACAGTAAGCAAAACAGTTCCTTCTATCCGCCCCATAAGCTCTAAGCCCCCTCTCAATCTGAAAGAGTGGGCATCACTATCCCTCAAGACTGAAGAAAGAATGATGGACTAGAATAGACTTACTGTTATTCTATTATAGACTTATTGTGATCATAGCAATGAAAGAACTTTTATCATTGATGTGAAAGCAGTGGCCAGTGGAGGTTCAAAGAGGAGGGAGAGAGAAAAATATGTGTAATTTGGGGGCATTTTCAGGATTTGGAAACTGTCCTTAATGACATTGCAATAACAGATACAAGCCAATATATGTCTTGTAATAACTTACAAAAAAGTGTAGGAGAGCGTGTAAACTACAATGTAAACTATAATCCATGCTGAGTGACAATGCTCCAAAATGTGTTAATAAATTGTAACAAATGTACTGCACTAGTGAAGGGTGTTGTTAATGTGGAAAAATGTGGGAGGGCTAGGGAGCAGGTCATATGGGAATCCCCTCTGTTTTTTATGTAACATTTATGTAATCTAAGTTTCTTTAAAGAAAAATAATAAAGTATATTTAAAAATACTTATAAAACTGTACAGTGCAAGGTGTAAACCATAATGTAATCATAATTGGTTAATAGCGATGCTTCAATATCTGTTGATCAATTGTAATAAATGTAACACACTAATGTAAGATGCTATTAATAGGGGAAAATGTGGAAAGGAAGAGGTGGGATATATTGGAATCCTCTATACTTGTGATGTAACTTTTCTGGAATCCAAATCTTCTTTAAAAATAAAGTTTATTATTTAAAGATAGAAAGCAGGTAAGATAAATAATTTCTACTGCTGTCATTGAAACTTATACATTTGCCATTATCTTAATCATTTGAATTGGTGAATATATCACATAGTTCACACCAGCATCTATTGGAACATGTCCCCTTTTCCTTTTACAAAGAAAATATTATTAATCCTAGTCTTTATATATAAACCTAGGGTCACTTTAAAAACCAAGGAATCCTCAAAAATTAGGTAGGTTGGCAAGGGCAAAAATCAGTATCAATAACAACAGCAACCAAAAATTGCTTCAGAGCAGGCAAATAATCAGATCTAAGTCATACAGGTCAAGGCAAGCAAGGATACATGGTGTTGGAAATAATATTTTAAAATTAAGTCCCAGAAATTTGGTCATTGTTTAATCCATTTGCAGATGATCAAATTGATAATAAGGATAGTGATGGCTGGTGTTACAGGTGTAACTCAAGTTTCCCCAAATGGACAGAGAATAAATCATTGACAAGACATTAGAAAACAATACCTAGTCTTGGTAACAATAACTGTGCCACTCATCAATTTAGTTTTACAAAGAATGATGATGCCATCAAATAAATCAATTTGTAATTATCACACATGAAAACATTTTATTCATGTCAATCTCAATGACACAAAATTCTCAAAAGATGCTATGGCTGTGTTTTAAGTAGCTGTAAATACACTTTTTAAAAAAGGAGACTACTAGGGAGTCCTTAAAGTCCAGAAAAAGAACTCTTAATTGTAATTTTTAATGCATCCATGTTTTAATGGGAAATTACTGCTTGCACGATGAAACCATCAATCACAAGTTCAAAACTAACAGGTGAGAGAAATTTCGAAAACTTACTCTATTTAACTGCTGGGGAATGACAAAAAATTGTGTGCTGTAAAGGTATAGCCAACAGATTTGGAAAAAAATACTCAAGCTAAAATCCTGATCCATCATTAATCATTTGGCTGAACTTGACCAAATCATTTAAACTCCATCTCAATTTCCTTTTTTTTTGTGAGTCAAATGCTTTCTATAGAGGTATGGGGGGCAAGCCAAGGAGTGTTTAGGTATGATTTGTTAACAGTATAATATTCCAGAGATATAAATCATTGTTACATGATATAGCAGACCTTTATATAGTTATGGGATTAGCTCAAGTAATTATACATGCTTGAAATATAAATGTTTTCTATTGGTCAATAGATTTTTTTACTCTCTCCTACAATAGACTGATTCCAAAAGAACAAAATATTTTTAAAGTGCACTATCTAATAACTATCTAACTTATGGACATATTGTTAAACACATTTAGAAAAGAACTATCAGATTTATTTACATAATCTTACAAATTTTCCTACGTACCCCTCATGTCATATAGCATTGATTAACCCTGCAGTCTAAATCATCTCACAGCCACCAGGGCATATAACTGTTACTGAGTGAAATGATATACCATATAATTAACCATCCAAACCAGGTTACTTTTGGTAAGAAAGAGGGCACTAAAAATAACTAGAATTATATTTTCAAAAATATTTTAATTATCAATATTGTTTTACTATTCTGGGATATTTAAAATATATTTCAATTGTTTTTCACAAAATAAAATTCTTTTTAAAATTAAAATAGACTATATCCATACATATGAAGGCAAATTTTATTATAATACTCCATTTTTACTTCTTGGATATTAAAAATGTGAGAAAATAAGTATTGTTGGGACATATTCATGTAGATTAATTAGCTTCTTATATTTATCTGTCTCTAACACTATGTCATGGGTATTTTTCTGAAAATTTTCTAAATATTATTTTATTAATAAAATTGGAAGCAATATACTTCAAATTGTTTTTTATTGCTCGTACATTCTTTATTCATTCATATCTTCATTTGACAGTTCTCTGGGTTATAATATTTTGATTGATAAAATATTGTCTGTATAGACACTGAAGTACCTAGCAAGTAGAAAGCAAACTGTATTAAATACAAGTTATCTCAAGTCTCATATTTTCTGTGTTTATATATATATAAATATTTTCATGGCTATGCATTTTTGCCTCCAAAGTCCCTTGCTTTCACAACTATTTTTATGAGTGTTACATGCAAACTCTCTACTCATTTTTTCCTACTCATTCAAATTGGACTCCAGAATGTAAGTATATATCCCTAAATATTTAATAGATGGACTTTTTCTTCATATGTAGAATTTTCATTAACTGAGGTTTTGTGCTTTGTCACTTCAATGCATGAAATATAACCTTATTTTTAACTATTTGTAGATTTTTATTATCTTGTAAGGACTAATATTTTATAAAAAATATATTTTCTATTTGCATTTGTATGAATTATACTATTAATATGACGTGTATTGGTGATAATGGCAATATCGATCATAATGCACTAGTAGTAATACCATTACTATTTTGAGGATTATATGAAATAATTCAAGTTAACAGTTTAACACAATTTCTGTCCCATGGTAAAAGTTCAATACATTTTTGCTGCAATTGTTAATTCTCTAGTTAATTTTATCAATTTAGCATGGATTTACAATTTTTAATCAGTAAATTTATTCTTTTTATTAGTTTATAAATTCTATTTATATATTAAGGTCATTAATCTTTGTTTTACATGCTATGTTTTCCTGATTTATTATATCCTAACTTAATGGATTTTTTTCTTGCCAGGCACTGATGTTACATTTGTGTGCAGTCACATGTATTAATATCTTAATTTATGATTTATATTCCTGTTTTCAAAATGAGAAAATTCTTATTTATCCTAAGTTATATAATCATTTGTCAATATTTTAATGTAACATTTTACTCTCTTTTTTTTTTTAAAGAAGCTGTAGATTACATAAATGTTACATTGAAAATATATGGGATTCCCATATACCTACCCACCTTCCCTCCCACACTTTCCCCCATTAACAGCATCTTTCATTAATATGGTAATTTGTTGCAATTAATGAAGACATATTCAAGCATTGCGACTAACCATGGTTTATAGTTTACAATATGTTTTACACTTTGCACGACACAATTTTATAGGCTTTGACAAAGTGTATAATGACCTGTATCCCATATTGTAATATCATGCAGAACAATTCCAATACCCCCAAATATCCCATGTTATACCTATTCTTCCCTTTCCCTTTCCTCAGAACCTCAGGTAATCACAATCTTTATATCAATGTTACAAGTTCTTCCATTACTAGAATAAAATAAGTCTACTTTAGTCTATAGTTGCATTCTTCCTTTATGTTTGTTCATGCTTCAATCTTGAGGATTTGGGGATGGTGATGCCCACTCTACTTCCAATTGAGAGGGAGCTTAGATCCCATGGGGCATATGGATGGAACTGTCTTGCTTGCAGTTATAGATACTCTTTGTTTTGGTGGATGGACATTGTCCATCATCATCCTTTTGTTAATTGTCTTGAGTGAGTCCAATGAACTGGAGAGTAGTGTTTACAGCAACTTTGCTGATACTCAGGGCTAAACCAGCATAGCAACAACCATTTACCCCTCTGTTGTAAGGTAAGAAGTAATTTACCTGTAATTTCAGTACAGTGTATGAAATATGGTTTCACTTTTTTGGGAGAAATGGTCAGCCAAATGTATCACTGTAGAAATCTATTTTTTACATACTCTTTGAGGTATTTTAGTATATATTAATTGATATGCATGTTCTTTATTTCTGTCTCATTATATTTTACTGGTTTGTTTGCCTATACCTGTGATACTACCACAAAGTATCATCATTTTATTTTTTCAAAGTTGATTATGATAAGTCTGAAATAAAATTTTCAAGATGAATATTCTAAAGTATGCAAAAGGTACAGTTAGAAAACATGTGGAGGTTCACACTAGTTATATGAAGTTACAGACAGCTATTAACATGACATAAACTGAGCTCGTGAAGGCAGGGGGAGCTTTGGAAGTGGTAGGACTGAACTCATACTTTCTTTAGCTTCCAGCTACTTTTACATTCCTCTAGTCGAAATTCTGATTGTAGAATTTATAAATGAAAGGTTGAAGGTAAAATCAGTGAAATGAATCCAACCTTTGCCCAAAAGAGATTTCATAGCTAATTCTATGTTGTAATTTGACAGTAAATTATCAATCAAACACTACAAAAATAAAGCATGTTTTCAATTTCAATTAAAGTATATTCTTTTGTTTATTTTTGATTGTCTCTTTTTTAAGGTACATAGATCACAAAAAATGTTACATTAAAAAATACTGTGATCTTTGTTCATAAGCCTCTCCTGTTACTTTTACCGACCTGTAGTTGGCACTGGGATTTAGTGTATACCCAGGGGACCTGACTCTCTGGACTGACCATGTGATAGCCAGGCCCTGAGCCTCAACAGACTTGCAACTCCTACACTCTGGGTTTATTGGACTTATCCCACTCAGCTAACATGGAGGTGAAGAAGGTCAACCACCACACCAGGGAGCTAAGAGTGCCTACAACTGAAAGCAGGAGAATTGCATCTAGCATCCATGTGGAATCTAAGTCCCCTCTTGATATAGATGTGGAGTGGACACAACCATTCTAAGGTCCACAGGATGGAGGAATAGAGTATGGATTAGAGTGGATTTACTGATATTTTATTCATGAACTATTGTGATTAGTAATCGGAGAAAATGTGGCAGTGGTGTGGAGAAAGTGGCCATGGTGGCTGCTGGGGATAGGGAGTGGGAGGAAGAGATGTGATGTGGGGGCGTTTTCAGGGGTTGGAGTTGTCCTGGGTGGTGCTGCAGGGACAGTTACCAGACATTATATGGCCTCCCATGGCCCACTGGGTGGACTGTGGGAGAGTGTGGGCTATGGTGTGGACCATTGACCATGAGGTGCAGTAGTGCTCAGAGATGTATTCACCAAGTGCAATGAATGTCTCATGATGATGAAGGAGGTTGTTGTTATGGGGGGAGGAGTGGGGTGAGGGGGGTGTGGGGTATATGGGGACCTCATATTTTTTTAATGTAACATTAAAAAATAAAGACAAAAAAAAAGAAATTCAGAACTATACTAATAACATAAAAAAATATATGAGGTTCCCACATACCCCACACTGCCCACACACTCCTCCCACATCAACAACCTCTTTCATCATTGTGGCACATTCATTGCATATGGTGACTAAATCTTGGAGCACTGCTGCACCACATGGATTATAGTTTACATTGTAGTTTACACTCTTCCCCAGTTCATTCAGTGGGTTATGGCAGGGTATATAATGTCCAGCATCTGTCCCTGCAATATCATTTAGGACTAATTCAAGTCCCAAAAATGCCCCCACATTTCATTTCTTCTCTTTTTCCCTCTCCCTGCCCTCAGGAACTACCATGGCCATTTTGTCCAGGTCAAAACTACTGTTTCTTCCATTACTAGTCACAATAGTTCTATAGTAGAATACCAGTAACTTCACTCTAATCCATATTTTATTCCTCCATCCTGTAGACCCTGGGTTGGTGATGTCCACTTCACCTCTATATTGAGAGGGAGCTTTGATCCCACATGGCTGGTGGATGTGACTCTCCTGCTTGGAGTTGTAGACACTCTTGGTTCTCAGATGGGTGGTTGAAGTATATTCTTAAAAACAAAATGAACCATGCTAAGATTTGGCATGGCTTTTATGAGACCTGCCTTTAGTTCAGGATGACATATGGAAAAGCAAGATAATTCACTGAAACTAATCTTATGTTCCTTATATTTAAAGAGCAAATCCAAAATCAATTCTACTTTAACTGACTGATTTGAGATAAGGATTGCATATAAATGCTGAGTCAGCATTCAAGATAACAAACTATATTTTTCATTCTCAGTGTAGATTGACAGTCACTAGATGAATGCAGTATGATTGATCCTAGTTCTTATTCTAATAATTATTCATTCATGTCTAAATGATTGCCAAGGAAAAAACTGCTTCCTGACTTTCTTCTATTTTTAAAATATCTCCATTGCCCTAAAGTTTGTTTCCTAAAATTTTCGATTTTAGCATTCTAAATATAATTGCTATAATTCTTATTGTATTGAGAAATTTGACAACTTATCTGAAAAACTTCCTGGAATAATAAGCAAATTTTAAAAATATACCAAATGTAAGATATTTGCTATAGTTTATAGTAATGTCTTGACAATATTCTTTCGTAATTTATAACAGTTGTTTAACAGTAATGCAAGGTATTAGTAGTCGGATAATATACGAGAGCTCTCTATGATGATATGCATGTTTTTTTTGTAAGTTCACAACATTTGCTATATACTTATTGTTTATGGATATATATATAAATATGAATGATAAATATTAATAAGTTAGAAACAGCTATTATTAAGGGATGTTCTTTTGAAGACATTTTCCATGAATTTTATAGATGATAGCTGAGTTTATGCAGAAAAGATACTGTATGCTACTGAATTTGATCACTTACTTCTGCATGACTCTTCCCCCTTTGACTCATGTGAACTGACCTTACCTGTCTAAACTTGGCTTTCTCTGTCTCTTCTCTAGTGTATGGGTAACTATTCTTTTCTAATAAAGTTGGCATTGTCTAGCCTAAGACTTTTAGAAGTGTTGGAAAGATTACACATATTGTTTCACCAACTCATGCCTAAAGAAGGAAGAATGACTTATGCAATTAAGATTCATAAAATCTCTTCTCCCCACTTGATCTTTCTTTCTCTTACTTCCTTTGTATCTGCTTCTATGGGATCTAGCCTTAGATTCTGATCCCTGCTAGACATAATTATGGGTACCTGTTTTCTTACTCTGTCTTCACAAATGGTTCTGTAAGAATGGGACTCTACATTGAGCGTATATGCTATTAAGTGCAAAATCTCCATTAGTTTGAGTTCCAAAGTTCAATTATTTAATGATTTGAGGAGACCATAAGATTACCTGGCTGTGGCCTGCATCTAACCCACAACTTCACATTCAGTCTTTATAGGTTCTAAATTATTGATATTAATTCCAGGACTCTCTGCCTTCTCTTAGACTCCAATGTTTGATTTCTCAATTGATCTGAACTCAGGAGGAAGGGTGTGTTATGTATATCTAGTAGAGAGAGGCCAGAGATGATGCTAAACATGCTATGATACAAAAAACAACCCTCCACAATGATGAATTATCTGGTCCAAATGTCTGTAAGGTCAAAATTGAGAAATTACGATACAGTTTAATAAACATTAGTTTGGGCCCGAAAGGAGACAAGTGAGCACTAAGAAGGTCTAAATGACCTCTACCAAGAAGTATAGTATGTAAGTGAGTATCTGTACCTGAGGTCCTTGTGAAAAAACTTTGTTATTGGTTAATGTTCTTACCCTCTTTGCTGTATCACCTACCAGCACTGGCTACCTTCTACATGTTTTAAATAGGTAAACCTTGTTTGTTTACCTAGATTTTGTTTGTGTTTGGTCACTGCATTAGTCTAGAACTCATTAAAATTAGTTTAATTTTGCAATATGCATTTTTCAATGTGGTTGAAATACAATTTGGTGGGAATAGCAGGAGTTAAATAAAGTTTCCAAAACCATTTTAGCTAGATATTTGTGAGGAAAATGGCAGAGTGATCAATAAAAGGGAAATATAATTATATCTTGATATGAGTATGACTTGCTGAATACCCACAGTATGATAGAAACAAAATAATACAAAAAATGTTGTAATGTACTAACTATTGTTATTTGTTCTAAGGAAAAACATACTTAGCCAAGAGTGGGAACTGATATGACAAAGATAAAAGTTATAGATTCTGAGGCTCACTGCACAGCAATTCCTGGACTGTTATAAAGGACCTACAGTAAGTAACCTTTGTGTGTGTGTGTGTGTGTGTGTGTGTGTGTACAGTTAAGGAGGCATATATATTGCAGTGATGAAAGGGAATAAAGTGATTTTATTACATGAATTCACTTATTGGATGTAGCTGTTACTCCAATACTTATATACATTGTGGATACGAAGAGTGAATGGAATACCTTGACACATCTCCAAGAAGCAAGGGTTGGGAATGCCCTTACCTATTAGGAAACTCTAGATTCCCCAAAGCCAAGGTCTGTGGTAACTATGAATCAATTCTGACTCCCTAAGCAATAAAAAGGTATTGACATTTTATGTTAATTTAAGGGTACTTAGTATTTACTAACTCTTGTATAATGATCTGTTTGATGGATGTGAAAGGCAGACTGAGCGTCAACCTAAAGCTTTTCCCCTTATTGATTTTGCCATTTTTAATACGGAAATGAGGGCACGGTATTTTCAGTGAGCTAGAGGAGAAACATATGTAGAAATTGACCTTTCTCTATCTTACAATGAGGATTGTTTGGGATGGGAAGGGGTTGTAGGGTGATGGTGGTGGTGGTGGATTATTTTAACATGGGAGCAAATGTAGTTCACATTATGTATTGTCTCAGCTCAGAGTCAATTCTCTTGTCAACTGCCACAACTTTACTTAAGGGACTTAGGAGCACAAAACCTCCTTTATGTTCTATGATTGAATAACTTGATAATATAATGTTAACAGGTGAAAATGAAGTAGAGTGCTCTCCCTTGGAGAAAACAATGTATCCTACATCATTTAAGTATTGTCATTTATGTAGTAAATACATAAGGTAAGTCTCATGAGGTAAGAGTCTAAGATATATATTGCGTTGAGATTAAGGTTAAAAATAAGTTATTACTTCTCAATTCATCACTTAGAAAGAAACAAAGAATAATAGGGACTGTATTTTGGATTAAATTACGTTCTGCAAAAAGATGCAATTTTTAAAATTTTGTATTTTGGTTTGAACTGAATCCTCCAAAAAGACTCAGCCCCTGGTCCTGTGAATGTGACACTGTTTAGAAGTAGGATCTTTAAAGATATTATTAGTTAATATGAAACCAAATTGGATTATAATGGGCCTTAATCTAACATGACTTGTTTGATTATAAGGAGTGGAAATTGGACACTGACAATTAGAGAGAGACAAGATGGTCAGGTAAAGGAGGCAGAGATTGAGTTATGCCATGGATTGCTGGCAAGCCATTGCCAGGACTCTATAGATGTCAGAAGAAGGACAGCCCTGCTGATGCTTTGATTTCAGACTTCTAGCTTCCCAAACTATGTGATGATAAAATAGCTATTGTTCTAAGCCTTTCAGCTTGTGATAATTTGTTTCAGCAACTCAAGAAAACTAAGAAAGTTTGTTTAGATTTTGAAAAATCTAAATGTTTTGAACATTTAAACCATTTCACACATAAGGGATAAAAAGCTCTTTTGAATGGAGAAAGAACCATACTTCTCATATCATTCAGGATTTGAGATAAACTGAACCAACTATATATAAAGTGATTCATTTTAAGGAATTGGCTTCCATGACTATAGGGGATAGCAAGTTTGAATTTGTAGAAGTGTGGAGCCTGGAAGTTCCAATGACAGTGATTTTGAATTCCTGAGTCTGAATTCCTTAGGTTGAAAATTCAGGATAGCATGCAGAGTATAATTTTGAGGTAAAATTTTTTCTGATTTTTGGAACCCTCAGTTTTTCCTGTTAAGATCTTCCAGGGATTAAATGATGGAGAGTAATCAATCTCCTTTACTTAGGGTCAGCTGATTATAGATGTTAATCCCAACCATGAAATCACTCCACTATAGTAAAAACTAGTCCAGTGTTTGACCAATCAACTGGATACTATAAACTATCAAATTGACACTTAAAATTAACTATCACATTGTGTCTGGTTGAAACTCAAAAAATGAAATTAGGTGTCATCATAAATTGTGAGTCTACTACTCTTACGATATAGAAAGTGTTGGCTGGAGAAACCCATGCTGATTGGAGCCTCTGGCAGAAGACAGAAGATGAGCCACAATGATAGGCTTAGTCTTTGAAAACAATGAAGCTGGGCATGACTCCACTTTAATATAGTTATTCATCTTCTCTGGGGCAGTGTTTAAAGAAAAGTAATCCCTTTAAAATCTGGTATTACAATAATAACTTGGTTGATTAAGTAATGAGCTAAGTAAGCTTACTGATTAAATGAATCTGGTAAATTCAGAAATATTACAGGCATACCTTCACTTTATTGTGCTTTGCAGATATTTCATTACTTTACAAATTGAAGATTTGTGGCAACCCTGCATTGAACAAATTTATTGTCACTTTTACCAAACAGTGTGTGCTCACTTCATGCTTCTGTGCTATATTTTAGCGATTCTCACAATATTTTCAACATTTTCCTTATTATTTTGCCTGTTAGGGTGATGTGTGATCTGTGATCTTTGATGTTATGATTGTATTTGTTTTGGGGTACCACAAACAGCCCATAGAAGATGGTAAACTTGATGGATAAATGTTGTGTGTGTTCTGACTACTCCATCATTCTGCCTTCCTTCATCTCTCTTCCTCTCTTCAGACCTTCCCACTCCCTGAGAAACAATAATATTGAAATTAGTCTAACCAATAACCCTGAAATGGCCTCAAGATGTTCAAATGAAAGGAAGAGTCACAGTCTCTCACTTTAAATCAAATGCTAGAAATTATTAAGCTTAGTGAGGAAGGTATGTGTGAGTTTGAATTTCTTTTATGAATCCCAAAAAGAGAAAGATTATGTTTTTGAACTAATCTAGTCCCATGGGTGTGAGACACTTTTGATTGGATTATATGAGTGAGGCATAGCTCAGATTGAGTCTCTTCCCTTTTGCTGGGTCTGACATAAACAGAGACACAGAGAGAGGCAGAAACATACAAAAGAAAAAGGAAATTACCTTTTTGATCTGGCCATATGAGAGGAAGGACTCCAGGTTCACTCACAACTGAGCTCAAGGAGAGAAACCCTGAGAGGCTCAATGAGCCAAGGCCCAAGGAAAGATAACTGATAAGCTACAGATGAGTTGAAGGGGAAAGTAGAAAGAAACTAGCAGTCCTGGCATCTTGCCTGATTACAAGGTGGTAGGATATTAAGATCAACAGCAGCTGACTTTGGTAGAGACTGTCTCCAATGGTGCCTTGATTTGCATTTTCCATGGCCTCTGAACTTTTACCTTAAATAAAATATTTGTTATAAAAGCCAACCTATTTCTGGTACTTTACATTAGCAGGCCTGTGGCAAACTAAGACAGTATGTCAAAAACTGGGATAGGCCAGAGGTTAGGCATCTTGTGCCAAATATTTAGCAAAGTTGTGACAGCAATGGAAAAATTCTAAAAAGAAATTAAAAGTGTTATTCCAGTGAAGACAAGAATGATAAAAAAGGAAACAGCCTTATTGCTGATATGGAGAAAGTTTTAGTGGTCTGGATAGAAGATCAAACTAGTTACAACATTCCTTTAAGCCAAATTCTAACCCAGAACAAGGCCCTAACTTCAATTCTATGAAGACTGAGAGAGGTGAGGAAGTTTCAAAAGAAGTTTAAAGCTAGCAGAGGCTGGTTCATGAAGCTTGAGGAAAGAAGCCAAAGCCATTTCCTTAACATGAAAGTAAAAGATGAAGCAACAATCACTGATGTAGATGTTGATACAAGCTATTCAGAAAAACTAGCTAAGATAATAGATGAAAGTGAATAAACAAAATAACAGATTTTCAATGTAGATGAAATAGCCTTATATTGGAAAGAGATGCCATCTATAACTTTCATAGCAAAAGAGAAGTCAATGCCTTGCTTCAGTGCTTCGAAGAACACCCTGACTCTTCTTAGGGGCTAATGCAGCTAGTGACATTAAATTGAAGCCAATACTCATTTACCATTCTGAAAATCTTAGGTCTCTTAAGAATTATACTAAATCAACTATGTTCTGTAAATGGGACAGCAAAATCTGGGTTACAGCACATCTGTTTACAACATGGTTTACTGAATGATTTAAGCCACTGTTGAGACCTACTGCTAAAAAACCAAAAAGCTCCTTTCAAAATATGACTGTTCATTGACTGTGCATCTGGTCACCCAAGAGCTCTGAAGGCAACGTGCAATGAATGAATGTTGTTTTCATACTTGCTAAAACAATATTCATTTTGTAGCTCATGGATCAAGGAGTAATTTAGACTTTTAAGTCTTATTATTTATGAAATATATTTTGTAAGGATAAAACTTCCATAGAATTGCCATAGATCTAGACAAAGTTAATTGAAAATCTTCTGGAAAAGATTTACCATTCTAGATGTATTTAAAAACATTTGTTTTTCATGAGATGAGGTCAAAATCCCAACAATAACAAGAGTTTAAAGAAGTTGATTCTAACCTCATGGATGGCTTTAAATGGTCAAAACTTCAGTGGTAGAATTAACTGCAGAAAGTGGTGCAAATAGCAAAAGAACTAGAATTAGTAGTGGAATCTGTAGATGTGGCTGAATTGCTATAAACTCATAGTAAAAGTGAATGAAGACTTAATTCTTATGGATGAGCAAATAAAGTGGTTTCTTGAGATGGAATCTACTCCTGGTGAAGATGCTATGAACACTGTTGAAATAACAAACGTTTTAGAATGTTACAAATGCTTAGTTGAGAAATCAGGGGCAGGGTGTGAAAGGATTGACTCAAATTTTGAATGAAGCTCTACTGTAGGTAAAATGCTGTCAAATAGCATTGCATATTATAGAGAAATCTTTTATGAAAGGATGAGTCAATTTGGCAAACTTTGTTTGTCTTATTTCAATAAACTGTCAAAATCACCCTAACCTTCAGCAACCAACAGTCAGCAGCCATCAACATTGAGGCAAGACCCTCTACCAGCAAAAAGATTACAACTTGCTGAAGATTTGGATGATTGTTAGCATTTTTTAGCAATAAAGTATTTATCAATTAAGTTATGTACATTATTTTTTAAACATAATGCTATTGTGTACTTACTAGAGCACAGTACATGTAAACATAACTTTTCTATGTACTGGGAAACCAAAAAAATTGTGTGCTCACTTTAATGCAATATTTAATTTATTGCAGTGTTTTGCAACTGAACCCACTATATTGCTGAAGTATGCCTCTAAGTTAGAGCCATATATGAAGAATTCATAGCATTCATGAAAATATCACAGATTCATACTTAGATTTTGTCCTAACTAGACAATTAATCTCTGGAAAATTATTATTTTCCTAGGGTTGCCTTAATAAATTACCACAAACTCAGTGGCTTAAAACAACAGAAATTCATTCCCTCATAGTTCTCAAGTCTTGGAGTCTGAGTTCAAGATGTCAGCAAGGCCCTGCTACCTCCAAAAGCCCTAGAGAAGAATGGGTACTTGCCTCCTGTGGCTGCTGAGGGTTGCTGGCAATTCTTGGCATTCCTTGCCTTTTGGAAATGTAACTCTAATCTCTTTCACTCTCTTCACGTGATCATCTTCCTTCTGCATGTGTCTGTATGCAAATTGCTATCTTCTTAAAAGGACATACAAGCCATATTGGATTTAGGGCTCAAAATAATCCATATGATCCCATCTGAGCTTGATTACACTGGCAAAGACCCTATTTCCATATAAGATCACTTAAACAGGTTCTGGTTGGACATGCACATTCTGAATTTTGGGAAGGCACTATTCAAACCAATAAAATTGCTTACCATTTATCGCATTTTTGCTTCATTTGTTTTTACTTATGTATATGTGTGATTGTGTGCATTGGCTGAGCCATTGAAGAGTAATTCACACTCATCATAACCCATTCCAAAATAAGTCTGACAGTATTTCCCAATAAAAAAATAGTTTCTTACATAAACACAAATTCTCAAATTCTGACAGCTTAAAACTCATAAAATACTCTTCATATCAATATTCAAATATCACAAATTTTCCAAATAATATGCTTTAGCAAATTGCTTCTCATCCAAGGTCAATACAGAATCATGCATTAATGTAGTGATTTCTTAATGTAATGATTTTCTTAATGGAATAGTTGCATATTTGAACAAAGAATTGGTCATTGTAGAGTATCCAATTCATTATATTTTTACCTAAGAAATAAGATAAATTTTACCTGGAAACATAACCAACCAGAGTGTACACAATAATAGGAAGTTCTTATTATATGCAGGAATTAATATACTTAAATGTTAGCCTTTGTGCAATCTACACCATCATAGTTTTTCATAAAGTAAATAATAATCTCTTTGGACGTAGTCCCTAAACACTGGGCAGAGAATAGGTATTCATGGTGGTTCCATGTAGAATGCAAATTGCAAATAATACTTAAAGAATATCTCATGCCACCAAAGCCACTTTTCATCTAGTTAACTTTAGAGACAAATCCTCTGTTTCTGCGTAAATAATTTGTATTCCATGCCATCAATCAGCTGATGCAAAAGAATATATGGTCAATTAACCAACATTTGGCTTGTAAGTTCCAGATGTGATCTGTGTGCATGTTATCTGTCCAAGGAGTGTTGAATCTATTAGAAATAGCTTTTATAAATCAGGGACATTACAAATAAAAATGTATTTTGGGACTGCTTCAAAGGTTTCTTTTTTATAAATACATCCATGTTTGGAAATCAGCATGGGATGATACAGAGGCTTTGCAAACTTGGGCAAGTCACACTTTTAAACTCTTGTTCCAATTAAAGAAAACAGGAAATTGGTAAATGGCTTGTGTGTCAAGTCAAGAAGGACGCTTAATGATCTTACTAATTTAGGAATTACATGCAATGAAGAAGACATACTCTAGGAAATTTTGAATCTCATATCAAGAGAGCCCCTAAAATGTGGCATCCCTAAAATATATAAATTATTATATTGTATGGCCTGTGATATTTTATTCTCTAAGTGCTAAAAGGGAATGGGTCTATCAAATAAAATGTTAGGAAAGTCACTATGGAAGTTTGGGGATAGCATGGACACCATCTTAGTTCAATATATCCTGATGCTCTTTATTTTGACCACAGACATACAATAATACAGAATTTATAAAATTTACATTGTATCTGTCTTGATCCATGTACTATATGATATTTTCTGTTAGGGTGCTTACTGATAGCTTTGTTCTATAAATCCAGACACCCAGAGTTTCCTTTTCAACAAAGATTATAGAATATTAACATTGATACGATTCTCATTCCATTACATACTAAACAAATGCAATGCAAGTGCTTAATGGTGCTATATGTTGCCTTCATCTAACAAGAAAGTTAAACTATTATACCACACATCTTTGATATACTGAATTAACACCAGACTTAGCCACTAAGTTATTACATGGTTCATGTTAGAAGCATACTGAAAGCTATGAAGGTTGAATATTGATTTGTCACTTAGTATTAAAAAAAACCCCACCTCTAACCTATAAGCAGTGTTGAAAGCATAATTACTACACACTTCTTTCCTCTCTAACTGGGTTGATTATTTTCTAGAAATCACTGATTAAAAATCAGTTACACCAAGACAAAGGGAAGTATTGGCTCAATGTCGGTGCTTGTATGATTTTCTTGTAGTCCTTATAAACTTTGATTTCAAGGTTGCTTTTCTAAAATTTATTTCATAGTACTCAATTACACTGATTCAAAAGATGAAGTTGTGATTTGACACTACCATTATGAAAACTGTGATTCTAAGGAGTATAAAAGGTTCAGGATTGGAGCTTAAATCACTGTCACTGGGACCAGTATTTAATTAGTTTTAGATTTCTTCTCTACTTAAGACTGATATATTAACTTGCTGGAGCTTTAGTTTTCATTAGCAGAGTCCCAGACTGATTAACTTGTTCTATGATCTGTGTAATCAATTGTTTATTGTGAATTGAACCAACAGCTGCAAAACACAGTTGGAAATAATTCAGGAGCAAAGAAGACATGATTTCAGGAAGAGAAAAATAAAATGTAAGGAATCAGGCCAACTAAAATATAGCTTATGCAAAGATGAGTTTAAAGGTGTCTCTTGTGTGATACTTCCTAAGTACTAATGAGAACAAGTCACAGCCCTCAGGTCCTAATGGGAAAATCACCGACATAATGTAGGTAGTAAATTATATGTGAGCATAATTGAAAAGTTGGGATTCTGTTTTGTACACTAAGAAGTTTGTTTATGTTACCAGACATAATTATGGCATTTTCAGAAGATCTTTTTCTCATTATATATATCTATTAAACACAAGTGAATTTATAATTTTTGTGCTTTTGCTATGACTCTCAAGAAACAGCTATTTAAAATAGATTTATATTTATTTATCCTCCTATCTCAAATTAAGTTTCAATTGGTGAATTATATAGCAGTGAATTTTAATTTATGTATCATTTTTTAGCAGTAGATTTTTTTTTAGGAGGTACTGGGGATTGAACCCAGGACATCATGCATGGGAAGCAGGCACTCAACCACTTGAGCTACATCTGCAACCCTAGCAATAGATTTTTAAGGCTTAGGTAAACTTGGTTTTTACAAAAATGGTTTTTGTTAGACCCAGGGCTCCCATCCTGTTCCCTTCTCTTTATCCCTCCTCCCTCCCCCTCTTCCCGAAGGTGCACATCCCTAATTGATATGGAACCAGAGTTCCTGTCCCTACTCCCTCCCAGCTCTCTCCCTAAACATTCATGTCTGATAGAAGCAAGCCAGTCTGAGGGATGCCAATGGAACTACAAAGCCCATATGAGTTATCCCGTCCCAACCTTAAAACTGCAAAGCTAGCATAAACCATCACAAACTAGCCCCAGAAGGAGTTATAAATACCCTCCTCTCCCCTTCCTTGGCTGCTGTTGTCCCCTCAGATGCAGCCTGCTTGCTAAGCTCTTTCAGTTGTGTGTCCTGTCGTGGCCCACTGGGTGGGCTGGGGGAGAGTGTGGACTACCATGTGGACCACTGCCCATGTGCTGCAGCGTTTCTTCAGAATGTGTTCACAGGGTACGGTGGATGTGCCACAGTGATGGAGGGATTTGTTGGTGTGGGAGGGGTGGCGTTGGTGACGTGGGGGGTATATGGGGACCTCATATTTTTTTAATGTAACATTTAAAAGAAAATAAAGAAGAAAAAAAAATTAAGGAAAAAAAGTCTATTTGAATGGACCTCGGCTCCAGGTCTGATTTCTTAAGACGCCTCTCTTCCTCAGCTTCTCTCCAAACCTAACAACTTTGATAATGAATTTCAAAACAAAATGCTTTCAAATAAACTCATAGATAGCTTGGAATGATTGATGATCAAGATGACGGTTTTCATCGTAAATTCAAATTTTATTAAAGTATTTTCATGTCTTTTTCTTATGCTTTTATTATTTATTTTTAAATTTGCTTAATTTGTCCTATTTAAGAGGTTTATATTCCCATTCTTCATCTTCCTAACTATGTATCCTAAAGTAACTAAAACTCTTAAGGAATCTATTCCTGCATTGAGAATTTTGTACACAGGACAAGAACAATAGTCCATCACCATCTTTGATAATCTATTTAAAGCCCTTTCCTTCTCAACTTGGAGTTTGGCCTGGGGATCTTTGCTTTCCATATATTTATTCACTTATGCCACCACCAGAGTGCTATGAAGGAGCTGGTGGTGTGCATCTAACATTTGAAGCTTGAAGAAATACCCCCTTTTCTCCATTAAAGGCAAGCGCCTCCCGATTCTTTTTGTATTATCTCTTCAGAGCAGCTGCGATATCAGCTTCTAGAAAATAAAGGAAATAAAGGTCGGGGAGGAACTGCTGGCAAGCAATGCTGACATTTTTATTTTCATGCAAAATAAATTACCTCTTACCATAGGGTTAGGATTTGGGTGAGGCACAGGTTCAAGATTTGGATATCTGCTTTGTTTGTGGGTAAGAGAATTACAGCAAGCCTCTGGAGGAAATGCTATTAAAGTTTCCATATTACAGATGAGAAAATGGTAAAGAGTCAAAGTAACTTGGTAAAGCCACGAATGCATCTTGTGGAGCTGGAACTTGAACCCATCAATTTACAGCTTAGATCCCAGGCTTTAAATCATTACATTAGCTGAGAGGCTTACAAATTAACCTCATTGAAATTCCCTGCCATAAATGTTACCATATTGAGATGCTATCTTCCTTTTATGGCGTTTTTAAATAACTAGTGTTTGTTTGTTTGTTTTACCCCTAATTTCTAAGCATATATTTGATGAAAATTCCCTTTAAGTGCAGTTTTTATTGATTGTATAGCTAAGGTTGTCTTGCTCCACTCTAATATCTTTTGTATTACAAAATCAAAATAAAATGAGTTCTTTCTCATGAATCCCCTAAATATGATATCTCTATTGACACTTAAGTGGTCTATTTAACTGGCCAATCCCCCCTCTCCCAACAATGATAGAATTGATTTATAGTGAGAAGTGGGGGGGGGAGGGGGGGAACTTTCATCTGTTATGTAATCACAAGGGCAAAATATTTTGTGATTTGTATAGCACCTCATGTTCAGAACCTTGCCTTGTTCACAGCTCCCTTTTCCAAAGAAATCGGCCAACCAAAAGACTTGCCACACTTCTGGTATTCTGCCCTAAGAACTTCAGAACCCAAACCATAAGCAATATAATTTATCCACATAATTCCCTTAATGAATCACTACTTCTTAATCATTTATCTGGTGCTCTCCTTTGTTACAAGTTAATAAAACTAATAATAAATTTTCTTGTATAATAAGGCATACTTTTATTTGAAAAAGGAACTTTCCACAATTTATAGATGCTATCAAGATGTATTTGGTACCCTGATGCTGTGGATTAATCAGAACTCTTAATCTGAACCACATTTGTATCTTGAAATTGCTCCTGTTTCTTCTTCTCCAGTTTCAAGCTCACCTGAATAGTAATACTACTCTGTACCTAAGATTCAATTTCAGAGAAGCTCTGAAGAACTGCATTTTATTTTGTCCTAAAAAATTAGTTTTTACTTGCTGAAGTGTTGGTCAGATGTGTCTTCCTAAAAATTCATTGTAAAATTGTTTATCTAAATACAACTACTTTGCCCTGTTATATCATGAAAGTCACTAGTCTACAAGGAGGTAAAAATTAACCCAAAACAAAAAATGTAGAGTAGTCAAAAACCAATAGGCTTATAAACATAATCAGCCCAGGACTGACTCATTTAAGATTTGTCAAGCCAGGGTCACTCAGAGGACATTTTCTTGGGTCAAAAACAAAAACTCTATCTGGTTTTTCCTCTATGCTTTGTTTCCTGGGGATTGATTAGTGAAAAAAAGAATTTCCAAAAACTGTGGGGGGCCACAGATTATTGGTTTTGTGGTTGGAGAAGAATATTCTGGTTGAAGGGTTGAGAAAGGAGGCACAGAGAAAATATAATTATCAACTCTCAAAGCATTAACTCAGTCCATTTTTGTGCCCCCAATAGGCTGGACATTTCAAAAATGCATTCTTGTTATAATGCAAATTCATAATTTCTCAATTCACCAGAATAATTTGGATTTACAGTAGCCATTTTAAAGAGCTTTCAGTATGACTTCATAGTACATCTTACAAGGGCTTTAGAAGAAAAGCAGCAAAATTCTATCAGTCCATGCTCTACCTTTTCAGTTAATGTGAAGAAACTTCTAAATGAAATTCAGAATCTAAAATAGTTTCATTAAAGTTTCCTTTGGTCAAATCTAATTTAAAAATGGAGAAATTAAAACTTTAAACCATCTCACTTTGGATCCACCAAATCTACTTTCTCTAGTCTTCACCCATGTCTTGCAATATCTTTTTCCTCTTATACTTCCCTGCCACAAACTACTTCTTCCTTCTTTCTTCCAACTCCCCTTTCTCCTAAATTGTCCCATCTGGAACCATTCTCCTCCTATGTTTCTATCTACAAAATGTAATATCCTTTAAAAATCCTCCCAAAACAGGAAGGTGAACTTTTGACGGGCAGATTTTTTTACCCTGGTCTTAATCCAAATTAAAAGTAATTATTGAGGAGATCCCAATCTCTGAGAGGAAAGAAGAAATTTATCAAAGAATTTGGAAGAGAATAGGAACTTACAATCTTGGTTTGTATTTCTTTCTCCCATCTTATGGTGAAGTCCTCCTCTTTTCTTATTCCTGATACTTCCGGGTTCTCTTTATAAGGCCTCCAGTAATCAGATCCAGATTCAGCCTGGTTCAATTCACTACAACTTAACTAAAAATAACACCTTCTGGAAGTCCTATTTACAATGGGTTCACAACCACAGAAATACAGATTAAGATTAAGAACATGTATTTCTTAGGGTATATTATTCAACTATCACAACCACATTTATCTATCCGTTCACCTACTGATGGACATTTGGGGTGTTTCCAGTTTGAGGCTAATAAGGATAGTGTCTGTATAATATTTGAGTATAAGTCTTTGGGTAAAAATGTGACTTCATTTATCATGGGTAAATATCAACATATGAAATTACAGTGCCATATGGTAGGTTTCTGTTTAAGTTAATAAATGATTGCCAAAATTTTTTCCAAAATGGTCATACAATTTTACAAGTTCACTAAAAAATGTCTGCATGCCAAATTCTCCATATCTCACTAAGAGTTGGTACTAATAGTCTTTAATTTTAGCCATTCTTACAAGTGTGTAGTGGTGTCACAATGAGGTTTTAATTAACATTTCCCTAGTTGTGACTAATGATCATATTTTCATGTATCTGCCATTCATATATCTTCTTTGAATCTTTGTTGAAATATTTTTTTTCAGTAGTCAAGGAGTAAGAGTTTATTAAAAAACAAGAAAACTAGGAAAGTACATAGTCTGAGACATAGACTGTGTGTATGCTGCAGGTGAGACGTGTGTGTTCGGCCCCAGATTAGGTCTTTTTAAAGTTGTTCCTCCTCCTTTTTCACAGTATTGGGGAAGGGGCTCTAGCTGTTTGCTGGTCTGATTGGTTGCCCTACCTGTCAGTTTTCAGGGGCCAGTGATGAGGCCTTTTGTGGGTATCCTGGGCTTTCCTTTGATCCTGAGTAATATTATTCTCATCGTCAGGGTTTCATGGTATCCCTCAGAAGGTTTCCTGGTGGGATCTCACAGCCATCTGGTCTGGAGCCATGTTGTCTGCTGGGCCTCAGTCACCTTCCCCCTTTCACTATACTAACCTGCCTCAGAACTTCTAATATCCAGATGTTGGAATATTCATAAAGATATACTCTATTTCTTTTGCTACCTCTGTTTCCTTTATCTTCTGGAAGATTTTCTTGACCCTCTCTTCCACATTATGCACTCAGTCTTCAGATCTGTTCATTTTATTCCTCTGATCTTACCAGGTTTAAGGCACACATGATCAAGTATTGACGGAAACTTTTTTCTCAAGTGCAGACTTCTCTTTTGAGTATTATTAATGCAAATCAGCATCCATTTTCCTCAAAGACATTCTTTTGTGTTAGATCAACTTTTGCAACTAGAGATTGATGATGAACTCATAGGACATGAGCACTACTAATGAAAGAAGTTGTTAATGTGGGGAAGGGTGTGAGGTGTGGGGAGTGGGGCATATGGGAATCCCTCATATTTTTTTGTGTAATCTATCTTTAAAAAATAAAAATATATATAATTTACAAAAAAACCTAATTAGAAGTTGACTAAGGAAGAAAAAAAAAGAAAACTATGTGCAACATTTGCAAAAAAAGAGACTTTATGTTGACAAGCATCAACATAAGAGCTTCTCATCACCATGTATCTGAACATGGCCTAGGGTTGTAGAGTTGCATCATCACAAGAAAGAGGTCATTAAGTACAAATCCTCCCCTATTCTACTCAATGTACTGTATCAGAATGTTTTCTTTTATAAAGAAAATAACCATCTACTGTATTCAGTAAAATGAATTGTACTTATACATTCATTAGCAGTGATATCACCATGCTTTATCGAAATGATCAACCAAGGACTCTTGCTTAAGCAGAAAATCACTGTTGAGGTAGATATTATTTGATGTTTTAGTTGATCTTCTTATGTAAAGTACTCCAAGTTCTTTGTCACCAAGTAGATTATTCTTGTATTATTTTGGCTACTGAAATAACAATTGTGTTATAAAACAGATCCTCCCCGCCATTGCTATAGCTGCTCTTGATCAGGTGAGGACGGATTGAATAGAGGTGAAAACATCTCATGAAAATACACTGTTCTGTATTGAAATTTTTCACTCTATCTTTGAGATACACAATGTGTTTACAATGTGTTTACTGCTGAGCAAACCAAAGCTCAAATGTGTTAAGAAATTGCCCAAGGCCTCACTGTTCTTAAATGTCAAAGGTATGATGAAATCCAGGTTTATTTGATGCCAAAAATCATGTTCTTTCTACCAAACTTTTCTATTTCCACAGTGTTGGCTATGCTATTGAGGTATCAAAATCTTGCACTCCAACTGAGAATCAATGTATAAAAATGACTCACATATATTCCTTTTGTGGGTATCAGGGTCTGACTGGTCAAATCTCCAACATATTCAGGTTTTAGAATAAACCACACTTTGAGAATCAAAAATACTTTGTCTTATTTGTGATTCTGCTATTGAGTATAACAATCTAATTCAGGGTATTTTTCCTTTTGCCATAGTACACTTAGTTGCAAGCTAAGGAAATTTCACTAAATACTTATTAGTTATTTCCAGTTGTAATATCTGGTTTAATTATAGAAATATAAGTTGAATGGTGGTTTACTACAAAATTGTTACCAAACACAGAATAAAACAAATGAATTGATATTTATGAAGCTCTAAAATAGCCAGGCACGTCAGAGTTTTATATAAATAACTAAATATATTTTCTTGAATTTGGCAGGTGAAAAAACAAAAACTTGAATGAAGCTGGAGGAATGCTGAAATATGATAAATATTTATTCACATCAAGACTTTTTTGTTCTTAATGTATCACCAAAAGTTTTTAAAGATTGATTATAAAAAATATTACATTGGGATTATTTTTAATGTAAAGTTTCTTCATGATTCTAATTTTCCAGAAAGTAAAAATTGGTTAACCATCTCATGCAATTTGTTATGTTGAATTTCTAAGCAAAAATTAAAATGTGACATTAATTTCAAGAAATAAATTGCATACATCATAGCTTAAAATATTATTACTATTATTTATTAATCTAAAAAGTTTTTACAAATGTTCCAAAGTTCAGGTTAGACTTCTTTCCTCAGTTGCCTGACAAGTAGAAGTTGTCTGTTTTTCTAGAAAGCATGGTTTCCTACACAGCTACACAACTAAAAATTATTCAGCATTTTAGTTTGCTTTCTATTTGAGTTTGAAAAAGTATGTTGGATATAAATTTTTGAGTACTTGTCTGATCAAGATTGCCTTTATTTTGTTCTCACATTGATTGGCTCAAAAATTGTAGTTTAGATACCTTGAGGGCATTGCTCATTGTTTTTAATATCTATTGATGCCAAGAAGACTTGTGGAATTCTTATTCTCCCTTCCCTTCCATCCCTTCTGAGGCATGGGCCACAAGCATGCTGAAGCATGAGACATACATGTGGGTGCCCAGGTCAGACCTTTTAAAAGTCTTTCCTTCTCACCCTTCATAATCCTGGGGAGGGGACCCAGCTGTTTGCTCTTCTGATTGGTTGCCCTGCCTGTTAGCACTTAGGGGAGGCAATGGTGAGGTCTTTTGTCTGAAGGTATGTGGGCCAAGGAATTGCAGGATCTTTACAGCAGCCTTATTCTCAGGAGGTTTCTAGGCTGGATGTCATGGCCATGTGGTCTGCCAGCCGTGTTGTCAGCTGGGCATGTTTAATGCCAGATGTTCAGCTGTACCTAAGTCTTCCTTTTCCCTAGACTCCCTCCTCATAGAGTTTATACCCTGATTCTTAAGGAGGAGCTAAAATGTGATGGTCATTCTTTTGAGGCTGCTTCCTGCCTGCCAGGAGGAATAGGCCCTGCCTGACTGATTGTAAAAACCCTCTGCTAGTCTACTGATGTTGATGGAATATGGGTCCAGCACCATAACTGGAACTGGATGAAATCACCACATGATTAATATCTTGTTCTGGAAGAATTTAATATACATGGTCCTGCTTAAAAGGATAAAGAAGATAGTGGTAGGCAGATCCCAAAAGGGGACCATCCATGACATACTGTACCATGAGAGTGAGAAAATCCAGGTGCCTTCAGAGGCTGCATCTTCCCAAAGTTGATGGAAACAGCATTCTTCCTTGAATTCTTTTATGCTGCTGATGAATTCAAGGGAGAGATTGTGGTATGCCTTGTGGGTTTGGTATAAATTGCCACCCCTCTCCTTTTTCTCACTAGCTTGTGTCCATTTATCTTTTTTTTAAATTTTTTTCTGATTTGTACCTGATGGACTCTCAATCTAAAGACAAGACTTAAGCTCAGAGAAAAATTCTTCTTTTTTATTATCATTATGCTCTACTTCCATTGCTCTTTTCTTTCTACCTGGAACTGTTAGTGGGAAGCTTTGGGCTTCTAGGTTTTGGCTTATGTCACAAAAAAGGATTTAAGGATATGCCACAGGGAAGGCAAGGGAGTAAAGAGTTTATTAAGAAACAAAAAAATGAGAAAAGTACATATTGTTTACCATTAACAAAGGTGAACAAGTACATCTGAGTGTGATGCAATCCTGAAATAACCATAAGCAAAGGCAAACTCAGTTTAAAATTATCATGATGGGAAGTGGACTTGGCCCAGTGGTTAGGGCATCCATCTACCACATGGGAGGTCCACGGTTCAAACCCTGGGCCTCCTTGACCCGTGTGGAACTGGCCCATGCGCAGTGCTGATGCACGCAAGGAGTGCCATGCCACGCAGGGGTGTCCCCGCATAGGGAAACCCCAAGTGCAAGGAGTGCACCCCATAAGGAGAGCCACCCAGCACGAAAGAAAGTGCAGCCTGCCCAAGAATGGCACCACAGACACGGAGAGCTGACACAAAAAGATGAAGCAACAAAAAGAAACACAGATTCCCATGCCGCTCATAACAACAGAAGCAGACAAAGAAGACACAGCAAATAGACACAGAGAACAGACAATGGGGGGGGGGAGAGAAATAAATAAATAAATCTTTTTAAAAAAATAAAATTATCATGATGATAACAAACAAATAGGAGGGTGAGTCTTGACATTAAGTAACCCTAAACAAAGGTAAATTAGTCTAGGATTACCATCACAATAGCTCTAGTCAAAGGGCAGAGCTAGTAAGCTAGTCACCAAATAACCATAATCAAAGGTAAGTTTAATTTAGAGTTACAGTAACAGTAGCAGGTCTAGGCTAAATATACCGAGTTACAGCAATTTCAGATATTATCCTTTTGCTGTTTTATAATAAATGCATCTATATTGTTGCAGCAAACCAGGAGCACTGAACCACAGAAGAAACCCAAATCCAGCACTCAGGAGAAGTGGAGAAACAGATTTATTACACTGCATGCAAGAGAAGAGTCAATCTCCAACTTTTGAGTCCCATTTTTCAGTTTTCATAGGTTTATATAGGACTTTATGTGGGATCAGCATGACTTTTGCTTATTGGCTAACATATTACTAGGCAAAATTTTGCAAGTGGTGTTACAGAAGCAGAATGCAGGTGCAAGGCCGTGCTTTTGCAGGCTGATTTTCAGAAGTGGAGGCAGGAGTGTTTTTTTAGATTACAGAGTTGGGGGGCAGGAGTTGTTCATTGGATATTCTCCTGTAAGGCCATGTTTTCACAGGCTGATTTACATAAATGGGGCAGGAATGGCCATTAGATATTTTTCTGCAAGGTTACACTTTTATTTCTGAACAATATAATGATCTTAATTCTTCATTATAGTTTCTAGTAAGTTTCCACTTAAAAAAAATTGGGCACTTTTGTTTATTACTTAAGCAACTAAAGCTATTTTCTTTTTAACATTAATGTTGGTAAGTTTTTCTGCTTTTCCAGCAGTTGAACTAATTCTATTTATGATTTCTTTTATACATCAAATGCAATTGCAAGATGGTATTGAACTTTAAAGACTCATTTTTAGGTTAACCTTTCACCATTATGCATTTTGTAACAGACAAACCCCAAATCTGATTTATGAGTTCCTAGGCATGAGCAGTCTGGCAAAGTTAAAATAAGCATTAGATTATATTAATATTTTGATAATTCTAATAAGATTAGAACAGAAGAGAGAATTTTCCACACTTAGCATAAGGAAAGACCTGACAGAAGCCATTCTCCAGGAACTTTTTAATTTTAATTGATAGAATATGAGGAAGTTCCTTCAGGGGAGAGGTTTAGTAAATGGCTTAGATTTGATTCCCTTTCACTCCCTTTATTAGGAACAACCAAAGTTAGAGAGGTCTGCAGTGATAGGCAAGGATCAAATAATTGGCTCCTATGTTAATTAAGAAATAATGATCTTACTTGCTACATCAAGGGTCACTGAGATTTCTCCTGGTTGATGGTTCATGCATGGCTTCAAACACTTTCCGTCCTCCCCTAGGACAAGGCTTTGGTGATCCAGGTGGTGAGGCAGCTTCCTGCTGATGTGGTGAAAAATGGTAGCAGTGTCAAATTGCGACAGTGGAGCTTGGATTGGGCTGGCCCTGAAGTGACACATCTTTAATGGTGGCAGTTAAAAGGTGAATCTGTTTCTGGGCCCTATGCCTGCCCACTCCTCACCTGTTTCTCCTCAGTGGCTTAGTTTTGGTTGTTGAAAACTACAAAGACTTTTTCTAAAAGGGAGTTCATGGAAGTTTGGGGGCCCAGAAAATGTTTCTGCAGTTTTACACAGATAGCCAAGGCAGACTGGAGTTCCTAGGAGCATCTGTCCTTCTCTAGATTTAGGATATACAAGAGGGTATTTCTATTGCCTCTACCAGCTTTCCTGGAAAATAAGGATGGGTTTCTAGGTTCTATCTCTGAATAATTTCCCTGAGCTTATTTAAAATTGATCAGTTTGGTAGTACATTTCCTCATGCTTTTAAGGAGACATGACCATGTGGTCTTTGGCCCTCAGATCTGTCTGTCTTCTTCTCTCTTACACAAGTTTAACTGGAATTTAGGATCCCATACAGAGAAAAGATTAGTCTCTTCCTTTTCAGACCATGAGTAGGCAGGTTATACCAATTCCTGAGAAGACAGCCAATTCCTGAGAAGAAACTTTTCTTTTGGCCTACTATTGCAGAGGGTTTAGGTTGGCCATGAGACAGACCACTGCCAGGGATCAAGTTTGCAGTTAAGCCAGACATTATGAGGCATGTTAAAAAGCTAAATGCTGATTGTTCTGCATTTTATAGAGATAATGACTTAAGAAGAGCTTCAGGGCCTCCTGTAAGGAACAAAGAGGGCACAAAGAGGCTTTAATAAAAAATGTGGCCAGTCTCAAAGCCAAACTCAGCATGTACATGTGTTGCCGTCCCCCCAGCATGGGACATGACTCCCGGGGATGAGCTTCCCTGGCACTGAGGGATTACAACCAAGTACCAGCTGATGATGTAATTAGAAAATGACCTTGAATAAAAGAGTCAACTCAGACCAGCAGAATATCTCAGTCTACATATAATACCAGGAGTTAAAAATGCTTTTCAACCTGAATAAAAGGGAGAAATGGAAATGACAAATGAGTTTATATGGTTATAAGTCTCCAAAAAGTGCCAGGGGGTTATCAGAGGGGTTGCCCTTATGCACACCTCAGCAAAGTCCCAGAGACAGATAAAGTAGATATAACCTCAGGTATTGGTTCTTCTGAGGGCTACAGAGACCAACAGGGTCTATGGTCATGGCAGATGGAGTTCAGTGCCATGTCAGTTGGCCCTGCTTTGGAGTTTGTGTTTCTGTGTGATGGAGCTGAACTCAGATGTGATCTTTGTCCACAAGCCTCTCATGTTACTTTTACTGGATCTGTAGTTGGTGCTGGGGTTTAGTGTATACCCAGGGGACCTGAATCTCTGGACTGACCATGTGATAGCCAGGCCCTGAGCCTCAACAGACTTGCAACTCCTACACTCTGGTTTATTGGACTTACCCCATTCAGCTAACATGGAGGTGAAGAAGGTCAACCATCTCACCAGGGAGCCAAGAGTGCCTACAACTGCAAGCAGGAGAATTGCATCCAGCATCCATGTGGAATCTAAGCCCCCTCTTGATATAGATTTGGAGTGGACACAACCATTCTAAGGTCCACAGGATGGAGGAATAGAGTATGGATTAGAGTGAACTTACTGATATTCTGTTCCTGAACTATTGTGACTAGTAATCGAAGAAAATGTGGCATTGGTGAGGAGAAAGTGGCCATGGTGGCTGCTGGGGATAGGGAGTGGGAGGAAGAGATGTGATGTGGGGGCATTTTCAGGGGTTGGAGTTGTCCTGGGTGGTGCTGCAGGGACAGTTACCAGACATTGTATGTCCTCCCATGGCCCACTGGGTGGACTGTGGGAAAGTGTGGGCTATGGTGTAGACCACTGACCATGAGGTACAGCAGTGCTCAGAGATATAGTCACCAAGTGCAATGAATGTCTCATGGTGATGGAGGAGGTTTTTTTTATGGGGGAAGGAGTAAGGTGAGGGGGTGGGGGGTATATGGGGGCCTCATATATTTTTAGTGTAACATTAAAAACATAAATAAAGACAAAACAAACAAACAAACAACTTAATCAGTCTTCATTTGGGGCTGGGGAGCATAATTTGCCTCCTTGTTTCCTGGCTTGGCTTACCAAAATATGCTAGTGGAATGCTCTTAGTTCAGGGCTTCTAGGTTCTTGGTTTATATCACATAAAATAATTTAAGGACACACCATAGGATAGGCAAGGGAGTAAAGAGTTTATTAAGAAATAAGAAAACTAGAAGAGCGCACAATCTGAGACATAAATGTGAGCATGCTGCTGATGAGGTGTACCTCTCTGCTGAATTTTAAAAATTAAGTTGTTTGTTTTCTTATTATTGAGTTTTAACATTTTGTTTTTATTCTGGAAAAAGTTCTTTCTCAGAAATCTCTTTTGAAAAATACAGTTTTACAGCCTGTGGCTTGCCTCTTCATTCTTTTAACTGTATCTTTGGTGGATTAAAATTTCTAATTTCAATGGACTCCAATTTATAAATTTTAATTTTTTAAAGCTCTTTTGTTTTAAGTAGTCATTAGCTAAACTATGTTCACAAATACTTGTTCCCATGTTTTCTTCAAGAAGTGTTAAACTTTCATCTCTTACATTAGGTCTATGAATCATTTAAAGTTAAATTTGTATATAATATTAAATAATAGTCAAGGTTTATTATTTTGTATATGTACATCAATTTTTCTAGTACTATTTGCTGAAAAATCTACCTATTTACCATTGAATTTCTTGTGATCATTGTCAAGAAATGAATTGAACATATATTGTATATGTGTGTTTCTGGACTGTCTATTTTGTTCTATTGATCTCTAGATTCATTCTCAGGTCAACGTCATACTCTTTGACCCATTGGCTATTTAGAAATTTATTTAGATTTTTCAGATATCTTTCTGTTATTGATTTCTAGCTTAATTTCTGTGGACAGAAAACTTGCTCTGTATGATTTCAATCTACATAAAATCTTGAGATTTGTTTTATGACAGAAAATATGGTCTATTGTGGAAAAATGTACCATGTTAATCTGGTAAGAATGTATAATCTGTTGTTTTTCAGAGTGTGCTTTATAAACATCAAATAGGTCAAGTCGATTGATAATGTTCAAGTCTTCTATAAATTTAATGATTTTCTTTCAACTTATTGTATCAGTCTATTGGAAAATAGCCTTGGGAGCACTTTCAATAGTTATGGATTTTTCTATTTTTCCTTTCACTTCTGCTTTTCTTCTTTTATGCATTTTGAAGTCTTGTTATGTGCACACATATATAGGAATGTTTTATTGTCTTGAATGAATCTTTTTCATCAAAATATAATATTTCTCTTTAATCGTAGCTACATTTCTTTTTTTCAAAACTCCTTTTTTTGGTTATTAATATTGTTACTTCAACTTTCTTTTGATAAATGTTATCATGGTTCCTTCATTTTTCACTTTTTTAAATTAGAGAAGTGTTGGGCTTAGAGAAAATTCATGCATAAAATGCAAAGTTCCATATGTCACCCTATTGTTAACAACTTGTGGTATATTTGTTACAATTCATGGAAGGACATTTTTATAATTGCACCATTAATTATATTCTATAATTAAAATAAGATTCATTATTTGCATTGTACAGTGCTATGATTTTTTAAAAAATTATTCTAGTAACATCTTTACAACCTAAAATTTCCTCTTTTAACATGCCACATATGGTCTAATTATCTTATAACACTCTACATACTTTCTTTCCCCCTCCCTTGCTTTGTGTTCTTAATAATACAATTTAAATCTACATATGCCTCAAATAATATTGTTATTTTTATTTTAAAGTGTTTGTTTAAACATTAAAGGTATGAGAAAAAATATCTCTTTTATTTACCCATATATTTATCATCTATGTCATGCTTCAATAATTTGTAGATCTCAATTTCAATTTGGTACTATTTTCTTACTTCCTGAAGAATTTTTCAAATATTTCTTCAGTTCAGGTCCACTCAAAATTAATTATATTGGCTATATTTAATAGAAAAACATCTTATCTCACCTTCATATTTGAAAGGTATTTTTGCTGTTTGAATATTTCTTGATGAAGATTTTTTACTCCATAGACTCTAATATGGGAATGAGAGTCAGAGCAACTTTGGACCTGGACCTCTGGCCTTCGCCCTCATATTGAAAGCATACACTAATTTTTAAAATTATGCAACCTAAATATACAATATGATATGTAAAATTTTAATATATTAATTTAAGATATTGTGTAGCAGGCTTTAACATCAAGGTAGTATCATTAGTAATATTTTTTTTATTTCTCCCTTTCTTTCCAAACACAAAGAAATAAATTTGATAATAAAATCACAGTTTTATAAGTTTATAGATGGTATAGACAAATAGACAAATGAAATGAAAATGAGAGTCCAGAAATAATCCTACACATATAATGTCAATTGATTTTTAAGAAGGTTGCCAAATAAATTAATAAGGAAAGAATAGTCTGTTAAAAAAATGATGATGTGAAAACTGGATAGCCACATATATGGTGCTTTGAAGCTGTATATACCTCAAAAACATGTTTTTAACTTAAAACCATTCCTTTGGTTATGAATCCATTTTACATAGAACTTTTCAATGAGATTACTTCAGTTTATGTATGTCCCACCTCAATCAGGATGGGTCTTAAACCTATTACTAAAGTTTTTATAAGAGTATGAAATTTAGACACAGAGACAAAGCCACAGAGGAAGGAATCAGAATGTGAAATCAACAGCACTTAGAAGAGCAGGGAGAGACCAGGAAGACACCACCATGTACACTGCCATGTGACAAGCTAAGGACCAACAGTCTCTAAGAGCCAGTCCCAGAATGTCTCAAACTTTAGGGAGAATGCATTGCTTTCAGCATGCCTTGTTACAGACTTTCTTTCAGCCTCAAAATCATAAGCTAATAAATTCCCATTCTTTACTGAACCCATTTCTTGGTCTTTGCTTGAACAGCCTAGGAAACTAAAACAGATTTTGGCAGTAGAAGTGAAGTGCTATTATTGCAAACACAATAATGTGGACAAAGCTTTGGAACTGAGTAATACATATAGACTGGAAGAATTATGATGTGATCGATAGATTGTTGATAGAAATATGGATCTAAAGGTGCTTCTGATGAAACTTTAAAGAAAGTGATGCACGTGTTATTGAAAACTGGAGGAAAGGTAATCTTGTTTTAAAATGGCAGAGAATTGGTGAAATTGATTTAGGATGTCAGATGAGAGACAGAACTTGAGAGTGATGAACTTGGATATTTAGCCGAAGCGATTTCTAAGCTAACTGAGGAAAGTGGAGTTGGTTTCTCCTTGCAGGTTATAGTAAGATGTGAGGAGAAAGAGAACTCCTGGTCACAAGGAAATTAGACTGATGATTTTGAAAATTCTGAGGTTTCCAAATGCAAGTTCCCAGAGGATAGTACTCCATGTGAAGGTTTAACTGAACATGGAACCAGTCAGCCATTTCAGGAGAAGTCAGGATGGGGCATGTAGTTATCTAGGAAGGATTTTTAGAAAGTTCTTTTTCTTCTGATAGTTTGGAACCATATGTATACAAGCAAGGTTGATGAGTGTTTTGCATAATCTGTATGAACAGAAGTACTGCCAGTCTGGACAAAGGGGGACAGAGACAGGACAAATTGAAGGGAAAATCACTTCAAAGGCAGAACCGTGGAAGCTGAGGTCTAAAATGCAGACATTGTCTGAGGCTAAGAAGGCAGAACCACCCAAGCGTGTAGAGAGATGCCCCAGTACTTGGAAAGGGTGGACCTTCTGAAGAGTGCTGTCATTCTGATGTTCAGAGAAAGATGAATTTGCATCCTAGAGATTGTGAAGACCTGGTCACCACCCCATTCCTCTCAAAGGCTGAGACTTAGGCCCAGGCATTTGTAGAGAAAATGGATGCCATCTTGATGCTTAAGAGAGGATAGAGCCTTCACCACAGTGTTCGGAAAGAATATGGCTCTTGGGTAAGAATGTGAAAGGGGTGGGGCTGACATTCCATCAGGTCTGAAGGACAAAGCATTGTTACACAGATGACTTTCAGGCATTGAAATCTAATGCAGTATGCCCAACTGGGTTTTGGAATTGTTTGGAATGCTAGACCTCTGTTTTACTTCCAATTTCTCCCTATGGGGATAGAAATGTTTTTTTCTATGCTAGTCCCTTCATTGTATATTGGAAGCAGAAAACTTGTTCTCTAGGTTTCACAGGTCCTCAGTCAGACAGTAATTGAGCCCCAAGAAAGAGCACATGTCTAAAAGATTTTGAGACTTAGTACTATACATTGTTTCTGAAATTATTTATGACTTTTGATATAATATGAAGGAATGAATGTATTTTGTACATAGAAGGAAGATGGCTTTTTGGGGTCCAAAGAGGGAATGTAATAATTTGAATCTGTACGTACTTCAAAAGAACATATTTTTAAATTAATCCATTCCTATGGGATGGATTAATTAACTCGTTTTAAGTAGGACCTTTTGATGAAATTGCTTCAGTTAAGGTGTGTTCCACTTCAATCAGAATGGGTCTTAATCCTATCACTAGAGTCCTTTATAAGTCTATGAAATTTAGACTTGGAGAAAGTCACAGAGGAAAGAACCAGAAGGTGAAATCAATGGCACTTGGAAGAGGAGGGAAGGACCAGAAGATACTAATATGTGCATTGCCATGTAGCAAATTAAGGACTAAGAATTGACAGCAGCCTGCCACACAACACCACAACATTCAAGGAGAAAGCACCATCTTGATGATATCTTGATTTGGACTTTCTTCTAGCCTAAAAATTAAAACATTAGTTTTAAATTCCCATTGTTCAAGCTTACCCATTTCACAGTTTTTGCTTGAGCAGCCTAGGAAACTAAAACAATATACAAAAGAATGAACTTGAACCCCTATCTTACACCATATGGAACTATAACTCAAAATGGACCAGAGACCTAAGCGTAAGAAGCAAATATAATAAAATATTTTGCAGAAAACATTGTTGAAAATCCCCATGGATTTGGAGTAGGGAATGGTTTCTTAGCTGTGGCATGAAAATGATAAGTAATAAAAAGTAGTTTAAATTTACTTCATCAAAATTAAAACCTATCATGCATCAGAGGACATTATCAAGAAAGTGAAAAGACACCCACAGAATGGGAGAATATGTTTGCAAATGATGTAAGTAAGTGCCTACAGTCCAAGAATACAACAAAACTCTTAACAACTCAGCAATAAAAAGACAAATAACACAATTAAAACTGGAAATGAACTTAGGGAAAAATTCACTAAGAAAGACATACAGATGGCCAAGAGCACATTAAAATTTGCTCAACGTTATTGGTCATTAAGAAAATGCAGGGAAGCAGACTTGGCCCAGTGGTTAGGGCGCCCATCTACCACATGGGAGGTCCACGGTTCAAACCCCGGGCTTCCTTGACCTGTGTGAAGCTGGCCCATGCGCAGTGCTGATGTGCGCAAGGAGTGCCGTGCCACGCAGGGGTGTCCCCGTGTAGGGGAGCCCCACGCGCAGGGAGTCCATTCTGTAAGGAAAGCCGCCCAGTGCGAAAGAAAGTGCAGCCTGCCCAGGAATGGCACTGCACACAGAGAGAGTTGACTACAGCAAGATAATGCAGTAAAAAAAACACAGATTCCCATGCCACTGACAGCAGAAGCGGACAAAGAAGAACACACAGCAAATAGACACAGAGAACAGACAACTGGGGGAGGGGGGGAAGGGGAGAGAAATAAATAAAATAATTCCTAAAAAAAAAAAAAAGGAAATGCGAATCAAATCCAAAATGAGGAAACACCTCATTGCCATTAGGATGTCCATGATTTAAAGAAAGGACAGTAATTAAGTGTTGACAAGGATGAGAAAAAATTGGAACCTTAAGATACTGCTGGTGAAAATTTAAAATAGTGTAGTCACTGATGAAAACAGTTTGGCAGTTCCTTAAAATTAAGCATAAAATTATGAGTCAGCATTTGCACTCCTAGCTATAAACACAAAACAATTGGAAATACACATCTACACAAAAACTTATACATGATTATTATCTATAGCAGCATTATTTGAGATGTGCATCAAAAGATGAAGGGATGAACAAAATGTGGTATATCCATAAAATGGTATCTAATTCAGCTATAAAAAAATGGCATAATATTAGATGCTAAAGCTATGATGAACTTAGAAAACATGTGCTAAGTGAAAGAAGCCAGGCACATGAGTCCATTTATATGATATGTCCAAAGGAGACAAACCCACTGAGACAGAAGGTAGATTAATGTTTGCCAAGGGATGGGTGGAGGCAAGATTGAAACTAACTGCTAATAGATGTAGGATTTCTTTTGAAGTGATGGAAATTTGAAATTAGATAGTGTGATGGTTTTACAATGTAGTGAATAGAAAATATAGTAAAACTACCAAAATGTACACTTTAAAAATAGTTAAGTTTATGTTATGTGAATTATATTTCAATTTTTAAAAGTTAAAAACTGTTGAAAAAGGCAGCTTACAGGGAACCTAAGTCATTTTACAAAAGAGAAAGACTGAACCAAACAGATTAAATGACTGGGCCTTCTGATTAAACACTAGAACATATTTCTTTATTCTTTCTATATTCTTCAGAGTATACAAAGAATTCTACTGTGTTTTGTGTAGCTATTTCTTTTTATTTATTTGGCCTTATGATGTTCAAAGCATGGAAAAATTTCTGCATAAGTGGACTTCTAACCACATTAAAATAGTTTTTAATAGCAATATATAATCATTTATTAAAAATGCATTTGTATAGAAACTATTCTAAGTGGTTACCCTTAGACTAACCACATACTAGTAGTTATTGGAAAAGGGCCTCAAGGGACTTGTAGAATACTTGTTGATAATTCATTAAATTTAATACTTGTAATTCATATGTATTTGTGATTATCTTACATATTTATAAAAACTTTATAAATATTCTATTTTTCTTCTTTAGTATATTTAAAAGATTTGTGTATAACTCCATGTTCAACATACCTACATGTTAAAAGCATGTATAACAGGTGATAAGAATGACACACTTTTTTTTTCTTAAAGTATCTCTTTGAAGTGTGAGAGATAAAGATTCCTTAGTTTTAACTTTCCTTTAAAGGTAACTTCGAAAGTCTCCCTTAGAGGAAGGATTTGTGGCCCAGCTGCAGTATGGAGTCAGCACAATGTTCAGTTTCAGTTCCTCAGGTTCTGTTTCAGTTCCACAGAGATATTTCTTCTTTCACCCTTTCCAGCACAGCCTGCATCTGGTGAATGAGTGTGACAGGAATTTAAAGGTCTGGCCATAGGGCACAATAGGGACAAATCTGAAAAACAGTACTTACTTTGGGGCTCTACCAGTGGGCCAAGTCTGCATTGTAATTCAACTTTTCCCTCACCTCAATCCCACTTACTCTTACTTCTTTTCAAGGATTTAATCCCTGTAAGAAATTTTGCTTTTCACACTCCACCTCAGCATCTGCTTCTGGAGATTCCAACTTATGACAATAGTCTATATGTAAATCAGACAACATTCATTTTATAGAATTTTCTTCTACACAGTATTAGTTTTATTAATTGAGCCCATCCCACATTTCTTTCTTGATACAATTTTAATGACTTAGAGGAAGTATAAAGTTACTGTATATAAAATGATTGATTTTATTAGCTTTAGCAGCTTCATTTAAGAAAATTAATAATATGTCTTTCTGAACAGCTCATTAACTGTCTCCAATATAATATTCATTTTATCAGTAAAAATGACTCAGTGAAGATCAAGATGTGGAAATATTGCAATAGATGGAGCTATGAAATAAAACTGAGAAGGAATATGGTTTCAAACTTACTGAAATTTTTCTATTATCCATCTCATCTATCTATCCATCATCTCTATCATCATCTCTCTCGATCATTTACCAATCTATCCATCTCTTTGTATGGAAGGTGGGGTCTCTATTTAAAGCTTTTTAAAACATACTACTGAAGCATTCTTAATTTTATTTTTTTTAAAAAACATCAGCTTTATACAGGATTTTTTGGGGGGATTGGGTAATTTAAAAAAAATTTTTACTTTTATTTAATTGTCTTTTTTGTTAAAGATACATAGATCACAAAAAAATGTTACATTAAAAAATATAAGAGGTTCCCATATACCCCACACCCTACCTCACCCCACTCCTCCCACATCAACAAGCTCTTTCATCATTGTGGCACATTCATTGCATTTGGTGAATACATTTTGAAGCACTGCTGCACCGCATGGATTATAGTTTACATTGTAGTTTAAACTCTCTCCCAGTCCATACAGTGGGTTATGGCAGGATATTTAAAGTCCTGCATCTATCCCTACAGTATCATCCAGGACAACTCCAAGTCCCCAAAATGCTCCCACATCATACCTCTTCTTCCCTCTCCCTGCCCTCAGCAACTCCTGTGGCCACTGTCTCCATATCAATGATACAATTTCTTCCATTGTTAGAGTCACAATAGTTTTTAGTAGAATACCAATAAGTCCATTCTAATCCATATTTTATTCCTCCTCTTGTGGACCTTTATACAGAATTTTTTATTACTGATGTCTTTTGTTTCCTTTTAAGTATGTACAAACATGCTACTATATTCAGAAATGAATACTAATCACATATATTTCATTTTAGATATTTTAAACTTCCATTTTCATTTAGAAAACAATCTATAGGCAAACATAATCAGGAAATATTAATATATTCATTTATTCACACATACTTTTAGTATTTATTGAGGTCCATTAAATGAAAGATAATGTGGTATATATGGAAGACACAATGATAAAAGCAAAGTATATCTTTCAAAGGATTTATAGGTACCGGAGGATAGATATATAAATATAAATATGCAACTAGAGCATGCTATAAAGACTGCTGATAAAAAGCTGTGATAGAGAAATGCAGATGTTCTTGAAAGAACAACTAAATCATACTTGAGTATGTGTGAACAGGGCAATGGAAAGAAATAAGAGGATAAATAAGTTAATGTAGTTTTAACATGACACCCAAAGTCAAGATAATTATCTTTAAATAAACTAAATTCATAAACTTGGTCATTAATATTTGAATGTTACAATAGTTATCTGTTAATGTCACCTACATAATTTATGCAGTATCCCTAAGGACATGTGTGAATAAAATATTTGTAAAGCAATCTTTTAATTTATATGATAAACTCAAGATATCATTAATTCTCTCAGTCACTAGCCTCTAAAACTTAGATTTATTAATCTACACTTTTCAAATTCTCCTAGAATCCTATTTAGTGTGCTAACTAATTACATGTTTGTTTCTAATGGCCATCTTCAGGGTCCCACAAATCATATTTCTAGTAAGTAAGAAATTTGAATAACATTTTATAATATAGAATTGTAACCCTTCATATTCTTAAAGTAGAACATACCTGTGTATATGCATTGTTTTAGTTTCTTGGCAGCTGGAGTAAAGAGCATACAGTGTGTTAGCTTTAAGCAATGGGAATTTATTGGCTCAAAGTTTTGTGGCTAGAAGTCCAAAATCAAGACATCATCAAGGAAATACTTTCTTCCTGAAGACGGTGACATTCTGACGCTGGTTCCCAGTGATCCTCAGTCTTTGGCTTTTCTGTCACATGGCAAGGCACATGGTATCCTCTTCTTACTTCCTTATCCTCCCTGGTTACATTGACCTTCAGCTTCTGGTTGTCACATCTCACTTTCTTTTTCTGGAGTCTCCCTGTAAGGCCTTCAGCAAGAGGATGAAGACCCACCTTGATTCAGTTGGACCACGCTTTAACTGAAGAAAGCTAATCAAAAGGTTCTATTTAGAAAGATTTATTAAGAATCCACTTTTTTTCTTTTTCTGGGATACATAATTTCAAGTCATCTTACTAAAAGTATCACAACAGTAGTAACACTAGTCAAAGCCACAAACTCTGGCAGATTGCACTGATTTCTCCATGAAGTGAAAGGAGAAAACAGAAAAGTAAAATTTACCTTGGAAGATGGTATGCCTAAGCAATGACATTGAAATAAAGAAGAAAAATACAACTTACTTGTTGCCTAATTTCCTCTTCTACTATACCTGAGATAGCTATTAAATTCAAGAACTATATCATAATTTTAAGTTAGACAGTTTGCTTTGTTACAAATTTAAATATTCTAAGATCTGCATTTTCTGCATGGAAAATAAAGATTCTCTTATCAACTCAGTTTTACAGATGAGAAAAATAAATCTCGCTGAAGTGACAAAAATCAGTAGAAATTACCCAGTCATCAATTTGCAGGGGCTTTGATCAAATTAATAAATTTATGAATTTGTAATTTTAGAGAATTACCTAAACTATAGGTATGGAGGAAGAATTTTCTCAACTTTGAAATTTGGATTGATCAAAGATTTAAAATTAAAATTCTTTAAACAGTAAGGAGTAATTTATCATTCTACTTGTACTCTATCCAGGTAAACAAGTGTTTGTTTCTTTGCTCATTTACTCTTTTGATTCCTCTTTTCAATTAAAAAATGTTTAACTTCATAATTAAAATTATTCAAGAACATTTTTAAAAAGGCAAATTGTATGAGACATTTAACAAAACATCCCTAACTCCTATTCCCCAAAGGCAATATTGTCATTGTTATAGAGTCATTTTTATATGGTATTTGATAAAAGTTCTCGACAATGATTCACGTAGCCACATCTTTCCCAGCCTATATCCACATAAAGGTACCATGTGACATATTTTGGCTTTGTAATGCATATAGAAACAAAAAATCTACTCAGAGAATATTAGAGTTAGTTAACAATTTCTATGTCTTTTTATCCAGTAGCTGCAAACCTTGAAGTAGTGTCAAAAGATAGTGGAGGCTCTATTAAAAATAGTCATCAGGTGAGCAGAGATCCTTTGAGGACATGAAGTTTATACAAGAACCAAATTGTTGTATTAAAATTTGAGGTTAGTAATGTAATATCATCTAACCCATCTTGATTAGCTATATTCTAACATGATATTTCTTTATAATTTACACTTATATGCTATCTATCAACTTCCTACTATGGAAGATGAAAATTTAGCTCTCTTCAAACAACAAAGACATATGCCCTTATATATACCACATACACATACTTTTAACCTCTAATACCACAATTAAAAAACTATATCCCAATTTTGGATTAGTCAATATTTTGAGCAGTAGAGGTCATTTTAGTAAAATGTAAGCCTATTTAATTCTGATTTACAGAATAGGTGCATAGTATATTATGCTTTCAATTTATTCCATTACATGTTTTGCTTATCCTGAAGTTTGATTATTTTCCCTAATTTTCCCAGCTATTTACCACTATTTCTTCCCCAATTCCTCTTCCTTATGTAATTTTCTCAGTTTTTCCCACTCCTCCCCACCTTGAACTCTTCCATTATTTAAATTCCAGTCTACACTGATAGGTATCTAGAATGTCTACTCACCTAGCACTTCCCTCACCATCATCCTTATAATTCTTTAATCTTTGTCCTGATAATGTACCAAATTTCTGGACTCTATAGTCTCCCATTTTTTTGGTTAATTCCTTTCTTTTTAGAAGTATATCTTCTAGGTTGTAGTTTCTTATGAAGAAGTAAATTTTTGATACTTTAGTACCTGAACATAATTATTCTGTTCAATGGTTTAGTTGACATCAATCTGCATATAGGAGTTATTTTTCATTTGAATTTTAAGCAATTGCTCCATGATCTTCTATCTCTCATTAATAATATTCTGTTTTCTGATGCAGTCGCTATTTTTACCCTCTGAGGACCTTTTATGATTTATTCATCAGTCCTGGAGTTATAAATTTTCATTCATTTTATTGACCTCTTGGAGGAGTTGTTTTGTTTATTTTGGGGGAAGTTTTTGCATTAAAAAAAGTATTATTTTCCCTCTTTTCTCCTATTCTCAATTTCTGGGCATTTTACTGTTGTTGACCACCTGGAATTTTTGTAATATTTGCCAATATTTTCTGTTATGCTTTGCTTTTTGAAGTATTTCCTATATGCTATCTTCTAAATCTTCTATTATTTTTTTAATTACTTCAATAAAGTCTTTAATTCTAAGAAATATTTCTTGTTCTCCAAATATTTCTTTTTTCACTGTTCTTTTGTTTCTTAGCTGAAATATCTCCCTTTACCTCTGAGGTTTTTTTGAAGATTCTTCTTTTTCTCTGGCCCTCTTGATTCTCTCTGTCTATATTCAGTTCAATATTTTTTATTGTTTTGGTTTTGGTTTCTTTTATTGGAGACTTTCTTAAATGTCTGATGATTTTGAGATCTCTGTTTACATTTAAGATAAACCGGTTGGTAACTGATTAAGAGCTCTGTGGGTATAGATTAAGCTTTTAAATTTGGAACTGACTGTGGACTTGCCAAGTAATTGAGGAAACCCTATAAAAGGAAAGGGTCTGTGATCCATTGACACCTTTTATTTCCTTTCACTAAGTGGATGTCCCTGGAGGAAAGAAAAGAAGGCGGGGGACCTTGGCTAATTTCCTTGTCAACTTAACCTCTGAGTAAAGAGACTAATGATTTTTGCTAGGAGTAAAGCAACGTAAACATGAAATAGCCATAGCAAAATGTCCCTATTTGAAGTATATCTATAGTGAATAACATAATATATGAAGTTTTGCTTCCTAAAGAATATCATATACATACATATGATATAATTTGAAGATATTTCATAATTTTAATGTCCCCATTGTGTGAGGTAATTCTGTGAATCTTACTTAAATGCCTCATATATTCTGGACCTGAGTGCCACATCCAGCATGGTGTGTAACTCTTGATGTCTCAGATATCTCATTGCTTTATTTAAGCCTTTTGATTGCTTACATAATTCTGATTATTTAAGAGCTATTATATTAGGTAGATTATTTGATCTGTATGAGTCCAGTTTGAAAATCTTATCCCATGTGAAATCTCACATTCTAGCATTCTGAGAGTTAAGAACAATAAGAAACCTGGAATTCTGTCTCTTTCGTCTGTAAACTTTTGTTTAATTCAAACTTTCTTTCAAAATGACACCTGTTCTTTACATCCACCGTGCTTGATATTCTGGTATTTGGGAAATTTTCGGTTCAAATATTTTTCTCAGAAAGTAATCCTTGTCTTGTTTGGTGGGTGGGAAGAAGTACCTAGCCAGTTGAATGGGTGAGGGTGGGGTTTAGAATTATTTAACTTCACTTTTTATATGTTACTTTAGAACACTTTCCATTTCAGCCCAACCATTGTCTCAAATTTATAGAGACTTCGAGTGTCCAGTGCTGAGAGTTTTTAAGTATTTCAGTACAAATCACTTTTTAATTAAAATCCTTATCTGTAGACTTTTTTTTTACAATTCTGTCACCTTTTTGCCATCTATTTTCCATTTTTCAAAATTACATTGAAAACTGTTTTCTATTTTCTCTTCTCCCTTTTTCTTTGTATTTGTACATGTATATAAATATTTTAATAATTTGCTCTTATTTCAGTAGAGTTTTGATTTGAATGAGACATAACATTGCATCTAACAACCATCAAACCATCTTCTTGGGATGAAATTTACCATGAGATATTTCAGCAATGTGTGCAGTGTAACTCCTGTGGTAGTTTGAGTCTTTTGTGGACCCCAGAAATTATGTTCTTAAGCTAAACCATTCCTGTGGTGAGACTCTATTGTAGATGGGACTTTTTGATTAGATTAAATTTAGGGAGGCTTCCTTTTGACTAGATCACTTCAGTAAGGCATGATCCATGATGGGTCTTGATCTTCCTACTGGAGTCCTTTATAAACAGTATTAATATGGAGAGACGATGCCAAAGAAACAGAGAGAAAGACAGGAGCAGAGAGAATGCCACAAAAGCAAGAAATCAACAGAGTCCAGGAGTGAGGAAGCCAGAAGCTGAAAGCAAAAAGGCCTGGAGGAGATGGCAGAAACCAGCGGATGCAGCCAGGTGCTTGATGGCCCACAGCTGCAGCTGAGGGAGAAATATCTCCTGATGATGCCTTTATTTGGACGCTTTTACAGCCTCAGAACTGAAGCTTATATGCTAATAAATCCACATTGGAAAAACAAATTCATTTCCAGTATATTGACTGGGCAACCTTTAGCAAACAGAAACAACTCCCAAGGCATCTTTAGAGATTTCTACTGAAAAAGCAAGTAATCTAAACAGATTATTCAATAATTGTGATCCTAAATTCCAAAGGAGGATCTGCTTATGATAATGGCCAAGTAAACTTCTATATGAATGATCCTCTGAAGATAATAAATATAAACTCTGGACAAAAAAAAAAATATTGTAAAAAGATCTACCCAAAGGCATTGGAAAATGAGCCAAAATAGGCAGATTTTGGAGGGTAGTCCAGACTTGGAAGAAGAGTGTGGTACTGTTTGAGTTTCTCATTTTCTTGGCTATTAGATTAAGGGAAATTCAAGACTGTGTCATGCAGAGTGGCCAAAATCCCAGTAGAAAATGCAGTCTTTCTGAGTTGAAAAATAGACCATGGGGGAATGTTTGGGACAGTCAAAGATGCTAGTAAGAGAGAGCATATACTAAACAGGAAAGAACCCGAGAAGGAAAGACCCTCAAAAGCAGGTTATAAACTCTCCAAATTAATAGAGCAATGATTTTCTGGTGCATATTCCAAGCATCCAACCTATCGATAAAATAACAGAACCAAGAGTTGAACAGCCACATAGTCAAATTTTGCAGTGTGATTTCAGCTGACAAAATTCCAGGTTAGATGGAAAGAGAATAACACTCTTTATAAGAATCATACAAAATCCATAATCCTCAAGTAATAACATTCACAATCTCCAGCATGCATCCTAAATTACTTCCAAGTATGAAGAAAAATATTTTCCATTCTTAAGAGAAAACATAATCAACAGAGACTAACCAAGATGACTCAAATGTTGGAATTAGCACAAAAGGATGCTAGAGACACTTTTGTAACTATACTGAATCTCATAATTTTATGAATGCAGGTGTCCATCAATAGGGAAATGGGAATAAAATCTGAAGTCCAGGTATAAAATAAAATAATAATTACCATAAAAGAAATAAACTGCTATCTGCAATAATCTGAGTTGTATTAGTCAGCCAATGGGTTCCATGGGCCCAGCTCCATCCTTTCTCAGCTGTAGGTTGGCACAAGGTTCAGCTGCTCTGTTCCCCTCATCTCCAAATTATCAAGTGAATGACTCATCTCTCTCCAGGGCCCCAGCATCAAAGGTCTCTTCCATATTTGTGGAGTTCTCTCTATTCCTCTGTGTCTCTTCTCCAGGCCACCAAAGAAGAGGGAACTCAACCCTGAGTAATAACCTAATGACAAGGTCAAATCAACTCCTGATCTTAATTTAATCAAGTAAACATAAAACCTTTGAATTTAGCACAATTAAAGGATATCATGCCCAGAGGAACAGACCAATTTACAAACATAATCAATATCTCTTTTTGAAATTGATAAATAATATCAAGCTGCTGCATGAGTGAATCTCAGAAACATTTTGCTGAGTGAAAGAAGACTTACATAAAATAGCATATCATTTATGATTCCCTTTATATAAAGTTAGAGAATAAGCAAAAAATATATGGTAGGAAAAATCAGAAAATGGTTTTGTTTCTGGTGATGGAATAGTGAGGTCATGATTATGATTGAACTGGGAAAGAGCATGAGGGGAATTTCTGGATTGATGGTAATATTCTGAACCTTGATAGGAGTTTGAGTTACACAGATGTGTTCATTTATTAAAATTCATAGGACGGTACACTTAAGAGTTAAGCATTTCACTGTATATAAATTTCACCTTAAAAACAAAATAAATTTAAACAAATATTAAAATCTAGTAACGGTAAATATGCCAAAGTTATTAGGGTAAACTGTATGATAATCTGTAACTTACTTTAAATTGTCTCAAAATGGAAAATAAATAATGAGTAGAAACACAAACAGACAAATGAATAGATATGTGTACAAAGCAATTCTGCTGAAATGTTGATACTTGACACTATGTTTATGGGTGTCTAGTGTAAAATTCTGTAAATTTTGCTAAATGTTTGAATACTTCCATAATAAAATATCAGAAAAATTAAAAAAACTGGAATATTACAAGTATAGACGTTTCCACTGTTATTTTGAAACTAAAGAATTGATCTCAATGAAATCTCCTCAAGAAACTTGAAAATTTCCCATTGATTCTTAGGTATCTTTAAAATGTAGAGCACAATGATTGCATCTGTGGTCTCTACCTTCTCTCCCCCATCATCATGACACATCCATTGCATCTGGTGAGTACATGTCTGGGCATCGCTGCACCCCATGGCCTGTGGTCCACACCAGAGCCCACACTCTCCCACATTCCATCCAGTGGGCCATGGGAGGACATACAACATCTGGCAGTTGTCCCTGGGGCACCACCCAGGACAACTCCAAGTCCCGAGAATGCCTCCACATCTCTTCTCTTCCTCCCATTCCCTGCACCCAGCAGTCACCATGGCCACTTTTTCCACACCAATGCCACATTTCCTCGATAATTAACCACAATAGTTCATGAATAGACTATCATTCAGTCCACTCTAATCCTTACTGTATTCCTCCTTCCTGTGGACCTTGGTTTGGTTGTGTCCATTCCACATCTATGTCAAGAGGGGGCTTAGATTCCACATGGATACTGGCTGCAATCCTCCTGCTTTCAGTTGTAGGTACTCTAGGCTCCATGGTGTGGTGGTTGACATTCTTCAACTCCATGTTAGCTGTGTGGGGTGCACTTACTTAATGGTTAATGACTTTGAGCAGCTTTTCATATATTTTTGACCATTTGTATATATTTTTTTGGAGAAATGTCTATTCAAGTCTTTTGCCCATTTTTAAATTGGATTTTTTTTTTGTCATTGTGTTGAAGGCTTTCTTTATATATTGATTATTAAATCATTATTAAAGATGCAGCTTCCAAATATTTTTTCCTATTGTGTAAATTATCATTTTTCTTCCATGGTAGTCTTCTTAATGGCACAAAAGTTTTAAATTTGGGTGCAGTCTTATTTATTTATTTTTTAATTGCTTGTACTTTGGATGTAAAGATAACATTGCCTAATACAAGGATTTGAAGATGCTTTCCTATGTTTTCCAGCAGTTTTAGTTAAAAGTTCTGGTTCTTATATTTAAATCTTTGACACATTTTTAATTGATTTATTGTATACTGTGATGTAGGAACCTACTTTCATTTTTTTGTAAATGGAAATCCAGTTTACCAGCCCCATTTGTTGAAGAGATTATTCTTTCCCAGTTGAGTGGTCTTGGCCTCCTTGTCAAAAATCAGTTGATGATAAATATGAAGATTGATTTCTGCATTCTTAATTCTATTCCATTGTTCTGTATGCCTTCCCTTGTGTCATTACCATGCTACTTTGATTATTGTAGCTTTGTAATAAATTTTAAGATAAAGAAATGTGATACCTCCAATTTTGTTCTTCTTTTTGTAGTGTCTTTATCTATTTTGGGCCCCTTACCCTTTCATATTAATTTGGTAATTACATTTTCCATTTCTAAAAAGAAGGTTGTTGGAATTTTGATAAGGATTGCATTGAATCTGTAAATCACTATGAGTAGAATTGACAACAATATTCGGTCTTTCAATTCATAAACACAAATTGTCCTTCCATTTATTTAGGTCTTCTGCTGAGAAATTGGCTCTTAATATAATTGATATTCCTTTGTACATAATTCAATGCTTTTCTGTTACAGATTTCAGAATTCTCTCCTCGTGCTTTGTATTTGGCAGTTTGATCAAAATGTGACAGGGAGTATTTCTGCAGTATAGTATGTTTTGTGTTCTCTGGGATTCTTGGATGTGCATATTCATGTCATTTGCTAAATTTGGGAAGTTTTCTGTCATGATTTATTGAAATATTCTTTCTCTTCCTTTCTCTCTTTCTTCTCCTTCTGGGCCTCCCATAATGCATATTTGGTATGCTTGATGATGTCTCAGAGGACTTACAGGTTATTTTCACATTTTATAATTATTTCTTCTTTTTGTTCTTCAGACTGACTCATTTTAGTTGTATTGTCTTCAAGTTCATGGAGTCTTTCTTTGCTAGCTCCAAAATGTTGTTAAAACCCTCTTGGGAAGTTTCATATCAGTTATTGTTGTCTTCAACTCCAGTATTTCTGCTTTGTTTCTTTCTATAATTTCTTTCTCTTTATTAAGATCTATGTATTGTTCATTCATTGCTTTGCTGATATCCTTGACTTCTTTCTTTGTATTTTCCTCATCTCTTTGAATATAGTGAAGACCATATTTTTTTAAAGTCTTTGTTCAGTATGTCCACAGTGTGATCTTCTTCACTGGAGTTTTCTGGATGTTTAACTTCTTTTTCTGAATGTGCATATTCTTACAAAGCTAAACATAATCTTACCATACAATCAAGCAATCAAGCATCTAGATACTTATGGAACTGCTTTGAAAACTTAAATCCATACAAACCTTCATATTAATGCGAATTTTTATTGCTTCACAATCAAAGCAACCAAGATGCCTTTCAATAGATGAATGGATAAACAAACCATGGTGCATCTATACAATTGAATATTATTCAGTGATAAAATAGAAATGAATTTTCAAACCATGAAAAGTCATGGATGAATCTTAAATGCACAGTGAAAAAAGCCAATCTGAAAAAAGGCTACATTCTGTATGAATCCAAATATATGACATTATAGCAATGGCAAAACTATGATGACAGTAAACAGATCAATGGTTTCTATAGGCTTTGGGGAAGGGTTTTATAGATGAGGCACAGGGGATTATTTTAGAGTAGTGAAAATATTTTCTAGGATATTGCAAAGGTGGATACATAACACTATGTATTACTAAAAATCCCTGGAAATCTACAACACAAATAGTGTACCTTAATGTAAGTTAATTTAGCAAAAATCACTTAGGAGTTTGGGGGATCTAAGGATGGAATGCAAAATGTGACAAAACAATCTAACAGCATTACAAATGGATGAAATAACTTCACTGAAGGGAGTGGATGAAAAAGGTGTTGACTAAGTAACTTTGGAAATTAGTGGATTCTTTAAGATTAAAAGCAAAAGAAACTTTACATAAGCATTGCACTCTAATTAATAATGTTTTTGTGGGTTTTTTGGCTACATGAGTACTTGTTAAAAATTCTCATACCTTGTTCTACCAGCTTAGAGGGCCTAGAAGCATTGATTTCTAATCCCAATTTCCAATTAAAGGAGCCAGGGCTTCCTGAACAAATGGCTGGTCTACTAACAGGGCAGGAAATATACATTAAGACTAGATACCTTGTAGTGCCAGAAAAATAAGGATGTGTGTCCCAAAATAAAAATAAAATACCACATAATGGTGTACGTATGTCAAAGGCACATAGAAACCAACTGGAAAAGCTCTCAATGGTCAAAGCTAGAGCAATCTGGAAAAAAATAAAAGTGTGGGTTTACAACTCAGAGTAGAAAAATAAATACGTGAGTCCACACTGATATAAACAAAAAGATTGAATAAATAAATATCTGTAAGGAGAAGTGACAAATCTTTAGTACAGAAGAATTCTAAATAATTTATGTAGATACTTCACCCTCAAGAGATAGCTGACATCAGCCTTGCTCTGGACAACAAACAAAAGGATGACGATGGACAATGCCCACCAAAAAAAAACAGAGGGTTTCTACGACTGCAAGCCAGATATTTCTATCCATTTGCCCCATGTGATTTAAGTCCCCTCTCAATTGAAAGCTGAGTGAGGATCACCATTCCTAAATCCTCAAGATAGGAGAATGAACAAGCATAAAGGGGAACTGCAACTATGGACCAAAATAGACTTCTTATTATTCTAGTAGAAGAAGAATTTGTAACATTGATATTAGGACAATGGTTCTCAGAAGTTCTGAGTGGAGAAAGAGGGAAGTATAAGGGTAACATGGGGCATTTTGGGGACATTGCAATTGTCCTGCATGATATTGCAATGATGGATACAGACCACTATATATTTTGTCAAAAGCTATAAAATTGTGCAATGCAAAGTGTAAAGCATAATGTAAACTGTAGATCATGGTTAGTAGCAATCCTTCAATAATTGCTTATCATTTTTAACAAATGTCCCATACTAATGAAAGATGTTGTTAGTAGGGTAAAATGTGAGAGAAGGGTGGGCGGGATAGATGGGAGTCCTTATGTTTTTATGTAACTTACATGTAATTTAAAACTTCTTTTAAAACAAAGAATACAAAAAGGTAGTTGATAATTCACCACACCTTTAGTGTGAACTACCCATATGACTTCCTTTCCAGTGGAAGAGTATGGAAATGGTGACTAGGCATAACTTTACAGTAGAAAATCTGATAAAGACTAACTCAGTGTAGTGATCAATATGACCATAGACAATGTTAAGTCATATTGATAGTATGAACACTAGGTGTGATGAAATAAGAAAGGCACTCCACTTTCATTGTCATCTTCCCCCAAACCCAAAACAGGACAAATCATGAGAAAAAACTTCAGGTAAATTTCAACTGAGGGGTGTTCTATCAAACCTGGGACCAAGTTCTTCTTAAAATTGTCAAGGTCATCAAAAACAGGGGAGGTCTGAGAAAATGCCATGGTCAAGAGTTGCCTTAGCTTAGAAACATGGAAGCAAGATGTACCATGATATTCTGGATGGGATCTGGGATCCTGAACAGAAAAAGGACATTAGATAAGAACTAAGAAATTTGAATGAGGTATGGACTTTAGTTAATAAAAATGTATCAATATTCATTCATAGTGCCATACTAATGCAAGAACTAACGCAAGATGTTAATAATAGAGGAAACAATGTAGAGTATATAGGAAATTTTGTTCTATCTGGACAATTACTTTAGTAAATCTAAAACTGTTCTAAAATGAAAAGTTTATTTAAAAAGATGACTGTAAAAATGAGTAGAAAAATCATAGATTGTGGGAAAATATTTATAAAATTTGTATCTGAGAAAAGACTAGTATTTAACATATAAAAAATTCCCACAATTCAAACAGAAAAGGGAAAAAATTAATAATGATGAAAACATTTTCTTAAATGGATTTTTAGAGAAACTGTTTCAATTGATTTTTTTCTGGCTGAATATTTTGGTGGAAAGACCAAAGTAAATAGTCACTCTGTCTTCTAAGGAATGTGTTAATTCATCAAGAGAGACTCATATTTAATCAGAAAGCCTAAGAGAGGTATAACCTTGAAATACACTGAGAATAATTTCTCTATGAAATGATATGGCTTTACTTTATAGATGTATATTTCAGTGGGTGAAATAGAGGGGGAAGTGGAGGGTGAAGCTGTAACTCACTAGGCAAGGCTAAGAATTTAACTCGCGTAGTCTGTCTACCCTGAGAAACTAAATTACATAGTCTGTAAACAGCAAGTATTAAAGCATTTGTCACTGTTTTTCATTGATTAAATTTCTTTAAATCTAAGAAAAGTCTATGTTTCTTAACTGCCCAAATTCAGAGACTATTTAATTTATACACATTTGTTTTACTTTCTTTCTCATTTCTTCATTAGGAAGACCTTTATGTTTCATTAATAAGCATTCTCTTTTGTAATTCTTTATGGTTTGAATGATGGGAAGGGATAGGTATTAAGAGTTGGATTGGGATGAGCTGAAAATATGTTTTGGAATACCCCTTAACTCAACATTTCAGGTTAAAAATAAAAGGTTACTATTTCAGACCTGTGGACATAATGCTTTGTTTCAGATAGTGAATTGTTAGATTTTAAATTCACAGTAGGAACTTCTTCATTTGAAAGTTAAATTGAATAAACCCAATACTGTCATTGCTGCTTACTTCAAAATTAGCTGCTCAATTAATGAGAGATGTTGGCAAGGGTTAAGGATCAAGGACTCAGCATTATTCATTGATGTCTTTATTATGTATTTCCTGCCACAGTACATTATTTGTATCTTATAAATAAGTATTGGGAACCTTATAACACACTGAATACTAATGTATCCTTGCTGTATAGAATGTATTACATGCACATGCATTAAAATCATAGCACATTAAATCTGGGACCTTGTAGGTCATTTAGACCAATTTTCTCATTTTTCAAATGGTATGGGATGGGCATGGGAGTTGTTTTGCAGAACGGTGAGAAAGACTAGGTTTAATAACTACTCTAAATTCACAATCATACTTAGTTTCAGAACAAGAGGTAGAATCCAGGCATCTTTATTTTCCATGTAAAAATTTTCCCATTCTTTAAGCTGCTAATTTTAAAAAATACAATATTTAAAGTTATATCAACTAAGTGAAAATGTATGAACTGTGATAAAAATTCAACAAAATATAAATAATGTAAAATACAAATACAACATAATTAAAAGGATTATTTTCAAATACTTGCAATCATACTAAATATAGTTTGGCATTTTAATTTCTATTGTAATTGAAAGGAAATGATACTTCAAAGTAATGGGGGTCAAATACTTCACATCCAGAATTTTCAGAATTTTAAGTCTTTTTTCCTTCCATCTTTCTTACTGTGAACCTTTTCTTTTTGACTAAAATTAATTAACTAGAATATTTTTCCCAAGCTTTCTACATTAGATGTGTATAATCTTACTTTTCCTAAAAATGACAAGTTACATAATTAAATTCTGACACTTCCCTATCAAAATTGATTTTAGTGGACTCTAAATACAAGGCAAATTTTAAAAGACTATGATTAGAATAATATTTTTTTTTGAGACTGGTTAACACATCCTCCCAGAGTATTTCTATACCTTCCTTTATAAATACGCTATATTTAATAATAGGTATAAATAATCTAAAAGCTAATTTAATACAAAATTTAAGATTAGAAGCAGATTTGTATGGCAGAAAGGAAAATAAACTGGGAGTAAGAAGGTGATATACTATGTCTTCAGTATCCTCCTGCTGTGAGACAGGAAGGACAAATAAAACAACTTTGTTATTGTTTTATCCACATCATAAATTCCATACATATGGAATTTTTGCTATAATAAAATATATCAGGTCTTGTAGTATGATCCTATATCATATGAAGCTAAATTTTTAAATAATGACAAAAATAAATAAAACAAGGCACAATGTTTACTGAAGAAATCACACAAAATAATTCAACTCAACTTGATATTGCTATTATTAAAACAATATAGATCGAAAATTGATCATTTAGGTCACTATGCTTTAAAATCCTCTAAAATGTATAGTTTATTAGTTGTTCTTTATTTCTTCATGGAAAATTATCACTCTTCTTTATTTTAGAAAATGTTCTTCAAAACTCTAACAGCTCTGAAGTGAAATTTGATTGTAGGCAAGAAATTGAAACACATTTTGATGGCTTAGGTTAGAATGAGGTAAAGACTATTTGAGCAAAGTTTAAGGAAGAGCCCAGATTATTCATGATTATAGCTCAGGGAACCATATTGGGGGAGACTTTTTTTTTTTTTTAATTATAAGCCATGTACTTATTTCCGTTTCCTTGGAGAGGATCAATATAAAGGCTTCTATTTCCAGCAGTGTGGCAGATTAGATGACCTGAATCAACTTTGAAATATATAGCTGAGCTCACAGGAAAATAAGTGAAATACCTATTGGCCTAAGGAAGAAAGAATAAAATATCAGATCAATGAGAACCTGAGTGGACATTATAGTATTCCTTGTGTGTAGCTGATAGTGCTGGTGACTTCCAATCTCGGTAACCATAGTCTGTTAGTTTTAATGCCCACACATGGAAATGAAGTGAGGAGTTAGAGCTGCAACCTCCACATAATGTCAAGGACTATCATAGGCTTACTCTCAGCAAAAAGATAGCACGGAAAAAATAAATTCTACTGATAAGTAATCTTGTGTATAATTTTCTTTTAAACTTAAAATGCTATGATTTTCCAGTTTCACCTCATGTTACATTAGTGCCATTTCTATTGAAAGTCTTTTCTGAAAATATGTTCATGTTTTATAGATTTCTGCAAAAATATGAGGTTACTCAGTACTGAATATTCTTTGAAAGAGATAATTGTAAGACTATACACAAAATAGAGTTTTCCTGAGAATCATAAAACTAAAAGACAGATTGGAAACTATTTTTGTATATTTCTGTGATTGTTCATGTAAGAGTTATACTCACAGAATAAAAATTCAGAATGTTTTTATGGTCAATAATGGGAAGAATGTCTTTTCATATACGCTAAGGATAAACTATACTTTTGATTGAAAAAATAGCTATTGTACATAATGCATCTGGAGCCTTTCACTTAGAAGTCAGATGTTTCATAATGAATATTGCAGTCAGTGAATGTTAAAAGGAGGCAATGATTTTAGATTGGTAAGGCTGTACTAGTGTCCTATTTTGTAGGGCATCTCTAATAGCTCTATAATTACAGGGGAATTACATGTTCCTACAAATTACTTGATAATTATACTTGATATTACCAAGTAATTCAAAGATTAGTTACTATGTAACTTGCAATTTTGAGATCTCATTGCAATTTATTTATTTTAAGGGTTTGTTGACACTCTAAATAGTGGACAGGCAGAGAATATTCCTAATTTTTTTGGTTTACTTTGCTGCATAAATTTTCTTTGAAAAGATCAATACTTGTCAGAGGGAACAAATAAGATGGCATAAAAAGTCATTTCTTACTTTCAAAATTTGTGAAATGATACATTTAAGCATCATATTTCCTTTCTCTTTATGGCTCTGTGGGACCATCCAGAGGTTTAGGATTAAAGTTGCTTTTAAACCAAGATGATTAATTAAGTAAATTAAAGTATAGCTAATTGATAAAATAAAAATGTTTTATTGAACCCAAATGTGTGTGTGTATATATATATATATATATATATACATATATATATATATGTAGGTTGGTAGTTGTCAAACCTTTTAAGTCAAATGGTAAGTCAGTTAGGTAATACTTGAAGCTCAACAACAATTTTTATACATTTTTTGGCAGAGAGAAATTATAAGATTTTGAAAACAATGAAACTAATATGAGTGTGACTTGAGAGCAACTAAAATGTGTGTTTGAAAATTTTTTAGTTTAACAAACAAAAAGGATTCTGGATTTTTCTTTAATACATAGTTAATTGTTAGTTAATTTTCAATAAATGTTTCTATGTTGAGATTGTGTGATGTATAGATGCCTGGAGACAATCCAGTCAGTGGGAGCTGGGTGCTAGCACTATAACCTCCCTTTGAAGATGAAACAGGCATCCCTCAGTTCAGAGAACAAAAGGAAGAATTGAACCAAATGGGCATGGTTCTATAAAAATTGAGGTACTGAGCCCTTAAATGAAAATTAAGACCATTGTTCAAAATTATTGACAATTTCATTCAGAGAACAAAGGAAGACTCGAACCAGGTAGGCATAGCTCTATACACAGGGCCCACTTGATGGAATAGAGGAGAGTATGGGCCATGATGTGAACCAATGTATATGAGGTGCAGAGGTGCCCAAAGATGTACTTACCAAATCCAATGGATGTGTCATGATGATGGGAACGAGTGTTGTTTGGGGGGGGGGAGAGGGGGGGTGGGGGGGTGGGGTTGAATGGGACCTCACATATATATTTTTAATGTAATATTATTACAAAGTCAATAAAAAATAAAAAAATTAAAAAAAAATTCAGGTATTTTTGAAAATGAAAATTAAATGAAATGAAAATTAAGACCATTATTCAAAATTATTGACAATTTCAAGACATTGATAGCTGAGCATTAAACCATACATGAGGTCTACACAGTTGGTAGACCATGCAGCTGATCCTAGCCCCAAGGTCTAAAATTTTTGCTTTTGTAGCCAGTGTCTGCCAGAACACAATAGGGAAACTGAGTAGATAATCCTTAGAAGTTCAAGCTAACAACTTGAAGTAAAGAAATACTTTAATAACCTCCAGAATAAAGAAGACACAAAAATAGAAATGAACAACTATGAAGAAAGCAAAAAAATGACCTCACCTTCAAATGCTTGAGATGCTTCTAAAGTTTAATTTGGTGGAAAATTTTGATTACCTATGCTCTATTTATTTATTTATTTATCCCACCCCCTTTTGCTGCGCATTACCTGTGTCTGCTTGTTTCCCTTTGTGTTGCATCACCTTGCCATGCCAGCTCTCCATGGGTGCCCAGGCCATCAGCTCTCTGTGGGTGCGGGCCAGCTTGCCTTCACAAAGAGGCCCTGGGAAGTGATCCCAGGGCCTTCCATATGGTAAATGGGCACCCAATCAACTGAGCCACAACCCTTCCCTACCTATGCTTTATTTTTAAAAAGGGGGAGTGGATGCTGCTCAGTGGTTAAGTGCCTGCCATCCATGTATGAGGTCCTGGGTTCATTTCCCAGTATATCCTGCAAGAAAAAGGAAAAAAAAAAAAAGAAAAAGAAAAGAAATGACCTATATATTTATCTCAAAAAATCAGGCAAAGGTAAACAATGCACTAAAATACCATAGTTGTATTGTTGTTTGTACTAGGGAGTACTAGGTTGACTAATAAAATATTGCAAACAATGCCTCAAGTAAGGGTACTCCTGAGGGTTCTAGAGACATCTAGATACTATAGGCAGGCAACCCCAGGAAATCAGCACTCTTTTGGTAAACATTACCTTGGAATATATGATAACCAGTTTACCCATTGTATCAGAATTAGACTTATTTACAAATTTCCTACACACAGTTCTTCTACATTTTTATTTGAATCTATAATTAGTACTATACCCATTAAATATATGTCCCAGAGACTTAAATCTTCCAGCTGTTCATATGCCAGTTGAGCCCTGAATCTTAGCAGAGTTGCAGGCAACACCTGCTCTCCAATTCATCGGACTAACTCAGAACAACTAACAAAAGGATGATGATGGAAAACACCCACCCCCAAAAAACAGAGTATCTACAACTGCAAGCAAGACAGTTCCATCCATCTTGTCCCTGGGAACTAAGCACTCTCAATTGGAAGCATTTTGGACATCAACATCCCCAAATCCTCAAATTTGAGGAACAAACAAGCATAAGGTGGGAATGCACCTATGAACCAAAGTAGATGTATTATTAATTCTAGTAATGTAAGAACAGTGGTCACCAGAGGTTCAGAATGCAAGGAGAGAGAAGAATAGGTGTAATATGGGACATTTTGGGGACTTTGCAACTGTTCTGCATGGTATTACATTGACAGATACAAGACATTATACATTTTGTGTATAAACCATACATGTGGTTAGCAGCAATGCTTCAATATGTGTTTACCAATTATAACAAATGTACCACACTAAAGAAAGATGTTGTAAATGGGGGGAAGTGTAGAAGAGGGAGAGGGTGGTTGTATTAGTCAGGGTTCTCTAGAAAAACAGAATCAACAAGAGATATCTGTCAATAGTATGCGATTCTATAAGAGTCTCTCACGCAGCAGTGGGGATGCACAAATCCAGGTTCCACAGGCAGGCTGCAAACAGGCACTGCAATGAAAGTCCAATGAAGGTTCTTGATGAGTTCTGGGAGATGTTGGCTGTCCAAAGACAAGCTGGGAAATTCTCTCTCAGTGCTGGAATCCCTTCCCATTTTAAGGTATTCAACTAATTGGGTTAAGCATCACTCATTCCTGATGGCAATCTCCCGGTTGAGGTAATTATAAACAGTTTTCTATGATTTACGACTGCAGTAAAGTCAATGGTGACTAAAGTCCATAAATGCCCTTGTACTACAGTTAGCCTGGTGCTTGCTTGATCAAACAACTGGACACAATTACCTGGTCAAGGTGACACAATAGCCTAATCATCACAGTGGTGTATATAGGAATCCCCCTATATTTTCCATGTAACATTTATGTAATCTAAAGTTTCTTTAAAAAAAAAAGAAAGAATAAATACATGTTGACCCTTGTAAAGAATCAAGATCAAAAAGTTTAAAAAAATCTCAGGAAATTAAGGGCCTTTGTATTAACATTGACTTAACCAATAAAGTACTGATACAGAGGGGAAAACAACATTGAAAAATATTATTTTGATTGCAATGTGAAAATAATAAACCTAAGTAATGCTTGGTTCAAATTTATGATGATAAAGACCAATTATCTGTGCTCTGCAAGGGGATTATACATTAAATCAATTTACATGAAAATAAGGGAAGAAGGCAGGAAAGAGGGAGAGGTAAGAAGAGACATAATTGCTTGAGTAGACATTGAGTAATCAGAATTGTTCTCTTCAACGGTGTGGTGGTCAGACTTTCCCTACAAAGATGTGTAACACATTGGTGGAAAGAGGGAGAAAGGAGATGCAAGATAATAAATGATAGTTTTCCTTAATACTGTCTTGTATTTGAATGTACAGTTTTCTAAATTTATTCAGCATTAAATATTGAAGAATTCTGCTTTGAGTAAATAATAAGGTGATATGCTATAGTGGATATAGAAATAGACTACACATAACTCTGACCCAAATATTTCACGTAAGGAATAAGGGAGTGAGATTCAGTATAAAACAAGTATATGAATAAATAAAATAAGAAAAACGTGACAAAATATAAAGACATATAAAATGCTCTATTTGTTTAAAGGAATAAGAAAAATAATATTCATCTGGGTGAGTCAAAGAAAGACATGTCAGAAAAGATTCATTTTCCTACAGAATAAGAAGATACATATACTCATATGCCTATAAATTTTTATACATAAATATACTCATATATGTCTATATATATTTATAGACACATGTAAACTCATACATTCATATATATATATATATATATACACCTGTTTATATATATTTCTAGTCATGAAATAGTTGCTCAAATACATAGAAAATCATAACTTGTTCTTGCAGATGAAGGCTTCATATTTTAATTGTGCTATTTTAGCACTGAATTCAATGTAATTAGAATCAAAATACCAATAGGATTTAGAGGTTGGGTAATGGGATGGGAGGGAATTTAGAAAAGGTTACGAAGATGCACTTGGAAAAATAAATATTACAGCATAAACAGAAAATTTCTGAAATAAAAGATGAAGGAAAAATATTAAAATGCATTTAGCAATAATAATTATAACAATATGATAATGCAATAGATACAGATAGAGTGATAAAATATAGAATACATCTATATGGAAACTTAGATTATCATAAAGATTTTATTTTTATTTTTATTTATTTATTTTTTTTATAAAGGAGGCTAGTATTTGTAGTTTTATTTTATTTTTTTAAGATTTATTTATTTATCTCTCTCCCCTTTCTCCCCCACCCCAATTGTCTGTTCTCTGTGTCCATTCGCTGCATCTTCTTTGTCACTTTTGTTGTTGTCAGCGGCACAGGAATCTGTGTTTCTTTTTGTTGCGTCCTCTTGTTGTGATATTTCTCTGTGTGTGCGGCACCATTCCTGGTCAGGCTGCACTTTCTTTTGTGCTCTCCTTATAGGGCGCACTCCTTGTGCATGGGGCTCCCCTACACGGGGGACACCCCTACATGGCATGGCACTCCTTGTATGCATCAGCACTGTGAGTGGGCCAGCTTCACACAGGTCAAGGAAGCCCGGGGTTTGAACTGCAGACCTCCCATGTGGTAGATGGACACCCTAACCACTGGGCCAAGTCTGCCGCCAAGGTTTTTAAATTAGTTTAGTGATACATTACTCAAACAATGTTGTTATATCTATCAATTTTGGCAAAAAATAAAAAAATAAATGAAGTTGATTCTTCACATTCTCCTTATATTAAAATATATTCCAGATTTAACCAAAATTTAAATATTAAAAATAATCATAGCAATTTGGAATAAAAGCAAAAGAAAATGATGTATAGTAACTGTAAAATTATCATGGCACACAAAGATTATGGAAAGGAAAAACAGATACTAAAACATGAAAAAAGTTAGAGTTAAAAAAAAATTAGGGGAAATTGTGGAAGATAGTGTCGGATTGGGCAGGTAGGGCTCAACTGTCTCACAAAAGCAATGGAGAAAGCCAAAAGCTGTATGAGGGACCTGCTTTGGGTGAAAGCAGACCAGGACAGTGCTACACAACTCCCAGGAGGATGAGGGAAAGGGAGACTATGAAGATGAAATAATAAACATGAGTTACCAAACCCCCATGGCAGCTGGGAAGGCCTCCCCATCCCAACCCCCAAGATATTAAGCTGGAGTACAACACCTGGCTCACTACAGCTGACTGAGGAGGGATTCAGATATCTTCCTCCCTATGAGTTATTACAAGGGAAAAGGGAGGAGAACTGGGGGGCTTCTCTTCAGTGAATTGGACAGAAGAGCCTACTTTGAATATTGGCTGTGGCCAGACCAAAACATGGACATTTTCTCTCTGTGGAAAGATGCATCTGACAAGCCACCTGCTAATCACTTTGGAAATTGCATGAACAAGGGAATCTCAATAAGATTAATTTCTGACCTCTCATCAGAAACCATGGAGGAATGAAGAAAGTGGTAAGATGTATTTAAGGTACTGAAAGGGAAAAATTGCCAGCCAAGAATTCTGTATCCAGCAAAGGTGTTTTTCAAAACTGAGGGTGAGCTCAAAGTCTTCACAAACAAAAGCTGATAAAATATATTACCCAAAGATGAGAGTTGCAGAGATACCAAAGGGAGTGCTATAGCCTGAAAGGAAAAAAGAAAAAAAATCAAGCACTAGCGACTAGGAGAGCAGTGTAGAAATGTAGCCTCTTAAATTAAAGGATAAAAAGACAGACAATAGCATGATAAGACAACAGAAAGCTAAAGGACAAAATGGCTGAAGTAAATAGTGTCTTTACAATAATAACATTGAGTGTTAATGGGTTGAACTCCCCAATCAAAAACCATGGACTGGTAGAATGGATAAAAATTCTAAGAGCCATCTAAATGTTGACAAGAGACTCACCTCAGATATAAGTATTAACCAGATTAAAGGTGAAGGTTAGAAAAAGATATTGCATGCAAGGGGTAATCAAAAAGAGCTAGAGTAGTGGTACTAATATTGGACAAAATAGATTTTAAATGCAAAACTTTTTCAAGGGATGAAGAAGATTATTATATGTTAATAAAAGGGGCAATTCAGCAAGAAGAAATAACTATAGTAAATGTATATGCAGCTAGCTTGAGTGCCCCAAAAACATGAGACACATACTAGCAAAAATGAAGGGAGAAATAGATGTCTCTACAATAACAGTTGGAGATTTCAATATGCCATTCTTAGTATTGGATAGACATCTGGAAAGAGATAAGGAAACAGAGAGCTTAAATAATATGATAAATGAACTAGACTTAAGAGATAGCTATAGAGCATTGCACTCCCAAAACATCAGGATACATATTCTTTTCTAGTCCTCATGGATCTTTCTTCAAGGTAGACCATATGTTGGGTCACAAGACAAGTGCCAATACATTTTAAAAGATTGAAATTATGCAAAATACTTTCTCTGATCGTAATGGAATGAAGCTGGAAATCAATAATGGACAGAAAAAGGGAAAAATTCTTAAAATATAGAACTTAAATTACATAAATAATCAGTGAGTCAAAGAAGAAACTGTGGGAGAATTCAGTAATATCTTGAGAGAAATGAAAATAAGAATGAGACCACAATCAAAACCTATGGGTCACTACAAAGGCAGTGCTGAGAGGGAAAATTATAGCCCTCAGTGATTACATTAAAAAAGAAGGAAAAGCTAAAATTGAAGGTTCAACTGCACATGTTGAGGAACTAGAAGAAGAATAGTAAAATAATTCCAAACAAAACCAAAGGAAAGAAATAGTGAAGGTCAGAGCAGAAATAAATGAACTCAAGAATTCAAGAACAAAAGACAATAGAGAGAATCAACAAGGCCAAAGCTTTGTTTTTTGAGAAGATCAACAAAATTGACAAGCCCTTACCTAGACTGACAAAGAAAATAAGAGAGAATAAACAAATAAATAAAATCAGAAATGAGAGGGAGGCATTATCACTGACCCTGCAGAATAAGAGAGATCATAAGAGGATATTATGAATGACTGTATGTTAAAAAATTAGACAATGTAGATAAGATGGACAAATTTCTAGAAACACAAACACCTACCCTGTCCCTCAAAGAAATAGAAGACCTCAACAAACCAATCACAAGTGAAAAGATTGAAATGATCATCAAAAACCTCCCAAGATGAAAAACCCAGTACCAGATGGCGTCACAGTGAATTCTACTAATCATTCAGGTACAATCTAACACTAATCTTGCTTAAGCTCTTCCAAAAAATTGAGCAGGAAAGAATGCTACCAAACTCACCCTAATATCAAAATGAGATAAAGATACTATGAAAAAAGGAAATTATAGGTCAGTATTACCAGTGATATAGAACGCAAAAATCCTCAACAAAATACTTGCAAACCAAATAAAAAAGCATATTAAAAGAATTATACACCATAACCAAGTGGATTTTATCTCAGGTATGCAAGAAGGTTGAAGTTGGAGGACTCTTACTTCCTGCCTTTAAAGCATATTGCTTAGCTACTGTGGTAAAAACAGCATGGTACTGGCATAAAGACAGACAGATAGATCGATGGAACAAAATCAAGAACTCAGTAATAGACCTTCACATCTACAGTCAAGTGATTTTTAACAAGGCTGTTAAGCACAGTCAGCTGGGCCAGAACAGTCTATTCAATAAATGGTGCTGGGATAATTGGATAGCCATATCCACAAGAAAGAAATAGAACCCTATCCCACACATTATAGAAAAACTAACTCAAAATGGATTAAGGACCTATATATAGGCCTGGGCCTCCTTGACCCATGTGGAGCTGGCCCATGCGCAGTGCTGATGCGGGCAAGGAGTGCCGTGCCACGCAGGGGTGTCCCCCGCGTAGGGGAGCCCCATGTGCAAGGAGTGCGCCCCATAAGGGGAGCCGCCCAGCATGAAAGAAAGTACAGCTTGCCCAAGAATGGCACTGCACACAGAGAGCTGACACAACAAGATGACACAACAAAAAGAGACCCAGATTCCAGGTGCCGCTGATAAGGATAGAAGTGGTCACAGAAGGACACACAGCAAATGGACACAGAGAGCAGACAACTGTTGGGGGGGGGGGGAAGAGAGAGAAATAAATAAAAAAGTAATAAATCTTAAAAAAAAAAAGAAAATGTGGGAAAACTTCTTCAAGATCTTGTGGTAGGCTCTTATACCCAGAGCACAAGCAACAAAAGAAAAAAACAGATAAATGGGACCTCCTCAAAATTAAATACGTTTGCATCTCTTAGGATTTTGTCAAAAGGGTGAAAAGTCAGCTGACTCAATGGGAGAAAACATTCGGCAATCACAGATCTGACAAGGATTTAAAATCTGTGATACATAAAGATATCATATAACTCAACAACAAAGACAAACTATCCTATTTAAAAATGGACAAAAGACTTGAAAAGACAAGAACACATTGTTTCATGTGTTTCTTTGCCATTTGTATTGTCATAAAAACACATGGAACAATATTCAACATCATTAATGATTAAGGAAATGCTAACCACAACTACAATGAGACTTCTTTTCACACTTATTAGACTGGCCTCTATTGAAAGCCAGAAAACTGAAAATGTTGGAGATGATGTGGCAAGATGGGAATGCTTATTCACTTTTGGTATGAATATAGAATGGTACAGCCACTGTGGAGGACTGTTTTGCACTTCCTCAGAAAGTTGAATATAGATTTGCCATGGGTCCCAGCAATGCCATCGTTAGGTGTATACCAGAAGAAATGGGAGCAGTGACACAAATAGACATCTGCACACTGATGTTCACAGTAGCTTAAGTCACAATAGCCAAAAGATGGAAACAACCCAGGAGCCCATCAACTGATGAATGGATAAACAAATTGTGGTGAGTACGCATGATGGAGTATTACGGAACTGTAAGAAGAAAAAAAGTCATGAAGAATATGACAACATGGATGAACCTGGAGGACATTACGTTGAAAGAAGCAAGCCAGACACAAAGGACAAATAAAACAACATATGATTGTGCTATTATGAACTAAAAATATGTAAATTCATGGAATTAATAATTAGAGTATAGGATACAAGAAAATATAATGAGGGTAGAGAATGGAAAGCTGGTGGCTAATCCATGCAGAATTGGTTAAAAGGTTGTTTTTAAGTCTTTGAAAATGAATGGAAATGGGGAGAGCACTTCATGATGTTTGTGACTAGCAGAACTATTACATGGTTATGGTGGTGGTTGAAAGGGAAAGTTTAATAACATTTTTATTACTAGAAGGAAAGCTAAAAAATTAATGGGACTGTATAACATAGTGAAACTGTAGGGAGCATAGGCCGTATTGTGGGCCTGGGTACCATCGAAAGTGCTGAGTCATGATGAGTCAGGAGTGCTGAGTCATGATAAGTCATGAAATGCTGAGTCATGGGGCAGGGCCAAGGCGCATGCGCCTCCCCTAAATTACCATATCCCTATATATTCCCCCTTCCCCTCCTCTTCCCTGTCTGCAGATTGCACATGAGCCCATGCGTGCTGGCTCTCCCAATAAAGTCTCCTGTTTCTTCTGATGGGTGTTCATGTGGGTTTGTAGCGCGGTCCTTTGGCCACAGCTGGTTTGCGGCTTCAGCGGCGGTTCCCGGAGTGAGGCAAGAGAGAGGTCACCCCAACAACCCGTAGCTTATGCCGCCAGCGTGAGGAAGGCCCTCTCCCCTGGTGGAACCAGTCCACGGGCTGCAACCGGCCCGCCGCCTTCATGAAACTTCATGTAAAATATAAATATGGATGATATTGCATATATGACTGTTTTTACAAAATATAAACACGAATAAACCAAAGAAAAGGAAACAAAATAGCAGCTATGTATCGTATGCTTTGATATAGAATAGGGTCAGCATATAAAAGAATCCTGATTTAAATTAGCTATGAAACAATACTTATTTCCAAATAATAGTAATCCAAGCTATAGTAGAATAGAATGGGAATGTCTACATAGGAATTGAAAATATTTTTTATGTTTGTAGCCTAAAAATCTTCTTCATGTGTTTATATTTATATTTTTGCATTACATGTTTTGGAAAATGTTCTGAAGAAGTAAATAATATTGCTTATAAAAATCATAGAAAGTATTAACAAATCCATCATAGCCAGAAGCAAAGAGTCTTTAGCTAAAATTTAATTACTGGTTAGGGAATTTAAGGCAATTGGCAATCTTTCAAAAATGGAAATGTATACTTTTTTGCTACCAGTTGTGCACATATGAAGGAGGCATGTAAATGGAAGTCATAGGATGAAGTGATGTTTCAGGTATCTATTGTTACATTATAAATCATGCCCACACTTAGAAATTGTACAAACCTAAAATATTTGGTATTTTCTTTGGGCTGGAAGGTGGACAAAGGCTTGAAAGAGAAGCAAGGACTCTGTTAGTGAAGGCTGAAAAGGCAGAGAGAAAGTTGATACTGAATTCTGAGAAAATGTGACATATTTTAAGTGACCAAATATTTGGCAAGCAGTGTTGCCTACAGTAATGTGGAAAAATAAAAATACAACAAATGAAATTGCAAACATGGCTACAAAGATTTCCAGGCAGAATGTGGAAAGTGACAAATGCCTTCTTTAACTAAGATAAAAATTTTGGGGTTGAGAAATCTATTTAAAAATGCACTATATAGTCTCAAAGGAACCGTGGAGGAAATATTTCTACCCTAAGCCTAACTGAGTTGGAAAACAAAACTGTTTCTCCTATAAACTTCCATAGCAGGCAAAATTTCTCTAAAATAAGCAATTGCCTCTGGGCAATTAAATTGAGAGTAGAGATTATATCTGTGATGGCATTCTTTATTAATTACTCAAACTATTTATATAATGCCACCTAGACCTGTCTTTTAAATCAGCATACTTCTAAAACATTTACTGGCCTCTTTCTTTAGCAGTCTGACTGATTGAAAGCCCGTGGTATGGAGTGGCATGTCTTGAAGACATTTGTGCATGGCTTTTGTACAATGGAATGATTATCCACTTTCCTGTTTTTATTTATTACAAAACTAACCTGGCATAATGAATACTTCAAAAATAACTACACTATCTATGGTCAAAAGTTAAAATTGTGAAATTTCTGCCAAGGATGCTTCAAAAGTTAAAATTGTGAAATTTTCTGCCAAGGACGTTAAGGTTTTTCCTAGAAGCAACCTGTTGACATAACTTGTCTTTGTTCAAGGAAAATTATTTCAGGGTTGGAAAGCTATAAATTAAATCACTTCCATAGTTCAAGAAGAAGAAAATGAATAAAGTAAGAATTCCGTAACAACACTAGATATACTACATATCACTCTTGGTGAGAGAAAGATAGTTGTTGGAAATACAATTTCTAGACGTTTAGAAGTCTATGAAAGTTTTCAAAAATTTAACATTTTAATGCAATAACATGTTTACTTAAAACTGTATAAATTGATGAGCTATATTTCAAGCTTAATCTATTGTTTGATTTCCATTATATATACTTTGCATAAGTTCTTTCATGGAAATACAGTATGCTACATTGTCAAAATCTAAAGGCATTGCTCCCATATAATATCAGTCTAACACATTATAATTAAGTGATTCTTTTGAGGGAAATATATTAAAAATATTATGTTTATATGTGCTGAAAACAATGTAGTTTTATAATTATAAATATCATTCAGTTGTTTTCCTCTATATTTTTGAGTAAGGAATTTCAATGTGTTTCTAGGAATTTATGTTTATTTCTAAAACTGCACTTTGTTACAGTACCTTTTAATGCAACTTTACAGGAAGAAGAAGGTTGTCAAAATAAATTTTCCTGCATTTGAAATATACCAAATACTCATTTTTAGGAACAACACATTACTCTACATTCAGTAATGGCACCTATGATGATTTACAAAGAATTCCAGCTTATGTTAAGTATCTTTGTTATGAAACTCTATTATTTGAATAGTTTCACCTGTTTCTCCTCTGTTCTCATGCAGAAACGATTGAAATACTTTCTAAAACATTTGAAAAAATGCTTCATAGACACTTAGCAACTGTCAAGGGGAGGAGATATGTATAGCCAAGCATCATCATCTCACTTCCTTGTAAAGACTTGTCAAATCTGTAAGTAACGGAGAGATCATTTCTGCACTATAGGCATGAAAATGGTTGTAATTAACTTCTCAAGCCCAACAGCATGGTTAGAGGGATAATTATAAAAGATTTCAAACCAATCTCAGCTTAATTATTCTGCACAGGGATGGGGTGGGGCATTTCCAATAGCCTCCTGTTGTGCTATTGGAAGGAAAGCAAGCTTGATTAGGACAGATTAGATTATGTCAGGGTCCTCTTCATTCAAACAGTTATATTTTCTCTCAAAGTAAAATGCAAGCCATAACTTTTCTCAACTTACGGAACTATTGCAGAGAATTTAGTTTAAGGGTGTTTGAAAGAGGAGAGTAGGTTCTAGGTTAGATTGAGGTCACATATCTTAGAGAAGAAAGCTACTCTTAGACAAAGATTCAAATCTGATCTGACAACAATGGCAACAAATTAAAACGTGTCACTGTTTTTGACAGATCTGACACTAAAAAGCGGCTTTTATTTGATTTGTACCATTATAGTCTTTAGTATGAAGGGAAGGGTAGCACTACAATTTCTAATGAGAGAAATTATACAAGTGCTATTATTATTATTATTAACCTGAATATCAATAACTTCTTGTTCATTATATTTTAAATTTATATATATATATATATATATATATTTTTTTTTAACTGAGTGAAAACTTCTGATTTCTTCCTTCTGTGAATCAAATGGGAGGATAAAATTACACCATGTTAATACTGGAGGAGTGTTCATATAATTACAATAATGGAGGAAATAACATAATAGGCAATCAAAATAGCTATTAAAAGACTAATTAATATTATATGAGTGCTTCTTGAGATGCTTAGTACTTACCATTTAGGGAAATTTTTTATAGCTCTTATATGACTATGACTTATGTTTTTGTACTATGTCTTCTAAAAATATTTTAAATACTTAAAGCATACACCCAAACACATTAAAATAAGGATTAGAAAATATACCATGTAGAGGAGATTGCAGGGGTTTATCTACAGACTAAGCTAAAGATATTTACTTCAAACAAATCTCAAATATAGTTCTGAGCTTCCTGGAATTCTGGAAAAATATGGAAAACATAATGTGACCCTTGTTGCAAAATATTATATACATGATTAAGAGGAAATTGTTATGTGACATATCAAGCAATCTGGACTCATACCAAATTTTATTTAAAGATCATTGACACGAAAATAAAATATTATTTCTAGTCATTATTCCATATACAATTGCATATGTATGGGAATCTAATGTTATATAAACCAATATATAGCTTTGATATGTTTTATTTATATCTGTATTCAGCTTAAGTTAATTTATATTCCCAAGTTCATTTTTTAATTTATTTGTTATTCTTTTAGTACTGATGAAATAAAGTTTACATTGAGACTAAGTCATATGATAATGTGAAAATCTTTTTAACAAAATAAGAAAATACATTATGTTGTGATTGTATAGTATATGATATATATGGAACATTTTAAACTGTATTGATTGATTAATTCAGTTAAGCCAGTATGGCTTATTTTTCAAGTCCATGCATTTGAACAATCAGTTTCTTTAACTAGCAGGCAAATGTAGCAAACAACATCAGATTAACTCTTTACAAAATTATTTTTATTTTATTTTTTATTTTTTTTTAAATTTTTTTATTTTTTATTGACTTTGTAATAATATTACATTAAAAATATATATGTGAGGTCCCATTCATCCCCACCCCCCCACCCCCCCCTCTCCCCCCCCCCCCAACAACACTCGTTCCCATCATCATGACACATCCATTGGATTTGGTAAGTACATCTTTGGGCACCTCTGCACCTCATATACATTGGTTCACATCATGGCCCATACTCTCCTCTATTCCATCAAGTGGGCCCTGTGAGGATTTACAATGTCCGGTGATTACCTCTGAAGCACCATCCAGGGCAGCTCCATGTCCCGAAGACGCCTCCACCTCTCATCTCTTCCTGCCTTTCCCCATACCCTTTGTCCATTATGTCCACTTTTCCCAATCCAATGCCACCTCTTCTATGTGGACATTGGATTGGTTGTGTCCATTGCACCTCTATGTCAAGAGGAGGGTCAGATTCCACCTGGATGCTGGATGCAATCCTCCCATTTTCAGTTGTAATCACTCTAGGCTCCATGGTGTGGTGGTTGTCCTTCTTCAACTCCATCTTAGCTGAGTGTGGTAAGTCCAATAAATCAGATTTTACAAAATTATTTTAAGAGATCGTAATTAGGTATTTATTTTTAGTTTCCTTTTCTGATTCTTGAGTTCTATACATCTCACTTCAAGGCTTGTTCCAAAATTGTAATGACTGTATATATGTTTCTAGACAAATAAACCTGATGAACAGATTCCAATGTTAGTTCAGAAAATGCTGAGGGCAGCATGTGGTTTTTGGGTTTTTGTTTTTTGTTTGGTAACAAATAGATCATAGTAGCCTAAAAAGGCAATGGACAATATGTTGGTTAAAAAAAAAAAAAAAAAAAATTATAAGAACTCAAAATTGGATCAGTTCAAAATTAAGGGATCTTGGAAAATTTTAACTCAAAATTCCTACAAGTTATCTGCTGGTGATTATTTATATTCCTAAATTCACACACTGCCAAACACATCACAGTCTCTTATCTCGAATCTCTAAATAAGTTTAATATTGAAGAACATCATGATGATCACTATTGTAAATACTCTCACTCAAAGAAACCTAAATATATAAGGAGGCTTAAAAATATTTAGCCTCAACTGCCTGGCAATATAAGGATTCCTTTTGCCAACCCTGTCGTGATGAATGCTCGTAGAAAAAGAAGTAGCTCTAATTTTCTAGGGAAATGTAAACGTTCTTCATTTGCAGCAAACCCAAATGATAGGTTGTAAACATAATTTTTGTTCTCAAAAGTCCAATAAAACAGCAGTAAGATGACTAAATTGAGAAATGTGTGTGTGTGTGTGTGTGTGTGTGTGTGTGAGTCTGTATTTACTTAACACTGATCAATCCGATGGCAGGGCTAGTTTTAAGTCCCTATCTTTTGATAGAATCACTTCTCACCTGTTTTCTCAGAGCAGTAAGATCAATTTTTACTTCAAAACCAGAATTCAATCAAATGATACACTTATCTTCTGATTTGGTTTAGGGAATTCTCTGGCAATATAATGTTTTCCTGTTGGCAGTTAAATCAATCTGTCAGGTAGTGAACAAAGAGTTCCCAGAATTTGATATTGCTGTGGGCATTTTTCTGTTTGCTTTTAGACACTTCTTTTTCTTCTCCTGCCTTATTTGGTGCAGGAGACCATGTTTCGCCATCTTTCTTGTCCATTGGCGTCTGGTAATGAGAGGAGAGGTATGCGATAGGGAAAGAGGAGGAGAATGGGAGGTCAGTTCAATACCTTGCTTTCTCTATATTGGTGGAATCTTATGCAGCAGCTGTCTCATCCATCATCTCAGCTGCCAACGTCATACCCACCATGGTTGCATCTGTCAGGTATCCCCAGATCCCGGGCCTTGTTGTGTTGCTTCATCCTTTTGTCCTTCCAGACCTTAGATTGATAACAGCTTCTTGGATTTGCTGTTCTCTAGATTAATTCACTATCCTCTGTTCGCACTTTCAGCATTTCTTGGTATACGCTTTTCTTAAATTCTTTTTATTGAGCTTTCTGATCTTTATTTGCTTTCCCTACTGGACCCCTGACTGAAACACTACAATATTTTGATGATAGATAAATGACAATCTGGAAAGCCAAATTCATTGCATTGATATTATTTGCTCCAACAAATTATGACAAACAAAAAAGGGGATTTGTGAGAATAATAAAAATCTGGAAATACTTTAAGTTTACTGCTCTGGAACAGACAGAAATGAGTTGATATATTAACAGTTTCTTTCAGTGATAAGTATAATATTGAATTTAGGAAATCACAATAAAATGTAGTTCACTATTTGTTTATAAAATATAATCAATAGAATATATGTAGTAAAATGCAATCCAAAGTACCATAGTCAATTTAGTGCACAGAAAAATATTCAATAATGTATATTCATTAGCAAACATTTATAACATTCAGAAGCATACTTAACTCACTCAGGCAACATTACATTTAATAAAGTAATAAGATATTCCTTCATTGTTCTCTGCTGTTGATACAGAGCCACTTGGTTGTTTCTGCTACAGATCTCTAGACCAATTTTCTTTGTTATGAAATTCAACTTCCTGCAAATAGGAGATTTTGGCATTTTGACTTCATGGAATGCCTCTATTAAATAGTAATTTTACAAAATGAAACCAGACTACTGTTTAAGGCATGTCATCATTTAATCTATTTCTCTCTTGCTTTGTGGCAAGAGAAAGTAAGACAAAATATTTTCCTTTCCAGTATTCGTGTTGCCTAGAAGTGGTTCATATTTAAAGTTTTATTCTTTCACCTTGGGCAATCTGACAAGGACAAATGGTTCATATATTAAGAAATACCCAGAACTAGGAGGTGAGGCTCTCACATTTTGTGTACAGAGTGTCCTACAGAGGTGACTATAATGATGGTAATACATCATCCGGAAATGGGGCTGCAGGAACAGGGTGAATCCATATCCCAGAAACAAAGGTTATTTATTTCTGCTGTTTTGATAGAAGCTGCTAGAAGCATTTTTCTAATGGTCCTAATGAGTCTCTGAAGACCTTGCTTCTTGTCTTATTTCTTACAGAACCCAAAAATAGAAGTCAGTATATGTGCAGCAGTAGAGCTAGATAAATAGATTCAGGACCATTCAACAAACCACTTTCAAATGTTATTTTTTTCCTGAATGGACTGTAGGAGAGTTTAAGCTTGCATTCTATAGCTATTCTTAATCTCCTCATTCAAAACTAACAACTGGAAAAAAAAGACCTGTAATATGTGCTAAGTTAGTGACTCAAATAATTTGGTCTTAAAGTATGGCTCTTTTCAGCCATGTACAGAATCATTCAAATATATTTTAATCCTATTATCTGTTTACTTACTTAATATACTCACTTATACTGTTTCTCAAAAGAACTGGTTTTTTTTTCTTTTCCTTTAAGAATACTAACTTCACAATGCTCCCGGAAGTTTTATAATTTATGAATTGTTCAGAAGTACTTTAGATGCACTGTTATTTACAATAGGATAGCAATAATGCAGGCAGAGACTCAAGGTGATATTTTAGGCTGGACTCTATTAACATGGCAAACTGATACATGACTAGGAATCTCAGACATACATTCACACCCATAAATGTGAGACTAAAATATCCAGGAGGAATCAGGAATCAGGAGGAAATTAGAAAAAAATGACTCAGTTCTCCAAATTTACACAAATTTAAGTTTGAACAGAGAGGTAATTTAGTAAAGCTTTTTTGAGCATATAAATAATTAAAATAGTCTTAAATTTGAATCAAGTGACTGGTGTATGCTTTAGAGAAAAGTATATGTATATACATATATATGTATATATAGTGAATATATATGTATTTATATATGCCTTAGTAGTTCAGTAACTTTGTCAAGTCACTTGACATTTTATGATTGTCCTTTTTCAATTTATGAAATGGCATATCACTAGCCACATTTCCTTCCTCTTTTTATACCTCCAATTGTTTATATCTTTCCCCCCTTTACTTGTATTTCCCTCTTGAACAGTCTTCTAGATGTGTTTCACTTTCTATTAAAAGGAACTTGGAAATTCCTATCCAACCTTGGTATTCAGTGACATTGACAAGATGAATTTCTTAATGTCTGTTAAAGTCCTTGAAATCATCAAAAAAAGCACTTGAGTCCCTCAGAGAATAGTACAAAATCAGTGCATACAAGAGGGAGGGTGCTTTATTTTCTGCTCTTATCCACAAGAGTGAATGGACAATTTTTTACAGTTTAACCATGTGAAATAAATTCATACCTCTCTAAGAATGCACCACAGAATATAGTTGTATATCTTGACATATTTTAAGAGAGATAAGTAAGGATTATTTTCAAACTAACCAAAGCAAAATTGAAACTGTGTTAAAATCTATCATGAAAAATGCATTTTTCAAACCAAATTTGGACATAAGGGAGAATGTGGGAATTCTTAACTCTTACGTAATAGAATACTTTTTAAAGTGTTTTAGCAATCCTATAGAGTTGTTCTAATTTGATCTCCTTTTAAAGTAATTAAAATATATGAAAACACAAATGGAAGTACACAACCTAGTATTGAATAAGAAGGAAAAAGCAAAAAGGATGGTTATTAGAAAAACACAATGATTGTCTTATCTCTGAACTAATTAAATGACTAGCTCTAGTCATAGTAATGTCTCATTGAATTTGAAAATACAGAGTGGGAGAAGAGAGTTCATTTACAGATGAGATTTATTTATCTTGATTTCATTACTATTGAATTTTCCCTTGGGGTTCACAATTTGGGAATAGGACTTGCACATTAATTTTTAAAAATTTCTTTAGATTTTTATCTATCATTAATATATACTGAAACTGAATTGAATTTCCATGAGAAATATGATTATAATAAATCACTTCTATTGCATCTTTTTGTTAAGCAGGACCATTTATTTAAATTAACATAGGTGTGTTGCTTACTCTCATGGAGTACATTACTGTAAAGAGTTCATATTGCAAAAATAATGATTATTATCTTTCCTATTACATTGTGAGTAGTTTGTAACTAACTCATAATTCTTCAATTTAAAATTGGTGCCATATAAAATACACATAAGAATAATTTGTTACAAGGATTTTAAAATATGCTATTTTCCAAATCCTATAAATCTATTAACTTTGCTAATAAATCTGCAATAAATGCAATAACACCTTACTTTTATTGTATATCATTTATAGATACTGAGGTTTTCCTTTTACTATTGATAATTTATAAATAGAAACCAAATATTTTCCTCAATCTAAAATCTAAATTATTTGATAAACTTTTGACTATTATATCCCTTTATAATACAAAATTTAAAAGTATTCTTGTTTAAATTTAAATAATTCAATGAAAAAACTAATACTTAGTAACAATGTTGTAAATGTTTAAAATAGATAAAAAGAGTGAGTTCACATTTAGAAAGCAAGTAAACATTGTGATGGAGGAGAAAAATTGAGTCCTAAATCAGATTTCACTGTCAGTATTTCAAGGAATGGATAATCTGAATAGAATGATATAATTAAAGGCAATGGAAAATCTTGGCAGAATTTTATTTTTAATGCACTTTAATGCTGTTGAATAAAATTGACACATATATAAAGCAAATGGCCACATATTTGAGGATTTTTTATTTATTTATATTTAAAGAATCCTTCTTTTGCCTACTTTTGGACAAGAGTGATTTGTGAAATACTGAATGGCTGCATTTTGCTTCAGCATCAATCAGGACCATGTCCATCTCCATAAAAGCAAATAAAACCATCTTTGGTGCTCTTTGTAGCATGGCAGCCAGGATCTCTGTTGGATTGAATGGAAAGGAAACTAAATTGTTTAGGGTGACCCAAGGGTGTATAACTAGGGGTAACGGCATGAAATAAAGCAAAAAGAAAATCTAGGCTGATGTTCAGATTGATATCCTAATGGAAGTTTTTTAGGCTACACAATATTCTCCCAAGGCAAATGGTGAAAGCCCCATTCTTTCAGTCACTTAAAACTAACCAGGCAGAATACTCTAGGACATAATGTAAAAAAGAATCCTTCATTGTCAGAATCAGTTGGAAGAGATGATCTAACAGGTCTTTTCCATCATTAATTTCCATGGTCTATGAACTAGTGATTGTGGCTGCAATTAGCACTGTTGAAATGAAAGAGCAATTTCAATACTGCGACTAGCTTCCCTGGAGCTAAAAAAGTCTGAGTCTAATTCAACTTAAAACAAGGGGAGGAGGACTGGAGCCAAACCAAACTACAATAAATATACTTAAGAGGGACAAAAGAAGGAAACTCAAATGTTGTCAATGCTTCTATACATGGCTGTTTAGTCTTTTTCTTTCATAAAAGAAACTTTGGTGGGAGTCCCAGTATTATTCTTTTTCACTCATGCATGATCCTGATTCATTGATTTATTTTCAAATCCAAGGATAATTAGTATTTGGAGAATGTAAGTGTTGGCTCCCTTGTTAGCCACTTGAAATTTTTCCATGTCTTCATACTTCCCATTTGTATTTTATTTTATCAAGCAAATTCTAAAAGATGAAAATAGGGCACAAACCCATTTCCAAGGATGTCTGTGAAATTAGACTGTTAAGACAAATGCGGTACTGGATTTCTAGTAAATAATTTAACTTTTGTTCAGTTTCCTGTGAGTGATTTATCCTTCTTTACATGAAAAAAAATAGAGAAATAAAAACAAGAGGCTCTATATTATTTCTGCTCCCTAAAAATAACTTTTAAAATAGGAGAGAAACAAAGATTTGACTATGTACTTCCTTGAAGTAAACATTTCAAAAAGGCAAACTGAATTGAAAAGGAGTTTCCCAGAGTAAAAGAAAACTATTATCAATTGAGTCATTATGATTGTAGAAGTCTATTTGTCCCAAATATGGCAAGGAGCTGTGTAAAATAACAGCTTTCCACTGAACAGATAAGGATATGTCAGACCAAAGAAAGACTCAGACAAGTCCAGCTTGGCCAGTAATGAGCATTTGTTTAGGGGGCTTATGTGGGGTTCTCATCCTCAGCAGCAGGAAGGGAGACTGTTTTCTGAGGTCAATTGTCCACATGTAATGCCAGGGGAGAGGAGTTTTTTATGGGGCATGTCTAAGTGCAGGTTGGGGCAGGGGCTGTCTTCTAAGGAATGCAGTGACATGATTTGACAATTATCAAACACGCAGAAACAGATGTTTTCAGAAAGGCAGAAGTTATACATTGCTGGAATGGTTTATTGATATAAGGGTGATTAGGCAGTTTTAGGGAAACAGATACCATGCAGACTTCTGGGAAAACAGGTAAAAGCACTTGTAGCAGTTTGATATAAGTTATGAATTTAAAAAACAGGTATAGGATTATGTTTATAAACTGGCCTGTTCTTCTGGGCATATTAGATTATGTTGGATTCAGAGGTTTCATTTTTACCTTATTAAATAGTGATTAAAGCTCTGCTTGGCCACGTCAGTAGGATGCGGATCCACCCCCCACCCCCACCCCCCTTGTTGGGTGGGGAATTGCAGAGAAACTGCACTGCAGAGAAGGGAGGTTGGAGTTTTGGTCATGGAGCCCAGGAAAAGAAGCAGATATGTGAGGAAAGAAAGAAGGCTTAATTAGACATGGCAGAGTCCCCTGAAGAGAGATGAGCCATTCGCCTGAGAGTCTACAGCTGGTCTTACAGAGAGAGCAGAGCAGCTGAGCCCAGAAAGAAACGGGCCCCAAGGAGAAAGGTACCCAGGAAGCTGGAACCCTTGCAGATATGGGTAGCCGTCTTGATCAAGACTTTGGTACTTTGGTGGGGGAAGTAACTTATGCTTTATGGCCTGGTAACTGTAAGCTTTTACCTCAAATAAATACCCTTTATAAAAAACAAAAGTTTTCTGGTATTTTGCATCTGCAACTCTTTGGCTGACAATGATCTATTGATCATTCACAAGTTATAGGGTTTGCAATTTCAACAATTCAGGAATTCTGTTAGTGTTTGGAGTGGGGGAAAGAGCTGGAAGGATTGGGGGAGAAAATACGAAGTTATATATGCTGCACTATTCCAAAACTGTTATCATAGAATTCTGTGGATCCTATGGAAAGGCAGGAAAAACATTTAGCTGACTTTGCTTTTAGTAAAAAAGGAAAGATGGGCCATATTTTTCCTATTTCTTAAAAAAGAAAATAACTCACATTTCTCAACTCCCCAGATAGGAATAAACTGCAGTGTCTGCCCTCAAAAAGCATGCAGTCTACTGGGATGATTAATACAGTATCAATTGTAATAAAATATTATGACAAATAGAACCACACCTGACAGAAAGATTAGTTATGTCTGCCTGGTTCAAGAAGAAATTCAAATTTGCTAATCTGTAAGTGTGTATGTATAGTGCTGCTAAGAAACACATTTCTGGAAATCAGAACCAAATGAACAATAACACAGACTAATGAAGTATATAATGTGTTTGGGAACAATAATTAAACTTATGATGCCAGAGAGATACTGCTTGGAAGGAGTGGTAAGATAAAGGGCAGAAAGAGTAGGAGAAAGATTCTGAATATAATGGACTCTACTCATGGCACTAGAAAGCCATTACAACACTTTGTTTGTTTAGCTGGGTACTACCATGGTCAGATATACATACTTCAAATATGACTTCAGTGGGCAGAACAGAAGGAAGACTTTTCTGAAACCATGGAGGTGAGTTAAAATGCTATTCCAACAATATAAGCAAAAAGACAAGCATTTTTATTTTCCTCGAATTCTTGCCAACTGAATTTACCCTTCTCCAAAGAGCTAGAAGATATTGCTATATTTGGATTAAGTGTGAGTCCTTATGTTATCGTACAGAGGAGATCAAATGTAATTAAGCTGATCACGGTAAAAGAAAGCTTTTCCATTTCACTTATGGCAAGACAAACACCACAATAACTTTGGCAGAATCAGCAGCAAGTTGAATTCTGAAAGGAGAACAAACGGAAGCAGAAACCACTCTGGAATCTAAGGTACTAAGTACAAAACTGGCCTGAGGAATTTCAGGGGTTGTTGTGAACTTATTTAGCAGGAAAGAGTGGGATCCAGTGCTGTTGCTCTCCTAACAGTAGCTTAGAGAACTAAAGAAGCAAAGCTTGGAAGACCACAGGGGGAGGCTTTTACTGAAAGCAGCAGCATTCATTATCAAAAAGGAACACCTCAAAAAGTTCTTCTAAAAAAAGAAAAACATATTTTTCTATGATCGCTTTAAGAGACTCTTTTCTCAGTTATATTTTCTCTGATGGCAGGAACATGAACATAGAAACTTGAACATTCACCCCATCGGATATCATGTAGCTATGGACACCTTTAATGGAACAGTCCTTTAATCATTTTTAAAACCACCTCTGTTATTGAATTCTACCTAAGTATGAAGTTCTTTTTTCATAGTTGCTTTACACATTGATTTATTTTAAATTTTCCAGCTCACTTTTATCACAAACATTGGAACTTTCCAGAGCCTAATACTACAGAACAAACTTTACTATAGGGGAAGCTTAGACTTAATTGTTGGAGGTGTTTGCACCCATTGGATGTTTTTGCAGCAATAGCTTCTTTAGTTTATATACAGCAAACTCCAGTGTGGTGTGTGTCATGTGAAATTTGTTTTATATAGCCTCTTTATGTGTATCCAAATGTGAATATATAATATCTTAAAAGCATCTCTGGAATCTACTAATTCATTCTCCACAGATGACCTTGAATTTCAAGGTCAGCAGAGAAGATAGAAGAGATAAAGAAAAAGAATTCTTACTACTTTCTCAATATCCACCTATAAACTTATATTCATGTTTCTCTCCTTGGTTCTACTTTCATTAGAATAGTTGGCCATCTTTGTGCATGTGGCACATATTACATGGTAACACATGGTAACAAACCTAAGAATGAGAAGAAAGAATGCCTCTTAGGACATACATTTCCACATCTAGGAGCAAAGTTGGCATACTCTTTCAACCTCCCTTAATAATGTTCCCCAATCAGTTCTCTTGAAAAGTAAAATTTTATGGTATGAAATACAGCTGAATTTAATTTCCATTTGAAATGTAATGGTTGAATCACTATACTTTTCTTCCTTATAATCCTAGGATCCTAAAGGAAAATAAAATCTCCCAAAACATGTAAGTCATAATTATCTTTGCCTTTATTAGGTTACCTTCAGAAATCTAGGGAAACTAATTATACAAGGATAGTGCTAATCCTGGTCTTATTCTACAAAGCATGGTTGTTTGTGGCCATTTAATAGATGAAGAAACTGATCACTAGGTATTTTAAGTAATTTATCTAAAATCATAAACTTCTTTGTCTGAATTCATAAAAACTTTCAATAAACATTCTTGAAAGCTCTCTTAATTTATGAGTTCTTTGTGTGTTTGCTGTATTTTATGTGCTTTGCATACATTTTCTCTACTTCCGTGATGTATGCGTTATTATCCCATTTTTGCAGATAAAATACCAAGGTTAAATTCGATTGGTCCTGCAAGAGAAGAATGGGTCCCAGAAAGTTCTAAATAAATCTGTCATCATTGACCTGATAAATGTCACAGTGAAGAGGAGTGCTGGTGTGGCAGAGGGTCCCAGTCATCATCTCAGTGATTGTGAGCAGTGAGGAAGGGACCGTTCATCATAGGGTCTGACCAATCTCAGTCAAGCAAGACCAGCATCACAGGCAGAGTGAAGGTGCTAAAGAAGCAGTGACTCCAATGTCTTCAAATCTACAGTGTCTATCAGTAGTGTATTCTGTAAGAAATACATAAAATATAATCAACTGAATGAGACCAAGAGAGATATTTTTGCATAACAGCCTTCCATAACAAAGTCTGTAAATAAGGAAGCATCTTTGTGGTATAGGAGGTGGAGACATTGTGGAATTTGGTATTGGTGAAGGAGATTGGGTACAGAGGCAGCTAATATTGCCAGCGGTAGTCTAATAGAATATAGATTTAACTACACTGAATTACCAACAGTACTACCAGCCTAGTGAAAGTGAAGAAAAGAAGACAGAGTGTTCCTCAAAAGCAACCTAATATCATCCTTACTGCATGTGTTGGTGGTTACCACCTTACTAGAGGTGAAGACACTATGAGTCTGGACCATGATGTATCAAGCTTCCCTGAGCAGTGATGGAGCATGCTATCAGTCATCATTAAGGTAAAGGAAGAAGACCAATGAGACAAAACATGTACTAGGGTTACCCACCACCACTCTGCAGAGGTTCTCCTTATCAATGACAGGTAGAGAAGGTATGAATAAAAAGGATAAGGAAAACCAAGAAAATGAAACTCAGATAAAACAGCCACTTGTCCTTTGGTATTGCTACATCTTCAATTACCTTCCCAGACACCCAGAAAACTCTAAATTTCAAGATTATACAGAGAAAAAAAAAGCTAGCACATCAGCCATCTGAACAAATCTCTTGGCTCAGAAAATCCTAAGCTTTAGATGGTTTCAGTATTTGCTCACATACAGAAAAGTTGAACATTTTTGAAAACCTTGTTTTAATTTGCATATAACTTCACAAGCTGTTTTATTTTTTAAATGTCAATAAACTTCAAACATCTGTTAATAAAGAGGTTATAATACAACAATAGTGGAGGTGTAAGAAGAATTAACATTTGATAATGCCTGTATGGAATGTGGAATGATGAGCTTGGCCTTTAGAAATAACAGATGTATTATAAAGAAGTGGGTGAGGGAATTTTAGCATTGGTATGAAAATATAGGTCAAAATTCAATGAAATTATCTAAAGCATTTTTAAAATGTTTGACATTTTACATAAAGAAAACTACAAATGAGTCTACAATCCATGAATACTCACAATAGTAACCAGCACTAAGAAACAGAGAATGATCAATACCATAGAAGCCTTCTTTATGGTGCTGATGAAAGAAAGAACTGAGAATGGAGAATGAGTATGATAGTGTTACCTTTAGTATAGGAGAAAAAGAAAAGAAGAAAGAAGCAAAGAAGGAAAAGATATTTAGAAGGGAGAGATGGAAGGAAGGACGAAAGAAGGAACAAAGGGGAGAAGGAAGGAAAGGAAAAGAAGGAGGGAGGGGAAGAGGGTAAAATGAAAAGTGCCCCAAAGATTTAACACTACTAGAAAAAAACATGATCCTTGGGAAAAAAAATCACATTAAAACACATTAGCTATAAGACTAAGACCAGGATGCAGGGCAAATGTCTACTTGATTCAAGTTAGAGAGAATGAAACAGAATTATATCTCTGTATCAGAGTCCCTTAACAATTAGCTTCTCCTTCTTAGCCAAAAAGTAATGAATACAGAAATAAATTTATTCCCATTTATAAGATCAACTGGGAGGCTAAAATTTAAATTCCACCAGCATGTTCCTATATATTCTTACATAAGATTGTGCAGCTGAGTGCCCTGGCAGGAGGAACAACAGCTTTTCATAGGGATTTCCACGAATAAATAACGGCCTAGATTAGTGTGGTGGTTTGAGATTATTTATGAATCTCAAAAACAGAAAGATTATGTTTGTAAACTAATCTATTCCTCTGGGTGTGTTAACCTTTGATTGTATTATAGGCAAATGTTTTAAGTTTACTTGATAAAATTAGTTTAGGTCTTTTGATTTGACCTCATCAGTAGGGCGTAACTCAGTTTGATTCCTGACACCCTTGGTGGGCTGATATAAAAGAACCCTCACCCAAGAAAACACAGAAAAAGAAAGAGAGAGAGAATCTGTCATGGCTCATCTTGGGTCCCTGGGGAGAGATAAGTCATTTGTCTGATAGTTTGCATCTGAAGAGAACACAACAGCTGAGCAGCTGAGAAGACCCAGAAACAAATAAGCTCTATGCCAGAGACTGTTATAGGAAGCCCTGAGAGATCAGACAGAGATTGCCCACTATCCTGCTTCAACATGAGGCAACTGACTTTGAGTGAGAAAGTACCTCTTATGGTAACCTATGTTGGACTTTCCTTAGGAATGTAATCTTTTACCCCAAGTAAAGGCCCTTTATAAAACTCATCGAACTTCTGGTACTTTGCATCAGCACCCCTTTGGCAGACTAATACAATTGCTAATAACTCTTGTTGACTGTTTCAGATATGCACTTCTAAGAACCAAAAATAAGTCTCAAAATGTTTCAGCATGTCAGACTAAGCAATCAAAACAATTGTGATGTTTCTATGGTGTATCTTAGTCTGCATAGTAAATGCATCTGATTCAGTTTGAGATTTCTAACTCCTGGTGGCACACTTCTGTAGCTACCTGACAGTGAGCTAGGCTGCTAAAATGGCTTTTGTCCTAACAGTTCTAAACCTTTGCTGAGTAAAACACACAAACACAGTTCTTAATAAAAACAGGTATCTTTTAATTCAAGGATACTTTACAAATTCTGAGTAGTTATAAGCTCATTCACATGTGAGCTGGGCATCTCTGATTTAACAAGTAACAAACTGAACAGCATTATTTTTCTCATGACAAACACATGAAGTAGAAGCATAAATAAAACTGGCAAGATGTTTTCTTTTACTAAAAAGACAACCTTGAAGTAAACTAAAAATCTATCCTTTCAAATTGATCTGAAGTAAGAAAATTTTTCTATGACACAAATCACTTTTCTATGACATGATCTGACAAAGACTGTGTGCCCCTACAAATCTTCTTTACACAAAACAACAGATGTTAAGCTCCTCCACTCTATTTGGAAGCTATTTCTCCCGAAGACTATGTATTGGAACTTATTTCATTGCTAAAATGTATTTGTAATTTCAGTAAAAAGATAACGTCCCAAACACTTATTACAATGAAAAATTTAACTTCCAAACCTTATAGTACTTCTTCTGAGGTTAAAATTAAATTTATGTATTTTTCAACCAGTCTTTTAAATATGAAAATCCTTTTCAAAAATCTATATAATATGCAGTAAGCCTGTTCATAGACATTCCTTGACAATTAATTACATTGTAATTAATTTCTTGGGAGTGCTATCAAGAAATGAATACCATATTTTATGGGATTGATTTCTCCTTCGATAGCTGATGAATAATCAATATTTTTGTTATCTCTTATATATATGTGCTTCTTTTCTTCTTAATATATACTTTGTTAATGCCATGGTTGGACAATGCACATCTTAATATTTTAAACCTTACTGACAATGGTTTCTACTTCTGGCCATAATAACCTATCCGCTAATATGGTTTTACTATATTTTATAAAGTTATCTGTTGATAACATATTGGAAAAATTAAACTGGCCCTTCATTACAAATCTTTTGAAACTTACTGTTCTACTCTATTGTAGTCTAGATTAGAGACAATGGACTTTGTCCTTTTCCCATATTTTTGGGCTACGCTTTTCCTTCACTCATTATTATACCAAAGGATTTCCAAGTCCTTTCAAGGACTGCTCTACTGGCTTTGGAGTCATTGGCTTATTAATACATTGAACAAAATCTCCAAATCACACAATGAAGCATTCGTTACTCTAAGCAGAGTAATTAACTGGATGATTACCAAAGGACAGTAGTGAAATGTGCATATTAGCCCTGAACTAGCTTCCAAACTGATTCCTGATACTTGGAGCTAACATTCTTCATCTGGTCTCCCACTCATCTGGATCACCAAAGTAAAGGACACCATTTTTCTCTCCAGTCCTTGACAAACTGAATTTCTGAACATATTAGTCTACCAAAGGGGTTCCAGTACAAAGTACCAGAAATCTGTTGGCTTTATCAAGGGTATATATTTAGGATAAAAACTTCCAGTTACAATGCTGTAAAGAGTCCAGCTCAAAGTTGCTTCTTCATCAAAATCAGTTGCCACGTGTTGAAACAAGATGGTTTCTGATGTCTGCCTGGTCTCTCCCTCCTGGACCTCTTCTTTCTCTTGGCATAGGACTCATTTCTTTGCAGGCATTCTATATCTGTCTTGGCTATCTTCGCAACAGTCTCTGTAAGTTATCAGGCAAAAGGCTCATCTCTCCCCAGGTCCCAGGATCAAACATGGCAAAGTTTTCTCCTCTTCCCTGTGTCTTCTTCTTCTTCTTTTTTTTTAATACAGTGAACAATGTCTGATATTTATTTACTTGATTTTATGATGCAACATTGCTGAATGTTGATCATTTTAATATGGTATTGTTTATATATTTTTGTTTTGTTTTATACACTTTATTTTTTAAATGCCTATTTTTTAAGATACATAGATCACAAAATATGTTACATTAAAAAATTAAGAGGTTCCCATATACCCCATTCCCCACCTCACCCCACTCTTCCCAAATCAACAACCTCTTTCATCATTGTGGCACATTCATTGCATTTGATGAATACATTTTGGAGCACTGCTGCACTGCGTGATTTATAGTTTATACTCTCCCCCAGTGCATTCATTGGGTTATGGCAGGATATATACTGTCCAGCATCTGTCCCTGCAATATCATTTAGGACAACCCCAAGTCCCAAAAATGCCCCCACATCACATCAATTCCTCCCTTGCCCTGCCCTCAGCAACTACCAAGGCCACTGTCTCCACATCAAGAATACAATTTCTTCCATTGCTAGAGTCACAATAGTTATATAGTAGAATACCTGTAAATCCACTCTAATCCTTATTTTTTCCTCCATCCTGTGGGCCCGGGGATGGTGATGTCCACTCCACCTTTAAATTGAGAGAGAGCTTAGATCACATGTGGCTGATGGATGCAATTCTCCTGCTTGGAGTTGTAAACACTCTCGATTCCCTGGTGTGGTGGTTGACCATCTTCACCTCCCTGTTAGCTGACCTGGGTAAGTCCAATGAACTGGAGAGTAGGAATTGCAACTCTGCTGAGGCTCAGGCACAGCTGGCATATGGACAGTCCAGAGATTCAAGTCTCCCAAGTATACACTAACCCCAGCAACAACCACAGTTCAGTAAAAGTGACAAAAGAGGCATGTGTAGAAAGGTCACATCTGAGTCCAACTCCATCACTCAGAAGCACAAATTCCAAAGTAGGACCCACTGGCAAGGCACTGAGCCATCTTTCTTGACCATAGAACCTGTGTATCTCCATAGCCATCAGGAGCACCAGTACCTGGGGTTGTATCTTCTTTGGCTGTCTCTGGGAGCCTACTGAGATTTGCATAAGCACGACCCCTCTGAAGACCTCCTGACTCTTTTTGAAGTCTCTTAGTCATATAAACTCATTTGTCTTTACCATTTCCCCCTTTTATTCAAGGTCTTTTTCTAGTTGCATCACCAGCTGGTGAGTGGTAGTAATCCCTCAGTGCCAGGGAGGCTCATCCCTGGGAATCATGTCCCCCGCTGGGGGGAATGTAATGCATTTACATTCTGAGTTTGGCTTAGAGAGTGGCCACATTTGAGCAACATGGAGACTCTCAAGAGGTAACTCTTGGGCCCCCTGCAGATCTAGACCTAGTTGAAATTTCACGCACACAGGCTCATAAGCATAGTCATCAGTATCAAGGGCTCATCATTGGATGATCCTTCACTGGTCTTTGCCCTTGCACTTGGGAGATTGTTGCTGTTCCATTGGGGAATGTGACAGAGCTCCCCTGGCTAGGAACTCAACACTCCCTCAGTTGTCATTTGTAACTGATGGGGGACAAATGGTTGGGAGGGAGTTCTCCAGGGCATGTATGTAGGGTATATAAAAATGTTCAAATATTCATTTGGTATTTCCATGTGTCTTCTTGAGTGAGTGTCCATTTATATCATCCCACCAAAGGGGCACAGGGATTCAACATGAGTCATGCCCTACTGACATGGTCAAATCAAAAGTTCTAAATTGATTTTTTCAAGTAAACTGAATCCTTTGGATTTAATACAATCAAAAGGTATCACATCCAGAGGAAAAGATTTATTTACAAGCATAATCTTTCTCTTTTTGAAATTCATAAATAATCTCAAACTGCCACACTGAGGTACTGTTGTTCCTACTCCTTTTCTCTTGCTTCTTTAAATAAAGGGGTATAGCTAGTTTCTGCTGATGAAAAACTCCTTTTAAAAACATACATGTATTGACAGCCTTTGTTTCTATCATGTAACAGATAATGACTCAAATCTAACAATGCAGTCTAGAAAAAGATTAGGTATAAGCAGTATAATTCATACACACACACACACACACAAGTCCAAAGGGAAGAGAAATAACACAGATTAATATTTTTGTATATTATCCTGCCAAGTTTTTATACATTGTTTCATTCATTCCTATTCACCATCATTTTATAAATTTTAGAATTGAGGGTAGGAAAAGTGAGCTTGTTAAGGACAGAGCACAATTAATAAGTAGTACTGCCAGTTTTCAAACACTTATTATTTTTTTTGGTACTGGACCCAATGTATTTTGAGCAGGCCAATTCATTCAATCACACCACAATAAGAAAATCAATGAGCAATAAATATTTTCATTCTTTAATTTTTCTTTCTATTTGACAGCTAATTGGAATGACTGAAAGTTTATGTAACATGTTCAGAACAATTCTACTGCATTGAAAGTAATCTACATGTCTTATATAACTAACACTAAAGCTTGAAAAAAATTAAATAAAATCATAATAAATAAAAATAAAATGTTATATGGTCTACTCAGTCAAAAATATGTAAAACCCCATGTTTAAAATAAAATTTGTCTGCAAGTGATATTCACATATTTGGAGAAGAAATTCAGATGTTCATGAACTAAGGTTTAGGGTTTAGGACATTAAGACAACATTAGAAATATTTATTCATCTAATAAATTACAGCAAAATGATTCTCTAATATGAATTAGAATAACATCTTAAAATACTTATTTTCCCATATTTTCTACATTTTACTCTTTTTTTCTCTTTTGCAATGAGGACTATATTGGATGGAAAGAATAAAATTTCATTTCATGTACTTTTACCTTGGCTGAGTATAAATGATTTAGAATGATGTTTATCTTATTAATCTAAATAGCATTAGGGAGGGAGGAAAATGAACAGAAGAGAAGTACAATTCTGATTTCTGAGTCTGCAAATGGAAATACTTATCAAAGTATACAGTCAAATCCTGTGATCCTCTGAATAGAAATAAAGGAACAATGTGTATGGTTTGTTAACTAGGTTAATGCTATGAAGGGTGATAATGTAATTGTCTGCTACATCAAACAAATAGAACTATATTGATTCCTTCACTTATTTAGTTATAACCTGTGGAGTTCCCCCACATTTTTTATCTAATTTATTTTATTATGATGGTGATAGTTCCTATTCCAAAAGAAGAAAAGCGAAAAGGATCCCACACTATTTTCTATAAATAATATAAATTCTAATTGGGAGCTTAAATATTTGTTTATCATAAAGCTAATTCCAGTAGGAATCACCAGAAGCTTCCCTGAGTGTATGTCCATACTCAGTCATAGCACAAATAAATATGTTTTAATGCAATGTGGTATTATTAGGACAGGTATAGGTAAAATGGCAAGCAAAGCTATTTCACTTGTGTTTGCCTTTCAAACAGCCATCAATTTGATGCAGCAGGGTCTAGTGAGCCACCTGAAGAAACAGGTTCTTGACCACAGTGAGCTCTGTGAAGACAGGGAACATGCCTGTCTGGTTTACTACAACACAGGTGCTTGACAACAGGTGTTCAGATTGCAGATAATGAATGAATTAAGTAGAGTTTAATGCCTGTATCCTCATTTGTGAAATGAAAACCTTAGATTAACCAGCTTCTCCAAAATAGGGAGATGTTAATATCTGGGAAAATAATTTCCCTTTTTGGGCAAATAAATGTGCAGAAATGTATATACTGCATCTCTCTTAAAATTTCACAGTTTAAGAACAGGCTATGAGGTCCTGAGCCTCAACAGACTCCAGCACCTACAATCTGATTTATTGGACTTACCACACTCAGCTAAGATGGAGTTGAAGAAGGACAATCACCACACCATGGAGCCTAGAGTGATTACAACTGAAAATGGGAGGATGGCAACCAGCATCCATGTGGAATCTGAGCCTCCTCTTGACATAGAGGTGCAATGGACACAACCAATCCAATGTCCACATAGAAGAGGTGGCATTGGATTGGGAAAAGTGGACATGGTGGACGATGGGTATGGGGAAGGGCAGGAAGAGATGAGAGGTGGGGGCGTATTTGGGATGTGGAGCTGCCCTGGATGGCGCCTCAGGGGTGATCACCGGACATCGTGGATCCTCACAGGGCCCACTGGATGGAATGGAGGAGAGTATGGGCCATGATGTGGACCATTGTCTATGAGGTGCAGAGGTGCCCAAAGATGTACTTACCAAATCCAATGGATGTGTCATGATGATGGGAACGAGTGTTGTTGGGGGGGGATAGGGGGGGTGGGAGGGTGGGGTTGAATGGGACCTCACATATATATTTTTAATGTAATATTATTACAAAGTCAATAAAAATAAAAATTAAAAAAAAGAACAGGCTATGGTCTTACAGAATTCTTAAAACAAACAAACAAAAAATGTATTAACTTTGTTTAAACCAACAGTTCTAAAACTTGAAATCTAAATTGAATTAAGAACAATTCTTACCACTTCCATATTCCTATTAATAATAGTAGTGGGCATTTAAAATTTTATTTTGAAGACACAGAGATCCTCTAAGTTTCTAAGACATATTGGATTTCAACTTTAGAAATCTACCTAGATGGATCTATTTTTAGAGAGTATGATAACCCAAAAATAGACTAACTTAAACTATGGTTACCTATGATTATCAGAGCCAAATACACAAGATATATTTACTTATTATAATTTAAGAGGTAAAAGAATATTTAAATCTATTTCACTGATTTGGTAGACATTGGTAAAGTCAACAGTCTATACATGAGTGTGACAGTTTGATATTGTTTATGAATTCCAAAAAAAAAGAAACTGGATTATGTTTGTGAACTGGTCTGTTCATCTGGGTATATTATATTGTATTGGATTCAGAAGGTTCACTTTTACTTGATTAAACTATGATTAAGGCTTTGATTGGGCCGTATCAGTCCCTGTCCCCTTCGTGGGTAGAGACTCACACAGAAAACCACATGGCAGAGAAAAGAGTTTGAGTTGTAATGCTAGAGCCTTGGGAAGCAAATACACAGTGAAGTAGATAAGTTAGGAAAGAGAGAAGGTTCCATTACACAGTAGAGAACTTGGAAGAGAGATGAGCCACTTGCCTGATAGTTTTCAGCTGGACTTGTGGAGAGAGCAGAGAGTTGAGCCTGGAGAGAAATGAGCCCCAGAAAAGAGACAACACTTATCCCATCCAACAGCTGATATAGGAAGAAACTGGGACAATGGACCCTTGAGAGGAAGAGGAAAATTGGACCCTTGCAGAAATCAGCAGCTATCTTGCTAAAATATGTGGCAACAGACTTTGGTGAGAGAGGTAACTTATACTTTATGACCTGGTAACTGTAAGTTTCTACCCCAAATGAACACTCTTTATAAAAATTAACAGATTTCTGGTACTTTGCATTAGAACCCCCTTGGTTGATTAATACAGAATTTGGTACCAAAGAGTGGGGTAATGCTTTTCTAATTACCAAAATGCTGGAATGGTTTTATAAATGAGTAAGGGGTAATTTTTTGAGAAATTGTGAGATGTTTGATAGATAAGGCCTAGGGTGCTTTGAAGAGACTTTTGATGATGTCTTAGGAATAAATGATGAAACTATTATTGGAAACTGGAGGAAAGGATCCATCTTTTACAGTTGCAGAGAACTTACCAAGATTAACTTCTGATGTTTTAAGGCAGGCAGAATTTTAAAATGGCATGCCTGGGCTTTTAGCTGAAGAACTTTGCAAGGTAAACAAAGAATGTGGCTTGGCTTCTCCTTGCAGCTTATAGCAAAATGCTAGAAGAAAGAGATAAAATGAGGACAAGTGTTGGGCACAAAGAAACCAGAAATTGATTCTGGAAATTTAAAGCCTCTGGAAATCAAGTCCCCAGGTGATAGTCCCCCATTTGAGGACTTAACTAAACTTGAAACTTGTAAGCAAGGATTGAAGATGCAGTTATCTAGGAAAGACTTGTGGAAAGTCTTACTCTTTGATGGCTTGGACCCCTGCTTCTTCCATGCCAAACCAACAAATGTTTTGACAGCGTTGTATAAATGAAATCATTGTCAGCCTGCAATAAAAGGGACATGGAAAGGAGAGATTGAAGGAGAAACAGCTTTAAGAGGAAAACTATGGAAGATGAGTTCTGGAATTAAGACATCACCTTGGACCAAGAGAGGAACCCCACCCATATGTAGAGAGAGAGTGAGTTTGACCTGGCAGTTGAAGAGAGTGGTTGCTCCCACCTAATGTTCAAGGAGAGTTTTGCTGCTCCAGTGTACAGAGAGGGTAGAGCACATTCCACTAGGTTCAGGGAAATTAAGTTTGCCACCCCATATGTCTGAGAGGGGCAAGCCTGTCCCTTATGGATTAGGGAAGGCCAAGTTACCAACTAATAGCTCTGAGAGGGTTGGGCTTGTATGCCAAAGTTTAGGGAGAATGTTGTCTTCACCTCACTGTACTAGGGGAGTTAAGAGTCTAACCCAAAGATTAGGTATAGTGTGGTCATCTCTCTCCCCAGTGCTGTTGGTGGGTAAGGTTTGGAGCTTGGTTGCCACCCAGATGTTTGATGTAGGTGGGACCAAAAAAATGGCCATTGGGCAAGCCTGTGGAAAGGGTGGGTCCCCCTATGGCCCCAGGGAGAAGAAACCATCATCTTAAGAATGACTCTCAGATTTTGAAATTGAATCAAGTGTGCTGGCATGTTTACTGAACTCTAGAGGACCCATGACTCATGTTTCCCTCCCAATCTCTCCTTATGGTGATGGAAATGTTTATCCTTTATCTGTCCATTTGTGTGTTAGAAGAAAATAAGTGGTTTTGTAAGTTTCAGAGCTCTATAGCTAACGGACTTCTCTCCAACAGACTGTATTTCTTTAAACTGATTGTGATATGATTTTGTACTTAGTATTGCTACTGAGATAAGTATTTTTTAATACTCTAATATCTTTTTGGAATTCAGAGGGTGGAGTGTGGCAGTTTGATATTGTTTATGAATTTTGTATTAGTCAGTCAAATGGGTGCTGATGTAAAATACCAGAAATCTGTTGGCTTTTATAAAGTGTATTTATTTGGGGTAGAAGCCCAGTTACCAGGCCATATAGCATAAGCTACTTCCCTCATCAAAGTCTGTTGCCATGCTGACATCTGCAAGGGTTCAGGCTGCCCTATTTTTTTCATAAGGCTCCATGTTCCCAGCTTCTTCCAATATCAGCTGCAGGTTGGGATAAGTCTTGTCTCTTTCCTGGGGATAATTTCTGTCTGGGCTCAGTGGCCTACTCTCTCCACAAGGTGAGAAACTATAAAATATCAGGTCAATAGTGGTAAACTATCAGGCAAAAGGCTCATCTCTCTTCTTGGGGCCTCTGCGTGTCTAGTGGAGCCTTCTCTCTTTCCTCACTTATCTGCTTTTCTTTGTATTTACTTCTAGGGGCTCCAGCATTAACACTCCACTGTCTGCTCTGCTATGTGGTTTTCTCTGTAAGTCCCTACCCGCCAAGGGGTTGGGAACTCAACATCCTGTCCTACTGACATGGCCCAACCAAAGCCTTAATCATTTAATCAAGTAAGAATGAAGCCTCTGAATCCAATATAATCTAATATGCCCAGAGAAACAAACCAGTTTGCAAACATAATCCAATATCTATTTTTGGAACTGATAAATAATGCCAAACTGCCACTCTCCACCCTCTGAATTCCAAAAAGACATTAAAATATTCAAAAAAAAAAAACCTTAAATCAGTAACAATGCAAGTATAAAATTATATCACAATCAATTTAAGGAAATGCAGTTTGTCTTGGGGCAAAGTCCCACCGGCTTTAGAACTCTGAAACTTACAAAACCACATATCTTCTTTTAATACACAAATGTACAGACAAAGGGTAAACATTTCCATTACCATAAGGAGAAATTGGGAGGGAACTATGAGTCATGGGTCCTCCACAGTTCAGTAAACCTGCTGGGCATACTTCATTAGATGTCAAAGTCTGAGAGTCATTCTTAAGATGATGGCTTCTTCTCCCTGGGGCCACATGGGGAACCACCCTTTCCACAGGCTTGCCCAATGGCCATCTTCTTGGTTCCACCTTCATCAAGCATCTGACTGCCAATCAAGCTCTAGACCTCACCCTCAAAGAACACTGTGGTGATTGCCACACTTTATACAAATTTTGGTTGAGAGGCTTAACCCCCCACTACAGGAAAGTGAAGACAACATTCTCCCTAACCTTTGGCATACAGGCTAACCTTCTCAAAGCAATGAGTTGGTGATCTGGCCTTCCTTAATCCATGGGGGACAGGCCTCCCCCCCTAGTCATTGGAGCATCTACCTCAACCTCCCTAATCCTTGTGGAATGGGCTCTACATTTTATGTACCCTGGGGCAGCAAAACTTGCCCTGAACATTGGCTGGAAACATCCAGTCTCTTCAACTGCGAGGGCAAACTCACCCTCTGTGTACATGTGGGTGATGTTCCTCTCTGGGACCAAAGAGATATCTTAATTCCAGATCTCAGTTCCCATGGTTTTCCTCTTGAAGTCATTTCCCCTTCAATTTCTCCCTTCCATGTCCCTTTTAGTCCAAGCCAATAATGGTTTTGATCATAAAGCAATGTCAAAAAGCTTGTTGGTTTAGCATGCAAGAATCAGGGATCCAGGCCATCAGATAGTAAAACTTTCCACAAGTCTTTCCTAGATAAGTGCATCTTCAATCCTGATTTACAAGCTCCAAGTTTATTTAAATCCTCAAATGGGGGACTATCATCTGGGGCTTGATTTCCAGATAATTGTGATATCTGGAATCAATTTCTGGTTTCTTTGTGCCCAACAGGTCCTCAGCTTATTTCTCCCATCTAGCATTTTGTTATAAGCAGCAAAGAGAAGTCAAGCCACATTCTCTGAGTTTACTTTGGAAAATTCTTCAGCTAAAGGTCCAGGCTAACAATTTTCAAAACATCAGGAGTTAATCTTGCTATGTTCTCTGCAGCTTTAAAACACAGATAACCTTTCCTCCATTTTCCAATAATAGTTTCATCATTTTCTTCTAAGCCATCATAAAAAGTCTCTTCAAAGCACCCTAAGCTGTTTCTATCAAACATTTCATAATTCTTCCAAAAAATACCCCTGACCCCTTTATAAAACCTTTTTAGGTAATTGAAAAAGCATGATCCCATTCTCTGGTAACAAATTCTTTATTAGTTAGCCAAAGGCATGCTGATGCAAATATCAGAAATCTGTTGGCTTTTTGTAGTGGTTTGGCATTACTTGTGAATTTCAAAAATAGATATAGGATGTTCAGCCTCCACCCACCTTGGTGGGCTGGTACTCAAAGAGAAAAGTACACAGCAGAGCAGACATTGGAGTTTTAATGCTGGAGCCCCAGTAAGTAGATGGATGGAAAAGCATATAAGTGAAGAAAGAGAGAAGGCTACATTGGACCCAGCAGAGGCCCTGGTAAGAGAGATGAGCTGTTCACCTAATAGTTTACAGCTGGCCTTGTGGAGAGACCAGAGCAGCTGAGATCAAAGAGGAATGAGCGCAGGAGAGAGATGAGACTTATCCCAGCCTATAGCTGATATTGGAAGAATATGGGACCATAGAGCCATAAGAGGAAGAAGGCGGCTAAACCCTTGCAGATGTTAGCAGCCATCTTGTTCTAACTCACGGTAACAGACATCGATGAGGGCAATAACTTATATTTTATGGCCTGGTAAGTGTAAGCTTCTATCCCAAATACATACCCTTTATAAAAGTCAACAGATTTCTGGTATTTTGCATCAGCACCCCTTTGGCTCACTAAGTAAATTAATCCACTATTTAAATCAATGATTCTATCCCCCCAGCGTGGGACATGACACCCGGGGATGAGCCTCCCTGGCAACGAGGGACCACTATCAACTACCAACTGATGATGCAACTGGAAAATGACCTTATACGGAAGGTTCAATGCGGATCAGAAGAATATCCACGTCTACATAAAATACCATGACTTTAAAATGCTGTTTGACCTAAAGTAAGGGGGAAATGAAAAGGAGAAATGAATTTATATGGCTACGAGTTTCTAAAAAAGAGTCTGGAGGCTGGCAGAAGGATTGCCCTCATGCACAACTGAGCAGAGTCAGAGAGACAGATAGAGCAGATACAACCCCCAGATATTGGTTCCTTTGAGGGCTGAAGAGACCCATGGGAGTTGTGGTCATGGCCGATGGGGTTAACTACCAGGGCAGATGGCCCCTCTTTGGAAATGGTGTTTATGTGTGATGAATCTGGACTCAGATGGGATCTCCCTTCATAAGACTTTCATGCTGGTGTGCTGGAGGTGCAGTTAATGTTGGGGTTTAAGATATATTTGGGGGATTTGAATCTCTGGACTGACAATGTGATGGCCAGGTCCTGAGCCTCAACAGACTCCAGCACCTACAATCTGATCTATTGGACTTACCACACTCAGCTAAGATGGAGTTGAAGAAGGACAACCACCACACCATGGAGCCTAGAGTGATTACAACTGAAAATGGGAGATTGCATCCAGCATCCATGTGGAATCTGAGCCTCCTCTTGACATAGAGGTGCAATGGACACAACCAATCCAATGTCCACATGGAAGAGGTGGCATTGGATTGGGAAAAGTGGACATGGTGGACGATGGGTATGGGGAAAGGCAGGAAGAGATGAGAGGTGGAGGCGTCTTTGGGACATGGAGCTGCCCTGGATGGTGCTTCAGAGGTAATCACCGGACATTGTAAATCCTCACAGGGCCCACTGGATGGAATGGAGGAGAGTATGGGCCATGATGTGAACCATTGTCTATGAGGTGCAGAGGTGCCCAAAGATGTACTTACCAAATCCAATGGATGTGTCATGATGATGGGAACGAGTGTTGTTGGGGGGGGGAGAGGGGGGGGTGGGGGGTTGGGGTTGAATGGGACCTCACATATATATTTTTAATGTAATATTACTACAAAGTCAATAAAAAAAATAAAAAAAATAAAAATAAATAAATCAATGATTCTAAAAGGCAGCAAGTAAAATGTCAACCCATAAACAGTAAAACAAGTTTTGTGCTAAAATCAGAGAACTTTTATCTTTTATTTCATTTTGAATACTGTGTTTATCTGAATATTTGCTTGTTTAAGCTTTATTTACTTTTGTTTCTTCTTCTAGAGTAAAGCAAAACTCTGTTTTATTGTTCTTCATAGTTAAGGAGCTAATTAGTTCCTAAAGCCATTTTTAATCTTTAATCATTTCCTTACTGCTTCTCTGTCATCACTGCTCATCAGAAATCATTCCTAATATTTCCCATGTTATAATCTAAAAGCAGTTTGTTGGATTTTAGTTCAACCTTGTATCAGATCACAAAATAAATACTGTTCACTATCATCTGATTCTATGTCTCCCTCTTCTGACTGAAATATAGTCTCTATCGCCATTTATTACAAGACATCCTATTTCTTAAAAGCACCAAACAAGCTTTTACTCTTTATGGATTAAATTCAATTATAAAATAAAAGCAGTCTAAACAGAGCAGTATTCAGGTTTCCTAGAATTTTCTTTAGAGGAATAATATATGCAGGAGATTGTAAGAAAGGGTGGGTATTATAGAGTGGGGATAATAAAATATAGGTAATGGAAGTTAATTTCACAAACTTTTTGATTACTTCATAATTGGTCTCAGGGATTGCCATGGATATGCTATTGTGGTGTGTGTGTGAGTGTGTGTGTATGTGGGCAGAGAAAATAACAATGGATATAAAAGTTCATCTTTCCCCTCTCAGAAAAGCATAATGATTAGCCAAAAAGGAAAATATGACTGTGATGTTTCATTTTTGTCTTAATTCTCTCAAAATAAAAATTGACAGGCAAAAAATATATACCTTTTTTTAACTATAGATTAAGATTTAATTTTTTGATGCCAGGAATGACAAAAATAAAGACCACATACTAACATACAATTTGTTAAGATTGTTATTTGAAGCATTTAAACAACATTTTAAAAGAAGTTTCAATAACAAGATCTCCCATGCAAAAGAATTATAAATAATTTATGAAGATACTAGCCCTCAAAGAGGTGGAGCATAACTACGCACTCTGTAAGTGTGGTTTAGAAAACAGTATGGAAAAAGGAGAAAGGGAGAGTAACTTTACAGTAAGGAACCTGATAATCCTTACCTCAGGCAGGTGTTCAAGGCCAACATCAACAGTGAAAAACCATGATGATAGTATGCACCCTTGATACAATGTGATGAGAATGGTGCTATACCTCTGTGGCTTTCCCCTTCCAAACCCTACTCATAAGAAAACTATCAGACAATTCCCGATAGAATGATATTCTAAAAACTACCTGACCTATATTCCTCAAAACTTTCAGTCATCAAAAATGTGGAAAGTCTGAGAAACTGTCACAGTTAAAAGAACCTTCAATTAGAAACGCAATAACTAAATGCAATCTGGTATCCTAGATGGGATCCTGAACAGAAAAAGGGACATCAGGTTTAAGCTAAGGAAATTTCACTAACGTATGGGCTCCATTTAATAATAACATGTCAATATTGGTTCATTAATTCTAACAAATGTACCATACTAGTGTAAGAAGTTAGTAATGGAGGGAAATCAGAAAGAGGAATATCAGGAATATGAGAACTCTTTGTTCTATCTTTGTACTATTTCTGTACTTCTAAAACTATTTATATTACTCAGGGTTCTCCAGAAAAGCATAACCAACAAGGTATCTGTCTATCATCTATCTATCTATCTATCTATCTATCTATCTATCTATCTATCTATCTATCATCTATCTATCTATCTATCTATCTATCTATCTATCTACATCTACCTGTCTCTATATATCTATATTGATCTCTAATTTTATATATATATATATATATATATATATATATATATATATAGAGAGAGAGAGAGAGAGAGAGAGAGAGAGAGAGAGAGAAAGAGAGAGATATTTATAAGAATTAGCTCAAACAACTGTGAATACTGTCCAGACCAAATTCTGCAGCACTGACCATGAATTGGAAATTCTATGAAAGTGATGTTGAATACCTGAGGAGAAGTTTAGAAGTTTGCTGCCTGGAGTAATGACAGAAATTCCTCTTTCTAACTGATGAAATCATCAATTCTCCCATTAAGGCCTTCAACTAATTGGATGAGAAGATTTGTCTCATTGTTGAAGGCAATCTTCTTTGTTGATTATAGAACTAATCAGTCATAGATTTCATATATCCATGAAATACAATTGCAGTAACAGGCCTGTGCTTGCTTGAACGAACAACTAGACTTCATAATCTAGCCAAGTTGACATGTAAAATTAACCAACACAGTCTACCTCTTGATAACTCAGCACCCATACACATCTCCTCTATCACATTTAATCTCTAAATAAAGAAAATAACATAGTCATACTTTCATTTAACTGTACTGTGAACAACCAGAAATACAATAACCCTTTCCCCAGAAAAAGATGTAAATCCCTGAGTAATATTCATATGCGAACTTGATATACTTTAACTTAAATGCTATGATATAAAGTTAATAAAACTTATGTTATATGATAAGGGGATAAGAGAAAGAAGAAAACAAGGATATTTACTTTATGTATATATACAAACATATTCATAACAAAACAGGGAAGAAATACAACCATTACAGTGCTCATTTCTGTATTTGCTAAATGGTTTTAGCTCATATTTATAACTACCCTCTTCCACTACTCATTCCATATTTCCTTTACCCTTAACAAGCACTTTGTCTGGTTATGGTCCCTTGCCAGATGATGTGATCCAAGTCTTCATTCTTGAAGGGTATGGGACATTAGGAAACTTGTCAAGAATGGGTTGCTGGAGCTTTTTATTGGCTTTAATCATATGCATGGTAGTACTAAGAGATGACTTAAGATATCTCTTATATCCCAGACATATTCTTCTTTACCTCCATTTCATAGCAGCAATCCAATTTTCCCTTGATAATCAGGATCAATTACCCCTGTCAGTTCAGTAACTCCCTTCTTTGCCTGTTGATTCAGAGGCATTTGGAACCCTAAGTGGCTGGATAGCAGTCTTAACTTCCAGTTCAATTAAATTATTGTGTCTTTAGGTTGAAGCACTCCTTCTTTTGGAACTAAAACCTCTTGACATAAGTGCATGGGAACAGAAAGCAGGAAGGAAAATTTTTTCTATTGCATCACTAGGGGTAATAATGAGTGGTGCTACTCCCATTTCTACCACTTTATTCCTGCACTCATGAATCCAGCACTATAGAGTGGATGATGATTTAGAGCACATGGACCCTCCTGGAGAACACTGCCCTAGCCTTGCAAGGTATTGACACCAAGCTGGTACTGTAAATGAATCTTTGAAAGCCCAGTTTAGGGAAAGCAGATTTGGCTCAACTGCTAGAGCATCCACCTACTACATGGAGGTCCAGGGTTCAAACTCAGAGCCTCCTGACTCATGTGGTGAGCTGGCCCATGCACAGTGCTGATGCACGCAAGGAGTGCCATGCCACACAGGGCTAACCCCCATGTGGGGGAGCCCCACATGCAAGGAGTACACCCTGCAAAGAGGGCTGCCCAGTGTGAAAAAAGTGCAGCCTGCCCAGGAGAGGCACTGCACACACGGAGAGCTGATGAAGCAAAATGACACAGCAAAATGAGGTATAGATTCCTGGTGCTGCTGACAAGAATACAAGCGGACACAGAAGAATACGCAGTGAATGGACACAGAGAGCAGAAAACTGGAGGGGGGAGGGTGGGAAGGGGAGAGAAATAAATAAAAAAATTATAAAACAAAAACAACAACAACAAAAAGAAAGGCCAGTCTACTGTTCTATCAATCCAGTTGCTTCAGGATGATAGGGAACACAGTAAGCCAGTGAATTCCGTGAACATGTGGAAGTGAATTCATTAATCAGAAGCAGTGGTCTGTGAAATACATTGATGGTAGATAAGGCATGTGTCAATCCCTGGATGGAAAATCTGGGAGAAGCATGCAGGGATGGCAATTTCTGTATTTGATTTGGAATATGCATCCATTCTAGTATGAACAAAATGCTGCTCCTTCCATGTGGAAATGGTTACAGTGTGACCCGCCCAGTCAGGAGGAGTCTTAATCCTATTACTGAAGCCATTTATAAATGGAAAATGAAATTCAGAGTGGTCAAAAGTTCTTACTTACAGTGGGTTCACATCCAGAGAAATGGGTTAGATTTAGAACATGTTTTTTTCTGGGTACAAACAGTTTCAAATAAGCATATCCTTCTAGAGTGAAGGATAAGCTGTTGCATTAGGCCCCTTCTACAAAATCAAAGAAGGCACAATGCTATTGACATCTTTGGATTTTGGAGACAAGGTATTTCTCATCTGGGTGTGCTACTCCATTCCATTTATTAAGTGACCTTAAAAGCTGCTAATTTGAGTGAAGACCAGAACAAAAGGATACTCTGCAATATGTCTAGACTTCCATGCAAGTTGCTCTGCCATTTGGGGCATATGATCCAGCAGATCCAATGGTACTGAAAACTTTAGTAGCAAATAGAGATGTTCTTTGGAGTCATTGGCAGGATGCTATAGGAGACTGACAATGAATGCACTTAGAATTTTGGAGCAAAATCCTGTCAACTTATGCAGATAACTAATCTCATTTTAAGAAAAAGCTTTGGCCTGGTACTGTGGCTTAGCAGAGACTGAACAGTTAACTATGGCCTACAATGAAATATCAACTTCCAGTCATGAACTGAACCTTGAAGCCATGAAGTTGGACATGCACAGCAGCACTCCATCACCAAATGGAAGTGGCTTATATGTTATAAGTTACAAGTAAGTTACTCAAGGAAGTGGTTCAAATACTCATGACCCCGGCTCCTGCCACATTACTTTTTCCTTCCTAGCTTGCAGTTATGGCTTCTTGGGAAGTTCCCTATGACAAATTGACTGAAGAAGAGAGCACTCAGACCTGGCTTACAGAGAGTTCTACACAATATTCAGTTGCCACATGAACATGGACCAGCTACAGCACTATAGCCCTTTTCTAGAACATCTGTGAATGTCTGGGGAGAAGGGAAATCCTCCCAGTAGGTAGAACTTTGAGCAGTACATCTCCTTGTTCCTTTTTACCTGGAAGGAGAAATGCCCAGAAGCATATTTGTGTTTACATTTGTGGATCGTTGGAGCCAATGTTTTCACTGGATGGCTAAGGACTTGGAAGGAATATGATTGGAAAACCGGTGATAAAGTGGTCTAGGAGAGATGTATATGGGTAGAATTTTCTTAAGGGTTAAAAAAAAAAAAAGGAAGATATTTTTGTTCCCTGTGGATGCTCATCCAGCAGGTTACTTAAGCAGGGGAGGATTTTAGTAATCAATTGATAGGGATTCCAGGGATAACAGTCTACCTCTTTTCCCACCTACTCCTGTCATTGTCAATGGGCTCATGAACAAATGACCATAGTGCAGGGGTTCTTAACAAGAGGTTCGTAAGCTTGAATTGAAATTCAAAAGCCCATTATTCTTGTGGGGACATGTTGGTGCAGGTGTGATATATTTATTAAATAATGTACAGTATAGTGTGGGCTTAATAAGTGGTCTGTGTTTTCCACCTAACTGGCAAAAGGGTCCACAGAACAAAAAAGGTTAAGAACCCCTGCCATAGTGGTAAGGATGGAGATTATGTGAGGGATCAGCCGTGGGATCAGCCACATAGATTAAACTCACCAAGGACAATCTTGCTAAGTGCCCAATCTGCCTGCAGCAGAGACCCACACACAGTTCTTGATATACCACCATTCCCTGAGGTGATCAGCCTATTACTTGGTGGCAGGATAATTACATTAGACCACTTCCATCATGAAAGAGGGAGCATTTTTTCTTCCTACAACAGACACATATCACAAATGGAGATTTGGAACAAAATTAGTTATGGGGGTCCAGAAAAAGTAGAAGAAATAAAATATATTCCTTTCCTTCCTTACTTTTTTCCTTCCTTGCTTGCATTCTTCCCTCCTTTCTTTCTTTTCTTTAATCATCAAAGCTTTTTAAACAAAAGGTGACATAGGAAGGTTGCTTAAAAAATAAATAAATCTAGCTTTATTGTGAAAAATACATGGAAGGCAGCAAGACTCAAGAGGTGTGTACATAAAGGACAATTCAGATGACTGAATTCATCATGGCTTGAAGTGAAATAGCATATTGCCATGAGACTGGCCAAAGAGGAAAATGGGTTCAAGATATATGAAGAAATTTGCATGAATTTAGTACATCATTTGTCCTACAGATTTTAATCTTCACATTTGGAATAAAAGACAAACTCAATTCAATTTACAAAAATCTTTAGTTCACCTTGTTTCTACTATTTATCAGGCCTCACCTAATTCTTTCTCACTCACTCCTGGTGATCCAACCATACTAATTTTTAAAAATTTTTCTGTTCCATGGATGTGTCCAGACATATACATTAGCTCTTTCCTCTTCAGAGAACAGTCCCTGTTCCCAGATCTGTGCAGGTCTGACTACCTCATAAAGATCATTTCATTCTGTACTTCATATTCTCAGAGAGACTTTCCTTCACAAACTTCCTCATCCAATGCCCAGTCACTTTCTGCCATAGGACTCTATTTTCTTCTTAGAAGGTATCACCATCTGAAATTATTTTGCTTAGTGATTGGTTTATATGTTTATGAGTCTTTACCTCTCTAGAAGGTAAGTTTCATAAAGATAGGGACATCTGCTATTTCCCAGTGTCTAGGAATGCTTAAAAATATTTACTGTGAGATGGATGAATGAATGTGTAAGGTTTAGGAAAAGAGGACTCAGGGATGACTCATATTTTTGGCTTTAGCAACTGGCTGGATGATTAAACAATTCAGTTTGGCAACAGAGGGGGGCAGTGGGTTTGTGGAATAGATGGTTTTGTTGTAGAACTTGAGAGAGGTTCAATTATTTGCATATAGAGAGGCCAGGACTCAGGAATGATTTTGAGAAGGAAAAATGGTTTATTGACTGCTGGCCAGACTCAGGAGCTTCCAGTTGCAAACCCCAAGCTGGAACAAGATTTTCGAGTTTATTTTATACAGAGAGTAAAGGTTAAATGGTCTTTTTGTTTCACTTCTCAATAGGCTTGAATTAGCAAATATATCTTCCGCATCTTAGTAAGCTTTTAGCATGGACTTCAGGCATTCTAGATAAGCTTTTAGCATATTTGATTTGCATTTCCCCTGAATACTTAAACCTTATAGACCTTACATTGTTAAACTGTTTCCTGGGACTGGAGTCCTTGCCATGGTCACCAAGGGCAGGACTGCAACCTTTTATCATCCCACACCCACAAGTCACAGATAGTTTAGGTTATCTCTTAAGAGACAAAGAGACTCCCACCCATAGCCCAGATCAGTTTCAGATTTATGTGCTTATGAGACCTCAAAATGAAGATATCCATTTGACATAGTAGATTAATCTGATTCACAAGAACGAGATTTAGGCTGAGGCAACCTTTGAATAAGAAACAAAACAATCATGAAATTTACCTTTCTAAACATAAGTTTCATTGAAGAAATCTATAGGGAATTTGAAATATTATTTAAAATAAAGTTCGTATTTATTTGTCATGACTGGGATTTGAATTTGCATCCCAGAAGTTGACAGGCAAAAAAAGAAAAACATGAGTGAGCTTGACAGCTTCAGTAACTGAATTTGTCACAATTTTTTTTCTATTTTATTGTAATCCCTAATACCTCTCCTATTTTATTGTCATGAAAACTGAGGTTGACTAGTATGTCCATAGTGCCTTAAGGTCTTTTCTATGGAATTACATGTATAGAAGATATTTTCTCCATTTTTGAGACAAAACCCCAGTGAGTGAAACTTGGAATATATACCCTTTTGAAATGTAGATCATAAAGTGATGAACGCTTTCTCAACTGTATGGAAGGTTCATAGCATGAGACAGAGAGTGAGGATTGATAGTGTAAGAAAGAGAAAAGTGGTACAACATTTTTGGTCATCCAATTTGCATTTTAATCATGTGACTCTTTATAATGAGTAGAATATAATATCACCAAATCTGGTGTAGGGGAAGAGTGATATTTGTAGTATAGAAAATCAAGTATCCTATAACTTCACAACAGTTCTGCAATGTTTTATTAACCTTATATTGAAGACAGGAAATTAAACTTCTGTGAGATTAAATTAATTCTACACAGCTAGTAAATGTCTGAGCTGTGGATTAAAATAAGATGAATCTAATGCCAAAGACTGTTTTTTCACTACCTTGTGCTGACTCCTTCATCAAACTTATTTCCTTTATATTAATGTCTTAAAATTCACTCATTAAATATTCATTGATTGCTTACTATGTGCAAGACATTCTGCTAGAGGTCTGGTTATATCAATTAACAAAACAGACATTAATACCTTGCTATTTGTGACCAAAGCCAATAAACATAATAATTAAGTAAATTATGTACATTATTAGAAACTGATAATTGCTGTAAAGCAATAGATTTGAGTAATAAAGGGAATCAGCATATAGGGATCAGGTCTGAGGTTTAATTTTAAATAAATATATCAGGATAGGCCTCATTGAGGAAGTGACATTTGAGCAACAACTTAAACGAAATGAATAATTAGTCACATGAATATCTGGAATAACAGTGTTCCTCAGAAAGAGAATAGCACTTGCAAAAGCCCTGTATAATCAAAGTCCTTACAGAAAAGACATTGTACACTCAAAGCAGGTAATTTGAGAAGAGGTTATTAAAGGAACAACTTACAAGTGCGTTGTCAGGATATAGGAAAGTCACAAGGCAGTGTAGTGCTCTCAGGGTAGTGGGAGCATGAGGGGATGAAAAGGCAGTTTAAGGAGGTCAAAGGAAGCAGTGTGGAAAGGGCTTCTGCCTGACTGGAACTTCTGAAGTCTTTGTTTGAGGTACTCAGACAACTTTCAGTGATCTTACTTTAAAGGATCCAGGGTTTTGTTTTCTTTTTGAAAGATTTATTTATTTATTTTTATTTACCACCCCCCTCCTTGTGGCTTGTTGCCTGCTGTGTCCATTCACTGAGAGTTCTGCTTGTCTGCTTGTCTCCCTTTGTTGCATCATCTTGCTGAACCAGCTTTCTATGGGCATGGGCTGTTAGCTCTCTGCAAGTTCAGGCCATCAGCTCTCCATGGGTGTGGGCCAGCTAGCCTTCACAAGGAGGCCCTGGGACATGAACCCAGGGCCTCCCATATGGTAGTCAGGAGCTCAATTGATTGTGCCACAGGCGCTTTTGGATCCAGGGTTTTTGACACAGTCCTCTCTCCTCCCCCATTTGCATCTGGCTAAACCCAACCAGTAGCCAGAGAGCATGGGAACCATAAAATGTCACACAGAGGAGGTGGAAACTCATAAAGAATGGATCTAGTATGGCAAACTCAGGCTCTCTAGGCCAGGTCCTAAGTTAAACACATGCCTGGTGTTTTCCAGGAAGCAAAGGCAGGCTGATGTAGCAAGCAATTTGAGTGAGGGGGAAGTAGTAGAGAATGGGAGATGTAACATGAGGGAGGCACCTTATATCAAGGAGAGTGAGCTTGAAATTTTAGTTGGGTTCTTTACTGAAAGTAGCTATCAAATTATTTTGTGAAATTTCAAAATATCCTCAGTAATTGTTATATGACATAAAAAACTTTATTCTCATTTGGAGAATTCACAAGTTAGTAGCTTTTTGAATAGAAGGAAATGATGTGAAAATAAAAATGTATTAGAAAATCAATATTGCAGAGTGGTTAAGACTTTGAGCCTTTTTCATAAGCAGGCTTCTGAGGGCGGCCAGTCAGCTGTACCATGGGGGAGCCACGTGGCAAGGCAGCTCGTGGACCGGTTCCGCCGGGGGAGAGGGCCTTCCTTACACTGCCAGCGTGAATACGGGTTGTCAGGATGACTCTCTGCCTCTCTCCAGGAACCACCACCAGGGCCACAAACCAGCTGCGGTGAAGAGGACCGCGCTATGAACTCATGCAAACACTGTCCAGAAAAAGCAGGACACTTTATTGACAGAGGTGGGAGAGCCAGGGCGCACAGACTCATGCGCAATCTGCAGGAGAGTTTGGGGAAGAGGAGGGGAAGCAGGGTTATAGAGGGATATGGTAATTTAGGGGCTTGCCAGTCAGGCTGGCGAGGCACATTCACCTTGGCCTTGCCCCATGACTCAGCACTCATGACTGAGCATCGATGACTCCGCATGACTCAGCACCGATGACTCAGCATGACTCAGCACCTGTGACTCAGCACTGTGATGGCACCCAGGCCCACAACATGGCCTAGGCTCCCTTCATCTGACCCCTTTCTGTAAAATAAGGCAACAGAATGCACATGGCCATAAACTTGCGGTGACCGCGTCTGTCTTAGGTCACCTTCCTCTGAAGGTCTCACCCTTCATTGGCTGCCAGCCAGGCTCAAGCAAGTGTAAGGGTGCAAGTGGCTGTGCCTGTCTTAGGTTGTGCTCCTCTGAGGATCTTACCCATCGTTGGCTACCAGTCACACCTTCTGGAGAGAGTAAGGGAGCAGGCAGTTGCAGTAACTGTGCGAGTCAATTGTCTGTGGTCACCAGATCATGTAGGCTGGGTTGCCGAAGTAGCTGGCACATAGGTGGTGGAGGCTAGGCAAGAGTCAGGGGGTGGCCAGGGCATAGGAAGGGAAGGGAATGGGACATTTTGAGTTCTTCAGAGCAAGGCTTTGCATGATGTTGTTGAAGCAGCATATGCTTGGTGCAGCTACACAGCAGTGGTAGCGGTGGTGGCTTCTTCTCTCGTGGGGAGACGCTGGTATCTGAGGGGGCACACATGAAAGACAGTGACTGTTAAACTATACTTGATTCTTCATTGCAGCCATCACAGGAGACAGGGGGCTAAGCTGAAAAAGACAACTAAAAGAACAAGGAGGCCGAGGAGCGGGAAAATCCAGGCTGCGAGTGGGGAGGTAAACCAACTGAGAAAGTAGGGAGGGACTAGGGAGTTTTTAGACAGTGATTCATGTAAATTTTTTAACTTATTTATGTTTTGCTCTATAACCCCTGGATTGTTAACAAAATAACAGCACTCTTCCTGGAGGAAGAGACAGGTGCCTCCTTTCTCCACAGTAAGGAGATCTAATGCCCTTCTATTTTGTAATACAACCTGAGTGAGAGAGGAGATTTGCCTTTGTAGGGACTCAAGGGATGCAGTAGTGGAGTCCAAGATGATCTGTAGCTCCTCTTGGAATTGTGCCACAGTGGCAATTCCATGACCAAGGGTGCCTCTGGTAGTGGCAATGGCAGAGACCGTGGTTGTGAGAGAAATTCCCACTAACGTGGGGAGAAAGGCGGCTCTGTTTGGTCTAGGTGAAAGCAACTGAATAACTTCGCCTTCAGAATATAGTGTAAGTTGGGGAGTGAGGGTGACTAGGATGCATGGTTCAGAGTGTTGTTAAGGCAGGTAAATAGGGATCGATTGCACCATAGGTAAAGACCAGCAGGTACAGAAAAGTTTTGAGGGAGTGTTTGATTGATGGCACAAGAAAGGGGCTGGGAGGAAGTATGAGTTGTGGAGTTTGGAAAGAGACAAGTTAGATTGCCAGCATCAATATTCCATAAAGGTACAGTAGGTATGGGGTTCACACAACTGGGCTGTGTGTGATTGGAAAAATTAGAGATGTCGTAAGGCATGGGCGTAGCAGCAAGTAAAGGACGACTAAGCACCACGCAAAGGAAGCAGTGGGTGGTGTTGGGGAGAATACTGGACCGATTAAGAAAACTGAAGGTGACATCAAGTATTTCGACCCAGGTTGGAACAGGAAGTACATTATTGAGGGAGTTTTGTAGGGACATCTCTGATTCACGTATTTGTTGTTCCACCCGGGTGACAGTTCGGGTGGTGTTGGTGTATTCATAAGAATACTGATGGCTTATAAAGAGGTAGCTGTGTGGTCAATGGTTGGCACCAGCTTACAGCGCTCCAGAGACTCCAGAGGCCCACCTGGGGTGCCAGGGGTCGTGTATGCATAACATTAATGGAGGTGTGTTGGAGTCGTTATAGTAAATGAGACAAATGGGAGGTAGCGTTCTGTATGGACAACTGCCATAGGTTTGATTATAATTTTAGCGGAGGCAGTAACTCTCCATCTTTTGGAAAAGGAAGCATGTTGTAGGGTTGGTGCCAGAGAGTATCGAGTGTAAAAGAGCACGGGCTAAGGCCGGTAGAGAGAGCATTGGCACAACCTGTGGATGGGCAGCGAACCGATCCAATGATGGCAATTAACCTGAAGCGCCAGATTATTGAGGAGCATCTGAGCGTAAGGGCTATTAAGCCCATCCTCCTGCACTGCCTTGCACAAGGCAGTGATGGTTTTGGAGTCGTGGGGAACCCACTTTTGAGGTCCCTCCTCCTCTTTGGGGGTTATTACCGGGAAAGCCTGGCAGAAAGCATTGTGATGGGAGGAGGGGGGGTTGCTGCTTGCCGGTAGGGCCCACGCCGGGAGAGAAGGACAAGGAACGAGAGGGGTGAAGTGCAGAGGAAGGATCTGAGAGCAGAACAAAGGGTGCAGGGGACTTCTCAAGAGGCGGGGCCAAGACAGGCAACTCAGGAAGGGGAAGCGGGGGTAGAGGCGATCCACAGAAGTGTAGCAAGGCAGTTGGGACGGGGTTAGCAACAGGGGTGGGAGGCCCGAAGTGGTCGGATGGTTGAGCAGCAAAAGAGAATAGGAAGAAGGTTTGTCATCCAGAGAATCTGCAGGGGGGGGGGCAGGGTGAAGGTTGCCCATCCTCAGAAGCAGAAGCAACAGAGGAGAGTGGGGCAGGGACTTCAGGGAGTGGGGCCATGGCCAGGCATGCATGGATAGCAAAAAGCGCAGGGAGGAGACCAAAAGGGAACACCTTTCCCTCATTAGCCTCCGCAGATTGGATGCTCTGAGTAAGATTGGGCGCTCCCATGTTCGTGGGTCCTGGAGGGAAGCAGTGGACAGCCAAGGGTTGAACTGGATGACTGAATTCCAGTACTTATGGAGGTCCCTCTCAGAGACTTTCACATGGCGGCTAGCGAGGAGAGCCTTAAGGATTTGAGTTTGGGGGACAGAAGTAGAAGAAGAAAGATTGCCCATAATGGGGCAGTGGTAACTCACGCGAACACGGGCGTGATGACGTCCGTCAGGCAGCCGGGTCCCTGTCCGTTGGTCCCTGTTTGGGCACCAGATGAGGGCGGCTGGTTGGCTGCACCACGGGGAGCTGTGCGGCGAGGCGGCTCATGGACTGGTTCTGCCAGGGGCGAGGGCCTTCCTCACACTGCCGGCGTGGATACGGGTTGTCGAGGCGACTCTCTGCCTCGCTCCAGGAACCACCACCAGGGCTGCAAACCAGCTGCAGCAAAGAGAATCACGCTATGAACTCACATGAACACTGGCCAGAAGAAGCAGGAGACTTTATTGACAGAGGCAGGAGAGCCAGGGCACACGGGCTCATGCGCGATCTGCGGGCAAGTTTGGGGAAGAAGAGGGGAAGGGGGGTTATATAGGAATATGGTAATTTAGGGGCTTGCCAGTCAGGCTGGCGAGGCGCATGCGCCTTGGCCTTGCCCCATGACTCAGCACTCATGACTGAGCACCGATGACTCAGCATGACTCAGCACCGATGACTCAGCATGACTCAGCACCTGTGACTCAGCACTGTGATGGCACCCAGGCCCACAACACGGCCTAGGCTTCCTTCAAGCTTCCACTGAAATATGAAGTTTCTACTTTTATACTGCATGACTTGGAACAATTTAATCTAAACTTCCTAAGCAGGAAATTTGTCGTCTAAAAATAAATAGAACAATAGTACATTCTATAACATCGTTGTGAGAATTGAATAAGACTATGTATAAATCAGTTACTAGAATGTTGAGTATACTCTGGTGTTAGCTTTCTAAGTCAAAACTATATTATTGATTTAGAGGCTAAAATTCTTTTCCTTAGTTCTCTTCCAGAGCTCTACCTATACATTTCAGAATCTAATAATAATTCAAATGAAGGAGGTGTCCACTTATGCCTAGTGGTATATAGTAAAATTTGAAGTAGACCAGAGAGCCATTTTTATCTACTACATTTTTTTCTAAATATTTTACAAAACTATTGAAGAGCTAGAATGAAACAAGACATTGTGAATCATCTTTGCTACATGGTAACTAGAAAAATTCAAATGTAAGCAAGGTCATATTAACTTGTACCTTTTGGAACTGATGAGGTTTTATTCAAATCCTGGCCTCTAATTTGCTAGTTCCTCTATACAAGTATAAAATTACTAACTGAAGAATGAAGTGTGGAAAATTTCATATAAGTGGGGCTATTCATTGAACTGTGGATTGTCTCTGTGTTTTATTGTTTTGTCAATTAGGAACCTGAGAGCCTTTGAAGTATTCCCCTTTGACAACTCGTTTTGACACAGAGCTGCCAGGCATCATCCATTGCAATGAAAAGTGACAGTCTTAAGATTAAACTATCATTTCCTTATGAAGACAGTGAAGGTGCATTTACTTATAATTAGTATGCATACTTTGATGGACCAGACATTTGTAGCACTCTTTCAAATAAGAAGACTAATTAAGTATAAATTAATATTTATAAGGCAATCTAGTGCCTGGATTTGACTATATGTATAAGAAGATGATCCTAAAATGAAAAACAATAAACTGGGGTTATCAGTATTTTAGGGGAGGAAAACAATAATTTATAATAAGATCTGAGCTGTTAATTCTTTCCTTGTGGAAGTAACTTATTTTACACTATTAAAATATTATTTAGGAAATCCTCTTTAGACCAAGGCAAATTTTCTGTGTAGACAAATGAAATGCATTGGCTTACCATTTAGGTATTAATTAAGGGCATTGCTCTGATTGGAGCATAGGCTCCATTTTTTAAGTGAAGCTGTATTTTGATGGTAGATGAGGTATAGATTGATATGACAAATCACTTAAAAATCTTCTCCAAAACCTAAAATAAAATATTATATAACAAAACTTAAGGAGAGACATAAAAAATCAATGTTGTCATAGAGAACGAAAGTTTACCAATTCTACATAATTTTATGTACCAATTTGTTTAGGTTATTGTGCCCAGTTGTTTGGTCAAACACTGGCATACATGTTACTGGTAAGGAATTTCATAAATAGTATTAATATCTAAAATCAGTTGAGTTTAAATGAGGGAGCTTATCCTCAGCAATGTGAGTGGGCCTCATGCAATCAGCTGTTTTAAAAGAAAAAAACTAAGGGTTTTAAGAATTCTCCTGCAAGACTATACATTCTACTCCTCTCTGGCCTCCCTTTCAGGTCCAGATTAAAGCCCTCAGCATTATTGTCCCTGAATTTTCAGCCTCTATCCTGCTATATGGAAATTGGACTAACTAGTCTCTACAATCACATGAGCTAATAAACTAAATATATATGTCTATATGTATATATAATTTATATATGAAGTATACACACACACACGTATCCTATTGGTTCTGTTTCTACAGAAAACCCTAACTAATAAAGATTGTGAAACTGAAATGTAAAATGTTGTTGTAATAAATATGTAAAAATGTGGAAGTGTCTTTGGAACTGGCTAATGAGAAGAGGATGGAAGAATTTTGAGGTTCTTGACAGCAAAAGTTTAGATTGCTTTGAATAAACTGTCAGTAGAAATACAGATGTTAAAGGCAATTCTGGTTAGATCTTAGAAGGAAATGATAAATGTGTTATTGGAAACTAGAGAAAAAGTGATCCTTGTTACAAAGTGGCAGAGAACATGCAAAATTGTTTTCTTATGCCAGATAGAAGGCAGAACTTTTAAGCAATTAACTTATACATTTAGCTGAGGAAATATCCAAGCAAAATGTGGAAGGTTTGGACAGGTTTCTCCATACTGTTAATAATAATATGTGCCAGGAAAGAGATAAATTAAGGAATGAAATGCTAAGCAAAAAGGAACCAGCAATTAATGATACTATCCAGATATTGTGCTCTGAAACCAGGGCCAGGAATGGCCCTAACAGGGCCCTCCCTGTGTTTTAGGAAGGTGAATTCCCAGAGAACAGGGCTCCAAAATAGAGTGTGTCTGAACAACTATTTGCTAACTCATGAATACAATCAACCATCTAAGAGGAAGTCAGGTATGGAGATGCAATTATCCAGGAAAGATCTGTAGAAGATGCTTGTCTGATGCCTTGGATCCCTGTGAATTGCATAGAAGACTGAAAAGATTTTAAGAATTATATATCCAAGGAAACACTTCCAGCCTGTTCTCAAAGGGATAAATATGGGACAAAATAAAAGAATAATGATTCCATGAGCATCAAAGGTCCGTGCTTGTGCCAAGAAAGAGTGTCACCACCCCAGTGATTGGAAAGAGTAGGACAATTCCAGTGGCCAGAGAGTATGTTGTTACTTCTTCAGCAGACCCAGAGGACAAGCATAAAAGCATAAATTATTCTCAAGACTGGAAAACTAAGGAAATTTTCCTTGCTGGGTTTCAGAATTTCTTGGGACTGTGACCTCTTTCATCTTTCCAATTTCTCCCTTATGGAATGGGAATGTCTATCCTTTACCTTTACCACCATTTTATTTTGAAGTAGATGAATTGATTTCAAGGTTTCACAGGTTGAGAGATGAAGTAGAATCTTGCTCCAGGCTTTAACACTCCCATAACTAATCTTAGATGAGATTTTTGATTTAGAATTGAAACCGAAATGGCTAAAGGCTTTTGCAATGGTGGGATGGGTGAATGCATTAGGAAAAAAATGACTTTTGGGGATTCAGAAAGCATACTGTAATGTGTTAAATTGTATCACCCAAAAGACTTGCTCAAGACCTAATATCCAGTCCTTTGAATATGAATTTGTTTGTAAATAGGATCTGTAGGAGATATTATTAAAGACAGGAAAAATGGATTAGGGTAGACAGTAATCAAAGGAAATTTAGACAGAGAACCAGATGACAAACAGAGATATAGCCATGTAATAGAGGCAGAGCTTGACTTGTAGATTGCTGGACAGCCAGCTCCAGAACCTGCAGACATGAGAAGCTTGACCTTGCCAACACATTGATTTTAGATATTTTGCCACCAGAACTGTGAGGAAATAAATTCCTGTTAATCCAACTAGTCAGTGGTTCTTTGTTACAGCAACTATTGCAAACTAAGGCAGTTTAATATTTTATACAGATACAAATCTGTTTTAGTTTCCAAGATTGCTCCAAGCAAATACCATGAAATGTTTCAGCTTTAACAATGGGAATTTATTCACTTATGATTAGAATATGTGAAAATATCCAAATCAAGGCACCATCAAGGAGATGTCTTCTTCCCAAAGACTGGCTGAGAGCAATTGTCGGCTCCTCTTTCACATGACAAGGCACATGCTGGAGTCTGCTGGTCTCTCTCTTTCTTCTCGGTTTCCTTGCTTTCAGCTTCTTGCTTCTGTGGTTTTCTTTTTCTGTCTTCATCCCATCTATAAAGGATTCCAGTAAGAAGATTAAGACCTATCCTGAATGAAGTGAGTCACATCTTACCTGAAGTAATCTCATTAAAGTTCCTACTTACAATGGGTTTACACTCACAGGAAAAAATTCTATTTAAAAAGATGTTTTCCTAGAGTACATAGAGTTCCAAACCACCACAGTCCACCCTCTGGACCCTAAAGAAGACATGTTCTTTCTGTTTGCAAAATATATTCACTTCATCATAATAGCCTAAGAGGCTTAAATCATTTCAGAAACAATGCTTAGTACAAATCTCATAAAAATCATTTATAGGTGTGGTCTGTCCTTTGGCACAATTCTCTTCATTCTGTGGATTGTGAAACCTGGAGAACAAGTTATCTGCTTCCAAAATAAAATGAAAGAACAGGCAAAAGCAAAACTCTTCTCATTCCCATAGGGAGAAATTGGAAGGAAAACATGAGTCATGGGTCCCAAACCATGCTGAAATCCTTCCGGGAAGGGTACATTAGATTTAAATGACTGAGGTTCATCTATGGAACAATATATTGTCCTCTAGCCCTGATGCAGCAGCTGATCCACCCTTTCTAAGTGCTTGCGCAATGGCTATGCTAGCCCTGAATACTGGGATGAAGGTTATACCCTCTGCAAGCATGGGGGTGATGGCCAGACTCTCCACAATTCCTGAGGCACAGGATCCAACCTCTGAGAACACTGATGTGGTAGCACTCTTCCTGAACAATATGGTTGAGGGCCTGCCTTCTTCAATTGCCAGGACAGACTCACCCTTTCCACACATATGGGTGGGCCCACTCCCTTGAATCAAGATGTCTTCAGTCCAGACTACAGCTTCCATAATCCTGCCTTTGAAGTGATTTTCTATTCAATCTGTCCCTTTCCTGTCCATTTTATTTCAGGCTGGAAGTAGTTCTGTACATATAGATCTTGCAAAAAACTTGTCAGTTTTGCATATGGTACATGGGGCCCAAGCCATCAGATAGTAGGACTTTCCACAGATCCTTCCTGGATAACTGCACCTCCAATCTGTACTTGCACTGAAAAGGCTGACTGTGTCCCTGGTCAGTTAATTCCTCCCATTGGGCACTACTTCTGGGGATTCAGTTTCCGGAAACTCAGAATTTTCCAGACCATGAATTTCTGGTTCCTTTGTGACCAGCAGCTCAGTTCTCAGCTTATCCCTTTTCGCTTACATTTTACTATAAGCTGTGAGCAGAATCAGGCTACACTTTCCACACTTAACTTAGAAATTGCCTCAGCTAAATATCCAACTTCATTACTTTCAAATTCTGCCTTTCATCCAACACAAGAACTCAATTTTGCAAGTTCTCTGCCACTTTAAAACAAGGATCATCTTACCTCCAGTTTCCAATAACACATTCATCACTTTCTTCTAAGGCCTCACCTGAAGTATATTTAAAATCCATATTTCTAACAACAGTCCTTTCAAAGCAATCTAGGGTTTTTTATCAAGCACCTCACAATTGTTCCAGTCTCTACATCATCTACATCTCCTAAATTTTCAACCTGCTAAACTCCACTATAGATTTTGGACTGAAGACTGCAAAAGCACTCTTATGAGAATTTTCAACATATTAGCCTACCTTACAGATTTCAGACTTGCCAAATACCACAGCTGTTTGAACCGATTCACTAAATATCTCCTGTTGGTTCTGTTTCTCAGAAAAATCCTAATAAAGTAAATAAGTTAGTATTTTTTAATTTATTATTTATTGACTGTCTCTTCAAAAAACAGGACTTTTTCTTTGACTGATGTATCCATAGTACATGTTAATTGTTCAAAAAAAATTTCCTCACTAATTAGTGAAATGTTCTTAATGTTTTATAAGATTTTGCCTTGTTCTAAATCCTGGTATATCCAGCTGTAATGGTTTAGGTTCATGTGTCAACTTGGCTATGTAATGGTGCCCAGTTGTTTAGTCAAGCAAGCACTGGTCTAACAGTTATTGAGAGGATATTTTGTGGACTTAACTCATCATTAAGGTGATTGCTTCAATGGCTGATTCCATCTACCATCAACTGTGGAGATTGCCTTTAGAGATGAGAGCTGTCTCATCAAATAGGTTGAAGATGTTAAAAGAAGAAGTGATAATTTCAGCAGTCAGAAGAGAGAATTTTCATCTTTCCTTCTGGAGAATTCATCAAAAACCTTCATCAGAGTTTCCAGCTTGTAGCCTGCCCTGCAGAAGTTGGACTCATACATCCCCTGCATCATGTGAGACAATTTTACAAAATATCATACCTACTGAAAGCTCCTGTCAGTTTTGTTTCCCTAGAGAATTCTGCTTAAAACAGCTTGGTACCAGGAGTGGTTCTTAAGACACAGAATCCTAAAAATGGGATTTTCAAATCAGTTCTGGTGTTTTGCTTTTGACTTTTTACACTGATTCAATGGCCCTAATAGTCTATATCCAATAATCAAGATGCCACTAATAGTCTGTGGCCTGAAGTGGCTATAGAGACATGCAAAATATCACCAATGGATATGGTTACTTCCATCCTTATAAGAAGCAAGACCCTGAGTAAGAATGTTTTTGACATCTTAACAGTGTTTTGTGGCATTCAAAATTATAATGATGCTAGTTGTTTGTTCCTAAATACATTGGATGTAGTTCTAAAAAAAAAAGGATCAGCTAAAAGCTCCAAATTTGCAACTTAAGTACCAAATAAAGGATGTGAAAGTTTGTGTGTGCCCTGGAAGAATATCTTATTTCATGTAGCCACAGACTTGATATCTCTGTAAGCTGGACCAGAGTCTCATTGTGTGAGTAGCAGAGTTACAACTGAAACTAAACTCTCAACCATTCAGGATGTCTTCTGTTAGATTGAGAACATTTATTGGAAAGGAATAGGATCCTGAAAATTGGAATGTAAACATATGAGTAGATAATGATGGCAGTGAGGACATTGAAACCCTAGATTCTACTGAGTCTTTGCCAGATAAATCTGCAATGGTCTATCCTGTGGAAACAGCCTCCCAAACTTCAGCCTGACGTGAGGGAATAGCTTCCAGACCTGGAGTCTATCCAAAGGAGTCTGCCATCTAACCTCCACTTGAAAATATTAATCCTGCTTCATGAGATGAAAGTTCAAAGGAATGACTTGAGGTAACTGGCTTGAAAGAAATTACTAATCCTTCTTGTTACCCACTCCACCACTCTTCATTTCTTCCAGAACAATAACTAGGCTGAAGTCCAACATGCCCCAAAAGGTGAAGTGCAAAGTGTGACACAAAGGAAGTATGCTATATTTCAAAAACTGCATGACTTTTCCAATTTATATAGACATAAATCAGGGGAGTATGTGTAGGAATGTATATTAAGTTGCTGGGATAATGATTGAGGAAATATAAAGTTAGATCAGGCTGAATTATTCATATGGGGCCACTAAGCAGGAATTCTGAATTCAATATAGTGAAAGGCATTAGGAAGGGATCTAACAGTTTATTCTGTTGGTAGACTGAAACATAGACCAAAAGGTGGTAGACATTACCTGAGGTTGAAATGTCAGAACTTACGTGGTATAATTAGATTAGTGACTCCAAAAACATAGAGATAATGGAATAATAGAGTGGATTTATCAAGTAAGACCTGCTCTCCCACCCCAGGAATGTTTAGAGAACACATCTATCACCAGGTCTGTGAGGAATAAATTTGTGAGACTAGCTCTATCTTCCCTGAAGAGCCCTGTGGTTGCTCTCCTTGGGAGGTTAGATATTACTGTGGGAACCAATGTCACAGGACCGGAATCCTTAAACACAATGAGGATGATCAATCACATATTGGCAGAGGTCAAGTGGCAGTACTTAATTGTCAAAGACAAGGTGGACATGACGACCACAATGACCAGAAGACTCAAAGCAGCAATCAAAATAGTCTGACTTGCAAAGAACTAGGGAATTGGCTAATTGATCGTGGGGTACCTAGAAGTAAAAGAAATGGATGGTCCCTAAATCCTACTTGATCTGTATAAGCAGAAGAGTTCTAGATCAAGTGAAAAGTCTAACTTGAAATATTAAAAGAGAGGGTCATGGGCCCTTAATACCTTCCTAGGATTAAGGCAGTTGACAGACCCAAAGTGTCTTGAGTGAGGGAATACTGGGTCACCTTGCAGAAGGATGCTGTTATACTGTCAAAAACTTACACTGTTAATCTTCTTTACAGCCTTCCTCGATGAAATATAACCTTTTACCGAAGTAACTATGCTTTGCAGAAAGGGATATTATCAAACATTTCAAAGATTATGAGATATTGACTCAGAAGTGACATTAATTCCAAGAGACCCAAATATCACTGTGGTCTACCAGTAAGAGTAGGGGCTTATGGATGTCAGGAGATCAGTGGAGTTTTAGTTCAAGTCCGTCTCACAGTGGGTCCAATGGGTCACCAGATATTCTGTGGTTACTTCTCAAGTTCCAGAATACATAATTGGTATAGACATACTTAGCAACTGTCAGACTCCCCACATTGGTTCCCTAACTTGTGGATTGAGGGCAATTATGGTAGGAAAGGCCCAGTGAAAGTTACTAGAACTGCCCCTATCTAGCAAAATAGCAAATCAAAAGCAATAACAGACTCCTGGAGGCAGATATCAGTTCCATTTTCACAGAATTGAAGGATACATCCCCATTCAACACTCCTACTTGTCCTGTGCAGAAAACAGATGGATCTTGGTGGGTGACTGTATTATCATAAACTTAACCAAGTGGTAACTCCAATTGCAGCTGCTGTTCCAGATGTTGTATCATTGCTTGAGTAAATCAACACATACCCTGGTACCTCATGTGCAGCTATTGATCTGGTAAATGCTTTTTTCTGAATTGCTGTTAGTAAGGACCACCAGAAATATTTATTATATACTGATAAGGTCAGCAATATACCTTCACTATCCTACTTCAGTGTTGTATCAACTTTCTAGCCTTATGTCATAATTTTCTCAATTTTCTCAAAGGTTTCTCAACCTTTATCATCTCTCCCTCCCAAAAGACATCAAACTGATCCATTTTACTGACAATATCATATTGATTGGACCTAGTGAGCAAGAAGTAGCAACTACTCTAGACTTATTGGGCTGTGCCCATTGCAATTACTTGATGCTTTAGGGGACATCTTGGGAAGACAAATTAGAGGTAGGAATAATAGGCCTCTTACTTTCTATACCTGCTTAAACCAATCTGAGTAGATCTATTATATTGGATTATAAGTTGATTTCTAGGTTTCAGTGCCACGATGGACATGTTTTGAAAATTAGGATCCTCTAATATAGCAAGTCTTTTCCCTTTCTTGTAGGCAGGTCCCAAATATGTTTAATCTCTAATCTTCTAGTATTTAGAAGATGATGGGACTCATAAGTAATGTTGAATGAATATTTCTCAAAGGGAATAGAAAAGAGGAACAAAATACTTTTTATATATGCTATAAAAAAGCAACATGACCATCCAGTGATTTTCAATAAATTCTTAACCACAGAGTACTTCATTAAAATAAAAATTGTATTCTAGAATGAGAAATATATACAGCACAAAAAAATGTGCCAAATTGACTCCAAACACTGATCTCCTTTTTTCAATTCAATCCCCTGGGCTTCATAGTATAATATTTGGAAACCACACTGTGTTAGTGGTGCCTATAATGTTGCCTAAGCAATATACTAGAAATGAGTTACCTTTTAAAATGGGATTTATTAGGTTAAAAGCTTACAGTTCTGAGGTCATGAAAGTATCTAAATCATCAGAGATGATTTCTCACTGAGCTGCAGTGATTGGCAATCAGGCACAAAGCAAGCTACAATGCCAGTCTGCTTGTCTCTTTCCACTCATCTGGGTCTCAATGTCTTCAGCTTTGGGCTGCTTCATCTATGGCTTTTCTCTTTCCTGGGTTCATCAACTTCTGGAGGCTTGTTTTTGTCTCTGTGGCCTGGTTTCTGTGTCTGTGGCTTTTCCCTTCTGTTTATAAAGGATTCCAGTACCAGGATTAAGACCTACCATTGGTCATACACTACTGAAGTGATTAATCAATAGGAATTTCCCTTAATTGAGTCTAATCCAAAGGTCCAACTACAAGAGGTTTTCATGCACAGGAGTGGATTGGCCTTAAGAACAGGATTTTCTGGAGTCCACAGAAGATTCATACTGCCAACACACTAATAAATGATAACTGACTGTAACAATAGTAACAGGGTCCTGCACTAATAGTTTCAAGAATACATTCCAAACCTTCAAATATGCCATGATTTTCTTGGACATCCTCCCTTCATTTTTTTTTTTTTTTTGGTCTTTTTAAAAAATTTACTGAAATATATCACTCATACATAAACATGTATAAACAGTAAATGCATAATAATTGTGAACTTACAAAACAAATATATATAACATCAAACAAGCATATAAAACATTTCACCCTACCACCAAAAACTTGCATTGATTTTAAACCTTTTTAACAAATGATTAAAGAGCATTGTCAAAATATTACTACTAAACAAAGTATTTTTCCCCTAACCAATCTGATTATTATTATTTTTATATCATTTATGTATGAACATACATAAACAAGTGTATAGTAAAAGTGAACTTACAAAGCAAACATGCATAACATCATACAGGGATCCCATACATCAACCCTCCACCAACACCTTACATTGACATGAGATGTTTGTTACAAGCTATGAAAGAATATTGTCAAAATTTTACTACTAATCATAGTTTTTATCTTACATTTGGTGTGTTTTCCCCCTACCCATCCTATTATTATTTTTTAAATATATTTTTTATGACAGAAGTTGTAAACTTATAAAACAATCATGCACATGTGCAGAATTCCCAAACAACACCCTTCCATCAACACAAACAATGTGGTGTGTAATTTGCTACAGATAAAATAATATCATCTGATTATTGCTATGTCCATAGTGTACATTTGGCTCACATTTTCCATACTGCCTCATTATCAACACCATACATCTTTCATATAAATGGAAAAATATTATATTATTACTACTAACCACAGTCCATAGGTCCTCCAGCTGTATTTTTCCCATGCTTCTCCACATTCCTATCACCCTGCAATAGTCTAGCTAACAAAGGACACTCTTGCATCTACCATCAACCACAATTCTCACCCACCTCTTGGTTCACTGTGCTATCCAGTTCCTAGATTATTTTCAAGCATTCTGTCACTTGGCATTTACATAACTAGACTACCATTTTCAGTCACATCCCCATTTATAAACTAGTTGTTACTGTGTGTTACCATCCACTCTAAAAGCTAATTAAAACTTCTACATACATTAAACATCAGTAGTCCACTCAGTCCTTCTCTTATCTCTTTGAAGAATCCATCACCTACCACCAGGTCTTGAAGATATTTTCCAATAATTTCTTCTAGAAGTTTTGTTTCTTGCTTTTATTTTCAGTTTTTTTTTTTTTTTTTTATGTATTTTGAGTTAGTTTTTGGATAAGGTGTGAGATAGAGGACCTCTTTCCTTCTTTCAGCTATGGATGTCCATTTTTCAGCACCTTTTGTTGAATGGACTGTTTTGCCCAAGCTGTGTGAGTTTGACAGGCTAGTCAAAGACCACTTGACCATACCTGTGAGGGTCTGTTTCTGAACCATAAATTTGATTCCATTGGTCTATTGTTTCTGTCATTAGGCCAGTACCATGTTGTTTTTGCCACTAACGGTAGGTATTATGATTTAAAGTCTGGAGAAGAGGGTTGATTTTTCCTTTTTATGATGTTTCTGGCTATTCAGGACTCCTTACCCTTCCAAATAAATTTAATGATTATGTTCAATTTTTTCTTTAATGCTGGTGGAATTTTTATTGGGATTGCATTGAATCTGTATATCACTTTGAGTAGATTTGACATCTTAATGATATTTAGTCTTCCAATCCATGAGCATGGAAGCTCTTACAGTTATTTAGTCTTTTTTTAATTTCTTTTAACATTGAGTTGCAGTTTTCTGAATACAAGTACTTCACATCATTGGTTAAGTTTATTACTGACTATTTGAGTTTAATCTGTCATATTTTATTTTTAGCACTCTTTTGACACTTTTAGTTACATTTATTGATATAATATCCATTTCTAGACACTCTTCCAGGCTTCTCTCTTCTGTCTTTTCTTTTCAAGTCCTAACACACACTTTAGTATTTCCTGAAACTCTGGTCTCTTGCTTAGAAATTCTGTTTCTATTTATCTGTGAATATTCTAATTTTGCCCTGATTTTTGAAAGACAGTCTTGCTGGATATAAGATTCTTGGCTGGAAGCTTTTCTCTTGTAGTATCTTAAATATATCAGACCACTGTCTTCTTGCCTCCATGGTTTCTGCTGAGAAATCAGCACTTAATCTTATTGGATATCCCATATCTGTTATGCATTGCTTTTCTCTTGCTTCTCTCAGAATTCTCTTTGTCTTTGGCCTTTGACATTCTGATGAGTATGTGTCTTGGAGTTGGTCAATTTGGATTTTTTCAGATGGGAGTACATTGTGCTTCTTGGACAGGGATATCTATGTCCTTCAGTAGGGTTGGGAAATTTTCTACTATTATTTCCTTAAATATTTCTTCTGCCCCTTTTCCCTTCTCTTCTTCTTCTGGGAAACCCATGATATATATGTTTGCATGCCTTTTGCTGTCATTTATTTACCTGAGACTTTGTTCAATTTTTTCCATTCTTTTCTTCATCTCTTCTTTTGTTTTTTTTTTTAAAGTAATGGTTTCTTTTTTTTTTTAAGATTTATTTATTTATTTAATTCCCCCCCCACACCCTGGTTGTCTGTTCTTGGTGTCTATTTGCTGCGTCTTGTTTCTTTGTCCGCTTCTGTTGTCGTCAGCATCACGGGAAGTGTGGGCGATGCCATTCCTGGGCAGGCTGCTCTTTCTTTTCACGCTGGGCGGCTCTCCTCACGGGCACACTCCTTGCACGTGGGGCTCCCCCACGCGGGGGACACCCTTGCGTGGCACGGCACTCCTTGCGCACATCAGCACTGGGCATGGCCAGCTCCACACGGGTCAAGGAGGCCCGGGGTTTGAACCGCGGACCTCCCATATGGTAGACGGACGCCCTAACCACTGGGCCAAAGTCCGTTTCCCCATCTCTTCTTTTGTATGTTCACTTTCAGAGGCCATTTCTTCAAGCTCACCAATCCTTTCTTCTGCCTCCTCAAATCTGCTATTATATAATTCCAATGTTTTTTTTAAATTTCATTGATTGCACCTTTCATTCCCATAAGAGCTGCTATTTTCCTATGTATGCTTTCAAATTCTTCTTTGTGCTCATCCAATGTCTTCTTAATATCCTTAATCTCTTTAGCCATCTCTTTGAATTTATTAAGGAGATTTGTTTGGACATCTATGATTAGTTGTCTCAACTCCTTTATGTCATCTGGAGGCTTATCTTGTTCCTTTAACTGGGCCATAGCTTCCTGTTTCTTGGTATGTATTGTAATTTTTTGTTGGTGTCTTCACATCTGGTTTACTAGAATATTTATTCTGGATGCAGTTTTTCTCTCTAGTTTAGGGCTTCCTATTGTTTCTCCCTTGCTGGTTATGCAGTGGGAACCAAGCATGTAGTTGGTGCTGTAAGCCGTGAAGGCTCAGGCTGCCCTCATCACAGTAGGGACCAATGAAGCTTCTTCCAACTTTCTCCTTTGTCAGGGGTAGGGATAGAGTCAGAGCTATGTGGAATAATACATGTGCAGGTCTATACTGTAGTTGTCCAGAGAGACTGATGAAGCTTCACACCCCTTTCTCCCTTACCTGGGGCAGGGATGGAGCTGCAGGTGTGGGCAGTATATCTATGTCAACTTCTGATTTTCAGTCTGTGTCAGCCAAAGTTACCTGCAGTTACCTGTATAGGCTGGTGCAGGGCTCCTCAACTTCCTCCCCACCAGAGGTTGGGCTGAAGCCTAGGTGGACTGCAGGCTGATCTGCATGAAAGAAACTGTCAGCCTGGCTTCCCCTCAGGCTGAGGGTGGAGTCAGAATGGTGGCTACTGGCCTCTTTCTGACTTGGGCTGGTTCTCACCCCAGCTGTTCCCAGGGATATCTCTTAGCCAGCCAAGTCTCCCAATCAGTAGCTAAAATCAGTAGCCAACCATCTCCCACTCCTCTGTTTCTTGGAAATGGAACTTCTAATTCCAGTCACAGAGCAGCTCCTGGGGCAACTTGTGCCACCAGAGTAGGACAATCACTGGCCTCCATGTCTTGGCCAGTAATTTCTCAGAAAGGCTGGCACAGGTCCCTTCAGATTTCTCCCTGCTGGAGGTGGCCCTGGTGCCTAGGCTAGACCTGCAATATGATCTGGATGGGAAGAAGCGGGTCCCCACCAGCACTGGGATTCTCCATCCACCCCACTTCCCCTCATGCCAGGTGCGGAGTTCAGATGGTGGCTCCCGGCCTCTTTCTGACCTGGACAGGTTCAAACCTTAGCTGTTCTCAGGACCATACTATAGCCCACTGAATTTCCTCATCATAGCTGAAATTGGTGCCCAACTGTCTCTTCCTCCCTCATTTTGGGGAAGTGGAGCTTTCAATTCCAACTGCAGAACAGCTCTGGAGCCAGCTTGTGCCTCCAGTGGAGGATGGACACTGGTCTCCGTGGTGTGTGGAGCCTCTACTTTTGAGTCTTCTCTACAGACAGGCAGTCTCCTCCTTCCACCCTCCCAAGGACATTGCAGGATGCTCTTCTTGTCTCCTGGAACCCCCAAACAGATGCTTCAGCTAGCTCCAGAGAGCTCTGGGTGTTTGCTAACTGCCCTGTAGCAGGAGCTGTCTCTAGGAGCTCCTTACTCCACCACCATCTTGCTGGTTGTCTCTCCTCCCTTCATTTTTTTTTAAAGATTTATTTTATTTACTTCTCCCACCTCCCCCTGTTCCCCCTGTTGTCTGCTCTCTTTGTTCATTCAATGTGTGTCCTTCTGTGTCTGCTTATATTTTCATTAGGCAGCTCCGTGAACTGATCCTGGGACCTTCTGGAGTGGGGGAGAGGTCATTACTTTCAGCTCCCCTGCTCTGCTTCATCTTCTTATTCTCTCCCCTCTATGTCTCTTGTTACATCATCTTGCTGCACCATATCTCCACATCAGCTGCATTCCCATTCCCACGTGGGCTGGCACTCTGCATGGGCCATCTCACCACATGGGCCAGCTTACCCTCACCAGGAGAACCTGGGCATCAAACCCTGGACCTCCTATATGGTAGACAGGAGCCCAATTGGTTGAGCCATATCCATTTCCCCTCCATTTTTATTGCTATAATTAACAAGTAACTTTCTTTCCAAGTCAATTTTATTTAGTGATTATGGATTCAAGACAATGACAGATGAAATGAGGATACTGTGCTCTAGGCAGTGAAGTTCTGAAAGTAGGGACGGACACTTATTTTTCCTATGATTTTACCTGTTGCATATCACATTTACCTGCATCTAATGTATAGAATGAATGAATCCTGGGTGGTTTATTTGGCTCTAAACATTATCTAGTTGACTAATTTAAGTAATTGCTTCTGCAATAAAACAAATATAAAAGCATGTCTTGGTACTAAACTGCTCATGGGTAGTTTGGTTATGGAACATTTATATATGATAATAAATAAATTTTAATTTTCAGCTTTATCAGTCACATATCATAGTTCTAAAATGGACTGAAATAGATGTAAAAAAAAAAAAAAAGGAAACCATACAAATAAATACCAATAAACACTTCCTGATTTATGTTTTCCTTGCAAAGCCAGCTACTGAAAACTGGAATCTATCTCCACTAAACATGAACATGCATTCAAGCAACTGACTTCAACAGCACAGTCAATCCTTTTACAGAGATACCTTAGGGGGATTCCACCCCATCTTTAATTAATTTAATTAGAAACAATTTTGTCAATTAACCTGATAAAATGGAGCTTCCTATGGGCTGTCTGCTTGTGTGCTCAAGAGTCCTGCTGCCTTCTTTGAAAAGCAGCTGCTAATTATTTGCCATATTTGCAGGCAGCACCTTTGTTAAGACTAGTATATTTTTTGAGGCATTAACATGTTTTCAGCTGACTTTCAGCATTCTAGTATTTCTTGCCAAGATGTATTTGTTGTATGTTTTAACCCCTGCATGCTTTCATTTTCACATGCTTGTAAGAAGTGCTGCTCTTGGTATATGGTGTCTGTAACAATTTCTCCATGTAATTAGAAGGAATAATAGATATCAGTCCTACAGTGTCAAAAGAAATCTTTCCTCTGCCACATTGAACACACACTTACCTCCTGCTGCACTAGACACATCATTTGATATAACTGTTTGTATCTTACTTTGCTGTAATTTTACTATTTTTTTCACATAACTAATAAATTATTTGAATTTCCAATACTAAATATTAGCCAAATAAACCAGACCTAGTTTTTATCCAAATTATTAACCTGACAGATTAAGAAAAAGCCATAGAAAGGACCAAATAGCTTCAGTATTAAAGACACTGATTTGGCTGTCATATTTTTGTCACTGGCAAATACCTAATAGTTATTAAATGACTATAGGCAAGAAATGGTTGGACTGATAAAAATAAACAAACTGATAAAGAAATGAAGTATAGAAGATGAAAACAAAGCATTTCTCTCTAGGAGATAATATGTTTCAGTAAGTACTATTTTTTTAAATGTGAGAATACTATGAGGTGAGGAAAGTGATAACAATTCAACTCAAGCAATATGTGTAAAAAAGTAAAATTCCAATTATTTATATTTATTTTGGGGGATACATATATTCCTCAATAGTCATGAAAGTTCTTGGAATAGAGGAAATACATATTATATCCAACTTAAGTAACTTATACAAGCATTTTTAATATTAAATTGCAAACGGAGAGGTAAGGATAATGAACAAAAATATGTCATTTATTATGGGTTGGATTATATCCCCCAGGTTACAATGCTCAGCTCAGGTTAGAATTAACCTAATTTGGAAATGGGGTGCTTGAAGATATGATGAGAAGATAAATCCAGAATATATTAGAATGAGCCCTAATCCACTATGACTGGTCTTATAATAAGAGGGAAATTTGAACACAGATAGAAAGAAAGAGAGAAAGAGAAGATGGCCATGTGAAGACAGAAGCAGAGTTTGTAGTTATGCTGCCACAGGTTAAGGAATGCAGAATTGCTGGCCACCACCAAAAGTTGAGAGAGAGACATGGAACAGATTCTTCCCTACTGATTTCAGAGGTAACTTTGATTTCAGACTTGCATTTTCCAGAACATTGAGCTAAACCTCTGTTGTTATAAGCCTCCACATTGTTTTGACATCCCTGGGAAACTAAGACAGTATTTCAAAATTCCTAGGAACACAGTAAAAACTCCATGACATCTAAAATATTGGGTGACATAGCAGTTGATGTACATGCCCTTGATTTTATATCTTTGTTATATACATTTAAACAAAATATATTACATATGACTTCTGGAAAGATGGAGAATTAAAGCAGGAGAGGGCTCACTTCTCACACAAAAATAGCTAGAGGACAAGAAGAAACTGGAAAGATTTTCTAGGGCTTAGGGTACCAGGGAAAGGCTAGACATCACCCAGAAGAGAGAAAAATGAAGGAAAGGAGTCTTCTAGGCCGGCTGGAAAAATACTGTGAGTAAAGCTGCAGCAGCAGCTGCTAGCACCCATCCTCTCACTCTCAAAGAAAACAGCACTGGATCCCCTGGTCCCTGGCACTCAACTATGGACTGAGGGGGTTGCAAGGATCCCTTCTCCAAGAAAGAGGTGAGTGAGGGATGCAGCCTATGGCAAATTCAGAGTTTGGCCATTGAACTTTGTCTGCTGTTTAGGAGGGGATTTGCGGCGGCTTGCTCGGTCGGTAGAGGTGGGGTCTGGCTGCGGACGAGGGGTCGGTCCAGCTCTGGACGAGGGGTCGGTCCCGCTTGGGACGAGGGGTCGGTCCCACTTGGGACGAGGGGTCGGTCCGGCAGCAGACGAGGGATCGGTCGCACAAGGGGTTGCGCGGTTCGGCTGACGGGGTCGCCCGGCGAAGCCGGCGACGAAGGGGTCACCCGGAGAAGCAGGCAACGAAGGGGTCGCCCGGAGAAGCAGGTGATGAAGGGGTCGCCCGGAGAAGCCGGCGACGAACTGGGGACAAGGGAGGCCAGGCCCTTGTCGGGGGCTCTCAGGACTGGAGGGCGCACGGCAGAAGAACTACCACGGAGACAAGGTAAACACGCAAGTCCACTTTATTGAGGGAGAGGCAACAGTTTTATAGGGGCTGGGGAAGGCTGATTGGTCGAAGCCACGCCCTGTTCTGATTGGTTGCTGGCGAAAGGTCAGTGGGCGGTACCGGACGGGGGAGGGGTGGTGGTTAGGGATTGGCTGTCGCTGTTGCTGGGGGAAGGGGCAGGGTTTAGGGATTGGTGGCTGCTGTTGCTGGGGTAGAGGGCAGACTTGAGTTTCCCGCCCACGCCTGGCTGTTGCTGCTGTCGGGGGAGGGGAAAAGGGCAGACTGGATTTTTCCGCCCTGCGCCTGCGCAGGGAGAAAGAAGGCATCGTGTGGCGCTATCTGGGAGGAGGGGCGGCCGCGGAAGCATGGCTGCCGAGAAGGGGAGACCCGAGGGCACTCTGCGCCCATGCCGAGTTCCCTTCAGGGGTGGCGGTGGGCCCGACCAACCACCCTATTATGGGGGCAGCAGCTTGGCCTACTGCGGCCGCTTCCCTCGCCAAGCCAGCAAACCACACTTCAGCCCGAGGGGTGACCGCAGGGATTCAAACTTCTGGGCTGGGTGAGGCTGCAACATTGTTATGAGAGACATCAAGGAGCTAAAGAAAATTTGCTTTCTCAAACACCATCCTTACTGCATTGGGCTGGTTGCTGAAGACTTAAGGGGAGGGAGAGTGCTGCTGTCCAAGGAAGGTGAGCAGCTTCTAAGTAAATTGATTTGGGAGGCTTGACCAGCCCTGAGGACATTGATTCTGTACTGCCTGCCTGGGCAGAGTTACAGTGAATGCATCCTTCCCCTCTCCCGCCCCATAGAGTCTGGAGCCTAAGCTGAAAGTTCATTCAAAGAGCATAAAATGCGGGCAGACCAGGAAAGGGTATGCAAAGAAGGGACAAATAGTAAGAAATAAATGAAAGAGGTAGTCTGGAGACTTTATTGCACCCCTCTCCAAGGCCATGAGAAACTAACATGCACCACATTACTGGGGCCTTAACCCTGGTTTTAGCAGTTAAACAGGGGCAATCCTAAATATCTAGAATGAGTTGAACCAAAAATCAAAAAAAAAAAAAAAAATGGTAGCACACAGCCACTTAACTTTAGGCAAGAGAAATAAACTGAACATTGGAATAAACTCAGCATCATAACCAGTTGCCTAGATATCAGTAAAAAATTTTGAGCTATACCAAGTAAAAGGAAGAGATGACACATACAAAAGAACAAATTAACCTCCAGATGAGACACCAGACCTGAAACAACTAATCAAGGATGTTCATACAAATCTCCTAAATCAAATCATGGAGTTGAAGGACAACATGGCTAAAGAAATAAAAGACATTGGAAGAAACTGGGCAAGCACAAAGAAAAGTTTGAAATCTTGGATAGAAAAATAACAGAGTTTATGGCAATGAAAGACATAATACGTGAAATTAAAAATACAACACAGGCATAAAATAGCAGATTTGAAAACATGGAAGAAAAATTCAGTGACTTAGAGGTCAGAATAGCTGAAATTGAAAAGAAAGAAGAATGGAAAAAATTAAGCAGGGGCTCAGGGAGTTGAATGATAGCATGGGGTGCACTGGCATACAGGTTATGGTAGTTCCAGAAGGAGAAGAGAAGAAAAATGGGGCAGAAGTGTATTTGAGGAAATAATTACCAAAAATTCCCCAGCTCTCAAGAAAGATATAAATATACATGTCCAGGAAGCATAGTGCACTCCAACTAGAATAAATCTAAATAAATATACCCCCAAGATGCATACTATTCAGCATGACAAATGCCAAAGATAAAGAGAAAATTCTGAAAGCAGCAAGGGAGAAGTGAAACATCACATACAAGGGACATCCAGTAAAACTTAGTGTGGATTTCTCTTCAGAAATCACGGAAGTGAGAAGACAGTGGTATGATATAATAATTAAGTAACTGAAAGACAAAAACTGCCAGCCAAGAATTTATCCAGCAAAACTATTTTTCAAATATGACAGTGATTTTAAAATATTCAAAAACAAATAGAAACTAAGAGAGTTCATAATTAAGATTCCAGTTCTGCAGGAAATACTAAAGGGAGGTCTGTGGCCATAAAAGAAAAGATAAGGAGGAGAGGCTTAGAGAAGAATGTAAAAGTGAAGACCATCAGAAAGGGTAACCAAAGGATAAAAAGACAGACAAAAATAAGATATTACATATGAAAGCCAAAGGATAAAATGGTTGAAGAAAGAGATGCCTTTACAGTAATAACATTGAGTGTTAATGTAGCAAACTCTCTGTGGTAGTTTGACATTAATTTTTGAATACCAAAAAGAGAAAGATTATGTTTTTAAACTAATCTATTCCTGTGATTGTGATGCTCTTTGGTTCCATTCATTTCTGTTGAGGGACCTTTGATTTGATTACTTGATAAAATTGCTTTGGAACTTTTCATTGGACTATATTAGTAATGTGATTCATGTTGAGTCTGTGCCCTCTTTTTGGGTCTGATAAAAGCAGAGACACTTGAGAGCAAATGTAACTCAAACAGTTGGGCACTTACTTTCCACATGCAAGGTCTCAGGTTTGAACTCTGGTACCTCCTAAAAACAAAACAAGCAAACAAAAATAACCAACTTGGGAGAGCTGATGTAGCTCAGTCATTGAGCACCGGCTTCCCACATACGAGGCCTCAGGTTCAATCCCTGGCCCTGGTACTTCAAAGAAAAAAAAACTGAGACAGAGAGAGAGAGAGACACCCACAAAGACACAGGGAAAGGAAGCCACCATGCCTGATCCTGCTATGTAAGAGAGAGGACTAGAAGATTGCTTAAGTCCAAAGAGGCTGGGTCCACAGAGCAGGTCCAGAGTAAATGGTGAACCTGAAGTGGAACCTTAGAAATGATCAGTGGCCATCTTTCTTCAACACATGTCAGCTTACTGTGGTGAGAAAGCACCTCTTATGGTACCTCCATTTAGACTTTACACAGCCTTGGAACTGCAAGATTTTACTCCAAATAAATCCCCTTTATAAGAGACAATCCATTTCTGATACTCTGCCTTGGCAGCCATTTGGCAAACTAAAATACTGGCCAATCACTAGGCATAGGCTGTCAGAATGAGCCATCCATATGCTGTCTGCAATAGACTCATCGTAGACCAAAGGATACAAACAGACTGAAAATGAAAGGTTTGAAAAGGTATTTCACACAAACAATAACCAAAAGAGAGCTGTGGTAGCTATACTGGTGTTGGGCAAACAGACTTTAAATACAAAAAGTGATGAGCTGCAGAAGGCATAACACATCAGGAAAGAGTAACACTCACAAATATCTATGCATGTAATCAGGGTGCCCCAAAATATATGAGGCAAACTGGTAAAACTGAAAGGAGAAATACACATCTCTACAACAATATTTGGAGACTTTAACATATCACTTACATCAATAGATAGAACAATTAGACAGAAGATCGGTAAGGAAACAGGGAACTTGAACAATATGATAAACAAGATGGACCTGAGAGTCATATACAGGACATTGCACTCAAAATCCACATTGCACATTGCACTCAGACACCAGATTTTACATTCTTAAGTGCTCATGGATCTTTCTCTAGGATAGTCCATATGTTGGTCTACAAAACAGCTCTCAATAAATTTAAGAAGATTGAATATATAAAGCACCTTCTCTGATAGTAATGGAATGAAGCTAGAAATCAATAATAGGCAGGAAAGGGGGAAATTCTTAAGTATATGGAGTGAAAAAACACAGTCCTAAAAAATCAGTGGGTATAATAAGAACCTGCAAGAGAAATTAGTGGATATCTAGAATTGAATGACATGAGAACACACTTTATCAAAAATAATGTATACAGTCAAGGCAGTTCCAACAGGGAAATTTGTAGTCCTAAATGTCTGCATTAAAAAAAAGGAAAGAGCTAAATCAAAGGCAACTGAAGACCTGGAGAAACTAACAAAAGATCAGCAAACCAATCCCAAAGCAAACCCAAAGAAGGAAATAACAAAGATTAGAACAAAATAAATGAAATTGAGAACATAAGGAAGTCAGTTAACATAATACTCCACATTAACAAATTGAAAGAAAAACCCACATGATCATCTTGATTGATGAGAAAAGGCATTTGACAAAATCCAGCTTCCTTTCTTAATAAAACTACTTCAAAGGATAGGTATAGAAGGAAAGTTCTTCAATGTAATAAAGGTCTTATATGAAACTACCACAGCACGCATCATACTCAAAGGGGAGGGGTTGAAGGTTTTCCATATAAGATCAGGAACAAGACATGATGTCCATTTTTACCACTGTTATTCGACATTGTACTAGAAGTTTAACAGAGCAATTAGGCAAGAAAAAGAAATAAAAGTCATCCAAATTGGAAAAGAGGAAGTAAAACTCTCACTACTCACAGATGACATGATTTAGAAAATTTTATTTAGAAAATTCTGAAGTATCTACAACAAAGCTATGAGAGATAATAAATGAGTTCAGCAATGTGACAGGATAGAATGTCAACATGCAAATGTCAGTAGTGTTTCTATACACCAGTAATGAGCAAGCTGAAGAGGAAATCAAGCATTTCATTTACAATAGTAGCAATTAGACTCAAGTATCTGGGAATTAATTTAACCAGTCATGTTTTCAGAAAACTACAAAACACTGCTAAAAAAATCAAAGACTTAAGCAAATGGAAGGACATTCATTGTTCATGGATTGGAAGACTAAATATCACTGAAGATATCAATTCTACCCAAACTGATTTACAGAGTCAATGCAATCCCAATCAAAATTCCAACAACCTACTTTACACAAATAGAAAAGTCAATTACCAAATTTATTTGGAGTTGAACGGGGTCCTGAAGAGCCACACACACACAAAAAAAAAAACTTAAAAAAGGACAAAGTCAGAGGTATCACATTTCCTGACCTTGAAGTGTACTATGAACCTATAGTGATCAAAAAAGAATTGTGTTTGCATAAAGACACATTAATCAAGTGAACTGATATGAGAGTTCAGAAACAGAACTCAACCTCTATAGACAACTTGATTTTTGATAAACCTACCAAATCCACTTTTCTGGGACAAAAGTCTCTTCAGCAAGTGGTGCTGGGAGAATTAAATGTCCATAAACAAAAGGATGAAAGAGGACCCCTATCTCACTCCATATAGAAGAATCAACTCAAAATGAATCAAAGACCTAAACATAAAAGCCAGTACCACAAACCCCTAGAAGGTAATGTGGCCCTTGTTGTAGGCCAGGGCTTCTTAAACCTCTCACTCAAAGCATGACAACAAAAGAAAAAAATGATAAAAGAGACCTTGTCAAAATTAATCACTCCTGTACCTCAAAGGACTTTGTGAAGAAACTAAAAAGGCAGCCTACTCAATGGGAAAAATTATTTGGAAATCACACATCTGACAAGGATCTAAAGTCCATGATATATAAAGAGATTCTTCAATTCAACAAAAAAAAAGACAAATGACCCAATTAAAAAATGGGCAAAAGACTTGAATCAACATTTTTCTAAAGGAGAAATACAAATGGTGAAAAAATACATGAAAAAAATGTTCAACATCACTGGCTATTAGAGAAATACAAATCTAAGCTACAATAAGCTATCACTTCACACCTACTAGAATGGCAAATATTAAAAACAGAAAACTACAAGTGTTGGAAAGGATGTGAAAAGACAGGAACACTTATTCACTGTTGATGAGAATGTAGAATGATACAACCACTGTGGAAGTCTATTAGGTGGCTCATAAGGGAATTATATAGGTCTGCCATGTGACCTTGCAATATCACTACTAGTTATGTACCCAGAGGATCTGAGAGCAGATACATTAACAGACATCTGCTCACCAATGTTTATAGCGACATTATTCACAGTTGCCAAAAGATGGAAACAACCCAGTTCATCAACTGATGAATGGTTAAACTGGTATATATGCATGATGGAATATTATTCAGTCATAAGAAGAAATGAAGTCGTGAAGAATATGACAACATGGATGAACCTGGAGGACTTTATGTTGAGTGAAGCAAGCCAGACACAAAAGGACAACTATTGTATGATTTTGCTGTTATGAACTAAATGTAATGAGCAAATTCATGGTGTTAACAGCTAGAATATAAGTCAGAAGAACAGAATGTGGTTAGAAAATGGAAAGCAGAGGTTTCATCAGTTGCAGAATTGGTAAAAAGTTGTTTGCAAATATTTGGAAATAAATAGAAATGGTTAAAGCATGTCATAGTATTTTTAATTAGTAATGTTAATGATAATGATTTGCTTTTCGTTATTTTTTTTTGTAGTAATGCAAGTTCTCTAATATTGATTGAAGTGATGAATGCACTACTTTGTGTACCAAATGTCATTGATTGCACACTACAGATAAATTGTATGGTTTATGAACAACAAAAAATAATAGGGCTATTGGGGGAAAAATACACCAAATATAAGATATGGACTAGAGTTAGTAGTAATACTTTGATGATGCTCTTTAATGCAAGGTATTGGTGGTGGTGGGGTGATGTATGGGAGGTCTGTATGATGTTATGCATGTTTGTTTTGTAAGCTCACAATTTCTACTACACATTCATTGTTTATGTTCATGTATGAAAGATATACTTGAATAAAATTTTTTAAATGAAAAAAAGAATATGGTATACTTCCATGTTTAAAATATATATATTACATATATGCCATTACATATAAATATCACTGAATCCTGATAACTTCTTGAAAATAATAACATCATTCTAATTGAAGTAGTAATACTCGAGACTGTTTGGGGAGAGTCATTTAGGTTAAAAGACAAGGATATTTAGACATGATGAGTAAAAGAATTGAAATAAATGTAGGAGGCAAGAAGAAAAAGGAGGGAAAGAAAAAAAAACGGACTTTGACAGCTGTTACACCAGATGCTTTAAACAAAAGTGATTGAGATTGGCAGAATTGGAGAGCAGCTTTTCAATAAAATTATGCAAAATGGGTAAATTGGACCAAAAGCTTTTATGCTGGCAAAAGTAAATTCCTTCAATTAATTTTAAGACTAAATGCTTAATACTCCCAAGATCCCAAAGCTAGATAATGTATGAGCAACTAGCAACAAAAAGAATATGGAAAACATTTCCCAAAAGGTAATTATATGAAGAAGCAGTTATGGGTTCCTTTTGTCAGTTATTGTTGATTTTTAGACATGATTTATACACTGATCAGTATATAACAAAATCACAGAGAATCATTTAGGGAAATAAAGAAACAATCAATGATAAAACTACTAAGTCTAATATAAAAGAAGAATTTTTAATTGCATACTTAAATATCTTGCCACCCAAAGACAGAATCATGACATCCATATTAAATATGTTTATGCATAGTACTCTGTCTATCGTAAAATCAAAGAATTCTATGATTACGAACAACAAATCTAAAATCCCGATTATATCAAACTAAGAGTATTATAAACAATTAACTGTTTTTAAGAAATCCTACCAATGCTATTGCATTTTACAAAGAATTTTGCTGCCTTTCAATGTAATTATGTTACATTTGAAATAAGAATATTTTATCTCTGACACTAGAAATCATATGAATATTTTTAAAAATCTTCATGTTCAAACATGGTCATCATAACTTTATTTATAATGACCCCAAACTGGAAACAATATGGATGTTCAGCAACAGGAGAATGGATAAAAAATGCACGGTATATTGGGACTATTAAATACTATTCAACAATTAAAAGAAACAAACTACTGATAGATGCATATTAAAAATTAAATCCACAAACTTCATGCTTATTGTAAGATTTTATTTATATGAAATCCTATAATAGATGAAAGTAACCTATGGCTAGTAGCAGTTGAGGGGATAGAATGCTTACTGGAAGAGACAAGAAGTAACTTTCTGGGATGATGGAAAAGTTGCTTCTTGATAGGGATGTGTGTTACATATATGTGAACATACTTGCCCAAACTGACTCAACAGTATACTTATGATCAGAGCATTTAATGGTATTTAATTATATCTAATTTTTAAAAAAGAGAAGTAAGGAATTGAAATTCTATATGTAAAAGCTCTTATCATCCAAATCTTGTCTCTCTCCCTCTCCTTATTTTGCTTTTCATAAAAATTCTTTAATGCTATCTTTTGACATTCTGATATTTAAATTAATAATTTACTATTTTCATATACAGTTGCTTAACTGTTTAAAAGGCTATCTGTAAAACCATCATTAATCAAATTTAGGAAAGAGAAAACACAGTTTACAGTTAGGATTTTTGGAAACTATTTCTTATGGGAGATGTAGGGAAACTTATAAAGCTAATGCTTCTTTCAACTGGCCTACACCACCCAATATTAAAATGTCTGATCTTTCTCAAAGTCTTTGGGAAATGTCTTCTTTGAAGAAATTTAATAAGAAGTCCTTACAACAGCCATTTGATATTCCAGTCATTTGAATGCCTAAAACAATGTTTTAAATATGCCTCCAGTAAAGTTTTCCATCAGGATTTAATGTTAGAAGTATTGGGCACCAGGGTTTTGCAACATTATGTGGACTTACATAAAAAAATAATAAAAATTTTAATCTATATTTTTTACATATTCTTAACTATTGAAACTATTATAAAATATAGTTGAAGATTTCCAACATAACAAAACTTAAGCCTTAGATGTATGAAATTATATCACATCAGAGTTGAAAGTACTCTCAGAATTCAATGTGCTTAACACCTCATTTAACAAATCAGGAATCTAAAGTTTAAACATGTTTGGAAATGATAAAACTAGTGTTTCAGAACTTGACCTTTAGAATTCCTTGCACTTTGTCTAAACTTCCATGCTATTATGTAAAAATAAAACTGTATTTCCTCTGTGACTGGTATACTTTCTATGATATCTAGATCATGTTGCCAAAGATATGTTTCTAAGATTATGATACCTAATCAAATGCCTTGATGCATAAAAGCTTAACAAATAGATATTGTTTTCAGAATTCTGGAGTCTTAAACTTTATTTATCAACACCAATGGGGTCATTATATTAACGTTTTTATTCTCATCATACAAGTAATACATGTTATAATAGCTATTTTAAAATAAAGGAAACTTGTATTAGAAAACGGTCCCAACACTTACTCTCACCCCTGCTCTATCTATTATTTAATGTTAACCACTATATATAACGTGATCAAGATTTCTGTACTGATAATCTTTTATCATTTAAAAATATTTAAATATATTCCCATTCAATATAAGAAAGTCTACCTCATTTTTAATGCCTTATATTAATTCATTTTGTGGATATAATATTAATGATTTCATCTGTCCCTTTGGTATCACTTATGCTAACTCTTACTTTTCTCTGTATACACCATGCAAGCCATATCACAATATGGGCGACGGACTTGGCCCAGCGGTTAGGGCATCTGTATATCACATGGGAGGTCCATGGTTCAAGCCCCGGGCCTCCTTGACCCGTGTGGAGCTTGCCCATGCGCAGTGCTGATGTGCGCAAGGAGTGCCCTGCCACGCAGGGGTGTCCCCTGCGTAGGGGAGCCCCATGCGCAAGGAGTGCACCCCGTAAGGAGAGCCGCCCAGTGCAAAAAAGTGCAGCCTGCCCAGGAATGGCACCGCACACACGGAGAGCTGACACAACAAGATGACGCAAGAAAAAGAAACACAGATTCCCGTGCTGCTGACAACAACAGAAGCGGACGAAGAAGACGCAGCAAATGGACACAGAGAACAGACAACTGGGGTCAGGGGCGGGGGGGAGAGAAATAAATAAATAAATAAATCTTAAAAAAAACAAACAAACATATCACAATATGTTTTTGTGGATTCAGAAATTATTCAAAGGACATGAATTTCTAAGAATTGAAATTGCATCAAATATTATGTTCCTTTGACAGAAATTGTCAAATTGCTCTTTTTAAAAAAATCCTATTTTAAATGTGTGAGCGTTTTTTTCCCCATTTGTTCTGAATCTGAATATTTGACCCTTTTTTACTTTTTTTTCCAATCTGATAAACAGGTGACATATTTTATTATTTAAATGTATATTTCTCTAATATGAAAAATTGCATGCAATATGAATATAGTTGTAGTTATTTTAATGTTTACATTTGTTCATATCTTGTACCAAACCTTCAAGATGTTTGTCATTTTTCTTATGAATTTAAGTGTTCTTTAAATGAGGACATAAGTTCTTTAGTATATTTTGTGAAGTAAAGATTTATTAAAGATGGAGGTGAAGAAGGACAACCATCACACCATGGAGCCTAGAGTGATTACAACTGAAAATGGGAGGATTGCATCCAGCATCCAGGTGGAATCTGAGCCTCCTCTTGACATAAAGGTGCAATGGACACAACCAATCCAGTGTCCACATAGAAGAGGTGGCATTGGATTGGGAAAAGTGGACATAATGGACAAAGGGTATGGGGAAAGGCAGGAAGAGATGAGAGGTGGAGGCGTCTTAGGGACATGGAGCTGCCCTGGATGGTGCTTCAGAGGTAATCACCGGACATTGTAAATCCTCACAGGGCCTACATGATGGAATAGAGGAGAGTATGGGCCATGATGTGAACCAATGTATATGAGGTGCAGAGGTGCCCAAAGATGTACTTACCAAATCCAATGGATGTGTCATGATGATGGGAACGAGTGTTGTTGGGGGGGGGGGGGAGAGGGGGGGTGGGGGGGTGGGGTTGAATGGGACCTCACATATATATTTTTAATGTAATATTATTACAAAGTCAATAAAAAATTAAAAAATTAAAAAAAAAAAAAAATATGTGACTGTACAACAAAGTGACTCCTATTATACACAATGGACTATTGTTAATAGTACAATTCTAAAACTTTTTATTCATCAGTTGTAACAAATGTACCTTGGTAATGTATGTTGGTGATAATAGGTGGTGTATTGGATATCTGCATTTTATGCATGATTTTCTGTATACTTACAATTTCGCCAATTAAAAAAAAAATGGAGAAGCAAAAAAAAAAAAAAAAAAAAAAAAAAAAAGATTTATTAGCAGGTTATTAGTATGGTTTGGACATAAAGTCCTTAGATGTCTGCAAACCTGGAGGAGAAAAGAGGCTAATTTTTGAGAGTAAACTTTTTATAAAAAGAAATATAGATGTTTAAATTACCTTGCCACAAAATTGCCTAAATTCCTAAAAGGAATTGCATCCTAAATGGGAAAATTTCCCCCAAATTCTCCTTTAACAAAATTTAAGGGCAGCACTCTAATTTCAGTCTGCATTCCAATGAAAGATGGGTGAACGCACCTAATGTCTGTGGAAGCTGAGGATTGTTTTGTGTGCCTTTAAAAATTCAACAGGGGAAGCAGACTTGGCCCAGTGGTTAGGGCATCTGTCTATCACGTGGGAGTCTGCAGTTCAAACCCTGGGCTTCCTTGACCCGTGTGGAGCTGGCCCACGCACAGTGCTGATGCTCACAAGGAGTGCCCTGCCACGCAGGGGTGTCCCCCGCGTAGGGGAGCCCCACACAAAAGGATTGCGCCTCATAAGGAGAGCTGCCCAGTGTGAAAGAAAGTGCAGCCTGCCCAGGAATGGCACCGCACACATGGAAAGCTGACACAACAAAAAGAAACACAGATTCCCATGCCGCTAACAATAACAGAAGCAGACAAAGAAGCCAACGCAGCAAATAGACACAGAGAACAGACAACTGGGGTGGGGGGTGGGGAGAGATAAATAAATAAATAAATAAATCTTAAAAAAAAAAATCCAACTGTACTTCTGTGGGAAATCTCAGTTTAAGATTGAGTGCTACCCAAAAGGGATATTATTTTCTTTTTTCTTTTTGCTAGTGATTTTTGGTTTTCATATTCAGGCCACTATTACTTTCTTATCCTCTATTTCAGTGTAACCCTCAAAAAATTATAGCATTGTTAGTTGATATTCAACATCGTTACATTTAAAATATGTTATTTCCCTCAGCTAATTAGAATTGATAGTAGTAGTGGCTCTTACTAGCACATGTTAGACAGTGTTCTAGGCACTGCATATCTCAATTCTTTTCAGTTTCACAACAAATCTTTGTAATGCTGCAGGAACTTGTGATTTATGTTCAGTACACTCTTAAAACTACATTGGGGTAGTCTTGCCCATTCTGGGACCAAGAATTTAGAATCATTCTCAAACTTCCCCAATTAAATACCAGCTTTTGTTGAAGAAGGCTTTCTTCCCAAGCCACTATAGTTAACAGATACCAAACTTTAATTCTCAGATGTTTTCCAGTGTCTTGGACGATCTATCCAAAGTGTGACTCCTTAAAAACAAATGAGAAGTAGAGGTTCCCTATTTAGAATGATGGAAATGCTTTGGTAATGGATGGTGGTGAGGATAGCACAACATTATGAACATAATTAACAGAAGTGAAATATATATCTGAATGTGATTAAAAGGGAAAATGTACACATGGTAACAGAATAAAAATTTTTAAAAATCCATGGAACTATACTATACAAACAGTGAACCCTAATTTAAACCATGGACTATAGTTAATAGCATAATTACAAAAATGTACTTTCATGGATTTTAACAAATATTCCACACCAATTCAAAGTGTTAATGATAAGGTGGTGTGTGGGATTCCTGTATTTTATGCATGACTGTTCTGTAAAGCCACAACTTCTCTAAAAAAAACAAAAAAAAACCCCACCAAATTATCAGGTAACACAATGTCCAGTGTTGAAGAGTTCCTTAACAGAGAAGGACAGCTGGGTGATGTCTCTAGCTTCAAGGCATCCTCTGATTCTGGCATAAGACTGTTTACTCATGAGGAGTCTAGCATTCTCTGGAACACATTTTCCTCCTATGTGTGTGATCTTTTCTTTCATACCCTCAGTCGGGTCTGAAAAGAATGTGAATCGAATTACTATTCAAGTATGCATGCAAATCCTAAATCCAGTGCTTAGATACATATCTTTTTTATTTTAGCCATCAAGACATTTTTTATTTTTCTTCTTTTACAATTGTCCTTTCCCCCCAGAGCAGTACCTGCTATTTGAACTGGGAAATAGGAGTAGGGAAACCTTCAATGCCCAAGTGAAAGCATTTGATGAACAAAGGACTGAGGATAATATCATGGTTTCTAATCTAAACTATTTTGCCTTCACACACTGTTAGAATGCAACACATGAAATAGTTAAATTATGGCCAAATGTACAATGGAAAGAGTAAGAAATAAGGAACATGTCACACAAATAGTGAGAGTTGGAAACAAAAGGTGCAGGACAAAGATTCTCTCATATATTGATAGTGCAAATGGAAGCTATTACAACTTTTTAAAGGACTGTGGTTGGCAAGGTCAGAGGTAAAGCGTGTTTCTCTTTCCACGACATGTGGTGAGTAGCTCAGATTTTTCCCAGATTATTTTATTTTATTTTTTTGCAGGGAAGGTGTTGGTTTTTTGTTATTGTCTTCAGAGTTATCACACACTTTTTTCATTGATTTTTTTTTCCTTTTTGTTTCTACCTAGTCTTCATGAGATTGATATTATTGTTTGCTTGTTTTCTAATTTTTAGTAATAAATTTCCAAATTTATTAAGTTGGCATCATAGACTACATCTTAGATCATTTTGCTCTATTTGTGACATTTTACAAGCATTTAAAATGATAGTATTTTAATTTTAGAATTCAAAATTTTATCAAACTAAAATATGTGTTTATAACCACCTCTTCGTTTATGTACACACGAACACAATTCAATTGTCTTGATTATGGTATCCAAACACTTTGCATTTGATAAATGTGTCATTGACTACAAGTGATATGGTAATAGGTCAGCTAAAATTAATTTTGTTATATTCTTCAGTGATTGACTTGCATGTATTGATGGCATATAATTTTACATATAAATGTTTATGAAAATTTGTTTTTATTTTTATTTGCATTTTATATAAAAATCATTCTCCATATATAATCAACTAATTTTTAGTTTGAATCTATCATGCTTGAGATTATTATAGCCTCCTGTTTTTGTTTGTATTTGCATGATATAGTTTTGCTCATCCTCTGTGCAATATATAGTTGTTTTACTAGGAATCTCATAATCTTATGTGAAATGAAAGTATTTTTCTTTTTCTAGGAGAAGATTAACTCATTTACACTTGTCAAATGTGTTATTTTTTGTTTTGATTTACTTTGTTTTAAGAATTTATTCAGACCTTAATGTTTTGCTGAGAGCTTTAGTTCTTATTTTACTGAATTGGTACAAAATAAAATTTTAAAATGTTGGAGATGATCTTTCATCAGAAGTCACTGTCCTAAGGAAATTATTATGACACTCTAAACTATGTCTTAGCTAGTACCTTTTTGCTTGTTCAAATGTGTACGTTTTAAGTCTCATGATCATGTGATTCTATTCTCTAAGGTAGAAAATATAAAATCTGTTTAATCAATTTGTTTTCAGAAATGTATAGTAGCAGACACTAAAAGTTTATGTCTCACTCCTTCCATTAATTTAAATCCAATTTAAGAATTAGACTATTCCCCCACTTAAGATATTATTTTTTAACTCAGTGGCTCTCAACCCTGACTTTTACCTCCCTGGGAACACTTGTCAATGTCTAGAGGTACTTTTACTTGTCACAACTGGGGAGTGCATGCTACTGGCATCCAGTGCCAGGGATGCTGCTAAACATCCTATAGTACCCAGGACAGCTCCCACAACAAAGAATTATGTGGTCTAAAATGTCAATAAAGCTGAAGTTGATAAACCCTGTAAAATTTAGTCTCTAATATTGGAAATATTCTGATATCAAAGACAATTTATGAGGATATTTTGGGGCCAGAGATTTGGGATTACCATAAGTAATTGCTTGCAATATACCTTCCTATAATGAAGTTTCCTTGTTATGTTGCTTCATGTGCCCTCCACTGATTTGGCTGTTAGGTGTATTAACAAACATGATACAAGCAGAGGCTTGAAAATTCTTATTTGTGGACTGGTCCTTACTTGCTGCTCTTGGAAACCCTGGGACCAGCTTCATGTGAGCCACACTGGGCTAACTGGCGGGATGATGAGAGGCATGGGGTCAACAACTACCCCATCCCTGCCACCCTTATTTCCCTAGCCAAGAGTCATCCAACCTCTCAAATCAGAGGTACATGGTGAATAAAAACATTGCCCAGGGGAGGACAGACCAAATTGCCAAGCCATAGAATTGTGAGTTAAATATGTGACTATTTTGTTAAGCCATAATGATTTGGGTGGTTTGTTACGGTAGCAAAAGCTAATTGCCAGGTAAACAGTAAAAATGTGCAACTTAAATATATGTTGCTATAGAATTTAGTGTTCCTCTGACAAAAATTAGATAGTTTTTCTGCCCTATGTAGGAAAAGTCTACCAGTTGTTATTGTCATCAAAGGGACTGGGCACTTCTCTCAGTCCTTTATTTGTAAAACATATAATTTTCTAGAGACCACAGGATTCAGCAAATGTAGGTTAATAGCCAAAAGCCATTAGACTGTGAATATTGTCAAGGGAACGATAGGATGCCTCCACTACTTAGATAAATGCTAAGTTAAAACTCAAAAGACTGATTAAAACAAAAATTTGGGGAGTATATTTTTTATACCATTTATTATATTGCACTATTTGACACAGTATAGTTATTACACCTATAAATCAGTTGCAGCAAATTATTTAATGATGCATTAACTGTAGAATTTCATATATATTACTGTTCTTTAGCCAATGTTGAGTGGTTTTTCAATAGCTTAATCTATCCCTGCAGTACTGGAACAAACATAGTCATCTGTCATTGTAAGACATAGTGTGAACTGCAGTGTTCTTATATTATTTTATTTTATATAAAAGTAACCGTATCTATAGTAGTTCATATAGTAAATGAGACCATCTCCATATATTCACTTATATGCATATACTCAAAGCTGTATCCTTAATTCTTCTTTATACTTATTTTGTTTATTTGTTCAGCTGTTCATTCCTCCCTCTCTACTCTCTTCCCAGCTGATTTTACAGCTCAAAATTAAGCAAAATAAAACTGGCAGGTATTTTTTTTTCAATGACATGACAAATGACTTTATTAATATGTCATGTTTAGATGCAGATAATTAAAATAATGTCAATAAAACCCAATATTAATGTATATCTTGGAATATGTTGCATCATTCATTTTGTTGTTTGCTTTAATTGAATAAAATGAATAAATTCCGTATATGTCCCAATTAGATAGTATGTAGAAAGTGCACTAATGGAGCTTCATTAAATAGAAAGGACTGAATATGTTTATCCCAACTCCCTCCTGAAATTTAATTAAATGACAGTAATTTAAATATGAAAGTTACTAATCTATGTAGACCTTCAAATTTAAGTCTAGGATTAGAGTTTTAATTTTGAAATATTCTGAGTTTGTAGTATTTTTCCCTTCAAATGTTCACTCCAAAACCTTGGAGTTATCCTTAACTATGCTTTCTCTGAAATCCCACATAAAATCTATCAGCAAATATTCTTAGCTCAAACTTCAATATATGCCTGATTTTTAACTACATATACCATATCTATCCTTCATGATTCAAAGAACAATCCTCTCAACTAGACTATTACAATAGCTCTTCAGCTGATTTCTCTTCACAGCCACTTTTGTCCTTCCTACAGAAGTTTAGAATGTAAGTCAGATTATTACAGCCTTCTGCTCAAATGTGAATAGATCCCACTGAAAGAAGAAGCTTAATTCTTGCAGTGGCTGACAAGGCCTCACATGATCTGACTGTCTGCTCACTGAGATCTCTGAAATTTCCGAGTCTCAAGGTCTTTGAATCTGTTCTTCCCTCTTCCTGAAACACTCCTTTCTCAGAATGGTTCATTCTTTACTCTTTTCATGATTATCCAAATAATCAACATATCAGCAAAATCATCAACATGAAAGCACAATCTCCCACTCTTAAATCTTAGTCTACAGTGTTTTTCTCTTTAGCACTTATAATCAGTTGACATATATCCTTGTTTCTTTTTCAGTATATTTCTATATTATAATGTAATCTCCATGAACTCAGGGACCTTTTATGTTTTGGGTATGAGTCCTTGCTCAGACTATAAAAGAGTGTTTAATAGTAGGCGTGAATAAGGATTCGTTGAATGATTGAATGAATGAATGACATTGGAAACATAACTTCTGAGAGAGTTTCTACCATCAAGATCTTAGATTCTAGAAATCCCCACTTAAAATTATTGCCTATTTTTCCCTTTTCTATTTTCCAAATTTTTCCTTTCAGTCTTAAAACTTCTGCTTGCTCTTAAATTTCAACTTTGGCCATCCATCAATGGATGAACTCTGTATACCAGTTCATCATTTCTTCTGGTCTCTTTGATATGCTTACCAAGAAAACTCTACATGGATAGCCTTTTCAAAGGTGTTATCAACAACAAATTAGTCCTACATTTCCATGTTAACTTCTGTCATACTCCCTTGGTAACGTTTAGACTTGAGGAATTACTACTATCTGATTTCTCTGCTTCTATTGTCAAACTTCTGATTATTTCTTCAAAGTTTAACAAAATAAACACTTCAGGTTTGAAATCAATCAAGTATGTGCAGATACTTGACACCAAAAAACCATTAATTCCCTTATTTTGAATCATACCTATTTCTACACATGGAAGCATCTTATCACAAATTGTAGTTATAGTCATAGATTCTATCTTGTACATGATGGAAAATACTATTAACACATTTAGAAAATAAAACAAATGTCAAATATGATGAGTCTTGAAAACAAATGATAATTGCTGCTTCTTGTATTATATTTTGGAATTTCCAGTAAATTTATTCTAGTCCTGTTGAGTCTTTGTTTGTTTGCTTGTTTGCTTGTTTGCTTGTTTAAGGAGGTACCAGAGACTGAGCCCAGGACCTTATATATGGAAAGCAGGTGCTCAACTAGTGAGCTATATACACTCCTCTACTCAGTTTTGAAGGTGTAACTATATTATATTCACAATGTTTAAGTGTTCTGTTTGGAAGCCCAGTTTCTGTAGGACTAGAGTCCTGTTTATCCTCTTCCATTTTTCCATGGATTCTGTAATGCCATGAACTTTAGTTCCTATTATTAGGTCTTTGTTAACTCTTGCCAAACCTGTACAGTGCCAAATAAACACCTACATTGTCTTCTCATCATTGCTTGGCTCAGTTTCTTCCTGACTTTTTATTGTCTCCTTTGTTCCTTGGATGTTAGCTGGTCTTCAGGGCCTTTTGATTCTTCAACAGACTACTCTGTAGTTAATCCAATTTCAGGTTATGAGAAGAGATAATCATTTTTTCCTTTCTTCCTAACTTTCTAATGTAATACTTCATCTAACTTTCATCTCTAAACTTCAATTCTTCTCTTTTACTCTTCTTTTTCTCTCCATTGTGAGGTTTCACACCTCTTAAAGGTTAATCTTTTAATCTATCAACAAGCGACCATTCTTTCCTAGCTTCCCCAAAAAGTTACTTTCCCCTCTTCTTTCTCTCCCTGTCCTTTGTTCATTTCTTCCCTATAAATACAACTGTACCCAGGTTTCTAAACTAAATTGAAAATTATTTTCACTGAATTCAATTACCTACGGTGAACTACTAAATTACCTATTGTGTTTATTATATTAGAAATTTCTAGAAGGTACAGTCTGTAGTCTTTAATATATATCCATTCTACCCTTAATACAACACAAATGACTTTTCTCACCACTCCAATGGACATTTCAGCAAAGACTTCTCTTTTAAAGCAATAAATATCCTCATTATCTCTGGATTATCAATTGCCAAGTTTTGGTTTTTAAATTTTTCTCTAAGAATCTACTTTTTACTTTTAATCTTATTTCATTATTTGGCTTTAACACCCTACATTTTGCCAGTTCTCTTATTTCCTGGATCTTTTCTTTTTCTTCTTGACTCTGCTTCCTCATTGCCAAAACATTCTTTCCCTCACCCAATATGTGCTCTCTGGGGTTTTGTTATCATTCTCTTTATATTTCTTCCCTGAGATATTTCATCAGACCTTTAGTTTCATAGCAATAATAGTTCTAGAGTTGGAGTCCATCGATTTCATAGATAAAGATAATGAACAGAATGTACAATGGCATGTCACATTTATTTTAATTGTATCAAAAGTCATCATTTCCCCCAAATAAGCACTTTCATCAGGCTACTCTGCTATAATTTCTGGCATTTTCTTTATAATATTGACCGACATTAACATTTAGAATCTATATTTAACTTTTAAAAGTTTATCACTTCACATATCCTAATAGTTTACTAAAACTTGTAAATTCCCCTTTCTATTAAATTGTCATTACTTTAGACTAATTATAATACATTTTCAGGGTTATTTTGACAGTTTCTTAAATCATATAAGAACAAAAGTTAAAAACATACATACAAATAAACATTCCCAAATAATTGCCTAATCGTTCCCACTGTTTACAATATGAAACTCACTCTCTTTATAATCTTTAGGCTTCTGCAATCAAATATTAATAGGTCTTTTCAACCAGAACTATGAATATTTTCCTGCACTCACTCAGACAACAGTCAAAATTATGAATCTTTTTGTATCTCTATGAGTTTTTATATCTTTCCTAATAACTCATATTTAAACTCAGTCTCTCAACACTATACATTCTTCAAAACCTAGTTCAAAAGTCACTTCCTTTAGTAAACAATCCTAATATTTCTCCTAATGATAAATTTGTTTTCCCTTAAATTGTCATGATGTTATTGTACGTCTGTGAAGACATTTATTAAACTCTGTCCTTTTCTTTAAATTCATGCATTCTTTTGATATTTATTAAGTGCCTCACTTCCTTCTCAATTAAGCATACCCTACCAAACACACAGCATTGCAACTTTTCTCTTATATACATGATCCCCATTATACTCAATTTTCATAGCACTCATCAACTTCTAAAATATCTTACATTAACATAATTTACTGTTCATTCTTTAGTATCTTTCTTCTCTCCACTCTAATGAAAGTTTTGTGAATACAGTAGTTTTTGCCTATTGTTTATACCAATATGTTCTAAATACTTAAAATTATGGCTGACACAGAGCAGGCACTGAACAAATACTGCTGTTTAGTTACATGACTAAATGAACACCGACTCTATTCTATTCCAAATGCAGTGATAAATATAAGTAGTACTGCAAAAAACAAAATAGGTGTAACTCATACACATTAATGATTTAAGGAGGGAAATAGATATTAAATAAAAAATTAACCAAGAATTATAAAAGGAAAAGAATAACTTAGTCTGCACAAATGTCATTTAAGCAGATCCTGGAAGATAGACATTATTTGCAATGAGCTTTCCAGATGAAGTGTGAAAAGTATGTGTGAAAGCTGTAAGCTCAGATAGAATTCATGTAGCTTAAGCAGTGTGAGCAAGCTGCACACCATAAGGATGGAGATGGACAACTTGTATAATATTATGTAGGGTTTACTCTAAGAGAATTGAGCTTTTATTACAGGATTTTTAAGAAGGAACTAAAGTGATCAGATTTATAATTTTTAAAAATTTATCACACTTGTTCTACAAAAAATGAATTGGAGGTCGATAAGATTGACTTAAAAAAATGCTTCATAGCTTATTATAGCAGTCCATGTGGTGGGAATGATGGCATAGTTTAGGATGGTAACAACAAAACATAGAGAAAAGTGTAAGACATTCACATAGGGCATTGAAATGCCTTAAGAGACAGAAATTGTTTATATATATTATATTCCTTTTACCCTCAACATTTTGACTGTTGTCTGTGGTGAAAACATCATGTTGAAGCATTAGCTCTGGATTTGACTATACCATAATTGTAGTTCACATCAACTCTTTATAAGCTATGTAATTTTGTTAAGTTACTAATCATTTAAGCCTCAATTTCACCCTGTCAATTGGTAATAATAACATACCACTCAAGCAGCTATGCAAAGGCTAAATAAGTTTATGCATATAATTCCCTTACCAGAGATCCTGACATGTGGTAGGTCCTCAGTTAAGTTTACTCTCCTAATAGGCTTTACAGTTCACATGTGTATTTTTTTTTTCATCCATCCCCATAGGTACTCAAACAATTTTTTAAATATTAGCATCAGATAAATTTTGAGGAGCCCTTATTTCCTTTAGAGAAATTCAACTAAATAATCTTCTAAATTATAGTACAAATAACCTTACATTTTCTCCAATCATTACAGATATTAGAAGTCACTTATAGGAATAATTGGATACCTTAATGAAAGTAGTTATCCTCCAGTACTTAATTTTTGTATGCTTTAAATATGACACATTTAGTTTTGGTACTGCTAATCTTTCCACAATTAATGAATTTTATCTGCTCCCAATTTTCATATCAATATCTTTTGGATCAAAAAACAGAATAGATAATCACTTAAAGTCATGTATATAATATGTATGAAATGGGTTTAATAACGTTACTCTATTAGAAATTTTGTAGCAGTTTGAAAGTATTTTTCGGCTGACATTTGACCTCTTCTTTATATATCTTCTAGAAGTACATATGTTTTATATCTCTTATGATTAAATAATCTGTTTCTTTATGAATAGTAAAACTCAGTGATGAGGTGATAATTGCTGTGCTCAATATTACAGTTACTTGATATCAAAATTCATGTGTTTGACTTCCAGTTTAGCACATCTTTTAGCTACACCAAGTATTTTCTTATGCTGTTTCTTTTCTTACCTATACTTTCTTCTACCATTATACTACTAGGAAATTTCAACGGAAGCTAAAAATGAGAGCAAAAAAGCGAGAAAAATTGGGGACTCAAGAACTATTGTGTAAGCAAGGAATACCTTTTAGTTTTATAATTAGTAATTTCTATCATGTGTATCACCTCTTGGAACTTCTGTCACTGGAAAGAGACTTTCCTGTCTTGAAAATCATGGGGTTACTCTCTCTGGTTGCTGCAAAAGTTTCAAAAGGCTGCTGATACTGGAGGCCACTGCTGAAAATACCATCTGGTTGCAAGGTGGAAAAAGCATTGCTGCTGGTGAAATAAACCCTTCATATTATTCTGGTAACAGAGTAACTATAGAACAAGATGGATTCTATGGTAGCTTGAGGCTTTCCTGGACCCCAGAAATTATATTCTTAAATTGTTCCATTCCTGTGGGCATGAACCTATTGTATATAGGACTGTTTGATTAGCTCACGTTAGTAAGGTATGACCCAGAGTGGGTCTTAATCTTGTTACTGGAGTCCTTTATAATTGGATGAACATGAAGAGAGGCATCCAAAGAGACCCACAGGAATTCAGAGGGAAATTCCTGAAGGCTGAGAGAGAATGTCCCAGAGGCCAGAGTTTGGAATTGGCAGAGTGCAAAGGCACAGAGAGAGGCCCCTGGAAGCTGAGAGAGGAAGCTGCAGAAACCAAGAAGCTGAAAGCAACAAGACCTGGAAGAGCCTGATATTTTCATTTGTACATTTTCATGGCCTCAGGATTGTGAGCTTTTAAATTAATAAGTCCCATTGCAAAAGTCAACTTATTTCTCGTATATTGACTTGGCAGCATTTTGCAAACTAAAACAGACACATACAAATCTAGGTTTAAATCTTTGTTCTAATGCTTACTGACAGTACAGTCACTTTAACTCTCTCAGTCTCCATTTCTCCACAGCTAAAATGGAATCAATACAAATTTTTCAAAATGCTGATAAGGATTAGAGATAATTATTACATGGATTCACAAATGCAAGTGTGTATGTGTAGCAATAATATTATTATTGTTAGTGTTATTATAGTTGTGGTCATTATCATTATGCTTCCCTTAGAGGTTTGGCTGCTCAGAATTATTTCAAAGGTCCCTGATGAATATTGATGTTATTTGAACTGCATCCAGAAGATTCCATAGGTGGAAACTCCCAGCATGTCAGATTTCAGAATCCTAGTTGCTCCAAAATAGTTTGATCTTTTTCACCAGAATATAAAGAAAAGAGAATTTGTGCAGAGACCTTTAAGTTTTGAGACCTCAAAACTCAGTGTGGGAGCTGAGGTAAGCACAGGAATTTTGCTGGGTCAGCAGATATCCAATGAAGGCATCTGGTTTGCAAAAGAGGAAAGAAATGTCTTAACTAATTACCAGGGTCTGGAAATACCATTTCAATGATGAAATAAACTTAATGAAATGGGAAAAAAAAAACTTGTTAAAATATTAAATTGTTAAGTCATTATTGACTATTTTTTTTTTATGAGGTCATACTCACTAATCATTTATAATCATTATCTTATAAGATTTCAACTAAAATAGATTGAGTGATCCTAGAATCCTCAAGAAGTACATTTGAGTAAGTTACATAAACCCAAAGTATTGGAAAATCTCTTCTTGGCTATCACCTGGAAACATTCAAGTCTTGATTTAACCTCATTTTATTGTACTGTGGCCCACAAAAATATGGGGCAAGCTTTGAAATGGCACCTATTTAAATTGACATGCCAATGAAACAAGGCAAAGTGAATCTCAGGGGAAGACAACTTAATAAGACTGTAAATTTCTCAATATAAATTTAAATGAAATGCCTTACAAGATCATGAAGGATTGCTGGTTAGCCCCTGGCTATCAGGGAAATGGTGGAAAAGTCCCATGAGGATAAGAGCTTCTGAGAAAAGAAGATTTTCTGCAAAAGGGGGATGTTATGTTGGAAAATTAATATTGGCTGGAAAACTTAAAAGGGTCATATTTTTTTAATGGGTTTTTGATAACCCATATATGTGTGTGTGTGTGTACATATATATAGCATTACCTAGCTTTGAGGAACATTCTCTTTGTGTAATGGGCTTTGATATAATTTACAATCAGTACTCATTTTTTGAGTTTCATATATTCCTAACCACCCCAGAACTGACATGCTGTGTGTCAAAATTGAAAATGTTTCATTTCATATAAAAAGAAAATGCTTTCATCAAAAACTGTTTCTTTCCAGAGAAATACTTGCAACACACATTTTTGACATACATTAAGAGGAAAAATTCCTTTTTTATTATCACAAAAAGTCACTTCAGGCAGTGCTGAGGTACTGATTAACGCTTACCTGGGTTACATTGAAGTTGCTCATGTTTCACTGTACTCTCTAGACAGGCATTTTTCACTTCCAACATGCCATGTTAAGTCATTTCTTTTCCCAAGTTGGAAGCACTTTAAAAAAGAAAAGAAAAGCTTCTAGCATGGGGTAAAAAGCATGGTAAGAAAAAAAAAAATGCTAGTGGTAGTTGAAAGGAATATTGCCCTTATCATCCAATTTCTGGTACCTAATTTATTTAAATTGTCACTGAATACTGAATCATGAGACTCTCCTTAGTCAACAGACAGAAAAAAAAATAGTTTTCAATCTTACCTCTGCAATTCTTTTTTTGAGATAAAAATTAAAAATGAGGTAAAAGTTAATATAATCTTGCTAGTCTTTGTAAGAAAAAGTAAGACTACTGTTATATTTGTCCTTAACTATAATTTGTAGGGACCATTTTGCAAGCCTTAGATCTCCATTTGTTTTATCTGGATCAAGTGTTTGATGATGGACTTAGATATTGGTTAGGTAGAGCAGCATTTGGTCCTGCCCTGTGGAGGGAGTTGCTATAAATGGGACACAAGCTCAGGTACAACAGAAACTTGCAGCAAATGACTCCTGGTTTACTTAGACAGCACAAAGGGTTCAAAAGAGCAGGGGAAGAGATCCCATTGTGGCCGGTCTCCCTGGAAGACCAAACTGCTCAGATCAGTCTTTGGATAGCAGTTCCGCGTTCCCCACTTTGCTTTGGAGAGACAAACCTGCCCTGCCTGTGCCTGAGGGTGTGGTACTTATACAACCCCAGCAGAGGGGGTCCTGCCACTGAGAGTTACCACCCTGATAAGCAGCTAGAACTGCTGGTTTCCAGCTCTGGGTATGATCAAGCCCCTCCATTAGACCTAACATTTCCCCCAGGCTGCAAACTGGAAATATATTAAAATGAAAACAGTAGAAATGGAGGGTTGGGGACACAAGTGAAAGTTGGAAATCAGCTGCTGAGCTTGTCCATGACTTCCTGATCATGCCCATTCATAGTGCTGGCTGAAAAATCAGGGACCTTCAGGCATAGTTTTTTGGTATTTCTCTTTTGTACTTCCCTGAACCAGCTACTGGACTTACTTCATATCACCATGTATAAAATGTTTATAACAAACAACAATCAAGACTGACTTTTATATTCTAAGCATTATAATATGCACCATAGAAACACCAACTTATTTAATTCTGAAGTGTATTCTAATATTGTCTCCATTTTGCACAATTTCACAAATCAAGATACATAGAAATTAGGTAATTTTCTAAACTACCAGTTTATAAGAGAAAGAACCAGAACTTAAACCTAGCTATATCCCATTACTTTTGTTACTTTTAGTCACTATTTTAGTATACTGTACTGAAAGTATATGGAGTCTTTTAGGCCCTCCATGGAAAGAATAGAAGACCATGGCTTTGAGTTTTATAAATCTATAAAAAACAAAATTGATTGATTAAAGGTGTTGGGGTGACATTTAAGATGTAATTTCCTGGTGTAGTGCTTCAGTCATTAGAGTGACATACTATTCTTAAGAGAAAAAATAATAATAACAGAAAACAAAGAATATTAGTATATGAAGTAGTTTCAACTAGATTTCCTAGAAATATGTCCCTTGGTCAAATTTTTTCTTCTAATTTCAACCTACAATAAAATATAGTAAAGATTATATATTACTGCCTAATACAGTTGAGCGTAGAATATAACAATAAATTTGTGTGGATAACAGTTATCACTGATATGTATTGGTTTCATAACCCAATACTGGAAAGAATGTTTTCCTTAAGTAGTAGAATATTGTATGCTTTGATTAAATCCAGGCTTGACAGACTAAACCCACTTATTTTGCCTTTTAAACCACTCTGCTTGATTATTCTGGCCATAACTTAGTAGTGCTAATAGCAGTCACCCCAGGCAATACCCTATACTGCTCAGTTCCTGTTTTTATACTTCTGCCTTATCAGTAGGTTCAAACTGGACAAAATCAGAAAATTCTAGCTACCGCAATCCACACATGTGCAAAGCAATGGAATTCTGACCCAAAGTAACGTGCTCTTAACTACAGTACCAAGATCTCCACCCCTCATCTTGCTAAGGCTGCAATTTTTTATCATGTGTGTATAAAAAGGCTTGAGCTTCCACTGCACATGCTCCAATTAGCCCTGCCTCCAGACCTACATCTCACCCCATCCTGCATTATTTCAATTCATCTTCCTAAAACAACTCCTACCAGATCATATAAAAATTCTGTACCTTTTCAGCTCAGAGAGACATATTTGAGCTTTGCCTCTTGTCTCCTTGCCTGACTGCCTCTCAATAAACTCTGTCTTTCTTAAAATCCTGGTTTCACAGCATTGACTTTTATGTGTATCAGGGAATGAGCACATCTTGCTTGGTAACAGGTTTATTCTAGAAAATTAAAAGGTCTACAAAATGTTTGTAATAACTAGCTAACTAGTTAGACAGATAGAAAGCTAGACAAATATGTACCTTTCCCTAAGGACTTGCCACACTACTTTGACAACAATACTTTTAACTCATTCTGATAGAATGTTAATTAAAATTTTTCAATTTTTTGCAAACTTACATTGAAGTTGACTTACCATGAAGAAAACTGTAATTCAAAGGTTTTAATTTCTAATGATTATATACATTATATGTAATAATAATATATTATATGTATATTGTACATGTGTAATTACATATATACAATAAAAAAATGGTAGGTATTCTCTAGTGTCATAACAAGGATATGGGGACATTGAAAGTGGTCCTTCTCTCATTCAGGCAATAAGGGGTGCATTATCTGTAGAAAATTAAAAAATAATAGCAACAACAAATAAAGGTTACTGTTTTTCATAATCACCAAACTGGTAATTCTAAATAATGCCAATGACAAAATATTTTTTGATACATCATTTTTTCCCTTATTTTACCACTGATATTCTATTATAAAGATTTATGAACAGCAAAAGTTAGCTTATTTAGGACAATAGTCTATTTAAGAAAACATTGTCATAACTAATATTGTTTCCTTCATGTTTGTTCATTCACCTATTTTCAAGAATTACTTATGATAGATCTATTAAATGCAGGCCCTAGAAATTCATACGTAGCTATTAAATAATTTCTTCCCCAAAGGAGCTCTATAGAGAATGGAAAAAGAGATCCTTAAACAAGTAAAATAAAGCTAATGATGTGCATTCTTTATATCTGAATTTTCAAAAAGTGTTCATGTCATAAAATATGTCAACATGCATATCATGACATGTATTTTTCCATATGTATTTTAAACACCAGTAGAAAGTTTATTAAAAACTAAAGAAATAGTATTTTAACTTCATTCATTATAAAATTTTGTATTCCTTAAGTCCATTATATTTTTAAAAATTTGAAAGTTAGTTTTCTTGGTTCACAATAATTCGTGGAATGCATTTCAGTTGTCATGAAAAAACATATGCATTGAAATTAATGGGAAGCAGATCTGGCTCAATGGATAGAATATCTGCCTACCACATAGGAGGTCCAGTGTTCAAACGCAGGGCCTCCTGACATGTTTGATGGCCTGGCCCACACACAGTACCAATGCAAACAAGGAGAGTGCCGTGAAACACAGGGGTATCCCTCATGTAGGGGAGCCCCACGCACAAAGAGTGCACCACTTAAGGAGAGCTGCCCAATGCAAAAAATGCAGTTTGCCCAGGAGGGTTGCCACACACACAGAGAGCTGACGCAACAAGATAATGCAACAAAAAGAGACACAGATTCCCAGTGCCACTGACAAGAATACAAGTGGACACAGAAGAACACACAGCGAACGGACACAGAGAGCAGACAACTGGGGGAGGGGGGCATAGAGAAATAAATAAAAAATAAATCTTTAAAAAAAATTAAAAGAATTTAATTGAGTTACTTTTAACTAAATAATATTAAAAACAAAATTTAAAAAATGTTCCTTTCAAAATATAAAAAGAAAAAATCATATTTAAAATGAAATATTGATACATTTTCATAATTTTATATAATGTGGATTTAAGCCTTCAAAATGATAGTGCCTAGATTTTCCTTTGTGATACTTATAAAACATCCTTTGCCAGAGATATACACATTCATGTAACTGCTACAAAATCTGTATTTGAGAATTGGGAAGAAAGTTTACTTTTCAATTCCCAGCATACATGCCAATCAAATTTAAAGAAATTTTAGAGTGCTCAGTATTTTATTTTTCTGTGCCCTATAAACTATCTTCTCCTTTTTTTTCTCCTTTAGAGATTAGGAGAAATTAATCAGATTCCATAAAAACATCAATGCTTGATATATAACATGTTCCAACATACATGTAGATACATCAGAAATGTCGTTTTGATCATGCACTGTTCACAAAGGTACAGTGAGCCAATTTAGGATATTAATATTTCTTCAATGCAGTAAGGATTCAATTTAATTGCAGAGAGAAACATTACCTACTCTAAGGGAATGTAAAATGAAGAAAAATATATTGAATTTGTTACAATTCTGTGGAAACCAGGATGATTTATTAAGCCACAGTGAATACCTAATAAAATATAAATATAATATTGGTTTGTAGTAAAATTTCATACTATTGATATGCTTTGCTCTTTGTAAGGGGGATTTACACTAGAAAAAGAGGAAGGCTAAATTTATGCTAAAGACTAAATTTTATCAATTTTTTAAAATCTCTATATTTTCAAAGTTTTGAAATTTATTTTTAAATTGAAGCCACACCCATTGGTTACAAAGAGAAAAATCAATGACTAAACAAAGGTTGCACAGAATTTTCAGCAAAGTACCAAGTAAATTTAGCATATTTGATGCATATGTTCTTGGTATAAATCTTATTTGTAATGCAAAATATCTTAAAAAGGGTAAGAACACACAAAAGGAAGAAAATTGCATGAGTGAGTAGCATTTGACAGTGGTTCAGGGTATTTCCTGGGCCCACCCTTAGAGACTAAGATGCAGTAGTTGTGGGTACAGGGCATCAATCTGCCTTTCTAATAAGCTCCCAGGTGCTTTTGTTTCTGCTGGTCTGGACATCCTTTCTCAACTTGCTACTCAAAGTGTAATCCGTTGAACAGCAGCATCAGCATCCCTGGCAAGGCTGTGAGAAATGCAGAAGCTCAGTCCCAGCCAGATCTATGATCCAAATTTGGATTTTAACAAGATTCTCAGGTGATTTGCATGTACAATAGAGTTCGAGAAAAACTGCGCTAGATCATAAGAATATGCAAAGTTTCTTTATGAAAGCAACAAATATATAGTATAATAAAATTAACTCTAGAGACCTACCATATTGTCATACTTAGCATTCTTACAAAACAGATTTTGTGTACATTAACATGACACAGGAGGAAAAAAACAGTTGCAATAGTTTATTTAATGACATTGTGTAAAACAAAGGTTATAAGTAAAAGGATCCTAGGATAGGAACTGAATTATTAAAGCCATTGAATACAGACAAGATTATCCATTATACAGTTGAATAGTTTTGGATTATTGAATTATATAAACTATTGAGATAAGATTTTGTTTATATATTTGTATGTTGTCTGTTTTCATTTCTAATTTGAAAATCACAGTTTTAGTTTAAATACTGTTCAAAATCAACATTAAGTGCAAAAAAAAAATAGTCTCAAAGAAAAAAAACCTTATAGTTGCTCACGTTCTGCTACAAAATGGTCCCTGTGTTTATTCTAAATCTGTCAGGTACAGCTAGGATAACCTCTCACATTGTCATTTAAAGTAAAGCATGGCAGTTTTTGTTTCTTTTCCCATGATTCTTAAACTTCTAATGAGGTCATTTCTAACTTGACAATTCAAGTGCCTCATTTCTGCTGAGCATATTTTCTAATGTGTCACTGAAGTGGTGATATCTTGTCTTGTCCTTATCACTGGGTATGAACCATTTAATAATTGACACTTTACACAAGCTGTATTAAATCATTTTGTCAGCAGTCTTTCACTTACTAGTGTACATGCCATTATAATTCTTGCTACCCATTGTTTGAAAAGATTGCAAATCTATATTGTCCTGAGAAACAACACCTTCTTCAATGGTGGATGTGTTGGATGGTTTTTCTTCCTCTTTGAATTTCAAATAATTTGTGAAAGGGGCAACCATTGCAAAAGTTTAGATCCTGCATTTCTGGAAATAACAATCAATATGGAAAAGGGAAAAACAGGGATTTGAGCAAAAAGGTTTCTTTACTCAAAAGTGTCTTCACTTCCTAATTCTATGACCTTGAGCAGAGATACATCTCTGAACCCCTTTTTTTTCTCTAAAATGAACGAATTGGGCAGATGATCATTAACTTCCATTCTAACTCTAATGTTACGTAATTCATACACATCATTACATTAAATCTTGTAGAATTAACTTGAATGAAAAAGTGTGGAAATGGATAGAGCTGATGCCAACACCTAATAGTGAGGAGCAGCTGGTTTATAAACGAGATTGTGGCTGAAAAGGGTATTCTAGAGATGTAAATGTCAATTGAAAGAAAGCTAGAGAATAATCCAGGCTGAATAACACAGTAAACCCAGAGAAGGATGGGAATTGTGGTTTATGGTAGAGAGAAGGATGGGAATTGTGGTTTATGGCAGAGATGTGAGAGAGTCCTTCTGTGAGCTAGAGTGGATGTTCATCACTATTGCAGGGTGGTGGGAATGTGGGGAAGCATGAGAAAAATACAGCTGGTGTGACCTATGGACAGCATGGGAAAAATACAATTGGTGTGACCTATGGACTGTGGTTAATATCAATACTGTAATATTCTTGTATGAATTCCAAAGATGTACTGTGTTGATAATGGGGGGTATGGAAAAAGTGTGCCAAGTGGATGCTATGGACTTTGGCTGGTGGTAATAGTCTGATGATATCTCATAATCTGTAACAAATGTTCACCATGGTGTGGTGTGTTGGTGAAGGGGTGTTGTATGGGAATTCTACACATGTGAATGATTGTTTTGTAAATTCACAACTTCTGTAATAAAACTATATTTTTAAAAAATGTGAAAACTGATTTATAAATTACATATAGGGCTTTAAAACTGAATATGAATATTGATAACATCTTACTTTTTATAGTTTGAAGGAAGGCCAATGAGGACATTCAAAAACCCATATGATGTAATTGCATGGGAATACATTAACTAAAAAAATGTCAATAGCCCTTTAATACTGCTACAATAGTACCATGCACACACTATTATTGATCCTTCCAAATATTTTCCAATGTATTAACACACATAATATACAATAAATACATCATCCATTAAAGAGATATATTTGATTTTTATGTAACAAATTGTATCATTTCCCCCCTTTATGATTTTATTCTGCATATCTCCTATTAGAAATCCTTCCCAAATTTAACGTCAAAAATTTTCTTTTCCTGTTAATAGTTTTTCTTAGTTAGGTCATTAACATTTATGGAATTTATATATTAGTGAATTAGGTCTTTAATTTTATTTTTATCCATACACTGTTCTAGTTTTTACACCATGTGGTAAAAATCCATAATTTCACCATCCTTGATAAACATTTCCATCAAATAAGCATTGTCCATTCATAAGTATGTTTCTACATTATGTTCCATTTTTTTTAGTTTAATCCACTTTCACTAATAGCACACTGTTTTAATTATAATGAATTTATAATTGTTTTAGTTTGGTAAAAGCTGCCTAAAGCAATATACCAGAAATGGGTTGGCTTTTAAAATGGGGATTTATTAATTTATAAGTTTACGGTTCCAAGGTTGAGAAAAATGTCCAAATCCATGCATCAGGTGATTTCCACAAAAACCACCTGCCAGCCATCCTGGACTCCTCTCATAACAGCAATTCCCTTCTCCTCTGGATCACTTTCAGCTTCCTGGTTTCTGTTCTTTCCTCTCCCAGCTTCTATGGGTTTCTCTCTATCTCTGCAGCTCCTTTTCTCCATATTCATCCCATTTATAAAGGACTCCAGGAAGAGGATTAAGACCCACCCTGAGTCATGCCCTACTGAAGTAATCTAATCAAAAGGAAGGTTCCACCAATAATAGGTTTACACTCACAAGAATGGATTAGTTCTAAGGACACGATCAGTGCTGGGGTCCCTAAAAGCATCAGATTAACACAGTAATATATCTTAATATTTCTATAGGAGTATTTACTGATCTCTGATGAGCATTTACTGATCTCTAGGTATTCATGAATCTTTACTTTACTTTATACATTTTAGAATCACTTTACACAATTCCAAAAATAAAATCTAGCTTGGGTTTTAATTTAAATTGCAGAAGCAGTAGAAACTAATTTAGGGAAAATTGACATCTTTACATTATATCTTTATATTAACTTTCCCCTGAACATGGTGTTTCTATATTTATTCAGGATGTCTTATATGTATTTTATATATTTCATAATATAGATATATATGTTTAGTAATTCATCTGTTGTTATACACTTGAATTGTTTCTAATTTTTTCACTGTAACAAATAATGCAACAATGAACATATTTGTACTTGAACTGATTATACATTTAATTTTAAGGTAAAGGTTGAGAATTATAATTACTGCATTCAAATTTCTACAGTTCTACATTTTTAAATATAACACAAAATTTCTTTCCAGAGTGCTACTCATTTTTTGTTTTCATAAGAAATACAAAAAAAACCACCTCATTTCCACATACCCTTGCTTCACTTTACATAGTCAGATAAAATAATGTCAATCTGATAGGAAAAATTGGTACTTTTTCTTAATTTGCACTTTCTTGATTTCAATGTCCTTTGTATATTTATAGTCATTTATATTTCCTCTTTCATAATCATTTGATTAAATGTTACTGAATTTTATATGATTTATAGCATTTTTCATAATGAGGAATATATTAGTCAGCCAATAGGGAAGCTTATACAAAGTACCAGAAATCTATTGGCTTTTATAAAGCTTATTTATTTGTGATGTAAGCCTACAGTTGCAAGACCCTAAAGAGTCCAACTCAAGGCACGTTAAGAGGTACTTTTTCATCCAAAGTTTGTTGCCACATGGAGATGCAATATGGCAGGTAAATCTAAGAGGATTCAGCCTTCCTCTTCCCTCTTAAGGTTCCATGGGTCTATCTACTTCTGATCTTAGCTGTAGGCTGGCATAAGGCTCATCTCTTTTCCAGAGACTTGTTTCTTTCCAGGCTCAGTTGCTCTTGACTCTTCACAAGGTCAGCTGTAAGCTATCAAGCAAATGGCTCAACTCTCCCCAGGGCTCCAGCATAAAAATCAAGTTCTTTCCTCTGCCATGTCTTTTCTGTGTATTTACTTCTATCTTCTCCATGAGTGAGTGTCCATATATATAACCTACAAAGGGGGAGGGGGAAGGGGTTCAAACCAAGTTGCCCCAATGACATGGTTGAATCAAAGCCCTAATCTTAACATAATTAAATCAGACATCTCAGCTGAATCTAATATAGTCAAAGGGTTATCACACCCAGAGAAACAGGCCATTTTGGAATTCATAAATAATATCAAACTGCCACAAAGACTTTTATTATGTTTTAGTTTTTCATCCATTATCTTTAATATAACAAATATTTCCTTTCAATCTGCTGTGTATACCCTTTCTTTGGCTTTTTAAAATTTGATTATAATATGTCACAATGTCAGTCTTTTAGGTTTATCCTATTTGGAGTTTGTTGAACATCTTGGATGTATATATCAGCTATTATTTCTTCATATATTCTTTTCGTACCCTTCTCTCTTCTCCTCCTGGGACTCCAGGTATGCTTGATGGTGTCCAACTCTATTAAAAGTTCTTCATTCTTTATTCTTTCTGCTATTCAGACTAGATGGTTTCAATTGTCCTATCTTCAAGCTCACTGATTTCTTTCTTCTGACAGTTCCAATTTGCTATGAACCCCACCCCCCACGGGGAATCTTAAATTTTGAAATTTTGGTTACTGTAGCCTTCATCTCTGTTGGGTTCTTTTTCATTATTTACATTTCTGTATTGGTATTCTCACTTTATTCATTTATTATTTAACTTATTTAGTTCTTTGTGTTTTCCTTTAGCTCATTGAGACGATTTGGGACCATTTTATCAAAGCATTTGTCTGGTATTTCCCAGGTGTTTTCCTCCTCATTGATGACTCCCAATGCTTTAATTTTCTTTTTTGTCTGGAACATCATTTTCTGTTTGTATGTTTGGAAATTTTTTGTTGAAACCTGTATATTTTGATATTTTAATATAATTAAATATTATTGCTAGAATTTAGACTCAGAAATTTCTTTTCCTTTAGCTATTTAGCTGTTTTTAGAACAGAGCTTTCCTTGAATTATAGGAGTTAACAAAGGAAATAAATTTTTTAAAGAAAGAACAAAACACCTTTCCTAGTTTTTGTAGATTGATGTGTGAGTGCTCTCCTTCAGAGCTTATTCAAACAATGGGTTTAGAGAATAGCTCAAAGCCAAAGAATAGGGGCTTCCAGGGTCCTTTCTATATATATATATATATATATCTTTCCTCAGAAATGCACACGTGCCCCTAAGAATTCTCCTGTTCCATGATGTTTTAATTCCTCATGTTGTTAAGTAAATGTCATGCAAGTAGTCAGCTCAAACAATGATAAATTATTTAACAGTTTTGAGGCCAGGAAAATGTCCAAATCAAGGTATCATTAAGGCAATGTTTTCTCCCTAAAGATTGGAATTCTGGATTTGGCATCCAGTGAGCCTTCATTCTGGGCTCCTCTATCACATGGCAAAGCACATGACAGTCTCTCTTATCTCAGTTCTTTTCTGGGTTTCATTGAATTTCAGTTTCTTAATTCCTGTGGAATTTTCTTTTTCTATCTGAATTTGATTTCAATTATAAATGACTCCAGTAATAGGACTAAAACCCATCCTGACTGAGGTGGGCCATAGGACTAAGACCCATCCTGACTGAGGTGGGCCATACCTTAACTGAAGAAACCTCATCAAAATTTCCTACTTACAATGGGTTCATACTCACAGGACTAGATTAAATTTATGAATGTGTTTTACTGGGGTACATACAGCTCCAAACTACTCATTCATATCTCCTCATACATATCCATTCATGAACTCTTTCCCATGAACTGTTGCACTGTTGTATGTCCTACAAACAACAATCCCATGTCCCAGGCTGCCACAACTTGACTACTCTCCCACCACAATCTGTAGGAGAGTACTGTGAGCTGCCTTTCACATAAAGGGCAAATTCTGGTTTGGTAAGCCTGCAATAAATGTCCTGGTTCAGTCCCTAAGGTTGCCACGAGGCAGACTGGGTCAGAGTTACATGCTTCCACTATATACACAAGAGTTACTCTGCTTTTTCTAGAACCACACCAGGAACCTAAACTGGGAACAAAAGCTAGCTCCACACTAAGCCAGTGAGGAAATCGGGCCCTAGTAAGGTCAACTTGAGATATCATTGGTTTAAGTTTTATTTTTTTTATTCCAAGTGTGTCTTTTTACTGCAATACTTTAACTGTTTTCTGTAACTTGGAAAATGCTGTGTCTGTGAGTTCTTTCTGGTTGTTCAAAGCTTCTGTGGTGAGATGGACATCTGAAGCTTCTCACACTGCCATCTTAATAGGTTTGGGACCTGTCATTTTACTTACATTTATATTTATGTACTAAATGATTTTGGTTGCAATTATTAAAATTATTTTATAATTTTAAGAAAATTAAATATATATATATGTTATGGGTACTAAAGCAAGTCTTTTTTGTCAAGATTGTGAATCCTAACTAACTGCACTTTGGAACACTCTTATTATTCCTAAGAGTACATTGATGCCATTTACTTTTATACCTATTCTATAAAATATGCCCAAACTCCTATTTCAAGTGCCCACTGATGAAGATTTCTAAATGTATTAGTAGTAGGCAGGTGGACTGGGGAGGTATAAATAGAAACAGTCTATGTGAACAAGCTGGATGTAAGGCATTCTCTGACAAAAAAGATATTATCAGGCAGATGATAATTTACCATTAGAATTTCTTTACTGTCTTTCATTTTCTTCTCTTTCTTGTCAAAAATCTTATTTTAATTGTCAGAGTGACAAAAAAAATCTGGTTTAAGATGTGTTTTTTGAATCCTTTATCTTTGGAAAGCTGATGTTGGGCAATGAACTGATATTAATAATGTATTCTTTTTATTTTTGCCTTCACTTTCTTTATTTTTTTAAATGTTACATTCAAAAAATATGAGGTCCCCATATACCCCAATTCCCCTCATCCCACTTCTTCCCCCATAACAACAGCCTCCTCCATCATCATGAGACATTCATTGCATTTGGTGAATACATCTATGGGTACCGCTGCACCTCATGGTCAATGGTCCACGCCATAGCCCACACTTTCCCACAGTTCACCCAGTGGGCCATGGGAGGACATACAATGTCTGGTAACTGTCCCTGCAGCACCACCCAGGACAACTCCAACACCCAAAAATGCCCCCACATCACATCTCTTCCTCCCACTCTCTACCCCCAGCAGTCACTATGGCCACTTTCTCCACACCAAGGCCAACTTTTCTTCAATTACTAATCATAATAGTTCATGAATAGAATATCAGTAAGTGCACTCTAATCCATACTCTATTCCTCCATCTTGTGGACCTGGAACGGTTGTGTCCACTCCACATCTATATCAAGAGGGGGCTTAGATTCTGCATGGATGCTAGATGCAATTCTCCTGCTTTCAGTTGTAGGCACTCTTGGCTCCCTGGTGTGGTGGTTGACCTTCTTCACCTCCATGTTAGTGGTTGGGGTAAGTCCAATAAACCAGAGTGTAGGAGTTGCAAGTCTGCTGAGGCTCAGGGCCTGGCTATCACATGGTCAGTCCAGAGATTCAGGTCCTCTGGGTATACATTATACCCCAGTGCCAATTACAGATCCGGTAAAAGTAACAGGAGAGGCTTGTGGACAAAGATCACATCTGAGTCCAGCTCCATCACACAGAAACACAAACTCCAAAGTAGGGCCAACTGACATGGCACTGAACTCCATCTGCCATGATCATAGAACCTGTGGGTCTCTGCAGCCCTCAGAAGAACCAATACATGAGGTTGTATCTACTTTATCTGTCTCTGGGACTCTGCTCAGGTGTGCAAAAGGGCGACCCCTCTGATGACCTCCCAGCTCTTTTTGGAGACTCATAGCCATATAAACTCATTTGTCCTTTCCATTTCCCCCTTTTATTCAGGTCAAAAAGCATTTTTAACTCCTGATATTATATGTAGACTGAGATATTCTGCTGGTCTGAGTTGACCCTTTTATTCAAGGTCATTTTCTAGTTACCTCATCAGCTGGTACTTGGTAGTAATCCCTCGGTGCCAGGGAGGCTCAACCCCGGGAGTCATGTCCCACACTGGGGGGAAGGAAACATGTTTACATGCTGAGCTTGGCTTTGAGAATGGCCACATTTGAGCAACATGGAGGCTCTCAGGAGGTAACTCTTAGGCACCCTGCAGCTCTAGGCCTTGTTCTTATTTCAGGTGCACAGGCTCACAAGCATAGTCATTAGTATCAAGGGCTCATTGTTGGACTTTTCTTCTTTTTTGGTCTTGCCATTGAACTTGGGGGATTGTTGCTGTTCCTTTAGGGAATGTGATAGAGCTCCCCTGGCTAGGAACCCAGCATTCCCTCAGTTGTTGTTTTTAATTGTAACCACTATGAAAATATCCAAACATTTTATGTACCCTGGATATATGCCCAGGAGGACTCCCTGCCAACCATGTGTCCCCTGTCAATAACATCCCACACCAGTATTCCTCCCCTGCCATTGTTGAACCTGTCTGTGAACCAAAACTTCTTCAAAAATGAAGCCCAATATATTGCCAGGTTCCATTAATAGTAAAATGGAATATAGTGATGAATTTAAAGGTTAGATATAGAATACATATTAATTTAGAAAAATTAAGGTAAAAATAAATTGGGGTATCAAAAAATTTAAAAATGCAAAAGCTTTGTTTTTGATGTTTTGCCTTCCATCACTGCAGTAAGTGTTGTCCTGTTTGCAAATTGGCAAGGCAACTACTTCCATCTTTTCCTTAGTGTCTACATCCTTTCTTTTTCTTTTTTTCCCCTAATTATTAAGCTTGTCTTCACAAAAGTTTTAGATCACAGTAATTCATATATACAATATTCAGTACTCTCACATATCCAACATAAAACCCTTTTCCCTCCCACAGCAATAATCTTTTTAAATATTCAAATTATATTTACTGAAAGTAATGTACAGATATTGAGAAAATAGCTTTCAAAGAAGGTAACATTTGGGTTTACATTGTGGTTTATTTTTTAGACTCTACAGTTTTCTATATTTTTAGTTATCTTAGGTTTTACATTATGATTTGCATTTTAGCCTATAGGCCCCTATACATTTTTGGTGTAATTTAACATGTATTATATCCATCCTTGCATAATCTTGTGGAACACTTCTATTGCCCACACAGTTACATTGATTCCATCTATTAGATTCCTCTTTCTCCCTCCCCTCAGGGCCCACAGTGACAGTCAATCTTCATTGCATGAAGGGCCATGTTTAGAGATACTTGCAACAATGTTGAGGGCTTGACATGCTCTACTGCCCTAATGCATTGGGAACCACCATTTCTCTTGAGAGATACAATTCCCTCTATTTGAGAACATCAGTCCTCCCCAGGATGTGGGTATACCTTCAATTTCATTTTATGGGTCTCTATCCAATCATATAACCCACTATGATAAAATGAGCACTCACACATTCCCTAGAAGCCTGTCCTGTGTCAGATTATCCTCATTAAGCATCTTAAACAGGTATCCTTCCTCATATTTTTGAAAAAGTTTTCCTAGCATTACACTCTCAAACAAATATCTGACAATCTCCTATGTTCACATGTTCTCCCACCCTCTCCCCAATTTCTTGGGCAATATTACACATCCTCCCATTCCTAGCCCTTCTCAAGTCTGCAAAGCCCAACCAAAGGTAACCCTATGCCCCCATTTTATCCTTTCCTTGTACAAATACTTACCTCCAGCTTATCATAGATTTCACCCATGTAGGTGTCAGCTTACATCCTTCCTCTACCCCCCATTTTCCTTTAAGCCTATCATCCAGTGTCTAGCTCTCTGAGGCAACTTGGTTTACTTATTTCATATCGTTGAGGTCATGTAGTATTTGTCCTTCAATGCCTGGGTTGCTTCACTCAACATAAGGTTCTCAAGATTAATCCATGTTATCACGTGTGTTTGTAGTGTATTTGTTCTTAAAGCTCAGTTGTATTCGATTGTATGTATATACCACATTTTATTTATCCATTCATCTTTGATGGGCATTTGGGTTGATTCCAACTTTTGGCAATAGTGAACAATGTTGCTATGAACATTGGTGTGCATATATTGGTTTGTGTCCCTGTTTTCAGTTCTACTGGGTATATACCCAGCAGTGGAATTGCTCAGTCATATGGCAAATCTACAGCTAGTTTTTTGAGAAACCACCAAACTGTCCTCCAGAATGGCTGAATCCTTCTGCATTCCCACTGGCAGTGGATGGGTGTTCCCATCCGCCACATCCTCTCCAGCATTTGTAGCCTTCTGTTTTTTTCATAGCTGCCAATCTTATGGGAGTAAGATGGTATCTCATTGTAGTTTTAATTTGCATTTCCCTAATAGATAGAGATTTGGAGCATTTTTTCATGTGTCTTTAGACATTTGTATTTCTTCTTTGGAGAAGTGTCTGTTTAAATCTTTTTCCCATTTTTAAAATGGATTGTTTGTCTTTTTATTTTCAAGATATAGGAGTTCTTTATATATGCAGGTTATAGGTCTCCTATCAGATATATGGTTACCAAATATTTTCTCTCATTGTGTAGACTCTCTTTTCACTTTCTTGACAAACTCCTTTGAGGTGCACTCCTTTGAGGTGCACCTTCGAGGTGCAGAAGGCTTTAATTTTGAGGAAGTCCCATTTATCTATTTGTTCATTTGCTGCTCATGTTTTTGGTGTGAAGTTCATGAAGCCATTTCCTATTACAAGGTCTCAATATGTCTTTTGCTATTCTGGACCTCTTTCCTTTCCAAATAAATTTCCTAGCTAGTTTTTCTAGTTCACTGAAGAATGCTGTGTTGATTTTTTATTGGGATTGCATTGAATGTGTAGATCAGTTTTGGTAGATAGACATCTTAATAATATTTAGTCTTCCTATCCATGAACAGGGAATATTCTTCCATTTATTTAGGTCTTCTTTGATTTCCTTGAACAGTATTGTGTAGTTCTTTGTGTATGTTTTTTATACCTTTACTTAAATTTATTCCTAGATATTTGATTTTTTTATTTACTATTGTAAATGGTATTTGTTTCTTGATTTCCTCCTGAGCTTGCTCATTATTGGTGTACAGAAATGCTACTGATTATTGCACATTAATCTTATAATGTGCATCTTTACTAAACTCATTTATGAGTTCTAGCATCTTTTCTGGTAGACTTCTCAGGATCATGTCATCTACAAATAATGAAATTTTGACTTCTTCCTTTCTGATTTGAATGCCTTTTATATCTGGTTCTTGCCTCAGTGCTTGAGCAAGTACTTCTAAGACAATATTAAATAGAAGAGGTGATAGTGGGCATCCTTGTCTTGTTCCTGATCTTAGAGGGAAAGATTTTAGGATTTTACCATTTTAAACAGCATTGGCTGTGGGTTTTTCATATATGTTCTTTATCATGTTCAGAAAATGCCCTTGTATTCCGATCTTTTGCAGTGTTTTTATCAAGAAAGTGTGCTGTATTTTGTCAAATGCTTTTTCTTCATCTATAGATATAATCATGTGATTTTTTCCTTCCATCTGTTAATATGGTGTAGTACTTTCTTATGTTGAACCATCCTTGCATACCCAGAATGAATCCCACTTCATCATGGTGTATAATTCGCTTAATGTGTTGTTGAATACAGTTAGCAAGTATTTTGTTGAGGATTTTTGTGTCTAGGTTCATTAGAGAAATTGGTCTGTAATTTTCCTTTCTTGTGCTGTCTTTGTTTGGCTTTGGTACTAGGGAAATGTTGACATCATAGAATGAGTTAGGCAATGTTCCTTCTGTTTCAATTTTTTGGGAGATTTTCAGCAAGATTGGCATTAGTTCTTTCGTAATGTTTTGTAGAATTCACCTGTGATGCCTTCTGGCCCAGTGCTCCTCTTAGTTGGGAGGTCTTTAATGACTGATTCTATCTCTTTACTTGTGATATGTTTGTTGAGATTACCAATTTCTTCTTTCATCAATATAGGCTGCTAATGTGTTTCTAGGAATTTGTCCATTTCCTCTGATTTGTCATTTTTGTTGGAATATAGTTTTTCGAAGTATCCTCTTATGATAATCTTTATTTCTGTGGGGTCCGAGGTGATATCTCCTTTCTCATTTCTTATTTTGTGTATTTGCATCTTCTCTCTCTTTTTCTTTGTTAGTCTAGCTAAGGGTTTGTCAGTTTTATTGCTCTTCTCAAAGAACCAGCTCTTGGTTTTGTTTATCTTTTCAAGTGCTTTCTTATTTTCTATTTCATTTAGTTCTGCTCTGATCTTTGTTGTTTCTTTCTTCTTCCTTTAGGGTTACTTTGTTGTTTTTTTTACTAATTCCTCCAAATGTGCAGTTAGTTCTTCAATTTTAGCTCTTTCTTCTTTTTAATGGGGTTACTTTGTTGTTTTTTACTAATTCCTCCAAATATACAGTTAGTTCTTCAGTTTTTGCTCTTCTTTTTGATGTATGAATTTATGGTTATAAATTTCCCTCTCAATACTGCTTTTGCTGCATCCAATAAGTTTTGGTATATTGTGTTATCATTTTCATTAGTTTCAAGGTAGTTATTAATTTCTTTTGAGATTTCCTCTTTGACCCACTGGTTTTCGATGAGTGTGCTGTTTAATTTCCATATCTTGGTGTGGAATCTGGGCCTCTGGTCCTTGGAGATTTCTAGCTTCACTCCACTGTGGTCAGAGAAATTATTTTGTATGATTTCAATCTTTCTGAATTCATTGAGCCTTTCTTTGTGGCCTAGCATATGGTCTATCTTAGAGAATAATCCATGTGCACTTGATAAAAATGTATATCCTGCTGTATTCGGGTGTAATGATCTGTATATGTCTATTAGTCTAGCTCCTCTAATATACTGTTCAAAGTTTTTGTTTCTTTATTGATTCTCTATTGAGATGTTCTGTCCAAAGTTGATCGTGGTATACTAAAGTCCCCCACTATAATTGTAGAGGCATCTATTCTTTCACTTAGTTTTTCCAGTGTTTGCCTCACATATTTGGAGACACCCTTGTCAGGAGCATAAATATTTATAATTTTTCATTCTTCTTGAAAGTTTATCTCTTTCACTAGTATGTAGTATCCATCTTTGTCTCTCACAATTGTTTTGCATTTAAAGTCTATTTTGTCTGATATTAATATAGCTACCCCTGCTTTTTTTTTGGTTATTGTTTGCTTGTAAGGTTGTTTTCCGGCCATTCACTTTCAACCTCCTTGAATCCCTGGATTTAAGATGTAGGTCTAAGATGTGTTTCTCCTAGACAGCATTTGGATAGGTCATATTTCCTTATCCAATCTTTCAGTCTGAATCTTTTGACAGGAGAGTTTAATCCATTGGCATTCAGTGTTATTACTTTCAGGGAATTATTTATGTTAGCCATATTTTCTTTGGACTTGTGTTTGCCATATTTTGTTCATTTTTTTCCTTCTCTTTTTGTCTTTTTTGTTGCTCTTACGCTGTCCTCCAACTCTGCCTCTCCTGTTTTTTTCTTTCTTCCTGCAGAACTCCCTTTAGTGTTTCTTGAAGGGCATGGGTTCTTGTTGGCATACTCTTTTAGTTTCTGTTTATCTGTGAATATTTTGAACTCTCCATCATTTTTGAATGCTAGCTTAGCTGGGTAGAGTATTCTTGGTAGGAAATATTTTTCTTTTTGTGTCTTGAATATATCATACCACTGCCTTCTTGCCTCCATGGTTTCAGATGAGAAATCAGCACTTAATCTTATGGACCCTCCTTTGTATGTGATGGTTCTCTTTTCTCTTGCTGCTTTTAGAATTTTCTGTTTGTCTTAAGCATTGGATAATTTCACAAGTATATGTCTTGGGGTAGGCCTGTTGGGATTTATGGTGTTTGAGGTGCATTGTGCTTCCTGGACATGTACATCCATATCTCTGTAGATTTGGGAATTTTTCAGCCATTATTTCTTTCAACACCCCTTCTGTCCCCTTCCCTTCTCTTCTCCTTCTGGGATGCCAATAATATGTATGTATGTGCATTTTGCATTGTCATTCAGGTCCCTAAGTCCCAGCTGGATTTTTTCTATCTTTTTATCAATCAGTTCTACTATAGGTTTGATTTCAGAAGTACTGTCTTCCACATCACTAATTCTCTCCTCTGCCTCTTCTAATCTGCTGCTATTTGCTGAGAGTGTATTTTTGATTTCTTGAATTGTGCTGTTCATCACCATCATATCTGTTATCTTTATGTGTATGACTGCAATTTCTTCTGTATTCTCTCCAAGTGTTTTCTTCATATTGTTAATCTCTTCCTTTACTTCAATAAGTTGGTCTCTATCATATGTTTTGAGATCTTTAATTACTTGTCTGATGTTCTTCTCCTCTTCCTGGTTTTTAGTTTGTTCATTGTATTCGGCCATGTTTTCCTGATTATTGGTTTGGTTGTAGTTTTTTATTGCTGTCTGGTCACCATTTTATCTTGCTGAGTTTAATCAGTTCCTTAGCTTCTTTGTCTAGTCTTGGGATTAATTAGTTGTTGTTCATGCATAAGTGTTATGTCTTCTCTTTGTCGCTTTGTTCTTACTCTATTTTCTTGTTGCTGGCTAAGTTCACTTTGAAGGAAAATATTAGGGCCAGGGAAAGCAAGATGAGTAAGAAAAGAAAATGTATAAAGTAGTAATGGTAATAAATGTTAACAGAGCAACAATGTGAGATCTAGGAGAATGGACATTAAACTCATGTAAGTTGTGTAGAGTTATAGCAGTAAGTAGAGTATCTATAATAAGACAGTCAACTGAATGTGGGGAGTAATATAGTATGAATTAAAAGGCCAGTGTTTTCATGAGAGAGGGAAAGAAAAAAGAAAGTCAATAATATGAAGAGTGGATAAAGGACAGAAAACAGAACAAAGGTATTAGAAATAAAAAGTCAGAAAATTTGCAGGCCAAAGAAAGGAAGGTGGAATGTAAGAGAAACAGTAGATGATGGAGGATAGAAAGATGTAGAGAAAAGGGGATAGTATAGATGGCCAACATCAATACACACAGAAAAGAGGAAATGGAGGTTGAGGAAACACAGCAAATGTGAAGTGCTCCCTGCAGCACCTATTATATAAAGAAAATAAAACAAAAAAGGAGAAAAAGAGAGGGAAAAAAAGAGAAAAAATGGGCGGAGCAAAGAAAAAGGGGGAAAACTAACAAGAAAAAGAAAAAGAAAAAGAAAAAAAACTAAATAAATGAAAAAAAGACCTTGGGGGATAAAACAGGAGAAAAGACCAGGAGCCAATGCAACAGTAGCAACCACGACCAAAGAAAAAAAGAATGAAAGTTTCAAGCTAAGAATCCTCTTTGCAGTTAAACAAAATGCTTAGGGATCTGACATTCCCTCTTTCTCCCTTCCTCACTTCTCTCTCTCCCAGGGCAGCAGGAAAGCTGCATGATGGGTCCAGTAAGAGATTCAAGTGGGTCCTTGTAGAACCAACTCAACACTGAAAACAATGACTCTTTATTTCCAGCATGAGAGCACCTACACCTCACCAGAAACCCCAAATATGCTATTGGAAGTTTGGATAGCACGTCCTACAGCTACAGTCCCTCCCCCTTAGGTTTGCTAGGGGAGATCTAATTGATTTTCTGACTCCACCTTCTCTCAGACCACTTTCCTATCCCAGGATGTTTAGGTAAATTTGGCTTTCTCAGCAGATTCACCTCTCCTTTCTTCCCAGAATATCCCCAAGTCAGCTGGTACACTCCTCCAAGCTCAAGGAGAAAAGAAAAAACAAACAAAAAATGTGGAGGGCTAGGGTAATCAAGTACCTCAGGCAGTCCTCAGGGCACAGTGGATTCAGAAATGGGAAGTCTGTAATATTGCAGACTCAAGGTTGTGTGTCTCTGGAGCATGGGCTACCAGGGTTTAGGGAATACAGGCCTGGGAACAATGCATCCAGTAAACACAGGGTTTGGAAACACTGCAACACAACAAAGTTTTCAGGGATTGTTGTGGCAGGGCCACCAGCCCTAAAGGGAGGGGTCCTGCTAACAACTTCTGACCTCTGTTTCAGAAACCCAAAATTCCACCTCTCACAAGAATCTCTTCTGTCGCTGTCTCACCAAATTGACATCCAGACACCTCCTGCCCTGCAAGCCCCCGAAACAGCCCCCTCAGGGTTTATGAACACCTCAACACAACAAAGTTTTCAGGGATCACTGCAGCCAGGCCACCAGCCCTAGGGGGAAAGGTCCTGCCCACAACTTCTGACCTCCATGTCAGAAACCCAAAATTCTACCTCTTGCAAGAATCTCTTCTGTCACTGTCTCACCAAATCAACGTCCAGACACCTCCTGCCCTGTAAGTCCCCGAAACAGCCCCCTCCAGCAGGACTCCAACCCTACTCAGCTGCTTCTTTGCAAGAGAGATTATGAGGTGCACTCACTCAGATGCCATCTTGCCCTGCCTCCTGATAAGATATTCTTATTTAACATATTTTTCAAATATAATTTACAGGAAAAAAATCAAAAGTCTTTATTGCTTTAATTAAATCTTTGTTTTTACAAAGTCCATATATCCTTCATAAATTTGGGAGCAATTAATAATGAATTTTGAAATTATAGATCATAAACTGGAACATTTAAGTCCATAGTCACCTACAGAATTATGCTTTAAGTACTGATATCTTTATGTCTTCAAGTATTTGGATGTTGGCTTAAAATTTCAATTGAATTAGGTTACCATAAGAGCATGACAAATTAATTCTCTGATTCCAATTAATGCTGGCCCAGCCTCTTGAATGTTTTTTCCATTCAGACAAGGGTTTTTTCACTCTTTCAGATATATCAAGTAATATAGCCAGAACTTTTCTCTCTTATGACAGACAATTATCTCATTGCAAATAGACACACAGTGCACAATTGCAAGGTGCCGTTTTCCGAAGTAGACATAACTTTTCTTTTATTTTGTGTCTTTGACTCACTTCTAGAACTCTTGACATGAATGTGCAGCATCTTCTTTAAAAATTATAAAAGTGGTTTTGAAATTGGAAATATTGAATTCATTCAATCCAAGGAAATGTGAGAAAATGTGTTTACACATAAGGGTGACAGCATAAAGGACTGAGAATTTGGACAGTCAGGGAACTTTGGAAACAAAACAGTCAATATAGCTGAGAGAAGCAATATTACAACTTGTGGGTAAATGTACAGCTGGAGAAATCAATATATTTCTTTATGCTGGCCTGTTCTGTTTCCACATGTTTATGTACTTGAAACATTACAAGATGATGAGAGGGAGAGATCAAGAAAGAGAGGATTCATTATGCTGTTAAGACAATGCTTAAAAATAAGCAATTATATTAGTATTTTTTCCTGAAGTAATGAGCCATTTTGGTATTTCTTGGTACTGCTACACTTACTTGGATAATTAGACATGTTTTCCTGTTTAATTATCAGACTAGGGGTGTTTCAGAATAAATGCAGGACTGCAGAACAGAGATAAATATTGGCTTTTCATTTCAAGTAACTTCTTGAAACTCTTAGCAGATGTACACATTAAAATTTTTAAAAATATGTATAATTCCCATACTCTGGGCTTTAAAAATAAGTTCACAGATAATAGAGAGAATATGTGCTCAGTAACTAAATACTGCTCCATCTAAATTCTAGTAAAAATTTCCTGGATTTGTGGAAGGGGGAAGCTAAGGAAAGCAACAATTGTCTCAACTGAGCTTTCTACAAGAGAAGCCCAACAAGATTTGAGGATTTGAGAGGAGATAAAGACTTGAGGGTCAAGCCTAGTGGACTTAATTGGCTGGAATTCTTCTCCATGGCTTCCAATATGGACAGATCACCAGATAGAAGATAGCCAACAAACACATAAACACCTTGGCATTAACTATAACTTTAGAGAAAAGGTGAAATAATTTGAATAAGTTTCTCAAGAGAAAATTCAGGGAAGTGGACATGGCTCAAGCAATTGGGCTTCCAACTACCACATGGTTAGTCCTGGGTTCAGTTCCTTTTGCCTCCTGGAGAACGTGAGCTGGTACAGAGGGCAGGCAATGCAAGCTGATGAAACAAGATGATGCAACAAAAGAGAAACAAAGATGAAAGACAATGAGAGATACAACAAACCAGACAGCTGCAGTGGCATAGTGCTAGGGCACCTCTCTTCAACATGGGAAGTCCTGGGTTCAGGTCCCAATGCCTTCTAAAGAGAAGATGAACAGACACAGGTAGCACACAGTAAATAAACACAAAAAGCAGACAGTGACTGGAAATCAGTGAGAGGTGGATGGGGGTAAATAAATAAAATAAATCCTTAAAAAATTAAAATTAAAAAAAGACAAATTCATGGCTCAGAGTTGAAACTATGTTCAACTACAGGGACAATAATTTTACAGTTTTTGCACAGCTTATTTTGAGGGGTGAAATATATGCCTTTTACAGTCCAGTTTTGTTGTTTTGATTTTTTTCTCTAATTGCATGTTAAATTTTTCTCATGCAACTTAATATTTGGACCACTCAGCTAAACTCTAAGTAACCATGTTCTTAGAACATTGAATTACACAACTACTAGAAGATAAAAAGCTAGGCAAATGGGTTCTTTGCTTACATTATTTGCATACAGAGGAGAAAAATCATTTGAAATGTGGTTAAATAATATTAAGTTACTTATTTCTTTTCTTACTTTCTGTAAAGATCCAGAAGGATAAAAGGGTGAAGAACATTGATTATAAATGAAAGGCCTTACATAAAAACCCTAAATATATTTATTTTCTTCATTTATACATTTAGCCAGATTTACTGATTATAATATTTTACACATAGGAGCAAGAGTAATGGATAAGAACCAGTCATCACAAAACTTATAATTGATGATCAAAAAACAGATCATAAATAAAGGAATGTTGGAGATTGAATCATGTCCAAGAAAAGGCATGTTCAGGTGCCAACTCCTGATCTTGTGGGTGTGAGTTCATTTGTAAATAGGACTTTTGAGGAAGGTATTAGTTAAGATGTACCCAAACTGAATGAAGATGGGCCTTAAACCAGTATGATTATAGTCCTTTTAAGCAAAGAAAATTGGACATGGAAGAAGAAGCCACAGAGAGCTGCCAGAAGCTGAACATCTATGGAACCTGGAATTAAAAAGAGAAAATATTACCATGTGCATTGCCATGAGATGGAAAAGCCAAGGATCCCTCCAAATTTTTGGTCAGCCAGAAGATAATGATCCTGGGAAAAAGCAAGCCTTCTAATTCCTGAAACCATGAGCCAATAAATTCCTATTGTTAAGCCAACCTATTGTATGAAATTTGTTTTAGCAGCCAGGAATCCAAAACAGTTAAATAAGTTGGTCAATTATAGACTACTTACATGAATTTGTGAGATAATGCAAGGAGTGTGGAATGAAAAATACAGTGAAAACTTTATATCTATAGAGAGACCAAAGGTTTCCTCAATGAGCTGCAACTAAATGATAAGAAGAAGTCTGACTGGGGAAGGCTTGGTGGGACCCAAACTTAACAATTCTGAGAGCCCCTTTTAAAATAATAATAATAAATTATAAAATTAGGCACAGGTGGTTTTTGCAATTGCAAGGCTTTGAATCATATACTTCTTTAATTTCAAGCAATATGTAGTATAGCTTTACAAATAGTCAGGAAGTGTGACAGTTTGGATTTATTTTATGAATCCCCCATGAAAAAGATTGTATTTTGAACTAGCCTATTCCTGTGGATGTGAGAACCTTCTGTTTGGCTAGGTCAGTGAGGCATGACTCAGACTGAGTCTCCGCCCTCTTGTTGGGTTTTACATAAACAGAGAGAGAGACACACAGGAAAAGGGAGCTCTGCCACTAATGATACTGCCATGTAAGAGAGGACTGGAGGATCACTAGCCGGCAAAGCTTAAGCAAGAAGCCTCCTAAGGTTCTAGACCAATGGAACAGCTCAAGGCTGAAGAGACAAACCATATGCCTGACATCCTTCAGGAAGAAAGTGGAACAGTAGGGACTGAGAGGAGGCCCAGAAACAGACAAGTCCTATGTTTGGTTACCCACATCTGAGCTCTTGGAAATTGTAGATTGTGGAGAGGAAAGCACAGACCTCAGCTGAGATCTGTGGCCACCTTGCTTTACCACGTGGCAGGTCCCCAGGATCACCAGAAGCTGACTTTGGTGAGAAAGCATCCCTGTTGATGTTTTGATTTGAACATTTCATGGACTCAGAACTGTAAGCTTTTACCCAAAACAAAATTCCCATTATAAAATCCAATCCATTTCTGGTACTTAGCATTGGCAGACCTGTGGCAAACTAAGACAGGAAGCCTGTCATTCATGCTTTACTTTTTAAAGTAAAAAATGTAGATTTTTATTTAAAAATTTGATGAGAAGTCATCAAAGTGATCAAATTATAGCTGCCTAGAAAAAAAGGGCTAAAAAATAAGAATGAAAAATCAGTATGAAAGCTATGGGTGTATTACAAGTGAGAGATAATGGTGACTTAGTCTGCAATGGCAGTGTCAAAGAGAAAAGAGGATGGACCCAAGGCATGTGGAGCCAGAAGTGACAAGACTTAGCAGATCAAATAAAAGAGATACAAACAAGTGAAAAATAAAGAAAAACTTCTAAAGGTAATGATCTTTACTAAGATGGGAAGGCTGAAGAGAAATAATTTTGAGAATTGATTTTATATAGTCTATTGAATATGTCAATTGGTAGTTACATTAAAAGATCAGGAATTATAGTGAGAAGTGGAGACAGGAGATAAAAACGTAAAAGAGATTTAGAGAACAACAATTGGGAATTATTGTGTAACCTGTATACTACCCGCTATTACACATAGATATAATATTTATAACAAAAATTTTTCATTGAATAAATACTGAACTTCAGAGAAATGGAGGGGAATTTTCACCAGCCAGGAGCTGTTTGAATTGAACACTCTAGCCAATCTCCTCCATGCTTCAAATTTATAAGCTTACATTTATTATGCTTACAACCTAAATATTTGTTTGAGGGTTATTATATGATGTTTGGTGAAGAGAAGTTAGAGTTATCTGGAAAAGGTTAGAAAATTTCAGGCTTTTCAAAGGGCTGCAGATATTTGAAAGGGATTAGTATTTATTTGATAAAATTTTTTTGCACTTCTTTAAACTTTATTTTGTACATTTAACAATTGAAAATATAAACAATAATTTAAAAAGAAAAAGAAAACAGTTGAATAAAAACATACATTTCTCAATTAAATGTACAAGATATATATAATTTTTTTAATCATACAATATGTTACACAATATATTTTGTTCATAGTAACACAATCGTATGGTATTTGCCCTTTTGTGTCTGGCCTGCTTCACTCAACATAGTGTCCTCCAGGTTCATCTATGTTGTCATATGCTTTACAACTTCATTTCTGTTGACAGCTGTGTAACATTCCCTTGAGTGCATACATCACAATTTTGTTTATTCATTCATCAGTTGATAGATACGTGGGTTGTTTCCAGGTGTCTTTTGGCAATCATGATTAATGCCACCACGAACATCGGTGTGCAGATGTCTGTTCATGTCACTGCTCTCAGTTCTTCTGGGTATATACCCAGTAGTAGTATTGCAGGATCACATGGAAAATCTATATTCAACTTCTTTAAGAACTACCAAACAGTTTCGACAGTGGCTGTACCATTCTACTTTCCCACCAACAGTGAATAAGTGTTCCTATCTCTCCACATCCTCTCCAACACTTGTAGTTCACTGTCTTTTTATTGTCATTCTGATAGGTGTGAAATGATATTTCATTGTAGTTTTGATTTGCATTTCCCTAATCATAAGTGATGTTGAGCATTTTTTCACATGTTTTTTTGCCATTTGTATTTCTTCTTTGGACAAATGTCTACTCAAATCTTTTGCCCATTTTTCAATTGGGTCATTTGTCTTCTTATGGTTGACTTGTAACCTTTCATTACATATCCTGGATAATAGACCCTTATCAGACATACAATTTGCAAATATTTTCTTCTATTGAGTCAGCTGCCTTTTTACTCTTTCGACAAAGTCCTATGAGGTACAAAAGTGTTTAATTTTGAAGTGGTCCCATTTATCTATTTTTTTCTTTTCTTGTGCATGCTTTGGGTGTATTTAAAGATCTATCATTTTGTTGGGACTATAACAATAGGTTTGTGGAAACTAGCACTTTCTTCTCTTTTTACCTGGGCCAATCTCTTTATCAGAGTCATCCACTGGAAGTGGTACCATGTGAGATCAGCCATCAAGATCAACATCAAGGTCAACACATTGATCAAAAAATTCCATATGCGATCCAAAAGAGAAGGGAAAAGAGAAGAAAAGAGACTGTTCCCAGATGACACATAAGAAGACTCATTGTAAGTAGTCAATAATTGCTTTACATGATTTTAAAGATTACAAAGTAGGAAGTCTTTAAGGGAGCATTTCTTCATAAATACTATTATGCTGGTTGCTAGGCATCAAGTCCCTATATTTAAGGAACCGTGGACTAGTGGAAGAAGCATGTAAATAAACAGACAATATATTAAAGGATATGAAATAATATTAATGACAAATCACTTAGAAGGACCATCCAAACCAGACTGGGAGATCAGGTAAGACTTTTTTGGAGAGGATGAGGCCCATCTTGAGTCTAGAGTATTGGCAGTAGTAAGGCAGGCAAAAAAGATTCATCACTAATGATGCTTGACCACTTAAAGTGACAGTGCTTAATGACTCTATTTCAGAAAATTCAAAGTGGGGGAAAGCATCCATTCATTATGCTGAGGTTAAAAAAATGCTTCCAATTAATTTTCATCCACAGGTTGCAATTTGAAGCTGTACTATGTATGTCTACTTCCTCTCTCATGACATGGTTTCAAACTTTCTCTGTCATAGGATTATTGCCCACAGTTTTTTAAACTATTTTTCAATATGTGGTTTTAGAACATTCAACACCACCCTTACCACCATTGTTTGGGCACAATCATATTCCAAAATGCTTATAAAATATGATGTATAGAATTAAGCATATAATTCAAGATGCATTTATAACACCAATGAGAATTAAGACAGATTTTTTTTTTTTGCATTTAGAAATATTGATCACCACAATTCTAGTAGCTTAAAACTGGAAATTATCACATAATTCATAATTTGTGCAGTCAGACACACCTGTGTTTCATCAAACTGTGTTTCCATAGTTAAACAGGCAGTGTGATAACACACTTAGAAGGTGGATTTACTAGTCAATTGATTTTATCGTTCCTTTGTAACCATTAATGTCTGTTTTATGTATAGTATTTTTTAAATTTTTATTTATTTTTATTCCCCCCCACCTTGTGTCTTGCTTGCTGTCTGCTCTCTGTGTCTAGTCACTGTGCATTCTTCTGTGTGTCTCTATTTATTTTATTTATTCCCCCCCTTGTGGCTTGCTTGTTGTTTTGTTCTCTGTGTTCATTCGCTGTGCTTTTTTTTTTTTTACTTGTCTCTCTTTTTGTTGTGTCGCCTTGCTGAGTCAGCTTTCTGTGGTGCTGGCAGGCTGAGCAGCTCTCTGCAGTGCTGGTGGGCAGGGCGACTCTCCACAGCGTGTGGGTGAGCTTGCCTTCACAAGGAGGCCCCAGGACATGAGCCCAGGGCCTCCCACATGGTAGATGGGAACCCAATGGATTGAGCCACAGCTGCCTCCCTGTACAGTATTTTGATAAGCTGAACTATATAATTACAATGAGTAGGGTGTATATATTTCAAAGTCTTCATGAAATTTCTCAAGAAACTAGCTACGTATATCTAACAACAGTAACAGTAATACAACAAAAGAAGATCTGAAATCACATGTGAACTTCAAATTCCTTAATAATAAAACACCTGTGCATTAATCTAATTAGACTTCAAAATATATTTGATTTAGAGCAATGATTCATTTTAAAAAGGGGGGAAGAGAAGAGTTGCATCAGAATCAATTATAAGCAAGGAAGAGGGATAAAATTGAATCACTTGTGGGGCTTTTTAAGGTCTTCATATACCTAAATCCTGAGATTTTGGCCCTGGTTGAAACTTGAAAATTTTGTGGGGAAATAGAATATGTAATATTAAAAAGACTTTTTATGCCAAATCACTGACTATTATTTAGTGAAAAGCGTGAAAAAGAATTGAACTGTAACTAAGCACATCAATTTGTGTCTCTCCCACAAATTACTTGACAAAGGATTTTTTGCGTTTGTTTGGTTTTGTTTTAATTACATGTGCATAGAATACTGATGAATGATCATGAAATACAGGGGTAAGTGTGGAAGGTTCCTAATTGAGTGTAAAATCAGAGATGGTCTAATCTTTGCCTCATACTTATCATGAATATCTGCCAAATATTTTTAGTGTACATTGAGACATCTTTATCTACTTCCGAATGGCCCAAAGCTGTGTCATTAGGAAGTGGACATTTAAAGGGTAATGCAAGGAAATGTGTAGTAATATGAAGTAGAACCCAGGGAGACAATGCCCCTAGCAGGACTGGAAGAAAAGGGCAGGAATTTCTATAGTTACCCTCCTTTTATCCCTAAGTCACTCTTATCCCTTTTTTTTAATACAAGGATGTTTCCCACTTCCTAAGTGTGATGGTTAGACTAATGTGTCAACTCAGCCAAGTATTTGTGCCCAGTTATTTGATCAAGCAAACACTGGACTAATTGTAATACAAGGACGTTTATGAACTTTAGTCACCAGTGACCTTACTGCGTAGATTGCTGATTACGTCTACATCAATCTGGGAGATTACCATCAGCAATAACTGATGCTTTATCCAATCAGTCAAATACCTTGAAAGTGGAAGTGATTTCTGCATTCAGAGAGAATTTTCCAGCTCATCTTTGGGCAGCCATTGTCTCCTGGAAACTCAAAGACCTCCTTGGACTTCCATCAGAGCCCCTGGTTTACAGCCTGCCTTGTGCATCCCTACAGTCACATGAGAGACTCTTATAAAATTGCATACTAATGACAGACATCTCCTGTTGATTCTGTTTCCCTAGAGAATCCTGACTGATACAGCTTGGTACCAAGAGGGTTCTTGAGGAACAGTCTTAAACATGGATGTCTGAGGTAGTTCTGGGAGTTTTGTAATTGGCTTTCTACTCTAATTGGACTCAAAGGTCCTAATGACTCCCTTTCAAATAATGAAGAAGCTGCTAACAGTCAATGGCATGAATTGGCAATAAAGATACATAAAATATTATAACTGGATTCCCCTACGTCCATGCTTATAAGAAGCAAGGATCAGAGTGAAGAATATTTTCAACATTTTAATAGACTTTTGTGGAGACAAAAGATATAATGTTGTTGGCTGGTTCCTCCTAGATACTCTGGATACAGTTATAAAAGAAAGACATGAGTTAAAAACTTCAAATTTAAAACTTAAACACTGAATGAAGGATGTGAAAGTTTTTATGTATGCTCTGAAAGAAAATTTTGTCTCCTGTAGCCACAGGCTTGAAATATCTAAGAACCAAACTCAGACTCTCATTGTATGGGTAGCAGAGTTACAAAGGAAATTAAAATCTCAACCCCACAGGGTTCCTGCAGTTAAAGTGAAGGTACTGATTGAAACAGAGTGGAACCCAGGGGACTGGGATGGAAACATATGAGATGATGGATTAACAGAATGGTGGAATGGCCTTTTGAAGACTCAATTATGGGGCCAACTAGGTGGCAATACCTTGCAGGCCCAGGGCAACGATCTCCAGGAGGCTGAGTATGCTCTAAATCAGTGTCCACTTTATGGTACTGTTTCTCCTAGAACCAGGATTAATGGGTCCAGGAAAAAAGGGGTGGAAATGGGAGTGGTGCCATTCACTATTATCCCTAGTGATCCACTAGGAAAATTTTTGCTTCCTGTCTCTGCAAGCTTAAGCTCTGCTAGTCTACAGGTTTTAGTCCCAAAAGGAAGAGTGCTGCCACCAGAGAACACAACAATGATTCCATTGACCTGGAAGTTAAGACTGCCACCTGACTACTTTGGGCTCTTCTTACATATGACTCAATAGGGAAAGAAGGGTATTGTTGTACTGGCTGGGGACAATGATTTACCCCTTGAGCCTATCAAGGGGAAATAGGACTGCATCTACATAATGGGAGTAAAGAAGAGTCTGCCTGGAATACAGGAGATCTTCTAGGATGTCTCCTAGTACTGCCATGCCCTGTGATTAAAGTCAATGGAAAATTACAATAATCCAATGGAAGCAGGACTAACAATGGCCCAGAATCTTCAGGAATGAAAGTTTGGGACACCTACCAGGCAAAGAACTACAGTCAGCTGAAGTGCTTGCTGAGGGTACCAGGAACATGGAATGCGTAGTGGAAGAAGGTAACAATAAATATGAATTCTGACCACATGGCCAGTTACAGAAACAAGGTCTGTAATAGTCATAAATCTTTCTTCCTTGTTTCATTATGAGTATGATTGTATATGTACACAAAAACAAATTTCTTTGTTTTCTTCCCCGACCTTTTTCCCTATCATATGACAAGTTGCATTAGTTTCATGTCATAATATTTACAAATGTCAAGTTTAAGAGTGACTATTACCAAGGACTTGTACCTTATTCTGTAGGAAATTAAGAGTGGAACACTGTTAGGCAGAAATATATATATATGCATATCTGTTATTGTTTTTACTTAGAGACTAAGTATGGTTTAAGGTAATGTGTATGGTTGCCGAGTTGACAAGGGGTGGACTGTGGTGGTTAGGCTACTTTGTCAACTCAGCCAAGTAATTGTGACCAGTTGTCTGGGATAATTGTAATACAAGGACGTTTATGGACTTTAGTTACCAGTTCGTTTACTGCATAGTTAGCTGATTACATCTACATCAATCAGGAAATTTGCCATCAGCAATGAGTGATGCTTTATCCAATCAATTGGATGCCTTAAAAGAAGTGATTTCAGCATTCAGAGAGAATTTCCCAGCTCATCTTTGGACAGTCAGCGTCCCTTGGAAACTCATTAAGGACCTTCACTGGACTTTCATTGGAACCTCTGGTTTACAGTCTTCCTGCAGAACCTGGACTTGTGCATCCCCATGTTCACATGAGAGAGTCTTATAAAATTGCATAATATTAACAGATATCTCCTGTTGATTCTGTTTTCCTGGAAAACCCTGACAAATACACTAGATAAAAGCTACCAAGTGGGAATTCTCCAGGCTCTCTGTTAGCAAACTTATAAAAATATAGGTGCACCATCCTTCCCCACCTGTTTTCCTATTACAAAAGAAAATATATTATTTTATGTCTAAGTTTAATTCCTTTACTTGGGCTTGAATTCCATCCCTTCTTATTTTCTTAGAGACCATACCTCATAGTCCATGCCAGGTCCTATGCCACAAAGTAAAAATCCATATTTGGAAACTCATAAAGAAATAAATGATAACAGAATATTTTTTCTTTTGTAAATTGAAACTTAAATTATTTTTCTTAATTTATACAACATTTATAAGCATATCCAAACTTTATAAATTCTAAGTTTTTCTAAAAATCTTCTCTGTACATATTAAGCATTATCAAGGAGTTTCATTCCTGGCTAGAAAGGGAAAGTTAGTTCTTTCCCCAGAGAAAGCTGACTCTGGATACACAAACTCTCTATGAATGAAGCACCATTAGATATTAAAGTTTATTCTTATAAAAGAGGGCCCCATCTAAAGTGTTTATTTTTAAAAGATTTTTTTCCCCCTTTCCTTGGATTCTACTCCATAAAGTTTTTGGGTCTGTAGTTGCTGTTGAAATTTCATCATTTAGGAAAAACAATTATTTTTCTTTTCTTTTTAGCAGTTTTGTGAAATGTGAAAAACTTTGAAATGGACACATGAGATTATTGGATGACCTTTCAATGGTTTACTGGAAATTGTCTAGGAAACTTTCTAAGGTTATCTGATACTATAGGGATGTACATTTTTTATTGTTTTGACTAGGCTCTTTTATAACACTGTTGTTTTAGTTTAACAAAGGGCTGCTGATGCAATGTACCAGAAATGGATTGGCTTTTTACAAATTGATTAATTAATTAATTAATTTATTTATTTTTTCTTCCCCTTCCCCTCCCACCTCAGTTCCTGGTTTCTGCTGCACTTTAACTTGACTCCCACCTTTGTCTCTCTTTTATTGCCCCATCATCTTGCTGCATGACTCACTTGTGTGGGCACTGGCTCACCATGCGTGCACTCAGCTCACCTTGTGGACACTCACGTGGGCACTCGGCTTACCACATGGGCACTAACGTGGGCACTTGGCTCATTGCACAGACACTCAGCTTGCCAAGTGGGCACAGGCTCACTGTGCAGTCATGCTTTCTCTTCTTCTTTTTCACCAGGAGGCCCCAGGGATCAAACCTGGGTCCTCGCATATGGTAAGCAGAGCCCTTATCATTTGAGCCACATCACTTCCTGAGTTGGCTTATATAATGGGGATTTATTTGGGGTAAAAGGTTACAGTTCCAAGGCCGTGAAATATCTAAATCAAGCACCATCAGAGGTGCATACTCACCAAAATCAGCTACTCTTTTTCCTCTCATCCAGCCATGTGGTGAAGCAAGGCGGTTGCCAATCTCTGACAAAGTCTTCTTCTTCTCCAGAATCTACTGTCTCCCAGAGCTCAGCTTTGGCAACCAAGCATAGAACTTGTCTCTTTCCTGGCCTCCTCTATCAGTCTCACCTGCTCTACTTTCTTCCCAATTTCCCACAAACCGTAATAGCTTGCAGCTATCTGGATTATGGCCTGTCTCTCTTTGGGCCTCAGCTTTTTGAACCTCTTGGGGACTTCTCTCATTGAAGCCCAGCTGTGGGTGATACTGGAGTCCTTTCTCTCATATGGCTGCCTCAGATAGAGCAGGGTTCCCTTTTCCTGTGTGCCTCCATTTATATCAGACCCAGGAAGAAGGTGAGACTCAACCTGACTCAGGTCTCACTGACATAGCCCAATCAAAGAGCCTCACAGACACAGGAATAGATTAGTTTAAGAACATAATCTATTGGGGATTCATAAAAGAATTTCAGACTGCAACAGCTGTGTTCCTTATAGGTATGTAAAAGATGTTTGTCCTTAAAAATGAAATTGAACTTTCTCCATTAAGGAGGCAATTTATTTTAGCCTTGTGAAAAGATGATTCCAAATATTATATTTTATTGACTATAGGTTATGAGCTAGTTTGAACTGTTAGCAAATTTGTATCAGCATTCCTCATTGTCCCTATATATGTATGTCTTACAGATTCTCCTTTGAATCTGTTTAAATATCTTGTTGTTTTCCTCAATAATTAACGAGCTAAAGAAAATTTTTATTGGTATTACAATCATGATTTTAACATTTTGGAAAGTTTACTTTAACAGCACGCAAATGAAAAAATGTTCAGGAATATAAAATCTTTACTGTGTGTTATTAGGTGTATACATGCTCTGATAATATATCAATAATTGATAAGTAATATATGAATAAAATCCATTTTTATGGCTGTGAAATAAGTGTGCATGTTCTGTACCACAATGAAAGTTGTACCACTCATTCCTCCCAATAGTGCAAGGAATCCTGGAGTCATTGTAAACTCTACCAATTACAATAAAGATGACTATTTAAACAAAGAATGCCCTGAAAGATTTGCATGGAGTGGAGTGATTTAGTTCTTTTCACACACAAGATTAATTATTCACATACAGTGGATTTGTCTTTGGAATAAAATCGATTTTGACTAAAAATCTGAAAAAGTCTTGGAAAAAAAGTATGAAAGAGAGCAGAAATAGCCCAGAGACCCAAAATAAGTTATAAATTGAACAATAATAAATGTTCATTTTCTGAGTACAGATATTTTAAACATTATAAACTGTTTTCTTTATCAATCAGATAGATATTCCTTTACCAATGTTTTTCCTCATTAAGTAGATACCCATAGCTACTTTAAAGATTACTGAAAAGGGAGGGTCTTTTTATTTTATGACTCTTCTGACCAGTGAAATTTCATTACTGTGACATACTCTATACAGTGAAGGGAAAAAAAACAAAGTGAGGCTTTCATTTATTTATTTTTATGTGCAACTTTTCATAAGGCACTGTGTCCATTGACTAGCAATCACAGTAGGGAAGAAGCTGGTAAGATAAGCAAATTTGGGGGCATGGCCCACGGCCTACCAGATCAGTATGTCTTGAGGTGTACCTAGCAATCTGGGTTTCAGCAGGCCCTCCCGTTATAAATTATCACACTCAAGCTCGAGAAGGACTGCTAAAATGCAAATTGTAGTTCAGTAAATCTGAGGTGAACCTTCTGAGATTCTTCATTTCTAACTAGCTCCCTGGGTGACTGTTCTGTGAACCTTATTTTGAATAGCAAATTCCTGTAAAACTGCAGTGAACATCTGAAATTAACCTAATCCTGGCTCTTGCATTGATTTTGTTTGGATGCCATGTTCTTATTTGGAAGATAATACCAAGAAAACCCAGAAATGTCTGGGTTTATTTTGGTATTAAAGACTCAGAAAACTATAAGAAATTTACTGGAATATTATTGAAAATCTGTTCTTTGTAGGGGTTTGCTTTAAAAAAGAATAAAACCTTAGACATTGCCTGAGGAGGGATTTGATGTATATCTTTATCAATAAGAACATGAAGAGTATTGTCAAAGAATAAGACAGAAATGTCTATTTTACAAAGTAAAGTGAATTGAAAAGCAAAAACTCCATTTGATGCATATGCATTGGGTTGCAGTCCCCACCTGCCATATCAAATTGCCTGTAAGGCACATGCAATTGTTGATTTACCACCACTGTCAGCAACACAGTCTGCTCACCCTCTATTGAGAGAGACTTTGCTGTTGGTGTTTTCGACTTTCTCCTCTCCTACTCTGTTAATTCAAACTGTGCTTGCATGGGTTGTCATAGCATATATTTGCCCTCCCCTGTCACATAATAGTTCTAGCTCATCCAAACAGCTTACATCTCTTTCAGAATTCTCAGCTCCCACTTGCTTGATATACTGGTGACCTTAGCTTCATTGGTATTCTGCAAATGTCAGAGATATGCTTGTCTCAGCTGCCTGAGCCCTGGCGAGCAGGTGGAAAAATGACCAGTTGAAAATGAGTTGTTAAGACCACTACACTGAAAAGATTGATGCAATTAATTTTTCATTATGCACAGTGTCTGCGGATTCTAATCAGTTTAGATTGTTCCTTCTTTGAAGCACAAATAAAATGCAAATGGATTTGGAATGAAAGGGAACATTCTTTATGGTATAGACTTTCCAAAGCTGTAAAATGGCTCAGAACTAATCTGTGGTGTTAGAAATATTTCATGAATTAAGCCCTGGCAGACTAATGTAAGTTCTGTCTGGGAACCCTAAGCTGTAGTGACTACACAGAGATTACTGAGAGGTAGATTTGAAGGGCACAGACACAAATGGCAATGAGCCTTCAGTTAAGCCTTGCAGACTGAAGAGAATGTAGGAAGGAGCAAGGATTTTTATTTTCTAAAATTAGTTGTATACATTAACATGGTATAAATAATCTGAAATCAAGCATGATGGGTATAGGCTTATTTTCATAATTCATGCAAATAATTTATAAAGACAATAATATAGAATGAGAAAGTTTTTAAGTTTCATAATGAATTATTTTTCTCCTTTGTTATGCTATCCGCTAAAAACTACCTCTGTGGCTGTGACAATCATATACCATGAATTTTCCAGGAAGAGTTCAAGTTTCAAATTGTCGAAAATTCTTATAACATCATGTTTCCAATTATTTTAAGTACCATTACTCTAATTATGAAACTTATGACTGAAAATCCTCTATGTTAGAATGACTATCCAAACAGGTTTTGACTTACTTCATTGAATGGTATTGGTTTTATATTTAGATAGTCTAAACTTGAGATATTTCCTTTTATTTTTGAATTAAAATTGGCAACAAAAGAATAGATAAAATTTAAAATTAATCCTGAAAAATATTGCTACCATGGACTACAGAAAAGAAGAGGGCTTTTTAATTTTTTGGTTCTGTGGAACATGTGACCTGAAGTTGAAATCTTGTTCCTTTTTAAGGATGTTGTTCAGTTCATACAACGAAATTGTTCTTTGATTATTTTTTCTGAGGTATGTAGTCAGTAATTAAAATATGTCTCTAGTTTAGTTATCATTTGAAATATGATCTAAATTTGTGATCATGTTTTTATGATTTCCGAAAAGCTTTTTATAGTATTACTTTGTGACATTTTAGGAATAGTTGGAATTGTCACTTTCCACTGCAGGGTACTTCTCAAAATGAAAGACTCAGAACACCTTGTTAATAGATTTCTTTAACAGAAAAGATAATATTTATAATTGAGTTACACAATGCTTTCATATAAAATTGACTTGCCTTTAGAGATAACAAATGTGCTGATAATTTTAAAGATTCAATTCCAGAAGGTATAAATTAAAAAGAAAATTCATACTAGAGGTATATGCATTTTAAAGCCTTCTAACTCTATTTCAAAACATCAGGTTATTCAATGATAAATTTTTTCTGGTTGTTTAATGCATTCAATGTGTGAAAACTAGAAAGGAGCAGAAACCTGGCATCTCAATTGTCCTCACCACAACCTTATACTACACCTTAGCAATTTTGCTTAAATCCTTCCGTAGAATTCACAAGTAGAGGATATTTTTCTTTTCTTTCTCTTTTCTTCTTTTTTTCCTGCTTCTTTTCAACCCTCAGCAATTTTTATTTGCTCAAGTGAACAAAGCCAAACGACCTAAAGACCCAATTAGAAACCCATTGTTCAGAATGTAGGTGATTGTTTAATGCAGGACATCAACTACATGAAGAAAGATGCTTGAAATGCTTTTGTTTTTCAGGCAAGTCAAATTAAATCAAACTACCAAGCTACAAGAGAACCTTAGTCCTTTTTGTTTTTGTCTAAACATGTTAGTTCAGTGATGTCTTGGTGAACTGTGAGTGAACTATGTTGATTTTTCTAATAAATCCTGAGAAAATTTTATACAACATGAGGGCTGTTGAAAAAGGTTAATAAGTAGAAGCATACAGGGTTTCCTTTTGTTTTTGAAACTTGTTTGTAAACATAAATAAATATGTCCTTTTATTAAATAAATACACAATAATGTTTTTAAAAAGACCCAATACTCAATTAGAATAATTAAAAATCATTTGCAAATCTTTCTTTCCTGTGTTTGTTTGTATTAAAAAATATTTGTACTTCAATTTCCAATTTGTGGGAAATATAAGCAGGTAGAAAATACAAGAATATCCTGGCTACTTCAGTTATTCCTCTGACCAATTACTCTTCCATCCTCCAAACACTGGAAATACATAGATCTTTCACGTCTATCTTCTAAAGCCTCTGAAATTATGTTGCTATTTAAAAAGTACAAGGCAGTCACTACATTATAAAGTCTACTCTATTTCAGATACTATTCTTGGAGTCTATTAGAAAAATAACATTTATCTGAATAAAATAATATTTTATCTAGAAACATAGATATCCATGCAAATAGTTATAAAATAATATAGGTGTTATAAAATAGAAGAACAAACTGTGTGGACATATAAAGAAGGGTATTTTGTCTCTATAGAGTAGATCCCATTTCAGAAGAACTTAAGAAAATTAGTAGGTGTAGAAAGGAATTCAGGTGAGAAAAGAGATTTCAGGTAGAGAATACTGACTAAGGCAAGACTCATGTGGCTTTAAAATACCTTCATCGGTACCACTGGTGGGTTTGTGTGATGGAAGTAGTGAGAAATAGCAGGCAGAAGATTAGAAAGGTGGTTATGGCCAAATTGTAAAGTAATTGATTGTTGTGCCGTTGCGTTTTTCTGGTATGCTTGGAGTCAAAACTCTAATACACTCATGAGCAGTTTGATAACCCCCAAGCAGAAAGCGGGCTCAGTGGGAACTTTGTCAAACTGGAGAGGACATACCACAACAAGGGGAGCTTCAAGCACTCATTTTAGGGGAGTGGTATCACAAAGTTTTTAATTTCATGGTGACAGATTTCTACTTCTCAGAAGAAATGGAAAATCAGAATCATTATAAAATCTCTATTCAATTTTGGCAAATTTTATTTTTGTTACAAAATGTGGCCTTACAAAATGAAACAACTTTTTTAGGTAAAGATGATCTTTGAAAAGTTGTAAACAGAAAAACAGTGTGACCTAATTTGCACTTCAGGCAAACAACAAACAAACAAACAAACGTACTGTATAAATTTAATTTTGATCTGAAGAATAGTTCAGAGAAAGAATAACAAAGAGAGAGGAACATTTAGGAATGATTTTGAAATAGTAGGGCAACAGAACATGGAGACTTATTTGGGGTATTAGTGAGAAGGGAGTGAGTGTTTTGAGGCAGTGATATATATAGCCAGGATTGGATCCCAGGCAATATGGCCTCAGAGTCTTAGCTCTTAAACTGTGTATTTTACTGAATCTTCAGCATAATATGTTCAGTTCCCAAGGAGGTTTTTTTTGTGCTAATTGTGAGGTAACAGTAGACCATGCAGTTGAGATGTTGAGTTAGCTCTGGAAATGGTGATATACCATTAAGAATTGTCGTATCTGACTGTCAAAGATATAGAAATGAATTAGACTGAAAGAGTGAAGAGAAGAGAGAGAATGAGAGAGAAAGTGAGAGAGAAGAAGGCTGAACTTACTAGGCAAAACAAATCTTTATAAAACAGAAGCTTAGAGAATAAAGTTCCAGTGAAAGAGAATGACTGAGACTGAAATGAAATTAGAAGAATCAGAAAAGAGAGAGGTTATAAAAATTAATAAAGAAAGAGATTCAACATTAAGGTTGATTTCAAGCTTGTTATTCAAAAGTGTCCAAGGAAGAAAGCCTTGAATTTGGAAATAGAAAGGTCTTTAATGACATAAGTTAACACAGTTTCAGCGAATTCATGAATGTAGATAATATGCAAGATTCTAAGATGTCTAACAACATAATGCTTCCATTACGTTATGTTATAATCAGAGTGGACTTTAAGAAAGAAAGATTTTTCTGAGTGAGACTGACCAAATCATGTGAGTCCTTTAAAAACAGCATTTTCTCTAGCTCTTCTCAGATGGGAATTTGGGGATTTGAAATCAAAAAGTCAAAAGGACTCAATATGTTGTTAATGGTTTTGTAGATGGAGGGTATGCAGGCCACCTTTAGCAGCACAGCATAGCTCCTGGCTGAAAAAGACTTCAGTTCTGTAGCCTCAGGAAATCGAATGGGCTTGGAAATAAATTCTTCTGTAGTCAAGCCTCCAGATGAGAACAACACTGGCCAATACCTTGATTTCAGCCTCGTAAGATCCTGAGCAGAGCACCACCCAAATGTTGGACTTTGGGTGAGTTTACAAATGTGTGATAACGTAAGTTGCTATATATGTAGTAGGTTTGTTATGCAGCAAAATAAAAAAAAACAAAAAACAATAAAACACAAGCCAATGTTAAAACCACATTGCTGAGTGAGGGAAAGTGGAGGTAATGAAAAACTAAGTAAAATATCACATATGTCCATGTGTTTGCAGTCTCATTGCAAACTCACACAAAAATATTCTTCTAATGCAGTGTTTCTTATTGGTTTAGTGCCACTCCCAAGAAGTACCTCAGAAAAATGGTGGGGCATTCTTTCTTAGTTGTCACAAAAATGGCAGGCAAGACTGTCATTTGTTGGTTAGAAACCAGAGATGCTCGATATCTTTTAATGAGCAAGGAAGAATAGTCCTGAATTGAATATACTTTCAAATGTCCCTCTTACATTCAAGTAGGTAAATCATTCTATTTATAATTATATGCACCAAGGACCCAGTGGTGTTTCATATTTAACTAAAATGTTGATTTTTATTTTATAGTTTTAGGATAAATTAGTTTTTCCAGAAATGTTACATATAAATTATGGTAAGAATCATATATTATTTAATTTGGGAAATAAAAAACTGCACACATTTCAGAAAATCTTATCACTAATAGCATTGCTGCTTGCCCATTTATTTGATCTCTAATACAATAGAATTTCATGTACTTGTAGCTGTTCCTTTATTGTATTTGATCATATAGATGCAAATAGCTGTCTACTTCATTACAACTTTCAGTGTCAACATAGTCAAGCATTTATATGCTGAAATTATACATATTTTTAGAATAATTTACTCTCATTTTATTTTTAAAATTTATTTTAAGGTATTATATTTATTTTCTATTAGGTCTAGCTTCATTACCTATTAATTTTATTTCAAGATAAGTAAGGGAACATTATAACATATTTATTATAAAATGATGATGGTGGGCCTGATAGAATTAAGAATCATTTTTCTAATCTATAAAAAATTAACTTCATAATACTACATTATTTCCTCTGCAAGTGATAAGTAGCAGAGTGATATAGAATAATATAACAGGACACTTTATTTCATAGTAAATAGACAACATATATGTGGACCCAGAAACCCTTGCAGCAACTCCATATATATACATTGGGCAAATGTTTGTGATCTGGTGCTGGCTTCTTAGATGTAGTCTGTGGATGAATGGCACATCAGCATCACATGGGTCCTTGTAAGAAGTACAGAATGTCAGGTCCCACCACAGAACTATGGAATCACAATCAGAATTTTACCAACATGCCTAGGTTATTTGTATGCATATTAAAGTTTGAGAATTCTGCTAGTATGGATTTTGTTTGAACAAATGGGCATATGCCTACCAACATTTTTGCAAAAATCACTGAAAATAAATACTAAATAATGGTCTTGTACCCAGAGATTTTTCCCACCAGTAATGATATGATGAGTTAGCACAGTTAATATTCCTACATATATATGTAGCTAATCCAAAGCCAAGTAATTAGTCTTGTCTGGGCTTGAAGATTTGGGAGAGACATGGCTCAGAGTTCACGTTTTTTTTAGTTCAGCGTATCACCCAAGCAAACAGTTATAAGGATATAAGATACAAGCATTCAAAATGATTGGGAACTTCCAAGAGGAGCACAATTTTGATATGTACTCTTCCCTAAAATTTTTCTGCTTGAGAATATTATTACAATTTGGATTCATGCCAGTTCTTTCCCAGTTAACATTTTGCAATTGCAATTTTTCTTTTGTCTTTTCTTTTCTTACTTTTTTAACATAAGGACATTCCCCTCAGCATTCAACCGTCTCAAATCTTATACCTGGGGTGCAAAAATGTCAAGGATATCAAATAAATTATAATATATAATAATTGGAATCTGAGAAAGTCCCTATAATGAAATACACAAAATTGACTATCCAGTTGAATGTCTTTTCTATTCTTATAAGTCTTGTATGCATTTCTATAAAGGGAAACATATGGTAAGTGAAATGTGATACTTTTGGATCTTTCCATTCAGATGTGCTATGGAATGAAGTGGCAGGAGTGATGACAGTTTTGGTTTAATAACCCAATCTTTTTTTTAACCCCTAAATTATTACAACAGAAGACTTACTAAAATTCCCAAAACAGGCCATTTTTAATTCCGTGGGAATTGTGTTGATAATTTTAGATCCATAAAAAGTACATTAACTAATAGAATGTTACTTAAACAATAAGTAATAATAATTTGAAATTCTTGAGGTTTTTTTTTTTTGGTCTACTTAGTAGTAACTGAGAAGGTACATGGCTTGAATGACTGAGAAACAAATCTCTTTCAAGGATGCATAATTAAATTACAGTAGAACCTAAATGAGTTGAAACATGTAAAATAATTAGATGATATATCAATGGGTGGTATTAAGCATATAGCAGAAAAATTCAGTAATTAGTATGGCTATCACCAAACTCCTATCCTCATTTTACTCTGATTGCGAAGATTTCCTAGTGCTTAGATTTATAGAAAGGAAAAATAGGAAAGGAATGGAAGATGAAATAGTGCCTCTTCTAATAATATGTAATTTTCATTCACTGATACCAGAAAATAATTTCTATCTCAGTAAAAGATGCATTTACAAAATTTAATAAATATTTGTAACAATATGTATTTGTTGTTATAATCAACTGTATAAAATAACTGCAATAATTATTTAAGAAAATATTTAATATTAAAGATAATATAGAGAACTTATGATAACAGAATATTAAAAATAAAAACTTAAATACATAAATATGTTTGTATAAACAGCATTTTTATTGTATGAGTAGTGTTACGAACAATTCCATAAAATAATGGCAAATATTAAATATATTTACTTAGGACTAAATTGATGGAAAAAGAAAAAAACGTTTAAGGAGAAAAACAAAAATATAAATGTAGTATTTTAAAGAAGAGCTTATACATCCCTTTTAAATAAATGATGGTGTTGCTGTATCGTCATGATATTTAGATTTCTTCGGATACATCTAAAAGAGAGGTGTTAAATTTCTATTTAAAAGTATCAATATATACAATATTATAAAAATCACTATCTTTACAAATAGAGCATATTTTAATGTGGAACAAATGAAGTCTAAGTTTAGGGCACTTCACTTACACAGGCTTATTCCCAGGACTGGGAGAGGCCTTAGCAATGTGTTAATGAAGTCATATGTTCTTGTTAAATTCTCAAAAACAAGTTATGTGAACTGGAATCGGTTTAGGCCATTGTCACTTTTCAATTAGACGTCTCCATCCGACATTCCTTCTGTATGTGATTTTATGTGATTTCAACATGACCTCGGAAATTTTGGGATCTATAGGAGAAATTGATTTGGTGATATAATCCAAAGTCACTGCCTTCTATAGTTGTTATTGCTTGCTGTCATAGTGTAAACTTGTCTTCCATGTATATTCTAACCACCTGCTGTGATAACGCTCCCATTACTTTTACATAAAGCTCAAGGCCACAGGTCATACTGTAATACATCTAATGGCATCCAACACAGGACACGGGTGGAGAGTGAGGGAGAAACGAGGCTTGAAATATGTGGAGGCAGGAGCTATTCTGAGCAGAATTTTTCTATTCATAGGACATATACATTTGTTACTATAAGATTCTTATTGATGCCTATTTAAAACCGAAATTCTCTCCAATCAGGAATATATTTGATAATGCAGCTTAGACTATTAGAAATGCACCATAAAATTTATTTTATTTTTTTGTGAGTCACACAAAATAAAATATCTTAGAATTTGTGGATGTGAAAGAAAAGGCTTGTACAGTACAAAAATTAAGCAAGTATACATATCTATCTTTGTAAAGTCTCATGTTTCATGCATCCCAACCAGCAATAATATAAAATAAATTTCAAACAACTTTGCTAGGAAAGAGATTGGCATTCTTTTTTGTCTCTGTGGAAATACTACAAAATAATTTTATGAAGACATGATCAAAAAGTATGCTGCCAACCATGTTTGGATTAGAAAAATATTATAGATGAGTTTCAGATGATCAATTAATAAAATTTATTGTGCTGTTTAGATATTTCAACATTAGTGTTACTTGTCAGCTTTTTAAATTTGTAATTTGTTGTGATTTGTTTTCTTATTCTCCACAAATATTCTTTCAAACCAAATTTTGTATTAATGATTTTGTATCCTTTTTCTTAAAGAAGGTTCACAAAATTGCATAAACTCTAGGCCCCACAAAATACTTCTACTTCTGTTTGCAACTACTTAAACTTAAAGGAAAAAGAAATTATATGTCAACTTAAAGCTGTCCAAGGAGGCACACAATTCTGGAAAATTATTTTAGAGCATATAGAAATAATACTGTTTTTAGGTTATTGGTATAAGATAAATATATAGGTAAAGTGAGTGGTAGCAGCTTTTCAAGGTTTCCCTGGTTCCTTTAAAAAGTATGACTTTGGTTTCATTATTCATATAGCCCATGTGGAGGGGAAAATTGCACCAGGCAGAAAATCCCACAGCTCTGCGTACTTTGTATGTCATTAGTTTGGGCAGAAGCCACATTAGAGCACAGTGGTCTACATACTATACTGCCATCTGTAAGAAGAGTATACCAATGTTGCATAGGTCCCTGAACTTACATGGCTTCCTAATCTAATTCATCTACAAAATTGTGCCTACTTCATGGCTGATGTTTTATAAGACATCTGAAAGGGAATACTATTTTAAACTCAATTTCCATTATTATTTTTTAATGGGGAGTTACCTATTTAAAAAGATAATCAATTGATATCCATGACCATGTTACTTTGTGACAATCTAATTAAACTTTACGATATTATGAACTTCAGACACAATCATATTTTATTCTGATATTACTTTGAAAGAACATTTGCACTAATTAAAGTATATCATCATTTAAGAAAATTCAGATGAATATGGAAATTATGTGGTTTTTAAAAATCAGTAAAATTACAGCAGTTCAGTTACATTAACATGAAACAGATACTTGAAATTAAGATGAAATTATCTTGTCTTAAATTGTAAGTAAAGTATGGCATATAGTAGAATGGGAAATTTTAAAAGAAGAAAAGCTGAGAGGTCCAAAAGTGAATCATAGTAGTAATCAGGAACCATATAATATTTAATGGTGCAAAAATGGGAAAATGAGAGTCACATATCCTGTGGAAGGGGGAGTCATGCAACAAAAGTTTCCCATCTGAACCAACAAATGGCTTCTGTCTGGCATTACTACCTGATACTCTCATTTGAGTCTACTGTAAAAATTATTTACCTAAAAGCATTAGAACTTTGGTTTCTGTGATTTTTTCCCCCCTTTTTCTCTGACATGGTTTGGTCTTCAGAGTTTTATTATTCTGTCCCCAGATTTTCAATGTTGGACTCTTCATTTTTGTCACTTTAAATTGAATATTTCTAATTAATGCTTTCTTTTCCAAACATCTATAGAATGAGGCCCCACAGTATCTGAAATGGGCTATCATTTTGTACATTCTCCTTAAATGCAAACAAACAAATGAAGCAGATAAACAAGAAAAAAATTAGAGCAGGTATTCTTACCAATCCTTATGATTTCAAAATGGAGACATTTTTGTCCAACTCTGATTTCTTTATTAGCAGTCATAGGAAAACATTTTCAAATGATCTCTGACCATGATAACAATGAAAGTTCTACTACAATGAATATTAATAGCATTTACTCTGGGCACTGAGCATTAATGCACAAGAAGAAATATTCTTCTGATTGACACTTACTGGTACCATTTTTGATAAAGAACCAGAAAGGAGATTGCAGTGACAATCCCATGTCTGCCCCAGGGGTTGACAGGATGACCTAATAGGTGCTATGAAAACTATTATTCCTATGATTGATTGATTAATTTTCTTCATGGAAAATGTTATTATGACCCTATTTTTCTTGATTTATTGTGCCTTATCTCTTTTCAAAAAATAACAGGGTATGTTAGAAAGACAAGCAAGCAACAAGACATCAGAATTATATTGCTATTCATTATAACTAGAGAATATACAGTGATCTGACTCTACTTTTCATATGAAGCAAATGCATGTATATAAATGAATATATCAAATTTGACTCAATTGCAATGTTGTGTTTATATTACCATATGATACCTAAGATAGCAGTAATCAGGAAATAAAAATAAGATTACATGGTATTATACAGAATTATGGCAAAATCTTAATTATTTTGGTAAACAGGGTTAGCAATTGGTTTATTAAATTTATTCAAAAAGAAAATTTTGAAAATAACTTTTCCACACAAGCTTTGATGCACAATATTTGCTTTATCTCTGTGGATTTGTGAGGACAGTTTGTCTGTCTGCAGTAATGAAATCAGTCTTCAAAGTATGAAATCACTACTCTCTATCCTACAGACACATCTTGTCTGATGGGTTCCACCATTGATTCCCATTTAAAATTGCTAAGTGAAGAATATGTCACAGGGATTTGTAAAGGAGGCAATTATAAAGTAGGAAAGGTATCCAGAGATATTTAGTTACTCTATGCTGTATTTTGGATATAAACAGTTTACATTTTATATCATATTCTATATCACACATTCAAAGCATGAAGCAAAGAATAAAAATTATAGGTACAGTACAATATGTAGGTCTTCCTAAGGATGCTACCATTAGGGTATTTTTTCCAAATCGATATATCTATTTAAAGAAAACTTTTCTGCAAGGACATCCATCTCTAAGTATCTTGAAGTACAAATTTACACTGACTATTCAGTCCATTGCTATTATATGCATTTATTTGTATTCCTCTACTATTTTTAAGGAAATAAACTATAATTTCTAAACCACTGATATCACACATCCTTTTCGTCCTTCACAGAACAATATTTTATCCAAAATATGCTCTAAAATTAATAAAAAATTTTAAGTGTTGAGTGATAACTCCTTCATCTCTTTCTAGGAAGTCACTTAACTCTATACATCATTTACAAATGACAGGGATCATTAATATAATAGTATAAGATTTTCTTTGGAGGAAAAGAATCCCAAGTTTATGTAATTTTATAAATTCTACTATAATGAACACAATTCATTCTAATACAACAGAGAATACATATAATAAATGCTTTATGAGAATTTTAACTATTTTTCTTTCTTGTGAATACTCTTATAACAATAAGATTATTAAGTCTAACATTATATATATATATATGAATTTTTTCCTGGAAATTATGCTATGATAACTGGTATATATTATTTTCTATCTCTCAATTGCCTGTCTATGGAAGATTTGACCTATGTTTTGATAGAATATATTTTGGGTAATGCATTTTTATAAATCGTCAAAGGAATTACAAGATATTCCAATGAGAATATAATTGGAAATCTGAACAATTATTCTGAATCCTCTTGTTAGGTACATATATTAGACAATAGATTTATGTATTCTTAAGCTCAATTTCCTCATTTCTTTTGGTAAAATTATATAAAGAAAGCTTCAAGGATCCTTCAGAGCCAAGAAAATCCTGTGCCTTACTTCCTGTTTGAACTCCCTCTTGTAAGAAACAAAGATTAGTTTAGTTTTCACATAAAGAAAGAAAATATTAATTAATGTAACCTGGCAGCCTACTGCCTCAGTCTTCCACACTCCGCTTAAGCAGAAACAAAGGAAACCAGCTTAAGCCAGTCCTATAGGCAGTAAGAAAAGATTCCCAAGAAAGAGCTAAGTTAATACCAATTCAGCTACTAAACTCCATTCCTTATTTGGCAAAGGGGAGCAGGTAAAAACTAAAATGGTTGGAATGTGATGGGGGAAGCGGTTAATCACAAACTTTTGCACGGGAAAGTTAGATCTTCTCGGGTAGGCTGTAACTTCTGAAGTATCCAACCTATAGAGAAACAGAGGAAGAGCTTGTGTGCTAGGCTTAGGGGTAAAAATTGTGTCATTTTTCTTTGTTCGGGGTGCCAGCCACCCCTTCTTGCAAGATTGAGAATAAATTCTTTTCTTCATAATCGGGTCCAGAAGATTTCTTTCTTACACTCTTGAATTTCCTCTTGATGTCCTGAAATTTGAAATCCTCACCAAGGCAGCTCACCCAGAGAGTCAATCAAGTTCCTAGAATATTATATTTGACCCAATACAAAATAAAGCCTATCTACCCTAAACCAACCCCATATAAGATGGACAAACCCTCATCAAATCAATAGGAATTGAGCTAAGTTTATGTCTATGAAAATCCTTTGCTATTCCCAGGAGCCCAAAACTGCTGCTGTTTTAGCAAGCTATCTGGCTTCCTTGCTAGAGCAAATCTTTGGTGTCCTGAATAAAAACGAGGAATTTGCAAACTTGATTCTGATTTGTCTTTAGAAACTATAATATGAACAAACATAAATGTGAAAGTGCCAGATATATCAGATTCTGGTATGTATGTGTGTATAGTTCATGATATATATACATGCATATATATATACGCACACACATACAACTCCACCCAACAACACATTCATACAAACAGATCCTCACCTCTTATAGCTAGATAATATTTACTTTTTAAAATAAAACTCTGCCTATATATTATATTTGGGGATATTCAAGAAGAGTTCTACTTATAGAAATTCTTATCACTTAAAAACCCCAGAAAAACATGTCTATAATATATTACACTATAGCCATCAGAGTTTGATCCTTCAGGGGGGTCTATTGAAATCCCTCAACCTGTTTGCCTATAGCTTGAGTCAGATGCTCAGAGATTATGTCTTGATCCTAGTCAACATATTTGACTTTCTCCTCATGAATTTTCCTAAAGCAAAAGTAATAGCCTGACCATCTCTCACTTGACTGTTTATTATTTCTACATAAAATGGAAATATTTAAGCTCTAAAACATGGTTCTCACAAAGTCTTAGTGTAGAATAAGGTCAGAGTCAGCTACGGAGGCAGTAGATGTCTGGTTCTGCTTAAGAACTCTTTTGTCACTGCCGCACAGTCCTATTTCAGGAGTGTACTCATGGAAAAGAAACCGGAAGCTCTTGCTCTTCTGTGAAAAACACCTCTGCACCTACTGTCTTATGCTTTAAAACTTTCATTTAATCATCTGCTCATTTATGCAAACAAAATACACTTAGCATAGGTCTTGCTAACATGTTAAGGCACTAGGAATGGAAAGAAAACAGTTCTTATTCTTATGGATTACACTGCAGTGTGAGAGAGAACAACAATCAAATTAACAAACAAATTAAAAAAAAATTGTAAGTTTCAAAGCAGGCTAGATAGGGAATCAATAGACGGACCTGAAACCTGGCAGCCTTCAGTACCCCTAAGACGGCTGCTGGAAGACCCTCACGAGAAATTCCATTTGGAACAAGGTTTCCTCTGGAAGCCAGGAGAAGCCCAGATATTCTCCATTGCGCCTCCCTGGGGATTGATGGATGGGTAATTAATGAAAACAGCAAGCAGCTGGGACTCCTCCCTTGGCATTAGCATAAAAGTGGAATAATTAATGGTTTAAAAGGCAAGTGGGAAAGTGAACCAGCCCTGAGCCTGTACCTGTCAGTGCCCTACTCCGGCTTTCTTAGGCCCCATCTGGATCAATACACAAGTAAACCTGGGGAATTTATAATTTATAATAGGGAATTGTATTCTGTAAATCAGCCCACTTTACCACTTTTTAGCCCTTTCCTCTGTACCTGGGACCCGCGATCTATTATTTTCTCCCATTTCTCTTCCATCCTTACCTTACTAAATTACTGATTTAATCAACGTGGCTAACTCTTGAAATTCATTTCTTGCAGCTTATTCAAGAGTCTAGACAAAAGCCAGTCATAGTTTTGGTGAATTTCATGACATAAACCAATTCAAGGCAGAGGTGGGAAATTTAAGGGATGAGAGTTGCTAGGACAGATGCAGAGGGCAAACAGATTTTGGATCTCTTTTATAGTTCTTACAGGACTAGAAACACCCAATTCAAAGAAATTTAGTTAGCTGTTTTGGTGAGTCCAAGCATGAGACAAACAAAATTGCTTCACCACCACTTGGTAGTAGGTAGGAAGAGGTTTAACAATCGCGCTATGACCTGGCGTTTAGGGAAAGGCTTGAACTGGTTCCCGCTGCAGTTGATGGGGACAAGGGTGATGGGACAAAATGGGAAGTCTTTATTGTCAGAGAACAGAAGTTTTCAGCGGTGGGCTCAATGTTGGCTGCATCTAAGGATTACGTGGGCAGATTATAAAATTCCTGATGCCCAAGACATCCCACAGGCAGATTATATTGTTGTAGAATTTGAGAGAGGTTCAATTATTTGCGTATAGAGAGGCCAGGACTCAGGAATGATTTTGAGAAGGAAAAATGGTTTATTGACGGCCGGCCAGACTTGGGAGCTTTCTATTTCAATCCCCAGCCCAGAACAAGATTTTTGAGTCCCTTTTATACAGAGAGGAAAGGCCAAATGGTCCTTTTGTTTCAGTTCTCAATAGGCTTGAATTAGCATATATATCTTCCACATCTTAGGTTAAGCTTTTAGCATGGACCTTAGGTATTCTAAGTAAGCTTTTAGCATATTTGGTTTGCATTTTCCCTGAATACTTAGTTTATAGACCTTGCATTGTTAAACTGTTTCCTGGGACTGGAGTCCTTGCCATGGGACTGCAGCCTTTTATCATCCCACACCCACAAGTCCCAGATAGTTTAGATTATCTCTGAAGAGACAAAGAGCCTCCCACCCATAGCCCATATCAATATAAGGATCTCTAGGGTGGAACCCAGGACTCAGTATTTTAAAAACTGCCCAAAGTTCCTCAGTAGTTGAATAAAGACAAGTTTGAGAATTATTGAATGAAGCCTTGTTGGGTTTTTTTTCCTGAGATATCTTCCTAATATTTCTTTTAACAGAAAATAGTGGTTTTTTTTTACTACAAAACTCACTCAGGTAAAAGGTAGGTTGAACCACAGGTTGAAATGCATATGTATGTGTTTATAAGTATATATATATACTGATTTACATGTATGTATATATGTGTAAGCACTTTAATGGCACCCCATAATTTCATGAATATATTCGGAGAAATGAGACCAAAGCTAATTTTTGAATCAACCTTTCTCAAAAGGTGGAGATAGAGTAGCAGTAATTGTTAATTGGTAAATATATAATGAAGCATTACTTCCAAAGTTTTGTAAAACAATTTTCTTTGGAGAATTATTGCATATGTTTTATGTTCAACTTCTAAGTTATTTAGTTTAGAATAGGAAACTATTTTCCTATTCTATATATAATATACTTGTTTTTTATTAAAATACAAATATTTTAATTCAATTTTTTTTACAATGTAAACAGCATATTCTCACAAATGCCCAAGCCAATATGAATAGTCATTGTAGGGTAATACCCACCTGATGCCCTAGGCAAAGGCAAGAGATCAGGGGTTACTGCTGTTTATTCTCATATTTTCTGACACAGTTTAATTTAGTTATTGTAGTGGAAACAGAGAAAACTTGGTGTTCACGGTATTGAAGGCCAGGACATGAGAAATCTCTGAGAAGGAAGACTTACTATGGTTGGCCCAGCCTGGCGGATTTCTGTCCAAAAAACAGAGTCCTGAGTAAGATTTTCAAGTCCTTTTTATGCAGAGGATTTAAGAGGGCAGGTCAAGCCGCATTTTGGTGTAAAATGAACTTTGGTGTAAACCTGATCTTTGTTAGATCTTTGTTAGATCAGGTTTCAGTTTCCTGGGGTTTAGGGGTTTGTTTGGACATCAGGTATGCTTGAATTAACAAACCGCCCACATTCTGTGTGTATATAAGTTTGAACACACATTCAGTGTACATTCTTTCTGAGTATACAAAGCCTATAGAGTTTATATCACTTAATTAGCTTTCCGGAAACTAGGCAACCTTGGATACAGAATTATATAAGTTTGAATACACACATAGGCCAATACATGCACAGGTCATATGATTATTGCATTAGATGTTAAGAATGGCTTCACTTTTATGTCTATTATCATTATTCCCTATTGATTTGAGAAGAGAATGCTATCAAATAGATTTAACAAATAGCAGATTTTTGCTTGTATGTCAAGAATTTCCTTTAAGTCCATGTCTTTCCAATACATTTAAAAAAATTTTTTTACAGTACATATTTTTTATATTACAGAATTTTAAACAATAATGATGAAAAATGATATCATAAATCTATGAGAATTGAGCCAAAAGCCTACAAGAGTTCTGAATACCACCAGTCAAATGTATTAGGTATTTTTTGAATTTTGACTCTGCAACTTGGGTTATTTTCAGAATACTATAAGTCCTTATTTTAATTCAATATTGCCTTTGGGTGAGTGTTAATAGCTATCAGAACATTCTTCTTTTTTAATATTCATGAAGCATTTTTACTTTCCTTGGCAAGAGATAAGGGGGGTGGAGAGGGCAGGTGTATTATTCAGGAAAAGAAGGCTTTGAAACTGAGGTGGGGATTTTCAAGAATGGACTTCACTGACAGATCTATCTTCTTAGGTAACAAAAGAAAAAACCACTTTTAGACAAAGAAACATGGTAGGTTAAAGATGAAAATACGTAGTGCAATTTAGCTAGTTCTTTATTTTGGAGAAGCAACATAGTTGTTGAAATATTATTACAAATGCTCAGTCTTTGAATAATACAAACTTGAATTGAAATCCATGCCCTGGCAATAAGGAGATAATGTGAGCTTGGACAAAGTACTGAATTTGTTTTCATCATTTGAACAATGGAGATAATGGTATCAACATTTCAGGGTTGTTTTGAAGCACTACTAAGCACCTGGCACATAGTCAGGACTAATAATAATAACCTTCCTTATATACTTTACTTAGTCCTCTGTTTAGATGATGAAGGAAATAGCTGCAGGCTATTGCAATAGTTTCCTTACTCTGTATTGTTAGTCAGTGAATCTACAGAATATCTAAGAATTGCTTTAACCACCTGCCTGATGTATTACTTTCCTATATGCCTTCTGTTTGCCTCCTTTCCTGTCCCCTTAGTCTTAAGGAATGACAGGGATGGGGACAACAAGCAAGCTAAATTTCTGTCTCTTGAAGAAGGATCTACTCTCTCCATTTTTATGCTCATTTAATGCACAGAAAGTGAGAGATTGGAATTCCCTTCAGTTATGTGTGGAGGAAGCTTTGGAGAACAGAAACTATCTAATGAATGACAAAAAGTCATATACTAAAGAGATAGCAAGCCATTCCTCTGCAAAAGGTAGTTAACATTTTGAAAACAATTTATCTGGCAGAACCACTATATATAATCATAAACCAAGTCAAACAAGATGAACTATACATATTGTCAAGCTGAGCGATGGAATGGCTCTTTTAGCAGCAACACACCTGTGTAGCAACATAATTGTCAGGTAAATAGCTCTTTTATAGCTAATTAGAATTGAGTTTGAGATACTGTTTTGAATCTCCAATTGGGGAGCACAGCTTTTTGCACATCCCTGACTAAGAATCATGTTGCTAGGACTGGAAAGTTTATCTTCTCGTTCTTTTTTATTGATATCTTACCTGAAGTTAGGTACAAAAGAGGACAGCCATAGAATATGGGATATTGGATGTCACAACAGATAATTCCCACATGCAGTTCCTGACCTAATTTTTTCATAAGGAGAAATTCATTATTTAGTGCTGACTGTAGAATTTGAGTAAGTCTGGGGCTGGCCTTATAGACTATACCACAGTTTGCTTCTCTCTTCTTGTTAGAATTCTTGGGATGGATTTGGGGGCCAAGAATAAAACAGTTCTTAATCCTTCATTTTATCTTGGCTTGAAATGTCCTGAAACCTGTGCACTTTCACAGTTTGAGTGGGAAATTTAAGGATCAGAGAAAAAATAAATTATGTCAAGGGGCTTTAAAACTGTCTACATTTAAAACCAGTTGGCTTTTCAATCCACTCAACAGAGAAACAATATCCTTATCAAAGCATGCTAGAATAGGACTTAATCATGTGCAGGATAAATTAACTCTTGATCTCTGTGATGTTCTTCATAACGTGCAAAGATATAACACATTGGAAAGAGTGGGGAAATAGTAAAGGAAACCTCTCCAACTATAGATATTCAAGCTTTTCATTTCATAGAAGAAACATCTGAGAGGGTCAGTAAGCATATATTAGCTTCCATAAGTTATATTGCTTGGTTAATTAGTAAAAGACCTTGGAAGAGAATCCAGGTCTCCTATTTGTTATTATAACAATGTTTTCATACACCTTTCAAGGCAATGGAAGAATACAAATTTCTCTTGGTATAGATCTTGATAAATTTTTTCAACCAAGAATTTGTGTAGAATTAAGGACAAAAACAATCTTTTAGTAAGTTAGTGGAAAAGTAAAAGAAAATCTGTAGTTTTATTTTAGAGAGAAAAGGGGATAATTTACCCAAAATAGCAGAATCCACATATTAATTGAGATTATCTAATTTTCTTCACAGATTTCACAAAGTTTTTATTCTCTGCAAAATGTTTTTACTTGAAAAGTGTTACTTTTTCATACAAGAGGTCCTAAGTACTAAAATAACATGTCAAGATCACTACGCATTTCTTTAGAAGGTTGATCTCTACTTATTTTCTGTTGCCTATTTAGCCCATAGCAAATCTGCTTTAAAGATTTGTGGTTATAAAAATTGTAGGTCACAAATGCTAATATCAATTGCTATATAGGCCCTAAAATTTTAATTGTAATATACTACATTGCTGATAACATTAAAAAAAAAAATAAAGTTTTCCTTTGAGAAGACTACCCTCTTGTGGCACAATGTGGCACTACAACCTCCTACCTTTTTCAAGTCTGGATCTGGACAGTAGGATTTTGAATAAGTAGAATTCAGAGCAAAAAATAATCTTAATAATAATCTTATAAAGCATCTACAAACGTAGCCTTCTTTACAGTACTGAGCCGCCTGAATCCTAGGTGTTAAGTAACAGTGGATTTACAAACAGTTTCTTTCAAATTGAAGCCTTAAAAATGCAAATAGAGCACTTCATGATATTTGGAGTTGTACAAAATGACCCTAACAAACAAATGATATTATATCCTTAATTAATTCTTACATTTTAAAGTGATAAATATATTTTGCTTGCAACTATACCATTTATGCCTCAGACTTGCGGCCTTACAGATACAAAACAAGCAAAAACCATTTAATATTATCACCTACTTTTTTCAGCTGATATTAACTTCTGAATATTACAAATTAAATTGCAGGTTTTATATTATGTGAAAATATCACGTAAATTCAGCCATTTCTCTGTTCAAATCCATTGATACTTAAGAATATTTGGCAAATAGGAGTTAGTTTCTTATCATTGAATCAAACACAGAGCGTAACCAAGCCAGAATAAGTGGTTAGGGAATTTCTCCACATCAACTTAACCCTTGTTATAAATTTTAAATTTTGAGAGGGCTAGAAAGACTAATTTGGCTGAACTCAATCCTCCCCATTGATGGAGAGAAATCCTGGGGCATCTATGAACAATGGATTGTACATATGGGCCCTGTCCCTGTAGCCACAAAAGTTCCAGTGGCTTCATATTGTGTTCCATGCTTCTCTTGACAGTATTTGCATGCATTTACATTATGTAGTAAAATAACAGTAAAAATAGTAGCGGTAGGAAGAAAGGAACATATCAACCATGCTTGAGTGCCAAACAAAGCCCTAATATTCTAGTTTTGTTCTCATTAATGTGGTGGATTAGATTATTGTTCAGAAGCATTCAAGCTGTCCCCTCACCTCCATGAGAGAAGCCTACTTACCCTGGATGCTGGGCACAACCATGCAAGTGACTTTGGATGGCAAGATGTCAGCAGACACAATAGGGCATAAGCTGGAAATGTGCCTCTGAATTTCCATTTGCTCCCTTGCTCTTCTGTCATGATCACCATAAGAACATGCTGGTCCCAGGAGGATGAGAGATACATGGAGCAGAACATACCTGTTCTAGCCAAGTCCACACTATATATGCTGACTCCCAGCTGTCACAGATTTCTGAGCTAAATAAATGCCTATTATTGCATGCTGCTGAGATTTTGTGGTTGTTGTACTGCATTACTGTGGTCATGTTCAACAGAAACAATTTTGTTTCTCCATATGGAGCACATCTGATTTACAGTAATATAGAGGTAATCTCTACACAGTTGTTTGATCAATTCTTTTCTTCAAATCTTTATGAGGCTCACTTATTTTGATTCTTAAGATCAAATAAGTGTTACCTTCTCAGAAAGTTGTGAATTCTGTCTAGATTATCTCTCACCTAATAAGCCTTTATATAATCAACTTGTTTATTTCTTTCATAACAATTATTAATACTTTTAATTGTCTTATTTATTAATTTGTCCATAGCTCCCAAACAAATATGAATTCTATGAGGACAAAATCCTCTTTGTTTTGTTCCTGCTCTATCTCCAGTGTCTAGCCCACAGAATTCTCTCATTAAATACTTTGAATGAAAGACTAAATGCCTCATTTAGCACATACATACACCTATCAATTCTATTTCTGATATGCTTAACTCCCACCTCAAGCATCACTTTAAATAAATAAGTCCTCCTTAGTTTTAATTACTCCCATAAATGTTTTTTCATTTCACCTGTGTGTCAACAGTCAAGGGTTCAGTAGTTGAGCCAATAATAAATTATTCCCAGTTGACTTCCAACCCCATGCTCTAATTCAGTCAGGTATTTATATATATAATTCAATAACTGCCAACAATTTCCATCACAATCCTGCTCCTTCTTACCGTGGTATTGAAAAATAAGGTAAGAACTCACTTTATCATTTTTTTTCCAAATACTTAACTTTATGCAACTTTATTAGTAATTTTACAGTATCCTTTCACAGGCAGATGAATGAAGAGAAATCTGATTATTCCTTCACCCATTCCCTCAGAAACCCTAGGGGACACACAGGACACCCTCCTGTTTCTTTACCATCCAGGTTAAAAACCTCTAGACCCATGGAGTATGGATATGGTCTGGGCATGTGTAATTTAGTCATCCTGGCAGTGTCGACACTGCTGGGGCTTCCTGGACACCTTTGACAAAAGTTCTCCAAGCTGAAACCTTGTGAACAGGAAGATCTTTGAGGAGCAACCAGACAAATTCACCTAAACCTTAACCCTTAACCCCTCTATTATAGAGGAGTTTAGTTTCTTCTGTTGCAGATCGAATTTCCTTTTCAAGTTTACTGCACAGTATCCATCTGTATTAATTAGACAAAAGGAGTGCTGTGGCAAAGCACCAGAAATCTGTTGGCTTTTATAAAGGCTATTTATTTGAGGTAAAAGGTTATAGTTACAAGGCCCTAAAGAGTCCAACTCAAAGTTACTTTCTCACCAAATTCTGTTGCCACGTGTTGAAACAAGATGGTGGACGATGTCTGTGAAAGTTCAGCTTTCCTCTTCCCTCTTAAGGCTCCATGGACCCAGCTTCTTCCAATCTCAGCTGTAGACTATCAGGGTCATCTCTCTTCCCAGAGCCTCTGCCATGTCTATGGAGCTGTTTCTCTGTGTATCTATTTCTCTGTTCTTGGTGGAGTTCCATTTATATAGTCCACTGAGGGGACTGGGACTCAACCTTGCATGAAACCTCTGAATTTAATACAGTCAAAGGGGTAGGTATCATACCCAGAGGAACAGACCAGTTTACAAACATAATCAATATCTCTTTTTGAAATTCATAAATAATATCAAACTGCCACACCATCCCATTTGTGGGAATATACTAAAAGAAGCTGGCATCATCAGTCCCATGACCAGGGTGATAACAGAGAGTTTCACAACTCATAATGACCATGGACATTGCAGGAAAAACAGGGCCCTTCTAAAAAGGTATGCTAAGACTTCTGTGATATAAACACTTTTCTGGATATTGCTCTTACTTTGAAGACTTTTTCCCTGGCTCTCTGACGTGGCCCATGGCATTGCCTTCCTTGTCCATGACCTCAAGCCCTCACACAGGCTCCAAACTCTGGGATGCCAGACATTCAAGCCACTGACTAGAGTGAGAAAGATGATAGGCAAGGCTCTCCAATCAAAAAGTAAGCACCACAGTTGTCCAATGAAAACTTCATTTATCACCAAATGAAAGATACTCCAAAAAAGTTCGAAGAAGCAATTACTCCTGTCCCTAGTAATATACTCTCTTGTGGGCGATGACTGTACTTGCATTTTCACTGATGATGTTAAATGCTGCACTGTAGCTGTGGAAGAACTGAGGTTAAATCATGGATTTCATCCCTTTTGCTGGCAGCAGCAAAGAAAAAATCTTAGGCCCTGTGACAAGCAGGAAAGTTGCAGGTCAAAGAAGAACAGGGATGAGTTTGCCATTGTCAGGATGCACTGTGGAGAGATTCCTCTTCCAAGCCTCTTACATCTTTTGGCTGCACATATTGTCTCTGGATTCATGTTATTTGTTAATAACAGTTGCCTCGATTTTTTTTTTCAATTGAGATAATCAAATTTGTAGTGTCTAGTAATTCTGTCCACTGAAGAAATCATTGGAAAAAAGACTGGCAATTTCTGATTCAGGAGTACAGTTTGGGTTCCATAAGTGTGGCGACCCCGCTGCGCCAGGGTAGCAGCTGTGCCCCTGTGCCTCCTCCTCCACTCTCCTTACCATTTATGTCAAGCCTATATCCTTAAAATCAGAAGCCCAAAACTACACCACCTGCATTTGTTGAGTATGTTTATCCCATGGATGAATTATGATTAGTCAGTTTTATTACCATGCAAGGGTGAAGAGGAAGACAAGTTCATTCCTATGTATACACCAATATGTTTACATGCATTCATTTGACAATAAATATTACTTAGAATAGTGGATGTAAAGATATATAAGTCTCAAATCACATCCTCAAAACCTTATAATCTTGAAGAAGGGTTATGTACTACATATCTTGAAGAACTAAAAAAAAAATGAAAGGGTTGCAAAGGTAAGTACTATGAAGATTAGTATGGGATAATGCAGTAATCTCTGATAGCTTGCAGGAACCTAGGGTTTACGAAGACTGCATTTCAAGAAGAGAATGTGAGCTTTGATTTCAGTATAGCTCTCAACCATGATTGATCAAGCAAGGTAACTTACCCTGATTTATTGTGTTCTGTTCTGTTATGAATCTCTTAGGGCTCAAGTACTGTCATTCCTAAAATTTATTTAACTATGTCACCCTTTTTGGCATGGAATACTGATTCACTTCTCAGATAACCGTTTGACCTATACCTTGGATTATCCACAGCCAATCTTAGCTGACGTATTTGCTATATACTTCCTAAACAAAGTAATTTCACACCACCACATATGCCAATTTCAGTTCATATTCTTCACTGCTGTTGCTTTCTAAGGCCTAGATCCCATAAACTCTTGGCTCTTGAAGAACTCTACTTTTCCATCACTCTTCTCTCTCCTACATCATTAATTTCTCCATCTCTACTATTCATAGTTCATAAATATTATATGTTCTGGTATCACCCAACTTAAACAAATAAATGAACAAAACAAATACTTTGACCTTTCATCTTCCATTAATCTGCAGCTCAAATTCTTCTCTTTCCTTCACAGGAAACATATCAACAAAATTATCTACACTTACTATGCTGCCTCCCTTTTCATTAACTTCCCAACACATCCTCCTGAACAATTATAATCAATGTCACCAGTGACCTACATCTTACTGAAGTCAATGGCTAGTTTTTGATCTTAGCATACCTGACTATTCAGTAGTTTAGGATTTACAACTCCCCACTCTTGAAACATATTCTTCTCTGGGCTTTGGTGACAAAATAATAAGCTTTTTTTCTTCTCCCTCATTCACTGTTTCTTGATTTCTTCTTCTTCTATTCCTTGACCTCTAAATGTTGATCTACAACAGGGTTTGGTCCTGAAATACCTTCTTTTCCATCTTATACGTTCCTCATCACAACTCACCATATTTCTTCTTCTTTAAAAACCATATTTAGGTTGGTAAATGCTAACTAAAAATTTCCAGTCAAGATATTTCCAACTAGATATCTAAAAGACTAAACAATTTGATTTACCACCCTGAATTTGCTTCCTGACAAGTTTCCCTGTCACAATAAATAGCATCAGCATATATTCTAACCTTGGAAGTCATCCTAAAGACTTTTCTCTAACTACCTAAAATCGATCCATTTGGAAATCAAATGGATTCAACTGCTGTCTTATATACTGAATCCAACCATTTCTCACCAGTTCCAGTGCTTAAACAAAGCCCAAGCTTCCATCATCCATCTTCTGGATTACTGAAACAGACCATTAACTTGTTTGCCTGCCTCTGTTCTCCACCTAGTTCTACTCTCCCTCCTTCTACACTATAGTCCATTGATTACTCAGAAACCAGATGCATTTTCTAATTGAAAACGGCAGATCATGTCATCAATACATCTCTCCGGATGTTTTCCATTGATACTATAAAATCCAAACCTCACCATGTCCTCTGTCCTGTAGACCTTACCTCTACTGCCTTTCCTGACCTCTTCCACTTTCCATTTCAACCACGCTGACTTTGTTTTTGCTTCTTGCTTCTGTTTCTCAAAAATACTAAATGTCTTCTTTAATCAACACATTGTTCTAGATTTGTATTTAATCTTTTTATTTGTTTTTATTGAGACTTTTTTCATTATTCAATTTCCATTGTAAACACTACCCATCAGAGACTCCTTGCCTAAGCTAAAAAGTGCTGTTACTGCTTTGATAACTATCCATCATATATCCTATTTCATTTTCTTGATATTTTTTATTTTCTGTCTCATCCTCTTTGAAGAGGACTACATCTATTTCATATTCTGCTTTATCATCAGTGCCTATATCTGTGTGATAAGTATCTCCCCAATACTGTAGCCATTGGCCATATGTGGGTATTAAGCAGTTAAATTGTGGCTATTCCTTGTTAGGATTATAAGCACATATGAAATACATACCAAATTTTGAATACTTGATATAAAAGAAATGTAAAATAACTCAATTTTTACATTGATTAGATGTTAAAATGATCATGTTTTGAATGTTTGTTTTTATTTTAATAAAATATATTTTATACTTATTTTCACGTGTTTCATTTTATTTTTTATCACGACTAATAGTAAATTTAAAACTAAATTTGGAAGCAGATGTGGCTTAACTGATAGAGTGTCCGCCTACCATAAATGAGGTCCAGGGTTCGGGCCTCCTGGTCCGTGTAGTGAGCTGGCTCATATGCAATGCTGCCATGTGCAAGGAGTGCCGTGCCATACAAGGGGTGCCCGCACATAGTGGTGCCCCACATGCAAGGAGTGTGCCCCACAAGGAGAGCCACCTGGCACAAAAAAAAAGTGCAGCCTGCCCAGAGGTGGTACTGCACTCATGGAGAGCTGACGCAGCAAGATAACACAACAAAAAGAGACACAGATTCCTGGTGCCACCTGACAAGAATGCAAGCAGACACAGAAGAACACACAATGAATGGACACAGCAGACAATGGAGGTAGGTGGGAAAGGGAGAGAAATAAATAAAAATAAATCTTTAAAAAATACTACATACATGACTCGCTTTTGTCACTCAAGCTGTATTTCTACTGGGTAGTCCTATTCTAGAACAATAACTGGATCATAATCAGAATATTTCCTTAAAATATTCATCATTTTATCAGTGTTATTTAAGGATAGACATTGCTCTAAAGATTTTACATTTTATGTTTAGCATCTTGTGGTAAAATTATTAATTTTAGTGCCACTTTACAATTGAAGACTGGAGACAGAAATTGAATAAGTAACTTGACCAAAATGACTGAGCTTATGTATGGTAGAGACAGAACTTCCACTTTGGAATTCTGACTCTAGGGTCCATGCCCCTAATCACTTTGCTCTACTCCTACTCTTAGAATAGTTTTTAGCATGGCACACATATTTAATCACCTTTTCTGGTTTTAGATAAAGAAATGAATGAATGAATATAACTGAAAACAAAGAAATTACATTTGATTTGAATTGTAAACTAGAGATAAAATATAAAATTCACATTTTATCATTACTAGTAAATTGCTCTTAACTCTAAAACAGAGGGAAAGTGATACTGATTTAAAATAGAATCTGGAGCATGGCTGAGGTGATGTTGGAACTGGAAATATTATCCTGGAGCCTTGACTATATATATACAATTTTCATGTAAATAAAAAGCATGATGGCATTATATGGGTTTTCATTTTCATAAAAGAGGCAGAAAACATCTTCCATAATTGGACACCTCTTTAGTATATTTTCCAGAGTGTAGTGGTTAAGAGGTAAGCCTCTGGAGAGAAAATGTCTAGGTTAAATTTTTGGTTTCCCCTCTTTGTGAAGTTAGGCAAGTTACTTAACCTCTGTACTTCTATTTTCTCACTGTGAATAAATGAGAACTTAGAATAAATTGTTAAAGTTATGAGACCTATTTCATAGGGTTGCTATGAAAATTAAATAAAACAATGCTGTAAAATGCTTAAATTATTGCAGCTACATAATAAGCACTAAATATTATTACCTGCATAGCTCTAACTTTTAGAATTCACTTTGCAATGTGTCCCTGCAGGAGGCTTTGCTAACAAAAGAGGGTATTGAGCCAAGGTAAATGGAAACAAAATTACTCTCTGAAGAGGTGGGATGGCTCTGGGGCTGAGCTCTAGCCTCCTGGCCCTTAGTCCAATCTTTTTCCCACAAGAGGCAATGTCTTCTGGAGTCCTAGAGATGCTTAATTTAAAATTCTACATTGACTGTATGCTTACTTATTTTCTCTGTACATTCATTTTGTGCTTAGACACACAAAAGAACTTGAGCATACATACACACAAACACTGAGAAAGAGAGAGGGAGGGAGAGAGAATGAGAGAGAGAAAGTGGGGGGAAGAGTGCTCTTTCTAAATGATAAAGCTTGAGAGGAATGAACAGTGGGTGAAGGAGTGTAATAATAACCCACTCATAATTGGCAGAACAGGGATAAGGAGAATCAAGAGGAGAATGTAGTTTATCAGAGAGAAAGAAAAAAAAGAATACTTGTGAATTTTATTTTGAAACTTGATAAAAGCATTCTAAAATTTATGTGGAAGAATGAGTTTATGAGACCAGCCAAGGAAATACTGAAATGGAAGAGGAAAGGAAAACATTTACAGCTCAATAAGAAAGTAGTTTCAATAAGTATAATAGTATAGCTGGATAAGAATAGACAATTAGAATAGTGAAATCAAATTATATAATGGAAATATTTATGTATATTTAATTAGGTTATGATAAAAATGATCTTATTAGTTGTGACAGAGGATTATCCAATATATGGAATTGTAATCATTGCTTAATCAGGAAAAATTGAAAATAATAACTGTTTTATGTTTAGAAAAATATATATTTTTAAAAAGCAATTGCTAAATGGTATTAGATGCATAAAGACAATAGCTAAAGAAGAAAAAACAACCATATGTCTACAAAATTAAGGAATAGCTTTCAAACTAATGTCCTTTATTCTAGTGTCCATGTTTTTTCAATTAAGGTTAATAATAAGTAATATTAACAGAACTCTTGGTCTTTCTGGACCCTATGCTAAGTGCCTTACGTATATCATCTATTTAATTGCTACAAAACTGATTTAAGGAAAGTGCTATTATTATATACATTTTATACATGGAGAATCCGTGGCTAAGAGATGTTAAATAACTTGACCAAAATCATACAGTCAGAATTTACAGGAATTGGATCTCAAACCCAGGCCACTGTGATTCCAAAGTTTGTATTTATAATTTCTGTACCCTACAGACTCAATATATGCCATATTTCATTTTCAAGTTTGAAAAAGTAATTTTCCTGAAGCACAAACATGATCATGCTACTATTATAAGACCCTTTTAATTGTTCTGATTTATCAACATTTAGAGAAGCAAAACTTATTCCAAACTCAAGCCTGCATTCATGTACTTTCATGTACATATATATATATATATATATATCTTTTAATTTTTTTGAAAGATACTTAGATTACATAAATGCTACATAAAAAATATAGGGGATTCTCATATGACCTGCAGCCTACTCCTCCCTCATCTTCCCACATTAACAACATCCTTCATTAGTGTGGTATATTTGTTACAACTGATTAACACATTTTGAAACATTGCCACTCAGCATGAATTATAGTTTACTTTGTAGTTTACACTCTTTCCCATGCAATTTTTTAAGTTATGACAAGATATACAATGACTTGTATCTGTCATTGCAATGTCATTCAGGACAATTACCAAGTCCTGAAAATGCCCCCATATTAACCCTGTCCTCCTCCCCTCCCCTCAGAACCTCCAGTGGCCACTGCCTCCACATCAATGATAAAGTTCTTCCATTGCTGGAATCATACCTGTAAATATTTTATTGTTTTCTGAGGACAATATTCTTCCTTCTTGCTTTAAAATCATATCATAATATTTATCATATGCTTAACTTGCACTTCTGCCTTAGAGTTATCACTGACTGTGCTTTCTTTCTCTCATTTTAAATAATAAAAGTGAGACCAGAAATAAAACTGTACTTTGCAATTACGTGGAGCAGCTTTAATATTTCTTTTTAAGTAGCCATGCATAGTTTGTTTCCAAGACATTCCATACCTTGATAGAATTATTTTTGATTAGAGAGAAAAAGAATCCTCCCAGCAGTAAGTTCAGTGGTGATAAGGGCCATCAGTTTGCACAACAGACAATGCATTTTAATATAATGTGTGGGCATTTTCAGGACTTGGAATTGTCGTGGGTGGTACTGCAGCGACAGATGCTGGACATTGTATGTCCTGCCATGGCCCACTTGGTGGACTGGGGGAGAGTGTAAACTACAATGTAAACCATTATCCACGTGGTGCAGCAGTGCTCCAAAATGTATTCACCAAATGCAATGAATGTCCTACGATGATGAAAGAGGTTGTTGATGTGGGAGGAGTGGGGTGAGGGGGGTGGGGGGATATATGGGGACCTCATATTTTTTTGAATGTAACATTTTAAAAAAATAGAACAAAACAAAACAAAAATCTTTTGCCATACAATGAAACTTTCCTGTAATCCTTTTTTCTTGTATTGGACTTTTATCAAAGATAAGAATATACAGTCTCAATTATTTGAAGCCATTCCTTCTTTGAAATACTTGGTATTTTAAGTTTTCAGAGTCATTTCTTACAAAGTTTTCTTTACTCCCTTCCTTAAATGACATGTAGTTTTTCATGTGTAAATTAGACCTCTCTTGCATTTATCATTCTCTACAGGCAAATAAATATTAAGTAGAAAGTCATATTAGTGAGAATATCATGGTACTATTATCTTGAGAACTGGTTTTATCTGAATTCATTCATTCTTTCCTTCCTTCACTTTCCTTCCTTCTCCCTATAAACTCATGTGACTTTTTATATACATACCTGATTATACATTTATATACATAAGCAGATATATATATCTATAGATATATATATCCACACATATATGTTGTAAAAAACTTTTATTGGACTAAAAACTTTTACAAATGATACTATTTTAAAAGTAAATATAATCTTAGCAAAAGCTATTTTGTTTCTACTTATATACTCCCAGTACCAATCACCTCTATTTTTCCTTTGCTGACAAAAAGAATGGCCTGTTCCTGCTTGCCACACATCAGTTTCACATTAGTTTCCTGCAATGAAACTTATTGGAATAAAAAAAAAGAGATGAATTTTCCTATTTCTGTATGTCCAATCAGTCTGTTCATTGTCTGAGAGCACACCCGATGACTAAAGATGTCAGTTTTTTCTCTCCAGGTTTTTCCAATAGCCTGTGCTTTAATCCAGCTGCTACTTTGCATTTGAAAACTAAATCAGCCTCAATATTTCATAGTCTTTTTGATCTTGGGTTTTATGATAATGAGATGCTGGGTACAGAAACCTCCATTCACAGAATTCGAACAGATTTTAGCACCTGTTAGCAGGTGTAAAAATGTGCATCATGTAAATTTTTCCATTCTTTTGAATTCACTGGTATATAATTAAAACCATATTTCCATGAAAAATGCTCTAGAAAACGAAAGCAATCCTTATGCATTTTTATTTCTATTATATTGTAATAGCTTCCTTGAGTTGTAGCTCCTTTTCTTTAAATCTTAATTTGTCCATCTATAAAATGGGGAGGGGGATAGGGGATTAGTATCCTGCTGAGTTATCAAGTGAATGTTTCTTTAGTAAAAAGTAGTCAAAATACTAATGTAGAATATTAACGTCACTGATGCAGTGATAATAACAGAGCTTTGAGTCCAAGCAGCAATGTCCACACCCAGACTATGGCTTCATTCCTGTTGGGATACAGAACACTCATCTTCCCTGCCTAGAAAATTAAGTCTCTAAGGTTACTTTTGAAGCTAAGGTTCTACCTGTCAATTTAAGAAAGTTGCTTTAAAAAGCTGCTCAGCTAGATAAATCCATGATATGTTACTATTATTAATCATGAAAGAACCCATAAAATATAATAAATGAATTTTTTAAAATGCAATAAAATAAATAAAATAAAGTTGTTAACTATGGGAAAATCAAGGAATTTATTTTGATTTCCCTTTTTATCATGGAGTAAATAGTTCTTCCATGTCACTGAATAAAATGGATTGGTCTTTCAGTCTCTTCATATTCTGTCCCTTTTAGTTCAGGCACACTGGCAGTGGTTCGTTCATATAGATCTTGCAAGGCTTGGTTTATCATGCAGGAAACAGGGCTCCAAGCCGTCAGACAATAAGACTTTCCACAGATCCTTCTGGATAACTGCATCATCAATTCTGACTTCTTACACTGAAGTGACTAGCTGATTCCATGATCAGGTAAACCCTCATATGGGACACTATCCTCTAGGGACTCACTTTCCAGAAGCTCAGAATTTTCCAAACCATCAGTTTCTGGTTTCTTTATGCCCAGGGGTTCAGTTCTCAGCTTATCCCTTTCCTCTTCCATTTTGCTATAAGTTGCAAGGAGAAGTCTGGCTGAACTTTCCACATTTAATTTGGAAATCTCCTCAACTAAATATCCAAGCTCATCACTTTCAAATTTTGCTTCCATCTAACACCAGGAGTCATTTTTATCAAGTTCACCCTCACTTAAAAACAAGGATCATCTTTCTTCCAGGTTGCAATGACACATTCATCATTTCTGTCTAAGGGCTCATTGGAAGCCTAACAGTCTCTCCAAAGCAATGTAGGCCTTTTAATCAAGCATCTCACATTTCTTCCTGAAGCTACTCATTACCCATTTTTTGTTTGTTTGTTTTATTTTCCCTTACCCATTTTAAGACTTAAAAAATTTTTTTGCTTTTTGCATAGCAGGACCCCATTTTCCTGGTTTCATTTTCTGTTTAGTCTGGCAAAGCAATAGACTGGGTTGGTTTTTACAATGAGAATTTATAAACTTATAAGTTTATAGTTCCAAGGACATGAAAGTGTCCAGTAAAGGCATCATCAGATGATGATTTCTCCAAAGCTGCCGCTGTGGGCAGTCAGGCACATGCTAGCATCTACTCATCTCTCTCCATCCTTTGGGCTTCATTGCTCTCAGCTTCTGGTGTCAGTGGCTCCTCTCATCTTCTGTGTTCTGATGAATTCAGCTTCTGGCTCCTGGGGCCTTCTCTCTCAGCTCTTGGGTGTTTCTCTCTGTTTCTGCTGCCTCCTCTCTCCCATTTATAAAGGACTCTAGTGGTCCAAGACCCACTCTGGGCTCTGCTCCACTGAAGCAATCCAATCAAAGGGCCCTCAACTGAATCCAATCCTATCAAAGGGTTCCACACCCACAGGAATGTACCAACTTTAGAACATCATTTTCTGGGCTCCACAAAAGACTCAGTCTACTACATCCTTCCATTGACATGTAGTGTAACTCAAATTCTTTAAATCTTTGCCCACTTTACATTAACAACAACAACAACAACAAAATCTTGGGATTCATTTTGTTGACATATTGAATTTCACAAGTTAATAAAACAAAAATAATCAATTTGAAGATACTTCCCATTGAAGATTTTAAAGACACTTTTAAGAAGAATGGGTGATTCATTCTCTACCCCTTAGAATCCTGACTTAAAATGCTTGAAGGCTGCTCTCATGTTTCCTCAAATCTTTTCTTCTCCAAGATTATATCCATCTTTCTTTCAACCATTCTCAGATGTCATAAGCATTATTGTTGCCCCAAGGTTTAAATGTACTCTGGGAGTACATTTCTCCCATTTTATTACAATGAAATCTAAGATATACTTTATGCTCAAACTTCCTCTGAAATCAGTCTCAAAGATTTACAGGTATATAGCCATTCAAAGCCTGAGTCATATGCAAATTTGGGATGTTCCATAACTAATAACAATTAGACCTATGAGAAGAGTGCAATATTCTGGAAAGTATATAGAAATGAGAAAAGAAAGTTGAGAACTGAACAATAACGGACTGCTAAAGATTCTGAAAATGAAAGTGTGACACTTTAAGTTCTTTTATGAATCCCTAAGAGAAAAAGATTGTTTTTTAACTAATACATGTCTATTGATGTGGAACACTTTTGATAGGACTATGTCAGTTAGGCATAACTCAGATTGCATCTCTGCCCTCTTGCTGGCATATATATATATGGAAGGGGGGGGAGAGAGAGATAGAGAGACAGAGAGAGAGACAGAGAGAGACAGAGAGAGAGATAGAGAGAGAAACTGCCATATTTGATCAGCCATGTGAGAGAGAATTGTAGATTCACCTACAGCTGTAGAAAGGCAGAAAAGCTATAAGAGACTGAAAGAGGAGGCCTGGAAAGTAGCAGGCCCTATGCCTGTTTGCCTACAGATGAGTTCTGGAAGATGGTAGATTTTGAAGGGGAAGGAAAAGACTTCAGCAGAGGTTGCATGCCATCTTGTTTCACCATGTAGTAGCATGCCAGAATCACTAGCAGCTGACTTTGGTGAGAAAGCATCTCTAATGGTGCTTTGATTTGGACATTTTATAGCCTTGGAATTGTGAGCTATTTATATATAATAAACTTCATTTATAGAGAAGATATTGATTGCATAAAAGTTACATGGAAAGTAGGAAGGATTCCCATATACCCACACTCTCCCTCCCACATATTCCCCTATTAACAATATTTCACATTATTGTGGTACATTTGTTACAACTGATGTGAGAAAATACATAATCTTTGATTGTAAACTAATCTAATGTTTACATTATGGTTTCCACTTCAACCTGTACAGTTTTAAAGATTTGACAAATGTGTAAAATGGCCTGTATCCATCATTGCAATATCATGCAGAACAATTCAAATGCCCTAAAAACACCCAATGTTCCACTTATTCTTCCCTATCTATCCCCTCAGAATTTATCATAAGCACTATATTTATATCAATGCTACAAGTTCTTCCATTACAAAAATAAGTCTTCATTGGTCCATGGTTGCAATCCCCCTTATGTTTGCTCATTCATTAATCTTGAGGATTTGGGGATGGTGATGTCTTCTCTGCTTCAGATTGAGAGGGTCTTAGATCATATGGAGCAGATGTAAGGAACTGTTTTGCTTGCAGTTGTAGATACTCTTTGTGTTTTGTGACAGGGATTGTCCATCATCATCATTTTGTTAGTTGTCTTAGGTGAGTCTGAAGAATTGGGAGGGTAGGTGCTGGCTGCAACTCTGCTGAGATTCAGAGCTGAATCAGCATATGTACAGAATGAAGATTTAAGTCTCTGGGACAATTATTTAACAGTTACAGTGCTAATTGTAGGTTCAAATAAAAGAGTTAGAAGAATCATGCATAGGGAAATTATAAATGAGTCTAACTCTGTTACATTGGAGAAATAGATTACCATATATTCCAAAGTAAGGGCCACCAATGGGATGATGATTTCATTGGATTGAGTGCCTGGTCTTTAGTGTCTTGGTGTCTCTAGAGTCCTCAGGAGCACCCCTGTTTGGATTTTGTTTTCTGTGGCAGTTAGTGAGATCTGCTTGAGACATGCATAAGTGTAACCTCTGAAATTCTGTCCCAACCCACTTTGAAATCTCTTAGCCATAAATTTCTTTTGTATTTAATGTTCCCTCCTTTTGCTTAAGATTCTTTTCTAAGTGCATCGTTGATTGGCACTTGTAGTAATCCCTCTGTGCCCCAGAGGCTCATCCCTGGGAGTCATGTCCCAAGTCAGGGAAATGTAATGAGTTTATTTATTGAGTTTGGCTTAGAAAGAGGCTGCATGTGAGTAACAAAGAGGTTTGCAAGAGGCAACTCTAAGGCAATAGTTATTATTAGGCTAAGTTTCAATTTTACAACTGAAATTCTCCTCTCATTTCTGAACTTATTTATTTGCATCTTTTTACATATTTTGGGGCACCCTGATTAGGTGCATAAATATTTCTGATTGTTCTTTGTTTTTGGTATATTACCCCTTTTATTTGTATATAGTGACATTCTTTGTCTCTTACTACAGTTTTACATTTAAATTCTATTTTGTCCAATTTTAGTATAGCTATTCTTGCCCTTTTTTGGTTACAGTTTGCATTTAAAATAGTTTTCCAACCTTTCACATGCAACCTATTTTTGTCCCTGGGTCTAAGTTGAGTTTCTTGTAGACTGAATACAGATAGTTGAAATTTACTTGACCTTTCAGTCAATCTGTCTCTTTTGGTTAGAGAGATTAATCCATTAACATTTAATGTTATAACCGTAAAGACAGTACTTTAACAATTATGTCATATTTTATTATCATTTCTCTTTCTATCCTTTTAGTTATTCTTATTAACAATTTTCCTTTCTACATCTCCTTAGTAATTTATACTTTATGGCCTGGTGTCTGTAAGCTCCTAACCTAAATAACTACCCTTTATAAAAACTAACCAATTTCTGGTATTTTGCATCAGCACCCCTTTGGCTTACTAATACAGAATTTGGTACCAAGGAGTGGGGAAGTGTTTTGCAATTACCAAAATGCTGGAACAGTTTTATAAATGGGTATGGGATAGTTTTTGGAAGGATTGTGAGATGCTGATGGAAAAGGACTAGATTGCTTTGAAGAGATTGTTGATAGCTATATGGATGCTAAAGAGAATTTTTATGATGCCTTAGAAGTAAATGATGAAACTATTATTGGAAACTGGAGGAAAGATGATCCATGTTTTAAAGTTGCAGATAACTTAGCAAGATTAACTCCTGGTGTTTTATGGAAGGCAGAATTTGAAAATGGCAAGCCTATGTATTTAGCTGAAGAAATTTCTAAAGTAAACCTGGAGAATGCATTTTGGCTTCTCCTTGCAGCTTAGAGCAAAATGCTATATGAGAGAGATAAACTGCAGACAGAACTGTTGGGTACAAAGGAAACAGAAAGTGATTCTGGAAATTCCAACCATCTGGAAATCAAGTTCCCAGATGAAAGTGCCCCACTGGAGGCTTTAACTAAACTTGGAACTTGTAAATTAGGATTGAAGATGCAGTTATCTTGGGAAGACTTGTGGAAAGTCTTACAGCCTGGTGGCTGGAACCCCTGCTTCCTGCATGCTAAACCAACAAGGTTTTTGAGAGAACTGTATGAACAAAACCACTGTCAGCCTTGAATAAAAGGAAAATGGAAAGGAGATATTGAAGGAGAAACAGCTTTAAGAGGAAAACCACGGAAGCTGAGATCGGGAATTAAGACTTCACTTTGGGGGTGGATCTGTCCCCCAAAGATTAGAGATGACCAGGTAGTCAACTCATTCTTCTGAGAGGGTTGAGCCTGTATGCAAAAGGTTAGGGAAGGACAGGTGGTCAACTCATTGCTCTGAGAGGGTTAAATCTGTATGCCAAAGGTTACAGGGAATTTTGTCTTCATGTCACTGTACAAGTGTACAAGGGGGGTTAAGACTCCTACCCAAATATTGGGTAAGGTGTGGCAATCACCCCAACACTCTTGGAAGGAGAGGTCTGGAGCTTGGTCAAAACCAGATGCTTGATGAGGGTAGAATCAAGAAAATGTCCATTGGGCAAACATGTGGAAATGGTGGGTTCACATAAGGCCCCAAGGAGAAAAAAGCTATCTTCTTAAGAATGTATCTCAGACTTTGAAATTGAACAGAGGATATCCTGCTGGTCTACTGAACTGCAGAGAAACTGTGACTCAAGTTTCCCTCCCAATATCCCCTTATTGTAATGAAAATGTTTATCTTTTGTCTGTCCTTTTGTGTATCACAAGCAGATGAACTGTTTTGTAAGTTTCAGAGGTCTATAGAAGACAGGGTTTTGTTCCAAGACAAATATTATTTCCTTAAATTGATTGTGATAAGATTCAGTACTTGCATTGTAACTGATTTAAGTTTTTTTTTTTTTTTTTTTTTTTTTTTAATATTGTAATGTCTTTTTGGAATTCAGAGGGTAGAGTGTAGCAGTTTGATATTATTGATGAATTCCAAAAAGAAATATTGGATTATGTTTGTATACTGAATTTTTCCTCTGGGCAAATAGTTTATATTGGATTCATAGGTTTACTTGATTAAGTAATTTTGTAAACCTCTTGTGCCAGTAGGTCATTGTGTCTCCACTCTTTCGTGGGGGGGAGGGCTCACAAGTAAAAGTCATGGCAAACACTGATGTTGGAGTTTTGAATTTGGAGTTTGTTACTGAAGCCTTAAGCTGGAGTCTCAGAAAGACAGGAACCCTAAGCCTGGAAAGAAGGTAGCCCTGGGAAGAGAGGAACCCAGGAAGCCTGAACCCTCATAGATAGCGGCAACCGTCTTGCTCCAACACATGAAAATAGATGTTGGTGTGGGAAGTAACTTATGCTTTATGGCCTGGTATCTGTAAGCTCCTACCCCAAATAAATACACTTTATAAAACCAACCAATTTCTGGTATTTTGCATCAGCACACCTTTGGCTGACTAATTCAGTAACTATAGTTTATATATTATATTAGTCATATTTGTTCCATGTATCACCACATTCTTAACACCTTGTAGTAGGAGAATATTCCTATATTTATATTATTAACCACAATCCTCATCTACAGTCAAAATCATTGCTATATATTCCCTATATTATCCCCCAACTGTCCTCCAACTAAAATTAATCTCCTGAGACTACTCAGTTCAGCCACAATCACATCCATTATACACTCCCACCAACAGTGAAAGATATTCCTATTTCTCCACATCCTTTCCAGCATTTGTAGTTTTCTGATATTTTTGACAATGGCCATCTGTATGGTGGGAGATGATAGCTCAATATAGTTTTGATCTACATTTCCCTAATACCTAGTGATGATGAATAACTTTTCAAGTGTTTTTGGTCATTTGTATTTCCACTTTGGAAAAATATCTATTCAATTCTTTTGCCCATTTTTTTATGTGGTTGCTTGTCATTATGCGTATCTTGTTATATAATATGGAGATCAGTACCTTATCAGATTTATGGTTTCAGAAGATTTTTTCCCATTGAGTTGGTTGTCTTTTCACATTCTTAACAGTCATTTGAAACATAAAACTGTTTAATTTTAAGGCAGACCCATTTATCTATTTTTCCTTTTGTTGTTCATGCCTGTGTAATAAACCACCAACAACCACAAGATCTTGAAGACGTTCCCTACATTTTTTTTCTAGGAGTTTTATGACTATAGATTTTATATTTAGATCCTTGATCCATTTCGAATTAATTTTTAAGATATGAGATAAGGGTCCTCTTTCTTTCTTTTAGATTATGAATATCTAGTTTTCCAAATGTCATTTTTTTAAAAAATAGGTTGTTCTGACCCAGCTGAGTGGCCTTGACAGCCTTGTCAAAAACCACTTGACCATAAGGTGGGGATATATTTCTAAACTCTCATTTCAATTCCATTGGTCAATCTGTTTACCATTATGCCAGTACCATGCTGATTTTACCACTATAGCTAGATAGTATGCTTTAAATTCCGGAAGTAGATATTTGGCTATTCAGGGTCCTTACCTTTCCAGAAAAATTTGATAATTGGCTTTTCCAAATCTATAAAGAATGGTATTGAAATTTTATCAGGATTGTTTAATCTTTAGATCAGATTGTATAGAATTGACATCTACATTTATGGTGAGAGATTCCAATGCCTCTTTCTCAATAATTACAGAAAAAGTACAGATAAATTAAAATAGACTTAAATAACAAAATTAACAAACTTGACATAATTGGGATATATAGAACATTCACCCAAAATAACACAATGCATATCCTTTTCAACTGTACTTGAATCCTTTACCCAGATGGATTATAGTATGAGTAATAAAACAATTCTCAAAAACTTTAAGAAGACTGTAGTCACACAAAGTATATCAGTGACCATCTCTTACATTTAAATAGAAATATCTGGAAAACCTCCAAATATTTTGAAAATGAACTACATACTAAATGGTAAATGCATCAAAACAGATAAAAAGGGAAATTGAAGAGTGTTTTATTTAAAGAGAATAAAAAACAAGATTCCATAACATGAAATTCTGCTAAAGCAATGTTTAGTGAGAAATCTATAGTTTTAAACACTTTTATTATGAAATAAGCATGATAACTAAGTTAGATATTTTTCAAATTTAAGAAACTAGAGCAAAAACAAATTTCACCCAGAATAAGCAAACAAGCAACCAAGCAAGAAAACAAAATATTAGTGCCACAATAAATGACCCTTGAAGCACAGGAATTAATTAGAAAATGAATGAAAACTAATGCAGATTCTGTTTGAATGTATCCATTAAATTGATAAATTTCCAATCAGGAACAGAAAAGAAGGGAAACAATGACACATTTATCAGGCATAACATTCCAGAGGCCTAGAGATTCTCTCTTAGAGGTCTATAGCAAGAGGTAGACCTTCTCTTTGGGCAAGACCAAATGTTTCACTATACATAAACTATATAATTATATTTGAAGTAGTTTCTTATCGATTGCATATAGTTGGGCCGTGTATTTTAATCCAATCTCCCTATTTTTTTTCTTTTAATTGATGTATTTAGAACATTTATGCCTAATTTTATCATTGATATGTTAAGGCTTCAGACAGCCATTTTATTTTTGTTTTCTGTCTGTTCTCTCTGATGTTCTTTTTCCCCCCTTTTTCCTGCCTTGTTTTGGGTTGCGTGAACATTTTTTCTTTTTAGAATTCCATATTGATTTATCTATAGCATTTTCAAGAATTTCTTTTATACACTTTTGTAGTGATAGCATTAGGTATTACATAATATGTACTTAACTTATCACAGTCTCCTGGTATAGTCATTTTACCAGTTTGAATTAAGCATAGAAAACTTATTTCTCTTTATGTCCTTTTATTCTCCCCCACTTATAGTGTAATTGTCTTAAATATTTCCTCTCTATATATTCAGAACCACATCAAGCAGTGGTATAATTTTTGCTTCAATTGCCAACATAATTTACAAAAATATAGAGGGGAAGGCAAGTCTATTGTATTTACCCATGTTTTCCTTGTCATGTTCTTTCTTCTTTCCTGACATTAGAAGGTTGGTTTCTGTTTAATAATTTTATTTATTCATACTTTTAGGGTAAGTCTGCTGGCAACAAATTTTCTTAGTTTTTCTTTGTAAGATGTTAGGGTCCAACTCCACTATCAGAGAAAACAGTCCCCAGAAGACTGTCCTCACTTCAGATACTAGCCATAAGTTTGGGAATCCCCTAGACCATCCCCACTACTAACCAATTTGCTAAAAATTCAGGAATTCCCATGACACCCTCAGTTCCAATAATTGGTTAGAATGATTCACAGAACTCAAGAACATGTTATAATTAATAATTACAATTTTAATAGCAAATTATCAAGAGCAAAAAAGAAGGCAAATTAAAACCAGTCAAAGGAAAAAAATTCATAGTTTACAGTCTGGGACAGTTCTAAACATGAAGTTTCCACAGTCTTTAGGAATGAGTTCCCTTCCTGGCATCTTATGTACTCAAAGATTATTTATTGACAACTAGGAAAATTCTCCCAAGCTTCAGTGTCCAGAGTTTTCATTGAGGTTCTATTATGTAAGCATGACTGATTGAATCATATGATTCTCCCAAATGATTCAACACAATCTCTAGCTCTCTTCTCTTTCCCTGAGGTCAAGCTGATATCACATGACCCAAAGCCCCAACACGCCAATCACACTGTTGGTTTTTCTGACACAGCTACGTTCCATCCTAAATCTTGTCATTAGCATAAATTACCTAGGCCCCACCATGAGTCACTTAGCATAAACTAATATGTGTGGACAGAGGGCACACCATAAATAGCAAAGATGCTCCAGTCTCTCTGGAACTTGCAAAGGTTTAGTTTACCTCCTAGAAATCAGGGACAAAGACCAGATCTCCTTTAAGCTGAAACCAAAATCATCATTATACATGCTACCCTCGGTTTTGCTTGCTTACAGCAAAAGGATCATATCTGCCTGAGCATCTACATTTAGCATAGCATTTATATGCCAGATAGAGCAATAAGAGCAACATGATTATGACTAGCATTTTAAAGATGCAGTGTGGGATAGGGATAGACTTAAAAAAAAAAACCTCTTTTGCTCTATAAAGCTATTACATATATTTTCATATTTTTTGCTGTCTTCATTACTCCCACTGACCTTGATCCACCATCATCTGTACCTTGCACAGAACTATTTAGCATAAAACTCAGCTAATGGTAAGCTGGGTCCAGTTGTTCCTCAAGTCAGTCATTTTCCATTGGTATTATATCCTCAGAAGGATTTAATTCAATTTCCCAATATATTTGATCATCAATATTAGTATTATCATAAGACTTATTTATATAATGTTGTCAAGTCTTATCAACACCAATATTATACCAAATCAAATGTATGGTCATGGAACAATTCATTTCATTACAGAACAAATCTGTGAAAATTACAAAGATATTTTTCTCTGCCTTCCCAAAAGAATCAACCTTGGCTCATATGCCCGGTATTATTATAGACAGGTATCATATAGTTGGCCATAATTCAGTTATTTCTGGATTCCAAGATAAGTGGAGAGAGTCAGTTACCCTGTTTTAGTTCACAAGCTTATACTGGCATAGGTTTCCATTGTGTGTGTGCTTTTATATAGCTGTAACCACCTTTCTCCTATGGGGAGGACATGATTTAGAATATTTCCTATACCTGCTAATTGTACTAAAGGCTATGCCTTATTCTGACCTATTCTGGGAATGAAAGCTGTCATAGTATTTCAATATAAACTACAAGTATCCCCAGAGGACTTCTAAAGGTATAGAGGTCCATAAAATTCCCACAGGTATGTCCCCAGAGTCCCAGTGCCTAGGAGAGAAAGTCATTGCCCCAACACCACTTCAACCTCCATCTGAATTAAAATAGGCCGAGACCCTATTGGGTCAGGATACAAGTTCTTTCTCAATACATTATCCACACTATTTTTGAATCCACCCGACCCACTTTGCTAAAGTATCATTATCTTTCCAGGCTGATTCTAAGCCTTTGCCTTCCTCCTGGGAGAGAATTCCCTCTATTAACTCATTTTAGTTAATATGTATTTTCCTGACTGCCGCTACTTCTTAAAAATGAATTCAGCCTGTCCCACAATGCCTACATAGGCACTCTTTTCTGTTGTGTATGCCAGTGCAGTTTAATTCACTGCATGTTTTGTTATTGTGTACAAGTGACTTTAGTGGAGTTAAGGTATGTATCTGCACCCGAAATTGTTGTATTCCCAGTTCTGGGATTAGAAAAGTGCTGCTAATTAAACTATGATGTAATTTATTTTAAGTAGGAATAAGGCCTCTGGTAGCCTTCCTTATCTCAGGGTAAGGTTTTCCCCAGGCAAAGGGTTGTACCATTACTGTTGAGTGGGGCTGGAACTCCAGGTTTGCCACACAGTTTGCACTGACATTGTGGGAAACAGAGTAATTTGCAAATGCAGATGAAAACCCCATCTCCTAACTTCTCTGACACCATCTTGGGTTGTGTTTCATTACAACCTCATAAGGATGGAAATCTAGGTCCACCTCTCACCCTTTGCTGGAGTGAATGGGGGTGGGGCCACACTTTTTTCTCCATGTTGTTTGCCCAGAGAAGAGCAATTATAATCTAAAAGTTTTCTGTCTTACTCGGCTGAGATTTTTCTGGTCCTTTGGCTAGACAGTGTAGGGTTTTTGGGGCCCTTATTTTTGTTTGTGCCCATTAGCAGTTTTGGGTTGCCATGTTTCTTAAGTTCCAAGTCTAGGATATTTGAGGTAAAAAGGAAAACCAGGGAAATCACCACCATGTCAAACCTCAGGTTCTAAAATACCTAATCATTATGCCCACTTTTCTCTGTCTTTCACTAGTATTCTTTTGTTATGTTTTGAATATAATGCCCTGGATTGTTATTTGTGCCTAGTGAGAGGAATAAGGAAAATTTTGTCTACTCCCTCTTCCTGGGTGTAGAAGTCTATATTTTCTTTTACATGATAGATAATATTATGCGTTCACAAAAGCATTTGATCACATTTATCCCTATCCTAATCAAAACTTGTTTCTAATCTATAATTTTAGGGAAGATGTTGTATTATAGTGGCAACAGAGAGAAGTCAGTGATCATGTATTGAAGGCTAGGACGTGGGAATTCTCTGAGAAGAAAAATTTGTTATGACTGGCCAGGCCCAGTGGACTCCTGTCCAAAAAATAGCCAAGAGTAGGGCCTTTAAGTTATTTTTATGTAAGAGACACATGGGGTGGGACCAGAAGAGGCTTTGGCACCAAAAAGACTTTCTTTGTTAGTCTTTCTAGGGTTTAATGGTTTTGTTTTGTTTTTGTTTTTGATACCAGGTAAACTTGAATTAACGTACTGCCCAGATTCCATCTGGATATAAGCTTGAATATACATTCAGTTTACATCTTTCATGAATACATAAAGCCTATAGAGTTTATATCACTTAATTGACTCTCTGGAAACTAGGCAAACTTGGATACAGAATTAGATAAGTTTGAATACATGCATATACACGTATAGACTATATTATTACCCCTTTGATTCCTGCTTAAGTTTGCTAAGCTTTGGCATCACTATTTTTGGAATTATGAGGTGGGTGGCTGTTTGTATTTTTACTGCATTATTTATTAAAGTGTGTAACCTAGTTATTATTAAGGGAAGGAAGCAGGGATGCATGATGAAAGCATGGGAAGTATGGGAGGAGTTCCAGTTGCTTACTGCTTTGACTGCTTATTTTTCCCACTAATTTTCCAGGATGGTTTAATGGTAAAGTTTTTGGAGAATAAAGTTTTGGGACCCTGCCTGGCCTCAGGAAGAATTTTCCTTCTGAGCAGCAGAATCTTGGGGAGGGTTTTCCAGCAACCATCTTGGGGGACATTGATGTCCACATGGACTTCTTGCCAGGTTTCAGATCCATCCACTGATTTTCTATCTTACTATTCTGCTTTATTCCCCTCTTAGAGAGTTTACACCTTTAATCTTAAAGGGCTGCTGAAGGGAGATGATCATTTTTCTGTAGCTACTTGCTGCTGGTGAGGGAGAGTAGTTCCTACCTGAAAAGAAGTAAAAACCTCCCTGCTATTCTAGTTTAGAGGAAGATGGATCTGGCATCTTGGGCAAAGCTGGATGAAGTTCCCATATGGCTAACAAGGTGTTGATTCTGTAAAAAATAAACTTACTTAGAATTTTGAGAATATATGTTTCCATCTAGAGGACATTGGATAAAAGATCAGGTGACTGCAAAGGCTACATTTTCCCAAAGTTGATGGGAAACAGTAATTTTCCTTGAGTTATTTTATGCTGTTGGCTACCTTTAGAAATTACAATAGACAATGGGGCTAGGTATAAATTGTCAATTTCAATTTTTATGGTAGGTGAGAAGAATGGGAAGAGGCATTAACATTTTAGTTAAGTTAAAGGAAATGAAAACAGAAAAGGTCTGGTTTGCCTTCCCCCTAGCAATAAGCATTTTGGTTAGAGTTAGGGGGAACAGTTGTCTTTGACATAGACACTACTTAGCTTTATTTCTTGAAGAGGTTTTTTGGCTTTCCAATGACTGGCACCATATATCCCATCAGGTGCTTCTGATGAACTGGCACTTTCTTGGGCAGCTGCCTTTACTCAGAATCAGTGCACCAAGCTGGATGTTCCTTTAAATTTAATAGCTGTGAGAGTGATGAGAACTACAGAGTAAAGTTTTTAACATTTTTGGCTTTAATTGAGTAATTTCTAGTAATTTTTTTACTGTTTTTACCAGGCTTTGTTTTTGAAAACCCATTTGACTAAACTGGGTAGAAGGTAGAAGTGGAGAAGGGGCCGCTCAGGATCTGACTTTGGGTCCTCTATCAGTAGTAGGGTGACTGGCTTGAGAGTCTGATACACCCTTATCTGCACTCTAAGCATCTCTAGGAATTGAGTCTGGTAATCCACTGGTAGCCCCTGGCTTTAAGCACATCCTTCACCTGGTGTGGGGTGAAAACTGTGAGAGGTTTCTCCCAAGCTAATTTAGTGGCTTTTTCATTTAAAGGGCTCTTGGCCCCACTTCTCTCAGGCAAGGTGGCCATTCCTTTATCTTACAGGCATGTTCATTAACTACTCAGAAAATGAAGTTGATTAGGACTTTTAACTTGTTCAGTGTCATTCTGCATATGATTTACTAGAAGTATTACTATAATCATCAGACACATCTTTAGAATAGGATATAGGTACAGTATTTCATATTAATTGATATACTATTCAATGCATAAGTTTTTCCTTGAGCTGCAATTAATAGATTTAAGTTCTACATGTGATCTCTCCATGGGAGCATGCCATAATGCCAATTGTGTTAAGTTTTACTCATGGTACTCTGGTGATCTTTGCTCCACTTTGTATGTTCTTCGTAGAAGCTGCAGCACTGTTGACCCTAGAGAGAAGCTAGGAAAGTAGGTTCCAGTATTCCACCAGACTGGTGCATAGCACTCTTTGGCAGTATAAAACAGTGCCAGCCTGAAGATGATATCCATTTTACATTTGGCTGTATGGAGTCATCATTGGCTGTTGCAGGAGTTTGAAACTGCAATGTAGTTTCCATCCACTACAGGACCACAACCAGAAATGTAGTAGATATGATTATTGTTTTAAGGGTCAGTTGTCAGAGACTTAATCAGTGACCCGAGGGTATCAGGAATGAAAGAAAGAGAAAAGGGGGAAGGAAACAAGGATAAAGAGCGAGAGAGAAAAAGAACGAGAGAGCTGGGATCAGGGGATCTGCGAGTAGAGACTCATCAGACAACTTTATTGATTACAAGGGTCTCTTTATATACCACAGTGTATGTGTCTACAAGCAGGACCACGACAGCCTACGTGCCAATAAGCACAGACCTAGTAGAAACATAGCTTACATGACATTAAGGAGCAACTCTTATTAACTATCAACATTACCTATAGTCTAAAGAATTTTCTTTTTTAAAAAAAAAATCTTATCTCAAGGTACAAAGTCTAAGTGTTCTATACATTACAAAAGGTATGAGCTCATCTTTTCCTTTAGCCTTGAACAGCTTCAGCTCATTGCCGGGAACTCCCAATCACTGCATTCCTTAGGTTGCAAGCGTAGTCATGGAGACAGTACGTCTCTCCTTGAGAGGCCACTGTGCCTCAGTTTCCAACAGTCAGTGACCAATTTAGCCAACAACTCATATGGAGAGGTAAACCTGCAATGTATTGATGGCCTGGTTTGAATGCAGAAGAGAGTTTGACAATGCTGAAGTTTATCTTTTGATTTTTATATACTTTTTAAACATTTTCAATGCAATGTGTTACATATTAAATGAATTTTAGTACTTTTTCTTTTACTTTCACACTTTTACAATGGTGGCATTAATTAGCAGGTATTTTACTTTAGCAGTAGGGGAAAACTACTTTTTATAATTTTTAAATGAAAATTGAAGATTCCCAGTGGAATTAAGGTAACTTTTCATTGCCACCACTTGAATATGCACATTAAAGTGACTTCCAGACAGGTTTTATTGCTATGAAGTTACTTTTTTTGTTGTTAACTTGAATTTGTTTTTAGTTAATAACGACTTCTTAGAACTAGCCATTTAAATGCTTCAGTTTAGAAGATGCCTTTACAAACTCTTTATAATTAACCACAACTACATAGACTGGTTAATTTACCTTAGATTACAATTAGCAACTGATGGAATTTACTTTATCCATTTAAAAGAGGACAGATCTACATTTTCTTCTTTAGCTTAATTTCATTAAACATGAACTTACAACTTTTATCATTTTAAAGATTTAATACATATAATGTTAATTTATTAACTTGGTATTTTATAAACCAAAGAGATAATACCCAAGCTAAATAAATTGAAACTGTTATAGTTTATACAAATAAATTTTTTTTTACAGGGGGCTAAACCCCTTTTTAATACAAACCGATTCTTAATTCCTTCTGCTTAGAAGAGATTTAATCTGCTATACCTAGCCCCTCCCTCAGAGATCTTGCAAAGAGAAGGCCCTGGCCTGGATAGGTTGAAGAGCTCGGAAAATCCTTTTTCCCTTTTCAACAGATGCTATATTTAGATTTTTATGACTTTTCTGTTTTAGGTTCTAGGAATATTTATCACATATACAACTGCATATTTAATTTTTAACAATTTGAATAGAGTTTTTTAAAGAATATTTGTTAATTTGATAATATCATCCTGATATTTGAAGATATATACTGAACAAATAGGCAGGCATGAATACTTTGACATGGAAACACAACTTAGTTACTCAAAACTTTCATTGTTTTACAAAATAAGTTTAACTGTAAAACAATATTTAAAAGATTTTCCAGAAGGCTTTTTCTAATTTGCACTATAGCCATGCAGTTTTACACAAGAATTTTGTTACTTAATTAATGGTTTATAACCAAAATGTCCCCAATGCTTTAATACAATTTTCCTTTTCTTCAGAACTTTATATTTTACATAAACTTTTAGCAGATTTTGATAGAGCAAGACTAATTATATGTATATTCACTGAGGCTATCAAAGCCTCAGGGGAACTGGTTTCTCTCATGAATTGCTACTTTTAGGAACCCTGACAGCCAAGGCAGGTTTCTTTTACTTCCCAGTCCTCAGAGATGGCAAGAGTGTGGTGGACACTGGACTGGAAGAGTGGACATCTAACCTCAGGGGTCAAGAATTCCACCAGGCAGCAATTTAGTCCACACTTGGAGCCATGAGAGAAAACAAGGTTATTAATACCAGTAGAACAGGAGACAGGGATATCTCAAATTTGCTTTTCCTGAGCCAGAGGGGCAGAAGTTGTTAAGAAATAACCATAAGCAGAGGCAAGGAGTGGGGCCAGACTTGCAGTAACCACAAACAAAGGCAAACTCACAATAGCTGAAGTTTAAGGGCTAGGTAAGGCAAGATATGAAACAACCATAAGTAAAGGTAAGTTTAAGTTATAATTACCATTACTATAGTGAGTATAAGATAGACTTGAAGTAGCCATAAACAAAGGTAAATTAGACTTGAAGTAGCCATAAACAAAGGTAAATTAGTTTAAGATTACCATTAGGACAGCTGAAATCTAGGCTACATCTACTCTGCCTTAACAATTTCAGTTACTCTTTTTCGGCTGTTTTATATATAAAGACATTTATACAATGATTTTTAACACAGTTTTTGGAAAGTTTTTACTTAACAGCAATTTGGTCACCTTTATTTATTAACTAAGCAATTAAAACAATTTTATTAGTAACAACCTTGTGAACTTTCTGGGTTTTTTTTTCAGCAATTAAAAAAATTCACTTGTGATTTATGCATTAAATTCACTAGCATGACATTATTGACATTTAAAGATTTATTTTTAGGTTACCTTTCACCGTGATTCAATTTTTAACAGGTAAATTCCAAATCAGATTTTCTAGGCATAAGCAAACTGACAAAGTTAAATACAGATTTTAAGTTGAACACACGTTAAAACAGAAGAGAAAATTCTATACCTTTATCATTTCCAGGAACTTTTTTATTTTAATTGATGGCATATGAGCTCTTTTTATTTTGATCACTATTCACATCTTTTACAGGCACAACCAAGTTTACACCAATGGAAGTTCGAGGCTTATTTTCTCATTTTTTTAAGGAGACATGATATGAGGAATTTAGGCCTCAGATCTATCCCTTCTCTTTTTTTACACCACTTTAACTGGAATTCAGGGTTCTATACAGAGGCTGCTCTGTGGCCATGTGGACCAGCAGCAGGCAGAACTTCCCAATTCCTAAGAAGAGACTCCCATGGGGAGCCTGCTGGCATGCCAGAAGTCATGCTTGTCATTCTAGGAAGAATGAAGAGACATTCTTTCAGACCTGGTGTTCCAGAGTTCCAGCCTAACTGAGGTTCACCATTTCACACAGTTCAATACCACTATCCGGAGGCATGAAAACATACAATGGCACTGAACAAATGGACAGACACTAAAGAGCCATGGCACACAGACAGAAACATAAAGTTCATTAATTTGACTCTTAATTCTTACTCTTTGGATATGGTTATTCCCAAGCTTTCCATCATTTCACATTCTTTATTTTTATTGTGTTTAAGATTTTCAACTGGAGCCAATGGGACTCACACAGTGTTAATTCACAACCTTTGGGGAAGTGTCATGTCCTCAGACACATAAGCTATGAGGGGGGAACCTCCAACAGGACCCCTCACCCATCCTTGCTGTCCACAAAACAAGCTCAATTGCAATCCAGCACCAAAAAATGACTTATTTCTGGCCAAACTTCTCCACTGCTCATCTCATATTCAGACCAAGCTTCATTACAAAAGCCAATCCACTTTTCTATAACCAAGACTTTCCAAACCCAGGCCAATTTTTCAGGATGTGTCCTACTGGGAACCACTGGGATACTGATGAGGGAATGGGACTTCAGCCCATGAAACCTCCCTCACCAATGCCAAACTAATTTGTAGTTAACCAGAACCAAATAGCAGGTTGGTATAAATTCCTGACTCAGATGATCCCCAGAGGGTGCCTTCACTGCTCTTGACTAGATAAAGTCACCACAGAACTGTGGATTAGGACTCTGCTCTTGCCCTATGGTCTCCACAATTACACGCATGCAGCCACCTGCTTTTTTTCTTTTCAGACCTGGAGAAGATGGCTTCCCCCTTAACTTCCTGGGAGTACTAGAGTCCTCTCAGGGGTTGATCAGGCCCCCCTTCTAAAGTTTAGTTAGGCTTTTCTTATACTATGCCCTGGGGGAATTTACCCATCTCGTGTGCAGAGCTTTTCTGTTCTGTTCTTAGGGTTTCCCATTAAAACCCTTCGGTGCCTCCAGTTTCTTCTGAGAGGGCTCCAGCAAAGTCCACAAACTCTTTCTGAACTAAACAGGTCTAGGAGTGCCCTGGCCTGGAGTTTGCCTGGGCCCTCCCAGCTTCCTCAGTGGTGCCTGAGAGAAGCAACTAAATGCTGCTGTCTCTGGCCTTTGCAGTGATCCTAAACAAGCCCCTAGAAAGGTAGTGGCAACAGAGAAAAGTCGGTGATCATGTATTGAAGGCTAGGATGTGGGAATTCTCTGAAAAGGAATGTTTATTATAACCGGCCAGGCCCGGCGGACTCTGGTCCAAAAAACCAAGCCCAGAGTAAGACTGTTAGGCTATTTTTATACAAGAGACACACAGGGTGGGCCAGGAGAGGTTTGGGCACAAAAAAGACTTTCTTTGTTAGTTTTTTTAGGGTTTAGGCATTTGTTTGGATACCACGTAAGACTGCCCAGATTTCTTCTGGATGTAAGCTAGAATTCACATTCAGTTTACATCCTTCTTGAACACATAAAGGCTAGAGAGTTTATATCACTTAATTGGCTCTCTGGAAACGAGGCAAACTTGGATACAGAATTAGATAAGTTTGAGTACACACATATACATGTACAGGCTATATTAGTATAATACTTAAAATTCATACCTGGTGAATCATGGCTATAGAATAATTTAAGACTGTAGGTATAAGGGGAGTAGATAAGTGATCCCCCTTGAAAATGTAATAATATCTGTATTAAGGCTATGATATTTGTTGTTAACTCTGTTTAAAATAGAGATTTTAATCAGCTTTAGGTTTCATCTGCCAATTAAAGGAGTCACTAAGGGATACTTATAGTTTTGAATCTAGCAATAATATGAAAGAAAAGACAGAATCAGAAAAGTTTGCCTAATTTGAAGTATTACCTATATTTTTGTTAACTTGTGACCTTGAAACAAGTATTTAATGGATTTGATTCAATTTCTCCATCTCTAAGTGAACAATTAAGATGTTTGCTATACACTGATGTGTGGTGTCATTGATGGGGGATGCATGGGTGTGAGGGAGCTCTCCAGGGCATGCATATAGGATATACAGATATATTCAGATGTTCTTTGGGTATTGACATAGAGTGTAGAGTATCACACAACAAATGAGGGGCATTGAGTTCCCATTCTAGGAAACTCTGTCACACTCACCAATGGAGCAGCAACAATCCTGCAAGTACAAGGACAAAGACCAAAGAAGAAGGATGGTCCAACTATGGGCTCTTGATACTGATGGCTATGATTATGAGCCTGTGTGCTTGTAATTTCAAGTAGGACTAAAGCTGCAGGGTGCCTAAGAGTTACCTTCTGAGAACCTCCATGTTGCTCAAGTGTGTCCACCTTCTCTAAGCCAAATTCAGCATGTAAATGCTTTACCTTACCCCAAGGTTGGGACTTGACTCCTGGGGATGAGCCACCCTGGTGCAGAGAGAGATTAAGGACGAACACCAGCTGGTGATGCAACTAAAAAAAGACGTTGAATAAAAGAGGGAAATGGTAAAGACAAATGAGTTTATATGGCTAAGAGACTTCAAGATTAGTTGGGAGGTAATCATAGGGATTGTGCTTATACACATCTCAGCAGGATCTCAGAGACAGCCAAAGTAGATACAACCCCAGGCAGTGGTGCTCCTGAAAGCTATGGAGACACACAGTTTCTATGCTCATGACAGATGGCTCTGAAATTCAGTGTCTTGCCAGTGGCATCTACTTTGGAATTTGTGATCCTGAATGTGGTGGAGTTGAATTCAGATGTGACCTCTTTACATATGCCTCTTCTGTCATTCTTACTGAACCTGTGGTTGGTGTGTGCTCAGAAGACTTGAATGTCTGGACTGTCCATGGGCCACCTGGGCCCTGAGCCTCGGCAGAGTTGCAATACCTAATCTTTGGTTCATTGGACTTTCCCAGGTCAGCTAACAAGGAGGTGAGGATGATCAACCACCACACCAGGGAACTGAAAGAGTTTACAGCTGCAAGCAGGAGAATTCCATCCATCAGCAATGTGGAATCTAAGCCCCCTTTCAATGTAGTGGTGAAGTGGACATCACCATCCCAGGGTCCTCAGGATGGAGGAATAAAATATGGATTAGAGTGGACTTACTGGTATTCTACTATAAACTTATTGTGAGTCTAGCCATGGAAGAAATGATATTATTGTTGTGGAAACAGTGGCCATGGGAGTTGCACAGGAAAGAGAAAGGTATAATATTGAGACATTTTTGGGACTTGGTATTGTCCTGAACAATATTGCAGAGACAGATGCAGGACATTATATATCCTGCTGTAACCTACTGAATGGACTGTGAAAGAATATAAACTACAATATAAACTATAATCCATGCTGTGCAACAGTGCTCCAAAATGTACTCATCAAATGCAATGAATGTACCACATTGATGAAATAAGTTGTTGATGTGGGAAGAGTAGGGGTATGTGGGGAGTGGGGTATATGGGAACCTCTTATATATTTTATTGTAACATTTTGTGTGATTTATGCATCTTAAAAAAAAGATGAATGTTATAAGTATCTCAAATTGTTATGTCATCTCCAAATTATAAAGATTATGTAAATCATTAGTCATTGATACCAATCATTTTAACATACCCTTTTAAAACCGCAAAGTCTTGAGACCAGATTGTAATCATTCATGTCTCTGATAATTTTTTGCAAGAAAAATATGATGCACATGTTAACTATCTGATTAATAAAATATAAACTTTATAGCTCACAATCTACCTGTTTACTAAAACTCTAAATTTAGAGATCAAGAAAGCTCACTAACTTCCAAGCAATATAAAAGCAAAGCAAACTAGCCTGAGCACATCAGAGAAATATCTACAACATGATATTTAAAAACACATTGGGTTCTACATCCTGCTTCTAGTAGACTGACTCTTATGCAGAATTCAATGTTAAATTCTGTTGTAAAAATAATCTCAAAATCTCTGGAGCATGACCAAAGAGAGTTAGATTTTGAAGGACAGTGACACTTGGAAAGATCAACATGAGTGACTTTTCTATTGTTACAACTTTTAGCCAAAGGGCAGGCCAAACTTACTTCTGTGCAGAACATTTACAACTATGATGGAAATAAAAATGTACAGTCTTTCTAGTCTGAAGAACTAGAGGATAGAGTTCAGTACAACCAAAGTTACAGAAAGCTATGGAATGTATTTTGGAAGCAAGAAAGTAAGGGAGTTGATGCTCATATTCTATTTATAAACTCTGCCCAAATCATCAACTGATGCCTAAAGCATCACATGAATGGGACAGAATAGGAAGAAGCTCAACCATGGATAAAAATAGTGAACATAGATTTCAGCTCCTGCTCAAGTTACAAGTTATAATTTTAAATTCACCCAAGTTAATTACTTGTTAAAAAAATCAATGTCCCTTAAAGGAATATAACAGAATCTTAAAATCAATAGTATTTCATTTACATGTCCAAATATAAAACAAAATTACTCTACATAGTGAGGGCCAGAAAAATGGGATCCTTTCTCAAGAATGAAAGATAATCAACAGGAGTAACCCTTAGATGACCCAGATGTTGTTAATATACAAGTACTTTAAAATATCTCTAATTGCCATGATCATTGACATGAAGAAAAATGTTTGCAATGAATTAAAAGATATGCGATCTCAGCAGAGAATTAGAAAGTATATAAAATTACCAAATGAGAATTATAATACACTACACTATCTGAAATTAAACATTCATCTGTTGGTTAAAAAAGAAAAATGGCATTGATAGAGAAAATAATCAATAAAAGTTAAATAGAACAGTAGAAATTATCTAACATAAAGTACAGAGAGAAAAAAAGATTGAAAAATATTAATATACCCCCAGGTATCACTGAAAGAATAAAGTCATAGAGAAGGAAAAGACAATAGTATACAAAAAAATTGGATAAAGAATTTCAAACTTTGGTAAAAAAATATATAAATTTAGTTATTTTCAAAGCTCCATTTATTGCAAGCAGGGTAATTTTTTTAAAATATCACACTTAGAAACATCATGGACAAACTGCTGCAAACCAAATATAACAAGAAAAAAATTTAAAAGCAGCCAGAGAAAATGACCCATATTATACCAGAAAACAATTTTTGAAGGATTGGTGGCTTCTCAACAAAATCTATGGAGGCAAAAATAGTAGAATAATACCTTTAAAGTATTGAGAAAAAAACAGATGTCAACTCAGAAATCTTATATCAGACAGAAATATCCTTCAAAACTGCAAGTGGCATTTTCACTTAAAAATACTGAGAGAGTCTGTTACCAGAAGACGATATGTAATGCAAGAAGTGCTGAAAAGTATTTCAGGCTGAAGAGAAATGATACAGGGGAAAACTTAGATTTTCTTGAAGGAATGAAGACCATCAGAAATTCAAAAAGCTGAATGAAGGCAAAATTTTGTGATTTCTTAATATTATCATGATATAAACATATGGCTTATAGCAAAATTTATAAAAACTTATAGACTTTATAATATATTGGACATTGCAATTAAAGTATTCAGAGTTATGGGAAATAGTTCTAGATGATGCAAGGTTTCTACATTTTACCTGCAGTGTTACAAATTAAACTCAAGTAAATAACAACTGCCAGGATCAGAGACTACATAATGTCAGCCAGAATATTTGTTTAAAATTCCTGTACCCCAGGATGCACCTCTGGGTTAAGAATAAACAATGTGAAGAATTGTCAAGGCAGCCAGCTCAGGAGTTTGGCACTCTGCCAATGGGCCTTACTTTGGAACTTATGCTCCCAAATGTGACAGAGTTGGACTTATTTTGGTTTCCCTACACATGGCTCTTTTGCCCGTTCTATTTGAACCTACAGTTAGTACTATACTTGATAGGTATACATCCAAGAGACTTAAATTTTGGTCCATCAATGTGCCAGTTGGGCCCTGAATCTCAATAGAGTTGCAACATCTACTCTCCAGTTCACTGGACTCACCCAGGACAACGAACAAGGTGGTGGTGATGGACAATGACCATCCCAAGGAACAGAGAGAGTCTGCAAGCAAGAGAGTGCCATCCATCTACCCCAAGGGAGCTAAGCTCCTTCTCAATTAGAGGCTGAGTGCTTATCACCATCCCCAAATCCTCAAGAGTGGGGAATGAACAATGCACTAAAGTAGATTTACTATTATTCTACTGCTAACCTATTGTTATTCTAGCAATGGAAGAACTTACATCATTGATATTGAAGCAGTGGCCATCAGAGATTCTAAGGAGTGGGAGAAGGAAAAATAGGTGTAATATGGGGGCATTTTCAGGACAGTGGAATTGTCCTTCATGATGTTGTGATGATGGATACAGGCCATTATACATTTTGTCATACCTTACAAAATTGTGTGGGACAAAGCGTAAACTGTAATGTAAACTATAATCCACAGTTAGTGGCAATACTTCAATATGTGTTCATCACTTGTGACAAATGTACCACACTAATGAAGGGTGTTGTAAATGTGCGAAATTGTGGGGAAGAGAGGGAGATGGAGGGGCCATATGGGAATCCACTCTATTTTTATGTAACATTTATGTAATCTAAAATTTCTTTAAAATAAATAAGTTTAAAAAATAAACAAGCAAAAAAACCCCCACACAAATAATTCGTTATATAGCTCCTTTCTATTATAAAATAGCTAAAGGTTAATATCTGAAATTACTGAAATTGGCTAGACTTAGTTTATACTTGCTACTGTGATGGTCATTCTAAACTGGTCTAGCCCCTATTTATGGTTACTCTAGACTTAACCTCATTGGTAATGCTTACTATTGTGAAGGTAATTCTAGACTAACCTTGCCCTCATTTATAGTCATTCCAAAACTAGACTCACCTCTGTGTATGCTTGCTATTGTGATGGTAACCTCACTACTCTCCTCTAATATCCATATGAAAAATCTTGTAACTGACTTTTGTTCTCTATAATCCTAACCCAGAACCTTGTGACTCACCATGGTTTGGTACTTCCTCCATCCTGTTCAGCCCCTTATGTCTATTAATGAAGGAACCCATGCCAATTCCACCCCAATTAATAATTAGCATCCTGATGCTATAAAATATCAAAATTAATGCAGTTCCAGGAGGCAGGCTTTGGCGCCACTAGGCCACTGACCTCCTTTACTTATGCAAACAAACCTTTTCTTTCTTTGAAACCCCAGTGTCTCAGGAATTGATCTATAATGTATATCAGAAGAAGGAACCTGAATATGTTCAGTATCAAGTGTGCCAGCTATAAAGACATCAGGACATCTCATTAAAGGAAAAAATCAACTAGGAAAACCCACTTCAAGGATCTCAAATCAAGTACATAAAAATCTAGTTCATGGGCATCCTTATATCAGCACTAAAGACCCATGGAAATGGAATTGCTTTAAGTTATTTTCTGTTTCTAAATCTTCTCTTTCTCTAGATTTCACTAACTTAGAGCATATCAATGTACAACTGTGGAATGAATATATGAACATATTAACTATGTAGTTACATATGAATCTTTGTGAGGATTAGGCAGCAGAAAAAAGATAGAGTGATCTTTCTAATAATTACATTGCAGGAATGTATAACTATTTACATAAATAGTTACAAATGAATAGTTATATATAAATAACTGTATATGTTTTATACATATTTAGATATATAATAGTTGAATCTCTGGTGATGGAAAGAATATTACAACCACATTCACATTTAAATACGGCCTATGTTGCAGATGCTAAGGTTAGGAGGGCACACCAATCAACACAGCTGCCATGTTTTACTCTAATTTCCATCTCTGTTGCTCTTTTATAAGGAGAGCACAAGCTGTAAAAAAGAAATAGACAATTTCAAATATACTAATCATTATCATGATGTTATTAATATAGACCAAGATAATAATAAGACAGTGTCTATGAAGAAAGACTTCATTATGGAATTAATTGCTTTGATTGGGGTCAACACAGGAAAAAGATTTACATAGCATTTATGAAACAATTAGTTTTGATGCCTATTCAGAAGCCAAAGACATGCAAATTTAAAGAAAGCATTTTACAGTTTTCCCTTTTATATTCAGATGCTAAGTTCTCTGGTAAACCATACTTGTTCAACAGCAAATTAAAATCAGTGAATAGAAGAAGAGCTGAGTAATGATGTATTATTGATGTATTCTGTAAATGTTCAAATTATTCTTGGCTTCAATTTTGAATTTATTTCATAGAAACAAAAAAATGGGCATTACAAAGTCAGTTTTAATCTTAGTGTTGATGTTGTTGTTTTCCCTTAATAGATGTCGATAGAAGTAGATTATAGCTATCTTTATGAATTTACTATTATACATTTTATTCCCGGAGTTCTTGAGAATGGAAGATGCATATAGAATAAGGAACCTCTCTGTTTAACACCTGCATCCAATTCATTGATTATAAATGTAACTTAATTCTTTTTGTTTTGTTGTTACCCAGTATTTTTATTGCATTTTCTCCTTTGATGACAGTTTAAACTCAATTTGAAAGAAGGCTGTCATATAAATGTAATTGTAGTAACAAATCAAAAGCAGATGGAATCCAAAGTAAATTCATCTCTTCAAAGCAGATTCACAGGACAATAGTTTGAGTGCTCCTTGAAATTTTGCTTGCTTAATCCCAAACTGCCAAGAAAAGGAATACACAATTACCAGGTCAAAGGCACACCACACATTTAAAGGTAGAGGATATCACAATCTTTAAAGTCCATTGGCTTAAGGGATGACAGAACGCAGGCAAGGAGATTAAATGAAAGGTCTTAGGATCTAGTCACATACAGCTTCTGATTCTGTGACTGTCAGAATGAGATACTTTTGGCAACAGCAAACCTTGCAGCACAGCCCCTGGAACCAGGAGTCAGAGCAACTGTGTGTCTGCCTGCCTCTACCTGCTGCTCACTGAAGGAAGGTCTGCACTGGGTTTTTATGCCTCAGAGTTCTGGTCATCTAGATTCTCATTGAGGGAATATTCCTCTGGCAGGTATCAAACCAGTTCATATCATATCTTCACATGAATGTCTGATATTGTTTTTTTACCCAAAACATGCTTTTCTTAATTTGTTTACATTCTTTTTTCATTATTTATTTATTTTTTAACGTTACACTAAAAAAATATGAGGTCCCCATATACCCCCCACCCCCTCACCCCACTCCTCCCATAACAACAATCTCCTCCATCATCATGGGACATCCATTGCACTTGGTGAATACATCTCTGAGCACTGCTGTACCACATGGTCAATGGTTCACATTATAGTTTACACTCTCCCCCAGTCCACTCAGTGTGCCATGGGAGAACATACAATGTCCAATAACTGTCCCTGCAGTACCACCCAGGACAACTCCAAGTACCGAAAATGCCCTCACATCACATCTCTTCTTCCCATTCCCCACCCTCAGCAACTACCATGGCCACTTTGTCCATCTTAATGCTACATTTACTTCCATTACTAATCACATTAGTTCCAGAATAGAGTATCAGTATGTCCACTCTAATCCATACTCTATTCCTCCATTCTGTGGACCCTGGGATGGTTATGTCCTGTCCACATCTGTATCAAGAGGGTGCTTAGATTCTACTTGGATGGCAGATGTAATTCTTCTGTTTGCAGTTGTAGGCACTCTTGGCTCCCTGGTGTGGTGGTTGACCTTTTTCATCTCCCTGTTAGCTGACTAGGGTAAGTCCAGTTAATGCAGAGGGTAGGAGTTGCAAGTCTGTTGAGGCTCAGGGCTTGGCTATCACATGGACAGTCCAGAGATTCAGATCCCCTGCGTTTACACTAAACCCCAGCACCAACCACAGGTCTGGTAAAAGTGACAGGAGAGGCTTATGAAAAAAGATCACACCTGAGTCCAACTCTGTCATACTCAAAAACACAAACTCCAAAGTAGGGCCAACTGACATGGCACTGAAGTCCATCTGCCATGACCATAGAACCTGTGGGTTTCTGTAACCCTCAGAAGAACAAGTACCTGGGGTTGTATCTACTTTAGCTGTCTCTGGGACTCTGCTGAGGTGTACATAAGGGTGACCCCTCTGATGACCTCCTGGCTCTTTCTGGAGACTCATAGCCATATGGACTCATTTGTCCTTTCCATTTCCCCCTTTTATTCAAGGTCAAAAAGCATTTTTAACTCCTGATATTATATGTAGCTTGAAATATTCTGTTGGTCTGAGTTGATCCTTTTATTCAAAGTCATTCTCCAGCAACATCATCAGCTGGTACTTGGTAGTAATCCCTTGGTGCCAGGGAGGCTCACCATTTGTTTACATTCTGATTACGGTCAACATGTTTACAACATTTTTGAGATTTGATACCATTAATATTTTAGTGGAAGCAGAGAGGATTCAGTGATTGTGCATTGAAGGCTAGGATTCAGGAATCTCTGAAAAGGAAGATTTATTATGATTGGCCAGGCCCGGCAGACTCCTGTCCAAAAAGCCGAGCCCAGAGTAGATGTTTTAGGTTATTTACAAGAGACACATGTGGCAAGGCCCGGAGAGGTTTAAGGGTCAAAAAGACTTTCTTTGATAGTTGTTTTAGGGTTTAGCCATTTTTTGAATACCAGCTAAGCTTGAATTAACATATTGCTTACATTCCATCTGGGTGTAACTTTGAATACACATTCAGTCTATATCCTTTCTGAATATTCAAAGCCTATAGAGTCTATATCACTTAATTGGCTTTCTAAGAACTAGGCACAGTTGGAAACAGAATTAGATAAGTTTGAATTCATGCGCAGGCTTTATTAATATAATTTCAATACACAGCAAAAGCATATCTCAGATCTCTCATATAAAAAAGTAAACTCTTTGAAAGGCGCAAACTGCCAACAGATTTTACATATATCCGTATTCATTTTGTTTCCTCTTTTTATCTCTCTTGCTTGTTCTTTTAGTTATTTTGAACTGAAATATCTCTTTAGTATCAATGAGAGTACCATACTGTAACCACTGACTACAGTGCTTATGTTTATTATCATAGTGACTACTTTAGCTTAGTTCCACTCTTTTACATGATATTGTAGTTGTTTATGCATGTTAATGTAATGGTTCTTTTAGCTTAGTCCCGTTCCTTTAGATGATATCGTAATTGTTCATACTTCTTGTTGTAATAGTAACAACTCCACCTCCCCTTGGATGGATAAAAATCCTTAACTCCTTAACACTCGGGTGACTGATTTGAGCTGAGAGGCTCTGTCTTCAATGCTGGTCGGCCTTGCATTAAAGCCTTTCCTCTCTCTGAAGCACAGGACTCACTATATTGACTTCAATGTGCTTTGGGCAGCAAACCTACAGTTTTTATCAACAGTTTTCCAGATGTTTCCATTTTCATCTGGAGGGAGTCTTGAGGCTATAAAATATCTAACCATGTTTGAATATTAAGAAAACTAAAAATATGTTTTTAATTCTATAAAACTTGCTTATTGTTTGGGGGAAAACAAGGGTGAATTTTATATAATGTAAGTTATATCTCAACAAAGATTATTTAAAAAAGCTTATTATTAGCAAATGTTAACCAAATAATCAAATGTTCCCTTTAAGGGCACACAAATCATATTGAAGAAAACATTGCTCCTTTGTGTTTTCTGTTGACTAGACTGTCATATCAATGCAATGTCTTATTTGGAAAATATAAGGACAGCTTAAAAAACATGAAAGGAATATATTGCAGATTTGACATTTCAAGTAGCCAAAATAAGCAATCAAACAAACAAGAGTATCTATATTATATAGTGCACCTGATTTTTCTTTCATATATTTGCTTCATTGCCATATGAGAATCTTTAGTTACAATGGTCTAGAACATTTTTTTATAGAGGTTTTTCAACTTCAGGATTTATAAAACCTTAAGTACAAATATCATTAAATCAAAATTGCACTTAAAGAGGATATTGTTAAATAAGATTTTTTTTAAAAAAGGAAAAATGAAATGGTGAGCTGATATCTCAGCTTTGAGAAGAAATAGGAAGCAAAAAGTAAGGTTTCCTTAGGTCATATGTTATAGTGGTTTTATATTATTTATGAATTCCAAAAATAAGGATTATTTTTGTAAACTGGTCTGTTTCTCTGTGTGTGGTTGCATTGGATTCAGCTGAGATATCTTTGATTAAATTATGTTAAGATTAGGGCTTTGATTTGACCAAGTCAGTAGGGTGTAACTCAGGTTAAGTCCCCACCCACTTGATGGGCTATATAAATGGACACTCACTCAAGAAGACTGAGAAAAAGATACACATGAGAAAAGAGAAAAGAACTCCATAGACGCCAGAGGAGAGAACTTTTCACGACATGACACATAAGAGGAGAGAACTTTGATCCTGTGGCCATGGGAAGAGAGACAAGCCCTATGCCTGCCTGTACCTGAAAGAGAGGAAGGCTGAGCCCTCAAAAGAGTTTGACAACCATCTTGCTTCAACACATGGCAACTGACTTGGTGAGAAAGTACAACTTAGGGTACCTTGAGTTGGGCTCTTTAGGACCTTGAAATTGTAAGCTTTTACCCCAAATAAATGCTCTTTATAAAAGTCAATAGATTTCTGGTACTTTGCATCAGCATCCCTTTGGATGACTAATACATATGTCAATATCAGAACTGTTGAATGGGGATCTAAACTATGTTTTGAATCATACAAAGTCACCAAATCTGAGCTCCCCAGTAAACTGGAAGTTTCATAGTGAGCTACAAACTTAGTAAAAGATGCAGTGAGAAAATTGAGGGTTAATTGTATTCAATGACTCCCGTCAGAAGCAAACAAATTTCATCCCTGAAGAAATATATATAATATTTATCACTTAAAGAATACTTCATATTAGGCAAAGTATAAGAAATATGAGCTTACAAAGATAATTATCAAATGAAAAGTTTAAATCAAGATTCAAGGTTTGGAGAGAGTCATTCACAAAGATTACCAGATATTGTGCCAAAAGTGTCTTTAAATGGAGTATTGAGAACAGAAATAACAATCCAAAGAATTTCCTTTTTTGTGGTCCAAGTATTTTTGGCAATGGCGTAGACATTATAAAGGTTTCAGGGAGCATACGTATGACAGTTACTTCAGATGACCACACAAATATCTCCTTGGGAAGTTAAAATCCTGTCAATGTCAGATCATTGTAAAGCAGTGCTAGCTGGGTTTTCTGTAGATCTCTGACAATGATGTTGGTGGTTTTGATAAGATTGTCCACAGTCCTGTTTATCTCCTGGAACAGATCATGGAAAATACAGAAGTAACAGAGAACTTCTAGAGTGGCCCACACAGCAGTAACTCCAGGCTATTGCAGGTTTACTCCCTTTACTCTCATTCTTTTACCCTCTTATTCTAAGGCTTTGTAAAAGCCTGGAAAGAAAGGAAATATCACAGCCTCCTTCTGGGGTTGGGATTCTGCACCTAAACATATGGCAATGTGGTAACATGTTTTTGGAGACCTTTTCCATATTAAGTGCTTGGAAAACTTAAATCAGAGATAAGAAGATAAGAAAAGAAGGTGGTTTACTTTAATATTTTGAAAAGAACTATTCAGATTAATTAGATAGCAGGATCCAGTTCAATTAGCAGGCAGAGAACCAAAGGTACAACTGTCACTTATAAAATATGTTTCATTGGGCTATCTAATGTTCATGAAAATTATTGTCCTATGGATTTGCATTTTGGAATTTATATGAACTCTTCTTGAAAAATATTGAGGTTGACAGAAATTTGTTTTGAAGTCTGGAGAAAAAAACTAAGGAGTCCCTGATGAAAAGGAAAAGGAGTTTCTTTTATGTAAGAGAGGTATAGAAATTTGGAGGAAACTGGAGGCTTTCAAATGAAAAAGTATAGAACCCTCAATCAAAAGTAGGGTTGTGAGATTGTGCTAAGAGTAAATAAAGGAATGCCATAGAGTCTAGGATCCTTGCAGTGATGGGGGGACTATTAAAGGGGTAAGGGAGAAAAGGAGATAACACAAAGTAAGACTCTATGGAAAGCTGTGATTGCAATGGAAGGAGTTATGTGAATAACAAAAGTGATGCTGGAAGGCATAGAGAGGAAGGAAGATACAGAAAAAGAGGACAATAAAAATTGTGAGGATAAGAAGTAAATAAGGGAATTCTAGGGAAATTTTCTTGCATCTTGGGTGGAAGCTTACAACCTCATATTGTCACCTGCTTGGACTAAAATTCTTGGGAAATTTGTCTACCTCATGTTAGCATCTGTTTCTCAAAAAGAGCCTAAGCTCAAGGTCTCTAATTGGGGTGGACTTCCTTTCAGAGTAGCTGTTTTACCTTTTCCTTTGAGAAACTCAATTCCAGGGTTGGATCCTCTAGAATTTGACAGTTTTGTTAATGGTAAAGATCACTATGTAAGGGTGCTTTCAAAGGGATTCAAAATAAGTTTTCTGATGATATTTCTTCCAGAGAACTAAGTGTCCGGTTTCTAGGTTGTAGAGTGGTTTGAATGGAAGAATTAGAGGAAAAACAGCCTACATCTTTTGATGATAAGTGTGGGTAAATGACAAGTTCCTAGCAGTATTTTAGACTATTTTAATTGAACCATTTAGAATCTTCAAAAGCCTAGGCCAAATAATGGATTTTTACAGGTTGTCCAGTTATTATTTTGTATGGGGACAGTTGGTGTAACCCAGTAGGAGAGAACCAAAGGACAATCATTGCTAAGAGTAAAATCGTGGGTCATAAGATGTTGAGTACTTCCATTAGTTTAGCAAGTTTTAAGTTTAATGTTAGCTCTATTATTTCAGATGGATGGATGTTGTGGTTTGGGGCTACATACCACAGAACAACATTTTCTTCAACTAATCCATTCCTGTGGGTTTTAACCCAATATAAACAGACCTTCTGATGAGCTTACTTCATTTAAAGTATGGCCCAACTGATTTAGGATGGGTCTTAATAATAATTTCCCCAATCTTATTACTGAAGGCTTTATAGGGAAAGTCACAAAGAGCTAGGAAGCCACATAGGGAGCAGCCAGAAACTGAATGGCAATGGAACTTACAAGAGAAAGGAGAAGCCAGGAGAGGTCAACATGTACATTGTCATGTGACAGAAAAGCCAAGAAGAAAGGATCACTGGGAACAGACCCAGAATGCCACAGTCTTCTGGGCCTTGATGATGCCTTGCTTTGGAATTCTCTTAACTTCAAACCATGATCCAATAAATTCCTATTGTTTAAGCCAGCTCATTGCATGGTACTTGCTTTAGCAACAAGGAAACTAAAACACTGAGCAATTTAAGGACTATGTAATTTGGGGGATAAAGGAAGAACTCCTTGGACTTCTTGGGTAATTTCATTGGTAAAATGGGTCTCTCTATCGCTTGAACAAGTCAAGAGAATTTCTCATCTGGGGAATAGTTGTTCTACAATAATAGCCGTAGCATAATTTTACAAGGGAAAACTTTAATCCAGTGGGAGACCATGTACATGATAGTAATAATATATTTATAACCATGAAATTTAAGAAGCTGAATAAAATTTAATTGCCAATTAAGAAAAGATCCTAAAATCTGTATATTAATACAACATGATAGGTATGTGTTTTTGTTTCCTTTGGTTGCTGTAGAAAACAACTTGCAATGATTGGGCTGAAACTATGGGAATTTATTTCCTTAAGTTTTGAGGCTAAACTAAAATCCAAATAAACCTTTCCAAAGTTATATAAAATTATAATATAATAAAACAGTATTATACTTAATGCTAATAATTCAGAAGACCTAGCACTTTTTATTACACTGACAATATTAAATGAGTATAATTTGCCAAATATTTATCTAAATTATGTGAACTTGATTTTTAAAAAAAATTTGGCTTAAAATAAGAATACTTTTTTCCCATATCGACAGTATTAGAAATTCAATTTCCTTAATTTTTATGATTTTTAAGAATAATTTATGTATGTGCCTATTTATCTCTGAAACAATTAAAATTGAACTCCTTTAAGGAATTTTTAAGATAAATTTTGTAATACCATCTGTAGATAGGAAACTATTACATGTAAATAGCATGCATCATACCTATATACATAAACATGATAGACACAAAGAGCTTATAGTTTTAATTCTAATATTTCAGACAGACAAACACAGAATTACAAAACTCACTGTTTTATTTAAGAGTTGGTTTTCACGCTTGCCCCATATTATATTTTTACCAGGATTGTGACTCTGGCAGATGCAATAATTTGAGGTTATCTTCTCATGTGAGAGCTAAAGGTTTCCGCCAGTATATGTAGAGGAAATTTTTAAGATTTTCTTTGCCCTGATGTGTAATTTTATGAAGGCTATGGACTAAATTTTCGATATGATATCAAAGAGAAACCATCTGTATATCTCCAAAGATCATCTGACTGGATTAAACACCTAGCTTGTTTCCAATAGCCTTTTTCATCCTTAGTTAGTTGCATTTTGGATTCTAGGCCTCTCCAGAGCCCCTAGTGAGAACAGGAAGCTTAAAGCTCTGCTGGCTATAAGGTGTCCTCTGCAGGGTTTAAGTAATAGCCACTTAATTCTATCACTAGACATGGTGATATGAAGAGACACACCTTGTATTAACATTGCTTTGATTCATATCTTTTTTCTCCCTATTCTATGATAGCAACCACATTTCCCATTAATATTTAAGATATTTAAGATCAATCTTCCTGTACTATAAGCTCTAACAGTTTGCCTAGTGGAATATCAACCTAAAAATTACAAGATTGAACTTCTTCCAATTAAATGGAGGAAACTGTTTTCTTTGGTACTAAAATATTTATATAAGTGAAGATAGAGTTATGGAAATGGCAAGAAGCAATATTGAGAGTGAAACATTAAATGGAATTGTGTAATATTTCATCCCACCTTTTGTTACACTATTTTTGGTGAAATGAGGATAAATATTTATCTTATGCACAAGTTTTGTTATTGAATGGTCTTCCTTCTCATTCATTTCTGTCAGAGGAGAGCTATCTATTATGTAGGCTCAAATTAAGCCTTTATCATAAGGAACTTTGACATTGTTGTTATGCAGTCTATAAAAAACTTCTCAACGGGTTGCCTGCCCATCCCATCATTTTCAGTTCTAGGGTCCTGTGATTTTCAGAAGTCAAGTCATTATTTTGTCAGACTAACTCAATTGCTGATGATGCTAACTATGATCAGTTTGTCTTTAATTATTAAGCTTTGCTACTTTGTCTCTGATTCTCTCACATGAAATGCAATATAGTATAATGTTAAAGAACACAAATTCTGGACCCACAGGGTGTGGATTCAAATTCCAGATATACCACTTAATTACTCTGCAAACTTGATCAAGTTTCTTAATCCCTCTCTGCTTCAATTTCTTTTTCTGATAAATGGATTAATAATTTTACCAACCCAATTAAAAATGGAAAAAGGACTTGAATAGACATTTCTACAAAGAAGATATATTTTTACTAAAAAGCACATGAAATGATGTTCAACATCATTAGCTATTAAGGAAAGAAAAATTAAAGCCACAGTGAGATACCATTTCCTACTCACTCAATGGCTTCTATAAAAAAAAAAACAAAAACAGAAAATTACAAATGTGGGGAAGTATGTGGAGAAATAGGAACATTCATTCATTGCTGGCATAAAATGGTGCGACCAATGTGGAAAACAATATGGTGGTTCCTCAGAAAGCTAAGTATAGAATTACCATACAACCTGGCAATCCTCCTATTAGATATATACCACAAATGATTGAAGCAGAGACTAAAAATAGATATTTTCACACTCATGTTCATAACAGCAATATTTACAAATGCCAAAAGATGAAAGCAACCCAAGTGGCTAACTGATGAATGGATAAATAAAATGTAGTTTATACAAACAATGGAATATTATTCAACCATAAAAAAGGAATGAAGTTCTGATTCATGTAACAACAGAGGTGAGCCTTGAAAACATCATGTTGAGTGAAATAAGCCAGACCCATAAGGACTCATATAGTTTGACCTCACCGATAATAAATAATTAGAATAAATAAACTCATAAAGCCAGAATCTAGCATATAGGTTGCCAGAGGGCAGGGATAGTGAATGGGAAGTTAATGCTTAAATTGTACAGAATTTCTATTGGGGTTGATTGTAAAGCTTTGGTAATTGATGGTTGTGATGGTAGCACAATATTGTGAAAATAATTCACAGTACTGAATTGTATATATGAATGTGGTTAAAAGGGAAAATTGTAGGCTGTCTATATGCTACTAGAATAAAATTTAAAATAAAAAAAATCAGACTGTATAATAATAATAATAATAATTTTACCAACCTAATGGAGATGTAAAGGATTAAATAAATTAATATAGGTAGAGCAAAGCCTGGCATATCATGAATGTTCAATAGATGAATGCTAAAACTATTATTAGTGTTAATATTTTTATTATTCTACCTTTCTTCCTCTTTGAACTATTTGCTTACCAGTATCCTTATCTAGAGGGAAATGATTACTAAAGCACTTTATGAAAGTATGGGTGCTCATTTCCCTAAGGTATGTTTCAAGATTTTAAAATATAAAGTGTCTTTCCTCCCAACTCCCTTCCAAGATGACTCCCTCATCTGTTTGCTCATTGTTTCTGTTCATTGTCTGTTAGTTTCTTCTTTAGGAGGTACAAGGAACCAAACCTGGGAACTTTCATGTGGAAGGCAGACACCCAACTGCTTGAGCCACATTTATATTCCCTGCTTATTTTTTATTTTTATTTTTTGCTTGCTATTTGCTCATTCTTGCTCATTGTCTTGCTTGTTGTTTGTGCTCATTGTCTGCTTGCTGGTTTTCTTCCTTGTCTGCTCGTTGTTTTTGCTTGACATTTGCTCATTGTTTTTCTCAATGTCTGCTCATTGTTTGCTCATTGTTTGTTTGTGTTCTTTAAAGGTACTGGGATCTGAACCCAGGACCTCCCATTTGGGAGGTGGGCACCCAACTATCTGTTCCCCTAAAGTGACTTTTGAGACCTCTCAGACAATATATTGGAGAAGAAAGTGGAAGAAATTTACATTATGCATTTATATAACTTCTATGCCTCTGCCTTTGATTTCCTTTCTGTTTATAATGAAAATGAAAAGTTAATAAAGGATAAAGCTACATATGAAAGAAAAAAAAAAACTTCTTTCTTTCTTGCAAATAACTCTTTGGTCAGAAAGCACATGATATAGAAAGATGCCTTAGTGAGCACTCTGGGTTTGAATTACTTTGATTCATCTGAATCCTCTTCATTATCCTAATCCTAATTCTTTGTGTTCCACTCTTTTCCAAACAATACACTGTCCTTCATATAAGATAACTTTAAGAGTCTGTAATAAATTGACTTTTAGTTTCTTCTACATAGAAGATGAAAATTGGCATTTGGCCTTCAGCATTGCAGGTGCAGTGATAAAATATGTTCTTTCATCATGGTCAAATGAAGATTTCAGTTGAAATCCATGCTCCAAAACAAGGATTAAAGTTTTCAATTTATAATTCTCCTTCATTTGTCTTTTAGCTTTAGAATTTATCCAACCTAATGAAAATCCTGAAAATTTTCATAGACATATTTTTTTTTGCTGCCAACAAAATTTCCAAAAGCCTCGCCCTGAATGGAAACTATATCGAAGAATCTAGTTTGTTCTATTAGTAACAAAATAAGCATCATGGAGTATTATTATTGATATCTTAACTACCTCCCTTCCCAAGTACCACATAAAACCAAACCCAGATTTATCACAGTTCCATGAGGGTGTATTGGCCGTATCCCTATCCTTGGAACAATTCTTCTAGTCAGGGATACTGGTTGTAAGAAATAGGTAACACAGGGAAGCAGACTTGGGCCAATGGATAGCGAGTCCGCCTACCACATGGGAGGTATGCGGTTCAAACCCTGAGCCTCCTTGACCTGTGTGGAGCTGGCCCATGAGCAGCGCTGATGCGCGCAAGGAGTGCCATGTCACTCAGGGGTGTTCCCTGCATAGGGGAGCCCCACACTCAAGGAGTGCACCCCATAAGGAGAGCCACCCAGTGTGAAAGAAAGTGCAGTCTGCCCAAGAATGGCACCACACACACAGAGAGCTGATACAACAAGATGATGCAACAAAAGGAAACACAGATTCCTGGTGCCTCTGATGAGGATAGAAGCCGTCACAGAAGAACACACAGTGAATGGAAATAGAGAGCAGACAACTGAGGGTGGGGGGGGGGGGTGGGGGGGAGGGGAGAGAAATAAATAAAAAATAAATCTTTAAAAAATAAATAAAAAGAAAAAAGAAAGAGGGAACATAAGAAGAAAATGAATTCATTACAAGGTAATTGGAAGACTCATAGAAATAAGGGAAAGGGTGGAGATACAGCATTCAGTCAGGTTCCTTCCCCCATGCTCCCTTGATTGCCTGAGTCAGTGGGAAGAAGAGTTCCTTCCAGGTTGCTCCTGGATCAAATCTGTAGAAAAACAAGAGAAGGAAGCAATAGCTAGTCCTGACAGGGTGGCCATGCAACCACTTCTTATGGGAGACAATTTTCTCAGTCTATTTGCAGTAACTTACTTTTTCCCTCTATGCCATAAATTTATCTGAACCTTTCTCCAAGTTATAACCTCACCCTTTTCCCATTCATCTGAATGCCTTACCCCTATCTTCTGGCCTACTTCCTCCCCTTCCTGATAGATGGGAGTTGTGATAACCCCTAGAAGTGTCCCATGACTGTTCCCAACAGGAATGTCATTCACTAAACTCCAGTAGCCATTACCCACTAACTTCCAGTATGTGTGTGTCAGAGCCTGCAGATTCTGTCCACTGGATTCCCACCCTATGTTCATTAAACACTTCTAAGCCTGCTTCCATTATCTCATTCTTCTGCTGGTAGAACTAACCTCTTATCATCCTGTGTATTTTGTGGATGGAGTAATGGGCTAAAAAGCAGGATTATCCACTGACAGTGTCTGAAAAAGAGAGTTCCAAGCTGTTTATCTTTGGTCCTCTTTTCAGGAACATTCCTCATCTGAAATAGGTGTAAGGACAGATAAACAGCAAAGCCTGGGTTCCTCCCCTACTCTTATTTCCTCCCTGTGTTAGGAAGCAGGATAAGGCTGTGTTTCTCTTTTATGGAACTGCTGAGTTCAGCTTCCAAAGGGCCCAAGTACAGTGAACAGTCCATCCAGTAAGATAATTTTCAGAGTGTAGACATTGATGCTCCTTTTCAAGTGGCCATTGAAGTTCTTCACAATGGTACCTGCCCATGGGTGTGGGTAATGTTGAAGGTTAATCTAACTCCGTGAGTCTGGGCCTATCTTTGAGAGTATTGTACAGTAATATTGAGGTCCTTTGTCAGAGAATACGTGATCTGGGTACCTAAACAGTTGACAAAACCACTTTTCCAAAGCATTGCATATATGCTCTGTGTCTGCACAACAAACTGGAAAGGCAATAGTGTAGCCTGGATAGGTGTCTACCACAACCAAAGTGTAGGATATATTTTGCAAGAGCAGAAGAAGGCTCATGTAGTCTACTTGTCAGGAGTCTGGTGTAGCTCCTCTAGGAATTACCCTAAATGCCCTTTTGGGTTCTGGCTTGTAGTTAACATCTCTCACATTGGTAAATGAGAGGTACTGAGGTACTTGTATTAGTTTGCTACAGGACTGTTAAGGCAGAACACCAGAAATTGGTTGGTTTTTAAAATGGGAATTTATTAGGGTAAAATCATACAGTTCCAAGGCTGTAAAAATGTCCAAGTCAAGGTATCATCAGAGATACTGTCTCATCAAAGGTCAGCAGTAAGTGATCCTGGACTCCTGACATGTGGCAAGGCACATGGTGGCCAGTCTCTGCTTTCTCTTCCAGGCTCACTTTTTACACAGACTCAACTGTGGACAATCAAGTATGGGCCTCCTCTCTCTCTGGGCCTCTTCTGTTCAGATTCAGGCTGTTCTGTTGACTCCAGCTCTCAGCTTCTCTTTCAGCCTCTCGGGATTTCTGTGCCTTCTTGCAGCTGTAGGTGACCCTCCTCTCTTACATAGCATGGTAAAATGGCAGCCATCTTTCTCTTCAGACTTGAGCTGCTCTGTGTACCCAGCTTCTTGGGGGCTTTGTGTTTAAATTTTGGATCCTCATCCTCCTTGAGTTCTCTTTTACATGGTAGGGTCAAAATGGTAGCTTCCTTTCTGTGTGTGTGTGTCTCTTTCTCCATGTCTCTGTTTACAAAAGACCCAGCAAAAGGGTGGAGACTTGTTACAAACCAACTCCTGAAGGGCACGAATTGTGGCCATGAGACCAAAGTATACACTTGGTATGTAGGCATAAACTTTATTGGAACTTAGACCAGAGAGACTCTCCAATGGTGGCAGTTCAGAGAATGAAGATAGTACTCTGCAAAGAGACTGGAAAATGAGGGGTGATATAAATTCCATAAGGTATGAGAACAGAGTTTGTGCTAGGGTCACATGAAGCATATATATGATGTCTGGTGATGTTCTCACTATTTTCATAGGAAGGACATTTACCAAGGATGCTTATTGCTTTGGGAAGATTACGGTTTACAATACCATCTGTAGCAGTTTGATATATTTATGAATTCCAAAAATAGATGTTGGATTCTGTTTGTAAACTGGTCTTTACTTGGGCATGATTAAATTATGATTATAGCTTTGATTGGACCATGTCAGTAGGGTGTGGCAAAAAAGGCATGGCAAAGGACAGAATTGGAGCTTTGATGCTGGGGTTTTTAATGTTGGAGTTTTGGTGTTGGAGTTTGATGCTGAAGTCTTAAGCTGGTGCCCTGGGATGTGGGCACACATGGAAATAGAAGCAAGTTCCAGGAAGGGAAGAATCATAAGCCAGAAAGAAGCAAGACCTGGGAAGAGAGGAACCCAGGAAGCCTGAATGCTGGCAGACATCAGCAGCAGTCTTGTTCCAACACATGGAAATAGACTTTGGTGAGGGAAGTAACTTATGCTTTATGGCCTGGTATTTGTAAGCTTCTATCCTGAATAAATACGCTTTATAAAAAACAACCAATTTCTGATATTTTTGCATCAGCAGCTCTTTGGCTAATATACCATCTATACATTCTCTTCCCTCTGGGGATGGTTGTGAACCTTTACCTTATGTCTAGATCATTCAGGCAGCTGTATCATGAGAACTGAGGGGGGACTGGATCTCCAATATCTACCACTACATAGCAGCCTACATTGACAATAGAACAAGCATTGCATCCACATCCAAAGCAACACTATCAAAGACAACAGCTAAAGCCATTACATGTTTTTCAGTGACAACTGCAGTTCAACCTGATACAAAAAGAGCCAATGGGTAGAACCATGAGGAGACATACTTTAGTCTACATCTAGCCTTGATAGTAAAATTACACAACTCAGCAGGTAACCACCATACATCACAGATTCCCTTTTGTCATTCCATGCAGACAGGGGTGATGCAATCTCAGGTGGCAAGACTCAGCGATTAATCATCCTAAACTATTAAATCCAGCATATACTCATAAAGGCCTGGGCTTACTCACCTGTTTCCCTACAAGGAAAAAAGTGTAATTATGAGTCTCATTGAAAGAAGGCAGCTGAATCTCAGTTCTCAATGAGAAGTTCTTGTTCCAAATTTTTCAATGGGTCCTGTTGTACTATTCTAGTAAGGTATTCCACTCTGTCCAATTTGTAGGAGTTATGGTCCAAGGAAGGCCAGTAGCACCCATGGATGACAAGTCTGTGCAAACGCAACATTGGGTTTAATTGTGAGCATGGGCTACTGTCAAAGCCCACTGTAGAAATGTATTGGCTAGAGAACTACAATAAAGAAAGATGTTTATGGGGAACAATAAGTGGCATATTGTGCTGGTTTAACAGAATATAAACAATATTTACATTAGTAGGTAACAAGGTACCAGATAGAGGTGTTCTATGAAGAGGCTTCCAATACCATATAGTTTCCCCTTCTAAATTCTCTGAGTTTTCTATGGTGACCACAAAAACTAGTTTAGGCATAAGGAGAGTCCACATAGACACAGATAGAGCCCCTGCTATTTGCTGTCCTGATTGCTTGCCTTTTTACCTACATCCGTCATATTTCAGGGAACCAATGGGGAGGACTTTCTGTTTAGAGTTACCTAGGACTTCTTTTGAGATCAGGAATTTCAAACTGAACCTTTTGACCAGGGTTTTAGATGAGCTTTATTCTGACTAGCTGCCTTCCCTGTTTCCTATACTAACCTGTCTCAACTCTCCCCTCAGAAAGTTTACATCCTTATTCTTAAGGGGGAGTTGAAGGGTGACTGCCATTCTTCTGTAGCTATTTCCTGCTGGTTAGGGGCAGAGGTCCCTGCCTGACAGGGTGTGAAACTCTGGTTATTCTATTGAGGTTGAGGGAAGATGGGTCCAGTACCATGGTTGGAACTGGATGAAATCCCCCCATGACTAATACCTTGCTCTGGAAAGCATTGATTCTGGAAGAAATAAACTTAATTAAAATTTTGAAGATACATAGTTCTATTTAAAGGATAAAGTAAATGGTGGTAAGCAGTCCCAAAAAGGGGACCAGCAATGACATACTGGACCATGAGAATGAGAAAGTCCGGGTGCATTCAGAGGTTACATCCTCCTGATGCTGATGGGTTTGATTTTGCAAGTTTCAAATACTGTCTAAAAAACTGCCACCCCCAGTTCTCTCAGTCGTGCTTATACTTAGGACAGCTAGGACAGGTATCAGGAGAGGCACTGCCCTAGACATAAACTAACAAGGACAATATAGGCAACAACAAGAGAAGCATATGGCAAGCAAAACAAAGACAATACTTAAAAGAGCCATTCTTTTATCTTGTAGGCATGTTCATTAATTACTTAGAAAATGAATTAAGTTCACAAGGACTTTTAACATGTTCAATATTTTTCTGCATATGACTTAGAATAGAAGAGATACTACCATATTCATTGGACATATAGGTACAACATTTAATACTAATCAATGCACAAGTTCTGGGTATATGGGAACGTCATATTTTTTGAATGTGACATTTAAAAGAAAATAAAGAAAAATAAATTCTGAAAAACAAAACAAAAAAAAAAAAAAGAAAAAAAAATGCACAAGTTCTTCTTTGAGCTGCAGGTAATAGAGCTAAGCTCCAGGTTTGCAATACCATGCATGTAGCCTCTCTATGGGACCAGACCATAATGCCAATTGTGTCTGTTTTACTCACATTACTCTGGTAATTATTGCTCCACTTGAAAAATCTTTCACACAGCCAGCATGCTGCAGCACCATTGACTTTAGGGAGAGGCTCCAGGGTTTCACTGGCCTGGTGCATAGCACTCTTCAGCACTATAAAACAGAGCCAGTCTGGAGGCAATATCCAATGCAAATCAAACCTTGTCAAGACATCACTGGTTGCTGCAGGAGTCTGAAATTGCAATATACTCTCCATCCGCTTCAGGAGCCCTGTCCAGAGATGTGTTAGATACTTTTATTATCTCGGGGTGTTAGTGACCAACCTAGCCAGTTACTCAAATGGATACACCATGCCTGGCACTGGAGACCTGGTTTGAATGCACATGAGAGTTTGACAATACTGAAGTCTATCCCTTAATTTTTATGCACTTTCTAAATACTTCCAAAGCAGTTTATAATACATTAAGTGAAATTAAATATTACACCTTTACCATGGTTATGGTAATTAATAGGTATTTTAATTTAGCACTACAGGAAAAACGACTCTATCTATTATTTTATGAAAACCTAAGATTCCCAATGGGATTAAGATTATCTTCCCCTTACCACTCTGTAATATACAAATTGAGGTGGCCTCTGACAGGTTCCCTGTTAAGAAGTTACTTTTTGTTACCAACATCAGTTCAGGTTTCCATTTAATAATGGATTCCTGGAATTAGCCATTTAAATATTTCAGCTTAGAAAATGCTTTTGCAAACTTCTCATAACAATCCATGACCACATAGACTATAGTTACTTCAAGACAAATTTCACCTTTACAAAACACATTCCATTACTTAATGCTACCTTCTACAATACCTTTTATTAATTTCTATATTCATTCAAGCCTTGTCTTATATATTTCCATCCTGATTTTATGAAAACTAGCCATCTTATCTTAGGACAAAACACATTCCCTTAAACAAACCAATAAAATTTTAGCCAACATTGACTATGAATTTACTTCCACAAACCTTTTATTTCTTTAAGTCTCATACCCCTCATTCTGTTCTGTGAAGAAAGAAAAAAAATCTCTTCATTTCAGTTTAGTCAAAAACAATTTTTAAAAGAGATTTGTCATAATTTCATTAGTCAAAAACAATTTTATCATCTTAAAGATTTAAAACATGCTAATTTATTTCATCAGTATCCTATAAACCTAGGGAGATTATACCCAAGTTAAATAAAAGTGGAATAATTATAGTTTATGCAAGTTATGTTCTTTTTTCTTCTTGATTCTACAGGAGACTAAAACTGCTTTTCTTAGACCAAGAGCTGGTTTTTTGAGAAGATCAACAAAATTGACAAACCTTTAGCGAGACTAACAAAAAAAAAAAGAGAAAAGATGCAAATACACAAAATAAGAAATGAGAAAGGTGATATCACCACTGACCCCACAGAAATAAAGACTATCATAAGAGGATACTTTGAAAAACTATATTCCAACAAAAATGACAATTTAGAGGAAATGGACAAATTCCTAGAAATACATAAGCAGCCCATACTGACGAAAGAAGAAATTGATGATCTTAACAAACCAATCACAAGCAAAGAGATACAATCAGTCATTAAAAATCTCCCAACTAAGAAGAGCCCAGGGCCAGACGGCTTCACAGGTGAATTCTACAAAACATTCCGGAAAGAACTAACACCAATCCTGTTGAAACTATTCCAAAAAATCGAAACAGAAGGAACACTGCCTAATTCCTTCTATGATGCCAACATTACCCTAGTACCAAAGCCAAACAAAGACACCACAAGAAAGGAAAATTACAGACCAATTTCTCTAATGAACCTAGACGCAAAAATACTTAACAAAATACTTGCTAATCGTATTCAACAACACATTAAACGAATTATACACCATGACCAAGTGGGATTTATTCCAGGTATGCAAGGATGGTTCAACATAAGAAAATCAATCAATGTAATACACCATATAAACAGATTGAGAGAAAAAAACCACATGATTATATCTATAGATGCAGAAAAGGCATTTGACAAAATACAGCACCCCTTCCTGATAAAAACACTCCAAAAGATTGGAATACAAGGAAACTTTTTGAACATGATAAAGAGTATATATGAAAAACCTAAAGCCAACATTGTTTACAATGGCGAAATCCTGAAAACCTTCCCTCTAAAATCAGGAACAAGACAAGGATGCCCATTGTCTCCGTTCCTATTTAACATTGTCTTGGAAGTACTGGCTCGAGCACTGAGACAAGAACCAGATATAAAAGGCATTCAAATTGGAAGGGAAGAAGTCAAAATTTCATTATTTGCAGATGACATGATCCTATATATAGAAAACCCTGAGAGATCTACAACAAAGCTCCTAGAACTCATAAATGAGTTTAGCAAAGTCGCAGGTTATAAGATCAATGAGCAAAAATCAGTAGCATTTCTATACACCAATAATGAGCAAGATCAGGAGGAAATCAAGAAACAAATACCATTCACAATAGTAAATAAAAAAATCAAATACTTAGGAATAAATTTAACTAAAGAGGTAAAAAACTTATACATCGAGAACTATACAAGATTGTTCAAGGAAATCAAAGAAGACCTAAATAAATGGAAGAATATTCCCTGTTCATGGATAGGAAGACTGACTATTATTAAGATGTCTATCCTACCAAAACTGATCTACACATTCAATGCAATCCCAATAAAAATCAACACAGCCTTCTTTAAGGAACTAGAAAAACTAACTATGAAATTTATTTGGAATAAAAAGAGGCCCCGAATAGCCAAAGACATATTGAAAAAGAAAAACGAAATAGGAGGAATCACACTTCCTGACTTCAAAACATACTACACAGCTACAGTAGTGAAAACAGCATGGTACTGGCATAAGGAGAGACACACAGACCAATGGAATAGAATTGAAAGTTCAGATATAGAACCTCATGTATATAGCCATATAATATTCGATAAAGCCACCAAACCCTCACAACTGGGAGAGAATGGCCTATTCAACAAATGGTGCCTGGAGAACTGGATAGCTATATGTAGAAGAATGAAAGAGGATTACCATCTCACACCTTATACAAAGATCAACTCAAGATGGATCAAAGACCTAAATATAAGAGCCAAGACCATAAAGACCTTAGAAAGCAGTGTAGGGAAACATCTACAGGACCTTGTAATAGGAAATGGCTTCATGAATATCACACCAAAAGCACGAGCAGCAAAAGAACAAATAGATAAATGGGACTACCTCAAAATTAAAGCCTTCTGCGCCTCAAAGGAGTTTGTCAAGAAAGTAAAAAGGGAACCCACACAATGGGAGAAAATATTTGGCAACCATATATCTGATAAGAGACTTATAACCTGCATATATAAAGAACTCATAGATCTCGAAAACAAAAAGATAAACAACCCATTTAAAAAATGGGAAAAAGATTTAAACAGACACTTCTCCAAAGAAGAAATACAAATGGCTAAAAAGCACATGAAAAAATGCTCCAAATCCCTAGCTATCAGGGAAATGCAAATCAAAACTACAATGAGATACCATCTTACTCCCATAAGATTGGCAGCCATGAAAAAAATAGTAGAATACAAATGCTGGAGAGGATGTGAAGAAAGGGGAACACTCATCCATTGCTGGTGGGAATGCAGAAGGATCCAACCATTCTGGAGGACAGTTTGGCAGTTTCTCAAAAAATTATCCATAGATTTGCCATATGACCCAGCAATACCACTGCTGGGTATATACCCATCAGATCTGAAAACAAGGACACAAACCGATATATGTACACCAATGTTCATAGCAGCATTGTTCACCATCACCAAAAGTTGGAATCAATCCAAAAGTCCATCAACAGATGAGTGGATCAATAAAATGTGGTATATACACACAATGGAATACTACTCAGCTGTAAGAACCAATACACTACAATCGCACGTGATAACATGGATGAACCTTGAGAATCTTATGTTGAGTGAAGCAACCCAGGCATTGAAGGACAAATACTATATGACCTCAATGATATGAAATAAGTTAACTGCCTCAGAGAGCTAGAGTCTGGAAAAGTGGCCTACTGGAAATCGCGGAGTGGAGGAAGGCTGTGAGTTAATGTCTGTAGGGGTGGAATCTGTGATGAGCTGGGGGTAAGTATGAGCACAAAGAAGGGACAAAATGGGGGCAAGGGGTTACCTTCGGGTGGGGTTTTCTGGGTTTGAGGGGGGCTGGGGATGGGAAGAGGGGTAATATGGTCCAAGAAATAGGTGGGAGGGAGGGGCAACATACAAACATGGGAGAGTGCCAGAAGTTCATTGAGAACTAAATGTTGAGTAAAACGTATCAAAGTATAAGTAGGAGGGTTACCTGGTTAGGACACTCAGGGGGTATGGTCTGATGCGGGACGGACTCCGGAGGGAATAGCTGAAGGCTCATTTTGCCAAGGTGGGTTCTACCATTGGGTGGGGTGGACCCATATCCTGGGGAAGACTAATGCCGTCGAATAGAGAGAACTGTATCTCTCGTGAGAAAGGACGGCTCCCAGGGCATTAGATTGGCAGGCGTTGTGGGCCCTAAGGGGAGGGGAAAATGGACGTGCAATGGATGGAACAAAGGTAAATAAGGGGGCAAAAGAGGAGTTATGTGAGAGTACACGAGGATGAATATAAAACAGCTAATATTACACCAAAAACATATAGGGGACGACAGACTAATAATGAAAACCATAAGACAAAACATAGGATAACTAAAAAATTTAGAAAACTGTACAACCTAAAGTATGGACCACATAGTAAGCACAAATGTTACCTTGTTTGAAAACTATAGTTTTGGAATCTGTACATCAGTTTCAGGAAATATGATATGAATAAGTTAAAAGATTATTGCTGTGGAAGGGAAAAGGTTCTATGGTGGATCTGGGGAAATACTGTATATTGTATATATGAAGTTTGGTGATCTAAGACTCTTCTGAAGCTGACATTATGTTGGGATTCACTTTACGGGAAGTTTTGGATCACAGAGTGGTTCAACAATGGCAGCGGAGGAATACTGATATGGGATGTTATTGACAGGATATATATGGTTGACAGGGAGTTATACAGGGCATATGCCCAGGGTATATGGTAATGTCTATATATACTCATAGTGGAAACAATTAAAAACAACAGCTGGGGGGGTACTGGGCTCCTGGCCGGGGGGTCACTGTTGTGGGCCCTGGGAGAGCAGCGGCAATCCTCCAGGTGCAACGGCAAGAACCAGGAAGGAAGGAGGGCCCAACAGTGGGCTCTTGATACTAATGGCTACACTTTTGAGCCTATGCACCTGCAATAAGAACAAGGCCTAGAGTAGCATTGTGCCTGGGGGTTTCCTCCTGACAGCCTTCATGTTACTCAAATGTGGCCACTCTCACAGCCAAACTCAGCGTGTAGATGTGATGCATTCCCCCCAGCGTGGGACACGACACCTGGGGATGAGCCTCCCTGGCGCCGAGGGATCACTACCACATACCAGCTGAAGAAGCAACTAGAAAATGACCTTGAATTAAAGATTCAATGCGGAACAGCAGAATATACCTGTCTACATATAATAACATGACTTCGGAAAGCGGTTTGACCTAATGTAAGGGGGAAATGGAAAGGAGAAATGAGATTATAAGGCTGTGAGTCTCTAAAAAAGAGTCTGGAGGTTGTCAGAAGGAATACCCCTATGTACAACTGAACAGAGTCTAAGAGACAGATAAGGTAGATACAACCCCAGGTATTGGTTCTTTTGAGTGATAAAGAGACCCACGGGTTCTATGGTCATGGCAGAAGGGGTTCACTGCCATGACAGATGGCCCTTCTTTGGAGCTGGTGTTTCTGCGTGATGGAAATGGACTCAGAGGGGATCTCTTTTCACAAGACTTGCATGCTACTTTATTGAAATTGTAGTTGGTGCTGGGTTTAAGATATATGTAGGGGATTTGAATCTCTGGACTGATAATATGACACCCAGGCCCAGAGCCTCAACAGACTTCAGCTCCTACACTTTGACTTATTGGACTTACTTCACTCAGCTAACATGGAGTTGAAGAAGGTCAACCACCACAACATGGAGCCTAGAGTGTCTACAACTAGAAGCGGGAAGAGTGCATCCAGTACCCATGTGCAATCTAAGCCCTCACTTGACATAGGTGTGCAATGGACACAACCAATCCAATGTCCACAGAGAAAATGTGGAATGGGTGTGGGAACGGTAGCCATGGGCGCTGCTGGGTGTGGGGAACGGGAGGAAGAGATGAGATGTGGAGGCGTTTTCGGGACGTGGAGTTGTCCTGGATAGTGCTTCACGGACAATTACGGGACACTGTAGATCCCCCCAGGGCCCACTAGATGGAACGTGAGAGAGTCTGGGCTATGATGTGGACCATTGACTATGGGGTGCAGTGATGCTCAGAGATGAACTTACCAGGTGCAATGGATGTATCACAATGATGGGAAAGAGTGTTGCTGTGGGGGGAGTGGGGGGCGGGGGCGGTGGGGTTGAATGGGACCTCATATTTTTTTTAATGTAATTAAAAATAATAATAATAAATAAATATTAAAAAAAAACCAAAAAACTGCTTTTCTTTAATAAAATTCTAAAATTGCAAATAACCTTAAAATCATACTGATTGCCAGGTTCTGGAACATGTTATGATTGTTTAATTGGTTTTCATTATAAATTAGAAAAGATCTTTTCATAGTTATCAAGAACTTGTCCTTTACTTAATGAAATTTGACAACTGGGTTATTAATTACCTTTATTTTAATGCTGTTAAAAGGTTTAAATTGGGGAATAACAGGACAAACTATGATTCTTAACTTTTAGCAAGAATAGACCTCTTAAGAATTTTCATTTGTCTATTTGATAGTACTATCTCAATGTCTGAAGATATAAACTGAGCAAATGGGAAGATATAAATAGGGAGACACAAAAACACAACTTAAAAATGTTAGTTATAATTTTCATTCTCTTGCAAAATAAGTTTAGCCATAAAATAACATTTTCAGGAGATCTTTAAGATTATTCTAATCCTCACTGTGTCTACACAGTTGTGCACAAGAATTTCATTCTTTTTACTAATTGGCTTATAACTAAATTGCTCCCAGTGCCTTAAAATACAACCCACATCATTTTTCCTTACTTCTGAGCTTTGCTTATTTACACAATTGTGAGTAAAGATGTGAAGTAACCATAAACAAAGGTAAATTAGTCTAAGATTACCATCACAACAGTAGGTCTAAGCTAAATCCACCAATTATTGCAATTTCAGGTATTATCCCTTTGCTGTTTTATAATATAAAGCATCTATAATGATCTTAACTTTTAGATACAATTTCTGACAAATTTTTTTAGGAGGTACCAGGTTTTGAACCACGGACCTCATACATGGGAAGCAGGTACTCAACCACTGAGTCACGTCTGCTCCCTACTAATAAGTTTTTACTTCAAAACAAATTAGGCATTTTTATTTATTAACTAAGCAACTAAACGATTTTATTAGTAGCATTAATGTTGCTAAGTTTTTTAGCTTCTCTAATAGTTCAGTTAATTCTATTATCTCCACTATCACACAACTGCACCATCCACGTGATGAGATCTGTATAAATGAGACCACTGCCAGCCTGGACAAAAAGGGACAGTAAAAGGACAGATTCAAAGGCATAACCTTGGAAGCTGAGGTTTAGACGAAAGACATTTCCTTGGACAGAGAGCAGACCCACCCATCCATGTATACGAAAAGGATTAGTGTGCCCTAAAATCTAGAGAAGGCAGACTTTCTGCCCTGTCATTCAGGACGAGTTTTACCATCCCAAGTTTCTCAGATGCCTGAGGGATTGTGGAGAGCCTGACCCAATGCTTGACAAGGGTAGAACGTATAGTCCAACAACCAACCAGAGGGTTGACAATGATGGAGCTAGAGCCTGGACATCACCCCAAAGCTTGAAAAGATTCACTCCAGTGATCAGGAAGAACATGGTTGCTGCACAAGCACTTGAAACAAGTGCTTCAGACCTGGAGGACAAATTATTGTTTCGTAGATGACTCTTGGACCTTGAAATCTAATAGAGTATGTCCTGTAGGGTTTCAGAATTGTTTGGGGCCTGTGACCCCTGTTTTCCTTCCAATATCTCCCTGTGGAAATGGAACTATTTATCCTTTTGCTGTCCTTCTTTTGTGTACTGGAAGCAGATAACTTGTTCTCTAAGTTTCACAGGTCCAAAAAATGAGGGGAATGTTGCCCCAGGACAGACCACATCTATAACTGATTTCTATGAGACTCTAGATATTGTTTCTGAAATAGTTAAGGCTTTTGGGATATTGTGATGGAATGAATGTAGTTTGCGTATGGAAAGAGCATGTCTTTTGGGGGTCAAGAAGGTGGAGTGTGATAGTCTCAAACTCTATGCACCCCAGAAAATCATGTTCTTAAAGCTAATCCATTCCTGTGGGTGTAAACCTGTTGTAAGGAGGAATTTTAATTAGGTTACTTCAGTTAAAGCATGGCCCAGAGTGGGTCTTAATCCTATTACTAGAGTCCTTTATGAGAAAATAAAAATTCAGACAGAGAGAACACCTTGGAAGCAAAAGGCTGAAAGCAAGGAAACCTAGAAGAGAAAGGAGAGACCAGGTGATGTCAGTCCATGATCCCCAGCAGTCGGTCTTCAGGAAGAAATAATTATCTTGGTGACGTCTGATTTGTACATTTCCACAGCCTCAAAACTGTAAGCTTGAAAGCTAATAAATTCCCATTGTTACAAAAGAACCCATTTCATGGTATCTGTTTTTGGCAGCCTAGCAAACTAAAACAGGAGCCTCTGATTCTCCAATAGTGTTCCCTCCATGAATCTTACCTTACTGTTAAGTCATTAGCGATGGCCCCTGAGTCAGTAATCAGGTACATAGGATGGCTTGGGTCCAAGTGTTCCAAGATTAAGAGGACTGCTTGCAGCTCAGCATATTAGGCATTCTTCTAGTGTCAGAAATGGTATATAGTCTGCCTGAGCCAAGGGAAACAGCAACTGCTGCCTTATGGATGATAGGTGGCTTCAACTTGGATAATCCATCAGGGAACAAGCATCTGGTGGGGCATCCTTGAGTCATTATGCCAATGCAGAGAGGGAAAGGCCCTCACTGGGTATTGCAACAGTGTGATTGATGAAGAAGGCCTCCACTACTGGCTAATCCAAGTGTGCCACTGTTTTGGGGATCTGAGCAAGCATGATACTGAATAAACCATTTCCACTTGATGATGATCTTTTGTTGGACACTGCCTGGGTGAGTGTTCTGATTACCAAAGATTCAGGCCATGATAGGGATTTAGGCCTTAGAAGAGTTCTTGCTGATCAATTTCATTTCCACCAAACTTAATTGTATACCAGAAGTTGCTTCTCAGAAGGTGAGTAATACTGGGCAATGTATGGGAACTTCTTGGTCCAGAAACCCAGGGGTTTGTTAATTCCTCTTGCTCCTTCCTTCTGCCAGGGAGACAAGTTGGTATGGTCCAGGCAGCAGAAACCTATAACTCAAATGGAAATTTAGGTGCTAAATGTCCTAGAGACAGGGTGGCTAGAACAGCCACTTTACTTCTTGCAGGATCTGCTCCTTCTCTGTTCCCCAATGGAAAGTACCTACTTTGTCACCTGACATAGGAGTTGTCAGGAAGATTTCAAGATGAGGAATATGCTGGCACCAATATGCAAATAACACAATATCTGGGACTATAGGTGCAAAAGGGAGTACTTCTGTATTCAAAACCTAATAGTTTTTAATCAGCCTCCAAGCTTCACTCACCTTTTTCACTGGCCACATTGTTCTATTACGTGCACAGTTAGTGGGACAGAGGATACCTGCAGATAGAAGGTCCTTAATGAGATCAGTAATGTCCTTTCCTTATCAGGGAGGCAGTATTGCCACTACTGGACAATGCAGCAAGGAGATGGGAGCACTGGGGTTGTCTTGACTGTCATTGGCCTAACTGTGATGGCTAGAGTTTACTGGGATGGGGGAAGTGCATCTCTGCAGTTGTCACTGGGAGATGCTTCAGTGCAGAAGATCAACTCCTTTCGTGTATATCCTGGTAGCAAATATGGCCACAGGGGTGGCAAAAAGCCTTAGGAACTGATTAACAGTACTTTTGTGGATTGCTCAAAATTTCCAAATCTTATTCACTGCCCTCTGCTTTGCATCACCTAGAATTTACTGACCTGGTAGCATGTATCCAAAAATGCCATAAAGGTTTCCTCACTGCCCCTAAATTGTGCATGTACCGGGACATACGGACTTTGTCCCCCAGTAACTAGGAAGGGACCTTGGCTCCACTCCTAGGCCATTTTTAATTTTGTCAATTTTGTGTAGAGAAGTCTCTCAGAGGCCAGACTCCTTAATCAGGGCTAAAGGGAGAAGTGTGAGATCTTCAGACCCTGCCACCGCTTCTATTGCCTGCATCTGGGAATTTTTGGCAAGCAGATCATGTAAGGGCAGATTATTCCTGTCAAGCCCATGACCCTTCTTCTAGTTTATAGCTTTTCCAAAGTTCTTTTTAGGTCCTGTCAGAGAAGGAGGGATGTGCCCACATCCCACTGGCTTGGTTCCTCTTCCAGTAATCATGGTGGAATTTCCCTTGAAATGGTGTCCCTGGCAGCAAGCAGAGAGGATACAATAAATGTGCTAAATCATGTTTCCTGGGGGAATTCCAGAGATGAGGAGTAAAAATCAGTATTTTCCCCACTCAGGGAACCTTTTCTTATAAAATCATGTCCCACCACAAAATGTGAATCTGGTGAGGGGCTAAAACCCTTCTTTGGGCATGGGATATCCACATACCAACACCCAGCTGTCATAGTGCGACTACAGCTCCCTCCTTGTTACTCCATGTCTTACTTGTAATTTGGCAGAGGTGACCCATGAAAAAAACGTTGTGGCTGTATGATCAACCACCCCCTCCCTGACCCTCTTTTCCTTCTCGCTCTCTTTTTTTTTTTTGTTTTTTTGGTACGGAGGCCAGGGATTGAATCTTGTGTGAGGGAAGTCAGCGTTCAAGCACTGAGACACATTTGCTCCTTGGAGCTATTTTTTTTTCCATTTGTTTGCTTTATTTATTTATTTTTTAGGAGGCACCAGAACCTCCCATATGGGAAGCTGGTGCTCACATGCTTGAGCCATATCTGCTCCCTCTTCTTTCTCTCAACTCCAACTGACTAAAAGTCTACTAAAAGACAGGGTTTGGCACAAGGCAACCAAAAATTTTCTTCTCAGCCATTTGATCAGGGCAGTTGTTAGTTGTGCCCTTGTTGTAAAGTCAGGATAGCCACAAGAGGAGACCCTCTTCTGGCTCCTACCCATAGCTACTTTTTATATCCCATATCCTTTTCTATAAAAACTGACACTTTTATTTTCACCTGTGGTTCCAATCTTCAGTTTCAATAGTCTCCTGAATATTGTCCAACCTCATAGTAACCTTAAGATCAGCCTGGCTCCAGAATGAGAGCAGATATAAGAAGCCATGAGCTGGGGAGTGTATAGTAGACAATGGAAGCCCCAATTTCATTATCTCAGTCTGGGATCAGCTAGTCAACTCCCTGACATTCATGGGGGGATTTTCAAAGTCCCATTTATCCCTGCCCCAGAGAAGAGGCAGTATGCCCTAGGTCCCCCAGCCACGTGTTGGTACCTCTACCAAAGCTGGTAGGATGGGGGTGACATTTTAGCACAAAATGCCTTGAGTGATGTATTGCCCAATACATTCCTGTATAAAAGGAATGCATTGAGTGATGGAAAGAATGGCCAAAAAATCAACCCACTCTGTGCACCCTTCTTGCTGTGCCGAAATCTGTGACGCAAGTTGCTACGTAGTGCATCATAGGCTTGTTCACAATGGAAACTTTCAGCAAATGTCTGCTTTATTATTTACACAGTACAAAGAGTCCAAAGGAGCAAGCGAAGAGACCCAATCATGGCTGGTCTCCTAGGAAAGAAAAAATTCTCGGGCTAGGGTTGTTGGATGGATGCTCCATGCGCCCCACTTTGCATAAGAGAAGAGGGAAAAGTTTGTGCTATCTGAAGCTGGTATTTATCCACCCCGGGTGGATGGAACCTTGCCAATGAGAGTTTCCTGCCCAGATAAGCATCTGAGGCAGCTTGTTCTCAGGTTCAGGGTTTAAGGGCTGATCAGGCCTTTTCATTAGACCTAACATCTCCCCCAGGTTGTGGAAGAGAAACAGATGGAAACATTATCACACAACAGAAGAGGAGGTGGGGGTTAGGTGAGGGCTGGGGATGGCTGCTGTTCATGTGTCCGTGACTTCACCAGCAGTGTCTATACACATTTATGTATATATATTCACATCTAAATGTGAACTGAAATAATACAAGGAAAATGTTTGGAAGGACTTCTCACACATAATAAAATTTCTTTTAAATATGTCTATTGTTAAACCTGGAAAGTATATTTCTCCTGCCACACACACACAGAGAAATTGATGTATAATGTTATATGTGAAAGTAAAAAATATATATATATATATATACACACATATATATATATATATATATATATAAAATGCAATTTAAGCAAAGACACAATGCACTGGATAAATAGTAGCAAGGAAAGAGCAATTATTTGCAGCTAGATAATAAAAAAATCATGTAGGTAACCAGAGAATGTTTTCAAAAGGCCTGGAGAATGTGCATATGCCAAAATTCCTTGGGGATTCAAAGCAGCCATCTCATAAAAAGGAATGTGAATCTTATGGACTGGCCATATTTAGCCAGTAGTATAAAGTCATAAGTGGAGTAGTTACTGATGTCCATATGAACTACATGTGATTGATTGAAATGAGAATGGAAAATACTGATTCTGTTGCTAGGGTGATACTAAAGTAGTCTATGGCCTTCCTTATATTGTCTAATTATATTCTGTTGTCTATTGTCTAAGTGTATTGTCTAGAGTTCCAAGTTAATTACTGCAAAAATCTTAGCAGAATCCACTGTTAAATATAAAGAGCATTTATAAATAAGTTAAAAACCTATAAAAAAACAGCGTTTAAATGACAAAGACATTCATACAAATATGAATAATAGCACTGTTATCTTCCAATAAAAAATACAAATTAAATAATGATAAGATGCCTGTTTTAATCTATTAAATAACAAGGAATCCCATTTTTAACTACTTAGGAATGGTAAAAATGGTGGAAATTTGGGGAAGATTAGCAGCCTAATCATTTTGAATTCAATTATTGCCATTAGAAATGGACTACTCATTAGGTTAATTGGGGGAAAAAGCAATAGTTCTGTTTCTCCTTGAAAATCTAACCTTAACAAATAGTGAAAAGAGTATAATTTTCTTCAAAACAAGCCAGCCAAAATTCTGGGGTTCTCAAAGCATTTGTCAAAATCCTAGCCATCTTAATATGAGATCTTTGAGGTCTCAGATGCTTTTAAATCCCCCTCCCTTTTTTTTAGCTCTCAGAATTTAACATAGTATCATATACATACAAGGCACTTCAATAAATATTTATTGAAGAAATAAATTAATACTTTTAAAGTCCATTATCTCAATTTTAAGTAGAATTTGAAATAAATTAGTGAAGATAAAATTTCTCTTAAAAGTCTCCTCCAGGTATCAGATTCAAATATTCATTTTTTTTACATCTTAAATGTAATATTTCATGTAGTATAAATGCATCTTAAAAATAACAATCTATATATCCTAACTATAATTTGGGCTATAATTTAGATTGTAAAACTATTTGTATTTTGAATATTCTTAGCATTACAGAAGATAATATCTTAATTCATTAAATTAATACTTAATGAGCACATATATCTATTTCAGACCCTCTTCTAGGTATTGGGAACATATCACTGAGCCAAACAAGTCTTCCTATTCATGCAGAGCTAGGTTTTTTGTATAAGGAGGCAGCTGATAAACAAGTATGCTTATATGTCAGATGGTAGTAAGTGCTATTATGTATTTTTTCTTTTTTCTTTTTTCTTTTTCTCTTTATTATTTTTTAAAATGTTACATAAAAAAATATGAGGTCACCATATACCACCCACCCCCGTCACCCCACTCCTCCCACAACAACAACCTTTTTCATAGTGCTATTATCATTTTTAAAAAGATGGGATAAGGTGTTCAGAGACTACTGGTAGAATAGATGGAGGTAGTTAGTTTTTTATATAGGGACCAAGGGAGATATATCCAATTAAGTCATATTTGAACTGAGAACTGAAAGCAATGAGAAGTGAGATGCTAGGCTACTTGGGAGATTTATATTTGGCTACTGAAGGTGAGTGACATATAAGCAGATAAGTGATATGTTCTCTATTACGCTTTTAAAATATTTTCTGACTGCTATGTGAAGAAGAGACTATGGAGGTGGGTGGAAACAAGTAGAACAATTAGGAGGTAAACTATAGTTGTAGCAAAGAATGTGGGGACAAGTGGTTGTACTCTAGATATAGATGAAAATATTTTCTGAAAAACAAATAGAATCAAGAATGACTCCAAGATATTTTGTCTGTGTAACTGGAAGAAAAGAGGTAAACATATCCCAAGCACTTAGTTTTAGTGTTCTCCAAGGAATGTCTTACTGGTCTCTTTGCTTGCTATAAGCATCATGATGGTCTTTTTATAGCCAAAGCTCTATTGCTCTATCAAATACCAGAGACCACTGAGGCTGCTCTCAATTACCCTGCTGAGTTGAGGATCTGCCACAGGGACGCAGATTCCTGCAGTTCACTCTAGTCACATAACACAATCTTCACAGTGCTGTTAAGACAGCTGGCATGGTGCTACAAAATGAGAGGGGCTAGTTGCCCCTCTCTAGGTTTTATTGTTTTGAATCCTCCAGAGCTTAGTGGAACAGCTCTTTTATTTAATTCAAAGCTTTGCTCTTTCCTCTAAGATATGCCTTTCTTCTGGGTCAAGTAGCAGGCATCTTACTTTATCTAAACAATTACTCTTCCTTGGTTTTCAGGGCTCTTAGTCACCCATACCTTACCATCACTTCATCATACCAGAGATGAATTCTCTCTAAATCAGGGGTACTCGCATACTTCCTATTTATTTTGACTTGATAAGCTCTCCCGACCCTTTTAGTTCTCTGCCTTAATGTCCCACCATATATTACTATATTGGCTTGATTAATTATATTAATGGTTCCAAGTTTTTTTAAAAAATATATTGTTAGTTTATTGTACATCCCAGTCAAGATCACTGAATTTAAATGCATATATTTTTATAAAGAACTAGAGGAGTGAGTTCTCTGTAACAGATTTTTCTTAACTTAATCTCTAACATAGTCAGAACTTAAAACCAAAATTTCTTTCTTTCTGACAACATGAAGGGTCATTTTTCATTTTTGCATTTATTATTGTTGTTCTATATCAATAGTGGTTTAGAAATGATCATGCTCCAGCTAATCTAAAAAGGTGATATCTTCAGAAATGATAATCATGATATAGAAGTAATTTTATTAAATTATTCTGAAGTTGTAATATGTTGCTTAAAACTCCTTTTTCTAGCAGAATCAATAGATTATGTCGAATATTGCAATAATCACATGATTTCTGTTTGGATTTATGAGCTTATTTATAAGATCCCTGATATCTATAGGATAGAACTACTTATTATATTGGAACTACTAGAATCAGATACAGACCATTAAAGAACGGGGACTGACAAAGAAGGGTATCTCATGAGACTAGAGTGGTAAATAGTACAATGATGCAAAAATCCAGGCCTATGGATTTGGTAAACACAGCAAGGCCAATAGACTAGACCCATAGGTTAATGCAATCCCATCAATTTTCCTTATACCTGTACCCTTGTCCTTCCAAGAGGATCAATTCCATGTCTCTTTTCCTTTTCCTAAGGTTAGAAATTGGATGCCCAGCTCTCTTGAAGAGTGTGTGTATGGTGGGGAGTAGAATCAAGTTAGACTGTAGGTGAGTTGAGGAGTGGAGTATCAGAGAAAAGTTGAAACACAGAATAGACTTCCTCCCAGGTGACTAGCTAATTGAGGGAGATAGAATGTTGAACTTGTAGTTGATGAACACTTAGTTGAGCTGGTAGAGGTTGAGGGGCAGAAATAGCAGACTGTCCCCAGAAAAAAAGGACAGTCCCCAAATTTGATGAACTAAAACATGCAAGACATTAGGGAAAGAGCACATACAATACAATCCTTCACTTTGGTGACAATGTTTCTGAAAATAAAGTTTTTTACTAGAATTCATATTTTGCCTAATAAATATTTTCGTAAAAACGTTCTTTAGTAGAGAACAATGATTTTCTAGGAATTATGGCTTACATTTTTTCCTACACATAAGAAAGAGGCAATAAATTTAAAAATATTTAAAGTAATGAAGAAATTAACATGTTTAATTTTATTATGTTAAGGAAAAGCATGTATAAAGCTATGTTTTAACTGGGAAACAATTTAATTTTGTCATTTTTAAGGAGTGATCCCTGATATTTAAACACTTTAAAAATAATTTCCAATTTAGTTGTCTATTTCTCCTTTCTGCCTATTAATTGTGCCTGGAAGATTTATCTTAAAAGACACTAAAACCTCTTAGGCCATGAACATGCTCATGGGGTTCTGGTTAATATAGTTCAGTAATTTCCTCTTCAAATAAGAAAGAGCGGTAAACACAGCAAGGCAGTTCTCTGCTTGAGTGCTACTACACCATATCAGAGGCTTTTTATCATCCAATTTAGATTTGTCTTCTGTAGTTTGAAGAACAAAAACCAGCAGCAGTTCTCATAAAAACAACCATTCCAGGTGGTTATCAGGTCCAATTAGAGTAGCACAGTTAGTTAGGGCTCAAGTCTCTAAGGAATTAGAAAATGATACCGTGGTAGGTTGAATTATGTACCCTAACAAAAGATGTATTCTTAGTTTTAATCTGTGTTCCTATGTGAGTGAACTCATGTATAAACAAAAGGGCCTTTTGAAGATGTTATTTTTAGTTGTTGTGGTGGAATAGGATTGGGGGCCCTTAATCTGTATTATTGGAATCCTTTATTAGCAGAAGAAATTTGGACACAGAAGTCAGAGAAAGCCATAGGGAGGGGCTAAAAGCTGGAAATCAGTATAAACCAGAACAGCAGATGTAAGAACTGAGAGCTCACCATGTCACAATAGCAAAGATGCCAAGCAGCCCCAAGGATTGAAGCAATTTGGCACCAGAATGCTACAGACTTTGGGGAGACTGTATGGCCTTGCTAATGCCTTGATTTTGGACTTCCAATCTTCCAAACAATAAACCAGTAAAATCTTCTTGTTATGCAAACCACTTGTATGTTATATGCCACAGCAGTTTGAAAAATTAAGATAGAAGCTAAGAACACATAGCAGTTATTTAGCTTAAGTAAGAGAATTTGTTAGAATAGGAAATTACTGTTTTACAGAATGTTTTTTTAATATAGAATTTATGATTGAGCTTCTTCATATCCACATGACACAACCAAGGAAATATATTTTAAAGTCAACTAGTGACATGAAAAAGCATATGAAGAAAATTCCAGAGAGTACTCAGTTAAAATGATATATCAGAAAATATAGATTTTTATTTAGAATAGCCATTCTCATATCCTGAAAGATTATACAGTGGTCACAGAAATAAAGTTAATTTGCAGCATATTCTAATAGCAAATCAATATATGTATGAAACTCTAGCAAATTTTCTTATAATAAAAGAGTTGGATATTATGACTTGCCAGGTAGGCAGAGATAAACAAAGAGTTGGCTTTTAAAAATCATTTGCCAGGAAAGTGGATGTGGCTTAAGAGAATGAGATCCTGCCTATGACATGGGAGGTCCCAGGTTCGGTTCCTGGTGCCTCCTAAAGAAGATGAGCAAGACAGCAAGATAACGCAACAAGAGGATGCACAAGATGACACAGGAGACATAAAGAAAACATAATGAGAGATGCCACAAAGCAGGTGGCTCAAGTGATTAGGAACCTCCCTTCCATGTCAGAGTTCTGGACTCTCTTCCAGGTGCCTCCTGAAAAAAGACCAGCACACAACAAAACAGACATAGCAAATGCAAACAACATGGGTGAGGAGAAAGAAATAAAATAAATATATAAAAAAAAAGCATTTGCCTATTACATGAGGCACTTCCTATATTCCAAGTTAGTCCATTACTGCATACTGTTATATAATCAGGGTTGAACAAAACTAAGCTAAACCCTCCACTGTTAAAATCAAAACAAGATAGAAGAAACAAACAAAAATAAAAATAAAGCAAATATCCCTAAGAACTAAGGAAATAAAAACTGTAGCTACTAATAATTTTCTTCCTGCTAGATTCAAAGGGTTTTTAATGTATTTTACATTAATGTTAGCAAAACTATTCTTCAAGTATACTTTATTTCCCTGCACATATATATGAGATCAATATACACCACAAAGTCTTACATGGAGTTATGAACTGGCTTTTTTTTGACAATCACTAACACTTGTTGGAATCATGCTTTTAAGGAAAAAGTAAAGCAGCAGGAAACCCTTCCAATTCCTGATCATTGTAATTTTTCAAAATGGATATAGCTGTAGTAAAAATCTAATAAATTCAGAGATGCATGGGCATTATACTTATTGTGTTGTTCACCTTTTATGTCAGATGATTTAACTGTGACATAAAGGCTGAGTTGACATAGAAGTGTAAATTATCGAGAAAATTCTACAATTGTGGAGAAAGATGCATGGGAGTGGTAGAAATAGTTTTCAAATTGTATTAAATGAACTGATGGATTCTTGATGGCTGAAGAGAAGTGTGAGGAATTAGATTAAATTAGCATATTTAATTTAATAAAAATGTTTTACAATTTCTCCTTTAGTAATCTATATTAGAGAAATATGAACAAACATATGATAAAACTTCATGCTCATGGATAGTCATTGTAGCTTTATGTGTTATACTGACAATTTTGAATCAACCGAAGGTGTGATGGTAGACCAATTGTAAACAAATAACTTTAATTAGGCATGATGGGATAATTAGTACTAAATCACCTCTTTGATAAAACTTTAGAAAAATGAGAAAATTGTTTTTATACTCACAGTAGAGCTTATAAAATCACAATAAAAATGCACATATTGTAAAATAAGAATTTTATAGAAAGTTATATATATGAACATTGAAAACAAAAGATTACCAAAAAATAAACCATATTGGTAACATTGTTCTTTAAATGGTGGGATTCTTTGTACATTGTTGCATTTTCCAAATGCTCTGCACTGTGATTACTTTTTATAATTACAAGAAAAACAACAACACATGACCAGAGCAGATGTAGCTCAAGTTGTTGAACACCAGATGGAGTTCAATCCTGGGACCTCATAAAAACAAACAAAAAACCCAACTTTCATTGGGGAGCAGATGTAGCTCAGTGGTTGAGTGACTGCTTCTCATGAATGAGAGCCTGGGTTCAATTCCTGGGTACCTCCTTAGGAAAAAAAAACCATATGAAGAAAAGTTGATTTTGACATGATAGAATTAGAAGGTAAAAAATTAAATGCTAATTGTACTAAATGCTTTCCTACTACCCTTTCCCATAGAAGCATACAATATGTAAATGAAATTAATTTCAACAGATTCCTGCTTATTTTTCACCCAAAGAAACGTTCATAAGAAAACCCTGAAATATCACAAAATGAATAAATGAAAGAATTTTTATTTTAGAAATGCATAAAATTCTCATATTATATTGTAATCCCAGCTATGCTTTTCATGCTGAAAGACTTTTATGCTAAAAGAGAAAAGGTGCAATTATCAATACAAATTGCTGCAGCCTCCTAATTATTTTTCGTTTTATTGAATCAACGTAGAAAACAATCTCTTGGTATGGCTGTATTTCAGTAAGCATTCTCCAGAGAAAGAGAGCCAGAGAGTTACTTCCGGACCAGAGCTGATCCAGTGGTTTTGACATAGAATTTCTTTCTCAGGGAAACTCCAGTATTGCTCTTAAGGCCTTTCAACTGATTAGATGAGTCTCACCCACATTATCAAGGATAATCTTTTTTTATTAAAGCCAACTGATTGTAGATGCTAACCACATCTATGAAATAACTTTACATCAGCATGTAAATTAGTATTTGGGTACTAGAGCTTCCAAGGTTGAAACATGAAACTGACCATCTCAGGTTATGAAGCTGATATTAATTCTTCCTTTTCTAGAAATGTCTCTATTATACAAAAGTGGATTGACAGCGCCATCAGCATAGTCCATAACCTGGTGTGGTCACCATATATGACTTATCTAGAATTGCATGTAAATAAATAATATTAGGCCAAACACTCTCTATGAAAGATTTAAATTAAGTAAAATACAAAGACTTGGGTTCCTGGTAGCGAACATATTATTATCAGTCTGTGGAAAGAAGTGCTATAAATGTTTCCTGCTGATGTCACCAGGGGTTCCCTTTTTCTTGCTGCAGTTATATAGTTTTGTTCTGCTTTATCTTTGTGGTATACAAAATAATATTTCTTTGGATTATTTCACCTTTTTGATCAAGCTAGCTATATTTTGTAACTATTACTTATATTCCTTACTGTTACTTACATTCATTTCAATCACTTGCATTATTTAAAAAATAAATCCAGATTAATTAATGCAAATTTTCTTGTTTCCATTTTATCTTGCTTTTCCTTGGAGTTGCTCTGTTTGCTGAACCCACATCAAAATGCATAGAACCAAACAGGCAAAAAATAAATGAGATAGACTTGCAAAAGAAGGGAACATCTGACAAACATGGCAAGATTTTGTAGATAAGCTAAGATATAATTAATAGAATTTGTGGAGATTACAGGGCATTAGTAGAAGTAATCAGTATAATAGCTTCAAAAGCAAGTTATGTGAAAATAACTATTTTCTATGCGGTTTGAAATTCAATGAGTTTGGTAGTTATTTATTTACTATTAGTTCTAGGAATAATTATTCAAAACAAAAAAGCAAACAATCAAAAAACTTAAACACTAAAATGTCAAGTCTAATTTCCATGTTCTTCTCCAGTTTAACTTGTCTCCTCAAAACATATAATAAAACTCAGTTCCAAGTGGTAACTATTGGTTTTCTAATTTTGTATATAGCCATAGAGGAAGAAGTGGCAGGGTTGGCTGGAATAAGTCAAAGCTGTATTGAACTCTCCATTTACTCAGCACAGTTGGTTGAGGAAGGGTGCTGCCTCTGTGAACTATTAGCCTACCTTAGTTTCTGCATCTGACAAAATGTTTTGTTCATAATAAGGGTTTTTAAAATTCATTAAAGCAGATACAGTTTAAGTGCTACTTATTTATATATTTTTAAGACTTGAAAAATCTCTGAATTCTTAACACTTTTGCCTTTTAAAATTTTCACAATGTAGTTTCAGGGTTGAAGTTTAATTTCTTAGCATTTCTTTATTTCTCTTTTTAAGTTCATTGCTAAATTTTATTTATTTATTTATTTTTATTTTAAATAAGCTTTAGATTACATGTTATATTGAAAATATAGGAGAATCCCACATACTTCACCCCCTTCTTTTCCCACAATTTTCCCCATTAACAACATCTTTCATTAGCATAGACATTTGTTACAATTTATGAACACATATTGGAGTATTGGTCTTTACTTTACATTATGGTTTACACTTTGCACACAAAATTTTATAGGTTTTGACATGTATAATGGCCTGTATCTGTCATTGCAGTGTCATGCAGAACAATTCCAACATCCTCAAAATGTCCCATGTTACACCTATTCTTCCCTCTCCCTCCTCTTAGAACCTCTGTTGACCACTGCCTCTATATCAATGTTACCAAGTTCTTCCATTACTAGAATAATAATACATCTACTTTGGTCCATAGCTGCATCCCTCCCTTATATTTGTTCATTCCTCAATTTTAAGGATTTGGGGATGGTGATGCGCACTCTGCTTTCAGTTGGAAGGAGGCTTAGATTGCATTAGGCATATGGGTGGGATTGTCTTCCTTGTAGCTGTAGATACTCTCCATTTTGGGGGCTTGGGCATTATCCATCATCATTTTGTTACTTATTCTGGATGAGTTTTATGAACTGGAGAGTAGGTGTTGGTTGCAAGTCTGCTGAGATTTAGGGCTTAACAACCATATGAACAGTCAGAAGACTTAAGTCTCTGGGGCACATATTTAATGGGTATAGTTCTAATTTAGGCTCATATAAAAGGGGCGTAAGAAACATGTGTAGGAAAATTATAAATGAGTCTAACTCTGTTACATTGGGAGATAGGTTATCATATATTTCAAGGTAAGGTCAACTGATGGGGTGCATATTTCCTGGGGTTGTTTGCCCAGTCTCTTGTGTTCAGATATCCTGGAGCCTTCAGGAGCACCCTTGCTTGAGGCACTGTTTATTTGCAGCAGTCAGGGAGATCTTCTTAAGATGTGCATAAGCATAACTTCTGGAATGACCTTCTGACTCACAAAACATAGCTTAAATAAATAAAAAAGTAAAACTTGCACTGTTTTTCATCTTTGTAAGATATGTTATCTTTTATGTACAGTGACAATTTATTCTGTATGTTCCCCCAGTGTCTTATTTTTTTCACTTTATTTTCAAAGAAGCTTTAGATTACAGAGAAGTCACATAGACAATATTAGGGATTCTCATGTACCCGACCCCGTCCCCGTCATTTTCCCCTATTAATATCTTACATGAGCATGGTACATTTTTGCAATTGATGAACAAATATTGAAGCATTGCCAGTACCCATGGTCAATGGTTTACATTATGGTTCACATTCTATACTGTACACTTTTACAGGTTTTAATGAAATGACTAACAGTCTACATCTGTCATTGCAAGATCATGCAGAACAATTTAATGCTCTAAAAATATCCCATGCGCCATCCATTCTTCTTCCCTCTCCCTTAGGAACGCACGATAACCACCAGGTTGTAATTTTTGAGGAATAAGATTCATATTTACATGTGTTAATATTGAGGGCTTAACATTAGGTCATCTCCTTTACTTAGGCACTGCCTATGTCCTTGAGAGATCCTTGCCCCTCTAATTGAGAACATAACAGGACTCCTCCAGATGGGAGTTTAATATTTCATTGTTTTTTCTGTGGGTCTCCACCCACTGAGATAACACACTATGATAAGAGGAACACTTTTATATTCTATAGAAGCATGACAGTCTTTCCCACATATCTCCCCATCCCAATGCTCTGCACCAATAACCCTCCCCTGCCTTATTTGCTGAAAGAATATTTTCCAACATTGTAATTTTAACCACGGACTTACAAATTCCCAGAGTTCACCTGTTGCTTCCACCAGCCCCTGCAGTTCCATGGATAGTCCAACCAAACCCCTCACCCTGCTCACCCTCACATTCCACCACTGTTGACTCACTCATTCCTCCACCACTATCACCCGCATCCACTGCCACACTATTCCCTTCCACCTTATCATAGCTTTTGCCCACATTGAGCGTTGGCTTACCATACTCTACTTCCTTTCTGTCTCCTGATAGCCTAGCTTCCAGACTCTAGCTCTGAGTCTGCTCAATATGCTTAGGTCATGTCAATGAGGTCATGTAATATTTGTTCTTCAGTGATTGACTTATTTCACTCAATACAAGGTCCTCAAGATTCATCCATGTACTTGAGTGTGTCAATACTTCATTCCTTCTTACAGGTGAGTAATATTCCATTGTTATGTATATAACACAATTTGCTAATCAATCCTTCTGTTGATGGACACTTGGGGTTGCTTCCAAATTTTGGCAATAGTGAATAATTTTGCTATGAACATTGGTGTGCATATATCTGTTCGTGTCCCTGCTTTCAATTCTTTTGGGTATATACCTAGCAGTGGGATTGCTGGATATATGGTAGCTTTAGGAAGATGTATAGTTACTTTCTAAATTCTTGAGGTTCTATTCAATTCACCTCTAAAACAAGTCTAAGGACATGAGACCGATGTTATCTTAAATGAAAACATTTAGCAAACATTGGGTTCTTTAAGCCAGCATCTGTTTGCTTTTTTCTGAGAACCCTAGTGGTTTTTCTTAATTAGAAACTACTAGATATATTTACATTCCAAAAAGAAAAAAAAACAAAACAAAACAAAAACCTCAGCTAATATTTGCATTGCTGTAGGAAGACACAGATATTTGGTCCTGAAAATATTTCTGTGTAGTGCTCAATGGAAGGGTAGATGAAAGCTAATCAATTACTTTAGTCATAGCAATACATATTAATTGTAGTCCAATAACAAGTTAATATATATCAATAGGCTTATCAATAAACATCTCCTTCTCTCAAGATTTTGAAGCACTTCTGTCAGGCTGTCTACTATAATTATCTCTTGATGGACTTAACATGTTTAATGACTGTGAAATTGTATTTCTACAGAGACAATGCACATCTGGAATAACAGCTCGCAACTCAGCTGCCTCCCAAGTACCACACCATTGAGCACAAGACTTCAAATAGAGTCCTCATGGTGACAATGAAGCTTTTTCTTTGACATGCTAATATCTGCCTTGGCTGGGTCTCATTTTAGACTTGCCTGTACAACGAACTTCAAATTGCCAGGGGGGTACTTTAAAGTTACTGTAGCATTTGCTTATTTTGAGGAATACACATTCTCACTATTAGATGAATGGTTTTGGACCTTCTTTATCTCCTTTTCACCTTATCATCTTTAATTAGTGCAAAACCCATGAGTGCCAGCCTCTGAGAACAAATGGAAATGCCTGTTTGATGATCCAAATGCCTTAAGAGGCAAATGAAAGAGCAGCTGTTTTGTTTAAAATGAAGGAAAACAGAAGGTAGCATAGATGAAAAGTGTGTGAAAACTTAATCTCCAAATGCTAAATGGTCTGTCATAGTTATAAGATGTGAAGGGTAATAACTGGAAACATTTTCTATTGAAGATTCCTGCTCCACAAAGATTCCTCCCCTCTCATCTCTTGTGTTTGGGGTTTAGTTCCAGCCAAGCAAATTGTCCCTTGAAATAGTTTTTTGGCACTGTCAGCCTGTGGAATGTTCTTTGAGTGCAGCTTTAGCTTGAGTTCCCACCCATGAAGGAAAACTGTGAGGTTTGGAAGGTACAGCAATACGAATTTGAAAGTCTGAAGTTCTATGCCCTTGAAGTGAGAGTTGATTCTCATTCAACATGTTTATGCTCATTATATTAAAGAATACATTGAGGTATTGGTATTCATTAGTCTTTTTAAAGTCTTAAAAATATATGGAATACAAAGTTGAATTTGGGAATTTGGGGCTGGGTTATATTCTGGCCATGAGAAAAAAAATCTCAATATTTTTTCCTTTAGTCTTCAGATATGTAGTTAGAAGAACTTTTTATCATACCACCACAACATGAAGATAAATATGTGTATTGACCATAGTATTATCACTATATAAGGTCAGACATCAAAGTTTATATTTGTATCACAGACCTTATCAGCAGAACAATAACAAAGGAAGAAAAAAATGGAAATAAATGACTTAGTGAATTATTCTAGTTATTATTGTGGACTGTGGTTGGAGCTCAAAACATAGGACTATTATTTATACTATATGGTAGTAATTTAAATTATTACACTTTCTTTATCTTAGTTTTTAAAGATACCTATCATAATACTTCAAGCTATTAATATATTAAATCAAATCAACTTAGCAGCTAATTAAAATGGTACTAGAGTTGGAAATTTATCTTCAGGCAGCACACTTACCTCTAATCAAGGCTTAGATGCTGATGAAGCCATTTTCCCTTCCTTATGCCCAAAATTATAGACATTTCTAATATTATTTCATATTCTCTTAGAACTGGAATGCCAGGCAATGCATTATTTCTGAATTGGCTCTATGGATTTTCATGTGCTTAAAGCAAGCACTATTAGTTTTAGTACTCTTGAGTAAAGTGATTAAACATAACTATTGGCATGCATTCTGTGAGAGAGCTCATAACAAGCACTGCAGTAATCTTGATAAGGCACCAGACACATCAGAAGGAATGGATGTGTTGCCTCAAGAGCACAATATAAGGGCAATGCAAGAGCATCTACAGAGATTGCAGTCCATTAAACAGTGATGACCTGATTCACATTCTGCTTAGTAATTGGGCCAGGATGAAACAACTGCATATAGAATCATACAATTTTAGAGTGAAAAGAGCTAAGAAGCCATAATAACACCCCTTTTTTATTACAGAAGCTTGGGCAAAAATGATTAAGGACAAAAACAAAAAGGTGTATAATGTGCCAATGAGAATTTTAGAAATTTGGGATTGAAAGAAATTTCTCTTGTGTTTGGGATTGTGCGAATCCTTCATTTTATAATTGAGATAAAATAAAGCTCAGAAAAATTAAATGGTAGGATAATGGACACATTTTAGGTTATGAAACTGGAACAACGGTGTCACTAGGGAAGTCTTAAAGGCACAGCTTGTGGAATTATACTGCCATGGTTCAATTTTTGGCTCTCCTACTAATTATGCACATGGTTTTCCCAGTGCACATTAATTTCCCATTGCTAATTAAAGGTTTTGGGAGTACCTTATTTTCTTGTTTAATGTGAATGACAAGATAACATATATTTCATGAGATTGCCCTGATGATGAAATGAAATGATATGTCAAGTGCCTAACTCAATGATTATCACAATAGCAAGTGTGAATGTCTTTTATATGTGTATATTATATATCTGTATATATATATGTACATATTTATATATGTATATATATAAGTGAATCATTGGAAAATATTTTGCAGATATGATACTTCTTTCCTAAATACTTCAGCTTTGGCAAACCCACAACCCATAGGCTAAATCTGGCACACCATTTGTTTTTGTAAATACAGTTTTATCAGTGCACAGCCATGCCCATTTAATTATGTATTGTCTATGACTGCTTTCATGCTATAGCATGACTTGAGTGGCTGCCCATGTGACCTACAAAACAGTAAATATTTATTATCTGGTCACTTAAAAAAGTTTATAAACTTCTGTCCTAAAATAAGGAATTCTATTATAAAACAAAGGTAACAATAACAATATAACCAAAGGAATTTAACATTAATATAATGTTGACTAATACGTGGTTCATTTTCAAATTATTCCAACTGTCTCCAAAGTGTTCTCATATTCCCATGCTCTTTCATAACTCTTCTTCTCTATTCCCCAGTAGTCAGTGCTCTGATTCAAAAGATTCATACCTGTTCCCAGTATTTACTTATTCAGAAGGAACCTTCATCTAAAGTAGGGTAATTTTATCTGTGTTCCACCCCTTGGAGGGCCCTGCTCCTTTCTCTTCCCTACACAGTCTTGTCCAACACTCCACTTCTGAGTGCCTTCCAGAGCTGCTTTACATGTATGTAAATTAAAGATAACAGTTCTCCAATTTATGCTATAGGCATGGACTCTGCTGATCTGAAATTGTTTTGGGAGAATGTGACAAGCAGTTTGGCATTATCTTATGAAACATTCAAAGGCTCCCCTTTTCCTTTTTATTCTTTTTCTTCCCCTTTTCCTCATTCACATCGTTACCATCTCATCATGACCCTTATCCTCATCATCTCCAACCAATGCCTTTTATGCACTGAGCACTCAAGACTGCAAAGAAGTAGAACACGCTGGGATCTACAGGTGGAATTTGAAAACAGAGCTATTGAAGAATGGGGATGAACTTACTTATTTGATCTTACAAATTATATAGCCTGCATTTTCTTCCCTCTTTGTTTCCCTGTATTTATAGGTTCCCTTTTGTACTCCTGGATAGATGAGATGGCAGCAATCCATCTCATGTAATCACAACAGTTTACAGATTTGAACTTTAAAACATAAAGATTTTAAGTAACACTCTTAGGGTCTTACATAAAATTAAAACGAAGTCCATATTCAATTTATTTTAATTTAGTTTACAGAGAAATAAAAATACACATACAAAATTACTCCCAGTGGTGAAATTGCTCCCTAAGTAAAGGTAGATGTTTTAGTTTGCTAAAGGCTGCAGGGAACAATATAACAGAAATTCATTGGCTTTTTTTTTTTAACTTTTTATTTTGAACAACTTCTAAGTTACAGGAAAGGTTACAAAGCAATACATACAACTACAACAAATTCCCCCATCCAGATACCCAGATATACCAACATTTAGCATTTTGCCACAATTTCATATCATTCTATCCTCTGTGTATAACATCTATATATCATCTATTATCTAGCTATTGACCCAGGTATCCAGCTAGCTACCATCTAGCTTTTATCTATCTGTCTATGTATCTATGTGTCTATGTGTATGTATGTGTGTGTCTGGATGTATGTATGTATGTATCTATCTATCTACCTATCTATCATCTATCTATGTCTATCTTCTAAATGTTTGGGAGTATGTTACACACATCTAGCTCCTCCAACCCTTAACACATCCACGTACATTCTCTGAGAACAAGAATAGCCCAATATGAGTGCCTCCTCTGAGCTGGTGCAGGCTGGAGGTTGGGAATATAAATCAGATTAAGGCAGTCTTTTCCCTCAATGAATTCACAGTCCAGTAGTGAAGATAGACATATTAATAAGTATACTTCTTAGTAGTGCTTGCAATAGTAGAGGAATGACAGGGAAAGGGTAGAAGAGGGAGCTGTTAACCATCTGGGTTACCAGTCTGAGGAGGTCTCCCAGGCAGGGCCTGAGTTTCAGAATGGAAGCACTACACAATTGTGACTTGTAGACAATGGAGGAGGACACACCAAGGGTTTCTGAGCAAAGGAGCTACATGATGAAAGCAGCATTTTAAAAATAGTGAAAAAACAACCACAGGATACTAAATCTGAACTTGACCATAGCCCCAGACTTTTAGTAATCTGTAATCTATAATCTCTCTATTATTTCATTACCTAAATTCACTGCACCCATGAAAGTATGTGTTCTGCTTCTGTCTTTTCCTTTATTCTCTTGTACTGAAAATAAGGCATCAGATAGTTTGGAAATCTGATCTCAATAGGCTGGCAGGCATTTGCCCTGGGCTCATGAAATGTTTAAGACTTAAACTATCAGAATGTCAGTCTCCCAGGAACAGTTTTCCTGGCAAGACTCTCACAGTTAAATTCTGCCTTCTTGACCAAGGTCTGTAGTGGTAAGCTTATAAGAAAATGTTCTGGAAAGTGCTGCATAGTGGTGCTTTGCTTTTTTATCTTTAGTTTCCCATAAAGGTGAAGGTGCAGACCTTGGGAAGAAAATCAGATTATCCTTTCTAATTGACCATGTCTAGTTTAAATATTTTCTCAGTCATTGAGAAATACATAAAAATGGCTTAGAGTTACAGATATCAAGGTCTAGATTGATGAGGATTTGTTTTAAGAGTGGGGGAAGTAAATTGTGTGTCAAAAGGCATGGACTTTTTTTTTCCTGTTGTGACATGACCTTGAATATCTTACTTAGATCTTCAGGGAATAACAAAATCCATCTTCTTTCTCATTCCCATGTCCATATCTGAATGTCTGAGAGAAGGGGTGTGAAAGCACAGTCACCTCTATTCTTCAAGTGCCCCTTATCATCACTGCTTCCTGGCTTTGTGGGTCCCAGGCTGAGAGAAAGATACTGAATTGTGCTATTTTTCTGTGGATCTTGCCTTTTAGGAGGGTTATATGAGAAGGTTTCAAGCTTATTTCATTCTTTAGCATCCTTCAGGGATTAATCCAAATTGCCAACAAAATCAACAGCAGATTGGAGGTTGAGGTGACTCATTTGCTTTTTTCTTGAGTAACTGAAAATATTGAGTTATGATTGCCTGAGAGAGGAAAGACCACCAGAGGAGCTACTCTGGGGAGGAGTGGCAGGATCTTAGTGTGAGGCTGGACACAATGGACAGCCATACAAGAGAAGTGGGAAGCAGGCAGCATGCTAGATCCTCTAGAGTTCAGGGTAAGGTCTTTTCTGGAGCACTTCATTGTGTAGATATGAGTTTCTGGCATCAAACTTCCTCTGTCTGAAAGGCTTCCTTTAATATTTCTTGCATGTCAGGTCTACTGGCAGTGAAGTATGCCAGCATTTACTTGTCTGAAGAAGTCTTTATTTCACCTAAATTGCTAAAGATATGTTCTCTAGGTGTAGAACTCCCTGTTTGCAGCCTTTTCTTTCAGTACTTTTAAAATATCTCTCCATTGTCTTCTGGCTTCTGTTATTTATGGTCTCTTTCAATTGATTGAAATTTTAACTGATTTCTTCTTACCTGCTTGTTAGGTGACTGTTCCATTCTCATTCACATTGGCTTTTATAATGTGAATTTATTATGTTAAAAATTTACGGTTCTGAGGCTGTGAAAGTGTACAAATCAAGGAATTATCAAGAGATGCTGTCTCACAAGTTGCCGCTGTGGGCGATCAGGAGCATGGCACAGCAAAAGGCTGGTCTCCTCATGTTCCTCTCTCCTCCAGGTCTGTGGCTTTTCCTCTTTTCTGGGCTCCTCAACTTCTGGAAGCTTCTTTGTGTCTTTGCCACTTTTTTTCCCTGTGTCTGCGGCTTATTAGTCCTCCATCTATAAAGAACTCCAGTAAGAGATTTAAGACCCAACCTATATCATGCTATCTAATCAAAGGCCCATAATTGAATCTAGTCAAAAAATCCCATCTACAACAGGTTCAAGGCACAAGAATAGGTTTGCTTTAAGAACAGGTTTTTCTGGGGTCCATAAAAGACTCAAACTGGCATGTTCCACCCTTTGGACCCCATTAATACATGTTCTTTCAAATTTAAAATATATTTATTGTCATAATATTTCAAAACCCTCAAATCATTTCAATAATAATATTATGTGCAAAATATCATCTGAATCAGTTATAGATATGCAGTCAGTATTGGGGCAATATTCCCTTCAGTGGATCTGTGGAACTTAGAAAATAAGTTATCTACTCCCAATATGCAAAGAAGGACAGTCATAGAGTACAAATTCCTATTGCCTTAGGGTCAAATTGGAAGGAAAACAGGGGATACGAGTCCCTAACTGAGGGTACCCTCTGTTAGGTTTCCAAGTCTGAGAGTCATCTGTAACACAATGGTTTCTTCTTCTCAGGGTTTAAAGTAGCAGCTGAATTCCTTCCAAGGGCTTGCCCAATGGCCATGTTCTCAGTTCCATCCTCATCAAGCATCTGGTTGGTGGCTGAGCTCTAGGCCTCACCCTCCAAGAAAACAGGGGTGACAGTCAAACTCTCCCCAATCTCTGGGGCACAGGCTAAACCTCCTCACAACAGTAGGGTGGGGCCAAACTCCATCTGTTCTCTTGGGTATGTGCTCCACTCTCCCTAAGCCAGGGGCAGATGCACTCTTCCTGAACAATGGGATGGAGGACCCATCCTCTCCAAGCTTCTGGGCAAGCAAACTCAACTTTTCCACACACATGGCTGAAGTCCTCTCTTGACTGGAGAAGATGTCTTAACTTTGGACCTCAGCTTCCACAGTTTTGCCCTTGAAGTCATTTTTCCTACAATATTTCTCTTTCCTTTCCCTTTTACTCCAGGCAAATAGTGGTTTCATGCATACAGATCTTGCAAAAAGTTTGTTGGTTTTCCATGGAGTTCACAGGGCTTCCAACCATCAGACAAAGGGATTTTCCACAATTCCTTTCTGAGTAACTGCATTTCCAATCCTGACTTGCAAAGAAATGGCTGTCTGGTTGTAAGTTCATTTAAGTCCTCACATGAAGACTTGTTTTCTGAAAGCTCAGAATTTCTTAAACCATCAATTTCTGGTTTCTTTGTGCTCAGGAGTTCTATTGTCAACCTATCCCTTTCCTCTCACATTTTGCTATAAGCTGCAAGGAGAAACCTGGCTGCACTTTCCATATTATTTTGGAAATCTTCTCAGCTAAATATCCAAGCTTGTCACTATCAAATTCTGCCATCCATGTAACATCAGGAGTCAATTTTGCCAAGTTCTTTGCAACTTCAAAGCAAGGATTGCCTTACTTCCAGTTTTCAATAACACATTCATCATTTCTTTCTAATGTCTCATCAGAATTATCTTTAATGTTCATATATTTTACCAACAGTCTATTCAAAGCAAACTAGGCCTTTTCTATCAAGCATCTCACAAATCTTCCAAAAATTTCCCCTTACCCATTTTAAAAGCCCTTTTATAATTTTTGGTATTTGCACAGCAAAAGAACCCTCACTCCCAGTACCAATTTCTATTTTATTTTGCTAAAGACTGCTGGGAGCAATGTACCAGAAATGCACTGGATTTTATAATGTGGACTTATTATGTTGAAAGCTTACAGTTTTGAGGCTGTGAAAATGTCCAAATCAAGGCATCATTGAGAGATGCTGTCTCACCAAGTTGTAGGTGTGGGTGATCAGGCACATGGCAGAACAAAATGCTTGTTAGCTCATCTCTCCTCTCTCTTTGAGGCCTGTAGCTTTTTCTCTCTCCCAGGTTCATCTCCTTCTGGTGACTTTTCTCTGTCTTTGCCAGTTTTTGCCCTGTTTCCAAGTCTTTTTATTCCTTTATTTATAAAGTACTCCAGTAAGAGGATTAAGACCCACCCTGGGTCCTACACTCTAATCCAAGATCCTTAAATGAGGGGACCTAATCAAAAGGTCCCTTCTACAATGGGTTTATAGGCAAAGGAATGGGTTTATTTTAAGAACAGCATTTTTTGGGGTCCACAAAAGAATCAAACCAGCACAGTAGATAAAAGTCTTTTTTCTTTCATTTTGTTAATTTATTGCAAACCAGAGTAATGCCACCCCGAGTGCTACTTTTGTAGACTCTAGAAGTTCTGTTGAGTAAAGGGATTGTCTTCAAGGTGATATTCAGTCCTCACACTTTAAAAGACTGACACAAAATTTTAAAAGTATGGAGTTTATAGTTAATGGTTCTCTAAAGGGGAAAATGATCCTAGTTCTCATAATAGCCCTATTTTTATATAAAATTTGATAATAAATTCTAATGTTCTCGTCCAAGTTCTAAGAAAGGCTTGGTTATGGAAACTTACCTAAAGAAGGACAGATCCTCAATATAATCTCAAGAAAAATATTTCACCTCATCTACACATGAGAAGTTAACTATGCTACTTATTGATAATTCATCCAGAATACAAAATAGTCTACAATTCCCAGGTGACTATGTCACAAATACTTTGCAAACATGTTCTCTTCTTGGCAACTACTATATACCATTTTCCTTACAAGTTAACTTGTGTGTGTGTACACACACACACACACACACATTTTCTTGCACAAGTTAGTTTGGTGATGTCTCTTATTGGTTTGGACTTAAAGATTGGCCTCCAAGTTGCAAATGTGAGGCAAAGATATTTCTATTTGCCAAAATATTAATCCTGCAATCATGAGCTTTTAATATCCACATTTAGAGCTCTTACTCTCTTTAAAATAAATACCATACTCATTATTGTCAGTTTGCTGAAATCACTCCTATACTTCTTTGAACAGAAGTGATCATACAAGAGGTCTTTCAAATCTACCTTCATTTTCTATTACAGTCTCTATGCCTTTGGTCTCAGATACAAGTGTTTTAGTTTGCTAAAGACTACCAATGAAAAATAACAGAAACGGGTTGGTTTAAATAATAGCAATATATTATGGTAAGAGCTTAGAGTTTTGAAGCTGCAAAAATGTCCAAATCAAGGCACCATCAGAGAAATTTTCTCACGACATGGTAAAGAAGATGGCTGCTGATCTCTGTCCAGGTTTCTTCTATCCTTCCAAATTTCCGCTCTCATGCTCAGTTGCTCTGCTTTCTTCCCAATTTCAGGCATAAGCTGCTATAGGGCTTGTATCTTAGGACTTTCTATGTCAGTTTTGGCTGTTCTTCTTTCTTACCAAGGTCAGTTGTAAGCTACCAGGAAAATGACTCATCTTTCCCCGGGGCCTCAGCTCTTTAAGCCTTCTCCTTTCTGTCACATGACAAAAATGACAGAGCTTCCTCTCCTGTTTCTGAGTGTCCATTTATATCAGACCCAGCAAAGGGATGGGAACTTAACCTGAGTCCCACCTTACTGACATAGTCCAATAAAAACTCTACAGCAATCTTAACAGATAAGACCTCTAAGCTGAATTTAATGCAATCAAAGTGTTATCATATCCAGAGCAATAGATTGGTTTACAAACATAATGTTTCTCTTTTTGGGATTCATAAAGTAACTTCAAACTGACAGACCCAGTTTCTCTGCTACACCTTCAACACTGCTTGAAAATCCTCTTCTGTTTACCTAGGTGTCTCTTTTTCTGTCACTTCAAATTCTCCACCCATGTAAAGGATCATATCTTCTATCTTTTACCTCATTATCTGAAGGTAGGTTTCATGATCATGTGATCCTTTCACATTTACTTCCATCTCTCTCTCCTTATCCTTGAAATTTTTCTCTTACTGGAGCTGATATAAATGGAGACACAGAGAAAGAAAGACAGGAAAAGTAAGCCACCATATTGATCCTATCATGTGAGAGACAGGACTGCAGGAAAACAGAGATGCCTGAGGACTAATAGAGGTCTGGTAGTGTGGAACCAGTAGAGCAGAGAGGAAAGGAAAGAGGCCACCAAGAGACTGGGACTACTGAGCAGTTCAATGATGAAGAGACAAGTCCTATGCCTGGTTTCCCACAGCTGAGCTCTAGAAGAGAGTAGCCATCTTTCTTCACCATATGGCAGGACCCTGAGAAAACATCTATGCTGATGCCTTGATTTGGACATATCACAGCCTTGAGAAGGTGAGCTTTTACCCCAAATTAGTACGCTTTATAAAAGCCAACCCATTTCTAGTACTTTGCATTGGCAGTACCATAGCAAACTAAGATACTGGGGAGTCTCAATACAATGTGGAATCAATATATTTGTTTTTCTCTAATAACATTTGGAGAAAATAGAATGCCCAATGGACTGGCATTAGCAATTAGGTTGCAAAATAAGCAGTGTAGTAAATGTGAGTGTTTTTAAGAATTAGGTCTGTGTTCAAATACTGTAATTCTTGCAAAATGATGCCTCTATGCCTTATTTTCCTATGATTAATTGAGTACATTATTCTATGAGTATTATATTACATACTGCTTTTAAAGTGAGGCACACTCAGTAAATGTTTGATGTTTTATAAGCTCTGAATATAATCCTGTGCCCAACTGCTAACTCAATTTTGCATAGTCTCACATTTCCAGGGTATCATTCAGCAACCAACATAAACTAAAAAAAAATAGCAATAATTAAATCTACTTTAAAAAATTTCCTTTAAAGCCCACAGAAATGCTTTTTAAAAATCCCTTTCATTTTTCTCCTCAATATTCTTTCACCTTCTACCTGCTCAGAAGCAACTCATATTTTATGACAAAACACTCAAATCTATGACAGTTCTGATTAGCAGTGCAATTTCTCTGATATCTATATACTATCTATTTTGCTTACATGTTGTTTCTGTTCTGTTCCATGTGTTTTTATATATATATTTATATATATATATATATTAGAGAAGTTTTAGGTTTACAGAAAAAGTCATTCATAAAATACAGGGTTCCCACACAATTGTTAACATCTGCACTGATCATGTGTCTTTTCTTCAAGGATTCAGTCTCAGTTGAGATACATTCTTATGGCAGAATGAAAAGGCAAGCATTCTGGAAGAAACACATATAGGAGGTTAAGAATTTGCTTAGAACTTGTACTCACAAATTTCATTGACCACAGCAAGTCACGTGGCCAAGCTTGACAATGTGTTAGGAAGGAATACATGTCCTACAAGAAGACATAAATAAACCATGTGGCAATGGACAGATATATATATATATATACACACACACACACATATAATCCCCTAACAGGTAAGAAGACGTAAATAATTGATAAAGTAACATAATCTACCCAAATTTTGGGAACCAAAATTTAAAATTAAAGTTTTAAAAATGTTCTCCTATATTTTTCACCAGTGTCCCATCTTGATCTATCTCAGGCAAGTAAAAGTAAATTTTATCTAAAAGAGGGGAGATATAGTTAGGAAGAGAAAAATTTCACATTAAAAAATCTTTCTCCTGATACAATTGTTACTAATGAAAGAGTAATTGAATGATCAATCTAGAAATATAGGAATTTGTCCTCAGAAAGTAGGATATTTAAAATATAATTTCAGAAGTTATAAAATGTCTAGGTAACAGTAGTGTTCCAGTATAAGCATGCAAATATGTGGCTGAAGTGGAATGTAGGTCATCAATTTAAGAAGATAAAGAAATTACTAAGCTAAATTATTGAACGAATATGCAGAATGATGGCAGGATAGAGTGGAGAGGATGATTGTGACCCAGACGCCAAAGTTTTAATTGAGTTAGAGGATTGATATATGACAGTGACAAGGAGTGGTAGAGGCTGGTACATAGGGATCAAAGATTCAACTGAGAGTGGAGATATTATTGGGCAATTGTATAATCTACAGATGTTTTATATCTTCCAAAAGTTGAATAAGAAGTTTGAAATTAGCAGATGGAGTGGTTTTAAAATTTTGATGAGTAGGTTGTAATAAGGACTTACAATGCTCCGCTTTGTGTAGACTCTAAATTAGAGGATTCAGAACTGATGGTTTAATGTAATGCTTGTTTTGTCCCATAGGTGGTATTAAAATGCTAATTTCTAATTCATTTTGAGCAGAATGGAGTCATTATTCAAAATAGATGTAGACATGGAATTGGAACACCTGAATTTGAGCATTCCTTCTCCAAGCCATTTAAGGTCAGGACTCTTTGTTCTTTCCAGGTCAAAAGGTATGCCATTAATGTCAGTCTGGTATTTTATTTTTACAATGCTTTGTGTTTTAGATTAACTTCTTCTCCAAGGCCCTTGCATTTTCTAATAGCTTTGACTATAGGTCTTTGTTTTAATGGGACGTTCTTATGGTTTCTTACCACCTTATGACTTGGTAAGCATTTTCACTTCTACTTAAGAGTCACTTCTACTTTCCAGAAAGAAAAAACAAACAAAAAAAGATCATTAAGTTTCTAATGCTCTATATTTTATGATCTTGAGATTAAGCTTAAGATAACTTTGCCCTAAAATTTTTATAGTTACATTCATCCTTTAGCGTTCAAACTTTGTTTCACAGAATAGTAATGATATAGCTGGGATTGGAATCACATTGTATTAGAATTAATGAAAAAAGTATTAACCATTAAAACATAACAAATTAACTTAAAATTAATTTAGCAATGTTTAATATCTTCAAGGAGTCATTGAACTTAGAATCCTGAAAACTACATGTATACAGGAAATTATATATCCTGCCGTAACTTAAAGAATGGTGTAGGAGACAGTGTAAATTACAATGTAAACTATAACCCATGCTGTGTGGCAATGCTCTAAAATGTATTCAGCAGTTGCAATGAATGTATCACACTAATGAAAGAAGTTGTTAATGTGGCAAAAGTGGGAGGTGTGGAAGGTGGGACATATGGGAATCCCCTATATTTTTAATGTAACATTTTATGTAATCTAAATATTAAAAATAAATAAAAATATATTAAAAAAATAAAGAACATACAAACCTTATAGAGAAAACACAAAACAAAACAAAACAAAACAAAAGCCTACATGTGATAAATTTATAGTAACAAAATCTCTTTTCCCAAAAGGAAAAAAACCATTGCCCAAATGTGAGTGAAAAAGACCCATAGCAAACTTTTTAAAAATTTTTTAACTTTTAGGAGGTACTGGGTATTGACCTGAGACCTTACATACAGAAATCAGGTGCTCAACCCCAGAGCTATACCCACTTCCAACAACTTATTTTGGGAAGAAAAAGTTTAAATGCAGTGTGAATTATATCATTTTGAAAATAAGAATTTTAGAGGAGTCAGGGCAAGATGGCGTCAGAGTAAATAGCTCCCAAATCATCACTCCTACCAAAAAAGGCTGAGTGGGGACAAAATCCTGCCTGAGTGAGGTGTTTAGAGAACCCACAAAGCAGGAGGCTGCTGGATATCAATCTGGAGAGGGTACAAGAAGACTGATAGCTCAAGGTAAGATCAGGTTTCTGCCCCTCCCCCAGGGCAAAAAGCCATTGCTTTCCCCAACCTGGCAGGTCACGCAGCCAGAGGAGAAAAACTCTGAGAGTGGGAGAGTTCTGGTGAAGGGTGGAGAGGAGACCTACAAGTGTGGCTTCAATTGTCTGGATCCTCCTTTTTAAGCTTTGAAGAGCATACCAGCTGGGTTGCAGAGAAACCAGGAAGAAGGGAGAGGGGAATCTGGGGAGGCAACCCAATTTACCTAACCTCTATGGGTTATGTCTGGGAGAAGGTGGAGCCAGGCAATCCTGTGCAACACAGCTAAGGGAGGGAGACAGTAGGAAGTGCTTGGTAGGCTTCCAAGAACATATTTAGGGTTCCTGGCAAGGTGTGGGTGCTTTCTCTCAAAGAGACTGAGAGTCATTATTCTCCGTGGTGATTTAGTTCACCAGGTTCCATTTGAATTTCAGAGGGAAACTCTCACATGGGCTTCCTGCTGCCCTGGGAGAGAGGGAAGTGAAAAAGGGAGAAAGGAAAAGGACAGATTCCTACTCAGTATATTCATTTGCAAAGTCTAACCTGCTGCTGGAAGGGAACCATTTTTGAGGAGCAGGTTGACCCTAAAGGAGGAGTTTCAGGCTTGAATATGCAAGGTCTCTGGTACAGTTCCCAGCTCCTCTTAGAATAGTGACCCTACTGGGATATTAGCTGACACTTTGAGACAGGGAAAAAATAGATAACATCCTTCTATTAGCTTCAATTGGGCCTTTTATTTTCCCTAAACAAGAGCTTAAGAAGAGATTGTTGTTATGGGGGGAGGAGTGGGGGAGGGGGGTGGGGGTATATGGGGACCTCGTATTTCATATTTTTTGAATGTAATGTTTAAAAAAGAAAGAAAGAAAAAAGAGCTTAAGAGGGAATTCTGTTTTTTTTTATTGTTGATTGACTTCTTGTTTGAGGGCTTGTGTTTTATTTTTTCTTGTTGTCTTTCCTTCCTCTTTATGCCCCCATACTTTTCCTTCCTTCCTTCCTTCCTTCTTTCCTTCCTTCCTTCCTTCCTTCCTTCCTTCCTTCCTTCCTTCCTTCCTTCCTTCCTTCCTTCCTTCCTTCCTTCCTTCCTTCCTTCCTTCCTTCCTTCCTTCCTTCCTTCGTTTTCCTTCTTTCTTTATTTCATTCTTTCTTTTTCCCTTTTTTCAATTAAGTGCTGCCAGCTTCTTTATTGTTTGCTGTGCTCCCTCATCTTCAACCTCCACTTTTCTTTGTGTACTGATTTTGGCTACCAATGCTATCTCTTTTTCTTCATACATCTTTCTACATTCCACCTTCTATTGTTGCTCTTACATTCCCACTCTTTTTTTAAACCCCAATTTTTCTGGATTTTTATTTCTAACATTTCTATTCTGTTTTCTATATTTTATTAACTATTTATCTTATTGTCCTTTCTTTTCTCTTTCCTTTTCTCCTAATCAAGCTAGCTTTTTAATTCATACTATATTCTTCTCCATATTCAGTTTCCCATTTCATTGTAGGCACTCCACTTTCTTATTCCTATAACTACACACTGCTTACATGAGTTTAATATTTATTCTCCTAGGCCTTATACAGTTCTTCTGCTTGCATTTACTACCACTACTACTATTATACTTTTTCTTTTCTTACCTCTTTTGGTTTCCCTGTCCCTAATATTTTTCATTCAAGGTAACTTAGACAACAACAAGGAAATAGAATAAGAAGAACAAAGTGTCAAAGAGAAGACTTAACACACACACACAAAAGCACCTAAGAAAACCAGAGACTAGAGGGGGAAACTAATCAACTAAATGAACCCACCAAGAAAAATCATGACCAGACAGCAACAAAAAAGTATAAAACAAACTAAAAACCAGGAAGACATGGCCCAGTCCAATAAACAAATTAAAAACCAAGAAGAGGAGCAGAACATTGAACAACTAATCAAAGCTCTCCACTCAAATATTATAGACCAACTTAATGAAGTGAGAAAGGACATTAAGGATATTAAGAAAACACTTGGAGAGCATGAGGAGGAAATTGTAAACATACACAAAAAGATAACAGATATGATGGTGATGAATGGCACCATTCAAGAAATCAAAAATACACTCTCAACAAATAACAGGAGATGAGAAGAGCAGAGGAAAGAATTAGTGGTGTGGAAAGACAGTACATCTGAAATCAAACAGATTGTAGAATTTTTTGATAAAAAGTTAGAAAAAGTCCAGCAGAGACTTAGGGATTTGAATAAAAACATAAAATGAACAAACATATGCATTATAGGCATCCCAGAGGGAGAAGAGATGGGAAAGGGGACAGAAGGGATGTTGGAGGAAATAATGGCTGAAAACTTCCCAAACCTATTGAAGGAGATGGATGTACATGTCCAGGAAGCACAACACACACCAAACAGCATAGATACCAAGGGGCCTACCCCAAGATCTATACTTGTCAAATTATTCAATGGTCAAGACAAAGAGAAAATACTGAAGGCAGCAAGAGAAAAGAGAACCATCACATATAAGGGAAGCTCAATAAGGTTAAGTGCTTATTTCTCATCTGAAACCATGGAGGCAAGAAGGCAGTGGTATGACATAGTCAAGGTACTAAAAGAAAAAAATCCAACCAAGAATATTCTATCCAGCAAAGCTGGCATTCAAAAAAGATGGAGAGTTCAAAATATTCACAGGTAAACAAAAACTAAGAGAGTATACCAATAAGAAACCTGCCCTTCAAGAAATATTAAAGGGAGTTCTGCAGGAGGAAAGGAAAAACCAGGAGAAACAGAGTTGAAGGAGAGTGTAAGAACAACCGAAAGGACAAAAAGAGAAATAAAAGCAACACATGACTTACACAAATCCAAAGAAAATACGGCTAATGTAAGTAATTCCTTGAGAATAATAACACCGAATGTTAATGGATTAAACTCACCTGTCAAGAGACACAGATTGGCATAATGGATAAGAAAATATGATCCATCTATATGCTATCTACAAGGAACCCACCTTAGAATCAGGTACTCAAGGATGTTGAAAGTGAATGGCTGGAAAATAATCATACAAGTAAATAAAAACTGAAAAAGGGCTGGAGTAGCTATACTAATATTGGATAAAATAGACTTTAAATGTAAAACCATTTTGAGAGACAAAGATGGCCACTAAATATTAGTAAAAGAGATAATCTTCCAAAAAGAAAGAATAATCATAAACATTTATGCACCTAATCAGGGTGCTTCAAAATATGTGAGATAAACAGTGAAAAAATTAAATGGAGGAATAAATGCCTCTACAATTATAGTGGGGGACTTTAATACACCATTATCACCATTAGACAGAGCATCTCAATAGAAAATCAATAAAGAAATGAAGACTTTGAATAATATATTAGAGGATCTGGACCAAATAGTCATATACAGAACACTACACCCAAATACAGCAGGATCTACATTCTTCTTAAGAGCACATGGATCATTCTCCAAGATAGACCATATGCTGGGCCATAGAGAAAGTCTCAATGAATTCAGAAAAATTGAAATCATACAAAATAACTTCTCTGACCACAGTGGAATGGAGCTGGAAATCTGCAAGGGCCAGAGACCAAGATTATGCACCAAGACATGGAAGTTAAGAAACACACTCTTAGAAAAACAATGGGTCAAGGAGAAAATCTCAAAAGAATTCAGTAGTTACCTTGAAACTAATGAAAATGAAAGCACAACACATCAAAACTTATGGGATACAGCAAAAGCTGTACTGAGAGGGAAATTCATAGCCATAATTTCATACATCAAAAAAGAAGAAAGAGATAAAATCTAAGAGACCTAACTCCACACTTGGAGGAATTAGTAAAAAAACAACAAACTAACCCCAGAGGAAGAAGAAAGAAAGAACAAAGATCAGAGCAGAACTAAATGAAATAGAAAATAAGAAAGCACTACAAAAAATAAACAAAACTAAGAGCTGGTTCTTTGAGAAGATCAATAAAATTGACAAACCCTTAGCTAAACTAACAAAGAAAAAAAGAGAGAAGATGCAAATACACAAAATAAGAAATGATAAAGGAGATATCACCATGGACCCCACAGAAATAAGAGGATACATTAAAAATCTATATGCCAACAAGAAGGACAATTTAGAGGAAATGGACAAGTTCCTAGAAACACATAAGCAGTCTACATTTACAAAAAAAGAAGTTGATGATCTCAACAAACCAATCACAAATAAAGAGGTAAAAACAGCCAGTAAAAACCTCCCAACTAAGAAGAGCCCCAGGTCAGATGGATTCACAGGTGAATTCTACAAAACATTCCAAAAAGAAGTAATACCAATCTTGCTTAAACTCTTCCAAAAAATCAAATAGAAGGAGCATTGTGTAACTCATTCTATGATGTCAACATTACCCTAATACCAAAGCCAAAAGACAATACAAGAAAGGAAACTTACAGACCAATCTTCCTAATGAATCTAGATGCTAAAATCCTCAAGATAATACCTGGTAATTATATTCAACAACACAGTAAATGAATTATACACCAAGACCAAATGGATTTCATCCTGGTATGCAAGGATGGTTCTACATAAGAAACATCAATGTAATATACCACATAAACAGATTGAAAGAAAAAAAATCACATGATCATATTTATAGATTCAGAAAAGGCATTTGACAAAATACAGCAACCTTTCCTGATAAAAGCACTGCAAAAGATAGGAATAGAAAGAAATTTTCTGAACAAGGTCAAGCGTATAAATGAAAAACACAGCTAACATCATTTACAATGGTGAAATCCTAAAATCCTTCCCTCTAAGATCAGGAACAATACAAGGATACCCACTATCACCACTCCTATTTAACATTGTGTTAGAAATACTTGCTCAGTACTGAGGCAAGAAACAGATATAAAAGGCATCCAAATTGAAAAGGAAGAAGTAAAAATTTCACTTTTTCAAATGACATGATCCTGTACATAGAAAGACCTGAGACATCTACAACAAAGCTACTAGAACTTATGAGTTCACTAAAGTCACAGGTTATAAGATCAACATGCAAAAATCAGTAGCATTTCTGTACACCAACAATGAACACTGAGGAGAAAATCAAGAAAAAATATCATTTACAATAGTAAATTAAAAAATCAAATGCCTAGGAATAAACTTAACTAAAGATGTAAGACTTATACACTGAAAACTACACAACACTGTTAAAGGAAGTCAAAGAAGACTTAAATAAATGGAAGAATGTTCCCTGTTCATGAATAGGAAGACTAAATATCATTGTGTATCCTACCCAAATGATCTACAGATTTAATGCAATACCAATAAAACTCAACACAGCATTTTTTACTGAACTGGAAAAGCTAACTACGAAATTTATTTGGAAGGGAAAGAGGCCCCTAATAGCCAAAGACGTACTGAAAAAGAAAAGTGAATTCAGAAGAATCACACTACCTGACTTTAAAACATACTACAAAGCTATAGTGGTCAAAAAAGAAAGATATTGGCAAAAGGAGAGATACATTGACCAATGGAACCAAACTGAGAGTTCGGATATAGATCCTTGCATATACAGTCATCTGATATTCAACAAGGCTACAATGCCCACACAACTGAGAGAGAAGGGGTTCTTCAAAAAATGATGTTTGGAGAACTGGATATCCATATAAAAATGAATGAGAGGATTACCATCTCACACCTTACACAAAAATCAACTCAAGATGGATCCAAGATCTAAATATAAGAGTCAAGGCCATAAAGACCTTGGAAGATAATGTAGTAAAGTGTCTACAGAACCTTTAATAGGAAATGGCTTCATGCACTTCACACACTAAGTATTAGTAGTGAAAAAAAAAATAGATAAATGGGACCTCCTCAAAATTAAGGCCTTTTGCACCTCAAAGGAGTTTTTCAAGAAAATGAAAAGATAGCCTGCCCAATGGGAGAAAGTATTTGGTAATGATATACCTGATAGGAGCCTAATATCCAACATATATAAAGAAATCTTATATCTCAAAAATAAAAAATCTACCCATTCAATAAATGGGCAAGAGATTTGAACAGATGCTTCTCCAAAGAAGAATTACAAATGGTTAAAATGTACATGAAAAGATGCTCAATCTTACTAGCTATTAGGGAAATGCAAATCAAAACTACAATGAGATAGCATCTTATACCCATTAGACTGGCAGCTATTAAAAAAACAGAGGACTACAAATATTGGAGAGGATGTGGAGGAATGGGAACCCTCATCCCCTGCTGGTGGGAATGTAGAAGGATCCATCCATTCTGGAAGACACTTTGGTGGTTCCTAAAAAAGCTAGCTATACGTTTACCATATGACCTTGCAATTCTGCTGCTGGATGTATACCCAGAAGAACTGAAAACAAGGACATGAACTGATATATGCACACCAGTGTTCATAGCAGCATTATTCAATATTGGCAAAAGTTGTAATCAACCCAAATGCCTATCAACAGATGAATGGATAAACAAAATGTGGTACATACACACAATGGAATACTACTCACCTTAAGAAGGATTACAGTGCTAAAACATGGGATAACATTGATGAATCTTGAGGACCTTATGCTGAATGAAGCAAATCAGACTTTGAAGGACAAATAATACTTGACCTCTCTGATACGAATTAAGGAAATCACACTGTCTCAGAGAGCTAGAGACTGGACGATAGGCTTACCGGAATTGTGGGAGTGGGGTGGAGAGGAAGGTTGTGAGCTGATCTTACATGGGTGAAATCTATGATAAAGTGGAGGTAAGTAATAGTGCAGTAAAGGGATGAGTTGGGGGCATAGGGATTCTATTGGGTGGGGCTTTGTGGGCTTGAGGGGGGTTAGGGTTGAGAGGATGGTCAGATGGTCCATGGAACGGGGGGAGGGTTTGGGGTGAGCAGGTGAACATGGGAGATTGTCAGGTACATTGTTGAAACTATAATGTTGAGAAAATTCTTTAGAAAATATAATAAGAAAGGTTTAATTGTTTAAGGTATTTGACAGGGGGCATCTGGCAGAGTGTTCACTTGGGGCAGGTTTCTAGGGAGTGTGTGAGAGCTCATCTTGTCATATTGTGTTATATAATTGGGTGGAGACATATATGATGAGCAGGAAATTGTTGTATCCCCATCCTGGGGTGGACGGATATTAACAGAGGAGAGGGTTTCTCTCGAGAGCATGGGTGGCTCCCAATGGGGGAGGACAGACTCAGACTAGAGGGTCAAGCCCTCAGCATTTTTATATCTATGAATCTTGTCCTTCAAGCAGTGAAGTTTGGTTGTCACTGTGGGCTCAGGGGAGGCGGGGAGAGGAAAAGAGTAGATGGAGGTGGGGGTAACTGGGGAGCAATGGAAGTGTTCCACAAGATCATGCAATGGTGGATATAAGCCATGATAAATTTCACCAAAAATTTATAAAAGTGTATAGTTTAAAATATAAACCATAATGTACCAAAAACTTAGACAAGTGTACAGTCTGAAATATAAACCATAATGAAAGCCATAATGGAATCATGATTGGAAGCTATGTTTCAATATCTGTACATCAACTGTAGTAAATATAACATCCACATGTAAAAAGATCACTTCTGGGGAAGTAGGAAAAGAGCTTGATGTTGGGTATGGGAGTCCCCTATTTTGTATATGTGACTTTACTATGATCTAAAACTTTTTAGAAGACAAAATTTAAAACATAAAAAGGATGTAGACACTGAGGAAGAAATGAAGGAAATTGCCTTGCCACTGTACTTGTAGGGCACCTATTACAGTGATGAAAGGAAAAATGTCAAAAACAAAGTTTTATGATATTTTTCATTTTTAATACCCCAATTAACTTTTTACTTTATTTTAGTTTTTCTAAATTATTATTTATTCTATTTCTAATCTTTAAAGCTGTCAGTATTATTTCATTTGCCTACTAATCGAATTTGGCAATATATTAAGCTTCATTTTTAAAGAAGTTTTAGATCACAGAAGGGTTCAATTATGGCAGGGGAGGAGCACTCACATAAGGTGTCATTGATGGGGGATGCATAGGTGGGAGGGAGTTCTCCAGGGCATGCATACAGGGTGTATAGGCATCTTCAGATGTTTGTTGGGTATTGTCATAGTGGGTAGAGTAACACATGATAACTGAGGGAGTGCTGAGTTCCCATCCTGGGGAGCTCTGTAGCACTCTGCAATGGAACAGGAACAATCCCCCAAGTGCAAGGACAAAGACCAGTGAAGTAGGATGGTCCAATGATGGACCCTTGATACTGATGACTTTGCCTATGAGCCTGTGTGCTTCAAATTTCAACTAGGCCTAGAGCTGCAGGGGGCCAAAGAGTTACCTTCTGAGAGCCTCCATGTTGCTCAAATGTGGACAATCTCTAAGCCAAAATCAGAATGTACATGTACTACCTTCACTCCAGCATGGTACATGGCACCTGGGGATGATCCTCCCTGGTGTTGAGGGATTACTACCATCACTAGCTGGTGATGCAACTAGAAAAAGACCTTGAATAAAAGGGGGAAATGGTAAAGACAAATGAGTTTATATGGCTAAGAGGCTTCAAAGTGAGTTGGGAGGTCAAGAGAGGGATTTTGCTTATACATGTCTCATCAGGATCCCAGAGACAACCAAAGTAGACACAACCCCAGGTAGCAGTGCTCCTGAGGGCTACAGAGACACACAGGTTCTACAGTCATGACAGATAGCTCTGAGTTCAGTGCCTTGCCAGTGGCACCTACTTTGAAATTTGTGCTCCTGAATGTGATGGAGATGAACTCAGATGTGACCTTTATACACATGCCTTTTCTGTTACTTTTACTGAACCTGTGGTTGGTGCTGGGGTTGGCATATGCTCAGGAGATTTGAATGTCTGGACTGTCCATTGGTCAGCTGGGCCCTGAGCCTCAGAAGAGTTGCAACACCTACTCTCCAGTTCATTGGACTTACCCAGGTCAGCTGATAGGGAGGTGAGAATGGTCAACCACCATACCAGGGAACTGAGAGTGTCTACAACTGCAAGCAGGAGAATCACATCCATCAGCTATCAGCCTCTTGATGTAGAGGAGGAGTGGACATTACCATCCCAGGGTCCACAGGATGGAGGAATATAATACAGTTTGGTGTTCTATAGTTCTACTATAGAACTGTTGTGACTTTAACAATGGAAGTGATTGTATATTTGATGTGAAGATGGTGGCCATGGGAGTTGCTGAGGGCAGGGAGAGGGAGGAAGAAGTGTGATATGGCACATTTGCAGGACTTGGAGTTGTCCTGAATGATATTTCAGGGACAGATGCTGGATATTATATATCCTGGTATAACCCACTGGATGGACTAGGGGAGAATGAACTACAATGTAAACTTTGTTCCATGTGGTGTGGCAGTGCTCAAGGGTGTATTCACCAAATGCAGTGAATGCAATGAATGTGTCTTAATGATGAGGGGATGTTGACGTGGGAGGAGTGGGGGTTGGGGGATGGGGGAGGGGTGGGGTATATGGGAACCTCTTATGTTTTTAACGTAACTTTTTGTGTGAGCTATTTATCTTTAAAAAAGTCAATATTAAAAATTAATTAATTAAAAAATAAAAATTTTAAATGCTACTAAATTAACTTTAAGATTTCACTTATGTAGAATCATACAGGGGTTTAGGGAAAATGGTTCAGATTTAAAGTTGAATGAAAGAAACTGTCATTTTGCTTGTGCTGCTGGAAAATATCCTGGGTTTCTCCTTGATTCTGAAGGAAATCTTATCCTGAATCGAGGTTCTCACGGGTTCTTCCAGTAGCCATCTTGTGGGGTATTCCTGGCCATGTGGGTTTCCTGCCAGGTTCCAGATACATATATCAATTCCCTAATTTACTAGCCTGCCTCACTTGTATCATTTTAAATTCATCAACATGTACATTTATGTTTTGCCATCTAATTTCAGGGCAAAAAATTGATGGAATGATAGTTTTATTGCATGATCATGGACCTTAGTAGCAATAAGACAATAAGAACATCTCCAACTTGAAGAAATATACTGTAGAGAAGTGTTTCTCATGAGACTATATATTTTGGGCATTGATTATATGAATTCATTTCCTTAAATTTACTTGTACAAATGAGGTCATAGGAGTATAGTTCCTTTGGAAAAAATGTAACATTAAACAAATTTGCAAGACTAATGGGAGACCTGTTAAATATAATCACCAGACTTAGGTGACCTAAATGTTTTTTTCCCTAATCCAATGTCAGTTCTCTTCATTTATGACTTATCACAGATTAGAGACATAATCAAACCTTAACCCTGAATATACATATATAAACAATTAAGGTTTCATATTTGTAAGGCTACTTACCTTTAAAGCTTCTTAAATATATTGCTTATTCTTGGAAAATATTTTGTCAGACTTGGTTCTAAATTTAATATCATTAATAAACTAAAGCTCTCTTCACTGAACTTAAAGTTATTAAAATATTTTTGACGTGATGATCAGGATTACTGTATCTTGCATAGCCCTGTGTTAGCTGAAAACTAACTTCAGCTCCTAGGTATTATTTTCAAAGATGAAACATGATTTCCATGGTATTTTTGATAAAATGTTCTATACAAATCTACTTATTTTTTTCTTTATTCTTTATTTCCATTTGTTCATGCTTCCTTTTATACCACTACACAATGGGAAACTGTCCCATTGATTGGCAAAGAATACATGCTGATGAATACTGCCATGCCATACATTATGCAAAAGCCAGGCTGCCTAAAAAATCCCTGTAATGTGTTATTGTTCTCTTTGACAAAGAAGTAAAACTAATGGTGAATGCTGGTTGATTTTTCACAATATTTAGCAAGGTCTTAGAATCTTTTTTTACACTGTTTCTGACTTTGGATTTTATTTGTCAACCTATAAGCTGTATTTTAATTTTACCCAATGAAATAGAATAAACAAATACCTAGTTTTAATTTGTATTTGATTCAATTTTACCCACTACTTTTCATATAGTGACCAATAGGATGTAACAAGCCCTTTCAGACTGTACTTTGCTCTCTTTATCCTAGGTATGAGTATATGTGCATGTGTGTGTATGTGTGTTTAATTCTAAAATTTCATGCATGTGATAATTTGATAATTATTTAACACTGAAGCTTATATTCCTGTCAATGCTAATGGAATTTCCCCCAACATTTCTGACATATTCCATCAAAAATCAATCCCAATAAATGACCCTTGTCATACTCCAAATAATTTTGGGAAAATCTTATATAATAAGGTTAAATATTTTATTTGTTTAAGGACTTCTTAGAACAGTTCATATCCTGGGATATATTGCAAAAATCTCAAAAGAGATGATCAAATTTTCAGAACATGAAACTTACATATTTATTTTTAATGCCGACCGGGACTCTACAGGATTAATATTCTATGAAACACACTTGAAGAAGTGTTGTTCCATTGTCCTCTTATATCACACTTCTTTATATCTTTTGTAAATGAATAATATAGCACTGTAATTTAGGTTTTAATAGATAGCCTAGTGAGATAGGTAAATGGAAAAGAATTCACTTTAAAAATGAATATATTAGTTTAAGCTTTCTTCCATTTAATTTTCATCTCTGAAACATAATACACTTTTGTTAATTAATTCTTTCCACCCTGTAGCATATTGAAAAGATTGGTTGATCTTTGTCCCTAGTTCCTGGGGAGGTAACCTTTATATCTTTGTAATTACCCCATGACAGAAGCATCTTGTTTTATTCTTGGTAGACCTAGGACCATACTTAACCATTCATGTACTAATGAGATGGAAGGGTGGGGCTAGCGACACCTCTAGTCTTAGGGAGGAGGCTGGCCAGCCTAGAAAGACCACCCATAGATGAAGGATTTCAAACTTTGAACCATATAGGGAGGGGTCAAAAGATTGAGTTCAAGCATGTGGGAAATGATTCCACCAATCATGCCTACCTAATGACACTCCTAGGAACTTTCAAGATCAACAATGATACAATTGCTCCAAAAAGGCAATGTGTTCTGTGTGACTCCATATGGATTGGACAGGGAAACTTATATTTGAGACCCTTCCAGACTTCATCCTATATGTTTATTCTCTCAGCTTTATCTCATTCCTATCCTTATACCATAATAAAAGTATAGTATACAGCTTTCAGTGAGTTCGGAGTCATTCTAGCTAGTTAATAAACCTCAGGCAGTTATGAGAACCCCACATTTATAGCCAGGTAGTTAGAAATGTAGTTGGCTTGGACCCCTGAACTTGGGACTGGTGCCTGAAAGGCAGTCTTAGATTGCCCTTAATTTCTAGAGTCTGGCCTAACTCCAGGTAGCTAAAGTCAGCATTGATTTGAATTGAGTTACTACAGTCTTTACAGTTGCTGATTGAACTTTTGTGAACTAATTTAGTGGCTATGAATTTCAAAGATGTTCTAATTATATTAGTAATATTTAAAAATCATCATGTATACAGAGTGAATTATTTGATATTGTGAAGGCTAGAGCTTGACAATAAACAGATATAAATTTATATTAGGATTTTGGATGAGGGTCTTAATGCAAAATCTGAATGGAAGCAAAAGGTCAAAATGAAGGTAAAAAGAAACATCAATTAAACTTCTCACAACCCTAGGTCCTCATTAGTATTGACTTGGAAGAAATATAATTTAGTTGAAATAATAAAAGATGTGTCAAATCAAATTTTCTGATGTTTTTTCAAGACTTAAAGGATATAAAATAAACCTTTATATTAGCTTTATTAAGCTAAATGAAAATAAACCTGGGTAAAGGAAAATGGTTTCAGAATCAAACACTTAATAATCCAAAACAAATTGTAATAGTAGTAATATTTTGTTTTTTGGCAGATTGTCCTCAAGATAAGGCAACAATAGAAATAACATTTGTCTTTGAATATATTGGTAATAATACAGATATTCAGACCTAATCAATAGATATTTCACAATTTAATATTTCAAATATTTAGAATCAATTACATGAATATGTATTTGAGGCACTTGTCTTTTACAAAATATAATCATAAATTTAGAGCTAAATATAGCTCTGGATATCATCTAATAAGTTATTTTGACTTCTCATTTAACTTTGTGGATTTACTAGACATTAAGAGAACAACCAATTATAGCTGTAATGAAGGATTAAGAATTAGCAAATAATTATGATTGTGGAATCATTACATAGATGGCATTTTACTTTCTAGTATATTGTAGAAGAGCCAAAAGTAAATACCTGAAATTACTGAAACTTGCTAAACTAAAATCCAGATGCCTTGATCTCTAAAGGTAATTGTAAAACTATTTTGTCCTAATCTTTTTTTAAAGATTTATTTTATTTATTTTCCCCCATCCCCTCATTGTTTGCACTTTGCTGTGTGCTGTGTCTTTAGGAGGCACTGGTAACTGAACCTCCAATGTGGGAGGGAGGCATCTAATTGCTTGAACCACCTCTGCTCCCTGCTTTATTGTGTCTCTCATTAGATTTTTCTTCTTGTGTCTCTTGTTGCATTATCTTGTGTCAGCTTGCTGTGCTTGCCCCATCAAATCAGCTCACTGTTTTGCTCATTTTCTTTAGAAGGCCCTGGGAAACTCTGTTCCCTTCTTTTTTATGTCTCTTGTTATGTTTTCTCTTCTTGTGTCTCTTGTTGCATCATCTTATTGTGTCAGCTTGTCACACCTGCCCATCATGCCAGCTCACTGTCTTCTTTTAGGAGGCACTGGGAACCAAACCAGAGACTTCCCATGTGGTAGGCGGGAGTTCAGTCACCTGAGCTGTAGTGGAAGTAGAGAGGATTCAGTGATTGTGTATTGAAGGCTAGAACTCAGGAGTCTCTGAGAAGGAAGATTTATTATGACTGGCTGGGTCCAGTGGACTCCTTTCCAAAAAGCTGAGCCCTACACTAGTCTCATATATGGCTTTTATACTGAGAGTATGGGGCGGGGAGTGGAGTTAGGAAGCATTTGGCAAGAAGGGTTAAGTTTCAGTTTTGGTTTGTCAGAGCTTGGGGCTTTCTGGGATCTAGGGAGGCTAGAGTGAGTGGTGTGAGTACTAGAGACAGGGCTGAAGTTCTTATTGTTTGCATGCACACATGGTTTATGCTGGAATGTTAAGTTTTGCAAGCTTGTGCACACAGCCCAGGTTATTCTTGAAGAAACACACACTCCCATACACAGAGACCATATCATCCCCCCCTTTGGTGCCAACTTGACTTGTTAAGCTTTGGCGTTATGATTGTTGGAGTTATGAGGTGGGTGACTGTTTGTATTCTTACCTTATCACTTATTAAAACATGTACCTTAGCTATTATTAAGAGGAGGAAGCAGGGTAGTATGATGAGAGCATGGGAGGAGAGTTTCAGCTGCTCACTGCATTGACTGCTTATTTTTCCCATTAATATCTCATTAGAGCCTAATGATAAAGTCTCTGGGAATATTCAGGTTTCTTTTGGCTTCTGGAGGAAGTTTTTTTTTTTTTTCCCAAGTGGTGGAATCTTGGGGAGATTCTTGCTAGGTTCCAGAAATGTCTACCAATTTCCTATCTTACTAGCTTGCCCTATTTTTTCCTTTAGAGAGTTTACACCTTTAATCTTTTTTTAAAATTTATTTATTCATTTTTAAAAAAAATATTACATTCAAAAAATGAAGTCCCCATTCACCCCCACTGCCCCCACCCCACCACTCCCCCCACAGTAACACTCTCCCCAATCGTCATGACACATCCATTGCATCTGGTGAGTACATCTCTGGGCATTGCTGCACCCCATGGCCTGTGGTCCACACCATAGCCCACACTCTCCCACGTCCCATCCAGTGGGCCATGGGAGGACATACAATGTCTGGCAATTGTCCCTGCAGTACCACTCAGGACAACTCCAAGTCCCGAAAATGCCTCCACATCTCATCTCTTCCTCCTATTTCCCACACCCAGCAGCTACCATGGCCACTTTTTCCACACCAATGCCACATTTTCTCAATTATTAACCACAATAGTTCTTGAATAGAATATCATTAAGTCCACTCTAATCCATACTGTTTTTCTCCTTCCTGTGGACCTTGACTTGGTTGTGTCCATTCTACATCTATGTCAAGAGGGGGCTGAGATTCCACATGGATACTGGATGCAATCCTCCTGCTTTCAGTTGTAGGCACTCTAGGCTCCATGGTGTGGTGGTTGACATTCTTCAACTCCATGTTAACTGAGTCGGGTAAGTCCAATAAATCAGAGTGTAGGAGCTGAAGTCTGTTGAGGCTCAGGGCCTGGCTATCATATTGTCAGTCCAGAGATTCAAATCCCCTAGATATATCTTAAACCCCAGCACCAACTACAATTCCAGTAAAGTAGCATGAAAGGCTTGTGAAAGGAGATCACATCTGAGTCCAGCTCCATCACACAGAAACACCAGCTCCAAAGAAGGGCCAACTGACATGGCAGTGAACTCCATCTGCCATGACCATAGAACCTTTGGGTCTCTTTAGCCCTCAAAAGAACCAATACCTGGGATTGTATCTATTTTATTTGTCTCTGAGACTCTGCTCAGGTGTGCATAAGGGCAATCCTTCTGACAACCTCCAGACTCTTTTTTCGAGACTCATAGCCTCTAAATAATATAAACTCATTTGTCCTTTCCATTTCCCCCTTACTTTAGGTCAAACAGCATTTTTAACTCCTGTTATTATATGTAGACAGGGATATTCTGTTGGTCTGCATTGAACCTTTAATTCAAGGTCATTTTCTAGTGCTGAAGGGAGATGATATTTTTTCTGTAGCTACACCCTGCTGGTCAGGGGCAGTTGGTTCTACCTGACAAGGTGTGAAGCTCTCTTGCTATTTTATCTCAGTTGGAGGAAGATGGATCTGGCATCCTGGGCAAAGCTGGATGAAGTTTCCATATGGCTAACAAGATGTTGATTCTGGAATAAACTTAATTAGAATTCTGAGCATATATGGTTCTGCTAAGAGGACACTGGATCACAGAAGTAGAAAAAGTTAGGTACCTGCAAAGGCTGCATTCTCCTATAAAGTTGGTGGAAAATAGTATTTTTCTTTGAGTTATTTTATGCTGTTGGTTAACTTTGTAGAGAAATTGCAATAGACAATGTGGTTAGGTATAAATTGTCAATCCCAGTTCCTATGGTAGAGGAGAGGCATGAGAAGAGACATTTCTCTTTCAGTTAAGCTAAAGGAGGTGAAAAGAGGCAAGGTTTTTAAAGGGAAGTCTGGTTTGCCTTTTCCTAGCAATAGGGATTTGGGCTAGAGTTAGAGGGAACAGTTGATTTTGACATAGACACTACTTCACTTTGTCTTTTGAAGCGGTATCTCAGGCTGTCCAATGACTGGCACTTGTGTGTTCCAACAGGTGCTTCTGGTGAACTAGCACTCTTGGGCAGCTGACTTTATTCAGGGTATTGCCAAACCTGGGAATTTCTTTAGCTTTAATAGCTGTGGGAATGATCAGAACTACAGAATAGTTTTTTATATTTTGGCTCTAAATGAGCAACTCCTGGTATTTTGTTAACTGTTTTTATTAGGCTTTGTCCTTTGAAAACCCATTTGGCTAAGCTGGTTAGGGCATCTTTCCCTAGATGAGTGCCTTGGTGAAGTTCATGAAGGACTTTCCACTGCACTTCTCCTGGCAAGTAGACTTGAGTATTTTTAACAAGCCACCCATCAGTTTCCAGGGTGAACCCCAAGCTAGCTGCCCTAGTTTGTTCACCTTGGGTATACTGTGGAACTTTAAGTACTGGTACAGGTGCTGGAATAAGGGGTAGGAGGGAAACCTGGGTTTGTGCTATTGCTTTAGCAGCTGCATTAACTTGAGCATTTCTTTTTGCTCTAACAGTGTTTATTTTCTAATTCCCTGGATAATGCATAACTGCTATTTCCTGGGGTAACAGTGTGGCTTTTAAGTAATTGTAGGGCTTTTGTCTGTGTTTAATAGTTGATTCACTGTTAGTAAGCAAGCCTTGTTTTCATTACACAGCAGAATGAGTGTGAAGGGCAAGGAACGCATACTTAGAGTTTGTATAAATATTAGCCCATTTCCCAGCTGCTGGCTTTAAACTTTGGGTAAGGACAATCAGTTCTTCTCTCAGGTCTGAAGTTTCAGGGGGAAGGGTTTCAGTTTCTATGGTTTTAAATTGAGAAACCACTGCATAGCCTGCCCCCTTAACTCCTCTCTCAATAAAACTGCTTTCATTTGTGAACCATTTCATGCTTGGGTTCACAAGAGGCTTATCCTTTAGATCTGGCCTGCTTGTGTAGTTTTGGTAGAGTCTCAAGGCATGACTGGAGAAGGGGTTCTTTAGGATCTGACTTTGGAATCTCTACCAGTAGTAGGGTAGCTGGGTTGAGAGTTTGACACATCCTTATCTGCACCTTGGGGATTTTTAGTAATTGAGCCTGGTATTAATTAACTGGCTACCTGTAATCTACTGGTGGCCCTGGGCTGAAGCACATTTTTCACCTGGTGTGAGATAAAAATTATGAGAGGTTGCTCCCAAGATAATTTGGTGTTTGTTTTTCTGTTTTGTTTTGTTTTTAATTAAAAGGGCTATTGGTTCCACTGTTTTCAGGCAAGGTGGCCATTTTTTTATTTCACAGACATGTTTATTAATTACTTAGAATATGAAGTTGATTAGGACTTGTAACATGTACAATGTCCTTCTGTATGTGATTTACTAGAAGTATTACTATAACTATCAGACACATCTTTAGAATAGGATATAGGTACAATATTTAATACTAATTAATGTAGTACTCAATGTATAAGTTTCTTCTTGAGCTGCAATTAATAATTTAAGTTTCAGGTTTGCAATAATCTGCAGGTTATTTCTCCATGGGAGCATGCTATAGTGCCAATTACGTTTATGTTCTACTCAGAGTACTCTGGTATTCATTGTTCCACTTTGTATGTTCTTCACAAGAGCTGCAGCACTTTTGACCCTAGAGAGAAGCTAGGAAAGTAGGTTCCAGTATTCCACTGGCCTGGTGCAAAGCACTCTTTGGCACTATGAAACAGTGCCAGTCTGGAGGCAATATCCATTGTACATTTGGTTGTACCAAGTCATTATTGGCTGCTGTGGGAATTTGAAACTGCAAATTAGTTTCCATCCACTTTAGGAGCATGACCAGAGATATAGTAGATACTTTTATTGTTTTAGGGCTCAGTGACCAAGCTAGCTAATAACTCATATGGGGAAATACCCTGCAGTGTATTGGATGCCTGGTTTGAATACACAAGAGAGTTTGACAATGTTGTAGTTGAATTCTATTTCTTGATTTATATATATATATATATATATATATATAAACTTTTTTAATGCAATGTGTTATATATTAAATGAACTTTTAGTACTTTGCTTTTTACTTTTATACTTTTACCATGAAGATGTTAATTACACAAGTATTTTATTTAGCAGTAGAGGAAAAACTTTTCTATTTTTAAAATGAAAACTGAAGATTCCCAAAAAATTAGTTAACCTTTCATTACCACCACTTGAATATGCACATTGAGGTGACTACTAGGCAGGTTTTATTGCTATGAAGTTACATTTTGCCACTAATATTAATTTAGGTTTTTAATTAATAATGTCTTTTTAGAACTAGCCATTTAAATGCTTTAATTTGGAAGATGCTCTTACAAACTTTTGATAATTAAACATAGCTACATAGACTGATTAATTTACTTTAGATTACAATTAGCAAATGATGAATTTTACTTTATGCATTTAGGAGAGGGCAGGTTTACATTTTTTCAACTTAATTTCATTAGATATGAACTTAGAATTTTTATCATATTAAAGACAAAATACATATAATGTTAATTTATTAACTTGGTATTTTATAAACCAAAAAGATAACACCCAAGCTAAATAAGTTGAAACTGTTATTGTTTATACAAATAATTTTTTTTTTCATTTTTATTTAACAGGTGACTAAAACCTCTTGTCTTTGCTAAAATTCTAAAACTGTGAATAATCTTAAAAAAGCATACTGACTTTTAGGCTCTGGAATATGTTATAATTATTTAATTTGCTTTAATGTCATGCAGTAAGGATCTTTTCATAGCTTTTAAGGGCTTCCCTTTATTTACTGAAATTTGGTAATAGGAATAGTAATTACCATTATTTAAGGCTGTTAAAATGTTTAAAGTGGGAACCTATAGGAAAAACCAACTTCATTCCTCAGCATATAAGACAGACCCAAACCTGACCCCTCCTTCAGAGTTGTTGCAAAGAGAAGGCCCTGAGGGCTGGGCAGATCAAAGAGCTCAGAAAAAAAAAAGTTCCCTTTCCCAATAGTTTCTATATTCAGATTTTTATATGATTTTCCCATACTGCTTAACCTAACTTGGGTTCTAGGAATATTTATTACATATATAACTGCATACTTAATTTTTAACAATTTAAATAGAGTTATTTTTAAGAATTATTTGTTAATTTGATATTATTATATGAAGATGTATGCTGAGCAAACAGGCAGACATGAATAGTTTGACCCAGAAACACAACTTACTTAAAACTTTCCTTTTTTTACAAAACAAGTTCAACTGTGAAACAACACTTTAAAGATCTCCCTGAAGATTTTTCTTTGTGGGCTTTTCCAGACCAGGAGTTCACGGTTTCTCCTTTTTGTGGTTTTCTTAATTAATGGCTTATAAACAAAATGTTTCCAATGCTATGATACAATTTTTTTTTGCTTCAGAACCATTAGGAAAGGTAAGGGGTGGAGCCTGGCTTACAGTAACCATAAACAAAGACAAACTCAGTTTATAATTACCATCACAATAGTTGAAGTCTAGGGGCTAGGTGAAGTTAGTTATAAAATAACCATAATTAAAGGTAAATTTAAGTTTTAATTACCACTACTATAGTAACCACTAGATAGACTTGAAGAAGCCCATAAACAAAGGTAAATTAGTTTGATTACCATTACAGTAGAGAAATCTAGGCTACATTTACTCTGTCATAATAATTTCAGTTAATTTATATATATGTATATAAAGGCACTTATACAATGATTTCAACTCTTAGTTTCTAGAAAGTTTTTACTTAAAATCAATTGGACACCTTTATTTATTAACTAAGTAATTAAAACAATTTATTAGTAACAACTTTGTGTAGTTTTTCTGCTGTTTCAGCAATTAAATAATTTTCACTTGTGATTTATGCATTACATCCAGTAGCAAGACAGTACTAGCATTTAAAGATTCATTTCTGGGCAACCTTTCACCATTATCCAACTTATAACAGGTGAACCCCAAATCTGATTTCCTAGGCACAAGCAGACTGACAAAGTTAAACAGAGATTTTAAGGTTGAACACAAGGTTATGCACAGATTAAAACAGAAGAATTTTATATCTTTAGCATTTCTAGGAATTCTTTGACCTTAATTGATGGCACATGAGGTTTCTTTATTTTGATCACTATTCACACCTTTTATAGGCATGACTGAGTTTAAACTGAGAAGAGTGACATTTATTTTCTCATTTTTGTTTTTTTAAGGAGAGATGACATGAGGTTTCTGGGTCTCAGATTTATCTGTTCCCCCTTTTTACTCTGGTTTAACTGGAGTTCAGGGTTTCACACAGAGGCTGCCCTGTGGCCACATAGACCAGCAGCAGGCAGAACTCTCCAATTCCTGAGAAGAGACTCCCATGGGGAGCCTGCTGGCATGCCAGAAGCCATTCTTATAATTCTAGGAAGAATGAAGAGACACCCTTTTAGTCGACTGACCTGGAATCCCAAGGTTCCAGCCTAACCAAGTTCACCATTTTACACAATTCAATACCACTATCCAGAGGCATGAAAACATATACTTGCATTGAATAAACAGACAAACACTAAAGAGTCATGGCACACAGACAGAAACACAAAGCCCATCAATTTGACTCATAATTTTTGTTTCTCCAGTATGGCCATTTCTGAGTTTTCTACTTTTTACTTTAGGAGGTTTTTATGTTTAACTTTTGGGAGGCGCCATCATAGGCTATTGGGGGAGGGGGCTATCTTTTTTTTAATGCATATGTGGGGGAACTGAGTTACAACTTGTTAATTATTACAACCTTAGTGAGCGGGAACTTTTAACAGGGCTCTTTGCCTACCTTTGCTGTTTATAAAACAAGCTCAATTGCAATCTAGCATCAAAACAAAGACCTATTTCTAGCCAAACCTTTCCACTGCTCAACTCATATTCAGACCAAGCTTCATTTCAAAAATGAATCCACTTTTCTGTAACCAAGACCCTCCAAATCCAGACCAATTTTTCAGGATGGGAGGAAGTGGGACTTCAACTCACAAAACCTCCCTTGCCACTGCCAAACATTTAACTTGCAGTTAACCAGAATCAAATAGCAGGTTGGTAGAAATCCCCAACTCAGATGAAGAGCCCTAGAGGGTGCTTTCAATGCTCTTTACTAGATGAGGTTGCCACAGAACTACAAATTAGGACTCCACCCTTGCCCTGCATTTTCCAGTTACACACACACAGCCACCCATTTTTTTTTTCTTTTCAGACCTGGAGAAGATGGCTTCCTCCCAAACTTTTGGGGGTACTAGGGTTCTCTTGGGAGCTGATCAGGCCCCTTTATAACATTCACAGTTAGGCTTTTCTTACAGTATGCACCCAGGAGTCTTACCTGTCTGGCATACAGAGCTTCTTTTTCATTCTCAGGATTTCCTTTTAGACCCTTTGTTGCATCTGTTTTTTTCCCAGGAGGGCTCTGGCAGAGCCCACAACCTCTTTCTGGACTAGAGGGGTCCAGGGGCACCCTGGGCTGGGAATTTGCCTAGGCCCTCCTGGCTTCCTTGGAGGATCTGAAAGGGGCAATGAAATGCTGCCATCTCTGGCCTTCATTGTGATCCTGGATGAACCCCCAGGAAATGAAGTAGAAGCAGAGAGCATTCAGTGATTGTGTATTAAAGGCTAGGACTCAGGAATCTCTGAGAAGGAAGATTTGTTATGACTGGCTGAACCCAGTGGACTCCTGTACAAAAGTTAAGCCCCACGCCAGTCTTGTAGTTTGCTTTACTACAGAGAGTATGGGAGGGATGGAATTAGAAAGCATTTGGCGTGATGGGTTAACTTTCAGTTTTGGTTTGTTGGAGCTTGGGGTTTTACAGGAACTAGGCAGGCTGGAGTGAGTGCCGTGGTGACAAGAGGTGGGGCTCCAGTTCTTATTGTTTTGCATACACACATAGCTTATTGTGGAATGTTAAGTTTTGCAAGCTAACACACACAGCCCAGGTTATTCTTGAAGAAACACGCATCCCACATACACAGCCCATATCAGAGCCACATCCTCTTCCCTATAACCTTTATCTTGTGATTGTAAAAACCTTGTGACTTCCCCACCCCCATTGTATACCCCCATCCTATTTTACAACTTTGAAGTCATGATCACTACACAGTCTCTTAATATTTGTTAATAAAGGAACGGAAGCCAGCCTCACACAAATTACTTATTTGCATAAAACTGCTTGTTCTTGGATACTGTAAATGTATCAGAATTTCTGTAGTTCAGGAAATTAGGCCCTTAGGCCATCTGACCAACTTGCTCTGTGCTGGCAATAAACTTTCTCTCTTATCCCAGTGCCTAGGGAATTGGCCATTTGAAGTGTATCAGACAGAAAAAAACACTTGCTTGGTATCAATTTGGTGACTCTGCTGGGGCCATGGACAAAAGGATTACTGAAGAATAAGAAGTCTGATTGCCTGAGGTTCTGAGGCTCCAGTGAGAGAGGTAAGCATGGTAGTTGAGCTTTATTGTGACTGCTACATGTCTTTTTGTCTTAAAACTAACCAATTGGGTGTTTCCTACTTTGCTGGTACTTCAGGCTCTGCAACAACTTAAGGATTCAAAGAAAGAAATGGTTCCAGCTCCAAATCCAGACAATTGACAGGTTGAATGAGTCACCCAAGGTAGAAATTTCATTCAGGGGTTCGAGGCCTCTGGACCTGGGTTTTAAGGCCTTGGGACATGCTTCTAGAATGACTCCCTTTGTTTTCACCTCTACACCTTTCCTGTTTCTGAGTGCCAGACTATATGGGGTTTTAGGCCCCAACCTGAGTCTGTTTGTAGAGCATGCTCTTGAAAAAATAAGTAATCAGCAATTAATTCATATTTAGTAAAATATAGTGTTAAGTGGCTGTCTAAACTGTTAATTGGTGTGCTACTTAGATAAAATGTTAAGTGTCTAAATTACTAATTGGTATGTTACTGCATTTGTATTGCTCAAGTGTTCTTAATTGGTTACTTGTTACTGAAATTCTTTAAATTAGGAAATTCTAATTCTACTAGCATGCCTAAATATAGCCCTTTAAGCTATATTTTGAAAAACTGGAAATATTTTTGCCATGAGCCCATGAAAAAGCAGGAAATAGTTTATTTCTGTAGCAAATTCTGTCCTCAATATGATTTCGAATCAGGAGAGAAATGGCAGGAGTATGGTTCTATAAAAAACAATGTTGTATTACAATTAGGTTTTCTCTGAAGAAGAAAGTAGAAATTGAACAAGATAATGTATATTCATCCCTTTATTTTTCCCTTTCAAAAGCCAATATTAATGAGAAAATATAAAGCCTACCAGAGAAAGAAAAATATCTTCCTTAATTCAAGTAGGAAAGATCTAATGGAGCATTTTAAAATTTCTCCTGTATGTCCCCCTTTACCAGAGGTAAAATACTGAGGTACAAATAATCTCCTCTTTCATGCCCATCAAGGTACTCATTTTAATGAGGAATGCATTTTAAAATCAGCAGCTGAGCCAGCAAAATTTCTACTCCTCTGGGAAGTGCCTCCATGAATAAATGAACAGGGAAGCCCCAAATAATTTGTATGTATTCATACCCCATTCTCTATATTAGAATTATATACTGGGGAAATAATACCTCACTCTATAGAGAAGACACAAAGAAAAAAGAAAGCATAATTGCTTTGATACTCTAATCTAAATTGGGCTGGTATTCAGACCTTACTAAATACCTCGGTAAAAGAAGATGAATGGAGAACAATAATTGAAAAAGCAGAGCAAGAAACAGATAAGAAACAGAGAGAAAATCCTGACAATCCAGTGTATGCTGGAGCAATAAGGAATCTTAAATGGAATCCAAATGGTGCTCAGGAATGGGCTAAAATAGAGCAAAAGGGGGTCTCTAAAGCTATAAACTAAGTGAAGTATTACAAGAACCAAAGGAAAGTCTCTCTGCTGTCCTAGAAAGAATTTATGCTACCAATTGGTGATACACTAATATAGATACAGAAAGTCCAGAAACTATCAGAATTTTAAATGTAAACTTTATCATTCAAAGTTGACATGATATAAGAAAGAAACTACAGAAATTTGATGGAGGACTAGGATTGCCTATCTCTAGATTAGTTGAAATCATCTTTAAAGTTTATAACAATGGGAGCCAGATTAAAGCAGACTAGTACTTCAAAAGACAAACACATCAATATTACAATTTCTTCCCTTACTGATCACAATAGTTCCCCAGCAGAACACCAGTAAATCCACTCTAACCTATACTCTATTCCTCCACCCTGTGGACCCTGGGATGATTAAGTCCAGTCCCCCTCTACATCAAGAGGGGGCTTAGATTCCTCATGGATGATGAATGCAATTCTCCTGCTTTCAGTTATAGGAACTCTTGGCTCCCTGGTGTGGTGGTTGACCTTCTTCACCTCCCTGTTAGCTGACCAGGGTAAATCCAATAAACCAGAGGGTAAGAGTTGTAAGTCTGCTGAGACTCAGGGCCTGGCTGTCACATGGATGATCCAGAGATTCAGGTCTCCTGAGTATACACCAACCCAAACACCAACCACAGGTCCGGTAAAAGTAACAGAAGAGGCATGTGTAGATAGGTCATATCTGAGTCCAACTCCATCACACTCAGGAACACAAATTTCAAAGTTGGGCCAACTGACATGGCCCTGAACTCCAGAGCCATCTGCCATGACCATAGAACCTGTGGGTCTCCATAGCCCTCAGGAGAACCAGTACCTGGGTTTCTATCTACTTTGGCTGTCTCTGGTATACTGCTGAGCCATGCATAAGCATTACCCGTCTGATGACCACCAGATTCTTTTTTGGAGACTCATAGCCATATAAACTCATTTGTCCTTTCCATTTCCCCCTTTTATCCAAAGTCAAAAAGCAGTTTTTAACACATGATATTACATATAGGCTGAGATATTCTGCTTGTCTGAATTGACCCTTTTATTCAAGGTCTTTTTCTAGTTACATCATCACCTAGTGCTTGGTAGTAATCCCTCAGTGCCATGGAGGCTTATCCCTGGGAGTCATGTCCCACACTGGGGGGAAGGTAATGCATTTACATGCTGAGTTTGACTTAGAGAGTGGTTACATTTGAGCACCATGGAGGCTCTCAGGAGGTAACTCTTAGGCACCCTGCAGCTCTAGGCCTAGTTCATATTTCAGGCACACAGGCTGATAATCAGAGCCATCAGTATCAAGGGCTTATTGTTGGACTATCCATCTTTATTGGTCATTGCCATTGCACTTGGGGGATTGTTGCTGTTCCATTGGGAAATGTGATAGATCTCCCCTGGTTAGGAACTCAGCACTCTCTCAGTTGTTGTTTTTAACTGAAACTGCCATGAAAATATACAAACATTTTTATGTACCCTATATACATACCCTGGAGAACTCCTTCCCAACCATGTGCCCCCTATCAGTAATACCCCACACCAGTGTTCCTCCCTGCCATAGTCGAACCTCTCTGTAGTCAAAAACTTCTTTAAAAAGGAAGCCTAATATATTGCCAGGTTCCATTAAGAATAAACTGGAATATAGTGATGGATTTAAAGGTTAAATATAGAATACATAGTAATTTAGAAAAATTAAGTAGAGCAAAAATAAATTGGGATATCAAAAAATGAAAAAATGAAAAAGCTTTGTTTTTGACATTTTGCCTTTCATCACTGCTATGGGTGTTGCCCTGTATGAACAGTGGCAAGGCAATTTCTTCCATTTCTTCCTCAGTGTCTACATCATTTCTTTTTTTTCCCTAATTTTTAAGTTTGTTTTCACATAAGTTTTAGATCACAGCAATTCACATATATATACAATATATGGTACATATATACAATATATGGTACTCCCACATATCCAACATCAAACCCTTTGTCCCTTCCCCAGCAATGACTTTTTTTACCTGTTCATATTATATTTGCTGCAGCTGGTGTACAGATATTGAAACAATAGCTTTCAGCTATGGTTCCACTTGAGTTTACATTACGGTTTATATTTTCGACTATACAATTTTGTAAATTTTTAGTTATATTATGTTTTACATTATGGAGTGCATTTTAGCCTATAGACTTTTATACATTTTTGGTGTAATTTAACATGTCCTATATCCATCATTGCATGATCTTGTGGAACACTTCTATTGCCCCACAGTTACACTGATTCCATCTATTCAATACCTCTTTCCCCATCCCCTCATGGCCTACCACGACAATCAGTCTTCATTATTTGAAGGGCCATAGGGACAGATGCTGGATGTGTCCTGTCATGGCCCACTAGGTGGAATGGGAGAGAGTGTAGACTACAATGTAGTCCACTGTCCATGTGGTGCAGCAGTGCTCCAAAATCTATTCACCAGGTTCAGTGAATGTGCCACGATAATGGAAGAGGTTGTTTATGTGGGGGTGAGGTAAGGGGGCGGGGCATATATGGGGACCTCATATTTTTTGAATGTAACATTTAAAAGAAAATAAAGAAGGGAAAAAAAAGGCAAATACAGTACTCAAAACTCTGATAAACCAGGGATCAATTTGAATAAGACCACAGCAAAAAAGGGTCCCCCTCGAGGGATAGGAGAAACTTTTAACAAATTAGAAACCAACCAATATGCATATTGCAAGGTAGAAAGACTAGAAAAAGGATTGCTGTAGTTGTCCCTGGAGAAAAAAAAAACAAGGAAAGTTGGGCAACAACTGACAGAGACCTGGAATGAAAGGACCCAGTGGGGAAAGGAGCTTTACTACTGAATTAAAACCAAATATTTAAAGCATAGCCTCCTGTATAAAATTCACTTGTTAAAAACCTGTTAACCAAGTGAATGCCCACATAACTTTTTTCCAAATTTTTAAAAACGAAAGTGTCTTCAGTACAAACCTGCTCATTGCAAGCAACACTGTTGTCCCCTAAGAAAAATAAACAAATCACCCCTATCCCAGAGGAAGTCTTACAAGCTATAAACACCAGAGGCATGGGCTGATGGAAAACCCAGAAACAAGCCATAACACCAACAACAAAAAGAGTGAAAATTATGAATCAAATTAGTGACTTTTCTATTTCTGAGTTTCTGTTTTTGAGTCTAACTTTCTATTTGTGTGTCTGTTCAATGTACATTTTCATACCTCTGGATGGTAATACCAAATTAGCAAATGAAAATTCTTGAGAGCTCTATTCAGTTTGCTAAAAATTAAATAAGTTCTTATATGTATGTCAATGAATACTGCTAGAGTTCCCAAAATTAGAAAACCTGTGCTTCTAGAGATCTTTTTAATTTAGAAGCTAAAGTACTCAGACCTTGCCCCTTTAATTTTACAGTATTGTTACTGAAGGTCATGTAAAAATCTGAATTGGCAAACAAAAAAAATAAAAAAACCAAAGAGTTTTCCTGGACTTCTCCACATTCTTTCTACTTCATCTATCCCTGCCTTGGGGCCTTCTTCTAACCTTGACTGAACTCAAGAGTCTTGTTAACCTTGTAGGGGAAAACTGACTGGAAGAGCTATGGAGGGAGGGCTGGGTGCAGAAAAATGGGGAAGTATGGGTTTGACTTAAAATTCTTTCTAGTAGGCCTGGAGAGTAAGAATGATAGGGACTGAGGGAAAGTCCCAGAATAAACCTTGTTTTGCAAGGTTGTTATATAATTCCCAAATTTATATATATTTTAACAGTCTTGGGATGAGAGTAATCAAAAATACAATTGCCAAATTTCAGAAAGTAAAGTAAAATGTCCCTGAAAGCTATTAAAATGCTTTTCTAGGTTATGTTTGAAACCAATTAAATAATTGTAGTATATTCTCCACAGCCAAATAATAAATGTGTTATTAAAGTTATTAATAATGCTAAGATATTAAGAAAATGAAGAATTTTTAAACTCCTATGGAGGAAACGAAAAACATTTCTTACATAAACTATCATTGTTTCAATGTTATTCTACTTGGATATAGTCTCCCTAGGTTTATAAAGATACTGGTAACATAAGTTAGCATTATGTTTATTAGATCTTTAAGATGATGAAAAATGTAAGTTTGTGTTTAACGAAATTAAGTTATTAGTTGACAAACTTTCTTTTATTTTGTAGAATATATGAAAGCAGGTCAATGATCTTTTGATACCTTGAAATATGTAGGTTTATAAAATATGCACAATATGCTTTGTTAAAGAAAAAAAAATGTAGTTTTGTCCTAAAGTGAAATGGTTAGTTTTTCAAATAATGAGGGGTAGAAACATATAATATAAGACCTGAGTAAATATGAAAAGTTGTAGAAGGATGATGGTAAAGAATTATGTTTTATTCAATGCTGATAAGCTTAAGGGAATGTGGTTTTGTGCAGAGATAAAATGGCTGGTTTTCACGAAATGAGAGGTGGGGATATGTCGGACAAGGCCTAAATGGGTATGCAAGGTTGTAGAGGGCTTGTGAAAGTAGCTTTTTTAATGTAATCAATGCTGATTATAATTTAATAAGTTTATTTAAACTTATTACTTTTGTCTTAATGTGAAATAACTGGTTGTCACAGAATGCAAATCAGAAATGTGAAAAACATAGTCTAAATGATTAGAAAAAATTATAGAAAGTTTGTTGAAACAAATTTTCTCTGTTGAGATCAAAACCAACTAAAGTTTGATAAACTTATTTCTCAAATGGTATAATGATAGAAAACTAAAATTTAATTCTCTCAATTTCCTCTCTGTTAAGGTAACAAAGTTTCTTAAATTATTAGTCTGTTCTTAGTAAGAGAGATTATAATTTTTTCCCTAAATAATCAATATAAAAATAAAGACTGTTTATGTTAAAATAATCTCTTATACTGTGTGTTAAGGAAAAATAAAGGCTTTACTATTTTAGAAGATAAGTCTTCTGACGTTTATAGAAATAGAGAAATAAGTACTGTTTCTATGTAAACATAATGTTCAAACCTGGCAACTTTTGACATTTTAAATCAAATCTTAAACTTTTGCAAATAATTTGTTCTTTCACCTTTAAAAAATTAGGTGCTGAAAATTGTTAGTTTCATTTACTATACTATGGATTTCATGAGGAAAGTTTAGGAAGTGTTATAAAATTGAAGGAAACTTTGTAATCTGCTGGATAAATTTGTATAAGTAAAATGTTATTTGTATATTTAGAACTTGCATAAAATTCTCAAATACCTAATGTTTTCACTGTCCACATTAAGTCCTGACCCTGAGCAGCATGAGTGTGGTATTGGTTATAGTTTTAGTTATTCTTAGAAGATTGTTACATGTCATGAAAACAAATAAATTTCCTTATCAAGTATACTGTTCTGCTCTGATGTTTCTCTTAAAGAGCTTACATCCATCTTATTTTCAACAAAAAGGGGCTTTAAAATAGAAGCCTACAAATTATGTTATACCTGTTGATTAAAATAATCCTGGTAAAAGTGTAAAAGTAAAATGAAACAAAACTTCAGCTATGGTCTGTGGTTAGTGACCTCAATAAAAATTAATTATTGAATTTTTTTATCTCCACAAACAGCTTTATTTAAAAATACTTGTAAGGGAATTATGGTGTAGTTTATAAACTCTTAAGATGCTTTACTCTTTGTAAAGAGTAAAGCCCCCTAGACCTTTAAGTGTCTTTATGACACTGAGACTCAGAGCTAAAGTTCACCAGCTCAAAAAGTGCGGAAGAAGAAGCATTAATTCTAAATGATCACCCCAAATAAAGAAGCTATAAAAGAATCAGACTTCAATTAAAAGGTAAATGGGGCTAATGTAAAAACTAAGGTGAAACAGAATATAAGGTGAAAAAAAAGGAATATTATCAGTATTTTAAAATTTTAATTTCTGTAGAGACCAAAAAGGAGAAATTTATTTTGTCAAGGGAATTAAAAAAAAAAATTTATGACACCTATAAGGACATGAAATGCCTGCTTCCCCCTCCCACTAGTTATTTGTGTAGATTGCTGGAAAATGTGGAGTAGAACTGGTCAGCAATCCATCCTGGAAGTTTCTGCTTCAGTGCACCTAGGACCCTAGGCTTAGTAATCATTAACCTGCATATGTGCTGCTCCTCAATGTTCTAGGAACTCACACAATTCGCCCCTTATGTATGCCTTCACTGAATCATTTACCAGGTTACATGCAGCCTTGAGCTGCTCTCTGTGTTAGCTAGACCCCCTCTTTATGCTGTCTAGCCATATATAATCTTTGTTTCCCTGCTGTAAGGCATGGTAGTTACTTGACCAGCCAGCAATGGGACATGTAAGTAAGTAAACTGCTGCTGGCCTCCCTATGTGGTTTCTTTAGAATATCAAAGTATTCAGTTTACCCTTCTGGGCTTGAACTTCCTGTGTTATAGGCACACTATCTAATTTAAACTGTCTAGTCAGTATATTTGAACAGCTTAGCTAACATGGAACCTAAAATAGGGAAAGAGATTGTGATATTCTCTACAGAATTGCTCTAATACCCTGATACATTTCAAAGTGTTTGGGGCATAAGACAGAAAGGTATTTGCAAAGTCCCTTGAGGTACTGGGGAAAAAGCATAGAACTTTAAACTTCCTCACCTGGGAAATTCCTATTATTCTCTCAAGCAATAGGGCCTCCCAATTTATTGAAACTGTAAAACTTCAAGGGCAACCTGTGGAAATATAACTCTGAAATTTGTGAGTCTTGCCTAATAAAAGGAAATATGCTAATAAGCCAAGACTTCGGTCTTAGGGCTTGCCAACATGAAAATTTCTGGAATGACAAAACCAAGTGAACTATAATTAATGCCTAAAAGTTACCCTCCTGAAAGATTTCTGTTACTCAGATGTAGTTGTTCTCTAGACCAAACTCTATAAATAACTCACTAACTCTCCTCCCACCCCCCACTATGTGGGACATGAACCCAGAGTCCAGAGATTTTCTCAGCAACATGAAACACGACATAACTCCCAGGGATACACTTTACCTTGGCACCGTGGAAATGACTAAAAGGGAGAAAAGAAATTTTTAAAAAGTTTCAATGCCTAAGTTATTACAAATAGAGCTAGGAGATCATTCTGGAGTTACTTTTATGCAAGTCTGGTAGTTTTGATGTGGGCTATGGGTGGAAGGCTCTTTGTCTCTTCAGAGATAACTAAGTTGTTTGACTTGTGGGTGTGGAACGGTAAGAGGCTGCAGTCCTGCTCTTAGGGACCAGCAGCGGCTCCAGTCCCAGGAAATGTTTAACAATGCGAGGGCTATAAACTTTAAGTATTTAGGGGAAATGCAAAAACCAAATACGCTAAAAGCTTATCTAGAATGTCTGGAGTCCATGCTAAAAGCTTACCTAAGATGTAGAAGATATATGCTAATTGAAGCCTATTGAGAACTGAAACAAAGAGACCATTTAGCCTTTCCTCTCTGTATAAAAGACGTTTGAAAATCTTGTTCGGGGCTCGGGATTCAAACTGAAAGCTCCCGAGTCCGGCCGGCCGTCAATAAACCATTTTTCCTTCTCAAAATCATTGCTGAGTCCTGGCCTCTCTATACTCAAATAATTGAACTTCTCTTAAATTCCACAACATTTTGAAATGTTTTTATGAATCCCAAAAAGAGAAAGATTATGTTCAAGAATGAATCCATTTCTGTGGGTATGAGACTCTTTCAACTGAACTATTTCAGTGAGGTATGACTCATAATTGAGTCTTCTCCTTCTTCCTGGGTCTGATAACAATGGAGACACAGGAAAAGGGAGCCACCCTATTGATCCTGCAAAGTGAAAGAAAGAACAGTTTTTCCCACAGCAGAACTGCAAGGAGAGAAACCCCAAGAGACTCAAAGAGCTGAGGGCCAAGGAGAGATGAGCCATAGGCCCGATAGCTTGAAGCAGAACTCCAGAAGAAAGTGGAGCAGTTGAGACTGATAGACAGGTCCCAGAAAGAGACAAGCCCTATGCCTGGTTGCTCTCAGCTGAGCTTCAGGAGAAAAGAGATTATGGAGGGAAAAGCAGAGAATTCAGCAGAGATTGGTGGCCACCTTCAATCACCATGTGGCAATCAACTTTTGTGAGAAAGCATCTCTGCTGATGACTTGATTTAAATGTTTCACAGCCTTAAAACTTTAAGCTTTTAGCCTCAGATAAACCCCTATTATAAAAGCCAACACATTTCTTGTACTTTGCATTGGCAATTTGTTGGCAAACTAAAACAGAAAGTGGTACCACAGAGTGAGATTGTGCTGCTTACAATTACCAAAAATGTTGGAACAGTTTTATAAATGGGTAAGGGGAATTTTTTTTTTTTGAGGAATTGTGAGGTGCTTGGTAGAAAAGGCCTAGATTGCTTTGAAAAGATTGTTGGTAGGAATATGAACACTAAAGTTATTTCCAATGACGACTTAGAAGGAAATGATTAAAATATTATTGGAAACTGGGAGAAAGGTGATACTTGCTTTAAAGTGGCAGAGAACTTGGCAAAATTGTCTCCTGACATTAAGTGGAAGGCAGAATTTGGAAAATAATGAGGATGGACATTTAGCTGAGGAAATTTCCAAAATAAATGTGAAAAATGTGGCCTGACTTTTCCTCACAGATTGTAGAAAAATGTGAGAGGAAAGAGAGATAAGAACTAAACTCCTGGGGCACAAAGAAACCAGAGACTGCCAGAACCTTCAGAAAACACATCCCCAGAGCATAGTACCCATGTGAGGACTTATCTAAGTTTGGAACTACTAAGTCAGGGTTGTAAATGTAGTTATCCATGAAGGACTTGTGGAAAATCGTATTGTGGATGGCTGGCACCCTTGTTTCTTGCATGCTAAACCAACAAGCTTTTTTGAAGCTATATATGAATGATAGAACTGACTGAATTGGACTGAAAGGAACAGAGACAGGAGAGATTGAAGGAGAAAAACTTTAAAAAAATATACGGAAGCTGAGGTCTTGAATGAAGCCAAGAGAAGGACCCAGTCATGTGTGCAGAAAGGGTGAGCTTGCTCCAGAATTTGAAGAGAGTGGATCTTCCAAACCATTTTTCAGGGAGAGTTTGCCTGCCCCAGGCTACAAAGATGGTGAAATGCATTTCCTGGTGATGGAGGAGAGTTAGGTCACTACCCAGTTTCTTTGACTGGGTTGAGCATAGTCCCCATAAATTATGGAAAGTCAGATCACCACCCCACCTTCTTTCATGGTTGGACCTGCTAGAGATTAGGGAGAATGTTGCCACCACCTCTTTGTGCTAAGGGGATTGAGACTGTCCCCCAGAGACTGAGGGAAGTTTTTGGAAGATGAGTTCTGGAGCTTGGCTACTATCCAGATGCTCAGTGATCGTAGAATGACTGATTTGTATGAGACTTTGTACTTACTACAGAAATGATTTAAGGCATTTGAATACTGTGATGTAATGAATGTATTTGCATCTGGAAAGACATGTCATTTTGGGTGGACTGTGACAGTTTGAGATTATTTTTGAATCCCAAAGAAAGAAAGATTGTGTTTGTGGCTAGTCCACTCCTGTGGGCATGGGACCTTTTTTCAATTGGACTATCTCAAGCAGTCAAAGCAGTTATAGGCATGCAATAGATCTTAGGACAACATTCCACTTGGCTCTAGACCTATGAAACTTACAAAACAAGTTATCTGCTTCCAATAGATAAAGGAGGGACAAATATAGGATGAACATTTGTGTTACCATAAGGAGAAATTGGGAGGAAAATAGGCTTCACAGTTACCTAACCTGTACCCAAAACCAGCAGGGAATACAACATTAGGTATCAAAGTCTGATAGTTGACCTTAGAATGATGTGTTTTTCTCATTGGGACCTCATGGGGGCCCAACACTTCCACAGACTTGCCCAACAGTCATTTTCTCAGTTGCACAGGCTAGAATCATGGTTTGGAGGACTTTATCCTTCATATGGGCCATGAACAATTTATCTTCATGCCACATAAGTGTTCATCATATGCTGCATGCTTCATTCCTACTTCTCTGACTATATTCTGTAATTCTTCCATAGCTGACTTTTCCTATAGTGGGCAGCACATCCCATTCTTTAGGTCAGGCCAATTTTTCAGGTAAAATGCACTAAAAAAGTTTGAATGCCTAGTAAAGATGCTGATGAAGAGAAGGATGTATAATTAGGCTGGTCATTTTTTACATATCCACTCCTACAGGCATAATACTTTCTCCCTCTGCTTCCCTTGGTTTGCTTTGTTTTGAGTCTCCTGGCTGGCTTGTCAATTCTCTGACCATGGACCTACAGAATAGGTCCTGCCAAAGTTCAATGGGCATTTAAAACCAAAAACTAAAGCAGGCCCATCCATATAGCAAAATAGTAATAGATTTTTAGGGAATTTATTGACGGGAAACCTGGTCCTGGACAGTTCCATGACATTCAGAGTAATGTTCTGAACTGCCCAACAGGTTACAGAGGGTTATATAGGGCAAGAACAAAGAAGGCACATAACCAAGCCAGGGTTTGCAAAATCATAAATATGTTTCTTTGAAGTTATTAATATGTAGCAAAAGTAGTTTGGTATGTGTTCTAGTTTGTTAGGCTTTCAAAATCAGTATAATAGAAATGGGTTGGCATTTAATAGTGGAAATGTATTAATTTATGTAGCAGTTTCATATTATTGATGAATTCCAAAAAGAAGTATTGGATTATGTTTGTAAACTGATCTCCTCTGGGCATATTAGATTATATTGGATTCATAGGTTTACTTGATTAAGTAATTATGCAAATCTCTTGTGCCAGTAGGGCACTGAGTCCCCGTCTTTTGGTGGGTGGGGACTCACAGATAAAAGGCATGGCAAAGGACAGACTTAAGGGCTTTTGATGTTGGACTTTTGATGTTGGAGTTTGATGCTGAAACCTTAAGCTGAAGCCCTGGGAAGAGAGGAACCCAGGAAGCCTAAACAGTTGCAGATGTCAGCAGCCAACTTGCTCCAAAACATGAAAATAGACTTTGGTGAGGGAAGCAATTTATGATTTATGGCCTGGTATCTGTAAGCTGCTAACCCAAATAAATACCCTTTATAAAAACCATCAAATTTCTGGAATTTTGCATCAGCACCCCCTTGGTTGACTAACACAGAATTTGGTACTGAGAATGGGGTAGGGTTTTTGCAATTACCAAAATGCTGGAATGCTTTTTATAAATGGGTAAGAGGTATTTTTTTGGAGGAATTTTGAGATGCTTGATGGAAAAAGCCTAGATTGCTTTGAAGACACTGTTGGTAGCAGTATGGATAGTAAAGAGACTTTTTATGATGCCTTAGAAGTAAATGATGAAACTATTATTAGAAACTGGAGGAAAGGCAATCCATGTTTTAAAGTTGCAGAGAACTTAGCAAAATTTGAAAATGGCAAGCCTGTGCATTTAATAAAGAAATTTCCAAAGGAAACCTGAAGAATGTGGTTTGGCTTCTGTTTGCAGCTTATAGCAGAATGCTAGATGAGAGAGATATGCTGAGGACAGAACTGTCAGGTACAAAGAAAACAGAAAGTGATTCTGGAAATTCCAAGCCTCTGGAAATCCAGCACCCAGATGAAAGTGCGCCATTGGAGAACTTAACTAACCTTGGAACTTGTAAATCAGGATTGAAGATACAGTTATCTCAGAAAGACTTGTGAAAAGTCCACTGTCTGGTGGCTTGGAGCTCTGCTTCTTGTATGCTAAACCAACAAGGTTTTCGAGAGAACTGTATGAACAAAACCACTGTCAACCTGGAATAAAAGGGAAATGGAAAGGAGATATTGAAGGAGAAACAGCTTTAAGAGGAAAACCATGGAGGCTGAGATCTGGAATTAAGACTTCACATTGGGCCAAGAGAGGAAGCCCACCCATGTGTACAGAGAGGGTGAGTTTGCCTTAGCAGTTGAAGAGGGTGGATGTTCCTGTCTGATGTTCTCAGAGAGTTTTGCTGCCCCAGGGCATGGAGAGAGTGGAACACATTCCCCAAAATTAGGGTGGTTAAGGTCAACACCCCACAGGTCTGAGACAGGTGGACATGTTCCCTGTCCCCCAAAGATTAGGGAAGGCCAGGTGGTCAACTCTTTGCTCTGAAAGGGTTGAGCCTGTATGTCAAAGGTTAGGGGAAATGTTGTTTTCATGTCACTGTATGAGGGGGGTTAAGACTCTAGCCCAAAGTTTAGGCAAAATGTGACAATCACTCCAACACTATTGGAAGGAGAGGTCTGGAGCTTGGTCAACACCCAGATGCTTGATGAGGTTGGAATCAAGAAAATGGCCATTGGGCAAGCCTGTAGAAAGGGTGGGTTCCCAAAGACCCCAAGGAGAAAAAATAATCTTCTTAAGAATGACTGTCAGACTTTGAAAATGAATAGAGGATTCCCTGTAGGTCTACTGAACAGTAGAGAAACTGTGATTCATATTTCCCTCCCAATTTCTCCTTAAATTTAATGAAAATATTTATCCATAATTTGTCCATTTGTGTACTGGAAGGAGATAAATTGTTTTTGTAAGTTTCAGAGGTCTATAGCAGATGGAGCTTTGCCTCAAGAAAAACTGTATTTCTTTAAATTGATTGCGATATGATTTAGTACTTGCTTTGTAACTGATTTAAGGTTTTTTTTTTTTTAAATATTGTAATATCTTTTTGGAATTCAGAGGGTTGAGTATAGCAGGTTGATACTACTGATGAATTTCAAAAAGAAATTTGGATTATGTTTGTAAACTGATCTTTTCCTCTGGGTACTTTAGGTTATATTGGAGTCATAGGTTTACTTGATTAAGTAATTATGCAAACCTCTTATGCCAGTAGGGCGTTGAGTCCCCATCTTTTGGTGGGTGGGGACTCACAGATAAAAGGCATGACAAAGGACAGAGTTAAGGGTTTTTGATGTTGGAGTTTGATGCTGAAGCTTTAAGCAGGAGCCCTGGGAAGGAGGAACCCTAAGTCTGGAAAGAAGCAAGTCCTGGGAAAAGAGGAATCTAGGAAGCCTGAACCTTTGCAGACGTCAGCAACCAACTTGCTCCAAAACGTGAAAATAGACTTTGGTGAGGGAAGTAATAAATTATGCTTTATGACCTGGTATTTGTAAGCTGCTGCCCAAATAAATACCCTTTATTAAAACCCACCAATTTCTGGAATTTTGCATCAGCACCCCTTTGGTTAACTAATACAGCTTACAATCTTACAGTTCTGAAGCTGAAAATGTCCAAATAAAGGCATCATCAGGATGATAACTTCTCCCTGAAGACCAGCTCCCAGTGATATTGAACTTCTCTATCACATGGCATGGCACAAGCCGGTGTCTGCTGGTCTCTTCCTTCTCTTACTGGATTCATTTCTTCTAACTTCTCTATCACTCTCTCTCTTTCTCCCTTTCTGTGTGTTTATCTTATTTTTAAAAGACTTAAGTAAGAGGATTAAGACTCATTCCAGGCCATGCCTTAACTGAATTAACCTAATCAAAAGACCCTAATTATACCCACAGGAATGGATTAACTTTAAGAACACAATTTTGGGGTCCGTATAGCTCCAAACCATCATAGCACAGATAACAGCTATCCTGGTTAAGAATGAGCAGGTGCCTTTTATGATTCACTAACAATTTGTTTTGTTTTGTTTGTTTTTGTTTTTTGTCTTATCTAGGAATTCATGGCTTCTCTGGTTTATGGTCTTACTATCTCAGAAGCCAAACTAATGCTACCAAATCAAGGAGTGAGATTCCTTTAGGAAAGCCAAAGTGGAGGAAACTTACATGGTCTCTCATAATAATGGCCATAATTATCTAGGAGCTGTGTGCCAGCCACTTTGATTATACTGTCTCGTAAGTCAACACAGTAGGCTCAGTTATTGAACTTCCCTGTTTTAAAGCAAAACGCTGAATCTCAGAGAAATCATGATTCTCGAAGGTTCATACCTAGTTATTAATAACAAGGATTAAAATCTAGGCCTTCCTGACTATGCTCATTCTAACACAACAAATCACTTCGCTTATTTCCCTGTTAGTTTGAGGTATCCATTGTTATTATAAAGTACTTCTACAGTCCCGGAGGCTTGTTCTTGGCAGTGTCATCATTTTAAACTGCCTAGCTTGGGTGAGTTTTTAATCTCAAACTTTTTATTAGTTTCAGACGGTTTCTGGCACTTATTTTATATTGAACTCTTAGCAGAAAATGTGCCCATCTCTTGCATTATGTAGAATTCTCAGACCAGAGAGGCTGCATGAAGACAAAGAATAAGATTATAGGTATACTCAAAATGGCTGCATGTTCAGTCAGAGATTGTACTTTACCTGACTTTAAGTCATTAGACTGGCTGTTCTTCAGAGAACAGTGGTGCTTCATTTACTCTTGAGAAATGATTTGCATTCCAAGCACATCTAGAGAAAACACTAGAGTAATTTCAAGCATCACTTTCAAAAACTGGAATTGTATAGAATTTTCAAATGGAAAAAATCATTTTTCCCATGAATTATAAAATGAAAAAAAAAATTAATTCTGTATCTTTAAATAGACTGTGGGACTTTACTATTATTTGTTAGATCTCTTACATTTGTTGTTTACAATTCAAACAAAAATTTAAAAAAATATGAATGAGTCTGTGACTTAACCGCTTTGATGGATATCACTAATTGTGTTTAGTAAAAAGTTCCATGCCTTCATATGTTAAATGGTTTTATTTGCGAGCATCTTTTCAGATGTACATGAAAACGACATCTTTTCATATACTTGAGTTTATTGGAAATCTTGGGAAGATAAATAAGTAAAATCTACTATTCTAACAATAAAAGGCACATGGTCATTATATAGTAATGACAATAATACAGAAAATTATCTATTGTGGCTATTTTTAAGTAGCCATCAAACTACCAACATACACAAAGAATTCATTGTCAGGAGTAAATAAAATGAATTAATGGTTAGAAAGTGCTTAGGATAGTGCCTTGAATATAGTCAGGGCACAATAAATAATAGCTATAACTTCATTAGAAAAGCAAAAAATAGTTTTATTAATATAAAGCATTGAGTATGTCTTTGTATATACATGTGCAAGCAACACGCATGCAGAAGATGAGAGATCTATTGACAGTGTGGCAGTGACCTGCTTATTTAATAATTCATTTCAAGCTCTTACCAACTGAAACATACAGCTCTCAAAAAATGGGATGCAATTTTTTTAGTGTGAAGTTGTTCACGGCTCATCTTTTTAATATACTCTGGTACAAAGCTCTATATGAACTGTACAATTTAATACCCCCTGAACATGCTCGGCACTTTCAGGCCTCTGTTCTAACTGTGCTCTCTGCTGGGAATATTTTTCAGATATTTATTTTTCAAAGGTTAAATATATCAATAGCTAGCTACAGGAAAAATGTATTAAAAATGAGATCTCAGAAGAGATGGTTACCTACCAACACTTACTCGGTGTATTGATGACTAGTCCACCTAGTCCACCGCCCCCCCCAAGCACATAGTATTTAACAGGAGTAATAACAGAATCTTCACCTGTATAAGGTTACTTAACATTTCTTAATGAATCTATTACAAGATTTATAGCTGCTTTTTTTTTCCACAGCAAAATTCCTATGAGACATATATGATAAGCTTAAATATTATTTTATAAGGTACAGGAACACAGGCAAGGACAAACTAAATAATTTAGAGTGATGGGTATTTTAGAGGTGAAAGAGAACTAATTAATCATGTAGATTAGGTTCTCAATCCTGGATACTCATTAGAGGCAGTTTTTAAAATTGCTGATGCCTGAACTCTCGGTCAGGAGTTCTGATTTTCTTGATCTCACGTTCTTATATGTTTGATGGACTTTTAAAAAATTTAAGAATCCCTAGTAATTCTAATGTGTATTTAGGGTTGAGAATCACTTATCTCTTACAACTCTTTCACTCTACAGACAAGAGAATCAAAGTATAGACAGTGCTTTCATGCAGCTCCATAACTGTGCATTACTTAGAGAGAGAACTGAGACTGAAAATTAGGGCTCCCGATTCTTACTCCAGTGTTCTTTCCAGTAATCAACTATTAATAGTTACCATTGTTTTAAAGCAAACACTTACATAGGGTTTAATCTGTGCCAGGTAAATTTCAAAGTGCTTTAGATCTATTAATTCATTTAATCCTCACACTAATCGTAAGATGTAGGTATATATACTATTATTATCTTCCTTTTAATAATGAAGATAATGAGGCCCAGAGAGAGTAATTAAAATTGACAAGGTCATGTAGATAGTATGTGGCAGAGTTATGATTTAAGTCTAGACCATGTGGCCAGAGAGTTGTTTTACTCACCTCCTACACAACCTATTAATGAAGGAAGGATTCTCACTCTGGGGTCCTGGGGATAGTCAAACACACCACACCCAACATTGGGCAGATGCGATTGACTGCAGTTCATTAGTCCCACATACTCACAGCACAAGTGAAGAAGGTACCACATATCAAGAAGGTACCACATATCAAGCGTGGTTATATGAGGGTTCACTTAAGAACAGAAAGAATAATCAGGGACCCTGGGGAGTAGTCTTTGTAGTCTCAAGCTCTGGTTCCTTTGGAGAAAGTGATTAACTTGTTTGAATAATTTTGTGGTCTGGCAGGGAACTGACCTACTACTCAGGGATAAGCAGGAATTGCACCTGATCTATTTGGTAAGGGGAGGAGGAGTTGACCAGGAGATTATATTGGCAGGAGCCGAGTGGAGGGTGCAGGGGGACACTTGTGGTTAGGCCATTCAAAGCCCTGCTAGTTTCATCAGATGTCAAGGCAGCACATAATATTGAGCTTTATCTTTTGGCTCTTTTGTGAATCATATTGATTAATTTAGTGACTTCTTTTAAAGAAATGAGATATCAAGAGCTAAAACTCATGTTATGAAGATGATTTTATAAAATGTCTTGCCTAACTCAATTGTGAAATAGTGATATTTATAAGTATTGTCAAATTTTGTACATGACAATCAAGGAGTTTTAATTTAAATAGTCTCACTAAATTGATGGGGGAAAAAATCCCAGGACATGTTACTTTGCTATATTAAGAGGGACTAGTTTCAGAATATCTTCAGTAGCACATTTTGTATATGTGTTCCATTCACTTGATAACATAAAGCAATGGAAAGATCTGAGTTTGACATAGAAATCAAGAAAACATTTTGTAATGGATAATTCAAGTATATATTTAATATCTTAATTCATAAATTGTAGGTATCATTAGTTATTATTAGATATATTTGTGATGTAAGGATAGTAATAGCAGTGCTTATTTTTTATTCTTCTTTTTATATCCCAGAATGCCTAATACATTTATACATATTCTAGAAAAAGAGTCTTCTTTAGATCTTTTTTAAAAATAAAAGAGTAAAAGGTATTCTTTATAGTTAAAGAGAAGTTAATGTAATTTTGGAATTTCAGCTCAATTTTATAGTGGCATTTCCATTGGCAGCGTTTAAAAATTTTTAATAACTCTTTGTGGGCCTTAACCTACCATCTCCTTGTTCTGGGTTATGGTAATTATCTTCTGGCAAAACAAAGTAAAAAAACTGCTGACCGAATGCCAGTCCTAATTGTTAGGGTGTGCATCTACCATGTAATTTTTGTAATTCATCCTGAAGATGCAAATGGATTTCAGAATTGATTTTATTTTTGATTAAACTCTTTATGTAAATTAATATGCAAATGAATGCCCTTGGGTTCAAGGTAATTTGTCCATACAGTACAACTGAAATAGGCAAAAGAAGCATAACATATTGAAGCTAATCTGTGCAGGTATTATGATTATGGTCATTGCCTGATATCTGATAGATCTGTCCTATAAATTAAATTACAAATTTAAAAGCAATAGAATAAAACAAAAATGGTAATATAGAGAGTAGGACTATTACTCATGTAATCTTAGTTGAGTAAAAATAGCTATTTAATTTTTGGTTTACTCAGATGGCAATTTGATTGACTAGAGTATTAGATAAATGGTTTTCCCATACTAATTTGAAGAGACTGCATATATATATGCATATATATATCTGAGTGGTCTTAGAGAAGTCAGCTATCATTTCAATTAAGAAGCTTAAATTTCTATTAACACAAATCTCAAAAGTTCTAAGAAAGTATACGAAATAAAGAATCCCCATTAGCATTTTTGGACAGTAGAAGGAAAAAATATTAATCACCATTAAGAAATAATTTGAACACAAGGCATTACAATCTTTATTCTGCTGTCTATGGATTATATTGGATTGTTTTTCTATAGGCCTTTGTACAGTAATGATAATATATAGGTTTGCCTCAATTTAAAGTAAGCATCATACAAATCATAAATCATTTAATGCTACTTTTTCCAGCAGAATATTTGTTATTATTAAATAAGAATTTTAATAGACATAATTTTCTTTAAGTATTAAAAGGACTTGATTATTATGTATTCCATATTAATGAAACAAAGGTCATGACTGGGCTCACAATCAGGAAAACCGTATTCATATTCCAATTTGGTTAGTTATTATTCTGTGACCTTAGGTAAATTATCTAACCCTTTTTGGGTCTCAGAGTCTTCATCTGAAAAATGAGAAGGTTGGAATAATAGAATTTAAAGACCTTTTCTCAGTTGAAAACTCTAAATCTGAATATTCAAATTCATCATATTTGAGAAGAAACTTTGACATTAAAAATATAATCATCTAACAGATATGCTAGAACACTTAAGTATAAAAAATATTCTATGTCCCTAATTATTCCACAGGAGGGTAAATTTGCTAGTATCTCATACTGATATACCACAAAATAGTGGTACTTTTAAGAATAGGTCAGCTTGGATATAAATTTCAGTACAGTGTCTATATATCATCACTCTATGTTGCAAAATATGGTGATATACAGCTTAGACTACTGAAAATGGAACAGGTTAGCCTTTTTTTTTTTAAAGATTTATTATTATTATTTTTCTATTTATTTCTCTTCCCTTCCCCTCGTCCCATTGTCTGCACTGTGTCCATTTGCTGTGTGTTCTTCTGTGCTGACTTACATTCTTGTCAGCAGCACCGGGAATCTGTGTCTCTTTTCGCTGAGTCATTTTGCTGTGTTAGCTCTGCGTCATTCTGCAGTCATCTTGCTGCGTCAGCTCTCTGTGTGTGCAGCGCCACTCCTGGGCAGACTGTGCTTTTTTTTTTTTTTTCACATGGGGCAGCTCTCCTTGCAGGGCACACTCCTTGTGTGTGGGGCTCCCCTACACGGGGGATCCCTGCATGGCACGGCATTCCTTGTGCTCATCAGCACTGTGCATGGGCCAGCTCACCACAGGAGTCAGGAGATCCTGGGTTTGAACCCTAGACCTCCTATATGGTAGGTGGACACTCTGTCACTTGAGCCCAATCCACTTCCGGGTTAGCCTTAATACTTCGGGTATTTGGAAAAAAAATAGTCACTGAGGATGAGAAGACGACCAAGCACATATTCAGTTCCTCTTTTTATTGCAGTATTGAGGTTTAAAACTGTCACTGAATGTCACTACACCACCGGTGATATTCGTCAGCATAACCATCTAAAGCAGTTTGTGAACAAATGCATCCCACTTATTCCTCAAAACAAAACAAAGCAAAACACCAAAAACTCACTATTGTGTGGAAGTCTCTAAATAAAGGACAAAGAAGAAATACTCATTCAAATGTGAATCTGAGAAATGTTCTTTCCTTTGCTCTTTAAATCTATATTTTGTATTTGCAACTCTAAATTCTTTATTGTCATAATTATAAGTAACGTATTTTTTTATACCTATAGCAAAATTGTCCAAATGTAAAATAGCTCAAGGAAATGTGAAACCTTTCCTAACTTTCCTGGCCCTTTGGTTTATTATACTAAAAATTCAGGTATACTAGGAAAAAAAAGAGCAAATTTGATTTAAAAAGCAAATTAAACAAAGTTTTATAGATATTTACTAATTAAATGGCAACAATACCTTCTTATTTATTCAAAAACTGTACAAAAATAGCAGTGACTTTGAGAGGTCAAGAAGGAAATAATAATTAGAAATTGCTATGCCCTCAGAAATTCCACATATGACATATAACGTAATTTTCAGAGCATCCCTGTGAATTAGAAGCAATGCAGACAAGTAGATGGCTAGCAGAAATGTAGACTGGTAGGTAGTAATGCCTAGGGAAATAAGAAGAGGGCCAGAAAAATTCCCCTAAATATACATGTTTTTCTGAGTTAGCACAGTTCGCATGCAAATTCAAACCAATGTTGTCTCTCAGAATACTGCAGTAGCACACTGGTTTCCCAAGTCCACCTTTCACACTCCCCTCCCCTAGGTTCAAAGAAATCTGACCAATGCAGCTAGGGGTAGTTTAAATATATGTAACTGAAGTCATGTTACTGCACAGTTTAAAATCCTTTTAGAGTTTCCCATTGTTCTGCAAATATAAACCTAAATATCCTATAATTGCAGAATCTGGGTTCTGCTTACATTTCTTTTTTTTTTTTTTTTTAAGATTTATTTATTTCTCTCCCCTGCCCCACCCCCCTCCAGTTGTCTGTTCTCTGTGTCTGTTGTCTGTTCTCTGTGTCTATTTGTTGCGTCTTCTTTGTCCGCTTCGGTTGTCAGTGGCCCGGGAATCCGTTGTTTCTTTTTGTTGCGTCATCTTGTTGTGTCAGCTCTCCTTGTGTGTGGCACCATTCCTGGGCAGACTGCACTTTCTTTCGTGGTGGGTGGCTCTCCTTATGGGGTGCACTCCTTGTGCGTGGGGCTCCCCTACACAGGGACACCCCTGTGTGACACAGCACTCCTTGTGTGCATCAGCACTGTGCATTGGCCAGTTCCACATGGGTCAAGGAGGCCCGAGGTTTGAACCGCGGACCTGCCATGTAGTAGACGGACGGCCTAACCACTTGGCCAAGTCTACCACCCCCTGCCTACATTTCTTAGCTAATCTCAAGGCATCTTCCCCTCGTTCACAAGATTCCAGATTCACTGGGTTCTCTTTTTTTTTTTTTTGAGTTTTTTTAATTTCTTTTATTTTAAAGAAGTTTTAAATGACATAAATGTTACATTAAAAAAATTGGGGATTCCTGTGACTCCACTCCTTCTCTCTCCCATACTTTCCCGCATTAATAACATCTCTCATTAGTGTGGAAATTTCATTCTTTCACTTCAAATGACTATTTTAATTGGTGATATAGTTTAAAAAAATTTTTTTTTATTTTTAAAGAAGTTTTAGATAACATAAATGTTCCATCAAAAATATAGGGTATTCTAATATACCCCACCCCCTCTCTCTCTCATACTTTCTCCCACTAACATCTTTCATTAGTGTAGCACATTTGTTTCAACTGAAGAACACATGAGCCTCTACTGCTACTAACCATGGACTATAGTTTACATTATAGTTCACCTTTGCACTGTACAATTTTATAGATTTTGACAAAAAATATAATGACCTGTGTTCATCATTTCAGTGTTGTGCAGGGCAATTCCAATATCCCCAAAGTACCCCATTTTAAATCTATTCTTCCCTCTCCCTCCCCTTAGAAACTCTAGTGTCCACTGCCTGTATATAAACAATGCAAGTTCTTCCATTGCTAGAATAATCATAAGTCTACTTAAGTCCATAGTTGCATTTCCCCCTTATGTTTGTTCACTCCTCAGTCTTGAGGATTTTGGAATGGTGGTTCCCGTTCTATTTCTGATTGAGAGGGGGCTTAGATCCCATGGGGCAGATGGATGGACTGTCTTGCTTGCAGTTGTAGATAAATTATTTTCTGGGGGATGGATGTTGTCCACCATCATCCTTTTGTGAGTTTCCTTGGGTGAGTCCAATGAACTGGAAAGTAGGTGTTACACACTTGCTGAGATTCAGGGCTCAACTGCATTTGAGCAGATGAAAGACTTAAGTCTCAGGGACACATAGTTAATGATATAGTGCTAATTATAGGTTCAGATAAAAGAGGCAGAGAGTCATGAGCAGGGAAATTGTAAATGAGTTTAACTCTGTTACATTGGGGAGCATATATTCCAAAGGCCCCATCGCTGAATGCTGAATTCCTGAGATTGTGTGTCCTGCCTGTAGTGTCTAGATGTTTCTAGAGCCCTCAGGAGCCCTGCTGTTTGAGGCACTGCTTACTGTGGTAGTGGTGAGATCCTGCTGAGACATGCATAAAGGTAATAAGCTCTGGAATGACCTCCTGACTCACTTTGAAATTTCTTAGCCATAAAGACTCATTGTATTTAATATTTTCCCCTTTTGGTCAAGGTCTTTTTCTAGATGCATCTCTAGTTGGCTCTTGATAATAATCCCTCAGTGCCGGGGGGCTCATCCCTGGGAGTCACGTCATAAACTGTGGGGAAGTTAGTGCCTTTATATGCTGAGTTTGGCTTAGAGAGTCTGGTCTCTTTTTAACTGTCCAAATGTGCCAAGTATTTTCTGTTAGTAGGCCTTCTCTGAAATATTTTCTGCCTGAAAGTTTTTTCCTCCCAATTTCCATATACTAAGATTCTTAGGCTTCAAATCATGAGTCAAATATTTCCTCCCTCAGGGAGGCTTTTTTCTCACAGTCTTAAATATTTCCTTAATTCCCATCATCACTTGTGATTCATTTCATTAGCAACTTTTTCAATATTTATATATTTATTAAACTCATTAGTATCCATTTCTCTAATAAGGCTGCAAGCTTCATGGAAACATCACTTATGTCTGAGTTGTTCATTTCAGTATGCCAAGTAATGACCCAGTACAGTACCTGGAACATAGTAATTGGCACTTCAATAAATAATTATTGAATGAATGGATGGAGACCAAAAATGTACAAAATTAATATAAAGAAAATGTGACCTGCAGCTTTAGGTGGCACAAATAAAGATGAAGGATATGATTTTGAGGGAACAGTGTCTTCATTTGAAGTCAAAAGGTAAAATATGGAGGAGTGAGTAGATAGGAAGTGGAAGGAGCATGTACATAATACATTTGATGGAGCTTTTACACTGAGCTTAAAAGAATAAAATAGAGGGAAACTGAATAATTATGAGGACAGTAAAAAAGAAAATCAAATAATAGAGCATATTTTCAGAATCATGGGAGATAGAGAAGGATAAATGAAGAACCAGAAACAATTTTTTGACAAATTTAATTTAATTATATCTTTGATAATCAGAACTGATATTCTTGGTCATTGCTTCTGAATGGGTAGAGGATCTCATGTCATAAAAATATTTAAGTATTTCACCATCACCCTCTGTATAAGGTACATCATAGGTCTGTTAAAAAATCCTAGAAAACAAACTTAATTTGAATTCACTTACATTTAATATTAACTATGCAAGAAATTTTGTGTTACAAATTAAATTAAAATATAAAATGCTTTTAATTTTAAAATATTTGGGACTCAGGTATTTATTGTGATCCTACACTAAGATACTGTTTTTAAAAAATCTGGCCATATGTATATATAATTCCACATTTATATGCACAACAAAGGACATCAGTAAGTTCTTATGAAACTTTTGTGAAAATATTATCCATTCATATCAAATATGAAACCATATTTCCTTTCTGGTGTTTTTTGTCTATTAAAATGTTACATTTCATTTTAATAAAAACAATCTCAAAGAAAAGTTCACATGAAATAGTCCATATAAAGCACTCAACATATCTTTCTTTGTCTTTATGCTATCCAATACAATTCCAAACAGCTTTTACTATTCATTCATATAAGTAATATTTTGATACTTAATAAACTTTGTTAAATCTGCATACTTGATTTTTGAACAAAATCTGACATTAATTATTTTGATCTAATGTACTGGTTGGAATCACAAGTATGAAATGTTAAAAAAATCTATCTAAATGAAATGTGTAGAGCCTATTGAAATTCCTATACTTCTCTCTAAAATACTTAAAATATAAATTCAACAGAAAAAAAAGAGGGAGAAGCAGGAGAAAATTTAATTTTAGGCAGTGACAAAATTCTTTCTATTGCATTATTGGGAATCAGTATTTTATTTAATTTCTTTTTTTAAAGCTAGGTTCTAGCTAAATTTGACAAAAGATTAGAAATTATTTCCTGTCATTAGTATGCAGACATTAAAAATTAAGCATTATTTACATATTATTTTAGTCTATGGATACTGTGACTTTAATTGTCACTTTTTGGTAAACTTGCAAAAGTATAGTTTATCTCCACCACTATGGGCATGCTTAGCAATTATATTTTGGATTTGGTTTCTTGGTGTCCTTAAGATCTCTAGTTTCTGTACAACTGTTGCATTTGAAACAAGACTGCCCTTTACTAGAGAAAAATGCAAATTGAGGGAGAGGAGTCAATTTGTAAGGTCTACCTTCATTAATTAGTTTCCCAAGAAAATATCACAAATTCAATTTGTCCATGCTTTACCTACATTTTCTAGCTTCTGCAAATTGATACTCTAACATCATTAGGTACCTCCAGGTGTCCAAACCCCACCTATGCACCTGTTACTCCTAGATAATTGTAACCTAAACCTATTTAAAAGTAACCTTAAAATGCTGGGGGCACCACTTTCAAATATAGCCAGCCAATCCCAAGTTGGCATACCCTTGCCCTGCTTTTACACCCTTCCTATAGAAACTACAATAAACAATTCCTCAGTTCCTATGTCTCTGTCTCTGTCTCTGTCTCTATGTCTATGTCTATGTCTATGTCTATGTCTAGTTCTACTCTATCATCTCTATCACTATCTCTGTCTCTGCTTTGTGACCAAGCCTGGTGTTTTCATGTGTGGCCCTGAATTGTTTGATATCCTCTCCCAGCGAATTGTGAGTTTGTGAGTGTAAGTCCTTCAAACTCTCTTTCTCTTGATCTGCATCCAGCCTTACTGTACCTCACACAAAGTGATATAAACAAAACAATCCATAATCAAGCTCATCATCTTTCCTTAAAAGCCATACCTCTTTGTTTACACACTGTCTTGTTTTCATCTGAACCAGAAAATTGGAGTTCATTTTACATTCTTCTCTCTTCCCGTCTTATTTCTGGTCAATTAACAAATTCTTTCATATTTACCTAACAATTATATCTCAAATGTAGCATCTATGCTCTATTTCCAGAATACAGCAGTATTTTGAGTATTCACCAGTTTTCCAAGGTGAACCTCCGGCAACCTCGCTCCAGAGCTTTTATTTTCCTACACATCTTCGGCTATGTGAAGCAGGCTGGCTGCTCCCAAGTAAATAAAGAACAAAGACAAGTTTTATATGCTTCAATCTCAGCGACTCCTTTCACTCCTTTTCCTGTCCTCTAGTTATACACACTAACACACACACACAGTGACACACTAAGCACTTTTATTATTCGATTATTTCAAAGTTTCATGTTCTCTCATGCCTCTGTGCCAAACTGTATTTTCTAAATCCTTTGTATGGTTAAAATTGGAGGAGTTAGAACTTAGATCATGTATCACTTCCCTCTGGAATCCTTCCCTAATCCTCTTAGGCTAAAATATGAGCTCACCTCTTCTTTTGGGGATAGAAGAGAATAAACCCAATGTATCTCTTAACAGTGATTCATTTAAGAGGTAGAGAAGAGGGATATTTCAGCAGATTCTGCCTGATTCTTTTATTTGTTTGTTTATTAACTACATGGCCATGTCAACCTGTGAGTATGAGAATGTGAGAATGAAACAGAGGCTTTAGGTGAGAGGGAACATTTTGGAGCAGGGACTATGTAAAATATGAAAGAGAGTTGAATGGACTCAAGTAAAATGATGAGTGAGTAACACTGAATGTGTAATTATGGCCGGAAGTCATGTATGTATCAAGTTTAAAGCTTTAATTTTAAAAAGGTGCTCTGGTGGTCTGTATGTCTTCATGGGTTTATACTTTTTATTTCTATTAGGTTAATAGCTAGGAGTGGAACTGCTGTATAAAAAGTATATTTGTAAGAAAGTGGCAATCTATTTTCCAAAGTGTTTTTACCATTTTGCATTTCTCTATCAGTTACGTTGAGAGTTCTGGTTGCTCCACAACCCCTTGAATATGATATTGTCAGTCTTTGTATTTTCATAATTTTATTTATATATAATGCTATGTCATCATGGTTTTACTTTGGATTTCCCTGATAACTAATGACATTGAAGACATTTTGATGATTTGTTCATTTATTGTTGTAGGCTTCACTTATAAGGAAATCAACATTTCTGATGAGATTTGAGCTTCTGCTAATGACCTAACAAAAGATACTGACTTAAATGTACAGAGAGAAATTTTACTTGGGAAATTCTGCTAAATTATAGCCAAAAATTTGTAAATTTTCTATCAGCTATAAAAAATGAAAAGAACAAAGGGAGGTTTTTTTTTTTAATTGTTGTTAGGTTATTTGCACCATATGTCCCACTGAATATACATAAAATAGTGAGGAAACTTTAACATCAAGATCAATGGTAAGAGTCCTGAACACAGATACATGAACAAAACAAATCACTGGGTCAGACTACAAACAGCTGTTGAGAGCTTGAGCTGTACTTTTGTTAGTCTTTCTGACCTAGCAGAACAAAAAGTAGAATCTAGCCCCACCGTAAATTCATGATCAGGTAAGATACTCACTACTTAACCTGGAAATAAAATTAAATTGCAAATAAATGAACACCTTTGTCTCCTGGCCTTTTATTACATGATTAGCACAAAGAATTTCAAGCATCTAACTTATACTATGGTGATTCCTGGAAGAAATAAACAAAAATATTTTATAGAGGACAGCGTATCCCTATGCATGTATACGAGAAAAGATGACTGAGAATCAGTGGAAATAATTGATGACGAGACCAGGAAATTGTGCGAAAAAATTAACATAAAGAAAAGTATAATATATTCATATATATTTGGAAATTAAGATATAGATTTCTAAATAATTCATGTGCCAATGAGAAATAAAGATGAATCTTAGAATTCTAAATTGAATTATAACATACTATATAAAAATTGGGGGCAATTAATGTAGTATGTAAAGAAAAATTTAGATAATAAAATGTTAAGAAATTGCCAAAATTTCGGATATGCATGTTTCAAGAAGTTAAAAAAAAAGAAAAATACCCTAAAAGAATGCAGAAGGAATAAAATTACGAAGAAAAGAACAGAAACCAAGGAAATAGAACCAAATGAACATTATGGAAAATCAGCGGAGTTACAGAATGCTGATTTGTTTTAAAAAAATTAATCAATAGACCTTGGGAAATTTGATGAAGAAAAACAAAAGGAAAGGCTCAAATAGTAAAATAACAGACACAATACAAGTCACATTAGTACATTTCATATAGATAATAAAGTAATAGAAATTTATAACTTTTTGCCAAAATATTTGTAAGTTTAGTTAAAATGGAAAATGTCCTAGAAACTTGCTCTTACTAAAACTGGTACAATAAAAAAGGAAACATGAATAGCTCCAACAGCTAATGATAGAATCTAACACCTAGAGGATGAATCCATTATTAAAATATTTTCTACAAGTAGAATTCAGAGCCAGGATAATTTTCTTATTAATTTCTTTTTACTATTTAAGAATAAATTACTTCAATCTTATTCAAACTCCCAGAGACTAGAAAAAGTATAATATTCCTACCTTATTTTATGAGACTACTATAGACTTGACAGCAAAATCTAACAAGAAAATTAAAGAAAGGGAAAGACAAAAATAGATTATTCTTTCTTATGCAAAAATCATAAGCAGATTAGTAGCAAAATAAACCCCTTAAAATGAAAAATGGTAATATGTCATCATAAGTTAATTTTGCTCTAGGAACTCAAATTTAGTTTGACAGAATAAGAGAGAAACTTCAGGCAATCATCACCTTAGCTGCCAGACAAAATTGCTGACAAAATTTATTATCTAGTCATATTTTCTTTATTTTTTTAATTCAATGGATATAAAACAGCTTCCTTAATCTTATTGTGTGTATATTTCAAAAGCCTACAACAAAAAGATAGTTAATTATGAATCACTGAAAGCTTTTCATTTTGGAGTTAAGATTTATATTAATATCTTTGTAATTCAACATTGTACTAAGGCCTCTAGAGTTGCAGTAAAGCAGGGAAAACAAATGTTGTTTATTCCAAAGAGTGGACAGAAAGAACTAAGTATCTGTTCACTGATGGTATGACTTAACATATAGTGAATCCAGAAGAATCTACACATAGAGAGTAGAATTGGATTGAAAGCTCATTACTTTTTTAAATGCAAAATCAGTATCAAAACCAATCACAAGGAAATGGATATGGCTCAGACAACTAGGCTCCTGCCTATCACATGGAAGGTTGCTGGTTCAGATCCTTGTGCCTCCTAAAGAAGACAGCAAGCTGGTGTGACGGGCAGGCACAGCAAGCTGACGTAACAAGAGACAAGAAGAAAGAGCATAGCAAGAAACACAACAAAGTACCGGGCAGAGATTCCTGGTGTCTCCTAAAGACAGCAAGCTGGCATGGCCAGCACAGCAAGCTGATGCAACAAGATGATGTGACAAGATGATGCAACAAGAGATACGGAGAGGAAAAACAGAATGAGAGACATAGGAAAGCATGGAGCAGAGGTGGCTCAAGTGATTAGGCACCTCCCTCCCACATCAGAGTTCCTGGGGTTCAGCTTCCAGTGCCTCCTAAAGAAACAAGGGAGACAGACTCAGCAAGTGAAAAATAACAAGAGGGTAAGGAGAAATAAATAAAAAGAAAAGAAGTGAGTTATTAAAAAAATTACATATCTACACTATTAACAAATAAACTTCATTTACAAAAGCATAAAAATAGTCAAATATATATGTACAATTCTAACAAGGGTCAGGAAAATCACTGTAGAAAATCCTAAGTTTTACTGACAGAAATTAAAGAAAACAATAATTGCAAAGAAAGATACCATATTCATGGATTGGAAGACTTAGTGTTGTAAAGATTTCAATTCTTCTTAAATTGATCTGTAGATTTAAGGAACTCTCAGAAAAATTACCATATTCTTGGAACTTGATAAACCATTAATATTTTTACAGAAATACAAACTCAGTGGATTTGCACCATCTAGTATAAAAAAAAATAGAACAAAAAGAGTAATAGAATACTGAGAATCAAACCTGTATATATGTGATCGTCCAACTTAATGAAAAAGGTAGAACTTTTGAGCAGTTAACATAGCTAATCTTTTCAATAAACAATACCAGGATGACAGAATATTCATATGAGGATATAAAGAAAATATTAATGCATTCCTTGGAATATGTTGTAAAAAATCTAGATAGATTATATACCTAAAAATGAATATCTTCTTAGGATACAAAATGCACTAAATATAAAGGACAGATTGATAAATTTATAATTAAAATAAAATTGATTGGGAGTGGATATAGCTCAAGTGGTTGAGCATCTGCATCCAGGGTTCAATCCCTTGTACCTCCTAAAAACAAACAAAAACAAAAAACAACTCATTGGGGAGCAAATGTAGCTCAATGGTTTAGCACCTACTTCCCGTGTATGAGGCTCTGAGTTCAGTCCCCAGTACCTCCTTAAAAAAAAGATATACAAAAATATGTATTAGAAAAGATAAAATCATAAGTCAAAGAGTGACTTTATTTTCAACACATCAAATTGCCAAAGGACATTTAGACAGAATCTAGAAAATATAACCACTTACAGTTCATTCCATAGATAATCTATAGCAAAAAAGTGTAAAAGACTTGAATAGAAATGTATAGAAGAGGAAAAGTCAAATGGAAATAAACCTATGAAAAATGCTCTATATTTTTTATAATGAATAAAATATAGTTTAAAATGAGGTACCACCATATTTTCACAGATACATCAATATTAATTAAACTGGCAATACCAAGAATTGATGTAATATAGAACATCAGAAACAATAAGCATTACTGATGGTGTATATAAACTGGAACAGTTAGTATGGAAACAGTATAGAATTATGAAATAAAGTTAAAGTTATACATATTCTTCAAACCACAATTTCTCTTCCAGGAACATAACACTAGAGAAATTCTTGCTTTTGTGCATCAGGAAATCTACTCGAATAACATTTACAAAACAAATATAGACTATTGAGTGTATTCAACTCATCAATGCCTGCATTTTTCCATTAAAATGTATTGTAAGAAAACTTTTACAAATTTATTTTAAATTTTTATTGTGGTAAATTATAACTCAAAACTTCCCATTTTAACTATGTTTTAAGCATACAATTCTGGGGCATTAATTACATTCACAATATTGTGCTACCATCACCACCATCCTTTAACCAAAGCTTTTCATCACCACTTCAGAAATTCTGTACCCATTAAGGAATGACTTTCTATTTTCCTATTCCCTGCAGCCCTTGCTAACCTCTAATCTACATTCTGCTCTATGAATTTGCTTATTTTAGTTATTCCATATAAGTAGAATCATAGAATATTTGTCCTTTTGCACCTGGTTTATTTCACTCAGCGTAAAGTGTTCAATGTTAAAGAAATGAAGTTCCAATACATGCTACAATATTTTATTTTTTAATGCAAGAGGTTGTTCCATTGGTATTTGCTTTAAGATAATTTGTTAAGCTGTATATTTATGTTTTATAGCCTTTTTTGTATGTCTTTTAATTTTCGCAATGAAAACATTAAAAAACAAAGAAATAGAATGACCAAGAAATTAGAAGTGTACAGTCTTCATAAAAATAGAATAAAACACATCAGATTGAAGCAAAATAATTTTCACTGATCATATACAGTGAAGTAATTCTTCTGAAGTGTCAACTTAGTATAAAATTATTTGCGGCCACCCCTCGGGCTGAAGTGTGGTTTGCTGGCCTGGCGGGGGAGCAGCCGCGGCAGGCCAAGCCGCTGCCCCCATAATAGGGTGGCTGGTCGGACTCACCGCCACCCCTGAAGGGAGCTCGGCATGGGCGCAGAGTGCCCTTGGGTCTCCCCCTCTCAGCAGCCATGCTTCCGCAGCCGCCCCTCCTCCCGGATGGCGCCACACGATGCCTTGTGGGGCGACACTCTTCTTCTTTCTCCCTGCGCAGGCGCAGGGCGGAAAATTCCAGTCTGCCCTTTCCCCCTCCCCCGACAGCAGCAACAGCCAGGCGTGGGCGGAAAAATCCAGTCTGCCCTTTTCCCTTCCCCCGACAGCAGCAACAGCCAGGCGTGGGCGGGAAACTCAAGTCTGCCCTCTACCCCAGCAACAGCAGCCACCAATCACTAAACCCCGCCACTTCCCCCAGCAACAGCAACAGCCAATCCCTAATCACCACCCCTCCTCCGTCCAGTACCGCCCACTGACCTTTCGCCAGCAACCAATCAGAACAGGGCGTGGCTTCGACCAATCAGCCTTCCCCAGCCCCTATAAAACTGTTGCCTCTCCCTCAATAAAGTTGGACTTGCGTGTTTACCTTGTCTCCGCGGTAGTTTTTCTGCCGTGCGCCCTCCAGTCCTGAGAGCCCCCGACAAGGGCCTGGCCTCCCTTGTCCCCAGTTCGTCGCCTGCTTCTCCGAGCGACCCCCTCGTCGCTGGCTTTGCCGGGCGACCCCGTCAGCTGAACCACGCAACCCCTGTGAGACCGATCCCTCGTCTGCTGCCGGACCAACCCCTCGTCCCAAGTGGGACCGACCCCTCGTCCCAAGCGGGACCGACCCCTCGTCCAGAGCTGGACCGACCCCTTGTCCGCAGCCAGACCCCACCTCTACCGACCGAGCAAGCCGCCGCAATTATTAGATACAGCAATTTGGGTATAATTCTCTTACAATCTATTTTTGTTTGATAAAGGACTTTTGAATGTCAGTGAATTTATGGCAGCCATATAAGGTTATAATAAAAAGTACAGTGAACATTTGTGATATATTAAAATTTATTAAATAAGCTTATTAAAAACTGGAAATTCAAAATATGCAAATTTAATAGTTCAGGTTACTTTAATTCTTAACCATTTGCTTTATTTTTGGAAAGAAAATAAAGACAGGAAAAAGGAAATAATAAATGCTGACAGATTACCAAGGGGAAAAAATAATTTTATTGTAAAATGTTTGAGATTAATTTTATTTTTAATGTGGTTAAAGAATAAACCACTAAACTTAATTTGACCTAGAAATTGTACATTATAATATTCCCAATAGCCCTAATTAGTTGGAGAACCTGAACTTTTACCACATAACCTTCAAATTACCTCTTTGAATTCACTCTTTATTTCTAAATCTCACTGCTTTCCCAAGTGTTTCACTTGTCTCATTTCATATCACTGATGAGACAACTTAATCAACAGCTAGGTTTGTATGTGAGTAAATTTAGTCTGAGATGGAATTAAAAGCCAAGTACTGTCCTAAACTTTTTTATTTATTAAAAATAAAATGCTGCATCTAGTAATTCATTCATAATTTGCCTTTTCAGGAAATCTTATATTCACTGCACACATATCCCCCCCCCAAAAGGACAGATAGGCAAGAAAACAGGTTAATAAGTTATATTCACCTTCCTTGTTTTATAATATACCCAGCTCTATAACACTCTGTGTTTTTCAAATATTAAGGTTTTTGCAATTAAGCAATTGATCATTTTCTATTGTTTCTATACAATTATCTGTCAAGTATTTACTCAATATATTGATATATGCACACAAATAAGTACATACATATATTGAATACCACATGTATGTTACATATTTCAGTTAATTCAATATTATATATTTTTGATTAATTTTATTTTCTTTCCTATGATCTAAAAAGAATATTTGGATAGTGAAATAAGACATCATTAGAATCACAGAACATTAGATGTAAGGAAATCTCTATATTAGGATTCCTTCACCTTCACCTAACTTCTAATTAAAAATAAGAATTGGACAAAGAAAACATAAAGCTTAATGTAGCCAAATCAATAAACTTCTCTTTTTCCTATATTCATGTATTCATTCATGTATTTATTCTTTTAGATTTCATTCTTTTATTTATTCATTAACTCATTCATTTATGTATTCATTCATTCATTCAGTGCCTATTTGTTTGTCAATATGAACTAGTCACTTATAATAGTTTCTAGTATTAATAGAAATAAATTTTTACTCCTGACCCACTGCATTCATAATTTACTGAAAGAACAGATATGAAAACCAATAATTATAGTAAAAATTGTATTTTAATTTTAAACAATGTGTTATAGATATAGAGCAGAGGTAGTCGAGGATGACTTCACTACTTAAATTGGATGTTTAAGTTGTAATAAACATTTTTCCAGATTAAGAAAGGAAATGAAGATCTGTTCAGAAGAACTAATTATACAAAGGCTTGAAGGCATATAGGGATATAGCAAATGCAGAAAGTAAACACAAGTTTGGTGTGAAGCCACCATAAATCCTTAAGAAGTTCCAAATACTGGAAAAAAATACCTATTCTCAATCACATAATTCAGAACAAAAATAATAATAAACTGAAATAAAAGTGCAAGGTAGTCAATCACTGCTTCATTTTTCTCTGTGATGACCACATGAATGTATTCTTGAGGTATGCAATATGAATTTATTTACAATAGAAATTCAGGTTTCCCTGCTTTGTTGGTATCACAGGCATATATTCAATATTCATAATAATGAAACTGTGGTTGCTACAATATAATGGTACTGATTCTACTGTATCTGACCAAACCCTAGTCCTAGAAACGTTGCCTACATTCATCCTTGTAATAAGTATATCAATAAAACAATTGAAAACAAATAGAGATGGAAGACCACAATTCCTTTAATCTGAACTTAAATTTAAATTCAGCTACCAGGTTTCTTTAGCAGACAACTTTCAACTCATATCTGATTCCAAAATCTCTCTTTTTATGTTAAATGAGTTAGCCAAAAAGTGAAATTTCTGATAATTTTGCAGAAATTTCAGATGTAATTGTGGATGAACTTTCTGGTAAATTGCTTAAACAATTTTACTTGTATGTCAGGGAAATTTAATTTTTAATTGTGATAATTGGTAGTCATAAACTAGTTTGAAGGCTCGTGAAATGTAAGTTATACAGTTTTCTCATTTGATTGCCCAAAATGAATGGTGGGCCGTCTATTTTTCAGATACTGTACTGGGATTTCTTTAGATCTAATGAAAATTAGAAATATTTAGAAATATTAGAAATATTTAGGCACTGTAGAAGTTTGATATAATTATGAATTCCAAAAATAGATATTGGATTATGTTAGTAAACTAGTCTATACCTGGGTGTGCTTAAATTATGATTAGGGCACTGATCAGACCACATCACTAGTGTGTTTAGTCCCCCACCCCTTGGTGGTTGGGGGCTCACAGATGAAAGGCTTGGCAAAGGACAGAGTAGGAGAGTTTTTAATGTTGGAGTTTTGATGTTGGAATTTGATGCTGAAGTCTTAAGCTGCAGCACCACGAAGTAAGCACAAAGAGGAAAGAGAAGCAAGCCCCTGGAAGAGAGTAATCCTGAGCCTGGAAAGAGAAGCAAGCCCTGGGAAGAGAGGACCTGAGCCAGGAGAATACAGAGGAATAGATAGTTCCTTAGACATGGCAGAAACCCTGGAGAGACAGAGTCGTTTGTATGATAGCCTATACTGACCTTGTGGAGAGAGGCAAAGCTTAGGGAGCCTTATAGTCCACAGCTAACCTTGTGGAGAAAACAGACGACCTGAGTGCAGAGAGAAGGAAAACCTAGGAAGAGAGGAACCCAGGAAGCCTGAACCCTGGCACACATCGGCAGCCATCTTGCTCCAACACATGGAAATAGACTTTGGTAAGGGAAGTAACTTATGCTATATGGCCTGTTATCTGTAAGCTCCTACCCCAAATAAATACCCTTTATAAAAGCCAACAGGCTTTTGGTATTTTTGCATCAGCACCCATTGGCTGACTAATACAGGTACTAAGCAGATATGAGAACTTGATATTTCTATTTCAGTTTTATTTTTTCTTCCTGATTTGGACAAAAAAGAATAAGATTCCTTTATATATATATTTGAATTATATTGTATTTGCTTAAAAACTTAGTGGAAACTAGTAGAAATGATGTCTCTCTTTTAAAATATATTTCTAACAATTTTATGATGCTAAACACATATCAGTTTGAGAGGATAAAGTGATGTCACAGTCTCAATGAATATATCAGAAAGAAGGAGACCTGGATGGGACTGTATAAGCTGCCTGTACAGATAAAACATTGTCTCAGGTAATTAAGCCAGTCTCTTTCTTGACTTTTCAGTTTTCAATAAGAACATAAATATGTGAAGTTTGATTTTTCTTTTTGATGAGATGTAGTTTTAAAACCACATGTAAGGTTTCAGGAAACAAAACTATATAATGTTTACAAAACACTAAAAAACATTTATGGATACATCCATGCAAGGTTGAAGGACAAAACTTGCGTGGGAAAGGAACTCAAAATTCAAGACAACGGTAACTGGAGAAATAAAAGGAATGCATGTGGGGAAAGGTACAGAGGAGGATTCAACTATATCTTTAATGCTTTTGTTTAAAAAATTAAATATGATATAGATGGCAAAATGAGAAAATGTGATAGAATTAGGAGTGTGTGTTTTACTTTATATAACTATATATGTATTGTAAGTATATAAAATAAACATTTTTAAAGCAAAATAAATATGAGGGATTTTTATCATTATCTTGTCTGTGGTAGATTGAATTACTTACCCCAACAAAGACATTTACTTACTATTAAGTAAGCCTATGGGCTTCTTTTTTCTTTTTTTAATAGTTTACATTAGGAGTATTTTCTCCCATGGACCATCCTATTAATAATACCTTGAATAGTGTTATACATTTGAACAAACATTCTTATTCTTTTACTGTTAGCTCTATAACAGAGTTCACTGTTATACGGTCCTATGATTTATCTTTTAAATTTCATTCTAGTAACATACATGAACCAAAACTACACCTTTCAACCATGAAATGTGCTTTTGGTATTCTAACTTAAATTAGAATTTGCATATATTGGACCTTTAGTTCCTAAATTAGAAAACATTAAGGCTTTTCTAAAAACTAACAATATTTAGGAAAAACTAGGTAAGAGAACATGTAATAGCTACAATATAATGAAAACTTCTAGATGTCTGAAGATAATGGTTTGCTGCTAGATAAGAGTGATGGATAATTTAGCATATACATTCTTTGCTCAACATATACAGATTAGAAAATCTATTGAAAAGAATAAAGCCAAATGTCTGCTTTACAATTCTCTGTTATTGGATTCCCATGCCTCGAGATAAAAAAAAAAAAAATAGATCTAACCTATCTCCAGTCATCCACTTGTAATAGTCACAACCCAAATTGGCAGTACTATTTGGACACGTAGGGCTGAAGCTTGAACTTCAAACCTTCAGTGGTACTTCAAATCTCAGAAAGAAGGGACATGTACGTACTAATATATATTAAAATGGAAAATGATGGATTAAAATGTCTGAAAACTAATATTATAAATGAATTAATGCAAACTAATAAAAACTAAAAGTAGTCCATGCTTCTCAACCCCTGGGTCTTAGGAAGGGATGGGAATATATCCATTGTAAGTCTCTTCATTATTCCTTGTATATATTGGCATCAGCCTTCCTTGCTAGAATCATTAAATAGAAAAGTCAACACAACAAGCTGCTATTAATCCCATATACAAAATTCAGTTCCCCCATACTACCAAAGATAATGAGCTTTGTAACTTGCTTATCCATGCAGTTTTGCAAATAATTAGTGATGGTTTTATAAATGTTCTTCGTTGAAACTGATTTTTATAAAACTATAAAAGACTTGTCTTTTTGTTTTCATATTTTTACACATAATTACTCAAACATGTTTGTCTATTATGGTTCTATTTATTCTACTTTCCCCAGCCTGATGTTGAGGTCTCTATTTCTGTTTCCTTCCTTCATCTGCCATGCCCCTTCTTGTTATCTCTGTTCATATCAGCTGGTATTTAGTTGACTTTTTAAATTTTATTGTCATTACCCATATGATTGTGATTTGGACAGATTGTTTTTCTATGTTTATGTCTGGTTATTTATAAAACAGTATTAAACCTATTATTTTGGTATAATGTACCAAAAATAAATGATGCTACTAAACATCAGAGGCCAATTTTTTCACCTGAAAAAAAAAATTGAAATAGAGCAATGGAAAGATATGAGAGGACTATACTACTTTTATGTCACTGGAGGGGGGATGAGAGGCATTAAAACAAATATATGTAGTCTTAAATCCAGTGCCTTTACAAAATACCATAAGGCTAAGCCCTGTAACCTGATGTCTGTAATCAGGACTGAAGCCACAGGTATTTATATAAAAAGTAGTAATAGATGAAAAGGAGCTGCTTTTTATTTTTTAACTCATTTTTAAAAATATTTTTATTACGGAAATTGTGAACTTTCAAAACAATCATGCACATGTGTAGAATTCCCATCAAACACCCCCTCATCAACATATCACACTGTTGTGGAATATTTGTTACAGATTATGAGATAATATTATCAGACTATTATCACTAACTGTGGTCCATAGTGTATATTTGCTGCGACAGCTTGCTCAGTCGGTAGAGGTGGGGTCTGGCTGCGGACGAGGGGTCGGTCCTGCTTGGGACGAGGGGTCGGTCCCACTTGGGACGAGGGGTTGGTCCGGCAGCAGACGAGGGATCAGTCTCACAGGGGTTGCGCGGTTCGGCTGACGGGGGGGTCGCCCGGAGAAGCAGGCGACAAACTGGGGACAAGGGAGGCTAGGCCCTTGTCGGGGGCTCTCAGGACTGGAGGGTGCACGGCAGAAGACTACCGCGGAGACAAGGTAAACATGCAAGTCCAACTTTATTGAGGGAGAGGCAACAGTTTTATAGGGGCTGGGGAAGGCTGATTGGTTGAAGCCACGCCCTGTTCTGATTGGTTGCTAGAGAAAGGTCAGTGGGAGGTACTGGACAGGGGAGGGGTGGTGATTAGGGATTGGCTGTTGCTGTTGCTGGGGGAAGTGGCAGGGTTTAGTGATTGGAGGTTTCTGTTGCTGGGGTAGAGGGCAGACTTGAGTTTCCCGCTCACACCTGGCTGTTGCTGCTGTCGGGGGGGAGGGAAAAGGGCAGACTGGATTTTTCCGCCCACACCTGGCTGTTGCTGCTGTCGGGGGAGGGGAAAAGGGCAGACTGGAATTTTCCGCCCTGCGCCTGCGCAGGGAGAAAGAAGAAGAAGGGTGCCACCCCACAGGCATCGTGTGGCGCCATCCGGGAGGAGGGGCGGCCGCGGAAGCATGGCTGCCGAGAAGGGGAGACCCGAGGGCACTCTGCACCCATGCCGAGCTCCCTTCAGGGGTGGCGGTGAGTCTGACCAGCCACCCTATTATGGGGGCAGCGGCTTGGCCTGCCGCGGCTGCTCCCCCGCCAGGCCAGCAAACCACACTTCAGCCCGAGGGGTGGCCGCAATTTGCCATATTTTTTCCCATACCCCCTTATTATTAACACTGTATATCTTTGGCTTTGCTGAAAGAATATTACAGTATTACTACTAACTAGAGCCCATAGGTTTCATTAATTGTATTTTTCCCATGTTTCTCCACCCTGCAATAGTGATGTACATCCATTCTAGTTCACAGAAGCACATTCTCACATTTGTACTATTAAAATTCTCATCCTCCTCTCGGTTCACTATGTTATTCTGTCCCTAGATTATTCTCTAACTTTAGGAGATGCTCTTTAATAAGGTTCATGTGTACTTACAGAAAAATTCACTTTGTATTGCTCTTGGCAAAAGTATTAATGTTTGTTAATTTATGCAACAGATGGTTGGATTGCTTCAGAAAGAGGTAAGGAATTGAGGAGGGAAACTGAGGGGAGGTGTCCTTTCCATATTAAATGGATGTGCAAATGAGAGTTAAAAATGGAGAGATAAAAAAAAACAAAGGACTGAGTACTGCACAAGTTAGGTAACTTTGGAAGGTCCTATGTTTTGGAACTTACTTTTGTATATGGTTCACTTTTTCCCTCATAAAAGATGATGAATATACCCTGTTTTATTTATCAATAACTACAAGCAGGCTAGTGTGTTAAGTGTAGTGATGATATATTTCAGAGGTCATAAAACACAGTAGTTACAAAAATAGGTTTTAGGGTGAAATTAATAAAATTGTAAGCTTTTCCTCCTTGTATCTTTGTGGAGGATTCTTAATTTCTTCGTGCTTGTTTTATTACCTACAAAATAGAATAAATAATATATACCTCATAGGATTCTTAAAAGGAGTTGAGATTATGCATCAAAAGACTTAGCAGAGTTTTTGGTACTCCTTAACTTAAAAAAAAATAGTAATTTAGAATGTATATATTGAGTCCTAGTTAAAATGAAGTAATAAACTACAACTGTTGTTAAAGTTTTTGTTCTTTTAAAATCACTTTTAATAGATTTTATGGTACAATTCTATTTTTAACCAAGTTTTGAGGTTAAAAAAGGCTAGCTACATTTCCTCACCAACACTTTTTTTTCTTAAATATGAACTAAAGTGGCTTAGTTGAAATGTACTGATATATTAGGTATATAAGGGAAATTGCTGTTTTCCAGTCTGATCTTTGGTTGAGGCTTTCATATAGAGTTAGATAAATTGTACCTCTGTCTATTTAAGTATTTATCATTATATGTATTGAGAGCAAAGAACCTAACAGAAGGTTTCAAATTGTGCCAGCCATTTCAGTTTTTGTAATTTAGATATGTCTGGAAGATGGAAGAACCTGACTAAAATGAAAATGAAACTCATGACAATAGTGTGATAGTGATGTGTTATAAATCTGGTGTGCATTGGATCTCAAGGACTGTTGTACTCATCTTTTCCCCATGTCCAGGGTCAGTGACATCATCTTGGTAGGATAAAATTGGCAATAATGGGAGTATTTACACCATGGAAATGCTACAAATCAGAAACATAGCCCTCAGATGAGCTGGTTGTTATTAAACTTTTATAGTACACTACAGATTGTGTTCTGGGGGTTCATATAAGGAAACTGTGGATCGCTTTAGGCAACTCGCAGCATCAACAACACAATAGGCCAGAAACTGCTAATGAACGTAGAATGCAGTGGTGTTTCAAGAAGTTTTGCAAAGGAGATGAGGACCTTGAAGATGAGGAGCATAGTGGCCGGCCATTGGAAGTTGACAATGACCAATTGAAAACAATCATTGAAGCTGATCCTTTTGAATTACACAAGTTGCTGAAAAACTCAACATCACCCATTCTAAGGTTGTAGTTGTTTGGCATTTGTAGCAAATTGAAAAGGTAAAAAAGTTTGATAAGTGGGTATCTCATGAGCTGACCAAAAAAAAAATTATTGTTTTGAAATGTCATCTTCTCTTATTCTATGCAACAACAATGAACCATTTCTTGATTGGATTGTGACTGTGACAAAAAGTGGATTTTATACAATAACCAGCGAGGACCAGCTCAGTGGTTGGACCTAGAAGAAGGTCCAAAGCACTTCCCAAAGCCAAAATTGCACCAGAAAAAGGTCTTGGTTATTCTTTGGTGGACTGCTGCCAGCCTAATACACTACAGCTTTCTGAATCCTGGCTAAACCATTACATCTGAGAAGTATGCTTGGCAAATACATGAGATGCATTGAAAACTGAAAAGCCTGCAGCTAGCATTGGTGAACAGATAGGGCCCAATTCTTCTTCACAACAAAGTCCAACTGCTCATCACACAACCAATGCTTCCAAAGATGAACAAATTGGGCTACAACATTTTGCCTCATCTGCCATATTCACCTGACCTCTCGCCAACTGGCTACCAGTTCTTTAAGTATCTCAACAACTTTTTGAATGCTTCCACAACCAGCAGGATGCAGAAAATGCTTTCCAAGAGTTCATTAAATCCCAAAGCACAGATGTTTATGCTACAGTAATAAACTAATTTATCATTGGCAAAAATGTGTTGATTGTAATGGTTCCTATTTTGATTAATAAAGATGTCGTCTGAGCCTAGTTATAATGATTTAAAATTTATGGTCCAAAATCACAATTCCTTTTGCACCAACCTAAAAGATGTGTAGGTGATGATAAGCTAAAAATTGTAAGTGGGAATGGTGGATTTCCAAGATTGACATTGGTAGGTTGCTCCTTAGTGGAGAATACACACTGGGATGAAGAGGTGCTATGTAAGTCCTGAAGCAGAGATCATCCATTGTTGCAAAAACCCAAAGAGAAGTTTCCATGCAGAAAGTGGGACCACCAAAGAGGGAGTTGTTCACCAGTAGCTGAGAACACATAGGAAGCATATACATTCCTTAGAGTGATGCACTTGAAAGCAGAGAGAACAAGAGATATCTGACTTCTTTTTTCCTCCATTCCATTCTCATGTCAAAGTCTTCCACTGACTGATCCAGCTGGAAGCCAGTTTCACAAAGGACTTAATACAAAAAATCCAGTCTTGCAGTTGCCAGCCTACCCAGCCCCTTACTCCCAATACAAAGGCGACTAAGAACTGAATGAGAAATGACTGAAAGCTAACAGTCAAATCATTTGTACCTCTACTAAAGAGAATTTGTCATAAAGGAATACTGACTATGTTTGGTAAGCCATAGAAGTTGAAGTAGAACAGTGTGGAGTAGGCATCCTAACAAAAAACAAAAAACAAAAATAAATCAATAAATCAATCAATAAATAAATTTTTAAAAAAGGGAAGTGGACTTAGCCCAGTGGTTAGGGCATCCATCTGCCACATGGGAGGTCTGCGGTTCAAACCCTGGGTCTCCTTGACCCATGTGGAGCTGGCCCATGCGCAGTGCTAATGCGTGCAAGGAGTGCCGTGCCACACAGGGGTGTACTCCCGCATAGGGTAGCCCCACACGCAAGGAGTGCACCCCATAAGGAGAGCCACCCAGTGTGAAAGAAAGTGCAGCCTGCCCAAGAATGGTGCTGCACACACGGAGAGCTGACACAACAAGATGACACAACAAAAAGAAACAGATTCCTGTGCTGCTGACAACAACAGAAGCGGACAAAGAAGAACACACAGCAAATAAACACAGAGAACACACAACCAGGGGGAAAGGGGAGAGAATAAATAAAATAAATAAATCTTAAAAAATAAAGAAACAAGAATAGTGATAAGTGTGTATGTGGGAAGGGGTCAATGGAAGTGTTTGTGGACGTGTTGTGAACTGAAATATCTATCTCAACAAACTCTTAATATTTGAGGTCCCTAACAATTCTGCTAATGGAATGCCACTTGACTCTACCCTTAGAGCCATGGCTGATAGCATGCCTGGAGTAAATCCACAGAAATTTGCCCCTCAAAGGAAACAAAGGCCCTGGCAGAGCAGGCTAAATCAACTGCTATGTCAGCTCAGCAAAAACCAAATAGAGTAGAACTGTTACAAAACAATGCTGTGAAATATGTTCCCATTCATGAAGTTTAAAGTCTAATTATGGTGAAGTAGTATGAAAGTAAACAAGTGGAAGAGCACATGGATTTATTAGTACAGGTAAGACCTTCTGGGGGTTCCAACAAATACTTTGTTTATGGTGGCATATATGCACATTGGTGCACATTTTTGGAGGACAATATTTAGTCCAGTATGAAAAAATTTTGATGCAAAATTATAATGATAAAACCTTGTTTAATCTGAAAGCTTGTATGGTCTTTAGATACTCAAGGTACTGTATATATAACTATGAAATATGTCAAAACTAATTGAATAATTTTGACACTGTTTAGGATTTAAAATCTCATAATCCTGCAAATCATACCAATATATAATAAATAAAAATTTGACAGTGAAAATCATTGCCTCTCTCTTTATATATAATACATGCATGTGTATGTGTGTGTACATCTCTGTCTATTAAAATAGCTTACTAAATCCTGTCTCTGTAGTTTTTTAATACAGATGAGCTAATATGATATAGGCGTATAAATAGAAGTAATAATTTTACATGAACTCAGAGACCACATCATATCATTGTGATTTCTATTATTGCAATGATCACTAAAATGTGTCATATTAATTGATACATTTGCTAGAATTTTAAAATATGTCCAAACAAAGTATCAAATGGGGAAGTGTGGCTTGTTATTTGTTAGGACAAGAAAAGCCAGATGGTTAGGACTAAACATTTCCTCTCAAGTGTTCAGTGTGATGTCTAGGAACAGGAAAGCCAGGAACCAGCTCTCCAAAGAAAAGGCAGGGCTGAGTTCACTCAGAGAAAAGTAGGAACAGTCTACTTAAGGGACTGCTTACTACACATTCATGTTGATTGCTGCATAAGAAACTTCAGGATTAAATTAACCTCGCAGAAAGGGAAAAAGCAAAGCAAAGCAAAATAAAACAGGACAGACTTGAAAAGCAGAATGGACAGAAGCAGTGCAAGTAGCCAAGACCAAATTTGTTCTCATCTCTTTGAGGAGACATGAGAATCTTCTCTAACTCACCACCAAAAAAATCCACGTTATAAACTTTGTGTGTGAGAATCATTGCTTAAATTTATGGCTTGGTATTTCCTAATCCTTCGGTAACTGATATTTTGTGAAAGTTAATAATTTCTTTACCTTAGTGCAAAAATGTCCAATAAGCATACTCTCTGAGCTAGCTTGATCCTTGGAGCTATGGTTTTGTTCCATAAATAAATTTCCTCATCCACTTTACTTTTGCTAAATGTTTTGTGTTTTCCCTTCCCATATATTTAATGATGCTAGTGTAATCATTTAGGCTTTCAGGAAAGGAATTTTCAAACAGTTTTAATTTATTTTATTCTTTGAACTTTTAACTCATACGAAAGGCCAATGATCATCAACTCCTTCCCTCCTAAGTCCTTCTGCTATCCAGGAGAACCTCTTTCACATTTCCAGGTCTCTTTCCCATGAAACATATAAAAGGAGTATGGGTTTAAAACCATTCTTACTTTATCCTTCCAAATCTGTTTGATTTTCATATCCAAAAGGATTTTTTAAATGTTTATTAGAGACTTGAAATAAATGAATTCCAATTTAGGAAGATTTTCTTGACTTGTGGTCAGTGGTTATAATGGTATGGTAAAACATCAAGAAATTGGTTTTCCCATGTATAACTTATGGAGATGCAGGTAAAAAGAGATATCTAAGCTGAAAGGGAGAAGGCTGGTGAAAATAGGCAGATTTATGTGTGGGAAGAGGACCCTGTACTGGGTGCTGTGATATGGTCCTAGATTGCAGCTTCAGGACTTTGGTACTGATTTCTTAAGCTTTCTGGTGTTTGGGCTGCTGGGTCCTTCCCAGGTGACTGTTCCCTACTGATAAGAGCTTTCTAATTTGAGGTCACATGTCTCTCATGGATGGCACACATTCAGTGACTATGCAGCAGAATACAAAATCTCTCCCCTGCCCTTGTCTCAATTAAGACTACTCTGAAGAGCCATCTTGCTCCAGAGCTCCTGGTAGATTGGCAGATATCTTTATTGGGATTGTATTGCAATTCAATTTTTCCCTTTGCCTTTTCTCTACTCTTTCTCATAGGTGTTGATTCAGAAAGCATTTCATAATATGCTTCCTTCCTTCTTTTCTCCATTGCAGAATAAATTTCCAATGTAAACCCAACATACTGAGCACAGGGAGAAGGAGAGCAATCCATAACAGAGTGGCCAAGGAAAAAGGTCAGTTTTAAAAAGATTTCTCTCTGGATTTTGAGCGAAATCATTTGCTTTTGTCTATCAGTCAATCCCAACTCCCTCACAAAACCATTAATAAAATAATGCCTTTTGAGTGAAAATTTTTAATTTGTAAAATGCTGAGAATTCCTAATAACCATGTGTTCTAGATAGAGAAACTTCAGTTTGCAAAGGACAAGAGTCATATGTAAGATACAAATATTTCACAAATTAGTGTCAAATAGTAGCTTCTGTCCTTAGTCCATAACTTGGATGAAGCATAGAGTTAAATAATTCTATACATAAATTTACAAACGTATTCAACAATTCATTCATTAATCTGATTCAGTGAATATTAATAGGAAAAAATGAGGAAGTAATTGTTGTATGAAAACTATAGACCAGGAAGGAAGATAAAGTTTGCTCACAAATAATACAAGTAGAAAGCTGGTAAGTGTTGTAAAGTATACAAATAAACAACAATGGGTGTCAGAGTAAAGAGCGATTACTTCTTACTTGCAAAATCAGAGGAAGTCTCATGTTTTCAAGGCTTAATTTGTGAAAGTGGTAGTATGTTAGAAAGATTTCTGAGTGTGTGAATACTAGGTTAAAGATTCATTTTTTATTTAAAATTAATTAGCAAGAATATGAGAATCAGGGAAAGGAAGCTGCCATGGAAGGAAAAATGACATAGGATCAGACATCATATTTAATTATTCAACACACTGACATTGGGAGTTAGGACAGCAGAAATGCACTTCTCACCCTGCCATTGGGAGATATGATAATACACCTGCTAGAAACTCAAACAAAATAACATCTTCTCTTTAATTTCTGAAGTTGTCATGCTCTTCTTTTTCACTGTGTTTTTAGAATCTTGTGTCTTAGGTACCAACAAAGTAGTATCTAGTCATTAGTTTCAAGGGAAACAATTGCTGATTCTACTTTTGTTGTGGGGCTAGGAAATCTGGGAAAGGAACCACAGCATCAGTTTGTGGTAAAAAATTCCGAAACATAGGTACTGCCAACTCTTGTGTTCTATGTACTACCTACTAAACAGGTAGAGAAGAACATTTGTATGGATTAGCAAAAGTTAAGGGGCCTTAAGAGTGGTTTTAAAACTGATTTTTAAAAAACACAGTTCAAATTTTCCCTCCTACACCTGACTCCCCAAATACTTTGCTTTTTATTTTTATGCAAAATTAAATTCTGATCATTTACATGAAATGTGTCCCACACCCCACTTATATTTAATTGCCTTGCAATAAATATAACGGGGTCAGACTATCATTGTGATACATTGTGTTTGAATTTGGAATTATATTAATTTGTACTTTCTTCTTTTATAAATTTCTTGTTCATTTATTGCAGTTGTTTGCCCACACACATAAATACAGTAAACATTTCTCCAAAATTAAGAGAAAATACAGAACTTAATTTAGATTACCTTAAAAATTATACTGGATAAAACATCTCAAGAACTAATAAACTTCATAACTGACACATTAAAAATATTAGAATATGGTTAGTATAGACATGTTCTAGTCTCTTAAATCCCTTCTGAGACACTGACCAAGGAACTCATCCCAAATACCTTTGAAAGCAACCATCCAGAAATTAAGAACAGTAGTAGTTTAACAGCTTACAATAATACCTCTTTGGAACAAGGCAATTAACCACTGTATCCACTGAACACCACCAGGGGAATTTAGGTAGGTAAAGTGTAATTAACTAAATTAGAAGTAATGAAAATGCTACACTTAAACAGTAGTAAGATTGTATAGAGACTTGATATACTATAGTGGTTTGTGGTCCATTTGGACTCATACATACAATTAAAAGACATTTCCTCTAAAAAGATCAAGGGATTTTTATCAGGGAAAATTGCTGTTGCTTGCCAGCTCTTTTCTAATGAGCTCTGAAATGCCTGTATTGTACACGTGCCAATTGGCCTCATTTTCTTTTTCAGGCAGGGGGTTGATGTCAAGCTCATGTCTCTCCTCTCTGGAGATAACAGTGTGGCAGTGGAAGTTGTATTGTCCTTTAGAATCAGTCCCAGGACCAAACCTTTGAAGTTAGTAAATCTCCAATAGGCCCCCCAAAAATGACATTCAGGATGTAGTTAGGTAGTAAAAGATACAATATTAAATTAATTTCAAGCCTTATAATTGTGACTAAGATTTAGAAAAATAAATATCTACTGTCCAGTTTCACTTGAAGCCCACAGTATACATTTATTATCTTTGAATCATGGTCTTTGAATTTATCTTTTTAATGAATAATATATTAAAATGAGTCTATTTATGCAGATACCATTTATAAGAGTTGGACTAAAAAAGTTTTACTGTATTTATGGATTGTTTGAGACTAATTGCCCTTGAGATTTTATCTATTAGGTAAGTATCACAAAAGTAGGCCATGAATCATCATAGGCAGAGATACTTCATTCACACCCTGACCCTTCCCCCACAATGTTATTTAGGAAATATTATAAAGACTAAGATTCAAGGATTTGGTATTACAAAATCTTCCCTTCACACCACAGTTTTATTAATACATTCAAATAGAGTGTATTCTGAAGGAAACTGTTTCTCTGTAACTGTTTTAGCTTCCCAGATGCTGAAACAAATACCATACAAGGGTTTGGCTTAACAACAGGAATTTATTGGCTCATGGTATCAGAGCCATGAGCTTCCTCCCAGGGTCTGTATCTTCAGGCTGGCTACCTTTAGGGATACTTGTTTTTTCTGTCACATGGCAATGCACATGGCACTGTCTTCTTTCTCTTCCCTTTCCATTGACTTTCAACTTCTGATTGCTCGCCCTGGCTTCTCCTCTGTGTTCAATTCCTTTTATGAGGACCTCACCCATACTGAATTAAGGTCCACCCTCATTCAGTTTCTGCTCACCTAAACTGATAACTTCCTCACAGGTCCCATTTACAAATGGGATTACACAGGAGCAGGGCCTGGGGCATAAACATGATTTTTAAGGGAGATAAGATTCAAACATAGGTAAAATGTTGTGAGAACCTGAGGAAATTTAGTAGTTCTACTTCATTTTTCTTAATAAAAATATTAGTAGAATTTTTGTAGCTCAGAATATATGAAAATATAGCTGGAAAAGAAAAAGAGGGAAAACATATTACTATTCAATCCACAGCAAGATATTTGTTTTCATTTTAATGGCTGTCATCCAAATTATCTCTTTTGGGTTATTGTTAATGTATTTATTGTTAATATTATCCAAATTGGTGTAAACCAGTAAGATCAGAATCTTTGTTTTATGTACTGCTGTTGTTTCAGTGCCTTACCAGTGCCTGGCATGTAAGAGTTGACATTCAATAAATCTTAACTTGAGATAAATGAATAGATATATAATGGAATTGTTCAGTGTTTTAAATTTTTTAAGTGATAATCTTGACATTGAATTTCTATTTTGTGTAGTAAGTACTGGAGTTATTATTGAAAATTATATTCTAACTTGCTAAAGATTGAGTGGTCAAGTTATCTTTCAATTTTTAATTATATATTAGTTTCATTATTTCACTTTAACATAAAGATGTATTGACTATGATTTTAAAAATTATAACTTTGTAATATATTAATGGAATAGTTATAACATTAGTAGGCTTTAATTTTTGGCTGAGTGATTAGTAGTAGGAAGAAAAAAATTAATAAAATAAAAATTTGGAATAAAATTAGATTTGAAGGTAATTGCTTTAGTTTCCTCAGCTGCTCAAGCAAATACAATAGGGATTTATTTGCTCTTGGTTTTGAGACTAAAAGAAAGTCCAAATCAAGGCACCATCAAGGGGATGCTTTCTCCCAGAAGACTGGTATTTTTTCAAGGGCTGCCTGCTGGCAATCCCAGGTCCTTAGCTCGTCACATGGGAGGGCACATGATGACATCTCCTGGTCAGTCTCTCCCTTCTCTTTTGGTTCGGTTGACTTTCATTTTCTAGCTGCTCTCACTGTGGCCCTCTCTCCTGTCTGAATTTCATTCTGCTTATGAAGGACTCAGTAACAGTATTAAGACCCATCCTGATTGAGGTGGGCCACACGTTAACTGATGTAACCTCATCAGTCCTACTTACAATGGGTTCATACCCACAGGAATGGATTGTTTTAGAGCATGTTCTTCTGGGGTACAGGCTACTTCAAACCACCACAGTAATTTTCACAGAATTCTTTCAAAGTCCTTAATTTTTTTTAAAGAAAAATAAAACTAAAAAAGAAAAACAAACTATACCTGTAAGAATTTATCAGTTAGAGTAAATATTATTTGATTCAATAAAAAGTATTTCGTTATATTTGTAAAAATTTAAATATATCAGGACATACTTTCAGAGAAAGAAAAATTGTTTTAACCTATAAAGGACTGAGTAATTATAAATAAACATAGAAGCAGACTTGGCTCAATGGACAGAGCATCCACCTACCACATGGGAGGTCCAGGGGTCAAACCCAGGACCACCTGACCTGTGTGGTGAGCTGGCCCACCTGCAGTGCTGATGCACACAAGGAGTGCCCTGGCATTCAGGGGTGTCCCCCGAGTAGGGGAGTCCCACACGCAAGGAATGCGCCCCATAAGGACAGTCACTCTGCGTGAAAGAAAGGCCAGCCTGCCCAGGAATGGTGCTGCACACATGGAAAGCTGACGCAACAAGGTGATTCAACACCTTGTGCCGCTGACAAGAATACAAGAGGACATAGAAGAGCACACAGTGAATGGACAGAGAGAGCAGACAACTGGAGGAACGGGAAGGGGAGAAGAATAAATTTTAAAAATTAATCTTCTTAAAAAAAGAGAAATAAACACACTTCTCATCTGCAATACTGAAAGGTAGAAAAGAAAAGAAAAACATTTATGGAAGTCTGATGAAAATGAACTTTGATCCTATAATTTTGTATCTGGCTAAATTTGTGAAGAGAAAGAAGATAATTTTTAAGAGGCAAAATGTCAGAAAATGTCACATGCTCTATTTTCTCTAAAGGATGGATGTATTTACCCACTGAAGTCCCTAACTCAAATGAATAGAAGTGGTTTTACTTCAAAATAAGTGTTATTAATTCAATTGTGCACCTAAACCATATAGTAAAAAGGGAGTAAGGAAGGGAGGGAGGAAGGGAGGGAGGAAGGGAGGGAGGAAGGAAGGAAGGAAGGAAGGAAGGAAGGTTTTATATTTTCAACATCACTTTATTTTTAAAAGAAAAACTGTTTAAATACAAGTAACATTGTATTAATACAAAATGACTTAGAAGTAAAAGTTAAAACAGTCCCTTAGGGCTCCTAAAACTCCCACCCCCCTGCCCCCCCAGGTAATATTTGACACTAAAATTCCAGCTGGTTTGGTCTTGCAATACTTAAAATTTTGCAAAGCACATTTGTGTTTACTAAAGTACATTCCATTTAATTATGCTTTTTGAACCATTCACCTTGCAACTGGAAAATTAAAGGAAGAGGGTTGCTCCTCCAAATGTATTAGAGCATGGAATAAGGCATATCCCTACTATTGTACACATTCTAAAGTAAGTAGAAAGACGATTTTGTTTTGGCATAGTCCGCTTTTTACCTTTTGTTACTCTGTAAGTCTAACTGGGAATCTATCAGGGAGGTTTGTTATATAAATGATTCTATGTTTGATATAAACATGTTTATTTGCTAATCTATATCCACTTTACAATTTCAAGCTCCATTACTCTTTGTGTAGTGAAAAAAACACAACAAAATCAGTTTCTGTTAAAATTAATTGATTTAGTAAGAATAACTATCTAGTAATGTTTCAAAATATGTACTATGATCATAGATAATGTTTTGGTTTGAGGTGGGTAAGGTGAGAACTAGCATTTTAGGGAAGCTTTCATGGGTTAAGCACTCTGGTAGGAGATTTGCAATACCTTTTTTTCACTTCAAATGGCGATTTTTATTGGCGATGCAATTTTTTAACTTTTAAAAAAATTTTTTGCTCAGTGTTTGCTCATTGTTTTTATTTTTTTTTGCTTGATGCCTGTTCATTGTCTGCTCATTCTTTGTCTTCTATAAGAGACACCAGGAACCAAACCTGGTACCTCCCATGTGGGAGGCAGGTGCTCAAATGCTTGAGCCACATTGCCTCCTGAACTATATAGTTTTGAAAACAAAAATAATGGCTTCAGAGGCTAGAAGGCATAGTTCCTTCTAGGGTCAGTTTCTTCTAGTGCTGGCAGTCTTGGGGTTCCTTGACTTTTCTGTTGCATGGGAATGCATATGGCAGTGTCTTTTACTTTCTCTTTCAGATTCCATTGACTCTCAGCTTCTGACTTCTCCCTGAGGCTTCTTATTCCATGTTCAATTTCCTTTACTTATAAAGACATCAGCCATATTAGATTAGACCCATCCTCATTCAGATCAGGCATGCCTTAACTAGTAGCATCATCAAAGTCTATTTCAAATGGGTTCACACTTACAGGGCCAGTGGTTCGGACCTAAGCATGCCATTGGGGGTTACATGGTTCAATACTAAATCTTATTATTGTAAAAAAGTTCAAAAAGGATTTAAGTAGTGCAGATCTATACATCTGTTAACAACAGAATCTCAAAAGCTCATCTGTAGATGTATTCATTTGCCTTTTATTGTTGTTGTTTGTCTGTTTTGTTTTTTTAGGAGGTAGTGGGGATTGAACCCAGGACTTCATACATGGAAAGCAGGTTCTCAACCACTGAACTACATATGCTCCCCAATGAGATTTGGCTTTTTGTATGCCCGACCCCCCCCATCTAGTGATGACTCCGTCCTCTGAGTGTATATTGTCTGTTCACTGTGTCTGCTCGTTGCTTACTCATTTACTGCTCATTGTGTCTGCTTGTTGTCACTGCTCATCATGTCCTCTCATTGCCATCTGTAGGAGGCACCAGGAACTGAACCTTGGACTCCCATGTTGGAGGTGGGTGCCCAGCTGCTTGAACCACATCTGCTTCCTGTTCATTGGGTCTGCACATTGCAACATCTCATTGTATCAGCTCACTGTGTCTGCTAGTCTTCTTTAGGGGGCACCAGGAACCAAACCCAGGACTTCCCATGTGGGGGGTGAGTGCCCAACTGCTTGAGCTACACCCACTTCCCTTTGTTTGTTTTTAAGAGGTACTGTTGCTCAAATGCAGGACCTCATACATGGGAAGCAGGTGCTCAACCACTTGAGCTACATCCATTCCCCTGGCCTTTGTTCCTAAAAGATATTTTCATTGATTCTGGGTAGATATTTATTTGTTTTTTGTTGTTTATTTTCTTTCATCACTTTAAAGACAGTGTTCTATTGTCTTATGACTTTCATCATTTCTGATAAGTCAGTGAAAAGTTTATTTCCCTCTGTGTGCAGTGTGCTCTTTTTTACTTGTTATTTAATAATTCTCCTGATTATTGGCTTTCAAAAAAGTTTTCTTTTTTATTATGCACACTGATATGGTTTTCCTGGAACTTAAATTATCTACTCTTTGTTGAATAGTTTGAAGTCAGAAATTTAATGCCATTCAGCAGTTTTAGGAAAAGTTCATCTGCTGTTAATTCAAATACTTTTTCTTCTTTCCCATTTTTTCTCTCCTTTCCTTTGAGATTTCAATTAATGAAATTTTGGCCTCTTAAGATCTTTGAGGATCAGACTTTCATTTTCAAACTTTTTTCCCCCTCTGTTCTACAGATTGGATAATTTCTGTTCAACTATCAAGTACACAGATTATTTTTTCTGTCACTTCCAATCTCCTGTTCAGCCCATTCCTTTTTTTAAAAAATTTATATATTTTTTTAATATTTTAGTCTCAGCTTTTTCATTTGATTGTTTTTATAAATTCTATTTCTCCTCTGTGGTTCCCTATGGTTTCATTAAATAATACACTCATTTTTCAACTTGAATTCTTGAATATATTTATAATAGTTGTTTTAAAATCATTGCCTAGGTAGAACTCCAATTTTGGACAATGTAGAGTAATAAGGAGTGGACATATACTGAACCCTGAAACAATTTAAAAAAACAGAGACAAAACATGCACAGCAACAGTTTCCAAGTCATTTGACATGTGGGAATTAAGAACAGTAATCCCTGAAAGGCCGGAGACAAATAAGGTGAGCACTTCCAAAAGAAGGAAGAAAGAGTAGGAAAAACAGACAAAGAGCAGTTGAGAAAATGTTCAACTCAATTATATTAATAATCACTCATTAAGCTCTATTATATCAATAACCATAATTAAGGTAATTGATCTAAACACCCAATAAAGAGGCAGATATATTCATATGAGACAAAAAGCAGCATCCAACTATATGCTGTGTGGTGGTTTGAGTCTTTTGTGGACTCCAGAAAATCCTATTTTTAAAGCGAATTCATTCCTGTATGTATAAACCCATTGTAGGTGGGACCCTTTGATTAAATTACTGAGTTAAGGGCCTTTGTCTAGATTGTGTGATCCAAGATGAGTCTTAATTCTCTTATTGGAGTCCTTTTTAACAGGATTAAAAAGCCACAGACATGCACAGAAAAAGCTGCAGAGACAGGGAGGAACCTAAAAATTCAGAGAGAAGGTCCCAGGAACCAGAAGCTGAAATAAACAGAATACAGAAGCCGAGAGGAGCCACTTTAGGCAGAAGCTGAAGGCAAAGAGGCCCAGAGGAGAGGGGAGAGACAGGTGGATGCTGCCATATGCCTGGTTGCCTACAGCTGAGCATCTTCTGATGATACTGGCATGTGCCTGACTGCCCACAACTACAGCTCAGGGAGAAAGCATCACTGATGATGTCTGGAATTGGACAGTTTTGGGGCTTCAGAATTGTAATATCATAAGTTAATAAATCCCCATTATAAAAGCCAACTCATTCTTGATATGTTGCTTTGGTAGCATTTAGCAAACTAAAACATGCTGCCCAAATGAAAACCATTTTAATTATAGGGACACAAATGTATTACAGGTGAAATGTAGAAAAAAGATACACCATGCTACCATCAAACAAAAGAAAGCTGTAGAGACTATATTAATGTTAAACAAGGTAAATTTTAGAGCAAAAACTACTTCAAAGGATAAAGAGGTCAATTTTCAATTTAAAAAGGCAACAATTTATGAGGAGGTTTAACAATCCTAAAGAATTAGGCACCTATAAAAGGATGTCAAAATACGTGAAGCATAAACCATAAGAAGTACAAGGGAAAGACAAATCCACAATTATAGACAGAGGTTTCAATATCCTTCTCTCAATAATTGGAAGAACAAGTAAGCAGAAATTCAGTAAATATATAGAAGACTTCAATAATACACTGAAATATCTTTACCTAAATGAAATGTATAGAATATTCCACACAAAAAAGCAGAATATACATTTTATTCTAGAGTATTCTGAACAATTGCCAAGATAGACAACATCATGCACAGTAATACTGGTGTCAATGAACTTAAAATAATTCAAATGATTAAAAGGTATGTTCCCTAGTAAACTCAGTGGTGGATGAAAATTGTGGTTAATAGTATAAATATGAACACAAGAATGTTCTTGTATGAACTAGAACAAGTGTGCATCGCTATTACAAGGTGCTAAGAATACAATGATACATGGGAAAATACAATTAATATAACTTAGGAATTATAGTTAATAGCAATATTGTAATAGCAAAGAGGATACTATATCAGTGCCAAGGGTCAATATTAGAGGGATATGAGATTTTTTCCATTAGAGTAAATAAAATGTTCTATACCTGACTGAGGCAATGACAGCACAATTCTGTGATGAAACTGAGAGCCACTGAGTGCACACTTTGTATGAAGTGTACAAGGCATGGGGCCGTATAACCTTATGAACCATGTGGTGGAAGATGGACTGTGGTTAACACCTGTGAACTATGACAAATGTACAGTACTAATACATGGTGATGGAAATAGAGTGGTTTATGGAAAACTTCAAATGTAAGTTTTTAACCATAGTTAGTAGTAAAATTGTGATGATGTTCTTTGATAATTTGTAACAAATATCCCACATTAATACAAGGTGTTAGTAATGGGGTGATACATGGGAAATCTACATGCTATGGATGATTTTTTGTAAGTTGCAACTTCTCTAATAAAATAAAACTGTATCAATCTTGTAAAAAGAGCACACATAAAAATGGCCATTGAACTAAGATACAAACACTTGTTTTGTTAAGTCACATAGTTATAAAAGATTTACAGCATCATCAAATGTTAGAAGAAAAATGAAAATTTCCTTGACAGGAAATGTAGGGGTGGGGGTAATGCCAGAACATTGGAAAATTTACTAATTACACTATAAAATAGGCATGGTTATGATAGCAATCTTCTGTTATGTTCAAGAAATTCAAATTTTTATATGATTCAATAGAAAGTCAAAGAATTGTATTTTTTCCAAATGAAATAATATATACTTTTTAAGCGAATAGCACTGTAAATACATAATACAGCATGGCTTCATTGTTCAATTTCTTAACAGTTTACTTATTATTGCAATATTATTAAGCTCTCAAAATTATTTTGAAATATTTGTCCATATTATACCTTGAATAAGCTAAATTTTTCTGTCTTGGTTTATTAGGGTAGCATCAAGGATGAAAGGGATTTTTGCAGCATGAATATTTCACAGCAAAGATGATACCTGCACTAAATTTTGTTGTCATGGGGACCATCTAGGAGAATAGAAAAATCATTTAAATGCCAGAATTTAAAACATTCTACAACACTGCCTTAGAGTCTGCCATCACTTATAACTTAAAAAAAAAGGTATGTTCCCTTATCACAATGGAATTAAATGAGAAATAGATAAAATATATCTATAAAATTTCCAAATATTTGTAAACAAAATAATATACTCCAAATAACCCACAGCTCTAAGAAGAAATCAAAAGAAAAATTAGAGCACATTTTGAACTGAATAAAATGAAGACAAAATATAAAATTTAATGGGAAACCACTAGAACAGTAATTACAGAGGGCATTTGTAGCAGTGTTTGTATATTAGAAACAAGGAAATGTCTCAAATCAACAACTTCAGCCTCCGGAAATGAGAGAAAATGCCCCCCGTCAAGATGGCAGAATGAGATATGTTAAAGCTGCCTTTCCTTATAGAAACTTTCAACAACCAGTAAGAATAAGCAGAAACAGCTTCTAAAAGCTCCAGAAACAGTTAAACGATTGCAGTAATAGGGCAAGCACTGAATCAGGAAAAAGGACACTTAAAAGCAGCAAGATCCCATGGCACCTGGTCTCATCCCTTCCCCATCTGCTCACTGACTCAGCACTGAGCTAGACCTTACTCCCAGTGCAGATCCACAATTCCAGAGAAAGCAGAGTGACTATTATGCCTACAATGGTAGCATGTATGTCTTGCCCAACCTGTCTGGTGGTGGCATGGGAGGCTCACTCTCCTAGAACTTGACCTGCAAGTAGAAGGTGGCTTACTGAGTCCTCTTACTGAAAGCTGTGGGAGAGTAGTCAGGTTGTGCTGCCTAAGTCAAGGGATTGCTGGATGTAGGGAATACAGTACAGTGCTCATGACTGCATGGAGGGAAGCAGTCATGGCTCATTTGATGGAGCATCCACCTGCCATGTGGGAGGTCCAGGGTTCCATACCAGGAGTCTCCTGACCTGTGTGGTGAGCTGGCCTATGTGCAGTGCTGCCACACACAAGGAGTGCCGTGCCAGGCAGGGGCATCCCCCATGTAAGGGTGTCCCATGCACAAGGAGTGCACCCCTCGAGGAGAGCTGTCCCACATGAAAAAAGCTCAGCCTGCCCAGGTGTGGTGCCACACACACAGAGAGTTGGTGCAGCAAGATGATGCAACAAAAAAGGTGACACAGTTTCCTGGTGCCGCATGACAAGAATGCAAGCGAGCACAGAAGAATGCGCAGCGGGTGGACACAGAGAGCAGACATTGGGGGGAGGGGGGAGGATGGGAAGAGAAATAAATAAAAATAAATAAACAAATCTTAAAAAAAAAGACTGCATGGAGACTTTTCTAGGGAAGAGGGGACATTGACATCATATAAATTTGGCAATCACTGGGGCTACATGTGTATGCTCAAGACAAGACACATAGAAAGGATCAGGGAGGTTCCTATGCTTTGGCCTGGAATTATTCCCCAAACTCATTCTATGGATATGTTCTGAAGTAATGCATTCCCATGGGTCAGTCTGCAAAGACTGGGAAAGAGCTTTCTTTTCTTCTTCCCTTGTTTCTTCTGTTAGCTCCTGGCATCCATGGAAGGCTATTATAACACTAGCTGGATACAAGATTTAAGGAACAGACACCTACAAATCCAGCTTCCACTGTTAACATACTAAAATATCAAAATATTCAGGTTTCAACAAAAGATTAAGAGAAATAGATACAGGAAGTGATAACTTCAGCAAAGGAGAAGATTAAAACATTAGAAACCATCAACACTGCTATTTCTAGCTATTCTTGCTTATTTTCTATTTATTTATTTATTTATTTATTTATTTAAAGGAGTTTTATTGAGCTTATTCACATACCATACAATCTATCCAAAGTGTATAATTAACAGCATTTAGTATAATCACAATGTTGTGCATTTCATCCCCACAAAACATTTTAGCTTCATTGGTTCCTGGGGATCTTATAGCACCAATTACACCCTTGGCTCCTACTGCACAACCAGCAAGGGAGAAAGGATAGGGAGCCCTAAACTAAAGAGTAAAACAGCACCCAGATAAATACTCTAGTAAGCCAGATGCAAAGACACCAACAAAAAATTATAATCCACATCAAGAAACAGGAAGATATGACCCAGTTAAAAGAACAAGATAAGCCTCCAGATGACATATAGGTGTTGACACAACTAATCATAGATATTCAAACAAATCTCCTTCATAAATTCAGTGAGATGGCTAAAGAGATTAAGGATATTAAGAAGACATTGAATGAGCACAAAGAAGAATTTGAAGGCATACATAACAAAATAGCAGATATTATGGGAATGGAAAGCACAATAAATGAAATTTAAAAAAAAACATTGGAATCATATAATAGCAGATTTGAGGAGGCAGAAGGAATGATTGCTGAGCTTGAAGAAATGGCCTCTGAAAGTGAACATACAAAGAACAGATGAAGAAAAGAATGGAAAAAATTGAACAAGGTCTCAGGGAAATAAATGACAGCAAAAGACATACAAGCATACATGTCATGGGTATCCCAGAAGGAGAAGAGAAGGGAAAGGGGGCAGAAGGAATATCTGAAGAAATAATGGTAGAAAATTTCCCAACCTTGTTGAAGGACATAGATATCCATGTCCAAGAGGCACAAAGTACTCCAAGTGAGAAAATTCAAATAGACCAACTTCAAGACACATACTAATCATGATGTCAAATGCAAAAACAAAGAGAATGCTGAGAACAGCAAGAGAAAAGCAACACATAACATATAAGAGATACCCAGTAATATTAAGTGCTGATTGCTCACCAGAAACCTTGGAGGCATGAAGAGGGTGGCATGATATTTTTAAGATATAAGAGAAAAACTTTCAGCCAAGAATCCCATATCCATCAAGATTGTCTTTCAAAAATGAAAGCAAGTTTAGAATATTTATAGATAAGTAGAAACTGAGAGAATTTCTAAGCAAGAGACCAGATTTTCAGGAAATATGAAATGGTGTGCTAGAGGCTGAAACAAAAAGAGAGGAGAGAGAGGTCTGGAAGAGTCTAGAAATGAAGATTATATCAATAAAAGTAAAAAAGTGTTAAAACTGTTGTGAAAATAAAATATGACAGATAAAACTCAAATAGTCAGAAATAATCTTAACCAATGATGTAAGGCACTTGTATTCAGAAAACTGCAACTCAATGTTAAAAGAAATCGAAAGAGTCCTAAATAACTGGAAGAACATTCCATGCTCATGGGTTGGAAGACTAAATACCATTAAGACATCAATTTGACTCAAATTGATAGAGATTCAATGCAATCCTGATAAAAATTCCACCAGCATTTCTTTTTTAAACTGAAAACATGATTATCAAGTTTATTTGAAGCTGTAAGGGACAGCCAGAAACATCTTAAAAAGAAAAAATGAACTCTCATCTCCAGACTTTAAATTATATTACCTAGATATAGTGGTAAAACCAGTATGTACTGGCATAAAGACAGACAGATGAATGGATACCAAATTTATTGTTCAGAAACAGACCCTCACATGTAAGGTCGAGTGATTTTTCACTAGCCTGTAAAACCACACTGCTCAGGCAGAACAGTCCATTCAGCAAATTGTGCTGAAAGACCTGGATATCCATAGGCAAAAGAAGGAAGGAGGACCCCTACTTCACACTTTATCCAAAAATTAACTCAAAATGGATCAAAAACCTAAAAATAAAAGCAAGAACCATAAAGCTTCTAGATGAAATTGTAGGAAAAATATCTTCAAGCCCTGGTGGTAGGTGATGGATACTTAATGGAGATAAAAGGAGGACTGAGATGGATTATTGATGTTTAATATGTGTAAAAGTGTGAAAATGTATAGAGTGGATAGTAACAAATGAGTAACAGCTAGTTTATAAATGGTGATGTGGCTGAAAATGGTTGTCTAGGGATGTAAATGCCAATTGACAGAATGCTAGAGAATAATGTAGGAACTGAATAGCACAGTAAACCAAGAGGTAGATGAGAATTGTGGTTGATGGTACAGATGCAAGACTGTCCTTGTTAGCTAGAGCAAATGTACATCACTATTGCAGGGTGGTGGGAATATGGAGATTCATGGGAAAAATACAACTGGAGTGACCTATGGATAGTGGTTAGCAGTAATAATATCATATTCTTGCATCTATGCCAAAGATGTACTGTGTTGATACTGAGGCAGTATGAAAAATGTGTGCCAAATGTATACTATGGACATGGTAACAATCAGATGATATTATCTTTCTGTAACAAATGTTTCATCACTGTGTGGTGTGTTGATAGAGGGGTGTTGTTTGGGAATTCTGCACATGTGCATGATTATTTTATAAGTTTACAACTTCTGTCATAAAAATATATTTTAAAAATAAAAATAGGGTGGATTGAGAGAAAAATATACCAAATGGAAGATAAAGACTATAATTAGTAGTCAGATTTTCTCAATATTCTTTCATAATTTGCAACATATGTCTCATGACAATGCAAGTTGTTGGTGGAGGGTTGATGTATGGCACCCCTATATGATGTTATACATGTTTGCCTTGTCAGTTCACAACTTTTACTATACACTTATTGTTTATGTATGTTCATATATAAATGATATAAAGATAATAATAATAATAAGATGGTTTGGAAAATACTTTGGTTATTAGTAATATTTTGACAATGCTCTTTAATCATTAGTTAATGTTTAACAACAATGCAAGGTATTGGTGGTAGGGTGAGGTATGAGAGTCCTGTATGACATTATATATGTTTGTTTTATAAGTTCACAACTATTACTATATACTTATTGTTTATGTATGTTTAGATATGAGGGATATACTTTAGTAAATTTTTTTAAAATATGGAAATAATATTTGAAGAAAGGATAAAAAGAGTCATTGTGGGGAGTGGATATAACTCATGTGTTTGAGTGCATCCTTCCCATGTATGAGATCGAGGTTCAGTCAGGAGCTCTTAAAAACAAACAAACAGAAACCCAACTCTCACTGGGGAGCAGAGCTAGCTCAGTGGTTGAGTGCCTCCTTCCTATATATGAGGGCCTGTGTTCAATCTCCAGTATCTCTTAAAAAATGACATTATAAGGCATAGTTAAAGAGCTGAAAGCAAAATAATAATAATAATAATTGCAAGATTCTGTATCTAGCAACATATTTTTTCAAAAATAATGGCGGAATTAAGACATTCTAGATAAACAAATGCTGAGGGAGTTAGGCATCACCTACAATAAAGGGAGTCCGCAGGTTGAAGGTGAAGAACACTAGGCAATTGACTGGGGCCATAGAAAGAAATACATGTCTTTGGTAGAGATAATGACTTGGTTAAATATGAATACCAATAGTCTTATAGGTTTTATTTTTAACTCCATTTTTTACTTCCTACAGGATCTAAAAGACAAATATATAAAATGTAATGTTAAATCAATGCTTTTGAAAACATAATCTAAAAAAATATATAATTTGTGAGAAGAATTACATAAAGCTGGGGAGATGGAGTAGTTTAGGAACACAGTTTTTTTTTTTTATGCTAACTCATTTGTTAAGTTGGAATAAAATTAAATGATATTGTCATTAATATAGGCTGTTAAATTTAAGCCCTGTGGTGACTACAAAGAAAATATCAGAGAATATGAAAATTAGCAGACACAGGCAGTACAGTACAGCTTACCATGGGTGGGGCACATGGCCATTGGGGGGTTGATGCAAAATGAGTGCTTGGTTTCTGTTTGGGGCAAATAGAAAGTTCTAGTAATGGATGGTGGTAAGGGTGCTGCAGCATTGTGAATGCGATTCACAATGTATATGTGCTTGGGAGGAATTGGTATGGGAAGATTTATGTTGTATATATATTTTCACAATTAAATGAAAAAAAAAAACTAGAGATAAGATAATGACAAGGAAATGCAATACATGATACTGGATGGGATTTAAGAATGAATAAGAAAAGGCTCAAAAAGACATAATTGGGTGTTTTAGTTTGCCAAAGGGGTGCTGATGCAAAGTCTCAGAAATGTGTTACCTTTTATAAAGGGATTTATTTGGGGATAAAAGCTTACAGTTCCAAGGCTGTGAAAAGTCCAGCTCAAGGCACCTTTGAGATGACTTCAAGTCAAGGTCAGTTGCCATGTGTTGAAGCAAGGTGGCAGGTGATCTCTGCCTGGTTTCTACTTTTCCCTCCCAGCTTCTTTCTTGGGCTCAGCACCTCTTTTTTGCCCCTGATTTCAGCTGCAAGCTATCAGGCATAAGTCTTATCTCTTCTTTAGCTGCTTCATGGGCTCAGTCTCTTGGCAGCTTCATGCTTAAGCCATCCTCTAGTCCTCTTTCATCTGGCATAGGGCTTATCTCTTAGGGCTTGTCTCCTTGCAGTTCAGATGTGGACAACCTGGAATCTCTTCTTTCTCATGGCAGAATCAAACATTGCAGTTCTCTTTTTCCTGTGTCTGTCTGAGTCTCTGTGTTTCTGTATATATCAGGGTGAATGGAGACTCAACCTGAGTCAGCCTCACTGTCATTGTCCAGGCAAAAGCCCTAAAGAAATCTTACCAAGTAATCTAATCAAAGTCCCTTCAATTGAAAATATTGCAATGAAAGGGTATTACACCCAGAGGAATAGATTAGTTTGCAAACATAATCTTTCTCTTTTTGGGGTTCATAAAATAATCTCAAACTGCCACAGAAGGGCATAAGGAAAACTCATTTATTGACCTTGGTGGTGGTTACACAGCTGTGTTCATTTTATAATCCCTTGAGAAGAATTATTTTTATAAGTGAAATTTATGTATATAGATAATGCTTGATTAAAGGTGACATTACCTACTTTTTGGGTTTTCATACAGCAACTATAGGGAAAGTAATATCTCTAAGCATAGCATTAGATTTCTGCCTTAGATATTTCACATGATTATGTTTAATTTATAAGACAGACATAAAAAACTTTCTTTAACATATGTCAACACTCTGTACATATATATGAATTAGGAAAATTTGGTAAAACAAACACAATAGAGGCATTTTATTTTTTCAAAAACTATAAAATTGAATGAATGTAGAGAATATAGAGGAAAAAGAGAAAGGAATTCAGTAATGTAGCTGAGACTAAAAAGTTGGCAATAAAGGTGAAAAGGATAAGTCCAGATCCTTTTCAGATAAATAGTAAAGAATTGATTAAAGGCCAATCTTGGAAGGTTCTTTGTGGAATATACATGACTCAGACAGAAAATGAAAATTAATTGGGAAAATGGCAATCACACAAGCAGTGGGATTATTCCAAGAGAATAATAGCACAAATTTTTCCATAACAGCATGCTGAGACATAGTAATATTTGCTGAAAAGACCTGATACTGATGGAAAATGCATTTATTTGAGCATATGCTATAAATCTGCATCAAAGGTTAATGACAATGACCGATAACAGCCATGTGTCTCTTGCTCCTTACAGTTATCCTGACTCCTTATGGTTTTCCTGAAAGGTAAATCCCATTACCTCCATATTCCAGATTTGGAGATTAAGGTTTAGAGAATTTAAGTGAATGCATAAAGTGAGGAAGCCATGATTTTTATATGGATCTTTCAAACACCACCAACTGTGCTGTGTGATTTTGCTTATTCCTATATTCTATTAAAATCTGAAAACCAAGTGTAGAGAATTTTAATGTTTTTGTTCCATATAGAATTTGTTGTGGCTGTTGAAATTGTAGAAAAAATCAGTGATTTTACTGTCTTTCAGTCAACTTATATGAAAGGGTAAAGGGTTAGAAGAAGCATTCTTTTGTATCACCTCCTATGAGTAAAACAAAGCCATAGAAAATAAATTGGTAGAAGAAAGAATCATGCTATATAAACTGCTTAAATACATACATACATACACATACATAGATACATACATACATGCATGTATATGTACAGACATACAAACACACATATTTTTAAAAAGCTGCCTAGGCTTAATATTTTATATTTATATAGAATGCATCTATTTTTCTGATAATTTTCTACCTTTTGGCTTGGCTCTCCTGTCTAATATTTGCAGTTATTTTCATTTTTCAGAAATTCAATGATTTGTTTGTTGTATTTTATGAATGACAGGCATTAGTAACATTAATGTTACAATACTGCCATCTTGTGAGTGCTTGGGTTTCTGTATTTATTTAAAAGGGTCTACTGATATAATACAGATTGTAATTAAATATTATTTGCAACCAAAGTCATGCTTAATTAAGTGGGCTTTAAATAATTTTCCATATGAATTCCACGTGGAATTACAACTAGCTACTTTTTTTAGTTACATAATTTTACATTTGTGTACATGTATATATAACATAAATAACCTGAAAATAATACATAATAGAGAAAACTTGTATAGACACCATCAAGTTTTTGGAGAGTAAACCTTACAAAATAGAAATAAATAATAATAGGCCCATCTTTTTCCAGTGACCTTATAAATAGCTGCTTTATTATAATGAAGAAATTTTGACTAGTGGTAATATAAATCTATTAATTGTTGAACATTGTGGGTATTTTAAAGGATGTGGCTCTTTGAGAATCAGCTATAGAAAATAGTCATGCAATTTAAGAAAAAGTTTCAAGTCATGACTATTAAGAAACAATTGTCTAGCATGTCTTGATTCAAAAATTTGTCATACTCTCACAAAGTATTTGAACTGAACTGAATTTATAACACCTATCTTATTGGATCTCAGAATTATCCAATGATTTTATTTTAACATATTTTCAGTTTGAAAGGATGGCATATCTTCTATAATTTATTATGTAAGAATAGCATGATTATTTAAGAAAAATGTATTAATGTAGGTTAGGTAAAATTGTCTTTTAAATGAATAAAAACAGTGCCAATTATTTTATATATTGACATTATTTGACAAGATAATACATATATATCATCAGCTATTTATTAGTAACTTTATAAATTATTTTTCCAGTATTGAAAATCAGTCTTAATGATAACATTTGCACATCAGTTTTTACCCATAGATTTGGTTTACCTCAAATAGCATTGGTCTCTTTTAAATAAGATGTCTATATTCATAAAATTAGGGTCTTTTGAATATAAAAAAAGAATATTAGTAACTTTAGCATATAAATTGAAGTTAGTTTGTGGTTAACTGAAATAAAAATAGTGTTTTTAGCATAGAAAATTACTGAATAATCAAACACATTTAAATTAGTTAAAATTGAGGAAGCTGTTTATGCTAACAGGAAAGAATAAAAGAGTGAGGAAAACAAAAAGAAAGGAAAAATAAAGAGGTAGGAGAGAGAGGGGGCAGAGAGAGAAGAGAAGAGAAAGAAAAGAAAGGGTTCTTTAACCTTTTAGGGCAAGATTGAACTTCATTTGCTTTATCCAATTTAGATTTTATTTACATGAAATGAAATGAATACTCTCATTTTCAAAAATTAGGAAAGTAAATTACTAATACATCTAAAACACATTTTTGGGTCATAAAGTCAATGTGTGAAGAACATCTAGATGAAGCACATCTGAAGGACTAGAATCAGAGTGAAAATGTTTTTCTGGAGCAGATTACTATAAATCTGCATTGAGTCAAATTACTTCAGAGAGAAAAGGAATGGCCAAGGTGATGGTCAGCCATTTAAAATAAGTGATTTAGAACAAGAATGAGCATAAGACTTAAACTGCTACTGCTGGAGAAATTAAGCAATTTATATGCCAGACAATAGTCCCAACCTGAGAATGCACTGAGTAGTTATGAAAGAGATGTCCATGTGCAGAGTACTAGGATGTATTTTTCTTTCCTCTATATAGGTTTCTTTCCTGTTCTGTTCAATTAGATAGAAGTTATTTCAATGTGCCTTCTTTCATCAGATTATGAAAAATAATGAGTGTAGGTTTCTGGTTCTCTTACTGAACTGTCTTACAATGTGAAGCTTCTAGAAAGAGGCTAATGCATAGTTTTGAAAATGATTACAAATCCTTCCATTCACACAGAGATGTACAAGATTGGTTAACTTTAAACCAATAACATAGCCCAACATAAAAACTCTGGTGTTTCCTCTTAAAACCACTATTAAGCAAAAAATATTTGAAAAGAAATGTCATTTTACCATATTTGATTAATGTTAAATACATTTTATTTGTTAATTGAGGAGCAAAGCTTGTCATTTGCAACTGAAGGATTCCATACTATCACACAATTTTACATATAAATTGAATATTCCTGTCTTTTATCCATTATACTCTTGTATTGTTATCTTATAAATTATTTGTAAGAAAGCCATTTAAAACCATTATTTGTACATTCAGCCTAACCTAATCACCACTCCTAAATTTCCTACTGGTTTGTTTTTACTAATTTAAACTATATCCAAGAGATCCCATTACTTGTGGAAATAACTCCATGTAAATGGCCACTTTCTCTAGCAATCAGATCCATTTTTCAATTTATGAATACCTCCCCAGTTGGTGATTTGATCTTTAAAATTACAGTGAGGGAGTAGGAAAATACATAGGAGGAATAATTTATACAAGATGGAATTTTATTCTCATTAGAGCCTTTCAAACTATCTGAAAACATTTGAATTAAGCAAAAATCCTTCCTACAGTAAATTATAGAACCTATTACTGTTCCTATGATTAAGCAGGCCAATGAGTTTTAAATATGCTCTGCTCCCTGATCACTTCCTTGGATTAAATTTTATTTTATTCTTGCAAATGGCTTGAAATTACTTCTAGTAATATCCGAGGCTCATCAGTTTGTACTTAAACTTCTTTAATATTTAAACCTGCGATGGGCATCAGTGCACTGAATATCCTACAGAGATTCACAATCTCATTTACATGTTGACTCAAGCTGGACTGGCATTTGGGATAATGATCCAAAGACCTTTATACTCTACAAAAATCCCTAATTTAAAAAAATGGCACTTGTTTATTTGGAAGTCTGCACTTTATGGTATTTTAATTATTGCTGTATATTATTGGCTTTTAATTTCTTGTGGGCTTACATTTGGACATGCTAGGGTTCTTTATCAAAATCTGAAAGGAAAACACCAAATGGCAATTACCACTTACTTAATGTTGCAGACATGGATTTGTAATGCAATTTACTACCTCAGTTACTACAAAATTTCTTGAAAATCACTACAGCCTCTGCAACTACTTCAATCTTATTTTCCTTTAATTCATTTCATTGATATTTGTGCCTAAACAAATACTTCATATGATTTATTCCACTTGATCTACTTTGGGAAATATGACAGTGGTCACAAAGCTAATTATCTAAAAGAGCAATAAATAAAAATAGTTGTTTATGCTTGATGCATCATGACTTTTGAAAGTTTTCAATAATACAATTTTAGTACTAGTTACATAAATCAATAAAGATAGTAGTTTTGTTTTTTGGATACAATTAGTGCAGCAGTGATAAAAAGCTAGGAAAAAGGAAAATTATATTTCAATAGAGGCAAATTAAATGATTAACTATAAGTGTTAATTAGAGCATCAGTATTGTAATGTGATTCAAATCTCACCACAGGAATAGAACACAGAGAGGCATATAATTGTTAAACCATCTGGACTGTATTACCAACTTTTTTTTTTTTTTTTTTTTTGACTTACAACATTTCATTTGAATTTATATATTAAGGGAGAAAGAAAGTTCCATTAAAATAAAAAAAGTTGATTAATCACCTCTTTTTATTGAACGTAGAAGATCAAGATATGCTATTTCTTTTTATTGATGGCAGAAGATCAAGATATGCTACTTCTTTACTAAAAAGTAGAAGAAATAGTATTGCAAAGCTAGAAAATTGAGACAATCTTATGACCAACCCAAGTTAGTAATTCACTGGATAAGTTTCTAGAAACAGGAAATGTGAATCTTTACTCAGCATTTGAAAGTCAACACTAGTTTCCTAAGGGCTGCCACAAATACTGTAAGCTATGTTCTCCTAGAATCAGAGTGAAGTTTATATTGCAATTTAGAACACCAGACAACAAAATATCCAGAACACATATTATCAAACACTTCAAATTCCATTTGTGAGCCCTTACTAAAAGTTACTGACTAAATGCTACAATCCTTGAATGTACCTCTTCTTTGTAAATTGCCACTGTCACTACGAGCTTACATATATTTCATTTTTATGGCTGCATTTTATGGCCATATGATAAAAATAAATTGAAACATCTGCCCCCCTTTTCTCTTGTTTTCACGTCTTTTTTTTTTTTGTCTAATATTACTACAGCCATCCAAAGTTTCTCATGATTAGTGGCTTCATATTACAATTTTTCATCCTTTTACTTTTAAAATATCTATCTTTCTACTTAAAGTAGATCTCTGATTGGCCTAGGACACCATACCATTAAAACAGTCATTGGCTTTAGCCCTAGAGAAAAGTTTTATTCATTGAAACTTCTCCTCTCTAAGACTAGGATGACAAGAAAGATAGGTCTTGGACCTTGGGAACTGCCTACTCTTGTGATAGATATCAGAATGGAAAGATCTGAAAAGGAGAAATTCTTTTATTCCTCTTCCTAAAATAGACTTGAGGTTGTACTATCTCAATGTGGGATTGTTATAGAAATATCATTATCATGGAAATGAATTTAGCCACATGCTATTTTCTACAGAAAAAAACCCACAATAAATCCACTTTTAACAAAATGCTAGCTTTGCACAGTCTTTCATTTAATATGAACAAACAATTGCTTCGTGCATTTTGCCCACCTCCGTAGTTGTTTATGGCATGAACATATGCCTAATATCCATTATTTTGTCATCTCTACAACTTTTATATGGATTTCAAGAATAGGATATAGTTAGTAGTAATATTTTGATGATGCTCTTTCATAGTTTATAATAAACGTTTCACAAGGATGCAAAATGTTGGTTGTGGGGTGATGTATGGGAGCCCTGTATGATGGAATGCATGTTTGTTTTATAAGTTCACAACTCTTACTATCTAATTATTGTTTATATAAGTTCATTTATGAATGATATTCTTCAATTAATTTTTAAATGAAAAAAAAAAGAATTGCCTCCTAAGTGATCTTGCTTACTATGCTCTCTGAAATTTTCAATGTATCCGAACTGTCCTAAGGAACAGAATATTTAAAAATGCAATTCCAAACATGTCATTCTCATATTTATGGTCATTCAATAGTGAACTTCAAGATAAAAATCAAAATTTTATTATATTGTTCAACTCTTCTTCACAATTTGAATCTTACTCTATATCTTAAGCTTTATATTATTCATTGTCTTACACAAATCTTACCTTTAAAACATAGCAACTACAAATCACAGTAATTGCTAATCTAATTAAGTACTATTAAGGTATCAAACAAAGGACAGAAATACACAGTTTCTCAGGAGAACCTATTTAGTTTTAGATAGATGGATTGACAGACAAGGGTCTGCCTTAGGAGTCAACTCTTTAACAAAAAGAAGTTTCTAGGTATGTATAGGAGAAATAAGGAAAAACCATTCCAGAATGGTACAAGGGAACAGATGTGGAAAAGAATTCCAGGGGTAAAAAAGAATGATGAACTGGACTTAGGCAATATAAGAACAAATTGAAGGAATTGATGTTAAATCTATCTGGTTTGGTGACTGACTACATTTTGAGGTATGAGAGACAACTAATGTTATAGAGGTAACAGGTTGACACAGGCAAAACAAAATAAACATTTGAGATTAGAGGGTATAATTGATAAAATGAGGCTACAATGAGAAAAGAGGCATGGTAACAAAACATAAGTGATGGGTCAAAAAAGGGAATCTCTGAGAATGTAGAGGAAGACTTCAGTTCCTACAGGTAAAAAAACTCTTAGAATATCCCTCTGACATGGTCAACTAACTAAATAACAAAAGTCATTTTAAAAGATGAAGACTGTGGTTAACAATATAAATATAAGAATGCTCTTCTTTTACAAAGTGATAGGAATATGGTGTTAAACAGGAAAATTACAACTAACGTAATGTATGGATGATAGTTAAGAGCAATATTGTAGATTTTGCAGCAATGGCATGAAGATATAATTTCAATACTAAGGACAACAATAGGGGGGTATAAGGAGGTATGGGATTTTTCTTTTTGGAGTAATGACAACATTCTGAAATTGACTGATGTGATGACAGCACAACTCTGTGATAAAAATGAGAGCCACTGTGTGTATACTTTGAATGGATTGTACAAATATGGGACTGTATAACACAGGGAATCCAGTGTGGATGGACTGTGGTTAAGAGGAGAAATACAAGAATGTTTTCTCCTGAATGATAACAAATACATAATATTAACATTGAGTGTTAACAATTGGGTGGGTTAGGGGGAAAATACACCAAATGTAAGATATGGGCTATATTTAGTAGTCATATGTTGATGATGCTCTTGCAAAATTTGTAACAAATGTTTCACAACAATGCAAGGAGTTAATGGTGGGGAGATGTATGCATATTTGTTTTGTAAATTCACAAATTTTACTAACTTTTATTGTTTATTTATGTTTATGTATAAATGATATACTTCAATAAAATTTCATTTAAACTAAGGACAATAGAAGAATGTTTTGGGGAGTTTAATTGGATTCATTTTAACATATTTTTATGTCTTGAGGGGACAGTCATGTGGGCATTTGGAAAATCTAGTCTAGTACATAGTAGGGAGATTTAAGCTGCAGATGTAGGTTAGGGTATACAAGGGTATATAAAGATACAAATTTCGCACCTTGGGTATTTGAAGCAGAAGAAAGCTCCAAGAAATCAACAATGAGAAAAACACCAATGTTGAATTGTATGTTGGTGTTTGAACATGGAGGAATGAAACTGAGTAGGAATGACTGTTAAGTAAAGGAGAAAAAACCACGAGAAGCCTTAGACAGAGGCAGAGAGTTTCTAGAACAAAGCAATGGTTATTAGTATCGAATACAAAGAAAGGATTCAATGAGAAAAACAGACAAGTGTCTCTTGAACTTGGCACTTAGAACATTATTAGTTACCTTTTTAAAATTCATTCAAGGTAGCAGGAAAGAACAAGTAAAAAATCAGATCTTACAAATATATTCAAGTCTTTAAAGAAGCTTGACACTGAAGAAAGGGAGAAAGATCATGTGCTAGCCAGACTGTTAAATAAATAAATGAAATTTTTTCATTAATTCTAGAGGTAGCACGGGTTGACACAATAAAGGCAAATTAAACACTTGAGATTAGAGTGTATAACTGATAAAGTGAGGGTCCAATAAGAGGTGTGATATCAAAACATAATTGATAAAAGGGTCAAAAAAGGGAATCTCTGAGAATATGCAGAAGACCCACATTCTACTACTTCTTTCTTTTTTGAAACTTATTTTATTTTTTTACTTAGGAGGTACCAGAGAATGAACTCAGGACCCCTTAAAAGCACTCAACCACTGAGCTCTACCACCTCCACCCACTGCTTCTTAAATTCACAGGCCTTAAACCTTTTCACTCATCCCCCAGGCATTCCTATTTGTCCCCATCAGTAAATTCAGACTCTCTAACTCACCTCATTTCCCCATTCAATATCCCATAGGCACGATTAGGAAACGAACATTGCCTGGGACCTGGGGAAGTGCCCACTTCTAACTCTGTCAGGAAGGAGAAATCAGAAGAGAAAACATTCCTTCTTTCTCTTTCAACGTGGAATTCAGTATGTACATGTCTGTTGAAGTACCACTAGATTAAAAAACTACTATTTTACAGGAAAAACTGTCAAAATATAAATTAATATTTGCAAACAAAAATCGTACACTATAGATTGGATCCTATCATTTGTACACATTTAAAAGTTTATAAAGGTATAAGATATTCTCACTCTGGTTGCATATTCAATTTTAAAGACATTTATATATGTTTGCATGTGTGATATGTATTATACATTCTGCTTATCAGTTTCCTGTTGCTGCCATAACAAATTACCACAAAATTGATGGCTTCGAATAACACATATTTATTATATTTTAGTTCTGGAGGTCAGAAGTCTAAACGAGGTCAGTAAGGCTCTGTTTTTTCTGAAGGTTCTAGAAAAGAATCAATCTTTTTGCCTTCTATTACTGTATCACTCTCTCTGACTCTGACACTTCTGCTTCCTTCTTATAAGGACCATTGGGTTTATGCTAGGCCCACCCAGATAATACAGGATAATGCACTTACATTTGCAAAGTCCCTTCTATCATATAAGATAACATATTTTCAGAATATGGGACCAGTTTTTTAACATCTTTGGGGGCTGGGACATTCTAATGCCCCACAAATTCATAAACTAGAAAAACACATAAAGTAAGTTTCTACTGGAGATAGGTTTGAAGTGTTTTTTCCTTGTGCTTTTTTCCTAATCAGCTTGTCAGTAGTCATTTAATCAGGACCTTCACATAGAGCTGTGGTTTTCAGAATTTGCCATATAAAAGCAATCTTAAATTATGTGCTAGGTTAATAGAGTCTATTTCTCTTCTAGATATCTAACTAATTGAATGTTTATCTTTAAAACTCATTTTGTTAATATTGATAAGACCCATCAAATGTACAATTTCATTCCACTGAAATGACTCATTTTCTTCTAGGTGGTTTGTAAAGCCCCATTGCACAGTAATAGGAATTTAATGGCAGAACACCTCAATTAAACTTCTGTGATCCCAGAAATGTTCTTATCTTACCTTTCAAATGTTATTATCTGCAGATGTGCTTATTGGCTCAAGACTATCTTAAAGGTGAAAAGAATCTCATTATGAAACCATAGGTTGAGAAGATAGCCATCAACCTGCTTGCTACTAAAATAATTTGAAGTAAGTGATTTTGCATGCTTGTACTGATACCACACCTAGGTAGTTTGGTCTTCATGCTTTTAATAGAATTGTACCTTATTCCTGATAGGAGTTTTATATTTTCTATGATCTTGCCCTTCATATTTTGCAGAGGTCAAGTTACTCATTGGACCATTAGTTCTATTTCACATATTTAGCCTAACAGTACCTTTTCCTGTATTTGGATTTCAGTGACTTAGTCTCAAATATGTATACAATTCTCCATTAAGTCAGGGGTCAAATTCTGGACATCCCTGTTAACTATCTCAACCCTGGAAATGTAGACAAGAAAAAACACACTGAAAAACAAGGATTGAATATCTTTTAAGGGAGAAAGAATAGGTCAGAGACAGAATGGCTTTTACTTATAAAGAACATTTAGGGACTCAAAAATTTTAACAATGCAATGTTATTTAAAAAATTTTCCCAGGAATCTTCAAGCATAGTCTCCATGTTTAATTATTACATAGGTGGTTTGAAAAAATGACATTGATATTCTATGACTGTATGCACCATTTAATCTTATTTAATTCTAGGAAGTTACCAGAAAGAATGAAATGTGAAAAAGCACAAGCCTAAGTACTACTCAATTGCTAAAGTTTTATCATGGTCCTTTTTTACTATTTGTTTGTATTTTTAATTTTTCAGAACTAAGTTTACTTTCATCAAATCTTTGTTCTGTGCAATAAAAATCAATGCTTTTAATATATGGTAAAATAGAGTATATTATCATAGTCTCACCTTCAGTGATTAATTTACATTTTGGTGGGGTCATACAATAATGAAAGTATTTATTGTTTGATCATTTTCAGACAAAATTTGAAGAGGGTAAGTAGTGTAAATGATTATATCTAAAACATATACAGAAATTAATCTAAGGAAATACGATAAACAGCACAAGAAATCTCAATGTTTTCCTAAGAAACATGTTTTCTCTATTGTAATATCTTATATTTGAATATATTCAATTGTTTTACGTTAAATGTATATTAGTATTATGGATAGTTTTAGAATACTAACTTTAGAAAAATGTAGGAGCTTCACATCTTTCTGTTAGAAGAGAAAAGTTTTTTTTCTGGGAAATCAAAGTTAATTATTAACTCACATGTAACTCAATTTAATCATGTACTATAAATTGGTTATCTTAAAATATTTGCAGATACATCTCACCTAGAATGCTAGAGATTATACTATAAACTGACTCCAACAAATAAGCAGAATTTTTCTTCTCTGTTTCCTGAGCATTTTCACTTATTATGGAATTATACATAAAAGTTTAAATTTATGTGCTGAGTTTGCTCTCTCTTGCTCTATATGAGTATGTTTGTGTATTTGTGTAAAACTCACAGTAAAATAGTAAAATCAAAATGATAGGAATATTTCCAAGCAAATTATAATAAAATATTGTTTCCAAAATTAATAGGAATAAGGAGAAATGTTTATCTTAATGAAGTCTGTATTCCAATGAAAAATCTCTCTTCAGTTTTCTAGGTTCCCATAACTCAGCTGAACACTCTCTTTTTATCTATCTAAATACATTTGGGAAACTAACATGTGTGAACTTGGCTCACTCTATTTCCATCTTTATCCCTAATGTAGAAGATCTGAAATTTAACACAATGCCTGTCCCCCTACTGGTGACCTATGACATTCTTCTTTTGTTACTCTCATTCCAAATATATGCACATTCCCATGTTTATAATATTTTCAATCCATCTATCTCTCCACTCATATCAATCAGACCTTAATATGAAGCAAAATTAGGTACTGCAGTATAGCTGATACGACTGCTTTATTTGTTTACATGTGAGTGTGTGTACATGTCTCAATGGAAGAGCATGACTCCATTGACATAATAACATAGCTTATTAGGTTTTATAAATATAGCTTTTTTATAATACGTTAGGGCTTTTTAAATATTTAATAGTCAATAATAGTTTTGAGGCAAAATTGCAGATCAAGGTTGAAATACTTTTTACTAAATTCTTTCAAATAAGAGAGTAAATGCCTTTTAATATTTGTAAATCACACAAAGCCTTCAATAAACATTGTGAGAAGACCTACTTTAATCATTTTTCTTATCATCAAAGCAGATGATATATATAAGAGAACAAGGACTATTTAGTTCTAGATTTATTTTTATTCATTGATCTGATTCTCAGATCAATTCCACATCTTTTTGGTCATTCAATTTATCTTCTTCCATTTATGTTAAATGAGATCCTATATAAAACTCATGTTTTTGTCCAATTTAGCTGTACATAACCCAATTTTCCTAGCATGTTCAATGCTAAACTCATTGGCACAGAATTTGGATAAATCAAAATTCAATAGACACTTTACATTTGTTTACAAAATGACAATATATAACTATATTCTTTAACTGAATTCATCTACTTTCTCATCATCACTTAGGATATTTATACATGCAGCAAAAATCCAATGCAAAATGGTTTACAAAATAAAGAAAAAAAAATCTCAGCTTACATACCAGGAGAGTCAACCTTAGGTTAGCACCCTAATAATAGAACCAAACTCCAAGGAATCTCTACCTCTCTACTCCATGAGTTTCAGTGTGTTCCCATACTTGTCTCCTCATGATGACATGATGGGGATGGCTGTACCAGGTGTCACTTGGAAAAATGTTAAGTTCAAACAGAAAAAGAGAACCTATTTCTTTGTGTCTCTTTTTGTAAGTATAGAAAATGTTTTGTAGAAGCTTTTAAACTTCTACCTTTGCCTTATCATAATAGGAAGGATTTTTCACATGTTTGAGCTTCAGCCAAACATTGCCAGGGGATTGCATTTCCCTGATGTATTAGTCAGCCGAAGGGGTGCTGATGCAAAATACCAGAAATTGGTTGGTTTTTATAAAGGGTATTTGTTTGGGGTAGGAGCTTACAGATACCAGGCCATAAAGCAGAAATTACTTCCGTCATCAAAGTCTATTTGGAGCAAGATGGCTGCTGATGTCTGCGGGGGTTCAGGCTTCCTGCGTTCCTACGTTCCTGGGGCTTGCTTTTCTCTGGGTTCAATGTTCCTTTCCTCCTGGGGCTGTCTTCTCTTTCCTCTGTGAGCTTACTTCCCAGGGCCCCAGCTTAAGTCTTCAGCATCAAACTCCAACATCAAAACTCCAACAACAGAAATCCTCAACTCTGTTCTGTGCCAATGCCCTAATCATGACTCCATCATGACCAGGTACAGATCAGATAACAAACATAATCCATTATCTAGTTTTGGAATTCATAGCCATATCAAACTGCTACACTTGATTAGCCAAAATTCATCTCAAGCCTGAGGACTAAACCAGGATTCACTGAATCACATGCTTTCTTGGTATTAAAATAAAAATAAGACTCATTAAATACATATATGAAAGGTATCTGTTAAGTAGATAGCAACAATTTACCCACCCATCCACAGATAAAATTTGTTTCTACCCAATTCTGTACTTTTTCTAAACCCACTTTTCCTCATGGACATTTATAGACCCCAAATGTACTAATAAAAACTAATTAACCCTTCAAAATGCAAATGCAATCCCACCACAGTGTCGTCTTATAAAAATCCTATCTGGGATATTCTCATGTAACCCACACACTAACTTAACATTGTTATCACCTCATAAATCCCTAAAATGAAGTTTAAGGTTTTTTGTTTGTTTGTTTGTGTTTTACTTCTTTGTGTATCTCACACAATATTTAGCAGCAAGGATAAAGGCCATTAAAGGGTGCTAATTTTTCTTTTCTTGTTTCTACTGGTCCTCTTAGCACCCAAGGGCCAACTATTTTTCCCTTTGACATATTTTTTTTTCTTTCTCATTTTTAAAATTAAATTTCTTATAGCTACCAGTCTTACTTCACAATATTATTACTGAACAAATTCCAAAATAAGATTCCTGTTCCTAGGTTGGTCTTCTCCATACTATGCTGTACACTTTGCATCAGTCCCTTAATTCTTTTTTTTTTCTATTTTTTTAAAATAACACTTTATAACTCATAATACAGTGCTTGTATAAAATTCACACAAAGTTGCTAGAAACCATACAATTTCCAAAAAATGTCCTGGGTTTTTGTTACATTCAGTTTTCTAAGGATGCACTCAAATCAATGGTAAAATGCAGGTATTGTGTTATTTCATTATCTTTAGTAAAATTATTCTCATTATTTTCTCCTCACAGTATTTACTCTGATATCCACTTTGTGCAAGGTCTGGTGTTACCAGGATGTCAGAAAAACATTTAAGTCTGGGTCTACATGAACTAACTATTTCCAAAGAGCAGTAGCAGTCCCTTGGGCCCCAATTTCACCTTGGTGTTATCTGTCTATACAATTAGGTAGAGAGAGAGTTCAATGACTTCCAACCAGGCATCTCAAGAGTCCCCCTCTCAATTAGTTAAGAAGCAAATACTTGATAAAAGGATGGGAACTGAGCCATCCCTGTAGAAACACCAGTGGTCACATGGTGGTGGGGACTGGCCAGCGACTCGGCAACTGCAGAGCTGTTACATTCACCGCTCCATAGATCATGTCAGTTCCTTGTTGAATGCTGCTGCTGTGGGGTCTTCAGTTCCCAAAATGTCCCACAAACTAATATTACTTCATTGTTAAAAGGAAAGCAATAGTATTGGCTCATTATTTTTTTAAAGCTTAATCATTTATAGAAGCATTGAGGGATGTTGGAGAATGTTGACAATTTGTATTTTAAAGTTTATATCAAGGTATTGGAAAGAAATGGCTACTACTATTTTGAAACACCATGTCCTCAGTGATATTTTATGTTTCAAAAATGTTCTTATAAGTAGCTGAATTACATTCTACATCAAATAAGTTGGACCTGAATAGTATTGAATATTTTAAGGAAAGACTGAACTATAATTCAGGCATAAATTTTTTAATATTGATCATTGTGGTAGATTGAAATTATGGACCCCAGTAAAATGGCTCTGTGTTCTTGTGGTGTGAACCCATGTATAAATAGGACCTTTCGAAAATGCTATTTTTAGTTAAGGTGTGGACTTTGGAATGAGGTGAGCCTTAAGCTCTATTAATAGAAGATTTCAAAGAGAATTCTGAAGTCACAGAAGTCAGAAAGGAGATGACATGCCCTTGTGGTGAGCAGTAAAGCTATAAGCCAGGGAATCCCAGTGATTGCCAGCTGCCAGCCCCAGAATGGATGGACTCTTGGAGGAAATAAGACTTTCCAAATTCCTAATTTTGGACATCTAGCTTCAGAAACATAAGTCAATAAATTCTGGTTGTTACGCCAAAACCATATTGTGCTATTTGGGATAGCCGCTCAGGCAAACTAAGACAAACATGTAACAAGAAGGATTTTGAAAATGATTTATAAATAAATAAATTCACATGGTGGGTGATACTTCTGGATATTTCTCTCTATAATTAATCACCAGATAACAAGGCAAGGCCAAGAAATGTTTACAAATGGATAGATTGCCTGATATTTTCAAAGTTGAAAAAATATACCTCTTTAAATCAAAATATATTTTAAATCAATCCAACCTTAAATTCCAAAATACTTTTTATAGAAACAAATAGATGATCTATATTTTTTCCAAGTAGGAAAAGGGAAATATACTCCATCCTCAATTTTATGTATCTTTTCTGTTTAATAATTTATGGCTGAATTATAGTTCAGTCTTTCCTTAAAATATTCAATACTATTCAAGTCCAACTTATTTGATGTAGAATGTATTTCAGCTACTTATAAGAACATTTTTGAAATATAAAATATCACTGAGGACATGTTGTTGTTTCAACATAGTGGTAGCCATTTCTTTCCAATACCTTGATATAAACTTTAAAATACAAATTTCAAACATTCTTCAATGCTTCTATAAATGATTAAGCTTTAAAAAAATAATGAGCCAATACTATTGCCTTCCTTTTAACAATGAATTAATATTAGTTTATGGGGCATTTTAAAGTCCAAGTGGCTTAATTTCTTTAACATTTGTTTTTTTTTTCATATCAACAAAAATAAGGTAAAACTGCTATGTTTTTATAATATAAAGAAAGACATCCTTTGTTTCTTGCCATGATTGCTTCTTGTTCTGATAACTCAGTAATGCAGGTTTCTTATGTATTATATTATATATGTATTTTCTGTAATCTCTTGCTTAAAACCTATATATATATCATATGTACTTACTCAACCACATTTCAACCATTTAAAACTAGGAGACCTTAGCATATATATTTCTTTGTAGATTTTCTGTATAGGCCCAAAGAGTCTTATTATTAACAGTAGTTAGTTCAGGGATGTTTATATCTTTCATATTTACTATCACTTTTTTTATTTTATTAAAAACCAAGGAAGAAACTTCAGAGTCACATTTCTTAAATTAAAAAATCAAGGACATTTGATTAGATTGCTGGCCAAAGGGCGGGTCTTAATCTTCTTGCTGGAGTCTTTTACAAACAGAGGAATAAAGAGCCACAGGAACAGGAAAAAAGCAGCAGAGACAGAGAAAAGCCTCCAGAAGTTGACAAACCCAGGGAAGAGAAAAGTCACTGACAGAGCAGCCAGAAACTAAAGGCAGAGAAGCCTGGAGCAGCATTGTTCCCTGCCATGTGCCTAACTGCCCACAGCTGTGACTTAGTGGGGCATCTTTGGTGATGCCTTGATTTCGACATGGCTTATGTGGTTCAGAACTACAAGCATTTAATCTAATAAATCCCATTTTAAAAGCCAAATCTTTTTTTGTATATTGCTTTGGCAACATTTAGCAAACTAAAACAGGCAGGGAGGACACAAGATGAACCTGGAGCATCTTGTTGTGCCATTAAGTAAGGAAATACTCAATAATAAAACAGGAATGTGTCAAACAGATTTACAGGAGCTAAACTGAAAAAATTCCCCAATAGCCAAAGCTGGGATAATTTGAGAAATAATTCACTGTAGTATTGGATTATAGCCCAAATTATAAAATAAATATACATGAATTCATGATAATATAAATACATAATTTAGCATACAAATGCATGGAAGAGAAGAGATAACATGGAAAAATTCAAAATAATTTGTTAGTACATTCTTCTTCAAGGAGATGGAGATTTCCTCTCCTCTACTTAAATGTGGGTTTTGTAGTTACTTACTTTCAAAAAGTAGAGTGTGAAAAGTGGGAAGGATAATTTTACAATGGAGAAACCTGAACAAAACTACGTTGGCAGGTGATCAAGGTTAAAATTTTCATTGAAAAGTAATGAAAGCACCCTTAATATGTGATGATAATGGCAATTCACTTCTGTGGTATTCCTCTCCCAAAAAACATTACCGTGTCTAATGGTGAAAACCAACAAAGCAAAACAAAACACCATCAGCTCACCATCCAAATCCAAATTTAGGGACATTTTACAAAACAGAGAACAACTAATCTTAAAACTGAGAAGGCCATCAAACTAGGAATGTTTGAGTTAGTTTCTGAGTCTAGAAGAGAATAAGAAGTAATAAAGAATAAATTTGATGTATTATCCCAGATGGAATCCTGGAAGAGAAAAAGAACATCAGGGAAAAGACTAGTGAAATCCAAATAAAAGATGGAGTCTAGTTAATTAGTAATATCCCAATCTTGTTTCCTTAGTTGTAACAAATGTACCACAGTAATATGAGATGGTAATGATGGGGGGAAACTGGTGAAGAGTATACAGGAACTCTTAAATTTTGTATAAATCTAATATTATTCTAAATAATGTTTCATTTTTAAAAATAGATTTGTGATTATGATTTTTTTGTTTGTCCCTTTTATCATTTTGAAATATATGTCTTTTTACACATGATTTTTCCTTAAAGTCTATTTTGCCTATTATTAGTTGTTAATTATAGTTAGTTTTTTTTTTTAAGATTTATTTATTTATTTAATTCCCCCCTCCCCCGATTGTCTGTTTTCTGTGTCTTTTTGCTGCATCTTGTTTCTTTGTCCGCTTCTGTTGTCGTCAGCGGCACAGGAAGTGTGGGCAGCGCCATTCCTCGGCAGGCTGCTCCCTCCTTCGCGCTGGGCGGCTCTCCTTACGGGGCGCACTCCTTGCGCGTGGGGCTCCCCTATGTGGGGGACACCCCTGCGTGGCAGGGCACTCCTTGCGTGCATCAGCACTGCACATGGGCCAGCTCCACATTGTCAAGGAGGCTGGGGTTTGAACCACAGACCTCCCATGTGGTAGACGGACGCCCTAATCATTGGGCCAAGTCCATTTCCCTATAGTTAGTTTTATATTTTATATTTGCAAAATCTTTTTTTTTGTATTTGAGCTGTATGTTTTATGTTCTTTCTTTACTACTTCCGTTTGTATGAATATTTTCATGTCATTATTATCTCATTTTATATCAAATTTTAATATTATATTCTTTTTACTATATTACTGGCTAGTCTAGAGATTGTAACATTTCCCTGATTTACTAACTTCTAACAAATGTTTTTTACTTTTTACCACCTGATAACTTAGAACAACATTGTATTACTATTTTCATGGTGTGTGTTTGTGTTTATATGTGTATTCACCAATACTATTGCTTTGTGCTGTAAATATTCATTTATATTAACCCATATATTGTTATAAGATTTTTATTGTTTTTCTCACTTTCTCCATTTTTTTTTCCCATCTGGTGTCAATTTCCTTATGTGTGAAGAATTTTCTTTAGTATTTATTTTTGTGCAAGTCAGCTGGTAAAATATCATTTTATTTGTTATTTGTTTAAAATATTTTAATTTGGTTTCACTTTTGAAGGTTATTTTGGCTGACTATAGAATTACAGAAAAGCACTTTTTTCAGAACTTTGATTTTGAAATTCTTTTTCTTTCTGATATCTAGTTTTCTTAATGACAATTCAAATATTGGTCTAGAGTTTTCCTTTGAATAAATGTGCCTTTTTCCCCTCTGGCTTCCTTAAAGTCTTTTTCTTTTTCAGTGTTTATTTTTTTTAGTATAAAGTTCCTATTTATAGTTTTTCTTTGTACTCATGCAAATAGGATTCACTGAGGATCTTGAAACTTTTCATTGATATCCTATATTAGCTTTAGCAAATGATTGACCACTATCTCTCCTTTCCCATGATACAGTCAGGATTTTGTCATGAGGGAAAACAAAACAATTGTTTTACAAAGATAATTTAATATAAAAAATTGTCAACCAGGTAGTATGGTTATCTATATAACTGAAAAGCCAAAAATAAGACTAAAGGTAGTAATTGTAAGAAGTGCCTACATCTCAAAGGTCTGGGTGAACAAAGAGAAGAGGATAGAATTATTAAAACATAAAAGTTTGGAGAAAGGTCCATATGGAGTTGAAACTGTGATATTATTCAGTAGACAATGGGGGTCAGTTGAGCCTATGCCTTTGAGTGTACATAAGGAAACTAGTTATTTTATTAGTAGGGAAAATTGTTAAATTATTTCAACTGCTTCTAGAGGAAGGGTCATTTGCTATCAGGCTGAAGCAGCATTGCTTTGCTGATGCTTAGAGTCACAAGAAGCAAGGGGGATGCCCACAGGAAACAATAGCAAAGAGCAAGCTCTTTTTTCATCTTCTAGTCTTACAATCTTCTAGTCAAATATTGAAAGAACCTTTTAGAAATCAAGTTGAAAAAGTTGAAATTTGGTTTACATATTCCCACTCTCAGAATCACATAGCAGAGTACAAAAAAGGGATTTTGGAACTGAGAGAAAACAGAATAATTGGCTTTTCAATATGCACACACTTTCTTTTACATATATTTTAAATTACATACAATAACCAAGTAATATTTTTGGCTAAAAAGTTGCAAATATCTTCCATAAAATCCAAGTCATTTCATGTTTTCATCAAAATGAGGGAATGAAAAGTCCCAACAACCATTGTAATTCATATCTGGAGAAAGTAACTCTATAACTCTAGAGTCTATATTAGTTACTCCTCAGGTCCATCTGAATTTTTTTTATATAAAACAAATTGGAAGATAATAGTCAATAAAACATATTTAAGCTACTAAACAGAAAGATGAGACATGACAAAAGAGTTAATATATATGAGATAATAGATAATGAGTTTCATTTTCTATTATTGCTTGTAAAACATACCACACTTAGTGTCCTAAACAATAATGGGTTATCCTTTATTGTGATTCTGTGCATTGACTAGGCTCAGTTTGATGGGTCTTTTGATCCTTGCTCCTGAGGACCCTCATGCAGCTGCTTTCAGCTGGGAGTTCAACATTTGATAGATATCTAAAGTGGTCCTCATCCTCCAGAAATTATCCCCACATTGCCTTTAATCATTTAGAATTCTTCCCAGCAATTCTTTACAGTAAGACAAATAGTTTTCAAGAAAGAGCTTTTCAAGAGGATGAGCTCTCACATTCATCAAGGCTCTTTTCCCTCATCCCCTGACTGGCTAATGTCTCATTTGGTCAAAGGAAGTTATAGGACCAATCCCAGTGCCAGTGTAGAGGGAATTACACAAGGATGTGAAGACAAGGAGGCCCAGATCATTGGAGGACACTGTTTAAGAGCCTACTACAAAAAGCAAGGATGAAAATATGGGTCACTATTCTGTAACTAACTTTTGTAATGGTTCATGAAGCTTTAGTTGACATTAATAACACCCCCCTTTCACTATCCATTCGATGTTTTCTTTGCCCTCTGACAGGACCTCAACTGGCTGGTTGTTTGTTTTCCTGACCAAGAAATCCAAAATTTTGTTATTGAAAAATGTGAATTCTCCATGGCCTTGCCTATTCTTGGTTGCTATAATTTTCCATTAACTTTTTTTTTTTAAGGAGGTATCAGGGATTGGACCCAGGATCTCATACATTCATACATGGGAAGCAGGCACTTAACCACTGAGCTACATACACTCCACAATGAAAGTTGGCTTTTTCATTTGTTTGTTTGTTTTGTTTTTAGGAGATACTGGGACCTCGTAAATGGGAAGCAGGTGCTCAACCACTTAGCTACATCTGCTCCCCTTTTCATTAACTTTTACTACTGGAAATCAAAGTAATAAAAAGAGGTCAAGAAATTCCCTTGAATTTCAGACATGGTCCTGCTCTACCCGATTGTGTAGTAATAAAACAATCTTCCATTGCTAATCAGAATCAAGTATCCCAACCAGTATAATAACCTTCTTTGCTTGCTGATTCAATGTAACAAAGAACACAAAATGGCATGGTGGCAATTTCAGCTTTCATTTCAATCCAATAGCATTTGTGGCCCCTGGTGGAGGCATTCCACTCTTATGAATCAATATTGCACAATGAGTAGAACACAACAATGTCAGGAAAGAAAGCAAACTACTGTGAATGGGTTACAAGGTGTAATTGAGGGAAATGTACTCTTCCTTCTACCTCATGATTCTCAGATCCATTTATTCTGGCTCCAGGAGAAATAGCACTATACATTGGTATCTCAGATTGAAAATAACTACTTAGTTTTCAAGACAAAAATTTGTACTTCCATGGGGTTGCTTCTCAGCTGGTGGTATAACTATAGTTATTTCTACTGTTCAGTAGGTGCATTCCAGCTTTCTATTAGGCCAGCTGCTTCTCAGTGATAGAATATGAGTAATGCCCATATTTTCCATAGAATTAATTTCTTGACTAAAAGCAACATTGAGTAAAATACCATGAAGATGGGTAAGGCATTTAGTAAGTCAATGGATATTATGGATTATCAGATGCATTATGTTCAAAGGGATTAATTGTACATCCAGTTACAAATCTATTTCAGTGAGGGAAATTCTTTTCCACCTCGATTATGAAATGGTCCCAATAAAATCAACTTGCCAGCAGGTGACCAGCTTGACCATGGTGAATAGTACCCTATCAAAAGTGAAACATTTATTTTTACTGTTTGTGGATATGACACGAGGTGTGCTGGTAGTTCAGCCTTGGTGAAGAGAAATCCATGACGTTGAGCTCATGCACAGGCTGTATCCCTAATATTATGACCACTGTGTACCTGGACCTATTAAGCAAGCACTGGATTGTTTGGGGAAAGAGGCTGACTCAGAGCTACACAACCTGTCATTATGTCCACCTGTATATTGAAATCCTTCATTGTACTAGATGCTTTTAGTTTATTCACGTCTAAGACAAATATATTCATACTCTGTATCCATCCTGACTTTTCTAACTACATACAGTAACCTACAAAATACTTGTACTAAAATTTGATGAGTCAATAAAATTGTTCATGCCTTTGGCAATTCAGATTTGTAATTTTTCTGTCCTCAGTGTAGTAGAATGTCAAAATAAGACAAACTTCATTCTTTAAATGCTTCTTTCCATTTATTTTCAAAGCAATTAGTGGTAGTAGTAGTAATAATGCTAGCAACTTTGAAGAGCATTTTATTTATTACATAATGTGCTGAGTGTTTTGCATATACTATTTCAATTTATCTTTTCAATACACTATTGAGTATTTTATAAATAAGATCATTGAGGCACAAAGAGAATAGGTAGCTTTCCACATATCACAATATTGTACATAATGCTTTTTATTAAGTTCACAAGTCTATACTTGTGAAGAAGATTTTGAGGATGAGTTAGTATGAAGCAGAAAGGGAAACAAGGTAAGAACTGGATATTGAACATGGTAAATGGCAGGTGCAAAGTGATATCCAACTAGAAATACTTAGATCCAGGTGAGGGAAAAGTGAATTTCTCTGAGAAGCTATAGCACTTAGACTTTTGATAAAAGTTGACGAAATAAAGAGTAGCCAGAGAGATCAGAGGAAAATCAGGGTTATTTATTTTTCATCTAAGAAATGCATTTCTAATTTTTAACAAAAGTGATTTTAATATTTAATTATTTTTCACACTATGTTTAAAATCTATTTTTAATTTTTCCTACAAATTCAATTGTACATCTATAGTTTACATTTTGAGGTCATTTTTAACATAGTTTTGAGGGTGATATTTACAGTTTGTACACAATATTTTCTCATATATTTTACTAAATTATGTGATTTCTTAAAGTACTGATTAGTTTTGACTTGAAATTTTTAAAGCACAGAACTTAGCTATATTCTACAAGCCAAATATAGAGTCACAGAAGTATTTAATGAGGCATATCTTATAGAGTCCACAAATCTAAATCTCATCAAAGATTAGATTGTCAGTAAAGAAATATTTTACCCAGATATGAATGTTGTTGCATACTAACAACATTAATAGATGGGTCCAAAATAGTATTGACACAATCATAGTACTTAACACAGAAATAATTCCTTACCTTTTTAAAAATCAGAATATGACATTACCATCCCAAAATCCTCAAGACTGGGGAATAAACAATGGACTAAAGTAACTTATTATTACTCTACTATATACTTTATTATTCTAGCAATATAAGAATTCTTATCATTGATGTAAAGGCAGTGGTCACCAGGGGTTCTGAGGGATGGGAGAGGGAAGAATAGGTATAATATGGGGAACATTGGATTTGTTCTGCATGACATTGCAGTGATGGATACAGGTCATTGTAAATTTGTCATAATCTATAAAATTATGCAGGTCAGAGGGTAAACTATAGTGTAAATTGTAGCCCATGGTTAGTAGCAATGCTGCAATATGGGTTCATCAATTGTAACATGTATCAACTAATGAAGGGTGTTGTTAATGTGGGAAAATGTGGGAGGGGGAGGGAGTGGGGCATGTGGGAATCCCTTATATATATATATATATATATATATATATTTATGTAGCATTTATGTAACCTAAAACTTTTAAAAAAAATTTAAAAATAAAATAAGATACAGTAAAAAATGAGAATGAATATCAGGACAAAGAAATATGTATTAACTCATTACTTAATGAAATATGTAAATATCAAACAGCAAGAAAAATCATATGTAATTGAAATATATTTTACACTTTTTACATAGATATTTTAACCTTTTTGAAGCTATAACTAATGTGGGATTATTTCCATATTTGAACAAATTATTTTATGTTGTTGAGTCACACACTCAACTTGTTATTTGCTTGCCTAATTTAATTACTCTGATGAAGGGTGTCTATATTGATCAAATATCTCCTTTATTCATTTTTATTACTTTAATACCTCACTACAAGAATTCTCAATGTTAGCAAACTGATAAACTGGCTTTAGTAGTATACATAACACAAACCTGCCATTGATATATTATGTTAATCTGTTGTGACTTTAAAATTTTTTTTTAATCACTTTAGTAAACAATATGCATTTTACAGGGCTCTCTGTACTCTACAATTTTTGTTTTTTTCTTTGTTTAAATACCAGAACATGTAGTAATCTCATCTTCATCATTGTAGTCAAATTGATTTTGTGAAAGACTCCAATTATTCTTTGATTACTATGAAAAGAAAATAAGGTTCCTAAATTGGGATCTACAGTAGTTAAAAACAAAACATTTCCAGCTCTAGCATTTAAAATATATTTGTTTTTGTCCTTAAATTTAATTTCTACCTCTGAAAAATAGGGTTAATAATATCTACTTCAAATATCTCTCAAAAGAATGAATGACGTAATACATATACAGTTCTTAGAACACCACTTTGCATTAGAAGCATTTCAAGAGGTGTTAACTTCTATTAATAGGTTTGGTCAATGTATGCTGAGAATCAATTTAAAGATATTTCCAAAGTAAAAGGTAAACCCTATGTAGTGTTTTCATTTTACACTAAGCTTAGAAGTCAGGTTTTTTTTAAAAAGATTTATTTATTTATTTATTTCTCTCCCCTCCCCCCCCCCCCCCCCCCCCCCCCCGCTCCAGTTGTCTGTTCTCTGTGTTGATTTACTGAGTGTTCTTTTTTTGTCCACTTTTGTTGTTGTCAGCAGCATGAGAATCTGTGCCTCTTTTTGTTGTGTCATCTTGCTGCATCAGCTCTCCGTGTGTGCTGTGCCATTCCTGGGCAGGCTGCACTGTCTTTTGCGCTGGGCCGCTCTCCTTACGGGGCACACTCCTTGTGCGTGGGGCTCCCCTATGCGGTGGCACTCCTTGTGCACATCAGCACTGCACATGGGCCAGCTCCACACAGGTCAAGTAGGCCCAGGGTTTGAACTGTGGACCTCCCATGTGGTAGATGAATGCCCTATCCATTGGGCCAAGTCTGCTTCCCTAGAAATTAGTTTAATTTTCCTGGAAATGTCCCTAAGAAATACCTTTTATTCTAACACCCACTATCCCAACTGACTGAAAACCATCAGGGAATAAAACAATTTTTGAAAAACTTTGAGTTACTTGAAATTAAACTGCTTCATAAATCAATTATTATTATTTTGGAAAACTTTTTTTCCCTGAAAAGTTTTCCACATTTGATAAGCATCCTCATATTTATCAACTCTATAGGGAAAAGAAAAAATAACAGAGGTCTGGAATTTCAGTTAAATTGCCTGTAGTCTTTCCATTTGGAAAAATTGTTTTTCAAAAGTAGCAATAAAAACTCAAAGCTACACAACTTTTAAATATACTAAGAGCTTCAGCTAATACTATTTATTTTAATCAGGTAAGCATTTCTTAAATTCTGGTTTATTACTGAATATCATAGTAGGTTTGAATCAAAAACAGTGACCTCTTCTCAGGACACTCAGAGAGTCCCTTACCTCACACAAGCATAAGAATTATAGTTGTCTGGTCCCATAGAGTGATAAAATAGCCTTTATTTTGAGATCAGTCACAATTTTGTATCAGGAGAAGAAGGAACTTGTAACAGGCACTGAAGTAGAGGATTCATATGTATTTTCTCATTTAATTCCCGTAACAGCTCTTGTAAAATTAATATATTAATGGCCATAAATGAAAAAAACATAATTTCAGTGATCAAGTAACTTGTCTAAGATCATTCAACTTGAAAGTAGCAAAATATACTATTTCCTCCTATATGTCTCACTTCATGTACAAAAATGTTTTTGATTGATATATTTTAAGTTATATTGTATTCTATTTAAATTGTCAAACCTGATGCTTGATTACTTTACGCTCACTTAAGGCATAATAATTAAAATGGAAATTCCCCTTGTGATGCAGCACAGATTAAATCCATTAAATAATGATTTAACTATAACTGTCTTATCAAACAGCAGGGCTCTGAAATATGAGACACAGGTAAATCAAAGTTGGTGCATCATGGAGAGAATTACTATAAAGTTTTCTTTTAGTAGTAAAGTTCCTAATGGAGTAAGCAGAAGCAATTCGTATGAGATTACTGGTAGGAAGATTGGCATATATGTGGACTAAGGGAAAGACTCAGGGAGAAATAAAACTAAAAAGAAACAGATTAAAACTTTCAGATAATGGTTTTTCACATGTATAGAAATTATTTCAGTGAAGTAAAAATGTATATATACACACATGTATGTATGTGGTGTTATAGATGTAAAAAATGAATAGGAAGTAGAAATTGTTAATATTTGGTGGAATTCAAATAGATTTCACTAAAAAAGTCATATCTTAACTTCAATTAGAAAATCCAGTACTTGTGTTTAAACTGCAAGGTGGGTAGTACACAATCTAAGACTTCTACTTACATCCACCAGAGGGTGGTAGTATAACATTATACAATCTCAAAGGATCCTGGAGTTAGGAAAACCACTCAAAGGAAGATCAATGCCTCAAGTAATCGTATATTTCTTTCTGAAAATTGGACAAAGAAGTAATTTCTAATTTGGGATAATTGATCCATTTTTCCCATATTTCATAATATATGTAAATGCCTTCTATGATGCTATTGATTGAATTGAAAAAATTAAACATCAGCAAACAATTTAAGACATACAAAATTGTTTTACTATATGGTGGGAACATTTTTCTTTATATTCCGAATGAGTCTCTCAGTAAAAACAATTAAAATGCCAGATATGATTAAAATATTCTTAAATTCATTGCTAGGATGGCTTAATAATGAGGATTTTACTTTGGCCAAACAGCTAAAGGTTGGATCTGAAGGGTAAATGAGTACAAAGTTAGCTTTTACTCTGAAGATACATTCTAAGCTTTGAAACCCCTAAATTTTCACATTCTTGCTTTTGTGGGGTTGGGTGACAAGAGATAATTATTTTGTCTTCCCAAAGATGAATAAAATGAGATATTCCTTCCTTCACTGTTTATTGGAGGGACCCTACTTCTGTGTGTGTACAAGATATCATCTGCCTTACAGAAAGCAGAGTGGTAACACTTGAGTCTCAAATTTTTGTTGACTGGAGGAAAATATCTATCTTGAAAATTTGAGTTAAAATTCAGCTGTGGCATCAGGTTTTAGCATGAATTTATGAGACCTACATATTCCAAAAATCCGATGAAGACAGTAATATAACTTATTCCTGGGAAGCAGAAATAAATATAAGTATTTCTTTTCTGTAGGAACCCAACTCTATTCCGAAGTATGACCATATTAAGATGGTCAATAAATAAATTAATAGTTTACAATTTAAAAAATAAACAAATGAAAAACCACAAAAGAAAATAAGAGACCATGAATAGAAACTTGAAGAAACAGCAGTGAGCAGAATCAGTACAATGTGCCTCCAAATAGTGAAATTATCAGACATCAGAATATAAAATAATATTTAATATGTTATCTAACCTCTGCTATTTAACACATCAATGACACTGGAGAAGACATTCCCAGAATCTCAGCTTTGTCATCTATAATATGGGACGAAAAAGACCCTACCTCATTAAATGTGCTGTGAGGATTCGATAAGTTTAATGATGTAACATGCCAAAAGCAATACTTGGCATGTTATAAGGATATATAAGTTTTTGCTATTGTTCTGGTCATTGAACTAAAAAAGGAAGTTTGGGGAATGTATGTGGCTCAAAGTGTTGAGCACTCACTTCCCACATGGCAGGTCCCAGGTTTGGTCCCAGTGCCTCCTAAAAACAGTAACAACATAAAACAAATGAAAAGCCTAACTTGGGGGAGCCGATGTGGCTCAGTGGTTGAGTGCTGGCTTCCCACACACAAGGTCCTGGGTTTAATCCCTAGTCTGGTAGGTTGGAATTATGAGCAAGGAAATAGAAACTATAAAGAATGAAAAGCTACATTTGAAAACAAATGTATATGAAAAATCAAGAATATAAAAAATGAAATAAAACTCTGGATGACTCAAATAGCTGATTAGAAAAAACACAGTGGAAAATTAGTAAACTTGGAGGTAACTTAAACATGCAGGTGGATTTAAATAAATTATACAGAATTAAGTATAGTGAGGCGGTGCAATACAAATTATAAAACAGTGTTAAAGAGACTTGGATGATTGAGAAAGTATAACCTACCATTCAAACAGATATGTTGAATGAAAAAAATAACAACAAGGCAATAAATGAAAGGGTAATGCCACTTTGAATCTACTAGGAGAAAAAATGAAATGCAAGATAAAATAAAGAATGCATTTTTATACTCAGAAGCACCAATACATTGGGTCATGAATTTTCAAACAAATCCATATCCATACATGAGAAATAAATTCATATTTATAAAATAATGAAACTGTAGAACAACAAAGACAAATAGTACTATATTTAAAGAGTTCAGTGAAACAAAAAAGAGGGTCCATGAAGAGATGGGAATGAGAACGTTAGCTGATTTCTTCAATAGCAACAATGGAGGGCAGTGACATTAGAATAAAACTGCAAATAATGTCAGAAAAAAATCATTGTAAAACTAAAATTATAAACCCAATAAAACAGTTTTTCAAAAACTAGTGGTGAATACAATGAGCACACCTAGCACCCAGATCTTCTTTTCTAGCTATCATTATATAATAAATGGAACTAGGAGTCCTTGGAGAAATTACTGAAACTAGGGCTAGTGAAGAGAAAATACGATGAACCTGGAAAATCTTGTATAGTATCATAAAGTAAGGAATGGTTGAAAACAATAAAATGAGGGCATGTAAAAAGGACACAGAAGTCAACAGAAAGAATTCCCAATGCTGTAACATGGAACAATTTGAATAATCAAAATAAATGATGTAATATTGGATTATAACTCATTAACAAAATAACTATATATATGAGTCCATAATTATATATATATATAAATGATGGAGCAAATAAATAATTGAAGGACTAATATTTATAGAAGAATTCCAAATAATATACAGACATACCCCTCCTATAAGAAGTTGAGCTTGATTCTTCTCCATTATCCTTGAGGGTGGGTTAGACTTAATAAATTCCTCCCAGTGAATAGAGAATGGAAAGGGGGAAATAATAACTTTATATTAGGTTGGTGAAAAGTAATTACAGTTTTACATTGTTGATATTTGCCATTCGATATTGGAATACATTCTTTAAAAAATGTGGTTATCTTACACATCATTTTAATGTGCATTTCTTGCTTTATGCTTTTTTGCTAATGACTTATTACTTGCTGTTCATTTTATATTTAGACTATGGAAATGATGTTAGACAAAAAGCAAATTCAAGTGATTTTCTTGAGTTCAAAATGGGTCATAAAGCAATGGAGACAACTCACAACATGAACAACGCATTTGGCCAGTAACTGCTAATGAAGGTACAGGGCAGTGGTGGTTCAAGAAGTTTTGTAAAGGAGACAAGAGCCTTGAAGATGAAGCACATAGTGGCTGGCCATTGGAAGTAGACAATGACCAATTGTCATTGAAGCTGATCTTTTTACAACTACATGAGAAGTTGCTGAATAACTCAACATTAACTATTATATGGTCTTTCAGCATTTGAAGCAAATTGGAAAGGTGAAAAGCTCCATAAGTGGGTGCCTCAGGAGCTGATTGAAAGTTTAAAAAATTGTCATTTTGAGGTGTCATCTTCTGTTATTCTATGCAACAATGAACCATTTCTTGATCTGACATGCAATGAAAAGTGGATTTTATATGACAACTGATTATGACCAACTCGGTGGTTGGATGGAGATGAAGCTCCAAAGCACTTCCTAAAGCCAAACTTGTACTATTAAAAGGTCATGGTCACTGTTTGGTGGTCTACTGCTGGTCTGATCCACTATAGCTTTCTGAATCCTGGTGAACCATTACATCTGAGAAGATGGTCAGCAAATCAATGAGATGCACCAAAAACCTCAATGCCTGCAGCAGGCATTGGTCAACAGAAGGGGCCCAATTCTTCTCCGTGACAACACCGGGTTACAAGTCACACACCCAATGCTTCAAAAGTTGAACAAATTGGGCTACAAAGTTTTGCCTCATCCACCATATTCACCTGATGTCTTGTCAACCGACTACCACTTCTTCAAGCATCTCAACAACTTTTTGCAGGGAAAATGCTTTCACAACCAGCAGGATGCAGAAAAGGCTTTCCAAGCATTTGCCAAAGCCTGAACATTTTTTTTTTTTATGCTATAAGAATAAAGAAACTTATTTCTCAGTGGCAAATATTTGTTGATTGTGAAGGTTCTTGTTTCGATTAATAAAGATGTGTTTCATTTATAAAGATTAAAATTCACGGTCCAAAACAGCAATCTAATAGGAGAGAAACATTATTTCACATTAACCAAATGATCAAGGTTTAAATCACCAGTCAAAAGTCATGTTGATATCATTGACCCCTGATAATAATGTGATGAGAAGAGTAGGTCATCACTTTTGCAGTCTTCCCCAAAACCTATAACCCAGTGTAATCATGAGAAAACATCAGAAGTTCCTAAATTGAGATGTAGTCTAAGAAATTCCTGCCAAAGCCTTATAAATAAAAGAAAGATTCAGAATTTGTCAGAAATCAGAAGAGTCTAAGGAAGAGTGATCCCTAAATACAGCAAGGTATCCTAGATTGAACTCTGGAACAGAAAAATATTATTAGTGGAGAAACAAGGGAAATATGAAAGTCTGTAGCTGAGTAATTATTAATGTGACAATATTGTTTAGTTTGAACAAATATGTCATGATACATAAGATAAAAAAGGGATAGGATAACAAGAACTCTATCGTCTTTGTAAATTTTCTATAAATATAAAACTATCCAAAATTAAAGACATAAGCCTATTTTGAGACTAGTGAAAACTGAAAATGTTTATCAGCAAAATCCCCACCAAAGGAAATTTTAAATGAGTGCTACAAGAAAATGAAAATTTATTCCAAATGAAAGTCATGGTATGCAAAAATAAGGGATGGGCAAAGCTGTAGGAATGCATGTGTAAAACTGAGCAAACATAATTCATAGTAAAACAGTGTTAACAATGTCCTAAATTTTTTGTACTTAAATTTGTAATGAAAATAAAATACTGGAATAAACTGCATTCTAGTTAAGATAGAGTGACCATGCTTAATGGGTTCTTATAGAAGGTTAGTAAAAATAACATTTTTTTCACAAATTTTTAGACTATGCACATGAAAATAGCTTAGTTAATATAAAAAAGATTTATTTATCTATCTATTTATTTATTTTCCCCCCTTCCCCTCCTCCCACCCTGCTGCTTTTGCTGTCTGTATTGTCTTCTCTTCTCATCTTCTCTCCTCTAGGATTCACCAGGATTTGATCCTGGAGACCTCTGATGGGGAGAGAGGTTCCCTGTCAATTGCACCATCTCAGTTCTTAGTTTCTGCTGTGCTTCACCTTGACTCTCCCCTTGTCTCTCTTTATAATGCATCATCATCTTGCTGAGTGACTCACTTGCATGGGGCACTGACTCATCATGTGGGCACTTGCACGGGCAGTGACTTGCCATATGGGCATGCTTTCTCTTCTTTTTCACCAGGAGGCCACAGGGAATGAACTAGGTCCTCCCATATGGTATGTGGGAGCTCTATCAGTTGAGCCACATCTGCTTCCCAGCTTCCTTAACTATTTTAAAAAGTGTGTAGCTTCCAAACCAGTAGAGAAAAATGGAATGAGTAAAACAAATCTTTTAACGACTTTATTGTCTCTAATGTAAACACAATACTGTTTAGAGTTGAGGATATAGATGACAGAACAGACAAAAGTCTAAGTTCTCATGAAGACTAATCTGCTTGGGGAAGCACAATACATGCAAATAAGTAAAGTTATGTAATATATTAGAACATGAACAATTGTATAAAGGAAAATTAGGCAAAGGTGGCTTTAAGGAAAAAAATAGACAGGAATTGCTACTGATTTTGAAAATATGATCAGAGAATCCGGAGAAGGAAACATTTGAGAAAAAATAAGAAGGAAATCCAAGAGTGAGCCATATGGATATCTGGAGAGAGAGCATTCCTGGCAGAAAGAAGAGCAAGTGCAAATATTTAAGGAAGATATAAACCTGTTAAATTGAAGGAACCCCAGTTAGGTGAGTCTGCTTGGAGTAGAGTGAATTAAGATGTGAGAAGTAAGAGGGGTTCGGTGACATTAAAGGCACAAGGCTCCAGAATGGGCCTTTCATCGTGAGGACTTCAGTTATCATTCTGTACAGTATGGAACCACATTGAAGTGATTTGAATGGAGAAGTTACATATTCAAAACTACATTTAAAATGAACATTCTGGCTATTATTTTGAGAATAGCTGGGAGGTGAAAAGGAGAGAAGTCTGTGATCTGTCTTTTCATTTTCTTAATGTCTTTTGAAATGCAAGCATTTTCAATTTTGATGAAGTACAATTTATTAATTTTAATTCTATTGCAGGTGCTTTGGTGCTGTATCTGAGAACTTTTTATCTAACCCCAAATCAGAAAGTTATTATGCATAGTTTCATCTAATTTTTATAGTTTTAGCCCTTCTATTTAAAGCTATGATCCATTTTTATTATTTGTTATGGATGGTATGAAGTTTGGGTCTAATTACATATTTTGTAGATATTAAATTGTCACAGCACAATTTATTGAAAAGATTGTGCTTTATCCATTGAATTACTATGGAATTTGTCAAAATTAAGTAAAGTTAAATGTGCAGGTTAAAGTTAAATTTTCAATTCCATTGATCTATATTTCTATTCTTTGGCCAATAACAGACTATTCTGATTGCTATAGCTTATAATACATTTTGAAATAAAAAAGTGAATTCTTTCAATTCCTTTTTCTCCTTTTTTCAGATCATTTTTGGCCATATTGTGGCCTATCTCTTCCTTACATATAAATTTAGGATTAGTTTGTAAATTTATGTTTAAGAAAAAAAACACACAAAACAGTAGGATATTGATAGAAATTGCCTGTAAAATATCAATAGAATAATTTGGTAAGAAATGCCTTCTTAATGATATGTGTCTTTCATTTAATAAACATAGAATATATTTACTTAGGCTGTCTTTAATTTATCTCAGCAATAATTTGTAATATCCAAAGTAAAATTTTTTCACATTTTGTTAAATTTATTACCTAGTATTTTATGCATTTTGATGCTATTATGAATGAAATTATTGTCCTAAATCCATTTTTTAAGTTTTCATTTTTAATATATAGACATAAAGTTGGTTTTTGTCTATTGATTTCATATTCCATGATCTTTATCTTTTCTGTTATTTCTATTAATTTTTTGTGGCTTCTTTGGGAATCTGTGCATCAGGTTGTCTGAAAATAAATACAATTTTACTACTTCCTTTCTAAATTGTATGTGTATTAATTCCTTTTCTTGCCTGATTGTATTAGTTATAGCTTCCATACAATTTTGAAGAGAAGTTATAAAGGAGATATCCTCATTGTAGTGAGTTTGAATATAGGATTTGGAGTGAAACAAACAAAACTAACCACTCAAAGACAGTAAATATCCAAACTGTTTATTATAGGGACCACGAGTCCTCACAGCAGGAAGCCATCCAGAGGCCAGCAGTGCAAAGGAGTTACCGGATAAGCATAGCAATGTAAAACTCTCAAAATCCTAGCATGAGAAAACAATCAAAGGAGAGGGGAAGCTGTCTGAGTGATGATCAGAATAGCACAAGAAGGTGTGGGCCAGAGAACTGAGGTGCTGAAGTTGTGGGTGCCTTTAAGTGCAGGGTCTTATCAATTAAGAGCAGACACTGGGAAAAGTTTTGCAGGGTATTTAAAACAGGTTAACTCTAAATGGCTAAAAATTGCTAACCTGGGCTAATTTTTAAACAACTGGATATATAAGAATTTGAGGTTGGAACCAGCAGACTTTTCTAACAGACCCAGGCTTTGAAGAAGTAAACAACACACAGGTAACATAGAGATAATTTCTAACTTATTTACATAACCTTTGTTCTGTTCTCCTTCTTAAGGGGAAAGAGTTCAGACTTTCATCATTAAGTATTGTGTTAGTTCGAGATTATTTTATGAATCCCAAAAAGAGAAAGATGATGTTTGTAAACTAATGTTTTTCTCTGGGTGATATATCCATTAGTTGCGTTGCCTTCAGCTGAGTGGACTTTGATTAGATTAGTTGATAAGATCAATTTAGGGCATATTGGTTGAACTATGTCATTGAGGTGTGACTCAGGTTAAGTCTCTGACCCTTTGCTGGGTCTTATATGAACATGGACAGATACATACACACAAAAGGAAGCCGGCATGTTTGATCCTGCTATGTAAATGAGAGGATCACTTAAGCACAAAGTCCCAAGAGGGGCCACAGAACTGCTCAACAGGAGATTGCGAACTTCAGCAGAGATCAATGGCTATCCTGCTTCACCACATGGCAGCAACACCAGGATCAACGGTAGCAGATGTTGGTGGTGAGAAAACATCTCTGCAGATACCTCAATTTAGACATTTCAAAGCCTTGGAAAAGTAACTTTTATCTTCAAATAAATCCCTATTATAAAAGCCAATAGATTTCTGGTACTTTGCATCCACAGCCATTTGGCGAACTAAAATAAGTATGAAATTAGTTGTAGGATTTTCACAGATGCTCCTTATCAAGTTGAGGAAATTCCCTTCTATTCCCAGTTTAAGAGTTTTTATCATACATGGTTAATGAATTTTGACAAATGATTTCTCTGCATATCTGTATCTATTGAGATGATCAGATGTTTTTCTTTTTTTTTTTTAGTCATATGACTAAATAGATTTTCAGATGTTACATTAATTGATTTTCAGATGTTAAGCCCACACTTATATTCCTGGGGAAAATCCTACTTGCTCATGGTATATAATATATTTAATATGTTGTTGATACAGTTTGCTAGTTATTGGGATTTTTTTTGAGTTTTTATATTCATAAGAGATTATTCAGTAGTTTTCCTTCTGTGTGCTGTCTTTCTCTGGCTTTAGTATCAGGGTTGGACTGGCCTCATGAGTTGGGAAGTATTTCCTTTTCCAATTTCTGAAACAGTTTGTGAAAAACAGACTTATTTTTCTTCTTTAAATATTTGGTAGAATACACCATTGAAACTAGTTGGAAACTTTAATTATTAATTTGTGGGAAAATTGTTAATTACCAATTTAATTTCTTTGTTAGAGGTTGTAGTGTATAGAATTATATACTCCAGTGTAGACATGGTCTTACCCTGAATCTGCATTACTAAGGGTGTGAATCCATTGCAGATAGGATCCCTTGAAAATATTATTTTTAATTAAAGTGTGGTCCAACTGAGTGAGGTTGGTCTTAATCTGGATTATTGGAAGCCTTTCAAAGAGAAAGAAACTGGAAACCAGAGTCTGAAAATACCATAGGGTGGACTCAGAAACCTGAAGCCAATGGAACATAGAAGAGAAAGGAAGGAGAGGACATTGCCATGTTACATGAATCGGGGATATAAATCAAGGAACCCCAAGTATTGCTGGCAGTCAGTGCCAGAATGTTACAGACTTTGGGGGAAAAAGGCCTCGCTAATGCTTCAATTTCGGACTTCTAACCTTAAAATTGTGTGTTTCTTATTGAAGTTCTAAAGGACCATCCTTTCCCTACCCTTCACAGTTTTTAGAGATGAACTGCATTCTACCTTGTGGCCCATATTCCTTCTCCAAAGCCAGCAACACAATATCTTCAAATCTCTCTTGCTCTCTTTCTCTTCTTTCTCCAGTTTTAGATAAAATACTAGGCATTTAGTGGAACGTCACTGCCATTTTGATGCACAATTCCCTCATAACAAATTATCTTGAGCATGTTATACATGCTCGTTTTCCATCGGTATATCTTCTTTGTCGAGATGTCTGTTTTGTCCATATTTTAATTATTTTTATGTTTTCTATTGTTGAGTTAAAATTTTTATGTAAATTTTGGATACAAGTCTTTTAAAGATAAGTGTTTTGCAAATATTTTCCTCCCTGGCTGTGATTTGTCTTTTTTATTCTCTTAATTATATCTTTTGCATACAAGAAATTTTTGATTTCAACCAAGTCCATCTTTTTTTTTTTTCCTGTCACGGATCTTAGTGATGTTTTCTTTATCTAAAATCTCATCATCAAAGCTGAGGTCAGGTAGCTTTTATAGAAGTTTTATAGTTTTGAATTCTACATTTGGGTCTAGATATGAGTTATTTTCCTTTTTTTTTTTTTGCATGTTGACATAGAATTTCCCAGCACCATACACTGAAAGGACTATCTTTTATCCTTTGAACCATCTTTGTTTTCTTGTCAAAAATCAGTTAACTATTTTATTTGTGTGGGTCTGTTTTTGGATTTTCTATTCTGTTCAATTGATCCATGTGTCTATTATTTCAATTCTGCACTACTTTGATTATTGTAGCCATATATTAAGCCTTGATATCAGGATGGGGGACTCTCCCAACTCTGTTCTTCGGTAATATGTTGGCTCTTCTAGGTCTTTGCCTTTCCATATGTGGTAGACTGAATCCTGTCACCAAAAAGACATTTTCACATTGTTACACCTTGTCCTGTGGGTGTGAACTCATTTGGAAATAGGCCTTTAAGGATTCTATTAAGGTGAGGCCAAACTGAATCAGGATGGGCCTTAGTTTGGTGTGACTGGAGTTCTTATAACAAAATGAAATTTGGGCAAGGAAGTACAAGCCAAGGGAAAGGATAAAAAGCAATAAGTTGCCATGTGACAAAGGCAGAGATTAATTGTCATAGATATAAAAGACTTTGGACAAGTCATGGCCTTTTTTAGGAATTGTTAGCCCATAAATTCTTATTGTTTAATCCTAGTAGTTTGTTGACTTTTGTTATAGGTGTCCTGGGAAACTAAGATGGCACATAAACTTCAGAATCATTTTGTAACATCTACAAAATCGTTTGTTGGGATTTTGTTTGGGATTGTGTTGAATCAGTTAAGAAGAAGTGATATATTAACAACATTGAATCTTTAAATCCATGAACATAGAATATCTATTTTTTTCACATCTTTCCTTTCTTCAGTTTTGTAGTTTTCCATAGGTAGATCCTGTATACATTTTGTTGAATTTATAAAAAATATTTCATTTTTATTGGTACAGTATGAATTGCATTTTTTAATAAATTTTATAAATTCACATTTCAAGTTCATTGCTGGTATATAGTAAAGCAATTTAATTTTGTATAGTAACCTTGTGCACTTCAAACTTGATATACTTGTTTATTATTTCCAATAGGATTTTAGTTGGTTCTTACGGATTTTCTACACAGAAAATCATACAATCTGCGAACAAGGACAGTTTTCTCTCTTCATTCCCAATTTTTGCATCCTTTATTTCCTTTTTTGTCATATTACAATAGCAAGGATTTGCATTGCAATGTCTAGCAGGGTAGTAATAATGGACATAGAATTCCTGTTCTTATCTGAGAGGGAAAATATCAAGTATCTCATCATCAAATACCATGTTAGTTTTAGGTATTTTGTTGATGTTCTTTATCTATTCCTAGTTTGCTGACAGTTTTTTTTTTTAGCATAAGTGTTTAACAAATTCTCTTTACATATCAATTGATAGTATCATATGATTTTTTCTTCATTAGCCTATTGATGTGGTGGATCCCATTGATTGATTTTGAATGTTGAACAAACCTTGCCTACCTGGAATAAATTCAGTTTGATTGTAGGGTATAATTTTTTTAAAAACATTTTTATTCAATTTGCTAATATTTTTGAAGATTTTGCATGTAGATTCATGAAAATATCTCTCTATAGTTTTTCTTTCTCATAATGTCTTTATCTGGTTGAGGTATTAGTATAATGCTGGCCTCATATAATTAAGAAGGGTTCCCTCTGGTTTTATTTTCTGGAAGGTATTGTGCAAAATTTTATCATTTCTTTCTTAACTGGTAGGTAGATTTATTCAATGAAACCATTTTGGCCTTGTGCTTTCTTTTTTTGGTGTTTATATATTGATTCAGTTTTAAAATATATATAGGCCCGGTTAAATTATGTTTCTCTTTTCTGTGTGTTTTTATAGTGTGTGTCTTTCAAAGACTTGATCAATTAAATATAAACTATTTAATTTATAAGTATAGATATTCAAAGTATAGAGTTATTCAAAGTATGGAGTTATTCATAGTATCTCTTCTTATTCTGTAAATGTCCATGTTATTTTTATTATTATCATTGATGGTCTAGAACTATAAGTACCCCAGAAAAACCATTCCTTGGATATCATTCTAAGTAGGAATTTTTGATGTGGTTACTACAATTGAAGTGTGACCCACCTCAATTAGGATCTGTCTTAACAGAGAGTGCAGCCAGAACATGAGCATCAATGGAACCTGAAGAGAAGGGAGAGACCAGGAGATGCTGCAATGTGCCTTGCCTTGTGACAAGCATGGGCCAAGGATCAAAAGCAGGATCCCCCAAAATGCCAGTCTTTGGGGAGAAAACATTAATTTGAATGCACCTTGATTTGGACTTTCTTTTAGCCTCAAAACTGTGAGCTAATAAATTCCCATTGTTTAACCTGACTCATTTCATCGTATTTACTTGAGCAGCCTAGGAAACTGAGAGAATCATTATCCTTTGTTGTCACCATATTTTATTTTGGATAGTTTCTATTATATCTAATCTTCTATTATTCCCATGCATTATATATTATTTTTATATTTTTGTCTCATTCATTATAATATTCATCTCTAGTTCAATTAGGGTATACATATGGTATATATATATATATATGTATATATATAAATAATATGTCTTTAACATTTTGAACATGTGGATTATATTTATAATATCTGCTTTAATTCTGATAATTCTGATACCTGTGTCTGATAATTCTGATAATTCTTGTCTGATAATTCTGATACCTGTGTCATTCTGAGTCAGTTTTAATTGAATTATTTTTTTCCTCATAGGTCCTATTTACCTGAAATTTTGCATGACTGGTAATTTTTGATTGGATTCCAAACATTGGAAAATTTACCTTACTGGGTGCTGAATATTATTGTACTCCTACAAATATTCTTTAGCTTTCTTCTAGAATGCAGTTATGTTGCTTAGAAACATTTTGATCTGTTAGACCTTGTGTTAAAATTTTGTTAGGCATTTCTAGAGGTTTTAATCAAGGGCTAATCCTTCACTGCAACTGAGGCAGGAATCTTCCAAGTATTCTACCCTGTGTCCCATAAGTAATGAATTTTTCCAGTTTGGGTTTTGGGTACAGGAATTTTTCTCTGCCCTGTGTGAATGTATGGTACTGGTATCTCTAATTCTTTTGGGTGTCTATTTCTCTAGTCATGATAAGTTTCCTCACATACATGTTCTAATAGGTACTCAGCTGAATATTCAAGGGGTCACTCTTTGAATCTCTGGAGCTCTCTATTCAGCTCATTCTTTCTGGTTCTCTTTCTCTCTCAAATCAAGTTTTGGTCTTCATGGAATCTCATATCAATGTTCACAATTCAGGAAGACACCATGGTTTTGCTGGAGTTCTCTCTACTTGTCTCTCTTGACAGCCAGTCTTAGTACTCAGCTAATATGTTTCCTGTCTCTCCATGTTTGTTACACTTTTGTTTGATGTCAAGTATCTTGGAAACCATGGTTTCATATATTTTGCCCAATCTTCATTATTTAAGGCAGGAGTGTAAATCTGGTTCTCTTCTTCCAATTTAGCCAAAGAGAAGGCCTACTTATCACTTTGACTACCATGTATTTGTGTATAACTTACAAATCTATAGTTTAACTTTTAACTGAACTATGGAAGAACATTTATCAAATTGTTCTTTGGTTATAGTCAGCTAAGGTTCCACATCAAACTCAATATGTCCATAATGGAACTTCTTCTCTTTTTCATTGTCCTTTGTTCTGACCATATTTTCACTTTTGTTTCTAATTTGTCTATAGCATGGTGTCTATACCTCTCTCTCTGACTTTGAATCCAGGAATCTGTGCTACTTTGGATGCTTCTTTTCCATTCACTTCCAACTTCAAAGGATCACCAAATTTATTTTACGAATTCTCATAGATATCCAAAGAATCTTTATTCAATCTATTTTACTCCTACTACCCCAGTTGAAGCTCCAAATATTTTTTAGATGAATTATCATGAGAGTATATTTTTTACCTTTAATCATAAAAGCTTCTTGCTTATTTTTCTCCAATTTCAACAGCCAGACATCAAGATCTTTCATGTTTGGTTACGCATATAATCATTTAAAAATATTTCAGTAGAATGACATGTAAGCTTCTTTTTTTAAAATTTATTTCTCTCCCCTCCCCCCCCCCCCAAGTTGTCTGCTCTCTGTGCCATTCACTGTGTGTTCTTCTGTGTCCGCTGGTATGCTTGTCAGTGGCACCGGAATCTGTTTTGTTTTCTTGCGTCATCTTGCTGTGTCAGCTCTCTGTGTGTACGGCGCCACTCCTGGGTAGGCTGCACTTTTTTTGCACTGGGTGGCTCTCCTTACAGGGTGCACTCCTTGCATGTAGGGCTCCCCTACGTGGGGGACACCCCTGTGTGGCATGGCAATCCTTGCCCGCATCAGCACCGCACGTGGGCCAGCTCATCACATGGGTCAGGAGGCTCTGGGTTTGAACTTTGGACCTCCCATGTGGTAGGCGGACGCCCTATCCATTGGGCCAAATCCACTTCCCCATAATTTGTTTTTGTCTTCCACTTTTTCTTAATTGTTTATTGAAGAATTCTTCACATAAGTCACAGACATTTTTGATAGTTCGAAGGTCATTTGAATTTCAAAAGGCAGTATGAATTCTGTAATGAAGGGGCACAGTTTCATGTAATAACCAATACCTTAAACATAATTTAGAGCAAAATATTCTTCCATTTCTGCATTGAGGTTGGCTCCATTAGGGCTGACTGGTGTTTGGCTCATCCTCACCTAGTTTGCAATCAATAGCTTCAATGGCAAACTTCAATGGCTTTGTTACATTTCAAGCAGTGGAACAAAGGGAAAGATAATGGGAAAGTATGGATAGAAATTTCTTGCTTGATATGTGCTAATATAAAGTGGCTTCACAATCTCTGTATGCTTGCCAGTTGTTTTTTAAAAGCTACTTAATTGTCTTGGGGATGGTATATTTCTTCCTTACTAAGTCCTTTTGGCTGTGAACCATGTGACAAGGACAGTACCTCTCTTTTATCTGGCCATGCCAACTTCCAACTACTCTTTTGATTTTCCAATGAGTCACTCCACAGAATCTTTGCTGTAGTTTTGCTTTGTTTGTGTTTGTTTTGCCTCTTCTGGCATCAATGTTCTTGGGTGGAATCTTTTAAGGTGATTTTGTATTCATTTTCTAATCCAGACTCTGCCTCTGACCCAGGATTTTCACTGTTTTAATCTGTTGCCTTGGGTCAATACTACAGCCTTTCATCTTTAGATTCCTCAAGGTTGTTTACACACATAAGTACACTGAAGACATATGAATGTTCTCTGAAAGACTCACAACAAGGTGTCTTCATAGAATCTTTTAAGAACCTTTAGTAACTCCTCAAAACTCTTTAAACCCAAGATAAGGGGCATAGTTATATATAAATATTTATGTGTGTATGTGTTTATATGTACCTTTATGACTTTAAGTTCTCTTAAGATGGAACATTGTCTTATTTACATTTGGGTTCCCAATACTCTCTACTAATAACTTTCATGTGTCTAACATTCAACAAAATTATTGAAGAATTAAAGAAATGTTTATTTATATCCTTAAATATTTTTCGTGAGACAATTATGCCCATATAATCACTTAATTTCTACTATATAGTAAAAAAATTCAATTTACATGATATTTAAAATATCCAACTATTATCCAATGAGGAATTTGAAATTGACAAAGAAAATTATGGATCTCAAACACCCCACGTCACAACACAAATCTTTAGCAGTGATTAAGGACATCAGTTTTGTGCCAAAAATGTTTAAATTTTAGACAAGTTCTGTCATTTGCTAACTATGAATTTTTCAGGTTACTTTTCTAAGCTTTAGTTTCTTCATTAGTAAAATGGAGGTAATAATAATGCCTCCATCACAGCATTTTTGTAAAAAATAGTGTAAAATAGATTAAAATGATTACAATTTCTAATGCAGGGTAACCTTTTCCATCCTCAAAATGTGAGGAAATAAATTTCTGTCGTTTAACCTGACAAATTTCATGGTATTTCCTTGAGAAGCCAAGGAGACTAAAGCAGACAGTAATGCCAATATACCTCTCCTGCTTTGTGCATATCCTGTCATTCTTGTTCTCTGGAAAACCCTAACTAACACGGTGTCCAAGGTTTTTATTGGGGTCAGTCACACAGGAATGTAATGCCTTCCCTACATGACTATGACTTCAACTGCTCAGACTTAAGTCTCCCTAGGAGTAAAACCCCTTAACCACAATTAACATTGTTAAGGTAAATGTCTCTGGTCAAACTGGTATAGCATGGCCAAAAACCTCTGACATACAAAATCACTCTGAAAGGGCAGAATATTTCAAGAGCTCAGACATTAATTCCCAGGAATTGGTTAAGGGCTTATGCTAAGGACAAACATTTTGTGGAAAGTTCACGGTTTGTGCAGCCTAGACCTACTGAGTTAACCTTTGCTGTCCACAGTTATTATGTTAGGTTTTTAAAAATGCTTTTAGTAATGTTGCCATTGGAAAAAATATATTTTGAGTGGAGGGTATTTGGTATTGATTCATGTACCCCACCAAAGACATGTTCAGATCCTAATCCGCATCCCTGTGGATGAGAACACATTTGTAAACAGGACTATTTGAAGATGTTATATTAGTTAAGGTGTGGCCAAATTAAATAAGGGTGGGTTGTATAACATATGACTGGAGGTCTTATAAAGTGAGAAAATTCTGAAATTCAGTCAGAGAAGCCAGAAGTCAGATGAAGCCGGAAAGGAGAGAGATTTTCATGTGACAGAGGACAGCCATCACCAGAAAACTACTAGCCTAGGAGAAAGCTGACCTCTTGCTTTTGAATTTCCAGCCTTCAAAACTGTGAGGCAATACATGTTTGTTGCTTTAGTCAACACATTATGTGGTATTTGTCATAGCAACTCTAGCAATCTAAGATGGAAGTAAGTTAAAGTGCAAGAAAAAAATTGCTGGAGATAAATATCAGTGATGTCATTAAACAATCTATACAGGAGTTTCCCTTTAAAATCCCAAAGATTGTTCAGACTGTAGAATCATGATTCTTTGTATTATAATGGAATATAGTTCTAATTACAGCCTAGTACAAGTGATTTGTTTAAATATTTCTTCCCTGTTAACATCATATTAAGTTTATTTAAGTGCATATCAAAAGCTATTTTATTAAGTTTATTTTTTGAATTTTAAAATCAAGAAAATTAAATGTTCAACATTAATTCAAGTTGGCTGACTTCCAGCATGACAGCATGAGAAGTCTGCTTACCTGTTTCCCAGTGAACTTGTGAAAATTATTTAAAAAGCAATTTAAAGTCTCTGGAAATTGTTCTAAGAACAAAAAGCAAGTGAAGAAGTGTATATTCAAGAAAATCTGTGAAAACTAATTGAAAAGGTGAGAATCTGTAATATTAGAAGCAATGTGACTCTTTCCCTCTTGCTTCCCAGCTCACCTACGAGGTGTACACTCCACTACAGAGCACTGTAGCCTAAACACAGGGCTCCCTCAACCTGATCCCATTTGGTAGACTTTCTTCTAAGCAGGTGCAGGATTTCAATGTTTCCCATCCTGTCCCCAATTCCCTATTACTGAGGTTAAATCCCAAGTCATATGGCTCAAAGAAGGGGCTCCCTTCTCCCACCTAACCCCACCTATGGAACAGGTTTTGTGTGCTAAGAATACTGAGCCCTTGTCACCCTTGTCCTGGATTATGAGGCAGGGTGTCCACTCCAGAAGAGGCAAACTGAGATGACCTCAGTTTGATGCCCCCCCCACCTCCAAGCACCTGGTTCCAATGGTGGGGTGTCTACCAGAGAGAAGCTTGCCATGGTCACTGCCACCATCTCCAGAATTCTTGCTCAGAGATTCTTCCTGGGGCAGAGGGAAGAAAGAAGCAGAACATAAAAGAGAAACAAATAGATTCTAATCTCTTAAAGGAACTGACTTCATTGACCACAGAGTGTAGAAAAGATTTGGACTAGAAAAAGAAAAAAATAGCAAACTTGAAGATAGATCAGAAGAGATTAAGCAAGATGAAGAACAGAGAAAAGAAAATGAAGAGAAGTTAACAGTGACTTAGAGAAATGTGAGGCACCATTAGCCTCACCAACATGCATGTAAAGAGAATACCAGAGAGAAAGGAGACAGTGAGAATAAAAGAACTAATGACTGAAAAATTACCAAATTTATCGGAAAACTAATCTATACATCCAGGAAGCTCAAAAAACTTCAAGTAGGAGAAATGCAAAGAACACACAGACACATCATAGTAAAAAATGCTAAATTTCAAAGAAGGAGAAAACTTTGCAAGTAGCAAGAGAAAAGTGACACATCATTTACAAGGGACCCACCAATAAGATTAATATCTAACTTTTCAGCAGGAACAATGGAAGCCAGAAGGCAGTGAGATAACATATTCAAAGTGCTGAAAGAAAAAAAAAAGCAGCTAAGAATCCTATATCCAACAAAGCTAATCTTTCAAAAATGAAAGTAAAACAGATTTTTCTGGATAAATAAAAACTGAGAGAATTTATTTTTAGCAGATCTACATTACAAGAAATGCCAAAGGGAGTTCTTCAGACATAAAGCAAATGACCCCAAAAGATAATTCACAATCTACATGAAAAACAAACAAACAATACTGATAAAGATAATAATGTAATTATAAAAATAACTGTTTAAATTGAAGTGCATGTAATATATTGTTGGGCCTAGGACATATAGAAATGTAATATATGAATAATATATTGGACAATAACAGCAAAAATATGGTTGCATGGAAGTAAAGCTATATTAGGCTAAGGAAATGACTACAGTTGGTAAAGTAATAATTTTAACAATATATTAGTGAGTTGCAATGAATTGTAATATTAATAAATATAATATGTATAACAATAATACCACAAAGTAGGGAAACAGCATAAAGCAATAAAAGAATAACATTTCTATATATCACTAGATTTATGATAGCATAAAATCTGAAGCTGACTCTGATAAATTAAATTGACTATGGTAATCCCGAGAGGAAACACCAAGGAAATATCTAAATAGTAGAGTGAACAAATCATTAAGGGAATTAAAATGTTACGTTATAAAATGTTCACTTAATGAAAAAGAAAGCATTAAAGGACGAATAGAGGAATAAAAATGATATAAGATATACAGAAAACAAAAAACACAATGGCATATGTGGAGCAGTTTGAGATTACTTATTTTCTGGGAGTGATACCCTTTGATTGCACTAAATTCAGCTGAGGAGTCTGATTAGATTACCTCTTAAGATTGTTGTGGGGCTTTTTATTGGACTATCACAGTGAGGCAGGTTGAGTCCCTGAAACGGATGGACAAAGAGATACTGAAAAAGAGCTCTATCATTTTTGATAATGGGTGAGGAGTCGCAAACAGCTGAGGCTCCAGGGAACGATGAGCCATTTGTCTGATAGCTTGCACCTGCAATTAGGAAGAAAGCTGAGACTGATGTAGGATGCCTGGAAAGAAACTAACCCAATGCCAGAAAAGAGAAGACTACAGGATCACTTAAGCATGAAGTCCCAAGAGACTGGGTCCATAGAGCTCAAGAGAAAAGAGTAAACCCAGAGAGGAGGGCTTGAAACCTGGCCAGACATTGGTGACTTCTTCTTTCACTGTGTGGCAACATGCTAGGATCAACAGTACCTGTTTGGTGAGAAAGCATCTCTAATGGTGCTTCAGTTTGAAATTTTCATGGTCTTGTATCTGTAAGCTTTTACCCCAAATAAATCCCCTCTGTAAAATCCAACATTTTTCTGGTACTTTGCATCAGTAACCCTTTGACAGACTAAGTAATAAATATAAGTATGTCAATGATAAAATAAAGATGAAGAGATTAAAATCCAATCAAAGCCCCAGATTGTCAGACTGGATAAAAAGAAAAAGAAGCATGATCCAACTATATGCTGTCTACAGGAGACAATGTTTAGATTCAAAGATACAAATAAATCAAAAGTAAAATAATGGTAAAAAGTATATTATGAAAATTGCAACCACAATAAAGAGGCATCATACAATATGTTGTCTTTTGTACTTGATATCGTTCATTAGCATGATATTTTTGAGTTCCATGCATGTTGATATATGTGTCAGTATTTTGTTTCTTTTTTATTACTAAATGGTATGTCATTGTATGAGTATACCACATATTTTAATCCATTTGCCAAATGAACATATCAGTTGTTTTTACTTTAGGGATTGTGGTAGGTTGAATTATGTACCACAGAGAAACATATTATTAATCTCAATGCATTCTATGCATCATCCCTGATCACAATTACTTTAGACTTTCCTAGACCTATACCATGTTACCAGTTATATAATGTACAGATTTTGCAACTCCTGATACACGACTGAGCTTTATGACTCTAATCATCCCTATTCCAAGTCATGATACTAAATTCCCTAAATCCTAACAATGAAATCTCTATTATATGTCCAAAATTCTATTTATGTCTTCCTGTAACTCAGTTATTGTGAATAGCTATATTATAATATGTTTGCTTCTTCTTCTTTTCTCTGATTTTATTTTTTCATGTATTCTGCTGCCTGTTAAAGAGCATGGTTCTTAGCAACATATTCTTGGCAGCTGGCTCTGGTAGGTATATGTAATAAGAGATTAACATTTTCATTTATACTTATATTATTTTGAGTGGATTTCCTTCCTAGTCTCGCTTTTTTCATTACTTATTTATCTTATCTTTCTGTGGAAGCCATGAAAACACATTACTCAGATCATCTCCTGTGGGACATAGTTAATTACGAACTTCAGCTGCTGCGCCTTTAGATACACAATCACATTCACTACAAGATTATGTATTTCCTGGGCTATTCCCAGTCAATAACTGAGCACAGCAGCAGCCATAGTATTAAATAATTCTGATGGGCCAAGATACTCCTCTAATGGGTACATTTGGTTTCTGGTCTCTGCATTAGTCAATATTTTTTTAGAATTGTGCTGACGTCTGAGACTTTATCTACCCAATCCTCCTTCCATACTCCTCTCCTATTTCAGATTTCAGGTTTGCTTTTGAGTCTGAAGGCTTTCCTTACCCATTCTTTCTCTTTACGCTTATTTTTCTCAAAAGTTTCCCTGAATAAATATCTTGCACATCCAATACCATCTTTGTACCTCTTTCTTAGAGAACCTAAACCAATACACTCCCATTGAAGAAAATTGCTTGCATGTTGTGTATGTGTGTGTGTTAATGGTAGTTTAGAGGAGTTAGTGCTTTAAGAACTAATACCACATGTGTAGAAAACCCTCTTTCTTTGACAGTTCTGTCATATAAAATGGCTTTTTTTGAAAAAGTATTCTTGAAATAGATAAGTAAAGTGGTAAGATGAAAATAAGTTCCAGAAATAAATGAAAACAAAACACTTATTTAACATTTATTTCTTTCCAAAATTTTGCTGCATGTTAGATAAAGGAAATGTTATAAAAACTAGTAATTGCAGATTTTTGACGTTATCTATTGATTTCAAAATTTAAGGTGAATAAAGAAGGTCAAATATAAGATCAAAGTATTTCCTACACATGTTTTCTGGGGAATGTGTGCCAGTTACAAATAACACAATATATTCTAGAGGCATGTGCTCTTTCTATATGAATTTAGGAAGGCCTAAATAAATTCTGTTTCCATCTTAAGTTGAATTATTCTTCCTCAAACTTCCAAATTTTCAGTTTTGTTAACATTTTTTATCTTCTTCCATATCAAATCTTCCCTGGAAAAAGATTCCTCTATTATTATTTGCTTAAAAAAGTCTCACTCTCCCCAATTTTTCCTTTAGGATTTTTATCAAAATGGCACTTCCCATTTATAAAGCTACAATGTAAAATAAAATGCCTTCCTTTATATTTACTTTTTTTTACTGCTAAAGGTAGTAAAATTTTCATAAAATAGGACTTTATTCTATTTACCCATTTTCTTCCATGCGGTCACCCCTCGGGCTGAGGTGTGGTTTGCTGGCCTGGCGGGGGAGCGGCCGCGGTAGGCCTAATTCCGCTGCCCCCATGATAGGGTGGTTGGTCGGACTCACCGCCACCCCTGAAGGAAGCTCGGCATGGGTGCAGAGTGCCCTCGGGTCTCCCCTTCTCGGCAGCCATGCTTCCGCGGCCGCCCCTCCTCCCGGATAGCACCACACGATGTCTTGTAGGGCGGCACCCTTCTTCTTCTTTCTCCCTGCGCAGGCGCAGGGCGGAAAAATCCAGTCTGCCCTTTTCCCCTCCCCCGACAGCAGCAACAGCCAGGCGTGGGTGGAAAAATCCAGTCTGCCCTTTTCCCCTTCCCCCGACAGCAGCAACAGCCAGGCGTGGGCGGGAAACTCAAGTCTGCCCTCCACCCCAGCAACAGCATCCACCAATCCCTAAACCCTGCCCCTTCCCCCAGCAACAGCGACAGCCAATCCCTAACCACCACCCCTCCCCCGTCCAGTACCGCCCACTGACCTTTCGCCGGCAACCAATCAGAACAGGGCGTGGCTTCGACCAATCAGCCTTCCCCAGCCCCTATAAAACTGTTGCCTCTCCCTCAGTAAAGTGGACTTGCGTGTTTACCTTGTCTCTGCGGTAGTTCTTCTGCCGTGCGCCCTCCAGTCCTGAGAGCCCCCGACAAGGGCCTGGCCTCCCTTGTCCCCAGTTCGCCACCTGCTTCTCTGGGCGACCCCTTCGTCGCCTGCTTCTCTGGGCGACCCCTTCATCGCCGGCTTCGCCGGGCGACCCCGTCAGCTGAACCGCGCAACCCCTGTGAGACCGATCCCTCGTCTGCTGCTGGACCGACCCCTCGTCCCAAGTGGGACCGACCCCTCGTCCCGAGCGGGACCGACCCCTCGTCCAGAGCTGGACCGACCCCTCGTCCGCAGCCAGACCCCACCTCTACCGACCGAGCAAGCCACCGCAGTTGGCGCCCAACGTGGGGCAGAGCACCCCCACCGCCACCGACTGAGCAAGCCGCCGCACTTCCATGCTTCCACTTTTATATGAGTTATAATTTCTGCAAATTTTGTTAGCAAATTCAGTTTTCCACAAATACTATTGCAGTCTGCCTTTGTCCATGTTGATGTATTTGACTGAAATTCCCTGCCTACCTTTCCTAACATCAACAACTACAAATTCAGAATGTATTTTCCAAGATTCCAACAAGTCAACTTTCCTGCCTTACATGTTATCCTTAGAATGGGATGTTGATACTCTTTCTATAGACGGGTTGGATTTGCTTTCAGTTTGCTTCTGGACAGACCCAGGACTATAGCAGAATTCCTATTATGTGACTTCAGAGGCTCGATTATAAAAGGCAATACTCCTTCCACCTGGTCCTTTTGGGATGCTCATTCTTTGAACCCAGCCACCATGCTGTAAGGAAGCCAAGTCGTACATGGAGAACTTCACATGGAAAGGCCACTTTAGTAAGAAACTGCGATTCCTGGCCCTCAGTTCCAGCTAAGTCTCTAACCAACATCAAGCACTAGCTTTTAAGCTAGGTGATTGAGCCATTTAAAGGTGATACTTCCAGTAGTCAGTTAGGCCAACACAGCTAATGACACATGGAGCTGAGCTGAACATTCTCTCCTGCATACTGCCAATGTTGCAGATTCAAGATCTTAATAAATGATTGTTGTTTTAAGCCATGAAGTTATACTAACAATAATACTTGGAACATCATCTATCAATAGCTACTTAAATTGCTCCTTTTCTGTGAAATTTCTGTCAAATCCTTCAGACCTGAATGAGGTGTTGCTTCTGTGCTTACTAAAAGTTATTTCACATTTATGTCATAATGCTCACAATTATATGCCTAGGTCACCTCCTACACTGGGATGTCTTCCAAAGCACATATGATGACTCATCTGTGATTCTGCCACTCTGATGTATATCTCAGTGCATAGTATATGGAGTTTTGTGAAAGTACTTGATAATGATTAACTTTGAATATATTAACAAAACAGCGAGTGGAATAATCAATGATTAAATAGTTGACTTACTTTCAATATCTTAATAAATCTGAATGTAAAGAAAATAAAAATATTTTGTTTTGTTTCTTTTTTGCTTACGTATATTTAATATTTACCTGTGCTTTACTGTGTGAACTTGGACAATTTTATGCTTCATTTCCTGACATAATATTGGAGTTCAGAATTTAGAACCAAATAGTAAAAGACCTTAGTCCTCATCAAATTGTTTTCTAATTAAGAAGAAACAAAACAAAACACCCAGGAAGAACAATGCCTTACCTAGCTACTAGTAGGAAAACCAGACTCCTGCACCAAGCTTCCTTACTACTACACCAATATGCTTTCTTCTTATAACACATGATTTCAACTCTCACCGTTTATTAATGAGGAAACCAAAACCCAGAGAAGTTCAGTAATTTGCCTAAAATACTAGAGATTATTAATGGCAAAGCTAATTATTGTTAGAGATCAGAATCTTGTCTACAAATAACAAGCCAATATCTCTATTCAACAATGAATTGTGCCCTGTTGTGAGTAACAATTTGTTTTAAAACCTAAACATAATAGTTCATCAAAACTCAAGAAATCAATATAATCATGAACCATATATATTTAGGAAAGTATAATTATTTTTTATTTCTCTATCAGCTCTTTTTCCCACTGGTTATTGAAAAACTAGCAAGTCATAAAATTTCTCTTGAGAATACAGGTTCCTTTGACTTACAGAAGATTAAACATGCCTGCTCTCCTCCTCAATGCCTAAGTAAATGGACATAACATGAGTTTGTTTTCTGAGCTAAATTTAACATTTTACCTACATAAATTCATAAGGACTCATTTTATCACTGAGTAGAATAAATTCAACTCACAGCATTAATTAACAGAACTTTTGGTATTAATGTGTTTAAAATACCGTTGGCTCTTTATTTACTACTTACTTAGCTAATATTTGATGAACTTCAAATATCTACAGTATGTGCCTAAATGTTTTTGATAAAGTTACCTGTGCTTTCATAAATAGGACATTCTGAACCATATATTTCCCTACTGTGTATTTTACTTCATTGTTCAGCATATGATATATATATAACAAAAGCTCCAATTCCTGCTCTCCTATTTGGTTTTTATGCTACAAATTACTTTTCATGACATATAAAATGCCTTGTAACCTTTACAAGTTTTGCTTGTATTGAAAATTTATCATTATTCTCCCAGAATGTATTTTATGTTCACACTATCAAACCATTTTAACTGTTGCTCTATGCACTTTCTAGCCTATTAAATATGAGTCATGGCCTTTTCTACATGGTGATGATGAAATAATTTTAAGTCTTTAGATAATAAAGCATATTTTGAACATCACCTTGATCTTAAATGAATTTTAAAAGTTTGAGAAGCTGTTTTTGTGGAAATATTTGCACGAACAACATTTTTACAGTATCCAAATAAATAAAAAAGCAAGAACAGTTAGCTATATTCTTAATACCCCAATGAGGAAACTAGTTTTAATTTAGGGTCTGTTTTCTTCTAATCCTTTTCCGTATCCATAACTAAGTTTTATATAGTGATTATCTCTGTTTATTTTTAAGAAGATAATAATAAGGCAATATTAAATAGTTCAAAAATTTTCAAAAACATTTCCATATATTAATTCAGTTCATTTTCCTATAAAAATGAAAGTATCTCTGGTCATCAACATTTTCTGTAAGAAGCAAAGTGAAATGGAAATAACACAAAATAAGAAAAACAAAGCCAACATATTTCCCTTAGATAACTCTGGTCATGGCTAATCTTGTACAAATAACTAAATCGCCATGAGGGAAAACCCCCAGGGAACCTTTGAATTATTGAGTGATAGAAAATTATTTTTCCCATCTGCTAATTTCCAAAAGGAGAGATTTCCCCTTAAATTCACACTCCTTCATTCTTTTTTCTTCCTTATTCATTCTACTTCTGGGGAAGAGAATGATTACATATTGATAAATTTGGGAAGAAGGCAGGAATGACTCTCTCCTGTCTTCATGCCTCATGGGAATAAGATCAGGCAGGAAGCAGAACCATTACTTTTCATTTTCACCTTCCTGACATCCATAGGGCAATAGAAATCTTATTCTTATCAGTTAATACCAAACATGATAACTGTGTTCTTGGACTAACCCTACAGCAATATTCCATTAGGTACAAAAGATGGAGGACACTTCCAAACAATATCCTGCAAGCTTTTTGTAAAATGATGATGATAATAATAATAATAATAATGAAAAGCATATTCTAATATCCATATGAAAATGCAAGGAACCTAGAATAGCATGAATGCTTCTGAAAAGAACAAAGTTGGAAGACATAGCTTTTAAGATTTACTATAAAGCTATAGTTTTGTATTTGTACAAGTATAGAAGTGTAGATCAATAGAATAGAAGAGGGAGCCCAGACATAGAACCACACACAATTTGCTCATTTTTTGAAGGAGGAGTGAGATTAATTCAATGTAGAAATGGTAACTTTTACAATAAATATTGCTGGAAAACATTGGCTATCTATATGTAGAAAACAAAAACAAAAATCCTAGACCAGTGTTTCTCAAATCTTTTATTTCATTATCACCCCCACAAAGTAGTATTTTAGACTTTTTCTCTATTTAGCCTCAATGTGTGAGAAATAGTGTTTTCTTTTCTGACCTTCCACTAAACAGGAAGCTCAAAGACTGTTAAGATCATTCAGCTTTAAGTGAACTCTATCCCCATTTAAGAATACTACTTGGCTTTATTCACATGCCTCAAGAAAGAAGTCTGGATTTTAATAGAGCTTTGATCAGAAACTATAAAACATTTACAGAAGAGTGTGGCTCAGGCAGTGCCACTCAGCTGTATTACCTGTTTGCTCAAATGATTTTAAATGTGTTTGAAACTAAAACATAAGATTTGGTTGAAGGCAATAAAAAAAATGTTTTTTAGTGAAACCACTGGGGCTTTAGACTTAAAGCTACCTGATACAGTTGCTCAACATATACCTAGTGAAAGAAAATTTCTAGCTTATTACTGAGTATGGGTAGAGACTACTTTCAGAAAGGAAGAGCATCAGATAATTCTGGATAGTGTCAGAAAATATGATAATAAAGAGGAAGCACTGCAGCAGAGCTCAGAAATAAATAAGAAATGCTATATTCAAGAGTATTTCACAGGGGGAATTTGAGGTGCAGTTTATTTCGTGTAGGTGCAGTTTGCTTTACACTGCCTGTCTGGTCAATGATTGGTCCTTTGATGGTCACCGTACCCACTTCTTTTACAGCCTGAATACTATAAATTTTTTCCAGCTAAGGCAAAACAGACTACATGGTTCAATGAGCACAGTTCTATTTTAAAACCTGCAAATGATAAAACCATGGTAGAAAACACATGGTAGAAAACCCATACACAATGAGCACAACTGGAAGTTGTGAGTTTATTTTGGAAATAGATGCCTGAGCAGTGAACGTGTCTGGGTATTGAGAGAGCACAATGGCCTTGTGCTTGTTTATGTAAATTGGCCCTCGGTGGTTGGAGGATTAAAACAAAAAGTCTTCATGTAGAGTATTCAGTTAAGAAAGTCCCTTTTGAAAATTAAAGGAAGAATTAAGATGGTCCAGTATATTCCCACCATAAAGACCCAGTTTCTGACTCAAAATAATTGAAATGCAAATAAAACTGCTTTTTGAGATCTTTAAAAGTAGCCAGTGTGGTTTATGAAATGACAAATATGTGCTTGCTCTATCCATGCACAAAGGGAGAGAATGACAAGCCATTCTTCTTGTACCTGATGAAATCACTGATATAGGAGGGGACTCTACCAATATCCATAGTAGAGGAAATGCTTGAAGATGGCTTTAGACAGAGATCCTCAAAATAATGGTTAGCAAGAATATAACCTAGGAAGTGCCTTTCTAAGAATATTTTAGCATGCCTCTTTGGATTGTGCTGTTTAAATTGCTTATGTTAAATTAACTTGAGTTTATGGGATCTTACTAGCTGCAGAAAGGAGCTATTTTGCATAGGGTCTCTACCCACATGATTAGTGGAATTAAACTCTCAGAAACTCCAAACTAAATGACATCCTCCACATTAAGATGTGAGGCACTATTAGCACTCTTCCATGATTTTAAAAATAAAACATGCACTATGCAGAAAAAGATATTTATCCTGTATTTTATGCCTTCCTAAGATAGATGTGGTTACTTATAAATTAGAAATGGTATATTCATTTGCTTTTCTTCCTTTCTTTGCTGTTGTAGTTTGAAGGTGTGAGAATCCCAGAAAAACTCATGTTCTTTTAACTAATCCATTCCTATTGTTGTGGGACCCTTAGATTGCATTAGATTCAGTTAATGGAACTTTTGATTAGATTGTATTCAGTTAGGTCACTTGACACCTTTTGACTGGACTACATCAGTGAGGAATGGCATATATTAAGCCCCCACCCTCTGCTGGAGTCATATAAAGTGAGAACTGAAAGCAGACACACCGAGAGAGACAGCTGCTATTTTACTCTGCCATATGAGCAAAGACTCCAGGATCACCTATAGCTGCAGAAAGACAGAAAATCCCCAAGGTGCAGAAAAAGAGGCCAGAATCTGGAATCAGCAGAGAAGCTGAAGCAATGAGGCCCCCAAGAGGCCAGGCCCATGAAGCTGAAAGAGAAGATGGGCTTGGAGGAGAGAGTAGAGAGAGACATGTAGACATACCATTTTGCCTTGCCATGTGGCCGAAGACCAGGAAGCAGCAGCCAACCTTTGGTAAGACAGTATCTCTAATGATGCTTTGATTTGGACTTTTTCATAGTCTTTAACTGTTAGATTTTACCCTTAATAAATTCCTATTATAAAAGCCAATTCATTCCTGATATATTGCATTAGCAGCCTTAAGTAAACTAAACATTTTGCTTTTGGTTTGGGTAAAATATATGATTTGTGTGTCTCCTTTTTTGGTCGACCCTTAGTGGTTGTGAAGTGCCTAATGATTTTTAAAATAGAAAGCTTTATGTATTATTTAATGTATCTGAAATATACTTAGAAACAAAGATAATTCAGATACATGATTTGTAATGCACATGGGTTTGTGAGAACCAGAAATAATTGCATTTATTCTTCTTACACTCAGAAACTGAGAGTTCATACAAAGAAATGGGAACCACTGAATTCAAATCATAATGCAAGATTTACAAATACAAGATATACAAATAGCAGAAATTTTTTCCCCAACACAAACAACAGAAGCCATCTCTGACTAAAAACAGAAATTGAATTAATTAATTAAAAAGATACTTAATATTTAAAAAACTCAATTCAATAAATGAAAAGAAACATGCTATGCTAAGCAGCATAGAACCTAGACAAGGGAATTTGAACTAGAATACTGCCCTTGCTCTACTTTTATGCGGTAAGCACTGTTACTGGGACTGGGCCCTCAACTACATTTTAATGGCCTTTTATAATCCCTAATTTTCTCTCTCTTGCTCCATAATAGTGTGGGACAGGTATAACCTTTTTATTCAATAAAGATTTATTGAGAGCTTAATAAGTTTCAGGAACTTCCATAAGCAATAAATACACCACAGTAAGCAAAAGAGATCATATCTGCTGCCCTTTTAGAGTTTACCACTGAAATTAACCCTAACAAAATGGTCAAATTTGTAATGCTCATTGAGGAAGGTGGACAAAGGAGCCCTGACATCTTACAGCTAGGCCATGTTATTCTCCTTTTGGACATACATAATATCATAGAATATCAACCTCACACACACTTACTCTGAGACCCTGGAAAGGTAAGATGAAACAAGGCAACTTCAAAATATTGCCTAAACAAACAAAAATAAGGTCACTATGTCATGCACATAATACCAAGCAAAAATGGGTGACTGCAATTTACCAGTTACAGCTTTAGCCTTGCTCTAGTCTATCTTCCCTATATATACGTTCTATTGAAATATCCAATCATAGAATTACTCCCAATTTCTGACAGCATTCAATCTACAGTGAAACCCCACTTCTTGAGAGCAAACCAAAGCCAAATTTTAAATTAGATGCTCCTAATACCCTCTTACTGAGATGCCCCATGGTTCCCTATGATGTGCTTTCTCTCTCACTGCAACATTAATATAAACCCAGATGATCAACTGCACGTGGGTTTCCAGTGGTCTTTCACCGAAGGGCATTGACAACATATAGGATTTACCAGGGAATGAAAAATGAAATATCAAAATCCTTTCAATTCTCATAGCAGTAGGCATATGGCTGCCTTCCTTCAAAGACTCCTCTATCGGGGAAATTCCATCAAGAGAAAAAAGGCTTAGTTTCAGGGGAATCATAAATAGCAAATGTTTGTTGTTGTTATTGATACTTATAATTCTAACCTTATATTCATTGTTTATGTGTAATTAATTAAACCTCTACATTTTTAGGGGTGTAACATATTTTTATTTGGGAATTGATGGCTTCACACTTTAAAATAGTTTCTAGTTAAAAAAAAAATCTAAAATCTGTATATATTCCTATGCAGGGCTTTCCTAAAAAGTTAATGCTGCATTAACTTGTACATCATACTGTGGAATCATAAAATATTCACATATTTCTTTTATACCTTACTTATGGCAGCGTTTATATAAATGTGTTATTTAGTACTAGTTACTGTATGTGTGTGTGTCTGTGGTGCCTCTAACTATCCCCAAATAATTTACTAAACTATTTTAAATCCTTCAAAAGCTGTTTTTATACTATTTTATCTAATGTCTTGAATTACCCTTGGTGCATAGGGACATTTTGATTACTATATAGTCCACAACCCACTTACCAGTGTTCAATTTGTTATTAATTTTATGATATTCTCATTGAAAGCCTTTTTACTTGTCTTTCAAATTTTCCTTAGCTAAAGATAATTAGCAAATCATAGATGGTACCTCATACACTTGGAAAATCATATTTCTTAATTAAAACTTACCTTCTTAGCATCATACATGAAGACCATACCTTTTGTATTAGTAAGTCATAGGGGTGCTGGTGCAAAGTACTGGAAATCTTTTGGCTATCATAAAGGGTATTTATTTGGGGCAGAAGCTTACAGTTACAAGTCCCTAAAAAGTCCAACCCAAGGTATTGTAAGAGGTACTTTCTCACCAAAAGTCTTTTGCCACTTGTTGATGCAAGATGGCAGGTGATGTCTGCAAGGGTTGAGCCTTCCTCTTCCCTCTTAAGGCTTCTTGGGTCCAGCTTCTTCCCATGTCAGATATAGGATGGCATAGGACTCATCTCTCTTCCTCTTGGGCTGTTTTTTTTCCAGGCTCAGCTGCTCTGTTGTCTTCATAAGTTCAGCTGTAAACTATCAGGCAAATGGCCCAACTCTCTTCCTGGGGCCTTAGGATCCTCTTCCTTGTCTATGGAGCTTTCTTTTCTTGCCTATCTGCTTCCATGTTCTTGATTGAGCATCCATTTTATAGCCCACCAAGGGAGTGGGGACTCAACTTTAAATTGCCCTAATAACATGGTCAGATCAAAGCCAGAATCTTAATGTAATTTAATCAAAGACATCTCAGCTGAATTTGATAAAAATCAAAGGGTATCACAGAGGATCAGAGAGTTTTCAAACATAAACTCTCTTTTTGGAATTCATAATCTCAAACTGTAATACCTTCTTTCTTCAATATTTTTCTTTTTCATCTTCCCAGTGATATATTTTACCATTTATTTCTACTTAAAAATATTTTAAGTTTAATGAAAGCTTTTGAAAAATTAAAATACATCTTTGGTTTCTGTTTCATAAGGTACCACTTTTTTCTGTATTTACTCAAAGCCTTCTAGAATTTGAAAGCCCATAATTGATGAATGGAAAAATCACTGACTAAGAAACCAGGATAAGAAGTTTTGCTGATAGGATGGAGCATTTAGAGCAGGGTATGGGGTATGAGATTGTTGGACATTTTTACTGTTATGTTTATTATACATTTTGAAATACTTTATATCTATATTTTGTTGAGATATTTTTGTACTCCTTCACAGACATATAATATATATACTTGTATATCATACATAATTAAAATCTTTATTTTTTAGGAAGAATATTAATGATACCAATAATTCAAGCAATTGAAGTTATCAATTTATTCAGATTTTCAGGAATGTTTATGTGGATTGAGCAATTTTACCCAATGAAAATATTTGCTTTAGCTATATGGTCTAATGGGATCTGAGTAGCTCATAAAGAAAAACAATCTTCAATTTTACATTTCTGAATTTCCACCATAATGCCTAAATATTTTGAAATTACCAATTAAAATAGAGGTGCCAATTTTATTTTTTGCTTTAGGTTTTTTACTTTAACGAAATCTTCTATTATTTAACCATACTAAATATATCTGTCTTTTTTTCTGATGAACCTGATGTGTATATGTTAGGAAATGATTAAATAAAAAGTGATAAATGTAAAGAATGCTATGTAATTTGGATAGGTAATGAGAAATAACACAGGTCCCATTCTAATTTTTCTTTATTTTTCCAAAAGAATTATAGCAGTTCTGAAAAATCAAAAATAGTAAGGTTTATGGTGAAGTTTAAAGTTTCTGTTTTGAGATTTTTGGAAATTATTTCCAAAACACTGAAAATTTTATGCCATAATTTACCTGTTTTTCAATGGCAGATATTATCTATTAATTTTATCATGCAAAACATGCAAATTTTTATCACCACTGCCCTGATATTTATAATTATTTTATATTTTTTATCTTAAAATTAAGTAATATATTTAAACTATTATTTGTGCTTCCAACAACTTTTAAAAAGTATAGTTTACCAATTACTAAATTTTAGGATTTTAAAAAAATATAGAACTAGAGAAGCAGATGTGGCTGAGCGAACAGGCTCCTGTCTATGATATGGGAGGTCCAGAGTTCGATTCCAGGGGCTTCCTGGTGAAGGCAAGCTGGCCTGCACAGTGAGCTGGCCTAGTGGAGAGCTGACCCACGAAGAGTGCTAGCCCATGTGGCAAGCTGGCCCAAGCAGAGGGCTAGCACATGCAGGAGTGCTGGCCCACACAGCAAGCTGGCCTGAGCAGAGAACTGGCACAGCAAGATGATGCAAAAAAAAAAGACACAGAGGAGAGAAAATAAGAGATGCAGCAGACCAGGGAGATGAGGGGGCACAAGAGACTGACCGATTCTCTCCCACTCTGTAAGGCCTCAGGATCTTGGTGCCACCTAAAGAGAAGATAAGCAGACACAGAAGAATGCATAGTGAATGGACTCAGAGAGAAGACAATGAGAGGGGGAGAGAGAAATAACTAACTAAATAAATCTTTAAAAATATATATATATAGAACTATACGAAGTTCTAATTTTTTTCACATCAATTTTTATAATTTATGATTTTCAAGGATATATAACTTTACTGTGATCTAAAACTTTTTTGAAGACAAAATTAAAAACTAGGAAAAACAAAGCATGAAGACACAGGAAGAAATGAAAGAAATTACCTTGCCAATGTACATATAGGGTAACAGCTATTACAGTGATGAAAGGCAAAATGTCAAAAAAAAAGTTTTATGATATTTTTCATTTCTTAATACCCTAATGTATTTTTATTTTATTTTAGTTTTTTTTTAAATTAGTATGTATTCTATTTCTAAACTTTAAACCTATATTACTATTTCATTTTCCTATTAATTAAATTTGACAATATATTAGGCTTCATTTTTTAAGAAGTTTTGGACCACAGAGGGGTTCAATTACGGCAGGAGAGGAACACTGGTGTGGGCTGTTATTGATGGGGGACACATGGTTGGAAGTTCTCTAGGGCATGTATATAGGGTATATAAAAATGTTCAGATATTCATTGGGTGTTTTCATAATAGTTACAGTTACAAACAACAACTGAGGGAGTGCTGATTTCCTAGCCAGGGGAGCTCTGTCACATTCCCCAATGGAACAGCAATAATCCCTTGAGTGCAAGGGCAAAGACCAGTGAAGAAGGATGTTCCAATGATGAACCCTTGATATTGATGACTATGCTTATGAATCTATGTGCCTGAAATTTGAACTAGACCTAGAGCTGCAGGGGGCCTAAGAGTTACCTCCTGTGATCCTCCATGTTGCTCAAATGTGGCCACTCTGTAAGCCAAACTCAGTATGTAAGTGCATTACCTTCCCCTCAGCGTGGAACATGACTCCTGGAGATGAGCCTCCCTGATGCTGAGGGATTACTACCATCACCAGCTGGTGATGCAACTAAAAAAAGACCTTGAATAAAAGGGGGAAATGGTAAAGATAAATGAGTTTACATGGCTAAGAGTCTTCAAAAAAGAGTCAGGAGGTGATCAGAGGGGTCATGCTTATGCACTCCTCAGCAGGATCCCAGAGACAACCAAAGTAGATACAACCCCAGGTACTGGTACTCCTGGGCTACGAAGATGCACAGGTTCTGTAGTCATGGCAGACAGCTCTGGAGTTCAGTGCCTTGTCAGTGGGCCCTACTTTGGAATTTATATTCCTGAGTGAGATGGAATTGTACTCAGATGTGACTTTTCTACACATGCCTCTTCTGTAACCTTTACTGAATCTGTGGGTTGGTGTATATCCAGGAGACTTGAATCTCTGGACTGTCCATGTGCCATCTGGGCCCTGAGACTCAGTAGAGTTGCCACTCCTACTCTCCAGTTTGTTGGACTTACTCAGGTCAGCTAACAGGGAGGTAAAAATGGTCAACCCCCACACCAGGGAAATGAGAGTGCCCTACAACTCCAAGCAGGAGAATCACATCCATCAACCATGTGTGTCTAAGCTATCTCTCGATGTAGAGGTGGAGTGGACATCACCATCCCAGGGTCCACAGGATGGAGGAATAAAATATGGATTAAAGTGGACTTACTTTTATTCTACTATAGAACTGTTGTGACTAGTAATGGAAGAAACTGTAGCACTGATGTGGAGAAAGTGGCCATGGTCATTGTTGAGGGCAGGGAGAGGGAAGGTGAGATGTGGGGGCATTTTTGGGATTTGGATTTTTCCTAAACAACATTGCAGTGATAGATGCTGGACATTATACACCCTGCCATAACCCACTGAATGTATTGGGAAAGTGTAAACTACAATGTAAAGTATAATCCATGTGGTACAGCAGTGCTCCAAAATGTATTCACCACATATAATGAAAGTGCCACAGTGATGAAAGGTAGTTGATGAGGGAGGAGTGGGGTGGCGGGGTGTGGGGCATGTGGGAACCTTTTATATATATATATTTATTTACATATATATTTACATATATATATATATTTAAAGATTTATATATATATATATTTAAAGATAAAATATATATATAAGATTTATTTTTTTATTTTTATTTATTCCCCCCCTTGCCACTTGCTTGCTGTCTGCTCTCTGTGTCCATTTCCTGCACATTCTTTTGTGTCTGCTTGTCTCTCTTTGCTGCATCATCTTGCTGCACCAGCTCTCCACGTGCCCAGGTGATCAGAACGCTGCAGGCGCAGGCTGTCAGCTCTCCACAGGCTGGGCCAGACTTGCCTTTAGAAGGAGGCCCTGGGAAGCGAACTCATGGTAGACAGGAGCCCAGTCGGTTGAGCCACATCCACTCCCCGCCTTTATATTTTTTAATGTAACATTTTTCATGATTTATGTATCTTCAAAAAAAATACAATAAAAAATAAAATAAAATAAAATTGGCCACAATATTGGCATAAGGTTTTTAATGCTATCCTTATATTATCTTTTTAATATTGGCAGATTTTGCATCAATGTTCATTTTTTATTTCTTTTCTTTTTTTTTTCCATTTTTATTATCAGTCTAGCTAGTGTTCTAAACCAGTTTTTTTTCACTTTACTGTTTTTTTTCTATTTGTGTTTTTACCTTTTTATCCATATTTTTGCTAATTTAGATTATATATTGCTTATGTTTAAATTAATAGAAGAACTTATTTTACTTATTATGTAGCTTCTTAGAAGATTTGTTCATTGGCTTATATCACTCTTTTATGAAAATTTTAAATCTAGGCATTTTACTTTAAGGAAGATTTAATTGCTTCCCATTAATTTTGATATACTTTTTTATGATTCAGTTTGAAAAGCTAATTTCTACTGTGATTTCTTCTTGGAAACTTTGGTCATTTAGGATTGTGTTGATTGATTAGCAGATACTTTGCCAGTTTCTAGATATCTCAATATTATTGAATTCCTATTTAATACAGTTATACTTGTTCAGAAAGCAATTATCCATGACATTTCCACATGTCTTATGAGAGCTTGCTTCTATACTATCTTCTCAAATATGTTTGCTGTGTAAACATATTTGGAAGCTAGAGATAGTGCCTCTCAGTTAGAGGTTAGATTTTTTTCCTGACCAGGAACATAAAGATAAAGTTACTTTCTGGAAGAGAGTATGGGCAAGTTATCTACCATCCCTTTCATAAGATTGTAATTTTCTAAGCTCAGTGCCCTTTACCTGGGTTTACTGTACATTGCCCTTGTGGAATTTGGTGGATGCTATGGGTTGAATGCCATGTTCAAATCCTAAGCCCTGATCCTGTATCTATGATGACATTTGGAAATAGGGTCTTTTAAGATGTCATTAGTTAAGAGGAGGCCAAACTGGATAGGATGGGCCCCAATCAAATATGACTGTTGTACATATAAAAAAGGGAGAGGAGACATGGAAACAGTCACAAGGGAGGACACCATGTGATGACTGACGCAGACATTGAAGCTGAAGGATTTATGGTAAACCACCAGAAGCCAAGAAGGGGCAGTGAAGGATTCTTTCCTACAGGTTTTAAACTTTTACCCTCCAGAAATGTAATACAATAAATTTACTTGCTTTAGTTTATCCAGTTTAGGTTATTTTGTTACAACAGCTCTAGGAAACTATGAAAGGGGATAAAGACTACAGATGCAGACACGATATTCATGCTTACTGCTCTACAAGTATTATATCCTACTGCTTGGGTGCTTTGTCTCCTTACTGATTAAATGTATAGAAAAATAGTAAGGCAAATCAACAGCTTCAGCAGTTTTAACTTCTTATGGACTGCTTGATCCCCTGACAGTTGTCAGAGAACATTTTCTATATGACTATAATCCCTTGAAACCAGTCTGGGGAAACAGTATGTGGACATGAAAATAAAGCATATTCTGTCATTGTTGGGCATTGTGCTCTATAAATATTATCTAGGCTAAGTCTTTGTTAGGCAAATTCAAGTATATATCCTTAGTAATTTTTGTCTGCTTAGTCTAGGGAAGAGAGTTGTTAAAATGTTGGACATGTTTCTGGTCTTGTTTCTTTCTCTTTTTATTTCTATCAATTTTACTTCATTATCTGTTTTTAGATGGATACACTTTTCATATTGTTATATCTTCTCGGTCAATTTAACAATAAGAAATATACTTCTTTATCTTTTCAACACTCCTGGTCTTCAAGTCTACTTTGCTAACTTTAATATGGCTTATTAGCTTTGTTATAAGCATTGTCTATTCGGCCTCTTTATTTTTTAACACTTTTACTTTCATCTATCTGCGTTCTTATATTTAAAGTGTGTCTTATGAACAAAATGCAGTGGCGGCTTGCTTGTGTTTTAATCCAGCTCAATAGTTCACATTTATTTGTTTTAAATTTATCCCATCTTTTCTATTTTCCAGTATTTCCCCTAGTCAGGCTTCTTTTGGGTCAACTACTTTGAGTTATTTAACCATGTGATTTTGCATATTTATTTTTAGCAGTTTCTCTAGATATTACAATCGCAGCATCCTAATATTACTGCCTATTCCCAAATAGTAATATACTACTTAAATAATTTAACTATGACCTAAGAAAAAAATCTTTTATACTTATCTGCTTATTTACCCTTTCTGGTGCTTTTTTCTTTGTGTATATGCATGTTTCTATTTGATATCAATTTCCATTAATCTGCAGTTGTCCCTTAATCATTTCTTATAGTTTCACCTTTCTAGCAACTTCATGTGTCTTATTGTTTATCTAAACATGTCTTTATTTCATATTTACGTTTTAAATGTATTTTGAGTGGATATAGAATTTTTAAGTTTTTAAAAATTTTAACTGTATTGTATTGCTTTAAATTTTTTCTTTATCTTTAACTTTCAGCAGTTTCATGCTACCTTAGAAACTGAAAAAAACGGTACTATCTGGGATTGCTAAGGAAATAAAATCAACAAGTGTGATCACCAGTAGAATAGATATATGTGAGGATAGAGGAATATGTGGTAGTTTGAACTCTATGTATACCAGAAAAACATGTTTGTTCTTACATCTAATTCATTTCTGTGGGTATAAACTCATTGTAAGTAGGATCTTTTGATGAGGTTACTTCAGTTAAGGTGTGGCTCGCCTCATTCAGGAGGGGTATTAATTTTCTTACTGGAGTATTTTATAAACTGAGCAAATACAGAGAGAGAAAGTCACAGAAGCAATAAGTTAAAATCAATGAAACTGGAAGAGAAGGGGGGGGGGAGCAGACGATCCTATGTGCCTTGAAATGTGGCAGAGGACAGGGATTGCCAGCAGCCAGTCTTCAGGATGAAAACATCACCTTAATGATGCCTTGATTTGGACATTTTGTTAGCCTCAAAACTACAGCCTAATAAATTCCCATTGCTTAAGCCAAACCATATCATGGCATTGCTTTGAACAGCCTAGGTGATCAAATCAGATTTGTCAAGGTAAAGGGACCATTCAATAATACATTAAAGTGTTGCTTTGTTTTGTTTTTTCCTTGTATGAAAGATAAAATTATTCTGATAATTACAACGGTAGAATATAGGGCAACTTTTTGTGTGTTGTGAGTATAGGGTTTAAAAGAAAAAATAATCACCTATTCAAAACAACGAACATTGTGAAAGTGGAGGCATGACTTATTCACATAGGAGTAAACAAAATTCCTAGCATATATAATGCAGTAATGTCCCAAAAGTAAAAAATAAATCCATTTTATGAGATTGGCTATGTATTTCCACTTTGTACAATGGTATTTACAGGAGACTTAGCTATTACATTTAAACCACATTCCCTAATAGAAAATTTGCTGAGCAGACATTAATGCTAACAGATTAATGAAATTGTTTATTTTAGTGAAGGAATGTTAGAGAAAGGAAATGTGAAAGGTTTTGATGTCAATTACACCAAAGTAATTTGATGCCAAATTCACAGTGCAAATATTTTTTTATTGACAATCTAATAAAGCCCACTAAGAAAACAAGAATTAAATATGAATTTTAGTTTATGTCACTTTTATTATTTTATTTAGGCCTAATTTTATAAAATACATCTTTTCCCAAGGAAATGGAAGATAACAAAATATGTATGGGTTTTGCAGTAGTAATGAAATAAGATCTCAATGTAAGTATTTGGCTATATGTTCAGTGATGCTATAATCATTACTGGGCTATATGCCAATTAGGAATAAAGAGTAAATAGGTAATATAAATCTCTTCAATGTGTATTATTTCATAAAATCAAAACTACATTTTGGTGTCACTCTTCTTAGTGCATGTAACAGCCTTCTGATTTAAAAAGTATTTGAGTAAGGAATTATTAGATTTATAACATCTATAATTAACATTAAATTTGACAATTTTCTAATAGATAGTGTATTCGGTACTAATCATTGTCATTGTTCTCAAACAAATTGTATTTTGAATGAATATGTTTAAAAGCAAATCAGAAATTCCTTTCCATGATACTGTTGAAATATATTTTGGGTTTGGGAAGGTGAGATAAAATGGTGACTATCAGGTCAATGATTTTAAAGAAGAGGGGGATATATACTAAATTAGTAAAATGTTTGTTTCACAAATAATTATTGAACAGATCATGAGCTGGAATTAATAATTATAATTTAAATTTTTAAATTTTTAAAAATTATTTTCACTCATCCAAAGCTAATTATTGTAATTTTATGTATGGAAACTATTTTAGGGATGAGTTTATGGGGATATGAGTGAACAAACTAGATAAAACCCTTGTTTTTAAGGAGCATATATTTCAGAGGAATAGATAGAAAGATAAATAGACAGATAGATCTTTAGATAGATTGTGCCTAAGTAGATAAATATACATAGAATTTGTTGATTGGCTAAAACTAAGAATTATTGCATTCAGTAATTCTTATTGATACTTTCAGGAGTAATGCATTCATGATAACTATTGGATGGAAGACATAATGTGCTTCAATACAAAATGTCACTTCTTTTCCAGTGAGAGCAGCAATGTATTAAAATTATGTTTGTTGTATGTATTTATTTTATTTACTTTTGTTAAAAAATTGTAAATTTACAGAAAAATCATAGTTTCTATATATACCTCTCACATATGCAGTGTTTCCCTTTTACTAAAATTTTTCATTAGTATGGTAATTTACTTTTAATCAATGAAACAATATTATTACAATTATACTATTAGCTATATTCCATAGTATACATTAGGGTTCACTGTTTGTACAGTCCTATGTTTTTTATTTTATTCTGGTAATTATATATAACATAAAATTTCCTTTTTAAATGACATTTTAATAATAATTATGTGGAATTCATTACATTCACAATATGTGCTACCATAACTACCATTCAATATTAAAACTCTTAAATTAAACCAAACAGAAATTTTGTATAATTAAACTATAGCTTCTCATTTCCTGATAAACACTAATTACTGAATTTATGAATTTTTTGTTGTAGTTATTGCATATCAATGAGCTCATACAATATGTGTCTTTTTGTGTCTGGCTTATTTCACTCCACATTGTATCTTCAAGATTCATAAATATTTTCTCATGTACCAGAACTTCATTCCATTTTATAGCCAAATAATATTCTATTATTTTTATATACCACTCTTTGTTTATCTATTCTTGTCTTTCTTCCATTTGGGGACTATTGTAAATAATGCTGTGAAGACCAGAGTGCAAAGAACTATTTGAGGCCCTGCTTTCAATTCTTTTGGATGTATATCTAGAAGTAGGATTGAGTTGTCATGTGGTACTTCTATATTTAGCTTTCTGAGGAACTGCCAAACGCTTTTCCAAAGCAGCTGCACCAATTTACATTCCCACCAAGGATCAGCAAATGTTCCTGTTTCTCCTCCTCTCCAACAGGTTATTTTCCATTTTCTAAAGAGTAACCGCTACAGTAGGTGTGAAGTTGTGTCTCATTGTTGACTTGATTTACATTTTCCCCAATAGGTAATGATAGTATTTTTTCTTAAGCATTTTTCTTGCACAAGTCCTTTGATGCACAAAACTTTTTAATTTTGATGTACAAAACTTTCTAATTTACCTATTTTTTTCTCATGCTTTTTTGTGAAGTCTGAGAACCCATTGCCTAGCACAAGGTCCTGAAGATGCTTTCCTATGTTTTTTTCTGGGCATTTTATAATTTCAGCTCTTATATTTAGGCGTTGATTCTTTTCTTGCCTGGCTTTGATCCAATTTAAGTTAATTTTTATATATACTATGAGGTAGAAGTTCACCTTCATTTTTATATTTGGCTATCTTGTTTTCCTAGAACTTTTTGTTGAAGATTGTTCTTTTCTCATTGAAAGGACATGGCACCCTTGTCCAAATCAATTAGCCATAGTTATGAGGGTTTATTTCTGAACTCTCAATTCAATTCCATTTGTCCATATGTCTACCATGTGCCAATAATGAACTGTTTTCACTACTATAGCTGTGTATTATGGTTTTAAATCAGGGAGCCTGAGTCTTCCAATTTTGTTCTTTTCCAAGATAGTTTTGACTATTCAGTATCACTTACCCTTACATATAAATTTGATGATTAGTTTTTCCATTTCTGCCAAGAAGGTTATTGGAATTTTAATTGGAATTACATTGAGTCTGCAAATAACTTTGGGGCAAATTGACATGTTAACAATATTTAGTGTTCCAATTCATGAAGAAAGATATTTCTTTTAATTATTTAGGTCTTATTTCTTTCAGAAATACTTATAGTTTTCCATATACAGGTCCTTTACACTACTGAGTACATTTCTTCCTAGATATTTGATTATTTTATATTCCATTATAAATTGATTTTTTTCTTGATTTCCTCTTCATATTATTCATTACTAGTGTATAAATTCAAAACTGATGTTTGCATGTTGATCTGTATCCAGTAACTTTGCTGAATTTGTTATTAAATCTAGTAGTTTAGCTGTGGATTTTTTAAGGATTTTCTATATATAGGAACATGTCATCTCTAAATACTGAAAGTTTTACTTTACTTTATCCTTTCTCATTTGGATGCTTCATATTTCTGTTTCTTGCCTAATTGCTCTGGCTAGAACTTCTAGTAAAATGCTAACAGTTATGACAGTGGGCATCTTTGTTTTTTTCATGATCTGAGAATGAAAGCTTTCAGTCTGACCATTAAGTATATATAATGCTATCTGTGGGTTTTTCATATATATCCTCTATCATGTTGAGGAAATTCCCTTCCATTCCTAGTTTTCTGAATGTTTTAATCAAGAAGGGGTACTGTATTTTATCAAATCCTTTTCTGCATCAATTGAGATGATCATGTGTCTTTTTCCATCATTCTATTAATGTGGTATATTTTCTTATTTTGAATCACCCTTTCATATTTGGGATGAATCCTTCTTCATCATGGTATTTAATTCTTGTATTGTACTGTTGGCTTTGGGTTGCTAGTATTTTCTTGAGGATTTTTGCATATATATTCATAAAAGATATTACTTTGTAATTTTTTTCTTTGATCTATTTATCTGGCTATAGTATTTGTGTGGTGTTGGCCTTGTAGAATGAGTTAGGAAGGTCTTGTCCTCTTCTACTTTTGGAAGGATTTAAGCAGGATTAGTATTAACTTTTCTTTGACTATTTGGTAAAATTCACAAGGGAGTTTTCTTTGCTGGAAGTATTTTTTTTTAAATTACTGTTTTAATCTTTTGTTATTCATCTATCGAGATCTTCTATTTCTTCATGAGTCAGTGAGGGTAGTTTGTGTGTTTCTAGGAATTTGTCCATTTTATCTAGGTTTTCTAATTTGTTAGTGCATACTTGTTCATAGTATCCTTTCATAATCCTGTTCACTTCTGTAGGGTCAGTATTCTTTCTTTCCTTTTTAAATTATTTATTTTATTTATTTCTCCCCACCCACACACACACACCTCATTGTTTGCACTTGCTGTCCGTTTTCTGTGTTTGTTCATTGTGTCCTATTTGTGTCTGTTTGTCCTTCTTAGGAGGCATGGGGAGCCAAACCTTGGACCTCCCATGTGGGAGTGAGGTGCCCAATCACTTGAGCCACCTCCACTCCCTGCTTGTTGTGTCTCTCATTGTGTTTCCAATTGGTTCATCTCATTGCATCATCTCATTGTGTTATCTCCTTGCATGATCCTGTTGCATCACCTCTTGCATCAGCTCACTGGGCCAGCCTGTCATGCAAGTCCTCTGTCAGCCATGTCTTTATGAGACAACAGGGACAGAAACCAAGACCTCCCATGTGGTAGATGAGCACCCAAATGCCTGAGCCACATCTGTTTCCCAAACCCCTTTTATTTCTTACTTTAGTTATTTACATCCTCTCTCTTTTATTCATTATCTATCAGTGTAGTTAAAGGGTTACCAACTTTATTGATGTTTTCAAAGATCCAACTTTTGGTTTCATTGATTCACTCTTTTATTTTTTATTCTCTATTTTATTTTTCTCTACACTAATCTTTTCCTTCATTCTGATAATTTTGGGTTTAGTTTTCTCTTCTAATAATAATTCCTCTAGTTGTGAAGTTAGGTCTTTGATTTGATTTATTTCTTGTTTAATATAAGCATTTAAATCTTTAAAATCCCCTCTCAATGATGCCTTTGCTGCATCTCAGAAGTTTTAGTGTGTGGTGTTTTCATTTTCTTTCACCTCAAGATACTTTCTAATTCTGTGGTGATTTCTTCTTTGATGCTTTGTTGTTTAAGAATGTGCTGTTTAATTTCCACATATTTGTTAATTTTCCCGTTCTCCCCCTGTTATTGATTTCTAACTTCATTAGATTTTGATCCATCAAGATACACAATATGATTTAAATATTTTTAAAAATTTGAGACTAATTTTTTTAAGGGAGTAAAGAGTTTTTTAGCAAATAAGAAAAGAATACCCAATCCATGACATGGATTGTGAGCATCTATAGGATGATTCTAGCACATAGGGCCCCAGGTTAGGCCTTTTTAAAACCTTTTCTTCACCTCTTCCTAATGTTGGAAAGGGGCCTCAGCTGTTTGCTGTTCTGATCTTTAGCAGGGCTTGAGGAGTTTTGCTTGCCTCTTTGTCACCTGGTTGGTTCACCACATGTTAACCAAAGTCTCTGGGTTCTTGGTTTCTAGGTCTTAGCTATGCCATATGCCATAGGGTAGGCAAAGGTTTATTAAGAAACAAGAAAAGAGTACACAATCTGAGACATGGATTGTGGGCATGCTACAGAATGAATAACTCTGAGACTAGTTTTTTGACCTAGCTTATAGTGCATCTTGGACAAAGACTGATGTCCAGTAGAGAAAAATGACCTGTCCTATATATGTCTTTTAGGTCTAATTGTTTATTGATTCTCTGTTTTGATATAATATACATTTTTTACAGTGGTGTTCAAAGTCTCCTATTATTAATGTAGAACTATATTTTTCTTCCTTCAAATATGTCATATATCGGTGCTTCAGGGGCAATCACCAGACATTGTAAATCCACCCAGGGCCTACTGGATGGAATGGGGGAGAGTATGGGCCATGATGTGGACCATTGACCATGAGGTGCAGAGATGCCCAGAGATGTACTTACCAAATGCAATGGATATGTCATGATGATGGGAGTGAATGTTGCTGAGAGGGGAGTGGTGGGGTGGGGGTGGTGGGGTTGAATGGGACCTCATATTTTTTTTTAATGTAATATTTTTAGAAAATCAATAAAAAAATTTAAAAAAATATGTCATATATTTTGGACCTTTGTCATTAAGTGCATATATATTTATAATTGTTATTTAATCTTGTTCAATTGGCCCTTTATCAGTATGTAGTGATATTTTTGTATTTCATTACAGTTTTTTACTTAACATCTATTTTATTTGATAGTAAAATAGTTACACCAATTTCCTTTTGTTCACTATTTGCCTGGTATATTTTTGTCAGTCCTTTCACTTTCAACCTTCTTGTGTCTTTGAATTTAAGGTGAGTCTTTTGTAAACAGCATATAATTGGGTCATGCTTTTTAATCCTTCTGCCAATATCTGTCTTTTGACTGGAGAGTTTGATCCATTTACATTTAAAGTAACAACTGATACTGCAGGATTTTCCCCTGCCAGTTTTCTATTTGGTTTTCACAACTCATACCATTTTGCTCCTCAATTCTTTTGTTAATGCCTGCTTTCATGATTATTTGAGATTTTATAACTTGCTATTTTGTCACTTCTCATTTCTTTCTAACTTTTTTTCAGGTATTTTCTTTGTGGGCTTAATTTTCACACCCAAAACCTGATTTTAAACCTATTTTACTTCTATGGCATACACATTCACTGCTCCCATACCACTCTTCCTCCATATTTTTATTGTACTTGTTACAGATTGTATCTATATACTTTGTATTTCCAAACCCATAGTGTACACATTAGTTTATTTGTATTTACATTTTAGAAACTGAAAGAAGTAAAAAGTAGAGATACATATAAAAATATAATGCAATTATACTGGCATTTATAATATCCCATATGGTTACCATTACTGGAGGTCTTATTTTTTATGCCATTTCAGACCACTGTCTTCCTTTCCTTCAGTTGGAAGAATTCTCATTAGCATTGCTTGCAATGTAGGTTTAGTGGTAATAAACTCTCTCAGCTTTGGTTTATGTGGGAATGTCTTAATCTCTCAGTTTTGAAAGATGATATCATTAATACAAAATTATTGGTTGCCAATTGTTTTGTTTTTGCACTTTAAATTCATCCCACTGCCTTCTTACTTCAATGGTTTCTGATGAAAATTCAGCACTTTATCTTATTGGGGCTCTTTTTACATACTTCATTGCCTTTGTATCACAGCTTCCAGAACCTCTCCTTGTCTTGTCACACTATATTTTAATTACTGGTTGTCTGGGTTTGATTCTATTTGAGTTTGTCCTATATGGAGCTCATTGGAATTCTTGAATGTGTATATATATATATTTCTTTTGTAAATCTAGGGAAGTTTTCTTCCATTATTTCTTTGAATATTCCTTTTGTTCCTTTATTTCTTTTTCTCCTTTTTGAGCTCCCATAAGCTGGAAATTGGTATACTTTATGGTGTCCCTCATGTCTCTTAGGTTTTGTTTTCATCTTCCAATTCTTCCAAGTACCAGAAATGGGTTGGTTTTTATTTGAGTATTTATTTGGAATAAAGGCTTTTAGTTCAGAGACAGTGAAATGTCCCACTCAAAACACCATTAGAGGTGTTTTCTCACCAAAGTCATCTACTGTTGATCCTATTGTCTGGCCACATGACAAAGCAAAATGGCCACTAAACACTCGTGAAGTGCCTTTCCTTCCAGAATTGACTGTCTCCCAGAATTCAACTGAGGGTAACCATTCATAGGCCTTGACTCTTTCTGAGCCTTCTCTATAAATCTCAGCTGATCCGCTTTCTTCCACCTGTAAGCTATCAGGCATATGGCTCTTCTCTCCCCGAGGCTCAGCTCTTTGAGGCTCTTTGGGGCTTCTCTCCTTGCAGCACATTTGTGAATGAAATTGGAGTCCTTCCTTTCACATTGCAAGATCAAATATGACAGCTCCCTTTTTGATGTGTGTGTCTCTCTCTCTGTGTGCCTCCATTTTTATAAGACTGAGTAAGAGAAGAGAGGCATAGTCTGAGTCATGCCTTCCTGACATAGTCCATTTGGAAGGGTCTCACACCCACAGGAACAAATTAGTTCACCAACATAATCTTTCTCCTTTCGGGACTCATAAAATAATTTCAAACTGCCACACACCATCCTCTGAATCCAAAGAAGACATATTCCTTCCATATGCAAAATACATTCATTAAATCACAATATTTCAGAAGCTTTGAATCATTTCAGTAGCAATACTAAGTACAAAATCATATATAAAAATCATTTATAGTCATGCAGTTTGTTTTGGGTTAAAAGTTCCCTCTGGCTGTACCTGTGAAACTTACAAATCAAGCTATCTGCTTATAATATAAAAGGGGGGAAGACATAAGATAAATGTTTCATTACCATAAGAAGAAATTGGAAGGAAAACAGATGTGATGGGTCCCAGACAGTTTTGAAAACCTGCATGGCATACTCCATTAGATTTCACAGACTTAGAGTCATCTATAGAATTATGGTTTCATCTCAGGGCCTCATAAGGGCCCATACTTTCCACTGGCTTGTGCAATGGCCATTTTCTAGTTTCTACACTCATCAAGCAACTGAATTACTGCATTTACAGTACTGCATTTACAATACAATACAAAGTCCAATTTTAGTAAGGTCCTCACAATGGGACTCCATCAGTTTGTTTTCTAGAAGCTGAGAATTTCCCAAAACTTCAGTCTCTGGTTTCTTTGTGCCAGCAATTTAGTTTTAATCTCTTTCATCTCACATTTTTCTGTATGTTGCAAGGAGAAGCCTGGTCACATTTTCCACATTTACTTTGAAAATCTCCTCAGCTAAATGTCCAAGCTTGTCATTTTCAAATTCTGCCTTCCATCTAACATCAGGAGTCAACTTTGTCAAGTTCTCTGCAACTTTAAAAAAATCATTTTTCCTTCAGTGTTCAAAAATAGTTTCATCATTTCCATCTAAGGCCTCAATGGAAATAACCTTAGGGTCCATATTCCTACCAAAAGTCTCTTTGAAACAATCTAGGCTTTTTCTATCAAGCATCTCACAATGCCTCCGAAAAAAAATACCCCTTACCCATTTGTAAAACTATTACAAAGTTTTTGGTATTTGCAAGCAGCATGGCCTCACTTCTGGTACCAATTTCATCTTTAGTTCACCACTGGGCTAGCAATGCAAAATACCAGGAATGGATTGGCCTTTATAAAGGGGATTTATTTGGGGGTAAAAGCTTACCGTTCTGAGGCTGTGGAATGTCCAACTGAAGGCACCATTAGAGGTATTTTCTCACCAGTCAGCTACTGTTGGTACCGTTGTCTGGTCACATGACAAAGCAATATGGCCACCAATCTCTGCCGAGGTCTCTGCCTTCCTCTCCAGAATCTACTATCTTCAGAAGCTCAGCTGAGGGCACCCAGGCATTGGACTTCTCTCTTTCTGGGTTTTCTCTATCAGTCTTAGCTGCTCCACTTTCTTTCCAAATTCAGTTACAAGTTATTAGGTATTTAGCTCATCTCTCCCTGGGGCTCAGCTCTTTGAGCCTCTTTGGGGTTCCTCTACTTACAGCTCAGTTATGGGTAAAACTGGATTCCCTCCTTTCACATTGCAGAATCAAATACAGCAGCTCTGTTTTTCTGTTTGACTCTTACTGTGTGTCTCCATTTGTATCAGACTCAGCAAGAGGGTGGAAATTCAACCTGAGTCATGTCTCACTGATACAGTCCAATTGAAAGGGTCTCACAACCACAGGAATAAATTAGTTCACAAACATAATATTTCTCTTTTTGGGATTCATAAAATAATTTCAAACTGCCACAAGCTCTGTTCCCTTTTTTCATTAATTTTTTCTGCTCCTTAGCCTGAATCATTTCCATTGTCTTATCTTCTAATTCACTCTTTCTTTCTTCTGTTAGTTCCAATATGCTGTTAAAACTCAATTTTTAATTTTTCATTATTAATTGATGAATTAGCAAGATCAGGAGAGATACTGAATAGTTATTTACAGAACTCAACACTTTATCCAAGGTTGGAAATTATCAGAATGACACATTGTTCTCAAGCAAGTGGGTCAATTGTTCGTAAACCTTTGTTTATTTGGGGTGTTAATTTTCTTTTAGTTTGTATATTAGTAAATACATGCCTTCTTTATGTGATTCTAAAGAAGGATGAGTACAAAAGACAAATCTTAGTTCCTCATGCTATATATCCTTACCTTGAGAAATGTCTTCCAAGATAAAATTTATTTCACATAACTCAACAAATTTCTCAATGTGTTTTATTTATAAGGTTACTCCACATCTTTAATCTACTATACTTGTCCATTGCTTTTATACATTATTTCCTTCTTAGGATAACCTTCAATAGATTTCATAATTTTGCAGTTTACTAATGCTAAATTAATTATCTTCTTATATCCTCTTCTTTATCCCACCATATACTTATGAGGCATGATGATGCATTGTTTTTTCCACTCCTTTCCTTTAACTGGAATTCCAGGCTTGAATTCTAACTGCCTTCAGGATAATTTGGTTAAAGCATCACATAAAACTTAATTTATCCTAATTCACCAGTTTTATGTCTCTATTCTCAAACCTTTCCTGGTTCAAAATCTCAGAAGCATCTTGGATGTGAAGCCAACCTGCCTACAGTTTCTCTCATCACGTATGATCAAATTTCAACTCTTTGCTCTCCCATATCCACTCTCATCCCATAGCCATCCTTAATACAGGAATAATTGCTTTTAAATTATCTGCTAGGCCATGTGCTACAGGAGCAATGTGGACATAGGACCAAGGTGGCCCTGCAGCCTTATGGTAAAACTTTTCTCACTCCTCTTGTCTGCACATTCACTGACTGCCAGTTTGTCCACGAGCTTGATGCAGAGAGCAAGGATGTAGAGCTGAGGCAGTTCTCAAGCTTCTGCTCTCCATGACAATCTTGCCACCATTGCATGATTCAATTTTACATTCCTGAAAATGAATCACTAATGGAACAAAAGCTGAGAAATTAAAACAAAAAATTGCAAGAATAGAATCTTCAATTCTTAAAAAAGCAAACCAGATTTTGACTTTTAGTAAGAAAAAGGAAGAATTTATTCACTGATGCCTATATAGTAAAGGTCTGATTTAAAGGCTGAACCAAGTTAAAAAGCAACACTGAATACAGATGAACAGGCTGAATTTTACAAGGAATTTTGAAACAAAAATTTCCAGAAGCAAATATATTATAATGGAGAGTATACAAGTACAATTTTGCCATCACTTTCTTCATGAGAAAAATGTTCCTTAAGAGGACTTGTAAAAAGCTTGAACTGAAACAAAAGACCTGAACTAGGATCCCAATTTAAACCACCCAATATCCAAGTTCCATGAGAAGCAGATTGTTATTAGAGCTTGCTTTATGAGGGTTCTAAGAAATGGTAAATGATTTCAAGATCCTATATCTCGCTTGTAGGGCTCATTTGCTTGGGATCTGGAAGCCCAAGGGCCCTGTGTAACCAACCTGTTGTGTGGGAGGTCCCTTTCCTGGCATCATTGCATGGCAGTCCCAGCTTGCTATGGGTCACTTATCTCTCACTAACTGGTTTCTAAGCTGGTTCATGATATTGTTAAATAAAACCCAAATACTGAATGTCTGCCTGTTTTCTATGGTTTTAAATTATACCAATCTGAAATAGAACAAAAAATATTAATAAAGTCTCACTTGAAAAAAATTCTCAGTGTTGTCAATGCCACAATCCTAACCCTGACCTCCCTCATTCATTGTGCATGCCACAAGTAATGGCTTTCTTGATCCCAGGTTCTCCCTCAAATGCTAAAACATTTTACTCTATATTTCTTTTTTTTTCTTTACTTTCTTTTTATTTTTATTTATTTGGAATTTTTACTTAATTGCTTTTTTTAAAAAGATACATAGATTACAAAAAAGTTACATTTAAAAATCTAAGAGGTTCCTGTATACCCAACACCCCACCCCACCTTACTCCTCCCACATCAACAACCTCTTTCATCATTGTGGCACATTCACTGCATTGGGTGGATAGATTTTGGAGCACTGTTACACCGCATGGATTATAGTTTACATTGTAGTTTACACTCTCTCCCAGGACATTCAGTGGGTTATGGCAGGATATATAATGTCCAGCATCTATTCCTGCAATATCATTTAGGATAACTCCAAATCGAGAAAATGCCCCCACATCACATGTCGTCTTCCCTCTCCCTGCCCTTAGCAAATACCTGTGGTCACTGTCTCCACGGCAATGATACAATTTCATCAGTTGCTAGAGTCACAGTAGTTCTATAGTGAATACCAGTAAGTCCAGTCTAATCCATATTTTATTCCTCCATCCTGTGGACTCTGTGTGGTGCTGTCCATTCCACCTCTAAATCGAGAGTATGTTTAGATCCCATATGATTGATGGATGCTATTCTCCTGCTTGCAGTTGTAGGCATTCTTAGTTCCTTGGTGCAGTGGTTGACCATCTTCACCTCCTTGTTAGCTGACCTGGGTAAGTCCAACAAACTGGAGAGTAGGAGTTGCAACACTGCTGAGACTTAGAGCCTAGCTGGCACAGTGCCAGTCCAGAGATTCCACACCACCTTTGATAGTCAATTTTACTTACTTATCCTACGAAGCTCTGATGTCTATTTTAGGAAAAGAGCAAACAATTCCCTGTGGCCCCATAATAATCAAAAGCCAGGAACAAATGGAAAATGTGTGCCTATTATCTTCATTTATATGTTCTCAGGGTAAATGAGAGGAAATAAGAAGAAAAAGCTGTTGTTCATTCATCATATGTTAATGTGTCACTTATTTGCTGACTATGTCCTTCCTTAATATTGAAATGGCTAGGGGAAATAATTACTTATGTGGGTAACTTTTTGGATGGTATCACCAGGAGACAAAGTAAAATCCAGGCTTCATCTGGAGATAAGGCTTTTTAGGTGATTTTGTGTTGTTCAATTTTATTCCTTCTTCCTTGTTTAGGAGGTAATCTGATCCTAGTATAATTTGTGGTGAGATTCTAGAGAAGGGACCTATAGATCAGGGGTTCTTAACCAGAGGCCCATGGAAAGATTTCAGGGGGTCTATGAGCTTGAATTGAAAAAAATCAACTTATTATCTTTATTTTCTCTAACCTCTAACTGAAATCTAGCATTTCCTTCACTTAATGAATAATGCAATTAATTATAGTAATATTTTCATGCCATATTACAGTTGTTGCCTGTTTCAAAAAATAGCTTATGCCCCTTCAGACTTTGATATTATGGTAGTTGTTAGACACAACACAGTTGAGTGTCATAAAACTATCTGCTGCTACATTGTGAGAAGGGGTCCATGGTTTTCACCTGACTGGCAAAGGGGTCTGTGGAACAAAAAAGGTTAAGAACCCCTGTTCTAGATGGATTTTCTTATTGATGGATTTGTAGAAGTGTAGTTCTCTAATGAGATGGATACATTGCAATAAAATGGAATTCCTACCATGGGAATAATGATAATAATTGTAATAATAATAATTATTATAATAAAAGTTCATATTGCCTTAATGGTAAAGTAGACATTATTTGAAGTCATTTATGTGCCAACTGATTTAATGTTCACAAAAGTCCTTTGAACTAGGTAATGCTATCATCAACAATTTTGAGATGTGGAAATTTAGTCACAGAAATGTTGCCCAGGTTTATATAGCAAGTAGCTGGTAGAACCATGATTCTAGAAAGGCAGACTGACTGCAGATTCTGTATTCTCAGCCTCTAGGTTGTACACCCACAGGAATGCAGGTGGGAGTGAAGAGACAAAAAGCTGCCTCGTCTTTCACCTGGGCTAGTGTGGCATCATGGTTCCTCATTCATAGGGGATGCTTATGGAGCCCCAAGGGAATCGCCTGAGCCATCCTTCTATGTGATTGAAGGTCATGTACAAGGTAAAGAACCATTATTCCATTTTTCAAAAACAAAATGTAATTCAGCATATTAAGCCAAGTGTTTCTGGAAGCAAAACTGACCATACAGAATGTTCAAATTATGCAAAGAATATTCACTGTCAGTTGTCAGGTATTATCTACCACATGTCAGACAGTGTCCATGGAATGTGCCATCTGTAATCTGTATAAAGCAGTCATTGCCTAGTCTTGTAGTAGATTTGACTGGGATGAGTGTTTTACATGTTTTGATTGAAACACTGTCAGTCTGAGCAATCATTCTTCATTCTATTTCACTGTTTGAGCCCTTGAAGAAATATTTATAATAGATATAATTCAATAGCCAGAGGAATACTTTAAATACAGTCTATTAAGTCATATATGGAGCATTAACATTTTTTGCTTTTTTTTTTGTCAAATATAGGTTAAAGATGACAAATGTGAACAATAATACTTGATTCTTTTCTACGTCGTTTTCTGTTCATTTGTACAAAATTTTTATTCATTTTATAAATAAAATTTTATGAGGTTTTTAAAGTGTAGAGCATTGTGCAGAAACCTTTTTACAAGCTGCAATCCTTGAAATGTGGAAGTTATAGTTCTGCATATTATCATTAATATTTTAATATATTGTTTAATAATTTAACATTAGATAATGTCAAACCTGTATGAATTCTTCTAGAAAAAGATAAGGAACTAACATGATTTTCAAATTACACATATTTTAAAATAATTCTCCAATGGATATTGCTTACAAGTCCATGGTTCTTATCTATCTTCCCAGGTTTTGCTGATTATAACAGACAGAGCAACCACACTATGGTACTAAGAAATAGCTAAAGTACATTTGAGAAAAATATTACACCCATCATCCTTGGATTGCTTTGTTTTAAGTAAAGAATTCTTTACTCTTTTTGAAAATTGATAATTTCTGGATGCTTGGAAGAATTAATAACAGATGGTATTTTAGCACGGGGCTCATTAACTCAGACTTTACAAGAAGAGATAAAGGCAAATGCACTTCCAGTAACTGCTTCAATTTTATCGCTAAAGTAGTTCAACCTGAGTCTTAATTTTTGGAGCTAATCTTTAATTCAGGCATTATTTATTTAATGAATTTATTGATTTTTATGATGCAATCACAGCAAAGAGAGAAAGATAGAAGATGAGGATTTCTAAAGACTGCATAAGTGGAAAGGAAATTTAGAAAAGTATTCAGAGAGAAAGAGGAACAATCCGAAAAAGAACAAAACTAATTTAAAGCACTATAGAAATTACTGAAAGAGAACAAAGAAACAAAAGTAAATGTGAACAAGGAAAAAAAAGGAAATTCAATAGTAACAAAGACAAAAGAGACAAGGAAATTAGCTCGTGGGATTTTTTTTCCCTCCCAGCTCTCAAGATTTCAGTTTCTGAAAAGCAAGCTCTAATTACCTGTCTTTGAATGTCTCAGAGCCTTCACTCTTCATTTTACTTTGAATTTTAAAAAGAAAGAACACAGTGCTATATAGTTTAGAGTTTTATGTGATGATTTCCTCTTCTTGGGATGGGAAAAAACACTCAAGAGACATGATTTAAGCAGTCAAACTAATTTTTATACCAAAAAAATGAGGATGAAATCTGATTACATTAAGTTTTGACTTAGAATAAGCCATTAATGTGAAAAAAATTTATAGAGCAGACAATGGATGATTCAAAATTCCTTTTTTTACATCCTACTCTAGAGATTTTTCTTAAGTGTAAAACAATTTTTATAGGAAATTATTTGTATTTATTTACTGTTATCACCCTTAAAATATGTAAATTTGATAAATCTAACTGAATAATTTCTCTCACTGTAATAAAAAAAGGGGATAGATCAGTGATCTGCAGAAGTAAAACCCTAAAACAATCACAATTATTATTTAGTATAAATATGCATTTACTTATTTAAGCAGCATGTCAGACAACTTCACAAGGAATAAAGAAGACATATCCACAGCTTACAGAAGGCCAAGAATAGTTCCTTTTGTTATCAGACTGAAAAAGATCTCATAATTCATGGGTCATTGGATACAGTTTTTCAAGGTATTTGCCTCGGTATTGAGGAAAATTTAGCCTTGGAATAAAACACTTCTGTGGACCCATATAATGAAGCATAAGGGAAAGAATCAATATGATTTTAACTGGATCCCAGTATGAAGATCTCTAGTCCCTGTTAGAATACAAAAATACCTAGTACACTACAGTGTTTAATTCACATTATATGACATCCCATTAGAAATTACTAGGCATGGGATGTTTTGGTTATAGACATGCCAAAGTGAGCTGCTTTAAGACTCTCCTGGCAAGAAGCTTTAAGCCACAGACAAGACCTGGCAGAACTCTCTTTCTCAACATTCTAGAAAATAGTTAAAATGTTGCAGTAAGAGAACAAGAGCCAAAAAAAGCAAAAGGCAACTTAAAAATGGTAGGAAAACCTCCTTTTGTTGCTTCAGACTAGCCCCTCCTACATTTCCTTACCAGTTTAGCATGGATCTTGAATGAACTGCCAGTTTGTGTTCCTGGTCCTGATTCCAGAAAGAGCAGAGTAATCCACATGCACTTATTGGGAGCATGTATGTTTGGGTCAATTTGTCTGGTGGCAACATGAAGGACTGAACTAGGACTCTAATCTCTGATTGCCATCCCAGAACTTGCCTGACATGTAGAAGGTGGCTCATAGAGCTCTCCTGCAGAGTGCTATAAGAGGAACGTTGAATCATAGCTCCTTGCAGGATAAGGTTGCTGTCTGTGGGGTACAGAGTGAAATATTCAGGATTGTGAGGTAACACTTTCCTAGGGAAGAGGAATACTTGGATCAGTGTAAATGCGGAATTCCTAAGGCCATGTGTGCATGACAAGGACAAGATGCATGTGCCTCCATAGGATATGTAAGTGTTCATCTTGTCATAGTGTGTTGTCTCAGTGGGTGGAGACCCACACAATATTTTAGCAAGGAAACATTAAACTCCCATCCTGGGGAGTCCAGCTGTGTTCTCAATTAGAGGGACAAAAACCTCTAGAGAACATAAGCACTGCCTAATAAAAGAAAACAGACCAATATGTCAAGCCCTCAATATTTTACAGGTAACTATGAATCTTATTCTTAATAACTGAAACTTAGTGGTTACCATAGGTTCCAAACGGGGAGGGAATACTAGAATAGATGGAACATAGTGCATTTTCAGGGCATTAAAATCATTCTGTATGATCTTGCAATAATAGATACAGACCATTTCAAATTTTGTCAAATTCTATAAAAGTGTGCACTGCAAATATAAACCATAATATAAACCATTGACCATGGTTAGTAGCAATGCCTCAATATTTGTACATCAATTGTAATGAATGTACCATCCAAATGTAAAATGTTATTAATAGGGGAGAGTGAAAAAGGGGAAGGGTGGTAGTAAATGGGACTTCCCTATACTTTTTTACTTTAAGATTTATTTTGTTTTTTTAATTTATTCTCCCCCACCCCCACCCCCTTGCTGGCTATAGTCACTCTCTTCCCTGTGTCCATTTGCTGTGCATTTTTCTGTGTCTTCTTGTCTTCTCATCTTCTCTTTAGGGGGCACTGGGAACTGGTCCTGGGACTTCCAGCATAGGAGAGAGGCCCTCTATCTCTTGAGCCACCTCAGCTCCCTGGTTTATCAGCTCCCTGGTTTATTGTGTCTCTCATTGTCTTTCCTCTTATCTCTTTTTTGTTGTATCACCTTGTTGCATCAGCTCACAACATGGGCCAGCTTGTCTTCACTATGAGGCCCTGGCAACCGAACCCGGGACTCCCCATATGGTAAATGGGAGTCCAATCACTTGAACCACACCTGCTTCCCTCCCTTAAACTTTCTATTGACTTTTCCATAACCTAAAGCTTCTTTGAAGATAAAGTGAAAAAAATAAGACGGGAACATATGGAATAAATTGTTATTGTACATAAAAGATAACAGATCCTACTGTGATAAAAGATACAATGTATAAAATTATTTTTGATTTTTATATTTTATTGGTTATTTTTAATTATTATTTTGTTTTCTTATTAAATTTATTATTTTTTTGCCTTCGTTTATGGAGAAGTTTTAGATCACAGAAGGACAACAACTGTGTCAGGGAAGGATCACTGCTGTGGGGTGTTGATGATGAAGGGTGTGTGTAGGGAAGGGTGCACCTGGGCCATGCCTCTATGGCATTTGAATATGTTCAGGTGTTCACAGGGCATTTTCTCCAGGGTGCAGACCCACACAATAACCAAAAGAATATTGAATTCCCATCTTGGGAAGTCCTGCTACATCTCAAATAGAATGGTAAGAATCCTCCCAAATATATGTGCAGAGCACTTGATATTGATGATTGTACTCATGAATTTTTCTTGTGAAATTGAAACTTAGCCTAGTATCATATATTTCCTAAGCGTTACCTCCTGAAAGCCCCCTTGTTGTTCAAATGTGGACTCTCTAAGCCAAACTCAGCATATAAATGCACTACATCTCCCCTCCCTGGTATGGGACATGACTCCCAGGGATGAGTTTCCTTGGCACCAAGAGATTACCACTAAGTGCCAACTTGCAGTGTATCTGGAAAAAGACCTTGACCTAAAGGGGGTAATATAAAATATAAAATAAAAATGAGTTTTTATGGCTAAGGGATTTCAAAGTGAGTCAGGAGGTCATTTCAGAGGTTTCACTTATGAGTATCTTAGCAGGATCTCATTGACTGCCACAGTAAACAGTGCCTCAAACAGTGGGGGTCCTAAGTGCTTTAGAGATATCTAGACACTATAAGCATGGCAGAGATGCTCAGGAGTTCAGTATCCTCTCAGTGGGCCTAACTGGAATTTATGCTCCCCAATGTAACAGAGTTAGACTCATTTATAGTTTCCCTACACATGGCCTTCTGCCCCTTTTAGTTGAACCTATAATTAGCACTATACTTGTTAAATATATGTCCTAGAGGCTTAAATCCTTGGTCTGTTCATGTGCTGGTTGAGCTCTGAATCTCAGCAGAGTTGCAACACTTAGTCTCCAGTTCATTGGAATTACCCAAGAAAACTAACAAGAAGATGATGACGGACAACACCCATCCCAAGGAAAAGAGAGTGTCTGCAACTGCAAGCAAAATTGTCCCATCCATCTGCCCAATGGGCTCTAAGCCCCTCTCAATTAGAAACAGAGTGCACATCACCATTCCAAAATCTTCATGTTTGGAGAATGAAAAACAGACTAATGTAGGCTTATTATTATTCTAGTAATGGAAGAACTTTTATGACTATATAAAGGTAGTGGCCACCAGAGGTTCTGAAGGGAGGGAGAGGGAAGAATTGGTATAACATGGGGGCATTTTTGGATCATTGGAATTGTACTGCACAACATTGCAATGATGGATACAGGCCATTATACATTTTGCCCTTGCCTATAAAATTTTGCAGGACAGAGTATGAACTATAATCTTGTAAACTATAGTCCATGGTTAGTAGCATTGCTTCAATATGTGTTCATCAAATGTAACAAATGTACCACACTAATGAAAGATGTTGTTAGTGTGGGAAATATAGTCTAAAGATTCTCTAAAAATAAAACAAATTCTAAAAAATCTTTGAAGGCCTTGAATAGACATTTCTCCAAGTCAGATATGAAAATACATGCAGTGGATTTTTATTAGGCCCTAAAAATGAATGCATTTCTGATACATGCTACTCTAAGTATGAACCTTGAAGTCATTAGGTTGATTGAAATAAGCCAGACACACCGGAACAAGATATTTTATGGTTCTACTTATATAAAATAGCTAGAATGTGCAAATTCATAGAGTTCATAGACATAGAAAGTTGTGCAGGTTACCAGGTGGCTCAGGGAGCAGAGGAAGATAATGCATAATGGGTGCAGGATTTCTGTTTGAGGTGATGGGAAAGTTCTTCTTGTAAGAGATATAAGAGATGGTATTTAGGGTAGCATAACATTGTGAATGTGATTAATCACACTGACTTGTATGCTTGGGAGTGGTTGGGATGGGAAAATTCATGTTGTATATATGTTTCCCCATTTAAAAAAAGACAGGGAGAGAGTAAATAGAGAATAACAACTAAAGATCTCTATATCTTAAAAAAAAGACAATTAAAACATAAATTAAAAAAAAAAAAACCATAAAGAAAAAGAAGAGAGAATCTCCATCTCTATTTCAGCCAATCAGTCCGCCAGATTCTCTTGGGTAAATCATCGAAAATCTTCTTTGGAGTTCCCAGCTTGCAGCCTGCCCTAAGGAATTTGGATTTGTGCATCCCCAAAATCACATTTTATGAAATATACTACTAACAGATGTTTCCTGTCATTTCTATTTCCTTAGAGAACTATGATTAATATAGTTTTTGTATAAGGAATGGTTCTTGAGAAACAGAATCTTAAGGATGAGATTTCTAAATTGGTTCTGGGGTTTTTGAAATTGTTTCTCTAATCTGTTTAGATTCAAAGGCACTAATGACTCTATTTCCAATAATCAGGTTGACACTGATAGTCCATGGCGTGAATTGGAAATAGAGATATACAAAATATCACCACTGGATATGGCTACTCAAATTCTTATAAGAGGCAAGCATTTGTGTGAGAATTTTGAAACCTTAACAGTTTTGTGGAGTTAAAAATTATAATGATGCTGGCTGGTTGTTCTGAAATATGCTGGATACAGTTATACAAGAAAGAGATGAGCCGAAGGCTACAAATTTGCAATTAAAGTGGCACATAGGGTTCTAAGGGGAGAGGGAGGGAGGAATAAAATAGACGAACATGGAGGATTTGGGGGTCAATGGAAGTGTTCTACATGATCTTGCAGGGATGGATAAGGCCATGTTAAATTTCATCAATTTTTAAAAAGTGTATGGTCCAAAATGCAAGCCATATTGTGAATCAATGACCATGGTTAGTAGCAATGTTTCAATATTAGTAACATTAACTGTAACAAATGTACCATCCACATGTAAAATGTTATTAATAGGAGAAAGGGGGAAAGTGGGAGGATGCTGGGTATATAGGAATCACCTATAATCTGTACATCACTTTTCTGTAATCTAAAGCTTCTCTGCAGACAAAATAAAAAAGTAAAACACTGGGGGAATAAGTGGAAGAAAATGTCACTGTACATACAGGACAACAGATCTTACAGTGATGAAAGACATAATGTAAAAAAATTTAAAATTATTATGACTTTAACAATGGAAGAAATTATGTCATTAACATAGAGACAGTGGCCACAGGAGTTGCTGAAGGCAGGGGGAGGGAAAAAGAGGTGTGATATGGGGGCATTTTCGGGACTTGGAGTTTTCCTGAATGATATTGCAGGTGCAGATGCAGGACATTATATATCCTGCTATAACCCACTGAATGGACTGGGAGAGAGTATAAACCTTAATATAAACTGTAATCCATGCTGTGCAGCAGTGCTCCAAAATGTATTCTTCAAATGCAATGAATGTGCCATACTGATGAAAGAAGTTGTTGATGTGGGAGGAGTGGGGGTTGTGGGGAATGTGGTATATGGGAACCTCTTATATCTTTTAATGTAACATTTTGTGTTATCTACATATCTTTAAAAAAAAAGATTAAAAAATTTTAAATTAAAAAAACACATTTTTTTAGGACAAATGAAAACCTTGGAGTATAAACACTCAACTTTAAATCAATGTTAAGTTTCTTGAACTTGATATGTGGTACTAAAGTGGTTACATGAATGAATATCCTTGTTCTTAGGGAATATATTTGGAAATATTTTCTGTTCATGGAGCACAGCATGTACAACCTACACTCAAATATCAAGAAGCTATTAAAAAGCCAGTGGAATCTGGGTATGTGGGTAAAGTTATCTTGGATTTCTCCATATGGGAATGGTATCACTTTTGCAATTGTTCTGTAAATTTGAAATTATTTCAAAATAAAATAAAATAAATACCAGACACAAAAAAAGTAGCAAAATAGTGTCCCATATTAGGAGAAAAACCAATTTATTGATACCAATCCAGAAATGACTGAGGTGATGGAGAAGAAAGGAACTTGGAGACTATATTTAATTTTATCCTTTAGAAATTTCATACAAATAACTTCAACCATGAAGAATGTTATCAAATTTCATCAATGTTTAGAAAGGCTTTTGCAACCCATTTTGTATCCAGACAACTCAATTATTAGGGCCAGAAGCAGGAAGAAAAATTGATTTTATCTTTGTTGGTCTTTTTGGGTTTTTTTAGAATATTTACTTTAAATTAATCTATACAACAATCCTAAGTCAAAGCTAATATTATTTTCATTTTTTTAAATGAAGAAACTGAAGCTGAGGAAGTTTGAAATGTTCTCAATATCATAAAGTGAGTTTGTTAAGAACCTGTATTTGAATCATTTGTCAGTATTAAAAAGCCTTTGTATTTCCTCAATACTATGCAAGCTTTTAGAACACCAAAGAATTTTCTTTAATTTTGGATCTCAATTTCTGCATTTTAAAATCAGGAATCCTGCTTTCCTTGCACTAGTATAAAATGCACTTGCATCAAGATAGGAATTTTTTATTTCCTTTGATATAAAGATCTTTTTTTCTCTATCAGAACATCTCACACCTCATACAAATTTATGCTAACTATGACATACATGATCTATTTTTTCTGCATATGGAAGGTACTCTTTTCTCTTTACTAATTTTGAGTAAATTTAATTTGAAAGTCCAGAATAATGCTTGCAGATTATATTGTTAGACATGTGGCTTTCCTGATTACGCAAATAAGCGTTAGGTCTCCAGAAAACATTGTTTAAAAAACGTATTTCTAAATAACTTGTAAGTCAGGTTTTTTCAGGACAGTGGTTCAAAATAGGAAACCACATATATGTAGTTTCTATTCTCTTTTTCAAAGATATATACACACACTCATATGTAATGTGTCGAAACTATTAATTCCATGTCCACTTACATTTGTTTTCCAATTTGTTACCTTTGAAATTCTGTTGTGTGCTTTAGCCTTAGAGTGTTATTCTAATTTAATGACCAATACCATGCCATTTTGACCACTATAGCTTTGTAGTATGATGCATTAAACATTCAGGAATGCAAAATAACCAACACGTAAATTGAAAATGATTATTTAAAACTCTACTGGGATTGTATTCAAGTAACATACAAACTCTGTAGGCTAATGTACAATTTAAACTGCTATTTCATTTTGACCACTTTTGGTCATCTTTTGGAAGTCTTCGTTGGGGAATATCAGGGGTGCTACTGGGTTGAAATGTTTATGGCTATGATAAAGAAGGTGATCTGTAGGCAGGGAGACATAGGGTAAGATCTTGTGCATGTTACTTTGTAACTATTTGACTTTAGCTTTGTTGTTGCTCGTTAGGATTTTTAATTTTCCATGTCAGATTTCTCTTTCCAGAAAATAGGGATAATAACAATCCAATGTTATTAAGCGACTATTAAACAAAATTCTACATATAAGCACTTTTCACAGTATCTGAACATAAAAACTCTAAAATATGTGAGCTACAATTGATATCCATGTATTATACATATATTTAGGAAGAGTCTTTTTCTCAGCTTCCTGTTAATACTCATGGATAATATGAGTGGGGCTGCTGACAGTCAATTAAAATACATTTTCATTCTTGTCAGGTTTGGACTCTGAGACACTTTTCTGAATAGTATAATTCAAACCCCAAATGGTAAATCATTTGATGTAAAGAATGCCCTTAGTCCATAATGTACCATTTATGTCTTTTCTTTCCAAGACAATAACATGTGCAACACACCTCAACAGTATTCATTTCAGTGTTTCTAATCCATTGTGCAACTGAAGATTTGAGTTAGTAGATTTGTTATCATTAGATAACCCTGCAGTAGCATTTGCATTACTGCACACTACGTCATTAGTAATTACCACTGATTAAATGCAAATAATACTTAGCTAATTTTAAACATAGACTGTATTTAAGCATACCTCAGGTCTGTAAATTGGTAATTCTTAAATGGGGTCATACTCATAAACTCATAATCTGCATGTCTTTTAAGACAGCATGTTTTAAATTATCACTGCTTTGTTTTGGTTTTAGTCCTATTGTTTAATTTTTAAATTCAAATAATGCTAGCATGAAAATAAAATTTCCATGATTTATGATAAGCAATAGAACATATAATACTTAAGATGTTGGGTTCTACAGTTGGATTATGCTGACTCAAATCTTATATTGTCTTTATATATTAATAGGTACTATGATCTTGGGTAAGGTATTTAATCTCTAGAGTGCATCAACCGATAGCATGAGGACAATAAAACTAGCTACCTTTTAAGGTAGTGTTTCAGTTTCCCAGCTGCTAAACAAGTGCCTATACAATGAGTTTAGCTGAAACAACAGGAATGTATTAGCTCACAGTTTTGGAAGAAGTCCAAAATTGAGGTGTCACTTTCTCCTAGAAGACTGTGGTATTCTAAGGCTGCTGGTGATACTTTGTCTTTAGTTTTCTGTCACATGGTGATGTATATGACAGAATCTTCTTTCTCTTCAATGTTCTGTTGACTTATAGCATCTGACTGCTCCTCGACTCTCTGACTTTCTCTCTCTGACTTTCATTCTAATTATAAAGGACTCCAGTAATCTGGGCTGAAGTCCAACCTGATTCATTGGACCACATCTTAATTGAAGTATTATCTTGCAAATATCTGATCTACAATGCATCCATATCCACCAGAATGTAGACCACGATGAAGCACATGTACAAACGGGGGTACATAGTTCAATCTATATCAATTGGGTTTGTGAGAATTAATTATTTAATACGTTGAAATTACATATGCCTAATGGAATAAGTGCTAAAAAAAATGTTATCTTGTTCATCAAAGGAGCTCATTCATTAAAAAATTAAAAATTTAAGAAACACAGTTAGAACCTAATAGTTTGGTCTATAGACTTCAGAAAATTTAGATTTTACTTTTGACCTGTGATTTTGTGTAAGACACACAGGTTCTTTGAAACTCTATTTCTTTTATATGTTTGTTTTTGGTAGAACTTATTAGAGAAGTTGTGGATTTCAGAAAAATCATGCATAAATTCACTATTCCCATACACTGTCCTATTGTTAAAACTTTGCATTAGTATGCTACATTTGTTACAATTGATGTAGCATATATTTACAATTGTACTATTCATTATAGTACATGGTTTACTTTAAAGTTCATTATTTGTGATGTACAATCACAAATATTTAAAAAAATTGTTCTGGTAACATATATACAGCCTAAAATGCCTCCTTTTAGCCACACCCAAATATATAACTCAGTGTTCTTTATTATATCCACAATGTTGTGCTACCATCACCACCATTAAAACTTGTCCATCACTCCAAACAGAAACTCTGTACAATTTAATTATTAACTCCATATTCCCTACTCCATATCACCCTTTGGTAACTAAATTCATTTATTTTTGAAGTATATTAATATGTGCCTTTCTTACCTCACAAGTTGAGCATTAAAGTGATAATATAATAAATACAAGACTATTACCCTGTTAATAGTCTACAATAAACATGTTACTATTATCTGTGATATTAAACAAGTGAAATAAAATCATCTTCACAAGTTTTAAATATTTTCAAGATATATTGCAGTATAAAGTAGTAAATAAGCTCAAAGTCAGGAAAATTTAAAGAAAGCTCCTATCAGAAGTTAATTGTGTGTACACTACACTACATTCTAGACAATGTATTAAACACTCTTCATGTATTTTTTTCTGACCTAATCCCAACACTAATATAATGATGTACATTCTATTAGTATTTACTGTTATCAATGAGGAAACTGAGAACTAGGAAAGTTACGTATTTGCCAAAAATCACAAAGCTAATAAATGGCAAATCTAGGATTCAAATTCAGTTGTGTTTTATGACAAAGCTCGCAGTCTTAACCATGTAGTGACTCTAGCTTTACTTTTGCATGGAGTTCTTCATTAAACTATAGAATTATTAACAACAACAACAAAATCTGTTGTTTTTCACACTGAATCCTGAAACAACAAGACCTGCTGCGTGGAAAACTTGACTCTGATTTACAATGAAGAACTTTCTCCTTAATAGGTTGTTTAAGACACACATAATAAAGTTCTACTGAAATTAAGAGACTACTCAGGTAAGTATAGCATACAGTTGATGAAAGTATCGGTTATAAAGTTATAGGTACACAATCATAACAGGAGATACTAGTGTAAGACTTGGAAAGTGAAAGACACCCAACTTCAGACAGGAAGTCTGTAAACAAGTGAATAAATTCTGAGTAACTGCTATGTAAAGAAAAAAGGTGTTTGGTATTCAACAGTATGAACTGGAAGCTCTATGGAGCATGAGTGTATTGGGCTGGTATCAGAGTTCAAGTAGACTGATTTTCTAATTTGCCTGTTTTAAGCCTTGTAAGAGGCAAAGCAAAGCTTTTAGCCATTTTTACACTTGTAATCCTCTGGTGTTGACATTTTCTTATATTATTGTTATAATTCATTTTGGTGTTAGTAAAATTCACTACCACTTTTAATGCTTCTAAATGTATTTCAAAATGCTTCTTGTCATATGGAAGTACCATGCATGTGAATGTGTAGAGTAGAGGAGGGGACAGTTAATGTTTTAAAGCACATAATGTGCTAAGACAAGGTACTGGATCAAATATTCAAGGCTTTTGCCCTTAAGGAGATTATATTTTAAGAGTAGGGATAAAAGATATATAAGTTGATTATAAACAAATACATAAGATAAATTCAGGTACTAATAGGATACTATGGTATATAGTGATTTGAGAGTTCCTTTAGCCAGTGTTTCAGGGAAAATCTTTCTTTGGAAGTGACATATGAACAAAGAATAAAGTAAATATGTGTGGAAACATGTTTCAGTCACAAAGCATGCTCAAAAGCTCAAAGGCCAAGGTGAAATTAAGATTCTTATACCCAATGAACATCAAGGTTAATGAAGAAAATGGCTAAAAAATGTTGGCAAAATTGTTTGCATGCTTGAGCAGTTCAGAGAGGATTTTACAGAGAAAGTTACTTTGAAAATCTTTCAAGAAAGAAAATATTTAATATTTATTTTAAGCATTTATTTTCTTTAAAGAACTTTCATTATATATACTATTTTCAGCTTAACAATTTCTAAATATTATGAGGAAATTGAGACACAGTGATAACATATTACTTATCAAAGGCCATGTGGCTTCCATGAAATAGGGTTAGAACTTGCTTTTAATAATTTGATGCCAGTGTTCCTTCTTTTCCTACCACATGATACCTGGATCTTACCCAGCACAGGAAGAGGCAATGTGAAGCAGAGGTCAAAATAGGAAACAGGTACATTAAGAGAAGGAACACAGTTTGACAGTGGAACAGAGCTGTCTGACCTGAAGTGTGGCATGTATAAGGTGGGGAGTTTTAGGGGGAGGGGAGTTGGGGATGTGGATAGGGGACAGAAGATGAAAGCCCTAGCATTGTATAACAAGGATTTTGGTTTCAATTCTACAAGCAGTGAAAGGCCATTGAATATTCTAAAATGGGGTTTGGCACTATCCATCTGGGGTTTCAGAAAGCTTAAGTATTATGGTAGCATGCAAGCATAGCCACCTAAGCAACTTATCCTTTCTTTCAAATGACCAAATAAGAAAAATATATTATGATAAAATGGATGGGAATAATATTCATAAATTCACAATTAATTGGTGAAACATATCAAATAACATTAGACATTTGTGATCAGTTTATCCTGAAAAATTCTCAGAACATGTTTTTTTTCAGTTTTTAGATATAATTATTCTTATAAAAACAAATGAAATTCCAGAGTCTGTTATTAGATTTCTTATATAATAACTGTGATCCTACAGTATCATGTAAATATAACATATAAGAGTAAATAACATGTATGAGACTGTGCTGGTTTGAGTCTTTCATGTAACCCAGAAAATTATGTTCTTATTCTAATGCATTCCTGTGTATGTAAATCTATTTATGTGGGGTCTTTGGATTAGATCACTTTTGATTAGATCACTGTGGTTAAAGGCCTTTGTTTTGGTTGCTGGATGCAAAGTAGGTTAAAATCATTTACTGGAGTTGAGTATAAACAAAGGAGAGATGAGAGGAAAAGCTGCCATTTTACCCTACCTTCTGAGAGAGGATTCCAGGACCCCCTGCAACCATACAAAGGCTGAGAAACATTAAAAGGCTGGGAGTGAAGCCAGAGGCTAGGATCAGCAAAACAGCTAAATCTGAAGCAAGGAAACCCATAGGAGAGAGGAGAGATGAGCAGACCCTGCCATAAGCTTGATCGCCCACAGCTGAGCCCAGGGAGAAAGTGAACCTGAAGGAGAAGGCAGAGATGGGAAGCTATTTTGCATTGCCATGTGGCAGGTGTCCAAGATCTGCCAGCAGCCAATCACTGGTAAGACATCATCTGATGATAACATTGATTTGGACATTTTCACAGCCTCCAAGCTGTAAGCCTATTTCTTAATAATTTCCTATTTTAAAAGCCAACCCATTTTTGGTATGTTTAGCAGTTTAATATTGATGAATTCCAAAAAGAAATATTGACTTATGCTTGTAATCTGATCTGTACCTGTGCATGACTGAGTTATGATTAGGGCTTTGAGTCCCCACCCACCAAGGGGTAGGAACTCACAGATAAAAGGCACGGTGAAGAACAGAGTTGAGGGTTTCTGATGTTGGAGTTTTGATGTTAGAGTTTGATAGTGAAGACTTAAGCTGGAGCCCTGGGAAGTCAGCACGCAGAGGAAAGAAAAGCAAGCCCCAGGAAGAAAGGAACCTTGAATCTAGAGAAAAGCAAGCCCCAGGAACATAGGAACCCAGGAAGCCTGAACCCTCACAGACGTTGACAGCCATCTTGCTCCAAATAGACTTTGGTGAGGGAAGTAACTTATGCTCATGGCCTGGTATCTGTAAGCTCCTACCCCAAATGAATACCCTTTATAAAAACCACCAATTTCTGGTACTTTGCATCAGCACCCCTTTTGCTGACTAATACAGTATTTTTCATTGGTAACATTTGGCAAACTAAAACAGAGACTTTGAGGAAAATCAGAACAAATTTCCAGAAATTTGATATTTGGGGAGTGAAAATTATTTATGCATAATGCTACAATAAAGTATATTCCTTAGTCATTCTCACAATATCACACTAATATAGACAACTTCGCATATTCCGGGTATGATTAAAATGTACTGATGTTATTTTACAAAGCTTTTAAAAAAGTGATGTTAAAAGATATATATATATTTATTAACTTGTTTACCAATAATTTGCTGAGCATCTTACTAATTTCCAAGTTCAATGTACTGGGAATATAGATGAATAAATCATTTCTTACACCTGAGGAGCTGGCATCACACTTGCATACTTATTTTCAGATTCTGCAACAAACACCTTTATTCTTTAACAAATCTGTCCTCAGAAGAGAAATAAAGTTAAGTGATTTAAATGAGGAAGTATTTGATGTTCTTCTTTATGGGGTGTAAGAATTCTTGAAGACCTTAAAGTATAGTAATTTCACTTCTTCAAAGATGCCAAGTGTAAAAATAAAGGTATTATATTCTTATTTATACTTGACATATTAATTTGAATCTCTGTGGTTTCAATGAATTTTACAATTCTCAGATTCCTACTTGTCTTGCACAGAAAAAAAGCACATCTTAAAGAATGTAAATCATCCAATATTTCAAGGCGCATCAGTTATACTACTTTTTAATTATTATTATTGCAATAAATAAATCATAGCAATTGTGGATCTGTGATAACCACTCTATGGCTAATATCCTTAAGCCAGATCCTTTATTTTTCCAGTGTTGTGGTTCCACTAGGTGGCAGTATTACTCTAGCACTTTAGGATATTGGAAAACAGCAAAATGCCTTCCACATCTGTTCTACTTAACGTTCTTTCCAATAGGAATTTACCTATTTAATTGATAAAAAAGATATGGTTCTTTAATGAAAATAGAACAGCCATAAACTGGAGTGAGAAGGGTATTTAATGAAAACTTTGCAATTGGATTTGCAAATGTAGCACCTTCAAAAAATATTTTTCACATTAATATTTTATTTTTTCTCCTTTATTAGTTAATTTATTATATAGAATTTCATATATTTTCTACATTGATGACCCAGGAGTGAAAAATATAACCACCTCGATAACAAACAAACTCTATCTTTCCATGAAGATCTAAATTACTTTTACCTGCCTTGCCTTTTCACTGTCATCAAATAAGGAAAAGATAAGCACTACAATCCAAGGTATCACACCATTGTGGTCTTGTCCATTATTGATTTGAAAATATTCAGTGGTTATTCATCTCTTTAAAACAAAAGTCATTGGAGCTGTGGGGACATACCCTAAAAGGTTTAGCAGCTTTAAAAGTTTATTTACATTTGTCTTTAATTATTTGTCTAGCTTTGCTGAAGAACTGAAATGAATGTAGTGATTTTTCTGACATGTTGGAGAGGAGAATGAATGGTAGCTAAAAGAAGTCTGAAGTATTACAAGAAATGCCGCATATTTTCAATAGAAAAGGAAATAATGTTCAGAGGTATAAACAGAAGAGCTAGAGAGAGAAACAGTGAGGGAATACACTGAGCCCAGGGAGTCCAGTAAGATGAAGTTTTGGACTGAGCCAAAGACCAATTTTGACTTAAAGAATAAATTTCCACTTAAATTTTCCCTTTTTTCTGAAACAATTTGGTCCAAGTGGCTAAGATGAAGAAACCTGTGTAGCTGGAGGGTTAACAACATAATAGACAAAAAAGCAATTCTTTAATAAGGAACAAAAATGCTTTGAAGATCATATTTGATATATTGCCCTTTCTCATCTCCTTGTATCTTGATCAGTTTTACTCTTTTCTTAATTTACCTTTATTTCCTTTTTTTTGCTTCTTTTTCTTCTCTATTCCCATTTTCTACTTTCTTTTTTCTTTATGCAGTAGAAATTATTTCTAATTTATTTAGATACATATATTTACTTTTATCCATGTTGTTTTTGTATATTTTTAATTTTAAAATAGAGAAACATTTGAGAAAGAAACAATATATAAGTACATTAAATCAAAGACTGGGAGTTTCATGAGGTCATTTACTTAATTTTTGTGGACAAACAATTTCCTGAGAGAAAGCCATACACATTGGGAAGCTCTTGTAGCATTTTCAGGCAATTTTAGTGTCCCAAATATGAATTCAGTTCAAAATGCACAAGAAATAATAATTGCTAATGATAGGATTTAAAAATTAGCTTCAAGTACCAAATATTAAAGTGTTGCCCTCACAAAATAATTAATTTTTTTCCAGTGACACCTATTTTTCTATTCCAATGTTATTCTTCTTATTTTCTGCTTGGTCAGGATTCCTGTAGCAGGAAGGTTTGTATAATGATGCAAAGCCAAAATTCATGCTATATAGTACAGATTGAAGTGCCATAACACACAGGGCATATAGACAAAATATATCTTAATTCTCTTATTTGTATTATTATTATCATTTGCATAGTTAGTGGCCTCATTTTCTTCAGCCTCGTTTCCACTCAGATGTCAATCATTTATCTATTTGTTTCATATTATTTAATAGTAATTCTTAGTATTGGAGTATTGAGAGTATTTCATTGCCTTAGGCACGGGAATTTTTGGAGTGTCCAAATTTCTATGTGGCTGCAGGATTTAGTCTTGTTACAGATGTCATATTTAAATTTTTTTAATGCAGATTAAATAGCATTTGTTCTTAAGAAATCTTAACAGGAAAGGATAACCAGGTATAGTGCCTTGTATTGCAGTCTCACTTCAAGCCCTGCTATATGTTTATGCTCTCTTTAGAAATATATTTACAGAATATAAAAATTCTTATTATATATTGAAGAGTGTTAAAAGGATGTAGCAGGACATAATCAACTATAAAAAAAGGGAGAAGATTTTACCTTAGACTGCCGGAAAACCTCAGCTACCACAGATACTTGAATGCTCAGTTGTCAGAATATGGGTGAATCATTTTGAGGAAAAAGATCCAGGTGGACAAGAAATCCAAGAGAGAAAAAAAAAAATCACTAGCAAAAAGAGAATGACATTTATCAAGTGTAATTATGGAAACAAGGATAATATTAGTACTGCATAACATTAAAAAGACTTGGTTCTGTCAAATTTTACATGATTACATACATGAATGATGGATCATCAGTAATGCCATCAAGGATAAGTGGATGTGCACATTCTTGGAAGAAACTGGCACCTTGTAGATACTCAATAAACTCATGTAATACATATTCCGTCATTAATAAACTTCTGTCTCTACCAGAGAGAAATCTGTTATGCAGCAAATCCGCAGCTTTAAACAAACAGTTCTGTGAACATTGAGTGAATCCTGGCCCTCATTTCTCTTATGGACTCTTCCATCCTTCTCCTGTAAAACAACTTCTACATATTTATTGGGAAATGAATGGCAGTTTCACCAAAAGTGGGTTCTGTATTTACAAATATCAAACTTCAATGAAGTTCATTCACTCATCTCTTAATTAAATAGATCTTTATTAGGACATTAATTTTATCAAGAAGAGATTTAAGAACTGGAACTGGGGATATAGCCAGAAATATAATGCGTCAGTCACTCTTCTCCAAGGAATTTACAATTTAGTGCAAAGCATCAGGCAACATAAAAGACAAATTCATAAGCATGCCGAATATCAAATTGCAACAAATGATACACAAGAAATTAAATAGAAATTTTAACTGATAGATATTTTTATAATCACTAAATCATCAGTGAATCTATTATATTGTAAACTCTATGTAAGGAGAAACTTCGTCTTACTTATCCCCAGTGTCTAAGAAGGTTGAGGTGGGGTGCGGTGAATATATAAAGAGCAAAAATATCATTGAAAAATAGATGCAAATAATTAATTGTGCAGATGAGTGATTACATATAAATAAATATTAAAAAGGAGAATCTATTATATTTTATATACTTTGTCAAACATTCTCTAACAGAGTGACAAGAATCTTTCGAGTACATGGACAGTGTTTGTGAAGGAGAACAGACCAATATGCCAGGCATTTGTTACTGATGCTTGTATGTATGAACCTTGTTCTTGTTAAATTGAAACTTAACAATATATATTGCCTGTAATATATATTGCCAAAGAGTCACTGCTTGAAAGCCTCCTTGTTGCTCAAGTGTGTCCTCTCTCTAAGTCAAATTCAGCATATAAAGGCACTACATTCCCCCTGACTTGGGACATGACTCCCATGGATAAGCCTCCCTGGCCCCAAGAGATTTTTACCAACTGCCAATTAATGATGCATTTGGAAAAAGACCTAGACCAAAAGAGGGAAATATTAAATACTAATGATTTTTTATGGCTAAGATATTTCAAAGTGAGTTGGGAGGTCATTCCAGAGGTTATACTTATGCATGTCTCAGGAGGATCTCACTAACTGTCACAGTAAACAGTGCCTCAATCAGGAGTGCTTCTGAGGGCTCTACAGACATATAGACACTATAGGCATGGCAGACAACCTCAGGAAATTAGCATCCCATCAGTGGACCTTACCTTGGAATATATGATAACCCATCTCTTCTCAACATATCAGAATTAGACTCATTTATAATTTTCCTACATATGGTTCTTTTACCCCATTTATTTGAACTCATTTGCACTGTAACCATTAAATATATGTTCCAAAGACTTAATTATTCTGGTTGTTCATATGCCAGTTGAGCCCTGAATTTCAGCAGAGTTGCAGTCAACACCTACTCTCCAGTTCATCAGACTCACCCAGGACAACTAACAAAAGGATAATTATGGGCAATGCCCATCCCCCCAAAACAGAGAATATTTACAGCAGCAAGCATGACAGTTCCATCCATCTGCTTCATGGGATCTAAGTCCCTTTTCACTGTCCCAAAATCTCCAAGATAGAGGAATGAACTAACATAAGATGGGAATGCAACTGTGGACTAAATAGACTTATTATTATTCTAATAATGGAAGAATTTGTAACATTGGTATAAAGACAGTGGTCACCAGTGGTTCTGAGGGGAGGAAGAGGGAACAATGGGTATAACATGGGGCATTTTTGGGACATTGGAATTGTTCTGCATTACATTGTGATGAAGGATACAAGCCATTATACATTTTGTTAAAACCTGTAAAATTGCGCAGTACAAAGTGTAAACCATAATGTAGACTATAGACCAAGTTTAGTAGCAATGCTTCAATATGTGTTCATCAATTGTAACAAATGTACCACCCTAATGAAAGTTCTTGTTAAAGGGGAAAAATGTGGGAGGTGGAGGGCATGGGATATATGGGAATCATGTATATTTTGGATGTCATATTCATATACTCTAAGTCTTCTTTATTTTTTGAAACAAATAAATTTATTGATACATATTAATAGAGTATAAAATTTACCCAAAGGGTACAATTAATGGTGTTTTGTATAATTCAATAGTTGTGCATCCATCACTTCAATTATTATTAGAGAAACTTCATTATTTCAATTATGATAATAAACAAAAAAAACAGACAAACAAGAAAATTCCTCATTTCTCAATCTTTATAAGTTTCCCCTGCTGCTATTTCTGGCTATTCTTGCATAATTGTTTATTTTCTTATTATGCTGTTTTAATGAGATATATTACATACCATATGCTATATCCAAAGTGCATAATCAATGGCTAGGTCTTCTTTAAAAATAAAGTATTGATACAAGAAAAAAAAACATTGTCATGCTTTGCTTGTTTAAATAATCAGTATGGCAACTTACCAGAAGGAAGTTAAAAACAGCAAACCAAACTGTGACAGTTTGAAGCTTTTTGTGGCTCCTAGAAAGATATGATCTTAAAGTCAATCCATTCCTGTGGGTATGGATCTCTTTAATTGGATTGGACTCAGTGGTGGGGGGACTTGATTGGATTACTTCAGTGAGCCATGTCACAGATTGAGTCTTGGTCCTCTAGCTGAAGTCCTTTATAAATGGAGGACTGAGAGCAGCAGACACACAGTAGTGGCAGAGACACAGATACCCAAAAATGCTGAGAGAGAGGTGCAGAGATTGAGAAACATTTAGAGGCTGACAGGCAGATCTAGGAGGCCAAAGGCTAGAATCAGTGGAATACAGAGGAGTGGAAAGAGGTCCATGAGAGACTGAAAATGAGAAATTCTGAAGAAGAGGGAGAGATGAACCATATACTTGATTTCCCACAACTGAGATGAGAGAGAGAGCTCTCCACTTGATTCCTTGATTTGGGCAGAGCCCCCATTTTGCCCTATCATATGTCTGATCACCCACAGCTGACCTTCGGTGAGACAGCATCTCTGATGATGCCTTGATTTGGACATTTTCACAGCTTCAAAACTCTAAGTTTTTAGCCTAATAAGTTCACATTAAACAAGCCAGCCCACTTCTGGTATGTTGCTCCTAGCAGCCTTTAGAAAACTAAATCATGAACAAACAAACAAACAAAAACATTTTTTTCTTCTGCCAGTTAAATCACTCTCCCTACCTTTTACCAAACATAACTATGCAACTGTGCAATTTCTTGGTCTCAGTAAGTGTATTGTGCCCTTTAGGGATGTCTTCATTCATAAATTCTAAGTGAAATTTTAACCTACATTACCATAATGTTTCTATCATTGCCCTCTTAAGTTATATGATTAATTTTTCCCCAACAGATTGCAAGCACTTGGAGATGGAATTTTGCCATCCTTTTAATAGCAATATTCCAAGTTTCTAGAAGAATTACTGACATCTGAGAGGTGTTTAGTGAATATTTCATGACTGAATGACTGGATGAGGTTTAAAAATATATAACCTTGATTAAACACAATTCTTCATCTACTCAACATTGAGGAACATTAGCTTAATTTAGTTGGAGAAAAATACAAACCTACAGACTTCTCAACTTATTTATTAATACTTACACACTCTTATTTTTTTCTAGCCAATACCCTCCCACTCTCCTAGAATTTTTAAAAATATCTCCTTCCCTTTTCAAATTTCTAATACCTCTTCCTGAGTCTTCACTCTTTTCTATTGATTTTGCTTCCTATTTCACTGAGAAATTTGTTCAAATCAGAAGGGAATTTATACAAACTACCAAAAGCATGCATCTTTACCCATGCACTCTGCCCTTTTTCATACCACTAGTCCTTGCTCCCATTAAGGCAACTCTTGCACCTGACTGCCTTATCCCAACCCATCTTCTTATACCAACCTGTCTTCCTATTCAATGACAAAATCCAAAAATTTTTACCTCCTTCTCCTGAACAATTGTTATTTTTTTCATAAATATGATCTTTCCTACCATCATACAAGCATGTTGTTAATGTTCTCTTCTGAACAAAAAGGAAAAATAAACTTTCTCCCTGTTTTGGTTTGCTAGGTTGCCTAAAACAGACCACAAAGTGTGTTGGTTCCTAACAGTGGGAATGTATTGGTTTACAAGCTTACAGTTTTGAGGCTGAGAAAAATGTCTAAATCAAGGCATCATTAGGCCATGCTTTCTCCCTGAAGACAGACTGCCATGGATCCCAGAGCCCTCTGTCACATGGCAAAGCACATAGACATCTTCTGGTCTCTTCCTTCTGTTTTGGGTTCCTTTGCATTCAGCTTCTTGCTTCCATGGCTTTCTCTCTCTTTGTCTTAATTTTATTCTCTTACAAAATACTCCATTTAAAGGGCTAAGAGGCACTCTACCATATATATTGGAATGTCTCAGTCTATGTTTGGTATAGTCATGGCCATGTCCCCCTTTAGATAAATTTCAAGACCAAAGGCATACGTTTACCACCACCCCCATTAAAGTGCATGAGACCAAGCCTGTCTGGCTGCTACAAGAGTTCAGCAGACAGGGATAAAATGACAAGACAGCACTGAACAGCTATATTGTAGTCTAAATCCTGCTTAAAGGTCTAACTTTTAATCAAAAAGAATAAAAATGGAACAAATAATTTCTATATTCTTGTTATTGATTATAGTTTCCTATAAACTTTAAATCTTATTTTAATGTCATTCTTTCACAGCTCTGATACATTATACCCTCATTTGTATTGTTTAATTAGCTGAAGAAACAATTTTCAAATATTTCTTCCTTGTTGATTTTTATTTTATTTAATATGGAGATATTATTTAATCTTATGTCACTATTTCATGGTTTATAAAAACTATCAAAAGATACATGTAACAAATATACTTGTGCAACTAAGTAAGCAATGTTTCTGACAGCTACAGATGGTAGTAATTAAATTGGTCCCACTGATATTGTACTATGTTGGTCTGTAAATATATGACATTCATAAACTAGTAACTTTGTCCAAATGGGTTTTTACTAAAGTAGGTTTGAAAAAGATAATTTCACTTTAGATGATTTTAAACTACCTTCTGAGATTATGCAAATGTTTTTCTCATCATTTATGGGCTGATTTCTTCTTCTAAATAACCTTTTTTTGAAAACATGTTCTACATTCTCTGTCTCGTTACAACATTGACAAAAAGAGCATGTTAAATGATATCTAGCAAATTGTCTTTTATTAGACAGGTAAAAAATTTCATCACCTGTTTCCAGCATTCAGTATGAAATTACAATTTTCTTTGCAATAGCTGTCATTACCAAATTGAAGAGACATTAGATATCTTAATTTATAGTAAAAATTAAATATTTAACATTCTAAATGTTTAATTTTAAGTTTAATATATAATATTGTCTTTTATAATCTTAATGCATTGCAAGAAATCTCAGGGATATAATTCACATGTAGACAAAGCAGATTCACACATGGGCAGAGTAGGTATTGGAAAGGAAAAACTGGGATTTGGCATAAAGTCTAAATTACAAAAATTCTTCAGTTCCATTAAATCAAGTTGTTATAGCCTGCTATTCATTGTTTTTCTCACACCAAACTTTCACTTAAAATTCAACTGTTACTGAAAGACTAACACAATTGGTCATAAACATTTTGTTGTAAATTACATTTTTATTGATATCAAGGGAAAGAAGGAACAAGGAAATGCACTACTCTTGTTAGTGTACAAAAGAAATGAAGAGGGAGGTTATTAAGATGCTATAAAAGGCAACAAAGGCCTGCAGGACATCACTTAAACTTTTTTTTTCTTTGTTAGGAACATGGGGAAGTAAGACGCATACCAAGATATTAGTGGCAGCATGGGGAAAAATATCTTAAAACTTTCCACACGGGAAAGGTCTACATGCATTCCACATGAATTTCATACTACAAAATGTGTATGAATTCTTAAAATGCTTTAAGTTAATAATGAACTTTTCAGTTTAATGGTTATGACTTCGACTGGCAGAACTATTTTTAAATAATGGATTTTCTAGTAAAAATAAACAAATACATATTTTTGAATATGCATTAATCTATACTATTATTTAACATTGTCTCTTAAAATAAGCCTTTTATTTTCTATTAAAATTTACTCTAAAATCAATATCAAGATCATCCACTCCTGGATTTTTATAACTAAAAGTGATACACATATCTGTTGAAATGTTGGATTTCTACACATCTCTTTACAGAGAGAAGATCAGAGAATGTTTCTTTAAACATGCATCTGAGTAAGATATTGCAATTTTGGTGAGGCCCATCAAGGTACTTTGTACCTAGCTCTATACATAGTTACATGTGCTGAATAAGCTTTAAAAATTTATGCCTCTCTCCTCCAAATCTCAAAATATCATTGGTGAGAAGTTGTATGCATATAAATTAGTACATAAAAATAAATTAAAATATGACAATGTAGGTTTTAAATAGGACAAGAGTAAGAAGATGGTAAATATGTAGAAAAAGGTAATCAGAATAAAACAGACTCCTTAAGGATGATATATTTTCAAGTAGACTTAATTATTGAGTTAGAAGTAGTAATGCTTGGGTGGGAAGATGATAAGGTCTGTCAACTTGATATAAACAATAAAAATATAGAAGAGTATAGTCAAAAGAAGAGCTAGAAGTGTAAAAAGGTACACTGAAGGCAGAATATGGAGAAATTTTAACATTTTTTCCCCAGAATCTGTGCTTTTTCCTGGGATATACTGCTTTAAATATATATTTTTTTAAATTTAAGCTTTAAGGTAATACACCTACTACATTCTTATAAGAATCCCACAAACATATTAGTATTACTATTCCCAATATCTAGATATACCTAAGGATTTTTAGGGATTTTCACATGGAGGGAATTATTCTGATCACTTAATAGACATTATTATTATCCCCATTATAAAGATGATATATAGATAAGTTGAAATGCATTAAAATGGAAGTAGTGACATCAGGTAGGGGAAAATTATAAAATTTAGAGTTTGAAGTTCAAGCCAAAACAACTATTTTCAAGGTTTTTTCTGTTGAAAGAATATTCCTTCTCAAGATCCTATTATTGTTTCCCCTTAGAGAGAACATTGAGACAAGGTTACCTATGGATTTAGCTTTTTAATGAAAAAAAAAGGATAATAGGTTGCAATACAAATTATATTTTATAACTGTCTATGTGGATAATTATATTATCATATAAAGAATTTTTGAGGTGTTATAGGATATTGTTTCCTGGAAATTAGAAACTCATATTAAGCAAGTATGATCAAAACTAAAAGTGATGATGGGAAACGGACTTGGCCCAGTGGTTAGGGCGTCCGTCTACCACATGGGAGGTCCGCGGTTCAAACCCCGGGCCTCCTTGACCGGTGTGGAGCTGGCCCATGCGCAGTCCTGATGCGCGCAAGGAGTGCCCTGCCACGCAGTGGTGTCCCCCGCGTAGGGGGAGCCCCACGCGCAAGGAGTGCGCCCCATAAGGAGAGCCGCCCAGTGCGAAAGAAAGTGCAACCTGCCCAGGAATGGCGCCGCCCACACTTCCTATGCCTCTGATGACAACAGAAGCGGACAAAAGAAACAAGATACAGCAAATAGACAAAGAGAACAAACAACCGGGGGAAGGGGGGAATTAAATAAATATCTTTAAAAAAAAAAAAAAACTAAAAGTGATGGATGCCTGTTATATGAAATGCTTTATGGCAGGTATTTATTTACATTTTCTTAATTGATGCTTATAATAATCTAAGATGAAAATTAACAAAAGTTTTCTGCATAATCAAAAAATAGGAGGCAAAAATGAGGTGTATTTTTTAACATATTTCTACTCTTTCTAAATAAATTGATGGGTTTGGAGTTAAGACTCAATACCTGAATCAAAGATTTGAAAATCTTATGTATTTTCCAATGCAGCTGTTCTGTTACTGTTTCCAAAAGAGTTTACTGATTATATAGCTGCCATTCTACCATATCCTACACTTACAAAGTGGTTCTATAAACTCCTACCATTGCAGTATTGACACAAACATTTGTTGCACTTGTTTAATGTTGGTCTGATTTAAAAGTCTGCTCTTGTAGTTGTAGTTTTATAGAGAGTTCATTTAAAGTTTACTTTTGGATAAGTACCTTTAATGCATTTTTTATGTACTTGAAGTTTTTTTCTTTTCTTCCTAGTCAATTTTTCTTAGAAACAGGTTTTATTTAATTGGCGAAATCAATTGCAAGGCATTCAGACATTTTTCAAGTGTACATTGTCTTTTACTTACTACCTCATTTCCATTGTCTTTCACTTATTACCTTATCTCTCTTAATAACATAGATCTATTCAACATGCAAAATGGAATTTTCTAATAAATTTGGTGCAGATTTTCATAAAGCATCTCAAATAGGGGCTTTTTAAAAATGAAATCAGAAAGCAAATGGATTCAGAGACCAATGTGATTCCAGGTAATTAAGTGGCAAGAAATAGAAGGCATGGATCACTAGTTTCTCTACTTAAAGAGTAGCAGTTAAACTGTATGGTTAAAGAAACAGAGTATCTATCCTTTCCATAAATGCTTACCATAACACATGAATGACTGTATGTGTTTTTAAAAACTCATTTAAAAACCCCAGATATTGGTTCCTTTGAGGGCTAAAGAGACCCATGGGAGTTATGGTCATGGCCGATGGGGTTAACTACCAGGGCAGATGGCCCCTCTTTGGAAATGGTGTTTATGTGTGATGAATCTGGACTCAGATGGGATCTCCCTTCATAAGACTTTCATGCTAATGTGCTGGAGGTGCAGTTAATGTTGGGGTTTAAGATATATTTAGGGGATTTGAATCTCTGGACTGACAATGTGATAGCCAGATCCTGAGCCTCAACAGACTCCAGCACCTACAATCTGATTTATTGGACTTACCACACTCAGCTAAGATGGAGGTGAAGAAGGACAACCACCACACCATGGAGCCTAGAGTGATTACAACTGAAAATGGGAGGATTGCATCCAGCATCCAGGTGGAATCTGAGCCTCCTCTTGACATAAAGGTGCAATGGACACAACCAATCCAGTGTCCACATAGAAGAGGTGGCATTGGATTGGGAAAAGTGGACATAATGGACAAAGGGTATGGGGAAAGGCAGGAAGAGATGAGAGGTGGAGGCGTCTTCGGGACATGGAGCTGCCCTGGATGGTGCTTCAGGGGTAGTCACCGGACATTGTAAGTCCTCACAGGGCCTACATGGTGGAATAGAGGAGAGTATGGGCCATGATGTGAACCAATGTATATGAGGTGCAGAGGTGCCCAGAGATGTACTTACCAAGTCCAGTGGATGTGTCATGATGATGGGAACGAGTGTTGTTGGGGGGGGGGGGAGAGGGGGGGTGGGGGGGTGGGGTTGAATGGGACCTCACATATATATTTTTAATGTAATATTATTACAAAGTCAATAAAAAATAAAAAAATTAAAAAAAAAAAACTCATTTAAGTTCTCTGCCCCTGGTTATACATCTGTAAAAGAGAAATATATTTATCTTCCACTTTCCACAAAAGCTATGAAGAGTATAATTTGTTAGCATTTTAAAAAAGATTTCGATACATTACAATAAATGTAGGTATGCAAATTATTTTGGCTTTTCCATCATTTCTTTAGGTATCCTTCAAAACACCAGAAACAAAAACATTTTTGCCAAGCAAATGAAATAATTTAATATTTTAAGAAGTACATGGCACATGGGAAATATTATCTAACAGTAAATGACTAAAACTTATGAAACAGATTTCTTGTTTAGACCTCTTATTTTTTATTTTTTTTCTTTCTAGCACTGTGTTCTTCAAGTGTCCAAGTTCAGTGAGTTTTTCAATATTTTTCTTCATTGCAAATAACTGGCCACTTGTGTACATCATTTATATTTCTAATTGCCCAACAACCCATGTACCAATAATTGGGCTACCTCTTATTTGGGGAAACTCTCTTTTTTTTAGTTTTTTTTTGTTTTTTTTTTGTTTTTTTTTTTTGTGAGATCCTTTATTTCATTCACTTCTTTAAAAGATGGAATTTCAACCTGTCAAAGTTGCTTCTACCAGTTCATTCAGTGTCCTGGAATATCACCTTGACCGTCCTCCACAGTGAAAGCTGTCCTGGGGGCAGGTCGCCGGGGACAGGGGTGCGATAGCACCCCTCCAGGCTGTTTCCACAGGATCCCACAGCCTCCTGCCTTTAGGGGATCAGCAAGGAATGGACTGTATTACTCTTCACTCTTAGAGATAAGGCCTACCTCACTTACAAGTCAAGAAAATTCTCTCAAGTATATTTAAAGTGTTGATTATTTTCCTCTGGTTCTTCAGATGTCTGACATTCATCTTTTCCTTACCTAAAACTACCTTTCTTTTTCACATTACCTTTCTTGTTTGTTATTGTTAAAACAAAACAAAGATGTGGATTTATTGTGCATATTAGCATGTCAGCACAGAAAAACATACAGAGGTTTTATGTTCCATTTACAGTAGCAGCTCCAAGTACAAAGTCAAGGAGGAAGAATCTGAAACACTGACTTTCTCTGAAAGGACCCTACCTAGATTAAACCATTGTAGCTTAACCAGAATTTTCCCTCACCAACTACTGAACAGTGGCAAATGTGAAAACATTTTCAGATAAAACACATAGGAGTGACTCCATATCCACCCTCCCAACCCACCCAACTTCTGGAGAGCAGGGCTTTTTCAAGCTGTATTTCCCTTGAGCATTAAACTTAAGGGGGGAAAAAAAAACTTTAAAAGGCAGTTTTTAGTAATGTATCCTCATTGAGAATTTACCAAGATTTTTGTTTTGCGAGAAATCTTACTGAAAGAATAGTGATCACTATTTTCAGTAATTATCAAGTGGAAAACAATTTGTACCCCGATCTGAGGTACTAAAATTGCTTTTTTGGAGACACAGCTGGTATAAATTAGACAAGTACAGCAACCAACCAAGACGGTAATAAAGCCTATGATAGTCTGCCTTGTTAGGATGAATGTTTCAAAGTTCATCATGATTTTTTGTGAGATCTTCCCCATAATTGGTGGCTTGGCTTCCAACAAACATGTTCCAGTTCTCCACTATCTCCTCTTTAGTCAGCTCTTCATTCTTATTTTTGTCGGATTCATACACCAAGTGCCTGGCCTCAGCCTAAGCGTGGTCATAATCCTGAGGGAGGATCCAGTGGCGAATCTCATCCTTGTCCAGCTTCCCGTCCTTGTTCAGATCTCGGAATTCACTAAACTGCTCCCGTTCTGACAAAAGCCAGTCTGGCTCAGGGCCATTCTCCTCGTGGGAAAACATCCGCAATATAGTCATCCTCATCCACGAAGCCCTCCCCGTTCTTGTCGATGTCCTCCAGAGTTTCCAAAACCACGATTTCCTTCATATGCTCGAACTCCTCAGGGTGCAGAAAGGCTGTGAACTCCTCCCGAGTGGCCGTCTGGTCACCTTTGAGCTCTGCAGCCTTGAACCTTCTCTCGTCACGTGGAAGCATCTTTTTGAAGGTTTGATGATCTGAAGTATCATGAAACTCTTCGGGGTTTCCTAGATAGTATCCATAGGTGACTTGTTTGTATTCTTTCCAGGAAATCGTATCGTCTTTGTCCCGATCATAATCCTTCCACACTTCAGCGACATTGTCATAAACGTATCTTTTCTGTACCCGTTTGATCCAGGTTTTCAGCTCCTCGGTGGTGACAAAGCCATCTCCATCACTGTCGAGTCGATTGACAATCTTCCCAGCCTCTCCTTGCTCTCATCTGGGGTGAGCTGATGGAAAGTCTTGGAGTCCTCCTTGCCCAGGAAGGCCTCGTGGTCGTACTGGAAGCTCTGGTGGTCCTGGGCGGCCGCTCGCCCAGCTCCGAGTCGGGCCGCACCACGCGCTCCTTGCGCACGGTGGGCTTGGCTCGCAGCGCCCGGGGCACCCGCGCCAACAGCAGTCCCAGGGCAGGCGGCGGCCGCGGCCACCACGCGCCATCGTGCAGAGGAGAGGGCGGCGGGCTCGGAGCCCAGCGCGAGCCACCAGGGCCGCGGACCTGGACTGGGGGCCCGAGCGTGGCAGGGCGGGGCTGCGACCCGCGTGGGGGCTGGAGAAACTCTCTTTGCACATTATTTTATATTTGTCAAATTGGAGCTGATATCTGACAAGACTTAATTTCTTCTCCATCCTGGAATGTCTTCCAAGACTTCATTTCCTTTCCATCCTAGGATGGAGTAAATAATTTGTGGGCAGGTGATCCAAACTAAGCCAGTCTTGATATTTATCCAATTTGCTATTAGGACTTGGCCAGAGGCTGGCTAATAAAACAGGTAAATTAGTTTTCTCATAAGAACAGAACTGAAAGGAAGAGATTATTTTAGGAACTGGTTTATGAGACTGTGAGAATGGGAAGTCCAGATTCCATAGGGTAGCCTGCAAGTTGGAAACTCTATGGTGACATTGAATTCCAAAGGACAAACCACATGTTGGCAACTCAGATAAAAGTGATAACCAATTCTCCGGGAGAAGCTGGTTGGCAGAAGTAGAAATGGAAATTCTTTCTGACTGCTGAAAGCTTCCGAATGATTGGATGAGGAGAGGCCTATCATTGCTAAAGACAATCTTATTTGTTGAATGTAGGTATAGTCAGTCATGATACAACTAACTGATTAATGATGTAAATCCAAGAAATAGTCTCACAGTAACAATTAGACTAGTTCTTGCTTGACCAAAAACTGGACACATTAACCTAGCCAGACTGACATATGCAATTAATCATCACACTGGGTGAATTAAAATCCTTCCTCAGGATAATTTTGAAGTGAAACTGGGAGAAAGAACACTTAAAATTTTGATAATTAAACTGTGGGATTGTAGTAACTAAGTTTGTATTGGCCATATGTTCCTTCTAACCACCATTATCTCCACTGTACACTTTCCCATCAATGTATATAAAGCTACAATAAAAAGAATAGAAACGACATACAGAAACAAGGTCAGAGGTAGAATCCTGATGACATTCAAGTCTCTGAGTCTAGGACCACTGCCTTTCATGCATCAATAGTTCTCAACTACACAGACAAGCATGTATGTATATGTATTTTGGCTAAAGCTAGTTAGGGTCTGTTTTTGTTCCTCTCAAGGAAAAGAGTACTTCTGAGGGAAAACCATTATAAACAACTAAACATCAAGATAAATATGAAGGTAAAGAGAAGTAATCTTTCTAGTTTTCCATAAATTTCTTTATACTTGAATAACTATATCTGAACTTTTGACCTAACATCTCCTTACTATACTCAAGTCAACTCAACTCTGATATAAGTTTTGGAATGTTGGAAGTATTCACAATGGGTGAGGTATCTGAAGGAGAATAAAGAACTACCATGGAAATATCTTGCAAATTATATAATAGTTATTGATATAAAGCCAGTCCTTTATTCAATCTATGTATGTAGGATCTTCTAAGCACTAGAAAGTAAACAGAAGGAAGGAAATGAAATATATATTGCTACACCTGATGTTTGACATCTGTGAAAATCTGGACTTAGTTCTTAACATTTTCCATATTAACTGGTATCAAAAGTGGGTACTGAAAACAAAGATTTACGATTACTAGACAAAAGAAACATTTAGAGAAGTTAATATACTGCTGACTTTAATCATTTGCCATTGTGCTGTTGCACAATAGCATTTGAACAGAAAATTAGTCCAGAATATTTTCTGATTTAGTAGTCATAGAAGTAGGATCTGTAACTTAACTTGACTGCTGACTAACTCTTCTTTAAATATTATTTATTCTAAGCATTTAAACAGGCCTTACTGAATATCACATGCTCTGAGGTATAATCATCTCTAGATTGATTGGGAGTGATGTTTACTTAAAAGCATAAAATAAATCTAAACCAAGCATTTGTGAAAGAGGATCCTACCTTAAAACGTTTTTGCTTAGGACATGTCTCAGTAAGCTTTTTTTAGGAGGTACTGGGGATTGTACCCAGGACCTCAATAAGAGTTGGGTTTTTTGTTTGTTTTTATGAAGTACTGGGGATCAAACCTGGGACCTCATATATTGGAAGCAGGCACTCAACCACTTGAGTTATAGCTACTCCCACAATTGGGCTTTTGAGTAGAAGACTGTTCCATAAAGAAAATCACCCTATTTATTAAACATCAATACTAAATATTTTCCCTTGTTAAATCAATGGCATGGCTAGACATTCACCCTGTGGCAGATTGAGTTATGTACCCCAGGAAAAGCTTGTTCTCAATATTAACCTACATTCTTGTGGTTATGAACCTATTAGAAACAAAATCTCTTGAAAATGTTATTTTAATTAAGGTGCAGCTACTTTAGTTAGGATGGGCTTTAACCTGCCTTACTTTATTTTCCAAATTCTACTCAATTTATTCATTTTTTTAAAAGATATTACATTAAAAAAATATGAGGTACCCATTTGCCCCCACTACCCCCACCCTACCACTCCCCCCACAATAATACTCTCCCCCATCATCATGTCACATCCATTGTATCTGGTGAATACATCTCCAGGCATCGCTGCACCCCATGTCCCGTGTTCCACACCATAGCCCACACTTTCCCACGTTCCATCCAGTGGGCCATGGGAGGACATACAACATCCAGCAATTGTCTCTGGGCCACCACCCAGGACAACTCCCAAGTCCCGAGAATGCCTCCACATCTCTTCTCTTCCTCCCATTCCCCGCACCCAGCAGCCACCATGGCCACTTTTTCCACATCAATGCCACATTTTCTCGATTATTAACCACAATAGTTCATGAATAGAATATCATTAAGTCCACTCTGATCCTTACTGTATTCCTCCTTCCTGTGGACCTTGGCTTGGTTGTGTCCATTCCACATCTATGTCAAGAGGGGGTTTAGATTCCACATGGATATTGGATGCAATCCTCCTGCTTTCAGTTGTAGGCACTCTAGGCTCCATGGTGTGGTGGTTGACATTCTTCAACTCCATGTTAGCTGAGTGGAGTAAGTCCAATAAATCAGAGTGTAGGAGCTGAAGTCTGTTGAGGCTCAGGGCCTGGCTATCATATTGTCAGTCCAGAGATTCAAATCCCCAAGATATATCTTAAGCCCCAGCACCAACTACAATTCCAGTAAAGTAGCATGAAAGTCTTGTGAAAAGAGATCACATCTGAGTCCAGCTCCATCACACAGAAACACCAGCTCCAAAGAAGGGCCAACTGGCATGGCAGTGAACCCCATCTGCCATGACCATAGAACCTGTGGGTCTCTTTAGCTCTCAAAAGGACCAATATCTGGGGTTGTATCTACTTTATCTGTCTCTGAGACTCTGCTCAGGTGTGCATAGGGGCAATCCTTCTGACAAACTCCAGACTCTTTTTTAGAAACTCATAGCCATATGAACTCATTTGTCTTTTCCATTTCCCCCTTACTTTGGGTCATACAGCATTTTTAACTCCTGTTATTATATGTAGACAGGGATATTATGCTGGTCCATGTTGAACCTTTAATTCAAGGTCATTTTCTAGTTACGTCATCAGCTGGTACTTGGTAGTGATCCCTCAGTGCCAGGGAGGCTCATCCCCGGGTGTCATGTCCACGCTGGGGGGAAGGCATTGCATTTATATGCTGAGTTTGGCTTCGAGACTGGCCACATTTGAGTAACATGGAGGCTGTCAGGAGGGAACTCCTAGGCACAGTGCTGCTATAGGCCTTTTTCTTATTTCAAGTGTATAGGCTCACAAGCATAATCATTAGTATCAGGGGCTCACTGTTGGACCCTTATTCCTTCCTGGTCCTTACTGCTGAACCTGGGAGACTGCTGCTGTTCCCCTGGGGACCACGACAGAGCCCCCACCTCCCCCGGCCAGACACCCAGTACCCCCCCAGCTGTTGTTTTTAATTGTTTCCAATATGAGTATATCCAAACATTTCCATGCACCCTGGACACATGCCCTGTATAATTCCCTGTCAACCATATATAGCCTGTCAATAATATCCCAACCAGTATTCCTCTGCTGCCATTGTTGAACCACTCTGTGATCCAAAACTTCCTGAAAAGTGAAACCCAATATAATGTCAGGTTCCCTTACTAGTAAAATGGAATATAGCGATGAGTTTAAAGGTTAGATATAGAATACATATTGATTTGGAAAAATTCTACATCCTATCTTTTTCTTTCTTTTTCTCCTAATTATTGAGCTTCTCTTCACAAGAGACTTAGAGCACAGTAATTCATATATACAATATACAGTACTCCCACACATCCATCATAAAACCTTTTCCCTTCCACAGCAATAATCTTTTAACTTATTCATATCATATTTACTGAAACTGATGTACAGAATCTGAGACAATAGCTTTCAAACAAGGTGACATCTGTGCTTACATTGTAGTCCATGCTTTAGGCTATACAGTTTTCTAAATTTTTTAGTTATCCTATGTTTTACATTATGGTTTACATTATTAGTCTGTCATCCCCTATATGTTTTTGGTGTAATATTACATGTTTTATATCCATCCTTGTGTACTCTCGTGAAACTCCTCTCTTGCCCCCACATTTACCTTGGTTCCATCCATTCAACATCCATTTTCCCCTCCCCTTGGGGCCCACAGTGACAGCCAATCTCCATTTCCCGAGGAGCCACGTACAGAGATATTTGCAACAGTGTTCAGGGCCTGACTTGTTCAACTGCCCTAATGCCCTGGGAGCGACCCTTTCTCTCGAGAGATACAGTTCCCTCTATTTGATGGCATTAGTCCTCTCCAGGATGTGGGTCCACCCCCGCTCTCACTACTTGGGTCTCTACCCAATGGTACAACCCACCCTGGCAAAATGAGCATTCAGACATTCCCCAGGAGTCTGTCCCGCGTCAGACCATCCCTTCCGAGCATCCTAAACAGGTAACCCTCCTAATTATATTTTGATACTGTTTTCTCAGCATTTTACTCTCAACCAACACCTGACAATCTCCTATGTTCATATGTTGCCCCTCCCTCCCCCCAATTTTTTGGGCAATATTACCCATCCGCCCATCCCCAGCCCCCCTCAAACCCGCAAAGCTCCACCCAAAGGCAACCCCTTGCCCCCATTTTATCTCTTCTTTGTGCTCATACTTACTGCCAGCTCATCATAGATTCCACCCCTGCAGATGTCAGCTCACATCCTTCCTCCACCCCCCGATTTCCTGTAAACCTATCTTCCAGTCTCTAGTTCTCTGAGGCAGCTTGTTTATTTCATATCATTGAGGTCATGTAGTATTTGTCCTTCAATGCCTGGGTTGCTTCACTCAACATAAGGTTCTCAAGATTCATCCATGTTATCATGTGTGTTTGTAGTGTATTTGTTCTTAAAGCTGAGTAGTATTCCATTGTATGAATATACCACATTTTAGTGATCCACTCATCTGTTGATGGACATTTGGGTTGATTTCAACTTTTGGCGATAGTGAACCATGCTGCTAAGAACATTGGTGTGCATATATTGGTTTGTGTCCTTGTTTTCAGTTCTGCTGGGTATATCCCCAGCAGTGGTATTGCTGGGTCATATGCAAATCTTTGGTTAGTTTTTTGAGAAACCACCAAACTTTCCTCCAGAATGGTTGTATCCTTCTGCATTCCCACCAGCAGTGGACAAGTGTTCCCATTTCTTCACATTCTCTCCAGCATTTGTATTCTTCTGTTTTTTTCACAGCTGCCAATCTTATGGGAGTAAGATGGTATCTCATTGTAGTTTTGATTTGCATTTCCCTGATAGCTAGAGGTTTGGAGCATTTTTTTCATGTGCTTTTTAGCCATTTGTATTTCTTCTTTGGAGAAGTGTCTGTTTAAATCTTTTTCCCATTTTTTAAGTGGGTTGTTTATCTTTTTATTTTTAAGATATAGGAGTTCTTTATATATGCAAGTTATAAGTCTCTTATCAGATATATGGTTGCCAACAATTTTCTCCCATTGTGTAGGTTCCCTTTTTACTTTCTTGACAAACTCCTTTGAGGTGCAGAAGGCTTTAATTTTGAGGAAGTCCCATTTATCTATTTGTTCTTTTGCTGCTTGTGCTTTTGGTCGATATTCATGAAGCCATTTCCTATTACAAGGTCTTGTAGATGTTTCCCTACACTGCTTTCCAAGGTCTTTATGGTCTTGGCTCTTATATTTAGGTCTTTGATCCATCTTGAGTTGATATTTGTATAAGGTGTGAGATGGTAATCCTCTTTCATCCTTCTACATATGGATATCCAGTTCTCCAGGCACCATTTGTTGAATAGGCCATTCTCTCCCAGTTGAGATGGTTTCTTGGCTTTATCGAATATTATATGGCTATATATATAAGGTTCTATATCAGAACTTGCAATTTGATTCTATTGGTCTGTGTGTCTCTCCTTATGCCAATAGCATGCTGTTTTCACTACTGTAGCTTTGTAGTATGTTTTGAAGTCAGGCAGTGTGATTCCTCCAATTTCGTTTTTCTTTTTCAATATGTCTTTGGCTATTCGGGGCCTCTTTCCTTTCCAAATAAATTTTATAGTTAGTTGTTCTAGTTCCTTAAAGAAAGTTGTGTTGATTTTTATTGGGATTGCATTGAATGTGTAGATCAGTTTTGGTAGGATAGACATCTTAATAATATTTAGTCTTCCTATCCATGAACAGGGAATATTCTTCCATTTATTTAGGTCTTCTTTGATTTCCTTGAACAGTCTTGTATAGTTCTCAGTGTATAAGTTTTTTACATCTTTAGTTAAATTTATTCCTAAATACTTGATTCTTTTATTTAATATTGTGAATGGTATTTGTTTCTTGATTTCCTCCTTATCTTGCTCATTATTGGTGTACAGAAATGCTACTGATTTTTTGTGCATTGATCTTATAACCTGAGACTTTACTAAACTCATTTATGAGTTCTGGAAGCTTTGTTGTTGACCTCTCAGGGTTTTCTATGTATAGGATCATGTCATCTGCAAATAATGAAATTTTGACTTCTTCCTTTCCAATTTGAATGCCTTTTATATCTGGTTCTTGCCCCAGTGCTCGAGCAAGTACTTCTAAGACAATGTTAAATAGAAAGGGAGACAGTGGGCATCCTTGTCTTGTTCCTGACTTTAGAGGGAAGGATTTTAGGATTTCTCCATTTAAACAATGTTGGCTATAGGTTTTTCATATATACTCTTTATCATGTTCAAACAATTTCCTTGTATTCTGATCTTTTGGAGTGTTTTTATCAAGAAAGGGTGCTGTTTTTGTCAAATGCTTTTTCTGCATCTATAGATATAATTATGTGATTTTTTTTCCTTCAATCTGTTTATATGGTGTATTACCTGATTGATTTTCTTATGTTGAACCATCCTTGCATACCTGGAATGAATCCCACTTGGTCGTGGTGTATAATTTGTTTAATGTGCTGTTGAATGTGAATAGCAAGTATTATGTTAAGTATTTTTGTGTCTAGGTTCATTAGAGAAATTGGTCTGTAATTTTCCTTTCTGTGGTGTCTTTGTTTGGCTTTTGTACCAGGGTAATGTTTGGCATCATAGAAGGAGTTAGGCAATGGTCCTTCTGTTTCAATTTTTTGGAATAGTTTCAGCAGGATTGGTGTTAGTTCTTTCTGGAATGTTTTGTAGAATTCACCTGTGAAGTCGTCTGGCCCTGGGCTCTTCTTAGTTGAGAGGTTTTTAATGACTGATTCTATCTCTTTAATTGTGATTGGTTTGTTGAGATCATTAATTTCTTCTTTCATCAATATAGGCTGCTTATGTGTTTCAAGCATTGTCCATTTCCTCTGATTTGTAATTTTTGTTGGAATATAGTTTTTCAAAGTATCCTCTTATGATAGTCTTTATCTCTGTGGGGTCAGTGGTGATATCTCCTTTCTCATTTCTTATTTTGTGTATTTGCATCTTCTCTCTTTTTTTCTTTGTTAGTCTAGCTAAAGGTTTGTCAATTTTGTTGATCTCAAAAAACCAACTCTTGGTCTTGTTTATGTTTTCAATTGCTTTCTTATATTCTATTTCATTTAGTTCTGCTCTTACCTTTGTTATTTCCTTCCTTCTTCTTTCTGTTGGATTATTTTGTTGTTTTTTTCCTAATTCCTTCAAATGTGCAGTTCTTCAATTTTTGCTCTTTCTTCTTTTTTGATATATGAATTTATGGCTATAAATTTTCCTCTCAGTACTGCTTTTGCTGCATCCCATAAATTTTGGTATATTGTGTTATCATTATCATTTGTTTCAAGGTAGTCATTGATTTCTTTTGAGATTTCCTCTTTGATCCACTGTTTTTCTAAGAGTGTGCTGTTTAATTTCCAAATCATGGAGTGAAATCTGGGCCTCTGGCCCTTGCAAATTTCCAGCTTCACTCCACTGTGGTCAGAGATATTATTTTTGTATGATTTGGATCTTTCTGAATTTATTAAGCCTTTCTTTGTGGCCTAGCATATGGTCTATCTTGGTGAATGATCCAAGTGCACTTGAGAAAAATGTATATCCTGCTGTGTTGGGTGTAATGATCTGTATATGTCTATTAGATCCAGCTCCTCTAATATACTGTTCAAATATTTTGTTTCTTTAGTGATTCTCTTTTGAGATGTTCTGTCCAGAGTTGATAGTAGTGTATTAAAATCCCCCATTATAATTTTAGATGCATCTATTCTTTCACTTAGTTTTTCCAGCATTTGCCTCACATATTTGAGGCACCCATGTTAGGAGCATAAATATTTATGATTGTTCATTCTTCTTGACAGATTGTCCCTTTCACTAATATGTAGTATCCTTCTTTGTCTCTCACAATTGTTTTGCATTTAAAGTCTATTTTGTCTGATATTAATATAGCTACTCCTGCCTTTTTTTGTTATTGTTTGCTTGTAAGATTGTTTTCCAACCATTCACTTTCAGCCTCCATGAGTCTCTGGGTCTAAGATGTGTATCTTGTAGACAGCATATAGATGGGTCATATTTCCTTACCAAATGTCTCAGTCTGAATCTTTTGATAGGTGAGTTTAATCCATTGACATTCGGTGTTATTTTTTCAAGGAATTATTTATGATGGCCATACTTTGATTGGACTTGTGTTTGTCATATTTTTTGTTTTTTTGTTTTTTTTCCCCTTCTCTTTTTGTTTTTTTTGTTGCTCTTACACTCTCCTCCAAATCTGCCTGCCCTGTTTTTTCCTTTCTTCCTGCAGAACTCCCTTTAGAATTTCTTGAAGGGGAGATTTCTTGTTGGCATACTCTTTCCGTGTCTGTTTATCTGTGAATATTTTGAACTCTCCATCATTTTTGAATGCTAGTTCAGCCGGATAGAGTATTCTTAGTTGAAAATTTTTTTCCTTTAGTACCTTGACTATATCATACCACTGCCTTCTTGCTTCCATGGTTTCAGATGAGAAATCAGCACTTAATCTTATGGAGCTTCCCTTGTATGTGATGGTTTTCTTTTCTCTTACTGCTTTTAGAATTTTCTCTTTGTCTTGAGTGTTGGATAATTTGACAAGTATATGTCTTGGGGTGGGCCTGTTCGGGTTTATGACGATTGGGGTGTGCTGTGCTTCTTGGATATGTACATCTGTCTCTTTTAGTAGATTTGGGAAGTTTTCAGCCATTATTTCCTGTAACACTCCTTCTGACCCCTTTCCCTTTTCTTCTCCTTCTGGGATGCCTATAATACGTATGTTTGAGCATTTTGCTTTGTCATTCAGGTACCTAAGTCCTAGCTGGATTTTTTTCTATCTTTTTATCGACCAATTCTACTATCTGTTTGATTTCTGATGTACTGTCTTCCACATCACTAATTCTCTGCTCTGCCTCTTCTAGTCTGCTGATATTTGCTGCAAGTGTATTTTTGATTTCTTGAACTGTGGTGTTCATTCCCATCATATCTGTTATCTTTTTGCGTATGTCTGCAATTTCCCCTCCAAGTGTTGTCTTCATTTTGTTAACCTCTTCCTTTACTTCATTAAATTTGTCAGTGATAAATGTTCTGAGATCTTTAATTACTTGTGCAAAGTTCTGCTCCCCTTCCTGGTTTTTAGTTTGTTCATTGGATTCAGCCCTGTTTTCCTGATTACTGGTTTGGTTTGTAGATTTTTGTTGCTGTCTGGTCATCATTTTATCTTGACGGGTTTAATCAGTTCCTTAGCTTCTTTGTGTATTCTTGGGGATTAATTAGCTGTTGTTTTTGCGTAAGTGTTATATCTTCTCTTTGTCACTTTGTTTTTCTTATTCTAATTTCTTATTGCTGGTTGAGTTCACTTTAAAGGAAAGTATTAGGGCCAGGGAAAGGAAATTGTGTAAGCAAGGAAAAAGTGTAAAGGAGTATTGGTGATAAATGCTAACAGAGCAACAATATGAGATCTGGGAGGATGGGTATTAGATTCATGTATAGCCATGAATATAGCAGTAGGTAGAGTACCTATAATGAGGTAGTCGACTGAATATGGGAAGAATATGGTATGAATTAAAAAGCTAGTGTTTTTGTGAGAGAGGGAAAGAGAAAAGAAAGGCAATAGTTTCGAGAGTGGATAAAAGAAAGAAAACAAAACAAAGGTATTAGAAATTAAGATTTAGACACTTTGGGGGATCAAAGAAAAGGAGGTGGAATATAGGAGAGACAGTAGATGATGGAGGATATCAAGATGTAGGGGAAAGGGGATAATGTAGGTAGCCAAAATCAATTCACACAGAAATGAGGCAGTGGAGGATGAGGAAACCCAACAAATGTGAGGTGTTCCCTGCAGCACCTATTGTATAATTAAGATAAAATAAAATAAGAAGAAAATGAGGGACAAGAGAGAGGAAGAAAAAAAGAGTGAAGAAAGGAACAGAGAAAAAGGGGGTGGGTAAAGGGAGGGGAACAAGTAGAGGAAAAAAAAAAGATATAGAACAACCACAACAGCAATAACAAAAAAAAAAAAAACAAACCTCTAAATAACTGAAAAAAAAAAGACTTTGGGGGATATGCTGGGAGAAAAGACTAGGAGATAATGCAATGTTAGCAATCAGGACATTAAAAAATAAAAAAATAAAATAAAAATAAAAACAAACAAAACAAAACAAAAAAGAAAAATCGCAAATGTTGAGAGCTAGGACATTCAAGGACCTCAGATGGACCTCAGGGCATGATGGATTCAGGGATGGAAAGTCTGAGATATTGAAGCCTCAAGAGGTGTGATTCTCTGGGGTGTGGGCCACCAGGGTTTAGGGGACTCAGACCTGGCAACCTCAAATCTGGTTAACAGGGAACCTGGGAGCACTGCAGTGCAACATAGCCTTCAGGGATCCCCGCAGCTGGGTGCCAGCCCTATGGGAGAGGTCACATCCACAAACTCTAACCTATTTGTGTGAACCGCACAATTCACTCACTCACTCGGGTCTCTTCTGTGGCTGTATCACCAATTCGACTTCAGGACACCTCCCACCCTGTAAGCCCCCGGAACAGCCACCTGGGGGCACCTCTACACTGCAGCCAATTTAATGATGCAGATCAGTAGCCAGGCCTGGGGGTGGGGCTCCAGCCAGAAACACCAATAACAGAGTCCAAAACTGAAATTCCCACACTTTGCAAAATATTCCCCTAATTGGCTTCCAGACGTCTCCCACCCTGCAGGCCCTAAAACAGTCTCCTGGTGATGTCTCTTTATTGTCAACAATTTAAGGCTGCTGCAGATCGGCAGCCAGGCTTGGAAGGGCGGGGCTTTAGACGGAAGCACTATTATTTATGTCCGCAATCAAAAATTCCCCGCTTCACAATAAAACTCCCGTTTGTCTCCCAAAATTGGTCTGCGAAGCCCTCCTGTCCTGTTAGCCCCCCAGTAGCCCGCTCAGGGCTTATGAATTCCCCAGTACCGCAGAGCCTCCAGAAATCGCTGCCACAGCACTGGTGCCGCAGCTCCGCACACCCCAGGAGGGAGCGTCACACGTGCAGCTCTCACCTCCATGTAATAGAGTCTCAATTATATCTTATACACGAATTTTCTGTTACCTTCCCACCAAATCGATGTCCAGACACCCCCTGCCCTGCAAAATCCTGAAACAGCCTGGTCCTGAAGAATTTCCAATGCTGCCCAGCTGCTTCTTTGCAGGAGAGAATCTCAGGTGTGCTCACTCAGCCACCATCTTGCCCTGCCCCCTCAACCTGCATTACTTTAGATCTTTATAAAGAGAAACTCATGCATAGTGATAGAAAATGATGGGGAGGATTCAGAATCCAGAAGTCAATGGAACCAGGAAAAGAAAGGATATTGTCATATAATGTGAGGCAGTGATGTAAACTGAGGAACCTCAAGGATTTCTGGCAAGTCAGCAACAGAATTTATAGACTTTGGAGAGAAACCATCGTTTTGCTGATGTCTCAATTTTGAAATTCTCCTGGCCTCAAAACTGTGAACCAAAAAATTCCTGTTGTTTAAGCTAACTTGTTTTGTAGTATTTGTCATAACATCTGTGGCAGTTTGAGATTATTTAATGACTTCCCAAAAGAGACAGAATATATTTGTAAATTAATCTATTCCTCTGGGTGTAATGCTCTTTGATTGCATTAAATTAGCTGAGGGACCTCTTATTAGATTACCTGTTAAGTTTGCTACAGGCCTTTTCATTGGACTATATCAGTGAGGTGGGACTCAAGTTGCATCCCCACCTCCCTTTCTCTGTCTGATATAAATGGACACACAGACAAACACAGGAAAAAGAACTCTGTTATTTTTTATCCTTCCATGTGAAAGAAAGGAGAACACTCCAACAGTTGAGGCCTTGGGGAGAGATGAGTCATTGTCTCATAATTTACGGTTATCTTGGGAAAAGAATGGAACACCTGAGACTGATATAGAAAGCCCGAAGAGGCAAACCCATGTCAGCTTGCAGCTGATAACAGGAAGAAAGCAGAGCAACTAACATGAGAGAGGAAACCCAGAAGGGAAGGAAAAACCCGGGCAGAGATCAGTGGCCATCTGGCTTTACCACATGGCAACATGCCAGGATCAAAAATAGTTGGTTTTGGTGAGACAGCATTTCTTATGGTGCCTTGAGTTGGACATTTCATGGCCTTGGAACTGTAAACTTTTATCCCTAAATAAATCCCTTTTATAAGAGCCAACAGATTTCTGGTACTTTACATCAGCACTGATTTTAGCAAACTAATACAGCAGCCTGGAAAGCTAAGACACATGCAAATAATCAAGCAATATAACTTGCTATCATCAGAATTCTTTAATTTCCTTCACCACTTGTGCCATCCCCTCATCAGATAGTCCATTAACAATCATGACAGCTTTTCCACCAAAATAACTTTTAAGTCTCTCCACACTATTCCATCCCCACCATTACCACCAGAATCCAAAGAACAATTTATTTTTCTTTGGCCTTTGCATATCTTCTAAATGGCCTCTATGCTGATATTGCCTTCTAAGAACCATTCATGGAATTACAGATAAGGCAATCTTTTCACAAGAAAATAGATTTTATAATCCCATTTAAAATTCCTTAGTAGTTTTTCATACCACTTAGAAGAAAATCTAAATTCCTAACAGTAGCATAAATGGTATTATCTGATCTGCCTTTGTCTATTTTATTTTCCCTATTGTCCACTAAATGCTAGCTACACTAACCTTCAGCTTTTCTCTTCCTTAAACTTCCAATATTTTTTGTCTTACTGCCTTACTCTCACTGTTGCTACTGCCTAAAATTGTCTCCAAAGTTTCTTTAAAAGGTTGATACATTTAGGAATCAGGTCTATGCCATCTCTTTATTTTATTTTATTTTTGTCTTTATTTATTTTTTTAATGTTACATTAAAAAAATATGAGGTACCCATAAACCCCCTGACCCCCCTCACACCACTCCTCCCCCCATAACAAAAACCTCCTCCATCATCATGAGACATTCATTGCATTTGGTGAATACGTCTCTGTGCACCACTTCACCTCATGGTCAATGGTCCACATCATAGCCCCCACTCTCCCACAGTCCACCCAGTGGGCCATGGTGGGACATACAATGTCCAGTAACTGTCCCTGCAGTACCATCCATGACAACTCCAAGTCCTGAAGATGTCCCCACATCTTATCTCTTCCTCCCACTCCCTACCCCCAGCAGCCATCATGGCCACTTTCTCCACAACAATGCCACATTTTCTTTGATTACTAATCACAATAGTTCCTCAATAGAATATCAGTAAACCCACTCTAATCCATTCTCTATTCTGTCCATCCTGTGGTCCCTGGAATGGTTGTGTCCATTCCACATCTATATCAAGAGGGGGCTTAGATTCCACATGGATGCTGGATGCAATTCTCCTGCTTTCAGTTGTAGGCATTCTTAGCTCCCTGGTATGGTGGTTGACCTTCTTTACCTCCATGTTAGCTGAGTGGCATAAGTCCAATAAATCAGAGCGTAGGAGTTGCAAGTCTGTTGAGGCTTAGGGCCTGGCTATCACATGGTCAGTCCAGAGATTCAGGTCCCCTGGGTATACATTAAACCCCAGCACCAACTACAGGTCTGGTAAAAGTAACAGGAGTGATTTGTGGACAAATTTCACATCTGAGTCCAACTCCATCACACAGAAACACAAACTCCCAAGTAGGGCCAACTGACATGGCACTGAACTCCATCTGCCATGATCATAGTACCTGTGGGTCTCTATAGCCCTCAGAAGAACCAATACCTAGGGTTGTATCTACTTTATCTGTCTCTGGGACTCTGCTCAGGTTTGCATAAGGGCTACCACTCTGATAACCTCCCAGCTCTTTTTGGAGACTCATAGTCATATAAATTCATTTGTCCTTTCCATTTCCTCCTTTTATTCAGTTAAAAAAGCATTTTTAACTCCTGGTATTATATGTAGACTGAGATATTCTGCTTATCCGAGCTGACCCTTTTATTCGAGGTCATTTTCTAGTTACGTCATCAGCTGGTACTTGGTAGTAATCCCTCAATGTCAAGGAGGCTCATCCCAGGAAGTCATGTCCCACACTGGGGGGAAGGCAACACATTTACATGCTGAATTTGCCTTTGAGACTGGCCACATTTGAGCAACACGGAGGCTCTCAGGAGGTAACTCTTAGGCACCCTGCAGCTCTAGCCCTTGTTCTTATTTCAGATGCACAGGCTCACAAACATAGTCATTAGTATCAAGGGCTCATTGTTGGACATTCCTTCTTTTTTGGTCTTTGGCGTTGTACTTGGGCGGTTGTTGCTGTTCCTTTAGGGACTGTGATAGAGCTCCCCTGGCTAGGAACTCAGCACTCCCTCAGTTGTTGTTTTTAATTGTAACCACTATGAAAATATCCAAACATTTTTATGTACCTTGGATATATGCCCTGTATAACTCCCTGCCAACCATGTGTACCCTGTCAATAACATCCCACACCAGTATTCCTCCCCTGCTATTGTTGAACCTCTCTGTGATCCAAAACTTCTTTAAAAGTGAAGCCCAATATATTGCCAGGTTCCATTAATAGTAAAATGGAATATAATAATGAGTTTAAAGGTTAGATATAGAATACATATTAATTTAGAAAAATTAAGGTAAGAATAAACTGAGGTAGAGGAAGGATGTAAGCTGACACCTATATGGGTGAAATCTATGATAAGCTGGAGGTAAGTATTTGTACAAGGAAGGGATAAAATGGGGGCATAGGGTTACCTTTGGGTGGGGCTTTGAGGGTTTGAGGAGGGCTAGGGATGGGAGGATGGGTAATATTGCCCAAGAAATTGGGGGGAGGGTGGGCAAAATATGAACATAGGAGATTGTAAGGTATTTGGTTGAGAGTATAATGCTGAGAAAACTTTTTAAAAAATATAATAAGGAAGATTACTGGTTTAATATGCTTAAAGAGGATAACCTGATGCAGGACAGGCTTCTAGGGAGTGTGCAAGTGCTCATTTTGCCATAGTGGGTTATAACATTGGATAGAGACCTGTATAATGAGAGTGAAGGTATACCCACATCTTAGGGAGGACTGATGTTCTCAAATAGAGGGAATTGTATCTCTCGAGAGAAATGGTGATCCCAGGGAATTAGGGCAGTTGAGCATGTCAAACCCTCAACACTGTTGTAAGTATCACTGAACATGGCCCTTCAAGCAATGAAGATTGACTGTCACTGTGGGCCCTAAGGGGAGGGGGAAAGAGGTATTAAATAGATGGAACCAATGTAACTGTGTGGGCAATAGAAGTGTTCACAAGATTATGCAAGGATGGATATAAGACATATTAAATTACACCAAAAATATATAAGGGGTGATAGGCTAAAATGTAAATCATAATGTAAAACATAAGATAACTAAAAATTTAGAAAATTGTATAGTCTAAAATATAAACCACAATGTAAACCCAAATGTTACCTTGTTTAAAAGCTATTGTCTCAATATCTGTATATCAGTTTCAGTAAATATAGTATGAATATGTGCATCCTGGCCAGATGCTATGCTGTCCGCTCATGACCGGCCGGTCCTCGTGGTCTCCCCCCACCCCTCGTCTTATCCCCGTGCCCGTCCCTATAACCTCCTTTTCCTCCTACTCTTCCTCCTAATCCTTGTCTTTTGTTGCTGCGCACGCCGAGCCATTCACACCCACCGTGCGCACCAAAACTTGTTGCTTCAATTTCTTTTTAAAACAAAAGGAACAATTGTTGCCGCCTTCCTCCGCCCCTCCTCCCCTTCCAGCCCCCGTCACCCTTCCCGCCAGTCCCGCCCATATTACCAACCTACAATCTGCCCTCTTCCCCAGTAACTGCTTACGGTGTATTACCAGAGGTCTGCCCCCCCAGCTTTAGCCAATCCGCAGCCACCCCTCCACCCTGCTCTCCCCTTCATACTCCTCCCTCTACCCAACCCTATATAGCTAAGTGTACTTCTGCAATAAAGCAGACCTGTTCTTGCGCTCAAGCGGTCTCCGTGGTTTTTCCTCAACCGCGCGTCCCCCACGCCTGGAGAACCGGTGCTCCTTGGAGCACCCCCCGCCGGCTGTTCGGCAGGAGCAAGCCCCCCCGACTCTTGGGCCTGAGCGAGGATGAAACCCTCCTGCTCAGCTACAACTGGAGCCCAACGTGGCGGCTCCTCCCCCGGCCCCTCTCTGCTGCTGCTGCTGCTGTGATCGTCCTCCTCTCCAGGTAGGGACCCCTCGCCCGGACGAGCCCCAAGGGACCCCTCGCCGTCGTCCCGTCCCTATCCCATCATGGGTGCCTCTTTGTCATTGCATCAGGCACTGCAAGTCAGAGCCCTCGCTGCCCTGCTCGATGCCAATGGAGTCCGCGTCTCCTTGCGGCAGCTCCAAAAGTACTGGGATCTCTTGCTCCCTTTTAATCTGTGGCTCGCCACCTGCCAACTCTGGAGCCCGGACACATACTCGTGACTCATAGATCGAGTCACCTCCGCCATGGAGCACGAGAAACACACCTTCCCAGCAGGCCTCTTACCCGTTCTCGTTGCCATTCGCGCTTGTCTCCTCGGCGCTCCGACCGAGGCCGTTTATGAAGCTTCTCCCAAACGGCCTCTAGACTGTGATCCCGATGAGCCCGCCGACACTGACTCTCTGTCTGACCAACTTGCTGCTGCTCTTGAGCGCGAACCTTCCCGCCCGAGCTCCCCGCAGCAGACAGAAACCACTCCTGCTGCTCCCCAAGATGGCGGACTTCCGCCTTCTTCTCCGCCAGCGCCTTTGTCTTCTGCCCAAGATGGCGCCCATCCGGCTTCTTCTCCGCCGGTGTCCTCCTCCTCCCGCCTCTACCCGCCTCTTCCTGCCCAGTCAGCATCCAGTTTGGGCACGGAAACTGCATGGTTGCCATCTTCCGCTAAACCGGAAGCGCCCCTCGCGCCATTTTGTCCACTGCCGGATGTGGCTGCTCCGCCATCTTGGCCAGCGCCTGAAAGTGTCCCGCCGCCATTTTGTTGTCGGCCGGAAGCCGCTAGGCCGCCATTTTCTCACCCGTGTTCTGCTTATCCCTTGCCGCCGCCGTACGGCAATAGTCCTTCACCTGCCTTGGCTGCTCCATCGGTCCCCGGTGCCACACCTTCTCCAACCCCTCAGCTGTATCCGCTGAATCCGCAGCCTACGCAACAGCGACCCCAAACTTGGCTACCCTTTACAGCAGAAGAGGTCAGAACCCTCCGCAAAGCTGTAAAGGAAGATGGGATTGGCAGCCCTTATGCGCAGCAACTACTTGAGGAGTTGGGGACCAAACTTATTCTCCCATATGACTGGATTGCACTAGCCCGTGCCATCCTGACACTGGGTCAATTTATTGAATGGCGCGCCCATTACCAAGTGGCTGTTGACCGGCAAATCGTGGAGAATGCCCAAGCTGGCGTCCTCGATCCCTCCGATGCATACACGGGGACCAACAATTATGCAGACCCTCGTTCTTACCTCCAAATTGACCCAGGGTTTTGGCACCGGGTAAAAGTCCTCGTCCAGCGGTCTTTCTCTCTAGTTTCCACCAAGCAGCCCACCAAGCTCGCGCAGCTGCTTCAGGACTCCAATGAGACCTTCCCAGCATTTGTCGCCCGCGTCCTGGAAGCTTGTCAACGGAAAATTTCCAGCGAGGATGCCCAATTTGCGTTAGCCAAAGAGTTAGTCATTGATGGGTGCCTTGCGCCGTTCCGGGCCGTAGTCCTTCCCATACGCGACAAAGCTCTGCACAAATGGGTCCTTGCTTGCCGTGACGTCGACCCACAAGTCAAAACACTCACCGCTGCCTTTGCCTCTGCCATGGCTGTTTCATCCAGCCCCACTTCTGTCTGCTTTCGGTGCGGCCAGCCCGGCCACTTCGTCCGCGAGTGCTCCCAACCAAGCCCAGCGCCTCGCTCAGACCCGCCGTTGCGGCGGCCAAGGGGCCCTTCCACACCATGTCCGCGTTGTGGGAAAGGATATCACTGGGCCCGCGACTGCCGCTCCACCCAAAGTTCCCAGCAGCCTTTAATCTCCCAGCGGGGCAGGCCTCAGCCCCACCCCCAAGAGGCCCTCAGGAAAATTCCCAAGCCATAATGTGGACAATGCCCATCACACGCCGCCAGAAACCTTCACTGGAGCTCAAAATCAATGGGCAATGGCTCGATGGGCTCCTGGATTCTGGCGCTGAAGTCTCCTGTGTTCCCTTCGAAGTCGCTGCGTTCAATCACTGGCCCCTAGAAACCAGCCCGCAAGTCATCGGCGCCACGGGAGCTGCTACCTCCTGGAAAACATCCCAACCTCTGCATTGGAGCGACCGAGAAGGCCACGAAGGCTAAATTCGCCCACTCGTCCTTTCGTCTGTCCAAACCATCTTATGGGGGAGAGATGTCCTCAGCCAGCTAAAGGCCCGAATCACCACAGAAGCCTTCTCAGCTGCGCTGCCCCCCCCCTTCTAGGGGCCACTGCTCCCATCTCAAAACCTGACCCTATCCCTCTGGAATGGGACACAGAGGAGCCCATCTGGGTCGAGCAGTGGCCCTTGCCAGCTCACAAGCTGCAAGCTCTCTCTGCCCTCGTTGAAGAGCAGCTACAAGCAGGGCATATAGAGTCATCCACTAGTCCCTACAATTCACCAGTCTTTGTCATTAGCAAAAAGAACACCGGCAAATACCGCCTTCTCCACGACCTCCGTGAGATCAACAAACATATAAAGCCTATGGGGTCACCTCAGCCAGGATGCCCGCATCCCACCGCAGTCCCCCAGCATTTTCACGTGGCAACCATTGACATTAAGGACTGCTTTTTCTCTATTCCTCTTCACCCCCGGGACTGTCCGAGATTCGCATTCACAGTCCCAAGCATCAACAACCAAGGAGCAGCTCAGCGATTTCAGTGGCGCGTATTGCCCCAAGGCATGCGCAACAGCCCGACTATGTGCCAACTGTATGTCAACCATGCTGTTGAGCCGCTGCGCTCCAAGTTCAATCCGGAGCACACATACATCCTCCACTACATGGACGACCTCCTTTTAGCAGCGAGCTCCAGTGCGCTCCTCAATGATCTGCTCTCGGCAATAATAACAAACCTCTCCAGCCTCGGGCTTACTGTGCAATCTGACAAAATAAACCTCCAGCCTCCTTTTCAATTCCTAGGCTTTCATTTTCATCGGTTCATCCAACCCGCAAGCCCAAAAATCCACCTTTCTGATAAGATGACGCTAACCGAGCTCGAGCAACTTTGCGGGCAAATCAATTGGCTTCGCTCGGCCCTTCCCATCACAACAGCGCAAATGCAGCCCCTCTTCGAGCTCTTGCAGACCAAGGATAGCCCACCAACTGCAGTCACTCACAGCATCACCATCACCCCCGCTGCCCGAGAAGCCGTCCAACAGGTCAGCGCCGCTCTGCAGCAATGCCGCCTGGAGCAGTTCTCCCCTAACCTTCCAATTTTGGCTTTAGTTCTGCCAATGCCAATCACTCCCACAGGTCTCTTGTGGCAAGATGGCCCTCTCCTTTTTCTGCATACGTCAAAGAGCAAACTCCCAAAAATCTGCCCTTTTACAAGGGCCTGGATCGCGTTGGCCACTGACTTAGTACTTCTCTCCATACAAACGTATGGCATCCCGCCACACACCATTGTCTGGCCTTTAGATGCCAAGGAAGTTACCTCCCTCATCATGAACAATGCCCAAATGCAGAGCCTGGTAGAGCTCTTTCGCGGCTCCTTTGACAACCACTATCCTCATCACCGATTGCTGCAGGGAATGTCTCAATTGGCGTTTTCCAACCCGTTCCATCCATTGCCCACGCGGAACCCAATCCCCTCAGCCATCACTGCCTTCACAGATGCCTCAAAAACGGCATTTGCAGCCATTATATACACTCCTGGGAATCCTGAGCCACGGCAACTGCTGTTCGCAAATGACTTTTCTGTTCAAGTGGGCGAGCTTCTAGCTGTCGCTGCAGTCCTTAACCTCCACCCAAACCAGTCTCTCAACATCTTCACTGACAGCCTATACACCCTTCAAGTGTGCCGCAGCCTCCCGCTTGCCACTTTCTTACCGAGTGACTCAAACATTGACCGAGCGCTCGCCTTCGTACAGCGACTGCTTGAGGCGAGGCAGCAGCCCTGGTTCATTGCTCATATCAGAAGCCACTCTGGCCTACCAGGACCGCTGGCTCTAGGGAATGACCTCGCTGATGCTTCTGTGTCCAGCCGCCAGGTAAACCCAGTCCTCCTCCATGAAAGCTCTGCCGACGGGCCGCGACTTGGAGACTTTGTTAATCAAGCCAAGCTCCTGCATTCCCAATTCCACTTCTCCACGCGGTCCATCCGGAAGCTCTTCCCCGACCTACCCATTGAAACTTGCAAACACCTTGTGCACGCGTGCCGGACTTGCGCGCCATTGTTGCCACTTGGGCCTTTGCAGCCTCAGGGTGTTAACCGCCGCGGCCTCCGCCCAAACTCAAGGTGGCAATTAGATGTCACTCATGTCAGTGCATTTGGCTGCCTCAAATATCTTCATGTGGCAATTGACACCTTTTCACATCTGTGCTATGCAGTCCCTCTTGGGGGGGAAAGTGCTAAACACTGTGTCCAGGTGCTTCGCCAAGCTATTTTGTTCATGGGAATTCCATGGGAACTCAAGACAGACAACGGACCAGCATATCACAGTGCCGCCTTCGCCAGCTTCGTGCAGATGTATCACATCACGCATCATTTTGGCATTCCATACAATCCACAGGGGCAAGGAATCGTCAAGCGCACTCACCAACAGCTCAAGCTACTCATTCAAAAAGAAAGGGCCTCCTCTCCCCACAAGGCCCCCGCCGACGTCGTGACTGCCTGCCTCATTCATCACAATCTCCTAACCTTCGATGACCATGGACTCTCCCCCACCCATAAACACTGGGGACCCATGTGGCAGCCCTCACAAGTTCCCCTCATCCATTGGAAAGACCCTGCCACAAATTGTTGGCAAGATCCAGTTCCCCTCCTAGCACAGGGGAGGGGATTTGCTTGCGTCTTTCCAGATTCTGAGCCGCAGCCGCTCTGGGTTCCTGGGCGTTGCATTCGGCCCGCCACTGACCCATTAGTTCCACCGAACGATCAGCACCCTATGCCTTCGGTGAGAGATAACATTGACAGTGGATACGGCCCAGAGGTCTCCCCGTTCACCCGGATCCAGCACCAGCCATCATCAAGGAACGCCCCTTCTTAAAACGTTTCAGACCCTTACCCCGCTCTCCTTACCCCCCTCATGCTGCCCGCTCGCCAAGTGTGGAGAGCGAGGAGTTTTCTCCACAGATGCCGCACCGTCAGATGATGCCTCTACACAGCCTCGCAGCCGTTCTCTTCATCCTGGCTTCCCTCGCTCTCCCAGCCGCAGCCAACCCGAGTCACCAGCCCTTCAATTGGACCCTCTCCCTCTGGCAACAAAAAAGGCTCCTCGCCTCAAACGTAACCGCCTCCGCCCCCTCTTTCACTACTGTCGCCAACCTCACTGGACGCACGAACCTTCTGTCTTATGAGTGGGGGGGACACAACCCCGCTGCCACAGGTTTCTCCACCTACTCCAGACCACTTGCCTATAGCTTCTTGTCTTCCTCTCCTTACTTCTCCCCAACTACTCCTCCCCCTCGGGCGAGGGGTACAGGGGCATCACAGGCCCGTTTCGCTGGCAAGGCTCAGTGCGTGCCAGGCGCCGGCGTGCGCCGACCCTAATGGCGGGCACATGCATCCTGGCCAGATGCTATGCTGTCCGCTAACGACCAGCCAGTCCTCGTGGTCTCCCCCCACCCCTCGTCTTATCCCCGTGCCCGTCCCTATAACCTCCTTTTCCTCCTACTCTTCCTCCTAATCCTTGTCTTTTGTTGCTGCGCACGCCGAGCCATTCACACCCACCGTGCGCACCAAAACTTGTTGCTTCAATTTCTTTTTAAAACAAAAGGTACAATTGTTGCCGCCTTCCTCCGCCCCTCCTCCCCTTCCAGCCCCCGTCACCCTTCCCGCCAGTCCCGCCCATATTACCAACCTACAATCTGCCCTCTTCCCCAGTAACTGCTTACGGCGTATTACCAGAGGTCTGCCCCCCCAGCTTTAGCCAATCCGCAGCCACCCCTCCGCCCTGCTCTCCCCTTCATACTCCTCCCTCTACCCAACCCTATATAGCTAAGTGTACTTCCGCAATAAAGCAGACCTGTTCTTGCGCTCAAGCGGTCTCCGTGGTTTTTCCTCAACCGCGCATCCCCCACGCCTGGAGAACCAGTGCTCCTTCTTGGAGCACCCCCCGCCGGCTGTTCGGCAGGAGCAAGCCCCCCCGACTCTTGGGCCTGAGCGAGGACGAAACCCTCCCGCTCAGCTACAAATATGTAAAAAGATTATTGCTGTGGAAGGGAAAAGGGCTTTATGTCGGATATGTGGGAGTACTGTGTATTGTATATATGAATCACTGTGATCTAAAACTTTTGTGAAGGTACGCTTAATAATTAGGGGAAAAAAAAGAAAAAGAAAGGGCAGAGACACTGAGGGAAAGATGGAAGTAGTGATCTAAAACTTTTGTGAAGGTACGCTTAATAATTAGGGGGAAAAAAAGGAAAAGAAAGGGCGGAGACACTGAGGGAAAGACGGAAGTAGTTGCCTTGCCAATTTGCATACGGGGCAACACTTATTGCAGTGATGGAAGGCAAAACATCAAAAACAAAGCCATTTTTTAATGCTATGCCATCTCTTTAGAAAGGTTTTCCTTGCCCAGTCATGTATTCCTTTCCATGGAATCCATTTTTTTTCTTTCTAGATGCTTGTCATTACAGTACATATGTTAATTTATGTCACTATTTGTCATGAATGTAAACCCCATAATCAAATTGTCTCAGATATAGAAGGTACTTCATGATTTGTGTTGAATACATTAATTGATGTCTAGATATTTGCCAAATTATGTATTTTACTTTATACCTGAAAGTGCTTTTTTAAATTCAATTTCTATTGTTACTACAAGCTTGCTTCTGCAAAGCACCATTTAAAATTACAATTGAAAAGGATACTATAATCCAACAGTAAAAAGACAGATAACTCAAATTTAAAAAGGGCAAATTATTTAAAATGATGTGAAGTACTGTTCAGTGAAGATTGTGGACTAGAAAAACATGGGTCTCTTCTTTACCAGAAAAATAGCAAGAGAACAGGCAGAAATGTCCTGGAAAAACATCTAGGGCTTAGGACAGCAGGGGAAGGCTAAATACTTCCCAGAAGAAAGAAGGACAAAGGAAAAGAATCCTGACAGCAAAACTGTGAGTTAAAAGCTGCAGTTGCAAATGCTGGCACCCTCCCCCACCCTCTAGACACTTTTGAATTCTCAGGCTTTGGGCTGGCAGCTACAAAGGGGGTCCCAGGTATCCACCTGTCCAGGAAAGGAAAAAGAGAGAGACACAGCATAAGGCTGACTCAGGTTTTAACTACAAATTTGGTCTGTTGTGTCCTATGAGCCCTTCCAGTCTGGGTGGGACTGCACCACTGTTTGCCTTGCAAGCTGGCAAGGGATTAAAGAGATCCAGCCCTCTCAGTCTCCCTTTCTACTGACAGGGTCTGGTTGTTGAGGATACAAAGTACAGTGGAATTATTTCCAACATGGGAAGAGAGGGCTGCCAGCAAAGGTTGGAGAACTTCCTCTGAGAAAATTTGAATTACAAGGCTCTTAGCATTAGATGTACTTTCTTGAAGCCATGTGAACAGGTTTTGACTGGGGATGAGTATGGTGATGGTATAATCTATTTTGTAATCGGGAACACTTTGGGGAATTAGAGGGCCCCTATTAATAATTATACCTGGAGAATAAGAGTAAGTAGATTGTCCCTTGCAAACCTGGATGAATAGTTACCACAAAGTTGAGGGTTAGAGAAGTCAAAATGCTTTAGGACTTGATGACAAAATGGAGGTGCCAACAATGGAAAGAGAGAACTTGGGGAGAAAACGTTTTTGGGGAAAAAATGACTGTAGGAGTTCCACGTGTCTTATACCATCAAGACATCACCAGGCAGGAAGACACCACCCCAAACCGCCCCATAGCAAGGCTCTTCTTATATCTTACTGACCAAAACTGAGTCATTAGCTATTTCTAAAGCAGTAACTAACAAGGGGCATGGAACTCCATGATTGCTTAGTGTTTATCTTGTTTCTGGAAGTTCTTATGCAGCACTAGGCCATGCATTGCTGGGTTTTTATTATCTCTTTTCCATCCCAGTAAATGCCGTACCATGCCCAGGTATGTTAACACCAAAACAAACAAACAAACAAAATTCATGATATACAAATAGATCACTCAACTGAACAATAAAAAGACAAATAACCCAATTAATAAATGAGCAAAAGACTTGAAAAGACAATTGTCCAAAGAAGAAATACAAATGATGAAGAAACACATGAAAAAAAATTTCTACTTATTAGCAATTAGGGAATAAAAATCAAAACTACAATGAGATAGCATTTCATACCTATTACCCCAGCTGCTTAAAAAGTTGGAAAACTGCAAATGTTTGAGAGAAATTAGAGCAATATAAACTCTTATTCACTGTTGGTGGGAATGTGGAATTACACAGCCACTATGGAGGACTGTTTGGAAATTTCTAAGAAAGTTGAATATAGATTTTTTATGTGACCTGGAATACCATTACTATGTATCTACCTAGAAGAACTGAGAGCAGAGACATGAACAGACATCTGCACACTAATTTTCATAGCAGTGTTATTCATGTTTGCCAAAAGATGGAAACAACCTAGGTGTCTGTCAACTGATGAACTGATAAATTGTGGTGTATACACACAATGAAATATTACTCAGTGGTAAAAAGATATGAAGTCATGAAGGCTATGGTAACATGGATGAACCTGGAATACATTATGTTGAGTGAAACTAGTCAGACACAAAAGGACAAATACTGTATGATTATGCTATTATGAACTAAATACATTGTGTAAACTCATGGAGTTAATAATTAGGATATAGTTCACCAGAAAATAGAAGTAAGGTAAAAAGTGAAAAGTTGAGGGTTAATCTGTGCAGAATTGTTAAAAAAGTAGTTTGTAAATCTTTGGAAATGAATAGAAATTGTTAAAACATTTAAATAAAACCACATTAGAAGCATGCAACAGCTTAATCAAAATGATAGAAGACAGAATATCTGAAATTGAAAAGATGAAAGAACAAAGAGAGAAGAGAATGGGAAAAAATTAAGCAGAGGCTCAGGGAGTTGAACAACAACATGAACACAACAACATACATGTCATGGGAGTTCCAGAAGGAGAAGAGAAGGGAAAAAGGGCTGAAAGAGTATTTGATGAAATAATAGCTGAAAATTTCCCAACTCCCATGAGAGAAATGAACTTACATGTCCAAGAAGCATAGCATACCCCAATCAGAATAAATGTGAATAGACCTACTCCAAGATACGTACCACTCATAAGTCAAATGTCAAAGATAAAGAGCAAATTCTGAGAACAAGAAGGGAGAAGAAAAACCATCAAATAATAGGGATGCCAAGTAAGACTTAGTGTGGGTTTCTCATCAGAAATCATGGAAGCAAGAAGACAGGAGTATGGCACATTTAGGATACTGAAAGAGAAAAACTGCCAGTGATGAATTCTTTATTCAGCAAAATAGTCTTGAAATATAAAGATGGGTTTAAAATATTCACAAATAAGCAGAAACTAAGAGAGTTTCTGAAAAGAATCCACCTTTGCAGGAACTATTAAAGGAAGCCTTACAACTTGAAAGAAGAATACAGGAGAGAGATACTTGGAGGAGTGTAGAAGAATGAATATCAGAAAGGATAACCAAAAGAGTAAAAACACACATGAAAATAAGATACGACATAGGAAAACCAAAGAATAAAATGGTGGAAGTAAATAATGCATTTACAATAATATCATTGAATGTGAATGGATTAAACTCCCTAATCGAAAAATACGGGCTGACAGAATGGATTTTTAAGAATGAGTTCTTCATATACTGCCTACAAGGAACTCACCTTAGACCAGGGATACAAACTGGCTGAAAGTGAAAGGTTGGAAAAATTTTTCCATGCAAATAAGAGCATGGGTAACTATACTAATACTGGACAAAACAGATTTTAAGTACAAAAAATTTTAAGGGATACTGAATACCATCATTAAACAATTGGACAATCCCCCAGAAAGAAATAACAGTCATAAATATCTATGCACATAACCTGGCTGCCCCAAAATACATGAGGCAAATTCTTTTAAAACTGAAGGGAGAAATAGAAGTCTCTGCAACAAGAGTTGCAGACTTCAACACACCACTCACATCATTAGATAGAACCAGACAGGTAATCAACAAAGATATAGAGAAATCGAACAATATGATAAATATGAGCTAGAACTAACAGACATATACAAAATGTTGCACCTGCACCTGAACTCAGGTTATACATTATTCTGTCTTTGATCTTTCTACAGGATAGACCACTTGTTAGGTCACAAGGCAGGTCTCAATAAATATAAAAAGATTTAAATTATTCAAAGCACCTTCTCAGATCATAATGGAATGAAACTGGACATCAAAAATAAACAGGAAAGTAGTATATTTGCAAATGTGTTGAGGCTGAATAGCTCATTCCTAAATAATCAGTAGATCAAAGAAGAAATTACAAGTGAAATTAGTAAATACATTGAGACAAATGAAAATGAGAACACAACTTAACTTATGGGATACAGTGATGGCAGTCCTGAGGGGGAAATTATAGCCTTAAAAATGTATATTAAAAAGAAGAAAGGGCAAAAATCAAAGATCTAACTGAACAAATGGAGAAGCTAGGAAAAAAAAAACTCAGCATACTACTCCTAAAGCAAGAAGAAGGAAAGAAATAATAAAGATTAGAGCAGAAATAAATGAAATTGGGAATAAAAAAACAAACAAAAAAAATGAAAACAAAAGCAATAGAGAAAATCAACAAAATCAAAAGCTGGCTCTTTGAGAAAATCAATAAAATTCACTAACCTCTAGACTAAAAAAGAAAAAAGAGAGAAGAGCAAATAAAATCAGAAATGAACTGGGTGAAGTTACAACTGATTTCATAGAAATACAAAAATCATAAGAGGATATTATGAGAAAATGTATACTAACAAACAAGATAGCCTGCATGAAATAGACAAATTCCTAGAAATGCACAACCTACGTCAACACTACAAGAAAGACAAGAACTTAAAAAAACGTAATCACATTTAAAGAGATTAAATCAGTCATCAAAAATTTCCCAAAAAAGAAAAGTCCAGAATGCATTCAGAGGTGAATTCTACCAAGCATTTCAAGAAGAATTATCACCAACACTGTTTAAACTCCTCCAAAAATTTGAGGGAAAGTTACCCAATGCATTTATGAAACCAATATCACCCTAATACAAAAGTCGGATAAAGACACTACAAGAACAGAAAATTAGAGACCAAGCTCTCTAATGAACATCAATGAAAAAAGTCCCAACAAAATGCTTTCAAATAGAATTTAACAGCAGATCAAAAGATGTATACACCTGACCGAGTGAGATTTATTCCTGTTATGCAAGGGTGGTTTAACATAAAAAAATCAATTAATGTAATGCACCATATTAACAAATTGAAGGGGGGGGGGAGAAAAAGCATGATTATCTCAATCAATGCAGAAAAGGCATTTAATAAAATTCAGCATTATTTCTTGATAATAATACTTCAAAAGATGAGAAGACAAAAAAGAGAAATTGATCCAGAAGATCAGATAGCCAAAACAGCAGGGTGGGGGGGAGGGGGAGGGCAAAAATAAATAAGTATTTATTTTTAAAAAAAGATAAGAATAGAAGGAAAATTCCTCAATAGGGTAAAAGGCATATATGAAAAACCCAAAGCAGCATTGTACTCAATGGGAAAGGTAGAAAGCTTTCTCTGTAAGATTAGGAACAAGACCAGGATACCCATTGTAACCACTGATATTCAACATTGTACTAAAGTTCTAGTATGAGCAATAAGACAAGAAAAAATGAAATAAAAAGGCATCCAAATTGGAAAGAGGAAGTAAAACTCACTATTTGTGGATGCAGTGATCCTGTATTTAGAAAATTCTGAAAAGTCTGCAACAAAGCTACTTGAGCTAATAAATCAGTTCAGCAAAGTGGCAGGATATATGATCAATATGCAAAAATTCAGTAATGTTTCTGTACCCCAGTATTGAACAATCTGAGAAAGAAATCAGAAAAAAATGACATTTACAATAGCAACAAAAAAACTCAAATACCTAGGAATCAATTTAACAAAGAAGTACAGGAACTATATGCAGAAAACTAAAAAAAAAATTGCTATAGGAAATCAATGAATACCTAAACAAATGTAAAGACTTTCTGTGTTCATGGATTGGAAGACTAAATATGAAGATGTCAATCCTCTCCAAACTGATATATAGATTCAATGCAATACCAATCAAAATTCTAATTCCTACTCTACAGAAATAGAAAAGACAATTATCAAATTCAATTGGAAGTGAAAGTGTACCTAAATAGCAAAAAGTATTCTGAAAAAGAAGAATGGAGGAATTTCATTGCCTGAATTTGAAACATTACAAAGCTGGTGGTCAAAACAGCATTGTATTGTCATAAAGATAGACACATGTATCACTGGAATAAAACTGAGAGCCCAGAAATAAACCCTTACCTTTATGGCCAACTTTTTTTAACAGACTTACCAAGTCCATGTTAATGGGATTAAACAATTGCTTCAAGAAATGGTGCTGTCTGAACTGGATATCCATAAACAAAAGAATGAAAGGGGATCCCTATCTCACTCCCTATACAAGAATCAACTCAAAAATGGATCAAAAGCCTAAATATAAAAGCCAGGATCATAAAACTACTAGAAGAAATATAGGAAAACCTCTTAAAGATCTTGTGGTAAGGCATGGTTTCTTGAACCTTACACCCAAAGCATGCACAATGAAAGAAAAAATAGATAAATGAGACCTCCTCAAAATTAAACATTTCTGCACCTCAAAGGACTTTGTGCAAAAGGTGAAAAGGCAGTCAACTGAATGGGAGAAAATATTTGGAAATTACATATCTGATAAGGGTTTAATATTCAATATATATATAAAGAGATGCTACAACTCAACAATAAAAAGACAAATGACCCAATTACAAAATGGGCAAAAAGACTTGAATAAACATTTGTTCAAAGAAGAAATAGAAATGGCCAAAAAAAAAAAAAAAAAAAAAACCCACATGAAAAAATGTTCAACAGCACTAACAATTAGGAAAATCAAATCAAAACTACCATGAGATATCATTTCACACCTATTAGAATGGCCATTATTAAAAAGACAGAACTGTAAAAGTTGGAGAGGATGTGAAGTGATAGTAACACTTATACACTGTTGGTAAGAATGGTATAGCCACTGTCGAGGGTTGTTTGGCAGTTCCTTAAGAAGCTGAATATAGATTTCTACATGACCCAGCCATACCACTGCTGGGTATATATCTAAAAGAACTGAGATGAATGACATCTGCATGCTGATGTTCATAGCAGCATTATTCCTGATTGCCAAACGTTGAAAACAACCGAGGTGTCCATCAACTGATTAATGGATATAAAAAATGTGTATTCACAAGATGGAATATTATGCAGCTGTAAAAAGAAATGTCATTGTAAAGCATATTATAACACGGATGAACCTGGAAGACATTATGTTTAGTAAAGCAAGCCAGACACAAAGGATAAATACAATATGATTGTGCTACTATTAATTAAATAAATTGTGTATTCTCATGGAGTTAATAACTGAATATGGGCCACCAAAAAATAGAATGACGTTAGAGAATGGAAAATTAAGGGTTGGCTTGTGCAGAATTGGTAAAATGGACTGTGTTAATCTTTGAAAATAATAGAAAAGGGGAAAGTGCAATATAATATTTGTAACCAGCAGTACTTCATGTCGGTATAAAAGTGTTTTAAATGGAAAGTCTGAGGCCATGTATGTTACTAAAAGGAAAGCTAAAAAATGTAAGATAGAATTGTATAGCATATTAAAACTGCATGTGAAATATGAATATAAGTAAAACTGCATATGTAAGACCATTTTTCTTTGAAATTGAACAAATGTATCTTAATCCTACAAGCTGTTATCAGACAACCCCCCCCACATATACTAAGTGAAAGACCAGACAAAAATACTACATATTGCCATTTATCTAAAATGTAAATATAAATCAATTTATAAAGATGAAATTAGATCAATGGTTATGTAGGACTGGGGAAAGACTGCTAAGTGTTGCAGAGATTTTCTTTTTGGAGTAAAGAAATTGTTCTAAAAATTTTTGTAGTGATGAAAGCAAAAAACTGTGATTATACTAAAAGCCATTGATTATACACTTTGGATAGAACATATGCTTTGTGAACAGATCTCAATAAAACTGCTTAAATAAACAAATGTGCAAGAATAAGCAGAAATAGCAGCTATGTATGGCAGGAAAGTGTGGAGAGATTGAGAGGTGAAGAAAGTTCTTGTTTGTTTGCTTTTATTTTGTTTACTATTATTGAAATCATTGAAATTCTCTAATAATGATTGAGGTGATGAATGCACAACTATGTGACTGTACCAAATACTATTGATTGTACACTATGGATGAATCGTTTGTTTTATTAATATATATCAATGAAATTCATTTGTTTAGAAAAAATGCTCAATAACATTATTCATTGATACTGTTCTTATTAATGCAACTAGAAATTCACATTAAAACCACAAGGAGATACCATTTCACACTCATTAGGATGTTTCTAAAAATAGTCATATAGATAGTAGCAAATTATGGGAAGAATTTTGAGAAATTGAAATCCTCATACGTTGTTCTGGGAAAAAGAAAATGACATTGATTGTAGCAGTTTGATAAGGTTATGAATTCTAAAAATAGGTATTGGATTATGTTTGTAATCTGGTCTGTACCTGGTCATGATTAAACTGTGATTAGGACTTTGAATGGCCATGCCTTTAGGGCATTGAGTCCCCACCCCTTGGTGAGTGGCCACTCACAGATAAAAGGCATGGCAAAGGACAGAGTTGAGGGTTTTGATGTTGGAGTTTTGATGTTAGAGTTTGATGCTGAAGCCTTAAGCTGGAGCCCCGAGAAGTAAGCTCACAGAGGAAAAAGAAGCAAGCCCCAGGAAGAGAGGAACCCTGAACCCAGAAAGAAGCAAGACCCTGGAATATAGGAACCCAGGAACCCTGTTGGCAGATGTTGGCAGCCATTTTGCTCCAACATGTGAAAATAGATTTTGGTGAGGGAAGTAATTTATGCTTATGACCTGGTGTCTGTAAGCTCCTACAAATACCCTTTATAAAAACCAACTGATCTCTGGTATTTTGCATCAGCACCCCTTTGGCTGACTAATACATTAATGATTTAGAAAACAGTTTGGAAGTTTATCAAAATTGTTAAATATAGAGTTATCATATGACACAGCAATTCCAGTCTTAAGTATATACCTAAGAGAAATGAAAAACCATATGTCCATATGAAAACTCACACTCAAATACTCATAATTGCATGATTACTAATAGTAAAAATGGATAGAACTCAAACACCCATCAACCGTTGAGTGGATAAACAAATGTGGTCTATCCATATACTAGAACATAATTAAACAATATAAAGGAACCATTATGAAATCATTATACTAAATAAAAGAAGGAGTCATGATAGACCACATATTGTATGAATCTACTTAAAGCTATGTTTAGAATAGTCAATTCCATAAAGACAGAAAGTAGATTAGTGATTGCTAGGGATTGTGGGAAGGAGGGAACAGGAAATGACTGCTAATGTGTAAACAGTTTCTTTTGGGGTAATAATATGTCCTAAAATTTGATAGCAGTAATATTTGCAAAACTCTTTGAATATAATGAAAATCATTGTAGTATGCCACTTAAAGGGTGCATTTTATGGTATGTAAATATATCTTAATAAAGCTATTATTAACAAATTTTAAAATACAATTCATTATTAAAGGATACTAAGTCCATTTTCTTGGTTATTTTCAGCATAGCTGAAAATTTAAGCAAAAGGAAAAATAAAGCCAACTGACAAAGTAATCTAAAATTCTTACAAAATCGTATGGTGATGTTAATATTATCATAGCTAATCAGATTCTAACTTCAAAAACCTACTATGACATTTTTTTCAGATTCCTTGGCTCATTAAACCCAGATGACCATCTGCTCATTCCCCAGAAACACTTAACTTGACTTAGTTCTAATTCTAAGAATCCTTCTACAAATTGTTCTTTTCTGTAAAAGAGAATGAAAGCAATTTTTTGTGACCAATACAACAGTACAAGAGTAGTGTCTGAGCAAATAAAGATTTTACTATTAAGGTTATTTTATACTCTGTGATCATAATGGTAGTTAAAATAAAAATTATATAATAATATTTGTTACAGGCTATTGTTATATGTCCTAGGAATATTCTAAATAATTTAATTTCATTAATCATCCTCAGAAGAACCCAATGAGTTAGTGACTCTTAGAATCTCTATTTAAAAATGGAGCAGCAGACATAAAGAGGATGGAAAATTTATCCAAGTCCACATAATTAATAAATGGTAGAGCAAGAATTTGAACACACTGTGTCTAACTTAAAGTCAAATATTATGTTTCTTATGTATATAAAACAAATATTTACCATATGATACATGGTATATCCACTCAATGAGTGTTACATACAAACACACAACAGTTAGATGTGAAAATGGGCTTTTGCCTTTCCTTCTGGACCAGGATGCCTCACATTGATTGGCCATAACCATTTCTTTCAATCGACTGAGTATAATGACTCTATTTGGCAAGAGAAGCTAAGATCCAGCATTGGATTTGGGAAAGTGCTCTTTTTTTTTTTTTTAAAAAAAAAAAACAAAAAAAAACATAGCATGACTCTGTGAGAACTGGAATGTAGAACTACCCAGACTCTTGCTACTAGGGAACAAACAGTAGGTCAGCATGAATACAAGATCAAAAAGAACAGTCCATGTTTAAAGAAACGGACAAAAGCATTTCTCCATGTGATCTTTGTATAATTACTGTAAATGTTGATTGTAACATGAACAAAACCTGAATCTGTTGCTTAGGTAGGTTTGAGGAAGTGTTGTCAATAGGGAATATGATTTATCAGGCTTGGCTGTTATTTTTTGAGCATGTATTTCAGTTTACATTGTTGTAAGGACACTATAATTTTTATACTTGTTTGGATCACATTTATCTTATGGATACAGAAAACTGAACTCCATACCCCATCCAGATATACCTCCTATTCAATTTATGGTATTTGGTAGAGAAAAGAAATCTCTCTCACAATTTGTAGAAAAATGTATCTATCAGTTCAAAATTATGAAAACACTTAAAGATCACATTATGTGCATAAGTAAGCAATTTAGAGAATGATATTGGGGGATAGTCCTCATAGAGACCACAGGGTGGACTTTTAGTTTATTACTAAGAATGTGTCAATAAGTGGGATTAATAATTTATGTTAATTATCTCATAAATGATATTCTAGAATGTGAAGATTTTAGAAAATCATAGTGTCATCCTAACCTGATAGTCTAATGTACAATTTAATTTCTAATAAATTATCTTCAGTATGCCATAATAAGTAATACTTATTTTTCATATTAAATTACATAAAATACATTGATTCCTTTTATTTCATTTAAATAAATTTATTACTTTAGACAAAATTAAAATGGTGTAAAAATTACTGCTATGGGAAGAAAGATTTCCGAGGATGGTCAAAACATTTTTGCAAAATTTTCCTTTTTTCTGTGTACATGTAGAATACAGACAAAACTAGTATAGTTACTGATTTAATAATGAATATCTTAAGTCTGAGGTACTTTAATTTTATGCTTATGTTTTTGATTGATTGTATATTCATTTCTCAGCAGTATTGAATACAGGAAAAAATTTTAAATTTATGTTTTTTAACAGCAAGTTAGACATCCTTATGGATGTTTCTGAAAGATAATTATATAATTCAAGATGATATGACAGAGACACAATTATAAGTAAAAAGTAGCAGACATTATTTAGTGCTATCTGAGGCTTTTAATGGATTTCTAGTTGACATAGTAAATGATTTAAAAATAAACATTTTTTGGTTCCTTCTTCATCATAAAGATCCATTCTTTATCAAAAATATAGGCAAAGAACACACTACATTCCACTTACTCACTTTCATTCTGATAGAATATTCTATGAGTAGCATATACCCAAATTTTTCTCAAGGTTGAATTCTGTCTCAATAATTAGAGGAGATAATTATTATGGAACTCTGATACATTGATGTACTAGTACATTCTCTTCTTTACAATCCCTAACACATTGTGACAGGGTCCTGTCTGTAAGATTAACTCCTAGATGGAAATAGAAAATTTAAGGTATCTGTTGAGTGACACCTTGTCTTAATGTCTGCATAGTGTACACCATTAATTTGATAGGAAGGTGTCCTGTCCTTTCTCTCCCTGATAAGTTTCAAGGTGTCATTGACACACATTAAAGTTTTCCATTAGACAGAGTAAGAGAAGGAAAGGCAACAGATTAAAAATTTAGATTTTATCCCATTGATTGTTGAAAGTGCTTGATTGTATTTAAATTATGTAAATTATTTGTCATGTTTTGAAACCTACAAAATTTGTAAAGGCTTGCTCATGAAATTAAGACAGAGCATTACATTAGAAATATAAAAATATCACTAGAATAGTTTTATATTTTAGCCAATTACCATGGTTATATGATTAGATGTGTTCAGCTAAGTTGGATTCCTTCTGAATAAAGTCTGAATATTATCTAAAACTCTCCAACAAGAAATTCTGAAGTGATACTTTCATTTTGAAGAAACTGCTATAGAATTAATAAGGGTATCTATAAACTTAATGTTTTGGGCAATTAGCAGCAAGTCCAACAAAAGCAGTAATCAATAAAATTTAAGACTACCTTAAAGAAAATATTACACATGCCAGCACCGTTTCATTGAAACTAGCTCTATAATAATATAATTTTCAAAACAGAATAATATGTCACAAAAATGATAAGTAAGCAATGCATTACCTGAAACTTGGTCTGCTTCAAATTTAAATGGAATAAAAATATTTACATATACTTTAATTTATACACATCCTTCATTCAGCTAGTGTCTTCTTTTGACTACTTTCTTTTCATTATCTGCAAACTAGGTGTTCTTCATGGACTAGTCCTCCTCCTCATTTTCAATATACTCCTTAATCCCTATTTTTAGCCTGTGATCTATTATTAGCCTGTAGTTGCACACAGTGAAGTTATTTCAAGAGTCAGTCAATGAAGATGTAATTGTTGACTACTTTAGCTGCCTCCAACTCCTTTACTTCCTTTGCCTACTCATAAACCCTGGAATTTCACATGGTCCTTCACTTAGAACTCTTAATGTTTTAATTCACAATCATTGAAAAAACTCTTCACTCTTAGATTTTTGCATGAAAACAAAAACAATAACAAGCAAAAACAAAAAAGTAAACAAAACCTATAACATACAATCAAATAGGTCCAATAGGACTTTATTTAATAATATTAGTTTGTTACATGTTTCTTTGGTGTTAATTTAGAATATACACAAATTAAAGCAGAATCACACTCATGTATTCTCTTGGCTCAGTGAAAGCCAATGTTTATGTCTTATAGTGCTAATGCAATAATAATTGTTATCTATTTTGGCATTTCTCATACTGTATTTTATTTTTTAAAGAAATTTTATTATAGCAATAAATCAGAAATACTCAATTTCAGGACTCTTTTTCTTGAATATTTTAATCTCCAGTGTTAATCACCCAACCTAGAATACAGTGCTAAATATATATTTGAGGAATACATAAATTTTTAAAAAGCAGTTGACTTTATCCAGTTTTCTGGTTGAACTACTGTTTATATGTCTATGATTCACAAATTTAATGTGTTCTTGCTTTGTTTTCTCTCCATAATTTTGAAATTGTATTTCCCACTTATTTCTTTTTGTAAATTTTTAATTTTTTTTTGAAGATACATAGATCACAAAAAATGTGACATTAAAAATATAAGATGTTCCCATATACCTCACACCCCATCCCTCTCAACAGCTTTTTTCATCATTGTGGCACATTCACTGCATTTGGTGAATACATTTTGGAGCACTGCTGCACTGCATGGATTATAGTTTACATAGTAGTTTACACTCTGCCCCAGTTATTCAGTGGGTTATGGCAGGGTATATAATGTCCAGCATCTGTCCCTGCAATATCATTTAGGACAACTTCAAGTCCCAAAAATGCCCCCACATCTCATCTCGTCTTCCCTCTCCCTGCCCTCAGCAACAACCATGGCCACCTTCTCCACATCAATGCTATCGTTTCTTCCATTACTAGTTACAATAGTTCTAAAGTAGAATACCAATAACTTCACTCTAATCCATATTTTATTCCTCCATCCTGTGGACCCTGGGATGGTGATGTCCACGCCACCTCTATATTGAGAGGGGGCTTAGATCCCACATGGTTGATGAATGAGATTCTCCTGCTTGGAGTTGTAGGCACTCTTGGTTCCCTGGTGTGGTGGTTGATCATCTTCACCTTCCTGTTAGCTGACCTGGGTAAGTCATTTCTTTGTGAAGATATTTTGTAGGGAATTCAGATTCAACTGGTCCAAACTTAAGTTTATCTACTGAAGAAAATAGGATTCATGTTACATAATGGCATAACAACCTAAGCATTCACTTTGACTTCCAAGCTAGAAACCTGAAAATTTACCTTTGTTTCCACCCTGTGTTGGTTAGGTTAATGTGTCAATTTGGCCAGGTAAAGGTACTCACTTTTTTGTTTAAGCAAGCACTGGGCTAATTGTAATACAAGGTCATTATAATCATCAGTGAGTTGATTGCATAGATGGCTGGTTACATCTACAATCAACTGAGGAGTTTGCCATCACCAATGTGTGATGTCTCAATCAGTCAGTTGAAGGCTTTAAAAGGGGAGGTGATTTAAGTATTCAGAGAGAGAATTCCCATCTCTCCTTAAAAATAGCCAGCATCTCCTGGGGAACTCACCAAGGACCTTCATTGGAGTCCCTGGTTTGCATTCTGCCTTATGGAATTTGGGCTTCTACCTGCCCATGGACAATTTTATAAAATCTTATGCTATTTACAGGTATCTTATTTCTGTTTCCCTAGAGAACTGTGACTAATACACACCCTTTACCTAATTTTCCATTCTGTCTTCTAACACAATAGTTATTCTTCAATGACACTTCTTAGTCTACTTTTTAATTTCATAATCACTATTATGTAATTGGATCCAACTTTATTTCTCTTTTATTTAGACAGATGTAATAAAATTCAAACTAATTTCCTCATTTTTATCTCCATCTTAGATTATACCATAGTTTGTTTTCTAATATATAAATTTAAAGTATGCTTCCCCTTACACTATGCAGTAGAATCAGTGCTATGTGCTCACCAAAAAATTCTTTTTATTTTCGGCATAACTAAGCACATTTCTCCAATTTCCTGCTGTATAAGTAGTCCCATGACAAACATTTCTGTTCAGCAAAATGTGAAAGGAGGTGGTATACACCAATCCAAGAACTGGATTTAAAAGGACCCACACAATTTTCAACTCCTTCTCTTTGTCTTATTTTCAATAAGGGAAGGGAAGGAATATGCAGTCACAGAGATATGATATGGAGGTGCCTAGAGTCTTATGTCATCTCTTTCAAGACAGATGTCTGTGGTTCTACCTGACCCTCATTTTGACATAAGAGAACTATAAACTTTATGAGTTAAGTCATTGAAAAATGTGGGCTAATTTGTTTTTGTAACAAAGCTTAGACTATTCTAACTAAAACGGACATTGGTATCAGAATAAGGGTACTATTTTGACTAAATTCAAAAGTATGTAACATTGGCTTAATATTTAAGCAACAGGTGGCTAGTGAACTGACACCAGAGGCTAGAAATTTTGTGATCCATGTTATGCAGTAGCAAAACCTTTGCTAAATTGTCATTTGAAGTGATTTTCAAGGCAGAAAATGTAATCAATTGCCTGACAGCTATAAGAGAAGAGTCGGAAAATAGAACTTTAGTAGTGTGTGCTGGCTATTAATGACTATTTGGCAAGGTATTGCAAAAAGATGGATAGGTTAAGGATTGAACTGACACTTGTAGAAGCTCAAAGGGATTAAACAGAATTCAGAAGTTTAATGTTTTACAGACCTAAAAGTTTCTAACACCATGAGAAATGGGTTTGAAGAGAACTTTCAAGTAACAAAAATCTATTAAAATTCAAAGGTTGAATATCTGCCCTGTGGCAAAATATGAATTCAATTTGGCTTTCCACATCCCACCTATCACTGCAGATACACTGTGACATTTGTTGTTCCAAAACCTTTCTTATGGTTTCATATCTTTATGCATTTTTAATGTAAAATCTCCTGAGTCTACAATGTCTTACTCCACTTTCATCAACCATATAAAAATTAAGTTTTTTCCTTCAAAAACCAACATAAATCTCACCATATATGCAATCATGTTTATTCTTTCTTGGATTATCAAGGTATATGGCCTTTATATCTTATTCACCACTGTGTCTAACTTTCTTTCCTGACCAAGAATTGTGTTAGACATTACACCTTCATTTGTAGAGTGATTTCCTCTTCCCTTGAAGTCTATGTACTTGTCCTGACAGCCCTTTGTGACTCAGCACCTAACATGATTTGAGTGTATCAAAGTATCATCTAAACAAAGGTGGAAATCTTTCTACCAATACTTGAACACTGGTGAAATTTCCCTTTATCATTTCCCTTTTATCATTCTTTTCTCTCACTCTGCCTCTTCTCAGAGTTCTTAGACTTGTTCTCTGTTTACTTATCAAATGTGAATGAGAATATTTAAGGGCCTGAGTTAGGTGACAGAGACTTGAGTTTGAAAATAACAAAAGAAAAGCCTATGAACCATATGAGACCATAGATTTTCAGATTCTCTTTTAGGATTAGAACAAGACCTATTTAAATACAGTTTTTATTTTTATCCTCAACTCTGAATATTTGTTTAGTGGCAAGTCTACCTGGTAAATTAGGATTCATCTAATATCTTTTCATTATTAGGAATACATTTGCTAATACATTATTACTTTTTAATGGCACAAACATGTACAGATCACTAAATCTCATAGTGCTAAGAAAAGGAAAAATCCTCTTCTGGCTTTTTGAAAAATAAATGTCTGGTAGTTCATATTTCTGAAGGTTATGTGATGTGTGTGTGTTTTTGTTTATGTGTGTGTATAAGCATAAGCAGTCCCATGTCACAACAATTTTTTAAAGTGTATAAAGTTGAAGTTTTACAAATAATGTTAAAATCAGGCTACTTGAGCCAATTTTAAATTTTAAATTTAAATGTCTTTCCCCAATTAAAAGAATCATAGCTTCTTAAAGAAATTGATGATTCTAGGACTGGGTCAAAACAAGATCTAGATAAGTATAGAACATCTTCTTATGGCCAAAAATCAAGGAAGTGCCAAACATGAAGGGAATCTGTCAAAATTTAATAGATGTTAGAGTGAATGGTTTCAAATAATCTAATCAGGAACAATTTGGACATGAAATAAATAATGATAGTAATGGATTTTAAATCATCAAGTAAAATATGATTCTTTGGGTCCATGCTGAAAATAATTAAATAAGAGAGAAAGAAATGACTCCATTACAGCAGAATATCAACTAATCAGTTAGAAGGAATAATCAATGTTATGCAGCCATACAACAACAACTGATTACAACAAGAATGGATGACAAAATTAGTGGGTGAAATTTTGATAGTAGATTGGTTTGACATTCACTTAAATTATCCTCCCCTACTTAATTTACTTAGTCATTACAGCTGTAACAACTGTAAATTTACAGAACAAAGTATGGAAGGTGACATTTTAAAGAAGGACAACAAATATCCCTTGATATACTGAGAAGGAGCACATATGTAGTGTTACTGCTCAAAATGCATGTCCTTTACCAAATGATACATGAGCCATCAGAGACGTCTGAACTGAAAAACATTATATAAAATAAATGATGGCCTGTATTTGGACACAACCAATCCAAGGTCCACTGGATGGAGGAATACAGTAAGGATTAGAGTGGACTTACTGTATTCTATTCATGAACTATTGTGGTTAGTAATCGAGAAAATGTGGCATTGGTGTGGAAAAAGTGGCCATGGTGGCTGCTGGGTGTGGGGAATGGGAGGAAGAGATGAGATGTGGAGGCATTTTCAGGACTTGGAGTTGTCCTGGGTGGTGCTGCAGGGACAATTACCGGACATTGTAGATCCTCCCATGGCCCACTGGATGGAACGTGGGAGAGTGTGGGCTATGATGTGGACCATTGACCATGAGGTGCAGCGATGCCCAGAGATGTATTCACCAAATGCAATGGATGTGTCTTGACGATGGGGGAGAGTGTTGCTGCGGGGGGAGTGGTGGGGTGGGGGCGGTGGGGAGTGAATGGGGACTTCATATTTTTTGAATGTAATATTTTTAAAAAATGAATTAAAAAAATAAAATTAAAAAAATAAAAATATCAAAAGACAAAGAATAACTAACGAATCAATCTAGATTAAAAGAGACAAAAGAGACATGAAATTTAATTGTAACATATGATCTTGGATTGTATCTTAGGCAATATAAAATTTCTAAAATAATAATTGGGAGAAATTAGGATAAATGCTTAGGATGGATCATAGCACTGCATCAGTGTGAAATTTCCTGATTTTAATAATGCATTACAATTATGCATGATCATGTTTGTATCTTAGGAAATATACATTGCCATACTGAAGGTAAGGTGGCTTGATGTTTGCAAATTATTCCCAAGTGGTTCTGAAAATAATGATAAAATATATAAATGAATTTTTATATATACAACTATAAAAAGAGAGGAAGAAAGAGAGAGAAAGATAAGGATAACTTAGATGTAGCTAGTACATTTATGATAGGTGAATCTGAATGAGATCCTATGGATTTCTCATATAAAAGAAGGGAGGGGACTGGTCCTGTCCCTCACACATTTATACATTCCAGTTTGCCAGTGATCTCCACCCTTCTTTGGACGTCTCAACCCTTAGCCAGAAGTGAGTATTCATCTCATGAGCTTTCTATTTAATCTCTGCCTGGAAAGGAATCCTGATCTATATTAGCAGTTTAAATTCCCATGTGCTCCCCAACTTTATAGATACAACCAAAATATAATTCAAAGCCCACATATTCTATTATACATATTGGTCTTGATATACTTAGGCAACAAAGTCTTTGCCATTATTTGTAATGAGGCAAAAAATGTGGTTAATTAGATTTTCTCATGATTGAGGGCTCCCCTCTTGCTTTATGATATTTGTTAATCACAAAATTTTAGAGTGATGAGAGCATTTTTTTTCTTATTTCCATATTATTTCTCTCTCTAAAATCAATATGACATTTTTATTCTAGAGCATACCACTGATGATAGTAGAATAAAGGAATAGCCCTGGAAGGACTGAATGTAAATAATAATACTTTCTATGTATTTTAAATAGTTCATATTTAAGAAATTAAATATTAATTAAATACTAATATGGGGGTTCATTGCAATTCTTTCAAAATTTCTGTTTAATATTGTTTAATATTAATATTGCTAATAAGTTTGAAAATAAAAGTCTAAACTTGCATTACATATGTCTCTTCAGTTTCAAGATGTTATTTTGAAACTTAACTAGTGCATTTTGGGTATGACAGAACAACAGTGAACTTATTAATTCTAGAACCGCAACAAAAACATCAACAACTGTAAATGAGTAATAACACTTTAAATAAACAATTGGTTTTATGATTTAAAGTAAATACTACTGATTGCTTAGTTACATAGTAGTAGCCTGAATTTTATTATTGGAATGTCTTATACATTTTAGTGGATATCCAGGCACTCTAAGTTAGTAAAGAGGAGTTAAAAAAAAAATCAGCTTTCCTATGGTAGTTGGTAGCAGGAATGGAATTCAGTGAGATAGAAGACTGTGTCTCTGATGTTCTCCAGATATTTCCTTTCCTATGTTCAGCCTGCCTGGAGGAAATCACTTCCCACAGAATTTGCCAGAATGACATTAATGAGAGCTGTGTACATTTCAGTCTAAATTAACTTTGGCATTTAGTCTACACACCCCAGGACTGGTTCTGTGGCACTATCATCGGAGGATTGCACTTTCCCAATGCATATGTAAAGGAGACAGCTAATTTCAAACCTTGAGACTGTAGAAAAAAGAATTTAAAGACTGCTTCACCTAAGTAACAATTTATAAACTTATTTCAAAATATTCCAGCTTTATACTGTAAAAGTAGATTTGATTAATTTTCCTATTTAATAGACCCGTCAAGTAACTATAAATCAAACAAACTCCCATATTTTTAGTGTGCAGTAGTAATTGTTAGGGCTGGGAAATTAACACTATCATCTAACTAATTAGAACATATGAATTTCTCTACTATAGTGACATACAGGTTTCAATTAATCTTAGTCAACACATTTAAAGTGAATACTTTCTTCACACTTGGAAAACAATACATACAAAGTTAAGTATAAAGGTATTGATGGCAAGCACGTTGTATATATGATAAATAAAATATATAATTAATGTCAGAGTTGCACTAAATATTAATTAAAAATCTGAATAAATGTCTGCTACAAAATGAATAGCTTATCTTCCTTAAAATAGTATAGATTAGTTTTTTCCATATGTGATTGTGATTAAAATTGTATCTCCATATCTGGCATATATAGAAGCCAATTTTTGGCAATTTATGGAAATATAACAGCCTATTTTTTTTTTGCTTTTTACTTTAAAACTCTAGTCACAATCAACTTCTTTGTTTCTCTCCTTGCTTATATTTGAAAATGCCATCATGATACCCTACAGAAGGAAATAACACATAATAAAAGATGTTTGTTGTTTAACATCTGCTTAATAAATAACTCTTGTATCCTTTATAGATAATGTTTTATTCCATTCTAGTTACAAATATCAAATAACACTTAAAATTTTTTTTCTAAAATATTCTTTACATTTTGACCTATATTAGAAAAAATAGGAAATAACTAAGAAAATGAAATAACCAAATAATGTAATATACTGAACTTGTCAAACGAAGTGCATGGTATAAGAAATGATCACAAATTCTTGTAAAAACTAATAATAAACACCTCTCTCTCTGTTTCCATATACATGCATTCAACTTCATGATTCTGAAATTAATGTTCAGTGAGTTATAATTGCTCAGATAAAGTAATAAAGTGAGACAAAAAATTGACAATCTTCATGCTAATTAAATCAAAAGATACCTGGGTATTCTCCCCTCATTCATATCTAAATAGTATCTAAATTATTCAATCTATTGTCAGCATTAATCAAGTCATTGAGGGAATCTTGGTCTGACAACCTATCCCAAAATACCCCATATGTGATATGGTCAAATTTCTAATTTACTCCATGAGAACACCCTGTTCTATTTTCTGATAAAATGTTAGATACAGAACCTGATCAGCATGTGCTTGAACAGTGCAAAGTTAAGCTCACAATATTATTTGGCATATGAATGATAGGTAATGCCTAACACCAGCTGTCTTTTCAGCTGCAACCTGCCATCTATCCTGTCAAATGACTCAATCAAAAAATCAGTATGTTATACTGTTCACCTCTCTGAAAGAAATGCACCAAGTATCTAAATTTTGTAATCCCCTCTGGTGATTTACATAGAGCTGTTCTCATACCATATTTTCTTTTCACATTCATCTTAGACAATGACAGATTTAGCTAACACTCAGTTTGATTGTCATTAGATTGTTTTTACTTTTTTTTCTTATTTCTTTAATGACACATTGTATTACAAATAGCACTATAATATCAAAGAATTTTATTTATTATTGAGCCTAAATTATTTGGTCAATTGATTTAGTTTTCATATTCAGATCTAAGAGATATTTTTTAAATGTGTTTAGTTCCTTATTAATTTTAGCTCTTGATACAACACTGAAAATATAAATGTGACCTCAGTTTGCTGTGATAATTAAGATGCTCTTCCCAATAAATACTATACAAATATTTTTTACTCTTTCAGGAACTTTCCAAGCAAGAATGTATTTCCTCTGCCACTTTTTCTCCATATTTTCTGACAGTCCATCAGTTAAGCAAAAAAATAATGTGTGCCACACATTGTTGTTATATGATAAACATAATGAAATATGAACAGAGTCTATTTAAGTTTTGTTCTACTTATATTAAAAATGACATTAAAAAGTTAGGAGGTTGTGTGATAAACATAAAAACAGAACTGAACATCTTGAATTAAATTTCTTGGAATAAGAAAAAAAAAGGGTCAGTCTAATATTTGAAGTCAAATTTCATTTGCACTTTTACAGTGAAACCTCATTTAGAGCAGGGGTCATAAAATTATATCCTTACAGTTATGGAATTTGTTAAAAAATATTTTTCAGTCTCCTTTCACAGGGTTTAGTAGGACTGATACTCACCAAGGCTTAGTTCTTTATTTTAGGTATGTCAATAATTGTACTTTTCTACTCTCTTAAAATTAGGCAAGGGTTATGTGACCAGAACAGCAAATGTAACACCTTGTCTCACGCATTTAACTGAGAATGCTCTCTCCTCACCTTACATTAATTGGGCCAGAATTCCTCCTCATATGACAATCATATTAAATATCTAGGGTGAGCAAAATTAACTTCTGTTTTCTCAATCCATTGTGATCTGGGCATTGTGTGTTACTATAGAATTATCTTATTTGTAAAGTGGGATTGTATTAAAAAATCTGGTTTTTAAAAATACCTCTAGTTAAACATTAGGCAGGTGATTCATGAACCACATTGTGAAAAAGATTACTGGCTTAAACAACAATTTTACAACCTTTTATTTTTGCCTACTGTATTAGTCAGCCAAAAGGATGATGAGGAAAAATACCAGAAATTGGTTGGTTTTTATAAAGGGTAGTTATTTGGGGTAGGAGCTTACAGATACCAGACCATAAAGCGTAAGTTACTTGCCTCACCAAAGTCTATTTTCACGTGTTGGAGCAAGATGGCTGCTGATGTCTGTGAAGGTTCAGCCTTCTTGGGTTCCTCTGGGCTCAACTCCTAAGATATCAACATCAAATTCTAACATGAAAACTCCAACATCAGAAATCCCTCTTTTGGTTGTACAGTTTTCTAAATTTTTTAGTTATCCTATGTTTTGCCTTATGGTTTACATTATTAGTCTGTTGTCCCCTATATGTTTTTGGTGTAATATTACATGTTTTATATTCATCCTCGTGTACTCTCACAAAACTCCTCTCTTGCTCCCATATTTACCTTGGTTCCATCCATTCCACATCCATTTTCCCCTCCCCTTGGTACCCACAACACCAGCCAATCTCCATTTCCCAAGAAGCCATGTCCAGAGATACTTGCAGCAGTATTCAGGGCCTGACTTTCTCAACTGCCCTGTTGCCCTGGGAGCCATCCTCTCTCACGAGAGATACATTTCTCTCTATTTGACGGCATTAGTCTACTCCAGGATGTGGGTCCACCCCAACTCTCACTTCTTGGGTCTCTTCCCAATGGTACTACCCACCTTGGCATAATGAGCCTTCAGCTATTCCCTTGGAGTCCTTCCCACATCAGACCATACCCCCTGAGCATCCTAAACAGGTAACCCTCCTACTTATACTTAGATACGAGTTTCTCAACATTTTGTTCTCAACAAACACCTGACACTCTCCCATGTTCGTATGTTGCCCCTCCCTCCCCCCATTTTTTGGATATTACCCCTCTGCCCATCCCCAGCCCCTCTCCAACCCACAAAGCCCCATCCGAAGGCAACCCTTTGCCCCCATTTTGTCCCTTCTTTGTGCTCATACTTACCGCCAGCTCATCACAGATTCCCCCCCTGCAGACGTTAACTCACATCCTTCCTCCACCCCCCGATTTCCTGTAAGCCTCTTTTCCACACTCTAGCTCTCTGAGGCAGTTTGCTTATTTCATATCATTGAGGTCATGTAGTATTTGTCCTTCAATGCCTAGGTTGCTTCACTCAACATAAGATTCTCAAGGTTCATCCATGTTATCACATGTGATTGTAGTGTATTTGTTCTTACAGCTGAGTAGTATTCCATTGTGTGAATATACCACATTTTATTGATCCACTCGTCTGTTGATGGACATTTGGATTGATTCCAACTTTTGGCGATAGTGAACAATGCTGCTATGAACATTGGTGTACATATATCGGTTTGTGTCCTTATTTTCAGTTCTGATGGGTATATACCCAGCAGTGGTATTGCTGGGTCATATGGCAAATCTATGGTTAGTTTTTTGAGAAACTGCCAAACTGTCCTCCAGAATGGTTGGATCCTTCTGCATTCCCACCAGCAGTGGATGAGTGTTCCCCTTTCTTCACATCCTCTCCAGCATTTGTATTCTTCTGTTTTTTTCATAGCTGCCAATCTTATGGGAGTAAGATGGTATCTCATTGTAGTTTTGATTTGCATTTCCCTGATAGCTAGAGATTTGGAGCATTTTTTCATGTGCTTTTTAGCCATTTGTATTTCTTCTTTGGAGAAGTGTCTGTTTAAATCTTTTTCCCATTTTTTAAATGGGTTGTTTATCTTTTTGTTTTCAAGATATATGAGTTCTTTATATATGCAAGTTATAAGTCTCTTATCAGATATATGGTTGCCAAATATTTTCTCCCATTGTGTGGGTTCCCTTTTTACTTTCTTGACAAACTCCTTTGAGGTGCAGAAGGCTTTAATTTTGAGGAAGTCCCATTTATTTATTTGTTCTTTTGCTGCTCGTGCTTTTGGTGTGATATTCATGAAGCCATTTCCTATTACAAGGTCCTATAGATGTTTCCCTACACTGCTTTCCAAGATCTTTATGGTCTTGGCTCTTATATTTAGGTCTTTGATCCATCTTGAGTTGATCTTTGTATAAGGTGTGAGATGGTAATCCTCTTTCATTCTTCTACATATGGCTATCCAGTTCTCCAGGCACCATTTGTTGAATAGGCCGTTCTCTCCCAGTTGAGAGGGTTTGGTGGCTTTATCGAATATTATATGGCTATATACTTGAGGTTCTATATCTGAACTTTCAATTCGATTCCATTGGTCTGTGTGTCTCTCCTTATGCCAATATCATGCTGTTTTCACTACTGTAGCTTTGTAGTATGTTTTGAAGTCAGGAAGTGTGATTCCTCCTATTTCGTTTTTCTTTTTCAATATGTCTTTGGCTATTCGGGGCCTCTTTCCTTTCCAAATAAATTTCATAGTTACAAAACCTAAAGTATGGACCACATAGTAAGTACAGCTGTCACCTTGTTTGAAAGCTGTTGTCTTGGAATCTGTACATCAGTTTCAGGAAATATGATATGAATAAGTTAAAAGATTATTGCTGCGGAAGGGAAAAGGTTCTATGGTGGATCTGGGGAAGTACTGTATATTGTATATATGAATTTCGGTGATCTAAGACTCTTGTGAAGCTGACAATTTGTTGGGATTGACTTTACAGGAAGTTTTGGATCACAGAGTGGTTCAACAATGGCAGCGGAGGAATACTGATATAGGATGTTATTGACAAGATATATAGGGTTAACAGGGAGTTATACAGGGCATATGCCCAGGGTATATAGTAATGTCTAGATAGACTCATAGTGGAAACAATTAAAAACAACAGCTGGGGGGGTCCCGGGCCCCTGGCCGGGGGGTCACTGTCATGGACCCTGGAGGAGCAGCAACAGTCCCCCAGGTGCAACTGCAAGAACCAGGAAGGAAGGAGGGCCCAACAGTGGGCTCCTGATACTAATGGCTATGCTTTTGAGCCTGTACACCTGCAATAAGAACAAGGCCTAGAGTCGCACTGTGCCTGGGAGTTTCCTCCTGACAGCCTTCATGTTACTCAAATGTGGCCACTCTCACAGACAAATTCATCATGTAGATGCAGTGCATTCCCCCCAGCGAGGGACATGACACCCGGGGATGAGCCTCCCTGGCAGCGAGGGACCACTACCACATACCAGCTGAAGATACAACTAGAAAATGACCTTGAATTAAAGGTTCAATACGGATCAGCAGAATATCCCTGTCTACATATAATAACATGACTTCAAAATGCTGATTGACCTAACGTAAGGGGGAAATGGAAAGGAGAAATGAGATTATAAGGCTGTGAGTCTCTAAAAAAGAGTCTGGAGGTTGTCAGAAGGAATCCCCTTGTGCACAACTGAGCAGAGTGTGAGAGACAGACAAAGTAGATACAACCCCAGGTATTGGTTCTTTCGAGGAATAAAGAGACCCACGGGTTCTATGGTCATGGCAGATGGGGTTCACTGTCATGGCAGATGGCCCTTCTTCGGAGCCTGTGTTTCTGTGTGATGGAATTGGACTCAGAGGGGATCTCTTTTCACAAGACTTCCATGCTACTTTATAGGAATTGTAATAGGTGCTGGGGTTTAAGATATATTTAGGGGATTTGAATCTCTGGACTGATAATATGACACCCAGGCCCTGAGCCTCAACAGACTTCAGCTCCTACACTTTGATTTATTGGACTTACCCCACTCAGCTAACATGGAGTTGAAGAAGGTCAACCACCACACCATGGAGCCTAGAGTGTCTACAACTGAAAGCAGGAGGAGTGCATCCAGTATCCATGTGGAATCTAAGCCCCCACTTGACATAGATGTGCAATGGACACAACCAATCCAATGTCCACAGAGAAAATGTGGAATGGGTGTGGGAAGGGTAGCCATGGTGGCTGCTGGGTTTGGGGAATGGGAGGAAGAGATGAGAGGTGGAGCCGGTTACAGGACGTCGAGTTGTCCTGGGTGGTGTTTCATGGATAACTACGGGACATTGTAGATCCCCCCAGGGCCCACTGGATGGAACGTGGGAGAGTGTGGGCTATGATGTGGATCATTGCCTATGGGGTGCAGTGATGCTCAGAGATGTTCTTACCAGGTGCAATGGATGTGTCACGATGATGGGAGCAGTGTTGCTGTGGGGGGAGTGGGGGGTGGGGGCGGTGGGGTTAAATGGGACCTCATATTTTTTGAATGTAATTTTTAAAAATAAATAATTAAAAAAAAAAAAAAAGAAATCCCTCCTATTCTGTCCTTTGCCATGCCCTAATGACGTGGCCCAATCAAAGCCCTAATCACAACTTAATCATGTCCAGGTACAGACCAGATTAAAAAATAATCCAATATCTATTTTTGCAATTCATACCCATATCAAACTGCTTCACCTACTGTGCTACAGGATCACAGTGGAAATTTGATAGTATGAAATTTAATAATCACTCTTCTTAATTAGTTTCTACCATAAAAGTGTTAGGGAAATCTGACTTGCAATATCATGTTCGATATATTTATTCATTTAATTCAAGGAATTTAATTCAAATAATCCATTTCTGTTTCAGTGTGTTACATGGCTATATTGGTCTCCTAACTTTTTATGTAGTTGTCAATATAAATAGAACAAAAATTTAAAAATGTCACTTTCCTAGTGAGATCACACATTTGTTCAAGTATTGAATTCATTCATTCAATTAACCATCAGCATGCTTTTTAAAACATTATCAGTCTGATAAACTGTGTTGTAGTCTAGGTGGAAGGAACATGCACAGAGTAATTCATATGCCAGTCGTTTGCTTAGATAAGACTTCAGATTCAGAGGTGGATTAAATCCCTTTCTCACATTTTTCTTAACACATCCTACCAGTTACGAACTACTAATCTCAGACAATTAATTGCTTTCACACTGTTTGATGGATGGAACCAATGATTTAGTGGCATTTCCTGTAATCAAATGTCTTTTCTTTTTTCGTTGTTTATCATTTAATTTTCTTTGAATGACACCTTAGTCGCCTGAAGGAGAAAGTGTAATCTTATGTATTTCTCACAGCAAATTTGACCTTCTAGAATTGTGACAATATTAAGCCTATATTTTTGTTGTTGTTGTTGCTATTAAATAAAACAAACACCATTCAGAGCTTTAAGAAGTATTGAAAGGTAGCCCGACAATAAATATTGACTTCATTAATTCATGGAAGTTTTTGTTGTTGTTGTTGCTGTTTGTTGTTTTATTAGAGAAGTTGTGAGCTTGCAAAAACAATCTTACATAATGAGAAGAATTGCCATATATCATCCCTCCACTCACATCTTATACTGTGGTGGAACATTTGTCAGATTATGAAAGAACATCATCTGACTATTACTCCTACCTGTGGTCCATAGCTTGCATTTGGTATATTTTTCCTTATATCCTTTATTATTAACACCATGCATTCGTATTGTCCATTTGTTATAGCCCATGAGAGAACATTCTCAAATTTGTACTGTTAATCACAGTCCATTTTTCAACCCATGGTTCACTGTGTTATATAATAAAATGCCTAGTACAATCTATTCAAAGTATACATTCAGTGGCTCTCATTTTCATAACAGATTTGTTCAGTCATTGCCTCAGTAAATTTTTGAACATTCTTCTTAGTCTGAAAGAAAATCCCATACCACCCTATTATTGACCCTTAGCATTGATATAGTATCTTCTTTGACATTAATGCAAGAATCTTACAATATTGTAGTTAACTGAAGTCCGTAAGTTACATTAAATTGTATTTCCCTTGTATTTTTATATTCGTATCACACTGTAATAGTGACACACATTTTTTCTTTCATACATGTATATTATTGTATTTGTACTATTAACCACAATCCTTATCCACCTGTGGGTTCACTATGTTATTCAGTCCCTAGATTATTCTCCAGTTTTCTTTCGACTGACATTTATGTCCCGGCACTTCCCCTTTCAGCCTCAATTCCATTTATAAACCAGTTGTGTTTGTTATACTCACTATAATGTGTTACCATCAGCTCTATTCCTTTCCACAATTTTATAGTCAAGCTATTTAAAAAGGCTACATACATTAAGTATCCTTAACCCTTCTCAGCCTTCCTCCTATCTCCTAGTAACATATACTGTATGTTTTAACTCTATGTGTTTATTCTTTTTATTTAGTTCATATTAATGAAACCATACAATATTTGTCCTTTGTGTCTTGCTTATTTCACTCAGCATAATGTACTCAAAGTTCATCTATGCTGCCATATGTGTCTCAATTTCATTTCTTCTTACAGCAGCATAGTTTTCCATTATATATATATATATAATATATAATTTTTTGTTTATCCATTCATTGGTTGATGGACAGTTGAGTTTTTCCATCTTTTGCCTATTGTGAATATCACTGCTATGAAGTTCAGTGTGCAAATGTCTGTTCATGTCAGTTTTCAGTTCTTCTGGATATATTCTTAGTAGAGGGATTGCCAGATCATATGGCAGCTCTATATTTAGCTTCTTGAGAAACTGCCAAACTGTCTTCCACAGAGGCTACAGCAATTCTACATTCTCACCAGCAGTGAATGATTGTTCCTATTCCTCCAAATCCTACCCAGCACTTGTTGTTTTCTTTATTTTTTAAAATAATAGCCATTCTATGAGGTGTGAGATGATATCGCATTGTAGTTTTGATTTGCATTTCCCTAATAGCTAGTGGTAATAGACATTTTTTGCAAGTGCTTTTTTCCATTTGTATTTCCTTTTTGGAGAAATTTCTAAGTCTTTTGCCCACTTTTAGATTTAATTACTTGCACTTTTATTATTGAGTTGTATAATATCTTTTTATAGCATGGAAATCAAACCCTTATTGGATTGTTTTCCTAATATTTTCTCCCATTGAATGGGTTGCCTTTTCACCTTCTTGACAAAGTCCTTTGAAGCACAAAAATGTTTAAGTTTGAGGAGGTCAGATTTTTTCAATTTTTTTCTTTTGTTGTACATGCTTTCAGTTTCAGTTAAGAAACCACCACCTACCACCAGGTCTTGAAGATTTTTCTCTATATTTTTTTCTAGAAGATTTATGGTTCTAGCTTTTCTATTTAGGCCTTTGATACATTTTGAGTTAATTTTTATACATGGTGTGAGAGAGTATTCTCTTTCCTTCTTTTGGCTATGGTTATCCAGTTCTTTGAGCACCATTTGTTGAATAGACTGTTCTGTTCCAGCAGGATGGCTTGACAGCCTTGTCAAAAATCATTTGACCATAGAGTGAGGGTCTGTTTCTGAACCATCAGTTTGGTTCCTTTGGTTTATCTTTATGCTAGTGCCATACTGAGGCTAGGTAATAGGATTTTCAAGCTCAGAAATGAGAATCATCCGATTTTATTCTTTATCGATATTTCTGGCTATTTGGATCTCCTTACCCTTCCAAATAAATTTGTTATTTGGGTTTTCCATTACTTAAAAAAAAAAAGCTGTTGAAATTGTTATAAGGATTGCATGGAATCTGTATATCAACTTAAGGTAGAATTGACATCTTAATGCTATTTGGTCTCCCAATTCATGAACAAGAAACGTTTTCCATTATTTAGGTCTTCTCTAATTTCTTTTAGCAATGCATTGTAGTTTTCTGAATACAGGTCATTTGCATCCTTGGTTAAATTATTCCTAAATATTTGGTTCTTTTAGTCACTATTGTTAAAAGGATTTTTTTCCCTCTCTTCCTCCTTAGATTGCTCATTACTTATGTATATAAATATTACTGATTTTTGCATATTGGTCTTGTATCCTGCTACTCTACTGAATTTGTTTATTAACTCTAAGAGCTTTGTTGTAGATTCTTCAGGACTTTCTGGATATAGGATCATATCTGTGAACAGAGAACATTTTATTTCTTTTCCAAATTTGGACTCATTTTACTTCTTTTTCTTGCATGATTGCTTCAGCTAGAATCTTTAGTACTATATTGAGCAACAATGGTGACAGTGGGTCTGCTTCTCTTGTTCCCAATCTCAAGGTGAGAGCTTTCAGTCTGTTAGCTGTGTGTTTTTCATATATGCCTTTCAACATGTTGAGAAAGTTTCCTTGGAGTGTTTTTATCAAGAAAGGATGCAGCATTTTGTCAAAGGCCTTTTCTGTATCAATTGAGATGATCATGTGATTTTTCTTCTTTGATTTTTTATTAATGTGATGTATTACATTGGTCGATATTCTTGAGTTGAACCACCCTTGCATGTATAGGATAAAACCCACTTCATCATGATGAATAATTCTTTTAATAAGTTGCTGGATTCAATTAGCTTTGCTTTGTAAGTCTATTTCATCTTATATAAGCATAGCTATATTAGCTTTAGTGTGTTTTTTTTGTGTGTGTGTGTTTTGTTTGTTTGTTTTTGGTTACTGCATGTGTGGAATATCTTTTTTCAGGCTTTCACTTTCATTCTATTTGTATCCCTTGGTCTAGTTGAGTCTCTTGTCGACAACATAAATGACTCATAATTTTTATCCCTTCTTCCAGTGTGTCTTTTGACTGGGGAGTTTAATCCATTAACATTCAATGTTATTTCTGTATAGGTAGTTTTTATTTCATACATTTTGACCTTTAGGTTTTAGGCCATATCTTGTTTTCACCACACTTTTAGTTATTTTTAATTACATAATCTTCATTTTTAGACTCTCTTGCAAGCTTGTCTTCTGTCTTTTCTTTTCAGACTGGAGCACTCCCTTTAGTATTTCTTGCAAAGCAGTCTCTTGGTTATGAACTCTCTCACTTTCTGTATAACTGTGAAAATTCTAGCCTCATCCAAGATTTTGAAAGACAATTTTGCCAGATATAAGATTCTTGGCAGGTAGTTTTTCTCTTGCAGTATCTTAAATACAAACCACTGCCTTCTTGTCTCCATGGTATCTGATGAGAAAACAGCACTTAATCTTATTGGCTACCACTTGTATGTGATGCACTGCTTTTCTCTTTCTGTACTCAGGATTTCCTCTTTATCTTTAGCATTTGATATTCTGATTAGTATGTGTCTTGGAATAGTTCTATTCAGATTTATTTGGATGGGAGTATAATATATTGTGTTTCTTGGGCATGTATATCTATGTTCTTCAATAGGGCTGAGAAATTTTCTACCAGTATTTTTCAAATATTCCTTCTGCCCCCTTTCCCTTCTCCTCTTCTTTTGGGGAATCCATGACAAATATGTTTGCATATCTCTTGCTGTCATTTATTTCTCTAAGGCCCTGTTCAATTTTTTCCATCCTTTTCTTTATCTGTCCTTCTGTATGTTCATTTTCATAGGCTCATTCTTTAACTTCACTATTTTCTTCTCCCTCTTCAAATCAGCTGTTACATGCCTCCAGTGTATTTTTAATTTCATTTATTGTGACTTTCATTCCTATAAGATCTGCTATTTTTCTATGTATGCTTTCAAATTGTTCTTTGTGCTCACCTGGTGTCTTTTTAATATCCTTAATCTCTTTAGTCATCTTTTCAGATTTATTAAGGAAATTTATTTGAACATCTGTGAATAGCTGTCTCAACTCCTTTATGTCAACTAGAGGCTTAGGTTGCTCCATTGACTGGGCCATATCTTCTTGTTTTTCAGTATGGGTTGTAATTTTTTGGTGGTGTCTCAGTATCTGATTTACTGTATGTATTTATTCTGGCTCAGTTTCACTCTTTAGTCTAGGGCTTTCTTTTTGATCGACTTTGTGCTACAGCCCCTCCTTGTTATTTGGTTCAGTTTAATTTTGGAACTTTATAGTGGTCCATGTTTAACCAATCTGATTTTTTTTTCAGCTCTTTTTCTTATGTTTCTTGCCCATTCTCCCTTGCTGGTTGTGGAGTAGGAGTCAAAAATGCCATTTGTACTATAAGCTGTGGAGACTGATGCTGCCTGCATTGCCCCAGGAATTGATGAAGCTTCTCCCACCTTTCTTCCTTGCAGGGTTATGCACAGATCTGCAGCCATGTACAGTGATCCAAACCATGTAGGGCATGACTGTCTGTAGTTGCCTGGAGAGACTGATGAAGCTCCACCCCCCTTCTTCCTTGCCTGAGGTGGGCATGGAGCTGCAGGTGTGGACTGCAAACTAAGCTGTGCAAATCAAAACTGACTACAGTATTTTTGACACAGATAAACTGAAGAAGCACTGGTCCTTCCCTGACATGGGCAGGGATGGAACAACAGACATTCAGGCTGAAAGCAACTGTAGTTGCCTACAGAGGCTGAGGGAGCATTTCCCCTAATCCTCTCTGGCAGGCCAGGGGATGAAGCCACAGATGTGTCCAACAAGCTAGTCTGTGCTGGCTCAAAGTTATTGCAGTTGCCTCCTCCTGCACTGTCAGGGATGGAGATAAAGCCACTGGTGTGTCCACTAATCTAGTCTCTGTGGGCTGAAAGTGACTGAAGTTGCGCAGAGAGGTTGAGGAAATACTATCCCTCTTCTTTCCTGTTGTGGACAGTGATCAAGCCACAGATGTGTCCAGTAGTATATTCTATGTGGGCCAAAATCGCCTGATCTGCAGTAGCCTGGCAAGCATAAGGGAGTACTGTCCATCTTCCTGCCCTGTTAGAGGCTTGATGGAGCCAGAGTTATGTCTAACAATCTAGCTTGTGCAGGTCAAAAGTAGCTGCAGTTGCCTGAAGAAGCTGAGGAAACTCTACCCACCCTGGTTCTATTTAGGGCTGGGATATAGCCACAGCTTTGCCCAATAATCTAGTCCATGCAGGTTGAAAGTGGCTACATTTGCCTAGAGAGGCAGGGGAAACAATGCTCCCTATCCTATCCTATGGGGGGGTTGGTGGAGCTATAGGAATCTAGCAATCTAGTCTGTGAGGGACGAAGGAAGTGCCCACAGTTACCTGGAGAACCTGGAGAAATGTTGCCTCCCTCCTGTCCTATTAAGAGTGTGGATGGAGCCCCAGGTGCCCTATATTCTAGTCTGTGAGGCTGACAGGGACTAAGTTGCCTGGAGAGGCTGGTGAAGGTCCCCCCAGCTTCCTCCCTACTGGAGGTGGGGCTGGAGCTTAGGCTAGAGTTGCAGTCCTACCTAAGTGGAAAGAAGACAGTCCCTACTGTCACTGTGATTTTCAATCAGCTCTGCTTCCCCTCAAGGCAGAGGTGAAATTAAAAATGGAGGCTACGGGCCTCTCTAAATTGGAGAGATTCAAACTTTAGCTCTTTTTAAGATTGGACTTTAGTCTGCCAAATTTACTAATAAGTAGCTGAAGTCATCTTCCCCTGCCCTCCCCCGCCCCCGGCTGTTTTTTGGAAAGGAGCTTCCAACTCCAGCCAGGGCATAGCTCTCAAATCGTCTTGCTCCATAAGTGGAGGATTAGGCAATGGCCTCCATGGAGTGGACTGTTCTGCTTATGAATTGTCACTGCAGTCTTCTCCTTCCATTCTTCTAAGGATATTGTAGCCTACTCTTCTGATCTCCTGGGACCCCAAACAAGTGATTTAAGGAGCTCTAGATGATTACTAGAATGAGTTGATTCTTGGAGCTGCTTATTCTACTTCCATTTGCTTCCCTTTTCAGTCCACTGGAGCTTTAAACCAGATTGAGATGAGCCATATATGACTGCTCTTTGAATGTGCGTAGAGGGAATACTATACTTATTTGGTCTGTATTCCTCAATAAGAGCCACCAGGGAAATAGAATACCTTTGATAAACTAGTTATCCTTATTAGAACATCTTGTTCTCTTAGTTTCTAGCTTTTGATCATGTCCAATTACCTCAAAGTTATATATATATTATTATAAAGCATATTTTATAGTTTCCAATATAGAAGGTTTACAAAACTTTCGTAGATAGGTTTGATTTCAATAAGTCATGAGTACATTAATATTCCTCAGGTTCTTTTCTCTGCACCTTCTTAGCACAAGGATACAAATATAGGATGCTTTTGTGTTCTCCCAGAGTGATTGATTAGTTCAGAAATTATTGTGGAGTGAGCTGTGAGCAGATGATACTCTGCATTTACCTTGTTGTTCTATTAAGTATTCTATTTCTCTAGGTCATCCAACTCCATAAGACACAAATGAAAGTTCATTTTATGCTAATGTTTCTGTGGGGAGATAAGGAAGTTACATTTATTCATTTTGCAAACATTCATTTTCTCACCTGGATGCTAAAGTTATAGGAGTGAACGAAACAGGCTGGCTGCCCTCATAGAAAAACACACTTTCATGGGATGAGACGGACAATAACAATAAATAATAATAGTAATATAATATTGCAAATAGTAATAACTGTGATGAAAAATAAAGCAAAGTGATAGTGGCATAGAAAGAGAGCAGTGGGTGGAGAAGTTTGATGTAGATTGTTCAAGGAAGTTCCCTTTGATATTTGAGCAGAGACCTGAAGGAAGTGATGAGGAAGACATACAACAAATGGTGTTATATGACACGGCTATTGCAATGGGCCTGAGATTTGAGTGTGCTGGGAATATTCACAGAATTGCAATGATTCTAGATTGGCTAGAGCAGAATGAACCTTTTGGAGAGTGGTAGGAAATGAGATCAAAATGGTATTCAGGGGTAAGATCACTTATGGCCTTTTGGGGAATACCAAAATATCTTGGATTTCATTTAGTATGAGAGGAGAGTTTAAGTCTGAATAGTGAAGTGAAGATGCAAAATAGCACAATAATAAAATTATGATCTTTTCACCAGATTATTTTTTTCTTGATATGTTCCATGACTCTTATCCCCTAAGCCTCTATAAATCCCTTCTCTCAAGAAACCTAATACTGTATTCAGTATATATCTCCTACCAGCGCAATGAAAAGAAATGTGATGACAGAAATAATTTTGTTATTAATGTTTAACATTTGGGTGTGTATTAAACTCTCCCTTCCTCCTATCATTAATCACATTATTTACTTTTCAAAATACACAAATCAGTGAAAACCTGTACTTCTCTCTGGGGAGTGGGTAGTTCAGAGAATAAGTTTCTTTCTATCTTTAGAATTTTTTTTTTTTCTAAATTCTTATGATTTTCCCTACTCCATTCCCTTAGGAAAATTTTCCTAAGTTTTTTTCTTTTTTTAATGGTTCTGTTGGGCTTTTTATCTTTTTTTTCATTTCATAACTGTGGGGAAGTAAATAAAAAGGAAATGATTACTGAAATCCTAGCAGCTCTTAATTCAACAATTTAGTATAGCGACAGCCAAAAATATTAAATGGTCAAACTTTTAATTAAGCTTTATTGATTTTATTGATTTTGATCAACATCAGACACTTTTAGGATTGACCTATGAATACAGTCTACCACTTCTATGACTTATTTTCTAGTTCTTAATTACATGGTGGAAGTGTTAGGACGTATATAACTGTTTATTTTCCAAAATATCATCATCTGTCAAAATATTTGTTCAATAATAAAATGCTAGAATAACATTTTCTGAAATTTTGAGAGACAGGGTTTCATGAATAAATAGTAGCCAGTATATTTACCTTGTCTGGAAGAGAAGTAATAGAAGCACTTTGTGTCAATCAATATGAAAATGTAATTTAATCCAATGAGACAAAAATCAATTTTCCTTTTTCTAAGTTTCAAAGTAGTTAAATATCACCTGTTCTGCTTAATTAGTTTTTGATATTTGCACAAACTCACCTTTAAACTTCATAACAATACAGTTTTTTGTTTGCACTTCAAATTTCCATTCTTTGAGCTAATTGCATTCTGTTTTAGCTGGCAGCAGAGAAGAAGGTGAAAGCTTTTTCCACAGAGAATAGCCATGTTGTTTCAAATGGTGTAATGGTGTTGCAGAGGATTTTCAGGCAGCAGGGATCAGAGTGGCCTGCTGCTGCTGTAGTCAGACGTGAAGCTTGGCTGAAAACCACAGTTACCAGAAAACCGCCATATACTTTGACCAAGGTTAAATTTATATTAGAAAGTTTCTTTTTTACTCCTTTTGTTTATGAAAGCAGAAAGTACAGAAAAGCTTTTTTAATTGACAACTATATTTGAGTAGTTTACGAATTCAAAAATTGATTTGAAGTGACCTGGCCAAACCAAATTGTATGTGTGTGTGTGTAATGGATTAGATATAGCACAGAAAGGAGGCATTTGAATGGGTATATACAAATATGGAGACACGTCATATGATCTGGTACTTTCAGGGTGAAATGTACACAAGTTTAAAAGAATGAAAAAGTAGGACTCAGAATTATTGCCAAAGTTAGTTTATATTTCACAGAATGGACATGGAAATATACTGCCAGATTCCTCTGCAAAGAAGAATGTGTTGCCACAGCTGCTGGAACACTATCTGCTGATAGCTTTCAGCTGTCAAATCTGTCAGGTTGCCTCAGCTGTAAAGAACATCCTTGCCCAAGTTTATGCCGTTGCTGGGGCTGTGATAGAGGTAGGGAGGGGCATATACGAGCTTTTCCATGCCTGCTCAACCCAGGACAAATTAGAGGGTCATTGCTCAGGGGCCCTGAAAGGGCAGCTGGGTCTGCTGGGCCTGCTGCCTCTTGCTTTCCTCCCTTTCTTTTCTTAGGTATCCACACCAAGGATCACCCCCAGAAAACATGCAGGCAGTGACCTCTGACTCCGAGTCTTTTTGTCTGAGTACACAACCTGTGATAAAAACCACTGTCCACTCCACAGGAAAACCTACATCCCTGAGAAAATATATGCCTCTTACATGATTTTTTTGGCTATCACTGAAATGTTTTATAAATCGCACAGTATAGTAAAAAGAAGTGACGATCACAGTTAGATTCCATGTAGTTCTATTTATCAGAATGTGCACTCACCTCTCTTAGACAATAATTTTTTCAGCTTTAAATTAAGAATAATAAAGCTTATCTTAGATAGTTTGGTCAGGATAATGGAATTAAATAAAATGGGTGGTAGTATTTCTCTTTTTTTATGAGAGTAAACAAAAAATAGTTGTTTAAAAATGAGCTTTTGTATAATAATGATATTAAGAAATAGCTCTGACTCTTGATGGCAGTGGGTCTTTGGCCAGTTTGTTAGCCGCGGTTTCTTCTTCCATGAATTAGGGGTAAAATGAGACCAGAAGTATAAAAAGTTAGTGGTGATGATCATATTACATAAAGTATATAAGCTTTTTATCATGTTACCTAATAAGCCCTCAATTTATATTTTATTTATCTTCATTAAGAAAGATAAAAGATGAAATATAAACCTCATCTGTATTAATCCCATAAGCTAAAAAACATAGAGTTCATGACATATACAGACCATTATGTGCAATTGCTATGTAGTAATATTATCCTTTTCTAAGGAGGAGAAAAAAAAGGACCCTGATAAAACTTCTGTCCAACTAAAACTTAAGGAATTATGAATAAGTGCATGTTTTTTGCTAATAAAATGTGTCTGTGCCGGGGTTGGGGTTTCATCTGATGCTATAGGCTGACTTAAACCCATTTGTTACTATTTTCCCCTCTAAATTACATCCAAGTAAATAAACAAAGAGATGAAATTTAGGAGAGAAATCTATAGATGCACTAGATATCAGGAAGACTGCTCTGTTGGTTATTCACCATTTGCACACACCTTCCCTCAACCCACCCAGTCCTCTGACTTTCTTTATCCTGCTCTTTGTCCTGTATGATTGGCAGCATTTCCAAGACATGCTCATATGAGTTCTGTGGCTAGTTGCCTTTCTGAAAACAGGAGGATCCTGAAGGAGATGGAATGCCCTGAGAAAGTGGAAATTTTTAAACATTGTTTTTGTTTTTGTTTATTTGCTGCCTTCTTGCCTCAGTACAATGTCTCTGGCAAAGTTTGTGTCTCTCCTGGACTGCAGCCTTCCTCCACAGTTCAAGTTGCCAATGGACTCTAGCAACACTATTTTCCACATTGTCCACTTAGTCTTGAGTAATCATGGTTTTCTGCTGTTAATTTCTGATTATGTCACAATCCCTTGCTTGTTTCCTTAACCTTGCCTATCCCTGAGAAAGTGACCTATTTATTGGAGTCGTTTTTTTGAATCATCTCGGGTGAATTCTGATTTCCTCTGGAACTCAGATCAATAACATGTCATCCCTCTTTAGACATATGAAAATTTGTTGAATTTTTAGGGTTATATTGTAAGTACTTCATGAATGATAATTAGACTAATATGTTTTTATTATTTTTACCTCAAATGACATATACATAAAACTCAAGAATTAATTGTATAGTAATGGATATATTTGTCTTATCTTTTAATGTAATATTTTCTTTGTACTGGAACAATATAAAAGGAAACATATTACGACATTCTAGCTTTCTGCTATGTGTCCATGATCTTAGACTCTCTCAAACAGATGATTTTCTCCTTTAAGAAAGCTAGTTTTAAAATTCCTTTTAAGTGTACAATGCTTATTAAGTATCTTAATCTATCTCCCCCCAAAAAAGCAAACATGCCACCAACTCAAAAGATAAAATGTAACAGAATTTACCTTTACTTAAAAGTGTTTTATTTCCTGAGAAATCTGGAATCACAATAGTTTTAATTTTCCAGATATGAACACAGTTGTTGAATTATTATGATCAATGTTTGTTTTTTTAACTCTGTACTATTTTCCACGTTCAAATATTATCAAATTACAAAAATAGTTCTATATTCTTGTATGTTGGTCATTGGGTGATTGGTTTTCTATGAATCATTCTCACTGAAAAGTTTAATAGTAATGCTGATCAGTAAAGAGCCAAGATAAAAACCACTATGGTAAATTATGCTGGGATAAAACAAAGACACTAGAACTAAAAATGATAATTTTTATAGTATTATAAAATTATAATCTACACCAAAGTAAATTGTTTGCATTCTCACATTCTTTGTTGATACTATATTGTTAATTAGTTTAAATTCATTATTTAAGAGGCCTAAAAAAATCCAGTTCAATGAAAGAAATTTACCAAATTAGATATTTACTAAGTGGAAATCATATAGCATCTCATTGATGAAAAAAACAGGAAAAAGCCAAGAACATTTATTTATTTTGCATGATTATTGATTCAATAGCAATAATTTAATGTAATAGAAAAATTCAAAGATGTGAAGGAAGTACAAACTTTAGACTGTTATCATGATGAGAACAGATAACACCTGGCTCTTTAGCCCCTTTTACTTGAACCTATATTAGCACTATACTTGATAAATATATGTCTGAAAGACTTAACCCTTTGATCTGTCCATCTGCCAGTTGAGCCCTGAATTTCAGTAGAGTTGTAACACCTACTCTCCATTTCATTGGACTCACCCAGGACAACTAACAAGGAGATGAGGATGGCCAACCCCCATCCCAAGGAACAGAGAGTATCTGAAACTGCAAGCAAGGTAGTTCCATCCATCTGCCTCATGGAATCTAAACTCCCTCTCAATTAGAAGTAGAGTAGGATTCACTATCACAAAATCCTCAAGACTGTGAAATGAACAATGGACTATCATAGAGATTATTATTCTATGATAAACTTACTATTATTCTAGCAATGGAAGAACTCTTACCATTGATATAAAGGCAGTGGCCACCCGAGGTTCTAAGGTATGGGATAGAAAAGAATAAATGAATATGGGAAAATTTTCAGGACATTGAGTTGCTCTGCATGATATTCCAGTGATGGATATAGACCACTGTATATTTTATCATAACCTACAAAATTGTGGAGGACAGAGTATAAACGTTAATGTAAACTGTATTCCATATTTGATGGTTAGGCTACTGTGTCAACTCAGCCAGGCAATTGCGCCCAGTTGTTTGGTCAAGAAAGCTCTGGGCTAACTGTAATACAAGGGCATTTATGGCTTTTAGTCAACATTGACCTTACTTCAGTGGTAAGTCATAGATAGCAGGTTATAATTACATCAATCAGGGAGATTGCCATCAGCAAGGAGTGATGCTTAACCCAATCAGTTGAATCCCTTAAAAGGGGAAGTGATTCCAGCATTGAGAGAGAATTTCCCAACTCATCTTTGGAGCCAGCATCTCCCAGAGCTCATCAAGAATTTTCAATGGACTTTCATCAGAGCTCCTGGTTGCAGCCTGCCTGCAGAACCTAGACTTGTGCATCCCCAGGGCTGTACGAGAGACTCTAATAAATCTCTTACTTTTGACAGATATCTCTTGTTGATTCTGTTCCCCTAGAAAACCCTAACTAATACACCATAGTAAGCAGCAAAGCTTCAATTTATTTTCATCAATTGTAACAAATGTAATATACTAATGAGGGATGTTGATGTGGAAAAGTGTGAGAGGGGTGGGAGTGGGGCATATGGAAAAATCCTTGTATATTTTATGTAACATCTATGTGATCTAAAACTTCTTTAAAATTGATTTTAAAAAATAATATTTGGAAAATAAAGTATGGGGTATTTTAATGAAGATGAGAATCTTATTCAAGAGTGTGAAATGTGGAGGAAAGTAATATTATGTCTTAGTTATACTCCCAATAGAAACCATAATTCCAATTTAGTTCTTTCAAAAATCATCAACAAAAGGATCACTTGAGAAGGCATATGATATTGCCTCCCAAGAAACATTTCAAAGATAACATTTGTCTCTGTCATTTAGTGAGAGGTTAGGGATACAGTTAACCTCCCACAATACTGCCAGTGATGAAAAACCCTGGGTTAAAGGAATTAACAAAGGAACTCATAGAAGAGCAACAGTGGAAAATTGTTACCATACCCAGTCCTGAAAGGACAGTGGGAAGAAAGAATGTTACTCAAGCCCAGTAAGGACCAAGTCAGAGCTGCAGTCCAGGAAAGAATCACAAGGACCAGGAAATATTTTCCAATAAGGAGGAAACCTCTCTCTCATCCTGCCCTCTGGCATTCTGCCAGTATGTTGCATTGCCAAAACCAAACAGAGCAGCTGACAAACAAGGGCGCTGTCCTGGACAGACAGTCTCCAAGGCACAGGGAAGGCCAAAAAAGGGTGGAGAATGGATCAGAGGGGAGAAAACAGAATATATCCAGAAAAATTTGAAAAATAAAAATTATTTCATAAATCTGTGATTTCGTTTTCTAAGTCTGGGTTTTAAAGATATAGCAATTGATGGATAAAAGTAGAAGCCTTTCCAATTAAAGGCTTCACCAATAAAACACAGTTAATTTTAGTTAAATACTTTGCTCTCTTATATCCTGTTATTTCATGACCTATAATTTCATCCTTTATATACCATATTTTGACGTTTTAATGTTATGATCAGATAGGATGGATAGATTGATTGATTGGTAGACAGTTCTGTATCTTCAATAGGTTTTCATAAATACTCTTTGAAAAGTAAGTGTGACAAAACAATAAATCTTATAGAAAATGTAGTAGTTCTAAAGAGAGGTTGAAGTACATTTTCCCCTATACTATAAGATATTCTGTTAGTCATATAATACATTAAGCTTGACTTATATCACAAGAAGGAATAAAATGTATTTCCTAGAATTTTTTTTACCACAACCCCTATTGAGGTGGAAAATTTATTTATAATATAACATTATTTTGGTAAAAGCTGGGTCCCGGCTTTCACTGCCTGAAAAGTTATGGAAGTGGCCAAAGTGGTAGTATGGAGAGACAATAGAAAGAGTGAGAAAAGAGAGAAGGCAAAGTGGTAGACATAGTGGAAGATTCTGTCTATTCAGAGAGATCCCTTCCATTGCCATCTCCTAAATGAAAATCCCAATAGCCTAGGTGGTTAGTGGGTTTCTAATAAAAACCAGTAAAATGACAGATAGCCCACTTGGGAGTAAGATTCCCCAGATTGTAATTTAAATTCAAGCCATTTATTAGGTATGTAATAAGAATATGTTAGTTTACTTATATAAACCTCAGTTTCCTTGTGAAAAAAATAACTATAATAGTGTGAAAGACAATATGCACCAAGCACTTAAGGAGATGATTTCATTTAAGCTCTTGCAAAAGGGAGACTGTTCCTTAAGGAGGGACACTTTAATGGGCAGTTTACACAAAAGAGTAATGAAAAAGTATCCGGGCAGGCCTTATCTGGGAATATACAAGGGCAAGGTAGTCCTTTGTGGTTAGAAGTTTTTTATGGCTTTCCAGGAGCACCGGCTCAGATAAAGTTCAACATTATCAGTAATAATACCTATTTCATAGGGTTATTTTGAAGATTGCATCAAATAATATGCATAAAATATTTAGCATATTGGCTTAACAGATAAATAATATTATAGTAGGTGACATTATTAACCACTTTTGTGTCAATAAATGTTCCATGGAATCCCATAGAGTAACTACAGTTATACCCATTTCACCATGAAGAAATTAAGTAACTTGTTCACTAACTTGTTAATCTAGTAGTTTTCAAACTTTATTGTACATCAGAACCCAAAAGGGATGTTAAATAGATTGCTGGACCCCACCCCAGAATTTCTGGTTCAGTTTCTACTAATTTCCCTGGTAATATTGATGCTGCCTTGAGATCAATTATGAGGACCACTGATCTTGAGTTATACTGAACACCCTGTAAGGCAAGGGTGAACCTCAGAGAAATGGGTACAAGACTAAACTGAAGACATGCCTAGATATCAGGATGTGTTTATGAATAGCACAGGCTACACAACTGACCTTTGGACCAAATTCGACTAGAGCTCCAGGAGACAGTTTCCCCCACTGTCATATGGCAATATCTGGGTTACAAGTATCATCCATGTTTTGGTGTTAGTTTTTAATCTCTTTATCTCCCATCTTTTCCCTGTTTTTTCTCCTCAGATTAATTGTAGACGTAGAAAGAAGAGTGAGATATTGGCAGGTTGTTGAGGAGATATTGAATCAACTAAAATGAGAAAATTAGCATAGTACACAGAGAAAAATAAGAAGTCCAAATTATCTGCTATTGCTAGGTGACGGTTGTACATTCCTCTAATATTAAATAACAAGTCAGTATATCACTGACTTTCAAGTAATGAGACTGAATCTTAAAACATCCAGGTGTGATTGATGATAGATATCTGTGACATTATTTTTCATTCCTTAAACAGATTCTGTAGATAAATTGAAGGAAAATATTCAGCATAGTTATTAGAACATGATTTCTAGATGTGCTTTCCAGATATTTATACATTACTTTTGTAAAACTGTTTTGTTTCCTTTAATGCCTTCATTTTTCTTTTGTTTCCAAACAACAATAGAAAACAGTTTATTTTCAAACTTGTAAGCAGTTCAAACACATAACACCCAGCTTCTTTCCTTAATGTATCTTTTTAAAGTACAATAACTATTGGTTGATAATAGTTATAATGATCTTTTTCAAGCAAAAAATACACACTTGACATTAAAATTACAAATGTTAAATCCTAATTCAACTTCACATAAATATATACAAAATGGCATGTCACAACATTACCAGAGCTTTTAAAGGGAATAGGAAAATGACAGAAAACGTTTTCTAAATAAATATTTGTATTTTTTAATATAGCAAATTCAATACACATAACACACGTAAATAAAATCCTGTTGTCTTCAAATAATTAAGTGTAACAGAGTCATGGGACCAAAAAATTAGAGAACCAGTAAAAGATAAATAAAACTTAAAGGTAACACTAGATTTCAGTTAAGTGACATAGGGTTGCTTCAATTTGGCACTAAACATTTTAATTATATATTGTCCCCTTTTCTTTTATTTCATAAAAGTCCATTCACATAAAAATCTCTGAATTTTCTCATACAAAAGCAAGTATAAATTTGTTAAAATATGAGAATATGTATGTACAAAAGATAGTTTCATTTGAAAAAAAATGTTGGGTCTTTTATTTTGCATAACCTTAGGCTAGGCTGTACTGTATTTTTACATGTAAACATAATTCTATGAATCCATTTTCAGGTGGAAGCTTGCAGCAAGAGCATATATGTATTATATTCAGCCAATATGCTAAGGGCGTAGAATTTAACACTAATGATTATATAGTATTTTTAAAAATATTTTATGAAGAATTAAATCTATGCCAGGTCCTGGGTATTCCAATTTATTATAAGCATGACATATTTTTATATTCTCTTCTGTTTATGAAGAGAGATATATGGAATTGCTCTCCAGAGTGCCTTTTTTTCCTCATATAAAAGTGTGTTATAAATTGCCCACAAAGGCATGAGATCTGGACACAAAAATAGTTGGACAAACAATAATTTTTAAAAACCACTGGGAGCAGTCCCTTGGAAAGCTGAGTTTCACAGCTACTACTGGGAAAATTGTTGGAAATCACCCAGTCTTGTGCTGCTGTCAGTTAGGCTCAGGGAAGGAGGTACCACTGACCTTCTATAGCGTTTCTGCATTTTTTGAGTGAGAACATGTGAATGACCCACTTCTAGGAATGACTTCTGGATCTTTGCTTCCTTAGTTTTACAAAAATTGTATAAGCCTAAATTCCTTGTACTAAAACCCCTTAGATACTTAGAGTGATACAGTAGGTAAGGCACTGAAGTTATACAGACTAATACAAAATAGACCTTGCCCCTAAGTCTTATAGTTTTCCATACTTCTTATTTCCCAAATACACATTTTATGACAATTTGATTATTATTTTAATGTGCTTGTGAGGTAGTTGAGTACAGTAGTTAAGTACACAGAAACTGAAGCCCTGGTGCTCAGGTTATATTCTAGTCCTACCATATCATTGCTCCATGACTTTGAGAAAGTTTCTTAACCTCTCTGGGTCTCAGTTTATCCATCTCTAAAGGAAATGATAAACTAACATGTGTGAACTAGTTAGAAAAATTCTTGAAAAATTGAATTTACTATCAATATTAGTTCTTTTATTTACCAAGATAATCATTGCTATTTTTTTCAACTAGACTAATATCTTTTTAATTTAGTTTCATGAATGGTAGCTAGTTTGCATGTCTAATAATACATATTTCAGTATCAAAATGCTTCATCACAAATTCGTAATATTTACTATAAATAAAACAACCCCCAATTTTTCTTGTAAATAATCAATGGTCACATAGATTATCCATGATATTTAAACTGGTTCTTTATGAGAAGTAAATTCTCATTCAATTAGATTGTATAATTCAAGTAAATTTCACTGAAATATAAAAGTACTTTCTTTGAAATATAAAATATTTAAGAGAATTGGATCAGATTTCAAATATTCAATGCATTTTTTATCAGATGAATACCAAACTACTGTGTATTCTCCTTCACACTGTATACATAAACTGCTTAGTGAATTAACTAATTCAGAATTATTCCACACTGTAAAAACATCTGCTCAGTGAATTAACTAACTCAGAATTATGACATTTCTAATATGATTGGTTCCTTATTAACTTTTTTCCTGCAAAATACTTAAATTTTTTTGTAGTCTCTGTTATATTACAGGCATTTGGTGGATGATTTATATGTGTAATTTACATTCAATTCTATGAACAATCTCTATGGGAATTGCCATAACTGATTATGCTTCTTTATAAGAGCTTGCCTGTCTTGAAAATTGTAGGCTTCAGCTGGAGTTTGTCTCTATCTGAAGGTAGCAGCTGAAATCTTTACTTAATGGGTACAGAAGTCTTGCAGAGCACTGAGGGCTAGTGTTAAACAGTAAATCTCAGGATGGCAGAGACCATAGAGGAAGTGAAATGACTAGAAAAGAAGCAATTGAGGCCCATAATTGCCCAACCAGAAGCCAGGTTTGCTTTCTGAACTTGTGTTAGACTCACTTTATGGATTCCCAGTTATGCGTTAGGGAATTATCATTGGGGGTTAAAACTGGAGCTCTGAACAATATTTAAATACTGACTTCACTTGACCTTGTTTTTTCCACACACTGGTGAGGCTTTTGAATAAATTTTACTAGTGATATGTTTAACTAGGTATCATTCTGAACTTGCAGCCCAAAATATAAAAATTGCAATATAGTATATGATATATTTTATAAACCCAAAAGAAAACTTCCCTAAGAATAAGTATAGAGAATTTATTAACATCAACCTTGATGGAAGTTTTTAATGTTGTAGAGACATAAGAAAGAGGGCATTTTAAGCTCCTATTTCACTAGTAACTTTCTATGGTCACTATTAAATATTTTAAATTTAGTGAGTATTAGTTACTAATAGATATTCCCTTCATGGATTAGAATCACTCCTCTCTCTTTTAAACTGAGTAGGCTACGATATTCACTTTTCATCTGAAAATGAAAGTTACTATGAAAAATAGAGTAAATGTTTGTTCTATTTTTGAACAAATGATAGGACATTAACAATGTCATGTATGACTCAATTTCAAAAGTAGCTCAATTTTAACTTTTACAGGTCATTTAAGATATGCATAATAAACTTTCTGCTACATTATGCTTAGCTCCTTAGATTATTTTTATTTAAATTTGTCCTTTGTACCTGAAAGAATTATTTTAATCTACCATCCTCATCAATGAAAGCCATGATGACCTTTCTTTTCATGCTCACCTAAACATTATATACATCATTATAGAACCTTTGTATCAGTGAAGATAAATTCAGTGATAATTTCAGAGTTAAAATATAATAATCTTCATATACCTCATAAAATAACTTCAAGGAAATGTGTTACGCATATATTTCTAATTGGAAACAAAACAGAAAAGTACTGAGATTAATAAAATAGATGATTTGGGGATTAAAGTCTCAGGGATCAACAAGTAGGATCCTAGATTTTATTAGCTATGCTGACTTTGTAACGTGTCAACTTGGCTGTGCTGATCTAAATTTCTCAGCCAGATTAACTGTCTCTGAAAGTTTCCATTTAAAGTGGCAGCCAGGAGGTTTTTGTGGAAGATACGGTGGTCTGAAATGTAGAAGTAACAATTTTGTAGTTCATCTGCTAGGTCACTTTCTTGGCATGAATCTGCAGCCAGCCCCACAACTCTTTCACCTTCTCCAGCTATTGCCTCCAGATTGGTTAACTGCCGAGCCAGGCCTTTCTTTCCATAAGGAATGGTGCCAGAGTCTCCTTCCAGTCCATCGGTGCCACATCAAGCAAAAGCTTGGATTTCAGGCCATCCTCATAGATTCCTGTTTGTCTTTGTTCTCCCCCACTTTACATACATCTTCTCTTCCTCACTACCTGCCCTGCATCAGGCATGACGATAGCAACCTTAAAGAGAATGTTTAACCAGCTCCCCTGACACTATAATGCCAAAATCATCTATTGTTTACCTGTCTATCTATCCCTCCTTGTGGTTCAGTAACTCTGACTGAACCCTGACTGGTAAAGTAGCTCTTAATATATACCTCCAAATGTTTACATATCTCAGAGATGCAGTGATAAAACAATTCTAAGTGAAATTATTTGAAATTATTAGTAGAATGTTACCTGAAAGTTTATTAGAATTTATAAGTGAGTAAGTGATAAAGAACTCAAGAATTCAGATGTCACATGTGAAACTACATGGAAATAGTTTTCTCCCTTCAGAGAACCTTGCTTCCAGGTCTAATCCAATCTATTTATCCAAGAACCCACATTTACTAGTAAATGTTTAACTTGCCTTTTATATAGAAAGTATGGCTATAATAATATTTCCTTGAATCCTTTAAATTCCTTTGAATTACAGGTAGGTTTTCTTACTTAGAGCTTTGAACATGTAATTAGTGGACTGAACTACAAAACAGAAGTGACCTTATAGATTTGTTATAAAGGAAGATATTTCACATAAGATAAATAGTCACTGATAGTGATGTGGGCTATGGGTGGAAGGCTCTTTGTCTCTTCAGAGATAACCTAAACTGAAGGCTGTGGGTGTGGAACGGTAAGAGGCTGCAGTCCTGCCCTTAGGGACAATGGCAACCGCTCCAGTCCCAGGAAACAGTTTAACAATGCAAGGGCTATAAACTTTAAGTATTTAGGGGAAATGCAAAAACCAAATATGCTAAAAGCTTATCTAGAATATCTGGAGTCCATGCTAAAAGCTTACCGAAGATATGGAAGATATATATGCTAATTGAAGCCTATTGAGAACTGAAACAAAGGGACCATTTGGCCTTTCCTCTCTGTATAAAAGACTTTTGAAAATCTTGTTCTGGGCTCGGGATTCAAACAGATCAAACAGAAAGCTCCCCAGTCCGGCGGCCGTCAATAAACCATTTTTCCTTCTCAAAATCATTCCTGAGTCCTGGCCTCTCTATACTCAAATAATTGAACTTCTCTCAAATTCTACAACAGTAGAAATAACTTTAATAACATTTTATTTGCTTTCCTCATCAAATATTAAACTCACAGAGATTTTAAACTGTTGACAAAGATATATGTGAGCAAGGTAAAAGAGAAGCAGTTATATTTTTGCACATTTTTAAAGAATGCAGGACAACTATAGACAATAGATGAAGCTACATTTGTGTATTTAAAAACCCATTAACCTGGTAGAGAACTTTTAGACAACAGTTATAGAAACAACTTTTATGAACTGAAAAAAAATGTTTTTGTTCTAGGTAAGATGGTAAGGTTTTAAATGATAATTAGAGTATGTAGGAGGAAAATGTTCTTGATAGATTGTGATAGTGGTAATTTCTCCACTCTATGTCTACTATCTCAAAAATTATTAAAATATATATTCAAATATTACTGAATAAACAAGCAAATGTTAGTAGGATTTAATGGTCTCTGCTTGTAATTCTAAAATTAATATAATATTCACTACCACTACAAAGATCTTATCCACAAATATAACTGAAACTAAGTCTGTGTTTAGTCCAGTGCTATTTATTTTTCTATATTTTTATGTTTCTTCCTAAATGAAGCCATTGCCATTTGAGAAAAAAGATACATATCTCCAGGTAACCCCATTTCTATCATAGGAGATGGGATATAATTGTGTTTCACATTTCCCTCTTACTTCTTATTTTAGTATTTAATCCTTCACTTATTTAAATAGCTGCTTGATGATGGTATTTCTTGCTGGAAAGTTATAGATATGTTAAGTGGAGTGTGACAAATGAATTTTATAATTTGAAAATCTGCTGGCTATCAGGTAGCAAGCAATGACTCTTGCCAGTTTTACTGACTATTAAAAGGACATTTAGTAGCACACGCTGCTGCAAACACTTTATTTTCCAACTTAAAAGCTTGGTATGCTAAATTCCAAGTTGGATCCTTGGAATTATCATTTTAGAACCATGTCCTCCTTGGGTTGGTAAAATAAAACGAAATGAGTTTTCTTCCTGGAAAGAACACATTTATTTTTGTTAAAATATATCTATATACATCAGTAGTAAATTTGTGTGTATAACCAAATCTTGTTATACATATTTTTTCAAATGTCTAATTGGAGTACATAGCATAAATGTAAGTTTAAAAGTTATTTCATAACTTGGTAAGCTTTTATTATTTATTTATTTTTTTTAAAGATTTATTTATTTATTTTATTTCTCCTTCCCCCACCCCCACCCCCCACAACCCTACCCCAGTTGTCTGTTCTCTGTGTCTATTTGCTGCATGTTCTTCTTTGTCCGCTTCTGTTATTGTCAGCAGCATGGGAATCTGTGTTTCTTTTTGTTGCGTCATCTTGCTGTGTCAACTTTCCGTGTGTGTGGTGCCATTCCTGGGCAGGCTGAAATTTCTTTCACCCTGGGCAGCTCTCCTTATGGGGCGCACTCCTTGCGCATGGGGATTCCCTACGTGGGGACACCCCTGTGTGGCAGGGCACTCCTTGCACACATCAGCACTGCACATGGGCCAGCTCCACACGGGTCAAGGAGGCCCGCGGTTTGAACTGCGGACCTCCCATGTGGTAGACAGACGCCCTAACCACTGGGCCAAGTCTGCTTCCTGCTTTTATTATTTTTATTTATCCATGTTTAACCATATTTCATTTACATTTTTCCTATTTATTTGTGATGCTATTTCTACTATGAAAGGGATGTGGATATTTGTGTGTGTGTGTACATGTGTGTAGATTTTTTTGTAGCCAATTGCTTTGATTCTTTTTAACAATAAAATTAAACATTTTAAAATATGTATTTTTTCCTCTTATTTCAAAAGGGTATAGATTACTCAATTCTTTACTGTAGATTTTTTTGAACTATGGTCTTTAAAAATATCTGTTGATTATTTTCTTTTTTGGTCATACTTAAAGAGGGCGATCTGTGCTTACTCAGAGTTGGTTCAATTTCAGGTAGGTGTTTGTGAGATTTAGGCTTAGATTTTGTTGGTTTCTGTTTAAAATCTTTAGTCTAACTTTGAAGGTGGTGGTGAGGCAGGCTCATAAAATAGAGAATCAGTGGACAGATCTGGAACCTGGCAGAAAAACCACTGCCACTGATCACATGGCCATGATACCGCACAAGGTGGTTGCTGGAATACTCTTGCAAGAAGCCTCATTTGGAAAGAGATTTCCCAGAAACCCAGAGAACCCCCAGATATTCTCCAGGGGACCTTTTCATTGGGTTTTCCCAAGGGATTGAGTGGTGGAATAATCAATCAAAACCGCAAACCGCTGGGTCTCCTCCCCTGTCATTAGAAAAGGGGCAGAGTAATTACTGGTTTAAAAGGCAAGCACCAAAGCAAAATCTGCCTCTTCTGGCCTTCCTCCCATACTCCCACCCACCTGAATCAACACACAAGTAAACCTGGGGATTTGTAACCTGTAATAGGGAATTATAGTCTGTAAATCGACCCTCTTATCACTTTCCAGGCCCTTCTTCTAAACCGGAGGCCTTTATATGTTATTTTCTTCCATTGTTCTTCTCTCCATTTCTTAATAAATTATTGGCATAACTAACCTGGCTTGCTCTTGAAATTCATTTATTTTAGCTTAGCCAAGAACCTACAGAAAATCTAGCAACACTGAGGAAATATATATTCTCATTAAATTTAAAGTCTTCATTTAGAGACTAAACAGGCTTTGTTGAGTAAGAAGTCTATAATAGTATAAGTAGTTAGTGTAGAACATTATTGTCATAATACTCTCTGAGTTTGGTGTGACTTTAATCCTAGAGCAAAAGTTGAATTTCCTGCTTCTGCCTTATGAGATTGGGTATGATAAAATGATGTCTTGTTCTTCCCAATGGTGCTAATGGAAATCATTTGCTATCAGGCCACAGAATTAGTGGGGTGCTTTCATATAGTGTGCACCCTAACTGCCAAATGAAGGTAGTGACTGTAATGAATGCCTCCCATCTCCATCCTGTACACTGCTCTATTACAATAAGATCTTTTTTAGTCTGGTCCCATTTGTTGACTGTCTAAAAAATTTCCTCTAACATTTTGGGAGATATATGTTACCAACCCAGTTTTTCTAATCATAATGTCTTTTTTGTTTGTTTTTTGTTTTTTGTTTTTTTCTTTCTGATTTTTATTTATTTATTCAGAAGATCATGTCTGTGAAATTTTTGGAAAAAAGAGGAGAAATGTTTGTTTTCAAATGGTCATCTTGACCAGGGTTTTCAGTAAGGGAAAGAAAATAAATACCACCATTTTTTTCCCCTTTATTTTCCAATTTAGGGTTAAGGGCTGATGTTGTCACTTTGCAATTCCATACAATTGGTTTAAAGCATAATTAGCACGTCTTACATTTCAAATCTCAGGACAGAGGTAGTGAGTGACAGGCTGCTATTCTTAACATAACAAGTGGAAAGTGCTGTCATTTGACACTGTCTGCTTATATATTCATCTTGTGGAAGTCTTTTGTGAGGGAGCTATGGCAACTGTCTGTTACTTCTTTTGTCTCCCGTTGGGAATATTCTTCTCACAGGGTAACACAGAGATGAATGCAAGAGTGCAATCATTCTTTTCCATTATGTCAGTAGGCAAGGCTAGTGAAGTTAAGTTTACATTTTCCTGCTGAGTAAGTTGTATAGTATAAGGTGCTTGAAACATTTTCTGTTTGTGCTCTTATAAACTTTGAAAGCAGATGTAATAAAAGAAAACACCAGTAATGTGCAATCCTTCATCAATTAAGAAACCCTCTATGTTTTCTTATTTAGATGGAAAGTTACTCACTTAGAATGGATTTTCACATGACATGCTGATGCTTTTATATTCAAATTCTGCCTGTCCTTGCCTTATTAATCATTAACTTGAACATTTATAAATTACTTTAGTATATTTCTGTAAGACTGAAAAGAAAAAGAGATACCGAAACTGAAATTGACAACAGATCACACTCTGAGAATGACTGGAGATTCTGAATACTTATCTAGACTAAATAAACTATGTAATTTATGGATATTAAGTTTGATTTATAGGAAACAGGACTATTTCACTTCTTTCAACCATTCCAAGTTCCTTAAAAAATTTTAATTAGGCAAGGAGCATGTTAGGAACTCTGTCTTTCTATTTTTGTTTTTGATGTTTTAAAAAATCTTGATTCATATGTAGCATTAGCCTCGCTATGGTAGATTTCATACCCAGGAAGTATACGATGACCTGGGAAGTTAGAGTCTTAAAGTCCACTTTGTGGTTCTAATCATTACCCTGGTGTTCATCTTACTTTTCTCATTTGCATTTTAGTTTTCCTTTGGTAATAGAGTCTTGCCATGAACTACAGTCTTCTTTATTTCATCCTGACATCTTGGATAGCCTTTGTTGTCTTTTCTCCCATGCCATAGTGTCAGGAATTATATTAACTTTAGGTGGGAGCATTTTTGTAATCATCAAGAATAGTTGTACTACCAGTCATCTTACTCCTAGTATTGCCTTCCAGTCTTAATTGCCGTTATCATTCTCTACTATGTTAAACCTTTGGAATGTGATTCAAGCACAAAAATTAATCAAAAGTACACAAATCAAAACAGTGAGAAAAAATTTAAGATTTTTGGCAATTCTTCTTGAAGACTGGCTAAGAGATAGCTCAGTTCTTCATACCTCATATCTAATTTTGAAATTTTCCTCTTCTCTGCTTAAAAGAGAGCTTCCAGCAGCCTTCTCAGCCAAATTATGGTTAGTCCTCTCTTTTTTGGTCCATTTATTTATGAGAATCTAAATTCCTGAATCCCTATCCACAGTCCTAATGTCCTCTTCAAAAAATCCCCAATAATGTAGCCCCAAATTTTCATGTAATTATTTCTTTTTTTAATAATAAGGCTACTTGCAAAAGAATTCAACTTTCATGGCAAATGTGTCACATGTACCATATCAATTTAAGCATGTTGCTAGTTTTTGTGTGTTTTTATTCCAACATTTACAAATCTATACAATATCAAATCCTTCTGATCTCATTGACTAGTAACAGAAAAAAATGTGAACATGATATGCAATTATTCTGGCATTTTATTCTACATCAATATTTGAGGAAATAAATCTGCAAGGTTTCATCAATTCACATATGTGTTCTTTTCTAATGCATATATTTTGTTCCTATTTATTTGCTAGTGTGGGTCACAAATGAAATAAACCCAAAGTCCAAGAAAGTTCCAATTTTTAATCTAGAACTCTGACATAAACATTTACTACATTATTTGTAGTACTAATTGTCCCTAATCTTTTGTCGAAAGTTTCTCTTGTGATTAGTTCTGGTTACTAGTGTCCACCCTTCTACATTTTAATTCTTCTAAACATAGCCCAAAATTGTTTTATATTTTGTATACATATTACCATATAGATCTCGTTAATGTGGAAAATTTTAAGAGTAGAAAGTTTTGCTTGAGTTAGCCTTAAGAACACCAAATACCATCAGATTTGTTTGCTTCTTTTGAGATATCTGATTACCAAAAATTCATATTAGAAATATGTTTTATACTATTAATCATTTTAGAGAAGGGGAAATATTTTTTAAAATTTTTCATTTAATGAGTCACCTTAATTTTGACAAGTGGTTTTCAATTATGCCTGATCAAGTAATCTTAGAAAACTGATCATTGTAAAATAAAATACAGATATTGTATACATTATATATGTAGGCACATTCATCTATTTATTAATTTATTTATAAAATATGAAAAAACTGACAAAGTCACTTACAGTAAAACATGTACACATACACACATACACACACACGGGACCAAAATGCAATTTAATGGAAGATGACTAACCCTTGGAAATGACTGAGAGGTATAATTATTTATCGAATGGGGCCTTCCTCAAGAAATATTTTTAGAAAAAGTATGTTTTTAAAAATAATTCAAAAAATATTTATTGAATGTCACATATTCTGAAAGAACTTTATCAATAAATTTTCAGGAAAACATTTTAGATCAAATGCTGTATATTATTCTATTAAATGAAAGATAACAGCTAGTATTAAAACATTTCTAAATGAACTGAAAATGAGTTAGCTTTTATTGATCTGCTCTTAAGTCTTTGAATTAAACTTATGCTTATTTTCACTAAGTTGTAAAAATCACAATTTTTCTCATGCACAGCAGAAATAATGTTAAATCCTTGTCGCTTGTGTTATAAAATCTGTTTTGTAGCACTGGGGAGGTTATTTTCATTTGCATGTTAATTGGAAAAAATAGTGGGAAAATCTTAGTAAGATGATGAAAAGAAGTCGTTTTATCCCACCTAAACTTCAGTGTCACTTGTTCATTTCTGTTAGATAGGAAAATAACAAGCATATGCAATTAATTTACTCACATAGATTGCAATTTTGCAGCTATCTCCTAGCAAAAATGAGAACTCAGTTAATCAATGAAAATGAAATGAATCATAAGTCCCCCTGTCCCCTACATGCAATTTTAATTTTTGTCTGATATGGGCTTGTGATTATTGTATCAATGTTAAGATGAAGAAGCTCCTTCATTTAGTCAGATTTCATTCGTTAAATTATTCTATCCATCTTTGCTGTTATGAAATTGAAATACCCTGGATAAAATCTTCAGTTTTCAAGAAGACAGGCTCATTATCCTTAAAGAATGGCCACAATATTAAAAACCAAAGTACAGTCTGTTTATAACTCCCTTGTTTTCAGTAAAATTAAGAAAATAATACTTACAAATAGTGAGAGCACTATAACCCCCTATTAAAAAATAGCTGGTGAAAATTATAGTAATATTTTCCTTTCAAATAAATTTTTTATGGGAATAATAATCTCTCTGGTTTACTAAATAAAATTACCTAGCAATTTCCTTTTGATGATTATAGCTAATATTTGTAAGAGCATACTTATTTGTGTTGATTGTCTTCTAAACTCTTGCATACTCTTTTATTTTAGGGATAGACTGATCAAAAGTCTTCTACTTAAATCTGTAGAGGATATTGTGCCTGATAGTAAACATAATTTCCCTTCAACTTTCTATAAAACATATTATATGACATATCCAAATGATATTTTAAGTCCATGGAGCATCAATGTGATTCAGAAAAGGGAAAAACAGGAAAATGCCAGATACCTCCACAGTATTAAAGGAAATGCAATTAATTTAGTAGACTGTATCAAAAGCCTCATTGAGACAATAATGGACAAAGTTTTGTGGTTAAGAGATAACACTTAAAAGTAGCATTAACTTGTTATATTTATAATTCATAAACTGTATAACATTAAGTTAAGTCTACCAATAGGCAAGTCAATTAAAAACACTTCTGTAATATAATATTTTCTGTTTCAAAGTATGGCAGTGAGCATCAGCTGAGAGACAGGGTGTGGGAAGATCTCGGGGAGTGAAAAGGGCAAATGCTGAGTCCTTGGTAAAGGAAATTGCTACATATGTTCAATGCCCAGAGAGGAGGAAAATAGAACTGAAAGAGAATGAGAAGGAAAAATGGTTGAAAATGAAGTCAGAAAATCATATATGTGGCAGGGAGAAAATTAAATGTAGCTTTGTAGGTCACTGTAAGGACTTTGACTTCTTCTCTGAATAAGATGGGAAGCCACTGCAGGGTTTTATGAATATTGTTGATAGGAGACAACATTTTTTTTTAAAAGATCTCTCTGATTGCTATATGGAAACTGCATATGAGAAGTAGGGAGCCCACTTAAGAGAATGTTGAAATAATCCAGATGGCTTTGGCTTGAACCAGAGTGGGAAAGTTTAGATTGTGTGTAGGTATGTGTGTGTGTATGTGCGTATCTGAGTAACTGCCATTTCTATCAACTGAAATGGCAGACTGAAAGAGAACAATATTACGGAAAGGATATCTTTTGTTTTGGATATGTAAAGTTTGAGTTGACATCCAATAACATCCAAATGGAGGAGTCATATTTACAATTTGACATGCAAGCATGGTTATCAGGGGAGATTCTAGGTAGAAGAAATAATGGGTACAATACTCAGTATTTACAGCTGCGAGACTTCAAGAATTCACAGAGAGTTGAGTGTAAGTAAAAGAAAAGAAGTCTTCATCTTAAGCACTGGACATCTCCATTGTTTAAAGGGTTAGATCCTAAGAGTTGAAAAAGAATCTTTAGAGTAGAAATAACTCACAGGACCAAGCACCAAGAGAGAATGGTGTTTCATACATCAAGAAGGAGGAAGTGATGACTCAGTCAGACGTTTCTGATAGTACCAGTAAGATGAACACTAAAACTTTTTCTTGGATTTGGTGACATAGAAGCCATTGGGGAACTTGACAAGAAGTTCTATAAACAGGTATAGATGAAAGTCTGATTTGACTGAATCCAGGGTATAATGGAAGGTGAAGAAATGGAAATAGTGAGTGTTACGGTATTTATTCCGGAGTTTTGCTGTCAAGGGGAACAGAAAATGAGATCATTGCTGAAGAGGAATGTGGGTTCAAAGAATGATTTTGGGGAAGGCCATGTGGCTCAAGCAATTGATCTCCCACCTGTGACATGGGAGGTCCCAGATTTGGTTCCCGGTGCCTCCTGGAGAAGACAAGCAAGACAGTGAGCTTTCATGATGGGCTGGTGTGGTGAGGTGATGCAACAAGATGACAAAACAAGAGATACAAGGGAGAAACACAATGAGAGAAACAACAAAGCAGGGAGAGGAGGTCACTCAAGTGACTGAGTGCCACTCTTCCACAAGGGAGGTCCCAGGTTCAGTTCCCAGTATGTCCTAAAAAAGAGTTTCTATTAATGCAATATTATGTTAAAATAGGAGTTTTGATGGTAGGCATTCTAAAATTTGAGCTGTGTTTAAAAAAAAACATTAGTTAAAATTATGACTAATTATAAGCTAATTTATTTAAAGGCTCTTGATAGGTGTATCTATTTGTGCTAATGTTCTAGAATGTACATGTAGTTGTTATGAACTGTATTATGCAGATAGCATTCAAGTGGCAACAAATAAAATGTCTCACTTCAGAGGAAATAAAGAAAGCATTGTACCTTAATTAGATTGCTAAATATATTGTTTTCTTACTGGACAATTTTCTCTGATTCCATTATTTTTCTTGGTGTGCATCCTGATCCCACATGATCAGGTCTATTATTTATGATCCAGCAACTTCACTAGATACTCATGTTTCCAGTGGGATATCTGTAGTATTTACCATATCCCAATTTTTCAGTATCTGAGAACACAGAAGTTTAATTCTAAGAAAAGCATGTAGGCAGAGCAAATTTCAGTTGGAGATGGAACTTTATTTTTCAAAGATTTATTTTAATTATCCCCCCACCCCCCAATCCTCCCCATTGTCTCTTCTCTGGGTCCATTCGCTGTGTGTTCTTCTATGTTTGCTTGTATTCTCGTTAGGAAGCTCTGGGAACTGATCCTGGGGTCTTTCCGAGTGGGAGAGAGGTGATTATTCTCTTGTGCCACCTCAGCTCCCTGTTTTGCTACATCTTATTTTCTCTCCTCTGTGTCTCTTGTTGTGTCATCTTGCTGTGCCAACTCTCTGCGTTTGCCGGCACTCCTGCGTGGGGCAGCTTTCCCACCCTGGGTGGCATTCCCATGCAGGGCGGCACTCCTGAGCGGGGTGGCATTCCCGCATGGACTGGCATTCCATGAGGGCCAGCTTGCCCTCACCAGGAGGCCCTGGGCATCAAACCCTGACCTCCTGGGAGCCCAGCTGGTCAAGCCACATCCATTTTCTGAGAGGTGGAACGTTTTAGTGACCTATAAATCAAACAGAATTATAATAAGCTAAATCTTGAATACATTCTAATTAGTTTATGTTCCAATTAAAATAGTTAGATTGTTGGTTTTTAGTGAAATATATTTTTATTGAAGTCATTTCACACATTTTTATTGAAGATTTTCTTTATGCATTTTGAGTGTTGAAAAAATAAGGTAGATGACATTTCATAGATTTTGTGAGTAGCTAATCTCTTTGGGAATCCACACTGCTGTACCTCCCAGGATTTATAGCATACATTACACATTATGGTATTAAAGACATTATAAATTAATAGTGAGCACATTGTAATAACGAATAGTGGATTTAGTAATTAATAGATGATTTCTGAATTCAGATTTTATGAGCATATGAACGTTTTTAACCGTAAGACCATCACGTCCCTCCTTCAGGATTTTTGAACTTGAAGACCAGGTAATCTTTAAATAAAATATATGAAGGGTTTACTTTTTCTTTAGGGTTATCTACACATTTATAATATTATGCTTGTTACACTACCTATGAATAATCACCTTGAGTCATTGTGTATTCATTTCTTGTCATATTAGACATCAACTCCCAAATTTCCAATTTTGATAGTAGTATCACTATCTTTAAATTTTTCTTTTTTTAAATTCTGTTTCTAATGAGGAAAAATCAAATCAGTTATCCAGCATATAGCCTTGCATTCAGCACCTTGGTTGTATTATCTGTATGTTTGTCTCATATTTTGCCTCTTAAGAGTAACCTAAAGCTCTTTTTGTCTTATGATCAATCATTTAGTGAAAATGTCAATTTCATTCCCAAGTTAAGTGGAATCCCATTTCAGATTCCCATGTTAAGGGGAAGAAAACAGTATCTTCAAAGCTTGAAAGGGGATTCAAATGTCTGTCTAGCCTGCAAGAAATGAGAAATTTTCATAACTATTATTTACTACACAAATTATAAACATAAACAGCAAGTTATAATACAGAATAGGGTAGGAAGCAAGAAGTCAAACCATGTGTAGTTTTATGCAAGCATTTTTAATTAAGCTTGTTTAAAGTCCAACTAATGTATTCTAATTAAAGAGCACATTAAGTCAATAGTCAGATGAACTATTACTTACAAAACTTACAGTAATTAAAATTAGCAATATTCAGTATTTAGGAGTATCAAGGGTATCAGTTATATGCACTGGTCAGGATTATATAAATTATGAAAAAAAACTGGAAAACAATTTGACAATAGCAAACTATCTAAAATGTATATATCTTTTGATTCAGCATTTCATTTTTAGAAGTAGAGCTAGGCTCAAATATTTACATATACATATGACCTCTTGATATTCCCTGTCACCCTCCAAGTATTCTCCTTGGGCTATAGATTACATGTATGAAAAATCTAAACAATTAGTGATTATTTAGCAACATTGCATAATAATAACTAATGTGTGAGATAAATCAATATAAAATCAACACAGTGGATAAAAATAGCATAAATAGTATATATAAACATTTTTTAAAAATTTTATTGTTCAAATATTGTAAAAAATATTGTATTATTTCAAAACTGATAAAGTACATCAAATAATTTTCCCTTAGTTAAATTGAATATGCATACTAAAATTACAAGGTTAACCATTAAACAATATAAGTGTAAAATTCCCATTTTGTGAAATAGAAAATAGAACAAGAATAACAGATATGAATAAAAACAATCCACATAATGCAATACAAAAATGTGTTAAAATAGAACTGGCAAAAGAAAGTACAAAATAAGAGAAATTAATCATGTAAGATGTTTATAAATTTGTATGTGATAAATATAAATGGATTAAATTCTCCATTCAAAGAATATTATTGTCAGCGATTACTTAAAAATCAGATTTCTTATTCAGTGCAGGATAGTGCTATTCATGGCAGGTTAATCCTCCCACTAAGAGTAACTAGAAATACTATTTAAAATATAAAAATTCAGTGTTTAAGGCATCAAATGCTTGTGAAAGCAATGAGTTGGTCCAGTGGGCATACATCTCCCAAGAGAGAAGTAACTCCCAGAGTTCAATTGATAATTTTAGTCTCTTTATCTCTGCAGTTTTTTTATTATTCTTAGCTTGGCTGAGAATCAGGAAAGTTGTGCTCAGTCCAGGCATGGAACTGCTGCTAGTGGGAGACAACCATTACAACTTTGGTGATCCCATCAAACCGGTGTGACTTTTTGGATACTTGAAGGTATTAAAATTCACATCTTGCTTCTTATCTAGACATTTTCCAAATTCTGAGGTGGGCATAAGGCTATCTATATATCATAATAAAGGTCTCTTGGAGCAGATGTATTTCAAGTAGTTGGGTACCCACTTCCCACATGGGAGGTCCTGGGCTTGGTTCCCAGTGTTCCGAAAGAAGACAAGCAGACAATGAACAGAAAATGAGCAGACACAAGGAGAGACAATGAGCAGACAAAGAGCAGACATAGAGAGGAGACAAGGGGCAGAGAGATGAGGGAGCCATCTCGTGAGGGGGGAAAGAAAGGTTTCCTCTCTACAAGAAACTTTCTAATATTTTATACAAAATATCCTACATTGAATCATAAATACAAGACATGTAAATATACAACCATATTACAGAATTCCCCACACCCAAGAAAAGGATATATGAAGAGATCCACAACTAATAAAAATATTGAATTTCTAAGGAGAGAAGTAGTTTATAATACACGTGATAAATACGTTCAAAGAAACAATTTATTATCAAGAAAACAGGTTAAAAGAGAAGAATTTCATGAGAGAATCAGCAACTATAAAAAATCAAACACATGTCCTAGAATTGAAATATACTGTATCTGAAAATAAGAACTCAATGGATACTTTTGACAGCAGCTTCATTTTTACAACTTTGGAAAAAAAGCTATTATCCAGTCTAATTCAACATATATGTACTTATGATACAGATATTTCACTTCTAGATCTTCAACATAGAGAAATCCTTTCATACCAAGGGTCATGCATATGAACTTGTGTTGCAGCTGTTTTTGTAATAGGAAACCAAACCAAACCATAAAACATATAATACAAACCTCTAATTCTGCTTACATAGAATAAATAAAATGTATTACATACAAACTATGGAATGCTATATCTCAATGATATGTATGATATGATCAACTGCTGGTATCACTTCTATTTTCATGCATGAATACATTTAAATCCCAAAAACAGCATGTTGGGGAGAATATGCAAATCACAGAATAATAAAGCTAGTATGAATGTCAAAAAGTGGCAAAAAAATGAAAACAAAAACAAAAACAAAAACCCAACACAAAAAATATATTATTTTGGGTTAAATAATTCAAATTTAAGGAAATGTGTCCACTGAGGGTGTGGGAAATACTTTTGTAGAGGCACAAAGAGGACTTTAAAAGTTATTACCTTATTCTCTGCAGTGACAAATGAGTTTTTGTTTTATTAATACTCTATGAATTTCAGTTATGCAACACACAGTATTTTGTACTTACAATATATTTAAGAAGTAAAAAGAATCCAAGAATCACATGCACAATCACATGTTTAAATATATGCATTTCTTTTTATAGACAAGCACATGCACACTAAAATTGCAGGCTGTTAGGTTTAAATCTTTAATATAAGCCTTCCATAATGTGGGAAAATCTTCTCCATTCTACCTATGAGTATTTTCAATTTTCTTCTAATCTCCCACTGTGCAAAGTTGTTGGTTTGAAATACTTTTTATCAGTCAATACTCGTCCTCAGCAGACCTGGAGTCGAGTCCAGATGTGCCTTGTTTATGAATTTGTGAAATTTCTTAACTGCCCTTTTTTGCAGTATATAGTTCTATTTAATAAAGATTAAACCCTATTACACATGATTCTATTGAGTAAAGAAAATGATATATTGGAAAGTGTATGAAATGGCATTTCAAAAGATACCGTAATTTTTCTGTGATAATTGTTTTCCACTATCTGTATACTTAGCAACCTGCATGCAAACCTATATGCTTTCTGAAATACATTTGGAAATTTTATTAAAATGATTTGAAGCAAGAGCATATTTATTTTCCTCCTTTTTGTATTCAAAGCAGGCTTTATCTCATAGCACCTGACTTAGGCGTTTGCTAAACTAATGATGACAACGTCAGAATAGCACAGTATACCGGGAGCTTTTCCATACAAGGGAGATTTCAAAGTACATCAAGATCCACAAGATTATGACTAATGACAATGACAGAATGTTGTAAAAATGTTAATTTATCGGCTCTATTTGTCATAGGATCTTCACTTAAAATATGGAAGTATTAAAGAGAAAACCATAAAATATGTACTTCCTGTCTTCAACATTATATTCAGTGTAACAGAATATACAACAGAGTAGTGGTTAAGTAATATTTTAAAAATGAACTTATGTTTTTCCTATTCAGATTTGCACATGGAGAGCAAGATCCTGTGGCTTTGGAGGGTCTCTCTTGAAGTGTCTTCAGATACAAAATTCATCTATTCATTGAAAACAGTATATAAATGGGTATCAGTTGTTCTAGTAATATAAAGGGGGAGTCTTCAAGATTAGCTAGACTCATAAATTTGAAATGAAAAGTAGCATAGAACCAATGTTTGATTTTGAACAGCATGCATGTGTGATGAATATGGTGTTTCACTGATTTAAACCACAACATTTTATGTAACAATAGTAGTATTGGCTGAGTGCCTAAGGGAAGCAGTTTTAAAGAGAAAATTCTGAATCTGTCTTTGGAAACCATCACCAGTTCCAGTTTTTACACTAAACACATAAAAACTACTTTTTAATCCTAGGAGGGAATAGTTTTTTTTCCTCCATGTGTTCCTTTTTGCAGCAAGTAAATATTTTCCATACTATGGTAATTTAGGTTTCTGTCAACACGACATTCAACATCTATTCTTTATCAGAGGAACTGGATTAAAAATCCACTTAACTTTGCACATCCAATAAGCATCAGCTTGGAGGACACACAATAATGAATGGCTGAGGTTTATTTTTATGGGAGAAAATGAAAATTTAGAACTTTGAAGAAAAACTGCTATATAATTCTGAAATGGATTAGGGAAATTGAGGGATGTAAGAATTAGTGCATTAAATAAAATACGCACAATTTAGTAGAGATACCTGTTTTAATAATTACTAAAACTTTTTTTTTTTAGGATTGGGAAATATCAACACTTATTTAAAATGATGCTGAATGCATTAACTATTGTCAGTGTTTGCCTTTATATTCAAAACAGGCATAGTCTAATATATCAGTGATTTCTCACTTATTTTCATTGAGAATTCAAGAAACCTGTTTAAATTGACAGTCATGAGATATCAGTTCTATGTTCTTTTGTAAATCTTGCATAATATGGTCTGCCTGAAGAAACAAGAGAAACACCTAGGATTCTCCTTTGAGAAGGGGCAGAGGTATAAAAGGAATAGTTTCTGGTCTAGAAAGGGTTTCTGGAGGTAGGTAGGTATGCATTTTGGTATGTACATATAACTGTTTCTTTTGTCTATTTTGACTCTGACAGTTGTAAAACAGCTATATTTTAGACTGATTTCAACACAATGGTCCACAGAATGTTTAAAACACTTTCTGTGCTTCATAATACATTCATTCAGGATACATTCACTAAATATTCTCAAATGCCCACTATATACCAGGAAATTGTTCTTGGAAAATACAACAGTGAACAAAACAAATTAATTCCTACTTTTGTGGACCTTATATTCAAATGGTATTGGGGAGGAGGAAAAAAATATAGATTCAATGTGTGAAATGGTGATATTTTCTAAGAAGAAATAAAGGAAGATAAGGACATAGATTTGTGGGGAATGTGCCAGTGTAGATGAGGTGATCAGGGACATCCTCTGTGATATGATTCTATTTAAGCAAAGACTTGAAAAATGAAGAAATTCAGTCTGGCAAATATCTGGCGCAAGTGCCCTCTAGGAAGGGTCAGGACAAATGCAAGCATTGGGAAAAGACAATAGGGCATTGGGACTCAGGCAATAAATGGCTGCTTACAGTCTGTGATAGTATCTTTTGGTTAACTTCTTAGGGAGCTATTAGGCAGAGAGGTGATAGGATTTTATTAATATTTTTATTAAAACAGCAATTTGGCCCTTGTAGGAGTTGTTGGCTAGTGGGAAGCATGATTAGAACAAGGGACAATAGTCTGCAGGCTATTACAGTATTCAAAATGAGAGATGATTGTGGTTTCTGTAGGGGCTGTGAAAATGATCTGTCTGGGATTTTTTTTTTGGTGGTAAAGTCAATGACAGGTGCATATGGATTGACTTTTAAAGAAAGGGGATAGGCAAGAGTGACTATACGCATTTTGGCTAGCCACACTGGAAGATGTCTTATTCTTTGACATGTGAATGATTACAGAGGAGAAGGTTTGTTTTGCTTTGTTTTTAGGCATGCTATGTTTGAGATGTCTCTTAGGTGAGCGATCCAAGTGAGACATGAAAATTTGGTTGGAGAGAGGAATGTGTTATTCAGGGCACTGGACAGAACTAATCAAATATAAATTTGGAATTTTTTCCATGGATAAGTTATATTTAAAGTTTTCTCATGAATGTATTCTTTTCATGCCTTTGTTCAAATGCCTCCGACACCTGAGGTCTCCAATGTTCAAACTTATTTGAAATTGCAACACTTTCTTAGCACTGATTCATTTTTCTCTTTAATATTTATTACCTTCTGGTCTACTATTAAATGTGCTTTTTCACCCAATAGGATGTGCCCAGTAGAGGAAAGGATGTTTGTTTATTTTGTTCATTGATGTATTTCTAACACTCAGCATAGTGCCTGGCACATAATAGGTGCTAAAAAATATTTGGTGAATGAAATAAAAGCCATGAAATGTGTTAGATTATTTAGACAGTGGTCGTAGATGGAAAAACCAAGAGATTTTGGACTGATCCAAGAGAAGAGCTGGACATTTAGGAGTAAGGAGGAGAAAGAGGTAAGTGACCTAGTCTAGAGATTATCTTATAAAAATGTTTTGAAGAGTGTGACTGAGTGGGTTAAATGCTGCAGAATATCCAAACACTGAAGAATGGGGATTGAAAACTTAATTTGTAAGAATGGACATCACTGATGATCTTGTTAAAAACAAATGGATACAAAATGAGGAATATTCAAATAATTCGCAAGGGAGAAGAATTTGAAAAAATGGAAAAGGTTTACCAGAAAAGATTTTCAAGAATTTCTATAAAAAGAGGAACATAGAAATAAGGAGTAGATAGCTGGAGGAAGATAAAGGCAAGGGGAGGTTTGTTTGTTTTTTAATATTTGATATGAATGATATTTGTAATCTCATGTTACTGATAGAGTAAAAAATTAAATAGAAAATGATGCGGGCAGGGAGATAACTGCAGGAACATTGTTCTTAACTAGGTGCAAAGAAATAAAATTCAGTTTACAACTGGAGGTTTTGACCTTTGTTGTACTTACTTACACAGTATGAGAGTAAAGAAGTAATACTGTATGGGCAGAGATACACGTTTATTGGTAAATGTGGAACTTGTCTTAAGGTGGTTTATATATTTTTATGAATCGAAGATATTGAAATATTGAAATGTGCATAAAAGACAATAATTAAAATGGAGGAGTGAGGTAGAGGTATTGGAAAATTAAGGAAAAAGAGAAAGTCTCAGACACTCAGATATGGTCGGCTAAAAACAGATGTTCAGGGAGTTGATGGTGAAGTGTAAGGGTCTGCCTTTTCCAAACAAAGTCTCCCCTTATACATATTGGATAGGAGAGAAATTATTGTATAATACCTAAAATTTTTATGTTAAATTTTCATATTAATCATTTTTCTATCCATAGTTTGATACATGAAAATATTTTTCATCTGTTCATACATACATATATATATACATTTCTTTTTCATTGGTATTTACATTCAAAAATTCAGTTTAATTTACGGTGACTTTTATCAACTTAAGGATTTTTCAGAGTAACAGTAATAACAATCTTCTTGTAAGCAAGGACATTGTTTTGTCTACAAAGTTGAGTATATGTAAATTAATAATTACAGAAATAGCTATTTTACAGAGGAATACATAATATTTTATTAGGTCAATCAGGAGTTTTATAATAAGCACTGATATTTATCACTTGTCTAATGGACCCAACTAAATTAGAATCAACTTTTAAGGTGTATATAAAGTCATTCTGCAGATTTATGATTAATGATGTGTAGAGACAAAAGAAAAGTGGTTTGAGCAATAACTCAAAAAAGGATAAAATATGGATTGCTTTTATAGCATTCTCTCATACTTCCTGGTACAAGATAGTTGGATTTTACAGTGATTTTGTGGTAATTATTCATTTGATTATTTATTGATTGATTTTTATAGATTACACTGAAATATAAATGATGGAAAGTCATGGCAGTGAAAATTCAGTGTTCTGAAGACTAGCCAGGAAGCAAAGCTACTGATACACTTATCAAGTAGATAGAGGTTGCAACGTGCCACTGATTTCTTCAAGAAAATTCTGGTTTACTAATTTATTTTGTGTAGGATATTTTTGAAAATGAGGAATATATTTTAAAGTACAAATTAAATTGAGATTTATGATGGCCTCTTCATCTGTTAAATATACTTCTTATTTTGAAATAATTACAAGCTCAGCAAAGAGTTGCAATATTAATAAAAAGAGTTTTTGCATTTCTTTAGCCCAGACTTATCACTTTCTTCACTGTATGAATGTATATTTTTCCTGAACAATTTGAGAATTAGATCTAACCATCCTAGCATCTTTTTTAAAAAGATTTATCTGTTTATTTATTTATTTATTTCTCTTCCCTCCCCCTCCCTCCCCTCCCCCTCCCCCTACCATGGTTGTCTGTTCTCTTTGTCTATTTGCTGCCTCTTCTTTGTCTGCTTCTGTTTTTGTCAGCGGCACGGAAATCTGTGTTTCTTTTTGTTGCGTCATCTTGTTGTGTCAGCTCTCCGCGTGTGCAGCACCATTCTTTGGCAGGCTGCACCTCCTTTCTCACTGGGCGGCTCTCCTTATGGGGCGCACTCCTTGCGTGTGGGGCTCCCCTACATGGGGGACACCCCTGCGTGGCAGGGCACTCCTTGCGCGCATCAGCACTGTGCATGGGCCAGCTCCACAAGGGTCAAGGAGGCCTGGGGTTTGAACCGCGGACCTCCCATGTAGTAGGCAGACGCCCTAACCACTGGGCCAAATCCGCCGCCTTTATCCTAGCATCTTCTGCATAAGTAATTCAGTAATTATTTCCTTACAATAAGATTATAATGAACTATAAAAATTATCCAATTCATGACATTTAATATTTTATAATAATATTATATAAGATAGTTAATTGTTTTCTCAATTATCTCTATTGAATTCTTTATACAATTATGGAAGTTTATACCTGATCCTTGATTGTTTCCTGAATTAAATATTTTTCTGTAATCCCTTTTAGTCTGCAAGTTACGTAGTTTTTTTTTTAACATTGACATTTTAAAAAAATTTATTCCAGGTATTTGTGAACTATCACTGTTTTATTATCTATTTCCTTATGGTTCAAGTGAATGAATTTATTTTTAGCAAGAATACCAAATAATTAATATTCCCTTCTCAGTGCATCACATCAGACAACACACAATATCAGTTTATCATATTTTTGGTGTTGTTAAAGTAGATCGTGTTACATTGGTGGATGCCAAGTTTCTTCACTGAAACATTATGATTTTCTCTTTTTAAATAGTGATTGTTTATATGGAGACACTTTAATACTATGTAAATTACATGTTTTGTCATTTATTGATGATTCTTGTCTGAAAAAAATTTCCCTATGATGATATCAAAATGATGCCTTTGTGATTCTACTATGTTAATATTTTATTAGTTAGTAGTCGACTATAAAGTATATCTTGCATTATTCAATATTTATGTTATTGCATGGGCCAGGAAGATAAGAATTTTAAAAATTACCTGAACTTGATATCTTTCTTTGTTCTATATGATTCTTCTTCATTCATCTGTATTTCAGTCTTTCTGTCAGGAGACAGACATAGCAGAATCTGGGTATGATGATTTATGACTGGATTTTTCTTTCTACATAGTCAAAGGCATATTCTCATCCCACATTCACTCTCTAGTCCAACTCTGACATTCACTGTATTTGTGAATACAAAATTATATTTTATTCATCAAATTTTTTATAGTCTTAAGCATAATTTTTATTTTGTCATTTATTCCTAATCCATTCAACATTATTGAGTGTCTGTCAGACAAGGTACAAATTACTGTAATGGGGTCTTTCAAAAATAGATGGATTGAGATAAAAATTGAGATTAAAAAGATAAGTTTCTTTTATTCCAGTAAAGTAGCATGAAAGACTTGTGAAAAGAGATCACATCTGAGTCCAGTTCCATCATGCAGAAACACCAGCTCCAGAGAAGGGCCAACTGACATGACAGTGAACTCCATCTGCCATGACCATAGAACCTGTGGGTCTCTTTAGCCTTCAAAAGAACCAATACCTGGGGTTGTATCCACTTTATCTGTCTCTGAGATTCTGCTCAGGTGTGCATAAGGGCAATCCTTCTGACAACCTCCAGACTCTTTTTTAGAGATCATAGCCATATAAACTCATTTGTCCTTTCCATTTCCCCCTTGCTTTAGGTCAAACAGCATTTTTAACTCCTGATATTATATGTAGACAGGGATATTCTGCTGCTCCGCATTGAACCTTTAATTCAAGGTCATTTTCTAGTTACGTCATCAGCTGATACTTGGTAGTGATCCCTCGGTACCAGGGAGGCTCATCCCCGGGTGTCATGTCCCACCCTGGGATGAAGGCATTGCATTTACATGCTGAGTTTGGCTTTGAGACTGGCCACATTTGAGTAACACGGAGGCTGTCAGGAGGGAACTCTTAGGCACAGTGCTGCTCTAGGCCTTGTTCTTATTTCAGGTGTATAGGCTCACAAGCATAGTCATTAGTATCAGGGGGTCACAGTTGGACCCTCATTCCTTCCTGGTCCTTGCCGTTGCACCTGGGGGACTGCTGCTGCTCCCCTAGGGACCATGACAGAGCCCCCCCCCCCACCCCCAGCCAGGAACCCAGTGCCCCCCCAGCTGTTGGTTTTAATTGTTTCCACTATGAGTATATCCAAACATTTCCATGCACCCTGGACACATGCCCTGTATAACTCCCTGTCAACCATATGTCCCCTGTCAATAACATCCCATACCAGTATTCCTCTGCTGCCATTGTTGAACCACTCTGTGACCCCAAACTTCCTGAAAAGTGAAGCCCAATGTAATGTCAGGTTCCCTTAATAATAAAATGGAATATAGCGATGAGTTTAAAGGTTAGATATAGAATACATATTGATTTGGAAAAATTCTACACCCTATCTTTGTCTTTTCTTTTTTCCCTAATTATTAAAACTGCATAATATACTAACTCAAAGACTAAAATAAATTAGCTACAGCAAACAATTATTTAGCACAATGAAGTTTCATATCCATATACAGCACACAATAATGATCCTGTGAAAATTATGTAACTCTGGATGTAATTATGATCTAAGCAGAGTGGTTGGGATCTAGGAATCAGGAAAAGTGACTCATGGGGCAAATTTAAAGTGAAATGAAAGCCAGAGAAGCTTGAGACTATGTACCTGTCAAGGGAATTATTTATGTTTTGCTATTTCATTAAGAGCAACAAGTTTCTCTAAGCTATAACACACACACACACACACACACATACAAGCATCTTCTCACAGGTAAGATATTGTGTATGAAGGACCCCTAGATTTAGGAAAATTCCCATTGAAAAGTGTTCATGTGTGTACTTACAATTTTACAGTTGCAACGATTTCTCTACAATCTGTGCATATATCTATTTAAAATATATAATGTTAAAAGTAAATAATAGATAATTATGTAAATATTTAGCAGTCCATGTAATGTGTGTGACTATAAAAGTTGATGATGTGAAGTGATTAAGAGGTTGGTTTATGACCAGTTATACCACTTTTTGACAGTATCACTTTGGATAAGTGCTGTAAACTCTCTGTGCTTCAGTGTCCACATCTGTATTAACACTCATGCAGTCGTTATGTTGATGCGCACTGAGTACTTTGCCTGGCCTATAATAAGCATCACGTGTTGTTTGCTATTTTCATATGAATACCAAGTAGGCCACTAGGGGCATATTCTTATTTTTTTCTAAGTTTATTAACCTACACAAATCTTGCGGCGTAAGCTGTATCTCAACGTGAAACCCAACATGAAAATCCCAGAAAATAATAGGAAAAGATGCTATTTCACCTACTGATAGTTAATCCCTCCTCTTCCGGGAGGAAATGTATCTCAAACTTCTCAGGCAGTATTACTAAAACTCTTTGAAATGTGTATAATATACCTACATAAAAACAATATTACTGATACTTGGTTGATGGCTGAAGAGTTAATTCCCTCACTCTGTCTCAGTTTTATCTTTCTAATGTAGTTTATGTTTTCTTGAAGATCTCCTAAAACCAAAGCAATGTACTATCCCCATTCTTCCCTCTCTCTCATTGAAAAAGCAGCTCAATCTAATTCAAACAAAAGCAAAAACGAATCCTTGATTCTCAAATAGAACGTTAGCTTTTTGTTTGATCATGATTTCACCACATCTTAATAACTATTTTTAGAAATAAAACCACAAAAGAAGTGTTTAATTTTGTTTTGATAAATGTGGACTCTATATGGAGTATTCCTTTTCAAAGTCCTTTCAACAATGATCAGTGTGCTCTAGATCCATAACCACTCAAGGTAAGAAATCCCTGAAGGACAAGGGGAAACAGGCTTGGCCACAGCTGTCAAAATAAAGGACACTATGTGCCAAAATACACAGAACAACTGCCGTCCAAAGGCTCTGACTCTGGGGAAGGGCAGGCCGGAATGAGCTGGGAAATCTCCAGGAATGATTCAGAGAACTCAAGAGAGTGGAAAGCCAACTGCCCTAATTAAAGAATAGAGTATAATTAAGGGAAAGGCAGCTGGTAGACCTAATTTAAAGACAGACTCAAAGGTTTGTGGTATTGGAGCAAAGAGAAAAGTTTAGTAAACATTCAGATAAAAATGTTAAAAGAAAATAAAGACAAGAGAAGCAGAAATACATACCTGGTTCAAACTGACCATGAAGTAATTTCTGTTTCCTCCTTATTTTACTTTTCTTTTTTAACGTTATCATGGATATCTTAATTTTACAAGGAATTTGAACCTTATGTACACAAAATGAGATATTTAAAGTCAGTTTTCTTAAAAAAAAATTAAATCTCAGTCCATTTGATTTGTTCTTCAGGAAACAATTTAATTATAGCATATTTTTGCCAAAACACAGAATCTTCTACCCGAGTATGATGTATTTAATATTAATAAGGACATAAAATTTCAGAGTACATTATTACATGCATTACTTTAACTTAATAACCTTGCGATGAAAGAATTACGCAGGTTTTATTTCTACTGCTTTTTTGTCATGGTTAATTTTGATTAGGAAACAAACTTTCAAATATTGTTAGAAACTTTCAAATTATAGAAGGGTTATTAGAGAACACATTGGAAATGGTCTCATTTTATGAATGATAGAACTAATATTTAGAAAGCTTACCAAGATTCTCCAGAGTTATAATAAGAATCTAACATATTTGATTTTTAACTCCAGAGCTCTTTCTCCTATATTGCAGTAACACTTTCATTTTTGGTAAAGCAATTGTCATTTTTCTATAATTTGAACTGAGTTAAGCATCAGTAGTTCTTACTGATTGTTGTTTTATATCACCAATCCTAATCGTTTGGTCAGAAATGCTAAAACTGAATCTTTTCCGTAGCAGCACCACCTAATTTGCCCTCCTCTCACTTCCTTTCTGTTACAGGTGATGGGTTTTGTGTAACCAACATAATTTTTCAAGTATTAGTTGGAATGCTAATATTACTTGTTCTAGTTTTACTGGTAGAAAATTTAAAAAAAAACAAAAAACAAAAAACAAAAACCCAAAAATGGTTTTAGGACTTTGAAAAGTTTGTGTAAAGGAGCAGGATAAAATATTCTTTTAGCAATACCAACATACTCTGGAGACTCAGAAAATAATTTATTTTTATATTACCACCTCCTTTTCCATCTGCTTTTAGCCTTCAGATTCTGAGCCTATTTCATAGTTCATTGGAACCACTACAAATATGAAAACTGGAGTTAAAAATGACCATATGAATTTTTAGGAGGAAAGGTTAAGATCCTAACAGATAGTGTGGCAGTCAATTGACTTGGGTTGGAACTCCGTCTGCCAGCTAGTGTGTTTATTATAAGTAAACTTCATATTCTTATGAAATAGGATTAACCATTTAGGTTTTGAAAGGCAGAGAACAAGAAGAATCTGAATGCTTGAGAGAGATGATAGGGTGAAGAAAGGGATAAGATTTGACCTTGAGGGCCAACATTGAGAAGATAAACTGTATGTGTATATAGGGTACCCTCTATTTTCAAGGAAATTCTCAAATTTACTATACTTTCCATTCATTGTCTAACTAGATTTTATAAAAATCTTGTGATTCACAAAGTTTTCATAATGTCACAGATAATGGAAATTTCAAGATTCAATAACTTTTTAAATAGAACAAGAGATTTCTTGAACTGCCATTATAAGATGCTACTTTCTTGACATATATTAACTGTTTTAGAGATTTGTCTGGGTCCAAGGACAGCATGCTATGAGGCAGAATTTGATATTCTACTAACTACTACACCCTTTATGCTCTAATGCTTTGTACCTAATATTTAAGATTTTCACATGAGCACTGACACAAAAATATCCATGGTGGATGGTTTGTCTTTGACTTCCTATATTTTTGTCTTTAGTCACCCATTTTGGAGCTCAGTGTCTTCCAGGATTTACTCAACAACAGCATTTAGCCCAGATTAAAAGTACAGTTTTTATCATGAAGCTCTTTCCACTATCAAAGATGTTCTTAAACTCCAGGGACTAACTTATTGTGGTATGGTTGATTAGCATATCAGCTTAGAGAGGAAAATCCATCCAATATGCTTATGTATTCATTCAACAAACAATGTTGAGTCCTTTCTATGTGCCAAACATTATATAATGCTGTGAGGATAGAGCGATGGACAAAATTAGATCTGGTCTTTGCCTTCATGGACCTTATGGTCTGGTGGGAAACACTCCATTGATTAAATGTCACAAATATAAATGAATGATTACAACTTCCATTACTTGACTACAGTGAAAAATGTAAGTGTGTAGAATTGAACTGCTCTCTAGAGGGAAGGCCAGGAACCATTTATCCATTGAAGAATGTAATACATTTCTGCCAGCGGTCCAGAACATTTAAATGGAGAATGAAGTAAAATGGCATGTTTTCTGTCAAAAAGATAAGAAAAATGTGAATAAGAGCAATGATATCCTAAACTTTTTCTTTTCTTCACCTTTTACTGTAACTAAATATACATTAAGAATAAAACATGCATTTGAAATCTATTTTCTCCGATATAATTATTTCTACTCAACCTATTTTTTGGTTACTATTTACATGGAATAAATTTTTCCAACCTTTCACATTTAACCTGGTTGTGTCCTTATGTCTCAAGTGGGTCTCTTGTGGGAAACATATAGATGGCTCATATTTTTTTATCCATTCTTTCAGTCTATGTTTTTGGTTGGGGAGTTCAATCCATTAATATTCAATGTTATTACTGCAAAGGCATTGTTTACTTCATTTTTGTCTGTCGGCTTTCTGTTATCATATCCTATTGTCTGTCTTCTTATCCTTTAGTCTACCCTTCCTATTTAATAATAATCTTTACTTCTAAACTCTTCTCCAAATCTCTTGTCCTTCATTTTTCTTTTAAGTCTACAGCACCCCCTTTAGTGTGTCTTGTAAATCTGGTCTTTTGGTAACATAGCCTATCAGTTTTTATTTGTGAAGACTGAACTCACATTCAATTTTGGAGGACAGGTTTGTTGGATACAGAATTCTTGGCTGGCAGTTTTTCTCTTTCAGTACCTTAAATACATCATACCACTTTCTTCTTGCCTCCATGGCTTCAGTTGAAGGGTCAAGACTTAATTTTATTGTGTTTCCCTTGTATGCGATGCTTTTCTTTTCTTTTGCTGCTTTCAGAATCCTCTTTTTCTCTGATATTTGTCATTCTGAACAGTAGATATCTCTGGGAGGTCTATCCCAATTTATTCCGTTTGGGGGCTTTGTCCTTCGTGGATATTGATATTTATGTCCTTCATAAGGGTTGGGAAGTTTTTGTTCATTATTTCCTCAAATATTCTTTCTGCTCCTTTTTTATTCTCTTCTTCCGAGACACCAATTATTCAAATGTTTGTGCATTCCACATTGTCATTCAATTTCCTGGAGACTCTGTTTCATTTTGTCCATTCTCTTCTCTTTCAGTTCAGTTCAGATATTCCATCTTTGAAATCATGAATTCTGTCTTCAAGCAATTCAAATCTGCTCTTATGT